>NC_059073.1:188944667-191444667 GCF_020497125.1 Mauremys mutica | reverse complement strand
TCATTCTGAAAGCATCACTTTTTCTAATAAGATATTTCTGCAAATGATCTTTTTCTGGCCAAGATAGTCATTTTGAGATGATACAATGTCATCTCAGAAGTACACTCTTTTCCATCTAACTGCTCTGATCCTTACATTGTATCTATGCAGCCATTTATTTCCATGTAAACCCCAAGGTCAGTCATGGACACATATTTATCACTAATAAATACACCAACTTGAAAGGAATGCAAAGGAATTCCATTCAAATTAATTTTTTCCTATCCTCCCTTCATATCACTTTAAGATAGGAGTCACTCAGGTTAGTATCTCTAAATCTCCATTTAACTGGGTCCACTATGGCATAATCAAGTTAAGTCCTATACAGTTGTCTTATGTGAATATTTGATGAATGTATCTCAAAAAAACTTACTTCAAAAACAGACTCCAAAGAGAGACTGCTGAACTGGAATTAATATGCAAATTAGATAGAGAGACTGGGAATGGTTGAAAGAACAGGAGTACTTGTGGCACCTTAAAGACTAACAAATTTATTTTAGCATGAGCTTTCGTGAGCTACAGCTCACTTCCACTAATTGAATCTATTTCCCTATGTTATGTTCTCCTCACACCTTCTGTGATCTCAATTATCACTTCAAAGGTTTTTTTTCTCCTGCTGATGATAGCTCATCTCAATTGATTGGACTCTTACAGTTGGTATGCGTACTTCCACCTTTTCATGTTCTCTGTATGTATAAATATCTTCTGTCTGTGTGTTCCAGTCTATGCATTCGAAGAAGTGAGCTGTAGCCCACGAATGCTTATGCTGAAATAAATTTGTTAGTCTCTAAGGTGCCACAAGTACTCCTGTTCTTTTTGCAGATACAGACTAACATGGCTGCTACTCTGAAACCTGTGTTGATAATGGAATTGTCAGTCCAGGCACAAAGACAGCAGTTGATTTAATCAGGGTGACTTTTGTCTGCCATAGATAATGTTCCATCACAATAAAGAAAATCTTCACATCTTGGAAGCAGTTCACATAAACCTAAAAAAGGTATACAGTCATTGGTTATAATATTGTAATGTCCAATGAAAACCATTATATTGGTTATTATAAAATTTAAAAGGTACCTTGTGTTTATACTGATTAGTATCCTCTTGAGGATCTTAAATCATTATACTCACTTAATATAATACCTAATTCATACACTCTAAGGCCTGGTCTACACTAGGACTTTAATTCGAATTTAGCAGCGTTAATTCGAACTAACCGCTCAACCGTCCACACCAGGAAGCCATTTAATTCGAACTAGAGGGCTCGTTAGTTCGAATTTGGTACTCCACCCTGACAGGTGGAGTAACGCTAAATTCGACATGGCTAGCTCGAATTAGGCTAGGTGTGGATGCAAATCGAACTTAGTAGCTCCGGGAGCTATCCCACAGTGCACCACTCTGTTGACGCTCTGGACAGCAGTCGGAGCTTGGATTCTCTGACCAGCCATACAGGAAATGACCCGGGAAAATTTGAATTCATTTTCCTGTCTGGGCACTTTGAATCTGACGTCCTGGCTGGACATCGGGGCGAGCTCCGCAGCACCTGCAACGATGCAGAGCTCTCCAGCAGAGGAGTTCATGTTATCTGTGAATAGAAAGAGGGACCCAGCATAGACTGACTGGGAACTCTTCGATCTGATCGGTGTGTGGGGCGAGGAGTCTGTGCTTTCGGAGCTGCGCTCCAAAACAGGGAATGCGAAGACCTACGAGAAGGTCTCCAAAGCCATGAGAGACAGAGGATACAGGCGGGATGCAACGCAGCGCCGCGTGAAAATCAAGGACCCCAGACAAGGCTACCAAAAAATCAAAGCGGCAAACGGACGCTACGGAGCCTGCCACCACTGCCCCACCAGTGACCGTGGACTCTGACGATGGGACAGTGTCGACGGCCAGTTCCTCGGTGATGTTCGTGGACGGGGAAGATGAGGAAGGGTTTGTGGAGGACGAGGCAGGCGAGAGCGCTTACAACGCTGGTTTCCCCGACAGCCAGGATCTATTCATCACCGTCACGGAGATCACCCAACAACCCTCCCCGGCCATTAACCCGGATCCTGAATCAGGGGAAGGAGCAGTCGGTAAGTGCTTTAACCATGTTAACTTTTATTCTTAATATAACAGGAATCTTAACTGTGTGAAAAGGAGGTCTCTCTAGATATGGGGATAGAACAGAAATCATCCTTGGAGATCTCCACGAAGCTCTCCTTGCGTTAATCGAAAAGCATCAGCAGGAGGTTCCTGAGGAGAGCTGCCTTATTGGGTGCTCCGTGGTAGCACAGTTTTCCGCGCAAGGCTTTCATGAGGTACTCAGGGAGCACTGCCTCCCCGAGCACGGCTGTATCGGGCCCTGGTTCGTGCTAGCTTCCACGCAGCATGCGCTCTCTATCTCCTTCAGTGACCCTCCTCAGGGTGATCTCGCTCGGAGACTCCTGCATCTAATTAGGGTAATTACTGTAATTTTACGCCTGGTCCAAAGTATTTTTAAAAAATCTACGGACAGACGGCATAGCACAGACTCAGCACGCAGCTGCATGACGAGCGTAACGGAAAGCCAAAGAATATAATGGACGCTCATGGAGGGAGGGGGGAATGAGGACGCAAGGTATCCCACAGTTCCTGCTGTCTCCGAAAAGTATTTGCATTCTTGGATGAGCTCCAAATGCTTCTAGGGTCAAACACAGTGTCTGCGGTGGGTCAGGGCATAGTTCGGCAATTTGCGCACACACCCCACCCACCACCAGAAGTGAAAACAATCCTCTGTTGACTCTTTTACATGTCACCCTATCTTTACTGAATGCTGCAGATAGACGCGATGGTGCAGCACTCAACACCAACATCCTTGCTCCCCCCACGCTATGGATGGCTGATGATGAGGATGCATTTCCATCTTTTTGTACCATCAGCCTATTGGCACATGGGGCAGTGCAAAAGGGCTGGTAACCATGCCGACTAGTATCAGTAAGGTCAATCAAGGGTGCCTGTCCCTAATTTTTGATGGCTGATGGTACAATATGGCTGGTAACCGTCCTCATCATTGCAACAGGGGGCTGAGCTCCATCAGCACCCACCCTTCATTGTAAATAAAAGATTCAATTGCCCCTGGACTAGCAGAGGGATGATGGGCTCCTTCATCCACACTCCTTAATGTCCTGCCTGGACTATCATTGCAGCTGGAGGCTTCCTTCCACTCATTTCTCACAAACAAGTCACTGTGTCTTATTCCTGCAGTCTTTATTACTTCATCACACAAGTGTTGGGACAATGGTATGGTAGCCCAGGAAGGCTGGGGTAAGAACGGAATGAACAGGTGGTGTTGTTGCAGGAGCACCCCCTGTGAATAGCATACAGCTCATAATTTATGCAGGATCGGACACAGAGCAGCTGTGCTCTCTGGTTCTATGATACAGTGGTTATCTAGTACACTTGCCTATATTCTAGGCAGGACTGATTCTATTTTTAGATACCAAAAAGGAGGGATTGACTCAGGGAGTCATTCCCAATTTTGGCTTTTGCGTCCCAGGCTAAGAGCAGCCAGGGGCACTTATGACAGCAGCAAATGGTACAAAAGGACTGGTAGCCATGATCATCTTAGTTCCAATTTATGGAAGGGTTTGGATGGTGTAATATGGCTGGTAACCATCTCTGCTGTCATGCAAAAGCAAAAGCATGCTACTGTGTAGCGCTGCTGGCCCGCCTCTGTCAGCGGCATCTAGTACACATACGGTGACATAGACAAAAGGCAAAACAGTGTCCATGGTTGCCACGCTATGGCGTATGCCAGGGCAATTCTGGGAAAACGGGCTTGAAATGATTGTCTGCCGTTGCTTTCCCGGAGGAAGGAATGACTGGCGACATTTACCCAGAATCCACCGCGAAAATGATTTCTGCCCCAGCAGGCACAGGGGTCTCAACCCAGAATTCACAGAGACAGCCTAGACTCAGTTAATTGTTCGCAAAAATGTATCTTTGCAAGGAATTCGCTCCCTGTTTCCCATCTCACAGCTTCCACTGTCTCCAGACCTGCCACAGCATCCCCCTCGCAGAGGCTGGCAAAGATTAGGCGGCAAAAGAAAAAGACAAGGGACAAGATGTTCGAGGAACGTATGGGCTGCTACCTAGCAGAGGCGGACCAGCAGAGCCAGTGGAGGGAGACCGTCTCTCTGTGCCAGCGCTCACACAGTGAACGGGAGGAGAGGTGGCGTGAGGAAGACAAGCAGGCGACTGAAACAATGCTTGGACTAGTGAGGGAGCAAACGGACACGCTCAGGCGCCTTGTGGATCTTCTGCAGGACCGCAGGAGGACAGAGACACCCTGCAGTGTATCTGCAACCGCACTCCCCCGCCACAAAGTCCCATCCCCCCCTCACCGAAAATAATCAGGAGGAGGGGCGGCCGGGGACGTGAATGCTGTCAATGCACCACAGCACAGTGCTCAAGTACCCAAAAGCTCTCATACCCTATATTTGCCGAAGTCCTTCACTTCCAGACTCACAGTAGTCCCAATCCCAGTCCCATCCCCTAACTGTCTACTTAAGTAATAAAAATGCTTTGCTGTTAATTACTGTTTCCGTTATGTTTTTTCAAAGAAGACTGTGTTTGAATGGGGGGCGTGGGGAAGGGGGTGGTTAATTGCATAGGACAGTCACCTTTCCCAGGGTACAGACACGGGGGCAGGATCAGCAGCGGGTCACACACACGGTTTAGTCAGTAGGCAACCTGGTCGGTTTTTGGAGGTGTTTTCCAGGATCTGTGTGGGCGGGGGAGATGTGACTTTGCAGCGGGGGAGGGCGGTTACAGATCTTATACAGCGGTCCTTGTCCTGGACCGCTGAGTCACGCAGCTGAGGAATCTGTATCCGTCCTCCTCCACCACAAGGTCACATATCCGCCCGCACACAGAATTCCATAAAGAGGGATGGCAGGCTCCATTGAAAGAAGCATTCCGGCACTGCAGACCGCTCTAGGAGCAGGAGCCTGTCATTCCTTGAGTTTAGAGGCGGTCTTTACATCACCGCACACCCTACCCAGCACAGCCTGCGTCCCAGTTTCAACCCTTTCACGAAAAGTCATGAATAAAGAAACCTTTGTTAAGTAATAATGGGACATGTATTTTATTTTTACACGTGTGCTGGAAGTGGGGGTAACGGGGTGAACGGGGTATGTAACCGAAGAGGAGAGTCAACAGTCAGTGGGTAAAGAAACAGGGGCAGGTTCAGCTTCTCTGTAAAGAAACTGAACAGTCACAGGTCACGCTGCTCGCTGCTCGCTGGTATTTGAAGAGTTCCTTGTCGCTGTCCCAGGCGCCTGTATAAGGCTTCATGAGCAAGTGCATTAGCGGGCAGGCTGGGTCCCCGAGGATGACTATAGGCATCTGCACATCCACAACAGTTATTTCGTGGTCCGGGAAGAAACTACCTTCCTGCAGGCGTCTGAGCAGCCCACAGTTCCTGAAAACACACGCATCATGAACCTTGCCCGGCCACCCGACGTTGATGTTTGTAAAACGTCCCCTATGGTCCCCCAGTGCTTGCAGCACCATTGAAAAGTAGCCCAATTTCTCAGCAGCTGACTGTGGAAGACGTGGACGATAAAGTGCGAGGAGGAGAAAACGGCGATGATCGCAGCGGGCTCCATGCTTGCAGTGCTGTGGCGTCCGCGCTGTCACTGACCAGAAAAGTGCACGAACAGATTGCCCGCAGGTGCTTTCAAGGAGAGAGGGCGTGATTGACGGTTCAATGATGACAGTTACCCAAAACCACCCTCGACACATTTTTTCCCCCAGCAGGCATTGGGGGCTCTACCCAGCATTCCACTGGCAGCGGGGACTGCGGGAACTGTGGGATAGCTTCCCCCGTGAATGTGAATATCCGACGCTGGCCCCGTGAATGTGGACTCAGAAATTCGAATTAGTGTATTTAGTATGGATACACAAATTCGACTTCATAAGGTCGAATCCACAAATTCGAACTAAGTTGATTCGAAATAGTCTTGTAGTGTAGACAAGGCCTAAGAATGTGGCCACCACCAGAGAGGGATTCAGCAGCTGTTTAACAAAGCTTAGCAACCCAGTGCAACAATTTGGAGGGAAAGATACAGAATATTGTATGCATTTGAAACTACAAAGAAAATTTTAAATAGAATGTAGTTAGCAAAATCGGAATTGGTGGTGGTGGTGGTTGTTACTATTGATTATTAGTATTTCATAGTACCTAGGAGCCCCAGCCATGAACCAAAACCTTATTGTGCTAGGCCATCTAAAAACACAGAACAAATAGATGGTCCCTGCCCCAAAGATCTTACAATCTATGCATAAGACAAGAAACAGCTGATGGATGCAGACAGACTGACCATCTGGGAAACAATGAGTTGATATTGGTCTGCATGATAGTCGGAGATGGGAGTTGACCTTTCGATAGTGAATGAAAGATGATCAGGAAAATGAGTAGAGGTCTTGAAGAGCCTCAGAGATGAAGATAAGTAGCTTATGTTTGACTCCATTGAGAAGAGGGAGCCAGTGGAAGTATGAAAAGAGAGGAGTGACATAGTCATAGGCCTGGGCTACACTGGGGCAGGGGGTGGGGGTTCAAAGTGAGATATGCAACTTCAGCTACGCTATTCGTGTAGCTGAAGTCGAAGTACCTGAGTTCAACTTACCTGGCCATCCTCACGGCGTTGAGTCAACTGCCGTGGCTCCCCCATCAACTCCACTTACGCCTCCTGCCGAGGTGGAGTATTGCGTCTAGACAAGACGCAATAAATTTATCCCCAATACATCAAACACTACCCCCAATCTGGGGGGTAGTATAGACATTACCCAATCTGGGGGGTAGTATAGACATACCCAAAGTGACAGGCTGGAAGAACAATGCAGCAGAATTCTTAATGGATATGAATGGGGCAAGGTTTTATTTATCAAAGCCACAGGAAAGGATGTTTCAGTAATTGAGACACAAATTTAGAGCCTGGATGAGAATTAACATTGTTACTTCTTTAAATAATACTACTAAGTTCTAGAGCAGCAATTCCTAATCTTTGTCTTCAGAGAAGTGCAATGTAAACACTCTTATTTACCTTGCAAATGTGTATATGAACAGTTTAATCTACTCATCTGTCTTTTATAGATTGATGCCTCTGTACAGTATGTCATGAGAACTACCAAGGTACTGGAGACAAATTTTGGTATTGTGAGGTTTGAGGTGGAGATGGCTGAAAGCATTAAATATCTGAGAAGATACATGATACTTTCCTGAAATACAGGAAATCAGGATTTATGAGTACTCGTGCTGCCATATGCTTGCCATGGAATCTTTGACGGATCACTTCATGGCTCTCTGCCTCAGTTTCCCCATCTGTAAAATGATTATAATACTTAACTACCCCACTGACATGTTGTATAGCCTAATTCATTTTATTAAAATGCCATAAGTTCCTGAGAGATAAGGTGAGGAAAATGAGGAAGTCATCTGTGTTATTTTTATGAATATCGTATTCAACTTAGTTTACCTGTTTTGATATTCTCCCCCTTGATGTCATGATCCAGTCTAAACTAGGGATGAAGGATGAGGTTCCACTCTGGGAGAAGTGCAGGTAGAGGCTTGTATCTTGGAAAGAGCGTCCATACAGGATGGGGGTGGGGAGGAGGGAGGTATGTATACATTGCAAAGAAAAACCTGTGGAACTGAGTCTTAGAGCCTCTTTCGATTGACTTGGGCTCACGGGGCTTGGGATGAAGGGCTAAAAATAGCATCATAGATGTTTGGGCTCAGGCTGATGCCTGGGCTCTGAAACCCAGTAATGGGGGTGGGTCTCCAAGCCCAGGCTCCAGCCCGAGCCTGAATGTCTAAACCACTAATTTTAGTCCCACAGCCTGACCTCTGCAAGCTCAAGTCAATTGTCCTGGGCTCTGAGACTCAGTGCTGCAGGTCTTGTATTGCAGTCTAGACATACCCATAGGAAGCGCTCACAAGTAGGACTTGCCCCTGAGCCATGACAGTTGGTGGTAGAGATCAGATGCTGACTGTGGCAGGAGTGATTTGAAACAAGTGACAACAGCAGTACCAACAAGTACCCTGGATTTCAGGTGGAATGTTGAAAATTGTCTGAGTGATTTAGGAGCACAAGTCCCATTGACTTTCAATGAAACTCATGGACATAAGTCACATAGGCCCAGCTTTTTAAAGATATTTCAATGGGAATTAGGCACGTAAACATCTTTGAAAAATATGGGCCTTAGGCACTTTTTTTGTAAATCCCATTATTTCTGTTTTAAGTATAACAGATTAATGAGATACCCTTATGAGGTAATGACTATTTTGGAGATTTTAAACTACGCTGTATCCAATTAATAGTACCATAGAGTGGTTAAGATGTATCAGTGCACAGTGTATCACCTTGATATGCACTGGTGAAAATGATTCCTGAACGTTGTCATTTAAATTTGAAACAGGATACCAAAAAGAACCTGCAAATTAGTGCTATATCCTGCCATCATTTCATGCTTCAGATTGCCAGTGAAGTAAATAGGAATTTTAATTTTATTAACACTGCCTCCATTGATTGTAAAATTCAATATTAGTTATTTGATTATTAAACATAAGAAAACGATTAGTAGTAAATATATATATTATACAATGGATAATCATGACTGTAAACCCAGTTATTTATTGTGCCAGGCATTGTACAAATATAGAAAAGATACAATCCCTGCCCCTAAAGGATTTACAAACAAAACTAATAATCTAATTTACCATCACTTTGTTAACAAAAATGCCTTACTGCTTTCAAAATTACTCATTAAGTTAAATTCACTACTGGGTAAATATCCAGTATATAAATGAAAGGATATGAAAACTGCTGAGTTATTATGTCCTGAAAAGCAACTTTGTAACAATAAAGCTAACAGACCCACAACTACGACAGCACTCCTGGACTCAGTTATAATAATAATAAAGGTAAATTTCACAGTTGAAGGATCTTAAAGTGCTTTGGATATATACAATAAAATCAAGTAACAGGAATAGTAAATGCTAAAATCATGCCATATAAATATATATAATAGTTAAGAATTAACTTCTAAGCAAAGATTTAAAACTCAGTAGAGCTGGCTGAAAAATTTCAATCAAAAATGGCCTTTTGGGGGAAAATGGACAGTTTTCATTAAAACTTTGGACATTGCCAAAATGTATTGCTTTTCATGAAAAGAATTGTGTGTTTTTACTATTTTTTGAAATATTTTTGTGAAATTAATTTTTCAATCAGTTCTGCTCAATAGCAAGTTTACTGCTCAGGCACAAAAGCCAGGGTTCTGCAAGGAAATAATAGCCCTGTATAGATGATCCTTTTGATAGCCCAGTAGGGCACTGGAACATGAAGTCAATGAAGATGAGCCTGTACTAGCTGAGGATCTGACCTATAATTATGCCTTTTTATCTACAACAATTGCAAAATTGCTCCTATGAGCTGGTAGCCATGGGCACAAATGGACTGAAAAAGAATAAGCATGAAGGAAAGCAGCCTAACCAAAATATGTCACACACACAAAACAGCTTTTAAATCTCATGGATTGGTTTTCCAAGCCGCAGAGAACAAGTTATTTGCACATACTGAGGTGAAAGCCAAGTTCTCGTGGGCTTCCTGTTCTGAGTGGTGGATAGCTTAGTAAATTCAGACTGTCTCCAGTTAGTGGCAGAATGAAATATTTCTTGCTGTAAGAAATTGGTACTTGGTGAATAACATTATGCAATTTCAGATTCAGTTTTTGAACATGTGGGGTTGTGATGGGGTAGTCTTATGGGTGGTATTAAAAACTGCTAACTCTTTATGAACAGTTGATTATACACTGTTATCAAATTGTATGGTAGAGATCACAGTTCTGGATTAACATTATGAAAACTGCTTATAGGAGGATTGATGTGAGTGATTTTAAGATGAAGCGGGTAAGTCAATGTACAACAGTTAAGAGATATCTTCAGGATTGTTAGGGCGAAGGATTCCTACTCATTGGTTGTATTATACCAGTACAATCAGCTTGGTGCTTGTTTCAATCATTTTGATCAGCTTTTTGTAATTAACAAATCCAGTATATGCACCCATTACAGATCAGAGTCATCTTCAGACTGTACGGAATTAAACTGCATCAAGAGAGTATGAGCCTTAGTACCCATAGTGTCTGGAATTTCATTGACTGGAATGTTAAGGTCCCCAAGATCTATGATTTATTTTATCTGTTTTGAATGGTAAATGCTAAATGATCTGATACCTCTTTCATGGGTGAGTTATTTGCTTTTGAGAATAGTATTCAGCTAGGTATATGAAATGTCTATAGTTTGAGATATTGGTGTAAGTAAAACTGTCTTAATCATTTAACTATATTTTTAATAAGTCACTTCTGAAAGATGTGAGAAGATGGATAATCTTTGAAAATAAATTCCTCTATTATAGTTATTCACAGGACAGATGGAGATGAAAGGGCTTGTCTAAACACAAAAAACACCACTTTAATTATGTGAGTATGGTTAAAACCATACCACACCCCTAGTGAGGATGCAGTTATATCAGTATAATGATGCCTTATGCTGGTATAGCTATTCCCATATGAGAAGAGGAATACCAGCATAAGGCACCTTTATAACAGTATCTCAGTGCCCGTACTAGGGGTCATACTGGTATAACTATTTTGGTTTCTAAAAAAAAAAGAAAAAAAATTATACCCTAACTGAAATAATTATAATGGTACAAAATATGTGGGTAGATCAGGTCTGATATTCCACTGTTTTGCATCATGGATAGTAATCTACATCAGTGTGAAAGTGAGTGCCAAATGGGTGTAATATGCTCCCATTCTGTTCTGGTAGGTGCTTTATAGCAGGGTGGATTTGATTTAAATAATGATTGAAATCACTAATCAGGAAGACTCAATTTAATCATGGATTTCTACATAAAAGTGCATTCTTGTTGGTTGTTATAACCTTAATACACATTCTTCACAACTCAGAGAGGTTTCATTTTTAGAAGGTACACACTATACATTTTTAAAGTGATTTATTTTGAAAACTTTTCAGATTAGTTTTACAGCAAAAGTAATTGAAGCAGATATTTATGAAGTCATTGGGAGGTGAACTATCAACAGGTTAATCATTAATATTTGGAGGATTTTCTTGCCATGCTGTATTAGGAGAAGAACATCACCAGACAGACATTTAAATTGTTTTATTTAACTAAAACAATGCTATTTAGTCTGGATTTTTTTTCTTTAACAGCAAACATAATATTTTAACAAAACAAGTATATGAATTTTTTAATTTAGTTAAAAATTCAAGTTTTTTTAAAATCAGCTTTGTTTTTGTTACATTTGTTTTTAACTAAAATAGTTAAATGAAATATTAAAAAAAAATTAAATCAACTATGTCAGTGAGGTCAACATGAGAAACTTAAAATATTGGCTTCTGTAGCTAACTCAGTTGTCTTCACTTACATTTTCCTGTTTGTTCCTAATCAGGAAAAGAAAAACAAGCTTTCCTGCTTTTTCAGATCCCAAATCATTTCTCAGTTGAATTAGTCCAAAGGAAGAAAATATTCTTTCTACACCAGCAGAAGAAGCTACTGCTGTTAAAAGTGAGATTATCACTTCAACAGTTTCTGAATCCAAGTACTTAAGTGACTTCCACCAGTTCACTGGTGTGACTTTCTTTAAAACATCATCAGCAAACATATATTTCTTGAATGGTTCACCCTTAGCTCTGAAGTTTATTATACTTGGCATTATGGAGGTCTGATTGCTAGATGTCCATGTCATAGCCAACTCCTCTTCTCCAGCAGTTAAGGTTTGACCCTGGTACTGAGTATTGAGAATATTTGCAAGAAAATGAGCTGGAGATAGTGCTTGTCCCATTTGTTTTTTTTAATGCTTGTAATTTAACTCTGCCATTGCATAATTCTCTTTTTAAGATCTCACTCAGTTCCTTCCAAATTTCAACAGTATCAGCAATAAAACAGCTATTTCCCTGCATTTTGTTCAAGGCTACAGAAATAGGCTTCAGAGCATTCAGCATGTGTTCAACATTTTTCTTAAGCCCAATGTTGAGAACTTTGGCTATGACAGTGCCATCTATTTTTTCACAATTTTGTTCACAAACTGTCATCAGATGAGGCCAGTTCTTGATATAGTGCTCAAAACAGTCCATTACTGAGTTCCATTGCACGTCTTGCGGGAGAGTTAGCTTGGTTCCTCCCACTTTTTTCAGATCAGCTGCTGCAAAGTGGTTATTACGGAAGTATTTTGCAATTTCAACATTCGCCTTTATTTCTGGAACACTGAAGTCAAATGAGCACTGCAACCATATGTTATTAGCTTGGGACTCTCTTCTGAATTTCTTCTCCTCTTGGACACATTTGCAGCATTGTCTGTGACCAAGCTGCGTACTAGACATTTGAATTTTTTTCACAGTTTGTTATAGCTTTTACTGCTACTCCTTGTAAGTATTCTGCTGTGTGTGCATTTCCTGATGTATCAATTGTTTCTGTAAGGAAGACATTCCCTTCTTCTGTTGTCACACAAGCACATACAATAGGATCATTGTAGACATTGCTCCACCCATCAAGACTCAAGTTAACAATTTTACCCTCTAGACCTTTTGCACACTGCTCAATTTTTCTTTCATACACTTTATCCAGCAATTTGCCTGCAACATCTGCTCTTTTGGGTGGATTGTAGCCTGGTCTTAATGACTGAACCATGTTAATGCAGTGTGGGTTCTCAATCATATGGAAAGGAGAGTTTGTTGCATAAACAAAGCAGGCATTTTTTTCATCAATGACCTCTTTTTGTAATCTGCTGGTTCTTATCACAAACTTATCTATGATTGTTTCTGGATGATGGAGATTTATTTTTGCTACAGGTGATACACTGTAGCTATGTGACATACATGATGTGACCGAAACACTATCACTGTCAGGTAATTCTGAAACTATAGAAAATGATGGTGATCTTGAAGGTGGATAGTCTTCAGAATTCTGTATGCTGAGGATGGATTCTCCTAAACAAAATAAATCAATGCAGTTATTTAATTATTATTACCATACTGCTCATTTAGTATTACTCATTGTATTCACTGACACTCAGTACTACTTTAAAGGTGAAATTGTAAAAGGAAGATCTGCCTATTTCAGCTATTTATTTTTTATCACAACTGCATCTAAAATGATAGTACCATAGAGTAACAACTATATTTTTGGCTCAAATGTGAGAATTCAAGAATAGGCCAGAACAGGGGTCGGCAACCTATGGCACGCGTGCCAAATACAGCACGCAAGCCAATTTTGAGGGGCACACTGCTGCCTGCTGCGGTCCCGGCCCCCAGCCCCACTCAGCCTCCCGCCCACCACTCTCCCCTGCGGGGGCAGGAGGCAGAAGCTTGGTCCTGCGGCAGCCAAGTTTCCCCCCTCTCCCGCTTCTTCCCCCAGCATGCTGCTTTCCTGCCCCTCCCCCTCTTCTTCCCTGCGCTGATCAGCTGATGGCCCTTGTGAGGGGGAGGGGGAGGAGTGGCAGTGTGCTCGCTGCTCTGTAGAGGAGGCAGAGAAGAGGTAGGGACGGGGCCTTGGGGAAGGGGGTGGAACAGGGCATATCCCTTCCAGCCTCCTGCCATGAGCTGCTCAGGGCAGGGGCCTGGGAGAAACCTCACGAGCTGAGAACCCCAGCCCTCTGCCCTGACCCCTGAAACCCCCTACACACCCAGCCTTCTGCCCTGAACCCCTGAAACCCCCTACACACCCAGCCTTCTGCCCTGAACCTCGCCACACACACACCAAGCCCTCTGCCCTGACCCCTGAACCTCCCACCCCCAGGTCTGGGATCCCAGCTGCCAGCCCCTTGCCAGCCGGCATCCTGGCCACAGGCCCCACTCAGCCCACTGCCGGCCTAGGTGAACAGAACCCCAGGCTGGCAGCGAGCTGAGCAGGCTGGCGGCGTAAGATCAGCATTTTAATTAAATTTTAAATGAAGCTTCTTAAACATTTTGAAAACCTTGTTTACTTTACATACAACAATAGTTTAGTTATATAATATAGACTTATAGAAAGAGACCTTCTAAAAACATTGAAATGTATTACTGGCATGCAAAACTTTAAATTAGAATGAATAAATGAAGACTCGGCACACCACTTCTGAAAGGTTGCCAACCCCTGGTCCAGAAGGAAGACAAACAATCTTTAAGAAAGAAGTATGAAATAAAAAAGTTTATCAACCTGAAGATCCTGCATGTTCAGACATATTCCTTTCATCATCTTCAACGCAGCTTCCTCCTGAGAAGGAACACTTTGCATGATGTTGTTTCATTCGGGCAACCAGGCCTTGCATTTCTTTGTTGCACTGTTTGCATTTTGCACGAATGCTTGTCTTACCCACAGGTAGAGGAATTTCATTAAAATATTCCCAAACTGGGTCTCTTTTACAGACTGCTGCCATTATAGGTTTTTCCCTTCTAGTGAGAGACGGTATGGCAGATTTCAAATCAATGAAGGCTACACTCAGAAAGACCTCAAGACTTCTGGAATATGCTGCTCAAACAGTTTCACTTTTGTTTCTACTCCCTGTCCCTCCCTTCTCACATTTATCTCCAGACTTCTCCTTGTCCAGATCTATTCCACCTGCAACAATCTTCTATTCATTGAACTTTTTGAAACTTTGTACTTTTAGAAAGAGATAAGGGATTGACTCTGTGTACACAAATTTGCAGAGGGAAAATAGGGTTGAGGTCTGTTATTTCTCACCTCTATATATGATGTATTTATTTATTTATTTGCTGTTAACAAGCATACTATCGCTGGAGACACAAATCCACACTTTGAGAACTGCAAAACTAGGCATCTCTGATAGTATCTTCCAGACTGAACACTGAGTCCCATTGGGTAGATAGAAAGATTAACCTAAATAATCTGTACAGAGCCCCCTGGAACCCCATGAGATTGGGTCCCTAATCCACAAACTATTGGAACTCATTTACAAAACTTTTCTTAAACATTACATGAGTATATTGTCTCATACTATAGAATTAGAATTTATAATCCCTATTCCATAATGAGATATCTTTGAGCTATTATTTAACTATATTTTAATGTCACTTTTGAAAATAGCTAGCTTTTAAGATATCTTAAAGCATTTTATCAAAAAAATCTGATTTAAATAAAAAAAAATCGATTTTTTTTAAATCATTGATTTTTATCCACCCTGCTTTACTTTTTATACACCCTGCCCACTTCATACTCACTTGAGCAGTAGTAAATGAGACTACAAGGATCAGGATATCTGAGAATCAGGTCCATACAGCATGAGTAGCTGCAGCACATTCTTCCTCATTCTGGCTCCCCCTGATACCTTACACTTGCTCTAGAGAGAATAAGGTCTTTGATAAGCATGCGAAATAGAAAGGCCTTAGCTTTTGAGATCTCATCCAAAGGGTGACCACACTGCAAAGTGCATGGTTCTTTGTTCTCTTTTCTGTACTTCAGAGGGTTGAAGTTCTGAGCTGGAATTCAAATCTGCGATGGTGGGGGAGGTAGGATTTTTGTCAACCTTAACCTTAGGCTATGTCTACCTTACATCATTTATAGTGACGCAGCTGGACCAATGCAGTTGCACAGCTGTAGTGCTTCTGGCAAAGACTCTCTAAGCCAGGGGTAGGCAAACTATGGCACGCGTGCCAAAGGCGGCACGTGAGCTGATTTTCAGTGGAACTCACACTGCCCGGGTCCTGGCTACCGGTCCTGGGGGTTCTGCATTTTAATTTTATTTTAAATGAAGCTTCTTTAAAATTTCAAAAACCTTATTTACTTTACTTTACAACAATAGTTTAGTTATATATTATAGACTTATAGAAAGAGACCTTCTAAAAACGTTAAAATGTATTACTGGCACGCAAAACCTTAAATTAGAGTGTATAAATGAAGACTCTGCACACCACTTCTGAAAGGTTGCCGACCCCTTCACTAAGCTGATGGAAGAGAGCTCTCCCATCCGCTTAATTACTCCTGCCTCTGCGAGAGCCAGTAGCTAAGTTGACAGGAGAAGCTCTCCCACTGACATAGCACTGTCTACACTGGCATAATTTACATCGCTTAGGGGTGTGGATTATTCACACCCCTGAGCAATGTAAATTATACTGAAGTAATTTGTAGTGTAGACATAGCCTTAGTCTTCAAACCATCCCTTCTGCCTCCAATATTCATGCTACATGTTATCTATGCTTGTGAAATAAGTACAAGTAACTCTACATTACTATTAATTGTTATCAAATTATTAAGAAACAAAAAAGGAAGATTTTCTGGCTGAAATCACAGATTTTATACACCATATCATGGTACTTAGTACCTTTGCCACTGTTGAAAATACTCTGTAAACCAAGAAATTTATTCAAACCGAAAATAATTATATGTGAAACTGATTTCTCCTTGCTGTAAATGTCTTCAGTTGTGAGTTTTAGCAAAGCCTGGTTCAAACTGAAATCAATTTTACCTAACAGGTAGATGTTGTCATAATTTTAAAACCAAATTAACAAAGCAATCAAATACAAATGATATCAGATTGTCTTCAAGCAAGGCATATTGTAGGTTCCCAACACTAATCCCTCTGATACTCTGAAATGTGCCTTTTCTTCTGATCCAGTGACCATATCAATAACAAGTAATAAAAAGAATCTGTTATGACTTAAGCTGGCCCTTGTGCCACAAGTGCATACGATGATAAAGTGGAAAATAAAACAGGGATCACTTTCATATAAGGGATATTTTAAAGTAGCAAAATAAGGATAGTAAGTGATAGGTGGATTAGCTTCTGCAATAAGACTATATTTTAGGTAACTGGCTATATTAATGCACTAATACTTATTTAGGGTATAATTCTGTTGTGCAACATTCTTCCAACAAGCCTCTTCATTTAAGAGAGTTCATTTATAAAAGTTCAGTATACTTTCAGTCTGGTACAGAAAGGTGTTCATTTAGGTTCCAATTCTGCAATCCTTCCTACCTCAAGAATTCACAATGATTTCAACCCTTGTGTGAGGAAGGAGCCTTATGTTTTAATTGTAGCAACCAAAAGGAAGGTCTCAATCTTGTCTCCATAGACATTGATGGACATTTTGCCATTCGCTTCACTGGTAGCAAGATCAGGCCAGGAGTCTAGGGATGATTTTGAAAACGGGTTATATTTTCAAAGTGGTACATGATTATACATCTATATATTTGATTTAGGCATGTGAATCTCACAGCAAGCATGCAAAAATCAGGGCTGCATGGAAGGAGTTAGGGTTATGTGAGCTTCAAAGGAAAGTTTAAAAGCTAGAAGCCTCTGTTGATTGGCTGAGCCTTAGTCAGTGGGCGGGGCTATCAAGCAGGCCAGGGCTTTATAAAGCAGTGAGCATGTGACCAGGGAGCTTTGCGAACAGGGGCTGCTAACAGGGAGTTTCGCAAGGGAGTTTGGAAGGGGCGCGGGAAGGGCCCTTGCTATTATTTTTGTTTTAAAACCTATAAACTAAACTACAGTCAAAACTTCTTGCTTTAAACAACCTCTTCATTAACTAGGAGATAATGCAGGCAGAACACAGCAGCAGAGTGGGGGCTATCCAGTTTATTGCGCTGAGTGTGGCATATGTGTGAAAGCAGTGCAAGGAGCTCCTGGCCCTCAGAGACTGCGTACGGGCTTTGGAGGCCAGGGTGGCGGAACTGGAGGAGCTAAGAGAGGCAGAGAGGTATGTTGATGAGACTTTCCAGGACACTGTAGAATTGTCCCACCTCCGGTCAGACAGCCCCTGTGCTGTTGAGGAGAATGAAAGGCCCAGGGAAGCAGAGCAGTCTACGGGAGCAGAGGGAAACCTTCCCGTAGTTGGGACCCTCCTTCCAGATGGTGCTGGGGTTGCCTCTCACACTGAGGTTACCTCTCCGGGAGAGGGACTCCAGTTACTAGGAAAAGGCAGGTGTTAGTAATGGGACATTCGATCATTAGAAACATAGATAGCTGGGTTAGTGATGACCAGGAGAACTCTATGGTGACTTGCCTGCCTGGTGCGAAGGTTGCGGATCTCTCGAGGCATCTAGACAGATTTATGTGTAGTGCTGGGGAGAAGCCGGTGGTCGTGGTACATGTAGGTACCAATGACATAGGGAAGGGTAGGAGAGATGTCCTGGAGGCCAAATTTAGGCTGCTAGGGAAGAGACTGAAATCCAGGACCTCTGTGGTGGCATTCTCAGAAATGCTCCCAGTTCCATGCGCAGGGCCAGGTAGGCAGGCAGAGCTTCAGAGTCTCAATGCGTGGATGAGACGATGATGTAGAGAGGAGGGGTTTAGATTCATTAGGAACTGGGGAAACTTTTGGGATAGGGGAAGCCTATACAGGAGAGATGGGCTCCACCTAAACCAAAGTGGAACCAGACTGCTGGCACTAAACATTAAAAAGGTTGTAGAGCAGTTTTTAAACTAGGAGATGGGGGAAAGCCGACTGCTGCAGAGGAGCATGTGGCTCAGACAGAGACTTCTCTTAGAGGAGAGTCTATTGATAGAGATTCTCTAGGTTATAGTCAGGAACAGAGGATGGAAGAGGATAATGTAAGGGCCAGATCAGACGAGAAACATTCACATAAAAAGGAATCTGACACATTAGAAAAAGGCAGACAGTTAAACAGTGACAAGTTTTTAAAGTGCTTGTACACAAATGCTAGAAGTCTAAATAATAAGATGGGTGAACTAGAGTGCCTGGTGATAAAGGAGGATATTGATATAATAGGCATCACAGAAACCTGGTAGACTGGGGACAATCAATGGGACACAATCATTCCAGGGTACAAAATATATCAGAAGGACAGAACAGGTCATGCGGGGGGAGGGGGTGGGGAAGAGTGGCACTATATGTGAAAGAAAATGTAGAATCAAATGAAGTAAAAATCTTAAGTGAATCCACATGTTCCATGGAATCTCTATGGATAGAAATTTCATGTTCTAATAAGAATATAACATTAGGGATCTATTATCGACCACCTGACCAGGACAGTAATAGTGATGATGAAATGCTAAGGGAAATTAGAGAGGCTATCAAAATTAAGAACTCAGCAATAGTGGGGGATTTCAATTATCCCCATACTGACTGGGAACATGTCACCTCAGGATGAAATGCAGAGACAAAATGTCTCGATACTTTAAATGACTGCTTCTTGGAGCAGCTGGTACAGGAACCCACCAGGGGAGAGGCAATGCTAGATTTGGTCCTGAGTGGAGCGCAGGAGCTGGTCCAAGCGGTAATAATAACAGGACCGCTTGGAAACAGTGACCATAATATAATAACATTTAACATCCCTGTGATGGGAAGAACATCTCAACAGCCCAACACTGTGGCATTTAATTTCAAAAAGGGAAACTATGCAAAAATGAGGGGGTTAGTTAAACAGAAATTAAAAAGGTACGGTGACTAAAGTGAAATCCCTGCAAGCTGCATGGGTGCTTTTTAAAGACACCATAATAGAGGCCCAACTTAAATGTGTACCCCAAATTAAGAAACACAGTAAAAGAACTAAAAAAGAGCCACTGTGGCTTAACAGCCATGTAAAAGAAGCAGTGAGAGATAAAAAGACTTCCTTTAAAAAGTGGAAGTCAAATCCTAGTGAGGCAAATAGAAAGGAGCACAAACACTGCCAACTTAAGTGCAAGAGTATAATAAGAAAAGCCAAAGAGGAGTTTGAAGAACGGCTAGCCAAAAACTCCAAAGGTAATAACAAAATGTTTTTAAGTACATCAGAAGCAGGAAGCCTGCTAAACAACCAGTGGGGCCCCTCGATGATAGAGATAGAAAAGGAGTGCTTAAAGACGATAAAGTCATTGAGGAGAAAGTAAACGAATTCTTTGCTTCAGTCTTCACGGCTGAGGATGTTAGGGAGATTCCCAAACCTGAGCCGGTTTTTGTAGGTGACAAATCTGAGAAACTGTCACAGATTGAAGTATCACTAGAAGAGGTTTTGGAATTAATTGATAAACTTAACATTAACAAGTCACCAGGACCAGATGGCGTTCACCCAAAAGTTCTGAAAGAATTCAAATGTGAAATTGCGGAACTATTAACTAGGGTTTGTGACCAGTCCTTTAAATCAGCTTCTCTACCCAATGACTGGAAGATAGCTAATGTAATGCCAATATTTAAAAAGGGCTCTAGAGGTGATCCCGGCAATTATAGACCGGTAAGTCTAACGTCGGTACTGGGCAAATTAGTCGAAACAATAGTAAAGAATAAAATTGTCAGACACATAGAAGAACATAAATTGTTGGGCAAAAGTCAACATGCTTTCTCTAAAGGGAAATCATGTCTTACTAATCTATTAGAGTTCTTTGAAGGGGTCAGCAAACATGTGGACAAGGGGGATCCAGTGGACATAGTGTACTTAGATTTCCAGAAAGCCTTTGACAAAGTCCCTCACCACAGGCTGTTATGTAAATTAAGTTGTCATGGGATAAAAGAGAAGGTCCTTTCATGGACTGAGAACTGGTTAAAAGATAGGGAACAAAGGGTAGGAATTAATGGTAAATTCTCAGAATGGAGAGGGGTAACTAGTGGTGTTCCCCAAGGGTCAGTCCTCGGACCAATCCTATTCAACTTATTCATAAATAATCTGGAGAAAGGGATAAAAAAGTGAGGTGGCAAAGTTTGCAGAAAAGCAGACTGTGAAGAACTTCAAAAAGATCTCACAAAACTAAGTGATTGGGCAACAAAATGGCAAATGAAATTTAATGTGGATAAATGTAAAGTAATGCACATTGGAAAAAATAACCCCAACTATACATACAACATGATGGGGGCTAATTTAGCTAGAACAAATCAGGGAAAAGATCTTGGAGTCATCGTGGAAAGTTCTCTGAAGACGTCCACGCAGGGTGCAGAGGCGGTCAAAAAAACAAACGGGATGTTAGTAATCATTAAAAAGGGGATAGAGAATAAGACAGAGAATATATTATTGCCCTTATATAAATCGATGGTATGCACACATCTTGAATACTGCATACAGATGTGGTCGCCTCATCTCAAAAAAGATATACTGGCACTAGAAAAGGTTCAGAGAAGGGCAACTAAAATGATTAGGGGTTTGGAGAGGGTCCCATTTGAGGAGAGATTAAAGAGGCTAGGACTTTTCAGCTTGGAAGAGAGGAGACTAAGGGGGGATATGATAGAGGTATATAAAATTATGAGTGATGTGGAGAACATAGATAAGGAAAAGTTATTTACTTATTCCCATAATACAAGAACTAGGGGTCACCAAATGAAATTAATAGGCAGCAGGTTTAAAACAAATAAAAGGAAGTTATTCACACAGTGCACAGTCAACTTGTGGAACTCCTTACCTAAGGAGGTTGTGAAGGCTAGGACTATAACAGCGTTTGGATAAATTCATGGAGGTTAAGTCCATTAATGACTATTAGCCAGGATGGGTAAGGAATGGTGTCCCTAGCCTCTGTTTGTTAGAGGGTGGAGATGGATGGCAGGAGAGAGATCACTTGATCATTACCTGTTAGGTTCACTCCCTCTGGGGACCAGGCATTGGCCACTGTCGGTAGACAGGATACTGGGCTAGATGGACCTTTGGTCTGACCCAGTACGGCTGTTCTTATGTTCTTATGCATGTGCAACTTCTATTTACATGTGCATATTAGGGAATTTATGCACCTTAATTGGTTATATTTTCACTTAGATACACAGCTGCTTGAAAATACAGGTCAAAGCAATTGGGTTCAATTAACAGTTGACCTGAAGAGCATAAGATGGTGAAAAACTTCTATGGTTTTTACACTAAACTTCAACCTCCAAATTCTCCATCTGGACATGAAAATATTCAACCAGTCAAACAAGTCAGGGGCATTACATCATCAGAACAAACTCACTGGTCTATCTACACTGAAGACGGGATTCTCTTTGGCATGTCTGAAATCTGCCTTTTCCAAATGAATTATGTCATAGGTGTCATATATTCCATAATTTATCTGATCTTCTCAGCAGGAATATTATATTTTGTCTTTTGGTGAGCCAAACATTATTCTTTTAACAGTTAAATTCCTTTATCTGGTATTTATGTTTGAGAGCCTCCTTTGCTCCAGACACAGTTCTGCACCCACAATTCATTCATGCTTTCTCCTGGCAATTCATTGTGGATGCAAAACTGTGGGCACAATTCATTGCAGGTACCAACAGTTCCAGCTTTGAGTGAGGTCTGGATTGAAAATCAGAAACCCAGTGCATTTCTGCATATAGTTAGAGTGGAGGTGTATTTTCAAGAGCTGGGTGCACAAATACCAATGAAAGTGAACACTTAACTTCCTTAGGCTCTTTTGAAAACTCCAGCCATAATCCTTTTAATAAATGTGTTCCTTTAACAGGTACTTCTTTAAGGGAGCTTCACGCCAATCTGCTGCACATACAATAGCTCAAATGCAACTTGCTTTCCAATTTACAGTATGAAACTGGTCTCTGTACTTACAGGAAAGTTGGCTAATGATGTGAGATTAATTCAGAATCACATGCTAAATTAGCCAGAATGTGATGTAAGCAGGGTCTGAATGAACTCTCCCCTGACAGCTAGTTGGGTTGGGGGAGAGACTTCAGGAGCAAACTGTATTTACATGAACACAGCTATTCTGCCAAGAAATCCAGCAGATAGAGCTGTGTTGTTCAAAGTGATCAACTTTGGCTGGTGTTGGGTTACAAATCACTTTAGTGCTGAATGCAGGGATAGTGAAATGTTGTTATCAATATTGTTGTCTTTATTATATGAATAAAGGGGAGCAGAACTCTGCTTAACCTGTCCCAAATGAGGGGTCACCCTCAACTGGAAAGGGCCTCGTTAAGCCGGGGGTTAGAATGCTGGACCCCTGTGAAAGTAAGAGAGGTGGGGACAAGTGTCCCAGCCAGGGGGTATGGACTCTCCCTAAGAGTCCTTGGTCTGGTTTGATCTGTTCCTCCCCACTGTTCAAAGATAGAGGTAAATAGGCTTCATTAGGAGCCTTTTGTTATGTTAAAGTGCTCAGATGAGAGCTGAAATCACCTGTGGTGGGGAAGTGTTTCTGCCCACCCTGCTGAGAGCTAAAAAGCACTAAAAGGCTGATGTGCAGAAGTCACAGCAGAGAGGCAGGTGGCAGCAGAAGGTAACTGATGGATGAAAGTGCCAAGCAGTTGGCCAGTGGGGGTGGCTGGCAAGGCAGTCAGGTGGTGAGGAACAATGACTGGCGGGGCGGACAGGCAGTGAAAACCATGGCTGGCATGGCAGCCAGCACAGAGGAACCACAGCTGGTGGGGTGGCCAGCGGAGAGGCACTATGGCTGGTGAGGCGGCCAGAGAAGAGGCACTGCGGCTGGCGGGGTGGCCAGCCAGAGCAAATGCGCAGATGGCGGAACAAGAAAGGTGCCTTCTTCCCCCGGTGGGAGGTGTATTAACACAGATGAACCTCTGAACCCTGCGTCCTCACTGACCAAGGACAACCACTGTGAGTGGCGTCTGGTGAAAGAGCAGAGAGGGGAACAGAAAGGAACTTTTGGTTGTAGAACTCAAGAACCTGAGGCAGAAGACTCTGCTCCACACACTCTGGGGTGGATGTCCTGCTCACAGTTTCATGTTTATGAATCTTGCTTATGGCATTTCCCCTAATTATTGTCAGGTGACTTCCCTCCTTTCTTTAGAAGTTTCTTTTCTGCACTCAGACTCAGTGCTTGTGAGGGGGAAGTATTGCCACTCAGAATCGCCCAGGGAGGTGTGTAATTTTCCCAGGTTATTAGGTGGAGACTTGAGCCATTTTTGTGTTGAAAAGGAACCCCTAGATATTGAACCCGGCCCTGGTCATTGCTGGCTTCACCTGGCAGAAGGGTGACAGTTATAAACTCTGGTAATTTTGCAAAAATAAAATTGTTTTTTGGCTAATCACATCACCTTACACTACAAAAGTCATGTGATTACAATCATCCTGGTACTTACTGGGTAGTAGTGAAAAGGACTAGTTTTAAAGGGCTGTTAATAATATGAAGAACTGACATAAAACTGTATAAAAATGGAGGGGGGAAATGTACAAAGCCAAGTGAGAGATTTATGACGGAGTGGTGCTATTTTCCATATTTGACTACTAGTCTCTCTGCCTTTGCTCACCACAGTCAAAATAGGCCAAGGCCAGCAGCTACACTGCACACCACTAACTAACCTCCAGACCCCATCTTTCTATTCAAATGCCACATGAAATTATGAAACACGAGAAAGAAGCAAATGATGAATGAGGGAACATGAAACACGGGTCAGCAAGCCTTGTGAACTGACTGAAGCATCACAGTCAAAGAAAGAAGAATAATTTGTTGTGCTTCTTCTGAGAAAGCTTTGATATGTACTAGCACCAGGGTTATTTACTCATTTCTAATAACATAGAAATGAAGAGATTTATTTACATTATTTTTCTGCTGCTACTGAACAAATAAGGTAACATAAACTCTTTAATTTAGTCAACTGTGACATAATTCAATAGTTCTGGTGGAATTTAATTATACAATGGTCTAATTGAGAGTAAATTAAACAAGACTATGACCAAGTGCTGTCACACTAAATTAGAGTTTAAATTGTGCCAGTGACAGGCAGCTCTGTACTGAGATTATGACTTAAGGAGTGTAACATTTTGTTTTCAGGTTAATCAGTAGAGGCTTTGCCAATATTTTGAAGCCATCCTTGATCTATTACAGGCCAAATTAAATCTAAACTCTTGGTAGGAGCTCTACTGGAAAGCAAAGCAGGCATGGCAGTTTGCTATGGAAAAGGGAGATGGGCTTTGAGGGGAAATGTGAAACTATGTGTTTGGAAGTCTTCATAACATTATAAAATGGCTTTTCTTAGTGCGTCCTGCAGTAGACAGGTCAATAACTTTTCTACTGTGCACTTAAAGTATCTGTTTATTTGTGGGTGGGGCATAGCTCCATGCATAGACAGTAGAGGACTGTTGGAGTTTTCTTGTCATATCCAAAATTGGATATTTTAAGTGACAGACTGGTTCTCTTTTGTCTCCCCACTTGGCCTCACTTTTCGCTTCACTGCCAGTAACCTTGACATTATACTTTCCCGATCCTCCCAGATCTTTGTCTGAAAACCCGTGGGCACCACTTCCACCACAATGTCCATGTAAACCATTGCCTTGACTTCACCTCTGATGAAATCATCATGTTTGTCTCTATGTTCTCTTACCTTGATCATTGCAGCTTCCTTTTTTATGGTCTTTTATGGTCTTTGGTCTCTATACATGCAACATGCACTGACCTCCTCTTACACAGAAAGAAACATGGTCTTATCACACTGTTCCTCAAACTACTGTACTGACTCTTCACTCTCTTTATGAGCCAGTTTGAAGTCACTTTCCTTGTTTTTAATCCTTTCTATGAACTCATACCAGCCTAACTAACCAAACATGTCAATCTCTCCTCTCCTTCCTGCTTCTTCATAGGTCAAGAGCCTGCCTCTGCAGAAAATAAGCACTTCACAAATGGAACTGACCAGCTGCTTGCTCCAGGGCTGCATTCTCCTGCTGCTTCAGCAACAGATTTTAATTCCTCTGTCAAAATCACTGCACCAATAACCACCTACATATGTCTTCCATATGTACATGCACAGCTAGTGCCCTTATAGGAGTTTCTGTTGTGCATATTCAGTCCAGCATTTTCAAATGTTCACAATAGTCCATATCATCTCCTCCAACAGAAAAACCTGTGGTAGGAACAAAGGATGCAGAAAACTCCGTTGCAGTGATCCTTGGGGTCCAGCTAAATTCAGTTGTGTGCAGGACTTTCCCTTTGCAACCCTTCTGTTCAAAAGGGATCCAAGAATCTGTTTAGCCACTGACATCAGAAAGAATAGCCTCAGAGCATCTGAAGTTTATAGGATTGTAACAGCCCCTAGAAGCTATTAACATAGCCAGGGACTGATGGCACACCATGAATTCTGGCCCATGCCCCTTTCCTCCCTATGGGGGCAGAGGCACTGAGTGAGGTGTTGTGGAGCTAGCTGTGCTGGCTCTTTGATCAACAAGCTTTCAGGGAAGTAATCCTCAATTTCCCAGTTAAGGGGTAGCTTAGTGGCCACCTAGCATGACCAGAGTAACACAAGGGTGGTATAGTTGGGCCCAGGATCTGATTTGACAAATTTAGCATTACCTTCAGTAGCACTGACTTTTTAAACTGGCTTACACAGTGCACTATATCTTTCTAGAAATAATGTACATAACTTGTTCCCATGGCAAAATTTTGCATAATTTCCCTCCAGAACGCTGAAAGGATTATCATGCTGTTTGATATTAGTACCCGTGGACATAATTTGACCATATTCATACCTGTTGATTTCAATGGGGCTAGGCCCATTATGTCGTAACTGAGATAACTCATGCCAAGTTTACTAACCCATTCTGATATGAAACATAAACTCATGTTTCCCTTGTATGTATAACTCCACCCTGGAGTTTGCATTGATTATAATTAAAGGCAAATAAAGAGCCCAACACTGTAGTCAATTATTTTTAAAATGGAACTTGTTAGAACTGCAACACATTACATTTGAAAAGGTTCTAATATTTCTGAGTCACCAGTTGCTGACACTCTGAGGTCAACTTGTTTCTTTTTTTAAATATGGGTTTTAAGTATGTCACACGTGGATGGCTAAACACAGTTTCGTCTTGGTTAACAAAGACACAGTCAGAGACCATCGGGGAACCAGTCTTCAGTACACATATTTTTTCTGAAAAAATCATACATCTAATGAAAAAAAAAAAGATTGAACTTTTTATTTCCTTTGTTTTTCTATTCATCACTCTACTGTTGCCTTTCTTGGCTCACTGGAGCCAAGACGTACTGAGTAAGTATGTTATATATGGGCATTTGAGACAGGATATCCATTGAAATCTGATGAAGTGGGCTGTAGCCCACGAAAGCTTATGCTCAAATAAATGTGTTAGTCTCTAAGGTGCCACAAGTACTCCTGTTCTTTTTGCTGATACAGACTAACACGGCTGCGACTCTGAAACCTGTCATTGAAATGATGTCATTTCACACAAATTAAAGCCTAAATGCCTGTGAAGAGTTTAAAAAAAAAGTTGGATAGCTTTGTCTTCATTTTAATGTTGAAACGCATTTATGATGTGTAAGAAAATTGGAGAAAAGCTCAATAGCACTCATACTTAAAGGGGGAAATCTATCCCCAGGCTTGTTCCTGTCATGATGGAAATGGTGTCCAAGTGTTTCACTGCTAGTTATGCTTGGTTGTGCTTATCATAAATAATCTCTGAGGTTGGTGGGTCTTGTCTTTGGTGAGCTTGGAAACTTCTGCTTATAGAAAACAATTAAAGCTTTAGGACAAATTCTGCTCTTAAGAGTTATCTCAGTGTTTTGCCATTGCCTTCAATGCAAGCAAAATCGGGCCCTCCATGCATGCTTACTGGAACAGAAGCTGGGCTGGTTCACACTGATATTGATTTTATGTTTTAGGTCCAGTGTGGCGAGAATTGGGTGACTGCAGAAATATTGTGATACATCATTTGAAAGGAAACAGATAATTGAGTAGTATAAAGTGTTGTAAACCCTGCAAGAAAGGGACTTAAGGCTTGATCCAGCCTCCACTGAGGTCTATGGAAAAACTCTCACTGACTTCAGTGATAGTTGGATTGGTCCCCTAAGGGTCTGATATAAATCCTATTGCAGTCAATGAAACTCAATGGGCTTTGGATCAGGCTCTAAATGTCCAGTGAAATATTAGCTAAAGATCATTAATGCAACAAATCTGCAATGGACACAGATGGCTGAAACACATTGAACAATTGGCATTAATGTAAATGTGTGGAGAATGCTCCAATGTATGTTGTGAAACAGGGGAAATAACTGCATAGTACGTGCACTTAAGTGTCATATACCCAGTACCAATGCATGACTCACCAGTAATCACTCATGGAGTAGAAGTATACATAGGTATCTGACTCCCTAGGGTCAGACCTATGTCTGAATTCATTAGTAACATTAATACCTGTTAATGGCTCACATGCTCATCACCCATTGTGTGCTTTGGTGATTCAGAGCAGTATAGTGCCATCTTCATGAGATAATATTTACAAGACTGATATAACATAACTAAGGTACAAGAGCCTGATTTTCTGAACATCTCCATTATACTCTTTTCTTCACTGTAACTCTTGGAAAAATAACATGGGCATTTACTCTTATTATATACACAACATGTGATAATGAAAGAGGAATTAAAACTGTCTACTACACTGGTGTTTGTTTAGCAATTAAAAAACTTGTTAGAGCTGACTGGTTATCAGAAAATTGATTTGTGAAATAAATTACTACAATTGTCAATAAATATTGTTGGGCTCTGTTCGTGTGTAAGCCAGGACTTGCATATATGTATTTGGGTATTTTTGTGCCTCAGCTGAATTTGTGCAAATGTGCACATGCACTTTTGCACGTGCATTTCTAAAACTTCAGCCCTGTGATTGCAAGGATATGGTCCATCAGTACATGTGTGAACTAATTTATGTGGACTGCTGCAGGGAACTGAGTGGTTAATGCTACTTAGTAGCAATTAATAAAGTATTACCATGATGCTTGTTAGATACTGTCAGTTAAGTATGGATGTTTTCCAGTAATCAGGTGTCTCCAGTTTCCCATTAGCATGTGCTTAATGAAAGCAAATTACAAATACAATAGCGATTGATGTCCCAAAAATGTTTTCTTAGTACGATTTATTCCTTTCACTGGTCTGAATCACAAGGTAGTGTTTGCATGTTATATATGTGCTAAATGACAATGAAATGCATAATGTGCCTTGGGCTCTGCTTTGCTTAAAGCTGCTGTTATTGCTTGTTAATGATTCCATTTCTTCCTGATCACTTTGGACAGCTTGATGAGAAGTGCCTCTGAAACATTTTGTGGGAGTATTCCCCTCCTCATCCAAAAGTCGAGATCCTACATGTTTCAGCTATTGGTCTTTCGGCCAAGGAGGACTGCAATGGATCTCATTCCCTTTCAAGCAAGTTGCTGTTGCTAGCTTTGTTTTTGACCAGCTACAATGGCCACTATTGGTACAGATAGTTAATTATCATTGCACAGTCGTAACGAATTTGTGCAAGGACATTGAACCAAGGTATCTTCATTTATGTTCACAAACCTTAAATGTTGCCTTTTGCAAAAATTCATCTGATGAAATATGTTCTGAAAGTGTTCATGGAAACAAATCCTCATATAGAAAATGTTTGTGTGACCATCTTAGAAATCTCTTGGTGGATTTGGGTGGTGGAAAGGCAACAGACAGAGGATGAAGAATAAACTAATACATTAAATGAGTTTAAACAGGGATAAGATGTAGTAGAGGAAGGGCATTGTGAATGTGATCCTGAAAAACTCCCATTGACTTCAATGGTGCAGGATTAGTCCCAGTAGCACCACCTGCTCCAGGAGGAGCAACAGTGGTTTATGCCTCATCTGGAAACACTTCTGGAAGTTGAAACATAGTCATGTACGTGGAGTATGGCTAGAATGTCCGGCAGAGTTAAATTCTTTGGGACTAGTGTCCTTTACACAATGGCACTGAATCATGTCCTGCATAGTATCTTGCATCCTTAGGAGCTGCCAGTGCTCAGGGTACATGGGGCCTCTCAGCCCTCCAAAATGTTGTAAATATCAGTAGCCCAGGAGAGGCTACAATATCTGGACATGATATAAGAGGACCTGCCGTCTGCATTTAACAGCATGTCTGAGGTACAGTTAGTCACTTGATACACTGTGTTTGCTCTCAGTGCCAGGGGGCAAGGATTTGGAGAGCGGGAGAAGCTCTTAAAGAGAGCCAGTAGGACCTTATGAGAGACCAACAGGTGGGGAAAGAGGAACAGTTTTACAAGGGTAGTAGGGTATGCAAAAAGCTCATGTGTGAGGTTTTTCCATTGAATCAAGGAGGTTCAACACTGGCAAATGTAACAGCTGCATTACTTTATTGGTGGAATGAAAGGATTAAAATAAAAAGTTAAAATCTAATATACCCATAGAACAATTTTATCTACAACTATTTTCAACCATATATGTCAGGGAGCAGGCAGTGGAAAACCAGCTTCTGAATTATATGCTCTGTGGCAGGACAGTGAACTACTGCATGGAATGTTGCTAGTGGAGCTGGATGAACAACAACTGACTTTTCTGAGGAAGTGCATTTTGCAGTGCAAACCCTGACACATCAGTCACACTGGAATTTTCTTTTGAGGAGTTGTACTAGGCAACTGCTCATTTAATTCATTCATCAGTTTAACCCTTCATAAACTGAGTGTCTGTAGATTTTGGAAACAGGACATGTAGGGAGCAAGCTAGAAGGTTGGGCCAGGGCTTTTTTCTTGGAGGGAGTCCTAATGTGTTCTGCTTTCCTTCTGCTGGGACATCTCCTTGATCCATGGCATGTGCATCCCATTTTATCTGTCTCTCTCCACTGTTTCCAACCTGTACAAGTGTTGGTCTGTTGGGAGTGCATGTCTACAAGGGTCAGAAAGGAAAGCAGTGGAGTGTATGACAGCTGAGGGTAAGAGTGATCACTGGGTTCAGTCTGGGGGGCTGTGAGGAAAGCTGAGGGTTGCGAGGTGAGAAGGAACAAGTGGGATGCATTTTAATGGGCATGCTGTTATGGGGCATGAGAAAGGATAAAAAGCAGAGAATAAGTATATTTCTCCTCTGAGGTTTATCCCAACTGACAGAAGTGATCCTCCTAATTACAGTGGCAAATGCTAGATGTAAAATACCTTTAATTGAGCAACTGGTTTTATATGATAACATTGACAGCCCCTCTCATATTACAAACCCTCTTCACTCTACTTCCTCATGACACTTCATTACTACAATGCTGACCTTTAATCACTTTGAATAAAACAGAGTAAACCTGGTAATTTATCAACAGCCTATCCAGACAGAGTATGACAAGGTTTTGGAACACTGTAGCACCAACCCATTCTTTATTCTGACTGTGCTGTTACTGAAGTCAGTGGGAGTTTTGCCTGGTTAGGGACTGCTCAGTCATAGCCTTAAAGTTTAGACTTAAAGTGGTCACCAATAAAAAGTCACCATTTTAATCAGATACCCTTCAGTGACCACACTTCTTTCTTTCTCTAAGTAAATCACAATAATAACAACAATGAAGCCTCTAGTCAATGGTTGCAAACCATTCACTGAAATTGCTAGGAAGGTAATATGATCATCCTATCATCTCTTCTTTAATGGAGCAATGTATCAAGATTCATAATCACAGCAAGACCATGAAGAATTATCTAAATGATTAAATAATTGTTTTTTGGCACTTGGTTACTGATGTTAATGTGAACCAGCCTGAGGCTAATGCTGCTTTTACCAATCAGGCTTCTTACAATAAGGAATGCTGATTGATACATTTGGGATACACAAGTAATCTTGTCTCTGATTAGAGTGGTTGTAATTAAACATTCCCTGGAAGTGTGTAAAAGCCATTTGCCATTAAATTGAATGTATTTACATTCCAAGCTGGAACACTGCTTTGGAATTTGAGGGAGTTTGGCTCCAGATCCAACTTTTGCAACTTGGGCTCATGGCTAAAGGGGGAGAGGGAAGCAAAGTAACAGTTTAGAAAGACTTTGCACTATGACAAAGTTCAAATCACAAGCCAAGCTTTGCAGGCATGGCCCATACCTGTGAGGAACAGAGGTCTGACAGTGGAATTACCTAACAATGGTGAATCAGGCCCAGGACTTAATCATTAATTGTTGATATCTGACACATTCAAGTCCATCCACTGAAAAATCTGTTCAATATCTAAGAGAAACTGGATCATGCTTATTATAAATAGAAAATGTGCACTTTGACATCACAGCCCAAATTTCAACCTGGTCGCTACTCTATTTTTTGGTATGCAAAACTGCATGCACACCAGCACAAACACTTCCATGCACAACCAAACAATTTCAACTCCTTCATGTAGAAGTTTTAGAATTCTTGCCTACAAATCTCCAGTGATATTCTCTTTTGGGATGAGTGCAAGTTCTATGTATTATGTATATATGCAGGCTTTAGAATATTTCAAATATGTCTGCAAATGTGTCTGTACCTGCATGATGTGGGTGAACATATCATAAGCGTATGCAGTAATTGTAACATTGTGAGCATACAAAAGTGAAAACAGGAGGTAAGTAATTAGATCCTGTATTCACATCACCACTGTCATTTTTATCCATACACTTACAATTAAAAAAAATCCTATATAATGAGAATTGCATTCTGTCTGTATTTTTAAATCTTGACTTTGAGAAAAATGGATTAGCCATATGGCCAAACAAAAGTGGGGTGGGTTTTTTTTGTTTGTTTTTATGAAATCCCATCAAGCTATTAATTCAGAATAAATTTCCCATTTTCTCATGTTCTGAATCACAAACAAAATATTTTTTATATTGGGGAAAGATATTGAGTTTGACAGTTTTTAAAAATATTGCCTTAGAATTGTTTGTGGCAATGATGACATCTTTAAATCTGACAGATCAACCCATAAGCCCCTGGCTGCAGTAATGTTTGAACAAATAACAGATGGGGACAGTATCAGGGCAAATTATGTCTGTCTGCTTCTGGTAATGTTTCTGCTGCTTGGGAAACAATCACAGTCCTATTACAATGTTAAGAGAAATTGTCTAGTGTTACAAACTTACTTGCAGAATGCCAGTTGGATTAGCTAACAAAGGCAAAATGTGTGAATAGGTCTCTTACATACCTGCCTTCTAGTGTCCACTGAGATAAGTAGTGGGGCTATCATATTCAACAGCATAATCGTTCTGTCTTGCATCAATGCTATTTATAAAGGAGTCTCTCTTAAAATCAACATCTCACGGCTTTTCAGTTTATATGAACCTACATTCATTTAAAAGAAGTATGACCCGAGGTGGCTAGGGCAGCCCACAATAAAAATGCCAAGTCAGGCAAAAAAAAAAAAAAAAAGAGAGCAGATTCTGGTGGTTAACACTATAGTTGGATTCACCAACCAGTCACAAAACTGTACTCCTGATCCCCCACACTGGTTATCAACTCTCTTCTCTTTCTTTTCTTTTGTAATAAAGCCTTTAGTTTTGGATACTAAAGGATTGGCTGGCAGCGTGGTATTTTGAGTAAGATCCAAACTATTATTGATCTGGTAATGTGGCTGGCCCTTTGGGGATCAGAAGAGAGAGATCAGAATAGAGTTTTAAGTAACTTCTCACTTTACTGGACCTATTCGTTGATTGGGAGCCAGAGACTGGAATGCAATAAAGGGGTCTGTGTGATTTCCTTTTTCTAGTTTCTTGCTAATATTATAAATGTTCAGCCATATTCTATACAGCATCACACACAACATCACCAATAACTATAGCACAGCATCCCCAATATCTGTAGAACAAGATAATATTATAAACATTCTTTTATATTGGATGTAATGTGTACAGCATGTTAAAGGGTTTGCAATATGAAGCGAAAATCTGCAGGATAACTGAATAATTTTTGTCCTTATAGTGCATGAATATCATGCAAGATGATTAGAAGAGATGCAAAATATTCTATGGCTGCCACTGTCCTCTTTGAGTTGATTAGCTTTTTTCTTAAAAGCAGTAATTGTTTGATATGGCATAAACACTGAGCTGAGCTAAAATGTTTCAATTTGCCCTGTTAATAAATGTGAATTAAAATCTCATTTTTTACCTTTGCTTCACATGAACTTTCCCAACTATGCCCATTTGTCATGTTGCTAATGCAAGGCTAGAGTCTGATTACCTCACTCAAGCTGAATAGCACATTACTACATGAATGGTCTGATTGGCTTCAATTAGACTACTTGGAGTATAAAGTGCTACCCACTTGTGAGTAAGAGTGACTAGATCTGGCCCATGAGAAGTAGAAAACTTTGGAAGTAAGCTCACAGGTACCAGAGCAGTTTGTTCAATAATATGGAGGTGGTTAAAAAAGAGTCAATATTTTTTAAACAATGGATGTGTTTGAAAAAATATTATAGTTTTTTTTTCTAAATTTGAGTAATGTCAAAGTTTTAAAAATTCATTAGCATTTTTTCAAGTGTTGACAAATGTCAACCAGCTCTACAATGGTCAAAAAAAAACCCCAAAGCCAACTGACAACTTTTAATGACAATGTTTTGCTCTGCAGTGCCCAAAAGCACGGGAGGCTGGAAATTGTGGTAGTAAAACAGGAATAAAATGGAGGAGGTAGAAGCAGAGGGAGCCCACATGGGAAAAAAACACTACTGGAGAAACTTTCTTCCCTACCCACTCCATTTGGGGTATCCTTGTGCATCTGTGGACACTCAGGGCACACAAGGGGCCAAAACAATGTGCCAAGAAAAAAGTTACAGGAAAACAGGCACACTGCCTCTGTCGGCTGGCTCTCTGAACTCAGCAGTGCACTTCAGCAGTGGGGAGGCTGTGGTCACTCCAAAAAGCAAAACTAGGGCCACGTCTATACTTACCCGCCGGGTCGACGTGGCGAGTTCGACTTCTCGGAGTTCGAACTATCACGTCTGATCTAGACGCGATAGTTCGAACTCCGGAAGCGCCGCGGTCGACTCCGGTACTCCACCGCGGCAGGAGGAGTTGCCGGAGTCGACCTTGGAGCCGCGGAGTTCGCTTCCGCGGCGTCTGGACGGTAAGTCATTCGAACTAGGGTAGTTCGAATTCAGCTACGTTATTCACGTAGCTGAATTCGCGTACCCTAGTTCGAACCAGGGGCTGTTTGTAGACCAGGGCTAAGTCACCTTCTTCTCACCCCATAATAGAAAGTGTATGTTAAAGCATCCCTCTCACTCCGCACTCTAGTGTGCCTGTAGCAAATGGAGTTAGCCAGAAAGCCAAAAGGCAATCATGTAGAGGGATAACCCGCATCTGGGCGGAGCAAGAATCAGTATATGCTGCATGGACAAATAGTCATCAAGAAGGGAGGAGGAGACAAGGTGCACACAGGCCTTCTCAGAAACTTTTCTTGCTTAGATTTTTCTCGTATGGATTGCATGCTGGAGATCTGTCTATATCCTTTGCTGTTCATATATTTCAACTGTTACCCATACAATCTACCCTCCTCTTCAGCACCTTTAGCTGGAACGTCCCCTACGTGCAGCTCCCTTCATTGCCTTTACAATTAGTACAAATCACCACCTGAAATGGTGCCAATGTAAAAGCTTTGCTGATTTGGGTTGCCTCTCTGAGCCAACCCAACTAAGCGCTCATCCAGCTTAGTGCTTTTCTGACAGCTAGGGTGACCAGATGTCCCCCCACCCCCTGTCCTGATTTTTCACATCTGCTGTCTGGTCACCCTACTGACAACACTTTGCTATCTCCCTGGCCATGTTGGACAACAGAGCTAGCTGTGCAACTATCTATGTTAAACCTTTTAAGGGGGACATTCACTTGCAAGATCAACTATGTGAGTTTTGTATGATTCCTCCGGCCACCCTTGTGGTCTAGCGTGTTCAGAGCACACTGGGAAGACCTGAGGCAGAGAGTTTCCTTACTGTACCTCTCTAAGTAGGCATGGAGGAATACCGTTACCTAAATTTGAGTGTTCTGGAATCACAAAAGTTAACGGATGCTGTTGAAGTGGCTCATACATTCTCTTTTGATGTTTGCCCTTCTCTGTCTCCTGTTGATGGCTTCTGAAAGTTAAGGCTGTATTAAACAGTATAATAAATGAGAAAGAGGAAAGATAATTTTAAATCCAGTGGATGCTTATAAATGAAAAATGTATAGCTGTGATTAAGTGTGTAAGGTAGGGAAGTAGTATATTGAATGATAGCTGTCACATTTGAACATAAAGGCCACAGCAATGATATACAGACAGGGGTGGCTCTAGCTTTTTTGCCGCCCCAAGCACAGCAGGCAGACTGCGTTTGGTGGCTTGCCTGCGGGAGGTCCCCAGTCACGCAGATTCGGCGGTGTGCCTGAGGGAGGTCCCCGGTTCCGCGGCTTCGGCGTACCCACCACCGAATTGCCACCGAATCCACAGGACCGGCAGACCTCCCGCAGGCAAGTTGCCGAAGGCTCCCTGACTGCCGCCCTCGCAGGGACTGGTAGGGCTCCCCCCACGGCTTGTTGCCCCAGGCACACGTTTGGAGTGCTGGTGCCTGGAGCCGCGGCTGTATACAGAACTTTGCAAAGGAGCTCATTCATCAGCCAAACCACACAACAAAAATCCTGTTTTGTTTGACCCAAAACAGAACATTTTATTTCATTTGAGAGTTGATGAGGTTTTTTTTAGTAAAATTGAAAACAAAAAAATAATTGCAAATCCAAAAATGGAAGTATTTTGTTCCAAAAATGTTGAAATACGTTTCAAATTTTTCAAAAATTTTAACACTAATTCACAAAATGTGTCAGTCAATCCATATCTGCATTTTTACGGTGAAAAAAATGTTTCATCTGAAAAATTTTGCCTAGTGCTAATGACATACTTTGAAAATATACACAACATTTGATACTCAAAGGGAAAGACAGGTAAGAAAAAAATATGTATTAGTGTTGAGAAGCTCCAAAATGTGCATGTTGTTCTCTCTATGAAAGCACAGAAAGGATTGAAGCTGATTTTTGATTCTCTGCTGGGACACCTACATCCTTACATTACAATGAAAACTATTTTTCACACTGTGTTCTACCTTTCCTTTTGGAAGACCCCATGACTCTTTGGTTTACCTCTGGGATGTTCTGTGATATCTTTCAGTCTAGTGGGATGTCCAGAACAGAGTTGTTGTGGTGATAATGATAATAATAAATGATTTATAACTTCCAGTATCACTGATGCTGCTTTTAGTATCAATAATCTTTCTTGAGACGTACAGGTTATGCTTACATAGACAGTTATGGTAAAAAAAAAGTGAGGGGTACTAATAGTAGGGGAAAATATTAACTGAATGTTGAGATAATTGATGTTTTCTCCCGTGCCAAGTTGATGGACACTTTACAATAACCATTTCTCCTTGAAACATCTTTGTGGTGTTTTCCCATGTGAGGACTGGTGGCCTTGGGTGAATGCAAAACCCACTCCACCTCTCCAGCATTTGTTGCAGGGCATAACTCCTTCCCTGCAGTACAGGGCTGAAAATAATATATCCAAATTACTTTTGTTGACCATCCTGTGTGCATGGTGTTAGCTCTGTCAGGGAATTGTGTAACTGCCCCACGTGATAAAACTCAACGAAGCTAGCTCAAATGAATCATGGAACTCTGCACTAACATTTTTGCTGACATCCCAGATTATGTGGGAGGAGAGACGGGGAATGTTGGGACCAAATTTGATTAAATATTTTGCTGATGTGGTTATTTTTAAGGAAATACTGCATATTTACAAATGCTCATGAAAAAGGAGTATTTATCTTAACAGATAGAGGAACTGATCACAGAACTAAAAATTAATGGTAGCTTTGATGCAAGTGATCATGACTAGATTGCCTTTATAATATGCAAGCAGAATAAGATCCAGAAATTGATTTTAATATATCTATATATAGATACACACTTGATACTTTAATAAGGCCAATTTCACAAAGTTGAGTACAATTATGAGTCAAATCAGCTAACAGGAAGTACCTCATCAGAACAAATGTGAATGATACTTGGGAATAATTTAAGAACATCCTATTAAATGCCCCAAAAGCCACAATTGAGGGGAAAGGCCATACTGGATTTTAAAAAAAATAAAAAATCCTGAACTGGTTTAGAGGGGAAGTGAAGGCAGCTATAAAAAATTAAAATATGTATATAACAAATGGAAGAAAGGGAAAGCTGATGATAATGAATATAAATCACAAGATAGGAACTGTAGAAATTTGATAAGGAAAGCAAAAGGACATAAAGTGCACTCTCTGGCCAACAGAGTTAAAGACAAAAAAAGGATTTTTTAAAAATATATTAGGAACAAAAGTATTCTAACAATAGTATTGATCCATTACAAGATGGAAATGGTAGAATTACCAATCATAATGCAAAAGAGGCAGACATGTTCTATAAATACTTCTGTTCTATATTTTGGAGAATAACAAATGATTTAGTCAGATCATATGATGACGATAACAAACTTTCCATTCCACTGGTATCTCTGGAGCATGTTAAATAGCAACTACTAAAGTAAGATATTTTAAAATCAGCAGGTTCACATAGCTGAATCCCAGAGTTTTCAAAGAGCTTTAAACTTGCATCCCAGAATTTTAAAAGAACTGGATCATTCATAGTGATTTCCAATATGTCTTGGTGCACTGGGTAAGATCCAGAAGATTTGAAAGAAAGATAATGGTGTGCCAATTTTTAAAAGAGGGTAATTGGGAGGACTGGGTAATTATAGGCCTGTCAGCCTGACACTGATCTGTGGCAAGATAATGGAGTGGCTGATAAAGGACTTGATTAATAAAGAATTCAAAGAGGGTAATGTAACAAGTGCAAATCAACATGGATTTATGCAAAATCGATCAGGTCAAATTAACATGATAAAGGTAGTAGTGTTGACATAATATACTTAGACTACAGTAAGGAGTTTGACTTGGTACTTTAATCAACATTTTGATTAAAAATCTATAATGATATAAAATTAATATGGCACACTTTAAATGGATTAAAATTGATAGGTGTAATTGTAAATGTTTAACAGCAAACAGGTGTGTTTTCAGTGGGATCCTGCAGGGTTTGGTTCTTGACCATTCATTATGTAATAGAAAATAATTACTGATAAAGTTTGCAGATGACAAAAAATTGGGGGAATGGTAAATAATGAAAAAGATAGGCCATTGATTCAGAGTCATCTGATCACTTGGTAAACTGGATGCAAACCAACACTATGCATTTTAATGCTGCTAAATGTAAACATATACATCTATGAACAAATAATGTAGCCAATACTTACAGGGTCAAGGATTCTATCTTGGGAAGCAGTGACTGAAAAAAGATGAAGGGGTTGTGAATAATGAGCAGAACATGGGCTCCCACTGTGACGCTGTGGGCAAAAAAGCAAATGCAATTTTTAGATCCATAAACAGTGGAATCTCAAGTGGAAGTGGAGAGGTTATTTTTCCTCTATATTTGGCTTTGGCTTGACCACTACTGAAATACTATGTCCAATTCTGGTGTCCACAGTTCAAGAAGGATGTTGATAAATTGGGTTCAAAGAAAAGCCATGAGAATGATTAAAGGATTAAAAAACATGCATTATAATGATAGATTCAAAGAAGTCAATTTACTTAGTTTAACAAAGAGAAGGTTAAGGGGTGACTTGATTACAGTCTATAAGTACCTACATGAGGAATAGATGTTTGACAATGGGCTTTTCAATCTAAGAGAAAAAGATACAGCAGGATCCAGTGCATGGAAGTTAAAGCTAGACAGATTTAGACTGGAAATAAGGTGTAAATTTTTTAACAGTGAGAGTAATTAATTAATTGGAATAATTTAGCAAGGGTTGTGGTGGATTCTCCATTACTGAGAATTTTTAAATCGAGTGGATGTTTTTCTAAATGACATGTTCTAGGAATTATTTTGGAGAACTTCTATGGCCTGCGTTCTACTGAGCGTCAAAATAGATGATCAAAATGGTCCCATTTGGCCTTGGCATCTATGAAGCTATATGTTTTGGCTGTTTTTAATTTCAAGCTGGCTACTTTGCACATCTAAAAATAGGTGGTAAGTATATAGTCATTAATATATAAAACATTCGGAGTCCAACTAATCTAATTACTGACTTTTTGGGAGATCAGCTATTACAGGAGGAATATGTTTAAAATATAGACCAGGAGTTGGTAAATCCTCATTGTTCTTAACATTGTAACTGTGGCATACAAAAAAATGTAACAATTTATATATAACAGAAGCTATATAATTCAAATTTGATATTTTGTTGTTTGTGCCACTTCTATTCCCCGGAGGACACAGTCATATTTTTACATAGTCACAATAAATGTTGCCTCTGGAAAACATTTCAGTATATCTAAGAACATATGAGAAGCAGCTGAAACCCCCTTTGTGTATCATCAACATTATTGCAAGATCTGCCTGAAGTGCTGTAAGGAGTGATGTGCAGGCTAACTCCCAGCAGAGAAAATTAAGACTGAAAGAGAGAAAAGCTGAAAATTGTCAGACAAGATTGCCAGGTCAGGATGTCAAGGCACATCAAGAAATATTAATGCAGATCAGAGATTTCTGTACGAAGTCTAGACTATTGACTTTAGGGGAATTTTGTAGCACTTGAAAGTGATAACACATAAAATCATGCTGAAACAATATGTGGCCCTAGAAGTATAGTACTATCTCACTAGGGATATTTACTAACTGAAAACATAAGTGAATGATATATAGTAGTATGTGCTGTAAGGAAGAAGATACTAAATGTGTAGGTTCATAATATTCACTGCAGTACAAACAATAGTGTGCCATTATGGGAGCATTTTTTCTAGAGGTTCTTTTAAACCTAAACATCAGATGTGAATACCCCCAATGGGGAGCTGGAATCTGAAATAAGATATAGATACAAATTTAGGTAATATTCCCTGTCTTTATAGGTATTGATGCGAAAACCTTAAATCCACTCCCTGATTTCCTCTGAACATGGGATGCACCAAAGGTTCAGCCACCTTGTGTGAGCAAGACAGTCATATTCTGTGCCCAATTTTTCAATCCCTTGGTCATCTTGTCTCTCCAATTTGAGCAACTCTCTATTCTCCAATTGTTCCAAATAGCTCTAATACATTGGAATTCACTATTTTGAGGCATGCCGTTTCAATGGAAGACAGTAGAGTCAAGATAGAGCAGAAGCTGATATGCACCACTTTATTCTGATTTCCAACTATACTGATTTTCAACATAAACCACCTCCTGTTAACCAACCCAATGGGACCTTATTGGTTAAAAAAACAACCAGGTTTAGAGGGGAAGTGAAGGCAGTGATAAAAATTGTGTGTATATATAAAATTATATTGTACCTATCTACAATGATATATATTATATATATAAAACAAATGGAAACAAAGGAAATTTCATAGTAATGAACATAAATCAGAAATTAGGGATTGCAGAAAATTTATAAGGATAACAAAGGGACAGAGAGAGAAATCTCTGGCCAGCAAAGTTAAGAATAATATGTTTTTTGAATATATTAGGAGCAAAAAGTATCCTGACAATAGTAGAGGTCCATTACTAGATAAAAATGGTAGTTATAATTACCAATAATAATACAGAAAAGGCAGAAGTGTTCAATAAATATTTGTTTTGTATTTGGGGAAAAACATACAATATAGTCTCATCATATGTTATGATAACATTCCTTCCATTCCACTAGTATTTCTGGAGGATGTTAAACAGAATCTATTAAAGCAAGACATGTTTAAATCAGCAGGTTCAAACAACGTTCATCCCAGAGTTTTAAAAGAGCTGCTGAGGATTTTGCTGAACTGTTAATATTGATTTTCAATGAGTCTTTGAGCACTGGATAAGTTCCACAAGATTGGAAGAAAGCTGATGTTGTGCCAATTTTTAAAAAGGGTAAACTGGATGACCAGGTAATTATAGGCCTGTCAGCCTGACATTGATCTGGGGCAAGATAATGGAGTGGTTGATAGGCGACTTGATTAATAAAGACTTGCAAGAGGGTAATGTAATTAATGCAAATCAACATAGGTTTATGGAAAATAGATCCGGTCAAATTAATGTGATATCTTTATTTGATGATATTGCAAGTTTGGTAGATAAATATAATAAAGTTGGTGTAATAAGCTTAGGCTTCTGTAACACTTTTGGCTTGGTACCACATGATATTTTGATTAAAAACTAAAATTATATCAAAATAACATGGTACACATTAAATAGATGAAATAAATGGCTAACTGATAGGTCTCAAAATGTAATTGTAAATGGGGAATTGTCATTGATAGAGTGTGTTTGCAGTGGGGTGCCACAGGGACTGGTTCTTGGACCTTTGCTATTTAACATTTTTATCAGTGAACCTGGAAGAAGACATAAAATCATCACTGATAAAGTTTGCAGATGACAAAAAATTGGGGGAGTGATAAATAATGAAGCAGATGGGTCACTGATTCAGAACAAACTGGATCATTTGGTAACTGGGTGCAAATAAACAATATGTGTTTTAATATGGCTAAATGTAAATGTATCCATCTAGGAACAAAGAATGTAGGCAATAATTACAGGATGGTGGATTCTATCCTGGGAAGTAGTGACTCTGAAAAAGATGAAGGGGTTGTAGTGGATAATCAGCTGAACATGGGCTCCCAGTGTGATGCTGTGCCCAAAACAGCAAATGCAATTCTTGGGTACATAAACAGTGGAACCTCAAATAGGAGTGGAGAGGTTATTTTGCCTCTATATTTGGCATGTGTTTGAAAACTTCTGAAATACACTGTCCAGTTCTGGTGCCCACAATTCAAGAAGGTTGTTGATAAATTGGATTCAGAGAAGAGCTATAAGTATGATCAGGTCAGATGAGGGCCATGACTTTGAAAATAGCAGTTGATACAGTGAATGGAATGATGCTATCTTCACAGTTAGGATGGTTAACAAAATATCTGCTCTATGCATGAGCTAGCAAATACTTTTGTGTTCAGAAGTGCTCTGGAAATCCTATGATTATCTCAGGTTGTGATCTGGTAATATCTGTCAAGCTAAACAGCTGTAGCTGAGGTTATACTTGATTGGCATTTGGCTGAGAGATTTCCAAAGAAAATGTTTTTTGCAACAGGGAGTCGTGTTGGTGATTCAGTAGGCAGTATTCAGCATTGAACCAGAAGTCCAGAGTATTACTATGGGACAATGTAGCTGAACAGGCTTTCTAGTGAAGGAGCTATAAAATAAAACTGACCACTTGTGTTATTAAAGATTTCTTTGCACTGTTTACCAGAGTTAGGGGTATTAGCCCTAGTGCGCTATCCAATTTTCAATACAGATAGTTACATTCTTACTTACACTCACCTTGCAGTTGCTATTAGATTCAGTGTTCATCCTCACTTCCTGTGCTAAACTTTATGTTAGCTTTGCTATGTATTGTTAAACATCTACGGATTCTATCCATAGTATTTCTGCATTTCAGTTAGGGTGAGGTGATACTGTACATATACTTTAATGATTTGGGAATCCTTTCAGATGAAATAGGTTATTTAAATCTAAGATGATAATAGTACTATTATTTATTAACAAACAACATTTCCAGGATTAAGACATATTTCTGATAAATAGGAAAATTAAAGGGATGCTAATACATTGCTGAAGAACTGTAAATAAGCAAGTGCGAATGAAAAATGAAAGTTAAATGATGCAGAAGTTCACATCTAGTGCAAACAGCATTTTAGGAGTTTATGTGTAGTAGACAAATGGCAAAAGAAATAAGCAGACATTAAACTATTATATTTGTGCATCACTTAGGGTGAAAAATGATTAGAACAGGAATCCAATTTAGTGCATGGATCAGATTTCTTGAGACTGGATTAGAAGAGAGAGCCTGTCTTAGGTATCTAACCAACTGTACCCTTGAGCAGTCATCTGACATCAAACATTAGGGCCCACATGTCCAGTTCAGGCATCACTAAAAATAATAAAATGTCAAAATGACATTTTTAACCCAGAGTTAAGTTGTCTGATGATGGCTCATTTCCTTTCAGAATGTCAACTTGAGCAAAACTCAAACTTGTGAAAACCAGGACAGAGAGTGGTAAGGTACATACCCACACAACCATAACCCTGCCTCCCTCCACCTCCAGCCTGGATATGGCAATAGTCACTGGGAATTATCTGAGTGCATTCCAGCTGCATTCACATTAGGTGTTGCTGTACTGGATGATGGAGGAATAAGTTGGAGTTGTTTGGAAGAGCCGTGATTATGGTAGGAGGCATATGATTATGGTAGGACTGTGGCCCTCTGTGTGTGTGTAAGCCTCTATGCATGACCCCAGTGTGTGTGATATGTGTATGTTATGGGTTGCAAGTATGTGTTATGGACTTACTGGGTGCATCAAAGAGGGCAGAATTAAGGTTGTATGAGTGTGTACCTTAACTTGGAATTTCCTGGTTTTCACAAGTTTGAGGTTTGCTGAACTCATGGTTTGCTGAACTGGAAGGGCAACTGCTATTGCTGTGCAACCTTAATTCTGGGTTAACAAAGTTTTTTGCCAATCATTTCGAACAGATAGAGAAATGTTGTTGGTAGAAGTTAGTGGTCATTTAGGCAGTTGTAATTATCATGCAGGTGTGCAGTCCAGTTGCTCTTGTGGTCAGGTATTGATGCTAACACCTCGCCCTTGCATAGCACTTTTCATCAGTAGATCTCAAGGACCAAAACGTCATTATTCAGATGGGGAAATTAAGGCACAGAGAGATGAAATAACTAGGTCAAAATCACTCAGCAGACTAGTGGCAGAGCCAATAATTAAGCCCAGGTTATCTGAGTGCCTGTCTGTTGTTCTTTCTGCTAGGTCACATGATTCCTATGTGATTGCTAAGTACCTCCCCACCCCCCACTTCACCATACATTTTGTTGTAATGGAATGGGGATAATGGCCATATTTTGAAATGTTTGCTAACAGAGCCTATGAGAGAAATCTCAGACATGGTCTACATCTCAAGAACTTGACAGTTTTATTAAATGGTGGTTATAATAACCTTAAACATGTGAAAGGAGACTGATGTTTCTTTCTCCTTCCCACACTCCCACTATTTCTCAGAACATATAACCTCTCCCCACCACCATTTCCAACTCACTCACATTCCTGTCCCATGAAGCCATTTGCATTTTAGATGCTAGGTGTGCATTGATGCAATATTGATAGAATCTGTGAATTTGAAGAAAAGGGTTCATTTTATTTTTGTTTTTTTTCAGGGGGCTGTAACTTGGAAACTTCTCAGTCAAGTGACCCCCAGATTTGGATGACTAATCCTATCCCATGTCCCCATAAGGTACATCACATTTCACGATAATCCAGATATGAATGCAGATTTTAGAGCACTTAGAAGAATCATCCTTTAAACAGAAAAATCTTCTTAACCTTAACTGCAGCAGTGTTATTAAATTAATAATAAGCAACTGCTTTGCTATATGCAGATTCCCAGGATGGGATGATCCCCAAAGCATAAAAGGCTCAGAGAGGTTTGTAGTGTCCCATTCATCTCATCTCAGCTGAATTAGAAAATTCCATGGGGATGAATACAGACAAACAATAGCTCTGAGATGTGTGGACTGCTCCATTATGTCAGAAGGTGTCCCCATCCCCACTCTTCACTGCTGGAAAGTGTGTGGTACAGTTCTCAGCTTCTCACCCCAATGTTAGTAGGTTTTTGTTGCATACTCCCAGTATGTCTATTCTCAGTTTCAAACACAAATGGGCAGGGCTTCCCCAGATCCTGGCTCAGATGAGAGGGAGTAGTGAGAGGAGCTTAGATCCCCGCCCCCTCAATAGGGACAAGGTCCCTCAGATCTCAGCTCACATGAGAGGGCTAAAAGGAGGCCATTTTGCAAATGAGTCTTAGAACTGCTAGGCATGTGTCTAGCAGGAGAACCAAACTCTTTTTTCTAATAACATTGTAATCTGATTAACCTCACAGGACTAGTGGGTGGAATGCATTCAGTTTGGGTAACTCACAAGCCTTGGAGTCCCTGGTGTGATGATTTCAGCCTTGGTTTGATCTCAATCTGTGTACAAAAAAAGTTGCAAAAATATGTGAACCATTAGAAAAGCTGTTTTTTTTCCAGGAACCCTTGGTCAAATAACCCCAAATCTGGATCAATATCTGAACCTTGCACTGCCACGTGGCACACTGGACAATCAGAATAATTGTGCCGATTTTAGAGCATTTAGAAGAGTTGTGCTTTAAACAGAAATCTGATTGTAAGTTAACTGTAGCAGAGCTGATGCTCTGCTATAATAAACTAATGGTGTACAAAGCAAAACTTGAGCTGGCAACAGATATGTTTGGGTGGAGGGGGGTGATGTTATTAAACACTGTTTTGTGACATAATGTTTAGATCTTGGATCTAACCTTTCCCAAAATTTAGGAGGTGGTCAGATTGGGATTTTGGCTGGCATTGTCAGATTGGAATAATTGATTGAACTTTTTATGTTGCTCTCCACCAAGATTCATAAAGTTGCCACCTGACCCATTGCACCTCAGGTCAGGAAGTAAAAACTAAACTTGCCCTCAACCCTGGTTATCTGCGTTGGGAACTGATGCTGATATTAGCACAGAGACAAAACTTTAAAAATACATTGTTGCATTAGATACAATGTCCAAAGTGAGCAACAACCCATCCAATGATCGACAACAAACCCACCACTGAATTAGATCACAACATTAGATGCATTCTATGAAAAAGCAGCATGGGATTGCTTTTCCCTATTACTCATTTGATTCTTTGATAGTGCCTTTAATTAACTTCTGCTCAGGCCTTGGTCCCTCTGGCTTGTAAATGAGTATAGGCATGAGACCTCACCATCAAGCCCAAGACAAGAGGTTAAAAAAATTCTAGGGTTTGTAAAAAGAGAATCATTCCATTGACTCCAATAGGCTTTGGATCATGCTTGTAAAGAATAAAAATCAGATGAACTTAAATTTTGGCCTGCAATTGGATAAGTAAAGACATGTGGTATTACTAGTTTTTTTCCCCCTACGGTGACCTGGAATCCTACTTTCACCATTTCCAACTCAAGGAATATTTCCACCACACCACTGAACAGCACACTAACTCACAGAAACCTTCCTACCAATGCTACAAGAAGAAGGATTCTGCATGGACTCCTCCTGACAGTTGAAACAACAAACTGGACTCCTACATAAAGTGCTTCCGCTGATGTGCACGGACTGAAATTATGGAAAAGCATCTTCATTTGCCCCATAACCTCAGCCATGCAGAACACAATGTCATCCACAGCCTATAATGTCAGAAACAACTGTGACATTATAATAAAAAAGGTTGACAACGGAGATGCTGTAGTCATCATGAATAGGTCGGAGTATGAAAGAGAGGCTGCTAGGCAACTCTGACATAACATTCTACAGGCCATTACCCTCTGATATCACTGAGGGGTACCAAAAGAAACTGCACCATCTGCTCAAGAAACTTCCTGAAGAAGCACAGGAACAAATCTGCTCCAATGGGAGCTGCTGGAAGCGGCGAGGGCCGAGAGACGTACTGGCCGCTGCTTCCAGCAGCTCCCATTGGCCTGGAGCAGCGAACCGCTGCCACTGGGAGCTGCAATCGGCCAAATCTGCAGATGTGGCAGGTACACAATCCGGCCCGGCCCGCCAGGGACTTTCCCTGCACAAGCGGCGGAACAAGTTTGGGAACCACTGCTCTAGAGCCCCAACCAGGGGTATTCTATCTGCTACCCAAGATCCATAAACCTGGGAATCGTGGACACCTCATCATCTCAGGCATTGGCACCCTGACAGCAGGATTGTCTGGCTATGTGGACTCTCTCCTCAGGCACTACATTACCAGCACTCCCAGCTATCTTCGAGACACCACTGACTTCCTGAGGAAACTACAATCCATTGCTGATCTTCCAAAAAAACACCATCCTAGCCACTATGGATGTAGAAGCTCTCTACACCAACATTCCACACAGATATGGTCTACAAGCCGTCAGGAACAGTTTCCCCGATCATGTCATAGCAGACCTAGTGGCTGAGCTTTGTGACTTTGTCCTCACCCACAACTATTTCAGATTTGGGGATAATTTATACCTTCAAGTCAGTGGCACTGCTATGGGTACCTGTATGGCCCAACAGTATGCCAACATTTTTATGGATGACTTAGAACAATGTTTCCTCAGGTCTCGTCCCCTATGGCCTCTACTCTACTTGTGCTACACTGATGACATCTTCTGGACCCTTGGGAAGGAGGCCCTTGAGGAACTCCACCAGGATTTCAACAATTTCCACCCCACCATCAACCTCAGACTGGACCAGTCCACACAAGAGATCCACTTCCTGGACACTACAGTGCAAATAAGTGATGGTCACATAAACACCACCCTATACCAGAAACCTACTGACTGCTATACTTACCTCCAGCTTCCATCCAGACCACATCACACGATCCATTGTTTACAGCCAAGCCCTAAGATACAACCACATTTGCTCCAATCCCTCAGACAGAGAGAAACACCTACAGGATCTCTATCAAGCGTTCTTACAACTATAATACCCACCTGGGGAAATGAAGAAACAGATTGAGAGAGCCATAAGGGTACCCAGAAGTCACCTACCACAAGACAGGCCCAACAAAGAAAGTAATAGGACACCACTAGCCATCACCTACAGCCCCCAACTAAAACCTCTCCAGTGCATCATCAAGGATCTACAACCTATCCGGAGGATGATCCCTCACTGTTACAGACCTTGGAGACAGGACAGTCCTCAGTTACAGACAGCACCTCAACCTGAAGCAAATACTCATGAGCAACTACACATCACACAACAGAAACACTAACCCAGGAACCAATCCCTGCAACAAACCCTATTGCCAACTCTGTCCGCATATCTATTCAAGGGACACCGTCATAGGACCTAACCACATCAGCCACACCATCAGGGGCTCATTCACTTGCACATCTACCAATGTGATATATGCCATTATATGCCAGCAATGCCCCTCTGCCATGTACATTGGCCAATCCGGACAGTCTATGCAAAAGAATAAATGGACACAAATCAGACATCAAGAATTGTAACATTCAAAAAACAGTAGGAGAGCACTTCAATCTCCCTGGACACTCAATAACAGACTTAAAAGTCACCATTCTTCAACAAAAAAAAACCTTGAAAAACAGACTTTAATTCAGGCTCTGCAGTTTCTCATTAATTTGCAAACTTGAAACCATCAAATTAGTCCTAAATAAAGACTGGGAGTAGCTGGGTCACTCCAAAAAGTAATTTTCCCTCTCTTGATACTCACACCTTCTTGTCAACTGTTAGGAATGGGCTACATCCACCCTGATTGAATTGGGCTCGTTAGCACTGACCCCACTACTTGGTAAGGCAACTCATCTTTTCATGTGCTGTATACTTATACCTGCCTACTGTATTTTTCACTCCATGCATCTGATGAAGTGGGTTATAGCCCACAAAATTTATGCCCAAATAAATTTGTTAGTCTCTAAGGTCCCACAAGGACTCCTTGTTTTTGCTGATACAGACTAATATGGCTACCCCTCTGAAACCTGTTTTTTTAAAATGAGGCAACAAAAATGTGGATTTTCCTTATTTCAGTTTATGAAGAATGAACATAGTTGAACCTTGTGACATATCTATTGTACTTAATACATAAAGAGGCATAGCTGGTTCATTCCACTGGAATTACTGTTTTCACAGGCTTTTAAATCATCTGTTAACATATAGGGAAAGCCTGCATGAATATGAGATATGACCTGGACTAGAGCTAGTAATGCAATGTTCACCTGCAAGTAACATTTCTGACTGTAGATAAATAGTATGAAGAGTGATGACGTGAGCATCACTGACTACTGTGAGTTCATTACCACTTGCCATTATTTCCAAACACATTCCCTAAGTCAGCTATCACAGTTCTTCCCATTCAAACTCTGATAACATTGCAGCACCATGCTGCCTGCTTTTACCGAGCCTGAAGGAAGCATGAGAATTTCAGAGCAGTGCAAATAAAGTGACAAACCTGAGCAAATGTGGCTGATAGCTAATGAGATTTGTGCATTAACCACCTTTTGTGCAACTTTGATAAACACATCTCCAAAGCTACATGTGCATCACATTAGATCATGCCTGAACCCAGTGCTATTGCCTCCAAAATTTATTATCACAAGGTTTAATTGCCTTCCTTCTATGCAACCAAAAAACCCTTTGGACAGCACACAATATTACTATGAGACTATCAGAGCACATTTTAATCCAGAATATACTCACTACATATAATGCTTAGGTGCTATAAACAGAGTCAGAAAAAATAAGATGGCTTTCACTCCTCTCCTTAAACTCAACCTAGAAAAAAAAATTGTGCATGTGTGAAAATAGTTGATTAATATTGTTTAAGTCTTAAAACAAACCCTGAATATTGGGGATTATGAGAAAACCAGAACCAGGGACATCTTTCTCATAACTGCTGCTGCGGGTTTGCTTTTTTTCCTCTGAAGAGCCTGGCCACTGTTGAAGACAGGATATTGGACTAAATAGACTACAGGTATCATCCAGTATGGTAATTCTTATGGCAATTCTGTCTCCCTAACCCTCCTTCTACATCTCCAAGTTCTGGCAAAGAAGTGCGATGGCTTTAAAAGACCCACATAGGACTGACACAGAGGAGGGGTTGGAGAAGTACTGGGCTGGGAGAGTTCTGCCTATCAGGCACTGCTGAGCATGCTCCTGGGGAAAAGGCCAGTATAAAGAAAGCTCCAGTAGCCCTGGCAAGTGGGGGAGAGACAAAAGCTATTTCTTGGAGGAGTACAGCTCTGACAAGATGAAACCCCTACCAAGGAGCTCTGGCTGTGAGTCTTCCTCCCCAATCCCTTTTCAATGTTACCTTCAAGGAAGGGAAAACCCATGCACAGGGGCACCAGAGGGTCACCTGCATTGGCCCCTAGACTGTGGGGGTTTGACACTGCTACACTTTCAGGGCCTTGGTCGGGGACCCAGTGGAATGGGATGTCCTGGGTCACCCAACCTTCTCCTCCCACCAGGATGGACAGGACCAGGGCTTAATGGCAAGGAAGTTGACCTAGCTGGGACTTCATCCAGAGGAGGTGAGATCCATTGAACTGAAAGAAAGACTGGAATCAGAGGCCCAGCCACTAGGCCTGCTGACCAGGGAAATTATCTCACTACAAGACTGCCAAATATTTTCACAAGGACCTATTCTCACAAGACCTCAGGTCATTCTACTAACTTTGGAGATTCCAGAAATGATTCCCATAAACAGCCAATATTTTGCTCTTGCTGTTACCTGAAATTGGGCCAGCTAGTAAGCTTAGGGAGGACTAATGACCCACCAGAGTTTGGCATAAAGTAGCATGTTTATTATACTGATAGCTAAGCTCAAAAGGAGGGCAGGGGGTCACACTCACACTCGCATACTCATGCTCCCCAGCCAGGCACGGCACTGGAGATGTCAGGATCCTTGAAGGTAAGTATCCCACAGTGCAGTGATGGATAGTGTGATGAAGGTAAGTCTTCCTGAGGCATGATAGAATGCAACTTGGTGGACCACTGGCCAGGCAGTCCAGGCGAAGGGCCTTCACAGGAGATACAGTCTTGTGAGTGCACTCCCGAGCACATGGCCCCTTCCCCTTTTAAGGACCTGCTACTCACGGGCTGCAACTAGAGATGACTTGGCCATGTCTGGTTGGTCACACTCCACCTCGGGCAGTGTCCATACAGTGTCCATACATTGGGCGTGTGATTGCTGCCTAATCAGAGTGCCAGACACCTTGTGTATCTGGGAACTTTTCTGATCTGCCAGCTGCTCAAGCAGCCCATTCACCCCAGAAGTATTCCAGGAGGGAGGGGGAGGAGGAAAGCCACTTCATGGGTATTCAAAGAGGGAGAGGAGACAAAAGGAGGCAGGGGAAGGTGTAACAGACCTTTTGAACCTACAGGTTATATCGAGCATAGTCATACAGAGCATACAGATCACTGCTGCTCCTACAACACTTTCATGGATATGATTTAGATAAGTGTTCTTCTGTTTACCCCTGCATGGCTACCTTGGACCAGGCACAGGTTGAGAGAGGTGGGGTAGGGGGAGTAAGCAAGCACTGTGTTTGCTATCCCAATGAGTAAGCAGGAGCAGTATGGGCAAGCCTTGAATCTAACCCCCTTCCCCAAGGAGCAGGTGGTAATGTCTTACTGTTATGGGCCAATAGCAGATTACTTGCTCCAGGGAAGTAGTAAGTAGCAAGGAAGGAATCATACAACTCTCACAATTCCATCCCTGGGGTGTGACTGGAGGAGCACTGCTCTCCTCTACCACTTACATAGGTCAGATTATATCAGCACAGTCTAGCCAGGTATATATGTTACATTAATACAAACTACTTTTATCTCCAAAGGCCATCCTTTCTTATGAGCACCACATTAAAGGTTTGAGTAGTAGAGACCATGAACTCTGTTTTTTCCTTCACATGTCTTGGTTGACGAGAAATAGAGTTGCATCAGAGCCCTATATGCCATTACCCTGGTCTCACTGTCCATCATGGACATCCTTCTAAATTGGAAGTTAGTAACCCAATACATTTTTAAATTTAATTTTAGGCTGTGACTGGTCTGTGGCTGTATGCCAGCATTTAGTCCAAAGAAAGTATGGTAATAATTTTGATTAAATATAAAGGGCAGCATATTGGAAATATTCTTTACAATGAGACTTTGATTTATGCCACTGGCAATGTGATCTCTTCTAGTAGTGAGTTATTAGCAAATATTTAGTAGCTAAAAATATCCTGAAACCAAACAACTAAATCCATTTATTAAATGTCTTCATATATTTGTGAGGAAGCATTGTTAAATGTCTCATGGCTCAGTTCCTAGCATGTATGGGCCAATGCTGTTTTCTGTACGCATCTCCTCCTATTTTTGCATGTTATATTTTATTAACCCTGCATACAGAATTTTTTGATAGTTTCTAAATTAAAATTTTAAAAAATCTGAATTTTTAAAATATTTTGCTAGATGTTTTGAAGGGCAGACAGTATTATTTTTAATATATTATTGTAAGTGGTGGACCCAGTGCTGTCATTGCTCATTAGCTTCATTGCTCTAGTTGTATCCCCATAATACACTTCTCTTCCAGATGATAATCCATAGTAGTTAACACAGAAACACCGATAATAATACGACTAAATGAATGAAGGCTCTATAAAGAAATTTTCCAACCAGCCCAGATTACCATCTGAAATGAGAACAAGGCTAGAAGGGAAAAGGAAGACTTTATTCCCAGATCTAAACAGAGAAGGAAACATGGTAAGAAGCTGTCATCAGTGGAAAGAGCCGTGGCCTAGGGGGAGAGGTATATGCGCTGCAGAAGAAGACAGCTTTTATAGACATAAGTAGTTATGTAATGTGATGAGATGAAGAAAGGCATTGCTCCTGGGGACAATCATCCTAGCTGCTTGCCTGGTCATGCAAAAACATTTCCAAACAACAAATTAGCCCAACAGGAATTGCAGTTGGAAAGAAAAAGAAAAAAAAGCATGCTCAGCAATAAGCGTATCCTGGCTGAAGCGAAGGGGAAAAAAAACCCAGAATCCAACAACTCACACTTACTCAACATATAGAAACCTCCTAAAGCAGATACAGGAAAAGGCCCATGAATATCTTTGGCATTACAATCTATATTTTCTGTCTTCCTACCCCTTTTTTTCAACCCCACATACCACTCTAAGGTCCCAATCCTGCAAAGATTTATGCAAGTGCTTAACTTTATGCGTGTGTGTAAATCCACTGACTTCAATGGGAGTTCTCAGTACATAATGTTACACATCTTCTAAAGCCTTTGCAGGATCAGAACCTTAGTAAAGAAACCTGCACATGAATCCTTATTTGGAAATAAAATACACAATATACCCAGGGCCTGATTTTTTCAGTATAATTTAGGCGTGATTTTGTGGTATAATAAATAGAGCACTAGACTGGGACTCAGGAGATCTGGATTTAATTCCTGGCTCAGTCACTTACTTATTATGTGACCCTGGCCAAGTCACCTCACATCTCAGTTACTATTTCCCCTCCCAAACTTTATCCATCTTGTATACTTACCTTGTTAGCTCCTCAGGGCAGAGACTATATATCTTACTATGTGTTTGTGACGTTTCTAGCATAACGAGGCCTTTATTTCATAATGGGGCCTTTTATTTGGGTTTCTGGACACTACTGTACTATAAATAATAAGTGTGCACCTACTTTGCACATGCATTACCTAAAGGCTGCATGTAAATCCCTGATTTGCATGTGCATGTGGCTAGATAGGCACCAGAATAGATAATAGTAGAGACCATGAACTCTGTTTCCTCTTTCACATCTCTTGGTTGATGAGAAATAGAGTTGCAGCAGAGCCCTATATGCCATTACCCTGGTCTCACTGTCCATCATGGACGTCCTTCTAAATTGGAAGTTAGTAGCCCAATAAATTTTTTAATTTAATTTTGGGTTGTGTCTGATCTGTGGCTATATGCCAGCATTTAGTCCAAAGAAAGTATGGTAATAATTTTTATTAAATATAAAGGGCAGCATATTGGAAATATTCTTTATAATGAGGCACCAGAATAGATAAAGAGATTTTTGTGTGCTTTTTCATTTGCAAAGTGTACATGCTGTTGCAATATTTTCCTCCTTACCTTCCTGTTTGTCAAAAACCATAAGGGAGACTAACAAGACTCTTTGGTCAAGGTTCTTCAGGGTATTTGTAATAAAAAGTGCAATCTGGCCAGCCTGATCTCTGACATGTCTGCACTTCCCTGTTGTCCATGAGCAGATAAGCCTTACTTGGGGTTCCAGACAGTAGGAGAGTGCAAGGTTGGTACTGATACACAAGTGCACCAGAATCTCTTTTAAATTAACGGATGGGGTATACCCACAGTATCAAGATGTATTTTCAGAAATGAATGGGAGGATTTCTGAGTAAGAACCAAAAGACTGAATGCTTGGGTGGATGTGGGAGATTGTCACGATGAAGTGAACCAAGGAAAAAGTAATAGGAATTGATGATAAATTAAAGTTAAATATGGCTAGCTTAGGGTCCTAAGATGTCCCATAGCTATGTGGGGGAGACAGCAATTTGTAGGTATTTGGCATGTGTAAAGACCAGCGAAAGAGAGAAATTAATTATATTTAGCACAGTAAGAAGCAAGTATTACTGGAAATATTGGGATTAAATTCAAAAGGTTAGGTTGTGTATCAGGGAAAACCTCCTGACAGTGAGATTCATTAAGCTGTATCACCCAGGAGAAATGATGGAAGTCCTGCCTGATGATTAGAATTAGACTAGACAAAGCAGGAAACCTTCTTGCATTAGCACAGAGAGAGAGAGATGTGATCATCTGTACATTCTGTGAATATCAGCCTTGATGCTGTGCACTCCTTTTATATAGTCAAGCCTTCCAGTAGTCCTATGCAAACTGGACCCAAATTCTACTGAAAGATTTCTTGTTTACTCAGGGGTAAGCTATAGTTAATGGCAGCTGGATAGGGATCAACTACTGCCTTTCGCGCCTTGAAAGCAATGGGAGGCATTTGGGGACTGTGGATATGCACTTTAGCTGGTTTTTTGTGTTTGTTTGTTTTTTTGCTAAAATGATCAGCAGTGGAATTGTTAACTGTTAAATAGTCATCCTTAAATTTCAGAGTTAATAATCCAGTAAGAAGAATGGGAGAAGTTCAAATAGTTATGGTGTCAGGCTGTGTGCAGACTCGAAGTCAGCACTACATTGCTTTACACCTGGTTTAGATCCCTAAAGTTTTCTTTGCAGCTATTAGGACTAGAAACATATCTCCTTTTAAAAAAGGATTCTGGAGCACAGTTTTACATTACTGGCTGGACTGTGCAACAAATTTGGCAGCTATAGACTGCACAGACCGTACGCTATTACACTAGTCTTCTTTTTTAATCATTTTGTGACTTCAGTGCTAACGGGCAGTGCCTATTTGACAGGCCTGGAAACTGAAATCCTCTTTACTTACAGATCAGTTACAACAAGGGCAGCAGCAGTGCATGCTTCTCTAGATGTCTTGCCAATGTGCCTCAGCTTATGGCCAGAGTTGATGAACAGTTTGTTCAGCATCTGCATCTACTAATTCTTTGATCTTTCTCTCAAGGATGTCTAACAAGGTGCTGATTATAGTGGTAACTTTTGTGATATGAATATTTAACTACTGGGAACTGGACCAAGACCACTTGTGTACTTCATGCTGGCCACCAAACTTCCATCAAAAGGTAATAAATGTCCCTCACCGCTGTCCTGGGCTGGATTTCAGTCAGCTGTTTTCTGTAGTGGCACAAGACTCAATGTCCGCTATTAATCCCACAAACCACTCTTAAATGTCTCTGCATCTTTTCTTTCTCACACTCAGCATTTTTACCAGGACAGCAGTTTGTATTGTTGTGATTGCAATTTCAGTCAGTGCATTTTTGGAGAGTGCAGTTGAATGCCATATCATATTTCTCATGCCTTTTGATTCCATTTATTTTGAGGGAAACTTTACTTTTTTAAAGCTGAATTTATTATACATGTACAGTTTGTCCAGCAGGGATCTTGAAAAAAAGAATTGCAACAGTTCAATATCTCATACTCTGGGATATTCCTCTCTGTTGGTGCCAAAGTCCAGGTTCTCAGCTGCACTGCTTTTTATAAGCTCCCCACTGTACAGTTCCTCTCCCTGAAAGTTATGATGACCCAGCTATGTTGCTCAGGGGTGTGAAAAATCCACACACTCCCCCATTAGCGATGTAGTTAAGACAATCTAACCCCCGGTGTAGACAGCGCTAGGATTCTTCCTTCAATCTAGCTACTGCCTCTTGGGGAGGTGGATTAACTATGCCAAGAGGGGAACCCCTCCTGTCACTGTAATGAGTGTCTACACTGAAGTGCTACTCCGCCGCTGTAGCATGTGAAGTGGAGACGAGCTCAGAGCTTGTTCAGAGATCCCATTCTCACTCAGTAAGCTTTCCTTGAACTCCTTCCAAGTCATTGTCTGCACATATTGAAGCAGGGCCGCCCAGAAGGGGGGGCAAAGGGGGCAATTTGCCCCGGGCCCCGGGCTCCGCAGGGGCCCCCAAGAGAACAGCGGAGGCTCCCGCCTCCGCCCCTCTCCTGGAGCCTCAGCGCATCAAGTGCCGAGTCTCCAGCGGGGCCCCTGAGCCCCGCCCCGCTCAGAGCCACATGGTGAGGGGGCGGGGCTGGGAGCTCCGGGCTGAACTCAGCTCCCTCCGCTCGGCGTGGAGCTCACAGCCCCGCCCCCTCACCACGCGGCTCTGAGCGGGACGGAGCTCAGGCCCCGCCGGCCGCACGCTGCGGCTGTTCCGGCGAGGCGCTGAGACTCCGGGTGAGGAGGGAGCCGGGGGTAAGAGGCTGGGGCTGGGGCAGGGGGGAAGCGGGACCCGCCACCGAAGCGCAGCCCGGTCTTCGGCGGCGGGGGGCCCCTTCCGTTCCGGGACCTGCCGCCGAAGTGCCCTGAAGACCCGCGGCGGGGACCCCCCCCCGCTGAATTACCGCCGAAGACCGGGCTGCACTTCGGCGGTGGGTCCCGCTTCGGCGGTAATTCGGCAGCGGGGGGCTCCCGCCGCGGGTATTCGGGGCGCTTCGGCGGCGGGTCCCGGAACGGAAGGGCCTCCCGCCGCCGAAGACCCCGGGCCCCCGGAATTCTCTGGGCGGCCCTGTATTGAAGTCAATTATTTAAATGTGTTCAGAGTCTAGCCATGACAAAAATTAATGAGAGGAATTATATTTCTCCATGGCCAGGGTGTTGAGCACAGTTGTAACAAAGAAATGGTACCGCCATTGTTATCACTCTCACCACTAGACTAGCCTAAACTTGAATTTTGGCCCAAATTGCTTGCCCAGGGGCACAAAGTATGTCTACACTATAAAGAAAAACCCTCGGCACTGAGACTCAGATCCCAGGTCAGTTGACTCAGAATCGTGGGGCTTGGGTTGCAGGGCTAAAAATAGCTGTGCAGCTGTTCTAGCCAAGGCTCTGAAACCCCGCAAGTGGGACGAGCGTCTCCCGCCGACATAGCACCGCCAAGGACAATGTGAAGCTTGCGTCACTCTGGGGTGGGGGCTTTTTCAAACCTCTGAGCAACGTAAGTTAGATCATCTTAACCAGTAGTTTAGACCTGCCCCTGGTGCCACAGGTTTTTCTTTGCAGTGTATGTCCTATAGCAGAAACTTGTGGCAAATCTAGGAACAGTACCCAGGGTTTCATTAGTGAAGCAATGTAACAAACAGGCAGAGTTGTAAGAAAACAGAGCTTGAAGAAACATACTGAGAGGCCAGTGTTACATGTAAAGACTCTGTTTATCTCCATACCACAATTGGGAGCAACCCCCCAGGCTTACATTCCTGATCTTATAGCCCCACACCCAACTATCTCTCTCCAGAAACCTGTTCCTCTTTCTCTAGTTCTACTCATCATATTCCAGCCAGGTCTTTTGATGCTCCATCCCTTGTTCCATGCACTGGACCATGCTATCTCTCAGTTGTCATTCATTAAATAAGATTTTAAATTACCAAAAAAGTTTCCCTAATTACATATAATTCACCATAATAAAATTTTAAAGATTGACTCCTTCAGCAAATTGATACTTATGAAAATTTTAACTTAAATAAAATGTTGAACATCTGATGGGAATAAAAGAGTAGCTAAATATTTCATATGTATAAAATGCAAGTTATTTCTGTGAGGTATTGGGATCAAGTGGTCTAATTTCCATGTCTCATTTCTGCATAGAACAAATTTATCTTTATCAAATCACAATATTGTTGCAAAGGTGAAAAGACTATCAATAAACCCTGAAATACTCCCTAAATAGGTGTTTAATTGAGAAATTTGGAAACTCGTTGTAGAAAATGACAGAGTTGCCATGGAAGCAAGCCACCAGAGACAAAGAAAAAAAGGTATGAAAAGGGACCATGTTGTTCATTGTATGTTTCAACAAAAGCACAATCATGTATTAAAAATAAAACTGTGGATTATTATAGTTAGAGTTTTAGAATAATGAAACGAGTCCCTGATTGCTAGGAAACTTTCAGCAGATTAATGATTACTAGCAAAAATTGTAATAAAATCCATAAGTCTGCCTAACCACTTGATAAAATGCTATTAAATATAGTGATTTGAAATGCTTTGTTTTCATTAGCACTTTATCACTTTACTTACATTACAACTTGTGCTTGAAAGAAATTTGGTTTTCGTACTTCAATAAATTGCATAATGAGGAGATCTCCCGATTAAATGGGTCAAAGCCTAAGCTGAATGACTACCTTATTATACTTTTCCTTCAAATTTGCACTTTTGAAATGCTCTAGTAGCTTTTAGTAACACGTGCTAGTTCATAAGGACACTTAATCACAGGAATAACATGTGTGATGGGGCAGTGGTTGATGAAAGATATGATCTTAAACAGTTCTTCAGAAAATGAATGTTGAAAGTTTCATGATTTATGGCAGTCAGCACAAGGTTTACCATCAAAAGTTGCAGGCTATGGCAAGAAACACTGACAGGCTGGTGAAAAGCAGAATTCTCTTCCATTTCTACACTGTTGCATATATGAAGTGGCTAGAAACAAACAGGTTGTGCATTTGCAATGCACTATATAGCTAATCCAAATGGGGTGCGTGAAAACAATTTCTTGTAAAGTAAATTTTTAGTTTAAGTGGCTCACACTTAATATTGACTATATAATTCTTAAACTACAGAGACTTGCTTTCATGCAATTTTTGCTTTGCTAATGAGAGCTCTCAGTTTCACTTAAAAGGTTTTCAGTGGTGCTTTGCCATTATTGAAATTCATGGGAGCAAAAGTGTGCATTTTAAAAGTTATTTTCTTCAGTTAAATTGGGTTAAATCTCATTAACAAAGGCATTACTTCATTGCAAACAGATTCTATAGTACTGGCTAACCTCCTATTCCTTCGAGAGACCCAGACCAAATTGGTTGAAAATGAATGTAGAAACATACCCCTCTTCATTTGAAAAAGCAGCCAAAAGGCTTCATTATTTTACAGTAAACAATCAGTAGTAAAAAATAACCAATGAAACAATTCCAGGTGAATCTGACTGAAACAACAGGGAAAGTATAGTGTTTGCTTCCTGATCCCTTACAGCTGACATCGTAATCTAAAACCAAATATTAATTTTCTTTAACCCTGATGCTAGCACTCATTAAAGACTAAGAGCCATCAATGCTGAAATCCTACCTACAATGGAAAGGTATATTTCTAGAACAATAGAGTGAGTGGCAGATCAGCCTTCCCCTTACGGCCCTGATGTGGTATGCCTGAGCCTGATCCTCCTTAAGCCTGGTGAGTTATCCGAATGCAATTACCTGCAGGTCCTGTGATAGGGCCCATGCTATCCATCCAGAGTTCATCCAATCCACCCATGAGGACCAACCCAGGTGATCCCATGGCAGGGCACTGCTGGGGCGGTCTCAGTGAGTTCCTGCCACACCAACCCCAATCAGGGGAAATCGATTGGGGTGGGTAAATAGCCTAGTTTTGCCTAATCACTGACTGCACCTACCAGCCTCATTAGGCAGGAGCTATAAGGCTGGGAAGAAGTGACTGAAAAGGGGGCAGAGACCAAGCTACTCTGTTGCTGGCTAGGCCTGTGTTAGCCCAAGTTGTTATAAATAGCCTGTATATAGTAGGACGCTGATGGTAGGAAATGGATACAAATAAAGAGCTGGGGAGTTGCACCAGCTTGGGGTATCCTTGAGTCTGTGAGGAGCAGAGCCAAGGGGCTGGATATGCAGGGGCACAACTGTCACCGTTACACAGGTATATAGGGTCCTAAAGGAAGCAGTCTCTCCAGCCTGTTCTGCATCACTATTTGACTAGGGACACTCCTATTGCTAGTAGTTTCAACAGAATGCCCTTGCTGCTACTTCAGCTGCTCCACCTCTAGATGAGCATATTTCAACTCAAGCCAGCCTGTGTTCCACCCTGCATCTGTGCCTAACTCTGACACCAGGCCTGGTTATGTATGATGCTGTAGGAGAAATCTTGGCCCCACTTGAAGTTAATGCAAGTTTGCCATTGATTTCAGTGGACAGGATTTCACCTTGTGTGTAGGGAGGGAGTCTGTAAGTTAGCACACCCTGTGACCTGCATTGTGGGCATTTCAGCCAGACCTCAGGCCCAGAGAACTTAGAAATAGGAAAACAGGAAGGGAGGAATAGCTCAGTGGTTTGAGCATTAGCCTGTTAAACCTAGCATTGTGAGTTCAATCCTTAAGGGGGTCATTTAGGGAAGAGGGGTAAAAAAATCTGTCTGGGGATTGGTTCTGTTTGAGTAGGGGGTTGGACTAGATGATCTCCTGAGGTCCCTTCCAACCTTGATATTCTATGAAACACAAGTGTATGTAGAACTCAGTAATTCTGAGGTGGAGTGGTTACTAATGGAAATAGTAAAATGCTTTGGCCCAAGTTACTGAAAATAATCTATTATTACTATTAGGTACATTTGCACACCCACTACCATAGTGTCTGGTCATAATTTATGTACCTTGAACAACAGACAGACACATTTCCCCAAATATAGCGGGTGATCCAAAGCTGACTGAAATCAAAGGAAAGATTCCTTGGGTGAAATGCTGGTCCCATTTAGGTAAATGGCAAACTCCCACTGACTTCAATGGGGCCAGGATTACTTACACACACACACACTCTTACACACGCTCACTTGGCAGGTTTTCACTGCAATGTAGTGCTAAACTCCCAGTTTGGTTTGGAAAAAAAATGTTTATAAGGATTTATTATAGGCAGGCAAAGTGTAGGACATTAAATTATAAACATGTGCATTCAAGGAGGCAGATAAGGATATTAACTCTTATGGGAGTTATCCACTTCACTGAGGAAGCTAATATAGCTTTCAAGAATGTTATGTAAGGAAAGAGAAGTTATGATCCTGTGATGAACACGCTGCCTTTAACTACCCTCAAAGTCAGTGGGAGTTGAGAAGGCTCAGAATTTTCAGGATCAGGCCCAGAAATGGGGAGAAAATAGCAATGGGACGTCTGTGCAGCCATTCTAGGGTAGTACTGGGGCCATATTGTATGCCAGGCACTTTTAACATATTGCAGCTGTGTAAAAAACCTGCCTTCAAAAAGATGGGGCCTTGGATCTGTGTGGGGACCTTGACATAAAAGGATCAAAGTAAATGTGATTGCTAATTACTGGTGATCTTATTTAAAGTTTGGTAAAGCTTCCCAGTGCTGTGTTTATGCATTTGTGCTATTAAATTCTGTAAGCTCAGTGTTGACCGTTCCACATTGTTTCTTGATGGCTGGCTATCTTGTCATCTTCATCTTCCAAGCATGAATATCCTGCAAAGCATTTTCTGACATGCTGAATAACTGAATAACTATTTTTGGTTCATTTTCCTCTAATTAATTTATTGGCGTCCACACATTAGTAACAGCGTATCTTCTAAAAACATGGAGACGAATTTAAGCATTTTGGGAATGTGTACAGTTACATGAGGAGGGGTAAATATTTTCCACATAGTTTTATTTTTTTGATTGGCATCTGAGCAGTGGAAAGTTTTGCAAAGCTTGATCACTAATTAAAATCAAATTTCACCAGTGTTTGCTGTCCACATATCATATATTAGTTTTTCAGTTGCCATATATTCATTTAATTACAATTTTGTAGTAATGTTCAGTCTAGAACTACATGTATTAACCTACAATTTCTTAACCTAAGCTCCTTTGCTGGAGACTTTCAATAGGTAGTTGGATAGCCATCTGGGTTGGATAACTGAGACACAACACTTCCTTCATCTGGGCAGGGGGTTAGACTAGATGACCCTTGTGGTCACTTCTAACCCCGTGATTCTATTATTCTAACCTCCAAAGACTTGAAATTTAGATTTTATGTAGATAAGCACCCAACAAAAGTTTGGATATGTATCTGGAGTTTATCTGAACTCTTTGACCCTCTTGCATCTGCATAATTACATGGGAAATCTTAATAGAGCAGACTTAGTTATGATATTTCTAGTATGAATTGATCAGCATGAAACTACCATGGGTGAATTCCTGGTCTCACTGAAGTCAGTGGGATTTTGCCACTGACTTCAATAGAGCCAGGATTCTCCAACTATCTCTTCCAGAGGTGTTTCAGGATTTGTGCTTCCACCCCATCCCAGAAATATAGTGGTGTGGAATAATAATTAAAATAATCTTTACACACTTCATCATTTTGTTTTGAGTTTGGTTTGAGTTTTGTATAGATAGAGTCAGCCCTTATTTTATCTGACATATTTCATCCTGGCCTTTATCTCCAGTAGAGCTGTGTGAATAGTGGATTTTTTTTGGAGGACTGAAAATTTATTTTAAAAAAAGGGGTGTGTGTGACTAGGTTTAATTATTTTTTGGAAATGTTTGGCAAATAATTTTTTAAAAATGTTTCAGGTTGAACAAAATGTTTCATTTAAATGTTGACATTTTAAAAAACTTTTTTGATTTTTTTTAAATAAAGGAAATGATGAAGTAAAATCATTTCTAACTGAAAAATCAACACATTTCAGTTTTGAGGAAATTTTGTTTAGGAGTTTTTTTCAACTGAAACTATTCGGCGAAACCAGCACAAAATCGGAAAACATTTCAGTGTTACTGAATCTGCATTTTTAGTCAGAAAAAGTTTTGTCCAAAAAATTTGGCCCAGCTCTAACCTGAAGCCTTTCCATTCTAATGAATGCTGCTGGTAAGTATTGTGATCAAATATCAAGCGCTGGGTTTTGGAATCTAGTAAAGCTGAATTTGGAGGCCATCCATAATCTTTGCTGATTAGTATCAGATTGTGATCATTATCAGATTGCTTCCCTTCCTCCAACCTTAGTCTAGTCTGAGTGCTTATCATTCAATGTAGCCTGTAATGGAGGCCAACTCACAATCTCTGCCACATATATTGTCCATTACTAAAAAAAAAACAGCTCTTATTGTACAACATAGTACCTTTTTATCATTCAGTTCATTGCCAAAGTTGGATGGCCACACCAGGCAGCCTTCAGAAAGAAGGAGGATTAAAACTGTGTTTAAAAATAAAGTTGGGCTGAATGTAAGCATCCATTACCTGCCAGCAGCTAAAATGGCCATCCCTGTTAGTTACACAATTGGAGGAATGTCAAAGAAGGTAATGATGGGCGTGGCATTAATATGATAGACAACCAACATTTTGGAGGCTATAATGATTTCATCTCTGGAAGTGCCACTCTTTTGGCTTATGCAGTACTTCAGGGTATTTGTAACATGTCACTTGTTCTCAGTGTCACAGCCAGTCAAGTTATCTATAGTGAATAATGGATACAAAGAATTTTGGCACTTTGATGAGCTAGTGAACTCATTGTCAAATAGACTGATAGATACTAAGATGATTGCTTTCCTTATTTGGTTAGCTCTGTTCAGTTGGCCTGATTCATCACTGTGCTAGTCTGTGGAGTTACAATGAACTAATTCAGTGGTGAACCAGGACAGATACCTTCATTTTCAGAGATACCAATACTTCTGTGGGCTGTTGGACCCTACTATATCTTTATAGTGATGCATGAGGTTTGGGTGGGATTTTCAAAAGCACTCAGTATTAGCCTGACTCTGCTCACCTGACTCTGCTCACTCTGAAATCAGAGGGCATGTCTACACTATGAACTTATGTCAACTTAAGTTGACATCTAGCTGCCGCAGTAATGAAGTCAGTTGTGCATATCCACACCATGGTCCTTGTCAGTGAAGCACGACCTCACTAGCAGTGCTTGCATCGATGCAGAGAGCAGTGCACCATGGGTAGTTATCCCACAGTGCAACTTGCCCCAGGGAGCTTTGGGGGAAGACTTGCAGTGTCTCATGGGACCAAAACATTCTCACAGGGGTGACTAGGAACATGGCTTCAATGTTCATAGATGCAGTTTTCTCTCTCCTCTGATTTCATCTGCAACCCATAATATTTCACATCTTTTTTTAAAAAAGCTGGCATACGCCATCTGCAGAGAAGCATGGACCCTGCTCAGTTGTACTAGTCTGTACTGTGATGAGTGTTGCAAACACCATGTGCCCTATCCTGTAGTATTTCCTGCAAGAGGAACCACCGTGCTGATAACGGCAATGTCCTTCAAGTAGCCCTGCTGGAAGCCATGGAATGAAACAATTCCTGGTTGCCGTTGGCAGTTGTGCAGCAGATGAATACAGTGGAGTGCTGGTTCTTGCCCCGAGAAACAAGCACTGAATAGTGGGATCATATCATTATGCAAGTATGGGATAATGAGCAGTGGCTGCAGAACTTTTGTATGCACAAAGCAACTTTCCAGGAACTGTTTGCGGAGCTCTACCCAGCCCTGCAGCACAGCAACACTACAATGAGACCTGCTCTGAGAGTGGAGACGCGAGTGGCGATTGCTGTGTGGAAGCTTGCAATGCCAGACTGCTACCGATCAGTGGGAAATCAATTTGGAGTTGGTAAGTCGACCACGAGGGTTGCTGTGATCCAAGTATGCAGGGCCATTAATTACCTTTTACTAAGAATGGTTGTGACTCTGGGCAATGTGCAGGACATACTGGATGGTTTTGCCGCTATGGGTTCCCCTAATTGTTGTGGGGAGATAGGGATATGCATGCTATCTATCTTGGCACCAGACCACCTTGCCAAAGAATACCTTACCAGAAAAGGATACTTTTCTATGGTGTTGTAAGCGCTGGTGGATCACCAGGGGCATTTTACTGACATCAGTGTGCGATGGTCCTGGAAAGTGCATGACGCCTGCATCTTTAAGAACACAGATCTGTTCAGAAAGGTGCAAGCAGGGACTTTCTTTCCAGAGTGCAGAACCACCATTGGTGACATTGAAATGCCAACCATGATGCGGGAGACCCAACCCCCCCCTTGCTCCTATAACTTATGAAGCTGTACACCAGATACCTGGATAGCAACAAGTTCAGCAATAGGCTCAGTAAGTGCAGAACAGTGACTGAATATGCCTTTGGCCATTTGAAGGGTAACTAACCTAGTGAGCAAACTGCACCAGACCTCAGTGAAAAAAAATATCCACATGGTTATAGCTGCCTGCTGTATGCTTCATAATATCTGTGAGCCAAAGGGAGAGAAGTTTCCACAGGGGTGGGGTTTGGAGGTGGATAGGCTGTCTGCTAATTTTGAGCAGCCAGATACCAGGGTTATAAGAAGAGCTCAGCATGGGACAATGTGTCTCAGAGAGGCTTTAGTAATGACCCAGAGTAATGTGAGCTATTTTTCTATATTATGCTTACCCGTAGTCTGAATGTTGCTGAGACTGCTGGGTTGCTTTCTCATGCACATTCTCCCCACTGCCTCTGTTTCCCTATCCTCCCTCCCCTGCTTTGAATTAATAAAGATTTAATTTTCAAAATATGGACTTTTATTGCACACAGATATAGACACTGAAAGATCTGACAAAGAATTAAACCTTGGAAAGAATAAACCTTGGAATAAAACCGAGAGGGGGAAAACATTCATCTTGTCTTTAAAAGCTCAGTGGCCTTGCTTGTCGTACATCAGTGCATGTAGGCTGTTATTCTTGGCATCCTCTCCTGGGGTTGAGTGCAAGGGATATTGCATTGGCCCCCCTCACCTACTGGAATGTTTCGGAGGGGGAACATGGAGAGGTTGGAATGCCATTCTGCATGGGCTGCAGAGGAAGTCTAGCCTCAAATTGTTTCTTCTGAAGGTCAACCAGATGCCTCAACATGTCTTTTTGTTCCTTCAGAATTCCCAGCATCTCCTGTGTGCCATGCTCCTTCTCCTGGGCTGTTCTCCTGCTCATAATGTCCATGTGTCCACTGTCCCAGAGGCATTCGTTATCTCATGAAACATATTACACGTTCTCTTTCACCTTCATGTCATCTGAGAGACCCTCTCCGCCAGTGTAAAAGAAGAGCTGAAGGCCATGCTTATAGCTGTAGACCATGCAAAGCAAAAAGGACCCATTGTCAGTGCAGAACCATGGTGTAGTGCAGAGTTGCTAAATAAAAATCACTCCCCTGAATCCATGCAAGTGTAAAGCAGAGCATTTTCATTTCTACTAGATATACATTGAGCCGGTTTGCTGTCCTAGCCATGGTGTGTATAGCCTGGGGGCACCAGACCATCTGCAGTTATCGGGTGGGCAACCTGCAGTGGAACTGGAGGTGGTCAGGGAGCCATGCCACCTCCCCTTTGTAACATCGACATTGTTTGGACGTCAACGACCAGTGTTCCCCTTCCAAACTGCAAGCCTTGGCTGAGGCAGCAACGGGGGGAATGCCTGAAATGGCATGTGGCCACCACAATGTTTTCCTTCCCCTCCACCATCCCCTCCATTGTTGTGGCTGTTCTCCAGCTCCAAGGCTTGCAGTTTCTGAGGTCAATGCTGACCTCTGCCACCCAAACTATGACCATGTTTTGTAAAGCATGGGTGAAAGGAAATATCACACTTGGGGGGAGGGGAGCTACAGCCACTATTGTTTGTGGTTTGAGCAATTTAAATTAAAACTACCACCATCTTTTGAGGGTAACAGAGGACACAAGGGAACAGCTGCTGCAAATATCCAGGTACAGACTGGGTTCTTATGCTGCTATGCTGTGTATTGCGATGATGCCAGCCAAATTAATACTGGATTGGTATGGGAAAGTGTCCTACCATGGTAGAAGAAATAAGCAAGCCTTCTCCAGAAACCTGCAATGGATTGCAGAGTACCTCCATGAATGTTTCCTGGGGATCTCTCTGGAGGATTCCAGGGACATCCCTGGGTGCATAAACAATCTTTTTTGCAGGGAAACCTTTGCCCCACTGGTGTGGCCTCTGGGAAGCAGACAGCCATGCTAACTCAACTGGTTTTTAAAAATAAAATATAGCATATAAGAACATGACAAGACCCCAAAATATTGCTGTTGTGCTGCGACTGGCTGGACTGCTCTGTGGTTACAAACAGCTCCTGCTCTCTGGGACAATGGATCCCCCACTCACCTGTTTCCTATTCTCCTCTTCGGTGTTGCCTGCAGTGGCCTGGGACTCTGACTCCTCAGAGGTATCCACACTGCTCTTGAGGGGTCATGGTGGGTTCACCACTGAGAATAGCATGCAGCTTCTTGTAAAAAAAAAAAGTGGCAAGTCTGCAGTGCTGAAGCAGAGTGACTGTTCATGTCCCTTGCCATCTGGTACTCCTCACGCAGTTCTTTGATTTTCACACAGCACTGCTGCATGTCTCTGGTGTTGCCCTTCTCCCCCCAAGCCCTGAGTAATCTGCTCATATATGTCTACATTTCTACATGAAGGGTTAAAATCCATGTGCATTTTATTTAACAACCTGGTATATGGATTGTGCCATCTCTTTTCCAGACCCAAAGTCCAGCGTTTGATCAAGAGACCAGAGGTCTTGCAAATAATGATTAGCTAAGAGAAAAGCTAGGGTAAACAGATAACATTGCCTTTGCTAAGATATGCTCGGTCAGTAGAAATGCCAGATGTTCAAGCAATAACTGAATAATTATGTTTCATTCAATGTTTCAAATTGAACAAAGGATCCTGTTCCTATTGTGTCTCTCCTGTAGGGAAACATTCTTCCCACAGATCCAACCTTGAGTTTATGAAAAATTGGCACGTCAGTATAAAATATGGCATCCTTCCACCTCCCTTCCCAAGGACCAATGTTTGCCTTAAGACCTAAAGGAGACAAACTGTATTGTCATATACTTTCACTGTTTCTTTGCTTTAACCCCTAGGAATGTACCTGTTGGACAATCAAAGGAGTTACTCCATTCCGATGGACCCCAAATCAGAATTCAACATATATGTTTTATATTAATAACATTTTATCAAAGTATTAATTAAATGATAACTTGCTAACTTGAGACCATGGGCGGAGACATCATGTAACCTTTTAACCATTGGCTAATGTGCTATCTTGTCTTGCTGCAAAACCTATCCTGGGGTGTAGAACTGCCTACCCCGTCACTTTCCCCTGCCCATGGAAAATCTATATATTCTATTGTAATCAATTGATTGACAGTGTCTCTGAGCCTAATAAGCAAGGTGACACTCCGCCAGCTCTGTGTGGAATAAACTCCTATGCTTGACCTCTACACGGTGTGGATTTATGTCCTTCACTACAGTTAGATCAGATCTATGCCTGTCCCACCTCTTCTCCCCACTGACCCAGAAGATCCACCACCTTCTTTGTACGCCAGGCAGGAGTGCGTCTGGAACATTAAGCCAGCATGAGCATCTGGGCAGGGAAGCGCTCCAGACCAAACAAACAGGAAATGGAAAAGTTCCCAGTCTTTTAACAGTTGAGGGGCTGTTTCCTGTGTATCTGGCTGTTGGGCAGCAGAGTTGAGAACAGTAACCAAAGCAGGACACCTCCTGGAGGCCAGTTAAGTCAACATAAGCAACACAGTGTCTATCCCATGACTACTTTGACCTAACTATGCTGAATTCAGCACTATGCCTCTTGCAGAGGTGGAGTAATTAAGTCGACGGAGCAGGTGATTTACATCGGTGGAAGGGACCTGGTAGTTAGGGTGACCAGATGTCCCGCTTGTATAGGGACAGTCCTGATAGTTGGGGATTTTTCTTATATAGGCACCTATTACCCCACACTCTCTGTCCCGATTTTTCACACTTGCTATCTGGTCACCCTACTGGTAGTGTAGACACAGACATTGTTAGGTCAATAAGGCAGCTTATGTTGACCTAACTGTGTGATATAGTCAGAAGTAAAACTGCCATGGGATTCAATGGAAGTAGAGTCGGGTCAACTTTTCCAAATCTCGCTCTCTTTAGAGATCCAGTATTGCATGGTTAAGCCTGGGAAAGGGCCAAGTTTGTGAACATAACAAGAAATGCTTGCCTTCTGGTAACATCTTTTATAAAAATACGTTTAGTGGCTATGAAAAGTACTAGAATGACAGGCATAGAAGCTGAAGTTCTCTATTTATCACAGACCTGATACATCATAGGCAATGCAAGCTTCCTACAGACCCACAACTGTGCTTCAACTCCTTTATAATAACTAATAACAATATATAATATGCAGGTATATCATGCTTTTTAGCACAGATCTCAATGTTCTTGCCAGAGGTGAATAAGTATTATTATCCCCACTATGCAGATAGGGAAACTGAAGCACAGAGGAGTGCTGTGCTCAAAGACACAGTGAGTCACGGCCATAGTCAGGAATAGAACTCAGATCTCGCAAATTCCATCCCTCCCCATTAAATCCCACCTGACTCTTATAGTGTTTGCTCACACTACTACTTGAGATGCAGACCCTTGCTTTGGCAGAAAATTCACTGATGCCTCTGATTTATAACTGAATTGCAAGGTCATAATGGCTTTCAGTTACCACAGCCCAGAGCCTGATTTGAATCGGTGACCTAAGGGAGATACAAGACAGTTACCATGGTTCTGTTGAAAAGTCAAGTCTCTTCCTACTGATCACAATGAATGTTGCAAAGCATGGGGGCACACCTTCTGGGATCCAGGGAGCTATTGTGCATGGATGAGTGGAGTTCCAATACCTTTTTGGTGTGTTTGATTGTAAACAGAATGATAAATGTGAAGAATCACCTGCTCCTAGAAAAACCCAATATCAAGCATTGATAAGGAATTGGGGGGAAGGGAAGAGAAATGATTTCAGAGTTTTGTCCATTATTAATGTTGTTGGTTATTTTTATCAGTGCTTTACAAGATCTTTGTTGTGCTTTTACTTTTAAAACAAAATACAACCACCAGGCTTTCCGCAGACAAAGTAAGGACTCTGTGTGCCTTTAAGGCCTAGCCCCATCATAAGGGTAGTGGAAAGACACACAACACCAGTAGGATCCCCTGAAAGTCCTGTGTCTGGGTTGGGCACAATGTCAAAGGGGCCACTGCACTCTCTCTTCCAAAGTTTTATGGTTTGCTTTCTCACCAATAGCCATTCCTGCTTCTCCTCTCACCTGCCCTAGGGAGGTTTGCACTAGTATCCTGGTGAACCCCAGGAGGTCTGGGTGCAACCCAACCCTGCAGTAAAAAGTGTAGCTTGCTTCAGCTAAAACTGAGTTCCAAGACTAAGCTAGACATCTGTTATAGTGTTCAGGGAGAATTAATTAGTACCCTACAGCTGTCCAACCATCTACCTGGCATTCAGGACAGGCCATTGTGCTGTTTTCTCCAGAAAGAGAGGGAGAGGTTTAACCCCTCCCCTGTTAACCAGTGGATGAGGACTATGCATCCTCTTGCAATGCAACATTACTTGTTGAGCAAAGCAAATGATATTTTCCCGAATATATATGGTTGTAAATTCTACTGAAAATCTTGTCCCTAATTAGAACACATTTATAAGGGAAAAAGTGGGCTTTTTCTCTGAGGGTTTATATAATAATTAAATCTAAGCTTCCAGATGTGTTGCCCTTGATCTCTCCTGGAGGAGGGAAATAATAACTTACTGAGAGGAAAGGACACTTTAAAAATCTGCAATATTTAATGGACTAGAAAATAATTGAAATGCTTCTCATGTGCAGATGGGCTGCTGACCTTGTAAATCCCATGAATTTTAACAGAAGATGCATTATGCACATTTTCAGGTATTATTTCACAAGACCATGCCATTTTAGCTTCTAAAAATGGTGCAGACTGATCACAAATTCTATTCTCACTAACAGTTTAGCTGTATCTTTACCAAATGCTGATGATAATGCCTGGCTACTAAATTCAAGAACATGCCTGACTTTGTTTTCTATTTGGGGCTCTGAGGAGAAACCCAAATGATAGTCTCCGTTCATTGGCTGTTGCTAATGCATTCATTAAGAACAAACTGAGGACATTAGCTGCGGTAATAATATTGACAGATGTCAACAAGAACCCTCTTTTGAGATGTGGCAAATCAGAAGTACCGGTCTATTAGCTATTCAATTTACCCAGTAGCCAGGATCCTGCATCCATAAATACTGCATTGTGAACAACAAAAAACCGGTCACAGAAGTGTAGGTGAAAGTCAAAAGAAATGTGTGCAAAGTGAACCATAGTTTGCTATCAGATTAAGGGTATGTTTACACAGCAAAGAAAAACCTGCAGATTCGGAGGGTCCCAGAGCCCAGGCTCCAGCGGGAGCCCAGAAATCTACACAGCACCGAAACAGCCCCACAGTCCGAGTCCAAGTTTTTCTGTGCTGTGTATACATACCCTTATACTCTTGTACAGGTTTTTATTATTTACTTGCCATGCCATGGCCTAAACAAAACATTTTGAAACAAAATTCGTAGCATTTTTTAATGTATTCCACATCCCAAGAATGGGCTTTTGGGGATACTTCTGCAACCAATCTTGATTTCTTCTACAGGGTTCAAAATAACAGGAACATGCTGAGTGTCTGGGTAGAGGGATCTTTGAATAAGATTGCATTGCAACACTTTTTAATGCTGTGCTGCTTATTCACACCTTTTTTAATATTCAGCATTTGCTGCTTTTTCACTGTATTATATATTTTTAAAAGTAGCTGTAAATGAGCAGAATTAAAATTTGCAAAACTCCTAAACAAGACTAGTATTTTGCTTTGTTCTATACTCATGAGTTCATTAACAACTGTTCAATTTCTAGAAAAGATACTATTTAGTTGTTAGAGTGGAAAGGTTTTATCTCCTTCTCAATTCAGCCAATCTTCTAATGAAGTATCTTACACAAACAAAACCAGTGGTCTGCTCCTGAAAACGTTCATTCTCCTAATTCTTTGGAATTTGGTTTGCATTTGTTTAAGCTCTCCAGTTTTCTTTTTGAGATTTCCCAGGACATTAAAGAACTGCACCACGATGTCAACAACACTAAGCAAGGGATGATAATAGCAATGTTGAACTTATGAATTACTCAAAACAATCAGTGTAAATATTGAAATAGGGTTCCCCTGTTTTGTGATTTTGTTGTTGTTCTTTCTACTAAGGAATAGAATAAAACAGGATTATTTCACCCTCATTATTTTACTTATCATTAATTGATGCTGTTGCAGATGCCGTTTTGCTTTGTCTTAGATTTTTATCACTTTCTAATAAATAAAAATATACTTTGCAGTCCTAGTGTGTAGCATCTTTCATCTGATTTTCTAAAAGCAGTCTACAATCACTTATTAATGAAGCAGCACATCTTCTCTAGGTGTAAATATTATTATAGCTAATAATAAAATAATATTAAATACAATAAATTAATTACAGAGATGGTAAGTCCACTGTTGAGTTTGGAACAAAACCTGGCATTCTTGTCTCTCATTTCTTTGCTGAAAGACAGCTGATGTTCTTTTATCACTGCTTATTACGCTAATCGTAACAGTCTCACTGTTACCTTGCACTCTGCTGTCTGTCTTGTTGTATCCCTCTATTGTGTCTGACTTTAGCCTTACATCCCCAGTCTGTCTTAACCATGAGCTTTTTTGTGACTAGGGCTGTGTAGCAGGGTGGACCCTGCTCCTGCTGTGAAGGGGCTTTTGGCTGGGCTGATTGGGGAAGCCAGAAGCAGACAGTCTCTCTCTGCCTGTAGAGAGAGATGGGCCTGGCTGCAGGGAGCTAGACCAAGTACCTGAGGGAAGCAGGGCTGGGGACAGGCTAAGGAGCTGGGGAGCTGTGGCCTGGAAAGCCCCAGGCTGCGGCCTAGCAGAGGGCTAAAGGTACTGGGGGTTGCAAGGGGCAACCTAGGGGTAAGCAGGTCCAAACCCCCTTTGCCGATGATGAGTACTGGATACTGCAGTCTGCCCCAGCGAATGGGGGCTAGATAGAGACTGGGCAGTAGCCACTACTGAGGCGAAGTGGGGATAGTAGGGTGGGGGTTTCCCGAGGCAGGGGAAACCCAGAGAGAAAAGGGGTTACTGTTGGGGGCAGCACCCCATGTGAAAGGGCACTGGGGTCCAGGGAGGGACTTGGGCCAGAGGACAGGCAGATCACCGGCCTGCAGAGGGCGCTCCAAACGCTGGACTGAGCTAATTCCCGAAGTGACCAGCAGGAGGCGCCGCGGGGGTGAGTCCGACCCGTTTACAGGCTGTCTTTCTTTTTATATTTTCACAGTGTTTGTCCCACTGGGGGCTCTACAGCAAAACAAATAATATATAAAAGACATCACCACCTTCTCGAATAACAACTTCCAGATGCAAACATGGGACAAATTGAAAAGAGCTAATACCAGATCAAATGCTTCTTGATATACTCATGCCAATATCAGGGGTGGCTCCAGGCACCAGCGCTCCAAGCATGTCCCTGGGGTGGCATGCCGTAGGGGGCGCTATGCCGGTCGCTGCTAGGGTGGCAGGTAGGGTGCCTTCGGCGGCATGCCTGCAGAGGGTCCGCTGGTCCCGCGGCTTCGGCGGACCTCCCATAGGCGTGCCTGTGGGAGGTCCGCCGAAGCCGCGGGACCAGCGGACCCTCTGTGCTTGGGGCGGCAAAATGTCTAGAGCCGCCCCTGGCCAACATCCTCATTGCAATCAATAGGATTACACACACAAGTAAAATGAGCAGGATTCAGACCATCATTATGATTGTCTCTAATGGGACTACTCACATGTATAAAGCTAAGCCTGTGTGTAAGTGCTTTGCTGGATCAGAGGCAGTATTTTACTTGCAGGAATTACAGAACCAAAGAAGAAACAGCAAATTCTGGACTAAGTGCTGACTGACTGAAAATAAAGAATGTTTCTAGGGGATCACTGTGGTTTCAGGGTTCCTTGGTCAAAAGTTGTGCCAGAAGGATGGGTAATCAGCCTGGGGATGGATATCCTTTTTTTTTTTTTTTTAGATAGAATCTATAGCTCAAATAGAAGTTACAGGCTTGATGCAGAAATTATTGGGTGAAGTTTTTGGGTCTGTTATTCAGGAGGTCAGACTCGATCATAATAGTCCCTTCTGATTGTAAAATCCATAAACATATGAATCAAGCATAAGGGCCTATGACTCGGCCAGCAGGCTGGGCCATGCAAACAGAATCATTGCTGAGGAAGTTCTGAGAGGCAGAAGTTGGAGTTGACATGTCAAAAATGAAGAGATTCTCTTAAAGAACAAATTAATACTTGGCTAAAACTATGAAAATATATTCACAAAAATAATGTGTTTGCACTCAGATTTAATTTGGACACATTAGAGGACTGTTATGGTTCAGGGCTGAGCTATACCTGTAATCTGTCGCTGTCTCCGCACAGATACTTTGAAGTGACAGGTTTACACCTGCACTTCTCTCAGAGTGAAAGCCTGCAATTTACCTCACTTTTGCCTGGACCACCGGGCTATAAATGCCTACTGCTTTTCCAACTGTATTATCTCCAGCAGAGTCTTTCAGTCAGTATGTGTCTCTGAGTTCACAAGAAATCTTTTAACCATGTCAAGGTACCACTGTCCGTCTTTGGGGCCCTGGCCCTGGTCCAAACTGGTTTATGCATCTTCACCAGAATGGTAGAGGTAGTCTTCATAGAAAACACTTGGAATCCACTCTATTAGAGCACCAGAAAACTGGACTCTGTCTAAAGTCATTGTTTTGGGTTCCTGTGGGGCTTACCCTTTGCTACCTTTCAGACAGCAATACAATAACCCCCAAACCTTGCCAACCAATGATCAATCAGAAAAAATGATGCTATTAAGTGGCTTGTCAAATACATAGCACTCATAAGCAAAATTCTGAAATTTAGTTTCTGGAAGGTACATCTAGCAGGTTGCAGAGCACCAGAGACATGGATGAAAATCACCACTGTGCAAAGAGCCAGCCCAAGGTTTATATACCATTTAATCCTATATAAACCATAGTGGGTGTGACCTTGCACACCATATGTTTTATGGAAATATGCTTATGAGTGTGAATATGATGTAACTGGAATATGCTTTATGCAAAAGGTGTCTTGTAAGGTATCATTACAAAGCTTATAATCTACTGAGTGTGTTCATCCTATGCATGTATCATTCTTGTATCTGAAGCTAGAAATATGAAGTATAACTCTGAGGGTCTACTGTAATTATGCAAAGTGTGGGCCATTAATGGTGGCTTAGAATTTTGATGGTAACTAGGATAATTGGTTGTGAATGGGTTTATTTACCTGCAAGCCTTCCTGTGTATGGCCAGCCCATGGATAATGAAGAATGAGGTCTCTCAGGACATGTGATCATGTCACCTGATACTGGAATCCATCTTAAATCTGGTGCTTTTCCATTTAGAAGGAGGGGGGGCGACCCAGAGAGACAAGAGATTCCCATCTTGTGCCAAAGCTATAAAAGGGGGTGGGACAAAACAAAGGGGGCTGCCAGTCATGGAAAAAAACCCTGGTTTCCACTTAAGATGTCTGCGGGAACTAACAATTACTCTACGAGGGGAAAGGATTGGGCCCAGACTAGGAAAGAGTCTAGTCTGTGAAAGAAGCTTATTGGAACATCTCTGAGGGTGAGATTTAACCTGTAATCAGTTTCTTAATGTATTAGGCTTAGATGTGCATGTTTTTGCTTTATTTTGCTTGGTGACTTACTTTGTTCTGTCTGTTATTACTTGAAACCACTTAAATCCTACTTTTTATATTTAATAAAATCACTTTTGTTTATTAATAAACCCAGAATAAGTGATTAATACCTGGGGGAGCAAACAGCTGTGCATATCTCTCTATCAGTTTATTGAGGGCAGACAATTTCTGAGTTTACCCTGTATAAACTTTATACAGAGTAAAATGGATTTATTTGGGGTTTGGATCCCTTTGGGAACTGGGTGTCTGAGTGCTGGAGATAGGTGACCTGCTGAGCAGTTTTTGGTTAAAGTCTGCAGCTTAGGGGGCATGGACCAGACCTGGGTCTATGTTGCAGAAGGCTAGCATGTCTGACTCAACAAGGCAGGGTTCTGGAGTCCCAAGCTGGCAGGAAAAACAGGCTCAGATGTAATTCTAGCACATCAGGTGACAGTCCCAAGGGGATCTCTGTGACTGAACCCATCACAGTGCGGTCTAAGTAGTCTAATATTTGTGCTGGCACTCTGCACAGGGTGAATTTCACATATGCATGACTGTAACACCTCTATAAAAATGATGTGATTATTTCAAATCTTGAATGGCTATCATTTACTGCTACTTTACCCATTCATTGGTTTACTTGGATCTCACTGATTAGTTACCATGGAATTATTCCTTACTCCTGACTTTCACCTTTGTAAGTGGGAAGAGAATCAGGCACTGTACATGTAAATGACATTGATTTAAAGAAAAAGCTCCAAACAAATATTTCTATGTATTTAAAATTATTAAAGCACACACACAATTTTAGGTTCTTTTCTTCTTTTACAATGCAAGAGATTTCCCTATGATTCAGTATCAATCTTGTTAATCCCTGTCAAGCTGACAAACTGTGAAATTCATCCTTACTACCATGATATAGTCATGAAATGCTTCATCTGCGTCCATGATCTACACAAGGCAGTGATTATAAGAATTAATTAATATTAGAGTTGCATTGAGCTATTTGAATCTTTGCCAGATTCACTCCTGGACATATGTGAAAAAAGAAGAGTGAGTTCCTGCACACCATTCACCCATTGAGTGTGTGCTCTAGAATAATGCTTCTTTGAAATGTCTTATTGCTTAGCTGAGTAAGACAGACAGACAGGTGCTCACTTTAGCCAAGTCCCACTCTGAAATTTCTGGTTAAAATGAATAATACTATTACTTTTAAAGCAGCCATCTAGCCTGCCATCATCATAATAATAAAAATGGAATATTAAAATTTACCTTAATGCATAATAAAATCACCACCCTCATTAATGTTAATAATTCAAACAGATTTGATGGGTGTGGCAGGAGGATTCCATCTGTAAGCAAAAAGGAAGAATAAAAATAAAAATAAAACATTTGAGTCCAAGGATGGAATACTAAAATAAAAATAAAATCCTTTAGGTGGGAGGAAGGTTTTAGGTACCCTTTCCAAGTGAGGAAACTTTTCTTCTTCAAACTTAGTACCTATGTATGCATGTGCTATTGCTCAAATGGAGTGAAATTCATCCCTTCTGCAGTCTCAGACTATGTTGCACTTAAATCCTACTTAAGCTGTATTTTGAGAGCTTAAGTTGTTTTTAAGGCCTTTGTGGGCTCTCCATATAGAGGTGAACTTCACCCACAGTGTGCATGCATACAAATGCAGGCCACAGTTACAAAAACTGTGTCCCATAAAGTTTATTAGACCCATTGAATTAATAAGACCAATGAATAAATTGACTAAGTATTAATTATATTAATATTGTAGCTAACACCAGCTCTGTTTGAAGAGCTTTATAATAAGAGTTTGTCTTTCTTTGACATCAAAGATGTTAAATTTTGGTACAGGAGTTTTACAACTTAATTTATTAATTCTTAAGTTGTAAATGGCTTTGTATTCCCAGTTGGAAGATACCATGCATGTATAAAGTATTATTATTAAGCATATAACAAGTCACACATATACATATTTAAGACTAGAAATTAAACCAGTTGTATATGGTGTTTATCCTGGAGAATTAAAAGCACCACCTGGCTCTCTCTCACTATTAAAAACATCGCAGAAATAGAAATCCCATAGAATATGTGACAGATTCATTTTTACTGCCTCTGAGTTTACCATCTGGTGTCCTTTATTTCATTAAGCTGTTGTTTAAAGGCAGAGGATTAATGTAAAACAATTCCAGTAAAATGTATTACTTCTGATTTGTCAACTAGATAGTGAACTCCACCGATAATGTGCCAAGAGATAGCACCCTTGCTGTCCAGAATAATGTGTGAGCTACTTCACACAGATTCCACAGACTAAATTGCACTAACACAATTGCTATTTAATGGCAAAGCCCAAATCTGCTTCCTATTCATCTCTTTTCTTCCTTCCACCACAACCAGGCCTTTCTTCCTGTGATGGGTTCGGTCACAGTAATTCCCTTGGGACTGCCACCTGATGTGCTGAGACTACCTCTAAGCCCGCTTTCCCTGGAAGCTTGGGACTTCAGTACCCTGCCTTGTTTGAGCCAGACACACTTGCCTGCTGCAAATACAGATCCAACTCTGAACCACGTCCCCCACATGCTGCAGGCTTAACTGAAAACAGTTTAAGAAGTGTTCCTGTCTCCAGCACCCAGATACCCAGCTCCCAATGGGGTCTAAACCCCAATAAATCTGTTTTGCCCTGTAGAAAGCTTATACTGGGTAAACTCATACATTGTTCACCCTCTATAACATTGATAGAGAGATATGCACAGCTGTTTGCTCACCCAGGAATTAATTACTTGCCCTGGGTTAATTAATAAGTAAAACGTGATTTTTTTAAAGTATAAAAAGTAGGATTTAAGTGGTTCCAAGTAATAACAGACAGAACAAAGTAAATTACCAAGCAAAATAAAACAAAAACACAAAAGTCTAAGCCTAATACAGTAGGAAACTAAATGCAGGTAAATCTCACCCTCAGAGATGTTCCAATAAGCTTCTTTGACAGACTAGACTCCTTCCTAGTCTGGGTCCAGCAATCACTCACACTCCCATATGTACTCTCCTTTGTTCCAGTGTCTTTCAGGCATCTCTTTGGGGTGGAGAGGCTATCTCTTGAGCCAGCTGAAGACAAAATGGAGGGATTTCCAGGGGCTTATATAGTCTTACTCTTGTCCCACATCACAGCCACAAGATGGGATCTCTAGCCACCCGGGCAAGTCACATGTCTATGAATGATTCAGCTTTTTGCAGGTCGATGCCATTGTTTACATGTTAGTTTGAATGTTCCCAGGAAAGCTCAGATGTGGATTGACATCTCCCAAGTCCATTGCTAGTTAAGTACTCCCAATTACTTGAATAATCCAACTCCTTCACACTATGTTGACCAAATCTGTCTTATGTGCTTCCTCCAGCAAACACTTAAAATACAAGCATAGAGCCAACACTCATAACTTCAGATCTAAAAATGATACATGCATACAAAAAGGATGAATATGTTCAGTAGATCATAACCTTTGCAAAGATATGTTACATGGCATATCTAACATAAAACATATTTGTTATGTCATATTTACACCCATAAGCATATTTCTATAAAGCATTATGGGGTGCAAAGTCACACACCCTTCAGTACCAGCCTTGCATTCCCTTGATAATTGCCTCTTATTGAATCACCAATAAGACCACTTTCTTTCACTATCCTAATTCTTTTTCCTGATCCAAAAGACGTCAACAGGCCAACACATACACTCCTATAGGCCCTGTAAGACACTGATGCCCCGTAGGCCCTCTCTGGCCCCCAACAGGCTGTTAGATTTGCTTATATCACATGCTCAAGTGCATTGTATCTAGATGTCTATTCTACTAAAATCTCAGCTATATGCAAGAGTCCTTCTATGTTCAGTGATATCACAGAATGCATCTACCCTCCTTCTCCATTCCTACACCAGGGAAAAGCCCACAGTTACAAAATTTAATCATCAGCCCAGTAGACAGCTGAAACTGAGAGCTCAACTCCCTGCAAAATAAGCAGCCTGTTAGGGAGCTCAGAGAAAGGCATGAGTCTACTTAATGGTTTAGATTCAGTTTGTTTCAAGTTTTTAACTGAGGTTCTGGTCTGTTCTTATTGTACTCTGAACAGGCTCATCCTTCATTGATAGAAATGTTGGAAGCAAAATACCACATTTGATATATAAGATATTAAATCAGCTTGTTCCTGTATTTTATTATGGTGACAGAGGATGTGGTGACCAATCACAAGGGTACAGAACTCATCTTGCTATCTTGATAGTAATTATTAATGTCTTTATTTTTGCTCTGTCATTGTTGGCCATTAAATGTTGAATCTATCGTGAAGAACATCACCTTTAAAACTGGAAATTAACCAATCTGGCTATCATAAATTCATTACAGATACCTATAGATATTGAGACTAAGCTCTTTCCTTTACAGATTTTGCAATACTAGTGCACATTCTCTAAGCCAAGCACGTCATCATCTGTGTTCCTCCAAGTGATGGCAAATTAGTCATGAAATGCCAGAATGACTAATTTTTCTGCACAACCGCTCCAGCCACAGTACAACAAGCTAATGCTTTTTTAATACACTACTGCTGTTATAAAAACTCAAGCCAGTCATTAACTGTCTGTAACAATTTGTATGGATTTATTGCTTAATTAGATTTTTACCTTTTTTTGACAGGGGTTATTGAATATATCTTATATTCTTCCTATAAAGTCAGTGTAAAAGTCTAAGTAAGTTTTTATATGAGCTTATATTAAAATGCAATACAGTGATACAATAAAATACATTAACCCACTTCAGATGGTTTTAATAGGGCCCCTTTTAACACAAAGTTATTTACATATTTGCATAATTTTCCCGGTCATTTTGCTAATTACCAAAGATATGTTTGTAAGGTTTAATGAGGATTTTTCTCCTTTGCAGCCCATCCGCTCTTCCTTTGTAATGCTGCAATTGAGCTATAATTTTGAATTTGAAGTATTGTGGCAACTTCCAAAATAAAAGGCAGCAGGTTTCAACCATAGAGACCTCTCACTTCCATTCTAGGGCCAAACAGAAGGTGAAGCTATGTTTAGTCATATATCTTCAGTATTTAATCATAAGGATAGGAAGAAAATAAAAAAAAAACTCATGAATATTAGAGCTACCTTTTTGAGATATATTTCCAAAGCAGAGCAAATTTGATCCTTAATTTAACTACATTGACTTTTGTATGTGGAATTTAAATATAGCTTCATTTTCATAATTGTACTCAGGGCTAAATCCTGATTTCCTTATTTGGGTAGCACCATTAAAAAAAATGGCAAGCAGACTTGGTCCTTTGTGTTCACACTTCTCCATCCTCTGTGCAATCTCCTGGCACATCTCCTGTGCTCATTGTATGTGACCCTACCACGGAATTAATCCAAAACTTTTGCAGCAGATTTAACATTAGCCCACTGCACTGTCATTGAGCACTGCATTAAAATCACTCACATTCACATTCAGCAGTCATTTCAGGCCTGGAATGTGGGAGAAGAAACACAAGTCTCATAAGCATTTCTAGGTCTCCTGAGATCATTATAGCCAATCAAAGGTTGCGGAACTACATTGCTATCTATTAAAATGGAGTGCCTTTCAAATGGATTTTATTTGCACCATTGTAAATAACTGTTAATAAAACTCCAGAGAGGATAAAACCTATAAGCAGTAACATAAGTATCATTGATATAAAGCATTGCAAATCTTCAAAGAGGCCCATATTCCCAGACTCTGAGGAAAATTCATCCCTGCACAGAGAGCCAATAAAAGCTTATTCACCACTTAAGTCTTATATTGAGGGTTTATGAAAAAAATTAACTAATTCTATGTAAAAAAAGATACTGCAAGTTAGGCTCCTTTGAAAATCCTGGCCTAAGTAAATAATTCTACAAAATGTCAACAGAAATATTGACTATGAGCATGACTCTGCTCCCATTGAACCTGTAGCTGTGATTAGACATATATGAAAAAAGGGAAAGGTGGCTATAGCTAACCAGTGAGCAGATTTTTCAGGGAAATGCTGTGAAGAATCAGGAATCACACCTTTCAGATAACTATGGAAATGAGATGAAAACTGGTAACATTTTCAACAGTTTTCCAAGTTTATTCAGCTTGGCAGGGATTTCCAGGAGTAGAAAACAACTAAGAAACTGCTACTGTTATAAAAAGGTCTAAGGATATGCCGGACTAGGGCACAAACAATGAGATCAGTCCATTTACCTTCAGTAACCATAGCAATTTAAAAGATTAGATGAGAAAGCTTGCAGACAACAAGGAGTCCAGAAGAGAACCTATGTCTGCCTGCAATAGGGTAAGATTATTTCAGAGTTATTAACCTACCATAAATAATATTATAAGGAATATCTGACTGATTTCCCATTTCTGAGCTGATTTGCCATTTCCCAGCAAGAATCTCCTCGGTGATCTCTTCCATATTGGTCCTGTGTGAAGTGGGATTGGTCCACTAATACCATGGTCTAGGTTGCTATGTATCTCTCCATACTTGAAGAAGCCTAGAAAGCCAGGGCCATCAATGGGAAGACCCTGCACCTCCATAGGTCCTCTGGTTCCAGTTGAGTAAAGCTGTGCAAATAACTGATTTTTTTAGTTTGCTGGCAAGTTTTTGCCACTGGAAAATGCAGATTCAGGTCAATTTCACCAAATTATTTGAATCAGAAACAAAACAAAACAACAAAAAATTCTAAAATTCTAAATTAAAAAAAATCCCTGGGAGCATGGCTCCAATATTTTTCTAGGAATTTAAATGGGGGATAAAGTGTATTCCACCCATTTCTGCCATTGGGCCATCCTCCATACCCTTCCCAAGCACTGAGCTTGGACCTATACAATGGTCACCATGAAGTCCAGAGGAAGGATAGATGGTGTTGCAAAGGAAGAAGCTCCATGAATGGAGGGTCCCATTGTGTTGGTGGGAAGATAATCCCACCCTATGTATGTGTTTATGTTCTCAAATGGTATCTCTGCTCCTATTTTAATTCAGTGGAACTTTACTCACATGTGCAAATATTTGCAATCCTAAATGACACAAGGATACTGTGGAACGCAATCGCACATGCTAATATAATTAAGGACTTGACTGAAAAAGCATTTAGAGGAGGGGATGGAGGTAAGGTTCCATTTGCAACATAAGATAATTTTAACTTTCCTAGTCTTTTCAGTGATTCTCTTTGCCACTTTCACATTCTACCATTCAGTATAATCTATTATTTTGTTTGAAAAATTTTATTCATTTATCTGGAATGAGCAGATTTCAGAGGATGCCAGTGGATCATTTTTTTATGTTTAGATTTTTGAAAATAAAGTTCAAAAGGGGCCCCATTTTTTTAATGTGATTTTCACTCTATTCTTAATAACCCGTTTTACTGTGAACCATGTGGTTTAAATTAATAAACTCATCAAAAACGCATAGTCTACTAAGTATCAGAGGGGTAGCCGTGTTAGTCTGGTTCTGTAGAAGCAGCAAAGAATCCTGTGGCACCTTATAGACTAACAGACGTTTTGCAGCATGAGCTTTCGTGGGTGAATACCCACTTCTTCAGATGCAAGTCATCTGAAGAAGTGGGTATTCACCCACGAAAGCTCATGCTGCAAAACGTCTGTTAGTCTATAAGGTGCCACAGGATTCTTTGCTGCTTCTATAGTCTACTAAGAACTGTTGCACCAGCCAGACTGACCCTGGTTGATGGCGTCATACCAGACATCATGTAGTCAAGCTCCCAGATCTGGCTCAGTTCTGTGAATCCATGAATCTGTGGGGCAGCCCCACAGGTGGCACCAGGTAGGGTAAAAGTTTGTATCCCTTTGTGTGGCAGTGGAGCGTTTGAGAGCACAGTGTGCCAGTGTGTTTTTGTCCCTCTTGGTGACATGGCTGAAGAATATGCAACCCGGCTTTTCAATATAATGAGTGACTGAAAGCAGGCCAGATCTTCACAACACTATGACATTTCACACAAAGTCAAGCCACTTTATGCTCAGGATTTGGCGCTGACAGCACATAAGGAATGCCTCTAGTTGCTTCAAGTCTGCCTGCAAGAGGACCCACGTTTCTGAACCATATAGCAGAACACAGTACACAGATATACAGTACACAGATTTGATAAATCCTGAACTGTGTCTCAGAGCAAAGACTTTTTTGTGTCCATGGGAGACATGGAGGCAATGAGACATCTTCATTGAAGAACTTCTGGTTTTCTGCGACCATTTGAACTCTGCTTGCAGCCTAGGTAGAGAACTTGTCAATACTCTCTGAGGCACTTGACCCCCTCAGATGCACCGGGAGTTCTAGTAACCGAGCTCCAATGTTCTGGACATTGGTCTTCTTTCATGAGATGTTCAACCCCATAGTGGTTTAAATTTCTGCATGAGAATTTCATACAAACTCTTTTGGCATACAGCATTTGACCTCTATGAAGAGATCATAAAGGAAAGGTATCTGGAGTCCAACTCCAACTGGATTTGCCATCAACAAGGCATAGACTTAGAGTTCCTCTTCAAGAAAATGTAAATATAACAGAGGTCTAATCCAAATGATGCATAGGAAATGCATAAAGACCAGAAACAAGAACTAAGAATAAGGTAACAATTTCTGCAAATGAAGCCCTCCTAGTCTTCATTCAAGAAAATAAACACTGCACAACTTTCGTATTGGATTAGCTTGGTTTCCTATTCAAACATGCTATATTCCAGTTATTTGTAGCATAGAAAAAAATTCAGTGAATAATTTACTGAATTAATTTAACATGTTTTTTCTGCTCATGGAATGTCTATAAGAATACTAATTTCTAGCAATGTACTTATTGGAAGATACTTGGCATATTTTTGCAAATATTTTCTTAATCTCTGGATTGTGAATAGGTAAATGGGAATAGCTGATAGTCAAAACTGAAGCTATATTGATTTGTTGTAAGTAGTTACATAATCCACATGGTATTATTTCTGTTCCCTGATTGGCTGAGTGCAATTTATAATCAGGGGAGGCTTCAGGGAGCCAATGGAACAGTGAATATCTTAAAGAGGGATAGCAGAAAAGCAACAATAGAATTTCTTTTTGAAAAAGTTATATCTTTTCCTTTTCATTTCATGTAGCTCTTGCCACAGGAATAATTCCTAGAAAAAATAGCCTTTTGCAAAATTTATTGGCTAAGTTAGAAATTTAAATTTAATTTTGTCTCATCATATTCTTGCAAGGTAATTGTGCATGCCTGGTCCTAATTGCAAGGATGAGGTCCGATGCTTGTCTGATTCATTTAGTTGTCAGAGCCATGGAATACTGAAAAGGGGCTTTAGAAACCCTGTGCCCCTGCCGTTTTAGGAAGGATCTGAAAATGAGTTTCAGGGCACGTGAGATTAAAATTCACTATCAGTGAGCAGGTGTATATGAAAGTTTAAATTTGCACCCTGTGCCCTATCTATTATTTAACTATTTATATTTTAGAGGAAGGTGCATACAAATTAGATGCGAGTGTAACACATCTTTTCTGTTCTATTAAGAATACACTTCAAGGTTATCATATCATTTCTTAGTCTTTTCTTTTCCAGAGAATACAATCCTACTTTCTCTAGTATTTTAACATAACTACATTAAGACAATCCTTAAATAATTTGAGTTGCCATCTGCTGAGCCTTCTACTTCTCCATAATGTCATCTTTATTTGCAGTATAATAAAGCAGCCTGAAATCAACTTATTTTAAATGTGGCCTCAATAGCTCCCTCATTTAGAGTCAGAAAAACTTCCTGCAACTTGTATTCAGCACTTCTCATTATACCTTCCAGAATTATGTTTCTCTTGTTTTACTGCTTCTAAGCGTTGTGCTGATTTTGATTGTTGTCACTCTAATCCCGTAATCCTTAGCCTGCTCTGTGATTTAAAGCTATGATTTTTCAGTGTATATTTATTTTATTTGTCCCCAGATTTATTACTTTGTTTGCTACAATGAATTGCATAAGTAGCTTACTCCTCTCATACTTTCCAGTCTTGCTTTTTCTGAATCCTTTCTGTTGATTCTTCTGGACCTTCTTAGTTGTATTTTGCATCACATTTGTAGTCATAGGCCGGAAGAACAAAATTAATTATACTTGTGACTTCCATCATTCACCTACCCACAAACTCACTGTTTCTATACATCAGCACTAGAACTTGTTGAAAATTTTCCATCAAAATATTTTTCAATGGAAAAATTGGTTGGTTTTTTTATTAAATAATTATTTTTCCCCACAAAGAGTGTCTGCTTTAAAGAATCACTGGATCATAGAAATGTAGGGCTGGTAGGGACCTTGAGTGGTCATCAAGTCTAGCCCCTGCACTGAGGCATGACCAAGTAAATCCAGACCATCCCTGACAGTTGTTTGTCCAACTTGTTCTTAAAAACCTCCTAAGATGAGTGCCCTATAACCTCCCTTGGAAATCTATTCAAGAATTCAACTACCCTTATAGTTTAAAAGTTTCCCCTAATATCTAACCTAAATCTCTCTTGCCACAAATTAAGCCTATTATTTCTTGTCCTACCTTCAGTGGGCATGGAGAACAATTGATCACAGTCCTCTTTAGAACAACCCTTAACATATTTGAAGGCTATCAGGTCCTCCTCAGTCTTCTTTTCTAAAGACTAAACATTTTAACCTTTTCTCATAGATCAGGTTTTCTAAACTTTTTATCATTTTTGTGGCTTTCCTATGGACTCTTTCCAATTTGTCCACCTCTTTCCTAAGGTGTGGCACCCAGAATTGGACACAATATTCCAGCTGAGACCTCATCTTTGTTGAGCAATGCAGGGACAATTGCTTCCTGTTCCTTATATATAATTCTTCTGTTAATACATCCCAGGATGATATTAGCCTTGTTTGCAACTGTGTCACATTGTTGATTCATATTCAGTTTGTGATAATCCCCAGATCCTTTTCAGCAGTACTACCAATTAGCTGGTTATGCCACGTTTTGTAGTTCTGTTAGTTATATTGTTAGTTATATAGTTATATTGTAGTTTGTAGTTATATTGTTCCTTCATAAATGTGTACTTTGCACTTATTTGTATTGAATTTCATCTTGTTGATTTCAGACCAATCCTCCAATTTATCAAGGTCGTTTTGAATTCTAATCATGTCCTCCAAAGTGTTTGCAACCTCTCCGAGATGGGTGGCATATGCAGATTTTATAAGCACACTCTCTACTCCATTATCCAAGTCATTAATGAAAATATTGAATAGTACCAGACCCTACACTGACTCCTGTGGGACCCCACAAGATACGCCCTTCCAGTTTGACAGCGAATCATTGATAACTACTCTTTGAGTACGGTCTTTCAACCAGTTGTGCGCCTACTTTCTAGTAATTTCATCTAAACCACATTTCCCTAATTTGCTTATGAAACTTTATGTGGGACTATATTAAAAGACTTACTATGGCAAATGAAATGCTTTCATCAATATCTTTCAATTTTTGTTCAAAATTTTGTTCACATTGTATCATATTCATTGTAATATCATACAAACAAACAAACAAAACAAAGCAAACAAAATTAATTTCAACATGTGATTCTCCACCTACCTATAAACTCACTGTTTCTGCTCATAAGTAAATTTTTCTCTGGTCTCCACTCTCCTGGCCAGTTCTTCTTCCATTAATGCATCTCATCTTCTCTGCCATTCACTGTTCCAGTAAACCTAGTAAACTAATAAAAGTAATTACCACTTTGTTTTTCAAACACCCTGTACAAACCTTACCTAATTAATCCTTACAACATCCTGCTGTACATGGTAATAGTGAAAAGACTGGTTTATTTCAGTTAGATAAGCAGTTAGTACTCAAAAGTTTAAATGTTGAGGATTTATCCACCTTTCTTTATTTCTGCCCCCTCCTTCAAAGTCCTCTTTCTTCCTCTCAGTTTCTTACAGTGCTGTGACCACCTATTACTGTCTTCTAATTCCCTATCCTCCTCTACTTCTTCCAACACATCTGCTACTGACAGACTACCCACTCTTCATGCCAGGAGATCTATGACTTTTCCGCTGTTCCTCCATTATGCTAGAAATTTCCTTTTCCCCTACCACCTGAAGCTGCTTTCCAGACCTATCCCTTCATTTTTTTTATCATGTCACACACATGTCCATAGACCCAATACCTTGGGGGAGTTGCATGCTTGGGGGTTTTGCTCATCTTCAGAAGAATCCAAGAATGTATGGAGAAACTTTGACTGTGAAATTTGAAAGGGGAGACAACTTCAGATCCAGATTTCATAGGCTTGTCTGAACTCATAGGTCAATTTATTGGCTGTGCTGCCTCATGCAAGATAGAGAGAGAGAAAGAAGGGATAAGCTTACTAGGTTGACAAGGAATGAAAGGAAGGAAGGAAGGATCGGAAGGCCTAGTTGAAACACAAAGGAAAGCAGAAGAGGTATAGTCCTATTGTCCAAAATAATACTGTATCAGCCATTGTTAAGAGGTCAAGGATTGATGGGAGTCAAAATCCCTTTCTTAGTAACAGTAGGGAATTTTTTGCTCATCGTGATTTCCCCATTCCTTGGATTGAGTGCAGGGATTTTTCTGTTTCTGTTGACTTGCTTGTAAGTTTGGTTTAATTAAAATGCTTTTATCTTCCTCAAACACACAAAAATGTAAATAGTTTAATTTTAATTTTTGTAAAGTCATATATATAGACAATGACATCAGACATGAATAATCCACTGTCTGCTTCTAGCACTATATAACCTTGATACAATCTGAAAAATGGTTAATGATATTATTACTGTTTGTTTTCAAGTTAATTAGCTCATCAAATTCAAGTTGTAATATTCTTAGAACATGTGTGAATATAATGAATTAAGGCTATAAATTCTCGCCTTCATTTTGGGAAATAATTCCCCAAAAAGTTTAGTATACAGTAGTCAATTTGTTTGGTATCTTTTCCATTTGGAAATTTATGCAGTTCTAGATCAGATCTCAAATTGGCATAAATCAATGAAGCTCCATGCAGCTCATGCCTACAATAGAGCTACAAGAATTTAAACCAGTTGAGGATCTGGCCTATTGTTTTTAATCAAAGTGTATTGTATCCCCCTACCTATTCCTCTAACTGTGTCTGATCTCTTTTGTAGTCTCTGTTGCCCAGTGAATAAATATTTAACAATTGGAATGCTTTTAATTCCATTCCCTTATGTGTTAACAGGGGCGGCTCTAGAATTTCACCACCCCAAGCATGGCAGCACGCCGCGGGGGGTGCTCTGGCGGTCGCCGGTCCCGCGGCTCTGGTGGACCTCCTGCAGACGTGCCTGCGGAGGGTCCGCTGGTCCCACGGCTCCGGTGGACCTCCCGCAGGCGTGCCTGCGGATGCTCCACCGAAGCCGCGGGACCAGTGGACCCTCCGCAGGCACACCTGCGGGAGGTCCACCAGAGCCGCCTGCCGCCCTCCCGGTGACAGGCAAAGCGCCCCCCGCGGCATGCCGCCCCAAGCACGCGCTTGGCGCACTGGGGTCTGGAGCCGGCCCTGTGTGTTAAACCAGTTGTTTTAGTAGAAGAACAACATTCCTTCTAGCTACCTTCAGTTTGAGCCCTGTATATCTTTAAATATTAAAGGTGAAACCCTGGCCCCATTGAGGTTAATGGCAAAACTCTCATCAGTCTCAATAGGGCCAGGACTTCACCCTAAAATGGCACCAGTGGTTTTCTTGTTGCCCAGTTCTGTACTATAATGTGAATTGCACTGCATTAAAGTTAGACACCTGCAGCTGAGCAGCACCATCAGGAAACACTAACTGCCCTCCTTTGTTATATTTTTTTTGGCCCTCTGGCCCCTGGGATGTTTGTATATTACCTGTTGATTCTGAGGTTCTTTCATACCAGGACACATGGCTCTCTCCAATGGAATACCTACTCTTCACATGTTAAATATCTCTTTAAATAACATATACGGCTTCTTCTTTTCCCTTTTATCCACAATCCAAATGATCTAAAATGGTGATATATATAAATCTGATTGAATACTGTTGAACAAATTCATTATTTGATTAACGTTACTTTTCATCAAATCATTTATGCAGGGAATACATTTTTCTGGTGTTCCAACAACTTGAATTTTTCCGGGTTTTCTTGAATAATTTATTCCAAGACTCTTTTTTATTTTCTCATCAGCCAGTGATGCAGTCATTTCTAACATCTATGTATAGAAGTACATATTTTCCCCAAATACCATGATAAGGTCCTAAACTCCTATTCTGAATCTCTCATGAAAAGGAACCCATGTGTTATTAGCTCTGGATTGCCTTGCTTTTGTGGATGTCTGTCACGACCTTAATATATTTTTATTGTTAGTGCATTGAATTAAAATTGTAATCAGTACAGTTTAATTGGCTTATTCAGACACTATATGATCAATGAAGTGCTGCTGCCTTTAATATACTGCCATTACAGGAGCCCTATGTAACCACATCAGTATAACTGAATAGCATTTATTCCAACTCAATTTCTCTTGTCAGCGTTATTTACTGAGATATGACAGGAAAAAAAAATCCCAAAAGGTCAACTGCAGTTCTGTGTAACATCGTGTTACATTGGCAATATAGAACAGCCATATTTGTAGTAAACTGGCATACATGGAAATAGATACAGAAAAAAAAAGTTAGGACAGAGAAATATAGAACAGATGAGCTCTATCGGCAGGGTGATGCTGGCCCCACATATGTTACATTCATCTTTGATATATAAGAATAGACAGTGAAGAGAAGTAGGTTATAAATATTATGGGCATTATTTCCATGTTAGCTTTTAGCCATGAGCAGCATATCTAGTGGTTCAATCTAAATGCATCGACTAACAAAGAAGTTTGGAAACTAAGTCCAGTCAAATTGCAGACAAAGGTCCTGTCTTTACACTGGATTTACACCAGAGTAAGTCTAGTAACTTCAGTGGAGTTTTTCCTGATTTACACTGATGTGGGATCAGCAGCAAGCCCAAACTGGGTAAGGATTGATAACGAGTAATGAATGTACCTATATTAAATTATTGAGCAAACTCAGTGTCAACTGGATGTTTCCAGGACTCCAAATGAGAGGACTGCTTATATACACAATCAAAGTCTCCCCTGAGAATCCTGACTCCTTGTTATTCAATATTACTAACGGCACATTCATCATGGTTATAGAAATGATGCAGAGGCTCAGATCTCTTTTCAATAGTAGCAAATACTGCTCTAAACATCACAGTTATCAGTATGGCATTTCTAGTTCTTAACAGAGGAATGACAAACCAGGGAGATGTAAATGAGCCAAGCTACTCATAGTAAATACAGAAGGAAAAGATACATTATGCCACCTTGTCCATCCTGTCCCAATACAGCTCTCTTCTCTACAGTGTATTCTCCAGTGCTCTCATATTAAGGTCTGGGTTAAGGCAATTGGCTGCATTTCTGGGTATTAAACCTATTTAATTGCAGTGATTTTTACTCTTAGTTAATAGAGATTGAATGGTTCTTAATAAATACAGTGCTGGGGAAGAGTCCAAAAGAGCCAAATTAGTTATTTCTCAATGGAATATTCTGCAATGTTACCAGGTTTGCTGCTATACATATTCTGGACTTTATACATTAACTGGGTTTCAAATTATGTTTATCTTTATTTTTTTCCCAATTTTGGATTCTGTTTACTTTTTCACAACACTCCAATTTAAAAATTGATGACCAAGACGGATATAAAATGAACATGGTCCCAACACACTATATGAGTAAGGTCCTATCATATTCATGGTCTATTTTGATCAATTTCATGGCCAAGGGGTTTTAAAATTGGTCAGTTGCATGATTTCAGATGTTTACATCTGAAATTTCATGGTGTTGTAACTCTAGGGGTCACAACCCAAAAGGGGGTTTTGGGCAGGGGGGGATCACAAAACTTTTTCAGGGGTATTGCAAGATTGCTACCTTCTCTTCTTTGCTGCCTTCAGAGCCCAGTTCTTAAGGCAGTAGCCATGGAGTTTCTTGCAGCAGGAGGCTCCTGGAGGTGGAAGTGAGTCTGATCTCCCAGTGCTGCTGAGAGCACCCCAGCCAAGGGCTCCTTGTTGCTAGTCCTGGCTGGCTGAGGAGGGACAGGACTTACCCATCCCCTGCACGGCCCCTCTCAGATTTGTTATAGAGGAATGCCTTTGCATATCCTGCCCAAATGGTAAGTGTGTTAATAAATATAACCAACATTTTCAAAAGTGATCAGTCATTTTGAGTGCCTCAGGTTTGGGATGCCCAATTTGAGACACTATAAAGAGGCTTGATATTCAGTGGGTATATATTCCCCTCACCTGTTGGTGGTCATTGTTTCAAACTCTTACAACATTTGGAGAGCCAGAAATTCACACAGGAATTTGCTCTAATGAACTGATCTAAGGGTGGGAATTTACAGGACTCAGAGTGTGGGGATGACCAAAAGCACCCCTGTATTCACACCTTACACACTCTTGTAGTAAACATTTTGCAAAATATGCCTTGTGAGGTATCATTTAAAAACTAATAACAGAGATCATCAATATTTGTGTGTAATGTATATACTATGCATATTAAGAGTTATGAGCATAAGCTGAAATTATGACTGGAATGTGTTTACCAGCCAAGACTGGGGAAGGGGTAAACTGCTTTCTCAAAGACAAAGGACAAGCTGATGCCTCCAACCAAGTGCCATTGAAGTTGATTGGCCATGTGGCTCTTCTTTGGCAATGAAGGGAGGCAGGAAAGATCATAGAATATGAAGGGACCTCAGGAGGTCAGCTAGTTCAACCCCCTGCTCAAAGCAGGACCAGGTCCAATCCCCAGACAAAGTTTTACCACAGTTCCCTAAATGGCCCCCTCAAGGATTGAACTCATAGCCCTGGGTTTAGCAAACCACTGAACTATCCCTTGCCCCCAGTTTACATTTTAGCAAGCAACAGCACAGAACCCCTTTCACCACTAGACTCCATGTTTCCATCTTCACAACTGGCATGAACTTTATCTAGGGGTAACCCTCAGGAAAATGCATTTCAAAAGGTGACGGGACTATAAAAGTGAGGTCAAAACCACCCCAGGTTCTCTCTCTCTCTCTCTCTCTCTCTCTCTTTCACCTAAGACAACAAAGGAACTAACCCTTTGACTTTGTGAGGAGATCCTGACCTGAGAATTTGGTCAGCCCTGTTGCTGGGAACACATGGTAAGGATTTTACTTTGAATCAAATCTAGCTCATTAAATTTTAGCAGTTAGATAGAAATAAAGGTAAAATGCTCTTGTAACCATTTCTGACTTTAATACCCTGTATTTGTACTGACTTAAAATCTCTTTGTAGTTAAATAAACTTGTTTTATTTTTAATCTAAACAAAGCCAGTGTTGTGTTTAAAATAAATTGTTTGGTAATCCAGTTACAGTAGCGAATGGTTCAATATTGGCCCTTTAGAGGGCAATAAACCTTTAAGTTCTGAACTGTCCAGGAGAGGGTTGGACAGTGCAGAACACATGTTTTTGGGAAAATTCAGGACTGGGAGTGTGTTGGGGTCACCCTGAAAGTAGTAACCAAGGCTGATGAAAGCCAGAGTGTGGCTGGTGTGTTGCTGACAGGCTGCTGTGGTCAGAGCTGCTGGACAGGGCATCTACCTTTACACAGACACTCAGGATGTGACCTGCATGTTGTTTGGTGGTTTGTGAGTGGCCCAGGTTGGGAGCTACAACAGCAAAGCATTGTGAGGCACCCAAGGTTGTGGGCCAAGTCGTAACACAAACCCTCACTGGTCTTATTACACCCAGAATGTGAGAGGGTATATATGGAAAGGCCACTTTCTTCTCCAGTCAAGGCTCTGGGGGCAGGGGAAACCTTCGGAACCCCACTTAATTTCCACACTGAAATCCTCACACAGCAATATGTGATGGTAGTAAGAGAGGAGCAGGGAAGTGGACCCCTATTACTGTTCTGAGAGTGCTCCATAAAAAAAAAAGCTGTATACATGTAGCTAGAGCATATGAAAGAATGCTGTGTATTGGTTCATATGATTATGTAGCATTGTCTATGAGTTAGTAGGTTCAAGAAAGTTGTGGTTGTTATTAGGTGAGCAGCAGATGCCATCAATTTGGTTGACTTAATGTACCCTCTCTACACACCTACACATCATACCCTACACATCATACTTCATTTGAAAGCTTATTATGTCTATTAAGATGAGGTCTGCTGTGGAGCTCTCAAGTGGTCCTCTTGCCATAGAAAAAAGGATAAACAATGACACTGTCAACATGTTAAAATGACTACTTTGAAATATTTGCATTTGTTTCTGTTAGAGTCATTAAATTATGTATTATTTCAAGACATAAAATCGGATTTCTTTGTAACCCCAAAGCATAACAACAATACTAACAAAATGTAGTAATGAATTTGTACAGGCACCATTGAAATATAATAGTGCTGGTGCCATTTCTAGTACACATTATTATCATCATGTTGTTCATCGTTATGATCTCTGTGTGAGTGCGTGGGTTACCACAGCCTTCATTGCCTTGGCATGTATACAATTCTTTGCAGGGAAGATTGTTCTGACTACAGACACAGTTGATTGTGAAGCAACCTACATTGATACTGGCACAAATAAGGTCTTGTAGAGGCTCAGATGCCTTTGGGCCTTTGAAGAATACAAGAAGTAGTTTATCATCCACATTTTTCCATCCATGTTGCAATGGTGGTCCCATATCTGGTGTGAAGACCTCCAAATCTTAATGTGCTAAGATGATCTTTGAGCATGCTCTTCAAAATTGTTGTCACATGGTGGGAGTTTGGCCAGTGACTTGTCCTTTTTGATGATTAGAATGAGGCACAAGCAATTCAGGTCTCTGTGGGTGTCCTTTTATTTTTTTTTTCTCCCCACTCTGGTCATACATCACTGCTACCAAATTCCTTGCTGAAGAAAATGCAGCTTATCCAGCACTCTCTCCCAATTTTGCAAAATCTCCGAAGTGGTAAGCTCTCTCTATTTTGAGAGCACAAAACACAGATTTTTCCCCAATACCAAATAGGGAAGACAGAAGATAGCATGTTGCTGACATAAGTTGTAGCAGGTAGGAGTGAGTATGTCACAAATTGCATGCAAGGTATGCTTGTCAGTTTTGGTGGTAATGGTGCCTGTTTCAATTCACATATAGTCTATGTGTTACATTTTTGGGAAATAGTGGACAGCAAGGATCAAAACATCTGTATCCTGTGACCTAATTACCATGATTCTTTTGACACCAAGAGACCCAAAAGCCATATTAGCATGTACAGCATAAGAACATAAGAACGGCCATACTGGGTCAGACCAATGATCCATCTAGCCCAGTATACTGTCTTCCAACATAGGCCAATTCCAGATGCTTAAAAGAGAATGAAGAGAAGGGCAATCAAGTGATCCATTCCCTGTTGTCTAGTCCCAGCCTCAGGTAGTCAGAGGCTTGCAGAAGCTGCAGAAACATCCTTGTGTCTAGTTCTTCTTGAGTACTGTACAAGTCTTGCGCTTTAGTTTGCCACTGGAAAAGTCTTCAGCAAGGAGTTTGTGTGTTGGGTGTGTTTCTACACTCCTAGGTGCATTTTGAACCCTATATTCACAGAGGAATTTTACAAGTCACTACTTGTTCGATGCCAGATTTAGAAACTTTTTTCTAAATTAACGCTATTTCTTGCATCCAACCTTACATCCTGTCCGACACTGTCTTTCTGCAGTTTTCCAAGAGTTACAGTTGTCATTTCTGTCAGAGTATTGGATTACAGAATTAGCATTGTCAGATACTTTTAGGACGTGCCTCAAGTACTCAGCAGCCAATTCATCAAATGTGTGGAATTTGTCACCAGTTATCGTTTGTATGACAGCCACAGCATCTCTGGTGTACACTGTTGCATGCTTTTAGCTCATGGATTCTTTCTGCTTGAACTTCCAGCTGATCCCCTAATTCAGCTTTGTCTGTTCTTCAAATTGGGCAGGTCCACACTACTGCATATGTCAATGTGATTTATGTCACTTGGGGGTATGAAAAAGCCACCCTCCTGAGTGATGCAAGTTACAGTGACCTAAGCACTATCCACACCAGCACTACATCGGCTTACTATTGGAGAAGCATTCCATTTGGAATTCCCGTACATTTACATCTACCCACTCTCCAGTACAAACTGTGGGCACGCAATCTACAGCTACTGGTGAACAACCTTAAGTATGAGACCAATAAGGTCAGCAAATTTGAATTGAAAATATAGAAAACTATTACAATAACTTATGAGATACTTTGACAATTAAGAACATGCAGTGTGAAAACATTTCATGTTAGTATATTGCAAAATGTTGATATTCACTATTTTTATAATATGCTAAATAGCTTCCTCATTTCTGGAGAAAAAAAATGTGCCCATGCAAAACCAATAAAAATCTTTTAATACATTGTCATTTGGTAGGTCTGACTAATAAACACCAATTCAGGTGTTGAAATTAACTTAAACACTAAAAATTGTAATCAGTCATATTGAAGTGTTTCTGGTATTGTTAAAAAAAATGATACTTTCTCATTGTGGGTTCCATTGTTTCACCTCACTTACGGCACCACTTGACAGCTCCACATCATTCCTCATCTAATCATCCATAAAATATACTTTCAATGATATATATGATATCTGATGTAGGTGTATGTAGGACAAAACAAAAAAAATACGCCCCTTTTCAGATAATTGGAACACGCTAAAATGCATTGCAAATGTCTTCCAGTGTGCAGCTTTTAGCAGGCAGCTGCTGACTATCACCAGGGGAGACTGCTGCTGCTGCCAATGAGGGTGGAGATAGCTTTTGACTGTGGATGTGAATGGCAGTAGAGTGTAATGTCCAAGGGTGTGGTTTGTACCATGGAATTTTTTTTTTTTTTTTATTTTTTTTTTTTTTTTTTACACACTAGGATTTTCCTGGACTTTTGCCACTCCCAAAAGAAATAACACTCTTATTTTCAACTTTAAGTAAGTTTTGCCTGTCTCGTTGGAAGAAATAACAGAGGAATAATCTGAAATAAAACATGCAAAACCCAGCAGCAGCGCTCTAGGCAAACAAAACACATTATGTATGTATGTGTGATTTTTAAACCAATCTGTTGCTCAAAGATTAAAATCCATGCCATTGTAATACAATATTAAAAGCAACAAAGTATACAAAAGAAAACCCTATTACTTCCTTCTCCTAGGTATTCACCTTTGCATCTAAATATAAGAAAATGCACAGACCCGGGCCTTATATTTGCAGACACTATCATCTGTCCTTATTATGACAGTGCATAAGGAAGGGTTGCAAGGCACCTTCTAAGTCCCAATCGCCTCACGGGGCTGCTATTCCCTCATTCTGTGCTGGTGCACAGGGAGTGGTTGGCCCAGTAGAGCTGAGCCTGTGCAGATGGGAGCATTAATGCACTAGTGGTACAGGCCAGTAGCATATTATTTCCCCCCGGGACAAGGGAGCAAAGACGGGGTATTGTGACTCCCTAATCCGCTACTGAAGTGGTGCCCCTGTGTTTCACCCCAGGCTCAGGGCAGGTTGGGATAATGACAACAGCTTCAAGTTTGATTTTGATAAGGAACGAAATGTTTGGAGGTAAAATCCTAGCCCCTTTGAAGTCAGTGGGAATTTTGCCATTAAATTCAAAGAGCCCAGGATTTCACCCTGGCTGTTTACGTAAGACTGTGCAGCCATCCCCTCACCTCCCACTTCACTCCAAAATGCCCACACACTACAACCCAATAGATCTTGCAGGATCCATCTCCTCCCATGATGTTTCCTCCATACCTTCTTTTCCCTTCCTTCCTCCATAGCAGAAATCCCTTTAAACAAGGGTTAAACTATTTTCCCTCTTAAAATGGGGTCTGTGTTAAGAAATAGTCACTAGAATGACAATCTTCACTGACAGCCCCATTCCCTGCCCTGGCTGGAGATGATAAAATAGTGACAGGTATTTCTAAAAAAAATTGCTTACAACATTTGTTTTACTCTTTTTTTAAAAAAAATAGTAAATAGGCATTTAGTATTACAGCAGAGCTTCAGAGTTACGAACACCTCGGGAATGGAGGTTTTCCGTAACTCTGAAATGTTCATAACTCTGAACAAAACTTTATGGTCATTCTTTCAAAAGTTTACAACTGAACATTGACTTAATACAACTGTACTACGCAGAAGAACTATGCTGTTTTCCTTTTATTTATTTATTTAGTAGTTTACATTTAACACAGTACTATACTGTATTTGTTTTTTGGGGATTTTTAAGTCTCTGCTGCTGCCTGATTGCATACTTCCAATTCCAAATGAGGTATATGATTGACCAGTCAGTTTGTAATTCTGGTGTTCATAACGCTAAAGTTCTACTGTATAACTAATCACAAGAGTATTCAATTAAGAGAAAAAGGGCATTTCTTGATAAATTTTGTCCCCACACTTTTAGTGTCATTCATCCCTTACGGTTGTTTTGCACAGATCGTACAAAGGATTTGTTTTACCAAACTAACAATTTTCACCTGGTTTTTGCTAACCCCTTAGGACTTGAATAACCTCAACTGCTAAGGCAATTTGAGCTGTAAGCCAGTGATCAGCATTTGTTATTTCCCAGTACTGGAGAGTCTAAAGCTATCTCTCAAAAAATGAGAGCATTGGAAGACAGGGCTATTTCTCTCGACATTTTACTAGAATTTTATGGTAACTTTTCATTTTTCTATTTTAAATTAGAAGTGGCAACAGTGCAAGGCTCTACTTCACTCACACGAAGTGGTATGGAAGATGACTCTCACCACCCATAGCACAGCCACAGTTGACTGTGTATCACTTTAAATCTGCACCTCTGGGCAAGATTTGAACTTTAGTATAATAAATAAGTATTTCTTGTCTCTAATCTCTGCTTTTGAACTTGACTTATACTTAACAAAATCATATAATAATGTTCTCCTACGTGTGACGGGTTAGATCACAGAACCCCCCTGGGAGCTGCCACCTGATGCGCTAAGACTACCTCTGCCCCTGCTTCCCCTGCCAGCTCGGGATCCCAGCACCCTGTCTTGCTGAGCCAGACATTCTCATCTGCTCCAACACAGACCCAGGGTCTGAATTACTTGCCCCAAAGCTGCAGACTTAACTGAAAACAGCTAACAGAAGTGTTCTTATCTTTAACACTCAGATGCCCAACTCCCAATAGGGTCTAAACCCAAATAAATCTGTTTTACCCCGTATAAAGCTTATACAGGGTAAACTCATAAATTGTTCACCCTCTATAACACTGATAGAGAGATATGCACAGCTGTTTGCCCCACCCCCAGGTATTAATACATACTCTGGGTTAAGTAATAAGTAAACAGTGATTTTATTAAATACAGAAAGTAGGATTTAAGTGGTTTCAAGTAGTAACAGACAGAACAAAGTGAATTACCAAGTAAAATAAAATAAAACACATCAGTCTATGTCTAATCCAACTGAATACAAATAAAATCCTCATCAGTTCCAGAATGTTTCCTTTTACAGACTAATCTCCTTTTAGTCTGGGTCCAGCAATCACTCACACCCCTTGCAGTCACTGTTTCAGTTTCTTTCAGGTATCTTTGGCGGTGGAGGGGCTCTCTCTTTAGCCAGCTGAAGACAAAATGGAGGGGTCTCCTACAGGTTTAAATAGACTTTCTCTTGTGGGTGGAGACCCCTCCTCTCTTCTATGCAAAATCCAGCTACAAATGGAGTTTTGAAGTCACCTGGGCAAGTCACCTGGGCAAGTCCATGCATGACTGAGTTCCTTACCAGCCAAGTCACATTCCTGGGACAGCCCAGATGTGGATTGGTGTCTCCAAGTTCATTGTTGGCTTAAGTATTTCTTGATTGGGCACTTACTGAGAATAGTCTTTTCTCAGGAAGCTGACCAACTGCTTCACTACAGCCTACTTAGAATCAAACAAGTATGCAGCCAATAGTCATAACTTCGAATACAAAACTGATACATACCTACAAATAGGATTAATATATTCAGTAGATCATAATCTTTACAGAGATATGTTACATGGCCTGTGTAGCATACAACACATTCTAGTTATGTCATATATATATGGTGACAAAGTTCCTCCTCTACCTTGGTGGGTCCTGCGCTTATTGGCAGATTTGCTCACCTCAGTGATCTTCCCCACAGTCTGGGTCAACTCCTCCTGTGTCTGATCAGGAGTTGGGAGGTTTGGGGGGAACCCAGGCCCACCCTCTACTCCGGGTTCCAGCCCAGGGCCCTGTGGATTGCAGCGGTCTATAGTGCCTCTTGTAACAGCTGCATGACAGCTACAACTCCCTGGGCTACTTCCCCATGGCCTCCTCCAAACACCTTCTTTATCCTCACCACAGGACCTTCCTCCTGGTGTCTGATAACACTTGTACTCCTTACTCCTCCAGCAGCGCACCCTCTCACTCTCCCTCTCAGCTCCTTGTGCCTCTTGCTCTCAGCTCCTCACACGCACTTCCTCTCCTCTGGCTCCTCCTCACCTGACTGAAGTGAGCTCCTTTTTAAACCCAGGTGCCCTGTTTAGCCTGCCTTGATTGGCTGCAGGTGATCTAATCAGCCTGTCTGTCTTAATTGGTTCTAGCAGGTTCCTGATTACTCTAGTGCAGCCCCTGCTCTGGTCACTCAGGGAACAGAAAACTACTCAGGCAGTGACCAGTATATTTGCTCTCTACCAGACTCCTGTACCACACTGGTCTGGGTCTGTCACTATATATATATATATATATATATATATACACACAAGCATATTTCCATAAAGCCTTATGGGGTGCACCAACCGTCACACTACATATGGAGCTTTACCTTTCATCCTTAAGGATTCCAAAGAGCTTTACAAAACTGGGGATTTGTGCAAGCACACAGAGTAATTATTTGCACCATACAATGTGTGCCTACAGATTTATGGCCTGGTTCAGTTCCAATTAAAATTAATGGCACGACTCCTGAATGAAAATATGGCTGCAAATAATATCCGTGTACAACAATCTGGCTGTATGTATCCAGTTATCTAATAATTCTTTCCTCACTAACTGCAACAGAAAGGACAAGGATAAGTATAGTCTGGTGAGGTGTCAGGACATAGTAGCAGTTGTTTTCATTTCCTTCAAGTGGGCAATATTTAGCTTTGGCATCAGCAGACATAATTTTGATTGATAGGAGGGTGCTGTGCCTACTTACAGCAGCATGGAACTAGATAGTGGAGCTCTCTTCTTTTCTCCATATATAGTATTTAATTGAATTTTCTATTACAGAACAGGAACAGCATTCAGGAGAGAAAAAAAAGGCAACATGCAACTATAAAGGCTGCCATAACCCAGTCTTGGTCTCAAGACTCACTTTGTGAAGAACTCCGAGTTTGGTTAGCTGAAAAGATCAAACAAATCTGAGAGAACCTGTTTCATCCTAAAATAGCTAGTGGCAAGCACAATAATCTTCCCTCACAGAGTTTTACCCGACTGAGCAACTGGACATCCTGAAAGTACTATATGAAATTCCACCCACCACATAATCCACCGGTGGGTAGTGAATGCCAGCAAGACGCACCTGGGTCTGCTGTGGAATCTCGGTAATGCCTCTTTCAAGGAGAGCAACCTCACAGTCACCTTGAAAATGGTTTGTCCAGTGTATAAAAAGCATTTCTTAATGCAAAATACTCTTGCCATCTACCATCTTTTATCTAACATTCTCCTTCTAATCAAGATTTAGAAGGTGGTAGCAAGATGACCCGAGCAGCACCTCACAGCCACTATCTTACATCTTTTCCAGCCACACTTCAGTCCAGGCTATGGTAAAGAGAAGACACTAGTAGACAATCTCCGTACAGCCATGGATGAAAGAAAGTAATCCATTGTAAGCTGATATTGCCTTTAATCCACTTAATCAGGTGGTCCTTTTCGGCTCATCTTTGTGACAAGATAGGGGTGATTGGACTTACACTATGGACCTTTCTCAGAAAGATTCCAAAGAGCTCTGCTGGGCTAGTCTTCCTTTTCACCCTCTTCTGCTCTGAGGTCACACAGGAATCGTGCAACACCCAGCTAATTTTCCCAGTATCCGAGTCAGATAAGTACTTTGGTGAAAAGCAGTTGGTTCAAGTTCAGTCTAAATAAGGAAGAAGGGATATTGGTAGAAAGGGGAAGAGCCAGGTTAAGGGGCAGGCACTCTATGTCCCTGCCTAAGGTCCTTGTTCCTGGAGTCATGTGATTATACAGGAATCTCAGAGAGGGCAATTTAAAATAAACTTCTAGATCTCAGCATTGCAAATAAAAACTTGGAACTGGACCTGAATTCAACCAATGCAGAGATTTCTGCCTGAGTCTCAATACAGTCTGAAACAATAGTTCTGAGAGGGGTGAAGTGCATCACACATCTAATTAGGGTGTTATCTCCAAGACCCACTTCTCCGTGGAGCCTGGCATCATCACCCTAACATAAGGTTCTGTGTGTGGCGGGGAAAAAAAGAGTGTAATTTGGCCTGACCCATCCACCCTAGCACATACACTCTGTTTCTTAATAGGTACTGGGGGCTCTCCTGCTGTCACAGCTGCCTCTCTGGATCTGGGGAGAGGGGAACCTTGCTGGTACTCATGGTGGGGAGAAAAGGGGGCTGTATGCAACTGCCTCTGTCTTTCTGGAAGGGGTGGGCATCACTGCTATTCCAACTGGGATCAAGGCTATGGTGTGGAGTCAGAGCCATGGTGGGGGAGCCATGTGTAACCCCATGTTATCCTTGCCTGGGGCTCCATCGTGCCTTAATCCAGCCTTACTAAGAGCAAAGTACTCCAAGGATGTAGTAGGAACTCTGAACTTACCTCCTTTGAATCTAGGGTGACCAGGTGTCCCGATATTAGGGGCTTTGTCTTCTATAGGACCCTATTATGCCTTCATCCCAACTTTTCACCCTTGCTATCTGATCACCCTATTTGCACCATAAGTGTCTGAAACAAGTCAAGCTTTTTAAAGCTGCATATGGTACCAAGATGATTATACTTGCAACTAGAGCTAAGTGAATTTTCAAATTTCCCTCCCACAGGAAATTCCAGCATTTCAAATGTTTATTTTCACCCAGAAATGAGCCAAAAAGTTGGCATTTCAAAATTTTTCTGTGGAATGGAAATTCCTCAAAAAATTGAAACAGAAGTGTCAAAACATTTCATTTTCACATTTGACATTCCTGAAATCAGCATTTTTTGGTTTGTTGAAATAATTCAGAATGCTTCCTTTTGAGTCAATTCAACATTGAACTATATTTTCCTTAGGCTTGTTGCCTTGTGGGAGTTGTAGTTCCAGTCCCCTGTTTATTTGCAAAGGTTAAAAAAAGATCTATTAATAGTATTGGATTTTCAGTGACCTTTTCTGAAAAATTACTTTTCTAAGATTTTCAGGAATTTCTAGGTGTTGCTAGCTTGGCAGGCACAGGGTTAACAATCCTGTCCCGTAAAAAACAAAATATGTTATGGAAACAGCAGTGGAGAAATAGACCATTACTGTGCGTGATGGCCTTCAGGAGTCAATGACCCATATGACTGCCAGTGGTGAAAGCCAAAAGGAAGCCACTGGCATGAAGACTGAAGTGCTTCACAGCAAGACAAAAACCAAATTTGGTTTTTGGAACGTACAGACAACGTACAAAACAGGGAAGCTAGCTCAGGTCACAGCAGAGATGAGATACTACGGCTTACACATCCTGAGTGTCAGCGAGAGCAGATGGATGGGATCAGGAAGATTAACAACAGCCTCGGGAGAAACTGATTCCATCACCAGAGTAGCAATAAGATGGACACCTGAAGACAAGTGAAAATGAGGCCGACCAAAAACAACATGGAGAAGAGCTGTGGAAGCCGAGCTGAAAAACCTGGGGCAGAGCTGGGGAACCATTGAAAGACTTGCCAGAAACAGACAGGAGTGGAGGAGCTCTGTCACTGCCCTAAATGCCAGAGGCATAATAGGAACGTGAGGTGAGGCTAGCTTGGCAACTTCAGAAATGTTTGATTATTGGACATGACTGCTTTTAGGTGTTTGTTCCTTCTCTTAACCGCGGGCCTGTTTCTCCCTTCACAGTAGTTATACAGTGGTATTACTCCACTGACTTCAATGGAATTACCTTGGATTTACCCCAGTGAAGAGAAGAGCAGAGTCAAGCCCAGTGTATCTAATCCTATATTCTTGAGCAGACATTTTTCTTTCAGGAAAATATTACTGGTCTGTCAGGAAGGATGTATACAAGCTAGTGCCTTATCCTGTCTTCTTGTTATTGGATGCGGAGCTGGCAAGCCAATTGTGGCAGCCTCAGTGCAGAGGCAGAGCTCTCAGACCACCATCAAATCTGGTCAGAGGGCAGATGTCCACTGAGAAAGGTGATGAGTTCTTCAGCTGCTCTGGTGTTGTAATGATGGAATACACTCAAATCTGGATTGGTCACACTTCGTTGTATATGCCACTGACTACAGCCATCTTAATCAAGTCAGCATTTAGGTTGTCTTCATGTTCTGGGAATGACCATGCTGGGACGCAAAAAACAAATGCCATCTGTGTACATGAACTTGCGGAACTGGGTAAGTGGAAAGTCATTTGTGTACAGGTTGAAAAGCATCAGTGACAGCGTAGACCCTTTGGGTAGACCATTGCTTTGCCTTTTCCATGTGCTAACTTTGTTTCCCATATGCACTTGGAAACATGTGTTGCAGAGCAAAAGGCCAATGAAATTGACTGCCCATGCAAAGAGTGTTCTTGACAATCTGACTAAGAGCTCCATGTGCCACACTGTGTCACAGATGTATGGATCCCATTTTCAGGTTCTTCTGAAAACTTTTTTTTTATGTTGATCACAGGTGCTTCAACCTCTCCAAAAGCCTGCATGTTCTGTGTTGTGTATTGATTCCACTTGTAGAGAGAGACACTGAAGAATGAGATGCCAAGCACCTTGAATGGCACAGATATCTGTCGATATCTCGTAAAATTATGTGGGTCTTTCCCCAGTTTCAGGAGAGCAATGACTTTTGACATTCTCCATGTCTTCAGAAGTTGCTCTTCATTAACCACTCACATGAAGAACTGCACCAGCCTCTGATGAGCATGAGTTTCAAGGTGCTTCAAGAAATCTGGCAATATGTTGTCATAACCATCAGCAGGCCTGCTCCTAATATCACTCAGAACTTTGTCTAACTCTGTGGTTGTGAACAGCCCTGTGAGCTGCCGAGTGGTGTTTCTCCAGTGGAATTGACACCATTTGTCATGGACTTGTCATCTAACATGCTTCTCATTTGGGGCCTTTGACACATTCAGCAGATGGCTGGCAGTTTGATTTGGCGTGACAGGTGGTCAGTTTAGTGCTGGTTGTTGCTGATCTGTGCCGAGATGACGAATCAAATTCTAGCATTTGCAGCTTGAGTATAGATTGACATCTAGATTGTGAATCATATCTTCCCATTGTGCCCATCTAGCAGCATCCAGTGACTCAATTAGATCAACAATAACTGGATCACCAGAGGATTCATACTGACTGAACAGATAAGCATCAGATTTTGGCAAAGTGTCAATATCATTAGCAAGCCAAGATGCAATAAACGGACTCCGGGATGCCAGGTGATAAATGTAAAATTTTGAGACAGTGAGACAGCCATTATCTGAAGGAATTCATAATCTTCACAGACTCTGGTTCATGCACTAGCCCAAAGAAAAGAAGCAACAATAGAATGTTTGTTCTCATGGCATCCCCCATTTTAAATATTGGGAATAATGCTAAAACTGAAAGGAGATGTTTAAGTGTGCCTACTGAACATGTAAGGTGGGGAAAAATTACCATTATAATTGTATTGACTTTCCCAATTAATAAATGAGGCAATATAGCTTAATGGGAGAATTCCTGCTTTGTTTCTGGTAGAAGTAGATGAAAATAAATTGGAAAAAAACCAACAATATTTTTGTCTTTCTAAATCATTATCTCATATGAACATAAGAACATAAGAACATCCGTACTGGGTCAGACCAAAGGTCTATCTAGCCCCGTATCCTGTCTACCAACAGTGGCCAATACCAGGTGCCCCAGAGGGAGTGAACCTAACAGGTAATGATCAAGTGATCTCTCTCCTGCCATTCATCTTCATCCTCTGACGAACAGAGGCTAGGGACACCATTCTTACCCATCCTGGATAATTTATCCAGTTCTCTTTTAAACACTGTTATAGTCCTAGCCTTCACAACCTCCTCAGGCAAGGAGTTCCACAAATTGACTGTGCACTGTGTGAAGAACTTCCTTTTAGTTGTTTTAAACCTGCTGCCCATTAATTTCATTTGGTGGTCCCTAGTTCTTGTATTATGGGAATAAGTAAATAACTTTTCCTTATCTACTTTCTCCACATCACTCATAATTTTATATACCTCTATCATACCCCCCACCCAGTCTCCTCTTTTCCAAGCTGAAAAGTCCTAGCCTCTTTAATCTCTCCTCATATGGGACCTGTTCCAAACCCCAATTATCTCCAAGTATTTAATAGACTCCCTCATCTTGCTTAGTGAACCTTGAGGGAAAGGTGCCAAAAGTAAGGGTTTTGTTTTGTTCAAATTAAAAGAAAGAATGGGTATTTCTTTCAATTATTGCTTAACTGGAAAATATAAATTGAGTTTATGGGGCTGAATTATACTGTATCATAGCATGAGTTTATATTTGGTAATATTATGTAATAAATACTAATTTTAGTATTTCAGTACTTTACTACTTAGGTAGTATTTGGTGTTCATTTAGTACTACCAATAAGTAATAAACATTTTAAAACTAATACGTTGTGAGTTTAAGAAAGAAAGCAAGAGTTTTGATTCCAATGCTGTAAAGGGAGGCAAATCCTGGGAATCCTAGTAAACTCAAGAGCACAGAGGAAAATAAGATGATGTGAAATAATTTGTGTGTATCTAGCTAACTGGTTTGATATATATTTTCAATCAGGGTCCAGACACTAAAGGGAGAACAGGGGATTTGTACCCCAAAGAAAAAGCTGATTGTGTACAATGTTATTGTGCATAGGTGGTGCATGAATTTGTCATTTGGGGAAGCTACTCCCAGCAGAGCCGAAAGCTCCCTAAAAGTGGGGGGGCCACCGGCCCTTCCTCAAGGCCCCACCTATGCTCCACCCTTCACCCCAAGGCCCCACCTTCACTCTGCCTCTTCCTTCCCCTGCTTTGCCTCTTCCCTTGAGGCCGTGCCCACTTCCCATTCCTCTCTGCCTCCTCCGCCCCATCGCTCGTGCTTAAGACAGGAAAAAAGGCATAGGCCTTCCACTTTTAAAAGTGATGGGGCCAGTTCCAGGGTGCAAAGATGGTGGGCTGGTGTGACTCCAAAGGGAAGTGACACACATCCGGCATTTGCCCCCTGCATGGCCAGCCTTTTTTATGCTTCCCCAAGCTTCTTATACACTCCATCCATATTATTGTGCTATAAAAATATGTTGATTAAGGTCTTTTATAAAAGCTTGTAATGCTCTAAATTTAAATTCATAACCATAGCCTGTGTACATAGCTCATAAGGATGTTTTGTGTGTATAGAGAACTGGTCTCACAATCTTCAGCATCACCTCACAGCAGGACAATGATATAATATGGAGACTCAGGACTGGAAGGGCTGTTGGTGTCATCCTGCAAGGAGTAACTAGGGTGGTGGAAGCCAGTGTGAGGCTTTATGGTTGTGGGCAGGCTACTAGTGTCAGGGATCAGAGCCATAGCAGCAAAACGTTAAGGCACCCTAAGGTAACAGGGCAGATGGTGACAGAACCACTTCCTGGTCTGGGTAATCCCAAAATGTCACAGAGTCTTAAACCAGAGATCACTCTTTTGACCTTACTTTCTAATACAGCAACACATCATACTATTTAACCAAAATAATTTAAAACAGCCAACGGATTTTAGACAGTTTGGCAATTTTTTTGAAAGTGTCTGAAATACAAATTGGTTCTGTTATGTCAGGACACCTCCTACAACCTTCACTTCCTGTTCATTGCAAAAATACCACCAGAAAGATTTTTCTAACATTTTCTACCATCCAGCCACAGCAATTCTCTTGATAGTCCATCTGACTTCAAACTGGAAGCAACCATTTCAGTTTGGGGACAGGACCAAAACCAATGGAGCTGATCTAGCTTTGGATTATAGTTGGTCAGAAAAAAATTCAATGGAAAAAGCTGTTTTGGCAAAATTAACTTTTGTTTCATGAAGTCATATCAAATTTGACAACATTTCCCACAAAAGAAAACATTTTTCAAAACAATTTTTCATCATTTAGGAAAAATTTCATTTTAGAAAATGTCATTTACAATTGTATTGCTTTTTCACTTTTATATTATTGTTAGGTTTACATTATTTCATCCTTCTAATATGTTTTAATATGACATTATATAATAGTTGAAATATATTATATTTATTTTAATTTTAAAATTAATGGTAGCTGCTATTTAGCAGTGATTGAAACATATCTTTTCTATCTCAAAATGTCTCCTATTTGTGTTATACTGAAGTAATTTGACACTGTGTTCAATAACAGACTATTTCAACTATTATACTATGTCATATTATGAATCAGTAGCACACACGGTAGTAGTGATTGTGCATATTTAGTAGTGGTGCATAATTACTGACGTCATAAAACAATGTAAAATAAAAATATGTAAAAATGTAAGTCAAAATAAAAGTCTAAATGAAAATTTGAGACAAAATGTTATACTTTTCCAAAATGATTTTTTTCCAAAATCAAAAACTTTGAAATTTCTGTTTCCATTTTGGTTTTGTTCCAATTTGGAATGTCAAAATTTCCTGCAAAACAGAAATTCTGGCTTTCTAGTTTCCAGCTCTAGTTTGGATGAATACTCTGTAACTCAGCAATTTTCATCTGGTTTGAATACTAAGCTATAGCTTTGTTCCATTTCTACCAGTCACCCTCAAAGATTAGGATAAGAGCAACAATGGGAGGAGGAAATAGAGTACCCATTCACCTCCTGAAAAGTTGACAGCACAGGCTGGCTGTATGGCCATGCCCTCATGTAGTCCGACTAATAAGCATTTAGATGATCATTGTCAAAGCATAACCAAACCTTCTGAGATTCAACCCTTTGTTGAAAAAAATCCTGTGCCCATCCTACTCCTCCTTCTCTGGATGCCTAGGGAAAGATACGCTGTGGTGCAAAGTTCATCCAACATCAATCCACTTCTAATCTGAATAAAAAGTACTTTTAAAATACATGCTTTTGTTCATGCTTCTTTTATTTATGAAAGTGTCAATCCTTGCAGTGTTCCCTGCAGATTTACAAACCTTGGTATCAAAGCCCCATAGGCTGATATTCCTGAGACTTTTCTGCCCCTTAGTAAAGGAAATTACCTAGAGAAAGTTAACTACAGATACACAACAATTGAACCACAGCAGCTGACAAAGGTATTTATACATATTCTGGTGAATAGATAGTAGTTTCATGCACTGAACTATGCAAACCTTTTCATATAACTGCCACAAATTCTATGGGTGGTTGGACTCCTTCCTTAAAGTCAAGTGCCATTTCAGTGTCACCTTTTTGCTAGTGGGTGATGTCTAAATTTAAACTGGGGATGGACAAAATAGAGCTTATTTTTCCCTGGGGAGTACAAGGAAAGCTAAAATGGAATCTGATGAAGGTAATATGCAGATGTATGTACTGTAGGTGGAAACTGGTAGCTCTGTAGGTGGAAACTGTAGAAACTGGTAGCTCTGCCTGCTAGTAAGGTTGCCTGACACTTCCCATTATAAGATCCAGTTTTCAGTGGAATCTGACTTTGCCAAACTTCAGCTGTTTAAATGAAAATTTTCCTGCTTTGTTTTTGCCTCCGGATGAATTGTTTTGAACCATTTCAGCCAAAACAGTCCAGCCATTTCCAGGAAAGAGGCTAGGGGAAATACATTGTTTGGTCTATATTAAAAATTTCTTGAGATCTTTTCTTTGAAATGCTTTGGAACAAAATCTAAAAACATTATAAGCCTTTGAAAAATCACAATGTGCACACATTCAGGAGAGACTTACTAGACCTTAGCAGCTAAAAATCTCTGAAGATTCCAACCTTGCTGAGGAAGCCCATCTCTCTTACGGCTCCTAGTGCTGACCTGTCTGTGCATGTGCTATCTCCACAGCATGCTCCAGCATAGGGCTACAGGGCAAAACTGGACTTTCCCACTAATGGCTGATTAGGGCTGAGTTGGGGCTTGGAACTGGAACTGAGAGCAAAGGAGTCTGTTTCTCCTCTACTTTCAGTGATCTCCCTGCTGGCATGCAGGCAGCGCAAAAGAGAACATCCCCTGATTCAAATGCAAAGAGGACAAAAACTAGACCAGGAGGAAGGGAAATGATTAGATTGGGACAAAGAGTCTTATGAGATTGGAACTGGAGGGAGGGGAAGAGAAAATGTGACAAGGAATTGGAGGGGGGAGATTAGGACTACCTGGGCAAAGAAATTTGGAGCTTGGGTGGAGGGGAAGGGAGGCTGGGACTGGTTGGGCCAGGAGACTGGAAGTCGGAGACATGGGTGGAAGAGTCTAGGACTCAGTGAGGAAGGACCCAGTTAGGGGAGAGCACTGAGACTGGACAAATAGATATGGGGAGGTGAGAGACTGGAACTGGCAACCAGTTGTGGGGAAGGTAGAGACAGATCTAACAATAAACTGGAATGTGAGGGGAGATCTGGGTGAACAAAGAGTGTGGGGAAGGAACTAAGAAGAGGTGGGGAGAGACTCAGACTGGGTGTGAAACTCAAGGAGGTAGCAGGGAGAGAGGCAGATTGGAAAAAGGGAACTAGCAGTGTCTGGGTAAGATATGGTAAGGGAGAAATACTGGATGTTGTGGGGAGATTGGAACTTGCACATTGAGCCCAGAGGAGATGCTGGGGCTGGGTGGACAGATACTGGGATGAAAGGCCTTATGAGTGGAAAAAATAGCATTTGAACATTTAATTAACATCTATATAAAATGTGTAAAAGAAACCAAATTAATTACTTCTGGTATTTCCTAACTTTTGAGTGCTTGATATTGCAATCTTAATAATGTTCCTTTAACGTATTTTTGTGTGTGTGTTATATGCAATATCTAGTTCAGAAAGAATATGCTGCCAATAGCAATTATATTAAATAACTCCATATAGTAAATGTAGATCAGGGGAAAACCTCTGACTAGATAATCATTTGAATTAATATATAATGAAATACATCAAGATAATTCTAGCTTACATTAGTGGCAGTGTCCCATTGACCTCTCAGACTTGATATATTTAAAGCTAGATATTAAGGTTTGAAGAAGAATGCATGAATAGTGATACTCTGACTGAGTGAGACTGAAACAAAAAAACGAGTTATGTAAAGGGTGCAGAATAAGGAGGTTTGTATGGGAGCAGACAGTGGATCTCAATAATTGAATGGATTGAAAAGTTCTGCCTGAGGTGGTTAGTTCATGCTTTCCAGACAGACCCCAGTAGTTGTTTGTAATAAGGAATCAAAACAGTGCAGCAATGGTAAGCTAGATACATGAGGTGAATGAAGACTTGCTGAAGGGATAATAAAGAATACAAAACCTATGGTACAGAAGCAAGTCTGGGGCTGAGTGCTAGCTAATGAGACTATGAGTAGAAAGGTGGATTCTTTTGGTACAATTAGTCTGGGGTTTCCTAAATGTTTTATAATTTATCTATATTATAATTTATGTGTAATCATATTCATTAGTAAGCAAGGGCCATGCCCTGTGAGTTGCTGAACACTCAGCAGGAGTTGTGGATGATCGAAGGCTTGCAGGTAGCATTCAATCTTTGCAAAGTCAGGCCATATGTTACCATTTATAGAATCAAAACTGAATGAAAGAAACAATCAAAGCAGCACCATGGAACTATATATGGCCTTTCCTTCCAGCCCTACAATGAAAGGTAATAATCCTAACAATGAGGCAATTTATCAAAAAACCTTTTAAAACCAGTCGGGGAGTTCAAATGGCAAGAAAGTCACTGCGACAGAATCACCACAACTCAAGGAATAATTGGCAGAACAGGAAGTCTCTATTCAAAAGAATTCTGAGAGCTAAATGGGCAATTTTACTGCAATTGACTTTACATTCAACTAGTCCTTGCCAGGTACAGTTAGGAAAAATTATTGGAGAAATGTCATTGGTTTGATGTACATTTATGCACCAGATGCTGCCTAACCTGCAAGTTCACACTGCTCCAAATTCCCCCTCCCACCTCCAAGTTCTAAACTTCATCTTATTTTTATGAATCATTTGTAGCAGGACTTTGATAATTTAACTTGACCTACAGTTCAGGTCTTCCATTTTTTGTTCTTTGCCTCAATTCTATATGGGACCTATTATTGCTTTCCTCAGAAAGTGCTACACCGCAGCGATTTTTTTTCTTATTCCAAGTATAGGGAAAATGCTGAGGGATAGTGACTGGATTACACTCTATGTGCAGGGAAGTAAGAGGAGTAGGACCCACCCACTCATATGTGTCTGCACAGTTTACAAAATTTTGGTCCAAAAGCATGCTTGCTTATTGTCCTGTCCTCAAAGCAAGTAAGGCTTCACCCCACCCCCTCCCAATTTGCTATCAGCACAGCTGACTCAGCACAGGGCTGTTGTAACAGGCTGCTGATATAGGCCAGCAGTACATTACTATTCCCCTAGGTCAGTGTTTCCCAAACATGGGATGCTGCTTGTGTAGGGAAAGCACCTGGTGGGCTGGGACAGTTTGTTTACCTACCACGTTCGCAGGTCCAGCCGATCGTGGCTCCCACTGGCCGCGGTTCGCTGCTCCAGGCCAATGGGGCCGGCTGGAAGTGGCGCAGGCCGAGGGACGCACCTGCGGACGCGGCAGGTAAACAAACCTTCCTGGCCCGCCAGGGGCTTTCCCTACACAAGCGGCATCCCAAGTTTGGGAAACACTGCCCTAGAGTAATGCGGGAAGCAGGGAAGGAATTATGCCTCAGAGGGAAAAATTTGGAAACACAATTTGTGGCTTCTGGCATTCTAAATTACAGGCTTTACAAAAAAAATAGGCTTTTGCCCTCTTAACTTAAAGACCAAAATACTGTGTTGCCCTGTCTTCCTGAAAGACTTTGCCTTCAGAATCATTAGGGGATAGATTATGCCTAGCCCTAATATGAGAAAGGGGAGAAAGTAATGCATCCGCCCTATGTACAGCTGCAATATGGCTACTTAGATCTAGGTAGTTCAGAGCTGCCCCACATCAAAGAAGCACCAGGAGGCACTAGGAACATGCCTGCTGAACTAACCCTTAGGCAGGCACCGTACATGATACCATCAGCATTTGTCTAGCTTCACCAGCCAGTGAGGAGGACAAGGGGACGGATGGCCCTGCCCCTTTTCCTCCCCCTTCAGGGTGTCTAGCTCATAGGGGAAACGAGCAGGGAGTATTCTCTGTGTTTTTATATTACAGTAATAGCTACATATCCCAGTCAGCATCAGGGCCCTATTGTACTACCGTTCATATATCTCTACCCCCAAAGGATATACAGTCTGAAGGCTTGTCACTATGAATAATTAGCTGGGGTGTAAATCTAACTCACACTAGCCTGCCACTCACTATCTCCCCATGTAGATCCTGCTGCCATGCACTAAAAGTTCCATTGTGTGCTTTGATCGTGTCCCCTTTCAAAGCAGGGTAGATCAAAGCAGGCTAAGGAAACTGTTAATTCATAGCAGCAGTATCCATATGGATAGTTAGTGAGCGGCAGGCTAGTGTGAAGTGGATTTACACCCCAGCTTGCCATGAACTAACTTTGTATAGACAAGCCCTGAGAAATGGATCTTGAGACTAGTTGGATTTATTTTTTAGTTATGCTACATATTTCTTGCAAGACAAGTATGCACACATATGTCTGGTATTGAATGACTTTCAAAACTGTATATTTTTTGGAGGAGTCTTGGGCATCTAGAGTGGTTGACAATCAAAAAAAACAAAAAACCTAGATGAATTCATGAAGGATAGTTCTGTCAATGGCTATTAGCCAGGATGGGCAGGGATGCAAAACCATGCTCTGAAGTGTCCCTAGCCTCTGTTTGCTAGAAGCTGGGAATGGGCAACAGGGAATGGATCCCTTGATGATTATCTGTTCTGGTCATTCCTTCTGAAGCACCTGGCATTGGCAACTGTCAAAAGACAGGCTACTGGCCTAGATGGACCACTGGTCTGACTCAGTATGGCAATTCTTAAGTTCAAAATGACCATTTACCACTTCGTTTGCAGCGTTGTTGTAGCAGACTTGGTTCCAGGATATGAGAAAGAAAAGGTAGGTGAGGTAATATCTTTTACTGAACCAACTTTTGCTGGTGCAAGAGACATGCTTTTGAATTCCGCAAAGCTCTTCTTCAGGTCATTTACACACAGTCTAAGTATACAGTAATGCTGTGATATCTGAGATATACCTCTGTAGTAACTGTGGGTGATGGTGCCCGCATTAGGTCCCACAATGACATCTGATTTGGAAATCTGATTGCTCAGAATGGGCTAAGTACTGCTTTAAAATATACAAGTGATGGTTCAGAATTCATTAAACATTTGATCAAAATATTTATCATCTTTAAAATATCATGTTGCATAAACCATTGTCTTTACTGCATCATTTTACTATAAAGTGCAAAGCTGATTTCAAGGCACTGAGGAGTGTTTTAGATCTTGCAGTTCCAATAATTAGGCTAATTATTCTTAACTGGAAATAGGTTCAGTTTACACATGGAAAAGTATGTCTTTCTCGTGTCTCTCTAACTGTTAACTTACAGTACAGGCACTTGCATTTAATTTATTTTAACAGAATGTGTGTTAATGGTAATAGTAGCCTATGTGGAGATACTCTTCAATGATGCAAGCAACTGTAGAAATTTACTGTTTTATTTCAATCAGTCCATATATAGTTTAAGACAGAAGAGATACTGAGCTGGATTCTCTGGTATGATCAGGCCGTTTTGTGCAGAAGAACCAGATTCTGGTCCTGAAATATCCAGCGGAGACTTCTCCATGAAGGCATAAAGGTGGCAGAGTCAGCTCCTGAATTAGCTAATCCACCTTCATTCAAGCATAGCAATTGTGCTGGATAAAGGAGGGGTCGTTGCAGAGCTCTACTCTGCTATGTGAGTCCTCCACTGGTATAAAAACAATTACGGACCTTATGCCAGTGCAGAGCCCTAGGGCTGCTCTAATTGAAGTGAGGGTTAGGCCAGCACAGAAGCAGGGAGTTGTAACTGTGATCTCAGATGCAGAGTAGAATCAAGCCCTTTGTACTTGTAAAATACTTCATGTTTCCTTTGGCGGGCTTCTTTATTTTTAATAGCCTTACAAATCATTTTTGGTCTTACTTTTCACTAATTACTCCTGCCATTTATATGTCTCTACAATTTGTAGAAAGGCACCACATGAAAACAACATTTCCAATGACCTTCCTATCTGAAAAAAACCCTAACCCAACTTGCTGGTGATTTATCATCTTGTTTACAAGGTAGCTAGGCTCTGCTTTTAAAAGGGAGAACATTTCGGTCCATTTATGATTTTATAAATTATGTTTGAAGGTGTTTTTTGTTTCTGTCACTTGGTGCAGCTGTGCAGGGACTTTGTTGGGAGAATTTGATATATTATTGACATTATTTTATAAAAGTGGTGTCAGGTTTTATTTGTGCAGATGATCACTGAGAGACCCAAGTGACTGTCAGTTATTACTGGGAACATCAAAGAAAATAAGCAGAAGGAAATGAAATATATTCAAGCACAAGAAAGTTATGCCAATTTGTCGTACAGTATGTCAAGATGTAGTGCACTTAATGGCATTACAGTTTTCCAGAACAGGTGACATCTCTTACACTGGCTAGTCTTGTTAAATGGGGGAAATGGGACAATGTATCTCCTGAGAATCTATACATAGTTAGTCTTGATATATCCGGTAATTCTGAAAATGCATACCTCAAAATTAAGACCATTCCCTAGAATAGACTGACAGAGTCTGCATAGTCTTTCATGGTAAGAGGGCTAGGTCATTTAGTCAAGTTATTTTCACAGAAGTAAAACAAGTCTGCAGTGGTGTCAACCTGGTAATTACATGGATAGGATACAAGTTTGTCAGATATTTGGTTTATGTGACACTGCCCCAGCCAACCCATTTATCTCCCGCACATTCTAACCTGGCAGCATTTGCCCAGTAGTACTTCAACATTTGGTTGATTATGTATTTAATATGCTCCTCAGTTCTTCCAAATAAGGCTAGGTGACCATCTGCCCAGACCTTATTCAGGAATATCTTTCAGGAGTTGCAGCTACCTAAGGAGCGTGCAGTATAGCCTGATGATGTTCAGAAGATATTTTTCATATTTTCAATGCTGCTGTGTTAACAACAGAACTTTGTGTGTCCAGACCTTGGTCACACATAGTTCTGACTTTATTTGCCCCCTCCCTAGGTGTGCACATAAATCCTTGAAAATAGACACAACACACCTACAACATTCACTGCACATGTGTGATAGAATCCTTGAACATCTGGATCTCAGTCTTCTGCTGTCGATTCTGCATTGCAGATGTCGTGCAGCTGTATTCTACCTGCATTCTATTAAATTCAGCATAACATTCATGTGTAATCAGTACATTCAGCTACATTCACTGGGTGCATTTGACCTGGAGGTACCTGAATATTCAATAACACTCACATATATATATATATAGTATTTATGTACAAGACCCTCACAAGACAGGAATGAAAATGTACCCCTCCAGGCACAAAATATACTTGCCCACTGTGACCATGGCCACTGGAGTGGCCACACAGAGAATGCTCAATCAGGGCAAATGACAAAGAATAGGGCAGATAATCGCCAGAACTGGTGGTTGATTCTTATAATTAGATTCACCAAGCCAGTAAGAAAACAGTTTCTGTAACACCTTACTGGTTACCAAGACGCTAAAATACAGTTCCCTTCAAACAATCCAGTCTGGGCTCCCATCCAGACAGCAAAGTCGATATAGTAAGGTTATTTAAAAGCTTATTCCAATATACCAATCCAAAGATATTGGACACAATTACCCATCATGTCAATAAATATTTCAGATCTTACCCAAACACACACAGCCAATTCTTATTAACTAATCTAAGATTTACTTTAAAAAAAGCAAGTGTTACGGTGGCTAAAAGATCATTATACATACAGTTATGAATAAAGTTCTTAGGTCAATTTCATAGTAGAGATGGTGAGGATGCTGATTTTTAAAAGCCCTTCCTGAATTAGTTCAAAAGGTTACAGTCCAATAGGCAGTCCATGTGTAGAGTTTGTTCATATTTTTCTGTAAGAATTTACAGGGATAATCAAGGGTACACCCGGAGACCTCAGTCTTGTGACTTGAACTTCCCCTGACAAAATTTAAGCAGATCTGAGATAAAACAAGATCAGGCCCAAAGCTTCCTTTATAGCTGAAGCTCAGCTGATCAGTCTCTTGTCAGCAAATGACTACAGCAGGCACTCCTTGGATGAATAATAGGTAGTGAATATTGTTTTGAAGTAAATCCCTATTTCCTAGGCATATACCCGTAACTAGTTGCACTGAGGTGATTAAGGTGATTAACCTTTTAAACAGTTCATAGGCAGTTTATTACAAACTTCAAAGAGAAATAAAGACAATGATATTATTACACCACAAGTTTCATCTAAATGTTAATATTCTATTTTGATCTCTGAATCAATAGAACATAGGAATGAAACATTACAGACAGGAACGGAAGTTTAGCATCTACAAGGAAGAATAGTAAATATGGCAGGTGACCAGCTTGGCTTAACAGTGAAATCCTCAATGATCTTAAACGCAAAAAAGAAGCTTACAAGAAGTGGAAGATTGGACAAATGACCAGGGAGGAGTATAAAAATATTGCTCAGGCATGCAGGAGTGAAATCAGGAAAGCCAAATCACACTTGAAGTTGCAGCTAGCAAGAGATGTTAAGAGTAACAAGAAGGGTTTCTTCAGGTATGTTAGCAACAAGAAGAAAGTCAAGGAAAGTGTGGGCCCCTTACTGAATGAGGGAGGCAACCTAGTGACAGAGGATGTGGAAAAAGCTAATGTACTCAATGCTTTTTTTGCCTCTGTCTTCACAAACAAGGTCAGCTCGCAGACTGCTGCACTGGGCAGCACAGTATGGGGAGGAGGTGACCAGCCCTCTGTGGAGAAAGAAGTGCTTTGGGACTATTTAGAGAAACTGGATGAGCACAAGTCCATGGGGCCGGATGCGCTCCATCCAAGGGTGATAAAGGAGTTGGCAAATGTGATTGCAGAGCCATTGGCCATTGTCTTTGAAAACTCATGGCGAACGCGGGAGGTCCCAGATGACTGGAAAAAGGCTAATGTAGTGCCCATCTTTAAAAAAGGGAAGAAGGAGGATCTGGGGAATTACAGGCCAGTCAGCCTCACCTCAGTCCCTGGAAAAATCATGGATCAGGTCCTCAAGGAATCAATTCTGAAGCATTTAGAGGAGAGGAAAGTGATCAGGAACAGTCAGCATGGATTTACCAAGGGCAAGTCATGCCTGACTAACCTAATTGCCTTCTATGAGGAGATAACTGGCTCTGTGGATGAGGGGAAAGCAGTGGATGTGTTATTCTTTGACTTTAGCAAAGCTTTTGATATGGTCTCCCACAGTATTCTTGTCAGCAAATTAAAGAAGTATGGGCTGGATGATTGGACTGTAAGGTGGCTGAAATCTGGCTAGATCATCGGACTCAACGGGTAGTGATCAACAGCTCCATGTCTAGATGGCAGCTGGTTTCAAGTGGAGTTCCCCAAGGGTCGGTCCTGGGGCCGGTTTTGTTCAATATCTTCATTAATGATCTGGAGGATGGCATGAACTGCACTCTCAGCAAGTTTGCAGATGACACTAAACTGGGAGGAGTGGTAGATACAATGGAGGGTAGGAATAGGATACAGAGGGACCTAGACAAATTAGAGGACTGGGCCAAAAGAAACCTGATGAGGTTCAACAATGACAAGTGCAGAGTCCTGCACTTAGGACGAAAGAATCCCATGCACTGTTACAGACTAGGGACCGAATGGCTAGGAAGCAGTTCTGCAGAAAAGGACCTAGGGGTTACAGTGGACTAGAAGCTGGATATGAGTCAACAGTGTGCCCTTGTTGCCAAGAAGGCTAACGGCATTTTGGGCTATATAAGTAGGGGCATTGCCAGCAGATCGAGGGATGTGATCATTCCCCTCTATTCGACATTGGTGAGGCCTCATCTGGAGTACTGTGTCCAGTTTTGGGCCCCACACTACAAGAAGGATATGGAAAAATTGGAAAGAGTCCAGCGGAGGGCAACAAAAATGATTAGGGGCCTGGAGCACATGACTTATGAGGAGAGGCTGAGGGAACTGGGATTGTTTAGTCTGCAGAAGAGAAGAATGAGGGGGGATTTAATAGCTGCTTTCAACTACCTGAAAGGGGGTTCCAGAGAGGATGGATCTAGACTGTTTTCAGTGGTACCTGATGACAAAACAAGGAGTAATGGTCTCAAGTTGCAGTGGGGGAGGTTTAGGTTGGATATTAGGAAAAACGTTTTCACTCAGAGAGTGGTGAAGCACTGGAATGGGTTACCTAGGGAGGTGGTGGAATCTCCTTCCTTAGAGGTTTTTAAGGTCAGGCTTGACAAAGCCCTGGCTGGGAAGATTTGGTTTGTTGGGAATTGGTCCTGCTTTGAGCAGGAGGTTGGACTAGATAACCTCCTGAGGTCCCTTCCAACCCTGATATTCTATGATTCTATAATTGGATCACATTGTTAAATTTCTAGTAAGATATAGGTAAACACACACAAATACAATTATTATCCGCTTCTAATTTTCTAACAATACAGGTTTACATTTCAAGAGCTCTGGTCTATTTAACATGGCTTTGCTAACTACCTACAAGTAATGGTCCTGTTAAAGATTTCAATACTTTTCTAATATGTCCTTTTAGGTTGTTTTTGGGTCACCTAGCCTGCTGGTTGCTTGACCTTGTCTGGCTCAGCATCACACCCACACTTACTAAAGTGGTAGTGCTAATGGAAAAATGATTGTGTTTTTTTATTGCAGCTCCAAAAAATTTCCCCACAAAATCCCTAAACAAGATACTCTCACTAGAGGAGCAGCTGTACTGAATTTTGAAAGTTTGGTGTTCAGTATTGTTGATCCTATTTTAAAATCTTCCACAGATATTCTTTGAACAATCTGCTTTTCAAACAATCTGAATATTTCAGACACAGTGGAAATAGAGGGATGTTTCAGTAGATCCCTTCATATGAAAAGCAAGTGGAAGGAGTATGCACCAAATGTGCAGATGTTTCATGCATTGTAGTAAAGCCTAACTTGCTTTGTAATTTTCAAAGAGAGATAAAGAACAGATTCTTAAAAAAATGAAGCTAAGCAGATTTCATTGATATAACAGTGGGTGTGAAAGAAGTGCTAGGAAAACAACTGCTTTTAACTATTTAGATCATATACATGAAACAAAAAGATGAACAAAAAACAGAACATACTATTACTTGAAAAAGGGTTTAACTAGATATCCTTAGAAGCTATGTTATGGGAAAATTATTTCCAACAGCTCAATACTGTATCATTCACATTTATGACATTTTAAATCCAAGCCATATATTTTTATTACATTATATTTGACCATACCCTCTATACGAAACATGTCTGAGATAAGAAAAAAAATTACAGTAGAGCCAACCATAAGTATTCAAAAATTGTGAATCAGCACCCCCAAAATCATAAATTTGGCTTACAAATCACAAAATGTTTGGATTGTTTTTATTTATCTTCTGGTTTTTAATCTTTTGAGGTTCACATTTTCAAGCTTTTCTCTGCAACCGTAAGGCCTAGAAACCTTTTTTAATGAAGTCTGAGCTTCTCATGTAATAGCAGGACTCCCGGAGCCAGGACTTTAAGAGAAATGCCAACTATCAGGAGACCCATAATAAAATCTGACACTAGCAATAATTTTCTAAGGTTAGATATCTAAAAATGGTGCTGAATAACTAATTTCTGGGCTAGATCATCTGCTGATATAAATCTATGCAGCTGCAATGACTTGAAGTTATTTTGATTTTCATCATCTGAAAATCTGGCATTATGTATTTCATGTTTATCATTATCGTAAAATATGTGGTAATAAAATACAGGATTAAGGCCCAATTCTACTCTAGATGAAGTTGACTGGAGTTGATTGATTTCCAACAAGAGTAGATGCAAGCCCTCAGTAATTAACATATTACTTTTTCTTGAGTTGTCTAATATAGCAACAAGCTAGTTTCAATCTAGTTTGGTTTCTCGTCTACCTCTGTCTACTTTCTTCATCACTTTAATAAATCACTTCTTTGGTGACTGATGTCTAATCCCATATTCAGATTCATCCACACTTAAAAAATTGTAATCACATATATTTTTATGATCATTGTAGATAATTGCCAAGCCAGAAAAGTTGCTTTTCATACTGTGAAGTGGTTTCAAATACCATGACATTTAAAAAAAAATATTGCCTGTATCTTTCATATCAAACCTGCAAAATACATTTGATTTTCAACACCAAATTCTTTGCACATTTGTAATGTTTCACCCCAATATGCAAAATGATATGACAAAAATATTGCATAAATTACATACCATTAAGTGTCAAAACCACTACAAATAATCTCTATATTTTTCTAATTTATACTATCTGTAGATTATCTGAGCATCATCAAAATGGGAATTTTTCTAACACCCAATTGTAAATTTAGTCTTGCATGTTTATATTCATCACTAATTTTTGAGGGCTCAACAATGAAGAAGTCTGTGTGCTTTATCTGATCACATAAGGCCAAATTCATCTTGGATAAAAGATGTCACAAAGTCATTAAAACAAGAGGCGTTACATACACTTAAAAGGGGTGTGACTCTTCCATACTGTTTATTAAAATCTTGAATTTAGCATCACATTATCAAATAGTAATTGTAGTTTTTAACTCATGCATATATGTGTACACATAGACTCATTAGCATTGACATTTGAGTACCTTTACAGTTTATAGTCTCTGTAGTGGCCGGTCGCTTCAAGGTACAGGGTCCCATACACTTGATATGATCTTAAATTTCATCTGGTAGAGATAAGTGTTACATTAACTTGTGATAAGACAAACCCAGAAACATAGCTTATTAATACCTATATATAATCTTTCCGTATTTTCAACCTAAAAGATTTCCATCCGTGTCAAATATTTAAGAGCTAACATTAGCAGAAAATATGCTGAAGTGCAGATCTTGCAGTAATGCCTAGCAAAGAAAATGGTGAGATCCCCAGGTCCACACTCACAGGGCCCAGGGCAAGGACAGAAAGGTGGCTCTAAATAGTCATCTAGGCCAGTGGTTCTCAGCCTTTCCAGACTACTGTACCCCTTTCAGGAACCTGAAGCCCGAGTCCCACCGCTCAGGGGTGAAATATGTAACTTAGCTTTGTGGGGCCCACTGTAGTGTGCGGCCACAGGCAATTTCCCTGCTTGCCACCCCTCTAACACCAGCCCTGCACTTGCAACCCCTCTAAACCCATCCTGTAACCTCTCTGGGTCTCACAACAGCCCAAGTTGAGAAACACTGATCTAGATGAGTTGATGTACCTCTGGAACAACTCTGCGTACCCCAGAGTTACACATACTCCTGGTTGAGAACCACTTGTCTACCTAATGATGTGCTACCTAAGGATCACCAAAGACCAAGGTATTCCTCCCACACCTGCAGCCCTTTCAGGAATACCCCATTCAGCTTTATGCCACCTGGAGATTCCTCTGCACTTGGAGAATCCACAGATAGCCTGTTAGGGCATAAATCTGTCTATTCTTTGCCAATACATCAGCTTAAAGGGGCTGAAGTGGACCAGGATCTGGATGACTAAGGCAAAATTGGTGCAATGCAATGTAACACCATAACTGAGAAGGGGAAAAAACAAAAATGTATTAAGCTCTGTGACATTATCCAGGATACAATCTGGATTCTCCAGTTCTCCAACCTGTGGTGACTTCTACATGGCTTTGCTGTGAGAGCAGCCACTCCTGATCTTCTCATACACAGCCTGCAGCATGTAAATTACTCCGAGCTATACTGTATGAGTGCTATGGCCAGCCACTCTTGAATTACACTGCAGAGCAACACCATCAAATTGCCAGTCCCAGAGTTGTCCCCAGAAATGTGCATCTTATAATTCCCAGCTCTCTCCTGGAAAACAGAGACTCATATAAAGTTTGTTATTTCATTAAAAGAAAATGATATGCACAAATCCTGTTACCCCATATGAAGTTTCCCAAACACCTCAATCCAAACATACACTGGTTTACATAAAATAAAACAAGTTTATTAGCTCCAGAAAGATAGATTTTAAGTGATTATTAGTAATGAGACATAAGAGTTAGATTTGGTTACAAGAAAATAAACGATAAAATGCAATTAATATATAACTTAACAAGGTAAATGATTTAAAAACAAAGGTTTATTTTATCAGATGCTTCAGATGTCTTACTGGCTGGATTCCTTTCAGCCAGTACCCTTCCCCAGTTAAGTATTAATTTCCTGGTCCTTCAGGTGGTGTTGATGCTATGGGCAGAGAGAAATGGAAGAGTATTTTGAGGCATATGTTCCCCTTTCTTATATTTCTCTTTTTTCCTTGAAAATCATCTGCAGCTGAGGTTCAGGAAACAGCCAGTCTGTGGAGATGGGAACCTCCATCTGTTTTTTTCCCCTTTTTTTGCCAAGATGTAAATTTCTCACTCACACTCTTTTTCCTACCAAAGAATGGCCACTTAACCAGGTGATAGTACATTTGATTTTGCTGACACCTGGCTGAGGAGTCAGTTTGTGTTTTGTTTTTGAGGAACTGCTTTGTGCCTTTTCTAAACTTGGAACATGTCTCAGTAATTTTATACAGTAGAATCTTATAACTTTACATATGATGTTGCCACACATAGCTTACCAGGACAATAATGATCAGCAAATTATGAGTTTTCAAATGATACCTCACGAGGCATACTTTTTACAAAATTCATTATAGTTTTGTAAAAAGGTTGAGCATAGGGATACAGACTGTCACAAGCACTCACTCCCAGTGTTTCTGTCTCTGTTAGTCACTCAAGTATAACTAACTGCCTTCATTCTGCTTCCCAGGTGCACTGTTCCAGGGTTTTTAACAGAAACTGGAAGCCTTGGCATATCATTGATGCACAAGAAAGAAAGCAACATATTGATAAACAAACACTGGCAGAATGATGATGGTCTGTGGAAGGTGCTGAAGGGCTCAGTGGAGAAGAACAAAGGTTTCTGAGGAGGACGGGGGGATACTGAAGTGAGAGGGGGGACATAGAAGCAAAGAATTTCCATCCGATTAGGCCATTCTGTTGTAGTACCAAATAAAACAATCTTGTGTCATTTATCAAATTTTGGCCAGATCCTCAGTGGGTGTACCCATTAACTTCAGTTAATAAGCCAATTTACAGCTCCAGGGATGAGGCCCTTTTCCTGCATTAGTAAAACATCCTCATGAAATTGGCTGGAAAACCCAGCCCCACAAAAAATAAAGTCATGATGAGGGTTAAAAAAAAAAAGAGTAAGAAAAATCTAGATGCTATAGATTCATAGACTTCAAGGCCAGAAGGGACTATCATGATCATTTAGTCTGACCTCCTACACATTGCAGACATCAGAACCTCACCTGCCTACTGTAAATAGACCCATAACATCTAGCTCAGTTACTGAAGTCCTCAAATCATGATTTAAAAACTTCATGTAACAGATAATCCACCGTTTACTCTAGTTCAAACAAACTAGTAACCTGTACCCCATGCTGCAGAGGAAAGTAAAAAGCTTCCAGGGTCTTTGCCAATCTGACCGGGGGGACCCCAAATATGGTGATCAGTTATATACTGAGTATGTTATCAAGACCTGCAAGCCAGACACCTCGGAAAGAATTCATTGTAGTAACTCAAAGCCCTCCCAGTCTAGTGTCCTGTCTCCAGCAGTTGGAAATATTTGCTAGTAACAATCACAGATGGGCCATATGCCACTGTAGGCAATCTCAGCATACCATTCCCACCATAAAATTATCAAGCTTAGTCTTGACGCTAGTTAGGTTTTTTGTCCCTACTGCTCCCCTTGGGATGCTGTTCCGGAACTTCACTCCTCTGAAAGTTAGAAACCTTCATCTAATTTCAAGCCTACATTTTTTGATGGCCAGTTTATATAATTTGTTCTTGTACCAACATTGGATGTTAACTTAAATAACTCCTCTCCCTCCCTGGTATTTATTCCTCTGATGTATTTATAGAGACCAATCATATCTTCCCATAGCCTTCTTTTGGTTAGATTACACAAGCCAAGCTCTTTGAGTCTCCTCTCATCAGGTAGGTTTTTCCATTCCTCTGATCATCCTAGTAGCCCTCCTCTGCACTGTTTGAGTTCATCTTTCTTAAACATTGGAGAGCAGAACTCCACACTGTATTCCGGATGAGAAATCACCAGTGCCTTGTATAATGGTAACCACACTTCCCTCTCTGTACTGGAAATACCTCGCCTGATGAATCCTAGGGTTGCATAAGTCTTTTTCATGGCCACATCATACTGATGGCTCATAGTCATCCTGTGATCAACCAGTACACCCAGGTCTTTTTCCTCCTCTCTCACTTCCAACTGATATGTCCCCTGTTGCTTATAGCAAAAATTCTTGTTGTTAGTCCCCACGTGCATGACCTTGGATTTTGCACTATTAAATTTCATCGCATTTGTTTTACTACAGTTTTCAAGTTCATCCAAATATTGTATGATATTATTGTCTTCCTTCATATAGAGCACATATTCATCAAAATAAAAAAATGCTAATGTCAGAATGTGTTAAGGGAGCCACTTGCACTTCCAGGTCATGATCTGATATTTTACAGTAAGTTGAACATGAGCTGTTTTTGTTTTTCCTGAAGTTGAAGGTATTTCCAAAAATAAAACAAAATGAAAAATAACATATTTCTCTTGCTTATGCACAAATAACCCTTGTGGAATTGCAATATTCTTAGCATTTCTTATATTATAAGAAGATCTTCAGACAGAATGAAAAATAAGCATATCTAAAAGAACAAATTTTGACAGCCTGAAGCCACATTCATGCAACTTTAAAAAAACAACAATAGAACTACAAGTTTCCAAATAAAAAACATTGTGGACAGAACTCACATACTTCCGAAACTATCACTACCAGCTCTGGTTGAATGCCATTTGTTGAATAATATATTTGAAGATGAGCTCTTTAATTCATTGACTAAATTATTTAATAAATAATGTTTTGCATTATTCAACTAGCTCTACAGCTGATCCAATACTATTGGACAGACAATATAGTTGATGAATGATACATCAGTCATAAATTATATTATTTGATGTGTGATTGGCTATAGTGCTCAATCAGTTCTAATTGCCCCAAGCTCAACAATATTTGATGAAGATACACCAGCTTAATTCATTTTTTTGTAGCTGATATGATACAATAGGTAGCAAGATGCTTTTGCAATCCATGAACTACCCAAAAAGCCAGACCCTTTTTGAACTAGACCATGCCTTCCAAACTGTGGCCTATAGAGCATATGGAAAGAAAAGCCGGAAAGCTATCTGGCCACATGGTGCTAGCTCTCCTCCTTGTTTCTACAGGTGTCTAGACTCCAGGATCTGCACTGAAAAGAGGAGCTCTGGAGCATGTAAAAACAGTCAGAGATAGGGAAAGAGGAGCATAGATGCATCTATTACTGTTCTGTACATAGGAGGAAAGGAGACAAAACCTGCCCCCAGTAGCTGGAGCCAACAGTAGGACTGAAGCTTCCAAATAGTAGCTGAAGAGGAATCCTCAAGAGAGAAGGAAACAAGGCAACCTTGGATGGTATCCAAGGGAGCAGGGGGTGAAGAAGACCATGTGGCCAAGCAGCATGGTCCTAGGGAAAAGGGAGCCAACCATGTTCAGAGGGAAGGGGGACCAGACAACAAGAAAGCATATGCAAGTGGAGAGAAGTAGGGGATCAAGCTGCAGAGGTGCATTTGCAAGGTTGCAGGATGAAAGAAGATTGGAACAGATGGGGAGGGAGATGAAATGAAGAGCAAAACTAGCTAGTGTGATTAATTTAAAAACAAACAAAAAAACAACAACAACAACAAAAAACCCTAACATGAGTTTCAAAGTATGGACACAGAGAGATGGCCAAGCTGCTAATCAGTTTTTCCTCTCTTTTTTGGTTAACAGAAAGATGTATTCAGTATCTGTGAGTAAGACTCCTCATAGAATTTCGGGTTTGTGGGTTTATAATAATGGAATCCTTTCATTAATCCACAGAAAGGATGTTGATTTCTCAAGGGGGTAGGCATTCCCTCTGCCTTTATTTGGAAGGATCAGTCTCTTAAAGATGATAAAATAATTTTGGGTTATGGATCAGCTACAACTGCTGCCAATTATATTGCAAAGGAAGGCTGGAAGGGACACAGGAAGATTGTTCTCTCAGTTTATTTGGAAGTGGGAGGAAATGCAACACATGCAAATGAGCAGTCTTAAAAAATTCATGTCAGAAGGGAAATTGATTTTCCATGCACCAAACCGTAGTGTTCCCTGCCAGCTTTGCTTTATGAGGGATTGGCCGGACATGCAAAGTCATTTCATTCCTTCTGGCATGGAGTGGAGGTTTGCCTTCCAAAATTGCTTCTGATACCTTTTATTGTCTCAGGGATACCCAAATATATGTTTTAATATTATGCTGGGGCCCCAGTTTGGGCATGGACAGGAGAGTAAGAGCAGACAGGTGAGCTCCTAACACCACCTCTGTTGTGAGCCATCCACAACAATAACCTTTTGTCCAACCACAGTTTAGCTAATCCTGATTTCAGATTTTGGAAGATGAATAGATTAAAAGTTTGTCTGTGCTTTTTGGTAGACAGGACATCACTCCTCTGAGGAGCTTCCATCCTTTAGTGTAAAAAGGCCATCTTTTTTTTTTTGCCTGTACTCAACTCAGGCACTTGTGGACAAAGCACTGGACTGGAATTCAAGGAGTCTGAGCTCTATTCACAAATCTCCCACAGACTTCTTGTGCGATCTTGGGCAAATCACTTAGGGCTCTGATAAACTCAGGTCAGGACAGACGGCTGAAAGTGGGGTGGTGGTAGAAAACAGTCCCAGAAGATTAAAAGTCCATATCAATTGAGGAGGGGTGACTACAAGTCAATCATGTTCAGTTGAGAAGGAGTTTTCAGAGATCAATTAGGATCAGATGAGAGGGAGTTACCTGAGGTCAATTAGGATCAGCTGATTACAACTAAGGGCTGCCTGAGACCTTTTTAAACCCTCCCCTGTTGGGAGACAGGAGGGACAGAGAGAGAGGGAAGGAGTCAAGCTACCAGTAGGTGACTAGCAGCAAGGGAGCAAGCCTCTCCAAGAGGGAAGAGAGAAGGATGGACTGCCTCTGTGCAGCCAAAAGGGACTGTTTTACTCCAATCCCATATCACCAAGGCAAAAAGCAGTTGAGGCTGGTGAGACTGAGAAGGTGCCTTGCCACATGTGTTGGCAGAAGTGGGATCCTTGAGTGAGACTTTGTGGTAAACCATCTCAAGGCAGGATTAATCACCCCCAACACAAAAAAATGGAGGATGTAGTGAAGGCATTGGTGCAGACCACCACGGCCAACAAGAGGGTACCAGGGTTCAGATGGTTACCCAGCAGGGGTCAGTGTGAATACAGAAGGAGATGAATCAATTACGGATGAGCCAGGTGACCCAGGATCGAGCCACCCTGCATGAGGTTGTGAACCAGCTAAAGGTCCTGACTACACTGACACATGGCCCCCATGGTACCCGGCCCCTCCGGGCAAGCAGCTACTTACAGACGATGATGATGGACGACAAAATAGAGGCATATCTCCTCGCATTCAAGAGAACAGCCCTGCAGGAGGGCTGGCCCCAAGACCAGTGGGCCATTATCCTGGCTCCATTTCTGTGTGGGGAGGCCCAGAAGGCATATTTTGACATGACAACAGAAGCGGCTACAGATATACCCCCAGCTAAAGGCGGAGATCCTGGTGAGGTCTGGCGTAATGACAGCTATAAGGACCCAGCAGTTCCACAAGTGGAAATATCAGGACAGTAAAGCACTGAGGTCCCAGCTGTTTGACCTGATCCACCTAGTCTGGAAGTGGCTGCGCCCTGAGACCCACAGCCCAGAGAAAATTGTGGAAATCATAGTTTTGAGAGGACTACCACTACATACACAAGGATGGGCCAGTCAAAATGATCCCTCCTCCTATGACGAGCTCGTTGCCCTCGTAGAGAAACACCTAGCAGCCCAAGAACTTTCTCGGACCACTGGGGAAGGAATGCGCTGGAATAGGAGGCAATTCTCTGCGCCAAAGGTCTGACTTGCCGTAGCCCTGGGCAGAACTATGGGGGGGAGAAAGGAGGCCTAAGAGTGGCCGGAGATTGTGGAGAGACTTGGGGACTGGGGGAGAAAGACTTGGGGGATAAGCCTCAACAGCCTGAAGACTGGGGGACTGCCCCAATCAGGGTACAGATGTTATGCATGTGGGGAAATAGGGCATATAGCTGCCCAATTCCCAAACCTAGAAGAGCCCATGCAGTGCGACCTGGGAGATCTAGGAGGGCCATGCAACCTAATAAATCTAGCAGGGTCCCCCATAGGTATACTAGACCAGTTAAAATGAATGGCATAGAGACCACCACGTTAGTGGACTTGGGAAATGTGGTCATGCTGGTCTCAGGAAAACTAGTCAGGCAAGACCAACTATCCTGGGCCAAGCACACAGGAATATCCAGTGTACACAGGGATGTCAATTACTACCCGACCATCCTGGTAAAAACAGAAGTCCTGGGAAATTCCACTAAGGTTTCCTGAAGCTCCCATAGCCAATCCTCATAGGACGAGACTTTCCAGGGTTTGGCAACCTACTCCCCAGAGAGGAGTCAGAAGAAGGTGTGGCAAATTGCTGGCACTATTCTGATGAGTCCCGCGCTTTCTCCTCTTGTGTGGGAGGGTTCAGGGCGCTGTTTCTCACCCCTGATCTGAGGTATCAACTGTTCCACTAGTGTCCCAGAGAAGGAGAGGGGAGAGGGAGGGACCCAGGCCCCCCTCTACTCCAGGTCCCAGCCCAGGGGCCCTAGGAATATCAGCAAAACTCTTGAACTAGCGATTCCTTCCCCTGGGCTACTTCCCTCTCTGGCCTTTCAGCTTGTGGGGCTTCCTGCCCTTTCTCTGCTTGGGCCAAGTTTCTCCCAACCCCTTGTCTCTGTGGAGTCCCTCTGCTCTGCACAACATGGGTTTTCCTTCACCTAGGGTCTTGGTCTTCTGGCCCGCCACATCACTTCTCCACACTGCTTTCGTCCAAACTGTTCTCTGCTCCAACACCAAACCACTCTGCTTCAACTCCTTCCCCTGTCTGATTGAAGCAGGGTTTTTTTATCAAGTGACTGGCTTTAGGTGCTCTAATTGGCTTCAGGTGCTTTAATTAATCTATAGCAACCTCTCTTCCCTCTACAGGGAATAAGGCTCTCATCATCCTGGGGCTTACATATCTCCCCTCGATCACTCTCCTGCTGCCCTCTGGCCATGCTGTATCACAAAGGTAATAATCCCAAGAGCAATGGGGTGACCCCGATAGTTAGCACCCTCCCAGTCTTTCATGAATTTGCTCAGGATTTGTTCTCTCCCCCTGGGTAGCCCAGGAAGACTCGGTGAGAAAGGAGGGCAGATAAGAAGAGGGGGATGAGAGTCTTGGCCCATAACCAAAAGCCTGCACTGTTAGGAAAGAGTTGGCCCAACTGACCAGGGGACTATGCAGGGGGTCAACAAACCAGCAGCTGGACCCAGTTCCCCGAGAGGGAGATGGAAATAGATCCCCCTGAGTTTGGGAAAACTGGATCCTTGCTGGAGAATTTTGGGCAGGATCAGGCCAATAATCCAATATATAACAATATTCACAAAGAAGTAGTTGAGGTGAATGGGGTCCCTGTGGAAGGAAGAACCAGGGGCCCAGGGTCACATTATATGATAAAGAGGGATCTGCTATACAGAGTAGTCCGAATCCAAGAACAAGTCATGGAACAGCTCATAGTATTGGTGAAACATCAGAGGGGCATGCTGGATCTAGCCCACAGCCATCTGTTCAGAGGGCATCTGGGGGTAGTTAAAACCTTTGATCGAATTCTATAGGGGTGTTTTTGGCCCAGAATTTATGCGGTGATCTGAGGATATTGTGCCTCCAGTCCTGAATGCCAATTACATGGCCCCTGACCACACTTAAGGGCCCCTTTGATACCTCTGCCGATTACTGAAGTCCCATTCAAGCAGATAGCTATGGACCTAGTAGGCCCACTGGATAAGTCAGCCCAGGGCCATCAGCACATACTGGTTGTGCTAGATTTTATGCCACCCGATACCCCAAGGCCTTACCCCCTGTGAAACACCCTGTCCAAGACCATAGCTAAGAAATTAATCCAAATTTTCTCTAGAGTAGGGATACCCCTTTCTGTCTAAATTAATGAAGGATTTGTGTGCAATGCTCCACATATGGACCATAAGAACATCAGTCTATCATCTGCAGACTGATGGCCTTGTCGAACGCTTTAATAGAACATTAAAGAATATGATACGGAAGGTGGTAAGCCAGGACAGGAAGAACTAGGATGCCCTGCTGCTGTACTTAATGTTTGCTATAAGGGAGGTTCTTCAGACTTCAACTGGGTTTTCCCCATTCAAGCTGTTATATGGTCACCACCCCTGTGGCATACTGGACACTGTCAAAGAGGGTTGGGAAGAACAGCTGAACCTAGGGAGGAACATCATCAAGCATGTGTTGCAGATGAAAGACAGGATAGCCCAAGTCACCGCCATTGTGCGGGAACACATGGAAAGGGTGCAAGGGACCCAACAGACATACTACAATCGCCAAGCAATGATCCGAAAATTCCAGGTGGGAGATTGGGTAATGGTGCTTGTACCCACAGCACAGAGCAAGCTCCTGGCCAGGTGGCAGGAGCTGTACGAGATAATAGAAGCCATTGGAGAGGTCGATCATAAGGTCTGACAGCCTGGTAATAGGAAGCCGGAACAGATCTATTATATAAACCTGTTGAAACCTTGGCAAGACAGAGAAGCTTTTGTGGTCACTCTAAGATCGCCACCCCCCGACCCCCAAGAGCAACTGGCATGGCCAAATGGGAATATCCCTGGAATTGACCCCAGACCAATGAACTGAAGTGATCAACATGATCAAATGCAACCATGACATATTCTCGGAAAAGCCAGGTAGGAGTACCGAGGTTCACCATCACATCCTCACAGACCCTGGAGTGAAGGTGAATGTCAAGCCATACCAGATCCCAGAGGCGAAAAGAGAAGAGATCAAGACAGAAGTCAGGAAAATGCTGAAGTTAGGAGTCATTGAAGAGTCTCATAGCCAATAGTCCTGCAGCGTGGGGCATGGGTCACTTGCTGGAGGATTTTCTGCAGCTTGAGGTCTTCAAACCACAATTTGAAGACTTCAATAACTCAGACATAGGTTAGGGGTTTGTTATAGAAGTGGATGGGTACGATTCTGTGGCCTGCATTGTGCAGGAGGTCAGACTAGATGATCATAATGGTCCCTTCTGACCTTAAAGTCTATGAGTCTATGAGTCTTGTCCGGTTGTCCTAGTACCTAAGCCCGATGGCAATATGAGGTTCTGCAACAACTTCCGGAAACTGAATGACGTGTCCCAATTTGATGCATACCCTATTCCCCGGATAGATGAGCTAATTGATTGATTGGGACAAGCACGATTTTTGTCCACCCTTGACCTAACGAAGGGTTACTGGCAAATTCCCCTGGCCAAGGCCAACAAAGAGAAGATGTCCTTTTCAATACCAGAGGCACCGTATCAGAACACCGTCCTCCCTTTTGGCTTACATGGGGCTCCCACAACTTTCCAACGATTTATGGATAAGCTGTTGCGTCCACGTGGCAAGTATGCGGACACCTATCTCAACGACATCATTATACATATGCCAGACTGGGAGACGCACTTGGAGAATGTGGAAGCAGTCCTGGACACCCTGAAGAAGGTGGGGCTAACTGCAAATCCCTCCAAATGAGCAACTGGGCTAGCAGAACACAAATGCCTCTGGTATATCGTGGGGTGGTGAAGCCCCAGCTGAATAAGTTAGAGGCAATACAGAATTGGCCCCGACCAGTCTGAAGAAACAGATCAGAGCATTCCTGGTACTATTTGGATACTATAGGTGGTTCATCCCTACTTTGCTACCAGGACATGCCCATTAATTGACCTAACAAAAGCCCATGGCCCAGACATAGTAAGATGAACCAGTGCCTCTGAGGAGGCTTTTGCAGATCTGCGGACCACCCTCTGCACTGGCCCAGTGCTGGTAGCTCCAGACTTTGAGAAGGAGTTTATATTACAAACTGATGCCTCTGAGGTTGGGTTGGGAGTGGTTCTTTTGCAAATGGTCAGAGAAGAACACCCAGTCCTGTTCCTCAGTAGGAAACTCCTGCCCAGAGAACGAAAATATGCTGTAGTAGAGAAGGAATGCCTGGCAGTAAAGTGGGCCATTGAAAGCCTTCACTACTGCCCAGTCGGACGGAGGTTTACCCTCGTCACGGATGATGCCCCTCTGAAGTGGATGCACCAAAACAAAGAAAGAAACGCAAGAGTAACAAGTTGGTTCCTGTTGCTACAACCCTTCCACCTCAGAGTACAATATAGGTCCAGAATCAAGCATGGCAACACTGATAGCCTGTCTAGGGTGCACTGTTTGCTGACCCAAGTAGCCCCACCCCATAGTGTTGAGCAGGGGGGTGGGGAGATATGTGATAAACTCAGGACATAAGGCTGAAAGTGGGGAAGGGGTAGAAAACAGTCCCAGAAGGTTAAAATACCCTCCTGCCTATCAACTGAAGAGGGGTGACAACAGGTCAATCAGGTTCAGCTGAGAAGGGGTTACCAGAGATCAGTTATGATCAGCTGATTACAACTAAGGGCTGCCTGAGACCTTTTAAAACCCTCTCCTGTTGGGAGACAGGAGGGAGAGAGAGAGAGGGAAGGAGTCAAGCTACCAGTAGGTGAGTAGCAGCAAGGAAGCAAGCCTCTCCAGGAGGGGAGGATGCATTCCCTCACATAAGGGAGAAAAACAAGCCCAATACACTGGCTGAGAGAAGGACGGACTTCCTCTGTGCAGCCATGTTTTAGCCCAAACCCCTCTCACCAAGGAAAAAGCAGCTGAGGCTGGTGAGACCGCGAAGGTGCCTTGCCACAGGGCTCAGTTTTGCCGTGGTCTTGGGCTGTGTGGAACTGTCCTATTCTGGAGAGCCACCAGGCACCTGCACACCCTCTACCAGACATCTTCGAAAACTACAGTTCACTTCCTGCTGCGTGGCTGACCAGATCTGGTGAGGGAGAAGCAGGACCGTGGCCCACCTCTTTAGGGTGCACGGCTCCACCAGGGATATAGTACAGGAACAATCCCAGCTCTCCCCCAAGCACAAGAAGTGTACTACTCCTTGGCCCTTATGTGGGTTTCTCAAGCCAAGGACATGAACGGCTCCTTATGTTTTCTCTCCCCACTCTACATCGGCATAGGGCCTGGCAGACTCTGAGCCTTCTATCTCTCCATGCCTTATTTTCCCCATAGGTTAAATGGACATGAAAATAATAATCTCTTATAGAGTGTTGTGAGGACAGATCCATTAAAGTGCTCAGATATGACAAATAAGTAATTAGACTTATGAGAAATGAATTTCACAGTCACCTCTATAGAAGATAATATTTATACCTGGATAATGCAGGGTGGCAAACTGTATGTTACTTAAAACTTTAATCAGTATTGATAGCTCACTGAAGGAGAAAAGGTGAAAATAATGTGGGACGGAGGTAACTACAAGAGGAAAAATGGAGATGAATGGTCAATGACCATATTCTACTACCATTATTCATTGCATTTTTTTCTCTGAGTAGTCCTATTGAAGTCAGTGGATATTTGGAGTAAGGTACTAACTGTGAGTGAGCATGGAACAACCTGGCTCAAAAGGAATAAAAAAAATGTTTCTAATGCAATCTTTGGCTACGTCTGCACAGTGTGCTAGTGATGTGATTCCCAGATCACATATGTGTACTTGAGCTCTCTCAGTGAGACAGATGTGTAGCCGCTGGTTGCACAGGCAGTGGTGGGTATGGTTTAGCCATGTGGAGTACAAACCTGCCTGAACCACATGGCTATGTATTCAGCCCATGGTACCAGCGGCTATACTACTATTTATACTTGCACTAGCTCTCAGCGACCTGGCACGAGTATGTGTACATATAACAGGAACCACACCCTAGCACTCAGTGTAGACATTGCCTTTATGAGACTCAGTATAAGATAACTGATGTATATTTATAAATGTATAATTCCCTCACCCTAAGAAATAATTATTTCTTGACTCCTCTCCCACATCCTAAGTGCAAGGCAGCAAAATGCTATCACTTCTGGTATCCCTCTCTCTTAACTGATGTTTTCTGGTATAAAATCATTTCATCCCTGATAAGATGGTTTAGCAGGACTACAGTGCTTCTTGATCCCTTGTATGTGTTTCTCGGTAATTTAACATCTGTTAATGACTTTATGAAAGGTGTCAGTCTGTGCATATTTACAACAAGGAAAGTTATCTTTATTTGCTCAATTCAAGGCAAATCCATGACTTTAAAAAGATCTACACTGCTGGGTATTCTGCTTCTGGAAATCGGCCTGTTTGTGGACAGAAATGAGGAACTCCGTCTTTGTGACATACAGAGACCACTCCTGTATTCCTTCCCTAAAAGTGTAAACAAGAATCAGGCCTTCTCTCTGGGAACTTTTTTGGTACCCACTGGAGCACTTATAGCTGCCCAGGTCTATGATGCTGTTCTTGGTCATATCCTATGTTGAGGGGTACATAAAGGGGTGGGATTTTTTTCTTTTGAGAATATGGGAGTGTAGTTAAAGTGTCAAAGAAAAAAGAATTGATTCTCAACTTCTCATCTGTCCGTTTCTGTAAAGGGTAATTCAGCAACAAAAAGAATGTAGCAAAGGCTAGTTTTATTGTTATGTTTGTTCACATATTACACATTTATGATACACATTCCCGAACCAATAAAAATGCTTTCACAATTTTTTTGTGTATTTGATATCTAGGTCTGGGGAATTCAGTGAGATAGGGTAATAGCAGATATAAAGTAGAGATAAAGGGTTGCATTCTGAGTATCAGCATGAAAACTCAGGCTAATTTGCAAACTATTGAAATATTATTGAGGGGTCATAGAAGTGTGGGACCCAAAAGAAGAGTCTTTGAGACACCCCCTCCAATGGTATATGGAAATCTACTGAGAAGATTATAGAAAGCTGTTTCATCTCTGGAAGAGGGATGGCCAGAGAGCAGTCTGTGTGATCTGTAATCATCTCAAGTGGAGCTTGAGTATGACTGTGTTCTTAGCCATAAAACATATCTTCTCTTCTCACCGATCAATAGGCATGGCAGAGGATCACGTCTACTGGGGAAGGAGGAGTCAATAAGTTGCTTCAAAGTACAACCACAGTGCAATCCCTAATTATTGTTTGGGAAAGGAGAATGAATAACCCTCCAAACAGTGCTTCCCTGGCCAGGGCTCATGATCAAATATTCCCCTTGACTTCAATGAGCTTTGGATCAGGCCTATGGAGCACAACAAGTTTAGGGCTTGCTTATACGTATTCATCTGATGATAGGTAAAATTGTCTGATATGTTCCTGTGCTGATGTTCCAAATCCTGCTATTTCTGATACTAAAACCTCCATTCTCATGCATATAGTACATGGAAAAAACAAACAAACAAAAACCTGCCCCAGTTGTGGCTGAAGAAACAATATTTTTGTGTGTGTTTTTCTGATTTGCTGGAGAAATTGTTCAAGAACAGTTCATCCATGTGAAAATATAACCCCTCTAAAGGCTTACATTGTCAGTGAGTTACATATGTGTTAATCACTCAGGTTAAAGCTGCATTTGGGCCATTTTAATCCACAAACCTAATTGTCCCACGATTTCGAAACATTGTGAAGAAAAAATATTTGCAATGTATTCTCTTTTTTCTTCTTTTTCCAGCCATTTAGGGAAATGTTAACTTTTCTTTGCCTATCTGGCAGGTTTCCTAAGACAAGATGTACATCAAATTCTAGGTGGGAAAATAGTGCCAATGAGTTATGTAAAATGAAAATGATGCACTGAATTAATGTTTAATTTCAGTTATGTGGAAATGTAATATAGCCAGGACATCTGTGAAACTGCACAGGGTCACGAAACAATACTTCATACCACTGAATTGCCTTATAAGTTAAAAATGAAACTACCATATCGTCATCGGGATTATCAGTCTCTGCGTTATTTCTTTTCTAAACACTAGACAAGTAGTGATACAATACAGTCTAAAAAGAAGTCAGTCTTCAGACTTTTATCACTAATATATATATTGCTAAATACTCATGACATTGGTTATCTGGTCTTCTTAACCAGTGTGCCCAAAATCAGCATAACAAATTTGTTCGCTTGGAGAGAAACCCTCTTTAAGCTTCTGTTCTACCTTTCCTATATAATATGTATACATAGCTACACTTTTCCATAGACATGCACATCTGTGCCATTGGCCAGCTACTAACTCAAGTTATCTACTTTTCTCTAAGTCCAAGTCCTGATTTCCTTCTCCTCAGGACTCATTTTCTTTCAAGAATCCTTCTTTGGGACTCAGTTTGGTCAGGTGATAAACCCCTACCTGATTTCTCTATGGCCAACAAGGAAAGTGGGAACCTGTAGGACACAGAGTTGCGTACTCTCTTGATGCCTCAGGTATACTTTGCAATAGGAAGATTCTCCTGCTTAAAATGTCCAGCTCTCCTTATGTTTTATTACATTTCCTGAATAGCAAATGAACTGTGTGATGACCAAAAAAACAGGTTGTGGTAGCAAACCAAAGGTCTTAAGAAAGTTGAAAGCAGAAATGGTACAAAAGTGGCACGACTTTGGGATAAGAAATTCTAATATAAAACTATTGATTGCAAATTCACTTCAGCCCTTGATATGAGAAGTTACATTCTGATCTATCCTGTATGCAACAAAAGGGAAATCCCTTAGCATGGAAGAACAAAAAATTGGAACATACAATATGGAGAATTGTGTACTGGTAGAAATGTAATTATGTGGATGAAGCCTAATCTTTGTGCTCATTGTACAAGGATGCTTAATGAGGATTTAGATGCTGATGAGGACACTTAAATACTCAAGAGCAAAAACATGATGGGGGAATTTTTCCAAAGCACAAATGGCAGGTAAATTTTGCTGCAAGTTAGTCATCTAACTGCTATTGAAAAGCTCAGTACAGAGGAGAGATAGATGTGGGGGACATCCCACAAGGACATATGCTCAGGGCTGGTGCAACCATTTAGGCGACCTAGGCGGTCACCTAGGGCGCTGGGATTTGGGGGGCGCCATTTTCTTCATCAGCGACCGAGGCAGCCGGATCTTCGGCCGCCCAGGTCGCTGCCGGCATTTAGTTAAGTAGCCACGGCATGCTCGGGGAGGAGGCAGGGCAGGGGTGAGCTGCTTCACTTCTCCCGCCTCCTAGGCTTGCGGCGCCAATCAGCTTAGGCACCGCAAGCCTGGGAAGTGGGAGAAATGAAGCAGTGATGGCATGCTCGGGGTGCTTGTGCTCGTGCACAGAGCAGGGGTGAGCTGGGGCAGGGGGTGTCTCAGGGCGGAGGGTGGGGGTGGGGAGCTGCCGCGGGTGGGGCACCTCAGGGCGGAGGGGGGAGCTACTGCGGGGGGGCACCTCAGGGCGGGGCACGGGGGGGCGCAAGGTAGAAGTTTCACCTAGGGCACGAAACATCCTTGCACCAGCCCTGCATATGCTATCAGCATAAGGCTCAGGAAGAAAGGAACACTTGACAGTAAGGTGAAGCTAATTGGCTGGGTGAGGAGATATGGCAAAGCAGCCTGTATTGTCCAAGATCAGAGAGTCAGAGACTTTTTTAGAAATCTAGCCAGAAGCATCCAAATGAAAGCTGCTGGGTGCTGGGCAATTTCGAAAATCCCAAGCCCTACTAGGCCAGATACTTAAACACCAGTAAACACCAGATGATGCAAATCCAAAGATATCAAATCCAACTTGTTTGCAAGCAAAATATATAGGCGACGTGACATTTATTTTCAAAAAGTAAGGAAAATTTTAGAAATCTTCCTTCATTCCTTTCAAAATATATTTATTATGTGTTTGCAAGTTTAGCTAGCAAATGCAAAAGGAAGTTTGGAGTCTGGCATGGCTAACATTTTCACAAATGATATCTACAAACTAATGTGACAACAACAAAAGCAGACATATGAAAAGAGAAAACAATTATGCCTGCTGTGCCCGTGAGGCATAAGCCAACTTCCTGGTCTGGGAGATAAAATTTCTGCTTGTTAAAATGAATACCTGACAGGTGGCAATCATAAATATCTCTGATGTTGTTGTTCAACAAAGTGTTTTTTACTTTAGTGCGAGTTTCAACTCAGCAAGGTCTCCAGGATTTAGCAGAATGTTTGCAAACTTTGAACATTTTGGGCCTTGCTTTATAAAAGATGTAATATCCACTAACTTCACTAGAGCCCCTGGGATTAAGGAAACATGGTTCTATTCCCAGCTCTACCACTGGCCTGCTGGGTGACTTTGGGCAAGTCATGCCACTCGTCTGTACCTCAGTTTCCTCATCTGTAAAATGGGATAATAATAATGACCTCCTTTTGAAAGTGCTGTGTGATCTATGGCTGAAAAGAGCTTTATAAGATCTAGGTATTATTACATTGATGTACACCAGCTGAGAATTTGACCCAAAGATTTATTAATATGGTGTAGATTAAATAGATTAAAAACTAATAAGTTAACTAATAAGTCTCAATGTAATTGTAAACAAGTCATCATTGAGAGAGGGCAAGTTATTAGTGGGGTCCTGCACAGATAGGTTTAGTCTATGCTTTTTAACATTTTTATCAATGACCTAGAAGAAAACATAACACCATCCTGATAAATTTTGCAGATGACACAAATTTGGGGGGAGTGGTAAATAATGAAGAGGACAGGTCACTGATGCAGAGTGATCTGGATCGCTTGGTAAGCTGGGCATAAGCAAACAAAATGTGTTTTAATACAGCTAAATGTAAATGCATGTGTATTGAGGAGGCATGGCCTCCCTCGGAGATTGACTGTGAGGAAGCCCAGCCCACCCCACTGGCAGTGGAAGGGTGGGACAGGAAAAGGAAGTATCAGTTGGGTGGGAGCCATCAAGAGAGACAGACACATACTGCCTGTTGCTGAAGCCCGCAGAAGACCCCCACCGTACTGAGGACTGGCCAGAGCTCCCAAGGCCTCCTCCCAACTGAGATGTAAAGGAGCTGCTGGGCTGCTGCCTGAAGACTGTCCAGAGCTCCCAGGGCCACTGGCTGACCGAGACGCCAACAAGCTGCTGGGGCTGCCGCTGACCACTGACCCTGGGGAGACGGAGGACACCCACAGTATGGAGATACCAAACCCGAGGATGTAGGAATTAGCCCAGGGACAGCTGATTGTAGTCTGGCTGCCTGCAGATAGGTCAGTGTATTGTGGCCAGACTCCTCACTGACCCCAGTGGTGGAACACTCCGGCACTGTTAGGGCCCTGTGCTGGGACCCGGTGGAGTCGGGTGGGCCTGGGTTCCACTATCCCCTGCCACCCCACCCCTGGGGTGACAGCCTCCCCTCTGTAGGCCAGGAGTCCTGAACTCTCTACCGTCTGCCAGAGCCAGTATGATAGACCCTTTGCTTGCTCTGCCCTGACTGAAGGTCAGAACCCCTGACTATTTGCTGTCCTGCCCTGACTGCGGGCCTGGGCTCATTGATTCAGTCATAGATTCTAGGACTGGAAGGGACCTCGAGAGGTTATTGAGTCCAATCTCCTGCCATCATGGCCCCCAAATACTGTCTCATAGACCCTTTTGCTGTTCTGCCCAGGCCAGAGCCCCTGACTGTTTGGTGTTCCACCCTGCATAAGGGCCTGGGCTCCTGGACTTTTTACTGTTCTGTCTGGCCTGAGGGCCTGAACACTTGAAGCAGCTAATTCCCCCATGTTGAGATCATCCTTAAAGGTGTGTGCAGCAAGGAGGTGTAACCTCCCATGGTGATTGATGGCAAGGGATAGCCACGCACTCCTACAGCCTACATCTAGGAACAAAGAATGTAGGACATTTTTAAGGATGGGAGATTCTATCCTGGAAAGCAGTGACTCTGAAAAATATTTGGGGATTATGGTGGATAATCAGCTGAATATGAGCTCACAGTATGATGCTATGGCCAAAAGGGATAATACAATCATTGGATGCCTAAACAAGGGAGTCTTGAGTAGGAGTAGAGAGGTTATATGATATTGTTGCAACTGTTGCTGGAACATTGTGTCCAGTTCTCATGTTTACAATTTCAGAAGGATGTTGATAAATTGGAGAGAGTTCAGAGAAGAGACATGAGAATGATTAAAGGCTTAGAAACATGACTTATAGATTCAAAGAGCTCAATCTATTTAGCTTAAGAAGAAGAAGGTTAAGGGGTGACATGATCACAGTCTGTATGAACCTACATGGGGAACAACTATTTGATAATAGTCTCTTCAGTCTAACAGAGAAAGTTATAACAGAACCCAGTGGCTGGAAGCTGAAGTTAAACAGATTCATACTAGAAATAAGGCACATATTTTTAACGGTCATGGTAGTTAATCATTGGAATAATTGACCAAGGGTCATGGTGGATTCTCTATCACTGGAAATTTTTAAATCAAGATTGATTTAAAAGAAAAAGAAAGAAAGAAAGAAAGAAAGATATGCTGTAGTTCAAACTGAATTGTTTTGAGGAAGTTCTTTGGCCTGTGTTGTATTCAATGATCACAATGGTCCTTCTGTCTTTGGAAACGATGAATCTATGAATTTCTGATAAGAGATTTTTTAAAAAAATAATGTATAGAAACCGTTTTCATGAGTGACAGGGCTAATGAGTACCAGTTCTCCATATACTTATGCTGATGTAATTCCTCTTGATTTCAGTGGAGTCACTTCTGACTTACCCCAGTGTAAGAGCAAAGAATCGTGCCTATGGTGTACAATGGTTTTAGACTTGATGCCATGTTTTAATATGGTTTTATTTGAGGCTGTAGTCATACAGAGGTGGTTACAGACATCTCTGCAATTTTTCTATGGGGATAAAGTATATACTTACTTGTATTAATTCATCCATATTTTCCTGCTCATCTTTTTCAGCTACTGCCTCCAGTTTGTGTTAGCCAATATTGTGGCTAACCAGGAACAACCACTGTAAAGGCTTGTTGTATTAACCAGACCTATATGTTCCCTCACACTAGTGTTAAGTCAATGAAGCTCTACTGTACCTGCTACTACAGTCAACAAAATTAACTCACTTTTTTGGTGTGTAGCCACTGATGCATTTAATGCTATCTGCCACATAGCAGGTTTGGGTAGCAGAAAATCAATATCTTTGGGAATAAAGAGTGATACTTCCAAAAGCCCAGCTGCAGAGAAAACATCTGCATTAAAGAAATGAGTAGCAGGATGTCCGTTTATCTAGGCAACATCCCAGGATTGTATCTGTCAGTTTCCAGCAAGATGTAGCAAGTATACATAGAAAATATAAAAGTGAAAGAAGAAGAAGTTTTAGCCTGAGGTTTGTTTGCTTGTTTATTTATTTATGTATTTATTTATTATAGACCTCACTACTAGCAGGATTGAAGTCAAACTATTGCATAAATAAGAGATGCAATGTATAGTTGAACTTGCACTAGCTGTGATGAAATGCAGGTGCACTCTTGAATTGTATATTTTATTTACATTGTACTGCATTTTCTCTTTTGTGAAGAGCTGTCATTCCAGGGGGGGAAATCAATTATGTAGCTACAGTGTATGGTGAAAAGGGGTGCTGTTAGATACTAAGATTCCTCTCCATCAGAAAACTTCTGAACAACATGGGGAAGGGGAACATATTGTGATTTTAAAAACGCCTACGGGATTATGAGGTCAGATGAAATAATTACTGTGAATTTTGATCTAAAGTGGGCTTCATCCACTTTTCCATTAAAATTGCTGTCATCCAAAGAAATGCTTGCTTGCTCTTAGCTTTTTTTTTTTTAAATGCATCACATTAAAAGCTTTCCTTGTTAAATTTTTATGAGTCACTAGTGATGGAATATCAAGGAACAGGATTATAAACTGTGCACCACAAGTGTTTGAGTCAAAAGTTTGTACAGTTATGAAGCCCCAAACATACAAGTACAATCTTGTCTACAATATATAACCCCAGGGTGTATCTTAGATGGGAGTAGGGAGAGAGATATCATTTTGTCTTTCAATGTATAATCATAGAGAGGAATTTCTGAATTTATTCTGAACATTCCCAGTGCACTTTATTTGATAGTTGTCAGCACAGCAGTTTTCCCTCAAACTGGGTTTCCTCCTTAGACTTTTGTAGACTTGTTTTTTTTAAAAATGTTACTTAGGCCTCGTCTACACTGGGAGGGGGGATTGATCTAAGTTATGCAATTTCAGCTACATGAATAACATAACTCAAGTTGACATGCTTAGATCTACTTACCACAGTGTCTTCACTGTGGTAAGTCGACTGCTGAAGCTCCCCTGTCGACTCTGCCTGTGCCTCTCGCTTCGGTGGAGTACCAAAGTCGATGGGAGAGCGCTCAGTGGTCAATGTATCACGTCTTCACTGGACGTGATAAATCAACCCCTGCTAGATCGATCACTCCATATATAAGTGTAGACATGCCCTTACTCTTGGTAATTACTAACAGCAGAATCTTGTATGTGTATTCTATGGAAACCAAGATTCCAGCCCTAGACCTGACCCTGACCTCACAGGAATGCAAACTGTAAGGGGCTGAACCTGAATCCTTGTCCTGAAGCAGCATTGAACCCCTGAATGCATAGCCTAATCCTTGTCTAGTCCTGGATTTTGAGCTGACCACCTGCTCTTTATCCCACGGCAGCTCCTTAGCTAGCATACATAAGAGTAGCTCCATAGACGTCAAAGATGCTTAGCCAGCTGAACTCAGCTGAAGATCTGGCCCCTCATCTCTAATTATTAGCTCACACTCACATTTCAGTCCAAGCTGAAAAGCAAGGAAGGACAAATGCATCATTCCATGTTGTGTTCATTTATTTTAAGAATATGCTGTGTCACCCAAAAATAGTTTACTCGCTATATTTAAAACATCATAACATGTAGATCTGACTAGCTTTCAATATCTATAAAAGGAAACTTAGTCACTCAGCTGTTCTTTAGATCCAAGATTATTTTGGATGGGATTTTATCTTCTGAAACATTACTTTAGAATGTCGTTTATCCCTTATGCATTACTCTCTGGTTTATTATTTTTGTTTTGATGACATATGTCTTCATCTATATAAATATCTTTCATGTCATTTGAAATTTCATGTGATAGTGGGGAGCCAAGTTCTGTGGTGGAGTAAATTGGTGCAGCGCCACAGACTTCAATGGAGCTGAGCCAGTTTGCACTATGACAGAATTTGGCCCTGAAATAATGCAGCTATTTTTTCTACCTTGTTTCTTTTAAAGATCAAAATAAAGAGAACAAAAGGAAAATGTATTGTTCTTACACCAGAAGCTCAATCTTGAGCCCTCTTAAGACAAAGGAAGCTTTATTATTGACTTCAGTACAAGCTGCATTAGGCCTTGAATGGAACTCCATAAGGTGGTGTAACGGGTCGGACTCACCCCTGCGGCGCCTCCTGCTGGTTGCTCTGGGGAATTAGCTCTCTCCAGCGTCCGGAGCGCCCTCTGCAGGCCAGTGATCCACCTGTTTACTATTGGCCCCGAGTCCCTCCCTGGACCCCGGTGCCCTCTTACATGGGGTGCTGCCCTCAGCAATAACCCCTTTCTCTTAGAGTCTCCCCTCCTTGGGGAACCCCCACCCCACTATCCCCACTTCGCCTCAGTAGTGGCTACTGCCCAGTCTCTATCTAGCCCTCGTTCGCTGGGGCAGACTGCAGTATCCAGTACTCATCATCGGCAAAGGGGGTTTGGACCTGCTGCCTTGCCTGCCCCGAGGTTGCCCCCTGCAACCCCCAGTACCTCTTAGCCCTCTACTAGGCCGCAGCCTGGGGCTTTCCAGGCCAGAGCTCCCCAGCTCCTTAGCCTGTCCCCAGCCCTGCTTCACCCTAGGTATCTTGTCTCAGCTCCTAAGCAGCCAGGCCCATCTCTCTCTATAGCCAGAGAGAGACTGTCTGGCTCCTGGCTTCCCTGCCTTCTTATAAGGCCCTGTTGCTCTGTTTGGGGTGTGGCCCCCAGCTGGAGCTACTTCCCCAATCAACTCAGCCTTGAGAGCCACTGCTTTCAAGCCCTGCCAGGCCACTTTTTAAACCCCTTCTCTGCAGGAGCAGGATCCACCCTGCTACACACCTTCCCCCTTAAAACCCCCACCCCAGGGGATCATGGGGCCTTCTGGCCTGTGCGACCCGGAGGTGTCCTGCCAGCCGCGCCTGCTTCTCCTCACTGTCCTTCTGTTTGCAGGCCAGGGCTTCCTTATCCTGGCGGACTTTTTGGAGCTCTGCTAGGGCTGTCTTCCAAGCCTGCTCCGTGGCGTTTAGCTGCGCCCGTAGATCCTGGTCCTCCCGGCAGTCTTCCTGACCCTTCACACTCAGGGTCTGGGTTCCTACCGTCACCTTGTCTACCCCCACCTGGGTCCCGGCCTCCTGCTGGGCCCAGTCCATTTGGGTCTCCTTCCCAATGACCTCCCTGGCGATGGTCTGGGTCTGACCCTCTCGCAGGGTCCCCACCGTCCCAGTTGCGGTCTTCAGCACCTCCCCTGGGTGGCCCACTGGCTGGTCAGCCACTCTCTCGGCTGCCTCCAGCTGTGTTGTCCTCCCCACTAGGGGGCAGTCTTTCCTCAGGTGGCCCCGCTCCTGACAATGCCAACAGGCTCCCCGCCTCGGTGTTGCCCGGGCCCCCTGCTTTTTCCTACTGTCCCTCCCTGGGCCAACCCTTCCTGGGTTGCCCTGGGTCGTGTTCCTCTGGGCCAGGCAGTCCCGCCAAAAGTGGCCCCGCATCCCACAGGCCCAACACACCCGCAGCCGCCTGGGTTCCCTCACCCAGCGTGCCGTCTGAGGGACTGGGTTTTGTCCCAATCTGGGGTGAGGCACCCTGCCCCCAGCCCCATAGGGACAGTCTCGTTTTATGTGCCCACTCCTGGCACAGACATAACAAGTCTTTAGTTCTGCCCTAGGCCTCCTGGCCCTAGAGCCGGGCTCCTTCCTTGGCCCTTGGCGGTCCCTCCTGAACACCTGCCGCAGGAGTTTCCGCATGGCCCGCTGTTCCTCCACCAGCTGGGCCATCTGTCCCTGGAGGGCCCATTGTGCCTCCCGCAGTCCCTGTGGGTCATCAGTCCCCTTCCACTGGGGTGCTGACTCCAAACCCCACCCATGGACAACGCCTGGAGACTCTGCAAAGAAGACCCCAGTATAACAGGGATCCATCACTCCCTGCCTCAGTTTCTCCACCGTCTCAATGTCCAGGCAATAGTCCCATAGTCCTTGCCCTGGCCCCTTGTATCAGGGGCGGACTGCTATGCCCGCATTCTCCACCACGTGTAACGGGTCGGACTCACCCCTGCGGCGCCTCCTGCTGGTTGCTCTGGGGAATTAGCTCTCTCCAGCATCCGGAGCACCCTCTGCAGACCAGTGATCCACCTGTTTACTATTGGCCCCGAGTCCCTCCCTGGACCCCGGTGCCCTCTTACATGGGGTGCTGCCCTCAGCAATAACCCCTTTCTCTTAGGGTCTCCCCTCCTTGGGGAACCCCCACCCCACTATCCCCACTTCGCCTCAGTAGTGGCTACTGCCCAGTCTCTATCTAGCCCCCGTTCGCTGGGGCAGACTGCAGTATCCAGTACTCATCATCGGCAAAGGGGGTTTGGACCTGCTGCCTTGCCTGCCCCGAGGTTGCCCCCTGCAACCCCCAGTACCTCTTAGCCCTCTACTAGGCCGCAGCCTGGGGCTTTCCAGGCCAGAGCTCCCCAGCTCCTTAGCCTGTCCCCAGCCCTGATTCACCCTAGGTACCTTGTCTCAGCTCCTAAGCAGCCAGGCCATCTCTCTCTATAGCCAGAGAGAGACTGTCTGGCTCCTGGCTTCCCTGCCTTCTTATAAAGCCCTGTTGCTCTGTTTGGGGTGTGGCCCCCAGCTGGAGCTACTTCCCCAATCAACTCAGCCTTGAGAGCCACTGCTCTCAAGCCCTGCCAGGCCACTTTTTAAACCCCTTCTCAGCAGGAGCAGGATCCACCCTGCTACAGGTGGTTACTGTGTGCAATTTTTTTCCCCCAGAAAAATGTGTTCATTGTCCTCTGCCTACAATCCAATTGCTCATTGAATCATCTTTGTTTTTCCAATGCAGTCCACAAAGTCACTCTTCATTTTTGTGTCCACCAGAAAAGCCATTTAAAGAAGCCATATGAAATTGTTTAATAAAATACTCTCCCATCTCTCCTACTTGTGCTTCAATAATCACATTGTCTGCCTCTTTGTCACCTTCCTGCTCCAGCCAAATGCACTCCACAAGCAGATGCCTTTGTTCCATTTACATGCAGTAAGGCACACTGACTAACACAGAGCTCACTTCGACTGGTGGTTGTGCCAGTCAGGAGGGGCTACAATTGCCAGTTCCAGGAACATAAAGCAGCTTTCACCCCAAAGTGCAGGTTGGGATGAGTGAAAGCATTTTGAATGGCATTTATTATTAACTATGCTGTAGAAATTAAGACCGGTTTATACTCTACGTAAAAAGAAAGAAACAACAAATTGACACACTCTCCCGAACAGAATATGATGCCAGGTCAGTTCATGTTATTCAATTTTTTTCTATTAAAACAGGCTCAGAATTTGTTTGTTTTTCTGAGCTGTTTCCTTTGTCCCAGTAACAACCACAGATCAATTATGCCCTTCTTCTACAAAACCTTACATATGTGCATAACTTTACATACATTAGGTAGTTTCACTGAGTTCACTGGTAGTACACAAAGTTACATATGTAAATATAACCCTATTTGATAAGATGCCTCTTTGTCTCCCTCTAGTGGTTAGAGCATATATAGAGGCTTGTTTCAAAGCTAATGCACCTGTTTCTCTAGCTCAGTAGAGTCTCATATTTTTAGATAAAGAAATCTCAGTCTCCGTCCCTGCCAACAATTCAGAGAGGGGTATGACAGAAAGTTATCTGCATGTGAATATTTGCAGGTCTGGGGCCTTAGTTTCTTCTTTTAAACAGGATTTATTTCCCTTCTTAACTGAATTGAACTTAATAATATAAGGGTGATGTTATGGCACGCAGTGGTGTAGACAAAGAAAGTTTTTTTTCACCTCTCATAAAGCCAGTCATAAGTTTTCAAAATTTGTTATATTATAACTAGTGAGAATTACCATCTGACTTCCACCACTGGTCCTCCAGGACCATCTTTCTTCCTGCTTCATCTGACACAGGTCACCACTATGCTTTAGTGATCCGACAGGACAAAACTGAGAAAACCATTCCTATCCATAGCTGAGGATATAAGAGTGTTGCAATACCTGCCCATCTTTAGAATGTTCTGTTAACTGGACAGTGCTCTCCTCAGTAGTCATCTGAAACCAAACAACTTACATCAGCCTTTGAGGGTAAACTAATACAGTAGCTTCTTTGCTCCCAGAGGCTCTTATTTCCCAAAGCAGCTTACAGTTTTTATCCTGAAACCTTTGCCATCCACTCACTGTGAGAACAATTTATCGTAAATTGCAGCAAAATCCTCTCAAAAGGACAAAAAATAAAGTTCCACTGACTTCACTCTAATCCAAAATTGTCCCAGTAACATCTACAACATTTACAGCAGCAGTAATTTTGCTAAACAGAGATCATAAATTAGACTGCATATGAAGTATAATGCTATATAAAATTCAATTACTTTAGTGGTCCATTCTCTGATGAGCCTAAATGTTTCATGGGAACACAAGAATTCAAAACTGAACAACTGATCACTCAATTTAAATAAAAGATATGCTCATATCTACATAAAAATGGCCAGACTGAGTAAGACCAATTGTCGTCTGGCAGTGGCCAATGCTAGGTGGAACGAACAAAACAAGGAAATTATTGAGTGCTCTATCACCTGTCATCCAGTACCAGCTTCTGGTAGTCAAAGGTTCAGAGACACCCAGACCATGAGGTTGCGCCCCTGGTCATCTTGCTAATAGCCATTGATGAAACTTTCTAATTACTTACTGAACCCAGTTATACTTTTGGCCTTCACAACATCCCCTGGTAAGACATTCCACAGGTTGACTCTGCGAAGTGTAAATAAATGCTTCCTTTTGTTGGTTTTAAACCTGCTACGTATTAATTTCCCCTGTTTCTTATGTTATGTTAAGGGGTGACTAACACTTCCCTATTCACTTGTTCCACACCATTCATGATTTTATAGACTTCTATCATATCTCCCCTCAGTCATCTCTTTTTTAAACTGAACAGTACCAGTATTTTTAATCTCTCCTCCTATGGAAGATATTCCATACTCTAATCACTTTTGTTGCCCTTCTCTGAACTTTTCCAATTCTAATATATCTTTTATGAGATGGAGGTGAACAGAATTGCATACAGTATTAAAGGTGTGGGCACAGCATGGATTTATATAATGGCATTATATTATTCTGTGCCTTATCTATCCCTTTCCTAATGTTTCCTAATATTTTGGGGGGTTTTAGACTGCCAAAGCACACTGAGCAGATGTTTTCAGAGAACTATCCACAATGACTCCAAGATCTTTCTTGAATGGCAACAGCTAATTTAGACTCCATTTTGTATGTATAGTTGGGATTAAGTTTTCTAATGTGCATTACTTTGCATTTATCAATACTGAATTGCATCTGCCATTTTGTTGCCCAGTCACCCAGTTTTGTGAGATCCCTTTTCAACTTCTCACAGTCACCTTTGTACTTAACTATCTTGAGCACTGTATATACTCGTTCATTAGCCCGTTCGTTTATAAACCAACCCCCCAAAATGGATAGGTAAACATAGCAAAAATTGTATGACCCTTTCATAAGACAACCCTATATTTCAGGGGTTGGAAAACTTTGGCTCCCAGCCCATCAGGGTAAGCCCCTGGTGGGTTGGGATGTTTTGTTTACTTGCAGCATTTGCAGACATGGAGCCCCTCAGCTCCCTGTGGCCACGATTCACCATTCCCAGCCAAGCTGAGGGAAGTGGCGCCACTTCCTGCAGCTCCCATTGGTTGGGAACGGTGAACCACGGCCACAGGGAGCTGAGGGGCTCCAAGCCTGCAGACGCTCCAGGTAAACAAAATGACAATGTATTAGATATCAGTTCAATGATTCCATAGAGTTTAAAATCACCAAATTTTGGTGTAGACCCATTTATAAGCTGACCCCCACTCTTTGATGTGTCACTTTTTTACCAAAAATAATCAGCTTAGAAATGAATATATATGGTAATTTAATATCATCTGCAAAGTTTGCCACCTCTCTGTTTAACCCCCTTTTTCAGATCATTTATGACTATGTTGAACAGTACTGGTCAGGTACAGATCCTTGGGGGAATCTTACTATTTACCACTTTGCATTATGAAAACTGACCATTTATTCCTACCCTTTGTTTCCTTTCTTTTAACCAGTTACTGACACATGAGGGGACCTTCCATCTTATCCCATGACTGCTTACTTTGCTAAAGAGCCTCTGGTGTGGAACCTTATCAAAGGCTTTCTGAAAGTCCAAGTACACTATGTCCACTGGATCACCCTTGTCCATATGATTTTTGACATCCTCAAAGAATTCTAGCAGATTGGTGAGGCATGATTTTCCTTTACAAAAACTATGCTGACTTTCCCCAACAAAATGTGTTCATCTATGTGTCTGATAATTCTGTTCTTTCCTTTGGTTTCAACCAATTTCCCTGGTACTGAAGTTAGGCTTACTTGCCTATAATTGCCAGGATTGCCTCCTGAGCTTTTTTTTTTTCTTTAAAGAAATCAGCATTACATTAGCTATCCTCCAGCTATCTGGTACAGAGGCTGATTTAAGTGTTAGGTTACATAGCACAGTTAGTAGTTCTGCAATTTCACATTTGAGTTCATTCAGAACTCTTGGGTGAATACCATTTGGTCTTTGGGATTTATTATTGTTTAATTTATCAATTTATTTCAAAATCTTTTCTGGTGACACCTCAATCTGGGACAATTCCTCAGATCTGTCACCTAAAAAAATTGGCTCAAGTGTGGGAATCTCTCTCACATCCTCTGCAGTTAAGACTGATGCAAAGATTTCATTTAGCTTCCCTGCAATGCCTTGTCTGCCTTGACTGCTCCTTTAGCACCTTGCTCATCCAATGTCCCCACTGATTGTTTGGCAGGCTTCTTGCTTCTGACATACTGAAAAATACATTTTGCTGTTAGTTTTTATGTGTTTTGCTAGTTGCTTTTCAAATTCTTTTTGGCCTGCCTAATTATATTTTTACAGTTGACTTGCCAGAGTTTATGCACCTTTCTATTTTTTTTTAGTAGAATTTGATTTCCAGTTTTTAAAGGATGCCTTTTTGCCTCTAACCACCTTTTTAACTCTGCTGTTTAGCCACAGTGGCATTCTTTGGTCCTCTTACTGTTAGTTTTTTATTTAGTTTGAGCCTCCATTGTTTTAAATAGTTTCCTTGCAGCTTGCAGGCATTTCACTCTCATGACTGTTCCTTTTAATTTCCATTTAACTGGCTTCCTCATTTTTGTATAGTTCCTCTTTTTGAAGATAAATGCTACTGTGGTAAATTTCTTTTGTATTTTCCCCCATTCAAGGATATTAAATTTAATTACATTATGGTTGTGATTACTGAGAGGTTCAGCTATATTCACCTCTTGGACCAGATCTTGTGCATCACTTAGTACTAAAGCAAGAATTGCTTCTCCCCCTGTGGTTTCTAGCACTAGCTGCTCCAAGAAGCAGTCATTAATGGTGTCTGGAAATTTGATCTCTGCATTTCATCCTGAGGTGATGTGACATACCAGGCTACAATCCAGTAGCTGTGTCACCCATGCCCTGTAACCTGGGGTGCCCTTAAAAATGTTTTTCTGCTCACAAACAGTCTCCAGCATGTAAGTCACTTCCAGATATGTCTGTGTGTGCTGCAGCCAACAAATCACACCTTGGCTCTTACCATCCTTAACGTTGGTTACCCCAACACACTCCTAGCCTCAGATTGTCCCCTAGAACTGTATATCGTGTACTGCCCAGCCCTCTCCTGGACACTGAAAATATATTGAGTCCATTATTCCTCAAGGGAATAACATGCACACAGGTTGTTGCCCCAAATGGAGTTACCCAGATATTTCAGTTTGAACACACTGGATTAGATAAAACAAGTTTATTAACTACAAAGAGAGATTTCCAGTGAACACAAGCAATAAAGCATAAAAGTAAAAAATGGTTACAAGAAAAATAAAGATAAGATATTTACTAATGTCTAACTTAACAGGCTATATTAGATTTAAGCAAAGTTTCTCACACTATGCTCTAGCAGATTACTGACCAAACTCAGGTCAGGACCCCACCCTCAGAGTCCAACGACTGCGTGCTTTGTGTCTTCAGCTGCAGTGAATGTGATGGGCAGAGACTGGGTCGGGGAGGCCATTGAGCTGTTTGTCCCTCCTTTTTATAGTGTCAGTCTCCCTCTTGAAAAACATTTCCACTTGAGACCCAGGAGCAAAAAAGTCTATTTCCTGCTGTTTCACCTTTTTGAATTTCCTTTGTTTTCCCTTCTTGCTTGATGACTTTATACTGCTTAAATGCAAATTAAGCAGAGCAAACACTCCTTTGTTTAGAACAGACCTGTTTGCCATCTTTGTTTGGGCAGGGATGTGGAGTTTGGAACATGTGTTAAAAACACCATACAGGAAATCTCATAGTTTCACATACAATGTTGCCACACATATTTTATAAGGGCAATACTGACCTGTAAATTATGAGTTTTCAAATGATACCTTACAAGGCATACTTTATACAAGCACTATTACAATAGTGTGTAGTGTGTGAAGAGAGGGATATATTCTGTCAAAGGTGATGTACCCAGACAATATGGGGATAGTTGAAATCCCCATTATTACTGGATTTTCTGTTTTTCTAGCCTCTCTAATCTATCTGAGCATTTCATAGTCACCATCACCATTCTGGTCAGATGGTCAGTAGTATAATTCTACTGGTATACTCTTATTATTCAAGCATGGAATTTCTCTCCATAAAGATTCTATGGTACAGGTTGATTCATGTAAATATTTTATTGTATGTTCTTAATTGGAGTGATCGCCAAATTTAAATAAAAGGCTGAACATCTGCTCATTTCTAGGACAATGGAATTTTAATTTGAAATTAAAGTCAATTTGAAAATGAAGTATTCCAACTCAAAACCTAGTTAAAAACAATTGTGGTTGAATGTATGTTTCTATGGAGCTTAGCCAAACTGAACATACAATTTTACATTTTCTTTATGACAATCTGAAACCTTAAAAAAAATGTTAGAATGTCTAGAAATGAACAATACCTCACTGCTACAGAATCCTTCACTCACTATCATCCCAGCTGACTTTACTCCACTGAAATATTCTTTCAGCTTTAACTTTTTAAAACAAAGCTTTTGTCTGTATATTTCCTAATTTTTTGAACAAGCACCAAAAGTTAAAAATGGAATGGTGGATGAAATCCAGTAGAGGGAAGCCATGCTCTGATGAATCTTGTAAAGCCAATCAAAGTAGAGCTTCCCTCCTGTAGACTTAAGCAAATCTATAAGAAATGTGTGGGGAAGGAGTGATACCTGGTTGGATAAGGGGGCAGTGGAGATGGGTAGAGCCTTTTATCTACTCTGAAATCTTTGAAATGCTTAAACATTTGTATCCAGGGATGTTTAAGCATTTAAATTTTAAGATAGATACAAGGTTCTACCTTTCCCTGACACTCTTAATGTCCTCTGTCCATTGTACCTCCAGGGCTGGTGCAAGGATGTTTCATGCCCTAGGCGAAACTTCCACCTTGCGCCCTTGCCCCCTGCACCCCTGCCCTGAGGCGCCCCCCCTGGGCAGCTCCCCCCCTCCACCCTGAAGTGCCACCCCTTGCAGCAGCTTCCTCCCACACCCGAGCTCACCCCTGCTCTGCCCACTAGCACGAGCACCCCGAGCATGCAGTGGCTGCTTCACTTCTCCCGCCTCCCAGGCTTGTGGCGCCTAAGCTGATTGGCACCGCAAGCCTGGGAGGCAGGAGAAGTGAAGCAGCCATGGCCTGCTCGAGGAGGAGCAGGGCAGGGGTGAGCTGGGGCGGGGAGTTCCCCTGCGTGCCGTCCCCCGCACTTGCTGCAGGCGGCCCTCCCTGCGCTCCCCTGCCCCAGCTCCCTCTGCCTAAATGCCGGCGGTGACCAGGGCGGCCGAAGATCCGGCCACTGCAGTCACTGCCGAAGAAAATGGCGCCCCCCAAATGCCAGGCGGTCGCCTAAATGGTTGCACTGGCCTTGTGTACCTCTCGTCTATGAACCCCAGTTCCCTGCATTAATTATCCATGACTTTCCCAAACCTTGGCATCTTTCCTCCAGACTCTCCTTCTCAGCTCCTTGGTGTGGCCAAGGGAAGGGAGCACTGCTACACTCTGGTGATCTCCATCTGTCACAATGGCACTGATCTACAACCTTAGCAGCATTAACATATATTCTGGGTTGAGATGCACAGTGGCTAGGGACTTGTCTAAACAGCCTTGCTGTGTGCACTACAGGGGTATGAATTGCAGCACGCAGTAAAGTGTTCTGCTGTAACTGTTCCATGTAGATCCTGCTAGTGCAAACTAAAAGGTTCACATTAATGTAGTCCTCTTTGAAATGAGAGTACATTCATGTAAACTAGGTACCTTTTAGTTCATACAAGCAGGATTTACATGGAGCAGTTATAGCACAGTACTTCAGCGCCTGCTGAAATTCACACCCCTATAGTCTGCATTGTGGGGCTGTGAAGACAAGCCCTAAAATGGGTAATCTGCTATGTGTCCATGGGAGAAGTATGAGGCTGTAGTTTAGGAATTGTGTTATAAGTGCAAGGTACATTAATGTTGCATGGGTTGTGTTTCTTCATCTGTTTGGAAGCAAAAGGGAGTTTCTTGTGGAGGTGCAATGGCCATGGTTGAAGTGATGTGATTATTATTTGTATTATCATAGGGCCTAAGAGCCCAGTCATGGATAAGGACCCCATTGTGCTAGGTGCTGTATAAATACAGAATAAAAATAGAGCCCTTGCCCCCAAAGAGTTTACAATCTAAGTAAGTACTTTGGAGCAGTGTGGATGAGAAGGTACAATTAAAAAATATCCTTTAACTGCGTTAATGACTTTTTGGGTCAGTTTTGCCCTTAAGCAACTTGAACTGGCTTTAAATGAAGTTTGTTTATGGGACTATTGTTTACTGTGCATCTTAGCTTTAAAGTCACACTTCTTTTTTAAAGATTTATAATACAGTATATTTTAATACGCGCTCACACACACTTGTGGGTTTTCCGTGACATGCCTGGATCCATAACAAAATATTTTGTTCATGTTATCTTAAATTCATTTGAGAACCCAGTGTTATCTTGTTCCTTAAGCCTGTAATACAGCACTATGTCTATAGAATGTATAAACCTACTCCAGGATTACCCTGAAACTACTGAAGATGCTTTCGCACTAAAGATCAACCCTGCAAATATACAGTTGTTCAAACTGGTTGAATTAAAAAAAAAGTAAACTATATTCACCAATACAGGACAAATTTCACATATTGCTGCTATCCAGGGTATTATACTACTAGATATTCACAAATATTCGTATGACAGATGAACATGAAAATGTTCAAGAAAAACAAAACATCGCAGCTTTGTACCAAGAATGCATTATTTGCTATTCAATTTGCTATTCATCACTCATAATTCTTCTCTTAAAATGCTTCAATCATCCAATTAATCATACTTATCTCTTATACAGCACTCTTCATCTGCAGATCTCAATGATTTCTATATGTAACATGATAGCTAAAATTCAGAAATGGGTAATCAAATCAGATGGGCTCACTTAAAATTTACCCAGTGAAAATCAGACCTTTAATAATAAGGACCGTGTTTCATTTTTCTCCATGTAAAGTTATATACTGTAGTATTCACTTATAAAAATCAAGGATTTATTGGGACACTGCAAGTAACAATTCCAGCATACACAGGCAAGAATAAAACTTCCTACCAGACTTCCCATCTCTTGTTCAGATTCAATAACATAAGATCAAAACAATACAGCAATTGAGCACTAAGATAAAGACACATTACTATCTATTGGTGGAGGTGCTGGATTATTTTAATATTTATAATAACAAAAACTCCATACTCTGTTCCATTTGTTTATAGCACAGAAATCACTTACTTTTTTTTCTTTTCTTTAAGGACGTCATCTTATGATGCAGTCAAAGTACAATATCAGAGAGAAAAGAAAATCTCTCTCTCTCTCTTGGTTGTGATATACTGTGTATTATGATATCAGCCACAAAATCAAGTTTCGTGTCACAAAAATGGAGGGACTGCTAGAAATTTAGCCAAATTTAGTTGAAGGTAGGAGTTGGTTAAAGCGGATTTAGAGAACAATAGAGAGATTGTGATATAGAGATAGACAGATATTAGAGATTAGAGGCAGAAAGATAAGAGATTAGATAGAAAGGGATAGGGATAGATAGACAGAGATTAGAGACTAGAATATTTTTCTTTAGGGAAGACATGAAAACAGCACAAGTAAATAAACAGCAAAACTCTGGCTCATTTAAAATTAGAATCATGTCTAGGGAACATTGAACCTCCTGGAGTTTAAGGTTTTGTAAAACTCGTGAATTATTTCTTGGTTTGCAAAACTAGTTGGAATCTGCAAACTCTCTATTTCTACAATTTAAGTGAAGTGGGCTGGAACCTTCATGAATGGATTGAATTAAATGGAACTACACTGATTTATACCAGCTGATGATCTAACTGATAGTATATTTTCAAGGAAGAGTCCATTTACTTTTTTAAACTAAAAAGGATTTCCTACCTAAAAGAAACTGTCCAACTGTTCATTAGGATCAAAAGAAGCCCTGTAATCTAATGTAGTCTGGCACAAGTGGTGTCTTGTCTACGGTTCATATACGGTACCTATTTTTTTTAAGTAGAAGTTTCTTCTCACTCCTTTTCCATTCCCTTTTTAACAGCCTCCCTGTATTGGTTTTTTACTCTGCATGCTTTTTGTTTCACTTTCCCACTTTTTTCACTACAGTTTTTCACACTGCCCCATTCACCTTCTTTTTCCACAGATTGTCCTAAGTACAATGCTAACACAATGCTGGAGCTCTGAGTCAAACATTTGAACTCACAGTGCATTCAAAGGGCTTCAGAATTAGGCAAAATTATTTCCCTTATCTCTAATAGTCCATATGGAGAGTCTCAGTCACTCTGGAGCATGCACAACCTCCCAGCTTCTTTGGTACAGATCCTCAGCGGGTGTGAATCAGTATTGCTTCGAAGAAGCCAATTGAGCTACACCAATTTACACCAGCTGAGAATCTGGCCCTTTATTATAATTCATTTTACTCTTTTTTCCCCCTTCGTGAACTGGGATTTAATGCTCATGAAAGTGCCAGATTGTCAGCCCTGGTATCTAGTATTTGTGCACAGAGCAAGTTCTGCTTGCCCATTCTGCCCAGCAATGTGTCTCAGCCATATTCTGGAGGAGTTATGTTTCAGGCCATTTACCCTTATCTGGTGTCTATGTACAGTTCAGACATTTGGAACTGTAGTGAAAATTCTTCCTACTTGTTCTCAGATCCATCCACTCCTGGAACCATTTGTCTTATTAAGGCAAGGACAGCTTGTTTTTAACACTACATAATCTATAACTCTAACACAATAGAAAGACCGATATGGCTTGGGACCTGGTTATATTAAGGATCACTTGTTTCCCTGTGTGGTGTTATAACAGCTGAGGTCACATATGATTCATATGTTTGTGAACTGGAGACTGTTTTTTATCACTTGAGAGTTTCTGGCCATGGAGCTCACTTCATCTGGAAATCAACCAGAATCTTTGTTTATTTACCTTCAACAATAGTTGCTGGAGGGTGTGGGAGAAGGAATGGGCAATGTTTGTCCTGCCTATTATGAGCAATTACATTAATATTTAATTATACTTGTTATCCTCCATATTGTGAGCCCATTGTGAGCAATTAAATGTGATATATATTTAATTCACATCGGCTGGATGAAAACTTTGTAGCAAATAATGTATTCAATGAATTTCACCCCCATTTCTGTTTGTGAATTGTTGTAAACATCGAGTATCAGAGGGGTAGCAGTGTTAGTCTGGATCTGTAAAAGCAGCAAAGAGTCCTGTGGTACCTTATAGACATCAACGTTCTTGAATTTGCTCATTGTGCATAATCATTTAAGTGTGAAATCTTTGGTCTGTAGCTTGTTGGTGATCAGTTCATCCTGAATATTAGAAATTCTAAACTCAAGCTGTTTTCACTGGAGGCATGAATCCCCGAGTATGTTTTTCTTCCTCAGTTAGATGAGCCTGTGAGAGTGTGAACTGTGATATGGGGAGGAGAAAAAATAACATATGTATTGACTCCAGTTAACCACTCTTCTCAGAGGCTGCTAGGAGTGGGAGGAGTCTGAGGGACTTTATAAACTAGACCAAGCTCATTCCACAGACAGAGAAGAGGAACAGAGACAACACCCAAGAAGACTGGAGATTAAATGAATGGTAGGGGAAAACACAGCTCTGGAAAGGGGGAGAAGGAGAGAAAATCACCTTGGGAAAAAGGTATTGAATTTGGGCAGAGTTGGGCACAGGCTGGGCCCTACCTCCCTAGGAAACTGTGAAATTACCTGAGAGGTATGAGAACTTTATAGGGAAATGGGACTAAAGACTTTGGATGTGGCTAAGTTTGCTCTTTTTTTTTCCCAGTTCAATGGCCCAGTTCAATGACCCCAAGTTTCCCCATCTACTTGGTGATGCTATGAACTAATGTGCTATTAGAAATGAATACATAGAAAAGCCCTATTTCCTTGAAGTAATTCCCAGGGTTTCACAGGATGAATAACATAGTCACGACTAATATTTGAATCCAGGCCATTGCTTACTCCTGCTCCCAGCTGTTCCCAAGGGGTTGGGCTTATGACATTTTTTAAAATACTGGCCAGCTACCTGAATTGATTCTAGCTAGGCCCTTTAAAACAGAACAGGGGCAGGTCCCCAGTACCATTAACACCAGTTGCCAAGGGACCTTTCAGCAGCCAGATGATCTGCCACCCAGGACTTGCAGGGCCTCAGCAAACTGCTTACCATTGCCCAGCACACCTCACAGAAGTAAGTGTGGCAATACCATACCATGCCATCCTTCTGCGCTGCTGCTGGCAGCGACTCTGCCTTCAGAGCTGGGCTCCTGGACAGCAGCTGCCCAGCTTTGAAGGCAGCACCACCGCCAGCAGCAGCACAGACGTAAGGGTAGCAGTACTGCAACCCGCCCCCCCATACAATAACCTGTGACCCCCCCACACACAATTCCTTTTTGGGTCAGGACCCCTACAATTACAACACCATGATATTTCAGATTTAAATAGGTGAAATAATTAAATGTATTATTTTAAAAATCCTATGACCATGATATTAACAGAAATGGACCGTGAATTTGGTAGGGCCCTAATAATTGGTTTCACCTACAAAGGCACTCACTATCACTGTGCTACAGGGTAAGTCCTCCAGGCTAAGTAGCAATGCTGCACTTCTTGTACACTCTTCATATAGACTCTGATTCCTCGGATGACACACTCCCTGTTGGGGCCAGAAACAAAGCAGCTCAGGACAGGGCAGTTGCAGGCTCCTGCTACATGGAGCAGCAAGATATTTTGTTACCACATTTCTGCATGTAGTCCCTGTTCAGAATAAAGGTTGTATCTGGACTTGTCTGCTTGTCAATGAGATTCTACATGGTACCAGGAGTGGAAGGCGCAGCATGCTGGCAGACCTAGTAAGAAATCACACTGAAATGGCTGATACAGAGCCTCTGCACTTGAGAGTAACTCCCCCACAAGCTGTGAGAATCAGGGGAAGTGCTGAATGTGCCTGGAAACTGTTCAAATAGCAAGCTGAGCTGTATATGAAAGCCACTGGGGCAAAGAAAGTGGAGGCTGAGCAAAAGATTGCTCTGCTCTTAACACTGGCAGGCACAGAAGCCCTAGATGCATACAATGCATACTATACAGATGGTGGTGGGGAAAAAGAGGAAAGCTTTGCCGAAATAATGAAAATGTTTGAGGATCATTGTGTCCCTAGAAAAAATGTTTACTTTTGCAAACTATATATACAGGGTGTGAACGCAGAATGAAGAGGAGACAAAAGAGTTTGTCACAGGCTTCAACTTGAAAGTCAGACTTATGAATATGGAATATTAAAAGAGTCTGTCATTAAAGACAGATCATCCTGGGATGTAACAATAAAAAATCTGTGACCTGTTGCTAAATGAGATGGATCTGACACTAGAAAGGGCAATATGTATACCCCAAGCAGTGGAACAAACAGAAACACAAATAAAAATCCTAGGGAAAGGCACCAAGCATATGACTGAGAATATCATAGCTGAACCACCAAGGGAAACATCACATAAATTAAATTGACTGGAGACTAAAAAATGGAAAGCAGGAAACAATGTCAGCAATGTGGCTACTAGCATGAGTATAGGAAATGGCATGCATTCAGGCAAATATGTAAGAACTGTAATAAGTCCAGCCACTATGCTAATATGTGCAGAGAAAGCAGGAAAGTGTATGTATTAAGTGCAAAAATGGATTCCCCAAGTGAAGACAAATAACTGTTCTTAAACATAACAATGGAGAAGGCTGAATACTCCAGTGCTCAGCTAATTAAAATGTGCACAAATGGCACATTTATGACATACAAGATAGATACTGGGGCACAAATAAACGTAATAACAGAAACTGAAAAAGAGAGCTGTAAAGTGCACATAGAAGTGGATGAGTCAAAAGAATCTGTGTAAGACTGTAATGGAGGTACAATTCCAGTGTTGGGAGACTGCACACCGACACTTAAATACAAAGGGAAAACAAGAAAACAAAAGTTTGTGGTGGTAAGCAAAGGCAAGCAACCAGTCTTGAGCCTAGACACGAATGAGGTGTTTGGTCTCATTAAGAGGATGTCTGACATAGAGAGATAGAAAAACAACATAAAACCAGATATGAAAGTATTTATAGCATCATATGAAAGTATAGTCACAGGAAATATACAAGATACAGTTAAGAGAAAATGCAGAACTTGTGGTACATGCTACAAGTTCTGTAAGATTTAGGAAGATGCTGCAAAACATGACAGCAAATGGTACCATTTGGAAATTAGAAGAACCAACAGACTGGGTTCAGTCCTTAGTAACTGTAGAGAAAAAAGAGGACTACAGCTGTGTATGTTCCCGAAGGAGCTGAACAAAAACATAAATAAAGAACATTTTCACTTGACCACAAGATGTGAACTACTGTCTGAGATGACAAGAGTCAAATTCTTCAACAAATTAGATGTATTAGCAAGATATTGTCAGATCCCCTTGTATACTGAGAGCTCCATGACCTGCACTTTCAACACATCATTTGACAGATACTGCTTCCTAAGGGTATGTCTATACTACCCGCCGGATTGCCGGGCAGCGATCAATCCAGCGGAGGTCGATTTATCATGTCTAGTCTAGACATGATAAACCGACCCCCGAGCACTCTCCCATCGACTCCTGTACTCCACCGCCGTGAGAGGCGCAGACAGAGTCTATGGGGCAGTGGCAGCAGTCGACTCACCACAGTGAAGACACCACAGTTATTCACGTAGCTGAACTTGCGTAACTTAAATTGATCCCCCCCCCCCAGTGTAGACCAGGCCTAAGAGTGCCTTTTGGAATATATTCAGCTCCACATGTATTTCAACAAGAAACAGCTGGATGATAGAAAACAGGAATTTATATCTTAAAACCAACAGAAAACAGAATTCTAAGATCAACACAATATGAACCAGCAATAATGGAAAAGCAAATCTCCAGGTTTTCATTTGGATTACAACACGTTCCTAAAACCAAATTTTGTTCTCATCTACTAAGATGGAACTTTTTTCATTTGCTTCAATTGGAGCTGAGCCCATGTAACCGGGAATAGTATTCTGGCCACACTTAAGTAATGTTCTTAAGCACATGTCTGATACATGTAAATATTCCCATTGACTTAAAGTTAAACATATGCTTAAGTATCTTGCTGAGGAAACAACAGTGATAACTATTGAGTTAATCCAGGGGACAATCCTTAAATCAGGGAAATGAATTAATTTTGACTGTGCCCCTTGAAACAGAAGAGGTGGGGAACAGCCCCTGATAACTGTACTTGCCCCATGCAGATGCCATACAATCTCTTTAGGAGCATCTCCAATTATTAAGAGTGCAGTGTTTCCTAGAAGTTAAAGCTCTGGTGAAGGCCTCAGCAGATCCTAGTTCTAGTCCGAGGTCTACTATGGGTGACCTCACGCTAGTGATTTCCTCTCTGTAAGCCTCAGTTGCCCCATCTGTAAAATGGGGATAATAATATTGACCATTTTTTTAAGTGCTTTGTGATCTACTGAGAAAAACCCGACAGCCTAAATGTGTGGTGGGTTCTTTTTGTGGGGTGTACAAACCTCGTGGGGGCCATCCAAGGGTTAATGAACCGTCCTGGGGCTAAATTGCCTGGTCTTGCCATGTCTGTAAGGCATGGAGGGAGGATGTAAAAGGGAGCAGTCCAGCTTAGATGTCAGCAGAACTGGGAAGAAGATAGATTTTCAGTCTTCTGGCCCTTGAAACTGACTGACTGACTGAAGGCAAGAGCTGCTAGGGTGACTGCTGTCTGTTGGGGTCATTTCTGAGAAACAAGGAGGTCTTGCTACTGAACCATTACTTTGGGACTATTATTAGAGACTTGCCTTTGGGTGCTAAACTAGGCTATGGCCTACCAGAGGCCTCTTGAAGGAAGGGAGGCCTGCTGTGGGCTTGTGTCAGTTTGTTTTCTCTTTTTCCCTCTTGTGGATCTTTAGTAGCTTTGGATGGGAAGATTCCTGTGAGACTTAGCTGGAGGGCTGGACCTGTGCTGCCTATCCCCTAGATCAGTGTTTCCCAAACTTGGGACACCGCTTGTGCAGGAAAAGCCCTTGGCGGGCCGGGCCAGTTTGTGTACCAGCCGCATCCACAGGTCTGGCCGATCGCGGCTCCCACTGGCCGTGGTTTGCTGCTCCAGGCCAATGGGAGTTGATGGAAGTGGCGCGGGCCAACGGACATACTGGCCGCCACTTCCAGCAGCTCCCATTGGCCTGGAGCTGCCAACTGTGGCCAGTGGGAGCCGTGATCGCTTGGACCTGCAGATGCGGCAGGTAAACAAACCGACCCGGTCCGCCGGGGGGTTTCCCTACACAAGCAGGGTCCCAAGTTTGGGAAACACTGCACTAGATAGTGAGGACTTGAGGCTGGGAGAGTACAGGGCCAAACCACAAGGGAGTGCTGTGGGAGACCCAAGCTGTGACAGTTTTATTCTGTTTTCTGGTATATTTTTTTAAATCTTGAATTTAGGATGTTTGCCTGTATTTTGTGAGAGATATAAGCAAATAGCTATAACTTATTGGAGGGTAAATTACATTTTCAGGTAAAATGGAATTGGCATCCTGCCCAGCAGTATGTCTCTCTGCTGTTCCACGGTTCCCCAAATGTGAGAGGAGAGTGAAACGACATTCCATTATCAAGCTAAACTTGTACCGAACACCTGGAGGTTTAGTTTAGGTTCCCTTGAAACTGTGATGCTCAGAGCAATAATTATCTAACAGGTAAATCAGATGCTCTCCAAGACTGTTTCTAGTGACATGTGGAGCCATCTTTTAGCCAGGTGAAATATCTCTTGGTTATGAAAACCATTGGACTTATTTCTATAAACATCTATTCAAATGTTTTGGACATTTTTATTAAATGTTAACAATTGTTTCTTTCTTTCTAATAGACATTTCATTATGCTGTGGCATTAAGAATTAAATATTGAGTGAATGTGACTGGTAAGATTTCCTTTAAAAAAATTAATGCATTTTCTATTATTTGGGATACACAGTAGTATATCTGGTTAACCAGGGAGTCCCATCCCATGGCACCCTCAAAGGCACCCGCATTAGGCTTCCAGCTCCTCAGCCATCACCTCTATTGGATGGAGATGCGCCTCTCTCTCCCTCCTAACTGGGGTTTTTCCAGGCTGCACAGTTCCCTGACTACATTGGGATAGTCCCAGCAAGCCAGACAGCCTAAACAGGCAAGAGTCTGCACTTTTCTTCCTCTCCGAAGGCTATGAACAGCTGTAATTGCTGGAACTGAGGAATATTGAAAGGGAAAAGAGGGCATAGAATATGCATGTCTATAGGCCTGTATACAAGGCGCATCATGCCAACATACTTGAGACTAAAACTACATTATATCAAAACAACATTCAGAATGACAGATCCCAGTAAGTAAAAGGTTAAAATGAAATCTGAAATGGAAAGTAATAGGATGATTTTAAATTCTGAGTCAGGAATTAGGTTAGGCTGCATGTTTAGGCAAAGCATGAAGTAACAACAGATCATAATGGGATTTTAGCAAAACTATTTTCTTCTTGACTACAAACCTGAGGCTTGAGCCACTGCCCAATGAAGTCAATGGGAAGACTCCCTTTGACTGAAATAGAAATTGGATCAATCCAGTGGGCCCCAGTCCTGGAATGAGTTCCACACTGACTGTGACTTCACTGGGGCTCATTACAGGATCAGGGCTATCATGACAACTTAACAGTAGCTCACTTGGGCCTGATCAAACCTCACTGAAGGTAACAGAAGTATTTCCATTGATTTCAGTGGGCACTGGACCCGGCCCTTTGTGACAGCAAGTAAAAATAAGACTTTTGTATTGGTCAGGGGTCTCTGCATTGGTAGTAAGTCAGTTGCACTCTGAGGAGTTGACCGTACAAAGAGAAGTCAATGAGACTCCATGCAAGTGCAAGGGTATGACATAAATCTCTTGGCAGGATTGGGGCCTTATTTTCTGAGACTCTATTTGGTAGTTAGGAAACATAGTGATAAGGAAACAAGCACCAAAAACAGAGCCTTAAAAAATAAGACACTGAACCTGCAAAGAGCTGGCAGACCCTTGCACCAGCATAGAGCCTTACTAAATCCCATGAGGCTGGGAGTATCCATCTGTGTGTGTCTCTATAGGATCAGGGCCTTGTTTCTTAAGAAATGATCAATGATAAGAGGAGTGAATGGGGAGACACCCCCTAAAGAGATCTTCTCGCCAGGAAAGTGAAAGTCTTGCCACAAAATGTTGCCAATAAAGATACCTCTCCAGTTTATGTCAGCCAGGTCCAGAAAAGTCTATATGGAGAGAATCAAGGGTAGCTTACTCAATTAGCATTTTATCAGGATTGTTGTACTACTAAGCAAATATTTTGTAGGGAGGAAGTCCAATAGTAGACCTTGACATTAGGAAAAATGAGATTGGCTTTAACTTTACAGTCTTTGAGATCAGCTCAATTGACTTTGGGCCTTTTCCTTTGCCAAACGGAACTATTAGTGAAGTTTTCAACTATTTGAAAATCTGGTTCAGTAAGTTCATAGTAAGGAGAAAGGAAAAAGTACAGTGTTGAAAAGAGGACTTTTTATAGCCTTAATCCAACCCATCCAACATTTTACAGCTTTCTCGGTTTTGAGCGATTTGATTAAGTCGAAGACAGAAGCAGGAGTAAATCATATTAAATGTATGATACATTTTAAGGAATCTATCTGCTCCTTTTATTTATAATATCATCAAAAATTTTCAAGATCACAGAGAAAAAGCACAGTATGTAATCCACATATATAGTCCCTAATCCTGGAATTTGATCCACGCAGATCTTGTTGGTTACATGAAACTCTGCTGAAAAATCACAGGGGGTTCTCCTTGCCAACCTCCATCCCCAACTACAAGGAAAGGGGGATACAAATCTGATCCGACATCTAATCCGACATTCTAGCCCAGTGTACTTGCCCTTGATTTGTATTAGAGGGTGCTTTTTTGGTGGGTTATCTTGATTGTTGAGTGCAGCTCAATTTCCTGAGGTGCTCTGGCTATTAACTGTTTGTCTATTGGTCAGGAAGAACATTTCCCAAAGTGTAAATTGGATTTAGAAGTCTGGGGGTTTCACCTCATGCAAAGCACCAGAGAAGCTTGGTTTGGGGTATGTAAAGTTAATTATCATGTTTATGATCAATGTTGTACTGTCTATATTGATGCCCAATATGGTGCCATAGAGGTGTAGTACACCACAAGGCTATCTTCTCACAGCTAGTTTTATACTGAGTTCAATAAAGTGTCAGCCTATGAATTGATTATATCAAATTGGGAGGAGGGGGGAATCTTATTTTCCTGTGCTGTTGAACTACAAATACAAACAGAGAAGGTAGAGAGAAGAGCAGGTAAAGGAAGAAACAGGGAGACATAGTGCTGCTCAGTATACCATGTGCTACACTAATTCAGCATAGTATCAGAGGGGGTGTGAGGATGCTTATTATCTTGTGTCCTAGAAGGGTGTCGCATCCCAGTGAGTTGTGACCAGGCTCTTTAATACTAGAAGAGATTGAGCTTTCCAATTTTGATTTTTATTTGTATACATATTGTATAAAATAATAAATCAAGTGCCAGCAAGAGTTTTTCCTTAGATATATTTGGCATATCTATCTGTGGGATAATATGTGTCAGACCTTGAATGAGAAGTGAGAAGCTTCTGAGATGCTGCATGAGGCCACTGACTGAGGTGCCCAATGGGATTTTTAATATTCAGTTCTTTCAAATTACCTGTAGAGCCAGATGATTGGTTATGTTTAGTGTTGTGGATTCACAATATGTTTGCGGCGGGGGGGGTGGGGGTGTCTTTCACAATGTGGCACTGTAATCTCTCTTATATTAAGTAAAAGAGAGGCTGTTGGTCTGTATATGTCATACACCCCTGTCTTTGGGCTCTTCTTTTTGTAGTATCCCACCTTGTCCACCTGTGAAACAATAATGTCAGGCAAAATGTGTGTTTAAAGGTGGTGCAAAACTTATTTTTCATGTAGTATAACTGTAAAAGCTTCATGACCCACCTACCAGCTTTAAATAACAGAATGCTGAAAGAATATATGTGACAAGAAAATAAGGTTCTTATCATTTAGTCATTGCTTGGCCACCCGACTGGTCTCTTAACACTTGTGTTGCAGCTGGGAAAGAAAAGCCACCCCATGCCTAACAGGGTTAGCAGGATTTAATATACAAACAGAATAAGGCTTGTAGTAAGGAGGCATGGCCTCCCTCTGAGACTGATGGAGAAGAACCACCACATGCCCTTGTGGGTGGTGCTGGGAGATCCATGCCTGCCTTGCTGGAAGTATAAAAGGTGGGCCTTGCAACTCTTTTGGGTTGCAGCTGGTGAAGGAGACAGACATCATCCACCCACTGCTGGAACAGGAGCCTAAAGGGGACCTCTGCAGCACTGAGGACTCGCCAGAGCTGCCAGCTGATCAGGATGCCAGGGAGCTGCTGGAACTGCCACTGGCTGTATATGCCAGGGAGACGGAGAATGGCCATGGAGTAGGGGTTGTAGGAAGTAGTCCAGAGACACCGGATAGTAGTCCAGGTGTGTTGTTACCTGAATCAAGGTCAGCATGTTTCGACTGGATCCCCGCTGACCCAGTGGCAGAACCATCTGCCACTTGTTAGGGCCCTGGGCTAGACCTGGTGGAGTAGAGAGGGCCCAGCTCTCACTACCCCCTGCTGCCAGGCCCACCCTGGGGTGGCAGCCTCCCCACCTCAGGCCAACAGGCCTGCGTTTGTCTCCATCTGCCAGAACCAGGACATGAGACTTTTTGGTGTGCCACCCTGCCTGAAGGCCTGAGCCTTTAGACTGTATACTGCTCTGCCCTGCCTGAGGCCAGAGCCCCGGATTACTTGTGGCTTGGCCCTCCCTAGAAGGCCATGGCTTTAGAGATTGCTAATTCCCCAATAATCCTGGCCATATTAGGGACCGAGAGTGAGAGGATGTGGCCTACCTCCAAAACTGATGGCGGGGGGGAAGGACACGCACTCCTATAGGATCTATCCCTTCTGGGTGAAATCCTTAAGGACATATTAGCAGAGTACTGAAATGGTAAATAGGCCAATTCCTTGTAGATAGTTATCAAAGCCATGTTAAATAGACTAGAATCCTTGATATGTAGCCAGTATTAGAGGATCAAAAGTAGATACTAATTATATTTGTCTGTGTTTACCTATATCTTCTTAGAAATTTAATAATGCAATCTAATTAGCCTGTAGATGCTAAAATTCTGTTCCTATCTTTAATGATTCATTACAGTATTCTATTGATTCAGAGGTCAAAAGGGAATATTATCATTTAGCTGTGACTTGTGTTGTATTAATATTGTCTTCATTTCTCTTTGAAATTCGTAACTCCACATAGTAAAATTACCTGTAAACTGTTTGAATGGTTAATTGCCTTATGTTAATGAATACAACTAGTTACCAGTGTATGTCTAGGAAACAGATTAGTTTCAAAGCAACAATGTACATGGCCTTCCTTGGATGAAGAATCGATAATCTGTAAGTATTTGCTCTCAAGAGGCTTATCCGCTAAATTTCAACTTGGAAGTTTTGATCCTTTCTATTTCAGATCTGCTTAAACTTTGATGGGAAAAGTTTAAGACCACAAGACTGAGGTCTCCAGGTCTACTCCGAATTAACACTGCAATTCTCGTGGAAGAATGTTAACATGCTCTGCACATGGACTGCCTATTAGACTATAATCCTTTTAATTGATTCCAGAAGGATTTTTATGAATCAGCAGCTTCACCATCTCTGCCATGAAACTTACCTAGGGACTTTATTCTAATCTGTATGTATATTGATCTTTTAACCATAGCAACTCTTTTTTTCCTTTTTATTAATAAATCTTAGATTTAGTTAATAAGGATTGGCTCTAAGCATGTATTTGGGTAAAAACTAAAATATTCATTGACCTGGCAGGTATGTGTCTGATCTCTTGGGATTGGTAGAACTTTATATATGGTGAATAAGGTTTTTATTAACCTTCACTATGTTAGACTTGGCTGTCTGGGTGGGAGCCAAAGGCTGGATTGCTTAAAGGAGACTATTTTGGATTCTGGGAACCAGTAAGGTATTACAGAAGCTGCTTGGGTTATTGGCTTGGTGAAATCTAATTACAGAATAAATCACCAGTTTGGGGATTTGTCTGCCCTATTCTTTGCCATTTGCCCTGAATAAGCATTCTCAGTATGGCCCCTCCAGGCATCATGGTCACACAGGGGTAAAACCAAAGCTGCAAGAGAGGTAAAAAATTGTTCCCATTTGTCCAAATGGGGTTAACTCTGAAACTCTTCAACCTCCATTTGGAAGAAAGAGAGGTCAGATACCAAAAACTTTTCACTGGCAGGATTTAATAATCTCTGGTGTGTAGGGTTATATTTATGACTCCCTAAAAGCTCTAGGAAAGTGTTTGCTAGTATATAACACTACCACTGGGCTGATGGCCTGGCTTGTAATGATGTTCTGTCTCACCAAATTACACCATTTACCTGACCCACTTTGTATAGGAATAAACCATACTGCTGCTCACCTTGTGTTATCTGAATCTCCTGGTGTTTCTTCTTCACATAATCTTGCACATATATATATTAACCAGCCATTTGGGGCTTTGACAAAAGACAGACAGCTTTTCCACAGATCAATATCAAAATATTCTTCTAACAATGGTGTCAGTGCAATTTTTTAGGCCTGACTGCACCTTTCCCAACTAGGACTTGTGCTGAAGGAGAATAAAGAACCATTGATTTTTGAAACATGAACTGACTGTTACTGAAATATGGTTAACTAACTTGTGTATACCTTAAAGCAGTGGGACAGTTTCTGTAATGAGTGGCTTACCTTATTTTCTAGAGAGCCTCAATATGTTCAAGTCAATTATTCCACCCACAGAAACAAGGTTTCTTTAATCAATATCTACTCAATTCCAAGTACATCAAAATCACCCAGTACAATTAAAACTGCCTTCAGCGCTACAGATTTGAAAAACTAGCAGCTAAGGAGTAACAGAAGTTTAAGGCGAAGGGCCCAATCCAAAGAGATTCCCCTATAAATACAGAATACATAATTTCTGGGCCTGATTCAAGGTTTCGTAAGTCACATTTGTACCTCTGGCAGCTTAATTAAGGGGCCTTAAACCAGGCAGAAATGGCTTCCAGGAACATCCCTGCATAAGGGATTCCTCATGTAATATACAGCTTCTAGAATGGGTCTATGCTTGTCCCCTCTTCCTGAACATAGGGAGAGGCTATGGCTGGAATGTGCGACACTCCAGTTCTTCTCAGCTGGTGGATGGCCCGTTGGAGTCTATTACAGCAAAAGGGTAAATTAACACAGACTTGAAGGTGCCTATTTACACCAGGAGCCAGACAAGCTCCTGGATATCTCAAGAATATGGAGAGCATAAAGGTGATTTAAAGCCTCAGTTGCTCCCCCACCACCACCACTGTTCCTGGGCTGTACACGGGATTTCAAAGGGACTAATCACATGTTTAACGTTAGGCACATAGTTAAGTGCCTTGTTGAATCAAAGCCTCAAGGCTAATCTACACTACAAAAACTTTTGCCAGTATAGTTATACCTGCAAAGGCCCCTAGAGATGTAGCTTATACCAACAGAACGAGTTCTGCTGGTACAGTTAAACCTTCCTGAATGACATAACTTATACTGTCAAAAGGACCTTTTTGCTGGTGTAACTGAATCTACATTTTTTTTTGTCAGCATAGCTGTTATGGCCTCAGATGGCCCGAGGTACTCTGCAAGAACGAGACCGACTCCACACTGAGAGTAACTGGTTTTTTAATGAAGGTTACCGTGACAAACCCGCAACGGGGACTCCGCTCATTGCTGCCATTAAGGCGGGGAACCCAGCACCCAAAGACTTGAGCCTGGTTCGAAGTCCAAAGACTAGTATAAACCAGGCTCCTATTTATCTCACTAACAGCAAAGCAGCACAAACATAACAAAGCAAGGCCATCCGCTCTCTAGAACTGCTTCCCATGGCTCACCGCCAGGGACTTATCACATAGCGGTCTCAACCGGTTATACTTGGCTAAAGCTGGGGCATTATGACCTGTAGTAACCGGAGCTGAGAAAGCGGACTCAGGGAAAATACCTAGCTAGTCCGTAACAATCTCTTCCGCAACTCCCTGCTCTCCTACAATCCTCCCCTCGCTTTCTCAAGCGACTCCAAGGACCATGAGGGCCTCGCAAGGGCATGCGCTATGCAGCAACAGCGGCGGCCACACAAGCAGCACAAATAAAAGCAAACAAGGCCAAGCAAGCACATAAGGCCAAGTGCTAGGCCCTGAACAATATGGGCAGCCCATCCACGCAGCGAAGACAACCAGGACCACAGCCAGGTATCCCCTTGTTGTTGGCGAATGCCTTCCGCCAAACGTCGGAGGCGCTCCAGGTCATCAGTGATGGTGGATCCTGCATCTGTAATATTAAAACAACACATGCCAACAAAATCCAAACAGGAATGGCCATGGCGCAAAAGCAAATAATCAATAGCCATACGATTCTGCAGCACTCCCCGGCGAACTTCTCCTAATTCCTGGGTTAACAAAGCAAGCACAGTAGAGGTTAAATTAAGGGCTTTGGCCACAACACAAGCAAGGTGTGCCACAGCATGGTAATTATGTGCCACCATGCCTGGGAGGCCAATCAAGGTAAAGGTAAGGGCCGCAGCCTTCCGTTCCGAAAACATATTAACCCCTGCCTTACAAGTAGAATCCAGTGGAATGCTCTCTCGCCGATACCGGTACTGGCCCTTGGCGCCCCTCGAGGGATGGGGAAAAAGAAGAGGGGCTACCCGACCAATGGCGCAGGGACCCCCGGAACTATTGGCAGGAACATAGGTAAATGCAGTGCGCCCACACAATAAAAACCATCCTATGGGCAATTTCATATGCCCATATGCAAAGGATACCTCGCTCTTATGGCGTCAAAGCAACTCACCATTGGTATGATCCACTGCTACATGCCGGGCATTAACAAAATACATACACATGCCTGCAGCCGTCACATTGGCCAGGCGAAAGGAATACATACTCGCATCCAGGGTGTATGTGGCAGCTCCAGGACCTAGGGCATACAATTCCTTATATGAAAAATCTTTAGCAATCGCAAATAGCCATGAGTGCCGTTGCAATACCTCCAAATCAGTACAAACACCAACAAAACAGGTTTCCATAAGGGTCCCTACGGCATACACACGGGGGAGGCAAAAGGCTGTCGCATTTATGGCACTCTGCGCTAGTGTCACCCAAGCATTCGTAGGTAACATGTCACCTTGAGCGGCGCCTCCCCTTACAAGGAGCGCTGCGATAAACGCGATAATGAAACCATTCGGGGGTAATCCTCTCCTTCTGGCAAAATGTAAGTCCAGCCATCCCCCGTCGCCAGGGCCACGGCGGCTTGTGGATCGCGTTGTGGTATCGTCCACCAGACGCTCGCTAGGACGTGCCATGCCGTATCGCTCGGGGCTTGCGGCTCCAAACCTGCAGGAGGTAATGGGATAAGTTTACATAACGCCTCCCCTTGCTCCCATTGCACAGGTTCCGTGCCCACATTTGCACACGTAAGAAGACTCAGCGAGCGATCAGTGCTCAGCCAATACGGGGGGTAATTCTGCACATCTCTAAGGGTCGGCGACACATAAAAAAGACAGGGGGGGTCGCACCACAACTGCGACTGGGCAGACCAGGGGGTCACCACTTGTCCCACTGGCACCGTGCAGGGGCCAGGGGCATGCAACACCACCACACCTTGTGCAGGGTCTACAACTCCCGGTGTATGCTGGAGCTCCACCCGCAGGGTCGTCAGCATCTGGGGGGCCACCGTTAGCCGCTGAAAGGGTGTCTGGCCTCCGCCCAGCAAGCGGTTATTAAGCAGCCACACAGCTTGCTCTAAAACCCCCGTTCAACCTCGCAGCGTGTGAGTAGGTGTAAGGCGGCGGATCTGGTCCTTTAAAAGCCCGTTAAGGCGTTCAATAAGGCCACTTGCGGTAGGTGCATAAGGAAGATGGTAATGCCAATCTATGCCAATATCAGCGGCCCAGGTACGGACGGCCTGGGCCGTAAAGTGGGTCCCCTGATCGCTTTGCACTGAGCGAGGGGTCCCGTAGCGGGAACACAATTGCTGCAATGCCGTTAGTGTGGTTGTCGCTGTTGCAGACGCGCTTGGGTGTGCAAACAACACTCCGGTATAGGTATCCACCGCCGTCAGGGCATATTGCCAGCGCCGCTCCTGGGGTAGTGGGCCTATATAATCCACTTGCCAGTCCTGGCAGGGGCCGGTGGCTCGATATATTTGGCCGACCGGCCCCGAAAGGGCCAGGGGAGCCACACGAGAGCACACCGAACAACTCGCTCGGGCGGTGCGGCACGCGGCGAGCGGCAGGTACACACCCTGCCGCCATGCCGCGTATCGCGTCGCACGGGCCCCACGATGGCCCCCCTCGACATGGTAGCGCTCCGCCACCTGGACTGCCTCACTACGGGTCATCTCGTCTGCCGCTGCATTCCAATGGGCCTCCGTTGTTTCAGCCTTGGTGTGGGCGTCTACATGTCGTACGGCTAGAGGGGCTCGCTTGGCGTAGTACAGAAGCTGCTGCCAAAGTATCGCCCCCACAAGGGCCGGCCGGCTAGTTCCCATCCCTTCGCCTCCCAGGCCGTCACCCAGGTGCGGAGACCCTTGTAAAGCGCCCAGCTGTCGGTGTACAGGTACGTGCGTGGTGGGGACCCTGCGATAGCCAGGGTAGCCGCCCTCAGCTCCGCCCACTGGCTGGAGCCGGCCATCCCCCACGCCATAGCTACCACATCCGCGTACGGGGCATACGCGATGGCCCTCCATTGCCGGGTTCCCTGGGCGGTGTAGGCTGCCGATCCATCCGTAAACCAAGCATAGCATTGTTCCTCGGCAGGCAGCTGGTCCACCGGTGGGGCCTCCGTTACTGGTGAGGGGGGCGCCGGATCTTCCACGGGGGGCAGGTCATCCGTGAGCGAGGGTACATGTTCAAAGGTAACAGCCCCCAACAATACAGCATGGGGGGTGGAAATTGTGGGCCGGCCGAGCAACATGCGCTTCTGCAGATAGTGCTGCCATTTGAAGTGAGTGGAGCTCTGCGCAACTCCGGTTTGCACTTGGCCGGGGTCCTCCTGTACCCAACGCCCCAGAGGAATGGGCGTCCGCACCACCACTGGCGTGGGGCCAGTTATGCGCTCTGTATCCTGTAGTGCCCACACAACAGCTAAAATCTGCTTCTCCAGCGGGGTATAGCCGGGCTCCGCCCCTTTTAGGGTTCGGGACCAGAAACCTATGGGTTCCTTCTGCTGGCCCCCTACCGGCTGCCATAGCCCCCAGGAAGCCACATCTGCCACGGTGGTAACCTCCAATTCAAAGGGGACTCCCGGCAGAGGAGCATGAAGCCGGGCGTGCGTCAGTAGTGCATCCTTACACAGATCAAACACTGTCTGATGATTGCGCTCCCAATGCCATGGGGCCGCCTTACGCACGAGGGTCTGCAGGGGTGGCATCAAAAAGGCAAGATGGGGAATAAAGGCCCGCCAGAATCCCAAAAGGCCAAGGAAAGCCTGTAGTTCCCTCTTAGTCTGCGGCACAGGGTAGCCCTGTACTGTTTGCCGCACCTTCTGGGGAATTTGCCGCTCCGGTCCTGCCCACATGATCCCCAGAAACAGAACGGTCTGAGCTGGCCCCTGTATTTTTTGCGGGTTCAGGGTCCAGCCCCGCCCCTCCAGGCCGGTGGCAACGGCGTGCAGGACATCAGCTACCACCTCTCGAGAGGGGCCAGAAACCATAACATCATCAATGTAGTGGTAGCAGCGGATCGAAGGGGGTAGTTGCACTCGGGCTAAATCCGCACTGACCAGCTGGTGACATATCGTAGGGGAGTGCTTCCACCCTTGGGGCAGTACACAAAAGGTATACTGTCGAGCTTGCCACGAAAAAGCAAACTGTTCCTGGCTACTAGGGGCAATAGCAATCGAAAAGAAGGCATTGGCGAGATCCAAAACGGCATGCCATGGCTGGGCAGCTGTTGCTATGTGCTCTATCACGGTCACTATGTCCGGCACAACGGCTGCCAACGGGGGGGGTCACTTTATTGAGTTCTCTGTAATCCACTGTCATGCGCCACGTTCCATCTGGCTTTCGCACCGGCCAGATGGGGCTACTGTAGGGGCTCAAAGTGGGTCGAATAATCTCAGCTTCTAACAAGGCGCTGACCGTTTGGGTGATCTCCTCCTCTCCTCCTGGGAGGCGGTACTGTTTCTTAAACACCACAGCGGCCGGGGGCGGCAACACCACCGGCTCCCAGCGCGGGACGCCCCGCAGGATAGCCAACAGTCTGACCTCTCGCACTCGCGCTGCGCTTACATACCGGGGGTGACCGAAGGCGAACAGGCCATACTGTGTATCCACGGAGCGTCCTTGCAAAACGTCAATGCCCAAAATGTATTCCCGAATAGCCGCGGCTAGGATCGTGGCCCGGAACGGGGGTGCTTTTCCCATGGTTAATGTAACGGTAACCTCATAGGCCTGGATTTCGGCCCCCCCGAGGCCCCTCACCAGAGCCGCCCGGCCATGGGTCTGTGCCGAATGCAGGATGGTGACCTCGGCCCCAGTGTCGATTAATGCTAACACATGCTGCACACCTCCCCTCGGCCAACGTATCGTGAGGGGTACATAGGGGCGTTGGTCCCCCGCCTCCCTCCCAGGTGCGACGGCTGCCACACACGGGGCGGAGGACCCGCCCCCCCCCTCAGTAAGGTCGCGGCAGTCGCCACTCCGCCGGCGGGGCAGGCAACTCGCCGGCTCCGCTGCGCTCCACCTCCTTTTCTCCCTCTGCCTCGGCACTTCTCTTGGCGGGGGGCAGCTGCATCCACCATTTGTATAGTTCCACGGTCGGTTTCCCGTTGATATCGTCGCGGGGAACACCCGCCCGCAACAGGTCTTGCCACTATGTCTTCCGGGGTACCCGCACCTCCCCTTTCTCCTGCCCCCCTCCGGCTGGGTCCTTCCCTTGTTGACCCTTGGAAGCTCGAACGGCCCGCGGCCGTGTCCCTGCCAAGGCAGTCTCTAATTGCGTGAAGGTGATAGCCAGGTTGCCCACTCGCCCGTCTGCAGCCATGACGACCGCAAGGAGGGAGGGCTTCAACTCATCCGGGGCCAGACGTAGGAGGGTGGCTTTGGTCGATTTAGATACCGGGATGTCATCGGGACCCTCCGTGCCTCCCATCCCGACAGCCCAGGCCATTCCCAACTGCCTGAGGGCCCAGACCCCCTCAGCCATGGTCTTCCAGGGTGCCACTAGGGCCTCCAACTCCCCCACCGATGGGTAGGCTACGTCTACCGCCACCGCTAACCAGCGGTACAGGGACGGAGCTTCCAGGTTGGTCCCGTTCTCCTGGGGGTGTGGGGGATTGGACAACTGCGCCCGTACCTGTGAATCCTGTGACAGAACTCCCAGCTGTTGCAGCTCCATCCGGAGGAGCAGGACAGTGTTCCCCGTGCTGTCCCACACTCTGACCAGCCAGCCCAAGACGTTTTCGCCTGGCTCCTGTTGAAACGTTTTCACAATTTCTTGCAGCTCCGTCGTCTTATATGTCCAGACAATGGGTGGCTGCAGCTGGTCGCCTTCCGCCCGCAACTCCCGCACAGGGCGGGCACGGGCTACCACAAGCTTCGATTCCACCTCCTCCCCTTCCGAGGAGGAGGACGACTCCCAAATGTTACCATCCCAGGCAGCAGGGTCCCAGAAAGGGGCCGTGGTCACCGCCCGTACCTGTGCCGTGGTTACCGGCCGGCGCCCTAGCTTGAGGCGCCGCTTGTTAGGTACACAGGCAACTAGTACCTCACAGCGCCTCGTCAACTCCTGGGCGCGTTCCGCCTGGGAGGTAACAACCTCCTGGGCTACGGCACGGGCTTCAACTAATGCCGTGCACTCAGACGTTTTCCCCTCTAGGGCCCGCCGCAAGCGGAGCACCTCCTCATCCTGGGCCCGGAGCGCGGTGAGGAGGAGCCATCCCAGCTCCCCCATCGCTCGCCGCTCCGTGCCAGACCGCCGGTTTGCCTGCAGCCGCTGCAACCCCTCGAGCAACCGCTCGGGAGTAATCTCAGCCGACTTCTGGAACTCCGGCCAGTCGGCTGGAGCCGCCCAGCCTGCTAAAAGCCGCGCCACTGGCCCCCAGCATTCCGACTGGGGCCACCCGGGTATGCGCTGTAGAGACAGCAACGGCTTCCCTACCTCCCCTACCTTCGGCCAGAACGGCATCGTCTCGCAGAGTACCCTGCCCGCTGCGCCACTTGTTATGGCCTCAGATGGCCCGAGGTACTCTGCAAGAACGAGACCGACTCCACACTGAGAGTAACTGGTTTTTTAATGAAGGTTACCATGACAAACCCGCAACGGGGACTCCGCTCGTTGCTGCCACTAAGGCGGGGAACCCAGCACCCAACGACTTGAGCCTGGTTCGAAGTCCAAAGACTAGTATAAACCAGGCTCCTATTTATCTCACTAACAGCAAAGCAGCACAAACATAACAAAGCAAGGCCATCCGCTCTCTAGAACTGCTTCCCATGGCTCACCGCCAGGGACTTATCACATAGCGGTCTCAACCGGTTATACTTGGCTAAAGCTGGGGCATTATGACCTGTAGTAACCGGAGCTGAGAAAGCGGACTCAGGGAAATACCTAGCTAGTCCGTAACAATCTCTTCCGCAACTCCCTGCTCTCCTACAATAGCTATTTCAGCTACCGGGTGGATTCTTCTCCCCTGTCCCTTCCCCATATTACTAGCCAACATGGCTACATCAGCAAAACTTTGTAGGGTAGGCCTCGCCTCAGACAGTAAGCTCTCCATGTTAAAGACTGTCTCTCATGTTGTATTTTTATACAGTGTCTAGCTCAGTGGAGCTCCAATCTCCATTAGAGGTGTCTAAGTCCCACTGATATACAATGAATAATTAGAGCTGGTTGAAAAATTGTATGAAAAAAAAAAGTTCCTTTTCTTAATAGAAAATGGGTTCAAACAATATTTACTCATAAATATAGTGTGGAGCCAAATTTTGATATCCACTATTAATGGGACTATTCACATTAAGTAATGGTTCACGCTATGGATAGTCCTATTAATTTCCACAGCAGTATTCAAATCTGGCCCCAAAGGAAACTGCAGTCTGTTTCCATTATTTTGACCATCTCTATTGCTAGCACTTTAAATGAGGGGCTAGAGTAAATAAGCCAGCAACTGAATGCTTAGTACAAACTGAAAATGATAATAGAAGTTTTGTCATTGAAATTTGCTTGCCAGTGTCAACCCTTTATTTCCATTAGCAACAATGCCTTCAGGAAAAGTTTGGAAAAACTAGAGTAAATTGGCAATTTTCCACCATTTCAGTAATTACTCTGCATAACATTTTAGTAATTCATAGACAGTGGACTTTTGCGGTTATATTAACGTATAATTGTTAGATTTAGCATATTATTACCATAAAATCTAAAATAGTATGGAAATGAACATAATAAGCCTTCATTTTTTGCAGCCAAGAGATACTGCTTATTCTGGCTTGGTTTAAAACCTTCCAATTAGCATAAGTGAACAAGTGAGTGCTCCAACGATTAAAAAGTAATAGGATCGGGACACTGCTTTATGCGGCAATAACATTATACACTGATAAGCAAAGAAGCATACCTTGTAGGCAGCATAAAATAAAGTCCTTCACTTCTGCTTATCAAAGATTCTGAGGCTAAATTTTGGATGTTCTAGACAAGTCCCTGTCCCTTTCCCCCGTTCCCCACCCCACTATTCTCCTCCTTTGTAACTCTCCATGAAGGCTGAGATTGTCTGAGGGGAAGAAGTCATGAAGGATATTTTATCTTGTATGGTATATCTCAAAATCATGCTGTTATCTGCTGATCTTGTCTTGCATTTGCCAGACTTTTCAAAATGAGGTGGTTTTATATAGCACTGCACTAACCCTGGTTCTTGCTTCCCTATCTGAAAACAATTCAGTCAGCTCCTAAATGGATAAGTGATGAGAGTGGAGGCTGAGTAGCTTATCATTGTAATGAAATAAGTGGATTCTGGCTGAGAAAATAAACACGATGCCCATCCTGTTATCACTTTTATGCTACAAGTGAGAGTAAAAAAGAGAGACATCTGATAGTTAACGAATATATATTGAAATTATTGAAAATAGTTGTGCTTGGCTGGCTAGGACTGAAAGGTAAGGCACAGCAAGAAGTTAAGTGTGAAGAAGTTGCAGTCAGAAGAAAAAAAATGAAAGAAACGTATATGAACTGTAAAGTTCACTAGGTGAAAATAAAGGAAGAAGTTTTAAGAAGCTGATCTGAAAACAATGGCAGTTCATTGTACATGCTGACATTTTAGGCAGCTGTGATGTTTGTCAAGGTCACCCATAAGCAATGTCATCATCACAATATCTGTCTCTATCCTTTATGAGAATCTTTTTGTCAAGAGAGTGCCAGACTGACAACAAGCGTCCTGCTTAGTTGTGGTGTCCATACTGGAAATGATATTACAAAGAGTGTTGAATACTTGGCCCTAAAATAGTTGGCTTACTGAATTGCTACTTTGGATCCCCTCTTCTCATTGTCCTGTCCTGTATCTTTAGCAGTTTCCCTCTATTTCTTTCCTTTTAATTTTGGTTCCCCTTTCCTGAATCCTACAGCCTCATTTCTCCGCTCTTTTCCCTCACAATTTTTTTCCCTCCTACTTGTCCTCTCTTCTGCTTTCACCGTCACTCTGTCCCTTTTTTATACTCTTCAGACTTGGCCTGCCTTTATCAGCCCCAATGTTTTAGTTTGCCTCATATTCCTAATGCCTGTCCTTCCAACATATTATTTACCTTTCTGTTCTGCTCCATGATCATCCCCACTCCCTCTTCATACACAACTGTCATGAAGCAGTTCAATAGATTGGTGAAGAGTTTTGAGGTGCATTAGTGGCCATCATTGATTTAGACTTAAGTGATTTATTGAATGAAGAATATTGTCAGTCTGACATTTTTTGCAGATGAAAAAAACCACAAATATAGAGAAGTGTGATCCATTTGCTGTTTTATGGGCCCACAAGCCTCCAGAGAGCATCACAAATCCCCACAATGTCCTTGAATGCTCGATTTTGCATTTAGATCTCTGAGTTAGATGTAAGATGTATAAAATCGCAAGTAGGCAAACATCTCCCTATTGACTACGGATCTAAGAAGACTCAGTGCATTGTTTATTCCAGAAAAATCTGATGAAATATTTTCTGTTTGTGAAATGTGACATACCTATAGTTTTGGCAGAAATACAGTGAGTGCCCCTAAGAAGTTCCACAAGTTTGCAAGCCTGTACCACTTCTAATAAAATGCCCTATTTCAAAGACAGGAACGCCCTGTAGAATCTTCCCAAAGTGCATCTTTTTAACACAGTATGTGAATAACTATTGTGTTAACTCAGAGGACTCACAATCTGGAAAGCTAACATCATGCCCCAGCACAAGCGGAGGCTGCCTCCCAACACAGACAGGTGTTCCATTAGCCTTTACAGGAATAGTGAAACAACAAAGTCCCTTGATTTCTCTCGGGGCTGAGGCAAAATCTCCAGGGTTAAGAAAGGATGCCTAAAAAGGACAGTATCACTGTATATAGTAACTTATGTACAGTAATACACCAACCACAGATTTCTGTAATAGAGCAATAGAGACCACTGCAGAAAAGTGCAAAGAAAATGTCTAGCCACAGTTTGTACCTTCCCAGCTCAGCAAACTACACTAACTATCCCAAACTCATAATGTTAGAAGAGGATGGTTCAATAGTGGAGTGTGTAGAGTGGGTTGAGGAAGCAGAGGTATGGCTGTGGTGAATGGTAGCTGTAATGGGGGGGGGAATGGGGAAGTGTGCCTATGAGTGGGGGGGGACAGGGTATTTATATGGATGATTTCTCTCTCCCTCCCCTCCCCCTCTCTCTCCACTCACACAGACTTAGATCTACTGTACTGTATCTTGCAGGCAATATTAAAAAAGCTCCCTGGCATCTAATTCTATTATTTCATAAAATAGATTTTTAGTTTCTCCCTCCCCTCCAATTCTTTACAAAGATTGATTGGCCTAAGTACAAAATTTATAAAGGAATTTTATTTTCTGTATCTTATAATCATGCTGTGTTTATCTGCTGGCATTGTCTGCATTTCACACACTTGTCAAAATTGATTTTATCATAGAGACCTAGACTTGATTCTTCTCACTTCTTTGCCTGAAAACAATACAGAGAGGTTAGTGCATTGATCATGATGTGTCTTGGAATGTTTCTAGAATGGAATGAAAAGTTTGCTGAACAAAACTGCCAGGAATCCTGTTCCTTCTGCTTAATACTTGAACATCTCTCTCTGCTGCCTATCTTATTTTGGAAGGAGAGAAGAAATATTTCATATACTTTCCATTATTTAACTCCAGAGATATAAACAGTTCTTTTCACACACTGATATTTCTTCTTAGTCCCTATAAAAAAGTTGTCAGTACAATACATGACTTTTAACATAACAATAACCTTGCATTAAAAAAAGGAGTAAACACCAGAGAAGGGAACTTCAAAGATCTACAGTTGATTACAACCTCAATGCCAAATGACATACTGGTTGGATATACAGAAAATGAAGATACAAATGTGTATATACTTGCAGATATAGATCTATATACCCAAGTGATAAATTAGAGAGGTAGGTGATAAATGTGCCACATGCCTATGTTGTCATCCCCTACTCATTCTGACCAAGGACTTATTTTAATATTCCAATTACCTAAGCAGCTTTAAACAGATACCATTTTTTTTTAAAAAATAACCCATTGAGGAGATGTTTCCTCTTTTCTTCATAAAATGGAATTTCTCGTCTCAGTTACATTTGACCAGTTCCCAAGATAGGTACGATTCAGTCATGAATCTTTTCTGAATGCAAATACATCACTGCTTTAAAGGAGGTTTTTGGGTTTTTTTCTAATTTAATTTTTCTCTTCCTCTGAGCCGTATACAGTTGGATTCCTCAGATGAAAATCTGGCCCCACTTTAAACCATGATTTGAGGACTTCCATGGCTCAGACACAGGTTTGATACAGGAATGGGTGGGTGAGATTCTGTGGCCTGCATTGTGCAGGAGGTCAGACTAGATGATCATAATGGTCCCTTCTGACCTTAAAGTCTATGATTCTATGAGTCCAGGGGTATTTTGATGTTAATTTCAATAGAGGCAGGATTTCACACCTAAGTAACTAAGGCACCTGATATTACAGGTGGAGGGATAGAAGAAATAATTCCAATTACATTTTTTTAAACTTTCTAAAACAGGGGTTGGCAATCTTTCAGAAGTGGTGTGCCGAGTCTTCAGTCATTCACTCTAATGTAAAGTTTTGTGTGCCAGTAATACATTTTAACGTTTTTGGAAGGTCTCTTTCTATAAGTCTATAATATATAACTAAACTATTGTTGTATGTAAAGTAAATAAGGTTTTTAAAATGTTTAAGAAGCTTCATTTAAAATTAAATTAAAATGCAGAGTCCCCTGGACCGGTGGCCAGGACCTAGGCAGTGTGAGTGCCGCTGAAAATCAGCTCACGTGCCGCCTTCGGCACCAGTGCCATAGGTTGCCGACCCCTGGTCTAAAACATCCCTGAAATAGTTTTAGAGTGGCATATGTAGCATATAAAGAATACAAGATAGAATGGTGAAATATAAACATTTCAACAGGTCTTATTTGGGATGATCTGCCTGACTCATTTATGACTTAGCCAGTTTTGACTCACCATCTCAAACTCATACCAATGAAAGCTCAGTATCATACCACACCAACAATTATTCCATGTTTTATAGTTAGATGTATAGGGATCAGTCCTACTAGTTTATGAAGAAGGAGATCAAGAGGTGACTTGATTAAAGTATATAATATCTTCACAGGGGGGAAAATACCAGTACTAAAAGGCTCATACATTTAGAGGAGACAGGCACAACAACCACAATGGCTCCAGTTAAATCCAGACAAAAATCAAATTAGAAATTGGGCACAAATTTTTAACAGTTAAGGCAGTTAACTATTGGAACAAGCTAACAAGGGAAGTGATAAATTCTCCATCTCTTGTTCTCTTCAGAGCAAGACTGGATGCTTTTCTAGAAGAAATGCAGAAGTAACTGGATGGAACTATATGGCCTGTGTTATGCAGGAGGTCAGAATAGATAATCTGATAGTTCCTTCTGGACTTAAAATCTATTAATATATTAAAGATGGTGATTCAGAAAGACATTTAATAAGCATATGGTGAATTTTAAAGTATTGTGGTAAAATAATACATTGCACTTGTATACATTTCTTTCACTAGAGCAGGGGTCGGCAACCGGTGGCTCGCAGCTCGCCAGGGTAAGCACCCTGGCGGGCCGGCCCGGTTTGTTTATCTGCCGCGTCGGCAAGTTCGGCCAATCGCGGCTCCCACTGGCCGCGGTTCGCGGTCCCAGGCCAATGCGGGAGGCAGGAAGCGGCGCGAGCCGAGGGATGTTCTGGCCGCGGCTTCCTGCCTCCCGCATTGGCCTGGGACCGCGAACCGCGGCCAGTGGGAGCCGCGATCGGCCGAACTTGCCGATGCGGCAGATAAACAAACCGGGCCGGCCCGCCAGGGTGCTTACCCTGGCGAGCCGCGAGCCACCGGTTGCCGACCCCTGCACTAGAGAATATGAATATTCTATATAATATTCAATAAAGCGACATGATATCCTTTGAGATGTTCATTATCCCTTCTCAGCAGATGAGTACACTGAGATACAATAAATTAAGTGACTTGGGCAAGGTCACAAAGTGAGTCAGGAAAACCAAGACCCATTTTGTAAATCCTAGTAAAAGATACAATGCATGGGAAATAAGATCAATCCAACCCATGCAATACCTACTGTGAGTACATATGGTAAGCAAAGGAAAATATTTTACTAGCCTTTGAATGTCTGCACTTTTTTACATTACACTGTTTGAATGTATGCTTTTTTGTAAAGGTAAAATGTTCTACAGTACAGCAAAGGTTCATTGGGCAATTTGAAATGAAAAGGTAAAACATGAACTCTATTCCAGATGAAAAACTGCCAAAGTGCTATTTTGCTTTGTCACTTTTGCTGTATTTGTCTATCTATGCTAAGCATTAGGGCTGAGATTTCCTAACTGCATGGCAAGTAACAGTTCTCTAATGATTATAGTGCTAATTTTCATTGCAGTTCATTGACTGAGGTCATACAAAGCATGTGTCAAAGCAACAGTGTCTCACCATTTGGTTGAATACCATATCCTTTTTGTTTCCTGTATTGTTGTAGCCATGTTGGTCCCAGGATGTTAGACAAGTTGGGTGAGGAAATATCTTTTATTGGACACACTTTGGCTGGTGAAAGAGATAAGCTTTTGACCTTACACATAGCTCTGCTTCAGGTCTATGTATATTTATAATCATACTTGTGTCTACTGTATATGGGCACTATAATACCAAAGGTTAAATATTCATATGGAAATAGAGCATACGCAAAAGATGAAGTGTAGTTTGGATATGGACATTAGGATAATCTACTGTTGTTTCAAAGGAAAATTACAAGGAATGACCTCAGCTGATGAACCACAGTGAAACTTATTACAGAAATATCAACTTACCCTACAATTAGCCTTAATGCGTTAGATATATAGACTGTATCGAGGAGGAATGTCCTCCCTCAGAGATTGACAGGGCGGGACCACAACACGCCCCCAGGAGTGCAAAAGCAGGACAGGCCTGCTGGAAGCTGAGGGGCAGGATAGGAAGCGGAAGTACAAGAGGCGGGAACTGCAGCTCAGTTGGGCTGGAGCCGCCAAGGGAGACAGATGCATCCTGCCTGCTGCTGGAACCTGCAGAGGAACCCTGCCGGGTTGAGGGCTGGCTAGATCTCCCCGGGCTGCCAGCCAACTGAGACGCCTGCCAACCGAGATGCCCGAGGACACAGAAGACCCCCATGTTACAGCGGTACTAAACCCCAGGGATGCAGGAAGTTGCCCTGGGGAACTAGACAACCATCTGGTTAAGTGTTGGCCTGATAGTAGGTCAGCATGTTCTCGCACCCCCGGCCACGCCACTCCTGGGGTGGCAGCTTCCAAACCTTAGGCCAGGAGGCCTGTGTTAGTCTACTGTCTGCCAAGCTAGGGTGCTAGACTGTGTTGGTGCTCACCCCTGCCTGAGCCCCTAGATCACTGGTTCTCAACAGATGGGCCGCATGCAGCTTGATTAGCACAGAGCTGCAGTCCAGTTGTGTGCTAAAGGCTGCCCGATCCCAGCTGTACTGCTGCCTGGCGCAGTGAGGTCTGGGGTTAGGGCTGCTTGGCTGGCTTGCCTCCTGGCCTACGTGGCAGGGTCAGGGCTGCCCAGCCCTGAGTGGCAGTGGTTGGGGCAGGGGCCAGGGTCAGAGCTGGGGTTGCTGGGCCCCATGCAGCCAGGTTCAGGGTTGGAGTCAGGGCTGCCTGGCCCTGCATAGAAGTGGCCGTGGCAGGATCTGGGGTTGGAGCTGGGGCTGCCCAGCCCTGAGCAGCGAGGTCAGGACTGGCCCGCTGCCCTGCTGCCTGGCCCACTGTGCTGGAGTCTGGGGTCCCAGCTGCCCGGACTTGCACCCAGGGCTCCGCTCTTGGTCCCACTCTGTGGAGGTCTCTGGGCTGGGGGTGGTGGGCATAGGGGTCTGTGGAGAAGTTTGGGAGAGGGGCTGTGGTTCTCAACCTGTGGCCCAGGTAACATACATTATGGATCACATATTTGGCCCACAATGATAAATAGGTTTAAAACCACAGCCCTAGAATGTGTTGGTGCTCACCCCTGCCTGAGCCCCCTAAGTTATTTGGTGCTCCACCCTGACTGAGGGCTGGGGCTCATAGACTATGATTGTGCTGCCCTGGCTGCAGATCAGAGCCCCCTAGACTATTTGCTTACCCACCCTGACTGAGGGCCTGGGGCTCATAAACTGCTTTACTGCTCTGCCCGGCCTGAGAACCTGAACACTAGGAGCAGTTCATTCCCCCTTTTGAGATCAGCTTGACAGGTGCATGACAGCGAGGAGGCATGGCATCCCTCAGAGACTGACAGGTAGGGATGGCCACACAGCCCTACATAGACAGATAGATACACTCATACAGAGCAAGAGACCGAGCAGAATAACGGAATATGGTATTATGATTCTAGAAAGATCCTGAACAGATTTTTTTAAATAGCCAATCTGTCAAATTTCAGAGTAAAGAATCTCAGTGTGCTGTAATTATTAACAGAATTTTAATCTTCAATACAAATACAGGCAAGACAATGAATTTCCACAATTCAACCACTGCAGAATCGGCTGTATTTACCTTTTCAGAACAACCCCACTACAGAAGTCTTCTTGCCAGCTAGAGAGAGAAAGAGAGAACTGCAGTGTGTGTATGCCACAGTGACAGTTGCATAGAAACATATTCAGCAGGGGTTTTTCTTTGAATTACTAATTACATTTTTTATTGCTTTTCATGTAGGTCCTGATTCTGTCACCCTTCCACACACTAAAAAATACTTGGATTAGAGATTTGTCCCACTGATTTCAATGGAACTGTTTACAGAGTATGATACTACCGGATATGACTATGGGTGGCAGAATCAGCACACCCATTTATGTCTGCTAAGGCTCTATCTTAAAAAGTCCACTCAGACCTCCACAATACTGTGTAATGGAGTCGACATTGGGCAGATCATGAGCCCTGAAATGCTTATTTAAATGTTAGAGGATAGTCTTGATATTGTGTTTTGTACTCCTGAGAAAACAGGAGCCAGGTGGGTGAGTTTTATTATGTTTTGGCAGTAGGATGGGAATTAATTGAAATTGCCTCATGAGGGAATACAATTTTAAAGTCCAATTCTCACCTCAGAGACCTGAAACATATTGCTGCACATCTGGGGAAATCAGCTATGATGCACACACATCCTGAGCCTAGAATCAGGCCCCGAGTTGCTAAGTGACTACTTTTTTGTAATAAAGTGAATCTTATTACAGTGGTGTTACTCTGAGAATGACTGGGGAAAAATACCCTTCTTCCACAGACACTTATACTTATTCAAGTGGCATGCTGTCACCTTTTGCAATCACTGAACTAGGCAGTGCTTTTAGGAACAGCTGTGAGGATGGTACATAAATTTCACCGTTCCAAAAGTAGCCCCAGAAAGCTCAGTGCTTCCGAGACAGCTCTCTGAGGGTATGTCTACATTCCAATGTAAGCTGTACTTCAGCCCGGGCTCAAGGCAGACCCTACCCATGTGTCTACACTGCAATTGTGCTAACCCAAGGCTCAGACCCAGGGTCCCAGGACCCTGCAGGACTGGAGGGTCCAAACTAGAGTCAAACTGGGGGCCTAGAGTCTGTACCCTATTGCTTTGCAGTGTAGCCACAGCCCCACTTAACTCAGGTCCTGAGAGTCATCTGAAAGTATCCCACAATTCCATGGGACAACTTCCTCAGTCCTCTCTATCCTAACAATTCATTGAAAACAGATGCCTCCCCAACACCTTTGGTAAACAGCAGCAGGTCAGGTCAGCATCAACCCCCTCTGTTCTGATCATTAATTTGTAAGCACACTATGGGTACGTCTACACTATCTGCCAGTGGGTAGCAGTCGAGCTATCGGGGATCGATTTATCGCATGTAGTGTAGACGCGATAAATCGATCCCCGATTGCTCTCCCATCAACTGCTGAACTCCAGCAGTGTGAGAGGCAGAAGCAAAGTTGATGGGGGAGCCACGGCCATCGATCCAGCACCGCGAGGAGCAAAGTAAGTAATTTTAATACGATCTAAGATACGTTGACTTCAGCTACGCTATTCTCATAGCTGAAGTTGCATATGTTAGATAGATCCCCCTCCCCCACCCAGTGTAGACCAGGCCTATCAGAGAGCATCCTGGGTTTGCAATGGAGATCAAACCAATCAACATTTTGCAGTGCAAGCCACTTCCTGGTAATATGCAGGATGGGCAGTAAAGTTTCCCCACAGTGCACCATGGTTAGAGCAGCCACATTTCAGAAATCATAGATTATTAGGGACCTTAAGAGATCATCTAGTCCAACCCCCTGCTCAAAGCAGGACCAATTCCCAACTAAATCCCCCAAATGGCCCCCCTCAAGGATTGAACTCACAACCCTAGAAGTGCCTGAGACTCTGCAGTCATTTCCTGTTATTTTCCAGCTAAAAAGTGACATTTTTGAGTACTTATGTACAAATGCTAGAAGTCTAAGGGCTAGTCTACACTTACCTGCCAGGTCGACGCGGTGAGTTCGACTTCTCGGAGTTCGAACTATCGCGTCTAATCTAGACGCGATAGTTCGAACTCCCCGCGCGCTCCGGTCGACTCCGGTACTCCACCACTGCAAACGGAGGTGGCGGAGTCGACCTTGGAGCCGCGGACTTCGATCCCGTGGCGTCTGGACGGGTAAGTAGTTCGAACTAGGGTACTTTGAGTTCAGCTACGCTATTCACATAGCTGAACTTGCGTACCCTAGTTCGACCCCCGTCCTTAGTGTAGACCTGCCCTAAGATTGGTGAGCTTGAGTGCCTCATATTAAATGATGATATTTATATAATAGGTATCACAGAAACTTGGTGGAATGAGGATAATCAATGGGACACAGTAATACCAAGGTACAAAATATATCAAAAGGACAGAATAGTTCATGCTGGTGGGAGAGTTGCACTATATATGAAAGAAAGCTCAGAGTCAAATAAAGTAAAAATCTTAAATGAACCAAACTGTACCACAGAATCTCTATGGATAGCAATTAAATGCTTGAATAATAAGAATATAGCAATAGGGATATACTACCGACCACCTGCCCAGAATGGTGATAGTGGCTGTGAAATATTCAGGGGGATTTCAACTATCCCCATATTGACTGGGTATGTCATCTCAGGATGTGATGCAGAGATAGAGCTTCTAAATGACTTAGAGCCATTGAACCAAACTGTAAACCCTGTATATAACAGAAACCACTTCAAGCCAGGAGGGTGCGGCAGCACCTTTGACACCTCTCGTTCCAGCGCCTTTGCGCTCATGGATCGGTAGCTGTAAGGGTAAGAATAAATGGCCAGTTTTCACATTGGATAGAGATGAATAGTGATGTCCCACAGGGGTCTGTACTGGGACCAGTGCTGTTCAACGTATTCAGGAATGATCTGGAAAAAGGGGTAAACAGTGAGGTGGCAAAATGTACAGATGATACGAAACTACTCGAGATAGTAAAGTTCCAAGCAGACTGTGAAGAGTTACAAAGGGATCTCACAAAACTGGGTGTTAAATGTTGATAAATGCCAAGTAATGCGCATTGGAAATCATAATCCCAACTATACATATAAAATGATGAGGTCTAATTTAGCTGTTGCCACTCAAGAAAAAGATCTTGGAGTCATTGTGGATAGTTCTCTGAAAACATCCACTCAATGTGCAGGGGCAGTTAAAAACGCTAACAGAATGTTGGGAATCATTAAGAAAGGGATAGATAATTAGACAGAAAATATCGTATTGCCTCTATATAAATCAATGGTACACCCACATCTTGAATAGTGTATGCAGATGTGGTCACCCCATCACAAAAAAAAGATATATTGGAATTTTAAAAGGTACAGAAAAGGGCAACAGAAATGATTAGGGGTATGGAAAAGCTTCTATATGAGGAGAGATTAATAAAACTGGGACTTTTCAGCTTGGAAAAGAGACAACTAAGAGGGGATATGATAGAGATCTATAGAATCATGGTGGGTATGGAGAAAGTAAATAAGGAAGTATTATTTACTCTTCAAAGCATTAAAACCAAATGGAATTAATAGGCAGCAGGTTTAAAAACAAACAAAAGGAAGTATTTCTTCATACAACACACAGTCAACCTATGGAACTTTGTGCCAGAGGATGTTGTGAAGGCCATGACTATAACAGGATTCAAAAAAGGACTAGATAAGTTCGTGGAGGATAAGTCCATCAATGGCTATTAGCTAGGATGGGCTAGTTGCAAAACCATGCTCTGAAGTGTCCCTCGCCTCTGTTTGCCAGAAGCGGGGAATGGTTGACAGGGGATGAGTCACTTGATGATTACCTGTTCTATTCATTCCTTCTGAAGCACCTGGCATTGGCCACTGTTGGATGACAGGATACTGGGCTAGATGGACCATTGGTCTGATCCAGAATGGGCATTCTTATGTTCTGTTCCAAGACTAGGAGAAAACTCTATTAGAAACTCTGAACACATGGTAATTGTTAAAATAATAAGTGCTTCAGTCACATCACTGCTGCACATTACATGCTATTTCTTAACTGGCTCCATTTTGTAAACAGTACAGTTTCAAGTGAACTTAAATCAGGAAACCCAAGGACAGGTGAATGCCAAATCCTGTGTGGTAATATTTTTCACAGAAGCTCAGCAAACCTTCCCTCTCCCTCAACTTGTTTCTCTCTTTTAAATTCTGAAAATCTCTTCTCCTCTGCAGGTTCCCAGTGAGAGAAATATAATAGACAGTGAAGTTATTTTGTTTTTCTTCATCTTCCTCCCCCCGTCCTCTGAATTCATTTTAGCTATCCATACTGCTCTGCAGAGCATCACAATACCATTGTCCAGTAGGCAATCAATAATGAGACTCAGGCCTTGAAAAATGCAAAGGCAATGAGGATATAAAAAAGGCAAAGGGAAGTGAAAGTTTTCTCCATTTAGAGTATGAATTGATTAAAATTTAATGGAGTGGCATTTCCGAAGGCTAAGGACAAGTCACATCAGTTAACAGAGTAAAAACAATAAGTTTTCTCCTTGTTTGCGTTTAAGAGATATTGGAATAAATTGCTAATTTCATCTTTCCATAAGAAGGCATTAATGCTATCTATCTGCCATTTTCCTGTTATGACATTGTTACTCCCCTGGAGGTTTTCATGCACTTTCCTTATTCTGTGGCTGGAAGCCACTGCATCACTGAGAAAATAATGTCAAAATGCTAATTATCATGCTGGTATTTAAATAAGATCATCTGATTTGTTATATTTCAGTTCTTTCTTCCTGGAGCACTATTATTATAATGTCATATTTAATTCCTTAACTATTCCCTTGGATCTGTGATCTAATGTTAATGCTCTATTCACTGACAAAAAACTTGGCTAACACAGAGTTAAGGTTGGCCAGTGGTGTCTCGTGCCCCTCCAGAAAACTGAGTTCTGCAAGACCCAAACTTTTGAAAACTAGGAAATGGAGAGTTAAGTACACACTCTTGCAACCTTAACTCTGCCATGGGTGTTGTGAAGGTAAAAATCCATTCTTGTGAGGGGCTTTTATTTCAATAGTAGATGGAATGTCATATAATGTCATATGACAGTAAGTGAGGGTACATAAGTGCCTACATAGACAGCTATCTGCGGGTACATCTACATTGCAAAAAAAGACCCAAGGCAGCAAGTCTCCAAGTCTGGGTCAACTGACTTGGGCTTGCAGGCCTCATGCTACAGGGCTAAAAATAACAGTGTAGACTGAAACCTGGTGAGTTTGAGTCCAAACGTTGACACTGCCAGTAGCATGATCCCAGTGTGATGCTGGCAGACCAAGTGCCAGCTCATGCCAAGGCCCCAGGCATCACAGAACACTGACAAATACATAGCTGGAAACCACTCTGGCTCACCTGTGTGTTAGTATCGTTAAGATAAATATTAGAGTTTTAAGAATGTGTTTTGTATCTATACCTTATGAATGATGTAGGATGTGGCATGTTTTGATCACACTTATAACCTCTGTAACTCATGGTATAAAGTGATATTGAGTGTTTGCATTGTAAACCTCTGTAACTGTGTAACTCACCCAACAGGAAAAGAACCATTAATTAAGATAAAGTGCTCTAATGGTTCTTTTCCTGTTGGGTGAGTTACACAGTCAATCTTGGCCCATTGAAGGCAAATTAATCATTGTGTAGCATCAAAGGTCAAAGGCCTTGTTGAGTGCATTACTCACTCCTTCCAGGAAGGGGAGACTTACAAATGAACTCATCGCATCAGCTTGGATTCTGGAGTAAAGGGGATAAAAATCCCTGACAAGGAGAAATTGGGATCTTTATGCTTCTGGACTCTGGAAAACAAAGATTCCTAAATGTAAGAAAGAGATCCCCATATTGCTTGCCATGGGTCCACCCTAAAGAACATCTAGAGCTGCTTATTATAGATGCTTATACTATCTTTTTTAAATCTAAGACTGTAACTCATTTACATGTGTGTGTTTCCTGTTTTAACCTTGTAAATAACTCTCATTTCTTTTCTTAGTTAATAAATATTTATTTAGTTCATTACAAGACTAGCTAGGCGTTGTCTTTGGTTTTAGATCTGAGTACAATTCAACTGGGGTAAGTTACTGGTCCTTCGGGACTGAAGTAACCTGAATATTGTGATTTTTGGTGAAAAGTGACCCTCTATCACATAGTCCAGCTTGCCTGGCTGGTGAGATAGACTGAATGCCCAAGGGGAGTGTCTGTATCTCCATGTTACAGTGCTTTAAGAGTTCATGCTTGTTATTGAGTTGGTGAAATCTGATTACAGAACATACAGTCAGTTTAGCATGTCTGCCCTGCTTTTTGATAGTCAATCCTGAGCTTGGCACTCATGGTCGTGAGCCACTCTAGACAGTGTGACACCCTGCAAGCCCAAATCAGTTGACCCAAGCTCTGAGACTTGATGCCACCAGGTTTTTATTGCTGTGTAGACGTACCCTGTGAAACTTAAGGCAATGTGTATATGTTTTGTTCAAATTTGGGGAATTTAATACAAACTGTCTGGAAATAAGATTTTTTTAAATGGGCACCTAAATTGTAGTCTGATGTTCAAAAGTGCTGAGCACTAGTAATTCCCATTGATTGCCTATTGGACTGGTCTTTATATCACATTGCTCCACTTCAGTCAGAAACTTTGGGTCAGGTTCCTGCTAGTGAGCATCTCCTGCAAGGCATTGAGTAAAATAGCAGTTGAAGGCACTCAGACCCATGGAAGTTGGACACCTAAATAATTTTAAGGATCTGGTCTTAAGTTCATCAAAGGACCAGGCCTTTAGCTGGCTCATCCATCCATCCGTATTTTCATACTCTTCTTATCATTGTAGTATCTAATCTTCTTAAAAGGGCAACAACTGAATGGGAGTGGAAATTGCCCTGCCTTTTTTACCTCTAGAAATTGTCAGTGAGGGGATGTATGCATTGCTATAGCTGGTTCTGTGCTAAACAGAGTCTGCATCAATGTGTATGTCTATTTGCCACTTTTCACAAACACTGTATTAATTTAAAAGAAAATAGCAAGCACACAAAGTTTTCATAGAATCATAGAAGTGTAGGACTGGAAGGGACCATCCCTGACAGGTGTTTGTCTAACCTGTTCTTCAAAACCTCCAATGACAGAGATTCCACAACCTCCCTAGCCAATTTGCTCTTGTGCTTAACTACTCTGACAGTTTGTAAGTTTTTCCTAATGTCCAGCCTAACCCTCCCTTCCTGCAATATAATCCCATTGCTTCTTGTCCTATCCTTAGAGATTAACAAGAACAATTTATTCCTTGTAACAATCTTTTACATACTTGAAAATTGTTAGCATACTCCCCTCAGTCTACTCTTCTCCAGACTAAAGAAATCCATTTTTTTCAATATTTCCTTATAGGTCATGTTTTCTAGATCATTAATAAATTTTATTGCTCTTCTCTGGACTTTCTCCCAGTTGTCCACATCTTTCCTGAAATGTGGAGCCCAAAACTGGACACATTACTTCAGCTGAGGCCTTATCAGTGTAGCGTACAATAGAATTACTTCTCATGCCTTGCTAAAGTGAAGATATACCGCATCCACCACTTCCCCTCAATCTGCAAGACTTGTTACCCTATCAATGAAAGCTATTAGGTTGGCTTTCTATATGATTTTCCTTTAGAAATATAGCTTGAAAAAATGTTAATTATTTTATTTGCAATATTGAGATCAGATCAGCTTGAAAGCTGATCATTTACCTTTATTTCAATAGGAATTGGAATGATCATGCAAAAAATCAGGTTTCAATTCTTTAGCTAGTTCTTTCACCTCTTGGAGATTTTCTCTTTGTGCACCAGTTCCTTTACTAAAATCCTAGAAAAAATCATAATTTTAGCTTTCTTCTTTCCCCAGAAGGGCTCTTTTTTGCCTCTTGCTTTATATAAAATATGTCCCTTAGTGATAAATCTCCATGTTTTTTTTAATTATAAAGAGTTTTGCCTTCTTTTTGCCTGTAAGAATCAAAGCCTAGGAGCTAGTAAACATTTTCATTTCCAGTATAAGGAGATAAATCCAACAAGTCTCGCAACATTTTTTGTTTTGTTTTTTTAATGTTGTCCTTTTGTATCCCTCTAGAGAAACCCACAGTATTGTTTCTCTCTGATCAGCTTTTCTGCTCTACTGTTTTTCTTTTTAATTTCTCAGTTGAGTTGAATCATCCACTAGAGATTTGGATTTCACCACATAACTGTCTTCAAATACAGAAGTCTCATCTTCTGCTTCAATTACTCCCTGAGAGCAAATAGAATATACTGGATTTTATCCCAGTTAACATCTTCAGAAATTTTCTGTAATGCATTTTCCACAGAATTTTTGAGTTGTTCTCTTGATCAGCCATTGATATCATTAAGTGAAAGCAAAAACAGCAAGAAGTTAAAGCAACAACGACAACAACTAAAGATAAAGTAGGCACGGGTTAAAGAACAAATGTACCAAAATAGAAATTAAGGGTAAATAGAGGTCTTGGGTAACGATAACAAAAGCACCTACGTGACTTGGGAGTGTAAGTCCCATAAACTTTCATAAGATTTAGATACCTAAGTGCCAAATTCACTTTTCAAAATGGGATATAGACTACTAGGCCCAGATCCTCAAAGGTATTTAAGGGCCTTAAATTCCTTAGGTGCCTCAATACAGTTGGGGATCTGAGCCCTAAATCATTTAGATGCTTTTGAAAATGTTACTCTTTTTCTACACACAAACTTTCCCTAATTTTACTAACTGTGTAATTTAAAATCGATTTGGTTAATACAGTGCAGGCATTTTCTGCAGATATTCTTAAATCGGTTTTTAAAAATGATTTGTATCAATTTAGCTTAATTTGACAAGCCATTTAAGCTAGGTCGATAGACGCCAGGTTTAAATTAATTTAAATGAGTCCTAGTGGCATGGGAACACTTTGAATAGTGGCCAACACCCTTACCCCTATCAACCGAACCCCACCCCCACCCCCTGCGAGCTGGGGGCGGGGAGGAGCTAGAAGCAGAGCCCTGGGACCGGCAGCCTGGGGGAGGGGCAGCAGCCAGCCAGGACCCTGGGTGCGGGGTGGGGCCAGCAGCTGGAACCCAGGCATGGGGGTCTAGCAGCGGAGCCCCAGCTAAAACCTGGGGGTGCTGCAGCACCCCCCACACCCCTAGTTTCTGTGCCTATAATGAGTCCATTAAGTGGCTTTGCGCCAGTTTAACCACATCTATTTAAAAAACTATTTTAATTCATAGACTCATCGAATATCAGGGTTGGAAGGGACCTCAGGAGGTCATCTAGTCCAACCCCCTGCTCAAAGCAGGACCAATTCCCAAATAATCATCCCAGTCAGGGCTTTGTTAAGCCTGACCTTAAAAACCTCTAAGGAAGGAGATTCCACCACCTCCCTAGGTAACCCATTCCAGTGTTCCACCACCCTCCTAGTGAAAAAGTTTTTCCTAATATCCAACCTAAACCTCCCCCACTGCAACTTGAGACCATTACTCCTTGTTCTGTTATCTGCTACCACTGAGAACACTCTAGATCCATCCTCTTTGGAACCCCCTTTCAGGTAGTTGAAAGCAGCTATCAAATCCCCCTCATTCTTCTCTTCTGCAGACTAAACAATCCCAGTTCCCTCAGCCTCTCCTCGTAAGTCATGTGCTCCAGCCCCCAATCATTTTTGTTGCCCTCCGCTGGACTCTTTCCAATTTTTCCACATCCTTCTTGTAGTGTGGGGCCCAAAACTGGACACAGTACTCCAGATGAGGCCTCACCAATGTCTAATAGAGGGGAATGATCACGTCCCCCGATCTGCTGGCAATGCCCCTACTTATACAGCCCAAAATGCCATTAGCCTTCTTGGCAACTAGGGCACACTCTTGACTCATATCCAGCTTCTCGTCTACTGTAACCCCAGGTGCTTTTCTGCAGAACTGCTTCCTAGCCATTCGGTCCCTAGTCTGTAACAGTGCATGGGATTCTTCTGTCCCTAAGTGCAGGACTCTGCACTTGTCCTTGATGAACCTCATCAGGTTTCTTTTGGCCCAATCCTCTAATTTGTCTAGGTCCCTCTGTATCCTATCCCTACCCTCCAGTGTATCTACCACTCCTCCCAGTTTAGTGTCATCTGCAAACTTGCTGAGAGTGCAGTCCACGCCATCCTCTAGATCATTAATGAAGATACTGAACAAAACTGGCCCCAGAACCAACCCTTGGGGCACTCTGCTTGAAACCGGCTGCCAACTAGACATGGAGCCATTGATCACTACCCGTTGAGCCCAATGATCTAGGCAGCTTTCTATCCTCCTTATAGTCTATTCATCCAGCCCATACTTCTTTAACTTGCCGACAAGAATACTGTGGGAGACCATATCAAAAGCTTTGCTAAAGTCAAGGAATTACACATCCACAGAGCCAATTATCTCCTCATAGAAGACAATTAGGTTAGTCAGGCATGACTTGCCCTTGGTGAATCCATGCTGACTGTTCCTGATCACTTTCCTCTCCTCTAAGTGCTTCAGAATTGATTCCTTGAGGACGTGCTCCGTGACTTTTCCAGGGACGGAGGTGAGGCTGACTGGCCTGTAATTCCCTGGAACCTCCTTCTTCCCTTTTTTACAGATGGGCACTACATTAGCCTTTTTCCAGTCATCCAGGACCTCCCCTGATCGCCATGAGTTTTCAAAAATAATGGCCAATGGCTCTGCAATCACATCCACCAACTCCTTTAGCACCCTTGGATGCAGCACATCCGTCCCCATGAGATTGTGCTCGTCCAGTTTTTCTAAATAGTCCCGAAGCACTTCTTTCTCCACAGAGGGCTGGTCACCTCCTCCCCATACTGTGCTGCCCAGTGCAGCAGTCTGGGAGCTGACCTTATTCGTGAAGACAGAGGCAAAAAAAGCATTGAGTACACTAGCTTTTTCCACATCCTCTGTCACTAGGTTGCCTTCCTCATTCAGTAAGAGGCCCACACTTTTCTTGACTTTCTTCTTGTTGCTAACATACCTGAAGAAACCCTTCTTGTTACTTTTAACATCTCTTGCTAGCTGCAACTCCAAGTGTGATTTGGCCTTCCTGATTTCGCTTCTGCATGCCTGAGCAATATTTTTATACTCCTCCCTGGTCATTTGTCTAATCTTCCACTTCTTGTAAGCTTCTTTTTGTGTTTAAGATCAGCAAGGATTTCACTGTTAAGCCAAGCTGGTCTCCTGCCATATTTACTATTCTTTCTACACATCAGGATGTTTTTTTCCTGCAACCTCAATAAGGATTCTTTAAAATACAGCTGCTCTCCTTTCTTCCTTCTGTCAGGATCCTGAACTCGACCATCTCATGGTTACTCCCTCCCAGGTTCCCATCCACTTTTGCTTCCCCTACTAATTCTTCCTCGTTTGTGAGCAGCAGGTCTAGAAGAACTCTGCCCCTACTTGGTTCCTCCAGCACTTGCACCAGGAAATTGTCCCCTACCCTTTCCAAAAACTTCCTGGATTGTCTGTGCACCGCTGTATTGCTCTCCCAGCAGATATCAGGGTGATTAAAGTCTTCCATGAGAACCAGGGCCTGCGATCTAGTAAGTTCTGCTAGTTGCTGGAAGAAAGCCTCGTCCACCTCATCCCTCTGGTCTGGTGTTCTATAGCAGATTAAAACTGTTCAACGTTGTGTTCAAATATGACCTAAGGAAGAACAAAGGTGGCTATCCCCTTTGTCTGTTTGTGGTCTGAGTTAGACTGTGAGTTCTGTGGGAAATGAATTTTTCTTCTTGCTTGTTTGCAAGGCACCTGTCATACCTTTGGGTGTTATAAAAATAACAGTAGTAATAATAATACTGTAATAAAGTGGCTCTTCCATAGGGTTGCATTCTCACCCCTCCATTTAAAGTCCTTCAGTACAAGTGTGTACTATGATCTGAGATATATATTTGCATTCTGAGACTGTCAGGTACTAACCACCCACAAATTTATTTGAAGTCAAAGGGAACTGAAGGCACACAACACCTGGCAGGGCCAAGTGCTTAGACCAGACAGTTGGGATTTTCAAAAGTGTCCGAGTGACATAAGATTACAAGTCCCATTGGCTTTCAATGGGATCTATTCTCCTTCATCACTTAGACACTCTTAAACATCCCACCCTAAGTTCCTTGGGTCAGGAACTGTGTTTTTCTGTATAACACTGAGCATTTCTTTTCTATTTTCCTTATCTTCTCCTCTGCTTCTTGTTGCTCTCTCTTTCCTCTTCATTCCATCTTTCTTCTCTTACTTCTTCCATTCCTAGTTCTCACGCCTATGCCTCAATTACATGCTCTCTCTCTCTGCCACAATTAGTCATCATGTATCACTTTTACTCCTAATCTTTTATTTTGCCTCACTTGCTGCCTCTGGTTACCCAAGGGTTCACTTGCAGTGCAGCGGAAATGAGCAGAAGCATAGATGTCGATCCAGTTCAATAGGCATGTGTACATTTTCAACTTATATAGTGCCCAGAATCTCATTCTCCATGTGGCTCTGACTCTAAATACTGAGAAGTGCTGGTTCAGCTTGTTCACTGGAAAGCTTTGTGGTAGCAATATTGATTTACTGAGCTAGACCCTCAGGTTGGTCTCTGAGAGTTACTGTGATTTTTCCCTAGACCTTAACCTCTTAGTTCCCAAGAACTCAGCTTGACTCTGGACTCATCACTCAGTTAGACCTACATTCAACCTCTTTCTTTTTCTCTTATAACAATATTTGTTTCATTTGTATCATGTATCAATGGCAGAAGAGTTACATGACTTTTTTGTTTCAGTTTTCACCAAAAAGGTTATTGGTGAAGTTAAGGTTAGTGATTGGATGTCTAACATAGTGAAAACCAGTGAAAATGAGGTAGGATCAGAGGCTAGAACTGGGAAAGAACAAGTTAAAATTATGTAGACAACTTAGATGTTTTCCAATCACCAGAGCCTGATTAAATACATTCTAGAATACACAAGAAGCTGACTGAGGATGTATCTGAGCCATTAGCCATCATCTTTGAAAAGTCATGGAAGACAGGAGAGATTCCAGAGGACTGCAAAAGGGCAAATATAGTGCCCATCTAAAAGAAGGGAAATAAGGACAACCAGGGAATTACATACCAATCAGCTTACCTTCATTACTGGAAAGATTCTATTACAGATTTAAATCCATGGTACTCCCACACCTTGAATACTGTGTGAAGTTCTGTTCATCCTATCTCAAAAAAGATATACTAGACCTGGAAAAATGCAGGTAAGGGCAACAAAAATCATTAGGGGCATTGAACAGCTTCCATAAGAGGAGAGGTAAAAAGATTGGGACTTTTCAGCTTGGAAAAGAGATAAGAAGTCTATAAGAGATAGAAGTCTATAAAATCATGAAAGGTATGGAGAAAGTGAATAAGGAAGTGTTATTTAACCCTTCAGATAACACAAGAACAAGGGGTCCCCCAGCTAAATTAATAGGCAGCAGGTTTAAAGCAAATACAAGGAAGTACTTTCTCACACAATGCACAGTCAACCTGCAGAACTCATTGCCAAGGGATGTTGTGAAGGCCAAAAGTACAACTCGGTTAAAAAAAGAATTATATAAGTTCCTGGAGGATAGGTCCATCAATGGCAATTAGCCAAGATGGTCAGGGATGCAACTCCATGCTCAAAGCCTCTGATTGCCAGAAGCGGGGACTGGATGGCGGGATAGATCACTCAGTAATTGCCTTGTATTGTTCATTCCCTCTGAAGCACCTGGGACCAGCTACCATTAGAAGACAGGATACTGGGCTAGATCCAGTATGGCCATTCTTATGATTAAAAAAGTGTAGAGGTCCTGTGCTGCATCTAATGAGCTACAAATATCGTGACATTGTGACTCTGATAGCATGCGATGAACCATGTTGCAAAGCAGATGATCAAAGAGTACTCTGGCCAGAACTTTTCCTGTGGTGGAGAGTAATGAGATGCAAAGATAGTTGCCTCAGGTGGACTTTTAATCTATCCTCTCGTTTATGGTGACAATGGTAGTATCTTTGAAGTCGTGTGACTCATATTCATTATGCCATATATTGAGAAAGAGTGCCTACAGTCACCTCAGCAAGGTCTCGCCTCCATACTTGAATATTTGGTTACAGCAGGGGTCGGCAACGTTTCAGAAGTGGTGTGCCGAGTCTTCATTTATTCACTCTAATTTAAGGTTTTGTGTGCTGGTAATACATTTAAACATTTTTAGAAGGTCTCTTTCTATAAGTCTATAACATATAACTAAACTATTGTTGTATGTAAAGTAAATAAGGTTTTTAAAATGTTTAAGAAGCTTCATTTAAAATCAAATTAAAATTCAGAGCCCCCCAGACCGGTGGCCAGGACCTGCGTAGTGTGAGTGCCACTGAAAATCAACTCGTGTGCCGTCTTTGGCACACGTGCCATAGGTTGCCTACCCCTGGGTTACAGCTTTCATTGATTGCTGGGTAAGGGGAAACTCATGGGATTTCTTCAGCTTTACTGAAGTTGCACAGGGCAGCAGCACAAGCCACCTCATCACACTTTGCCAGGTCAAAGCCATCTACAAAGCTTCCCCTGCACTGTCTCTTCACAAAGTCTTCACAGAGAAATCAGCGGTGCACATAGCTTCTGTCCATCTGGAGTTCTCCAGGTTGCTCTTCCCATGTTTCCCACTAGGTGCAAACAGCAAGCTCTGTATTCTTCAGGCTACAGGTTTTACATTTATACTGGGCTTAATAGTGTTTTAGAGGAAGGTGCAAGATACACTACTGGAGTCTGTTACAGAGTTCCGTATGCCATTCATTATTTAGTAAATCTTGCACTATCCTCTGAAACATCTGGTTGTGGCTACTGTCAGGAACAGGATACTGAACTAGACCAATCACTGGTCCAATGCACTATGACTGTTGATATGTTCCTATGGTCAGTTATAATCCCACTGTCTGCAGATGTTCAGAGCTCCATAAAACATTATTTTTTTTCACAAGAAGAGAGACTGGAAAGACTGTAGCAGTTTACTTTCGAGAAGAGATATAAAGAAGTCTTTATGCTGATGAGACTAAGGATTTTATTTTCTTTACTTTTTATTTTATGGTCTTTTGATTTGCTTCCTCATGTCGTTAAACCTCCCTTTTCTCCTTCCAAACTTTAGTGTGACAGTGTTAGTTTTTGGTATAATTCCCACTCTCTCCACAAATTTGTGGAACTAAATTATATTGTAATCTGTAATATTAACCACAATGGATGCTATGTGACAAATATTAAGAATCGTAGTAAGGCTCATTGCCTTCTAACACTGAAGAGAAACTTTACTTGTATGACACAAAGGAGATCCTCTTTAAATCTACCCCTTCTTTCTCTGCTTCTGTTATTCTCTTAAAATCTACTGCAGCATTGCCCTTGTTGGTTTTTAGCATAGATTTAAAGAAACAGTACATGCATCCTTACAGATCCTGGTGTAATTAATAAAGTGATTTGAGGTTCTAATAAAAAAGGGAACAAAACAATGCAATCCAAATTCCATGAAAATATTCAAATAAAATGCACAATCCCACTATTAATTTTACTAAGAAAGACTATATGTACTTAGTATTTAAATATTTCATTGTTCATTTTACATTCATCCTGCTTCAGTGCAGATGTTCTTCTGCTCATAAAAAAAACAGATCTAATTAATGTAAAAGCCTTCAGGGGGAAATATTTCAGTTTGTGACACAATAACTAGAGTATTGCTTGCAAACTCAGTAAACAAGATCCTGTACATTAACTTTCCATTGTAGATAAGTTATGTTTTTTTCATGAGTGCAATAATATACCTGCATCCATCCATGCTGCTGTACGTTAGTGGGGAAAAAGAAAAGAAAAATCTCAATGGAAAAGGGCACTCATTATTCATAGCATGATTGCAGGGTCATTCTGATTTCAATAGCACCTTCAGTGATTGACCCTTTGGGTATAAAATTTCAGGCTAAACATTTTGTATTAAAAATAGGACTGTAACAGGGTGCCCTCACCTCTCACAAGCACCCCTTTGGCCAAGTGCATGTGCCTGCACTCTCTCTTTCTCACTGTGCTCTAAGATATAGTGGTGTTCCAGCGCTCCCTCCCTGGAGACAATCTCTTTGGCCTGTTGGGGCCTTTCTGGCCACAGCTCTCCAGCTGGGCCATGACAGTTCAGTTCCCCCACTGGGGTGCCTCAGTGTCCATGCAACTTCCCCCAGTGGCTAATGGAGGGGACCCAGGCCCACCCACTACCCCAGGTCCCAGTCCAGGAACCCTGTAGATAGCAACCATCTGCTGCATCCCTTTATCTATGTTTCAACGCTGCTCTAACACCCTGGGCCACTTCCCCATGGCCCTTACCTCAGGGCCTGGTCCTAATGGAGTCCCAGCAACCACCTCAGAGCTCCTTCTCACTCTCCTCAGCTTCTTGCAGAATGCCCTATCTGACGTGCTGCAGCTCCTTCAGCCAGCCACCCACCAGCCACATTCCTCCAGCTCCAGCATGGAACTGAACTCCCTCAGGCCCTGCAATTCTTCTTATACTAGGCTGCTGGGCCCTGATTGGCTATGTCCCACACTGCCAATCTAGGCAGCTTGGAGGTCCATCTCCACTGCCCTTTTCTGTGGCAGGGTGTGGCAGGGCCATGAGGCCTCCAGCAGGGGGCCTCAGCACGTCTAGTATACCCCATCACAGCTGGCCTCTGATTTTTCACTTGCAGTCTATAGATGCAAACAAATGGAAGTGCAATTTATGTAATGTGGATGTTTAGCTACCTGATTGTGCCCACAATCCAGGGCATTAGACATCTAATATCTTACAACCAGATTTATCCAAGGACATACCCTTACCTCCTCTCCAAAGAGCCTCTCGCTAAATGATGAAAATTGTGCCTATAAATACTTGCAGGAGTTATTCCCAATTCTTTACACCTGCAAAACTGAATCCAAATTAAGGCTTGACTTGTATATAAAGTAATTAATACTTGTATTCTTTAGATTTGTGGTATACCCTGTACCCACCCCCTATACATGAGTCTGATCAGCTCTGTGTAGTCTCAGTGTATTCCAATAAAGAATGAATGTGATGAGTGATGAGACTGGAGTTGGGCTGAGTTCTTGGGAATGGAGAAGTTAAGGACTCGAGAGAAATTCCAACATTTTTGGTGTTGCAACCTGGGATCTGCTGATCTGGAGCGGGTAATTTATCTCTTAGTGTGAGGGTCATAACCTACCATTAAAAGAAATGGCATTGGAAGGGTTTAAGTGTGGGAAGTGTGCACTGTATAGAGGATTGGATTAAAGTGAAAGTCCCTATGGTCTCCCTGGGAATTGGTAGGGGTAGACTGGGATTGGATAGAAAAAGAACTCCAATAAACCATGCTGGACAAAAAAATGTAAAAAGGAGAAACAGAACACTTGGTTAATCCTTGGGACTGGATCCCTATGTAAACAAATGAAGAGGTTATCTATTGAAATGGATGAACTGGAAAAGGAAAAGACACAAATGCAGGAGCAGAGGGAAATTTATAAGGTACTCCCTGTCCAATCTAATGAGGTATTCTTAAAACAAAAAGAAAGGTGTGAAGAAATCAGGGAAGAACAGGACAAGCTTTTAGACCAGCTGGTAGATGTGGAGATGTCAGCAGCACACAGAAGGAAGAATCCAGGAGGGCTTTTCCCGGCCCACAATGTGTCTGCAGGATATAAGTGTGGATTAGAGCCAGTTTCTATAGTGCCTCTTGCTTATGAGGATATTAAAACAGGCTATACCTGGAGTGATTAAAGACAGTGTCCTAGGCATCAGAATCTGTACCAGAGACTCTGTTTATGGTTAAAATTGAGGCCAATGGATATGGGAGACAAACAATGACTACTGAGAATCGCCCCTTCTAGATGCCAGTGGTGGAATCCTTTGTTAAGGAATGGGGACCACCATCTAAGGCTAATTGGAACAAGTTAATACAATGGCTGTTGAAAGGAATAAATATGTGAGATTTAGGTCAGCTAAGAACAGATGATTGGGCAAAGGTATTATAGTGAAACCTGGGGAGTATGTGGCCATGGGTAATTGGACACAATCAAACTAATTCAGTGTTAGAAGCCAAACTTTCAAAGTTGCTTTAGAACATGAGATCAGCCACAGCAGAGGTATTTGGCCAGAAACCTCTAGCCGGGAAAGGGCCAAGTGAGGCAGTGAAGCGGATTTTGCAATGATAGAATATGTGAGAGAGGAATGTTATGAACAGGTTGGGTAAAGGAGATCTAGCACACACACAGTTTCTTTTGCATGTGCTTGCCCAAGAATGTAAGCAGTATATTTTACAGTTTATCTCTAGCCCTGATGACTTGGAGGATATATTGGCTAGAGAGGAACTCTGGTGGGAACTAAATAAATAAAAAAATGTGTCCATATCAAGTTTTCAAAGTGGAATCCAGCTTTAGAGGAATGGGAGTCTGGACTAGAGTTAGGGGACTTCAGGGTAAGGGAGGATCTAGAAGATCTGGGGAAGATCAGGAGACCGGAAGACTGAGCTGGATACCATTTGGACAGATTAAGGAAGAATTAGAAGTAGTAAGAAAACTGAAAAGGCTCAGTTGGAGACTCAGTCTGGTGAAGAAAACCATCCGGTGGCCACCCAATGGGGCTGTCAAATCTCTGCACCCAGCTGTTCTTTGTATTGCCCCTGGGTCAAGATAGCGGGTGATAACACACTATAAAAACTATTATAGCGCGGGTGGAACAAAATATGTATCAGATGGTGGGACATCAATAACAGTGACAGGGTGCTTACAGAAAGAAGACAAACAGGACAGAATTCACTCAGTTTCTGGAAGACCACTTGTAGTACAAATGAAAGAATGATAGGCCATACTGATAGGGAACTGGGAAAACTAGTGTCATACGGTTGTGCAGTTGAGAAATGAGATTTTGGCCATCTCAGTGTTGGTAGAAATGCAACTGGTGTGGGTGGCTCTCTGGAGTGCAGAGCAAGGGGAGGTTATACCTAAGGCATCAGCAGTTAAGTCCACAAAGGAAAAGCAGGCAATCTGTATTGAGTACACTGCATATACACCAAAATAGGTCCCAGAGTTAGTAAAGGCATATGACTCAGTATAGGCAAAATGAGAATTAGATTGTGGGCCATTGCAGACTCAGATCCTATTAGAAGGGGCGGAACCCCCCACCCCCTACAATAAGCCCCAAAAGAATCCATGGGCCCAATCCAAGAAGTGGTAGATGCATTGTTTGAGCAAAGCGTCATAAAGTCTATGGCTGTTTTCGGTCCTGGGGTTTTGTTAGTAAGGGGTTTTGGTCCCTACCATTAGTCCCAGAATGGCCATATAGAACTGCATTTATGTGGGAAGAGTGCAATATGCGTGGACCATATTGCGCCAGGAGTATGAAGATTCTCTGGCTATTTTCCAGGCCGATGTGAAACAGAGTTTTAAAGATTTCTCTAAACCTGAAAGACTTAGCCAAGATGTGGATGATGTTTTAGTACACTGCAGTCATTTTTGGGAATAACTGCATTTTGTAGGGAATTCTCCCTTATGTGGAGGCACCAATCTCTTTGTATGAGTTAGTCAGAGCTTGTCATAGGTCTCACCCCAACTTGGAGCTGTTGGGTTCCAATATGGGGACCTGCATGCATTTATCTAAACTTAAATCCTAGTTTAGATCTGGTAAAAGCTGCCACCACCCAATAATGTACGTGTATTGGGACACAGTCCTTCCCCAAAATCCTTGGGGATCCCAAGACCCCCAAATCCATGGAGTTCTTACACCCAGGAGAAATAAACCATTCCCCCCTGCTTCCTCCCCTTCCCTTGTCCTGGAGAGAGATACCTTGATTCAAACTCCTTGAATCAAACAAAGAGGGATTTACTTTTCCCCCTCCCCTTTCCCTGAGAATCCACCCAAGGAAAGATCAACCAAGTTCTTAACAGAAAAGATTTATTAAAAAATAAAAAGAAAGTAACTTGTCTCTGTAATCCAAGATGGAACAATACACAGGGTCTAAACTTATTAATCTCTGGAGAGAATCCCCCCCTCCTTTCTTTCTCAGTAAAAGCAAAGTAACAGCAAACAGGAATAAAGAATTTCCTTCAGCAAACACACAATTGCAAATGTAGAAATCAAATTATAAGACTAATCCGCCTTTCTAATTAATACTCACTATTGAATAGTAGGAACTACTCCAGGTGTTTCTCAGGTTACTGAGCTTGTTAACCCTTTCCAGGGAAAAGAGACCTTAACCATGATCTGTTTATTTATGACAGAGCTCCTCATTGGGACTGGTGGGAGGAACACACTGAAACAGTAGTTAAATTGAAACAGCTCTTGGGAAGTGTTCCAGTCTTAGCAAATCCAGATGAAAGTAAGCCATTTTTATGGATCCAGTAGTAACTCCAAGTAAAATAGGGATGATGCTCACATGGAAGTATGGTAATCAGGATTGTCTGGTGGCTTTTGCCTCCTGACTGTTGCAGAGTGTGGAATTTAAATATAACTAATGTGAACAAATAGTGCTGACAGCCTATTGGGCTATTATCAAACACAAATATTTGGTGGGAGGACAGAAAGTGTTCATTGTTAGCCACCATGTCCCCTTTTAAGGTGCTTCTGGAGGCAAAAGTAGAAGCAGGGCAATGAGAAGATTCAGAAATGGACTTTGGTACTGCAGGGAGAAAATGTGGAGGCTATATAGCTTAGAGAGCCAAAGGAATGGATTGCGTGAATCTGCACTGAAGGAATGCCACATGAATGTGAGGCAAGACCAGTTAGTACCCGGCATGCTGTATTTAAGGAACTGCAGGCTAATACAGTGCAGGAACCAAAGGATATATGGCATACTAATAGGTGCAGTCATTATGTCCAGGGTCAAAGGAAGGGAGTCTAGCAGCAGTCAAAATGAGAAATGGGCAGATTATACAGACTTTATAGTATAAATGTGGCAGTAAATCAACTCAGAATGCTGAATTGGTAGCAGTTGTCCGTGTATGCCTGGAAGAGAAGGGGCTGCAGGAGAGACTTATCAGTGTCCTGGATTTGGATTAGGTTTTCAGCGGTGCCAAACTTATGCTGTCATGGTGGTTGCAAAACAAATATCAAGCAACAGATGGGGGAGAAATCATGTTTAGCACAATGTGGCAAATGTTAGATGCAGCAAAGCAATTCTAGGAGGTGGATATGGTAAAGATCAGCGCACACAGGACAAAGGGTCCCTTGGTGAAAGGAAACCAGGCTGCTGACCTTGCAGCAAAAGATGCAGCAATTACTGTCCCCCCATCCCCATGGCCTTGGGAAGCAATACCAGTAACAATGATAACTTGGGGGCAGCAGCAGTTCTTGGAGGCAGACACTGCACAGTTACAGGAGATACAGAAACAAGATGCTGAATTGGGGCCATTGTGGAAACAAGCCCAAAGCTTAAGGTAAAAGGGCAAGACTTGGTAGTAGAACAGAGACTACTTTGTTCCAAATCAGAGCAGGCTTTAGTGTGGGTAGTACCCTGAGACATGCATAAAAGATATGCTGCAGGGGTACATTGGTCCATAATAGGATGAAATCCTAAGTTAGAGGAAGCAGAAGAGAGACTCAGTTGAATGGGCTGGTGCCAGAATGGAAAGAGGATGTACTGGAATACTTACAGTCTTGTGTCACCTGTGATAGTCATGATCCAGCTAATAGAAAATACAGAGGAGCATTGATGAGGGGACCCTGGGAGATCATTCAAATTGATTATATAGAGGAGTTACCTTTGACACCACAAGGACACAAGTAAGTGTTGGTAAAAGTGGACTTCTTCCCACAATGGGATGGAAGCATTCCCTACCAAAAGTACAACTGCATTAACAACAGAAAAACAGTTAATCTATAACCTGTTCAGTCTCTGGGAGGGTACTAAAAGTATTTGATTCAGACAATGGAAGTGGCTTTGTGAGTCTGTTATTAAAGAAATGTGTAATCTGCTGGAAATTGATCAAAAGTTCCACCTTACTCAGCATCCAGAAGCAGATGGGCAAGTGGAAACAATGAACTATTAAGCCTGAACTTAAAAAAGAGGTGAACGTTACTAGTAGTAATTGGGATAAGATACTGTCCTAAATATTGATGAAGATCTAGGCAATAGAGTGCAGATCCAAGGGATTCTCTCCATATGAAGCTTAATGGGGAGGCCATTAAGGTTGTGGGAAGATATGCTTAGCCAGTGTGGGGAGGGCTAGCTCAGTGGCTTGAGTGTTGTCCTATTAAACCCAGGCTTGTGAGTTCAATCTTTGAGGGGGTCACTTAGGGATCTGGGGAAAAAATCAGTACTTGGTCCTGCAAGTGAAGGCAGGGGGCTGGACTCAGTGACCTTTCAGGGTCCTTTCCAGCTCTATGTGATAGGTATATCTCCATAATAAACTACCCAAACCTTTGCCAGGTGTAGCCCTGAAACCTGTGCACAGGAGGTATTAAAGTGGATTTTACAGGTACAAAGGACTGTGGTGGCAACAGATAAAGCCAAAAAACTGAAGTGTGGTTTGATGTGAAGAGAAAGCTGACTAAACATCTGGTGGGATCAAATATAATCATGAAAGACCTGTCACCATCTAATCTGTCCTCAAAGGCAAAGTGGCACATTCCCTACCTCATAATGGGCAGACTGGGACTCTCTGTATACCTATTGTACCAGGGAGACGAATGAAAGAGTTGGCTCCCTGAAAGCCAGTTAATAGCCTACAAATGTAAATAACAGGAACTAAGAGATACTTTCTTCTCTACTTTGTTTTACAGATGTGCCACAATGAAATGGTAGAGGTTTCTAGTGTTGTGGTTTATTTGGTGGATTGGCAGAAGAATGGATCACTGGAGGAGTTTCAAAGCCGAGACAACATTGAGGACATTGAACTACACTAGAACAATTCATTCCCAGTGCAGTGTGCACCCGTACCATCGCTATTCCTCACCACACCTCCATGACTGTAGGGACGTGTTGTTTGTTAGAATAAGTCCTTGTGTAATACACATGATGTTACGCTAAATTAGATGCTCCACAATGTTACACATAACCACACTTGGGACATAGTAATTAAGACTAGTGTTACTGAAGGATGGGAGGGAGTGTATGATGCATTTAATATTGTTGTAAACTACATGGGGAGATATTAATGTCACACCAAACAAGATAATAGGTTTAAGATTCAGGGACACTTTGTATGAGTGAAAGGAATTCGAAGGGTTCCTCCAACAACCCCTAGGGCCCATAGAACTTCTCTGTCCTCCATGGAATATCCCCACATGGGACCATGGCCTGAAAATGGTATTTTTATACACCCCACTCATGAGACCTCAGTGGAGGATGTAGGATGGATTCATCTCCCACTGTTGTTAAATTTTTCACAGTATGGATCGCTTGGAGCATCCCCTATACCTCTTGCGATGATAAGCTTCAGATGAAGATTAAATAGCAAATTCAATGGTTGGAGGATCAAGTAGGAAATTTAAATCAAAGACAAATGAATCCTAAACAGAAGAGGTATATACTAAAAATCATGTTGGGTGGAGCAGGTGTTGATATATTTAACATTGCGCACCCCATGTTCACCACTTTTATAAGGTTATGATATTTTTTGTACAAAGTATGCCTTGTGAGATATCATTTGAAATCCTATAATCTGCTGAATATTATTATCCCATTAAAATGTGTGTAGCAACACTATATGTTAAGTTATACCTTTCTACTTGCGGAGTGCATAGCCACCCTCCCCATCAGCGAAGGGGTGTTCTGCCACTGGGTCAGCAGGGTCCAGTCGAAACAAGCTGACCTGGATTCAGACAAGAACACACCTGGACAATCCTCTGTATCCCTCAGTTACTTCCTACAGTCCCCTTGTGGTGTATCTGGGGTCATCCTTTGTCTCCCTGGGGTACATGGCTAATGGCCAGCAGCCCCTCAGCATCCCTGGCTGCAAGCAGCTTCTCAGCACTGTAGAAGTCTCCATCAGGCTCAAGCCCCAGCAGCGGGTGAGAGGTGTCCATCTCCTCTGGTAGCTCCAGCCTAACTTTGTTGCAGGGCCTGTTTTTTATTCTTCCTGGCCCACCCCTCTGTTTCCGGCATGTGGTCAGGTGTGTCCTGGCTCCGCACACCAGGGGGTAGGCAGGGGTTCCTCCCCATCAGTCTCAGAGGAAGGCCATGCCTCCTCACTACACTACTGTATGATTGTTATTGAAATATTTGTAATTCTGGATAGCATCCACAATCAGTTTCCCAGAGACAAACATACACTGCCACACCAGCAAGGTGTTAAAAAACTAATAATTGCTTAAGTGGCTATTTGCTAGCAGGAGAGAAGGTGTAAACAAGAAATGCACATTTCATCTCAGAGATGGTTCAAACCTCATGTACACAAGAGACTGTCTGTACCCCGGCAGGGAGTAATCCTCAAAAATGGAAGAGGGGTATAAGTATGCAAAACAATGGCCCCACCTCTCCTGTCCTCCTCCCATGTCTCTACTCACGGCATCAATGAATACCTGAAGGACTCTGAAATGGGGGAGTTGTCCCAGGCTGGAAGGAGACCAGCCTGTGAAATTTAATGCATCATAAGTTGAGACATACCTTTTTGTGTTTAAGTCTTATTAGCTCATTAAGGTTTAGGAATTAGCTTGTGATTTTATCTTTTTATTTAATTTGTAACCAATTCTGACTTTTATGCCTTATCACTTGTAATCACTAATTACAATCACTTGTAATCTTTCTGTAGTTAGTAAACATGTTTTACTGTTTTATCCAGACCAGTGTGTGGCTGGATTGAAGTGTTTGGGAACTTCTACTTAGAATAACAAGGTTTGCACATAAACACTTTCCTTTGTTGAAATGATGGACTTACTATGAGTTTGTACTATCCAGGAGGGTACTATGCAATACAAGACACACAGTTATGGGGTCAAGCCTGGGACTAAGAGCATGCAGGTGTAAGTAATTTATGAGTGGGTAGCTAGCAGCGCTTAATACTGAGAGAAAGTTACATGCTGGTGGTTATGTGTGAGCAGAACCTGGAGAGGTGGTTGTTCACTAGCAAAGCAGAGTAAGAGGCATCCAGGCTGGAGAGTTAAGGGGGCATAGCAGTTCAACAGTCCAGATTGTACCCTGGGGAATGTCACAGTATGACATTGTGGAATTCCGCAGACATTGAATCTTAAGGAAAAGGGGAGGGATTAGTAGTTTACTGCTCCACCAAGCAGCATTAACTATGAAAATATGCACACAGTAACACAGAATTTAGAATTTAGAATAATAGAATTTAGATTCTATTACAGACTTCCATCTTGGCAGCACATTGTCAAAGGATGCTACTATAGACAAGGAGCTGACAAGTCACATCAACAAAGCCAGTTCATCGTTTGGCAGGCTATCAGGCAGAGTCTGGCATCATCATGATAGTAAGCTTCAAACTAACCTAAAAAGCTATAAAGCATTTGTGCTGTCCAATTGGTTGTACAGGTGTGAGAACTAGACCAGCTGTAGGCATCACCTCACACGTCTAGATTTTTATGACATCTGTATGCCATGTTCCACATCAAATGGCAGGATAAAGTTACCAATAGGTAGGTTTTGGAACACACCCATTTGATGGGGATTGAAGTCACGCTCATCACATCATACTTATGCTGGGCTGGTCATGTACTTAGGATGGGTGACACCAAAATGCCAAAACGGTTGCTGTACAGCAAACTGGAAGTGGGTTATTCATACAAAGTAGCCAGAAGAAATGCATCACAGACACACTGAAGCATAACTTGAAGCAGTGCAGCATTAATGTTGACAGCCGGGAGTTGTCAGCAACAGATAGATCACACTGACAAGCAGCAGTCAATGATGGGGTTACTCAGTTCGAGACTAATTGCCATATGGATCTTGAGGCACAGATGCTGAGTCATAAACAGTGGCAGATTCAGTGGGCACAGACTGTAATCCCTTCCTTGATTATTGAGCTACATATGCACTCAACGTGGAAAGGACTGCTATTCACGCATCGGCCTACTGAGCCACAGTTGACCTCACAAGACTTAATACTATCGTTGTTGTTCTTCATGACTGAAGAGGACACCAACAGCCATTACACTGGAGTAGGGGATATAACTCTTGGAGCAAATCTGGCAGCACTTTGCTTAGGGGCTGGAGCTGGACATACCTGAACTCTGGTCTCTGCAGATCTTTGTCAACAAACTGTGAGTGGGATGCAGTGGAGGAGAGGTACAAGAGAAGTGGCTATTCCAGTAACGCATTCCCTTATTAGACAATTACAACTGTGCATTGAGAACTGAGTTTAAGACTATATCCAAGACACCCTGGGGGAGATATATATATTTCAATTTTTGTCAAAGGAATTAATCCCCCCAAAAATTCAATTTGGAAATGCTGTCAGAATGTCTTGTAGGAATTGTAGTTCAGTTTCTTCCAAATCTTCCTATTTGGTACCAATCTCCCCAGCCAGACTACACACACCATGCACCACATGCCCCATAATGCACCATAGCAAGGGACTCACATTCTGAACTAACTCCATTCTCTAAAATGAGACCCAGATGCATTATGGAAGTTGTAGATCTGACCAGGAAGCTTCACCTATTGAGAAGCTACAACTCTCATTGGACAAAGTGGCAGCATTTCTAAATTGCTTTTTTCTGTTTGGCTGACAATTTTCAATTTTTGGTCAATATTTTACTACTGGAATTTCCTCCAAAAAGCTAAGCTTTCTGCAGAAAAACACATATTTCTTGACCAGTTCTACTCTTCTATTCTATTCAGAGCATTTAGGTTTTGCTCTTTGAGCTGTGTTGGTACTTGCAATTGGTCAGAAAAGTTACATGGCATTGTTTTTGCTCTACCCTTCCCTACTCTTTTTTTTCCCACTCTCTCTGCAATTGTTTTTTGCACTTCCATTCCAAAATTCTCATACCAATGAATTTTAAACTCTTGCCAATAACATTCATGCATGCAACTTTGAAATTTGCTATGGACATACATACCAGTACAGTTTAATTGTTTATAGAAAGTGAACACACAATGAGTGCGAGTATGAAAAAAAAGCAGGGTTCAGACAATAAATTACAGTAGATTTATTTTGAAATTTATTGGTTCCAAAGTACAACAATAATCCAGGATTCTCTTGCATTTTACCAATCCTCTGCACACTTTTAGGGAACAAACTCCTTATCTGTCTTATATGTAAAACATCTTGTGTTACATACTGCAGTCTGAGTAATCATTGAATTAATTTGTATTCTGGATAAGTTGCTTTTCTCCTTTTTTAAAGAGGAGAGTCTAAAGGAGATGAAGTAAATGCTGGAGTCTCTGGGGGTTTGTGAATCTCTTTAAACTAGTTTTTTGAGCTCTCAAAGTTTTTGGAGTTAATTACCACCACCAGCATCACCCCTCAACCCCCGCTTCCATCCCCATTTCCTGTAATTTAAACTTGTTTTTCAAATGGAGATTCAGTTTAAGAATAAAAATATTTTTTCACTAAAAGCCTAATCCAAAACCCATTGAAGTCAGTTTTAGCATTGGCTCAGACCCTAAATGGAAGCTTATGATCTATATTAATGACAGAAACACCCACCACAACTACAAAATTAAACAGCATATAGTGTATTTTTTGCAGTGGAATTTTCTGCTACCCTACTCTGCTCTTGTTTTTCCCCAGTCTCTCTGAAATTGTCTTTCACTCTCGCTGCTCTCTTCTATCCTTCACCCTATTTTTTTGACAGATATTATTCTCTCCATTCACTTTTGTGACAACATCTCCTAAGTGGAAAGCAAACTCTAGGATGATTAAGAATGATGTGCACTTTCAACCCCACCATGCTTAAGAGGGTTCAGAATTAAGCTATACAAGTTTGCTTGATGCTTCTATTCATGGATGCTGATGACAGAAGTTAACGTAATTCATCTTATACTTATTGGCCAAGACTTTCAAACTTGGGTGTCTAATCTTAGGCTCCTAAATCCACATTTAATCACCTAAATAAATCCTGAGCATCAAGCACCTCTGAAAACTCAACTTCATATTTAGGTGCCTAAATATAAATTTAGGAGTGTAAATAATATTCTAGGCACCCAGTTCTGAATGATGGCCATGCCGGAAAACCCATGTTCTGAAGTCTCAAATTTTCTTTTAAACAAATTCTCTATAAAGAACTCTATATAGACAAGCAACCTTGATTTTGTAATTTCGGATTTTGTGAGTGCTTCACTTTGCAACCTTATTGTCTTTTAACAAAGTTTTTTTATGTATAACATTATATTTAAAGTGTAGGGAAGTTATTAACAATGTAGTACTTCTACTGGGTTTTTTTTCCAAGCGATTATAGAACAGAATGAACATGCCTAACACATGCAGTTGTATTGTGGAAGCTGCTAACAACCAGCTAACCTCTGCATTTAAAACCAATGAAAAATGTGGTACCAATGCATATTTATGGTAAAAATCAGATTGAATTATGCATTTATCCTTGATATTTTGCTTTTGTACTTCAGTAAACTCATACAAACAGGTGGTAAAGTGCTTGTTATTTACACAAAGGATAATGTAGTAGCTTCAGCCTTCCAATATCTAATGAAGTCCTAGATGACTGTCACAAGTTGTACTATCCCTTTAAGCCCTGCTCAAAGTCTCTTTCCCTTTCAAATTTGACTTTCTGGAGTCATGTGATGACAGGAGAACAAAGAAAGCTGCTTGAGGCTCTGTGTAAGCAGCTATTCAGGAAGACCGAGATGTGGCTGCTGTTTCCTGCACAGTGACCCAGGGAAGAGGCTTAGAGGTACAGCCAGGAGTTCTGGGAAGCCCTAATCCCAAGTTGGACCATGGAGTAGAAAAAAGCATGACTGAATTCCATGTTGGGGAAGCAAGTGAAGGACTGTCTGAGCTGGGCTGGTGCCATGCTCCATCCCTCCCTCCTTTCCCTTTTGGTTAGTGGATGTTCTCCTGCCCACACACACACTGTTGCACTGAGAGATTCTTTTACAAAACTTGTTACTGGGTTGTGTTATCAGACTGGAGATAGCAGATGCACCTCTGTGTGCAAGCATGGCAGAGCATTTCACTTAAATGTGTGACTGGGGAAAATCATCATCTCCATTTAGTCTTTTAGACCTCTCTACTTGGTCCATCAAATGTGCTAATGGATTTTGTGATTTGAAACTTTGTCCATTAGGAGCCATCAATTTATACTGAATACATATAACAAAAGAAAGCTAAAATGGACTGGAAGCTGCAGCCTAAAACTGAAAGGTACATCCCACTACTTATTGCCCATTCTCTCCAATCCCTCAGGATTTTTTTTAAACTAAGGCAACTGATTGATTCTTGCATTCTGAATTAAAGGCATTGTCGTAACAGATTCTGTTAAGCAGCTCTGAGCAATATTTTTATTGCACGTGCATCTCTCAAATACATACAGAAGGTGTACAACCTATCTGTCCTCACCCCCAGAAATGTTAATTTTGACCTTGACCACTCCATACAGAAATGACCATCCATGGGCCATCAGTAGTGGGAGCTGAATATGAGATGCCTGGATCTAAAAGCAACAAACTTGCTTCCTGAAGTAACAGAGTTGGTCTCTAACCTTGCAGCTGGTACCAGACACACAAACCTCTACTAGCTACTACTGGAGAACACAAAACCACACCAGAAGTGTGGGTTACATAGGAACATAAGAACGCCCATACCGGGTCAGACCAAAGATCCATCTAGCCCAGTATCTTGTCTTCTGAAAGTGACCAATGCCAGGTACCTCAGAGGGAATGAGCATAACAGGTAATCATCAAGTGATCCATCCCCTGTCACACATTTCCAGCTTCTGGCATACAGAGACAAGGGACACCATCCCTGCACATTCTGGCTAATAGCCCTTGATGGACGTATTCTCCATGAATGTATCTAGTTGATTTCTGAACCCTGCTATAGTCTTGACATTCACAACATCCTCTGGCAAAGAGGTCCACAGGTTGTCTGTGTTGTGTGAAGAAATACTTCTTTTGTTTGTTTTTTAAACCTACTGCCTATTAATGCCATTTGGTGACCCTTAGTTCTTGTGTTATGAGAAGAAAGAAATAACACTTTCTTATTTACTTTTTCCACACCCACCATTATTTTATAGGCCTCTATCCTATCCCCTCTCAGTCGTCTCTTTTCCAAGCTGAAAAGTCCCGATCTTACTAATCTCTCCTCATATGGAAGCTGTTCCACACCCCTAATCATTTATGTTACCCTTTTCTGAACCTTTTCCAATTCCAATGCATCTTTTTTGTGATGGGGTAACCACATCTATGCACAGTATTGAATATGTGGGCATACCATGGTTTTATATAGAGGCAATATGGTATTTTCTGTCTTATTATCTATCCCTTTCTTAATTATTCCCAACGTTCTGGTAGCTTTTTTGACTGCCCCTGCACATTGAGCAGATGTTTTCAGAGAAATATCCACAATGACTCCAAGATCTCTTTCTTGAATGGTAACTGCTAATTGAGATGCCATCATTTTATATGTATAGTTGGGATTATGTTTTCCAATATGCATTACTTTGCATTTATCAACATTGAATTTCATCTGCCATTTTGCTGCCAATTTCCCAGTTTTGTGAGATCCCTTTGTAACTCTTCACAGTCTCTTTTGAACTTAACTATCTTGACTAGTTTTGTATCATCTGTAAATTTTGCCACCTCACTGTTTACCCCTTTTTCCAGATCATTTATGAATATGCTAGTCCCAGTACAGACCCCATGGGACATCACTATTTACCTCCCTCCATTTTGAAAACTGACCATTTATTCCTACCCTCTGTTTCCAATCTTTTAACCAGTTACTGATCCATGAGAAGTTCTTCCCTCTTATCCCATGACAGCTTACTTTGCTTATGAGCCTTTGGTGAGGGACCTTGTCAAAGGCTTTCTGAAAATCTAAGTACACTATATTCATTGGATCCCCCTTGTCTCCATGCTTGTTGACCTGCTCAAAGAATTCTAGCAGATTGGTGAGGCATGATTTCCCTTTACAAAAACCATGTTGACTTTCCCCCAACAAATTATGTTCATCTGTATCTGACAATTCTATTATTTTCTATAGTTTCAACCAATTTCCCCAGTACTGAAGTCAGGCTGACTGGCCAGTAATTGCCAGGATCACCTCTGGAACCCTTTTTAAAAAATTAGTGTCACATTATCCTCCAGTCATTTGGTACAGAAGCTGATTTAAATGATAGGTTACAAACTACTGTTAGTTCTGCAATTTCACATTTGAGTTCCTTCCGAACTCTTGGGTGAATACCATCTGGTCTTGGTGACTTATTACTGTTTAGTTTATCAATTTGTTCTAAAACCTCCTCTAATGACCTCAGTCTGGGACAGTTCCTCAGATTTGTCACCTAAAAGAATGGCTCAGTTTAGGGAACCTCCCTCACATCCTAAGCCATGAAGACCAATATAAAGAATTAATTTAGTTTCTCCGCAATGGCCTTATCCTGGAGTGCTCCTTTAATATCTCATTCATCCAGTGGCTGCATTGGTTGTTTAGCAGGCTTCCTGCTTCTTATGTACTTAAATAATTTTTTATATTACTTTTTGAGTCTTTAGCTAGCTGTTCCTCAGATTCTCTTTCGGCCTTCCTAATTATATTTTTATACTTCATTTGCCAGAAATTATGCTCCTTTCTATTTTCCTCCCTAGGATTTAACTTCCACTTTTTTAAAGGATGCCTTTTTGCCTCTCACTGCTTCTTTTACTTTGTTTAGCCATGGCGGCACTTTTTTAGTTCTCTTACAACTTCATCCTTTCTTCAAACTCTTCCAAGCATCTTTTAAATGGCCATCTTTCAGTCCATTTGGATATGGGCACTTTACTGTCCTGATATTTGCTCAGAATGTTTCTCAAACTATGTTCTACTCAGTCATTGTACAGCTCTTCATTTATCCCCTATGTTTCTGCTGCTTCAGAAATGTGAGATTATTGACACAAATTACTTGAAAACATCTTGGAGAACAGCTGAGAAAGTGGTGTGCAAAGAGTGAAAGCAGTCTATTGATGCATACTGTGGTACAGATGGCAAAAAAAAGCTAATAGTATTGACTAAAACAAATAAAAGCTTTATTTCATTGACTACAAAGAAAAAGCTTCATTCTCTCTGCTTTAAAAAGTTGTCAGTATTGACTACATAACAACCCACAGGTAAAAAGGAAGCATCTGTCATAACTCTGCAGGCATTCTTTACTCTCAATTATATTCATAGGGTTGGATTATCTACTGATGTAGTTCAACTGAAATCAATGGAGTTATGTCAGTAGAAAATTGGCCAATAGATTTTAAGCCTAAAAGGGACAATTATCATCTAGACAGACCTCCAATATAGAAGTACAGACCATAGAACGTCATGAGAAAGTGATTGCCAGACCTAATCAGATTATTGAGTGGGTCTGCCTAGCTCAGTCTCCTGGTGTGAGTTTGACCAGCTACTTCACCTATCTTGGGGTGATATAGAGAGACAATACAAACGTCTTATCATTGATATTCCTATTTTTATGTATTGTCCTTTAGTTGTGTATCCCTCGAGTAGCATGCACAAACACTAAATACCATCTCAAGGATTTTACAGCTCCCCCTAGCTTGTAGCAATTCAACAATGATAACCCTACAGAGGGATCAATGGCAACAGCAGGTGGATGCAGAAAGATTTTACAGCAGGCAAGTTTTGTCTAATAAGCTCCCTTCTTGAAATAAACTTTCACTAAAACAAAGTCAAGGGATTCTCTCCCGATCTATGTGTATAATAGGTGCAAAATTGTACATTTTGGAATGAGACCCACACTTTCACACCAAAAATCATGTGCATATATATGATTTTTAGCCTGAAATGTGTGTGTTTTGGATGAGACCCAAGTTCTATAAATATAGACAAATTCTTTACTTATTGTGGTGATCAGGAATGAGAAAGGAAACACAAGAGATGCTAAACATTCTTTCCAGCTGGGAGAGAGGAAGGTGGAAATAACATACGTACAATATTCAAAATTGCCACCTTAAGTCAATAGATGGCTGTTTCTCTGCAATGAAAAGACATAGCCTCCCATACATACTGGGAAAGACTCCTATAAGAGAAGCTGACCATGAACTAGAAAGATATGGCTCAGTCAAGCAGACAGAGGAAAGATAGCTTTCAGAGAATGGATTGAATTTCCCAGCTTACTGGATGTGAAAGAAAGGTGTTGAGCACCCACTGACTTCAGAGTTATGAATACTCAACACCTCTGAAAATCAGGTTTTTTGTTAAGGTTACTAAATACAGATATAAATGCCTAATTTTAGTTAAGTTTGAAAGTGTTGTCCTTCATTTCTCTGTGCATAAGTTTGCACACCTGTAAAGCAGGTGTAATACATTTAAGCTACTGTCCATCAGAGTATTGTGAAGCCTAATAAATGTTTTGGTTGCAAAGGACTTTGAAAGATGCATACTTGAACAAATTGTTGTCATAGGTAGAAAATAAGAAACAAACTGTAGAAAACCAATCTAGACTAAATAGTATCTGACTTCGTTTTTTTTTTTTTCCCAACAGGAAAACTCCTTGCTCCACTTTTGTTCCAGGGGTTAATAATAATTATTGGAGATATACCAAACTCCTAGAACTGGAAGGGACCCAGAAAGGTCATTAAGTCCAGCCCCCTGCCTTCATTAGCAGAACCAAGTACTGATTTTTGCCCCAGATCCCTAAGTGGCCCCCTCAAGAGTTGAACTCACAACCTTAGGTTTAGCAGGCCAATGCTCAAACCACTGAGCTATTCCTAGCATAGAACAAATTGGAGTCTGAGCAATATGGGATCTCTGTGATCAAAAGTAGGCCGTACACAAACATCCCACACACAGATGGAATACAAGCTGTCAGGAACAGTATCCCTGATGATGCCACAGCACAACTGGTTGCTGAGCTCTGTGCCTTTATCCTCACACACAACTATTTCAAATTTGATGACAGTACATACCTCCAGATCAGTGGCACCTCTATGGGCACCCGCATGGCCTCACAATATGTCAAAATTTTTATGGCTGACCTGGAACAACGCTTCCTCAGCTCTCGTCCACTCAAGCCCCTTCTCTACCTACGCTACTTTGATGACATCTTCATCATCTGGACCCATGGGAAGGAGACTCTGGAAAAATTCCACCATGATTTCAACAGCTTCCACCATACCATCAACCTTAGCCTGGACCAATCTACATCGGAGGTCCACTTCCTAGACACCACGGTGCAAATAAGTGATGGTCACATTAACACCACCCTATACCAAAAACCTACTGACTGCTATGCCTACCTTCATGCCTCCAGCTTCCATCCCGGGCACACCACACGATGCATTGTTTACAGCCAAGCACTGAGGTACAATTGCATCTGCTCCAGCCCCTCAGACAGAGACCAACACCTACAAAATCTTCATCAAGCATTCTCAAAACTACAATACCCGCACGAGGAAATAAGGAAACAGATCAACAGAGCCAGACATGTACCCAGAAGCCTCCTACTGCAAGACAAACTCAAGAAAGAAACCAACAAGACTCCACTGGCCATCACATACAGTCCCAAGCTAAAACCCTTCCAGTGCATCATCAGGGATCTACAACCCTTCCTGGACAATGATCCCTCACCTTCACAGGCCTTGGGTGGCAGGCCAATCCTCGCCCACAGACAACCTGCCAACTTGAAGCATATTCTCACCAGTAACTGCACACCGCATCATAGTAACTCTAACTCAGGAACCAATCCATGCAACAAACCTCGATGCCAACTCTGCCCACATATCTATACCAGCGACACCATCACAGGACCTAAACAGATCAGCCACCACCATCACCGGTTCATTCACCTGCACGTCCACCAATGTAATATACGCCATCATATGCCAGCAATGCCCCTCTGCTATGTACATCGGCCAAACTGGACAGTCCCTACGGAAAAGGATAAATGGACACAAATCAGATATGAGGAATGGCAATATACAAAAACCTGTAGAAGAACACTTCAATCTCCCTGGACACACAATAGCAGATCTAAAGGTAGCCATCCTGCAGCAAAAAAAACTTCAGGGCCAAACTTCAAAGAGAAACTGCTGAGCTTCAGTTCATCTGCAAATTTGACACCATCAGCTCAGGATTAAACAAAGATTGTGAATGGCTAGCCAACTACAAAAGCAGTTTCTCCTCCCTTGGTTTTCACACCTCAACTGCTAGATGAGGGCCTCATCCTCCCTGATTGAACTAACCTCATTATCTCTAGCCTGCTTCTGGCTTGCATATATATACCTGCCCCTGGAAATTTCCACTACATGCATCTGACGAAGTGGGTGTTCACCCATGAAAGCTCATGCTCCAATACGTCTGTTAGTCTATAAGGTGCCACAGGACTCTTTGCTGCTCTGTACAAATGTATTGCTCAAAAATAATATACAAACCTGTTTCTGATAGTGTAATATAAGCCTAATTATTCTCTGAAAACATATATACATTTATATTTTCTACATTGCCCCTTGGATTAAAAAAAAAGTCTTTCCCTGATCCAGGCTTTAAATTCCCCAGACTATGCTAACAAAACTCTGACAATCAGACACAAAGAACAAACTTCTTCCACTTTCAAATTTCCTTACAGTGTGATAAGTCAGAAGACTTCACTTTTCAAAGTGTATAATGAGGAACTTGTAGTGCCTGGGTGATGGCTTTACATATATTAAGCAAATCCTGACTGAGCAAAAATGATTTTCTGATTTCTTCCTCCTGTTTCATACTTTAGGTCTTATTTTGCACCTGTTCAGCACTCATCCTTACAGATGAATTTAGCTATCGTTTAGGCACTCACAGGAGCAAAATGAGAACAGATGCGTCATAAGAGCAAAATATGTACTGAAAGGGCACAGCGTAATAGGAAATCAGTGCTGAATGGGAGGAAAACCAAAACAAAACAGGATACGAAGGATGCAGACCTAAAATTAGCACAGGATAGATGCAATTAAAAGACAAAAAATTCAGCAGATAAGAGCTCCTGGTTTATAGTTTAAAATCTGCCTATCTGCACTCTCTGGGAACAGCATCAATCTATCTTGATTTCTAAATAAATTGAGCTTTCCAAGCAAAATCTCTATAAAAGAAGAAGGCTGCTCTATTTTTATTCACGGATCACAGTAATCTTTTTAAAAGACCTGGGGCGGGGGGAACAAACTTCTCTACCTTCCCAGTACCCAGAGCCCCATCCTGCACTCCCATACACAAAGTATGTTTTGCCAGTTACCGTACATAAATCTGGCTTGCTACAAACTCAGGCATGACAGCCCATCATACCTGACATGCAGCAATTTGTGGTACATATCTGTGGGCAGACTCTCACCCAGGCAGCCAGATCCAAAGGCCACTGAAATCATCTGGTGTCTTTCCATTTTACAGATGAGTAGACCAAGGGAGATTAATATATTTGCCAGAGCTCACATCTTGAGTCTGTAGCAAAACAGAGAATAGCCCTTATGAATTCCAGCTTCTTATCTAACTACTAAACTATACGACCTGTATTTGAAATGGAGAGTACATAGGAATGGGAGTAGCTTGCGATGAAGGAAAATTGTTAATGAAATGACACAAGAATCAATGTTAAGAAGCAACAATTTGTTCTCTGTATGTAGGAAGGACCAGGAAAATGTAATTCAGAATGACTTCTTGCTTGACTAGACAGAAATATAGTCCAAGCTAGTAGTCTCTACCATTTAATATACAGGGCTACAGAAAAATGAGGCTATGGAAAAAACAATGGAATTTAATCACACCACTACTGCTGATCTTTACAAAAAATTCTCAAACTCAATATACCGCTTTATCTTCAATACAGCATAGACATCAAATTAATGGCTTTCATTCCTCACTGCATTAGTTTGATTTAAAGCAGGAGCTAAAATATTTCTCGTAGCAGATAATTTGAGTTAATCTTGTGAATTATACCCTTAGTAGTCATAAAATACAGAAGAGTAAGCAAGAAATAGGGGCGGATTAAACTAAAACTTTCATTATAATACTAAACAGTAGTTTAAAAAACTATTATAGATCTGGGTTACTAAAATAGAAGTATTAGATACAAACTGCCAGATATTTTATTTTTTTATAAAATTAGATTACCACAGTTATCACTTCTAGAAGTAGTATCTGAAACATGTCTCAGACACACAGAACTAGAAGAACCTTCATTTTATACCTCTTCCAAAAGACAATTCCTCCAACAGCCTGGTGTCCACTTAGTACCATGTTGTGAAAATAGTTCATCACTGACTTGAAATAAAAAGTGCTATTTATGGAATAACCAATACCACTTCCGATAGCACCTGCTGAGTTTTTTCTAGCGGTCTCCAAACCAAGTATTTTACTAGCCAAAAATGCCTTAAAATATAAACCAGTTCTTTGGAGAAATTCCGAGAGAGAGTTTAGATGGGGCCTAATATACTCCAAAAGGAATAGAAATGAGGGATGCTAGGTAGGTAGTTGAGCTAGTTAAATGCAAGAACAAACTTGCATGAATGTAAGTTAACCATGATCTAGACACTGGAAGCAAATTAGTAGAATGCTTTACAAAAAGTATAGTTATGGATCTCTTAACCTGTCTCAGTTATGTGTTATTACTCTTTACTTCAAAAAGAAGAGAGGCAAGTATTAGGAGTGTATATGTATGTAAGTACATTTATTTATTTGTGTCTGAATATCAATGACATCAGAGCAGAATTTTCTGAAGCCTTCATAATCCATTGCTAACCTGAAGCATTCAGGAGCTGACTTCCCAGTGATCTGCCACACACCATCTTTCCATCTCCTCTCTGGTCGTCCCCTACTACGATAACCCTCCAACACTGCTTCCATAATAACTTTATCAAGGTTATGTCTATCTTTACACCCAATGTGACCAAAGAACGTACGTTTGCATCTGTTGATTTCTGAAATCAGGAACTGTTTTTCTCCGGTAATATTTCTAGCATAGGCATTCATCTTTTTTTCTATCCAGGAAATATGCAAGAATCTTTGCCAATATTACATTTCAAAAGCTTCAATTTTCTTTCCATCAACAGCATTAACTTCCTACAATTGACATCCATCAATTGCTATGGAAGAAATTAGGCTTTTCACCAGTTGCACCTTCATACATTTCAAAATGCCACGGTTTTGCCACACTTTCTTAATGGAGGCTTTTGCTGGGTGAACCATCCCTAGTCATATTCCAATTTCTTTGGAACAGCCTCCTCGGTTGGACATATATTATCCAGTTAATTAAATTAATCTCCTGCCTCTACAACTTGTCTGTTAATTGTGATGTTCACTGCATGCTGTTGTTGTTAGTTGTGTCAATGTACATGCATTTTATTTTTCACATTCAGGAACAGTCCATATTCCTCACTAACAGTTTTTTACAGATTCCAACATTTGTTGCTGTGCATCGGTTGTTGTGTCATCAGCATATCTGAGGTTGGTTAAGCAGTGTCCAGTGATGGAAATCCCAGCTCTTTCCACTTTGTCAAAATCTTCCAAGGCTAGTCACATAATAAATTCTTCATATGTGTTCATGAAGCTTGGGGCCAAATACACCCTTGTCTCGCACCCTGCCCAGTAGAAAACCACTCACCATTGCCTACTGTTGTTTACACTGTGGTCTCTTGTTGGTGGTAGATACTTCTGATGAGTTTGATTAGATGTTTTGGAATCCCCAGGTCTGCCAGTATCCTCTAAAGATGTTGGATGGTATCAAATGCTTTTGAGTGTATTTTGGGGGTATGTAGAATGCGGTATAAATAACTAAATATTAGTGGTTTGGTTTAGATTATCAATTAACAAGACATGAGATAACTCAGCTCAGTCAGTTTATTAAACATAGAAAATCAGCACAAACAGAGACATTTATACAGTACTAAATCTGGAGAACAGGCTTGCAGCAGTTGCAATTTGTTTCAAAGTAACGAACCCAATTCTGCTCATATTTATGCCCCACTTGTTTATGACAGATAGAAAATTTATACACATTATTCCCCCTTTCTTATCTAGTTTCATATCTATTTTTCAGGGTACATCAACTATACACAATAACATTCCAAATGTTAGTAGACTGTAGAGCACAAGTAGCACTAACTGTAGCTGCACACAATTCAAACATAGCATTCCTTAACAGTACATACGTCTTACTTCTGACATAGTTTGCACATAGAAAGAACAGAGGTTGGAACAGTTTAACTATTAGTAGATCTCCACAACAAAACTTAGCATGAGTACAAAGCATCCTGGGAATACAGTTCATAGTAATACTGCTTAGCAGAAATACAAAGCATTCTGGGGTTCATACGTAATACTGGCTAACATTAAAAAAGAGCAGATCTAATCAATCTTCCTATTTGCCTTCCATTCTGATGTTCCTTTCTTCCTATTTCATAGAATCCAAAAGCTTTAAAATTGCTTCCTGATCCTTAACCTATGATTGTATATTATCTATTTATAGTTATAGTCAAGCACTAACAAGTGGATGTGCTTGCCCTTCACTTTGTGAGAATCTGGCTTAACTCTAATAGACACTTTCATCAGGTCTGTCAAGACACCTACGGCCTTGCCTCCACTCCCCTGACACAAAACATTAACACACAAACATCAACCTGTTCTGCTCCAATTTTCCTGGAAATCTAGTTGAAGTTGGCAAGACAGGCCACAGCAAATGTCAGCCAAGTTGCAAGGGAGAATTGGAGCAGACTGGAAATCTGTCAGTCAAATCTAACGGGAACCAGAAATGTTGGGGACCCAGTTGGGACAGGTAGCTCAACAGGGATAAGATGAAGAATATAAGAAAATCACCTGCAATATAGTTATTCTTCATCTTAGTAGCCCTGCTTTATTGGCCTGAGAGAGGACAGCTGCTTCCGTGGCTAAGCATTTGATGAGAAAGCTGGAAACCTTGATTCCAGCATCAGCAGTTATTCTTCCCCATAATTCATTAACTAGCTCTTCCAAGGGAAGTGTGATAACATGCCAGTGCAAATCAGCAGCTTCAGGGCTTGGTCTGGGGGCCCTGACCATGACTTTTTATATCTGAATTTAATCGCATCCCGTGCACTCATCTGCAAAGTGCAATGGTCCTGCAGAGCTTCCCATTTCAGGCAGAGGGAAACTTGCACCCACACTGAAGAAAGTGTCACACTCTTCTGTATATGACACTGTTACACTCTAGCTGAAAAGGAACAAATGCTAAGTAAAGGGAATTTGAGGTGTAACTAGGACACTACTGACTTAAATGGGTACATCTGCCTGTTTGCCTCACACATATTGCTTGGAAAGCAGAAGCCCACCCTGGGAATAGATGCAGCAGTAATGCCATAGATTACAAAGATGAACAGCTGTTGTGTCATTGCATTGTTCCATTTGTGGACTCACTATGATGGGTTAAATTTATTTGTAGTAGTAAAAATGTAATGGGTGGGGAGTTAATACTCCACATATCTTTATCTTCCTCTCTATGCTGCCACCCTCCCCCCCACCACCCCCAGCCACTTCAGAGGAAGGTCACATTGCACAGACACTAGCATCAGACAGAAAAGTCATATTATGAGGGATAGGAAGAGAAGTACAGCAGAGGGACATCAGCACCTCTGGGTTAGTGTTTCCTTTCTTCATGGATCCCTCAGCTTTGTAAGATTCTGAAGTTATTGGTAAATTTTTCAAAGACAAGTGTCTTAGGCTCTTAAATTCCATTTTGAAATGTGATTTATGCACTTAAAATGCTATGTCCCATTAGATTCTAATGAAACGTAGGGTTTGTCTATACAGTGCCTAAAAGTTTCCTTGTCCTCATTAATGTCGTCCTGTTTCCAATAGTACTACATTAGCACACACCAGGGAACTTCTAACGTGCACCAGCAGGTTCCACATGGGCCAGTTAGTGTGTGGCACACTAGTGTGCATTACACTTTACACCCCTGCTGGTGCAGACTAAGGTACCATGTAGACAAACCCTTAGGCTCCTAAGCACCAAAGTCACTTTTGAAAATGGGACTTCAACGCCTGTCACTTGGGTGTTCTTGAAAAATGTTACCCTCTGTCCCTCTCTCCTGGGCAACCTCCTCAAAAGAGCATGTATGTGTTGAGAACTATGTGATGTGAGCCACGTAGAGATTCCTGAGCCTTTGTCCCTTTTTGCTGTGAGTTTCACCACAGACGGGTACTGGTGTATCTTTATGTGTTTCCTACACATCCTTAATAAATACAAGATCACCTATCAAGGCAAAAAGTTCAGACCAAATAACAAATCAATAAATGATCCCTGAGATTATGTTTACCTCTAAGGAACTGTATCTGCCTTAAAATAATTTCCTGCTTTCACTGACCTCTACTGCAAGTTATACAAGAAGAATGTAGACTATTTAAAGAACCATATGCTGCATCCACTCTAGTGAGAGACAAAAAGGATGAAAATGGACGTGTTGAAAAAAAGATTATGGTGGTTAGCAAAATAAAGAAGTCTATGTGAAAAAAAAATGTAATGCCGTAGCTGCTGCAGGCACTGATCTTTTTGAAGAAACCTATGGTTCCTTTTCTGCAGCATCTAAAAGGAAATATGTTTCTGTTTGCTGAAGGGTGCGATTCTGAGTATGCTGGTTTAAACATAGAATAACTGTACTGAAGACATTAGTTACTCTGGACTGACACCAGCATAAATGAGATCAGATGTGCCCTCTCCCACACTCCGATCAGAAGTGCTACTGGATTCTTGAGGCCTGATTCTGTTCTTATTGTGTAAAACAGGATTAATTCCACTGCAGTCCATGAGGTTACAACACTATAAAACGGGTGCAAGAGACATGAGAATCAGGATATTAATGTCCATGAAGAGACTTGACTTATAAGGTCCCCTCCACCCCCAAATGGCTTGACTTTGTGTACTTTGTGTACTTTGAGTATGTACTCTGAAGTATGAATAGCTGGGTATATGCTGCTCAGATTAAAATCTGTGGTCCAATGAGTGTAGGTAAATCTGACCTGGATCTTAAACCTCAACTGTATTCCCTGTACTTCATTTGGATGCCAGTGTGGTACTAATCGCTGTTGTAGATCCTTCCACATGGCCCACAGTGCGCTATCTAGACACTGCAGTGACAGGTGCTATAGAATATCAACAGGTTAGATAGAGTTCAAGAGAAACGTAGGAAAGGAGGCTTTCTAGGTCTTTGAGTTCTCATAGCTAATGCTGGGAGTGCATTTCTGTTACAAGTTCTGTATTTTATATCACTGAAGGTGGAAATTTTAAAAAGTCAATAAAGACAAGAGTTTGTGCCCAAGAGCATTACATGATCCACGTCCCACTTCAACCACAAGATTTAGCAATGCAGGCAATGCGAGCAAGTGCAAGAGAGGGGGATACAACACATTCAGATGCCACTTAATTCAACTGCCATTATTTTAAGGCACAAAGACTTTACCTGAAGGCACTGTAAAAACCATTCAGCAATATCACTGCAGTCTGTCACCTGTTCTGAATCATCATGATCACCACTGACTCTCCGCTGTAGCTGGTACTTAATGGCCTGGAAAAATGCAGGAAAGTTGGAAAGACTCATACAGCCCTCTCCTCAAGTTCACATTAAGGAAAATGAAACATTCAGCACAGACAGCCTAAGGTTTTTTTTTTCCCTTAGTCTCCATTATATACATTCTAGAGGAAGAAAAATCAGCACTACTACCTGTACATGCTTCACATGAGCATATTTTCTTCTGTACCTATTTAAGGCAAATAACAAGCTGGATTTTCAATATTCAGTTTTGTGTTAAATCCAGCTGATGTGTCCCCTCTCTCTCTCTCTTTATATATATACAAACACACACAGAGATATATGTGGTTTAAACTCTGAAAAGTATCTGATTTTGCTTCTGTTTGAAACATGGCTTAAACTCTGATTTTGGATGCCTCAGTTCGACTTCAGAAACCATAAAAGAGAAACATTTATCCATATGTAATGTTTGTTACCTATGGTCTTTCATTTAAAGAGTCTCAGCTTAACAGAAGCAAAGAGAGAGAGAGGGAGAGAGAAACATGGGCACATTCATACCCAAATATTTCTCATGAACATATATATGTTTGTATTAATATATTCAATATGCACTACAGTTAAATCCTGTTGTAGGAAAGCTGTTTTTTTTCCCTTCTTCTCCAGAAAGGCTGTGTTCCTGGCTGGGTTAAAGCTGGGTTAAGGTCTATTAGTATGATAAATGCCATCCTCGAAGGGTAGTGTCTGGAAACCATTTGTGTATGTTTATGCAGTGCCTGAGGGTGACAGTTCAAAATTTCTTAGCAAAACAGCAAATCCATCTTCCCCAAGTGTGCTGCTCAGACAGAGTCGCCTTATTAAACAGGTAACAGCAGATGAGAATCCACTGGTGCTCCTGCCTATAAAAGTCATTACCTCTCTTGCTGTCACAGAGTCCAGTGCAAATCAGCCTTTTTCCTTTCTTAAACCTCTTCTATATTGCATGATCAATAATCATAACATCTTGCACTGTGATCATCAATAGGATTTAGTCATATCTGCCCCTTACCAGGTGCCTGGGGAGTGCACTGGAGGGAGATAGATTTAGCATTAATTTAGACAGTGAAAAAAGATTCAATTTAACCTGCAAATAGATTGAGGCCAAGCTGCAAAGGTCTGATGCTGAAGTGTTAAAAATCTGTGAGAGAGCATCATGTTTCTGAAAATGAAGCTTCCGTTCAACCAGCCAAACCAGGCAAACTTTTACTTTAAAAATGTCCTTGCTTCTTCCAGCCCTGGCCCCGGGACAGCCTTTTGTCATACTGAGGTTTCAGTTTGGGATGTGTGCGCTGTTCCACTGCAGGTCTGCTGACCGATTTAAATTATTGCAAACTCTGACCCAAATGAGCAGTAAGACTCCAGTGACCTGAAGTGAGTTTGTTTCCTTTCTTTATATGCTCTGTGACAGGGCAGGGATGTAGGCAGGGTCCACTTGCTCATAAATCTAGACTGGGATTTTGTGTTCACAGATGAAAAGTGTAACCTTGTAACATTTGAGTCATGATCATATTGGCAGAAAAACTTATCGGTGTGTTTATTCCTTGGGAGAAGAAGTCCCTGGTAAAAATTTATCCTTATTCCTATCTCGTTCCCTTCTTTCATATCATTCTCTGCACACTTCAAATTGCCTTCTGTTTCTCTTGAGGCAAGCAACACCCTTTTCCTCCTTCAAATCTTTCCTTAAAACACACTTTAATCCTTGAAAAGCTTCCCTACACGTAGGGTAATCAATTCCCCAATGCCTGCTACAAAAACATCAAATATGTCTCATATTTGTCTAAATTAGACTGTAAACCCTTTGGATGCAGGGACATGTTGGACATAAATAATCATTACCTTTTCTGTGGGGTGCACCATAAGATAGTACAATTAAACCTCCCAGCCCTTATGTAAGGTAGTTACGTTATTCCCCTCATTTTACACATGGGGCAAATTGAGGAGAAACTGAGTGGCTTGCCCAAGGTCACAGAGAACATCAGAGTTCAAGCAGGGACTAGAACTCAGCTGTTCCTAGTTCCCGCCCAGAGCAAAATGCACTAGACCATGCTGCATCTCTCTATAATATCACGTAAACTTATACCTCTACAAATAAATAGTGAGCATCCTGCTGCTTCCCTGGTCATTCAAGGCTCTGTTTACCTGAATCTTGCTAATGTCCCCAGAACACGTTGTGTAACTGAGGTTGCACTGTACATTTTAAATCCTTGAATTTTAAAAACTGTAAATGGATTTCTTAATTATTAATTTTGTTAATATTCAAATTCCTAACAATTTGAGTGATAACAACCTAATCTATAACTCTGTCTGCTTTTGGTAGATAGCTATCCTATTAGACAATTTCCATATACACCATTGTTTGTGAATATGGTACTGAAGCACCCAGTTCTGCTTGCTGTGGCCCAGGAGCTACAGGGTAGTAAAGGTGGTTTTAAGCAACCTTTGTGTTGATCATGTGGTCATCCCAGCGCTGAGCTTCTCCCAGGTGTACCTTAGAGCACCCTTGAGGCTGATTTAATCTATGCCAGCTGCCAACAGCCCAAGGGGCCATGGACTTTGGGGCATAAGGATGAACATGCCCACCACTTTTTCCCTAGCCACACACATCCATACACCAAGGACTACAACGAAGAAAGAAACAGCTGCTAAGGCAATTCTTTGTCACAAATCCCCATTCGGCATCATCTAGAGACTGGATCCACCAGTGGTTAAAGGTGGCTTCAGGGCAGGATCAGACTTTGCAATTGACTTCAATGGGTGTAACCAGGTTCCAGGTAATTATTGCAATGTTCATAGAAAATCTCTTTTAAAAAGGAAAGCAGGACTGTTGCCATCTGCCAAAAGGGTGGTGGCCCCACCACCACCACACTGTTATTTTCTATCTTCCTATCTTACTGGTTATAATGGCACTCATTTACATCACAGAGAAGTTGTGAAGCTTGATTAATGTTTAGAAAGTGGTTCAAGATTCTTGGATAAAAAGAACTGAAGTTATTTAGTAGAATTTTCAGCTAGAACAGTCTCTGATAGGAGTGGTATATAATTACTGAAATTCAAGAAAATGAAAACTGTCTCCACTACTTGTCCTTCCGCCGAATACAATCCATGCTGGTTACAACCCTAATTGCAAGTGATGGTTTTACACTTTGTTTCATATTGAAGGACTACCCTGTCTGCAGCCTGTCTAATGCAGTGCTCCAGAGGTAAATAGCTGGTATCTCATCTGCTGCAGCTACAGACCACTCACCACCTTGAATGTCATTAACAGTTGTTGGCTGCAGTAACTGTAAACTTATGTGTTTTCATACTTCTCTCATGAGTCAAAACACCTCCACAATCAAGCTCAGACAGCATGCGAAAGCAAGTTTGAGCCCATCTCACACACTACCAGCCCCACATTGACCATTTCATTAATAAATACTCTGCTCTTCACACACACAGAGATCCATGCTAGCTTATCCAGCCATACAGCATATTCAGTGTTTGTGCTAGCCAGTGAGATGAAGCAGATGGGGTAGTAGTGGCCTGTGAATGAACAGCGATTTGTCATGAGTGAGAAATTGCACCACTGAGTTGTACTGTAGACATGAGAGAAGCCTAAATAGCCTGGTTGACAGTGGCCATATGGTCTGTCTACTTTACTAACAGTTTTAATTCACTTTTTTCAGTCAGAGCAAGAGACTTTTTATTTTTGAATAAAAAAACTTGCTTTAGTAATCTGCTGAAAGAAAAGAGCTGTTTTTTAATAGAATACACAGGTTTTCTCTGTGTTAGAAGCCTACCTACAATTCAAAGGCTAGTTGGAAATCAAATTAATTAAAGGTGGTTGGAAAAAGTGTATTTTTGTTTTGTTGCCACCTATATATACGACTGTCGATTAATCGCAGTCAACTCATGTTGCACTGGGATGACCACATGATCAACACAAAGGTTGCTTAAAAGTTAACTCAAAAAATTTAATCACGATTAAAAAAATTAATCACAATTCATCTGTTTTAATCGCACTGTTAAACAATAGAATACCAATTTAAATTTATTAAATATTTGCTTATTTATTAAATGTTTTTCTACATTTTCAAATATATCAATTTCAATTAGAACACAGTATACAAAGTAGAGAGTACTCACTTTATAGTATTCTTTTTTATTACAAATATTTGCGCTGTAAAAATGGCACACAAAAGAAATAGCCTTTTTTAATTCACCTCATACAAGTACAGTAGTACAATCTCTTTATGGTGAAAGTTCAACTTACAAATGTAGATTTTTTTGTTACATCACTGCACTCAAAAACAAAATAATATACAACTTTAGAGCCTACAAGAACCCTCAGTCCTACTTCTTGTTCAACCAGTCACTAAGCCAAACAAGTTTGTTTATATTTACAGCCACCACGCCAGAGGACATGCTTCCATGCTGATGATGCTCGTTAGAAAAAAATGCATACATTAAATTTGTGGCTGAACTCTTTAGAGGAGAATCGTATGTCTCTTACTCTGTTTTACCTGCATTCTGCCATATATTTCATGTTATAGCAGCCTTGGATGATGACCCAGCACATGTTGCTTGTTTTAAGAACACTTTTGCTGCAGTTTTGACAAAACAAAAAGAAGGTACCAGTGTGAAATTTCTAAAGATAGCTACATCACTCAACCCAAGGTTTAAGAAGCTGAAGTGCCTTCCAAAATCGGAGGGATGAGGTGTGAAGCATGCTTTCAGAATCCTTAAAAGAGCAACACTCGGATGTGGAAACTACAAAATTCGAACCACCAAAAAAGAAAATCATCCTTCTGCTGGTGGCATCTGACTCAGATGATGAAAATGAACACGCGTCAGTCCACACTGCTTTGGATGGTTATTGAGCAGAACCCATTATCAGCATGGATGCATGTCCTCTGGAATTATGGTTGAAGCATGAATGGATATACGAATCTTTAGTGCATCTGGCACATAAATATATTACGATGACGGCTACAACAATGCCATGCGAACTCCTGTTCTCACTTTCAGGTGATATTGTGAACAAGAAGCAAGCAGCATTATCTCTTGCAAATGTAAACAAACTTATTTGAGTGATTGGCTGAACAAGAAGTAGGACTGAGTGGACTTGTAGGTGCGAAAGTTTTACATAGTTTTATTTTTGAATGCAGTTATTTTTGTACATGAATCTACATTTGTAAGTTCAACTTTCATGATAAAGAGATTGCACTACGGTACTTGTATTAGATGAATTGAAAAATATTATTACTTTTGTTTTTTAAGGTGCAAATATTTGTAATAAAAAATATAAAATGAGCATTGTACACTTTGTATTCTGTGTTGTAATTTAAATCAATATATTTGAAAATGTAGAAAATATCCAAAACTATTTAAATGGTATTCTATTATTGTTTAACAGTAAGATTAATTTTTTTAATTATGCAATTAATCGCAATTAATATTTTGAATCACTTGACAGCCCTAATATATAATAAAACCAACTGAATTTATTTCTGTTTTCAGCAGATGAAAAGTTTCACCTGAAATCTGACACATTTTGACTAAAACTTCTTGTTCTACAGTTTTTCTTGAAAATTTCTGATTTTTTTTGTCAGAAACCAGACACTCTCCATGTAAATGTATGATTTATTAAACACAATTTTCCCTTGATAAAGAATTTTCAATGGAAATTTTACAACCAGCGTTAGTACTGATCTAATTCTATGCTGGAATTGACTTTCTCCTGAACCTGCAGCTCTCTAAATTCCCAGTCCTGCAAACTTCTTTGTGCAGGTTGATACATGCTCAAACAGTCCCAGTGTGGGCATGAGGATCTACCTACTTGGGTCTACCTACTTTGTAGGATTCAGTCCTTCTAGTGGATTTTCTTTTTAAATAGAGTAATTCCCTTTACTTGTTTCATAAGAACCTCTGGCCTTTTGAAAATTGCCTCCATTTTAATAGAAATAAATCTTTGTCATATAAATATTGTATATCATGGAATCACATACCGTACACCAGGGATGAAAAAGTAGGAATAGATTCAAACCAAAACCCCAGGTCCAAGTGCCCCTGTGATAGGGCTTAAACCCCATCATCTGCTAGGCAATGGAAAGAGCCCCAATTAGTCATACTCTATGGGGGTGATTAACTAATTGTCTCCTAGCCATAGAAGGCAGAGCTAGGTCTTATAAGTAGAGTGTGGGAGCTCAGTTAGAGAGACTGTAGAGGTGATAGGACTCTCTAGCATTTAACCCAGTAGGTAATAATGGAGGTGAACACTACAGGAGCAGGTTAGGCTCCTGCAGGGGAAGCCTGGAGGTAGAGTCAATAAGGGAATTACACTGAATGCTGAAAGGGGCAGCAGAGTTATTAGGCTGAAGATCTGTTGGGCATATTTGTGTTACCCCAGAAGGCTTTTAGACTTTTATCTGATCTAGCTCGAGGGCCAACTCACAGAACACCTAGAAGGGGAGTCAGGAGAAGATGCAAGTCTGAAGGACACCCCAGTAGGGGATGCCAGAGAAGAGGACCTTGTGGAATGCCACATCCAGGCAGGAGTGGAAGTAAGTTAGGCCACTTACCGGTACGGGCCGGGGGTGGGGCCTAGAGTGGAAGGGACGGGGCTGGGAGTCAGCATCCCCCAACAAGCCCTTTCAGGTCGCCTGGCCCGTGCTCCCCAGGGGTTCCCGTGTTGATTTAAAGGGCCCAAGGCTCCGATCGCCGCTGCTGCGCTAGTGGCAGCAGCGTCCGGAGGCCCAGGCCCTTTTAAATCGCTGGCCCCAGGGCAACTGCTCCCTTTGCCCCCCACCCACACCCATTGGAGGCTGCGGGGGATGAGGGAGCCTATGGAGCAGGGATATTAAAGCGCTGCAGGGCCCTTTGCCGCAGCAGTGCTTTAAGGATGGCAGCGCTTTAATGTTGCTTCCCATCCCCCTCCCCCTCCACCCCGTCAGCGGCCCTGCCGGTATGGACCCTACCGGCAGGACTGCCGACACGGACCCTATCGGCATGGCTGCCAACAGTGGAGACAAAAGGGGCAGGGACATTAAAGCACTGCCGCAGCAGCACTTTAATTTGGGCTGGGTATGGGCCGGTACGGGTTCTTACCGGTACAGAGTACCAGCCCGTACCAGCTCACTTTCACCCCTGCATCCGGGCACAAGAGAGTGCCTGAGAGGTGAGGACATGTGGTTAGAGTCCTCTACATAACAGCTTTTTCTGGAGAATAAAAGTGCAAATGTGGACCAAGGGGCCAAAACAAAATATCTCAGAATTTAGCAGGTTTAACTCCTGTAAATAAATATGACATTGGTGGCTCGGGCCTATATCTATGGAGACCTACTAGGTCATTGTTAATCATTAATCATGATAGACAAAAAAAGTGGGTATATGTTTTTATCAAAGATTATTTAATTAAACTCAAAATTCAATTACAGACGCCCCCCGACTTACACACTCATTCCATTCCAGAAAGCCTTGCGTAACACAAATTTTGCGTAAATTGGAAACATATACCCATACATTACACAAAAATTTCCACAACTCGAAAATCCTATTTCTGGCTTATGGAACTTTTTCTGTAAGTGCGAATTTGCGTAAATCGGGTCTTGTGTAGCCTGGGGAGCGTCTGTAGTTTCAACGAGATCTAGTTATCACTATACCCCCCAGCTGGTGCAGAATTGTTGCCTAAATGTGTTTCTCTGTTATTTTGTCTAGTTCAGCTTTAAATATCCCAGGTGGTAGGGCTTTCACTGATTTGCTTGAGATATTATTCCACGGCATAATACAACTACATCCCACTAACAATTGTTTTCCTGATATTCATTCTAAATTTTCTCTTTCTTAATTTCAAACTGTTACTCCTTGTTAGAGCAGTAGGTAATATGCTGTATGGAAAATAATTAGTTTTTTGCTCCTTAAAAATGTCTGCAAACTATTTTATGTCCCCATATACTTTTAATTGCCATCTTAGGTAACCTGTACTTATTTTGCTCTTTTTAATCTTTCCTTATAAATCAGTCTCTCCAATCCTGGTCACTTTTGTTTCTCTTTTCTGAAAATCCTAAAATTTGCTAATGTCTTTCATGGAATCCAGAACTGAACATAGCACCCAAGTTTCAGCTGCACCAGAGATGTGTAGAGAGCAGCTGATCAGTTGTCTCCCAATCTGGATGCCACCAAAAGTAGAATTCAGTGATATGATTTTGATCCGCACAAAGGTCTGGAATAGAACTCAGGTTATGCAGGAGCCAGAGCATACTACCCTGAGGCTATGTCTACACTACCACAGTAAGTCGACCTAAGTTGTGCAACTCCAGCTACATGAATACCATAGCCAGAGTCGATGTAGCTTAAGTTGACTTACTCTGGTGTCTACACCATGCTGGGTCAAAGGAAGACACTCTCCCATCCACTTACCTTACTCTTCTCATTCTCAATGGAATATCGGGGTCAACCAGAGAGCTCTTTGTCATTGATTTAGTGGGTCTTTACTAGATCTGATAACTCGACCCCTGGTGCACTGATCGCCAGAGCATCAATCCAGCGGTAGTGTAGACATAGCCTAAGTTATGCAATACTTAGACCATATGGGTATCTGAGGGCTGGGAAACAGTCATTTCCAACCGCACGGTGTGAATATTCCCATTTAAGTAACAATACTGCTTGCTTTACTGACCCACATAATCCCAACGAGTCAACTATATCACTTGTGTGACTCCATTGAGAACTATGGAGCTCTACCTGGGATTAATTTAGTTCATTGATTTCAGATGGCCAACTCTACTGAAATAAATGGGGCAGGATTTGATCCCACATAAACCATGATTATAATGGCCAAGCATTAGGAACATTTGCTAACTGTTGAATACTTTTCCACTTATTTCCCAAGGAATCTTTGCTATCTGATAAATCCCAAGTGTCATTTAAACTGTGAAGCACCGAATGCTACCAACTTACCTTTGAGTGCTGAAGTACCAGGATGTGGATTACATTTACAATCAAATGTAGCTATGTATAATGGGGGGTGGGGTTTAAAGTGAAGAGCACTTTAATAAACAGTCAATGACTTGCCAGACTATACTGTATATCACCTGCAATATGCAAATCAACATACATCAGATGTGTATAATGGACAATTGCTTTTGGGTGTAATGATGGCTAGACGGTGGCTGTGTACTGCATGCTGCAACTGCAGTGGTGGTGATGTTTGCACACCACAGCAAAACAGAGAAGTAAACTATAAGTCGTCAACAAGGTTGGTGAAAGTGAAGTGAATATGGGCAAAACATATAGAGGTGTGAGGAATAAAGTAAATGGGAGAGGAGAGTGGAGCTCCCATCCCCCTTCCATGTTTGGGTAACCAACCCCACACCTTCCTTGGCTGGTGTGGATAGGAGCTGTCCTTTGTATTTCAACCTACTTTTTCCACTGTAGAAGGGTATGTTTGTATGTGTGTAGAACTGCACTTTATTATAGCTTAGAGTCCATTGACATAGCTGAATGTGTCTGTTTGCTGAGGCGAGTTACATCAGGAAGAATACCAGCATTATGACAATGGGGTTAGCAGGTTATGGCTCTCCGTTTTGAGAAAGGATGGTGAGGTTTGCAACCTATTGAGGGAAATTTCATCTATTCCTTCAATTCCTGGGAAGTTGAATTGAAAGACTAAAACTTTGGACAATAAAGTAACAGCACAAATATGAAAATACAATTAATATTTATGTGTGCAATATTTCTCATGAAAAGAAATTCAAAACGTACTTAGCTCTTCTCTCTTCATCAGCTGCTAATTTATTTCTGTCAGAGAACTCTCTACTGTTATAAAGTTGACACCAATAAACCACTTAATTATCTGAGACTCTTTTCATTTTCTCCACCTTTTGGATCTAATTATGATCTCCTTCACACCACTGGAAATCAGGTGTCCAGTGAAGTCAATAGTTGCATCACTTTTACAACAGTGTAAGTAACATAAGAAACATAACCCTTGCTCCTATCAAAGCACGACTGGAAAGGAAAGTGTCTTTTTTTTATCTGAATTTTTTCCACCCTATTACAAGAAGTACCTAAGTGAAATATCCCTGAAAGGAATAAGAGAAAAATATTTCTCTCTGTTTCAGTTTATTTTCTTTGTGTATTTATCTGCAGTCTGTATATTGTCAGTTTCACAGGAAATGACTACTACTCTCTTGGAGCAAGGGGGAGCAGAGGTAATTGTTATTTCAGCAGTCACATTATATCTTCCCTGAGAATCTTCTAGGGCAGTGCTGCAGCTATGTGCTTCCTCTCACTAAGAGACTGATCCTGCATCCCTAACGTTGATGGGGGTTTTGCCATGGATTTCAATGGAAGCAGGATCACACCTGAAAGACTTTGTCATTGTAGCCCAAAATGAAATTTCATGTTTATACTTCTTGTTTCTGCCCTCGCTCCTACAAGGTGCTGAATAAGCACTGCGTGCCAGGTCCAGCAAAACACTTACGGGCAGGTTTGACTTTAAGCATAGGTTGGAATCACAGTGAAGCACACCCTTAAATGCTTTGCTGAGTGAGGCTAAGAGTGCTCAGTGTCTTGCTGGATCAAGCCCAGTTTGAGCACTCATGCTTGTAAGCACAACACTACAAATAGCCCCAAAAGCCTTGCGGTGGTGCATTCATGAGAAGTGCTGAGTCAAGTCTTCATGTTTGAAAACGAGGCATCAGCAAATGTTCACAGGCTATGCCCTCATTTCTATTAACATCTTTAGGATTCTCAAGCTTTATAGACCTCCATAATGAAAAGCACTAAAACACCATTAGGCTTGGCACTAGTCCAGGTAAAACTACCTCTGCCACAGAAACAAGCATGCTCCAGGGCAATCTCCTGTAGAATTAAGGTCAGTAATAAATAATACAGTCACAGGATATTACAATCCAAAGTCAGAACTGAGAGGATTATTCACTCCATAGGTTCAGGGATTTCCAACCCGAGAAATGCATCATTGTGTTTTTTTATAAATCGTTCACCCTGATTCTGCAAAGATTTCTGCAGGTGTAACTTTACTCATCTGAGTAGTCCCATTGAGTTCAACCTGGTGTCCCACGTGAGTAAAGTTATAAATGTCACAATTCAGAGCAGCCACATCTATAGCCCCCTCCATGATCACTCAAGGGCACCCACTCTAGGCTCCTCAGCCATAACCTCTCTTGGGCAGAGACCCATCTTGACTGGGGGTTTTCCAGACTACACAGTTCCCTGCTTACACTGTGATATTCCCAGCAAGCCGGACTGGCCAGCGTCTGAGCTTTGTTTTCTCTTCTAAGTCTATGAACTGCTGCAAATGCCAGCAAGTATAAATTACCACACAGACCTATATAACCAAGCACATTTATTCCTAAGGTGAAAGCATTGCAGAGAAAAATATTAAAAACAATAAAAGAATCTACATGCATGCTAATAAGCTTAACAGAGATCACCTTCTGCCAACTCCAACAAAGGCTCTGTTAGGAGTCAGTTCTTCAAACTCCATCAAGGGTTTTTTTCTGTAGTTACAAGTTCATAACAGCCTTAGCTCAGAACAAATATCCCTATGAATAGTTCAGTCTTTCTTTTATACAGCTTGGATCTTTGATCATGAGACCCTGGGAACTGATAATATGTAGGCAATGGTCCCTTCTTCAAGGCATAGCTTCAAAAGGCTGGGGTTTTGCACAACTGAATGGGTAGGGGGGAATTTGCATTGACCTCCCCCAGGAAAATCACTTGACTCATATTGTCCCCCAAAAATTCTTGCCCACCATGTATAACCTTTAAATTTTAAAACCATGGACTCCAAATTTATGAATCTTTTCAGAATCAGGGCCAAAATGTAAATCCATAGAAAGTTTAGTGACTTATTTCATCCTGAAATCTGCCAGTGCCCAAATGAGAATACTTTGCATGCAAGTTGCCTGGTCAAGTCCTGGTTAACATGCAATCTATGGGGCATTAATCGGGAAGGAATTAAATTATTTCAATAAAAACTCAGAATATTGAAACAAATGAAGCAGGAAGACATGCAGCTATAAACACGCAGATGATAGGGTGTTCTGTTTTGCCCTATACTTATGCAATACCTGATTTCAGTGGAGCTGTGCCAGTTTTCAATAGCCCAAGATCTGGACCAGTATCTAATTTCAAATCCTAATTGGAACCATTTAAATGCTTGAATGATTAAAGGCAGGCAATTTGTTCCTCCTTTTTATCTTTAGAAAGCAAAAGCAACTAGAAAATTAAATGCAAAAATCTGCATTGTTGCAGCATAAAAGGTACATAGCTACAACAAGCCAGGAATTGCAAAAGCTAAGGTTCAACCAGCACTGTTAATATGGCAGTTTTACATATTGTCATGGGGTTTATAGACCCCATGCTGTCCCTGCCATTAAAGGGTTAACAAGGAGACTAGCTGCCTCCTCAGATGGAGCTAACTGGCGGCCTTGAACAGCTGGAGGATAAAAAGGTTCCGGGTCAGACAGGAGCAGTGACTGCCAGAGAGGATGAGGAGCTCTTGTGAGTTATGTCATTCAACAACAGACTGATGAGAGACTGCCCAGGTAGCTGGATCTCTAGAAGAGGACTACAGAAAGTGAGTAGATATGGTAGGAAGTAGTCCAGGAAAGCAATGAGTGTTTAAGAGAAACCAGTTCTACTACTTCATAAGGTGTCCGTGGACTGGAACCCAGAGGAGTGGGTGGGCCTGTGGTACAATGGGGAGTAAACCCCAAGAGGCTGAAGACTCTTGACCCTTCATTAGGATTACTGACTTCCTGAGCCTCTAGACTCTAACAATCTGGCTGGAGCACTGAAGTCCTAGTGAGGAACTAGCAGGTACAGGGCTAAATGTTGACTGGTTCAACAAAGGAAAATCCTGAGGTGAACTCATCATAACATCTGCTCAACTGTGGATAGCTGCCAGTAGGTTAAGGCAGCCCCAGACACACAATCCTGCATCAGTATTTTCCATTCCTGTTTTTTCTAGTTAAAGCTGCAGCTTAATAAAATATCAGGGGGCTAGAGAGTGACTTGGACAGCACTCCTCCACAGTGGTATAAAGAGGAGCCTGATGAAGTGGGTGTTCACTCACAAAAGCTTATGCTCCAATACTTCTGTTAGTCTATAACAGGGGTTGGCAACCTTTCAGAAGCAGTGTGCCGAGTCTTCATTTATTTACTCTAATTTAAGGTTTCATGTGCCAGTAATACATTTTAACATTTTTAGAAGGTCTCTTTCTATAAGTCTATAATATATAACTAAACAATTGTTGTATGTAAAGTAAGTAAGGTTTTTAAAATATTTAAGAAGCTTCATTTAAAATTAAATTAAAATGCAGAGTCCCCCGGACTGGGGGCCAGGACCCGGGCAGTGTGAGTGCCACTGAAAATCAGCTCGAGTGCCGCCTTCGGCACGCGTGCCATAGTTTGCCTACCCCGGTCTATAAGGTGCCACAGGACTCTTTGTCATTTTTTACAGATCCAGACTAACACGGCTACCCCTCTGATACTAATCTAGGTTGGTAAATTCTATCTATAGTCACAGGGAAACAATATAATCTGGATTCCATACACAAGAAGCAACAAAAATGAAAAGTCCTTAATGGTAATTGTGACGGGTTGTCCCTCTTTAAGGTGCCACCTGATGTACTGGGATACCACTGAGCCCGCCTGTTCCACCAGCTTGGTCCCCCTTTACTCTGTCTTGCAGGGCCACACCCAGCTGCAGAAAGACACTGACACTGAGATCAGCTCTGGGAAGACTCAGCTGAAGGGACTTGCTCCAGCACTCAAGTGTCCACGTCCTATGGAGTGCAGACCCAAAGGTATATTGTCTTGTGCTGTATAGAAAGATCTGCACAGCACAAGCTCATAAAAATTCACCCTCTCTGTCAATGTGAAGAGAGATATGCACCACTGCTTGTCCTCCACCAGTTAGAAATTGCACAAACTGGGTTTAAAAATAAACAAAACAAATTTAACGACTATGAAAGGCAGATTTTAAGTGATTATAAGGGAGAGCAAACTGAACAAAGCAGATTACTGAGCAAATAAAACACAACACACATACTAAGCTTAAGATCTTAAAGAGACTGGTTTCAAGAAGTAATTTCTCACCATAAATGTTATTTTAGGCAAGTTTCAGCATTTCTGTAGCTTAGAGTTCCAGTTATTTCTTGCTACAGACTGGACCCCTGTCTCAGGCCTGGTCCACACTAGGACTTTAATTCGAATTTAGCAGAGTTAATTCGAATTAACTGTGCACCCGTCCACACCATGAAGCTATTTAATTTGACACAGAGGGCTCTTTAGTTCGACTTCTGCACTCCTCCCCGACGAGAGGAGTAGCGCTAAATTCGACATGGCCATGTCGAATTAGGCTAGGTGTGGACGGAAATCGACCTTAGTAGCTCTGGGAGCTATCCCACACTGCACCACTCTGTTGACGCTCTGGACAGCAGTCCGAGCTTGGATGTTCTGATCAGCCACACAGGAAAAGCCCGGGGAAAATTTGAATTCCTTTTCCTGTCTGGCCAGTTTGAATCTCATTTCCTGGTTGGACATCCGGGCGAGCTCAGCAGCACCGGCAACGATGCAGAGCTCTCCAGCAGAGGAGTCCATGCAATCTCTGAATAGAAAGAGGGCACCAGCATGGACTGACTGGGAAGTCTTGGATCTGATCGGTGTGTGGGGCGAGGAATCTGTGCTTTTGGAGCTGCGCTCCAACTAACGGAATGCAAAGACCTACGAGAAGGTCTCCAAAGCCATGACAGACAGAGGATAAAGCCGGGATGCAACGCAGCGCCGTGTGAAAATCAAGGACCCGAGACAAGGCTACCAGAAGACCAAAGCGGCAAACAGACGCTCCGGAGCCTGCCACCACTGCCCCACCAGTGACCGTGGACTCTGACTATGGGATAGTGTCGACGGCCGGTTCCTCGGCGATGTTCGTGGGCGGGGAAGATGAGGAATGGTTTGTGGAGGACGAGGCAGGCGACAGCGATTATAACGCTGGTTTCCCCGACAGCCAGGATCTCTTCATCACCCTCACGGAGATCCCCTACCAACCCTCCCCGGCCATTAACCCGGACCCTGAATCAGGGGAAGGATCAGTCGGTAAGTTCTTTAAACGTAAACTTTTATTATTAATGGAACAGGAATCTGAACTATGTGTAAAGGAGGTCTATATATATGGGGATAGAACAGAAATCCTCCTGGGAGATCTCCACGAAGCTCTCCTGGAGGTAATCGAAAAGCCTCCGCAGGAGGTTCCTGGGGAGAGCTGCCTTATTGGGTGCTCCGTGGTAGCACACTTTTCCGCGCCAGGCTTTCATGAGGTACATTGTTCGCAAAAATGTATCTTTGCAAGGAATATGCAAGGAATTCACTCCCTTTTTCCTATCACACAGCTTCGACTGTCTCCCGACCTGCCACAGCATCCCCCTCACAGAGGCTGGCAAAGATTAGGCGGCGAAAGAAAAAGACATGGGACGAGATGTTCGCTGAACTTATGGGGTGCTCCCGAGCCGAGGCAGACCAGCAGAGCCAGTGGAGGGAGACCCTCTCTCTGTACCAGCGCTCACACAGCGAACGGGAGGAGAGGTGGCGTGAGGAAGACAAGCAGGCGACTCAAACGCTGCTTGGACTAATGAGGGAGCAAACATACACGCTCCGGCGCCTTGTGGATGTTCTGCAGGACCGCAGGCAGGAGGACAGAGCCCCCCTGCAGTGTATCTGCAACCGCCCTCCCCTGCCATAAAGTCCCATACCCCCCCTCACCCAAAATAACCAGAAGGAGGGGTGCCAGGGGCCGTGAAAACTGTCACTGCACCCCAGCAGAGTGCTCAAGTACCCAAAAGCTCTCATACCCTCAATTTTGAGAAGTCCTTCCCTTCCTGACTCACCCAAGCCGCAATCCCAGTTTCATCCCCTAACTATCTAGCTAATTATTAAAAATACTTTGCTGTTAATTACTGTTTCCGTCATGTTTTTTTTCACAAGACTGTGTTTGAAGGGGGGGGTGGGGAAGGGGGTTGGTAATTGCATAGGACAGTCACCTTTACCAGGGTACAGACATGGTGGCAGGATCAGCAGCAGGTCACACACACAGTGCAGTCAGTAGGCACCCTGGTCGGTATGGGAGGTGGTTTCCAGGTTCTGTGTGGGTGGGTGGGGGACATGACTTTATAGCGGGGGAGGGCAGTTACAGATCTTATGCAGCGGTCCTTGTCCTGGACCGCAGAGTCACGCAGCAGAGGAATCTGTATCCATCCTCCTCCGCCACAAGGTCACATAGCCCCCGCACACAGAATCCCAAAAAGGAGGGATGGGCAGGCTCCGTTGAAACAACCAGTCCGGCACTGCGGACCGCTCTAAGAGCAGGAGCCTGTCATTCCTTGAGTTTAGAGGCGGTGTTTACATCACTGCACACCCTACGCAGCACAGTCTGCATCCCAGTTTCAACCCTTTAACACAAAGTCATTAATAAAGAAACCTTTGTTAAGTAACAATGGAACATGTATTTTATTTTTACACGTGTGTTGGAAGTGGGGGAAACGGGGTGAACGGGGTATGTAACTGCAGAGAAAGAAACAGGGGCAGGTTCAGCTTCTCTGTAAAGAAACTGAACAGTCACAGGTCATGCTGCTCGCTGCTCGCTGGTACTTGAAGAGTTCCTTGTCGCTGTCCAAGGCGCCTGTATAGGGCTTCATGAGCCAGGGCATTAGCAGGTAGGCTGGGTCCCCGAGGATCACTATAGGCATCTGCACATCCCCAACAGTTATTTTGTGGTCCGGGAAGAAACTACGTTCCTGCAGGTGTCCACAAATTCGAATTAAGTTGAATCGAACTACTCTTGTAGTGTAGACATACCCTCAGTCTGGACTCACCACTGCCTTTCCCCTCAGATCAGACCCTTTGTCCGTTCAGGTACTTTCAGCAGTCTTTCTTCTTGGGTAGGCAATGGAGGAGAGTCCTGTTTGCCTTCATCCCCAGCCTTAACTATGAAATACATAAGATGGGAATCTTTTGTTTCCCAAAGTTGACCCCCACCCCCATTAGCAGGGAATTACTAGAAGTCCAAGAGAGTGTTTAATGTCAGGAGACAGGACCACCTGACCTAGTAGTGTCACAGCTACATCCCAGGACAACTCTCAGGGAGGAGAGAGATTAGTATCTTCACAGTCTTGTTGCTTCTTCCTAATGGCATATCAAGACTAATGGCCTATTGTCTGGCAGGTGTCTCCCAGATACACACCCAGTTGTAATTGTTACATAGTCCATATTCCTAACTTTAGATACAGAAATGATACATGTATACAAATTAGATAATCACATACAGTAATTTATAGCCTTTCCAATGATACTTTACATGAACCATCTTGCACAAAGTATATCTTAGTTATGCCATATTCATATCATAACCATATTTCTCTGAAGAATACGGGATGTAACATCACAGTAATGTCACTGACCCTCCAAGTATTCCCTCAACTGATTATCGAATGACAGCACACTATAAATAAATGAATAATGGTAATGCCCGATAGACTTACCTCAAGCTGGATGCCTATGCAGAGCTTAAAATAGCCCTGAAAGAATGATTTGATGCAAGGATTTAAGAAGCTCAATATATTTACCCTAATACTCTAGCAAAGAAAGGTTAAGAGGTGACTTGATCACTGTTCATAGTTAGCTATACAGGGTAATAGAGCCCTCTCTGGTGCTAGAGAGCTCTCTAATTTGGCAGACAAACTGGAAGTTGAAGCTAGACAGACTTGAATTGAAATAAAGGTGCTGACTTTTAAACAATGAGGGTTATTAAGATTGGAACAGATTGTCAAGGGATGTAGTGCAGGGTTTCTCAAACGGGTTGCCGCTTGTGTAGGAAAAGCCCCTCGGAGCTGCTGGAAGCGGCGCAGGCCGAGGAACTTATTGGCCGCTGCTTCCAGCAGCTCCCATTGGCCTGGAGCAGCGATCCGCAGCCAGTGGGAGCTGCGATCGGCCGGACCTGTGGATGGGGCAGGTAAACAAACTGGCCCAGCCCGCCAGGGGCTTTCTCTACGCAAGCAGCGACCCCTGTTTGAGAAACCCTGATGTAGTGGATTCTCCATCTCTTGGAGGCTTTAAATTGTGGTTGGATGTCTTTCCATAAAATATGCTCTTGGCCAACCAGAAGTTATTGTGTTGGATGTAGAAATTACTGGGTGAAATTTCTGTGGCCTGTGCATCAGACTACATGATCATAGTGGTCCCTCATGGCCTTAAAATCTATGAGTAAAATCTTGGCCCTGTATAATTCAATTGGAGTTCTGCCACTGGCTGCAGTGGACCAGGATTTTGCCCCATGAATCTATAAATCATTATGATTTGTGCTGCTAAAGGGCCTAATATATTCCCAGTATCCACAGTGGTTGCTAATCTAGTAAACAGCACTGTAGCTATTAACAATCCTTAATCACTGCAGACTCTGCTGTTTGCCTGCTGGAATTTGTCATTCATTATTCCAAGTTCACGCCCTTTTTCAGACTTGTATTAAGGTTTCAGTGAGGACCTTGTGTGGGTAATCTGCAATGGGATTGTTGCCGGCACAAAGGCCTGAGGCGACAGCAACAGTGGTTCGTTGCCCGGTGTGCTTCGCTCCAATAAACACACCAAGGTGGAGAAGCAAGCAAAGGTTTATTTGAGATCTCAAAGCTCGGTGCTCAGAGGCAGACAAGTCTCAAATCGAGCACACTCCATACAAGCAACTCTCTCTCTTTATACATGATTTCAGCTAGGCATCTCTATTACCCCCCACTACTGACCCCCCTTCTACTCCCCTTCCCCTCCCTCCCCCTTACGTTTCCATACAGCAAGTACATTATAAAGTAGCAATTACATTAAGCAGGTTAAATCATACTTGTCAGAAAACATATTATCTTGTTAGTAACTTTTTCTTGACCGGTTATTTTGTTTCACTCCCTTCAGCCAGGTGCAAGCAGGCTTTATAATTGCCTCCTGGTATCAGTGTTGCACTGATAACTAGTTGCCACACATTCCATTCCCGGTTACTGGCTTGTGAGGTCGATTACAGTTTAACATGGGGCCCTTTAGGTTGTCATAGAATATCTTTGGTTCATTCAGGCCTAATACAGATGCCTGATGCCACCAACAATTCCCTCCTTTGAGAATACTCAACAAACCTTTGGCTGAGTGTTCTCATATACTGTGGACAAAACGTAATTGAGTTCTATGGAGCTGGGGCTGTCAATGAGAGGGTACATAGGGACCTTCGGGGCACGGGGGGTACAAAGTTTACGGAGGAGCAGTTTAAAACAAGCAAGCAGGAGGAGGGTGACCAGGCACAGTACCACACCTGTGAGGAGGAGACGCACAAGGCCACTTTCCAGTTATCCTAGGTTGGGCAACCAACTTCAAAGGCAATCAAAAATTGTGGGTTCCCTTTCCTGGGCCTGCCACTGCTCGAAGGCCTGTTCGGCTGACAGGATGTGTTTGTTAATGTCCTGTGCGTTTTCTGGGACATAAGTACAACATTCATTTTTAATAAGGGCACATACCTCACCCTGAGAGGCTAAAACATAATCTAGGGCCTGTCTGTTCTGCAAGGCCAGCAACCAGAGCTGATAAAGCTCTGAGTTAAGACTTTTTTCTATGGCCAGGGTCTCATTGGCAAACTTGGTGAGAAACGTAGAAAGCTTACGGTAAATTTGAGACAGCCGTCCCACCCCATAAGATGGGAGGAGGATCATGCCAAGTCTGTCTTCCTCCTTAATGGGCTCTGGGGTGGCATACAAGAACCTACGCTGCCTGGGGCGTCCAGGGGGCAGCTTAGGGAGCACTCGAAGGGGAGGGGCAAGATATCCTACATAACAGCTTCCATACCACCGATTCGGGAGCCACTTATAGGCAGAGGTACCACAAACGTAAAAGGAGTGGCCATTTCCTACCAACCCATTATTTCCACCTCTTCATTGTCTTGCTTTGGCACCACTGAGAGTTCCAAACCGGGCGGTGGAGTTGGATTTGCCATTAACATAGACCGGGAGAGAATCATTATCGTCAGGGGAGAAATAATACTGACAGGTGCTATTTCCAGCGGACCAAGTGTGATTGTTGGACTGGAACTGTCGATGGCACAATAACCCGGGGTCCACTGACCGCAGCCTAATAGGGGTAGGAATACGCGTCGAGTTGGCCTGCGGCTCCCAGGGGTCGTCCCTCAATGCATACTGGGATTCAATAGTACACTTTTGTGACAAGAGGGTACCCGAGATGTTCTTTCCCCTACTGAACCATCCCCAAAAGAGATCTGACCAGTTTTGGGGAACCACCCTCCAGGGCAACCCAGCTGCGTGGTGCGGGATTTGGGAGCATATCCAGCAGTTAGAGAGATTAAACTCTTGGGCAAAGCAAATCTTCAGGTTCTCATACGTATTTGACTCTAATTTGTTAGGGATTCCCCTCCATCCCGCATGTGCCTGGGGAGAAACGGGAGTTAACGAGAGGAGTGTTTCCATAGCAAAGAGTAACATTGTGGCAAACCCTAGGCCTGGATCCATACTGGGCAAGTGATTTTAAGACCTAACAATTACAATTCCCCAAATACCCACAAAATAACTACTACTAATACCAAGCAGATTAAAAACAAAAGGGACCAAGCCCACAGGTTAGGCTGGCCCTGTGAAAATAAACACAGCCAACGCTCAGAGTGTTCACGGGGAGTGCGCTGTAACTGTCCAAAGGGGTCACAGGGCATTCCCAGCAGACCTTACTGTCGCCTGAATAACAGTTTAAGTCCCAGATCATCGTTGGCAGTCTTCTCCGCAGGTTGGACGGTCCACCGTTCAGGAGCTGGCACTGCTTTCAGACGGGAGTAGTGGATCCAGTTCTTGTATCCCTCGACCTTTGCTGCTGTGTGGGTGATCAGCAGGACGGTGTGAGGTCCCTTCCACTTCTCTTGGAGAGGCTCGTCCTTCCAAGTACGAACGAGAACGGAGTCACCAGGCTGCAGGGAGTGGACAGGGGCATCTAGCGGGAGAGGCTGTAAATCTTTGGTATACCTGTGGAGAGAACAGAGAACAGCAGACAGAGAGCACATGTACTGAGATAAGAAACCGCAGCCTACCTCCCACTCCCCTAACAGAACCGGTGTACCATTCATAGGCCATGCCCTCCCAAACATAATCTCAAAGGGACTAAGCCCTAACCTGCCCTTAGGGAGAGCACGAACTCGGAGCAAAACAAGGGGTAAGGCATCAGGCCACCGAAGAGAAGCCTCTTGGCAGACCTTTGAGAGATGCCGCTTGAGTGTCTGATTAGTACTTCCACTACTCCACTGGCCTGTGGTCGCCATGGAGTGTGGAGCTTCCAGGTGATCTGTAGAACATCTGAAATCCCCTGAATGACTTGCGATGTGAAGTGTGTTCCGTTGTCAGATTCCATCCACTGGGGGAGTCCGAAGCGAGGAATGATCTCCTTGACAAACTTGAGAGCCACTGTTCTGGCAGTGTTGTTACGGCATGGGAAGGCTTCAGGCCATCCGCTGAATCGATCCACCATGACGAGGAGGTATCTGAACCCTTGGGTCCGGGGGAACTCAGTGAAATCTACTTGCCACACCAATCCTGGCCCTGGGGTAGGTTCCAGAGTGGCTGGTGGCACTGACACTCCTGGTCGAGGGTTGTTCTTTTGACAGACTAAACATTCAGCCTGTACCTGGGAAGCCAGGGGTCTCAACCCAGAGGTTAGAAAATACTTATTCATAAGCTGGGTGAGAGCCTCCCTTCCAGCGTGAGTGGTCTGATGTAGTTTCTGTAGTACTGGCCGTATCAGGCTTTTAGGTAGGAGGATTTTACCTTCTGTGGAGTGGAGCCATCCCTCCTTTTCCTGGACCCCAAGGGAGTCGGCCAGATTCCTTTCTTCGCGAGAGTACTGAGGGGCTGGGAGCTCACCCACTGATGGGATGAGGGCATGTACCTGGGCCTCCTCAGCTTCCAATGGTTCCAGGGTGGCAGCTCACTTGGCTTCCCTGTCGGCCCTGGCGTTGCCCTTGGCTACGTCCTGGTCTTCTCTTTGATGGGCTTTGCAGTGCACAACTGCTACCTCCAAGGGGAGCTGTACCGCTTCCAGAAGCCGGAGGATCTGTGTCCCATGCTTGACCGGCGAACCTTCAGCTGTAAGCATTCCTCTTTCCTTCCACAGACCTGCATGAGCGTGTAGCACTCCAAAGGCATATCTGGAATCAGTAAAAATGTTAACTCTTTTTCCTTTTGACAGTTCAAGTGCACGGGTTAAAGCTACCAATTCAGCCAGCTGGGCTGATGTTCCGGCAGGCAAACCCTCCGCTTCCACAGTTTCGTGGAGAGTTACAACAGCGTAGCCCGCCCTCCTTTGCCCATCTGTAACGAAGCTGCTGCCGTCAGTGTACCACTCATAGTCTGCATTGGGGAGTGGCTGATCTTTTAAGTCCGGACGGCTGGAGTACTGGGCATCTATGATTTCTAAACTGTCGTGTTCCTGCTACTCTGTTTCTGGCAACATAGTGGCTGGGTTAAGGGAGGGGCAGGTCTGCAGGGTAACTTCAGGATTTTCTAGGAGTTTAGCCTGGTACCGAGCTACCCAAGCCTGCGTGAGCCAGAGACCACCCATAGTGTCCAGCAGGGCTTGAACCATGTGAGGGGTATACACCTGCACAGTCCCCCCCAAAGTTAGTTTCTCTGCCTCCTCAAGCACTAGGGCAGTTGCCGCGACCACCCGCAAACATGCTGGCCACCCCTTGGCAACTTGATCCAGCTGTTTAGAGAAATATGCCACAGGACGTTTCCAGGTGCCTAGTAATTGAGTAAGCACTCCCAGGGCTATTCCCTTTCTTTCATGCACATACAGTTGAAACGGCTTAAAGATGTCTGGCAGACCGAGTGCAGGGGCTTCCATTAGTTTTCTCTTTAACACTTTAAATGCCTTGTCAGCTTCTGAGGACCAGTGAAAGGGGTCGTGATCCATTCCCTTAACACATTCATACAAGGGCTTAGCCCACAGTCCGGATTCTGGGATCCATATTCTGCAAAAGCCTGCCATGCCCAGAAAAGCCCTGAGCCGTTTACGATTGCTTGGGACAGGAATTTGACAGATTGCTTCCTTCCTCTCATTTGAGAGCTGTCTTTCCCCCTGTCTTATGTGAAATCCTAAGTACTGTACTTCTGAGAGGGCAATCTGAGCCTTGCTCCGAGCTACCCGGTATCCTCGGAGCCCAACAAAGTTCAGGAGGCTCACAGTAGCTTGGAAGCAAGGAGTTAATCCCACAGCCGCAATTAACAAGTCGTCTACATACTGCAGGAGGAGGATCCCGTCTGGAGTATTCCACTCCTCCAGGTCTTTGGCCAGAGCCTGGCCGAAAAGGGTGGGGGAGTTTTTAAACCCCTGAGCTAAAACAGTCCAGCAAAGCTGCCTTTTAACCCTTCTCTCGTCTTCCCACTCGAAGGAGAAAATCTCCTGAGATTGTGTGTCAACAGGAATTGTGAAGAAAGCATCTTTCAGGTCTAGGACCGAAAAGTGGGTGTACTGCCCCCCTATAGATGCCAACAGTGTATACGGGTTTGGAACAAGGGGATGCAGAGTCTTAACCCATTCATTAACTGCCCTCAGGTCCTGGACCAGCCGATAGGTGCCATTGGGCTTTCGAACAGGCAAGATGGGGGTGTTCCAGGCTGACTGGTATTCTCGCAGTATCCCATACTTCAGAAACCGATTTATAATTTCCTGCAGCCCTTCTCTGGCTTCCCTCTTGATCGGATACTGTTTGATCCGCACCGGACCTTTTCCTGGCAGGAGCTGAACCTTAATGGGGGTGTGATGTGCTGCCTTTCCTGGGACCCCTGATGCCCATACTAGAGGAAAAACCTGGTCCTCCCACTGGCTCCACTCTGGGGCTTGCATGGCTGAGGGCTCAACTGCAAGGGTCATTATCCAGGCATTCTCTGGGGGCAGGGTGAGAGTGATTTCATCTTGGGTGAAGTGCAGGGTGGTACCTAAGCGACAAAGCAGATCCCGTCCCAGTAGAGGCGTTGGGCAGTCGGGGAGGTAAACCAGCTTGTGGGAGAGAGTTCTGTCTCCCAACGCACATTCTGCTGGGGCATACACTGGACATTTGGTTCCTTTTCCTGTGGCGCCGACCACAGTGAGGGAATCTGCCACAGGCAGCTGGAGGGGTTGATTTACAGCGGTTCGAGCTGCTCCAGAGTCTATTAAAAAGTCTATTTCTGAATTTCCCACCCCCATTTTTACTCGGGGTTCCGGGGGCAGGATAATCCGTCTCCCCTGACACCCCATGTCTTGATTCTCTGCTGCCATCATAGGGGTATCTTCCCTCTCGGGGCACTCATTTTTCCAGTGTCCCTCCTTTCGGCATATGGCACACTGATTGCGACCCAAACACCTTTCCTGTGAGCCAGGGTGCCCACATCCACGGCCTCTCATTCCCCAGCCCCTTCCACCTCCTTCCTGAAACTTTCTCTTGTCACCAGCCTGTACTGCTGCAACCATCATCTTCACTTGCCTCTTTTCCTTCTCTCCCTCTCTAAGGCTGTAAACCTTGTTTGCAGTTTCCAAAGTCTGTGCCACAGACATGCCCATCAAATCCTCCTTTTTCTGCTATTTCTTTTTAATGTCAGGGGCTGCATGGCTGGTAAAGATACCCTTTATAATTGCCTCAGTTGCTGCATTATCAGGGTCTGCGTTAGTGTTTTGCCGAATGGCATCCCGGATGCGCTGCAGAAAAGCGACCGGACTTTCCTTAGGCTCCTGTATGAGCTCATAAGGCTTGGCCCAATTGTTATGGCGAACAGCTGAGCATCGGAGTCCGAGCAAGAGCAGCTCCTTGTACACGGTGAGGTGGGTCCGATCCCTGTGATTATTAGGATTCCACCCAGGATCTGCTGTGGGGACCATGTCAGCAGGAATGAGGACATGAAACCGATCCTGATCATGCCTTATTTGCGCTTCTTCCCTTGCCTTAGCTATAACCTGATTCCTCTCCACTTAAGACAACAGGGTCCTCATAAGGATATTACAGTCATCCCAGTCAGGCTTGTGGCTGGCAAAACATCCCTCAAAAACTGAAATGAACTTGCTGGGATTCGTGGAGAATTCTCCTGCCTGTGCCTTAAAGGCTGCTAGGTCCACTGGGTTGAAAGGCACATGCGAGTAGACTAGCATAGTAGTGGCCTGGCGCCCCTCCGCTCCCGGGCGGGCCACCACAGTCTCAGTAATCAACGGATAAAGTCCCACTGAAGGAGCAATCTCTGGAACCCGAGGCACCTGGTCTTTATATGGTGGGGGTGTAGGAGCCGAAGGGGACACCGACTCTGCCATTACAACCAGGGAGGGGTTCGGGGAACTAACAGCAGTGACTACCGAGCCTGTCGGAGTCAAATTACACTCTTGCAAGAGATCTGACCTATCTCTCAACAACATAAACAACTGTGCATACATATGTTCATTCCACTTATTCATTCGCTGACAAAACAAAGCTAATTGAAGGATCGTGTTGTAATTAAGTGGTCCCTCCGGTGGCCACCTCTCCTGGCCCTCTAGCTGGTACTGAGGCCAGTCCACTGTACAGAATCTTTTCAGTTTACTTTTAGTCAATGGATCTTTTTCAAACACTTTCCAATTCATCAAAATGCATTCTAAGGGTGTACACCGTACCCTGCCTGTACTCTGTCCCTGCCCCATACCTATGGGAAGACACTGGGCGTCCCCAGGTCTTAACAGGCAAACAAAAGGTTAACAGCACTGGACTGTTCCTACCTTATCCACGAGACCGGTTCCCCACCGTCACCCGCAGCTGCTTCTCCACTATCTGAGCGCGTTGCACCGTAGTGCCCTCCGGGGTCGACCACACCACGTCTTCGCCGAGGCCCCGGATGAAGTCACCGGTGCGCGCTGGGTGTCGGTCGTTGCCGCAATCCGTCGACCTCCAGGAGGGATCCGGGCAAGGCTAGATTTTAGCCTCAAGCCCACCCAGGGACGCCAAAACTGTTGCCGGCACAAAGGCCTGAGGCGACAGCAACAGTGGTTCATTGCCCGATGTGCTTCGCTCCAATAAACACACCAAGGTGGAGAAGCAAGCAAAGGTTTATTTGAGATCTCAAAGCTCGGTGCTCAGAGGCAGACAAGTCTCAAATCGAGCACACTCCATACAAGCAGCTCTCTCTCTTTATACATGATTTCAGCTAGGCATCTCTATTACCCCCCACTACTGACCCCCCTTCTACTCCCCTTCCCCTCCCTCCCCCTTATGTTTCCATACAGCAAGTACATTATAAAGTAGCAATTACATAAGCAGGTTAAATCATACTTGGCAGAAAACATATTATCTTGTTAGTAACTTTTTCTTGACCGGTTATTTTGTTTCACTCCCTTCAGCCAGGTGCAAGCAGGCTTTATAATTGCCTCCTGGTATCAGTGTTGCACTGATAACTAGTTGCCACACATTCCATTCTCGGTTACTGGCTTGTGAGGTCGATTACAGTTTAACATGGGGCCCTTTAGGTTGTCATAGAATATCTTTGGTTCATTCAGGCCTAATACAGATGCCTGATGCCACCAACAGGATGAACTTCCTCCTAGGAGTTAACACTTTCCAGTAGCACTGGGGTATGGAGCATAACTCATTGGCTTAATGGAATTCTGTGGTAGGGTCATTTGAGACCAGCAGGGCCGGCTCCAGGCACCAGTGAAGGAAGCAGGTGCCTGGAGCAGCCAATAGAAAGGGGCAGCAGTCTGTCTGTTGCTGGGGCAGCACGTCCGGGTCAGCGGCAGTGGCACTTCGGCGGCAGCTCAATTGGCCCACTTGAGTCTTCAGCGGCAATTCGGCAGCGGGTCCTGCATCCCTGGCTTCCTCTTCGGCGGCACTTCAGCAGCAGCTCAATCAGGTTTTTCTTTTTTCTTTTCTTTTCTTTTCTTTTTCACAGCTTGGAGCGGCAAAAAATCTGGAGCCGGCCCTGGAGACCAGCTAACTCCCTCTGCATTTAAAAGCAACAACTGGTTGACTCACTCCAAGTCCCCACCCTACTACAGATATTACCTGTTGTTCTGTGTATTTTTAAAAAATAGCTGTTTTCAGATATTTTGGAAAGTACAGTTCTGCAGTGCAAAAATGAATGCTTGAAACAGGACACAGTGTACATTCCTTCAGGTGCTGAATTGGGGGATAATATTAAGGTACAACATTAAAATGTAGGATACTTGTGAATGGAATCCTCTTCACCTATGGTGACTATTATTACACCAACAATTAGAGTAATAAGGCTGGGTGCTTTTATAAAGGAAGTTGTAGAGTAGAACACCAGAGTTAGGATCTGACTGGTCAACCCCACAGCTCATTTGGAACCAGAAGTATGCAATCAGGCAGCAGCAGAGACAAAAACAAAGTAAATACAGTACAGTACTGTGTTAAACATAAATTACTAAAAAAAATGAAGGGAAAGTTTGGAAAAAAAAAGATTTGACAAGGTAAGGAAACTATTTCTGTGCTTGTCTCATTTAAATTAAGATGGTTAAAAGCAGCATTTTTTTCCTGCATAGTCAAGTTTCAAAGCTCTTTTAAGTCAATGTTTAGTTCTAAATTTGAAAAAGCAGCCATTAGGAGGGAGGGATAGCTTAGTGGTTTGAGCATTGGCTTGCTAAACCCAGGGTTGTGAGTTCAATCCCTGAGAGGACCACTTAGAGATCTAGAGCAAAAATTGGTCCTGCCTCGTGAAGGCAGGGGGCTGGACTCAATGACCTTGCAAGGTCCCTTCCAGTTGTAGGAGATTGGTATATCTCCAATTACTACCTAACATTTTGTTCAGAGTTCTGAATATTTCAGCATTATGAACAACCTCCATTCCCAAGGTGTTTGTAACTCTGAGGTTCTACTGTACTTCTTTTTTTCCAGTTAACCAGGTACATGATGGATGAGGACTGCATGCACAAAGCCCTATATACCATTAATCTTTGAGTGTGATGGAGTTATTAGTGCTGTGTCAATACATCAAACTCTCACATCTATCTGCCCATCAGAATGCATTACACACTCCACTGCACCCAAGAGACAGAAAACCAATACCAGCTGACAGGCCATCAGGACATCTTTAAAGGCTGGCATAATTCTCTTACTGCCCCTTAAATTATGTTAGCCTATATATTTTTGCTGGGATTCAGTAAAAGAAAAGTCAATGAAAAGATACTATAAAATCACAAAGTTCATTCTTCTTCTCCTGGAAAAACCTAAAATATTTTTTGGTCCTACTGTAGGAGGAATCCTTCTTGGAAGAATTCCTTGCAAAGTATAGTGATAATGATGGTATTTTTTTTGTTTTAGTGCATGGGTTGTTTACATATATGTATTAATAATAAGCTATATATACCAGGGTTTCTCAAACAGGGGTCGCAGCTTGTGTAGGGAAAGCCCCTGGCAGGCCGGGCCTGTTTGTTTACCTGCCTGTCCACAGGTTCGGCCAATCGCGGCTCCCACTGACTGCGGATTGCTGCTCCGGGCCAATAGGAGCTGCTGGAAGCAGCGGCCAGTAAGTTCCTCAGCCCGTGCCGCTTCCAGCAGCTCCCATTGGCCCAGAGCAGCAATCCACAGCCAGTGGGAGCCGCGATCAGCCGGACCTGTGGATGGGGCAGGTAAACAAACCAGCCCAGCCCACCAGGGGCTTTCCCTACACAAGCAGTGACCCCTGTTTGAGAAAGTCTGATATATACACACATGAATCTGAAATAAGGAAGAAAAAGTTTGCCATTCAATAGACTAACAAAAGATTAGAAGCTTTTATATTCCTTTGTTCCCTTCTCTTCTCCTGTGTCTCATCACACAAGTGCATGTTGCATTTATTTACATTCCAAAAATTGTCTAGCAAGATTTTTACTATGTATTTTTCTGACAATCATTCATAATTGATCAATTATGTGAAAATGGGTGTTACTTTCTTCAGGCTTCTATATAAAATACAAAAGTAGTGCCAAAAATTGACTGCATGTAAACTTTTATTATGCACTTCAGGAAACATTTTCAATATGCAGGGTGGCTAAAGACAGACTGAAACCTATAGGGGACAAGATACAAGGCAGAAGCAGTGATGGGACTGAAGTATAAAACATGGAAATGTCAACAAGAAAAAGGGATTAGAAGCAGAGGGGTGGGGTTATTTTGGGGTGGGGAGAGGATGTTTAAAACCTACATACTGATGCCACACTAAATTACAAGTAGGAGGATCCCCTGGCATAACTCTCATCTTCCCCCTCAAATCAGACTTCCACTGATCCTTACCTTGGTCACATCATTACTTCTAAACCATACTCTTGATTTTTATTTTTATTTTTGAAATCTTCTCTTACTATGTTAGTAAATTTGCCCTTCTCCCTGTATCCAACTATCCTGTCATTTGTACGTGCACCATTCCTACTGGCTAAGGGAATATTCAGGCCTCACTGTATCTTTTTTTCTCTAGGTCGTGTTACTTGTAGAACACCAAATCCTGCTCACCTTACCCAAGTGATGTCATGGGACTTGGCTGAGTTTGCATATCTTAACAGAGATGTGTTGGGTCTGTAGTACATTTAGTCTGTAGTACATTTGCTTCAATTCTTTTGATTTTCATGCTTGTGACCAATTAGTATTTCCCTACATCCTAAATATCATATATTTTGGTCCATATTTTGTATAAAATTGACCATGCACAATTACCAGCATACACACTCTTCCACCATGATACATCATGAGTTATGCAAACAAATCCAATTCCCATGTTATCATTTGAGAAGGTCATTGCAGTCTGAACCCTTATTCTCATTGCCTTGATCTGAAAGGCCAGATTTCTACAGCACTTAGTACTTAGGTGGAGTAGTATTTACATAAATTGTTCTCTTGATAGGACTACTCAAAACAAGAGTTGCAGAAGGACATCCTTACAATTTCATTCAGTGGAATAAGTTATGACTAACTTTCATTAAAATGTTCTCCCTTGACTCTATCCTGAGACCACCAACTAAACATTACAGATCTTCCATTCATTTCTCACTTTTAATGGCATTTTCAATAAGTTTATTCTTGGTAAGAAATAATTTGACTTGTAATATGTGGTCACTGAAAAGAGATATTCACTATTTTTCTTTAAATATTTTGTTTTGCTGCATGGAAAACTTGTTTCTCTAACAAAGAGTACTCCACTGTATTAAGTTAGGAAATTGTCTGTACATTCCTAACTAGCCTACAAGCCATTACTTTTACAATACTTTTCATCCAGCCACCTCAGAGCACTTTACAAACATTAATTAATGTCCAAACACCCCTGTGAGTGAGAGAGAAGTACTGGACCATGATGAACTCCATTGCCTATAATGCCTTGCTATTCAGCACTAGGTAGAATGCCTCCATGCCAATAACTGCAAACTACAGGTGATCTAATTTCTTGTTTTGTGGGTTTCTCTGTAAAGCATGCATTTACCTCTTGACTCTGCTCCTTGCTCATATTTTTCCAGTCTGGTGTTACTGCTTAATGTTGTTGCTGGTATTATCTAGTAGCTGTTTCACAGTGCAACTGGAAGTGAACTTGTTGATCTAGTTAGCAGGGTTGTGGGACTTTGCGCTTCCTAGGGTCACAGACAGGATTACTTCATATCTCAGTCACCCATATCAATCACTGAAATAATTTCTTCATTTTTATTCCTGGGGTGATGGTGGGAAGCTAGCCATACAACTGGCACCTTTCTTTCATCTCATGCTGCCAGGGGCGGCTCTAGGAATTGCGCCGCCCCAAGCACGGCGGCATGCCACTGGGGGCGCTCTGGCGGTCGCCGGTCCCGTGGCTCCAGTGGACCTCCTGCAGACGTGCCTGCGGAGGGTCCGCTGGTCCCGCGGCTCCGGTGGACCTCCCGCAGGCACGCCTGTGGATGCTCCACCGGAGCTGTGGTACCAGCGAACCCTCTGCAGGCATGCCTCTGGGAGGTCCACCGGAGCCGCCTGCCGCCCTCCCGCGGCACGCTGCCCCAAGCACGCGCTTGGCGCGCTGGAGTCTGGAGCCGGCCCTGCATGCTGCAGTACAGTGAACCATGCTTTGTCCATTTTGTGTCTTCCTCTGAGGGTCACTTGGTTTACCCCCATGTTTCTGCACTGCACAAGGGCTTTCAATTCCTCTCATCTCTTTCTACATTGCTCTTGTTACTTGGAGGTATTTCTCCATAGTTGGCCTACCTTGGAATTGATATTAAACCTGAATCACATGTGCCATAAACAATTCTGACTGATCTTTTATTCTTGTTTTATGTTGCAGAGTTGTGTATGAACAATGGAGCTCTCAGCTCTGATACATTCATCTATCCTTTCTCCTACATCTTGGTTTCATAGGGGAAGGGAGAGCTCAGTGGTTTGAGCATTGGCCTGCTAAACTCCGGCTTGTGAGCTCAATCCTTGAGGGGGCCATTTAGGGATCTGGGGCAAAAATCCCTCTGGGGATTGGTCCTGCTTTGAGCAGGGGGTTGGATTAGATGACCTCCTGAGGTCCCTTCCAACCTTAATATTCTATATGCATGCTCAATTAAATAAGAGGAAAATGGGAGAGCTTTGTACTAACTCATTCTCTTTACAGGGCTCATCACATACCTCTCAGTTATTGTAGTGTTTGTGGCACTATCCATGGAAATAGTGTCTCATTCATGTCTCATCTTTTCCTCCTCCAGTCAGATAATGGGAAAAGCTTTGTTTACATTTTGTTTCCCCTGGCCCTACAATTAGTTCTGTACACAGACTCATTTATTGCTTAGTCTTTGCATGCTTCTGCCAGGCTTTTTATCTAGAAATTCATCTTCTCCAGTGGTCTGAGTATAGTACATAGATCCAGTCTTCTCTGTGTGTTATATCTGCTGCTTTTGGCTTTCCAGTTTAATCACACTCTTTACTGTCTTGCTAAACCACTGCATGATCGATGTGGCTTCTGCTGGGCTGCAGTAAAGAGAGGGCACAAAGTTGACAGAATTAAACAGTTTTTTTCAATATACTGATACCAAGCTATTCTGTAACTGCAGCCAGCTCTTCATGTCTCTCCTAACAATCTGTCCTCTTGACTTTTTTTTTTTTTTTACTTCCTGGTGTTTCTCAAATGTTTATCCCTTGAGAGAGACTAGCACCACAAGGGTTCTGCAGCCAGTAGCTGCCCCCCGGCCTGCCGTTAAGGAGAGAGAGGCCATATAATGATGATGCAGCCTAAGGCTGGATTTCTTCATGATTATTGGTGGATGATGCCATGTCTGAGGGAGGAATGATGCAACCTCGGTTCCCCAGTTCGCCCATTGCCCTCTTCTTCCCCTCTCTCAATGGATCCCCCAGACCTCTGGAGAGCCCCTACCCCCACAATTGGATCTGGGGCAAGGGAGGGAAAGCTGTGGAGGGGGGTGAGCTCACTTCCATATAGGAAAGGGAGATCTGCTCAGAGGGTTCCATCTATGTATAGTTCTTGTGGAGAACTATTGGACACCATAAGCCTGAGCCCAAACCCACAATAAAATGTCTACTATTGATCTCAGTGGGCTTTAGATCAGACCCTATATGATTTTGCTCTTTGCAAACTGTTAGGTTAGATTTTAGTGATCTAATATTTTTTAGATTTTTATTAATAGATTTTTTTCAAAATCATTTTTTATTTTTTTCTCCCAAAAGACCTGTTTCACTTTTCAGTCCACACCTTCTGAAGCACAGATTCATTTTACTTCTGTAAATCATTAGCATCTTGCAAATAAAGCTGGCTTTGTTTCCTACATGTATGTAGTCCTTTGATTGTAATAAGAATGAAAGCCAAAATAAAATCTGTGAAGTATAATGAAATCACTCGCTTTATTTGTAGTGCTAATGTCATTATTTGGTTCAGAGGATTTCATTAAATCAATGAAAAGTCAGGAACAAATGATGAACGCTCCAGGAAGACCTGTTCAGCAGCTGATATGCATAGAAGATTGATGCATGATGCCAATTAAAACATTACAATGGCATGTTTCAATGTGGAACGTTGAGATAATGACATGGCTCAATCCTAGACTTATTTAGTTCAACTTTATGCTTACTTCCCAGTGAAGTCAGTGGGAGTTTTGCCTGAGTAAGAAACGCAGGATCCATCACAGATTGACCTATGTCTTATACCTGAGTTTGTTTGGAACTCTGGAGTGCATACTATCTGGTCCTGGTGACTTATTACTGTTTCATGTATCAATTTGTTCCAAAACCTCATTCTGGGGCAGTTCCTCAGATTTGTCACTTTAAAAGAATAGCTCAGGTATGGGCATCTCCTTCACATCTTCCACAGTGAAGAATCAATGCAAATAATTCAGTTTAGCTTCTCCAAAGTGGCCTTGTCTTCCTTGCGTGCTCCTCTAGCACCTCAATTGTCTAGTGATCCCACTGAGTGTTTGCATACTAAGCATCTCATCTTGCCCCTATAAGTCAGTGTTACTGACTCTAAATGGGAGCAGGATCAAGCCATGCTAACATGATCCTGCACAGCACTGAGCATTCTGGGCCTTATCCATCAGAGCAGGAGTCGGCAACCTGCAGCTCTGGAGCCGCATGCGGCTCTTGGGTTGCCCCCTTGCGGGCAGCTGTTTTTTCGAGGGGTGCAAGGTGCAGGCTCTGGCTGGGAAGTGCGTTCCACAGGCGGCTCATGGCCAGCGGTGCAGCAGGGCTCTGGCCCCATGCCACGCCTGGAAGTGGCTGGCTGCTGGCATGTCTCTGCGTGCCCCTTGGGGGGAAGAGGGCAACGGGTCTCCATGTGCTTCCCGCACCTGCAAGCATCGCACCCGCAGCTCCTATTGGCCAGTTCCCAGCCAATAGAAGCTGTGAGGACAGTGGTGGGGGTGCACAGAGACATGCCAGCAGCCAGCCACTTCCGGGAGCGGCATGGGACCAGAGCCCTGCTGCGCCGCTGGCTGGGAGCCACCTGTGGTACGTACTTCCTGGCCAGAGCCTGCACCAAGCACCCCCTCCCACACCCCAACCCCCAACCCCCTGCCTCCTGAACCCAAACTCCCTCCCAGACCCTGCACACCCTCCTGTATCTCAATTCCCTGCCCCAGCCTGGAGCCCCCTCCTGTTTATATTCAAATGGCAAAAGTCTCATTTAATGTATTAGTGAGTAGTAATAACTGTAATAGGTTTTATTATTATTAGTTGATAAATTCTAACTCTACAAGTAGCTTTGCATGTGATGTGGCTCTCGAAATATTTTGGTCAAAGACAAAAACAAGAAAAGGTTCTTCTTTGAAATGTTGCCGATCCCTGAAGCAGAGCATGTGGATAGACTCCCCAACTTCACTGACACTGCTCATCTGCTCAGCTTTAAGGGGCATGGTTAATTCTGGGCACACAGCACGTTCACCAGCTTCTTGGCTGCCAGTGAGCATAGAGCATATTTTCCAACATGCCCTAGTTCACGTGTGGAAGCAAGGCCAATATTTTTCCATACACTGGGATAAAAATCTGCCTGCTTCCAGGTGCTAGTTGTATTATGCTAAATAGTAAGTAGACCAGATTGCAATGGCCCTTGTTCTCTTTAATGAGAACACAGGAGGGACACAGTCTCCCCCACTTTGTACAGCTGTTCAAAGGCACCCTACAACAACAGTCCCTAATTCTTTATCCTCAAAGAAAAGCATTTACTATGAACAAGAGACTTTTTGTGATTGGAAAAAATAAAGGGAAACTTACAGCTATTTGGATGTATTTTACCAGTTTTATTCCAGTTAATTTTTACTTTAACTACTTTTCTTATGTGTATTAACAGCCAGATCCAAAGCCTACTGAAACCAATTGTAGACTTTCCATGATGCCAGTGGGCTCTGGATCCAGCCCTTAATACAGTTTCTAAACACATTTCCCTGTCTTGGCTCAGTCCCTTGCAGTAGTGAGTTCATGTCCATTAAGAGTAATATGAACCCAAAAATCTAATGGCCTACTGTGGAGTTAGTGAAAAGATTAATTAACTCCTTCAAATTCCATCTTTTACATGTAATTACCACACTGTCAATACTAAAATCCATTTTCCATTTTTATATTGTCATTTTCTCCTAGTTTTAACTGAGAGTTATAATCAAAAAGGTCAATTACAGTAAGTTAAATTACATGAATCTGAGGATGAGAAACTGACATTTAACCTAACAGAGGGTGCTTTTTAACTGTGAATCTGATTAATTTAAAAACAATTTGAATCCATTCTTTGCTTCATTGCCTGTATATTGCATCTCTGAAAATTTGACCCAAGAGGGGATAATTCAAGGCAGAATAGCTGTTTAGTAGATATATATGTCTCTTTCAAATTGTCTAAATACTGGAACAAATGCATTTAAACCAAAGAAGTGTTTCAGTTAGCTTTTTGTGTTACTTTTGTGACTTCACTTTCTAGAAAAGTGAAATTGTGGACCTTTTTCCTTGAAAAACCTGTTTCAGTATATTAGTTGGACACCTGCATTTGTTTACATTTCAGCAATCTAATGCTGCGAACACTAGATCGGGGCAAAATGTTTTTAGTGGAAACATAACCTGCCCAAAATTCAACATGGGTTGGAGTGATGTCTCCACAGTTTTATTTCACGCACCAAGAATTTATGTAAAGCCAGATTCTGAAACCTCTTACTTGCAAAGTTACTTTTTTCCATGAGTAGCCCTTCGGAAGCCCAAGGGGCTTTTTTCAGAGTAAGGTACTACTCAGTTTGAGCAAGGGTGTCAGAATCTGCCCCTGAGGAATTTGCTTCCTTTTGTACCTACATTGCTGTACAATATGTTGCACTTCTTGGTATCCATTCTGGAAATCAAAATCAGAGCTATTCTTTGAAAATGCGCAGGCACACGAATAGCCGTGTAAGTGAAACCCATTTGAACACTTGCTCTAGGACAGTGGTTTTCAAACTGGCGCTTCAAAGGGAGTGGCTGGATTTATGCAGAGTGTGCATGCCAAAGCATAAGTATGCACAAATGGACAGGTTGTTTGTGTGACCGCAGGGGTAGGCGCTGCAATCTACATTTATTCAGACTTGCAAGAGTCATGCCCAAGCCAGCATAGATATATATATATATATAAATTAGAGATGGATCAAGTGAGAAGTCACTCATGGAAGTGATCTACTAAAAGCCCTCCACTGAACCAGACACTACGGCTCAAAAGAGAAGCTGAGGTACATGTTATAGTTGTGTTGTCTCTGGCTACTCCTCCATATGGTATCCAGAACATCCTTCCCACATATGCATTTCTGCATGGTCAGTGTCTCCCAGGCTTCTTGTGCAGAGAACTCCTGTTCTCTTTTGGCTAGCTGGCCCTCCTTTATCTGCCCTTATACAATGCCAGCTGACCTTTGAACAATAAGAAGAAGTGGAGGGACTCTTATTTCCTTCACTGTCCTCCTGTATCCTCTGACAGCATTGATCCTGCCAGGTATCACCTCCCCACATAACTATCTTCCAACCACTATTCATCTCCCAGGAGCCTTGATTCAGCACCACCACTTCCTCTATAAGGAGCTTCAGACTCCTTTCATTTGGGTATGCTCTTCTCCTGGCCTCTCTTCATGAGCAGCAGTGGAGCCACCCTAGCAGTGCAGTGACAATATCACTCTACTGATTCATCTGGTCATCTTTACAGAAGGTGTTTTGGGGTATGCACCAGGGCACTCTGCATGTTACCGACCTATTAGCATATGTTAATGTGGCACTTGTGGACATGACCATGTATTCCTTAGCATGCAAGCTGTGAACATTGGATGATCAGATGGCTACACTAGTGAACTCAAATGCCTAAAATCTGTGTGCACTCCTCAAACTTCACGTAGCAAATGCAGCCTGCCAGCAAGTAAGGGCTTAAACTAGAGTTGCCAGGCATCCCATTTTCGACAGGAACACCCAGCTGAAAAAAAACCCTGGCAGCTTCGGTCAGCATTACTGACCGGGCCATTAAAAATCCGGTTGGTAGCTCAGCAGGGCAAAGGCAGGCTCCCTGCCTGCCCTGACTCCATGCAGTTCCTGGAAGTGGCTGGCATGTTCCTGCGGCCCCTAGGAACAGGGGCAGCCAGGGATGCTCCTAGCGCTGCCCCCGCCTCGAGCACCAGCTCCCATTGGCCAGGAACCACGGCCAATGGGAGCTGCAGGAATGGCACCTGCAGTTGTGGGCAGCGCGCTACACACAGAGGCACCTGGCTGTGCCTCTGCCTAGGGGCTGGACATGCCAGCCCCTCCCGGGAGCAGCGTGGACCCAGGGCAGGCAGGGAGCCTGCCTTAGCCCCTCTGTGTCACTGACTGGGAGCTGCCTGAGGTAAGTGCCACCCAGCCAGAGCCTGCACCCCAAACTCCCTGCACCAGGTCAGAACCCCCCAACACACCCTAATTCCCTCCCACCCCCCAACCCTCTTCCCCAGGTTGGAAACCCCTTCCACACCAAAACTCCCTCCCAGAGCCCACACCCCCTCCTGCACCCCAACTCCCTGCCCCAGCCTGGAGCCTGAACCCCTCATTTCTGGCCCCACCCTGGAGCCTATACCCCCAACTGGATCCCTCAACCCCTCCCGCACCCCAACCCTGCTGCATCCCAGCCCAGTGAAAGTGAGTGAGGGTGGGGGAGAGCGAACGACAGATGGAGGGGGAGCTGGAGTGAGTGGGGGCGGGCCTCAGAGAAAGGGCAGGCCCTTGAGGAACAGGCAGGGAAGGGGCAGGGCAAGGGTGTTGGGTTTTGTGCAGTTAGAAATTTGGTGACCCTAGCTTAGACACTTAGCAACCACACAAGACAGCCACCTTTAATAGGCAAAGTAGCTCGGTTTGCCCAAAAATGCAAAATTATGACTTTATTCTGGCATAGCATACTCTCTGGAAACCTTAAAGTTGCATGCAAGTGAACTTCATTCATGCAAGTGAAAACTGGCATGGACCTTCAATGGAGCAGTATCAATTTACATGTGCAGAGAATCTGGCCAAAGATTCTTTGAAAAACTGGACCTCACTTCCTAGTCTACTTATTCATCAGTTTCCCAGTGTTCTTCTCAATGCTTTCTGCATCCTGTTGCAGTGCAAGATCCTGTTCCACACTCTTGTCTGTCACATAGGGCTGCTTCTTAAGACTACAGTGCCATAGAGCAGCTGGTAGTATTTAGTGACCTCCTGCTCTATTAGTTCCATCTTATGTGGATGGAAATTGATTTTCCTCTTTCTGTCAAGTAAAAATCCATACCATGCTCTATCAACCTCATCTGCACAGCAGCACTAACAGTTGAAATTATAGAGGAAGAGACAGCTCTTCGGGCATTGTAAGTGGCAGAATCTTTCCTGAACGTTTGAATAAGCAGACTGTACTAATGCAATTATCTGGCACCAGACCAGCTTCCTGTATGGGACTGGTAGGCTAACAGAGATTTCCCTTTAGCTCTGTACGAGTTGAATACCCTGTAAAGAGTTCAACTATAGTGAAGCGATAGGGAATCAGTCACACAAAAAGGGTCACAAATAAGGGAATTCTGCCCATATTTTGAAACCAGTATTTATATACATGTTAAGATTTTCTTTTGGTTGCAGGCAATTTATCCATCCCGCCAGAAATCCTATAAGAATTGTTGTAATATGCCAAATATTTGTGAAACTTTCAATACACTAAAATCAGAGTGCTGCATCCTATGGGACTTTCAACCGCTCTGGACAGCAGTACTCCATGGGACATTGGAACTCTCTACCTCAAAGGTGCTGCTGGTGAATGCACAACACAAGCAGTCTCAGTTCTGGGCCCAAAACTTGGGAATTAACTCCCACTGAATGTACATGACACACAATTCACCCACTTTCAGGTCTCACTGAAAATTGTATTTCTCTGATTTTTACTTTCTTCATAGCAACTCAGAATCTATTAGCATCTCAGGCCTGGTCTACACTACACATTTAAACCGGTTTTAGGAGCATTAAACCGATTTAACGCCACACCCGTCCACACTAAGAGGCCCCTTATATCGATTTTAATGGCTCTTTAAATCGGTTTCTGTACTCCTCCCCGACGAGAGGAGTAGCGCTAATATCGGGATTAACATATCGGAATAGGGTTAGTGTGGCCGCAAATCGACGGTATTGGCCTCCGGGCGGTATCCCACAGTGCACCACTGTGACCGCTCTGGACAGCATTCTGAACTCTGATGCACTGGCCAGATAAACAGGAAAAGCCCTGCGAAGTTTTGAAATTCATTTCCTGCTTCCCCAGCGTGGAGAGCTCATCAGCACAGGTGACCACGCACAACTCATCTGCACAGGTAACAATGCAGTCTCCTGAGAATCGAAAAAGAGCCTGCACGGGAGGTACTGGATCTGATCGCTATCTGGGGAGAGAATTCAGTGCTAACAGAACTGCGTTCAAAAAGACGAAATGAAAAAGTATTTGAAAGAATTGCAAGGTCTATGACGGATAAAGGCCACAGCAGGGACTCACTGCAGTGCAGAGTGAAAGTCAAGGAGCTCAGACAAGCCTACCAGAAAACCAAAGAAGCAAACGGAAGGTCCGGGGCAGGGCCAAAAACATGCTGCTTCTACGCTGAGCTGCATGCAATTTTAGGGGGCTGCGCCACAAGTACCCCACCCCTGTCCGTGGATTCTGAGGTGGGGGTTGTAATATCTACCATGGCTGAGGATTATGCGGATGGGGAAGATGACGATGAAGAAGGTGAGGAGGACAACCTTGCAGAGAGCACACAGCACTCCGTGAGCCCCAACAGCCAGGAGCTTTTTCTCACCCTGACGGAATTACCCTCCCAACCCACTACCCCAGACAATGAAGCCATGGAAGGGACCTCTGGTGAGTGTACCTTTGCAAATATCAAAGATTGTTTTTTAAGCAAGCGTTTTTTAATGATTGATTTGCCCTGAGGACTTGGGATGCATTCGCTGACAGTATAGTTAATTAGAAAAGTTTGTTAACATGTCTGGGGATTGAGCGGAAATCCTCCAGGGACATCTCGATGAAGTGCTCCTGGAGGTACTCCAGAAGCCTTTGCAGAAGGTTTCTGGGCAAGGCAGCCTTGTTCCATCCACCATGGTAGGACACTTTACCACGCCATGCATGTAGCAAGTAATCAGGTATCATTGCATGGCAAAGCATAGCTGCGTATGGTCCTGGTGATTGCTGTCATTCAAGAAGCATCCGTTCTTTATCTCGCTGTGTTATCCTCAGCAAAGTGATATCGTTCAGGGTAACCTGGTTGAAAATCAGGAATTTAAGTAAGGGGGATGGGTTTGTGGACTGCAGCAGCTTAAAAGAAAACCCTTTCCTGCACGTAGCCAAGCGGGGGGAGGGGAGGAGTGAAATGCCGATGATCTTTTTCGTGTTTGGTCAACGGGGATCTTCCCCAAGTTACCAGACAGGCAGTGGGGGGGGGAAGGGTGTTGATTAGCAGGGAGCTAGCATGGTATTAGCCATGCATTGGGGGGAGGGGTAAATCACTGCAGAAGCCGAAAGACAGTGGCTTACCATGGCCGCGTGCAAGCTGAATTCTGATGCCCGGACCTGTGTCTGTGAGATCTGTAACCCCAGAGCTGCAGGCACTCAGTATTAAGATGAAAAATGCGACCTTGTAGGGAAATCACATGTGCTATGTAAGGTGAATAGTGCTGTTCACTGTGAAAGAGTATAACCATTGTTCTGTAAAATGTATCTTTTTAAATACTTCTCTCCCTCATGCAGCTGCAAATTTTTCAAGCCTCCCTACTCCATCCCAAAGGCTAGCCCAGATAAGGCGGAGGAAAAAGAAGACGCGAGATGAAATGTTCTCGGATATTATGGAAGTTACACGCAAGGAAAGAGCTCATCTGAATGAGTGGAAGGACGTGGTATCAAATTACAGGAAAGATGCCAGTGAACGTGAGGACAGGAGAGACACCCGAGATGAGAGGTGGCGGCAGAAAGACCGGCAGGAAAATCAGAGGTGGCGGCAGGAAGATCAGCGGGATGCAACTCTGGGGCTGCTGCGTGATCAAACTGACATGCTCCGGCATCTGGTGGAGCTTCAGGAACAGCAGCAGGATCACAGAGTGCCGCTGCAGCCCCTGTATAACCACCCTCAACCCTCACCATGTTCCACATCCTCCTCACCCAGACGTGTAAGAACGCGTGGGGGGAGGCTCCGTGCACCCGCCCACTCCACCCCCACGGACAGCCCAACCAGAAGGCTGTCATTAATGTGAAATTTTTTTACTGCCCTTCTCCATCCCTCCTATCCTCCTCCCAAACCACACCAAACCACACACTTACTTCTCTCCCTCTTTTTATAATGAATTAATAAATAAATCATGATTTTTAAAATATAGTGCCTTTATTTGCATAAGTAAGCTGTACTTGAAGGGGGAGGGGGAGTTGCTTACAGGGAATGAGTCAATCAAGGGGGGTGGGTGTTCATCAACAAACACAGCAGTCACACTGTACCCTGGCCATTGATGAAGCTCGTTTTCAAAGCTTCTCTGATGCGCACCGCTTCCTGGTGTGCTCTTCTAATCTCCCTGGTGTCTGGCTGCGCGTAATCAGTGGCCAGGTGATTTGCCTCAGCCTCCCACCCCGCCATAAAGGTCTCACCCTTACTCTCACAGAGATTGTGGAGAATACAGCAAGCAGCAATAACATAGGGGACATTGGTTTGGCTGAGGTCTGAGCGAGTCAGTAATGTGCGCCAGCGCGCCTTTAAACTGCCAAATGCACATTCCACCACCATTCTGCACTTGCTCAGCCTGTAATTGAACAGATCCTGACCACTGTCCAGGCTGCCTGCCAGGCTTCATGACCCATGGCATCAAGGGGTAGGCTGGGTCCCCCAGGATAACGACAGGCATTTCAACATCCCCAACTGTTAATTTCTGGTCTGGGAAGTAATTCCCTTGCTGCAGCCATTTAAACAGAGTAGTGCTTCTGAATACGCGTCATGAATCCTCCCTGGCCATCCCACGTGGATGTTGGTGAAACGTCCCTTGTGATCCACCAGTGCTTGCAGCACCATTGAAAAGTACCCCTTCCGGTTTACGTACTGGGTGCCCTGGTGCTCCGGTGCCAAGATAGGGATATGGGTTCCATCTATCGCCCCCCCACAGTTAGGGAATCCCAGTGCAGCAAAGCCATCCACTATGGCCTGCACGTTTCCCAGAGTCACAACCTTTCGTAGCAGCAGCTTAGTGATTGCTTTGGCTACTTGCATCACAGCAGCCCCCACAGTAGATTTTCCAACTCCAAATTGATTCCCGACTGACCAGTAGCTGTCTGGCATTGCAAGCTTCTACAGGGCTATCGCCACTCGCTTCTCTACTGTGAGGGCTGCTCTCATCTTGGTATTATGGCGTTTCAGGGCAGGGGCAAGCAAGTCACAAAGTTCCATGAAAGTGCCCTTACGCATGCGACAGTTTCGCAGCCACTGGGAATCGTCCCACACCTGCAACACAATGCGGTCCCACCAGTCAGTGCTTGTTTCCCAGGCCCAAAATCGGCGTTCAATGGATAGAATCTGCCCCATTACCATCAGGATCTCCAAAGCGCCGGGGCCCGCGGTTTGAGAGAATTCTGTGTCTACGTCCTCATCACTGTCATCGCCACGCTGCCGTATCCGCCTCCTCCTCGCCTCGGTTTGAAGGTCCTGGTTCACCATATACTGCACGAGAGTGCGCGAGGTGTTTAAAACATCCACGATTGAGGTATTGAGCTGAGCAGGGTCCATGCTTGCTGTGTTATGGCGTCTGCACAGTTCACCAAGCAAAAAAGGCGCGAAACGGTTGTCTGCTGCTTTCAGGGAGGGAGCGGTGAGGCTGTACCCAGAACCACCCGCGACAATGATTTTTGCCCCATCAGGCACTGGGATCTCAACCCGGAAATTCCAAGGGGCGGGGGGGGGGCTGCGGGAACTATGTGCAACGCTATGTGCAACGCTCCAGAAATCGACGCTAGCCTCAGACCGTGGACGCACACCACCGATTTAATGTGTTTAGTGTGGCTGCGCGCACTCGATTTTATACAATCTGTTTTGCTAAACCGGTTTATGTAAAATCGGAATAATCCCGTAGTGTAGACGTATCCTAAAGAACACACAAATCCCATGTAACAAAGCTTGATGGGGTACAGAACAGAGAGGAAACTTTGTTGACATAATTCACCTTGATGGTTGACATAACTCACCTATGAAGAGTTCAGACATCAGTCTTAGGTGCTGTATAAGAAGCTGAATAGAGCACAATACACTCTTTCCCCCCCTTCTCATAGGTGTCACAAAAGAATATATAGCAACGTTAACACTGTGGGGAAACTTTCCACGTTAATATAAAGAAACTGTCACTGGGAACAATACCCTGTATATTTTCAATAGCAAACTGGATGGAAATTTCCAAGCAAAGGCATACTGTGAAAAGAAAATGAAAACAGACATTCACCTGCTACAAATGAGCACAGTCTCAAGACACTCATAAAACTGTTATGAGAATTGGTCAAGCATATGTAATTCCTTATTTTTATCATCGCTGCCAGTGAGAAACAATATCTATCCGTGGGTAGAATAAGGAAGTGGGAGTCAGGAACATGTGTTTCTATTTCCAGTTCAGCCACTTAGTGGTCTAGAGACAATCTTTTAGCCTCAAGCCAATTGCCTTAGTTTAATTGCATGTAAAATGGGAATAATAATACTCACCTCCTGTACTTCCCTTCGGGGTTATAAAGCTTAATGACTTAATATTTAGTAAGCACCCTGAATCCATCAGGTAAGAAATGAGAGCAAAGTATTTATTACACTAGTTCCTAGAGCTGGTCAAGGAAACTTTTGACAGAAGGCTTTGCATTAGAAAATGCCAATTTGTCAAAAATGAAACGTTGTGGCGAAGGGTCAGCTTTGGCAAACTTCCCCTTTGTGGAACAACTCTTTGAGATCATTTGAAATATCCTATTCTGACACTTTCAAAACAAAAAAAATCTGGTTTTTGACATTTAAATTTATTTTCAGCCTTTATTTTAATTTTTAAACTGTATGTTTTGAAATTATCAAAACAAAACATTTTGATCTGATTTTTTCTGTTTTCAGTTCATGAAGACGTCTGGGATTTCAACTTTTCATCCCAATATGAGGGGGGATAGTGTTAAAATCTTGACTCTCATGTGATGGGAAAACTGTTTTCCACTCAGTTTAGTGATACTTTCTACTGTATCTTTAATTACATTTATTAGTGTTGACATCTTTGATTTAAGGCCAGATTGTGACTTCATCTAGACTGAATGTGCAAGAGGTTGGGGGAAGGGCACAGTATGCTTTTCTTCCCCCTTAAGTAAAATTTAACTTTAATCCTTGTGCTCTAAAAGGTGCAGGGAATGTAACCCCCAAGTCACAAGGTAGGAGCACAGTGATCCAAATTTTTTGGGAGAAGACAGTGATGGCCATCATCCACAAGGAGCAGGCCAGCCATAGCTGGTAGAGCCAGCTACACCATTCTAAAGGATGTTACAACCAACAAAAATTGGGAGGGAATGAAACGTGAGGACAAGAATTTGACTCTATGCATGAGTTCTGTTTCCCTACTTCTGAATGCCCCCCCAAGAGCACCACATCCTACATTTGTATCCTAAAAGTGTGTGTGTGTGATTAACCATGCCTGTGTATTTAATGCTGTGCCCCCTGGTATCCCCTCCAGTACCTACCATGGTGGGGTTCTGGTCCATGACAGGGGCTTCTAGCTGCAATGGTAATGCAAATAAATAAATAGTACTGTCCCCCACTGTTCATTTCTGTGCCTCTTTATACCCCAGCCCTGTACAACTTTATATCCATTATTGCTTTGTGTCCCCTGCTGTGCTGTGTCCCTAGTCCAAACTAGAGCCTGATACACTGCAGCCACTCTTCCTATGATTTAAATACCCTTGTATCACCCTTGGGTCCTTTCTCCTCAACAGCAGTTGTCTGTCTCTCTCCCAGCTATACTTTCCTGCTTGTTGGGAGAGATGCCAACCAGCTCCCTCTGCTTTCTCCCATGTGCTCCAGGTCTGCAAGATGGGGGCTCTTCCTCCCTCTGTGAGTGCAGCTAGCAGGAGGGAAACAGGACTTTTCCCTCCAGCACCCACTGCTGGCTTCCTCTGCTCTTCAGCTTATCAGTTGCTAAGTGCTCCACGGGAGAAGGGAGGGCTGAGCCTGCTGCAGCTATGGCACACAGCTTCATTTTGGGGGCTGGAACTGGCCTCCCCTTCCCTCCATCACCACCTCTTCACCATGGACACTGTGGGAGGGGGAGGGGGGAAAGAAAGGCATCATTGTTCCCTCTGCTTGAGAGTTGTAGGAGAAATGTTTTGGTTTTCCCCTCCCCCACCCCCATTTCTGCCTGTGGTTGTCTATGGTGGTGTGTGCTGTGTATTTGCCCTGCATAATGTTATGCACTGTACTTCCCCAAAGCACAACCCTTCCACTCTGAATCCTTCCCTCAGTTACCCCTGGGACAGTACAGCTCTGCACTGCCTCCAATGTAAGTCTGTGCCTTAAAGGTACTAGGCACCCATTTAGAGTTTCTTTCCCTTTGTTTTCTAAGGAATGAAATGCATTTCTTCAGTTTTAAACCAAGTATTCTAACAAATCTGCCAAAAGACACATCTATGTATTACGGCTTTCTGGAAGTTAAGGACAGTGCTTTGCCTAGAATATTTCTACACCAGCTTTGAAATGTCACATTTCTTCATTGTCCCCAGCAGTACAGTGCAAATCTACAAACATGCATTTTCAATAGACTAAGTCTATTGACTTGTAAGAAGAAACATTCCTGCCCCTTTGACTTCATTCTGAGGACTTCTTGTGACCTGCAGGACCCATCCCCATGGACTGTGGTCAGCAAGAAACTCTGGCCAGACAACCGGATCTCCTAGGGTCTGCCATAGGGGGCTTCTTCCCTTTGTTTGACTCCTCCTAAGATATGAAGGGAAAGGGTTCTTTGTGTAACAAAGAACAACATTTTTCAAAAGTTCTCACACAGCAAACTTCATTAAGATGAAGTTAGTTTCAAACAAACATAAAAAAGCTCCATACACATACATAATGCAAAAGCTGCATTAATGGCTGTTTTCTCACAAAGACTAGTTTCTGACAGTTCCCCAGTGCAAAGTACTCCTAAATATTTCTAAGAGTAGAAATCATGTCAGATCCTTAACTGATGTAAATAGTCAATGGAGCCACACTGATTTACACAAGCTACCTGTCTGTCCCAATGTGTTGACAGAACAGGAGATTTGGTAAGTTTTTATCTTCCACTTTTTCTTTTCTCTTCCCCTTGTTTTCTCTCCCCAATAATTTTAGTTTTAATTTAATCATATTCTAAATCCATGGTTATCATAATTGCCCTTTGAGTTATGCCAGGGCCATTCAGAACTTCATCGCAACAGCAGGGTGAACAGTTAGAATGCATGCCTCTATACCAGGGCTTCTCAAACAGGGGTCGCCGCTTGTGTAGGGAAAGCCCCTCGCGGGCTGGGCCGGTTTGTTTAACTGCCCTGTCCGCAGGTCTGGCCGATCGCGGCTCCCACTGGCCGTGGTTCGCTGCTTCAGGCCAATGAGAGCTGCTGGAACAGGCGTGGGCCACGGGACTTACTGGCCGCCGCTTCCGGCAGCCCCCATTGGCCCGGAGCAGTGACCCGCAGCCAGTGGGAGCCGCAATCAACTGGACCTGCGGACGGAGCAGGTAAACAAACCGGCCCAGCCCGCGAGGGGCTTTCCCTACAAAACGGCGACCCCTGTTTGAGAAACCCTGCTGTATACTGAGCTGGAAGACAATCTCCAAGTTAAAAGGCCTATGACCTACAGTGGATAGCTTCTGATTCCATCCAGTACAGGGCATTAGCAAACATACAAACTAGCCAGATGGTTACTATTTAAAATGCTTATTGAACTTGTAAATACACTTAAGGTAAATGAATATTTTTCAGTATTTAGCAAAACATTAGAACTATTTCTTTCCAGTTCACACAGCTGATCTGATTCCCTGCAATCTCAAATTGCTTACACCCCAACAAAGCTATGTACCTGAGCATGCTAATGCACCTAAGTGTCTATACAGTATTTTGTAGTGGAGGTTGCGCCATTGTGTGGCATGACTCAGTGTAAGGACAGGAAAAACACAATCTGGTTTATCAAATGTGGTATCATCATGCCTCTTTCAAATCTTGTGTGACATGCCAGTCATTTCACTGAGGCACACCACATGTCTGAAAATACTGCAATCCACCTCTCACTGGTATCCATTCAATTCTGTTCCCTCATATGCGAGTTTCAGAAGGATTTAGAAATCTATATCTATATATTAACAGGTTAGAAACTATTGAACTGTGTGGATTACACATTCTAGTATGTTATCGGGAGTGAGCAGACTAAACGTAGAAATAAGTGTGAAACCATTCATTGATTTATGGATCTGATGTCCCTCAGGAAATAAGACATGATTATCCCTAGGTTTTGGTATGCATTTTAGAAACCATATGTGTATAGCTTAGTCCCAGCAAGTACACCTTTACCTCGATATAACGCTGTCCTCAGGAGCCAAAAAAATCTTACTGCATTATAGGTGAAACTGCGTTATATCGAACTTGCTTTGATCCACCGGAGTGCACAGCCCCGCCCCCCTGGAGCACTGCTTTACCTCGTTATATCCGAATTCATGTTATATCAGGTCACGTTATATCAAGGTAGAGGTGTATAGGGAGGAAGACCCCACCTATGCTAGTCTTAGATAGTAGAATATATTTAGAAATGGGCCTGATCAGGAACAGCACGTTAGAATCCACTTAAATTTGGAGAAGTTTCTGGATCAACTCTAGCGTATCTATATAACAGTCTTAATTGTATCATTGATTCTCAACATCCCTGAAATTTGAAGAAGTTTGGATCTGCATCCAGTTTTGATTCTGAAATTCACTACTTGGGTCCATCTCTGCTAATGCCTAGAACAGGTCAGATTGTCCCACCCCACCCCTTTTTTTTTTGACATACAAAAATGCATTCACTTTTGTCTGTCAACATGTCTATAGAATTCAAGGAGGTTTTTTTGTTTTTGAAAACTGAAACCCTAGAAACCAAGTGCTGCTCCCACCTCCCAAAAAAGTTTTGATTTAACAGTGAAACTTTACCTGAATGGCCAAAAACGTTCAACTGGGTTTTTTTAATCAGTTTTTAAATGTTCAACAAAAACATAGTAGAAAATGGACATTTTCTGCAGAAATTTCCATCTTGAGCTGTCATTTTTCACTGGGAAAAAATATTACAAATGAGAAGCTTTTACCTTCTCTACTAGTAGTTGGTGTATAAGGCAAAAGCCATTTTTAGTGAAACCAGTATCTTTTTCAGTATTTTCAAGTCAAGAGGAGCTGCATTAACTGTGTGTAGTATTCATTAATCAAGTATCTTTCTTGTGCATCAAAGCAGTTTGTGGTTATAAAAAAACCAAACAATAGCCAAAGACTTAGCACTCATACATATGACTGCATTTTACTTTTGAAACAATAAATCCATATTTAAAAGATGCTGGTGATCAGCCCCCCAGGCACATAAATTAGGGTGTAGGAGCCTAACTTTAGGCAGCCAGGTTTGAAAATGTTGACTTCAGAGAGTATGTGAACGTGCCTGGACTTTAAGAGGGGAGGCTGAAAAAATATTTGAAAGAAAGCAGTTTTTGTTGGCATATCAGATTTTCACATTCATTTTTTCAAGAAAAATGTTTCAAGTGTTTTAAGAAATGAAAATTTTTGTTTCGTTTTGAAAAAATTAATTTAATTTTGAAACATTTCATTTTGCAGTTTGGGCTTTTCCCGACCTCTTTTTGCTCACTAGAGAGGGGAAAAGAAAAAAAATGGAGGAGTAAAAAAGTGAGAAACCCAGAGGAAATCTTTTCTAGTGGGGGTGAAAAAAGTAAGAAGGTGTGTCTTTTTTTCCCTACTTTCTCTCACTTTTAACTTTTTTTTTTGCCAACTTTTTCCAGTGGCAAAAATTAAATGTGTCATTTTACTACTGGGTTAATAAAAAGGAGAGAGAGTTTCTCATGACTAAGTAAAAACTTTGAATTTTGTTCAGAAATGAATTTTAGCACATTCTTAAACTATCTTGTGTTTTAAGAAAAATGACCTGCCTTAGTATGGACAATAAAAGTAGCATACCCAGTGTCACATTTTTCCCACTCTGGTTCACTTACTACTTCTCAAACCCTATAGTGCAGGGGATGTCTTAATCCAAACAAAACCTTTTAATTTAAAATCAAATGTAAAGACTTGTGAAACACTTGTTGCTATTAGGTGTAGTAAAACCCTTTAAAACTAAACACAACAAGAATTTCGGAGTAAGCTTTCTTCCAGATACATTGTTTATTGATACATTCAAGGATTAAGTTGCAAGAGGTTCTGCATCTTCTGCAGGGCAGCTACCGGTACATTCCTGAGGGATGGCTGCTGCAGCTGCTAGTCCCTCCAGATCTGCGTGCGTGTTTCACATTTTAGTGCTATGTCTGTACAGACTGGATCTCAGAAAAGAGCCTGATGTGATTTTCTCAGATAGACAGAAATCCTACTCTGTGTAACTGTGAGTAGGAATAAATGTTTCCAATTCTGTTGTAGGCTATTAGAAATGTATTTATTCAGTATTATGCAAAGTTCCTCACTTCTCAAAAGCACCTCTATCTAGAGGGTACTCTGTTCTGCATAACAGGCCTGCATACATTTTTCACAGTTGCACAGAATTTAGTCACGTGATTACCATTAAAGCAGAAAGGAATTGCTTGTGCCTAATTTCCATGCAGCTCTTAGAAAATTTATTGTAGTAATAGCTTATACAGTAGGTCTTAAAGGCTTTAATAAAATCACCTTCATTCAAATCTACAGGCATAGCTTTGTATCAGTTTTACATTTTGTCACAAGACCTTAGAATCTGTCTCAGTGTTTCCATTGGAATTAATCATCCCTGGTCATTGTAAGGTTACAGAACAGTGTATTAACAGCTTCACATTACTTCAGAATAAATATGCTGTTATTAATGCTTGTTATCACTATGGCTACTTCTACACTCTCAACTGGACATGGGTCCATGCCCGTGGTTCGCCAGAACCTACACTACCATCCACATCTAAACCCCAAAAGTGCAGGTTTTGAGATGTGCAGAGAAAGAATATGCTAGCATGCCTCAGGCTGTGACACAGCCCTGGACCTGTGCCATTTTGTAGTGTGGATGGAGCTAAAGGATATGCACCATGTCCTGAGTCCAATAATCCTCCAGCCTTGTTCCCCCAGTACATTGACCCTTACCCAAATGTATAAAGGTTCTGGTTTCCCCCATGCTCACTGGTAGTAGTGAGTTCTGCTGAGCACTTAAAAACTACTTTCCACTGTACTCTTTTTATCAGTACATATGAACATGGAACCTGATCTGAAAGCTATGACCTGGTCAGCCAAGCACACCCAGGCACTCACCTGTGTGTGACTGGAGTTCACTGTGCTCCATGACTTCTCCCACAGCACCAGGAACATCCATCTTTACCAGGCAAGCTTGAAGAGGCTGACACAGGCAATCATTCACTTAACTCCAGCCCAGTTCAGGGAACCAGTAAAGCATATCAGGCTCCAGTATTGGAAGGCAAAAGACTCAGGCAAGTGCTCTAGGAGAGGTCCTGCAACGTGCCCCTTCTTCAAGGAGCTGGACTGAGTGCTCTTTAACCTAAGTGCCAAGCCGGAGGTAACTAACAACCTGTCCTCAACACCACTGGCCTCATCACCCAACAGCATGAAGAAGTGGGCCAAGGCAAGGCGGCAGTGAGGACCACAGAGGAGGTGGATATGGAGGAAGCGGAGCAAGTTATTTTGCACCTCTACTCACAGGAGTTGGCCCAGCAAACCCCTCCTGATGAACCAGAGGAGGACTGTGAGACTCCACAGGAACCAGAACCTGAGGCTAATAAGTTAAACTTCTACTGTCCCTGCCAATATCCCCTCCTTCTTTCTCCAGGGCTGTGTGCAGGACTGGAAGGCCACCCACCTCCTTCCCCACCAAAATGGTCCTAACAAAGACACAACTGTAAATCCAAATTTTGTTGAATTACCATGAATCGCTAAAAAGCTTTTGGCAGAACTATCACAGTGCCCCGGGCTCTGTGAGTGTCTGCCAACAGGGTGTCAGCCAGGAAGGAGGTAGAAAGGGCTGGGGTAAGGGACACTTGTACAAGATTAATGGTTCTCCAGAGGTTCAATTGTGTTCTGCTGCTTTAAAGATCACTGACTTTCACTAAAGTAACCCCCCCCCATAAATGGGGAGTTGTGCAAAGGGAGATGGTACAACCACCCCCCACCATCCCACCATACTTATGCTTTTCCTGTTCTCAAACCCATAGGTAAATTAATTGGAACAGAGAAGTAACTGTGCTATTACCTAGTTAACAGTGCTAGTGTGGTTCCCTCACTCCCTGAAAACCATGACCCCTTTGAATGATGGCTTTACCCATAGTTAAGACAGGAAGTGTTCTTATCATGGTGTGTGGGAATATTTGCCAAAACTGGTTATAAAAGCCCTTCATCAACTGTTCTGAAGGTCCTACAAGCCTTCAGTATTCCCCTCACACCCTCTTCTTCCCCCCCGCAAAAAAAAACTGGAGTCAGGCCAACAACTGTGAAACACCTGAGACAATAAAAAAAGTGCCTGAGCTGTAAAATTGCACTCTTTGCAGCAAAACAACAACCTAAGAAGTGTTATATGTGAGGAAGTGCCCTGCCCTGATTACCTGTAATGAGTAGTTACCTAAATGAGTGGTGAATGCCCATTGGTGGTAGAGGAATTTAAACTGCATTGAAACTCAAGTGAGTGTTTGTTTTTTACAGCAGCTGCAGGGTGTGTGATGCTGTGACTGGGGTCGCAGTGTGGGCCAGCCAAGGTCACTCAATAAGGGTGAATGGCAATAGCCACCTATTTCTGTATTAGATGGGTCTACTGAATTGAGGGTTCTGCTATTGTGTGTTTGGGGCCAGCATCTCGGTGATCCAGGAACATTATCTGCTTCATTTTGAAGTTCTATAGCAACTGGTGGTTATCCCAAGTTTCCAAGATGATGTAGTCAACCATGCCAGCCCAGTTCTCCAGGTCAAGAAGAAGCAGTCCAACCACAGATACAGTCACAATACCAGCAGTCTCCTGTGTCATGGAACAACAGTTAATCAGTCACTGTCCTAGCCACCTGTCTTTGACTTGTGGGAAAGGTCTGAGTCCATTTACCTGAGATTCTCGCCAGTTGCATACTGCAATGCATGCACATTCATCCCACAAGAAGGAGCAGCAGCAGAAATGTATTATTGGACACTTGCTCCATGTCTTCCACCAAGTTGGGCAGGAGATAGGGGTAAGCAGGAACTACCATTGACAAATGTGTGAAGGCAGTGGGTAGTACCAACAGCACACTGAAAGGCAGTTCCTAGTGTCTTGTGTGATGCACAGAACCCTGGGATACCACCACCAAGTGTACCAAAAAGCATCAGTGTTGTGGTGAATGTGTGTATACACCTTGTACCTTTGTCCATATGAGTATGGGGTACATGCAGAAGCATCTAGATGGATACATAGCAAAGTATGAGCAGCAGTGTAGACATAGCCCAAGAGTAGATGAACTGTGGCTCACGAGCTACATGTGGCTCTCTTACTGTTAAAGTGGAGCTCGTGGAGTCTCCCATCACCCACCCATTCTCCATCTACCAGACTGGTGGGGGAGCTCATGAGCTGCCTTGCAGCAGGATGGTGGGGTAGGGGCTTCTGCTCAGCAAGAAGGTGGAGGTGTCAGGTCTTCTGCTCTGTGGGAGGTGCCTGCTGGGGATCAGAGCTTCAGCCCTGCTCCTGCTGGAGCCCTGAGCCCTGGAGGTGCCTCCCATGCAGCTGGAGCCCTGGCAGGTGCACCCAGCTCTCGAACTTCTGAAGATTATGTCCCCAGAGGGTCAGTAAGTTTGCCCACCCCATAGCCTACATAAGACCTATATGGATTTTATTAACCAATATCCTCTGAATTTGGGGAAGTGGTGTTATCTATTCCCAATGGCTCGCTTTTAGTGCCTTCAAAAAGAGGTACCATAATGAGCTGTTATTTTTCACTTGTAGGTTAGCAGCTGGTTACTTTAAATCTGATATCAGGTAGATTGAAATATATCTTGCACTGAGAGAAAGGGTGATTCATCTGTGCAGTAGTTCTAAAACTACAAAGTGTAGCTTCTAAACTGGAAAGTGGTGCTGGCATAACTACGTTGGCTAGGAATGTGAGAAATTCTGCTGGTAAAAGCTTCTGTGTAGATGTAACTAAAGTGAAAGGAAAATTGTCTGTTGGCTTAGCTAATCTCATTTGGAGAGGTGGTTTTGGTATGTCAGTAGAAAAACTCTTCCTGCCTGCTTACATGACATCTCCCCAACATAACCCAGTCACTGTTTAACTCTTAACAGCGTTAAACAAGGTCCTGGGTCTGGGATACAGAGACTTCAGCCTGTTTAGTAATATGACAAACATTTTGTTAAACATCCCTTTTACCCTTTCATTAATGATAAAGAAAAGAAGGAAAACCTGTTAAACACTTTACATGTAAAATATTAAGGATCCCATTTTAACAACATCCCTTTCCTTTTTGCCTTTAGCTGGGGAGAGATTTTTAGAATGAACCCCCCCGCTTGCTTGATAGTCTTAGATATTATCAAAGACAGCTGTCATTTGGGGGGAAAAGAGAAGTTAGTTGAGATGTACTGGTGCTGTTGCTGTTAAAGTCCAATCCCATTTCAGCCCAGGTGGTGTCTGGGGTTCAGCTGGAGCTGTAGAGATGGCAATGTTATCTGGATACCCCTCAGATCTAGTCTGATCTAGTCATCTCTCAGGATTAGGATGACAAAAGCCCAGAGTCCCAGTAGATGCTGGGGGTGGCAGCCATGGTGAAGTTTGCTTCAGTAGCCTCTGCTTGTCCTTCCATCTCTCCCCCCAAAGTGTCTTTCTTTAAAGACCTCAAAAGGGAGTGATGGATGGAATAACCCACCCCTCTTGTTATTTTGTCCACTAATTTGGCCTAGTTTCTGACACCAATTTCGCTTGACTTATTTCTGGAGAGTCACTCTCTAGTTTACCAAGCATGATCTTACCAGTCCTTTAGTTGTATCAGCAGACCTTTTTTTTTGGACTAATTCTGTTTTTTGTCTGGTTTTCTTGCACCTGTCTAACTTTTTTTATTAATAACTTGACCTACTCTTAATTCCAAATAGGCAAAAAGTTATAGGCCCAATTCTCAAACAGGTCTGCTGGCATAACTAGACTACCAAGTCTCTGTAGTGTAGACAAGCCCTAAATGAGCATCAGGCTGTAGAAAGTAAATCCTACTTATGGACTAGCGGAGTTAAGATTTTTTTTGTTTCCTTGGTGCCAGGTTCTCAGAGCACCGTCACCTAACACATTTAAAATGATGAATAGCCCAGAAGCAAAAACAACGGGGCATGTTTCACTGGGTAGAAAAGTAAATTGCAACAATTACGACCCCATTGGCTTTTTCAGCAAGGGCAGAATAAGCACTGACACTAAACTACCCCCCACCACGTTGGTCCCTCAAGGTTACAGACACTGCCTGTGATAGTCTTTACTCTGTGACTAACTAGAGGATTTTAGGTTCCCATGCCACCGTTCATGAGTCCTGAGTTCTGTATTATTAGAGGTGTTGCTTTTCAGATGAAGTATTCAATGATGCACCTTATGGGGGAAGTAAAGATCCAGTGGTGGCTCTGAAGAGTAGACACACACTACTCTTCCTGGCAACGTTCTCCATTTACCCTACCCCAAAACTGCATGTGAGCTCATGCAAAGCTATGTATTGCTATTGGTTTCTTTCCTTAAATCAGCTGTTTATGCTATTCTGAGGCCAAGATAAGCTTTTCTGAAGGTGGCACAACCTACCTGTCCTCTTGTCTTCCTAGTCAGATGTGTTTTCACCATTTGATCTTTGTTCCCCTTTCTTTTCCCCCTCTACTGCTTTGTTTTCCATTTAATGTTATCTCCCCGCACCCCCAATGTTTCTGCTCTTGCACTTGGTTCCCACCCCACTCTTCATCTGTCATTCCCTTGCTTTTTCTTTCCTCACCCAACTTCCTCCCTCAGACTTGGGGTTCTCTTCCTTTTGCTCCTGTATTTTCCCTTTCTGCCCTTTTATGCTAATGCCTGGTAAGAGCAGCTCTTTTAAATGCAGAGATAAAACCTAGCTGTTTAAAGGAAAAAGATAAGCCAGGCTTCGCAGAGCTTTCCTGTAAAGGTTTGGTATTATGTTCATGGAAACGTAGGAGGGGATGAGGGGTTTGTGGAGACTTCTAGTGCTCCTTTCAATAGCAATGTAGAAGGAGGAGACAAATGTACTGTAAAATTAACTGATAATAGACAACAAAAGGGAGAACTTGTAAGATTTTGTAAACAAAACAAAAATCCTATTGTCATCCCCAGGATCTCCACGTCTACTGTATGTCCCATCTGATGTTCAGCCTCTAACACCCTGGCCAATCTATTATGCCACCTGCTGAAATGGGTAAACAATATTAATGTGATACATGTTTATTCTCTTGATTTTTACGATACTACATTAACCTAGGACTTATGTCTGATAGGCACAGGGCTGTATTAGGGATAGTCCATATCCACTCTGTCTCCACTGGGGATTGCGCCTCTTAGTGCTTACAGGTGTACTGGGGCAGCATGCCTGCTGTACCATCCCTTAAGATGCAGGAGTGGGCTGCCCTCCCCTGCCTTCCTGCTCTGTCTAGTAATGTGTTCGTGACCCCACCCCCTACTGCCTACTTTAGGTGCTTTTTGTCCCCAACACCAATAGGACAGGCTGATACCTGTGCTCAGGGAGGGGCTGCTCAGCTGCCCCCCAAAAGTATGGTGGGGGGTGGTTGTACCATCTCCCTTTGCACAATTGCACAGTGATGGCAACACTGGGTCTTTAGTGGTCAACCATAAACATTGTTAGAGAATGGTTCCTAGACTTATGACACAGCATTATTCTCTGGAAACTGTCCCAGTGCTCTTCATAAATTCATGTAGTGCCTCTTGTCGAGCAGAACAACCGGGGAAAGAGTAGTGCAAGAGGACAGAGTGCTGAGCTGCTTCCTACTGACATCAGCAAAAGTTTTTGCAATTGATTTCAGTGGGGGCACTGAAAAATGGGGAAAATATGGCTGGGGGAGGGATGGTTAATTACAGAGGAGGAAAAATGGACAGGGGAAAGGAAAAAGATACAAGGAAGGGGGAATCCCTCTCTTCCTTATGTTTAAATTTTACTTTGTCAGTTTATTATTCAAAATCTTTCTTCTTCCATGAAAAATAATCAAGTGACTGGTTCTAGTGTTCTTGTGAAAAAGAAACACGGCAAGATAAAATTGCACCTGATCCTGCAGTCTTCTTTCAGGCAAAACTCCTACTGATCTTTGGGGTTTAACCTGCATAAGGATTCTGGGATTAGGCCCAACAAATGTAAACCACCCGATGTAACAAATAAATCCTCTGGTGTTTACTAGTAAATAAGTCATACATTTTCAAAAGCAAGTGGTGACTCTCTTTTGTGGGGGGGGGGATGCCTCCATTTTAGTGTCTAACTTCACATGCTTTATGAGGGTCTGATGGATTTTTTTTTCCAGAAAGTGCTAAGCAATTGCACACTGAAAATCAGGCCTCTTTAAGGTGCCTGCTGAGGTTATGCAGCTGAAAAATGAGTTATCCAAAATGACTAGTTGTTGTTGAAACTTTGAACTATGCCATATTGACTTCAATAACACATTTCACACCTCAACTGCTAGAACAGGGCCTCATCCTCCCTGATTGAACTAACCTCGTTATCTCTAGCTTGCTTCTTGCTTGTGTGTGTGTGTGTGTGTGTGTATATATATATATACACACACACACACACACACCTGCCCCTGGAAATTTCCACTACTTGCATCCGACAAAGTGGGTATTCACCCACAAAAGCTCATGCTGCAAAACGTCTGTTAGTCTATAAGGTGCCACAGAATTCTTTGCTGCTTTTACAGATCCAGACTAACACGGCTACCCCTCTGATACTTGACATTTCATCCTGGCATCTCAAAGCATACTACCAACATTAACAGGCCTCAAGACTTGTACGATGGAGGTAAGGGATAGATAGTAATGCAGCCACATCTGGTTTGAAGCAGAGTAGCTATTTAACAGCTCACAACTAGTTTAATTTGGATGTTCCGGTTCAGTGCCTTGATCCTCCAGTGTTCTTTAAGTAATCTCATCCCAATTCTGCTCCCAGTGAATGTAATGGAAAAAACTCCCACTGATTTCATTGGGAGCAGAATGTCATCCAGAGACTAATATGGTCTCATATAACAGGAAAGTCAGCATATCTTCAGAATAACTGATCTTTTCCAGGTTTTTTAACCACAATTCATCCCATCCAGTTAAACATCACTAGTTGCTGGCATTCACAAATATAAAATTGACAAGTATCCATCTGATGGATGGCCTAGCATAACCAGTTATCTGACAGGACAGGTGGGCTTTGGTTCCATCCAGGAATCAGAATGATGATGGCCTTAAACCCAGGGCTCAGGCCAATCCAATGTTGTGAAGTGCTTTTGAGAATTCCACCATTATTGGTCTTGTTGTGAGTACTCTATAGTGTTTGGAACTGGCCTAAGTGGGGAACAGAGTTAGACCAAAGCTGAATATTCAGGAAAATCTCACCCTAAAATAGTAATAAAAGTTCCTGATTGTAACAGCACCTACAGTATTTCTCCAGCTTTTTATTCCTTCATACTGATGTGTTGCATCACATCGGGGTCACCATTTGTTGCATCACAGGAGCAGGAACAGAGCCCAAGCAGAGAGAGACAGCGTGTGTGTGTATACATCTCTCTTTATTCATTTCCCAGCATGCTCTTATATACAATATGGTAGTCAATCAATTACTAATTGATTAATCAAATCAACACAGCTGCAGCTGTAACCCATAGGGTAATTATCCTACACACCTGTATCCTATTTACAATTAGCTGGCCAATGAGAACAAGCCCAAGGCCAGTCCTTCACACACAACTCCCAGCATAATCAGCTCAGTATCTCACATTCTAATCCCACATCTCCCCCCTCTAATCAAAATAAAAAGGAGGGAAAGGAAAAGAGGATAAAAAACATTCACAAAACATTTCCAACTTATAACAACATAACACCACAATCTATATCACAATACACAACCACTAAATAATCTGTAGAGTATCTTTATTCCACTCCAGCAGGCTCTTATAATTATCATCCTGCTCACATTTCTTTTCCCACACCTCCCCCCTGTATTCAAAAATCAAAAGGAGAGGGGAAAAGAAAGAGAAGAAGAAAACATTTCCAACTCATATCAGCATAACACTATAACCTATCACAAATCAAAATTAAAACTTTATACCTGTTTTCAAGAGTTACTCTATTTTGTAGTGCAGAACAGTAAACAGAATAGTCCAAACTCTGCCTTGCACCTTAGACAACCTTAAAAAAATAGTTCAAGTTCCCTATTCAGAAGGGTGCTTCAACACTCAAATTCTATAACAAACAAAAACAAAACACAACAAACAAATGATATAAATTCTGCAGGATTCCCCCCTCTCTGTTGCACACCAACTTGTGCTGTTACCAGAGTATCCCTCAGATGTCAGGCGATCAAACTGACACTGAGGGTGGGGGGAGATCCTAGACACATCAAACCACATAACAACTCAACAACAATTCTGGCCAGAAAACAGACAACAAGAAACATAACAAAACACAAGACATAAATTTTAACTCTAAATAATAAACACAAAATTTCTTTCAGGCACAGCAAAAATCATTTCAAACAAGTAACTCATTCACGGAGGATCAAACAGGAAAAGTCCTGACAGAGCTAACAAACAGTTCTCCTCCGGGGGCTCTGGTTCCGCGGCGCCTGGGCGCGTCTCGTAAGGCTCTCCGAAAGATGCAGCCAAGGCCAAACCCACTTCGCCGGTATGCACCTGGGACCTGCATCAGTGGCAACACACGCATAACCCCTGCCCCACGTTAGCAAGTCAACTGGTCCTTTCCATATTTGCTGCTGATAATCAAACCATTTGACCGAGGGTCGGGGGGCCACACCCTGCTCTTCCCCAGTCATCCCGCTGACATGTTTAATCGCGGGGGGCACCTGGCTGTTTTTACCAAGATGTAACCAATTAAGCACGTGAAGAGCTTTCAGCAACCGAGTGGCAGGCATCTTATCCAAGGCGTCTGCCCACTCACTGCAAATCCCCCCTTTCTGTTTTAAGAGGAGCGCCTTAAAAGAGGCGTGAGCACGTTCAATAATAGCTTGTAGTTTGTCTGCTTCAGCCTGAAGGGTTTGGACAAGCAGTTCTTTGGCTTGTAGCTCCTTCTTAATTTCACTCAGCTCAAGAACAGCAGCTCTATAATGACGACGGTTATGTGCTGCATCTACTTTGGCTGCCGCAACCTGCTTTTTAAGGTTATTAACTTTTGACTTTTCTCTTTCTAAGGCAGTCTGTAAAGCTTGAATATTTAGAACTGCTTGAACCCGGAGATTCAGCTGCACCAGGTCTGCCTCTCTTTCTGCTAGTACTGTTTCGGGGGTGTTGCTGTACTCTCGCAAAACAGTGTTAGACTGACCAAGACCAGTGAGCTTCCCCCGTTCATGTTCCAGTTCGAGGGCCAACTTCTTGTTTATTTCTTCCAAACGTTTTATCTTCCTCCTGAAACCTCTAGATTCTTGAAGCTCCTGGCTGGTGAGTGAAATTACTTCTTGCAGCTCTTTCTCCGACATCATCTTACTGTGGCTAACAGCCTGCAGCTCTATCTCCAAAGCTTGAATCCTTTCATGGGAAGCCTGGTTATTTCCTCCATCAGCGATTTGTGCTTTTAGTTTGCTCAGCTCTAGTTCAGAAGATTCCTTTGCAGTGAGGGCTTCCTGCAGCCGGCGGCTAAGAATGCCAACTGCATTCTCATAGGCTTTATGTTTTGCCTTCATTTCTTTCTGTGCACTGGTCAGATCTAACCCCAGACGCTTCATTTTTTGTTTCTGTTCAGTGATGGCCTTTTTGGCTTCCTCTTGCATGTGTTCTACCTGTAGTTTTAATACCTCATTCACCTCAGCAAGAGATGTTATTTGTTCTTTATCAATCTGCAAAGACTGTAGCTGTATCTCCATGTCATCCCGTTCTTTTTGTACTGACTGGAGGTGGCTTTCTAACTCCACCATCTGCTGGTGAACCTGGGATACTTCCTTCTGAAGTCTTGAGCATTCAACATCAATGGACTGCTTTTCACTTTGAAGTTTCAGTAGCTCCCGTTTTAATTCTTTCACTTCCAAATCCAGCCGCTTCTTTGTAGATTTCAATTCACTAATCAGCTGGTCCTGTGAACTTGCATCTCTTCGATAAGCTTCCACCATTACCTTTTGCTGTAGGAACTGCTCCTTTACTTTTTGGGTTTGTTTCTTCAGGCTGACACTTTCCTGTTGCAGATTTTCCACCTGGCTCAATTGTGCCAAGATTTCTGATGCTGCCTCAGTACTTTCACCTAAGAAGTTTGCTCCTTCATCAAGTTCTTCTTTGCTTGCTTTTGCTACCTGCAGAGCTACCTCTAGGACAATCTTCTCATTCTGCAAATATTGGATCGTGTCATCCTTGGAAATAACATCACCCTGGAATTCCTCTAACCTGGCCACCAGCTCATCATATTGAGTCTGTAGGTCATTTAGGGACTGCTCTTTGGTGTGCAATGATTCTTGGGTTAAGGTGAGCTGCTTCATGAGCACTAGATGCTCTTGCTGTAAAGATTCAAACTGCAGATCTTGCTGATGCAGAATCAATTTAACCTGTTCCAGTGTTACTGCAAAATCAGCCATTTTCTGCAGTTGTTTTCTCTCATCTTTAAACTCCTCCAGTCTTCTCTGCGCGGTGAGCCATACTGGATTCAGGGAGAAAACCTCCTTATCGCCCTGAGCCACCGATTTCCAAAGCTCACAGCCCAGCCGATCCCAAACAGTTTTAACGGAAAGTCCCCTTCTTCGTCCCCACCGCAACAGGCGGGATAACGCATCAGAGGGGAACTTTTCTCCCCGCCGCTCCGTGATGCGTGTCACCGTCTTCTCCTCTGTTGACGCAGCAGTTCCCATATTAGCTGCTCACCTCTGAGCTCAGGTGCGCCTCCCTTTTCAGACGCCCTGCAGCTTGCCGCTCAACACTGAGCTCAGGTGCGCCCCTTTTTTTTTTTTTTTTTTTTTTTTTTTTATACCAACGGGTTATTTCTTAGACCTCAAAGTCATGTTACAAACACAAGGTAAAATCTGCCCCATGCAACATGCTTCACTTTTGTTTCCAAGTGTAGATTCACACGTCAGAAAATATTGCTCCCTTATAAACTCTCACACATACACAGGCTGTTGGCTGGCTGACTTCTGCCTCTTCTCCTCCACACACACGGATTTTTTTTTTTCAGGCCTTTCAAATTGCCTGTAAGTCTCCCGTTCCTGATCTCTCCTCTCTCTGCCACGCTCCAAACTTGCCAAAAGGGAGCCGCGCAGACACTAGTTGAAGATTCACTGAGCGCACCCAGGCTGAGCGCGGCATTTCTCACTGGAGCTTTTCGGAAAAGCCCTTGCAAAGGTGTTTTGTTTTTGTTGCAGGTGACACCAGAGCCCTGTTAGACTCCGCTGCTCCGGGAACGCCGCTCCAGCGCCTGTGACAAGCGCCTGGCAGGGACGATACCGCAAGGCATCAGCGCTGGCTCAGAAACAGGGGCCAGGTGGGACCCGAGCCCCCCTTTCTGTCTTAGCCCCCTGCCCGCTGCGTCTTCACAGCGCCGGGAAGTTTTCCGGAGCGCGGCTCCTCCGCCTCTCTCCCCCTCCTGCAGCGGGGGATCTCGGACGCCGGGGGTTTTTTTTTGTTTGTTTGTTTTTTTTGTTTGTTTGTTTGTTTGTTTGTTTGTTTTTCAGGCCAGCGATACCATGGCCCGCAGCTTCTCCACCATTTGTTGCATCACATCGGGGTCACCATTTGTTGCATCACAGGAGCAGGAACAGAGCCCAAGCAGAGAGAGACAGCGTGTGTGTGTATACATCTCTCTTTATTCATTTCCCAGCATGCTCTTATATACAATATGGTAGTCAATCAATTACTAATTGATTAATCAAATCAACACAGCTGCAGCTGTAACCCATAGGGTAATTATCCTACACACCTGTATCCTATTTACAATTAGCTGGCCAATGAGAACAAGCCCAAGGCCAGTCCTTCACACACAACTCCCAGCATAATCAGCTCAGTATCTCACATTCTAATCCCACACTGATGAAGTTCACAAAGTACAACAGGTTTAGATTCCATCTTGCTTGTGTATTTAATAGAGACAGCGCCAATATCTTGGCAAAAGGTAAAGGAGATAATAAGACCACACCGTTAGCCCTTGTCTGAATCACCCACAGCCATTGATCTCTATTTTTCCACTGCTTTGTATTTTATAGATTTAATAAAAGCAGCTGCTGGCTTTTCTGAGGTGCTAAGCATGTCCTGAAGGACTTCACTGGGAATTGAGAGCGCTTGGCATCGCACAGGATCAGGCCCCTAGAGAGCAAAATATTAAGACAGATCTACCTCAGCTCCCTGTAAATTGAGTCAGACAGAGCGCTTACTGCTCAGTAAGTGCTTATTCTCTACTCTTTAAAAGTGTTGCAGTATAATCCAGGTATCAAACATGTTCATCTCCGTGCCTTGGAAATCCATCCCTGTAATCCTTAGCAGCTTTTGGAAGGGTATGTCTAGTCAAGCACTTCAAAAATTACTACACCATATAGTGAAGTTTGTTTCTTAGAGGGAAACCTCCTGCCTGAAATCAATGTTCTTAAAATCTGGGAGATTTCACATACAATTCAAACAGTTTTTGAGATTAATGCACTCAATATACTGAGGGAAACCAGGGAACCTCAAATTTTCAATACAGCCATGTCAGTGACTGAGATTCTCATTATTTGCATTACAGTATCATTTAGAGACCACAACTCTACTATGCTAGGGACTGTGCAAACACATAATAAGAGACAATGTCTGCCCTGAAAAGTTTACAATCTAAACCAACTGGAGATACCATGTGAGAAGGGAAACGGGTGCAGTGACCTGACTAAGTCAGTGTCATGGGTGGGAATAGAAACCAGTTTATCTAATTTCTAGTCCAGTGCCTTGTGTACAGGACAACACTGACTAACTAGTGATATTTGGGGAAAAACAATTAATTCACAGGACTCGATATTCTCAACATTTATTCACACATAAAGAACTGTGATGTCAAAGTTAAGGTTGCTACCTGCATAAATACTAGACACAAATCAAGGGAATGTAAAAAATTGCTTAAACACATTCCCTTTACTCCTCCACCCATAGCTAGGTGCATTACAGACCACAAACTTACCTCTGCCCTTTGTGGATGCTTGCCTTCCAGAAGTGAGATTTATAAAAATAATTTCAACTTTTTCATCTGTTAGCTTCAGGAAATTTCAGTCTTTACTTGCAGATTTAATGCTGTAAATTTGGGAAAGATACACCACCTCTTTGTTTTGTACAGAGGATGCAGTGTATCTAATTCAAATAGAAAACCTCAATGAAGCCTTATATGAAGTAGTGAACAAGTGACTCCATAACATAGTGATGTAATTTTGCATGGTGATGTACAGAGATTTCAAACCGGAGTCATACAAACATGGAACATGACAACAGGAAAGAGTAGGGATTCTATGCTAGGAGGCATAAAGGCCTGATCCAAATCTTATTAAATCAATGAGAGCCTTTCCACTGACATCCAAGGATTCTGAACATGGGAAGCTAATCATATATTCTGATATTTTAAGTAGCAATAGAGTAGATAGAACAGCATAGATGGGAAAACAAAAGGACACAGAAGTAGATGTTGGAGGAAGGCTTTGACAGAAGAAGTTGTGGGCTTGGTACATGGGAATAGGATAATCATCTAGGAATAAGGGGCAGTGTGAAACAAAGCTTAAGTAAAAGTAGGGGGAAGAGACAAAAGGAGCAAAAAAGTCTGAGGAGTTGTCCAAGTGCAGGATTAAGTGGGGAGTGGAAGGAGATGAGATGAAAGTACAGGCAGTTTTACAAAGGCTTAAAGGTCTGAAGCAGTTGAACTTTATCTGGAAAAAGACATGGAGGCAGTGGAAAGATTGAAAAAGGAAATAACGTTATCAGAAAGATAGAGGAAAATTATGTAGGCTGCAGAATGTTAGACTGAAGAGTGGAAAAGTGAGGCAAAAAGAGCTCATGGTCATCCAGGCAAAAGAGAATCAGTGGCATACACCAGTGTCTGGCCAGTGGGGCTGGAGATGTAGGGGGATTGGAAACATTTTTAAAAAGTGACAAGATTTGGCAGGTGTATGGGTGTGAGGAGAAAAGGAAAGGGAGGAGTCAAAGATGACCAAGTCTGAATTTGAGTTGTGGAGAGGATTATGGGTTATTCAACAGTGTTGTATGGTGCCGGTAAGGGGAGACTCCTTAAGGAGGAAACATAAGTTCATTTGTTCCATGTTTGGTTTAAGGTAAAGGTAGAACACTCATGAGGAGATGATAGAAAAATGGGGTGGGGAGGGAAATGCAAGACTGGACTGAGGGGGAGAATTCTTCAGCATAGTGAAGAGCACATATAAGAAGGGAAAACTGGGTCACTGGTGTCCATTTTTAGGTATAGTGGTGGTAATGAAGTGTTTAACAAGTGTCTGATCGATATTCTTGGAAATCCTTTTTACTCCCCACAATTAGCAGTCAGCAACTCTGCAACCATAGGCAACCTTGTATTTCTTTTTCTTACATGTTTAGATACATCTTCCATGTTCCCCATGTCATTAATCACCTGAGAAGCATTGTTAGAACGGGGCTGACAAAACTAACCTAGCCTGTCATCATCAGAAGTACTGTGAGGCTGTTTCAGGTTCTGGCATTATTTTCACAATGTAAAGGAGATACTTGCCATATATGTACCTCCTGCAACATCTGAGAAAGAGATGTGCATCAATTTCCTACTACAAGGTCCATGGCAAACACATTTCTTGTCATTTTGTTTAGAAGTGCTTATGGGCAGGATTTTCAAAATGTATGAAGTTTGTCTCCAGGGCAGCACCCAGGAAAATTAATCCAAAATAACAAAAGAGGTGACTATGGAGTGGGTTCACTAAACCACCACAAACCCTGTGTGGATGCTGCTCTTCAGAATTCACGTAAACTTAATCAGATTACCTTAATTCACTTTAGAAGTGAATAAAGATAAAACCAAATTAAGGCTACTTTAATTCTGAATGAGGTGTTCACAGAGAGGTTTAATGTGGTTTAACCAATCCACTTCAAATTCACACTTTTAGTTAATTTAGATTAATTTTTCCTGGATGTCCCATGTTAGGCTCTCAGATCTCATTAACTTTCAATGAAAATGGGCATTTTAACACCTCCATGCAAGTTGGAAATCCCATCCCTGGTTATTTATGGCAGGAACTGTTGGTATTTTGAGGTTGATAGAATGATTGTGCTTATTTCTTTCATATCACTAGGATACAAAGATCATTTAAAAAAAAAAGATTGGCAGTTTAGAGTGGGGTGAGAGACTCTTGTGACTTATTGTGGGGTTTTATTAGTTATATTTGTTATGTTATCTGTGGGTAAAGGCCAGAATTTAATTGTGTGAATGTGTCTTTAAGAGTTTGTCAAGGGTATCCAGCTCTCAGGGTACTCTTAAGTTGTGTAGTATAAATAAAGCTGGCAAAGCAACAAGACAGAATGAATGATTCAGCAAGTTTCAACAATTAGGGCCAAATTCTTGCTCATGTTAGGTGTTTGGATACTATGATGGGCATGGAATAAAAATACAAACAATCTTAAATTGTATAAAACTCCTATTTTTTAGGTGAGTAAGATTTGGTCCTTTGAGAAAATGGTAGATTTCTTCTTCATCTTGTTTAAGAGTTGTGAATTTTGCTCATTTTCTTCAAAACTTTAAAACTGGGAGGGGTTAAGGTTTCCTGAAGAAAGTGAGACCCACCAAAAAGGCCTCAAAAGCAACTTTAGGAGAAATAATAAGCTCTTATTTATAGCCCAAGATGCTGTTGTATGTAGTTGAAAATGGATCATTTACAGTACACACTAAAAGAATGATAAATTGGTCCTGTTATGAGGCACTTCGTTTCTTCTTAGAGAGGAACTGAAATAACAGTGGCTTTACCTACTTTTTTGCTATTATCTAAATGTTCCTGTAAAAATCTGGTGGTTTTTTTCTCTCTAATAAGCTCTAACTAATATAGTGGTTTAAAACAGTTTAAGATGCATATAGGCATAACAAAGAGATAAATATAACTTGGGGACTTACTTTTTAACTTTATAGATAAAATTAATTGAGCAAAATCAGCCCTATTGGCTTCTGTAGACTTCAGAAGCCTTGGAAAGCATTTATAGTATAAAAATATGAATCTTCCTCACCAGATTAAAGAGCTACTACAGTTAGTCAAAAAACTATGAATGTTACATTGAAGTTCTGTCTTCTGAGACATACGTTAGATTTTTTTTTACACTGTGGCTATTTGAATATTCCACCTACAAAAACAGTTTCTATATGCGCAAGTTTCAAACTTCAGTGCCTAAACTAGTCATCTTTAATCCATCTTCATGAATGTTGGGCACACAAGTGTTGATTTTGGTACACACAGGGATTTAGCATGCCTGAATCACCTTCTTTAGGAATTGAAGTATATTTAAGTGTATATTTAGGGGGCTAATATGGGGCACCTAAAATTCAACCTTATAAGAAATCTTTTGAAAGGGAACAAACGTATTTAGTGTTCCAGACTCTTGTAAATGAGGGCCTACCATGCTGCAATCTATAAGATGGCTATATAATAAGCACAGTCACAATTTATTTTGACATAAACAAAGGCATATGGCAAAGCATTTATTACTCTGCATATTTTTTCAGTGCTGTGCGCATGAAGCCAACAATAACAGTTACTAGATAGTCAATCAGAAACAAATTCATTGTGGAATAAATAGAACAATAACTTATTTTTAAAGTTGTTTCATTACTATCTCCTTTACTACCTGGGGCTGTAAAACTGGCAGATTTTATGTAGGTTTGTGCCTGAACTGCTCTTGGATGGGAGGTATCTGAAGAAAACTTGGTGCTGCAGAAAGCAGTACTTCTCACTTTATCCTGGCCAAAGCCAGCTTGGATAATTGTATTCTGCCTCACTACATTTTCTATACAGTTTCAATTGGATGAGCCATTCTTATTCACTTCCTGGCCTAAAATGTTCAGTAGCATTACTGTGTACAGTTAAATAGCTACAGCTTTCTGCACCAGGGAGCTAAATTTCACTGATGTGTGAAGTGCTGGGTATCATATACCTTTATATACCAGAGGCCAAATTCTGCTCTCAGACACACACAGACCACATTGCATATGAGAGCACAATTGGGTTCTGCCTTTTAACAAAGTGTTTTGGGTCCTTTAGAAGGAAAGGTATTATAGCAACATTGTGTTTGTAGCTATAGTTAAAGCTTAGGTGCATGGAGAGCCTCTGATAGAAAGCACCATAGAAATGAAAAATATTATTGTTTTCAAGCTTTTATTTTGAGAGAAGTAAACCAGTGCAGAATGAATAAGAATCAAACTGATCCTCAGCTCAAATATCATACTAGATCAAACACAAACTTTCTCAAATTTGAAGATCAGTTTTGATACCCCTCCTTCCTAATAATCCATGTTTCCTGCAGTTTCTCTGAGGTCACCAGGGATCTCTCCTTTTCTTGCTGCTGAACTCAAACTTTGAGGTCAGACAGGAGGCAGTTGGTCAGATTCTGAACTGTGCTCAACAGAAGCTAATTGAGCTGCTCCGCCTTTACACCAATGTAAATGTAAGATCAGAATCTAGCGGTAGCATTCCTAGGTGTATCTAACCTAGGAAAGCCCCAGAAATCATGAGACAGGGCGAGAAGTTGGTCAAGTATAAAGAGTTCCCAGACCTGAGATGTTGCCTTCCGGTGTGGTGTCCTAAACTTGGATATAATGAGTAGTGAGAGTCCCATGGAGTGCAGAAAACCCTGTCTCTTTCTCTGCAGGGAAGTGGACTAGTTGACTGACTAAACAGTTACAAAAAAACCTAGTTTTCAGAGCAGGGAAGGATGCTACTCTGAGAACCCTAGTGAAAGGGCTCAAAGTAAGCAGCAAGATAGAGAAGCTGTATAGTGGGGGGTTCTCAAACTGAGGGTCATGACCCCTCAGGTGGTTGCAAGGTTATTACATGTGGGGTTGCGAGCTGTCAGCCTCCACCCCACACTCTGCTTTGCCTCCAGCATTTATAATAGTGTTAAATAAAAAAATGTGTTTTTAATTTAGAAGGCAGGTCGCACTCATAAGCTTACTGTGTGAAAGGGGTCACCAGTACAAAAGTTTGAGAATCACTGCTGTGGAGCAGGGGCTACTCTGCAAAGTAACCTAGTTTACAGTTAGTTTGTCTATTTGTAGCAGGACTGGCTAGAATATGTAACTCCCTTTAATTTCTTTGTTTCCTTCTTTTGGATTGGGCTGCAGAAACCCTTAAGGGTTGAATGGAGTTGTAGGCTCTATAAAGTTTTACATTGTTTTTTTTTTGAGTGCAGTTATGTAACACAAACACTCTACATCTGTAAATTGCACTATGGTACTTGTATGAGGTGAACTGATAAATACTATTTACAGTGCAAATATTTGTAATAAAAATAATATAAAGTGAGCACTGTACACTTTGTTGTGTTGTAATTGAAATCAATATATTTGAAAATTTAGAAAAAATCCATAATTAAGTTTCAATTGGTATTCTATGTAACAGTGTGATTAAAACTGTAATTTTTAAATTGAGATTAATTTGAGTTAATCTTGTGAGTTAACTGATTGACAGCCCTAGTTTCAACCCAATTTCCCTTTTACTTAAATTAGATTTAGCAGCCTATAATTTTCAGGGTTGCCTCTTGAGCTTTTTTAATAATTGGCATTACATTAGCTATTTTCCAGAGGCTGACTTAACTGTTGTATGCAACCTATCACTTAGTAGTTTTACAATTTTGTGGCAGTTCCTTCAGAACTCTTGGGTCCTGGTGACCTACTGTTTATTTATCAATTTGTTTCAAAACCACCTCTATTGAAAACTTAATCTGGATCAATCCTCAGATGTGTCACTGAATACGCATAGCTCAGGTGTAGGGGAAATCTCTCTCATCCTGTGCAGTGACAACCAATGCAAAGATTTAATTTAGCTTCTCTGCAAAGGCCTTATAATCTTTGAGTGCTCCTTTAGTGCCTTGATCCTCCACTGGCTATTTAGCAGGCTTCCTGCATCTCATGTACTTACCCAAAAGTAACTGCAATTTTTTTTTATTTTGAAAGTTGCTTTTCAAATTCTTTTTTTGGCCTGCCTACTTACACTTTTATATTCAACTTGCCAGAGTTTATGCTCTATTCTATTTTCCCCAGTTTGATTTAACTGCCAATTTTTAAAGAATTCCCTTTTGCCTCTAACCACATCCTTTTAGCCATGGTGCCATTGTTTTAATTCTCTTACTGAGGTGTTCTCCCCCCCACACACACATACACACACATTTGGGGTATAAACATAATTTGAGCCTCTATTGTGGTGTTTTTAAATGGATTTCCATGTAGCTTGCAGGCATTTTACTCTTGTGACTATTCCTTCTAATTTCTATTTAACTAGTTTCCTCATTTTTGTGTTTCCTTTTTGAAGTTAAATGGTACTGTGGTGGGTTTCTTTGCATAGCTCTCTTCCTTCCTCCCTCCCCCACTCCCAAGAAGTAAAATGTAATTACATTATTACTATTACTGAGCAGTTCAGCTATATTCACCTCTTGGACCAGATCCTGTGCTCCATTTAGAACTAAATCAGGAATTGCCTCTCCCCTTGTAGGTTCCAGGACCAGCTGCTCCAAGAGTCAGTCATTAATGATGATTAGAAAGAGAACTATTCATTTTAGTCTGGCCAGAGACACAAACAACCCCAATCTCATGGAGGGAAAACAGACACAGAAGTCTGGAGGGAAACTAAGGCACTGACCAAACCTGATGACAGGAGCACCCTCACAAGTTGTTCAATTTATACATCATCTCTGAACAGCCTTCTATTCGGGGGAGTTACAACTCTTTTATGGTAACTGATTTTGTAACCTGTTTCTTTAATGAGTCAAGCTTAGAGTGTGGGTTTTGTTCTATGTGCTTAGTAATCAGCTTTGTTCTGTTTGCTATTCCTTATCACTTAAGTTTTATTAACTGCAAAAGACAGATTTTATTGCTTGTTTGTGCAACCCATATCTGCGGGGGCATCTCTGCACATTGAGGAAGAGGGCAAACTGTTATGAGCTGGAGCTGTGTGGATCTGCCTGTACAGTGGAAGACACTATACCTTTGGATCCTCCCTCCAGGGGAGGTGGGCACCTGAGTGCTGGGGCAAGTCCCTGAAGCTGAGTCTTCCCAGAGCTGATCTCAGTGTCAGTGTCTGTCTGCAGCTGGCTGTAGCCTTGCCTGTGTGCACACTAGAGGAGGCTTAAGAGCCTGGCTCAGCAAGAGAGGGCAAAGGGGGCCCGGGCTGGCAGAGCAGGTGGGCTCAGTGGTATTCCAGTACATCGGGGGACAACCCATCACAGGCACAATCCTGCCTTTGGATACATGGGTGCAACTTTTCTACTAGCTTGATTCCACCGAACTCAATGGGAGGTAGACAAGACCCTAAGTCCTTAGCAGTTCCTCATTGTAATCTAAGATGGGGCCACAATCACATGAAAACTATTCTGGCTGCAACCATATTTTTAAAAAAAAATCTAGTTAGTAAATGGGTCTACAGTGTTCTTAATTTGTGCAAAGAGCTTGCACAACTGTAACAATTTTCAATTCATACTAAAGAATTCAGGAAACTGCTAATGCCTTACTGGCAAAAACTCTAAATTTGGCTATGTTTAAAAATCCTCTAACACAGTTCTTATGCTACTACTGACAAGGTACTTTTGCATGTAAAAGAGTGTTTGTGAATATGATTGCACATGGACACAAGCATAGATGTTTTCTTCAGACCAACATAATACTTTCCCTTAAATGCATGTACAAATGTTATCATGAAAACATTAATGTATTTACCCGTGCCCTAATCATGCTGCAGCTCTACTAGAGCTGTCATGAACTGGCCACCAAAAAAGGTACAGGTTCTATGCGAAGGTGGTAAGGAGCAGAAGAGAATTCATTTTATACCAAGATCATTTTTTTTGGCTTGATCTGTGTGTGTATATTGCACAGAGATGCATAGTGGAGACTGGGATAGCATTTTCCTGTAGGACCTTGTAAAATCTATCCTTTCAATTATGGTCCAAGTTTTTTGTAAAATCATAGTCTTTCACAGTGAAGCCCTGCTGTTGTTGATCAGATTAACAGTTACCAAGCTTCAGTGTTGAATACTAGGGCAGTTGCTATTTGTCAGCTGGGTAAAGGATGCTAGATAAAAGAGCAGCTACTTCACAAGAAATAAAAAAAATATATAAATTGCATTCATGAATATATAACTTAGCATGACATGCATACATATGTATAACAGCACATTTTAATCAGCAGGTAGTACACCTGAGGGGTGCAGTGAACTTATCTAAGCTTTTATCCAAGTAACAGTTTCAGCATAATCATATATTTTAAAAGGGATCAACCATTATAATCATCCAGTTTGACCTCCTTCATAATATACACCCCATAACCTCACTTAACAATTTCTGCATCAAGTGCATAACTGTTTTCTATAACTTGAGTTGCATTAAATTAAGGAAGAGCCCAAATATGTGTGATACTCAGAACCTTTTTAGTATTTATGCACACAATATGGAAGTGGAGGGGATGGGTGGGCTGGAAGACCTGCACATCAGTGAAATAAAGGACAGACAGAAGTGCTGGCAAGAAAATGGGGACCACAGAAGCATGGGGGAGTCCTTAACAGGCATTGTCTTTCATATACAGAAATGAGGTGTTTAGAGTCTCCACATTTGAAATAGGACTCTTTCTAAGTGAGCTGGTCCTAGTGTGTGTCTATACCAGCTAGAGTCATGGTCTTTCCTGAACTGGAGGAATATGTTTCTTCCCCCCCACCACCCCTATTGATTAAGTTGGTATTTATAGCCGTATGAGTGTTAAAGATGGGGCTGGTCATCAAATGAAAAAAAATAGTTTGCAAATCTACTAGACAAGTTAAACCAAAAAAAAGTGTAATTGAACTCTTCACAAATAATAATCAACCAGCTCTAGGCTGACATGTTTGTACATGGAAGAAATCTATGCTCATTTTCATTGCAATGGTTTCTTCTAGAATGGAAAACTCTTGCTGGATGGAAATGATGCCCTCTTGTGGGGTGGCTATTGCTACTTCTGTGGCAATGTAGGTATTCTGTAGGATGTATTATTGTAAGAATGGTGTCTTAGATCTACAACTGCATATGTATGCAAAATCCTACAGCAGTTCTGCCTGAATAAGGAGTGCAACTGGTCTTCTGAATATTGATTTCTGAAAGTAGGCCAAACTGCCAGATCTTTGGCCCTGAACACATGAAGTATTAGTATATATTAAACAGTAGTAGGTACCTTCCCGTGTATTGGGTTGTGGTTAGAGGGATTCTGTTGGCTTTCCTCTAAAAGGATCAACCCATCGCTAATGTTTCCACAAGCTCCCTTTATAGAGCCTTCTCTGCATAAATTATATGGTAACTTATTAAAATTTAAACCCTGTACCTGACATTAATATATGCAGCCCTGCCCCATACCACCACCTCTTGTGCAAACATCAGACCACAGACCATTGCACCTTTCACAAAGTTTGTGAAATACACTGTCTAAACTCTAATTCCTTGGAGAATGAGACCTAGTTGAAATCAGTGTCATTTTATTCAGAGGGAGCTACATGCACTTAAAATGCAGTGCTCCACTGAAAAGTGAATCTTTTTATTTTATTTTTTTTAATTAAAGAAAAACATGTCTGGGTTCTATGTTTGTGTTTTTTGTTCCTCAACAATTTACGCATCAAATGTAATAAAGACACAAGTAAGACGAACTTCTTCTTTGAGTGCAGTCCCTGTGGGTGCTCTACTCTAGGTGACGGTGCGTCCCGGCGCCCTTGATCAGAGATCTTCAGTAGCAGTGCCTGGTCGGGACACACACGGTCAGCTGCTGTTTCGTGGCATTGTTAGTCTACCTGAGTGCATATGTTCCACACCCCAACCCCAGTGCCTGTTCAACCGTTCTCTGCTGAAGATGAGACTCGGGGTAGTGCTGATCCTCTTCCCTGGTCACTGAAGGAAATAAGAACAAAGACATAGAAATAGTTAGAAATATCCCAGTTATTTCCTTTCCTTTAGAATAGTTTACTAGTTTTAAAAAATAGATAAATCTTTTTTCCTCAAGTTTATCTCCTGTTGAGACACTCTACCCAGGTGTTCCTTGTACAATAATGCCAGGATCTTCAGGATTCAAGAAATGAGGCTCCTGACAGGAGCCTATGCCATGGTCTGACTCCGACAGACACTCACGCTTCATGAAGTGCCTCAGCGAGACACATGTCTCTGCCAAGTGTGTCCATTGTAATAGCCTGAAAGCCAGGGCTTGTCGTGACAGAGACCTGTGGCTGAAAATACTCCTGATGGAAAAATCCCTACAGTTGCCTATGGTGATGGGCAATAGCAAACGCTCTCCCCCATGCTCCCTGGCCAGGTCAGAAGCAAATGGGAGCACAGCTTCACCCTCTCAAGCAAAGAGGTAGGAATCCCAACTGTCTCTGTGCAGAGACTTTCAAAAGGGTAAAGGGTCTCCTGCAAGATCCTTACCCTCAATGCTGACAGTGCCAAAGGCAGGTGCCTCCACCATGGCTCCCGTGGAGTGCAGAGGCAGGGACCTGACTTCCCGTAGCGGTAAGGTCTCCTTGGCACCGGTCCCCTCGGTACTGAAAATAGACCCTGTGCTGACAGCGTGTTCTACCTCAGTGCCAACAAGAACATCAGCACCGAGCCTGCCGACCACTCCAGCAGCAACAAATGGCCTGCAGCACCCACAAAAGCAAAGCAGAAGTCAGTATGTGCTTTTGATTGCTAACCCTGCTCAGCTGGATCATAGCCCAGAGAGCAGCAACAATTCTTAAATCAGGACAACATCTCAGTGGCCCCTGAGCCTGACTCTCCACTCCTTGACACACAGCATTCACTGTTTGACCAGCTGCTCTCCCCACCGGACCTGGCTATCTTCACTGACAGCAAGCCCGATATGCAGCAGGAGGCACGGTTCTCCCCACCTGCCTCTCCTCCTCCACCAGAACCATTTATACCTCAGGACATGGCTCACAAGCCCCAGTTTCAGTTTCTCTACTTCCCCCCCCCCCCCTTTGGGCAGGACCTCAATTCTCTTATCCTATGCCTTGGCCTCAGTGGTACCCTTGGCCAGCTCCTGCTACCACTAGTCCTTGTGGCTCTTCCACCAGGCCACAAGCTTATTCCGTGCCTCTATCTCCAGCTCCATCTATATCTAGATTGCCTGAAGCCTCTTCTCCCCGCCCCCCCACAAGAGTTGGACTATGAACCATACCCTTATTCACTGACTCCTAACTCTCCATCAGCTCCAGACAGAGCCCTTATGCCTCTGCCTCCACAAAATGTGGACAACTTTAAACAATTTCAGGAACTTTTCAAAAGGGTGGCACTCAGCCGCGGCATCCCTTTAGAGGAGGTCCAGGAGTCATAACACAGACTCCTCAAAATCCTCCAACCCTCAAAGATAAATGAAGCACTCCTGGAACCAGCTGACACCCTTTGGCAGACCCCAACTTCTATCCCACCAACTTGCAAAAAGGCTGAACGTAAATATTATGTTCCTGCTAAGGACATCGACTTCTTATTTTCTCATCCACAATGGAATTTCTCTTGTAGTAGATGTGGCATCACACAGGACGAAACAGCCACAATACTGGCCCACCCCCCAGGCCAAGGACCTCAAACACCTTGACCTCTTGGGCTGCAAGGTTTATACCTCTCCACTTTGCAATTCAGAATCACGAACTATTCTGCCCTACTTGCAAGCTACGACTTCGACAATTACAGCAAGCTCTTTGATTTTTACCTCCCATATCACAGAGGACAGGAAAGCCGACTTTAAGTCAGTCCTGGTCAAGGGCCAGTTGGTGTCCAGGACAGCCCTACAAGCATCTATGGACATGGTGGACGCACCAGCTCGCACTACCACAACTGCAGCGGTTATGCCCAGATCTTCCTGGATGTCTGCATTCTGTATCCCCAAAGACCTGCAGACTAAAGTGGAGGACCTACCTTTTGATAGAGATGTTGTTTTTTTGGGAAAAAACAGTCCTTCATACTATGAAAGACTCTAGAGTAATCCTGCGCACACTGGGCATATAACTGTTGTGATGACATGGGGATATTCTTAATGTTTTCCCTGAGTGCTGTGAGGGTGCCTCAATTTCCCCTATGCTTTTCTCAAGTGTCTAGGGGTGTGTGACTGTTGCAACACCTTTAGTTGGCATCTTTGCAGAGGAGGGGCCCAGGCCATTAGTTGCCAGGAGACGGGGTGTCAGCCATTCTCTGTGCAGACAGGATCACACTGGCCCCCTAGGGCTCTGCAACAGTCTTATGAAGTCCTTAAATTTCTCCCTAAGGTGGTATCTACCTTCCACCTAAATCAACCAGAATGCAGGTCCCAAACCTCATAACACTCCACAAGAAGCAGCACTACATACCCTCAATGTCAGATGAGCAATCCCCTTTTATCTAGACAGGACTAAACCATTTCATAAATCCCCTCAGCTATTTTGTCTCCACTACTGAGAGATCAAAGGGGGTGGCCATCTCCTAAGCAACAACTTTCAAAGTGGATCTCTGACTGCATCAGATCCTGTTACCGAACTCAGAATGCCCAATTACCCGAGGGCATCAGAATTCATTCTACCCAGGTGATGTCAACATCTGTTTCCTTCCTCCATAATGTACCTGTTACTGACATCTGCAAAGCGGCCATGTGGACAGCTGACCAAACATTACACTATCACATAGGATACCACGGCAGACACCCTAGTAGGCCACACAGTACTGTCTACAGTTGTCACTGCCGCAACTCCAAAGTCCCACCAACCATAGTAGGTACTGCTTCACATTCACCTGGAGTGGAGCACCCACAGGGACAACACTCGAAGAAGAGAATGTTACTCACCTTGCAGTAACAGGTTCTTTGAGAGGTGTATCCCTGTGGGTGCTCCACTACCCACCCTCCTCTCCTCTACTTTGGAGTACTATTCTGATATCTCTACGGTAGAGAAGGAACTGATGGGGGTGCGGGACGCATATGCTCAGGCAGACTCTAACGATGCCGCGAGAAGCAGCTGAGCGCGTGCATCCCGACCAGGCACTGCTACCCAAGATCTCTGACCAATGGCTCCAGGATGCACCATCACCTGGAGTGGAGCACTCACAGGGGGACACATCTCGAAGAACCTCAGTTATTGCAAGGTGAGTAACCTTCTCTTTTAAAAAAAAAATCCACACATTCAACTGGGTCCAGCTGCCTCTTCTATTTCTTTCACATCACCTGAATAAAGATCCTACTGGCCAAACTATGCCTTTAGTGATACTTGCCTTTCTTTGTAGAGCATTTTCAAATCTAAGGATTAAAAATACTATAGTACAGCTTATTGTCATGTGTGCAATCCTATTTCCTTCAATATGGTTGGATGTTTAAGACCTGATCGAGCACACAGGTGCTTGGTAAATAAATATGATGGTGCACAATGAATAGAATCCAACTCACTCTTGGTTCTGCACTGCTAAAACAAGTTTCAAAAAGGCAAAGCATTAAAACTAGGGCTGTCAATCGCAGTTAACTCAAACAAATTAATCATTTTTTAAACAATCAGTTTTAATCGCACTATTAAGCAATAGAATACCGTGACATTTATTAAATATTGTAGATGTTTTTCTACATTTTCAAATATCATTTCCTTAACAACACAGAATACCAAGTGTATAGTGCTCGCTTTATATTTTTATTACAAATATTTACACTGTAAAAACAAAATAGTATTTTTCAATTCCTTATACAAGTACTGTAGTGCAATCTCTTTATCATGAAAGTACAACTTATAAATATAGATTTTTTTGTTGCATAAGTGCACTCAAACACAAAACAATGTAAAACTTTAGAGCCTGCAACTCCACTCAGTCCTACTTCTTGTTCAGCCAAACGCTAAGACAAACAAGTTTGTTTACATTTACCGAGATACTGCTGCCCACTTCTTATTTACAATGTTACCTGAAAGTGAGAACAGGCATTCACATGACACTTTTGTAGCTGGCATTGCAAAGTATTTACGTGCCAAATATGCTAAATATTCGTATTCCTCTTCATGCTTTGGCCACCATTCCAGAGGACATGCTTCTATGCTAATGATGCTCATTTTAAAAAAATGCATTAATTAAATTTGTGACTGAACTCCTTGTGGAAGGATTGTATGTCTCCTGCTCTGTTTTACCTGCTTTGTGCCATGTATTTCATGCTATAGCAGTCTCGGATGATGACCTAGCACATGTTGTTCATTTTAAGAACACTTTCACTACAGATTTGACAAAACGCAAAGAAGGTACAAATGTGAGATTTCTAAAGATAGCTACAGCACTCGACCTAAGGTTTAAGAATCTGAAGCGCCATCCAAAATCTGAGCGGGGCGAGGTGTGGAGCATGCTTTCCGAAGTCTTAAAAGACTACAGAACCCGAACCACCAAAACAAGAAAATCAACCTTCTAGTGGTGGTATTTAAATAAAATAAACATGCATCAGTCTGCACTGCTTTGAATCGTTATTGAGCAGAACCTGTCATCGGCATGGATGCATGTTCTCTAGAATGGTTGAAACATGAAGGGACCTATGAATCTTTAACGGATCTGGCACGTAAATATCTTGCGTGTTGTAGCTGAAATCAATATATTTAAAAATGTAGAAAACCTCCAATAATAGTTATAGTATTCTATTGTTTAACAGCACTATTAATCATGCAATTAATCACAATTAATTTTGTCATTTGACAGCCCTAATTAAAACCTGTTCTTAAAACTGAAAATGGTAGATATGACTCTGTCCATAAAGGGGAGCAGATTTGTTGAGTGAATGGTGCCATTTTAGATAGTAACTAGTCAGCGTAGAACCAGGAGCGCCGGCAGCCTTTTTGGCACGCGGCTGTATGTTCGGCCGCCGCCTCCCAAATGTCAGTGCCCTAAGCAACTGCCTAGGTCCAGGGCTGGCTCCAGACCCCAGCACGCCAAGCGCGTGCTTGGGGCTGCGTCCCGCGGGAGGGCGGCAGGTGGCTTCAGTGGACCTCCCGCAGACGTGCCTACGGGAGGTCCACCGGAGCCGCGGGACCAGCGGACCCTCCGCAGGCACGTCTGCGGGAGGTCCCCCAGAGCCGCGGGACCGGCGACCGGCAGAGCGCCCCCCTCCCCCCGCGGCGTCCCGCCCTGCTTGGGGCGGCGGAAATCCTAGAGCCGTCCCGCCTAGGTCGCCTAATGGGTTGCGCCGGCCCTGCATAGAACCACATTTTAACCCCATGGATTAGGGGGGTTGCTGAGATCATAGCAACTACACATATCTAATGCTAGTCCTGTTGATGTTTTAACTGATTTGATTGTGCCTGACAGCCAGGGTCTCGTTATATTAGGCACTTTATAATCCTATAAACTGATGGCCCCTGCCCACAAAGACATACAAAGTTTAAGACCAGTTAGCTATAACAAACAGATGGGGAGAATGCAAGGAAATAATGATAGAATAGGCACCAGCCTGATAATTAATGGTCATAACATCACTCACTACCTGAATATTATTGGTGATTCTGTAGGCATCACATTTGATTGTAGGAGGAGAAACTTCATGTGACAAACAGTAACTTGCCCATGGTTTCTTGAAAGCATGTAATCAGACATCAGCCTCACAAAAGAACTAACCCTCTTGTGCATTCTGCAAACATGAATTCAAGTAACGCCAGTAGAATGATTACAAGACATAATCCAGCCAGCTGAATTGCTGTATTTTAACTCTGCAGATCTGAGATATTCAAGACAACAAGCATCTAGCTCGAAGCAACTGTTTCTCAAAACTGTACATTTTCCAAAATTAGTTCTGAAAAGCAGGCCCTTGAAAAGCACTCTATTTTAGAGACTCCTGAGAATTTAAATAAGGTGGTTTGTAAAAGAACATACATTGCCCCAAGACTTCCCACTCCTAACAAAACACAGAGATGCCCTGTTTAGAAATTTGGGAGCGTTTGGCTGTATTACATGTGATTATATATAAACTTAACCTATTAACACTATTTAAAAAAAAAACTTCCTCAGAAAAATATTTCTATATGCCATCATTAGTTCAACTTTTCTAAGTTTTTCCACCTTTGGACCTACTTCTCCATTGTTTTGGCACCTTGCGTAGTTCAACAGTTCACAAACTCTGAGTTGTGACCTCAAGTGTCAGGAGATGGAGTTGCAGTGTGCAAAGGACGCCATTCTGATCTGCACAGCATAACCTCACATGTATGGTGCATGCAAGGTCATGATGCATGGAGGATGCCATTTTACTCTACAAAATGGCATCTTCCACATAGCATGACCTTGCACACCCAAGGCATATGAGATCACGCTGTGCAGATGATCATAGAATCATAGAATATCAGGGTTGGAAGGGATCTCAGGAGGTCATCTAGTCCAACCCTCTGCTCAAAGCAGGACCAATCCCCAACTAAATCATCCCAGCCAGGGCTTCGTCAAGCCTGACCTTAAAAACCTCTAAGGAAGGAGATTCCACCACCTCCCTAGGTAACCCATTCCAGTGCTTCACCACCCTCCTACTGAAAAAGTTTTTCCTAATATCCAACCTAAACCTCCCTCTCTACAACTTGAGACCATTACTCCTTGTTCTGTCATCAGATATCACTGAGAACAGTCTAGATCCATCCTCTTTGGAACCCCCTTTCAAATAGTTGAAAGCAGCTATCAAATCCCCCCTCGTTCTTCTCTTCTGCAGACTAATGCCAGTTCCCTCAGCCTCTCCTCATAAGTCATGTGCTTCAGACCCCTAATCATTTTTGTTGTCCTCTGCTGGACTCTTTCCAATTTTTCCACATCCTTCTTGTACTGTGGGGCCCAAAACTGGACACAGTACTCCAGATGAGGCCACACCAATGTTGAATAGAGGGGAATGCTCACATCCCTCGATCTGCTGGCAATGCCCTGACTTATACAGCCCAAAATGCCATTAGCCTTCTTGGCAACAAGGGCACACTGTTGACTCATATCCAGCTTATCATCCACTGTAACCCCTAGGTCCTTTTCTGCAGAACTGCTTCCTAGCCATTTACCTCTTCAAAATGGCATCCTCTATTCTCTCTGGGGTCCGGGGAAAAAATAATTCATTTAAAATGTGGTTGTGCCAGCAAAAACTTTGGGAACCACTAGTGTAGTTATCTACACTTGTGCAAAGTAGGTGTAAAAGGCTATTGTAGCAAGGTACTGGCCCTTTAAAGCCTAAGAGGGCAGTCTGAAAGGCCAGTTACCTTGCTCGAAATGTCTGTGGAAAGCACATGTAGGACCGAAGGGATAATTAAAATGGATACTGTCTGATAAGATGGTCCTGGAGACTAGCTGGTGTCAGGAAGGAGTAGGAAAACTCAGCCTACTGTTCCTTTAGAGCCTGTAAGCTGGAGCCTTTTATATAGGGTGAAGCAAGTTGAGGCTCCCTTATGTTCAGTTGGCAGAGAGAGATGTTTGGGATTATTAGGCTTGCTTAGTCAGCCTGCCTGCAGAGTGAACCAAAGGGTTATGTGGACTGAATGGAAACATCCATTCATAAATGGATTCTCTAAAGTTTGCCTTTAGCATTTTAAGATAAAGCTTTAGTCTCAACTTTATTGATAAATCTGTTTGTGAAACTTCATTGATTTAAAACCTTCTTGCCATTCAATTTACATTTCTTTGAACCTACTGAAATAGGGTCTTTTTGTGAATCAAATCTATTTCTAGTCTATACTTGTATGCTTTTGAAGGTAAGAAAGTGCATGGGTTTGCAGTATTGGGGCCTTAATCATTACTGAACTCTGAAGAATGGGTTCACTTTCATAGGATCCTTTAAGAGAATGCTCTTGAGATGGCAGGTCCTTTTAAATCCAACAGACAGGCAGCTGTATCCCTAAGACTGCAGTTGAGTCTGCTGCTGCTGGTTGCATCCCTGATCTCTTCTAGCTGTTAAGTATTTTCAGAAGCTGTTATATTTTCTTATTCCTGACGGGTGGCTTATCCTTGCCCCAACTCTGTCTAGGTTATTTTAGTGTGCACATGAGTTTGACTGTTTGCTCCTAGTTAGCCTATGACGTGTATGGCATGACATTTGCAGTTAGCAAGGAAGAAGGCATGTGTAATAGAGATGTAAAATAGATTTACTAAACAAATGAGTCATTTGGTCTGACTCAGTCCTTGGAGGGGGCAGGGGCGGGGAATATAAAGGACATTTGTTAGATCCTGGTACTCTGCCTGAACCTGATGGGAGACAGAGATTGCAGAAATGCTAAGCCATCACCCTACCCGTGCTCCATATATGGTTACAAGCTTCTGTTGTTTGTATGTCTGTATCAAAATTCCTAATGATATGTGATGTGAGCCCACTTAATTGCTCGTTGTCCCGTGAGAGTTAGGTAGAGATGGGGAATCCCATTAACTAGGGAAAAATAAAGGTAGGGATTTGAAACTTTGAAAAAGGAGGGAAAGTGAATCAGAAACAGGCACCCCTAAAATGCAGCATGAAGGTCGAGAAAGACTAAAGTGCCTTTATGTCAGATCCTAAAAGACAGGAGTTGTTTTTGGGGGGACCAGGCTAGTTGACTGGTTGCAAAAGCTTTAAGGGAAAAGTGAGTTGCAGGCCATTGGGCCTATTCCCGCATAGGACACCCAAATACAAGTGACCCTGAGGGCTCTTTTGGGGCTGTTGGGAGGCAGATTGGGAAGAGAGGTTTGTGGGATGATCTAAATGGTCTCCAAGGTTTGCCATCTTGCTAATGGGAGGCTTCACAGTCTTACTCAGCAACAGCTCTCTAACGCTAGATCTTCTATAACAGTAAACATTGGAAAGCAAACATACAAAGCAGCAATGTTCCCAAAATCTCTCAAGAAGGGAAGCCTAAACTTTCACTTCTAAAGAGGTTAAACCTGCACTGCTGCGCAGTAGGGTAAGTACCAGGACATTATTAGTGGCACTATATTTAGCTCTAAGATGTAGCTCAAAGTGCTTTAAAAAACAGTTCCCCTTTTAACTTAGACTTGGACTAAGACAATTATAAAAACCAGAGAACCATTGCTATCTGGAAAAGGAATAAGTAGGGCTGTGCAGCTCTAGAAACAGTAATGTTAAGAGCCTTCCACACATGGCTATAATGAAATACCTAAGCAACCATAAATTACTTCTCAAAGCAGGTCAGTGAGAGAGATCAGAATGTAAAATTTCCCATGAAGAAGGTCTTTTCTTTACTGCATATCCCTCTTGTTCTGCAGTGTCTCCTCACACGTTCTTCTTTGTGTGAGAAAGGTGCAATCAGACTTACATGAAGGGACAGAGTGAAATAGCTTCAGCTAGTTGTAGGGTTTTCCTATGTCCTCTTCTAGGGTGTTTGACAAGTATTTCAATCTCCTGCAGTATCTTCAGGGACCATTGTATTAATTATTATTATTTATAATTATGACCTGCTCAGTGGGGGGGAGAGTTACCACAGCTCTTACAGGCACTAAAAAGAGACTCTGTGTGACAGGAGGAGGAGGGGTGATTGAGGCAGGTCATTAAGACTATAAACAACTTCAGATTGATACAATCCCTGTGGTTTGCGGATACTGGTTTGAAGTGGGTTTTCCAGAGACCTTGAGACAAAGATAGAGCTCAAGATATATAAAGGCTGAGTTTAAACAGATTCAGGGTCGTCATCTTCTAGATTCAGCAAATGGACAGGATCTTTGGTCCTAAAGGAATCCCAACACTTGCTGAGGGGTTGGAAAGGACACTGACTTACCAGACACCATATGTGGAGGATGGGTGGTTTCTGCTATATTTAGTAACCATGGAGGAACTTCTATTGTTTTTTATTTTCTCTGCAGTGCTTTTATCCTAAGAATAAATATACTCTGCTTAGAAAGAGCTGTGTGGTAACTAGGGGCGGCTCCAGGCCCCAGCATGCCAACTGCGTGCTTGGGGTGGCAAGCCGTGGGGGGCGCTCTGCCAGCGCCGCAAGGGCGGCAGGCAGTCTGGCCTTGGTGGCTTGCCTGTGGAGGGTCCGCTGGTCCTGCAGCTTCGGCGGACCTCCCGCAGCCGACTGCGGGAGGTCCGCCGAAGCCGTGGGACCAGTGGACCCTCCGCAGGCAAGCCCCGGAAGGCAGCCTGCCTGCCGTGCTTGGGGCGGCAAAATTCCTAGAGCCTCCCCTGGTGGTAACCTGTAATTGCTGGTAAAATTGTCCTCCAAGACACAATACAGTCCAGGCACTGGCTTATTATGGATACTGGCTTCCTGGGGATATCACAGTGTAAGACGGGGGATTGTGCAGCCTTAAAACCCCTTGTCAGAAGGGAGTGGTTCAAGGGTCCCTGCCCAGTGACAGGTGATGACTGCAATTCTGAGATGCGAATGAGCTCTCCAGGGGTTGACCACAGAGGAGCAATATCTGTACTCCCTGAAACTGGCAGGGAGGCTAACGGGACACTTCTGATCAAGTCTGTTAGGAGATGGCTGTCTATGGCACCAACAATTAATTGGAGCACTTGGTTGGGGACTTAGATATAGGGCATCCCACACATCTAGCTTCTACCAATTCAGAGCAGCCAATGACTTCAGACAAGTATTTTGAACTTTCCATGAACTCCTATGAGTTTACTGTATATCTTCTTGTGGTTTAGCCTTAGACATATCAGAATGATTTTTTTTTCCATCTCAGACCATATTCCTCTGCTCTGATGGTGATATTGGGAACATAGCCTCCCCGGATGGCAGAACATCAGGGTGGTTGTCTGCATTGTTTGTTTTATGACCTTTTATATTTTCAGATGTGTGCATTGATATTCTGTACATATGCCCATCTCCTTTAGGGCTCTTCATGTACAGAGGTCATTGCACATCAGTTACTCCAGCTGAGAGTGGAATATCTCTTATGCCTGAACTAACCTTCCATTCAGCTAATATTAGGACAGTAGAATTCAGAAGGGATGCATTGTACTAAAAATGCCTTAATAAGCCCACGCCACACCTCCTTTTTATAAATTCATATGCTCCAATCACTCATATTGTGTATAGCTAATGTAAATCCCTATCTGGAGTCAAGAAGCAGTGATTACCAAATTGCTCTATCTGTGTTGCTGCTTATTTCACCCCAACCCTGATGCTCTGATGCAAAGGTTTCACCCTAACTATTTAAAAACACAACTTTTGAGATTAACTAGCACCACCTAATAGATTGTTTATATGGTTGCTTAACTGCAATATATATTAAATGAATACACACTTTAATAACAAACTGCCTAACCTGAATAATTTCATGCGTTACTCCTCTGTGTGGTAGGTGGTCAAAAAAGTCATTGCATTTTTTGTACTGTATATAATGAAAGCCCCACACTTGCTTTTAATCTGTTTCTTTCCAAGTACTTTAATCTGGAAAGATCCCTTCAGACACTTCTCTGATCTGCAGAAGCTCATGCACCTGTCACATCAAATGACTTCAGTCTGTTTTTTCACACATCCTGAATCCTCCTGGCACATGCAGTGCAAAAATGAATCCAGGAAGGGTTGTTCTGTTTGCATTCAACAATTTACATTCCCATCTCCCAGCGTGATAAGGTACTTTTGATATTAATCTTTAATTCTTTTCTTAACCAAATGCTTTCATATTACTGAAGCTGTTATGTTTGTACTTGGGGAACACCAAAAGACTCTATACTCCTGTTTTTAAATCAGCTAATGCTATTGATGCTTTGTTTTTTATTATATGAAAGGCCTTTCAACACCACCTGCAAAGCACAGCATTATCTTGTTTATTTGAGCTAAGTTTGTATGGGTGAAAGAGTTTTTAATATTGCATTTTAATGATGGGCAAACAACAAAAGAATTGGTTCAGTTTGAATAAGCTCCCCAAAATATTCAGATATGCTTATCCAAGTTTCTCACTTCTATAATTATAGAAGTGAAAGTCTCACAGAACAGGTCTTCATGAATGATTTCCAGTACTATCTGCTTCTGAGTTTTCTGGAGCTAGATACTGAAATATTCTGAGCCTCTCCTGAGAGGTGCTGGCCCAGTGTGTTCTTACAAAATTGAGACCACTTACTCCTATCTGGAGTCTGGAAGTGTAAAGGTTTGTGAAAGTGAAAATTAATGGGTTCAGAGTGGTAGCTGTGTTAGTGTGTATCAGCAAAAACAGCGAGGAGTCCTTGTGGCACCTTACAGACTAACAAATTTATTCGGGCATAAGCTTTCATGGGCTAGAACCCACTTCATCAGATGCATCAAGTGAAAAATACAGGAGCAGATATAAATACATGAAAGGATGGGGGTTACTTTACCAAGTGTGAGGTCAGTCTAATGAGATAAATCAATTAAAAGCAGGATACCAAGGGAGAAAAAAATCTCTTTTGAAGTGCTAAGAGAGTGGCCTATTACAGACAGTTGACAAGAAGGTGTGAGTAACAGTAGGGAGAAATTAGTATTGTGGAAATTAAGTTTAGGTTTTGTGATGACCCAACCACTCCCAGTCTTTATTCAAGCCTAATCTGATGGTATCCAGTTTGCAAATTAATTCCAGTTCTGCAGCTTCACGTTGGACTCTGTTTTTGAAATTTTTTGTTGAAGAATTGCCACTTTTAGGTCTGTTTATTGAGTGACCGGAGAGATTGAAGTGTTCTACTGGTTTTTGAATGTTATGATGACACTAAACTGGGAGGAGTGGTAGATACACTAGACAGTAGGGATAGGATACAGAGGGACCTAGACAAATTAGAGGATTGAGCCAAAAGAAATCTGATGAGGTTCAACAAGGACAAGTGCAGAGCCCTGCACTTAGGATGGAAGAATCCCATGCACTGCTACAGACTAGGGACCGAGTGGCTAGGAAGCAGTTCTGCAGAAAAGGACCTAGAAGTTACAGTGGACAAAAAGCTGGATATGGTTTGACAGTGTGCCCTTGTTGCCAAGAAGGCTAATGGCATTTTGGACTGTATAAGTAGGGGCATTGCCAGCAGATCGAGGGACATGATCATTCTCCTCTATTCGGCATTGGTGAGGCCTCATCTGGAGTACTGTCCAGTGTTGGGCCCCACACTACAAGAAGGATGTGGAAAAATTGGAAAGAGTTCAGCAGAGGGCAACAAAAATGATTAGGGGGCTGAAGCACATGACTTATGAGGAGAGGCTGAGGGAACTGAGATTGTTTAGTCTGCAGAAGAGAAGAATAGGTGGGGGGATTTGATAGCTGCTTTCAACTACCTGAAAGGGGGTTCCAATGATGATGGATCTAAACTGTTCAGTGGTACCAGATGACAGAACAAGGAGTAATGGTTTCAAGTTGCAGATGGGGAGGTTTAGGTTGGATATTAGGGGGGAAAAAATTCACTAGGAGGGTGGTGAAGCACTGGAACGGGTTACCTAGGGAGGTGGTGGAATCTCCTTCCTAAGAGGTTTTTAAGGTCAGGCTTGATGAAGCCCAGGCTGAGATGATTTAATTGGGGATTGGTCCTGCTTTGAGCAGGGGGTTGGACTAGATGACCTCCTGAGATCCCTTCCAACCCTGAGATTCTGTGATTCTATTCTATGATTCCTGATGTCAGATGTGTGTCCATTTATTCTTTTGCATAGAGACTGTCCGGTTTGGCCAATGTACATGGCAAAGGGGCATTGCTGGCACATGATGGCATATATCACATTGGTAGATGTGCTGGTGGACAAGTCCTGGATGGTGTGGTTGATGTGGTTAGGTCCTATGATGGTGACCCTTGAATAGCTATGTGGACAGAGTTGGCACTGGAGTTTGTAGCAGGGTTTGGTTCCTGGGTTGGTGTTTTTGTTGTGTGGTATGTAGTTGCTGGTCAGTATTTGCTTCAGGTTGGGGGGCTGTCTGTAGGCAAGGACTGGCCTGTCTCCCAAGGTCTGTGAGAGTGAGGGATCATCCTTCAGGATAGGTTGTAGATCCTGGATGATGTGCTGGAGAGGTTTTAGTTGGGGGCTGTAGGTGACGGCTAACAAAAAGTTAGCCAAACTCAGCCACCACAAAAGGTTGAGTTCAACTTCTCAACACAGGTAAAGTCTACAGTATTCTTCAGTGGGAGCAGAACTAGGCGAAGCCTGTGTGCTTTTAAATCCCTACCCCCACCCATATTCATTTTAAATAACAATCTGTAATGATTTTGTGTTTTAAAATGTCAGCCAATTGGATTTTAAAACTTGGTGAAATGGGTTGCCTTCTTACTGGTACTGGAGATCAGAAATTTTGATACATCTGTTTTCCCCAGGAGTTATCCTGGGAAGCCATCAGAGTCCTCTTATCAGAAAGGATTTGAACCTATGTCCTTTCTTAGGCAAAACTGCCATTGTTTATATCCAAACAATGAGGGAATTTGCCCTGAGGAAGAACATAGGGCCAAGTATAACTGTCTTTGGGCAACTTAATTTTTAGGTGCCCAAATACCTTTAAAGGGGACCCAGTTTTCAGAAAGCACTGAGAATTTAGACTCCTAGACTTTAAGGCCAGAAGGGACCATCGTAATAATCTAGTCTGACTTCCTGCAGATTGCAAGCAACAGAAACTCACCCAACCACTTTTGTGCTAGACCCCTAACCTCTGGCTGAGTTACTGAAGTCCTCAAATCATGATTTAAAGACTTCAAGTTACAGAGAATCTGCTGTTTATTCTCTGCAAAGGTGTCTCTTAAAGGCTTCTTAAAGGTGCCTCCTGTTGTGCATCAAACAATTGCTTCACCTGAAATTACTGCTCTCACTCTTTTGGCCAAAAGCCTCTGTGCAATGCATAGAGGAGCAAAGGAAAGAGGAATGTCCTGATGAGGAGGTGGTGTTGCCACCATCTGTGGAGGTCCCTTCTTTGTGGATTGGGGTGGGGGGAAAGACTTCAAAGTACACTCCCCTCAAAGAGCAGCAGATTACCAAATAGAAATCTGTGGATGAGTCAATGCTGCTAGAAACCACTTAATCCTCTCCATGACTTCCACCCCTTCTGGAGAGTGAGAGAGTGCTTGACTGACACTGAGAGGTAAAATGTTGGCAAAAATTGGTAGGTTTTTTTCCCCGAAGTCCTGATGAACATAAAAATCATTTCCAAAATCTTTTTTTAAGAAATAGGGCTGGAAATTTTGCAAGAACAGCATTTCTAGTTAGCTTAGAAATATTACAAAAGCAGCTTTTTATCCCTTAGTATCTGAATTCTTTAGTTTCCTCTCCCAAATGAGAATTTTCAGAAATGAATGACAGCATAGTTTTGAGTTTGTATCATCAAATTTGAATAAACCCTTGGCACCTGGCAGCAGACTTCCTAGACTGACCTCTGTGAAATGCAATCTAGCAATTACTATTTGCTTACCTACCTTGGTGCCCCTACCTTGTCCTTCAATGGGAGTTAAAACAAAATGAAACAAAAAAACACTTGCGGTAGGAGAGCCATCTGCAGAACAATGTCAGAGTGCATTGTAAACCCAGTACTGCCTCTGGTGCTATTGAAGAACATTGACTATCACATGTCACTAATCTCCTCCCATACTGTGATAATCTGAGGTTTCTCCCACCCCTTGTTAGCTTGATGGGTCTGTTTATGAAATATGTAAATACACTTTGAAAGATCATGAGAATGTAACTCCCTGGTGGGGAAACTACATTCCTTTGTCTGTTTAACAACTTTACCTAGGCAAGGGCATCTGGTCTTGAACATATGCTAGTGACGGCCTACAATTTATAACTTAACATATAATGTTGCTACATACATTTTACCATGATGTTACTGACCAGCAAGTTATTAGTTTTCAAATGATACATTACAAGGCATATTTCATACAAAGATTATTACAATAGGGTGTGAACACAGGAGTGTTTATATTCAGATAACCAAACTAGGGAAATGTAATCGAGATGAAACTACCAGAAGGTGGGTGCACAACTGGTTGAAAGCCTATACTCTAAAAGTAGTTATCAGTAATTCTCTATGCAATTGGGAGAACACATTGGGAGATTCATAGGTGTCAGTCCTGGGTCCAGTACTGCTCAATATTTTCATTAATGACTTGGATAAAGGAGTGGAGAATATGCTTATAAAAGTTGCAGATGACCCCAAACTGGGAGGGATTGTAAGCAGTTTGGAAGACAGGATTAGAATTCAAAACAACCTTGACAAATTAGGGAATTTGTCTGAAATCAACAAGTTGAAATTAAATAAATACAAGTACAAAGTACTACACTTAGGAAGGAAAAATCAAATGTACAACTACAAAATGGGGAATACCTGGCTAGGTGGTAGTATTGCTGAAATGTGTCTGGGGGTTTTAGTGGATCATAAATTGAATATCAGGAAACAGTTGCTAAAAAGGCTAATAACATTCTGGGATATGTTAGCAGGGGTGTCATGTGTAAGAGACAGGAGGTAATTGTCCCATTCTGCTCAGCACTAGTGAGGCCTCAGCTGGAGTACCGTGTCCAATTTTGGGCACCACACTTCAGGAAAGATATGGATAAATTGGAGAAAGTCCAGAGGAAAGCAACAAAACTGAGAAAAGGTTTTGAAAACCTGACTTATGAGGAAAGATTAAACAACTAGGTACATTTAGTCTTGAGAAAAGAAGACTGCGTTGGGGAGGAGAGACAAATGTGAGAGTCCCAAATATAGACTGAGAGAGGTACATGGCCCAGAGTTGTATAGAAAGGTTGGAGGAACTAGACCTGTATCTTGTCAGGTCACTTTTAGTCTCCTAACTACAATATATACGAACATGGAAGGAATGGAAATAATAAGTACCTTTTACATATGCATCAACTACAAAAACTGGTGGGCAACAACTGAGAAAGGTCTGAGTAGCCCTGAAGGTATTCGCAATAAATAAGTCAGTCAGTCTCATGTAAGAAAGTATCTTATCGAGCCAACATCTTCAGGCACTGTGTACTTTAAAAGAGGTTATGCATGTGCTCTGCTAAAACAAACATTTATCTAAAAATAGTTAATATTTTTTTTAAGCATGAATGGCTTCCAGACTTAAAACTGGTGTGTTTGGGGCGGGGGGTGGGATAGGTAGCAGGAGAATCTAACCTTGAACAAGGCAAAGGACACATTTACAAACACCTGCCACAGCAGCCATCTTGCTTCCAGCATGTTTTGCCTTTTTAATGTGTAGAGTAGTTCATGGATTTGACCTTTATGTCATGTCAGTGGAAGTTTTGCCATTCATTGTAATAGGATCAGGATTTGGACCATAGACTTTATAAAATGCCTGGCAGAAATTAATGTTAGATGCTTTCCGTAGTACTCTGTTTTTTGCCAGTACCTATAGGTATGTCTACTCTGCAATTAAAAACCTGCAGCTGGCCTATATCAGTGGACTGGGGCATGGGCTTGGGGCTGTTGAATTGCAGTGTAGATGTTCGGGCTCCAGGGAAGGGTCTCAGAGTTTGGGCTCCAACCCGAGCCCAAATGTCAGCTTTGCAATTAAGAAGCTCCTTAGCCTGACTCAGCTGATGCAGGCCAGCGGTGGGTTTTTAATTGCAGTGTAGACATACCTTAAAAGGCTAGTTAATTCATTCTCTGAGTGTATGCACATGGGCTGAAGTGGAATCTGTGAATCTACGGGAGTAAATGAGGGTACGTCTAAACTACGGGATTATTCCGAATTTACATAAACCGGTTTAACAAAACAGATTGTATAAAATCGAGTGCGCGCAGCCACACTAAACACATTAAATCGGTGGTGTGCGTCCACGGTCCGAGGCTAGCGTCGATTTCTGGAGCATTGCACTGTGGGTAGCTATTCCGTAGCTATCCCATAGTTCCCGCAGCCTCCCCCGCCCCTTGGAATTTCCGGGTTGAGATCCCAGTGCCTGATGCGGCAAAAATCATTGTCGCGGGTGGTTCTGGGTAAATGTTGTCAGTCACTCCTTCTGCTGGGAAAGCAACGGCAGACAAGCATTTTGTGCCTTTTTTCCCTGGATTGCCCTGGCAGATGCCATAGCATGGCAATCATGGAGCCTGTTTAGCCTTTTGTGACTGTCACCGTATGTGTACTAGATGCCGCTCACAGAGGCGATTCAGCAGCGCTACACAGCAGCATGCTTTTGCTTTTGCATGATAGCAGAGATGGTTACCAGCCATATTGTACCATCTACCATGCCATAAATTGGTAATAAGATGATCGTGGCTACCAGTCCTTTTGCACTGCACCATCTGTTGCTGTCATAAGTGCCCCTGGCTGCTCTTAGCCAGGGGCGCAAAAGCCAAAATTGGGAATGACTCCCTGAGTCAATCCCTCCTTTTTGGTATCTAAAAATAGAATCAGTCCTGCCTAGAATATGGGCAAGTGTACTAGAGAACCACTGTATCATAGAACCAGAGAGCACAGCTGCTCTGTGTCAGATCCTGCAGAAATTATGAGCTGTATGCTATTCACAGGGGGTGCTCCTGCAACAACCCCACCTGTTGATTCCGTTCTTCCCCCAGCCTTCCTGGGCTACCGTAGCATTGTCCCACCACTTGTGTGATGAAGTAATAAAGAATGCAGGAATAAGACACAGTGACTTGTTAGTGAGATATGAGTGGAAGGCAGCCTCCAGCTGCTATGATAGTCCAGACAGGACAGTAAGGAGTGTGTAGGAGAGGAACCCAGCATCCCTCTGCTAGTCCAGGGGCAACTGAATCTTTTCTTTACACATGAAGGGTGGGGGCTGATGGAGCTCAGCCCCCTGTTGCTATGATGACGATGGTTATCAGCCATACTGTACCATCTACCACGAAAAATTAGGACCAGGCGCCCTTGATTGACCTTACCGATGCTAGTCAGCATGGTTACCAGTCCTTTTGCACTGCCCCATGTGCCAATAGGCTGATGATGAGGACGGATACCAGCCATATTGTACCATCAGCCATCCATAGCGTGGGGGGAGCAAGGATGTTGGTGTTGAGTGCTGCACCATCGCGTCTATCTGCAGCATTCAGTAAAGATAGGGTGACATGTAAAAGAGTCAAGAGAGGATTGTTTTCCCTTTCACTTCTGGGGGTGGGTGGGGGGGTGCGTAAATTGCCTAGCTATGCCCTGACCCACCGCGGACACTGTGTTTGACCCTAGAAGCATTTGGAGCTCAGCCAAGAATGCAAATGCTTTTCAGAGACTGCAGGAACTGTGGGATAGCTTGAGTCCTCCAGTCCATGAGCATCCATTTGATTCTTTGGCTTTCCGTTACGCTTATCACGCAGCAGTGCGCTGAGTCCCTGCTATGGCATCTGTCTGGAGATGTTTTAAAAATGATTTTGAATTTCGTCTTCTGTAACGGAGCGCTGATAGAACAGATTTGCCTGCCCTTACAGCGATCACGTCCGCATCGTCCGTGCGGGAGCTCTTTCTTTCTTTTGATTTTTAACTGCATCACCACACGTGCTGATCGGAGCTCCACGCTGGGCAAACAGGAAATATTCAAAAGTTCGCGGGGCTTTTCCTGTCTACCTGGCCACTGCATCCGAGTTCAGATTGCTGTCCAGAGCGGTCAGTGGTGCACTGTGGGATACCGCCCGGAGGCCAATACCGTCGATCTGCGGCCACACTAACCCCAATCCGATATGGTAATACCGATATTAGCGCTACTCCTCTCGTTAGCGAGGAGTACAGAAACCGGTTTAAAGAGCCCTTTATACCGATATAAAGGGCCTCTTAGTGTGGACAGGTGTGGCGTTAAATCGGTTTTACGCTCCTAAAACCGGTTTAAACGCCTAGTGTAGACCAGGCCTGAGTCCAACTTCAGTGAGTGAATTGTGCTCACTCAGGCCAAAAGTCAGTTTGGCCCTATGTGTCCACTGTTATCTTGAGCTACAAGACTCTTTAAGGTCATTACAGAGTACTCTGTTAACTGTCTGTACCAGTGGGTTAATTAAGTTGTGTCTGGAGTCAGAACCATGCAGGAAAAGAGAGAGATGGCTTAACAGCAGCTTCTGGAAGTAGAAGTTGAAAACTTTTTTCCCTTTGGTTTTAGGAAGTTACTCCAGTTCTGCCCTCCATCACAATATGGGTCTGCCCTCTTCCATTTCTGACATGCATGCAGCCTATCCCAGAATGGACATTACACTTGAGGTGGGGGAAGGTAGGGGGAGTATGCCAATGATACATCACCTGAACATTCCTCTGCACTAGGGGAATGGATTGTTCTCCATTCTACTGACTTTCAGTGGCAGCTGCAGCTATTTAGCACTTCTTAAAATTAGGACATTTCCTTAGGTGCCTACACTGGGGTTTAGATGTTTAAATTCAGGTACTGCATTTTGCAAATTTTGGCCTCATCACATTTGCCAATAAGGATTTTGTATCTGATCCTCAAGGTACTGAGCAACCTCAACTGATTCAGTCCTTCACAGTATCTTACAAAATGAGCTCTGCTCATGTGTGTGCATGCACAATTTCTAAGAAATATTTATTGTCCCCAAAGAAATAGAGCCCCCTGAAGAAAATCCCACAACAATGAATCTTTCTTATTATAATGTCTATTATACTCTAGTGTTCCCCTTCCATTTGCACATAACAAAAAGCCCGTTGTTTTTCCCATTTATGGTTTCTGGGAAGAAGAGAACAGTCCTATACCTAGGGGCTGAAGAGTGAGGGTATTGCATGCATTTATGACTCTGTAAATCAGAGTACTGAGTGGACACAGCACCCGTGTGTAAGAATGTTTCAAAGATGGATATGTTTAGCAACTTTCTGTCAAGAAGAATGTGAGCAACTAGGAAGCTGTTTTTTCCCTTTTCTTTGTCTTGGTCTTCCCCACCTCTCCTTGTTCAGGAAAAAAATGACTGAAACAACATTGCTGTATTTTGCGACTCAACTTATGACCTTTCAGCTTCCATTACATGTTAGTCCATTCGCTTGCTCACAAAGAAGGAGGGGAGTTGGGGTAGAACAGGAGAAATGTAAACATAGTCAAAGGCCACTGTGTGACTTTTAGATGCAGGAATAAACCCTGGTGGAGAGCTCAGAGTCTCATAAAAAGGTCTTTAATATTGCTATGTATGAGATGAAAAGATTTTGATCTGACACTATTGAAGAAGCCTTAGATTCTCAGTAAAGCCCTTAAGGCTTGTAATAAAAAATATTGGATTTTTTCTGGTAAGGGTAGGCATATTCTTCACACTAATTGTTTTAAATTTCCAATGGATAAACAAGAAGTTGTGGATAGAGTATGCTACAAAGTGTGGAAGTAGGGAAAGAATTAATAAGGATTTGAAGGGGATCTTAATGCATGTCAGTCAGTTAGCAAGAGTCAGGCCACACTGTAACCCTAATGACGTGAGACTTGCAGAAGCAAGGCTGGTGTGAGGCGAGAGGGAAAGAACTGTGTAAAAAGTTATTACGACCTTGCAACTTGTAACCAAATATGCAGACTGGTGTCTTCTAGGAGTGAGAACAATAAGATAGCAGGATGGCTTATGTATAAACAAAATGCAGCTGTTGCTCATTATTGTCTGTATTATTGCTTGTTATTGTCTGTAACAAAGGTATAAATGCTTGCTGTAATTGTTTACCTGTTGAGAGACCTGTCCAGGACTGGGGCGACCCTGTGTCCTAGGACACTCTCTCCCTCCATTGTAATTACTGGAGAAATAATAAAGTATTTGATTTTGCTGCGCCCAAAGAAAAAGCGAGAACTGAGTTTTTCTCTGACAAAACTTACGTAATAAGCAGGACATGAGGAATTATAAGGCCAGACTGTAGCTTCTAAATGTCTGGTGAAAATTGCAACTGCTGCTATATTTTCTTTCAAATCATTATGCTTATATATAGCAGGAAAAAATTATGAGTAAGGAAAGCTGTCCTCTTCGCTACTTATTTAAATACAGTACTCTAATACTACATAGTTTAGAGCATGTTTTTCAAAAAGACAGATAGCTTAGGACCAAAATGTAAGTTTGGAGCACAGGGAAAGAATTCCATATAACCCAGTAACTGAATGAAATGTTTCCATAATTAAACACTTATTTGAATCTAAACACTTCCTTGCAGTGTTTGCAATTCAAATTGCTGCACTTTAAAAGAACTGAAAAGTACAACTGGCTTGGAAATTACTATAAAAAGTAAAATTGGTGAAACTGACTAAATGATAAATGCTAAAATTTAAAGAGACCCTCATAAATGGAATAAAATAACCCAGTTTTCTCAATTACTTGAGTTTTAACCTAAAGTGGTGTTAGTGTCATAGGTTAGGAAATTAGCTTTCATTTAAAGACTTTAATGTGACAGTCTCTGTAAAATGTTATTATTTAAACAGTAGTTGCAGTGATACAAGAATTCTTACTACTTTGCTGAAAGCTGCTGCCAAGGAATTTCCAAGGAAATGAATACCATATTGGTCAGTGAGGTGAGATGCTTAAAAATAGTAATGTTCATATATTTAAAGTCCTTTATTCCATTTTCTATAATCCAGAAGCAAAACATAAATGTTATTAGCAACTAATGAGTATAACCTCCAACTTCAATGAGTTTAGATAAATGCCAGATGATGCTTATAGGTACAATATACTCTGATGCAACTCTGGAAATTAAAAACTCATTGTTTATGTTCTGATATGTGGAATTGAAATATCAATTTAAGACCCCTAGGGATTTATTTTCACTGAAGATACAAGGCCATGCTAAAAAACTGTTAAGAGAACATTAAGAATATACAGTTAAGTACTTAAAAGTGAGGAAATGCCAAAGTTTAGGGTTCCCTGCTTAACCTTAACTTTGCCTTAACTTTGCCTTGTTGTGCATATGTATTATGACAGTCTTTAATCACATGATTCCATATCATTTCTTAAACGTGAAATAACATACATATTTTACAATGTGAGGTACATATTTAGCGTGTTGTAATACATTTGTAAGTGCTAAAAGATTATGCAAAAAATTATCTTAAGAACTAAAATATTACACACACTGAAATGCACATGTGCAAGGGTGACCTTAAACAATTCAGCCAAACCTCAACCAAATATTACTGAGGTAAGCAAAGATTCTCAAGCTCAGTGTGTATTAATTTTGTACTGAATTTCAATTTTCTATGACCAGCCCTTTTCTCTCTAGAAACAGCAAATTAGAAAATGGAATTTGTGTCATGCAGGAAAATCTGACATTTCAAAACTTGTGCTGATTCAAGACAAAAAGTCAAAATCTTGAAATATTTCATAAAATGGAAACTCCAAACTATGTAGGTTTTTTAAACTTCAAAATGACCTAATTGAACATTACAGTGATCTCAAAACATTTTGGAATATCATATACATTAGTATGTCTAATTAATATTACAAAAGTCAAGATGGAAGAAAAGTCAGAATGAAATAACCATTTTGATTTTGAATCACTTTGAAACCTTTTTCCATCAAATTTCATCTAAATCAACACATTCTTCTGAAACATCTTGATTCTGACTAACCAGCATTTTCTGATGGAAAACTTTCTATCAAAAAAAAAAAGTTGCAACCTATTGTTCTGGAGCTGTACAAATACAGGCCACATTTATATAATGGGAAAAGTATGTTTTCCACATCCCTTCACTCAAAAAAGGAATAACTGTTTTTCTGCTCAAACTTTCCATATATAAACCACACCTGAAAAATATCAACCTAAAAAATTATGAGCAGTTGGTAAACAAGGGGTTACCATGGAAACATGTAAGCAGTATCAACTACAGTGTAGATTAAGCAGCACCCTGATACAGCAACTCCATTATGTGAATGCAGAATACTTGATGTACAAAGATTCCCATCCATTCTGCTAATGCAAAAAAAGTGTGCAAAGTAAATAATAGCTATTATATTGGAACAGTAATATGGCGTATGCACAAGTAAGTCAGTTTGTGTGCACATGATATTGCAAACATTTCCCTCCTGCAACCTGTGCTCCTCCCTCAAGTGCCATGTAGATTGCTACACAATGGGCACCCAATAAATATATGGACCCTTTTCCTCCTTCCCCACCCTCAAATTATGTCAAGTAGGTGAAAACAGAGATTACACTTTCCAGCTGTTCTGGTATGTGTAGGACAGGCCCAGGTTTTAAAGCCGGATCCAGATCTCTGAAGGTATGTCTACACAGCAGGAAAAGACCAGCAGCTTGCCCAGGACAGCTGACTTGGGCTTGCGGACCTCGGGCTGTGGGGCTATAAAATTGTACAAGGTGGAAGGGTCTTAGAACCCAAGCTCCAGGTCAAGCCCAAATGTCTGCATTATAATTTTATAGCCCTGCAGCCTGAGCCCTGAGAGCCTGAGTCTGCTGACCTGTGCTCTGGGACTTGGTGCTGCAAGTTTATTACAGTGTAGTCCATAGCTACTGTGTCACAGCCAAGTACAAGGCAGATTGTTTAGCATAAATAGTTAACATATATTGTCAGAGACCACATAAAGTGAAGTGGCCTGTTAACATCTGTGCAGTCATAGGACAAAAAAAGGGGTGTTAGGCTACAGATTGGTGTAATAAGCCATACATCCAGTGACTTTATTAAGTCCATGGTATTTAGTGTCCAGTAAAGTTAGGAATTTATGCACCCAAGCTCATCTTTTGAGAGTGTTGTGCAGGTTGCCTTTGAGGACAAGGATTGAGAAGTCAAATATAGATTGTGTAGCCTGATTTGGGGAGGGTTAGTAGGGACAGTGGAATTTATCCACTTAATTTAGTTTTATTTAATAATTAATTTTCTAATTAATTAATAATGTTAGTAATAATTAATAGATATTAATAATATGGGTATGGCTCACCAATATGTGTGATCAGAAGATAAAGTTCGTCTTGAATCAGGCTTCACAGAATTTATACAAGGAGATTGGGGTATGTGACAGAAAAACTACACTGAGACAGAATAAGTCAATCAAGACCTTTTATTTAAAATCAATGAAACAAGAATTAAATGTAAAATGTTAAAAGCAATTTGAAATTACAAAGTTACAAAATATCACAGTTCTTTAAGAGATATAAATCTATAATAATACACAGTTCTAAATGCACTCTGTAGCAAATAGGGTGTTGTTCACACCTTTGATAGAGGAAGTTATAAAGAAACTGGTTATGAGTTAAACCCTTTTTTAACTAGATGTTTTAAAGTAAAACAGAAATAAGACTTATTTCATACTTACAGCTGTGAAAAGACTTAATACTACGACTTAGTATTGACAGCTTTCGTAGGAGAAAGAGGCTTCGAAGCACGTTGAGACGACAAGAATAGAAAGATGTATCGCCCGTCTAATGGAGGATTGTCACCCTTTTTATAGGGAGAAATCCTTCCTCCTATGCCCAAATTTGTCTTTCCCCCATGGAAAGGTGAGGGTACCTGTTTTCATAGGTTGACCTTTTATGTGCGTATGGATGACAACTAGCTACGTATCTTGTGGTGTACGTGTTAGATTTGTGGGCAAAAATACCCCACTCTTCACCCTATTTAGGTGAAAGGTTAGCAGACATTCAAAAAGTCCCTAGACAATTTGCATAGGTTTGTATCCTATTATTACTTTTCCGAGTAAGGGTCTTAAGGGTTGCTTTCAGCGTCACAGAGGAAATAGGCCAGGATGTCTGGCCTAGAAGCTTCTAGGTATCTTGCATTACAGCTATTGCAAATTTCTATTAATCTATGCAGCCTACACATTTTTATCAAAAAGACATTTTATACAGACCAACAGATTAATCCTCAGGGCTACAATTGATTGCTTTGCAAAAAGTGTTCGCTCACAGGCAATGTGGTGTTTTTGCCTTTTATTGTTTTTCTGTGTGAGTTCATTCAAGAGTGTAGTGATTGTCTGGTTTTGCCCACATAGTTATTTGTGGAGCATTTAGTGAACTTGATGTGGTATACTTCATGTTGTGATAAGCATGCATAGGACCTATGAATCTTGAAAGGTATGCTGTGGGGAGCATTGATCATTGCAGCAATGGAGATGTGTCTGCAAGTTTTGCGTCTGTTATGGCAGGGTCTGGTGCTGCTTGGAGTAGGTAGGTCCTGGTGTATGAGGATCTTGCTTGGTGAAGTTGGTGAGGTTGTGGTGGGAGGGTTGTTTGAAGGCCAGAAGACGGAGTTCAGGAAAGATTTCTTTCAGGATGTGGTCACCATTAAGTATAGGTTGTAACTTGTAACTGTTTAATGATATCTCGTATGGGTTCCAGTGTGGGATGGCAGGTACTGTGCAAATGCAGGGAGCAGCAAATACACAGTAGCACTGCTCTGTGCTCTTGGAATTTAGGGGAATTATAATGTCATATGCATCTTTTAGTAACTTGTATGTTTTCAGCGTCATTATCATTGCAGTTTTTCTCAGATCACATCTGGAGCACCTTGTATGTATGCACACAAGTGAAAGAAAAGCTTGATAGTATGAGAATGGGCATCTTATATATATATAAAAAAGTCTTGCTTGGTTGGTTTCAGTGTGGAAAAGCAGCTACTTCTGCATTATAGATGGCTTATCAAGATCTTCATATGCCTTCTGGTGTATACCTAATCCGATGAGACAGCTAGGGCTTTGTTAAAAAATAGCTTTGGTTATGGAGCAATTGTCTGAGCAATTCACATAGTGATAAATTGATACTCTTGCCCTACATAGACATAAGATGTTATCTGAAGAGGATAGTTTTAGCTATCCATAAAAGCTACTTTAAGCCAAAAAGTCAAAATATATATTTTTTAGCATATTCATTACTTTTGGATTAAAAATAATCTCCACAGTCAGACAGGCTGGTAATGCACAATGATGGCTGGTTATTGTCAATACAGAAAAACTAGCACAAAAGCTTAACTCAGGGGTAGGCAACCTGTGCCACACGTGCCGAAGTCAGCACACAAGCTGATTTTCAGTGGCACTCACACTGCCCAGGTCCTGGCCACCGGTCAGGGGGGCTCTTCATTTTAATTTAAATTCTAAATGAAGCTTCTTAAACATTTTAAAAACCTTATTTACTTTATATACAACAATAGCTTAGTTATATATGATAGACTTATAGAAAGAGCCCTTCTAAAAACACTAAAATGTATTACCGGCACACGAAAGCTTAAATTAAAGTGAATAAATGAAGACTTGGCACAACACTTCTGAAAGGTTGCCAACCCCTGGCTTAACTAGTAGAAATGGGCCTTACTTGTTAAGTCAAATAGTAGTTTGAGGTTCAGGTTACCAAAAAAATAACTGGTCAGAGAAATAACTTCGAGATATATATTTTTAAGCCTAAACAACAAATAGAGATTGAGAAGAATTTATTTTCTTAGAATTCAGCTTTTCCATCCATTTATAATTATCAAAACATGACACAGAAGATACCAGCAAAGAGAAATCCTCTTTTATCTGAAAATGCAATAACTGACAAAGACCTACAAAATGACCAGGGAGACTGAATATTAATAATAATTAATACTATAATACCATGTGTTTCTAAAGCAACTTCAATCTATGAATTTTCATGGTCCTTTTCAAACATTGTTGAATTTAGCAGTGGGAGATATAGAAGTTCTATAGTTACTATTCTAAAAATGAAGATATATTAAGTCAGTTTTCCACGGTCACACCGGAATTCTGTTGCAAAGTCAGGAGCAGAACCCACATCTCTTAAAGTGAAGACCTGCGCTTGAACAACCACCACCATCTTTCTGCTCTAGTTTCCTTCTAATCCCCTAGCTAGCAGAGGGACTGGGTAAATGGGCTAGGGTTGTAATGTTTCACATCAAGGAACACCAGCTTGAATCAGACTTAATCAGTAGTGACTGTAAGTGTTACCATATGACAATTATTCAGTAAGCCTATGTGAAATGAGTAGTTGTTCTTATCACAGTTTCTAATCACAAAATAAACATGAGTAGTCTACAGCTGGTCAGAAATTTTCCAACAGAACGTTTTTATATTAAAAAATGCTGATGCGTCTAAATAAAAATGTTCTGGAGGACAGGCTTTCATGGCTTCCAGACTCCTGGCTTCTCATCTACCTACCAGGTAGGCTGCTCAGGACCTAGGAGTCTGGACATCCTGAGATAAGGGGCTCTTAGGTAGCTTGCCAGGCAGACTGCTGCAGTGCTGGGGCTTCCGAGGAGCATTTTTCATTTTGTAAACATGGAAACATTTTGGAGCTTCTGAAATGAAATATTGGAAAATTTCAATTCAGTTAAAAAGTTGAGGTTTTGTCTTTTTATCTCAGTTTCGAACAAAAATCTTTCCAGCACCTCAAAATATTTTGCAGAGCTGCAATTCTTTCCTGGCCAGCCCTAATTATAAGTGGCACTCATGTAGAGTCTTGTTGGTAGGCACAATAGGGGAACAGTTTCCATAGAGGAGTTATTTTAGCCTCTATCAGTTCTTTCCCCACTCTGTGGATGAATAGAAGTCTTCAGACTCTAGCATGTGGCTTCCTTTGCCCTATCAGAACCCAAATGTAAAACTACGGTGTCTTCTGGCTTTGAATTTGAAAAACATGTTTAAACTGAGCACAGCTATATACATATACCTCTACCATGATATAACGCTGTCCTCGGGAGCCAAAAAATCTTACCGCGTCATAGGTGAAACCATGTTATATTGAACTTGCTTTGATCTGCCAAAGGGCGCAGTCCCTCCCCCCTTCTCTCCCGGGAACACTGCTTTACCACATTATATCCGAATTCATGTTTATCGGGTCACGTTATATTGGGGTAGAGGGGTATATAAAGCAAGTTTCCTTATACTAAACAAACATTCAACCTAGTATAGGGCTATAATAAAAGTCACAACATGAAAAAGGGGAAAGGAAAGGACAAAATTGGGGTAGCATTCCTTAATAACTAAAGCAGATGTCTGGGAGTCAGGAGATCTTTATCTACTACCTTATTGTCACATAACCACTCTGTGCCTCAGTTTTCTTATCTGTAAAGTGTAGGTAATGCTTATACACCTTAGTAAACAGCTTTGAGATCGCTGGATGGGGGTGCCATATACATACAAAGTAGTAGTATTGTTTTTAGCTCTACCACTGCCTTGAGTGTGTCATGGTTGAGATTGGGTAAACCTGTCTATATTTCTCTTTTCCCCATCTGTAAAATCGTGGGGAGGGAGGGAGGGAATAATATCTACTTCACAATAATCCTGTAAGACTTAATTCCTTATTGGCTGTCAAGACCTTTGAGATTTTTATATACGTGCAAAGTAATGAGGGCAAATGAAAAGGGATTTTCAACTACGAAAATAATCAGTCTTGCTGGAGTAGTTTATGGCTCTCACATACTGATTGACTTAAAATAGTGTAATATTAGTAAAGTAGTCAGAAATCCGTATAAAGGGCAGGTCGATACCCGTAAACACTGGCAATCTACTTGCAGGAGAAGTACTCCAACAACCTAGCCAATTCATTTAGACAACTATGTGAATGTGATATTGTCAGCTGTTTAGTGGAGCAGGACTATAAATCTCAGCCCCCACTTGGAAGGGATGCAGAATTAGAGAGTGAGGAGGGGCTATGTCACAGTGGGAGTCTTTATCATTCTGGTTTATTTATCCAGAATACTTTAGGGAGGAGTACAGCCCTGGCATTCCGCACTGGGATTGTGCCTGGCCTCTGCACAGATTTGCAAAGGAGGGGGTGGGCAAATCTGTACAGGGGGTGCTCCATCTTTCCCCACCATGCATCCTCATACAGAACCAACATGAAGCTGGACTCTAACAGAGTTTACTGGCCCCCTAAGGCTTTTTTTGAGGAGAGCCATGGTGGGCCAGCACTACTCTGGGGAGGGGAGCTGCAGGGGGAGGGGGAATATATATAATGTTGGGGAAAAGAAGGTGGTCATAAGGAGGCAGTCTTCAGTTTACAAAGAAGCCTAGGTTTCTGGCCCTAGTTTTAGCTTTTGAGACTGGAGACTTAAGAGCTGGGCAAATGGAGCACCTCCTTTCACCCTACGTCTCTGTGGCAAGGGATCAAGATGGCTTCTGGCCATTCCATCCAGTCTGCCTCTCTCTCAGAACAGGAAAACAGGACAGACCTGGAAAGGTAATCCAGAAGGGCATCCATGTTAGTCACTATAGCCTGGGGGAAGGCATTTTGGGAAATAAAGGAGTCTACCCTTCACAGCTGAAGAGAGTCCTGGAGAGAACCAGGATGTATTGATGTCTCTTAAAGGGCAATGACATCAAATTACTGTGTGGTTATTTTTAAGACTTTTGTTTTGAAAAGATTTAGAGATGGGACACCTGTGAAGAGTTTGAATGGACAGTGAAAATACCTTCCAGCCTCTAACCTTTATAATGAGGGGTGAGTTGAAATAAAGATCCCTGGCAAGGGATCTTTTTTGTTTATAAATTCCAAGGAATGTGCTGGTGGGATATATGTTTTGCATAACCTAGGACAGTGAATCTCAACTTTTCCAGACTACTGTACCCCTTTCAGGAATCTGATTTGTCTTCTGTACCCCCAAGTTTCACCTCACTTTAAAACCACTTGCTTACAAAATCAGACATAACAATACAAAAGTGTCACAGCCCACTAACTGAAAAATTGCTTACTTTCTCATTTTACCATATAATTAAAAATAATTATTTATGGTTATGTCTAATTATATTTAATAAATACATATCAAATGAATCAATTGGAATATAAATATGTTACTTACATTTCAGTGTATAGTATATAGAGCAGTATAAACAAGTCCTTTTCTGTATGAAATTTTAGTTTGTACTGACTTTGCTAGTGCTTTTCATGTAGCCTGTTGTAAAACTAGGTAAATATCTAGAGGAACTGATGTACCCCTGGATGACCTCCTCATACCCCTAGGGATACGGGTTACCCTGGTTGAGAACCACTGGCCTGGGACATAATCATAATTGTCTTTACAGTTTTTGCTGTTTGTAGGAGGGATGGATTGAGAGTTGTAATCCCAGTTAAATTCCTGTCAAAGACAAATATATTGGATTCATGGATACTATACAGTCCTATCCAGAATTAAGCTAAGTGTTCTGGAGACCCTCCTTTAAACATCATTCACGGACTCAAACTTTCACATATGTAAAGTATATCATTAATTTCTCCCAATTTTTAGCATTTATTGACATCTCAAAACTACTTTCCGTGCTTTCTTGGCATCTGGTATTCACTTGAAATGACTATTGCAATGTTCAGGGAGCTTTCAAGTTACTCCTCCAAATAAAAATGTGGTTCCTGTTATAAAGGTTATGGCTTAAGGTAAAGATGACATGTTGCAAAGACATCTCAGATAATATAGGTTGGAATCCTGAAGGTCAAATATGACAAGAGAAAAGTAGTGGTTCTATTTGTCTAAGGTACGTGATTCAGCACTGACTTTTCATTGGCATGATGGGTGCCGGGGGTAGACTTTAGAGACTTCAGTTCAGTACATTACATTAGCTATAGTGAAAGTATCACCACTGCCCTCTTATGGATGGAATATCAGCCCTCTTCAAGTATACGCCACTACTTTTTCGTCAGTTGCTGGTCTGCACTGCTACGAGTGTTTAGAGGTAGTTGAATCATGACAAAATATATTAGCACATATAATTTGGATGGGTAAATTTTACCATCATAACTGATATGTTTCCCATCCTAGATTGATAGTATATTATTTGACCATCGATAGAGCTGATTGAATACAGATAAAAACTCCTTATTTGAAGAAATGTACCAGAAACATTAGGATTACTATCACAACAAATAATTGAGACAGTTATTTTTTTTAATCTATTTATTTAGGAAACTTTAACAGGTTTACAGATAATTTCCCATGTAACTATCCAAGACAACATGGTAATCATTACAACAGTGAGCTTTAGTTCAGAAAAAACATTGTACAGTAATATCAGAGCTCTCTATTTAACAGGGTGTTATATTGTAGAGTGAGATTCTTTACAGTAACCACAATGTGGTGTGTGATTTTATTAAACTGAGTGAAACTTCTGATTATTCATTTATCAAACCGGACATTTCTTTCCAATGTTAACAATAAAAAAAATTAGACAGGTGGGCTGGGTTTTTTACAGGCTAACTTATTTTGTATGGGTATTGTAATTCAATCATTTCTGCCAGCAATACTAGAATTCTTAGCACCAATAGTATTTGCTTGTGCTTCTGCAAACACAGTTTTAGAGCTGGACAAAAAATGTTCAGACAATTTTTTCCCAAAAAATGTAGATTCAGGTCGACCAAAACATTTTGCAAATTCACATTGAATTCGTTAATTTTTTTGTCAAAAAAAGCAACATCTTGATGTTTTTTCAGATATTTTTTAAATCAAATGTTTCAATTAGTCTACTCATAATGATTTTTCATTTTGAATTTTACTTCAATTTTATTTTTAAAAATAAGGTTAAAAGTTCAGACTAACATTTTGGTTTGAGTTGAACAAAATTTTTCAACCCAAAACAAATTCTTTTCAGTTTAGCCAACAAACCAAAAATCAGTTATTCACACAGCTCTACAGGATTTGCATTTAGTACCTAATTACAGATTTTCCAAAACACCTATTTGAGCATGTAAGAGAAAATAGAAATTGGATTTATTATGTTAATCTAAGATTAAATTAGACAGAATTGCCTCTTGACACCAGTAACTGGTTTTGCATAACCTGCAGTGATAGACTGAAATCCAGCTTTCTCCCAAGACCTTTAAAAAAAAAAAAAAAAAAAAAAAAAGTCTTCAGTCCCCAAGAGGGATTTAGAATTATTTCTGCTTGGTGGTGAAGGTGCAGAACTAACTCTTGTTCTGACCCGTATGGAGAGTTTTATCTCCTTACATATGCATTACCATCAAAAAGAACCACCACTGAAGCTCCTGTCATAATAACCATATGTCCAAAGTAATTCCTATGTTCAGGAAAAAGGTACTTCATTTGCTGTCTGGTGGGAATGTCCAAAAGTAGATAAATTCTGATCGCTTAATCAGGATGTGTGGGGTTTTATTCTGTTTTGTATTACTGAATTCAGCCTCCACCTGTACCTTTTAGTAGTACTTATGGTCTTCCTATGAAAGGCTTTCATGTTAAAGAACTGATTTGCTTTAGCTCTCATCTGATTGCACCTAGATACTCTTTAGCTGACTATTGGGGGGGGGGGAAGTGTCCCAGATATGATTGTGTAGATGTAAAGTGTAATTGAAACACTTATTGTTGCAGTCTACAAATCAAAATCAGCAAGGCCCATCTTTTGACTGTCTGGTCTGGCTCCCATTTTGTAATGTGATTGATAATTCCTGAATAATATCAAGAAAGCAAAGCAAATATAGTTGTTTCACTTTATTATGTACATTCTCTTCCGGGTAGATCAGATCTTTTTATTTAACTGTTTGCTGCTCTCAATTTTGCCCACCAGATGTATGTATATGCTTGCTGTATTCTGTAACTGTCACTTTGTAATTTCTTTCCCACATTGGCTTTCATGGTCAGGTGTGAAACATTTTTAATATATGGGGGGGTGTAATATATGCTATTGAGAAAGTTAACAGGAGCCTGAGAGCTCAATTAAAACACCTGCTGGCTCCTGGAGGGCTATTAAGTAGGTCAATTAGCAGGCCTACCTGGAAAGGAGTCAAGTTTCCTGAAAAGGACTGAGAAAACCCAGTTAGAGAGAGTGAGAGAGACCCAGGAGGTTAGAAGTTCCTCCTTTCTGAAAAATGGTCTTATACAAGTCAAGAGAATTGGGAAAAGCCACAAGAGGCTTCTCTGGTAGCTCACAATATAGAGGCAAGACCCCAGGGACGCAGTCCTGGGGTGCTGGTGTTCAGCTGAGAAACACAGTATCAGGAAGACTTTTGAAGGATTAAAGTTCAAGCCTAAGAAGGTGGGAAGTGGTTTAACTTAAGTTTGTACTTCATTTGAGATTTGTCAGAGAACTCCAGGGGGAATCCTGTGAAGTTTGGGTGGAGGCTGAAACGAACACAATGTGATGGGGGTGCCCACCCCACACAAAGCCTGAAGAGGTTAAGGTGACTAGCCTGGGCTTGGGCCAATTAACTTCCCAGGCTGCACCTGGAGGAAGAGCCAGGGAGTGAGGATTAATTAGACAAGGCTCATCTGGACAGGAATGGGTGGTGCCTGTGTAAATTCCAGAAGCCAGGGGCTGCAGGGAAGTAGTCTGAAGGTACTCCCTGGGCAATGGGAGTTTGGGCTGGCAAACCCAGAGAGAGGAGAGAGCAGAAAGGCATTAAATAGCATGGACTTTAGCTGCTGAAGGGAGGGCCCTTGAGCTGGAACCCAAAGTAGAGGGAAGGCCGGTGTTTCCCCTACCAGCCACTAAGGAAATGGTACAGACCAGAGGGTGGAGAGTGGACTGCCTTGGACAGTTTGTCCTGAAAGACTTTGCTACCCTGGAAAGGGAGGACCCATAGTGACCTGGTTGGGCTAAGTCCAGAGGTGAAAGTAAGCCAGTACAGGCCAGTATGGAGGACCGGTAAGAAAAGGTGCAGTGGCATTTACTGGCAAGAAAATGAAGCTGTCTCTCCCTCTCTGACTCCTCCTCCTGGCTCCAGCAATACTGAGGGTCCGGGGACCCAGCTCCACAAATGTTTGGGGCCAGGTCACCCACCTGGCCCCACCTGCTGCCCCCCCCGCACCTCGCCTGAGTGTGGGCTGGCCCCCCTTTGCTGCCCCCGTGCACCTCCCTTCCGTGTCTCTCCCCTGAAGCGCCATGCTGCCTGCCTGCATTAACTGCCACTGCAGGGTCCTAGTGCCCTTCTCCGCCACTACTGCCAAGGCAGGCTGCCCTTCCCCCTCAGACCCTTTCATTTTCCGGTGGGACCCTCCACCAGTACAGCCCCCCCCCTGCCCACAGTCACCACTCTTGCCCCACACTGGGCAAGGGGCAGCCCCATTCCCCACCCCAGTGAGGCTACAGTGAGGGGCAGCAGCAGGGGAGGAGGCGCACATGTGCTGACAGGCCCCCCTCCTCCCCCCGGCATGGCACCCACCATGGGGGAGGCGAGGGGGATTCCTGGACCTGAGAGGGGCCCTAGGAGCACATGCAGTGACAGTGTGGGGGTGAGTGTGCTGCCGGGTGGGAGAAGGGGGTCCCTATCCCAGAGCTCACTGCTGCCAGCAGGGAGAGGGCTGGGTGGGGAGAGTCCTCTCTGGCTCCAGTCCCAGGGCAGCCTGCCCGCACCCCAAACTCATCCCCAGCCCTTCCCCACCCCAGAGCCCTCATTCCCAGGCACCCTAACCCTCTGCTTCACCCTGAGTTCCCAGCCACACCCCAAACCCCTTATCCCCAGCCACACCCCAAATCCACCCCCAGCCTCACCCCGCAGCCCTCACTCCTGCACCCCCTCCCTCCGCACCCCTCTTATCCCCAAACTCCCTCCCAGAACCTGCACCTCCTCCCTCCGCACTCCCTCCCATCCCCAAACCCTTCCCAGAGCCTGCACCCCTCCTTCACTGCCTCAGCCCAGGGCCTGCACCCCAGACCTCCTCCCAGAGCCTTGGGTAGGTGGGGGGTGGAGTTGTGGGGGGAGGCAGAGTTTGGGCAGGGGCAGGTTCTGGGCACCACCAAAATTTCTACAAACCTACCACCCCTGCCAGCAAGAGCTGGTGCGCCATACCGGGGTGGACTGGCTTCCTGAGGCAGCAATTTAAAGGGCTGGAACCCAGGGCCCTTTAAATTGCCACCAGAGCCCTGGGGTAGCAGCAGCGGGCTCGGGTGGCTATTGAAAGGGTTCGGGGCTCCCGCTGCCTCTACCACCCGGGCCCTTTAAATAGCCACCAGAGACCTGCCGCCGCTACCCCGGGGCTCCAGAAACTATTTAAAGGGCCCTGGAGGGTAGCGGCAGCCAAAGCCCCGGGCCTTGCTGCTGGAGCCCCGGGGCTCCGTCAGCAATTTAAAGGGCCCGGGGGTCCACTGTGGTAGCAGCAGCTAGAGCCCCGGGCCTTTTAAATCGCCCCCTTTAAATTGCCCGCGAAACCCCAGGGCTCCCAGACACCTCTGCAGCTGGGAGCTCAGGGGATGACTCAAAGGGCTTGGGAGGAGTCCTCCTCTCTGATTTAAAGGGCCTGGGGATTTAAAGGCCCCGCCACTTCCGGTGGAGGCTACGCCCCTCATCTGGACTCCGGAGTACCAGCAAGTCCTTTAAGTTACTTTCACCCCTGGCTAAGTCTCACAAAGAGGAAGCCGCAGCTCCTGGAGCAAAAGGGGCTGCAAGAAAACAGAAGAGAGAGGTGGATAGATTGCCAGAGAAAAGTGCAGCCCCTGGAAGGATCTATTTCCTGGAGTGGTCAGGAGTAGGCGCCCTAGCAGTGAGCGGACACCATGATATGCAGGTACACAGTGAGCCCAGGAAGAGCTGGTGGGAAAGGCCTGTGGGCAGGCCAAGGTAAGAAGTGGCCCACAGAGGCAGAAAGTGGTCTGAGTAGATGGATCTTGACACCTTTTACAGGATCCCTGGACTGCAACCTAGAGAAGGGAGTTGGGTTGCCAGCCCTTCAGGATTGTCCTGTAGTCTGTAAAAATTAATATTTTAATTAATAATTATGTCATAATGAAACTGCCAGGAATATATCCAACCAAAATTGGCAACCCTAGTCAAGGTGAGCCTGTGTTCCCCTCAGGGGCGGCTCTAGGTATTTTGCTGCCCCAAGCATGGCAGGCAGGCTGCCTTCGACGGCTTGCCTGCGGGAGGTCCCCAGTCCCGCAGATTCGGCGGCATGCCTGCGGGAGGTCCTCTGAAGCCGCAGGACCAGTGGACCCTCCGCAGACATGCCGCCGAAGGCAGCCTGCCTGCCGCCCTCGCGGCGACCAGCAGAGCGCCCCCCGTGGCTTGCCGCCCCAAGCACGCGCTTGGCGTGCTGGTGCCTGGAGATCCCTACTGTCCACTGGAAAAAGTGATGCAAAAACCCTGGAGTAAAAGGAGTACTGAAGCAGGAGTCAGTCCTGCATCCTCAAGCTGAGCCTCTATGGCCCACTGTTTGTTTGCACACTCTGTTACCCCAGAAGGGGGTTACTCCTTCCCCAGGCAGTGTATGTAATAAAAGATGTGGCGGAAAGGTTAAATTATAAAGCTTAGGGAAGCCCGTGTCTAGATAGAAGAAACACTTGATTTCACAAACAGTGAGACTCAGCCCTGAACTGTCCAAATGAACTATTAGTATGAGGTGTGGTTTGTAGGGAAAGCAATGAAATCAGATTTTTGTAATTTAGAAAAGTTTTTTACATTGGTTTAATCACTCTTGCTGTGCAAATGAGTCTCTGATGAGTTCAATGTTTATTTCTTCAGGAACAGGGGCGGCTCTAGGGATTTTGCTGCCCCAAGCACGGCAGGCAGGCTGCCTCCGGCGGCTTGCCTGCGGAGGGTCCGCTGGTCCTGCGGCTTCGGCGGACCTCTGGACCCGCGGACCCTCCGCAGGCAAGCCGTGAAAGGCAGCCTGCCTGCCGCCTTCGTGGCGCTGGCAGAGCACCCCCCGCGGCTTGCCACCCCAAGCACGCACTTGGCGTGCTGGGGCCTGGAGCCGCCCCTGTTCAGGAAGGGGGTCTGGGTACTTGGTGTATTTCATTATATTCATAACTCTAGGTAACCCATGACTTCCCCATCTGCCCCTCTCTGGCAGGAGTATCCCTGGATGTTGGTGATCATTTGAATGGGGTTCTCTGACTGTAAACTCCAGAAGGTACTGTGATTAAGAGCTTAATACCCACAGAAACTTTCAGGGCAGCCTGCAGGTATAGACTCTCCAGATGCTCTTCTATTGCACCCAGCTTGTGGGCTACTAGTTTCCAGGATGTAACACAACTTGTCCTCACTGCTTGTCAGTTGCCTGTGTGATTGGCATTTACATTTCTCCTTAAGAATCCCATGAGGTTTTTTCCTCTCCCGGAAAAGCTGAAGGTCACTTGGTTATTGTTAGCATAGACGAATGCTTAGATAATGTCTTGTAAAAGGGGCTGGAGATACTGAAATTCTGGAGGTGGGGAGGCATCTGCTGGGAAAAGATAAGATATCAATTATATTTCAAATTTGGTTCCCTGTTCTGTGCTTTAACATTGACATGTTATGAGGACCTTGTGATCAATAACATTTATGTTCTGACTTCCCAGAATAACTCTTCTCCTGTTTATAAGCACCCCCAAAGTTGCTGTCATTTTACAATTCGGCATTTGAGTAATGTCAGGAGGCTGAGCAATAATTAAACAGGCACAACTTGTCTCTCCTCATTCTTGGCTGTGAGGGCTAAGGTGGGCCATGCTGAGGTGGTGGATAACTGGTGAGCTGCCACTCAACTGCAAAAGAACAAAACTACCTCTGACTGTTCAAACAAATTAGCATGATTGGATCTAAACAATATCAATGCAGATAGAAATCCTGTCTATGAAATGTTACAAAACATGACTTTTCAACACTGGAATGTCCAAATTTAGGCAAAATAGTGCCTGATTCCACTTTCATCCAAAAATGCTTCTAGGAGTATTTTGTGCTGAGATTTCATCCTCCCTAACAATCACTATTTAACACTAGGAGAGTTTTTTTTCCTAATGTGACTATCAGAGCTTGGTGCACAAGCTAAACCAATCTACAGCCTTTCTCTTTCTCTCATTTTAAACTCCACAATCAGAATTTATTAGGTACTTGCTTTCCTAATCTATTAGGTTTGTCGTTGACCCAACTACTCAGGAACATGAGAGAGGGGTTCTTAAAGACAGGCTATGAGTAATAGGCCGCCGCCGCCTCCTCCATTTGCAGCCAATGACAATTCTCCCACTAGCACCAATGCTGCTTGCCCCTTAAAGCACCACTAGTTTGTTCTTTGTAAATTATTGTGTCCTTCAAAGAATAACCCTTATGATATTAAATATAAGGCTGTCTTCACTACAACTAATGTCAGCATAATTTGTCACCTAGCGATGTGAATAAACCACCCTCCTGAGCAACATAAGTTATGCCAACATAGCACTGTCCACATCAGCGCTTATGTCAGTGAGAGAGCTTCTCCCACCAACATAGTGACCGCCATTCGCGGAAGTGGTTTTATTATGCCAATAGGAGACCTCTCTCCATCACAATAGAGTGTCTTTACCAGATGCTCTGTGGCTGCTGCAGTGCTGTATGTGTAGACATGCCCAAGTGCAGCAGGGAATCATTTCACTATTTATCAGGCTTCATTTTTGTTTCATTACAGCCACATTGTAAAATAAAGGACAGACTTCCCCTCTTTGTATACTCTTTCAAGACTTAATTTTTCCAGAGACCCCCCCCCTCAAGTAGCAAAGAAACATGCAAGATAAGTGATTAAAATATGAAAAGGGAAAGTCCAAATGGATCCAGGCACCCATCACTCTGCCTGGCATTTTGCTCAAGTTGTTTGAACAAGGCATAATTATGTGAGCTGCTCTCTGTGGGGCACTGACTGTATTTCAGTCAAGGGCAGACTAGTAACCTGAAATGCTGCTGGCCTTCAGTTGGCTGTTAGCATTGAAAATAAAAATTGTATATCTACAAATGAAATCTTTCACTGTGTAAGGAGTGGACACACTTTACCTCAGCACTAACCTGTCTCCACTTCCAAATGCTATAGAAGATACTATGGTTAGCAGTAGCTTTCAAAAATAGTCTACTTTTCCTAGATAAATCGGATCAGTCTCAGTGTCTTTCAAGATATTTCCTCCTCCCTTCCCCCACCCAATCAGGGATTCCAAGGAGACACTTAGTGACACAAACTCAGTCTTCTGCTTCCAATGTAGCTGCTTCTCTGCCTCTCACTTTGGATGGGTAGGCTGCCCCTGAACCTATTGCTTCCTTGAAAGAAATTAAGATAGTGAGTCAAAAACAGAAAATCCTGTCTGAGGGTCAGGATCTAGAAGCTCTATATTATTGATTCTATTCTAGATAGTCTCTCCATCACACTTGTGGCAGTAATGTCTGTGCATCTTTCAATAGTTCATTAAGCAACATAGCTGCAGACCTGTCACGTTGTTTGTTCTCTCATCGTTTCTGCAAAGGGAGACATATGTGCGGTGGAGTGTCCTGTTTTGGTAGGATTTATTTATTAAATAAATATACCTGTTGCTGTGTGTGTGTGTTAGAGATGGCAAGGTCAAAGAAACATGACTGGCATTTGGAGTGGAAAGTGGTGTAGCTTGTGATGATCCTTAGTGTGACTGACTGACTGATACGCTGAACAAACCTTACTGAATTAAGATAAACTTTACTGAAATATCTTTGGGTTATATTCTTTTAAACATGTAATGATGTATGTGGTGGTGCGGCATTGTATGTAACTTCTTCTAGTGGGGAGGTGAATGCTAATGTAGTTTCTCCACCTTGGTGAAGTCCACATATACTAGTTCACACTGGATTCTCCAGTGACCTACAGACACAGAAAGGATTTTTGAATCAATACCCTGGTTTTAAACTGTCCATCTTCATCTTCCAGCAAATGAACAGGACCTCTGCTCCATGGAGGGCACTTATCCGTTGGGAAGGGAAGGAAGGACTGTGCCTACTGAGGCCTCATAAGACAGAGTGCTTGTTCTGAGCTGAAGGTGTAAAGAACTTGTAACCACAATGAATCCCTTTGGGCGGGGTTTGAAGGACTACTCCTGCCAGAATGTATGTTAGAGTGATGTCTGGTAAGCTTATTAGCATGCACGTAGGTCTTATTATTGTTAATGTTTTCTCTGTAGTGCTTATTACCTTAAGAATAAAGTTGGCTTGCATAGGAAGTGCTGTGTGGTACCTTTATAACTGTAGCAGTTACACCTGGTATATTATACTAGTTGGAGTTTCCAAAGTGCTAAAGGTTATATGCCCAGATATATCACACTGATGTAGTCCAAGCTGAGAGGTAACAAAGGCAGGAATGACAGGCCTGATCTTCATCCTCTAGGATATGATCCTGGAAGCTTTTAAAAAACAAGAGTAGAGCATACAGAATAATTGTGTGATGCAGAGAACAGAGGCCTCGGAAGAAATGATTTTCAGCTTGAGTAAACAAAAGCTTTAGAAAAACACAGAGGAAGGTCAAGCACTAGAATTGTTACAATGCAAAGCGGGGAAATGCAATATTTTTTTTAAAGAAGCTGTTCAGTGATGTCCTAAAGCTTTTTAACGAAGAGTAGCCTCACCATAGGCTACCATTCAACTCTCAGGACAATGAGCTACCATGGCACATAATGGTTACACTGCTCTGATTTCAGGTGGCAGAATAAATTATTTGTGGGGCAGTAGCAACTCTCAGAACTTAAAATTTCAAAAGAAACACATTATTTTACCAGGATCTTAGTTTGGAGACTTTAACTCAACACAGAGAATGGAACAAATCTAGAGCTCAGCTTGCCAAACAAGACACTTGGCTGCCATATGGTAGTCTGCTAAGTGGACTGCTACTTCAAGGAGAGCCCTAAATTTTCACCACTTTTCAGTTAGGGTGATCCATTGGTGCATCTTCTGGAAAAAAAATCAAGAGGTTCGCCCCACAAGAGTTTGGTTCCTGGTGCCGGGAAGATGAATGCTTTTTTTTGTTTCTATCTCAGAAGGGCCACTTTAGGGCTTGTCTTCACTGCAGCGTTAGCTTGGGCTCTTACTTTAGGTATTGCCCCTTAACCCATCTCTTTCCAAACATAAAACCCTGTCACCCAAGTGTGGTGGTGCTTTACGGCCAGACTGGCTGAAACATCCTAAAGTGTAGGCTAAAGCCTACATGCTGCTAACACTTGAGCTGATAACCCACTCACTTTGCAGTAAGAATGAAGGCTAAACCACTTGACTGCCAATAGTCCTCCAAAGCCTTCCCCCACATACCCTGGAAGCCAGACAAGTATTCTCATAATTCAGTGGGAAATCTTCATAGAGCAGTATGAAGAGCATGGGGTATGACCCCAGAAGCGCTAGTGACGCTGTAGCAGTGTGTGGCAGGGCGCCCTTGACTTCTGCCTCTGCCAGGTTCACAAAGTCACTTGGAGACCCTGGGTTTAATAATCACTGGTGCACTTTGGTCTCAGGCTTATTCCCACCACTGTTTCACCAACGCCAGCTCGCTCTAATTGGTTCCCATAACGAGGTGCAGGTGTGACAGAAGGCTGAATCTGCAACCCTTTGCCCAGCACCCTGTCACAGACACGCACAGATGAGTGCAGCAGTAGAGAGGAGACAACCACTTGAGTATGGCTTTGCAGTGTGGCTGCTCACACCAGTGTCAGACTAACACAGATGCTCTAATGCAGGTTTGAGTAGAGAAGATAAACCCTTAGTCTAGCTGTTTATGCGTGTTTACCTTTTTACCTACTGTTTAGGGCATTCTGGTTGAAGCTTCTCCTAGGTGCAATGCTACCCAATGAAACCTGCCTTTGGGGGGAATGTGGTGGCTATTTCATCCAGAATTAAAAAGTCCTACAGGGATAAAAAAAAAATCTGACACTGCAATTGACCAAATTGCTGTAAGAAAAAATCATAAGAGAAAATCCTTACACGGGACACATTAGTCTCCCTCGCTGTATAATACAAAATCTCTGATTACAATTTAAATAATATTTGCAAATATTCAGCACTGACAAATGAACAGATGGAGTATGCCGTGTGTTCTATGTTTGCGGGTGGAGGGCTGATATCCAGTTGTAAACCTCATTGGAGTGGTTTACATCCCTAGGGGCACAGGGAGGGTGGTATGTGTTGTTCCTTACATCTGACACAAGGAGGAGTAATGGGGAAGCTCTTTGCAATCCACTGTGTCCCCTACATGGCTGGCCTATGGCCCAGTGATTAAGGATTTCCAGTGTCAGGATCATCTGTCAGTTTATGATCTGTCATTAATGCATGTCCTGACTAGCAACATAGTGTATTCTAATACCTGATATAGGATTTTAATGTTCCTTTTTCTTTACTGTAAAAGATTATTTTTATTTTTTTAATTTTTGAACCTTATACATTTGAACACTAGGTTGATATGACATAGGAGTTCCCCACACCCAAACACATTTGAATTCTGCACTATGCAGCTCTTCCAAAAAAAAATCCCTTAGGGGGATGGGCATTTTCCAAAGTATGTATTCATTACAAAAAATCAATGAAAAATAAACTGATTTACAAAAAATTCTTGCATTTTTTTCATTCTGAACACTGCAGCCACAGAATGATTAAAAATATGGTAACACAACAAAATTGCCCCTCTAAAAGTTCATTGTATAATAAAAATAACTTCAGCGAGTTTGACACCCACAATAGCCATACCATGTTTTCAGAGTGATGCTAGTCAAACTGATTGTCAAATGTAGAATCTATATATAACTTGCCTTCTCTTTGGCTCCAAGATGGATGTTATTGAGATGATCAGGCTTTGGTGACTAGCAAGGATGTGCTGCAAGAGAACAGGCCGGACTCAGATGAAATTATTTTTCCCTTTCTGTTGAGTTCAACAAACCAGTATTGAGAAATGGATCTGAATAATAACAGTCAAGGTTGAGCTGTCCCCACCCATTACAGAATCACTTGATAAATATAAGAATGGATTTATTGGATTTGAGGAATTTGGAGAGCCATTGTGGTGGATGAAAGAATTGATGCTCACAACTCTTTTTGTAAAGGGAATTTTCCTGGTTGTATCAAGCTCCTCCCTCCATCACCATGCCTGGCTTCCTAGTTGTCTGCATCTCATTTGTAAACAGCTCTCCTGGCTTTTAGACATGTTCGGTTGAATCTGTCTTCAGGTTCACCCAGATTCTTGCCTATTCAATGTCCTCTTAGAGTCTTTGATGCTTCTCAATCACCTTCCCATGACTGTACAGTGGATCACTTTCTCCTTTGTGCCACCACAGTTATCTTGAATTGTTTTCTTGGTCCTGCTGAGATGATGAGTCACTTTTCCTGCTTAAATCTTCATGTTCACTTTAGTTTACTGAGGGAATTGATTATAAAGTGTCTTGTGATAGTCTTTTTTGTTGGAGACACCAAATAAACGTGATTTCTTGCCTCACTCTCACTTAAAGAGGGTTTGTGTCCCCAACTAATTTGTCCAGTACAATCTCCTCTCAGATTTTCTCTCTTTTATAGATTTACCAATCTGAGTCTTGTTCCTGGAAATGCATAAACCAACAGTTTTTGTAGCAATAGTGCAGGTTCCTTTCTCTAGGAAAATAAAAATGTAAAAAATCATAATTACTCGCTTATACCCTGATTCGTATCTTTGACCCAATAAAACATGTTTTATACAACAAATGTAAAATACATTGGCACCCACTATAGAGCATGGAACTGTAAACCTTGCTTTGAGCCATGGGTGCTTGTATATGAGAGATATGTATTGCAAAAGAATCTATAATTGTTGGGATTGCTCCTTCATGCACATTTTATTTCAATAATATGAGACTTAAGTGCTAGGATCTTTGTAACTGTACAATTACACCATGAGTATTTGAATAATACTGGTCTGCCACTCTTCATTAATGAGAGATGTAAACATATTTGAAAGATGATAATTATTCAGTATTTGTGGGCAGACTGTTAAACTTTTTGTAATGTGAATGACCAGTTTACAGATATTCATGCATTTTCTTTTATGGTGTCATCAGACTCACTTCCTCTTTGTTGTATCTGACAAGAAAGAAATTCTCTTCTCTTTGTGTTCAGCTCCAGTTAAGGCGAATGGGCATACAGTTCCACCCTTATTTAAAAAAAACAAACAAACAAATTGCTGGTATTAATTTTAATCCATGAGAAAACTTGGGTGTTGTGACGTTGTGAGTATAATATAATATCTCACTGAAAGGTGACAGGGCCAGAAAGAGTTAATTAACTCAGAATGACCTTACCCATGGGTGAATTGTAGAAACTGGTTAGGAAGATATGTAAATTAATAGAGCTTTAAAATGCAAGTCTGCATTGTTAGAGGTAAAAGGGTAGATGTTTACTCAGGACTTGTGATGTAAGCAAACAAGTCTTGTCTATCACTATAGCTTTGATTCAAAGATCAAAAAAGGAATATTAACATTTAGGAAAATACTTGAGTGAAATAGTAGTATTGTCTATGTGTCTCTTTGAAGGTTGCGGTAACCTGTATTTGAACTGTTTAATGGATAAATTACCATGTACTAATTGCCAGGCTGTTTGGGAGAAGGAGTTAAGCTTATTGTTTTCTCAGGCCGAAAGGCTGCTGGAAATGTATAAGAACCCTGGGACATGATCCTACTTCATCTCAGATCTGCTTTGGGTTTCAAGAGGGGGAAACCTTAAGCCACAAGAATTGAGATCCCCAGTCGTTGAGCCACCCTGAATATGGACATTGCACTGTAACATATGGACTATTCCTAAAAGGACTTTTGGCAACTACAGGCTCACCTCTGCTATGTATCTGAACCTCAAGAATTGAATTCAAGTCTGTCTGTATATTGATCTTTTAACCAACACTTTCTCTTTTCTTTTTTAATAAATTATAGCTTAGTTAATAAGAATTGGCTATAAGCGTGTATTTTGGGTAAGATCTAAGCTATAATTGAACCTGAGTATGTGGCTGATCCTTTGGGATTGGAAGAACCTTTTCTTTTATATGATGAGATAAGATTTTCAGTAATCATCATCATATGTTTGATAGGTGTGTCTGGACAGAGGTCTGAGGCTGGGTACTTTAAGGGAACTGCATTGTTTGGACTTCTAAGTATCCAGTGAGGTACTATAGAAGCTGTTTTGTGCTGGCGCGGTAAATCTAAGTATTGGAATATCCACCCGCGTTTGGGATTTGTCTGCCCCGTTTTGTTTGCAGTTCACCCTGATTGAGTGACCTCAGCTGGCTCCCACAGGCAGCACCATCACAGCTGTGCAGTTTACCATTCCAGAAATTACAGTTGGCATGTTGTGGTGCTTTAAGAGATCTGTTCTGATGCCTTGAACAAACTTATTCTGCTCAACATTGTGAGAGAATAATTTCTAGCTAGCGACCAGCAGGATGACTTCTCTATGGGAGTTTTGCCATTGACTTCACTGGGGCCAAGGATTTCACCCCTGATCCTTCCAATATTTCTCAGTCAGTGATTGGCCTTTGCCATCTTGGCTGTATTGATATCCCCTTTACTTTTTGATGTTATGCTTGATTAATCTTGCAAGTGGACACTCAAGCATGGCCTTGGAAACTAAGTCCACAAGCCCAGGTCCCACAAAACTGAGCTTACAATTCAGTGTAGACATATCCCTGGTGACTTTAGGTGCAGCCAGAGCACTGGAGGGCCCCTTGGTGGTCTGTGGCAGAAGCTTATTGTGGGTATTGGCACAAGCATTAGTGGTGATATCTTGGAGCCCCTGTTGGGCACCTTGTTGACCAGTGGTGCGGAGGGTTCACTTATTACTAGGCATTTAGGTGGAGACAGGACTACTGCAGTTGGGCAATTCATGGGGAAGCTGGTAGATGCCTTGATGGTCAGTGGTGAATGGAGCCATTGATAGGACCTTCATAGCTAGTGGTTTGGCAGGGGAACTGGCTGGCCAGCCCTGGGTGGCAGACAGAACAGAGGAGAAAATGGAGCTCCTATTTGGTGGCTAATAGTTTGCTAAACGTTTGAACAGTCTCTTTGGACCATCCTCTCTTCTCCTGTTCTTAAAGAGCATGTCACGCCTCTCAGGGATAGCAGGGAGAAGGATTAAGCTGTGGCCTTGATATAGAAAACAAATAATCACTAGATTGTTCACCCTGCTAAACCCTAGAAATTAATTTTAGGAACTAAGAGTTTGTACACAATAACTCCTTTGGTATCAGAAACAATTTGCTCTAGGATGTCATTTAATGTTATCAAAATTACTTCAAACATAGCCAGTTAGTAAAATAAGGAGCACTGCTTTTCTGTGTGTTCATTTTCAGCAACACTTGTGCCCAGTACCACCTCGTGTTAGAGAGAGCTCTAAAGTGGATTTGCTGGGGAAGAGAGGTGGGTTGGGGAGCATTTGGACCTTGGTAAAGTATTAACCTTCTCTATCCTGAGACATTTTCCTGTAAATTTTCAGATCCCTCAGGACATGAAGCTGTTTGTAATTGTGCTATTGTGCCATACAAGGTGTACAGGGTCATGTGCAAAAGGAACGGGGTCTGAATATTTCATATAGGGCAACACATCTCATGGGTGTTCTTTACTTTTTGGATTTGGCAGTTTGTCACTGACTGATCTCACATCAGGCTGACTCATTTCCACTCCGCATCCAACCTCTCAATGGAGCTGATGCAATCATAGTACTTTCTCCGCTTTGCAAATTCAAAGCCTTTTCCTTTGCTATGTAGCTTGCTCCTGCTGTCTAGTCTTAAAAATCACTTCCCTGCCACTCTCGGAGGAAGGACCAAGATTGCAACCAGCAAATTACAGCAAGAACAAGCTGTCCTAGCACTGAATTTTTATTGCAATGTAATGAATTTCCATTATCAGGCAAAGAAACACCAGGTACTGTTCTGAGAGCAGTTTAAGACACATACATCATTACTGCCCCTCACTGAGTGACTAAAAATGTGAAAAGGGGCAGTCAGAATAAATTTAGGTATTTGCCTTATTAGAACAGGAACTGGTTTATATGAGCTGGTTCCTTGAGGAACTATAATAATTGCATCAGGGGTTGAATAGCAGAACTTTTTCCTGTGCAGCTGCTGTCACTTTTTTAGATAACGTAAGGATAAGAATGCAAATTACCTATTTAAAGAATGAAAACTTATTATTAAACTTGTTTTATATCCTTCTGCTGCATGGGGCAAGGAAAACACCCAGGATCTGATTAAGAAAAAGAGGAAAATTAACAGTTTGTTTTAAAAGTGAACACAGACTTCTAGACAATTCTAATAGTTTCCTAACCAAATTTTAATTCCATCTGTGAATCTCTTTGGAAAGATAAACCTGTTTCTGTCCCAGGATAATGAGGTATGCAATTTGTCAGCTCGTCCTGCATGCCCCATGTACTCTCTTTAGATATATTTGCCAAATATTCAATCTCTTCCATTGGGGGTAGTTAAAAGATGAAGGGATGAGCGCTACCTGTGTAGGGTGACAAGATGTCCTGATTGTATAGGGACAGTCCCGATTTTTGGAGCTTTTGCTTACATAGGCACCTATTACCTCCCATCCCCGTCCCAATTTTTCACACTTGCTATTTGGTTACCCTATACCTGTGCCAACATTTCCTCCTTGGGCTTGATACTTGGAATGGTTGCTTCAGAGCTGGCAGAGGTTATTTCCTCTGTGGAGGCCAAGCTGCAAATAAAAAGAATTCACAAAGAGCTGAGGATGTTTGTTTTAGCTTTCTATTAATTTAGCAAAAGCATGTTGAGGAGTAGATATGAGCAATATCATTTCAACTTAAAAGTGTGTGTGTGTGTGTGTGTGTGTGTGTGTGTGTGTGTGTGTGTGTGTGTGTGTGTGTGTGTGTTTCAAAAGGTGTATCTAGCTGGAGCTAATTCAACATCCGAAAACCTTGCCCACAAAATTCCTCATCATGGGAGCGACAAGGGGAGAAGATTACTGCTGTGCTGCCAAGATCTGGGTGAATGCTGCATGCTATTCTCCATAACTGTTCTATAGAACTCTTTAAGAATTTTGACATGACATGTATTGTAAGCACACCCCCTATCTGGTGTTCATTTCCCATAGATGTTCCAGCAAATGTGTTCAACAGCAAGACATAACAGCAAAATTTTAAAGGGAAATTGCAAAGTATTTTGGAAAGCAATTTTTCATTTCATAATTATGTAGATTCACAACAGAAATTGTCATGGAATAATTTCTAGCTAGTGACCAGCAGGATGATTTCTCCATGGTTAGTTGACTTAATTAAATTTATTTGACTCCTCTAACAGGAATAAGAAGAAACCTCTGAGTTGCTTCAGCAGGAGTGACCTTGGGCTGTCTTGTATCAGTCACTGGCATTGATGATCTCTTTGTAGATCTGGTGAACTGATGGAAGTGGGATTCTTCCCAGCCAATGGGGTGATGAAGGTGCCATTAACTGCTGAGGTGTTGACGTCCACTACATTCTGTAAAGTGAAATGACAGAATTATGTTAGAGGAGGTAAAATTCAGAGTCCTCCTATGAGTGTTGCCTTCAGTTGTTGTGCTTTACTTTTGGACTATCTAGAAATTGAGTCTTGGGGAAAGCCAGGAACATTATTAAATTTACTAGATTTTTCTCTCTATGGCCCAGGCCTAGCACTGTCACTCTTTGGTGAACCCGAGTGTCTGAGCCCCTGAGTCTTTAATAGTTGGAGTTCCTTCAACTGCATTTTCCTTCAAGGTTTAGGATATAGTTTCCATAGTTATTGTACCAACACCACCAGATTTTGGAGTCAGTTTTGACTTGATGTGTTACTTGATTCTATCACTTAACTTTTTTGTTCCATTTCCACATCTGTAAATGGAGGTTATGATCACTGTACTTTTCTTTGTAAAGCACTTTGACATTTCTGATGAACAAAAATATTGAGACTTCTATAGGTGCCAAGTAAGACTGAGATATCCTATGGGATCCTGGCAGAATTCTGGATTCAGAATTGGATTCAATTCTCTCTGTAAACTCTGGTTGGAAGGAGATGATGGGCGATCACTCATTACCCAGTATGTTCATCTTCCATGGGAGTTATGGGTCTTCAAGTGGCTAATAAGGCCAATCCTTGAACCACAAGTTCCATTACAATGAGGGCAGATGTTTTCAGGATCAACAGAAGGCTGTTGACCATGACTGGAGACCAGTCTCTCCTTCCTCCTGAGTCTCTTGTCCTCTTTGGCTTGTCAGCGAGCAAGTTCAAAATGCAGGGGACCATCACGTAGGACTTCACTCCATTTTAAGTGGTCCTGGGCAAGTGTCTCCCAGGTATCAATGTCAATATTAAATGTTTTTAAGTTGTCCTTCAGCAAGTCCTTACAATGCTTCCATTGTCCACTCACGTTACGGTACCCTTCTTTCAGCTGAGAGAACAGGACCTGTTTTGGGAGGTGTAAGGGTCTGTGTACGGGTCCCCTTGTCGGGTGAGGGGTCGCTCTTCACCTTCGGGGTGCCTGGGAACCAGGCCGCCCCACTACAGGAGGCTGAGTAGCCGTTCAGTCTTAAAGTCCACACCCTAAATCAGGGCAGGGCAACAGGCAGTAGTCCTAGGCTCAGACCCTCAGGCAGGGCTGAGCAAACAAACAGTACTTTAAGCCCGAGCCCTAGGTCAGGATGGGGTAACAAACAGTAGTCCTGGGCTCAGACCCTCAGGCAGGGGCTGAGCAGACAAACAGTAGTTCAGTTTGTCAAAGCCCAAGCCCTAGCTCAGGGCGGGGCAGCAACGGGTACAGGGCTCAGACCCTCAGGCAGGGCTGAGCAGAAGTTCAGTTTGTAAAGCCCAAGCCCTAGCTCAGGGCAGGGCAGCAACAGGTACAGGGCTCAGACCCTCAGGCAGGGCTGAGCAGCAAACAGGTAAGTCCAGGCTTTTAAGCCTGAAAGTTGGGGGTGAGGGGGAGACTGCCACCCATGAGGGGGGTGGCAGGGGGGACGCGGGCCCACCCACTCCACCGCGTCCCAGCCCGGGGCCCTAGCAGCGGCGTGGATCCACTGCAGTCAGTGGGGATCCTGGCCGCAACACACTGACATAGGCTCAGGGTCGGCGGCAGCCAGACTGGGGTCGGCTATCCCCGGGCCACTTCCAATCTCCCCCTCCATTGCTACCTGTGTCGTCGTGGCTTCGGCAGGGGGGTCCACCAGCATGGGCTCCTCAGGAGATGGGTGCACGGGTGGACTCGACTCCTCCTCTGGGTACCGGGCTCGGGGCAGGCTCGGCCAGTCCTCCTCTGGGTACCGGGCTCGGGGCAGGCTCGGCCAGTCCTCCTCTGGGTACCGGGCTCGGGGCAGGCTCGGCCAGTCCTCCTCTGGGTACCGGGCTCGGGGCAGGCTCGGCCAGTCCTCCTCTGGGTACCGGGCTCGGGGCAGGCTCGGCCAGTCCTCCTCTGGGTACCGGGCTCGGGGCAGGCTCGGCCAGTCCTCCTCAGCAGGAGCTCTGGCACCAGCGTCTGTCCTCTCCAGCGGCTGGGCCACAACTGAGCGTTGGGGCCGGGACTTTATACTTCCTGTCCCGCCCCTTGACTTCCGGGGGACGGGGACAGGCGGTGGTGACTCCGCCCACTTCGGCAGCTGTGCTGGTTCAGCCCCCTCAGGTTCAGCTGGGAGCCAGGCCGCCTCACTACAGGAGGCGATGGTCTGGTATCCAGACAATGTGACCAGTCCAGCGGAATTGCTGACAGATGATCATTGCCCTGATACTGGTGGTCTTTGCCTCTTCCAGAACACTAATATTGGAGCACCTGTCTCCCCATTTGATCTTCAGAATCTTACAAAGGCAGCGTTGATGGTGCCTCTCAAGGACTTTCAAATGGTGTCTATAGATTGTCCAAGTTTTGGACCCATACAACAGTGTTGGGAGAATAACAGCTTGATAAACAAGAAGCTTGGTGTCTGCTCGAATGTTGTGATCTTCAAAGACCCTGTGCTGTAAACAAGAAAAAGCTACACTGGCACAGCTGAAGCGATGTTGAATTTTTGCATCAATATCTGCCTTGGATGAAAGATGACTTCCAAGGTAGAGGAAATGATCGACATTCTGCAGTGCCACTCCATTGATTTTGATAGATGGGGCATGTACAACCTCATTTGGAGAGGGCTGATAGAGCACTTTAGTCTTCTTGATATGAAGAGTGAGACCAAGACATGCATAAGCAGCAGCAAACATATTCAAGATAGTTTGAAGAACTTTCTCAGAGTGGGCAAAGATTGCATTGTCATCAGCATACTGAAGTTCCCCAAAGATGTTGTGGAAATCTTAGTCTTGGCTTTCAGCCTGCTAAGCCTGAAAAGCTTTCCATCCATTCTGTAAGTGATTTCAATGCCAGGTGTAAATTTCCCAGCAATTCGGTAAAGGGTGACAGCAATAAAAACTGCAAACATGGTTGGAGTAATGATACAGCCCTGTTTGACTCCTGTTTGTACTTTGAAAGGTTCACTCTGGGAGCCAGTGTTGTTCAGAACAGTCGTGTTCATGTTATCATGAAGCAATTTTAGGACATTGATGTATTTATCTGGACAGCCAGTCTTGGAAAGTACAGTCCAGAGAGCACAGCAATTCACTGAGTCAAAGGCTTTAGTTAGATCAATAAAAGCCATTTACAGTGGTCGGTTTTACTCCCAACACTTTTCTTGCAGCTGCCCTGCTGTGAAGATCATATCTGCAGTTCCATGACATGGTCAGAAACCACTCTGTGACTCTGGTAAAATTTCTTCTGACGGGGCAGAAGGTGAGTTGCAAGGATCCACACCAGAACTTTGCCTGCAGTGGGTAGGAGGGAGGTACCACGATAATTTCCACAATCCACTTTATCCCCTTTCTTGAAGAGGGTGACAATCAAGGCATCCCTCATTTCACTGGGTATCTCCTCTTTTTTATCCAGGTTTTAAGGATAAGCAGGTAAAGCTGCCGAATTAGCTCTGGTCCACCGTTTTTGAAGATTTCAGCGGGGATCCCATCTAGACCTGCTGCCTTGTTGTTCTTCTTTTGTGTGGTGGCATTGTGCACCTCATACAAATTGGGAGGGTCTCCAAGCTCGTCCCTAAATGGTCATTGAGGGATTTGCTCAAGGACTTCATCTACAACCATGGAATTGCAGTTAAAGAGATCTTCAAAATGTTCTTTCCAGCGAGAATTGATGACTTTGTTGTCCTTCAGAACTGTGGTTCTATCCTTTAGCGCGAAGAGGATTCATACCATGACAAATTGGCCCATAAACAGCCTTGGTGGCACTAAAGAAACTACGTGTATTGTGGATGGCCGTGAGATGTTGGAGTTCTTGCGCTTTCTCAGTCCACCATTTGTTCTTAAGTTCTCTGGTTTTATGTTGTACTTCTGCCCTCACCTTGGCATGGGCTTCTCTCTTTATATTACAATTTATGTCACTCTGACAAGCACAAAATGCCATTCTCTTCTCATTGATGAATTGCTCAATTTCAGCATCATTCTGTCAAACCAGTCCTGATGTTTTCTGGTGTGGTAGCCTACGGTTTCCTCACAAGCATTGATGATTACTGCTTTCAACTGGCTCCAATGTTCCTCAATTTATTCTGGAAACTCTGATGGGAGCTTTTCTTCTAAGACTGGTTGGCAGTGGCCACGCTTAATAGGGTCCTTCAAATCTTGAACTCTCAGTTTGTGTCTGACCTGCTTCTTTGCAGCCTCCATTTAATTTTCATTGTGGATCAAATAAGGTGATGATCAGTCCAACAGTCATCAGCACTTGTCATTGCTCTTGTGAGAAGTATGTCACTACGATCTCTGGTACAAACTATGACATAGTTGAGGAGATACCAGTGCTTTGACGGTGGGTGTCTCCAAGATGTTTAGAACTTTTCCTTTTGTCGGTAAAGGGTGTTCGTAATAAGTTCATGTTCAGCACACTTGGTCAGGAGCAGAATTCCATTTGAATTACTTTTGCCAACTCTTTCTTTCCCAGTTGTTTCTTTCCACAGGTCTGAGTCTCCTCCAACACGTGCATTGAATTCCCTGAGCAGGATGATCTTGTCTGCTGTAGGGGTCTCCAATAAAATGGTTTCCAACTGAGAATAAAAATCTTCTTTTACATTGTCATCAGCATCCAGTATTGGTGCATAGGTGCTCACAATAGTTGCCTGTTGATTTTTGGTGAGCCTCAATCGGAGTGTCATAAACCGCTCATTGATGCCAACTGGTACCTCAGAGAGGCACCTTACGAGCTTGTTCTTTATAACAAAGCCCACTTCATGCAATCGGGGTTCATCTATAGATTTTTCCCTTCCAGAAGTAGGTGTATTCTCCTTTCTCCTCCATCACCTGTCCTTCATCAGCTCTTCTAGTTTAGGACAAAGCAGCAATATCTATGTTAAACCGACTCCATTCATGAGCAATAATGGCTGTACGTAGGTCTAGTCAGTCACTGTTTGAGTTGTCCATGAGGGTACATATGTTCCAAGTTCCAAAGTTGTAAATTTTCTTACAGGAGATAGTGTTGATGTGGTACATGTATTTTATGAAATAGGATGGCTTAAAATCTGCAGAGACCTGTTGTATCATGATGGTTAAAGTGGTTTAGCATACTGCCCTGAGGCGTATGACAGATGTGGCAGTTCTTACAATATATTTGGGAGATCTTACTGTATTAAGTTCATGTATCCTTGTGGACCAGGGATTGTGTGTAATTCTATGGCAAGGGATGGAGACTACAGCCCTCCAGGAACTAAGAACAGTGGGAAATGTTTAGGCAAATTCACTCAGGTTATAAGACCTCCAGAGAGCTACCACGGCTTGGAGATGCTCACATATACTAGTTAAACCTGGATTCTCCAAAGATCAACAGACAAAGAAGGGACTTCTGGATAAATAACCTGAGTTTATACTGACTCAGAGGATTTTGTCTGATCCAGCAAATGGACAGAACCTTCTGTCCAAGAGGGGTCCCAATCCTTTACAAGATTTGGAAGGACTTTGGCCTACAAGTGCCCTATAAGACTGATAGGTGACATCTGGTAAGCTTTTAGCAGGCATGTAAGTTCTTGTTTTAGTAAGTTTTCTCTGTAATGATTTTACCTTGAGAATAAATGTACTTGCTTAGAAATAGCTGTATGGTAATTTCCAACTGCTGGCAATGTAGAGCTGCTCATAGCACTCCAAGAGCAACCAACTCACAGATGCTGTTCAGTTTAGGCAACCTGTCTTAAAGGGGAATATCACAGTGTAGGCTGGTGAACTGAGCTGCCCAGAAAAAACATTTGGGAGGGAGAGAGAAACGTGGGTCTCTGCCCAAGACAGGCAATGTCTGACAGCTGGAAGCCTACAGTGGGTGCCCTTGGTGGACCACAGAAAGGGAATACAGGTACAGTTGTCCTGAATGGTGACAAAGCAAACTAATATAGACTGGATCCTTTACTACAGTGTTCTTCCTTGTATGAAGATTATTCTTAATGATACAGTGTACTGCAAAAATCTGTTTTTTGAAGTTAAAAGCATATGAGGAAGCAGAGAGCAAAGAACTGCAGCAAGCTTGTTTATCCATTCTAGTATGTACAGTTGCTGAGGTCAGAGCATGTTTCTATCTGCATCTACATTTATGCAAAACATTTCAAGCAGAAGCCACAAGAGAGAATCCATAACATTTGGAAAAAAGGCTTTCATAGCAGGTTCACGGTACTGTGTGTACTTAGACAGAGTTGCCTTGTTTTTCAGCACAAGTGACTAATGGGTTACCCATTTAAATACTGTCATAAAGAAACTAGATCTTGAAGAGCTGTTAGATTTCAGAAATGCCTTGAACCTGCTCCTGTATCTTATGTGGTAAGCAGTGACATGAGTGGCACACAGTATGACAGTAATATTGTGCTAGCGTTGAATAGAAGTCAGAATCCCTGCTGTAAAACTCTATAAAATGGACATAATTTCCATCAGGGTGGATCACTAGTCAGGAAGACTCAATTTAATCATGGATTTCTACATAAAAGTGCATTCTTGTTGGTTGTCATAACCTTAATACATATTCTTCACAACTCCGAGATAGATGTAGGTTTCATTTTAGAAGGTACACACCGTACATTGTGATTTATTTTGAAAACTTTTCAAATTAGTTTTACAGCTATATCAGAAAATGAATAATTGTTTGGTTATTTCATTTACCAAAGGTAATTGAAGCAGATATTTATGAAGTCATTGGAAGGTGAACGATCTCCAATTCATCAGGTTAATCATTAATATTTGGAGGATTTTCTTGCCATGCTGTATTAGGAGGAAACATCACCAGATGGACATTTAAATTGTTTTATTTGACTAAAACAACAACATTGTGTGTTATGGATTTTTTTTCTTCAACAGCAAACATATAATATTTTAACAAAAAAAGCATATGAATGTTTCAATTTAAACATTCAAGTTTCCTTATTAATTGTTTTTAACTAAAATACTTAAATGAAATATTTAAAAAAAATTAAATAGACTGTCAGCCAAGTCAACATGAGAAACTTAAAATATTGGCTTCTGCACTAACTCAATCATCTTCACCTTCATTTTCTTGTTTGTTCATAATCTGGAAAAGAAAAACAAGCTTTCCTACTTTTTCAGGTCCCAAACGATTTCTCAATTTAGAATGAATTAGTACAAAGGAAGAAAATATTCTTTCTACACCAACAGAATCATAGACTTTAAGGTCAGAAGGGACCATTATGATCATCTAGTCTGACCTCCTGCACACTGCAGGCCACAGAATCTCACCCACCCACTCCTGTATCAAACCTGTGTCTGAGCCATTGAAGTCCTCAAATCATGGTTTAAAGACTTCAAAGTGCAGAGAACCTTCCAGCAACCGACCCGTGCCCGACGCTGCAGAGGAAGGTGAAAAACCTCCAGGGCTTCTGCCAATCTGCCCTGGAGGAAAATTCCTTCCCGACCCCAAATATGGCGATTAGCTAAACCTTGAGCATGTGGGCAAAACTCATCAGCCAGACACCCAGGAAAGAATTCTCTGTAGCTACTGCTATTAAAAGTGAGATTATCACTTCAACAGTCTCTGAATCCAAGTGCTTAAGTGACTTCTACCAGTTCACTGGTGTGACTTTCTTTAAAACATCAGCAAAAAAATATTTCTTGAATGGTTCACCCTTAGCTCTGAAGTTTATTATAATTGGCATTATGGAGGGATGATTGCTGGATGTCCATGTCATAGCCAACTCCTCCTCTTCAGCAGTTAAGGTTTGACCTTGGGCCTGAGTATTGAGAATATTTGCAAGAAAATGAGCTGGAGATTGTTCTTGTCCCATTTGTTTTTTTAATGCTTGTAATTTAACTCTGTCATTGCATATTTCTCTCTTTAAGATCTCACTCAGCTCCTTCCAAATTTCAACAGCATCAGCAATAAAACAGCTATTTTCTTGCATTTTGTTCAAGGCTACAGAAATAGGCTTCAGGGTACTCAGCATGTGTTCAACATTTCTCATAAGCCCAATGTTGAGAACTTTGGCTGTGACAGTGCCATCTATTTTTTTTTTCAAGTTTTGTTTACAAATGGTCATCAGATTAGGCCAGCTCTTGATATAGCACTCAAAACAGCAAAGAATCCTGTGGCACCTTATAGACTAACAGACGTTTTGCAGCATGAGCTTTCGTGGGTGAATACCCACTTCTTCGGATGCATCACCCACGAAAGCTCATGCTGCAAAACGTCTGTTAGTCTATAAGGTGCCACAGGATTCTTTGGTGCTTTTACAGAACCAGACTAACACGGCTACCCCTCTGATACTTGACACTCAAAACAGTCCACTACTGAGTTCCATTGCATGTCTTGTGGGGAGAGTTTTTTCAGATCAGCTGCTGCAAAGTGGTTGTTACAGAGGTATTTTGCAATTTCAACATCATTAGCCTTTATTTTTGGAACACTGGTCTTTGGCTAGGATGTGCATCAAATGAGCACTGCAACCGTATGTTGTTAGCTTGGGACTCTCTTCTAAATAATTTCTTCTCATCTTGGATATATTTGCAGCATTGTCTGTGACTAAGCTGTGTACTAGACATTTGAATTTTTTTTCCACAGTTTATTATAGCTTTTACTGCTACTTCTTGTAAGTATTCTGCTGTGTGTGCATTTCCTGATGTATCAATTGTTTCTGTAAGGAAGACAAAGACATTCCCTTCTTCTGTTGTCACATAAGCACATACAACAGGATCATTGTGGACATTGCTCCACTCATCAAGACTCGAGTTAACAATTTTACCCTCTAAACTTTTTGCACACTGCTCAATTTCTCTTTCATACACTTTATCCAGAAATTTGCCTGCAACAGCTGCTCTGTTGTGTGGCCTGTATCCTGGTCTTAATGACTGAACCATGTTAATGTAGTGTGGGTTCTCAATCATATGGAAAGAAGTTTGTTGCATAAACAAACCGGGCAATTTTTTCATCAATTACCTCTTTTTGTAATCTGCTGGTTCTTATCACAAACTTATCTATGGTTGTTTCTGGATGATGGAGATTTTTTTTTCTTTTTGCTACCCGTGATATGCTGTGGCTATGTAACATACATGATGTGACTGAAACACTATCATTGGCAGATAACTATAGAAAATGATGGCGATCTTGAAGGTGGATAGTTTTCAGAATCCTGTATGTTGAGGATGGATTCTCCTAAACAAAATAAGTCAATGCAGTTATTTAATTATTATTACCATACTGCTCACTTAGTATTAGTCATTGCATTCACTGACAGTACAGGAGTTCAGTTAGCTGAAAGAGAACCCAGAATCATCATCTGTTTTTTTAAGCCTCTGTCTCCGAAGTGATGTTAGAATAGCCTATATGCTAGACTGCACACAGATTGCAGTAAATTAATAATTTATTAAAGTTGCAAAATCAAGCACTCAAAATTAGAAAATGCTAGAATCAAGGTTGCCTGTGCAACCTTAGTTTAGCCCCCATTGTGTTTGTGTGCATTATGATAGTCTTTAATTATATAATCCCCATGCTGAAGTCCCAGTCTCCACCTTCATCCCCGGGCTTCTCATCTGATCTGTTTTGCTTCTCTGCCCTCTTCCCCCATCACCTCCAGGCCCTTGTCCAGCCAGTTCCCACCACCACCTGGGCTCCTCATCCTATCTGTGTCCCTGACCCGCACCTCATGTGCTCACAGGTTTGCACTCCCATGCTCCTTTCCCAGCCTCACCAGATTCTTATTCCCTCTACATTAGAGTTGGGTGGCTCCTTGGACCCAGAATGGGGAGCATTGAAAATGTGGGGGTGGGGAAGAGAGTGTACCTGACTTCAGTTCCTGTGCTTGGCAGCACAATTGCCTGGAGAAACAATTGCGGAGAGAGTCTTGCTTAGCCCCCACAGCCCAGCCCAGTCCAGACACACACTTTGGAGAATTGAGCTAAGAAACTAACACATTTTAGAGAGACAAGGTGAGCGAGGTTATATTTATATATATTTTTATGTTTTTTTTTTATTGGAATAACTTTTGTTGGTGAGAGAGACAAGCTTAAACCGAGCTGCTCTTCCGATCTGGGAAATATACTCAGAGTTACAGCTAAATAAAAGGTGGAACAGGTTGTTAACATATATTTCAAGGGGCTGGTGAAGTGGTCTGTTATCACCCCTCCATTCACAGCGGGGAAAGGAAGGGACACCAGAATGAAAATCCTCCACCACTACCAAATATTAAGTCCTAGCTCCAAAGCATGGAGATACCAGAGCTCAACAAAATGACTGGAAGAATATTTTTAACATAGGCAAAACAACATATTATGGATTATTTTTGTCTCCTCTGTTAATGGAAGGAATGTGGTCCATGACAGGAAGAATGGGAAATGTCCATGGATTTTTATATCTGCTTTAATTTGACTGTCCTTGGTTGCTTCAAGGCTTAAACTAGACTTGTACAATGATGAAGAAGCCGCGTGGGGGGGGAGGGTGTAGGGGTGTATTACCCCACATCTGCCTAATGTGAGATTACTTACGCCTTCTTCTGAAGCATCTGGTATTGGCCAGGGTCAGGCATAGAATATTGGAATAGGAGGATGTAACAAGGTGCAGACTCACCACTGCTGCACCTCCTGCTGGCTCGCTCTGGAAATTAGCTCATTCAGCTGTGGAACATCCTCTGCAGGTGGCATCTTGCCCATTGTCAGCTCGGCTTTGCTGTCTGGGACCCACATTGCTTCCTGGCTTGCGGCATCCTCTTCTGGACACAGCCCTCCAGCTGTGCCCCACTCAGTTCTCTCCCCTTCTGGGGGTATCTGCAATCCTCGGTCTGGACCTGTTCTTGTGGCCAACTGCAGCCCCAAAGTCCATCCCCTTGCCTCAGGGGCAAGCCACGGTCTGCATTGGGCCACACTCCTCCATGGGCAGCAGGTACAGTGTAAGGGGGGACCCAGGCCCACCCACTGCTCTGGGTCCCGGCCCAGGGACCCTCTGGCAGCAGCCATGTCCTGTCCTTCTTCTCTTCCCCCTACTACTCGCGCTTCCTGCGCCACTTCCCTTTGGCCTTTGCACCTTCTCGGCCCTTTCTTTCAGGGGCCTCACCCTGGCAGGTATCAGGCTGGAGCTTTCCCTCTGCTCCCCTGAGCCTGCCCAGCACTGCTCTGTCCAAGGTACTACCACCTTACCTCAGGACCAGTCCTCCTCCCTTGCTAGTCAGGGACAGACTGCTCTCTCTTCTCTGCTGAGGCCTTTATATAGGGCTCAGCCTGGCCTGATTGGCTGCTGGTCTGTGCAGCCTCTCTGGCCTGTTCCAGCCCTTTTTCTCATGGAGTGGGGCAGCCGCCCCACTACAGTGGAATATGGGTCTGCTCCAGTATGGCATTTCCTACCTTTTTGTTACAGAGCTGTTACAATAAAACAAGCATTTTTTTCCTTGTTTGGCACTCTACTTAATGAGCGTAAAACTGTTGTATTTAATGAGACATCTCATTTGAAATCCAACCAAACTGTTATATGTGTTATACATTTACTGCAAGAGAAGCCTGCAAATCACAGTAGCTCTTCACATCTTACAAGAAGCAAACAGCCTGTCTCCACATCAGTTTTAATGGGAAACTGACCAAGTCAGAGTCCACCTGTATAAACCTAAAAGGTTCTCTAAGTTATACAAAGTTTAGTCACTTTGCAGTGCTGTGAGTGTTGAACACTAGTTTGGAGCAAGAAAGAGGTTTTAAAGTTAAGAATGGCATTTTGTGGTGGAGTTCTGTTCTCATACTCACAGGGAAGTACTGTGGCCACTCTCACAGCCAGATAATAAGCTTACACTCCACCTGAGTTCTATAAGAACCCTGACGCTATAGGCTATGTGGGGGCTGGTCCACACTAGCTCTTTAAATCGAATTTAGCAGCGTTAAATCGAATTAAGCGTGCACCCGTCCACACCAGGAAGCCATTTAATTCGACATAGAGGGCTCCTTAGTTCGACTTCGGTACTCCACCTCGACAAGGGGAGTAGCGCTAAATTCGACATGGCTATGTCGAATTAGGCTAGGTGTGGATGCTAATCGATCTTAGTAGCTCCGGGAGCTATCCCACAGTGCAACACTCTGTTGACGCTCTGGACGCCAGTCGGAGCTTGGATGCTCTGACCAGCCACACAGGAAATGCCCCGGGAAAATTTGAATTCCTTTTCCTGTCTGGACAGTTTGAATCCCATTTCCTGGTTGCTCATCGGGGCGAGCTCAGCAGCAGCGGCAACGATGCAGAGCTCTCCAGCAGAGGAGTCCAGGCAATCTCAGACTAGAAAGAGGTCCCCAGCATGGACTGACCGGGAAGTCTCAGATCTGATTGCTGTGTGGGGCGATGTGTCTGTGCTTTCGGAGCCGCGCTCCAGCAAACGGAATGCAAAGACCTTCGAGAAGGTCTCCAAAGCCATGAGAGACAGAATATACAGCCGGGATGCAATGCAGTGCCGCATGAAAGTCAAGGAGCTGAGACAAGGCTACCAGAAACTCAGAGCGGCAAACGGACGCTCCGGAGCCCAGCCCCAGACATGCCGCTTCTACGAGGCACTGCATGCCATTCTCGGTGGGTCTGCCACCACTGCCCCACCAGTGTGAGTGGACTCTGAGGATGGGATAGTATCGACGGACTGTTCCTCGGAGATGTTCGCAGATGGGGAAGATGAGGAGGATGAGGCAGTCGACGGCGCTTTCCCCGACAGCCAGGATCTCTTCCTCACCCTCTCTGAGATCCCCTACCAACCCTCCCCAGACGTTACCACGGACCCTGAATCGGGAGAAGGATCAGTCCGTAAGTGCTTTAAACAAGTTAACATTTATTTATTAAAAGCAGCTAAGACCAACGAGTTAACATTTTTTTAGTAACTAAACAGGGAGAGACATTAGGAGAACAGAAGGTCTACATACAGGGGGATGGAACTTTTATCTTCATAAGAGATCTCCAGAAAACTCTCCTGGAGGTAATCTGAAAGTCTATGCAGGAGGTTCCTTGGCAGAGCTAGCTTATCGTGTGCCCCGAGGTAGCACACTTTGCCGTGCCATGCTATAAGCTGGAACTCCGGGACCATTGCCCTCACGAGCATGGCAGAGTAGGCCCCTGGGTTGTGGTGGCTTTCTTCCAGCATGCGCGCTCTCTCTGCCCGTGAGCACACTCCTGCATGAAATTAGAGTAATTGGGGTATTATTAGTAATGGGAGCGCTTAACTGTTCCTTTGCATAACAAGAAGCCTCACTTAACAGCCACGTGCTGCAGTCTACAGAGTGGCAGCATACAGGGATCTTTCCCAGTGAACAGCCGTGAGGGGGTGCAACAGGGTCCGAGTTTATGCTTTCAGGATTGCCTGCATCAAGAGGACAGAGCTGTACATTCACTTCTATGAATCCAAAAGTGTTTGGCTTACCATGCCTTGCTGCTACACGAATTCTTCTTTCCTGCAAAGGTTTTCTGATCTGCAGCCCAATACACCAGGCAATGAAAGCGCATTCAGAGAAATCGAACTTTCCATTAGTGAGTGCGCATGAGACAGGTGCTGTGCATACTCTTGTTCACAGACACCGAGTAGACTATGTTTCTTTGTTTAAAAAATGTATCATTGTAAGAAATTCACTACCTTTTTGACATCACACAGGTGCAACTGTATCACGACCTGATCCACCATGCCCCTCACAGATGATGGCGCAAACTAGAAGGCGTAAGAAAAAGACAAGGGACGAGATGTTTGCTGAACTTATGGGCTGCTCCAGAGCCGAGGCGGACCAGCAGAGCCAGTGGAGGGAGAACCTCACTCAGCAGCACCGCTCACTCTGCGAACGGGAGGACAGGTGGCGTCAGGAGGACCAGCAGGCGACTCAAACGCTGCTTGGACTAATGAGGGAGCAAACGGACAAGCTCAGGCGCCTTGTCGATGTTCTGCAGGACCGCAGGCAGGAAGACAGAGCCCCCCTGCACTGTATCTGCAACCGCCCACCCCCGCCTCAATCTCCAATCCCCCCCTCATCAAAATAACAAGAAGGAGGGTCACCAGGGGCCGTGAAAACTGTCACTGCACCACAGGACAGTGTTAAATTATCCAAAAGCTATCAGTCACTACATTTTGAAAAGTCCTTCCCTTACTGTGTTGTTGACTATTAAAAGTAGTTTTCTGTTACTTACCTTTTCCGTCATGGTTTTTTACACAACGCTGTGTTAGATGTCTTGGGTGGGTCGTTGGGTGGTTGAGGGGGTAGTGTAATGCATAGGACAGTCACCTTTAGCAGGGTACAGAGACGGGGGCTGGATGAGCAGCATGTCACACTCATAGTGCAGTCAGTAGGCGGTTAGCTGGTATGGGAGGTGGTTTGCAGGTTTTCTGTCGTTGGGGGTGGTATGTGCATTTGTAGCGGGGGGGGGTTACAGATGTCATGCAACGGTCCCTGTAATGGACCGCAGAGCCACGCAGCAGAGGAATCTGTATCCGTCCTCCCCCGCAACAAGGCCACATAGCCCCCGCACACAGAGTCCAAAAAAGGAGGGATGGCAGGATCCGTTGAAACAACCAGTCCAGCACTGCTGACCGGTCTGGGAGCGGGAGCATGTCAAACCTCGACTTTAGAGGCGGTCTTTACATGACCACACACCCTACCCAGCACAGTGTGCTTCCCAGTTTCAACCCTTTAACGCAAAGTCATCAATAAAGACACCGTTGTAAAGCTACAGTGGAGCACGTACTTTAATTTTTAAATGTGTGTTAGAAGTTGGGGAAGCGGGGTGGACGGGGTATGTAACTGCAGAGGCTAGTCAACAGTAACTTGGTAAAGAAACAGGGGCAGGTTCAGCTTCAGTTTCTTCACAGAGAACAGTCACAGTTCACGCTGCTCGCTGCTCGCTGGTACTTGAAGAATTCCTTGTCGCTGTGCAAGGTGCCTGCATAGGGCGTGACGAGCCAGGGCATTAGCGGGTAGGCTGGGTCCCCTAAGATCAGTATGGGCATCTGCACATCCCAAGCGTTATTTTGTGGTCCAGGAAGAAACTACCTTCCTGCAGGCGTCTAAGCAGACCAGAGTTCCAGAAAACACGCGCGTCATGAACTTTGCCAGGCCACCCGACGTTGATGTTGGTAAAACGTCCCCCATGGTCCACCACTGCTCGGAGCACCATTGAAAATTAGCCAAATTTCTCAGCAGCTGACTGCGGAAGAGGTGGACGATAAGTTGCGAGGAGCTGACAGCGGCCACAACTGCAGCGGGATCCGTGCTCGCAGTGCTGTGGTGCCCGCGCTGTCACTGAGAAGAAAAGTGCACGAACAGATTGCCAGCTGGCGCTTTCAGGGAGGGATGCTGGGCGTGATTGACGGTTCAATGATGACAGTTACCCAAAACCACCCTCCACACAATTCCCCCCCCCCCAGCATGCATTGGTGGGAAATCCCAGCATTCCAATGGGCGGCGGGGAGTGCGGGAACTGTGGGATAGCTTCCCACAGTGCACCGCTTCAAAAGTCGACGCTTCGCCCGTTACTGTGGACTCACACAGTCGAATTAGTGTATTTATTGTGGATACACAACTTCGACTTCATTAGGTCGATTCCAGAAATTCGAATTAAGATGAATCGAAATAGTCTTGTAGAGTAGACGTACCCTGGGAGAGTAACTGAATCAAGTCTGAGTTGGGCTTCACTGACTGAGTCTGTTCTCATACAATCAAGTGCTAGGAATTGTGTGAACCAAGTTCTGAAGTAAGCTAAAATGTTTCTATATCAGCTTGCTCACGTACTTTGAAATAACCTTGCTTGCTTATTTATTTATTTCTAATTTGCCTCCAGATTATTAAAGATTATTACTTCATATTGAGCCCTCAAGGCAGGCAGTCAAGCACCTCAGGCTTTTTTGCCCTCCCCTCTATGGGTATGACCAATGGAGTGCTGATGCAGGCCCTTGTAGGGTCTAGTCTGATAAGGGAGTCAAATAGAGTGGCACTTATCCCAAGCACAAAATTTCCCATAATGTATTGTCCAATGTTTTCTTAAAATATCCACAGTTTTTGTTTAGTTCTCCTTTTAGAATGTGTGAACCATTCTAAAACATTAACTAACTCTTCTCTCCAGTTCATTCAGTCCCATCGATCTTTGAAGCTCATGTTTAAAAAAAAATAATTAACATTTAATTAAGAAACTGTTGCCAAAATGACTGACAGTTCTGCATTTACGATAGTTGATCTTAACACATGATCTGAAAATGTTTTGACCTACAGTATATATGTTTGATTAAAGGAGCTGATATTTTTACAATTTCATGGCCCGTAACTTGAATAAATTCAAGCTGTACAGGGTTGGGTGTTTGAGGTAGTTTTTGGTGGTGGAGTTTTGTTTCCGGTTTGTTTTTTTTGGAGGAGGGGTGTTGCATATTTCCTGTCAAATGTTTTTAATGAGATTTCATTTGGGTATCACACGTTTTCTGAATACGTCTTTTGATGTAGTTTCTTGGTGATATGTCCAAGTAAATTTTGAAAATGTAGTACAACCTGGGGCTCTCGGGTTTCAGACTTCACCAACCTGCTTGCCAACTCGTGATATCCATCTTTTCACGTTTAGGGCATTTGTTATGTCTGTCAGAACTACACATTCTTAGCACCAGTTTCATTTTGTCTTCAAAAACATATGCATCATTCTCCAATTTTGTGGGAAAATTAGTTTGGAAATAAGGCACTTTTTAAAATTAGAGTGGCAGGTATTCCAAAAAGGCAAAAGAAAATTATAACTATCCTGTGCCCTTCTTACCTTTGTACCAGCACATCTATCTATATAAAATGAAAAAAAGCTGGAGTTATAACAAAGGTTAATTTTTACAGCCATTCACTATGAGATCTCAAAAAACACACAATGCTTGAATTGTGATTAATCTGTGGTACAGGAAGTTCACACCTCAGACTTCTTATTGATTTATTAATAAAGATAGGGGAAAAGTTGATGCACGATGTCAATTTTTATAGCATAAATCTCTTCCCTCAAACCACCAGATCAAGTGCTGGCCGCAGCATGTTATTAGTCACTATTGAGGTCTTCATTGAAGAATAATAGTTGTGACCATAGTAAACATTTTAAAAGTTCATTATTTATATCATGTCCACTCATTAAAATGGCACTAGTACCATGGTGTCATGTAGTAAATTTGACTCCATTTAACATGACATAGTCTGGGCACTTTGAGAACCAAGACAAAATAGGAGAAAAACAAGGTCATATTATGAAATTGTCTGGGAAGATGTGAAGGAGTCAGTATTTCCATTAAAGGCCAATCATGGGATTAACTGTCTCATTACCTGAGTTGTTTACAGTGATGGTGTAGTGGTGTTAGTCCCAGGAGAGAGAAGATGGGTGAGGCAATATTTTCTACAGGACAACTTTTGTTGATATGAGGGACAAGCTTTTGAGCTTACATAGAGCCCTTTCTTCAGGTCTGGGAAAGGTATGCAGAGCATCACAGCTAAATACAAGGTGGAATAGATTGTTCAGCATAAGTAGCTGACACATTGTGAGAGACCATTTGAGGTGAAGTGGCCACTTAACACCTCTGCAGTCATATGACAAAAACAGGGGTTAGTGAGTTACAGATTGTAATAAATCAACAATCCAGTGTCTTTATAAAAAGACCATGATTTTTGGTGTCTAGCAAAGTTATGAATTTAAGCTCCAGGCTCGTCTTTAGAAGGTGCTGTACAGATTTCCTTTGAGGATTAGAGGTCAGATATGGAGTGATTGCTTTGTGAAAAGTGTTTGCTCATGAATGATATGGTGTTTTTTGTCTTGTCTTGTGTGAGTTCATTCAAGAGTGTACTGATTGTCTTGTTTCACCCACGTATTGGTTATTGGGGCATTCAGTGCACTGGATGAGATACATCACATGTTGTGATAGGCATGTGTAAGACCTATGGATCTTGAGAGTTGTGTTGTTGGGGATATAATCATCATATCAGTGGAGATACATCTGCAGGTTTTACATCACTTATGGCAGCGTCTGGTGCCACTTTGAGTTAGTGGGTTCCTGGTCTGTAGGGAGCTTGCTTCTAATGATGAGCTTGGCAAGGTTAGGGGGCTGTTTAAAGGCCAGAAGAGGGGATTCTGAAAAGATTTATTTCAGGATGGGGTCTCCATCAAGTATGGTTTGTAATTGTTTAATGATAGCCCATAGGTGTTCCGACATGGGGTAGTAGGTGACAACTAGGGGTATCCAATCGGGTGGAGGGTTGGCTTATAATGAAGCAGGTTCTCTTGGGGTATTTGAATGGCCCGTTCCATAATGCAATGTACTTCTCTGGAGGGTCCTTGTTTGGTGAAGGCAGTTATAAGATGTATCCTGGATTTTCTCTTTGGAACATATTCTGTGGCATCTGTGTGCCTGGCTATAGATAAGATTTTTTTGAGTGTTTGCGGTGATTATTGGATCTGTGAAAGTAGCTGTGGCAATCTGTGGGTTTCTTGTATATAGTGGTCTGTAGGATTCCATTGTTCAAGCTTATTGTGGTGTCCAGGAAGTTGATGCTGGTGCGTGAGGTTCTGGAGAGTATTTGATGGATCAGTGATAGTTGTTAAGACTATGGTGGAAATCTGAGGGTCTTTAGGTCATCTGTCCAGAGGATGAAAACACATTAATGTATCTTAGTATATCATTGATTTTGTGGTGCATATGTCCAGAAATTCTTCCTCAAGGTGACTCACAGGCCTGCCGACAGGGGGAGCCAAAGGGGGCAATTTCCTAGCAGCCCAGGCAATTTAAAAGGGCCCAGGAGTTCCTGGCCGCCGCTGCCACTCTAGCAGCGGTGGCAGCTGGGAGTCCCGGGCCCTTTTAATTTGCCCAGGCAGGCTGCAGGGCTCCTAGGTGCATGTGGGGTAGTATCGGTGGCAGCGAAGGCAGCCGGGTGGGCATGTGGAAGCCCTGGCCGTGCCGGAAGAGCACCACCCAGTAGCGCTGCTGGTAGCAGCTTGCTGGGCACCAGCTGGCACAGCACTGCATGCGCACACACACAATTCAGTGACTATCATTGTCAGTGCACATATTTGTATCTTAAAAAAATATCTAGCAATATTCAGGAAGGCATCTTTGGCTATGATGTTTTCAGGCAGTTCAGTATATCACTATCAATAAGATTGGTCTCTGTCCAAAGATACAAAGCCCCACATTCAGCACATGCATACAAATGATTTTTCCTCTCAAGATCAGATAAAGTCCAATATTTTTCCTAGCAATGAAAATTTGTGCTGTATGTTTTATTTCAACTTCCTCTTCCATAGCATATGTACTGTATGCTATCCTTCATAGCCTATAAAGAATTAATTTCATACCAGGTCGTTCCAGGCTGCTATCAAATCCCTCCCCTCCCCCATTCTTCTTTTCTGCAGACTAAATAAGCCCAGTTCCCTCAGCCTCAAGTCATGTGCCCCAGCCCCCTAATCATTTTTGTTGCCCTCCACTGGACTCTCTCCAATTTCAGTCCACAATGTATTTATTTAATTTAAAAATATAATTCAAAATAACAAATTCTACATCTTGTATTTAGGCTCACAATTTGTTTAATACTGGTGCTGTAACTGTGGGGGGGGGGAAGTTAACTACTTCAAGCAATGCTACAACTTATGTATAGTGGGTTCTAATGTGTTATCAACAGGATAAAAAGTAGTGTTGTAAACCTCAGACATCCCTTTCTAGGGGGCCCATTGACTGTTCTACCCTGGGGCCCGGAATTGCTGTCAGCAGGCCCGGTGACCCATGAGGAGGTTGCCTTACTGGGGAGCCATTCTAGTACTTATGGCTGTCCACGTTTGAACAAAGTGTGTATGTAGTGAGGTGGAGTGGCCTCCCACTGAGCTCGTGTGGGAGGGACCACCACTAACCCACTACAGTGTGTTTGAATGTAAAATTGTTATGGGTGAGGTTGAAACAGATGAGTTTAGGGATGTGCTTGGGACGGATGTCAGGGTGTTGTCCATTGTCTTGTGGATATTTGAGGCAGACCTCTATATGACATCATTGTGAGGGATGTTGGTATATAGGGAGGTGACATCCATGGTGGCAAGGATGGTCTTCTGAGGGATGTTGTTAATGTTCCAGAGTTTCAGGAGGAAGTCAGAAGCTTGTCCTTTGTATGATGAGTGGTTTGAGGATTGTTTCTATGAGTCCTGATAGTCCTTCAGTAATACTGCCATGGCCAGATATGATGGGTCTGCCTGAGTTCCCTTGTGTATGTATATTAGGAAGTATGTAGAAGGTCCCTGGAGTGGGTTCTTGGGGGATGAGGTTGTACCATTTCTCTTGGAGCTGTTTAGGAAAGGATATGATAATATCCTTAAATTCCTCAGCGAATTGTGGGGTTGAGTAGTCTTTGAGTTCTTTATAGTAGGTGATGTCAGTTTTGTCATTGTCCTCATTGATGTAGTCATCATGGTTGAGAACTATGATGGCACCACCTTTGTCTGTTTGGTGGTTAGATATCAGGTACTGTATAGCTATCCTCTCAGCAGTGGAGAGATTGTGGTAGATGTGGTGATTAAGGACTTCAGTCTGCTTCAGGGGAAAAAAACTATCAATGTAATGATCAAGTGTGCATTTTTTGTCAGCAGTGGGGTGTCCAGTCAGATGGCGATTGTTTCTTATGACTGTCAATGGGGACGTGGTAATTGTGGGTGTTGGTGTCATTGTTGGGATAGAATTTTTGAGGCAGAGTTGGTGAAAAGTCTTCTAATTCTCCACATGTCAGGATAGTATTTGGTTCTGTGGTGGGGTAGAAGTTCAGTCCCTTAGAGTGTACAGATAGTTCTGGTTAGGGGTAGTCTTGATGATAAATTGATGTTGGGGTGTCATGTAGTGCAAGGGTTTTTCCTGAAGGTGGTGTTCTGTGTGTTGTGGAGTTGCTGAAGAATAATTCTGGTAGCTAGCAGGCTTCTTAATAAGGGTGTGACACATGGGAGTGATAAGTGGCTAAACTACATTTCTCATCCCCAGTCACATGATGATACAGGTCAGTATCCCTCTCATGTGGCAAAGGGTAGCCACAGACTGTAGTGCCTACAGTAATAGTGGCTATAGAGACTTTAGCAATAATAATACTTAGCATTTTTATCCAAAAAAATCTCAAGGTGCCTTACAAAGATAGATAAATATTTAATCCTATTTTATAGATGGGAAAACTGAAACACAAAGAGATTCAAAGTCTCAAAACAGGTCACTAGCAGAGCTGGAAATAAAACTCAGGTTTCCTGATTGTTAGTACAGTATGGTATCAACTGGACAATGCTGCATCCCAGAAAACTACTATTTGTGAGGATGCATAGGTGATCAGACCTGGGGCTTTGGAAGAAGAAAAGTCTCTTCCTCCTGTTGGACTGAACTGAATTATTTTGCTGTCACTTTGTGATACCAGTTGGACACCAGCTCAGCCACCCCCCAGTGCTGTTCTGTGTAACTCCCGTACTCTAAACTGAAAATGTTGGCTATATAGCTGTAACCAAGACCCCTGTAGTTTCTGGTCATGTAAATTATATGGGCCACCCTTTTCCACAATTCATCACCTTCTAGCTGCTGACTCCCAGTCAGGGTGTGTCAGCCCTTTTTGTGTTTGGCCCCATACTCAGCTGGTCTATGTCAATTCCAACTTCACAAAATTGGGCCATGTTTCTGATTGATGAAGCCTTCCTTCCTCAAGTCTCTAAATAAGTCTAAAATTTAGCAGCATGACAGCTCAGATGTTTAATTGTTCCTTTTGCAATCACTCTCAAGGCACCAAGCCAACAAGTGGCGTCACTTGGCAATAGCAGGGATCTCAGCCTCCGTCATGTCTTCATGCTGTTTCACCCTTTTTTATCATTGTCTGCAGGGGTAGCAGGTCACTAGAAGCAACTTGGGCTAAATCACCCCAGGCACATGACACCTGCCTGCCAGACACCCTGTAGTGTGCAGTACACCTGGCTGCCACTGGAGACCGCTGGTCCCGCAGCACATAGATTTCAGGCAGCAGAGTGAGGGAGGCACAATGAAGAGTTTTGTACAGGGATACCCTCCACCCGCTCAGGGATACAATAACACACTGTCTACTTACAGTTATTGAAGGCTTAAAGAATATGCTGCTTTATTGTTGGAACTGTATTTAAAAACCTGGTACAATCCCCACAAGATAGGAAGTAAGGCACAAAGGTGAATCAAGGCGCCATCCCATAATACTCTGAGTGACTCAGTTAACTTCTTAGTAGCCACTTTACTACAAAGGGAATGCAGGCACCAGAGGGATTATAGTCCAGAATTTCCCCCAGAATGGCAGACAACAGGAATCCCTACAAGTATCTAGCCCTGTAGGCAGCACACAGAGGAGGCACAGAGCAGAAAATGCAGGCTTCTGTGGGATTCATTCAGATCCTTCCCTCAGAGGGAGGAAATTGTATTCCCTATTACCTTTTTCCTGATTCTCCTGTAAAGCAACAAGAAAGGGGGTGTTTCTGAGCTGGCAAAGGTGGTGGTGATCAGGTAGGACGGGGACGGATTCTGAGCGAGAGGATTTTGTATGTCAGTGAGGGAGGATGGAGAGAGTGTCTTAGAGCTGAGGAGGATGCTTGTAAGCATCAGAGAAATCGGGTATGGAGAGGAGAGGTTCTCTGCCTGAGTAAATGGGTGTGGATGGGTGGTGCAGGTTAGGCTGGAGGCTCTTGGCGAGACTTTGAGCCAGGGGAGGGATGGGAAGGTAGATCTGAGTGCAGGGTCAAATGGGGTTGATTGGTGAATTGGTAAAGGCTGTGTGGGAGACTGGGAGATGACAGGGTCCGAGATGGATTGGTGGGGGAGGAGTTGGGAATGCTAAAAGGATCACAGGAGGGTAAATACTGTTTTCTCCCACTTTGCCTGTTACTGTAGTTTTCCTAATTTTCATTTTCAAAGGGAGCAGGAGTGAGAGAAGGAAGAGAATGCCCCTGTTGTTTCCCCACTTACCTCCCTTGCACTTCACCAAAATGCTTCCTTGTGACCTTCCCCCTTGCACAGAACCCTAGTTTATTTTGAAAATATAATGAGCCTGCAGGGAAGAGTAGGAGATGCATGCATATATGAACATATTGGTGGGGGTAGAAGGGAAGGCAGCTTGCTGCCTGCAGTCCCACCATTTATACTGGTGTCCAGCGATCTCTGGTTTTATAATATTTAACTGAGTGAATGACTTACCCTTTCCTTTTGGAGCTTTTGCTAATGAGTTGGGCATCTGCATTATCACAGGGTTATGGCTCATCTGTTCCCTTTTGACAAACCCCCTAAACAGCAGTCTCTCTTCCCTTCATTTTTTAATTTCTGTCTCCCTCCTCAAGTATCTAGATAGGGAGGTGGAGGAAGGAGGATAGAGGAAGAAGACTCTTGACTCGGAGAGAGAGCCTGCTGCTTGTCACTTTTTTTATGTTCTCATATTTCATGATAGATCAGTGTCTTGATGACTTCTTGCTGTCTTCATATTCTCTGCCCCCTCTTTGGGGAGAAAAACCTGCACCACAAGCTATGGGGTATTTTAGTCTGGGCAGAACTCAACATGAGGTGGCTAGGGGCAATGCAGATTCCGTGGCCGTGAGAATCTGCTAAAAGCTTAGATAGGCAGATGTGATGGGGCAAGGCCAGATGGCTACAGTAAAGTAGTGAGGAACAGGTATGTTAGACCCAGGCTAAACAAATCCCTGGTACCATGGTAACCAAATGGCAGTTGCTCCAGGTTAATCAAGACACTGGGGCCAATTAAGATCTTTCTAGAAGGCAGTGGAGATAGCTACATTGATTGGGACACCTGAAGCCAATCAAGGACTGGCTGGAACTAGTTAAAAGCCTCCCAGTTAGTCAGTGAGGTGTGCATGTGAGGAGCTGGGAGCAAGAGGTACAAGGAGCTGAGAGGGTGTGCTGCTGGAGGATTGAGGCGTATAAGCATTATCAGACACCAGGAGCAAGGTCCTGTGGAGAAGATAAGGAAGGTGTTTGGAGGAGGCCATGGGGAAGTAGCCCAGGGAGTTGTAGCTGTCATGCAGCTGTTACAAGAGGCACTATAGACAGCTGCAATCCACAGGGCCCTGGGCTGGAACCCGGAGTAGAGGGCAGGCCCGGGTTCCCCCTCAAACCTCCCAACTCCTGATCAGAAACAGGAGGAGTTGACCCAGACTGTGGGTTCCACCAGAGGGGAAGATCACTGAGGTGAGCAAATCCACCAATAAATGCAGGACCCACCAAGGTAGAGGAGGAGCTCTGTCACACAGAATTGAATTTATAAGCAAGATATCATACTGTTTTGTATCTACCTATGCAAACCAGTCTTTTATGGTTGGCATACTTGTCTTCCCTGACATAATCCTAAAAGGGTGGTTTAACCTTGTACAAATCCAGAAATATCCCAGATAAGGGAGCCAATTATAGTGCACTTAATGAATGGAACATCATGATGGTTAACTTATTTAAATCACCTCCTGGAGCGTAGAGGGAATTAATGGCCCCATTAGTCCAAAAGATATTCTAATTCAGCTTTAAAGGATGAAGCTAGGCATGGCCCTTCAACAGGAATGAGGTGCTCAGTAAAGAGGAGGCTGAAAAGCTCTTCAGTGAATATATTGATTCCCATATTTCTAGCTCCTTTGTCTAAATTAATTGTGACCTAAGCAAACTCTTCCCTCTGTACATACAAGAAATGGAAATCTGTTACAAAGGGCCATCTTCCTCTGCAGCAAGCTGGAGCATAATTCTGTGACATGATCCCTGGGCCTCTGGTGTGGCAGCTTCATTTAGATTAAAAAAGAAAGAGCGAGTGAGTAGTAAAAGTGAGTAGTATTATCACTATAGTGTTCTCTGAGTTGGTTGTTTTTATATTAAATTCTGTATATTTTTATGTTATCCCAACACTTTGTTCTCAGCACCGGTATTGTGATGTTGTGCAGTCTATATGGTTTTATGAAAAGTTAATAATAAGTGAATATAATGTAACTGAAATATGCTTCATGCAAAAGGTCTCTTGTAAGGTATCATTACAAAGCTTATAATCTACTAAGTGTAATCATCTTATTTGTATAAATGTACCACTCTTGTATCTGAAACTAGAAATATGAAATATAACTCTGAGGGCCTATTGTAATTATGTAAAGTGTGGGCCATTAATAGTGGTTTGGAATCTTGAAGATTCCCATTAAGTAGGACCATTGTCTGCAAATGGCTGTGTTTTACCTGTAAGTTTTCCTGTATATCTGTGTGCTGGCAAGTGGATAATGAAGTCTTGCAGTGATATGTGATCATGTCACCTGAACTGGAATCCATCTTTAACCTGGTGTCTTTCCATTGAGAAAGAGGGGGTGAGAACTTAGAGAGTGACAAAAGGATTCCCGCCTTATGCAAAAGATATATAAAGAGGTGGAAGAGAACAAAGAGGGAGAGGAGCCATCATGAAGAATCCCCTAGCTACCACCTAAGCTGAAACAAGAGCTGTACCAGGGGAAAGAATTGTGCTCAGCCCTGGAAGGTGTCCAATCTGAGGAAAAAACGTACTGAAGCATCTCTGAGGGTGAGATTATCTGTATTCAGTTTGATTAGACATAGATTTGCGCATTTTATTTTATTTTGCTTGGTGATTTACTTTGTTCTGTCTGTTACTACTTGGAACCACTTAAATCCTACTTTCTGTATTTAATAAAATCACTTTTTACTTATTAATTAACTCCGAGTATGTATTAATACCTGGGGGATTAAACAACTGTGCATATCTCTCTATCACTGTTATAGAGGGCAAACAATTTATGAATTTACCCTGCATAAGCTTTACACAGGGTAAAACGAATTTATTTGGGTTTAGATCCCATTGGGAGCTGGGCTCTAGGAATTTGGCCGCCCCAAGCAGTCATGCCTGCGGGAGGTGCACCGGAGCCGCGGGACCAGCGGACCTCCCGCACGCATGACTGCGGAGGGTCCGCTGGTCCCGCGGCTCCAGTGGACCTCCCGCAGCTGTGGAGGCAGGGCGGCAGCCGGCTCCGGTGGACCTTCCGCAGTCATGCCTGTGGGAGGTCCACCCGAGCCGCGGGACCAGCGATCCATCCGCAGTCATGCCTGCGGGAGGTCGAATGGAGCCGCGGGATCAGCGGACCCTCCGCAGTCATGCCTGCGGGAGGTCCGCTGGTCCCACGGCTCCGGTGGACGTCCCGCAGGCATGACTGCGGAAGGTCCGCCGGAGCCGGCTGCCGCCCTGCCGGCAAAATGCCGCCCCAAGTGCGCGCTTGGCGCGCTGGGGTCTGGAGCCGGCCCTGATCAGGTGACAGCTCCCAAGTGGGTTTCTGTGATCCAACCCATCACAGGTATGTTCCAGATTTTTGTATTGACAACACATTGCATGGTAGAAGATGTTTTGGTGGGAAGCTGAAGGGTAGGAAACAGCTGAGCCTCTTGGAACGTTGGAGGGTGTGGAAAGTAGTTTGAGAGTCTGGTAGATGCTCCAGATTATCCTGTTCTTTCTGCTAAATTGATCAGGAGTGAAATCGTTAACAATGGTCATCAATATGTTTTCAGAGTGAACTTACAGAGATGAACGTTGGCACTTTTCAACACAATCGTTTAGGCTAATTTCAGATTTTAAGGTTAATCTACATAACAGTGAAGGCAAGAAATAGCTTTTTTCCAAATGAAACATAGATATACTTAGCTAGAGTATAGCTTGCAAGGAATCAACTCCATGGCAAATTCTGTGGCAGGAGAATCAGGGTATATAATAACCCTATCACTTGTGCTGACAGCTGATAATTTTTAACAAATGTATGTGTGTCTGCATGCAAAATTGGACACACAAGTAGAGCCCATACAAATCAAGCCTTATATAACTGGGCTAAAATTTTAGAAGTATTTAGGCATCTAATGCAGTGGTCCCCAACCTTTTTGTGGCCAGTAGTACCTTCATGTTTTCAGAAGAGTGTGGCGGGTGCCAACAATTTTTCAAGATTTATTTTGTATTTGTACATTAAATAATATGAAAAACATCATATTTAATATTACATAATATATGAATCCATAAGCTAAAAAGGGTAATTTTACATGTAAAATTTATTAATTACATTATTCGGCAATTACTCTTTCACCTTACCATGTGAATTTGCTCTTTTTTATCTACCTGTAAGAAAAATTAAGGAGTTTTTACAAAATAAATATCATAAACAGTTTTACCTTTTAAAGATAAATAAGATTAAAACATTGTTGAACTGCTGGTCCAAATACATTTATTATTCTTATTTTAACATAGAATGAAGCCTGCAGCCCCAGAGTTCTGTCCCAGGCAGGTACAGGGCCGGGGCTTCTCTCCGGATTAAACCGTTGCCCCGTGCCTGCCGGGGACCAAGAACACCAGCACCCGCAGCCTGCAGCCCCGGAGAAGCCGGAGAGAAGCCGCAGCCCCGTGCCTGCTGGGGACAGAGAACACCGGCGCCCGCAGCCTGCGGGACCCGGAGTTCTCTGTCCCCAACAGGCACGGGGCCGTGGCTTCTCTCCCCTGCTGGGCACTAGGTGGGCACACATAAATGCCCCAGCGGGTGCCATGGTGCCTGTGGGCACCACGTTGGGGACCACTGATCTAATGGGATTTTTTCATAATCATCTAGGTGCTTCAAACCCATTGATTTGAATGGAGGTTATGCACCAGGATGCTCTTTAAAAATCCCACTGGATACCAAAATGCCTTTAAAAATCTGGTACCAAAAATACAGGTGGTTAAAACCCCCTCTCCTCCACAGACCACAGTAGGCTTTCCAATGGATAATTTTTATGTATTCAATCAGTATCTACCCCACATCAGAGAACAAATAACATTTATTTGGTAAACTAGTTAAGATTGATGTTCTTTTCTTTGGAATAGTGAAATTAACATTTTCAAAGATCAGAATTATCATGTGTGGTCTATATATCTGTCAAAGTTGGTATTTTTTTCATTCTTTGTTGTTTTCACTTGACGTTAAGCCTTCAATGAATATCATGATCACCTATTTAAGATTTAATCACAGTGAAGAGGATTTATGTTATTTCTTTAGTATCTTGGAACTGAGGTTTTTTTTCCTTGCTATTTAATGCTGATGCTTCTGAACTCTGTTAAGTGCAGATGTTCATTTTTTTTTAACCTGTTATTTCCTTCCAAAGGTATTTTTTCTCTCTGGTTAGTTCTTCTCAGTTCTTGTTAGCAGAAAGGTTTCTTTGATCCATGTCCATTTGGCATATTTGATTTCCAGTGTTTCATGAAAACCATGTTAATCCCAAAAATCTCCTGATCTTCTCATAACCTAGTAAAATTAGGTTGAACCTGGCTTGGGAAACTGTGGGGGGGATAACTCCATTTCTTGCAACTCTTGCAAATCTATGCTGATTTTTTTTCTGTATTGCAGTAACATGAAATGTTCAGTCATCTCCAAAGGAGGTCCACCAAGTTTCATACCATACTAACCTGTCCCAATTATGTCAATGATCAGGAAAGAGGGAAGGTATTGGTTAGACCTCTGATTCTTTACTACATGTTCTTCAAATGTCCACATGCATTTCTAACCCAGAAGATGCATATGTAGTGAATGTTGGGTTGGTTTGTTGTTTGAGTGTAGTTTTGACAGCCCTGCTGGTAGAAATATTCTGTATACCCATAGAACACATGAAGCACACATTGGGCCAGCACACATTTCTCTTTGCATTGCATGTGCACCTTTCCTGTTCTGGAGGGCCCTCCAATTGGATAAGACTATAGTTAACTATTTTCCTATTCAGTCTTTGGCCTCTCTGCATAGTTCATTAGTTGTAATGGTATGATTCCTGCCTACTGGGAACCACTTTCTTTGATGTTTGAACAGCAGTCTGAGGACAACTACTTTTACCAGCACTGATCTGAGTTGAATTTGATCTCAGAATTGTGGGGAGTTTGTATAGCACAGAGTTGGGGTGTTCATACCCCACATTGGAGCAGGAAAACAAGAGGTTAATTACCTATGGAGAAAGCCACATACCATCCCTGCCCCCATAGAACAAGCCTTACTTGATGGTTAAGGCAAAAAACCTTTCACTCAGTCCCAGGGGGGAGAGTACTGGAACAGGAAGGGGCTACTATAGAAAAGAAAAATGGACCTTTACTCCCAGGGAGAACAGAGAGAGGAGCCTGTCAGAGCCAAAGCTTGGAGAGCCTGAGAATTAGCCTGCTCCCTGAAATCTGTCAGACAAGGCCTGCAGATGGGACAGCTTAATTCCTTGTTTTGTATTTTGTGACTGATTTAAGAGTCTGTTCAGGAAAAAGCCTTGGGTCAGTGCAGCATATTCCCCATGAAACAGGGAAGATCCTTACAGCGACAAAGGCACTGTATTCATTTACACACTTTTTTCCCTTATTTTGAAGCCTGATGTTACTGCCCCAAGTTAACCTTGCATAAGTACTTGTACAAATCCCTTGAGCTATCCAGTATCCGCTTGGGTCTAAGACTACCTGAAAAAGTCAGACTGCAGTTACCTACTCAATTAAAAAAAATCCTTTTAAGGTTCTATTTCAACTTCCTATCAAGTAAAGTTGGATAGCATTTAAGTCCAAGTCAATAATTCTTATTTGCTCAAGCAATTTCTTCCAAGAGAATGTTCCCTTGTCCAGTGTATATGACCTAGCAGTTCCTTTTCTGTTTGTGTGGCTCCAGTGGTTACTAATAAGCTTATTATTCAGTGGTGCACAAGGGAGTAAATTGCTTTTAACAAATATTGATACATTTCACACTTATCTTTATTGACTTTCTGGAGTAAGTCATATGTAACTGTTGTCAGGAATCTGATTCTGGGAATTTGTTTTAAAAGTAAGCTTAAAATAGGAGTACTTCAACAATGAGACAGTTTAACTGTGAGAACTGGAAAGTAACCTCATCTGTTAGTAATAACTTGGAAGTAGGTCAGTCTGAAACATTACTAATCTGTACAATTACTAAACTGTGTCAACCCCTTTGAGTAATTTGCATTAGAGATTTTTGTAAATAGGGTTGTCAACTCTATCGTGAGTCTTAACAACATTTAGTGTTTCTAGCCATCCTGGTTTGAGGAGAAAAGCCTGAAAATGTGAACTGTAGAGGCTCAAAAATCAGACTCATGGTTTTGTGGGGGACCTGACTAATGAGTTGCGAACACTTAAGGTTTGGCAATGCTTAATGCCCAGCCAGGTGCTCTAATGGTCTAATCTGAAGCCTATTAAAGTAAATGGAAAGACTTCCTTTTATTTAAGGGACTTTGCTTAATTCCTGCCCCAGGAAGGTGTGATGCCTGAAGGTATAGCATAGTTTTAGTTAAGCCACGTCATCTTTCTTCTGCTTCCTTTCTTTCTCCCGCCACCACTCATCAAATGTGACTACAAGTGGTCAGCATTTCAGTTCTATGTCTTGTCTAGAACAGAGCCAACCTACTGTCATGTGAGCAGTAGGCGTTCAACATTGATTGTGGGAAGAGCACCATATATTGAATCACACCCTTGCTGGTTCCTCAGCACCTGGTTCTTCCAGGGAAATGTTGGTCATCTTTTGAAAAGTATGTTGTCAATTCAGTATGCTGTTGCCATTAAACATTCATTACATTTACAAGAAGAGGAGAAGATTAGTGTTTCCCAAATTAACACTTGGCTGATTGTGATGACAGCCTGGAAGGGTTTTTTTGTTGTTGTGTTTTTGAGCAGTGAAGGAAGGAGGAGAAAGACACAAGTGAAATTGTCCCCTCTAATATGGCTCTGAAATATTCAATAACTCCTCAGCCAGCCATGCAACACAATTTTCCCTTCTTCAATACAACTTTGTGTAGTTATCTAAATTAATTATGATCTACATTGGTCCATAGCTTCAAGGGTTATGCATGGCCTCTCACACTCCTAGGAAATTCATGAATAAGTAGGGACCAGACTTGGCATTAAGTTGATGCCAAAATTCCCATTGATTACAGTGGAGCAGGAGCAGGTCTCTTATCATTCAATCCTGCTGACCAGTGAGGAAAATCAACTTGCTCCTAAGGCCAAAACTGCACTAATCGTTCCATATTTTTTAAGGAAATAGCAATAGATAAATTTAAAGTTGCAATTCTGTATTTCCAAATTGTTGGCTGAAACAATAAGAATAAGTGTACAGTTTGTTCACTTATTCCTGAAGGTATCATGGAGGGCAAATCATAAATATCTAATGTTTCTACTTGGAATAGCATCATAAAATTAGATAAACAGTGAAACATAAATCAGAATTGCTGCCAAAAACCGATGCAGTGATTTAGAAAAAAATGCCAGACTAGTAACCAAGCACACTCCTGTTTGTTCCCTGGAAATAAAGAAGAAAATAACCATTTGATATCTTCAGTAATACAAGTATTGATTGATTGCATCCTATAATGTTTTCTTATGTATCCTCTAGAATACCACATGAATCACTGGTTCATCTGTTTTAGATGGTGGTTTTAGTTATTCTAAATTATTTATATTGACAGTTGAACAAAGGAAAGCAGCACCTGAATACTATAGGCCCCTTCTGCTACTTTAGGCCTGATTCCATAAAGTACTTAAGTATGTGAACAATCCCGTTACATTTATATTTGTGCTTAAGTACCTTGCTGAATTAGGGCCCGGTGTTCTTGCTCAAAGCACCCAGACTTCTGCCTGGAGACGTGCAAAATATTTCTCTCAGACTTCAAAATAATTTCAATAAATCCATGTTTTCCAGATTCAGAATAGCACATAGATCATAAGATCATCACCTCTGTACTATGTGCAGGAAGAATTTGTGAACATAATACAAAACTTCAGGAAGGAAATGGCATAGTTCTAGTGGTCTTTGTCATCCATTTGCTAACTTAACCTGTGAAGCTTCTCTTCTGAGGGTTGCACTTTGGATAAATATTTAAACAGTCCTTGGGTAGGAGAGTGACTGACTCCATAACCTAGTGGTTAGGGTACCCACATTAAAGACTCTGAGTCTGGTCCAGTCCCCCTACTCCAATCACTTCCATTATTTATCCACCATGGAACAGCTTCAACAGGAGAAATTGAGGGAGTCCCACATAACAATATCCACTTACTCAGTGGTTAGAAGTTAGAGCATTCTCCTGAGTGGTGGGAGGACCCTTTCTCCCTTCTGTCTTCAGTGGAGGGGAAGAGATAATTGAACCTGGGTTTTCTATATCCTAGGCATGTGCTCCAAACCACTGGGCTAAGACTTATAAGGTGAGGGCTGCTCACATCCCCACCATCTTTTCCTTCCGCTCCCCAGTTTTGCAAGGGACCTGATCAGGTAGGTAGTCTCTTGAGCACACCTACTGGTTCTGGCTCCACACACAACTTAGGCAGTCAAATGCCTCTCTTCCCTAGTTTTGTGACTTGCTCTGGGGACATAAACATCCAAATGTTTAGAGGGAGGCAGAAGGGCATGTGCCTAGAGGCTGAATCGTTGGCACATAGGGAACTTTCAGTACAAAAATGTAGATGCCAAATGAATTTTGGTGGGAGTTTTGTCAGTTTCAGTGGAGCCAAAACTGGGACTTAGGCACCAAAGTCTACGGGCCAGGGCTTAGGTTCCTACACATAGGCTGTTATTTTGATGAACATACTGTGAATCTAATTAAAACTCAAATCCAATGAATTTCACATGGTTTCATGTTCCTCTACAAATAGTTTTGTTCAGTTTTATATTTAATCTAACTTGAATGGAAGGCTGCAACCACATTAACAAGCCAAGAATCAAGTACAGAGGAGTAGAAAATTAAGGTAACCTAGTGTAAAAACTGTGCATGGCATACACTGGAGCACGCAGTCAATCACACTGCACTGAAAGCGGGCAAACCTTTGCCTGTTTGGTTCATGATGGCAAACTTCAAGAGGTTTAGAATGTCGGTGCAGTTCAGATGACACCTAAATGTTTAGGTGATTACCAGTATCTGAACATCTTAGCTCTACACAACCAGGTGGAAAAATCTCCTCTCAGGGGAGATTTTTCAATGCTTTTGTGGCTTGTCCCATCATGTACCCAGAAATGCAGAATTGGGAGGAAAAGAAAGGGAGAGAATTAGCCAAACCTCTTCAGACTTCAAAAATGGTTCATGGCTGGGTTTTGTTCCGAGCTTCTTGTGGGTTCTTCTTCTTTCAGAAGCAGTTCATCCTTCCTTAACTCCCCGTGCTTTACAGTTACATGAGAAGCATGGGGAAAAAAAGGTTTCAAAATAGAATCAGGAACACACTTAGATGCTGGATATGTTATAACTCTGCTAGAAAATGCACTTTTCTGAGCATCAGTTAGCACAGTGTTGATAATGACTGCATTTTACAAAAGTTAACTATATATCTCGTTAAAGCATCTGTGATTAAGTGCTTTTGTTATGCCCTTTTCTTACAACTGGGGGAGGTCACATAGGGAATCCATGTCTGTATCAGGAATCAGGCGTTAAGGGATCACTGTGCTTAGACCATTAGCCCACATTGTGGTGGAAAGCAGATCACTAAATCTAAATATATGTTAGCATCTGTTTAAATTGCAAACTCCTCTTGCATTTTTAAGCTGCCCTACTGAAATGTACTCGTGGCAATTTTTTCTGAAACAATTTTGCTAAATTTTATACGTTATTGCTGTAATATGGAATCATGTTCTGGTTTTATGTATGGACATCTTGTGATGTGTTGAGCTTTTTCTGTATATTTGTTATTCATGGAATCATAATTAGAGATGAGAGGAGGGGGAGGAAACTCATTAGATCATCCACTCTATCTCCCATCACAGTAAAAACCAAATAAAGCAAACACAAATTACCTGTATAGAAACAGCCAATGAAAATGATATGCAGAATTATAACATTCTCAATGAAAGTCTCTTCTCAGAGGCTATATGCGACACACAGTAGGTGTTGCGGTGGTTTCAGAGCCGTGCTGGAGAGGGAGTTCAGAGGTTTATGTGATCGCCTTGTTAAAATCCTACCACCACCTTGTAGGTGGGGTTTGGTTGACTTGCCAATGGGGTGACCAGATAGCAAATGTGAAAAATTGGGACAGGGAGTGGGGGGTAATAGGAGCCTATATAAGAAAAAGACCCAAAAATCAGGACTGTCCCTATAAAATCGGGATATCTGGTCACCCTACTTACCAACTTCTGATGGAATCCACCTGTGTGATGTCCTGCCCTTTTAAATATTTGAACATTCTCCCCCCCACCCCCCCAGTAAAAAGCCTCAATTTTGTGTTGGCTTTAGTTTTGCAGCCAAATCAATAAACATCACTTCCACAGCAGCTAGGTGTACTTAAATGAGCTCCTCTGTGTCTGTATCTCTTTCTCTGCTAGGCCAAATATAACCCCCACTCTAGAGATGACTTAACCATCCTTACCAGAAATGACACATCCCTAGGGCTCATAAGAATACCTCTGAAGACTACTTTTTTGCTTTTGATACAGACTAGATTGCAGGATTTTGCAGAAAAGAATCATGGGGAAGGATATCTCCAGGCACCCCTGCAAGGACTTTGTCTTCAAGTCCACTCCCAGTTGAGTACATTATCAACAAACTGGGCTAAATTCTGCTCTTAGTCACAGCTGTGTAAAACCAGAGCAACACCACTGGTGTCACAAGAATTACTGCAGATTTTACATGGGTGTCAATGCAGAATTATGTAGTATAGTTAAAGAACAAAGTATAGCTTTCTAGAGCAAGTCCACTTAATACAAGCTTGTTTGCGATGTGGTTCTGTCTTCCTGATAGGTTATTGTTAGAGTATTTTTGTTGAGAAAAATGAATAATCTTCTTAATTCTTCACTTATCCTGTCCAGGAGCTCATGCATCCCAAAGTACAGAGGGTTTATCACAAGCTATTGTAAGATTGGGGTAGACTTTTGTAGTGGCAAAATAGTATCTCCTTACTCTCTCGGTTTAGAGAAATGAGAGATTATAGAACTTTCACCTCCAGATTGCCAATCTGAATTCAGACAGGTTGTAATGACAAAGCTCTTCAGTAGTATATGAGTTTTTGACTCTCTCCAGTTTCCAAAGAACAGGAATCCCTGCCACCCCCAGTTAGTGTACTGTTTGACATTTTCAGGCTTGAGACCTAGAGACAAAGGAGCATGGATACTGAGCCTGATTCTTCTCCAATTTATACTGGTGTAGATTGGGAGTAACTCCATTAAAGTCAATAGAGTGACACCTACAAAAAACTTAGTGAGATCAGAATCATGCCCTCAATACTACTGTTGTGTTATCCCTTGTCCCCTTACCGTAACATCCCTCCCCCACTTGGAGTGGTCCATTCAGCTGGGAATTGAGGCACATTGGCAGGATTGCATGAGAGAGTCTCATAATGTCAATACCCAGGCAGTACATATTCTAAGACTAAATACAAGGCTTCATCTTCTAGGGCTGTCGGTCTAGTACCTTCCAACAGCACAAAGGAGAGACGAAAAAATTAAAAATAACCAAGAGCGGCAGCCACGCCAGAAGCTTTCTAATAAAAACAATATTGAAAGTCCTTTAGAAATTAGCATTTCTTGGTTTTGCTGGATACAGTACAATGCATTTGTAATCTCCCTATTATAATGTTGTTGCCTTAATGTTTTCCCATAATTTGTGTTTCATGTGTGAGATCAACCATAAACATGGATTGTATTTTGTTAAACATTAGCTTAAGTAGTGTACAGTACCGGGTCACTGAATAGCAATTCAATTCCACTTGCATATTTCCTTTCCCACGTGGAACACTCAGTTAGTTAAAATGTTTGAAAGATATTTTTTTTTGTACTTTAAATCATTTGAGTCCTGACCAGTTCTTTGATGTTTAAATCTGATCATGGTGACACTAAATTAGAGCATTAGCTAGTAGCACAGAACAGTGTCACTAGAAGTCTGGTTGGCTCTGAAGAACACTAATAGTGTATAGAATCTGTCTTCTGAGTTAAGATTTGAAGTGATGACCTACAGATGTCATTTCAGAGTTGGGTAACATCTAAAGTATGTTTGCTTGCTTGTCCTTTTTAAAATATATTGGTGGTCTCAGGCCAATTCCTAATTCACATGCTTGACAAAAAATTTAACAGAGAGCAAAGTTTACATGGGCACCATGGAGAATGAACTTCTGTTCCTTTCTTTGCTGTCTAATATATTTTTACATGCACTAATTTCAACTTTAAAGAATAAAACAATCCTTCTGAACCAGTCCTGTCAGAGAAGGTGCAACATGCAGATCCATTGATCTGAGAACTATGAAGCCCATTGAGAGCAGTAGCCTGTAGGGCATGCCTTCCCACTGATTACAGTGATCAGTCCTCAGCAAAGCCAAACTCCTGTAGAGAACATAAATGCTAAGCGTGATCGAAAGCAGGAGGAAAAAAGAAGGGAAAGTCAGTAAAACAAGAGCAGTTGGAATAAAACTAAAAATCAGAAAGCTAGGAGTAGTATCAGTAATGTTGAACCAATTAAAGAAAGTCTCTAACAAAAGACAACTAAAAAGAATAACTAGCTATAAAAGGTAAGCTGTTCCAAAAGAAAAATCAGGATTCAATGACATGCCATAGCAAAATGATACATCTTTGATACAGAGACAATTGGTCTTTTCAAGAGGAACTCTTTCAAAAGGGTATTGAGTGTTCTCTACATAAGAGAGGCTGGAAATCCCATTTGTTGTTCCATTTATCCTTGTGAGTAGTAGTATGTTATATAATAATTTGCACATATAAAATACATTCCTCTTCAAATTTAGTCCTGTCTGACAGATTTTCTGTGGACAAACTTAACTTTTTTACAAATGTATTAATTTGTATTTGTAAGCACCAAATAGCTTTGTCAAATGTCAGCTGCTAATGTTCATAACCTGTTGGCTTTGAGTAATTAGTATCCATTTTTCATAGTACCATAAGTTGTTGGTCCTTAAGTGGTCACAATTAAACTATTTGCAGTTTTGAAAGAATGTGCTAGTTTGAGAGACTCTTCCTACACAACCCAAAGAACTTGCTCCAGGAAGCGACTGAGATAAAAGATCCATATTTAGCACTATTCACTACAGAGCAATACCACTGCAATATAAAAAGTCTCTGGAAGAACTTCTATATAACAGATACTGTCTTGCCAAGTTATAACCAAGGGTGATAAACAGGGTTGTGATCTTGGCACAGAGCTTGAACTAGCCAAAATCGATTTTAAAAATATATATATAGCTGGAACAAATTATAGCTTTGCCACAGTTGAAAATCAAAGACTTAGAATTTGGCAAGATAGCTAATGGCCAGAACAAGCTACAGTGATTGAAGAAAACATTAGCTTGTTTGTATTCTATAATCACAGTGGAAATACCTCACAAAGTAACCATAAATATCTTCTAAAAAGAATATAACTGAGAGAGGAAATTAACAAGTACCAGAAAAAAGTGAAGTAAGAGCAGATACACTAGGGAAAAAAAATTCATGGATTGATCCACTTTTAGACTGTGAAAGTGGCTGAATAGAATTGTTAGACGCTTAGTCTTTCAGTTCACCTGCAAAACAGAGACCAGCTGATATGTAATAAAATACAATGATTTTATTTGTTAAAAGCGCATGCAATCGGGGGAGGGGAGGAAAGTAGAGTTGTGTGATAAGGCTGGGATTTTCAAAAAATCATGAGGGAGTTGGGTGTCTGACTCCCTTTTGAAAATCCCAGTCTAAAGCCTAGGCTTCAGCTGGAAGAGCAGGAAATTCAAAGTCGTTTCACATCCTGTATGACACCCCTTCTAAGATCTTAACCTCATCTAAGAGGAAATTATTCTGAGACAAGAGAGGACTTATAAATACCACTAGAGGAGATAGTGTGCTTACTGAATTCTGAGGAGCCAAAGGCCAGGTTTGTCTGATATGAGACGTCAATCTGCAAGCACCAGCTTACAAACCAATGAAGCAGGTGCCTTTATTGAAACAAACAAGGATGATGTGGAAAATGCAGCAGAAGCAAGAACAGACATGAGAAGGATCCTGGGGCTTCAGCAGGACACATGTCCATCTGTCATCCATAGTATCTTACTCAATGTAACAAGCCATGTCCACAGTCTTCCACCCTGAGCTGTGACACCACTCATTTAACATAAATCAAAACAAAATTGAGTTTGACCATCTGATTAATATGGTGTTCTAGCTGATAGGAAAAATACAAGACTAGTTGTAACACTGTCTGGAGTGACTCAGGAAAGAGTGTCAAAAAGCAGGGCAGAAACCCCAAACTGGTTGTATGTTCTATAATTAGATTTCACCAACTCAGTAACAAGTGTGAACTCCAAAAGCACTATGTAACTCCATAGGGAGTCAGTTAAATAGTCCCCTTGGGCACTGCAGTCTATCCTGCCACCCAGGCAAGCTGGACTATGTAGTAGATGGTCCCTTTACACCAAAAATCACAACAACCTTCAGGTTACTTCCAGTCCCACAGGACCAATCACTTCCCCAGGTCAATTGCACTCAGATCTCAAACCAAAGACAATGCCTGTAATAAATCCTGTAATTAACTAAAGATTTATTAACCAAGAGAAGAAATAAGTTATTTACAAGGTTAAACAGGAAACATGCACACAAATGAGTTGCAGTGTGTCTTGGAGATAGCTGCATCTCAGTGAGGACTGAAGTGAATCGAGTTTGTAAAATGCTTTGGCATCATTTGGGTTGAAAGATGCTATATAAAAATAATGTATTAAAATGTACTGCAAATTTATGGGGCAGCATTTGTTTCATAATTACTTACAAGGTTTTTTAATGTTACATTTCACACAGTCACTTCGACAACTTGGATACATCAAAACTTAACAGTCCAAAAGCAATATTAAGCCGGGGGAATTTTTTTATGGAGATGTTTCACTGTTTAAAAGCCATTTTGTTTTCAGTGGTCAGTCATTTGAGAGAATTAAAAGGCACATTGATTTAAATGTCTTTCTTCCACACCTCAGGGGTATCTTTGGGGTAATTTAGCAATGAAATATTATCTCCAATCCACTTCCACAACTGGCTTCTCATGTACTGCAGTACTTAGCAAAATACATGTAAGCCTTGTGAGGTTAAGATGACCTTTGTCTTTCCCTTAAATTAAGATAAAGAGAACATTGTTCAACATCATGGAAATTTGTGTTTAGGTTAGATCAAGGGTAGCATGCTTTGGTTTCTTCCTGTTTTTTCAGGTGCTCCTGAGAATGAAGCTGCAAAATAATGCTGCAGAAGAGAACTTTGTTTCCTTCTTCATGCTCTGACTGTAAGGATTTAGGCTCAGATCCTCAAAGGTCTGAGTGAGGTTGGTTAGTCCTAGCGCAGTGGTTCTCAAACTTTTTTACTGGTGACCCATTTCACATAGCAAGCTTCTGAGTGTGACACCCCCCCCATAAATTTATTTTTATATAGATAGATAGATAGATAAACAACTTTATAAATGCTGGAAGCAAAGTGGGGTTTTGGGTGGAGGTTGACAGCTCGCGACCCTCTGAGGGTTTCCGACCCCCAGTTTGAGAATCCCTGCCCTAGTGGAAGAGAAACTACCTCAAAGTATAATTTTATCTCTTGGCCCTTAGTCTGAAAAGCTTGGCCACCAATATTCTAAGAATTATACATCCAATCCATAAACAGAAGTGCCATATTATTCATATGTCCATTACAGTTTAACCAACAAGAATATCCAATTTCAGCTAATATTCACAAGGATCTTTATTATGAATGAACTACAGAACAAGTCTATTTTCAGAATGTATTCAGGAAATCCATTTTGAATAGTGAATGAATACAAAAAATCATAAAATGCTTTCACAGTGGATTGATTTAAATTGACATTTAAATCACCAATTTTAATCATGATTTAAACTAGCAAGCAGGAAACATTCATGTTTTAGCATTTTTTTACTATTTTGTTATTTTCCTAAAGAAAGGTTGATTCTCATTGATTGGTGATGACTAAAATATGTTTATTTGCAACTAAATGTAGCCTTGACACTAAATTTAGCGCTTATTGCTAACCAACAGGATACACTGTACCTATACATATTTATTTAAGAAATTATATAGCTAACTTACATTCATTCAAGTTCTTAATTTTTTACAATTTTTATGGTAGAAAACGTTGAATGATGCATTTCTTATTTATAAGATGTTTTACTTGTGATTTGTGTCAAGCTCTAATTGGAGAGAAATTCAAATGCAAATAAAAATGCACATAAACCATATTTAAATTTTTTTTTAAATAAATAAAACTACCTTAACTGGGCTGGTTAAATAAGGGGAAAAAACATTTATCAAAACATGTTTTACTTAATAACTCAGTTTTAAATGTAAAGGATGTATCTGAGGTTACTGAATTGAACTGGCCCCATGTCCGTCAAGAGTTTAGAACCAACAGATCTCATCTTCTAACGCTAGTTTTATGCATCAATTGGAAGAGTAAAACAAGCTTTCCTGCTTTTTCAACTCTCATGTGGTTCCTTAACTTTGAATGAACCAGTTATTGAACTGAACTAGTTGAACAAACTGAAATGAAGAAAATATTCTCTCTGCACCTGTAGAAGAGGCTACGGCTGTCTAAAAGCTCATTTAGCACATCAAAAAATTCTAATTCCAGGTGCTTAGCCAGTGACTTCTGCCAGTTCAGTAGCTTGACTTTCTTTAAAACTTGGCAGCAAACATACTGTTTAATGTTATTTTTAATAGTTAGGCTTTAACATAGGTTGTTGATTTTCAAGTTTAATTTTAAATAGATTTTTTAAAAAGCTATTTAATGTAAATTTTAAAAATCAGATGTTTTTAAATCAATTTTTAGTCACCCTGGATGCCTGTTACTGAACTGATCATTCAAACTGTCGATCTTAACTTTTAAGAACGTTTCAAAAAGGAGAACCTAGAAATTTCACGTATCTCCATCTCTTTAAGAACAAGTAATAAGGCAAGACAAAGAACACACACACACAAAATCCGTAACCGTCTTTGGAAATAAATATACACTCTGCCTATAAAACCAGAGATACTAGTTCATTTATTTCTCCAAAGGATGTGCTTCTTCACTCCTTTTCAACTGATACACCAAAATCTGTCTCAATTTACAGGGCTCTGGTGGTGGCATGTCTCTCCATGTTTTCATCTGCTAAGACTGCTCTGTTATTATGCATTACATGAGCTGTGCTCTTGGCAGCATACTTTGGGGTATTCACTTCTACTGTAAGCAGACAGCTCAGATTAAAGGGAAGCTACTACATGTGAGCTAGCAGTAATCAAATCCTTCATGTGCCCTTAATGGGGAAAAAATAGAGTTTTTTTAAGTCAGATTTAGGTTGGAGGAGATGAAAAGGGAGTGAAAAACATCTGCACTGTCTAAAATTTCAAGTTGGCAGTGTTAGAAGCTTCATGAGGGGGTGGAAAAACATAGTATTACATAAAAATGATACTGCTACTGTAAAACTATATAGCACATTTCATCCGAAGGTCCCTGACCATTTTATAATAATTAATTAAGCCTCAAAGCATTCCCATGAAGCAGGATGTGCAACCCGAATGACACCTTTCCCAAATGACCTGAATTTTGGTCTCTCTTTGTGGGATCCAAAGGTTAATTGGAAAAAATGTGGGTCCCAAATATTCAGAGAGATCTACGGTACACGTACTTTTTATTAAACCAAAGCAATTTATCCCACCAGATGTCTGCTACCAGTAGGGGAAGGAAACAGTTTACAGATAGAGAATGATGGAGCTATAGCTCACCCCCCTCTGCCCATTTTGGCTGTGGGGCAGATTTTGCCAATTTCCTTCATACACAGTTCCACATGATGCAGATGCAAAGATCTAGAATTTTTTCCTATTGATTCTTCAAGTGCTTTGAGTGTTTTCAGTTACATCTATGGATAAGAGGAGTTTCTTTCTTCAATCTGTCCTTCAGGACCAAAAGTACTTTTCTGGATACTTCTGCATCTTTATGAATACAGTCGGCAAGGTTCTGTTTTCACTTATACCACCATAAAGCTAGAATAACCCCACTGAAGTCAGTGAAGTTATTTCAGATTACCCTCTGTGATACCAGTATCAAACTCCATTTCAGTGAGCCTCTAACTGTACATTGATGTATCAAAATATTCATGGTCTCTGAGTCAGTATCAGAAACAATTTAAAATGTCTGTGATATTTACATCAGTTCAAGTTGTTCATAAGGCCACTTTCCTACTGCTGCTCACTAACTGGGTTTGGTGCTGTCACATATAGCAAAAAACATGTTTAAACATGTTTAAAATGTTTCCAAGATCCCTTCGTTCTGCTCCAGAACCTTAATTCTGGTGATGATTTTGAATAGTCCATTCTCACAACTTGCTTTGCGGGCATCTGTATCTCCACATGCTAATGCTGTGCTGCTGCATCTCCTTATCCAACCAGGGTTAGCGTAGAAACAAAAATGTAAGCATGTTTTTCTTTACAAGGTACTTTTAAATGAACAATTTTACATAGAATAAATGCACAGTTCAAAATAGTGAAAACATAAGCTTATTTTCTCTATATTTGCTCTTTGCTGCCCAGACCGATGCAATTAACTTTGGCTACGTCTTCACTACCTGCCGTATCGGCGGGTAGCAATCGATTTCTCAGGGATCGATATATCGCGTCTCTATCAATCCCCGAATGAGCTCCTGTCGACTCCGGAACTCTACCAACCCGAACGGCGGTAGCGGAGTCGACATGGGGAACCGCGGACATCGATCCCGCACCATGAGGACGGTAGGTAATTCGATCTAAGATACTTCGTGTATTCACGTAGCTGAAGTTGCGTATCTTAGATCGATTTCCCCCCGTAGTGTAGACCAGCCCTTAGAAATTGCAAATGTTGCAAAAATTAGGGGAGTGGTAAATAGCAAAGACAGGTCACTAATACAGAGCAATCTGGATCACTTGGTAAGCTGGGCACAAGCAAAATGAATTTTAATGCAGCTAAATGTAAATGTATGCATCTAGGAACAAACAATGTAGATCATACTTACATGATGGGGATTCTATCCTGGGAAGCAGTGACTCTGAGAAAGATCTGGGTGTTGTGGTGGATAGTCATGTGAACATGAGCTCCCAGCGTGATGCTGCAGCCAAAAGGATCAATGAAATCCTTGGATGCATAAACATAGGGATCTCAAGTAGGAGTAGAGGGGTTATTTTACCTCTTTATTTGGTACTGATGTAACCGCTGCTAGAATCTTGTGTCTGGTTTTGGTGTCCACAATTCCAGAAGGATGTTGAAAAATTGGAGAAGGTTCAGAGAAGAGCCATGAGCATGACTCAAGGAGCTCAATCTAATTTAACAAAGAGAAGGTGAAGGGGTACCTTGATTAATCTGTAAGTATCTACATGAGGAACAAATATTTGACAATGGGCTCTTTAATCTAGTGGAATCAGAAAAAATTGAGTGTCTGTGACCCTCATACCAGCTCGAGCTGTTAAGGCAACTTTCCTACTACTACTCTCAAATTCTAGGATTTGTTGTTGTCACATATAGAAAAAACTATTTTTTTAAAAAATGCTTCCAATATCCTTCATTCTGCCCACAAACCTTAATTCTCGTGATGATTTTGAGTAGTCCGTTCTTATGACTTGCACTACATCTAGGGCAGGCATCCGAAATAGTGTTGGCAGTTTGTCAGAGCTGTTGTCTAGCAAATTGGTTGCTTGAAGCACTCATCCATTTTACTTACAAGATGAGTTATTCTGATTGTGCTGCTCTCAAATCCTGATAAGTTGTTCTGTGCCTTTCTGGAAGGAGGATGACGACTTGGGTACAAACCTCCATTCTTTGCGCACTGAAAACTCCCATTGATTTTGGAGAGTGATTTTTGTGTTTAATGCAGGCTTCTGGCTCTTGCTCAATAAACTATTTAATTTTAAAAAACCTGCATTAAAAATAAAAGGCCAAGTTCTGCTCTGATTGACAATAGTGACAGTGTAACTCTGGAATAACTTCGGTGAAAACAGAATAAGGTCCAAACCATTGCTATCTATCTGAATTCCTATATTGGTGCCATAGAATCAGACTCTCTCTCTCGAGTGTAGGAATGACAATCTCTCCCTCTCTTTCCTGCCAGCAAAAAGGGTAGGTTTTATGGTTCCATTTTTCAATTATTATTGCATATAGAAAACTAGAAGAGTTGGTGTGAGCCAGAGAGCTATTGCAGAAAAGCTAACAGTTGTTTCCAGCACAATAAGGGGCCAGTTATGCTCCCCTCCTTTGAGCTTTCTCACTGACATAAATAAGATCAGGATCAGTCTGCAGTCAAGAAAGTGAGTGTGTCACTACCTCAGGATGGACAATGGTCTTTTGGTTGCAATAGTTGCATCCTACGTGCACCTCTCATTGCTCATTTGCACAAATTGTAACTCAGGCTAATCATCACAGGTCCAGTCTCTCAATTAACATGCTGCTGCTTACTGGTTTGACTACTTCTCAATTAAATCACCATCTCTACAGATTTTCCTTGGAGTACTATCAATTACTAGGCAAGTACAATCCTTTTAATTAAGTTGACTAGAAAAATGCATGGTGTGTTGTTTTTTTTACCTTAGTCTCATAAAAGTTACAGGGAATGATTTGTCCATGCATCTGTCTATAACTAATTAGCTACCTGTAGGCCTTGCAATATCGACACTGATTCAGGTTAACTTAATGCTTATATTCTGACATCTCCCTTCTTCTTTCCAACAAATATACTTATATTCTTTAGATGAGAGAGCACCAGATGGACAGGAAACTCTACTAAACGTTATTTTGGAACCCAATATCCATTGAACAGAATCCTACAATATTCTTATGCTCTTTCTACTAGAGGCAAAAGTAAATAAACTCAAAATGCGACATGAAGTAAGCTGTGTAAATAATTTTTTGTTATACAAACAAAACATTGTATAAGTATTGTCACAAGGAATGTTACCATAATAATGAAAGACTTTCACTGGGCATGACATTTACACATACAAACTTCTTCGCAAAGGGTGTCAGGTAGGAAAAAATTGTTGCATATTCTAAGAAAATATCAGACGTCTGTTTCTTAAATGTCAGCTAAAAATAATACATTTAAACACAGCTTCTGTGAGTGAACCAGAACAGGTAAGAGGGAATTCACTTTAAATTAGTCAAAGGAGTTAGACTTAAAATCTGAAAGTTGTGACTGAGACCAAACTATTAAGAAAGATGAGACACAGAGGGTCTAATACCTGACTCATGTAAATCTGTGTAGCTCCATTGACTGCAGTAGAGATACATAACTTACACCTGCGGAGGATTTAATTCCATGAGCATGTACTCAACTTTTCACGTGACCTCTTCATGCAAATATTTTGTGTGGAATTTCTAAGCTGTTTTGTTTGTTTTAAAGTTAAAAGACAAATTGTGTATTTTATTTTTTATTACTTCTGTTATGGTTGTGCAGAGGGATCCCAACTGGAATGGAGGCACCATGAACTGTACAAACAAAAAGTAAGAGATACGCTTCCCTGAAGTGCATACTATCTAAATAAATGAGGCCAACAAAGATGTTGGAAAGGGTTATAATATACAAGCAGAGTGAACAATGTAGTGGTCTTCAAATGCCATATTAGTGTTGTGATTTTTTTTTGTTGGTTCTTTTTTATTTTTTTGGATGGGGTTTTGTTGGGAAAGAATTACTTAAACAGAGGCAAAGGGAGGGGCAGGAGACATAGAAATGTGAGGGGTGAGAAAGATAGGGAAAGAAGGTTGGTAAGGGGGCAGGTGAAGTGAGACTGTGAGGGAGGGAGTTAGAGTGAACAGCCAGTCAGTGGAGTCAAGGATGTCCAGAGTAAAAACTGGGGTGGGGGAAAATTTCTCTCTGCTCCTGCTGGCTGTTCTGGGGAGCCCCTCCTTGCATCTTTTCTTCCAGGAGCTCACATGCCTGAAGCTGCATGGGTCATGGTATCCCTAGAAGGGGGCTCTCCCTGCACCATTCTTGGGCTGGAAATTCTCGACAATTGAAGAGCAGTAGAACGCTGAGTATCTGGATTTTGGGGGTTTGTTCCTGGCTCTTGGAGGGGAATATGGTATAGCAATGAGCAAGGCCGGCTCCAGCTTTTTTGCCAAAGTCGATCGGCGGCACTTCGGCGGGAGCTCAATCGCGCCGCTTCGGCGGCAATTCAGCAGCGGGTCCTTCGCTCCCTCTCTTCCTCTTCGGCGGCACTTCAGTGGCAGCTCAAAGGGGAAGAGAGGGACTGATAGACCCGCCACCAAATTGCTACCGAAGACCAAGATGTGCCACCCCCAAGCACCTGGTTCCTTCAGTGGTACCTGGAGCTGGCCCTGGCAATGAGAACAGGAAACTGAGTTAGGACTCTCAGGGACTGTTTGTTAGTGCTGAGTGTACTTGCATAGTGTTTGTTCATTCATCTGGGAGCCTTAAAGTGCATTAAAGAGATAAGCGTTCAGAAGTAGCTCAGTTTTACAGACAGCAAAGTCAAATATGTAGATTTGGTATATTGTCTCTGAGTTTGGCTTAGTGGATGGACTTGGGTTTGCCATATGAGAGACCTAGGATGCGTTTCCAGCTCTGCCGAAGGTAACCTTACCCCATTGGCATAATGGTGGGGAATAGTACTTGCCTGGCTTCTATGGTAAGGCTACGAGGCTTTGCTCAGTAGTAAGGGTTGTGAAGTGCAGAGAATTATTAATCAGTCAGTTTTGAAGAGGGGGGGGCTAGAATGCAGGGAGTCCTGGTTCCCAGCCCAATGTTCCCAGTGCAAAGGGTATTTCAGTGCAGAAATCAGCAGTAGGAAGAGGGGATCCATTTTGCTTATGTACTCGAATGCATTTTGAACTCTCCTGTGTTCAGTTTGAAGCAGTGAAGGAAACTCTGCGCAGCGTGGGAGCATGTGTAGTACAGCCTGGCAAGAATTCAGATATTATAATTTGTGTTACCATTGCATCTAGGAGCTCTAGTCATTGACGAGGATCTGTCAGGAAATTTGAATTATAGTTCAGACTCTATTGCCATTTGTGCATACACATTATTCTTTGGTTTATAGTTGGGCCAAATCTGAACTGACTTTCATGGGGACCTGAAAGGCACTTCACTGACCTCCAGACTTTCTCAGATTTTGGCTTTTTTACACCAACTCCCCCAACATGATAGAGCTACTTAAAGAAAAACAAAAAACAAACAAACAAAAAAAACCTGTGAACGTTTCTAAGATTAACAAAGCTGCATTTCTTTCCTCCCCTTCTCCCCACCCCCAATAACTTCATTCTTGAATGTGACTGAAGAGTATTTGATCAAACTTGGAGCAGTCACCTTGAAGTTGAGACCAAGACTGAAAATTTCAGTTCAAGAGGTTACACTTTGGAAAAGTTTATAATCAACTGAAAATGGATGTATAATGAACAATGTTGGGCCACTTTAATATAACTATTGCTACTAGATCCAGGCACACACACACGATAAAAAGAGACACAGACAGGCATTAAAGTTATGCAAGCTTCCCCAAAATTCTCAAAATGCTTAATTTGAAAATAAGGCAATGTGTCACTTATCTGGTCACACAAATGTTATCTGTACTCAGCAAAATATATTTTAATTTAAAAAAAAACAGTTCTTTGAGCCAGCTTGCTCTACTGCCAGCAATAATAGAGAAAAAATATCTGGTATGTGCACAGTAACTTGTTTTTCTTCTAAAATACATTAGTCCATTTATTTCTAATTTTAAAACCAAACCAAATGTCTCCCGTTAATAACACTTATTTTTGGCTGTTTAAAAGAAATTTGTCTTCAGTTTTGCCAAATCATTGTTCCAATGGTTAATTTCCCTCACTGTTAAAAATTGTCACCTTATTTCCAGTCTGAATTTGTCTGGCTTCAACTTCTGGCTATTAGATTTTGTTATCCTTTTCTCTGCTAGATTGAAGAGCCTACTATCAAATATTTGTTCTCCATGTAAGTACTTACAGACTGTAAGCATCACCCCTTACCTTTATCTTTGTTAAACTAAATAGGTTGAGCTCTTTATTGCTATAAAACCGGATTTCTAATCCTTTAATCATTCTTTTGCCTCTTCTCTGAACTGTCTCCAATTTTTTCAAATATAGAGAAAATAGGCTTGGTTTTGCTATTTTGAATTGTGTATTTACTCCATGTAAAATTATTCCTTTAAAAGTACCTTGCAAAAATTGTAAACATATTTTTTTGTTTCCATTCGAGCCCTGGTTGGATAAGGAGATGCAGTATGGACTATTCAAGATCATCACCAGAATGAAGGTTTTGGGGCAGATTCACGGGGTCTTGGAAGTATTTTAAACATGGTGTTTTGCTATATGTGACAGCAGCAAATCCAGGTAGTGAGCAGTAGCAGGAAAGTGGCATTATTAACAATTTAAGCTGTCACAGACACTTTCATTTGCTTCTGAATCTCACTCACAGACAATAAATATTTTGATATCACTGTACAGTGAGAGGCTCAGTAAACCAGAGTTTACCATCTGTGATAGCCGTGTCAATCTGAAATTACTTCACTGACTTCAGTGGGTTATTCGCGCTTTAGAATGTGGTAGGTAATATGCTCTTCACTGTTATGTGGCATATTGCATGAGGGTTGGAAGTTTAACTATTTTAGACCCCTTCAGCCATACCCCAAATCATAGTCCTGGTCTCCTGCAGTAAGCCCTTGGTGTACTTTTGCACCTCCAGTGGATTACTAGGACATTTCAAGTGGAAAATCCTGTAGGATTCAGCCAAGTGTATTACAGTCTTGGAAGTCATACCCAGAAAATTGCAAATGTTCTGTATGAGTTAAAGTCCCATTCCTCCCTGATTAGTACAAATGTTTCAACTCCTGCTACTGATCCTTCTGTAAATCCCTCATGTACAGCATGAATCACTTTTTGTTTGTTTGTGTCTTGTTTTGTTTATGATAGAAACTAAAAAAAAAAATTACTCATTCAAATTCTGCTCATTGAGGGAGTTGTGTTGGCACCAGTATTCTCTAGATTACACACTATGCAGGTCAAGCATTCCAAAAGATATGTAACCTTGGATATGGGTTTGTAACAGCAGTTTCCAAAAATTGTTGGGAACAGTACCATGCCCTCTGGATAAATTAATCAATTCTTAACCTAGGTGAAACTGGTAGCATGCCTAATGCTTTTCATTATAAACCCCTTTTTCGGTTGCTTATATCTTTAAATAGTCAGGCTGAAATTTTCCATGATTGCGCTCTGCTTCAGGCTTTTTTTTTTTTTTTTTTGAGGGGAGGGGGGGGCGTTAATTGAGGCTACTTCCAAGAATGAGGTTAGGGAAAAATACATGGTGTTGCTGTTGTTAATATTTTTCTCCAACCATTTTTTTAAAGAACATGAGTGATTCTATGCTTTCAAGCAGGGATTTCAAATTTGACAGAATTCCCATGTGATACTGGGAAAGATTCCGCCATAATGCATAAATACAAGAGGGCCAATTAAGGTTATAGGAGAAAACTTCCTTTCTAGTATTTTGTATCTTTTGAGTTCTTGACTTTGCAATCTTAACATCATTTTAACTTAGGTTATTTTTAATATAATTAGATAGAGAATAATTTAAATTAGAACTGAAAAAAAAGCCAATTACATTGTCCACTCCAGCTCTTTGCTAGTGAGGGATCACTTTCTACAGTATATTTTCTAGTACTGGAACTCAGTTCCATAGAACTCATTGGAAGGAACCTGTCAAATTCAGGTTTTCAGAGAGTGAAATTAAGCTGTGGTATGATCACTGCAAAACATCTGGAATGTAGGAAGTGCCATAGTCGAGCAGACTCAAGGTCTATCCAGTCCAGTGTCCTGTCTCCAACAATGTCCAACAACAGCTGTTTCACATGTAGAATGTGAAGAAACCCTGCATTAATAGGCATGTTAGGAGAGATAGAAAAACAGATGGACACTCACACACCCTGGTCTGTAATAGTTACAGATGCCATAAACCCTGAATCATGAGGTTTAATATCCCTTCTAATTTTTTTTTTACTGTTGTTAATTTTTAAATGAAGATTGGATGTTTTCCAAAAGAAATGTTCTACAAATTATGTTGGGAAGTTCTATGGCCTGTATTATACAGGAGGTCAGACTAGATAATCTCAGTGTTTGCTTTTGGCCTTGGAATCAACATAATTCATATTCATAAACTCTGGATATTTTTTATTTCCATATAAATGCCCAGGCTGTTTTTGAATCTTGCTAGATTTGTGGCGTTAGTTGTAAATGTATAGAGACAGAAACGAGGAAAGATTTCCTATTTACAGAGCATAAAGACAGTCTTGTATTCACCCCAGCCACAGTATCCTCAGTCTCTGTAATCTCTACAAAATCCTTGGCTGCAGCATCATCCTGTGGCAATGAGTTATATGGTATAATTAATGTGTTGTGTGGGAAAGTATTGCCTTTTATTTAATTTGCCATGTTTTGATTTAATTTTATTTCCTTTAGCTTGGTTTATGAGATAGGAAGAACAGAAGTTCACAATGGGGTGTTTGAGGCTATTTTGATTTGGGGCTGGTGGCTGTTCTTTGGAGTCATGTGGCTGATCTCATTAGGGGATTATCTCTGATATTTGGAGATGGTTTGGGGATGATGGGATGATTGGAGATCAGGGCTGGCAGTTGTGGGTGGAACTGTGTTGCTGTTGGGACTGTTGTAAGGGGAACAGTGATAGAATCTCACCAGATGACTTATTTATGTTCACGAATAATAATCCTGGTGGATGCTCCATCACTGACCATTTTTAAATCAAGACCTAAAAGATCTGCAGTGGGAATTATTTTGGGGAAGTTCCGTGGTCTGTGTTATGCAAGAGGTTAGACTCACTAGATGATCACAATGGTCCCTTCTGGCCTTGGAATCTGTGAATAAGAATATAATGCTCCAAAAAGAGCTTCAACTGATGCATAAGTAACATGTCAAAGAGGGACAGACAAGCCTCGAGGGATTATTGTGAGAATTTTCATACATCCACAGCTGTGGGCTTATAAAGCCCATGAGGGCATAGTAGGTAAATTTAATCATTATTTAGGTTACTGGTTAGTGTTGGGACCCTCCCTCTCCCGTATATTAGTACTCTGTTTCAGACAGACTTTTAGTTGGGATTTTCCTTCATGTTCTGGGTGGGAAATTGTCAAAGGGATGGGGATTAGTTGGAACACAATGTCACAATGAATCTGGCTCAGGGAGATTAAATAACTTCCTAAGGAAATCTAATGATTCAGTGGCACAGAGAGAGAGAGAGAACCCAGTGTGCTGCTCTAACCTTTAGGCAACGTTATATTAAGTATTCCCTAAATTTAGGCATAAAAGGCCATATTTTTAAAGGAACCTCAGTTTGACCTCCTTTTCAGATAGTGGCATATGCAAATGATTATGTGTGCAGAATTGTGTGCCACCAACGTAGAGTGTTGGGGTTGTTTTAGCTGTAGGCTTTAGGAATGGGTCAAGTAGCTTGACTGCCTTTCAGTATATTTATTGTCATGTCTTGGAAGTTCATACTTATTTCTGGGAAGAGTTTTTTCACAGAGATGAAGGATGGTTCTGGGGGGTACAGCAGTAGGAGCTCTCTGTTCAATTCTCTGCCCTAGACTTCCTACCTGCCACAGCTGCAGTGTGCAGTGGGGGAAGTGTAGGGCTGCCTATGATAGCACAATGCAGTGCCCATGGCAGGGGAATTCTCTGGCTGCTTGTGGGCTGGTTCTGGTTCGGGGGAGGGGGGCACAGAATGCCACTGTGGGTAAATCACCTAATCTCTTTGGGCCTCAATTTCCTATCCTTTTTTTTGTCTTGTCTGTTTAGCTTGTAGTCTTCGTAGGGCAGGGAACTGTCCCCATGAGTGTGTATAGCACCCTGCACAATAGGACCCTGATCTCACTTGGGACCCATAGGTGCTACTGTAATACAAATACATAAATAATAACAGCTGTAATAGTTCTGCCCTGCGGCTCAGAATTGCTGTCGGTGGGCCTGAGCAGGTCGTAGGCGCAGGAAAGCTTTGGCAGGGCAGGTTAAATTGTGAAACTCCAGGATTGTATCAGATCTCCATCAAGTAAAACGAACAAAGGGGCTATTCTCCATTCTGATTGTGCCTAACTCTTTTTTGTCATTAGTATGCATATCTCCTTCAGCCTGATCTAGTTCCAGAAGTGATGAATCTTTAATGCAGGCTGCCTTGGGTATGCTTTTAGTGAAAAAGGCAGAGGTCTCTATTACATTTGCAAGGCAATGCGGGTACCAATGGGGAAACTGTGAGATTGCTCAAAGCAGAACGTTGTACAGTAATAGTGTCCTGCATAATTTCATCACAAAGATTTACCAGTTGTAGGGTCATGCTGCCCTCAATCTGTGTGTGTAACTTCCATTGACACTTTTGCGAGAGTCAAGGGGAGTACATGGGCTCTAGATGTATAACTAAAATATTTTCAGTCATGCAATAAGAGATTCATCTGGCAATCAAAGCTCTGCAAATGTGTTTTTAAAATGAATTTCTACTGTCCTCACTTCTTAAATGTACAATAAAGATCAGGCAGTGCTGGACTCAGAGTCCTGTTGAAATTCATGGGCTTTTTGCCTGAAAAGGTACTACCGCATTGGCCTCTTAGTTAACAGAGTTTCTGCATTTTTCTAAATTCTTGATTCTAATCAAGTGAGCTGTGTTGTAATTATAAATCCAACTTTTTTTATTAAACTTAAGTTCAATAATGAAAATCATACTAAAATGTTAGCGGTGTATCCATAAATGGTCGTCAAAAGGAAGTTAGTTTATCCTGGGAAAACACTGTCACTTTAATGATTGAAGAATGAACAGTCTTCCAGAGGCATTTGCATCCAATCCTCTCTCCACATTTCTACAGAGGTGCAGAAGTCAATTGAGAAAATGAATTAAGAAGCCACCATAGGAGAATGCACATTATTAGGGTGCAACTACACTGCATGCTTCTTTCGATGGCATGTAATGGAGATACCTGTGTAGCATGGGCATAAATAGCAGTATAGACAGTGATGCAAGCCTTAAGTGAGTAAAGACAGTTCTGAATTGGGTGGGTATCTACGTGACTCTTTATTCGCCCATGCTGTGCCTCACTATCTACACTGCTGTTTTTAGTAGACTAATGTCCTGCTGCCTCTCTGCTGCTGGAGCCTTACTCCACTGCTGGGAAAGACTGCGAGAGCCTTTCCTGGACACATGTAGCTATGCACCGCAGTGTGAACATGGATGCGCTTTTCAGTGCGGCAAGTAGCTACACATATGCTACAAAAGTGGTGTGTAGCATAGAGAGAGCCTTAGGGTATGTCTACACTACAAGACTGTTTCGAATCAACTTAAGTTGAATTTGTGGAATCGACGTTATGAAGTCGAATTTGTGTATCCACACTAAATACACTAATTCGACTGTGTGAGTCCACAGTAACGGGGCCAGCGTCGACTTTGGAAGCGGTGCACTGTGGGAAGCTATCCCACAGTTCCCGCACTCCCCGCTGCCCATTGGAATTCTGGGATTTCCCCCCAATGCATGCTGGGGGAAAAATGTGTCGAGGGTGGTTTTGGGTAACTGTCATCATTGAACCGTCAATCACGCCCTCCCTCCCTCCCTGAAAGCGCCTGCAGGCAATCTGTTCGTGCACTTTTCTGCTCAGTGACAGCGCGGGCGCCACAGCACTGCGAGCACGGATCCCGCTGCAGTTATGGCCGTTGTCAACTCCTCGCACCTTATCGTCCACTTCTTCCACAGTCAGCTGCTGAGAAATCGGGCTACTTTTCAATGGTGCTGCGAGCACTGGTGGACCATGGGGGACGTTTTACCAACATCAACGTCGGGTGGCCAGGCAAAGTTCATGACGCGCGTGTATTCAGGAACTCTGCTCTGTTTAGACGCCTGCAGGAAGGTAGTTTCTTCCCGGACCACAAAATAACTCTTGGGGATGTGCAGATGCCTATAGTGATCGTCGGGGACCCAGCCTACCTGCTAATGCCCTGGCTCATGAAGCCCTATGCAGGCGCCTTGCACAGCGACAAGGAACTCTTCAAGTACCAGCAAGCAGCGAGCAGCGTGACCTGTGACTGTTCAGTTTCTTTACATAGAAACTGAACCTGCCCCTGTTTCTTTACCAAGTTACTGTTGACTAGCATCTGCAGTTACATACCCCGTCCACCCCGCTTCCCCCACTTCCAACACACGTTTAAAAATAAAATACATGTTCCACTGTAACTTTACAAAGGTTTCTTTATTGATGACTTTGCGTTAAAGGGTTGAAACTGGGACGCGGACTGTGCTGGGTAGGGTGTGCGGTGATGTAAAGACCGCCTCTAAACTCGAGGAATGACAGGCTCCTGCTCCCAGAGCGGTCTGCAGTGCCGGACTGGTTGTTTCAACGGAGCCTGCCATCCCTCCTTTTTGGGACTCTGTGTGTGGGGACTATGTGGCCTTTTGGCGGGGGAGGACGGATACAGATTCCTCTGCTGCATGGCTCTGTGGTCCAGGAGAGGGACCGTTGCATGAGATCTGTAACCCCCCTCCCCCGCTACAAAGTCACGCACCCCCCCCCACCCACACAGAACCTGCAAACTATCTCCCATACCGACCAGGGTGCCTACTGACTGCACTGTGTGTGTAACCTGCTGCTGATCCTGCCCCCGTGTCTGTACCCTTGTAAAGGTGATTGTCCTGTCCAATTACCAACCCCCTTCAAACACAGTCTCCTCTAAAAGAACATGACGGAAACAGTAATTAACAGAAAAGTATTTTTTATTATCAACTAGACAGTTAGGGGATGAAACTGGGACGGGGGCTTAGGTGAGGCGGGCAGGAAAGGACTTCTCAAAATTTAGGGTATGAGAGCTTTTGGGTACTTGAGCACTCTGCTGGGGTGCAGTGACAGTTTTCACGGCCCCTGGCGCCCCTCCTTCTGGTTATTTTGGGTGAGGGGGGTATGGGACTTTGTGGCGGGGGAGGGCGGTTGCAGATGCACTGCAGGGGGGCTCTGTCCTCCTGCCTGCGGTCCTGCAGAACATGCACAAGGCCCAGTTCTCCTAATTGGACTAATGAGGGAGCGTGTCCGTTTGCTCCCTCATTAGTCCAAGCAGCATTTGAGTCGCCTGCTTGTCTTCCTCACGCCACCTGTCCTCCCGTTCGCTGTGTGAGCGCTGGTACAGAGAGAGGGTCTCCCTCCACTGGCTCTGCTGGTCCGCCTCATCTCGGGAGCACCCCATAAGTTCAGCGAACATCTCGTCCCGTGTCTTTTTCTTTCGCCGCCTAATCTTTGCCAGCCTCTGTGAGGGGGATGCTGTGGCAGGTCTGGAGACAGTCGAAGCTGTGTGATGGGAAAAAGGGAGTGAATTTCTTGCAAAGATACATTTTTGCGAACAATGAACACAGTCTAGTCTGTGTCTGTGAACAAGAGCATGCACAGCACCTATCTTGTGCGCACTCCTGCTGCAGGCAATCCAGAAAGCATAAACACTGCACCTGTTCCACCCCATCGCAGTGTCCCCCGACCCTTGGAATTCCGGGTTGAGATCCCAGTGCCTGATGGTGCAAATTTCATTGTCGCGGGTGGTTCTGGGTACATGTAGTCACTCATTCCTTCCTCCGGGAAAGCAACGCCAGACAATCATTTCGAGCCCGTTTTCCCTGGATTGCCCTGGCAGACGCCATAGCGTGGCAACCATGGAGCCTGTTTTGCCTTTTGTCACTGTCACCGTATGTGTAATAGATGCCGCGGACAGAGGCGATTCAGCAGCGCTACACAGCAGCATTCATTTGCTTTTGCATGACAGCACAGATGGTTATCAGCCATATTGTACCATCTACCATGCCATTGTAAATTGGCAAGGTGATGATGGTTACCAGCCGTATTGCATTATACCTTCTGCTGCTGTCATAGGTGCCCCTGGCCGAGATCAGCCGGGGGCGCAAAAGACAAAACTGGGAATGACTCCCCGAGTCAATCCCTCCTTTATGGTATCTAAAAATAGAATAATTCCTGCATAGAAGATGGGGCTAGTGTAGTAGAGATCCAGTGTTTCAGAGAACCAGAGAGCACAGCCGCTCCGTGTCAGATTATGCAGGAATGATGAGCTGCATGGCATTCACAGGGGGTGCTCCTGCAACAACCCCACCTGTTGCTTCCCTCCTCCCCCAGCCTTCCCGGGCTACCGTTGCAGTGTCCCCTGATTTGTGTGCTACAGTAATAAAGAATGCAGGAATAAGAAACAGTGACTTGTTACTGAAATGAAATGAGGGGAAGGCAGCCTCCAGCTGCTATGATTGTCCAGACAGGACATTAAGCGGTGTGGGGGAGAGGAAAACAGCATCCTGCTGCTATGACAGTCCAGGCAGTACAAAATCTTTTCTTTACACATGAAGGGCGGGGGCTGATGGAGCTCAGCCCCCTGTTGCTATGATGAAGACGGTTAGCAGGCCGTCTACTTATGGGCTGATGATGAGGACGGGTACCAGTCGTATTGCACTACACCATCTACAGCAAGGCTGATGATGATGACGACGGATATCAGTCTTATTGTACCATCAGCCACCCATGAGGCGGGGGGGGGAGAGGATGCTACAGTACAGTGCCGCAGCATTGCGTCTACCAGCAGCATTCAGTACACATAGGGTGACATTTAAAAGAGTCAAGAGACGATTTCTTTTCCTTTTCCTTCTAAGGGTGGGGGAGGGGGGTACATTGACGAGCTATGCCCTGAACCGCCGCGGACAATGTGTTTGACCATACAGGTATTGGGAGATCAGCCAAGAATGCAAATGCTTTTCGGAGACTGCAGGAACTGTGGGATACCTTGCGTCCTCGGTCCCCCCTCCCTCCATGAGCGTCCATTTGATTCTTTGGCTTTCCGTTGCACTTGTCACGCAGCAGCGTGCTGACTCTCTGCTACGCCGTCTGTCCGGAGATTTTTTAAAAATACTTTGGACCAGGCATAACATTATGGTAATTTTCCTAATTAGATGCAAGAGTCGCCGAGCGAGATCACCCTGAGGAGGGTCACTGAAGGAGATAGGGAGCGCATGCTGCGTGAAAGCCAGCACAAACCAGGGGCCTATGCAGCCGTGCTCGGGGAGGCAATGCTCCCTGAGTACCTCATGAAAGCCTGGCGTGGAAAGGTGTGCTACCACGGAGCACCCAATAAGGCAGCTCTCCTCAGGAACCTCCTGTGGAGGCTTTTCGATTTCCTCCTGGAGAGCTTCATGGAGATCTCCCTGGATGATTTCTGTTCTATCCCCATATATATAGAGACCTCCTTTACACATAATTCAGATTCCTGTTATATTAAGAATAAAAGTTTACATGTTTAAAGCACTTACCGACTGCTCCTTCCCCTGATTCAGGGTCCGGGTTCACGGCCGGGGAGGGTTGGTAGGTGATCTCCGTGAGGGTGATGAAGAGATCCTGGCTGTCGGGGAAACCAGCGTTGTAAGCGCTGTCGCCTGCCTCGTCCTCCACAAACCCTTCCTCATCTTCCCCGTCCGCGAACATCGCCGAGGAACTGGCCGTCGACACTCTCCCATTGTCAGAGTCCACAGTCACTGGTGGGGCAGTGGTGGCAGGCTCCGTAGCGTCCGTTTGCCGCTTTGATTTTTTGGTAGCCTTGTCTGGGGTCTTTGATTTTCACGCGGCGCTGCGTTGCATCCCGCCTGTATCGTCTGTCTCTCATGGCTTTGGAGACCTTCCCGTAGGTCTTTGCATTCCGTTTTTTGGAGCGCAGCTCCGAAAGCACAGACTCCTCGCCCCACACACCGATCAGATCCAAGACTTCCCGGTCAGTCTATGCTGGGTCCCTCTTTCTATTCAGAGATTACATGAACTCCTCTGCTGGAGAGCTCTGCATTGCTGCCAGTGCTGCTGAGCTCACCCCGATGTCCAACCACGAAATGAGATTCTAACTGTCCAGACAGGAAAAGGAATTCAAATTTTCCCGGGACTTTTCCTGTGTGGCTGGTCAGAGCATCCAAGCTCGGACTGCTGTCCAGAGCGTCAACAGAGTGGTGCACTGTGGGATAGCTCCCGGAGCTACTAAGTTCGATTTGCATCCACACCTAGTCTAATTCGACATAGCCATGTCGAATTTAGCGCTACTCCCCTCGTCGGGGAGGAGTACAGAATTCGAACTAAAGAGCCCTCTATGTCGAATTAAATGGCTTCCTGGTGTGGACGGGTGCACGGTTAATTCGAATTAACGCTGCTAAATTCGAATTAAAGTCCTAGTGTAGACCAGGCCTTAGAGATTATTGGAAGAACATATTAAGGACTTTTACCCCTTTAATTATGGCAGTCTTTATTTGCTGTCATAGGGCTTTAAAGGATGTCACTGCATTTGCATTGTGACTAGTTTAGTTTTGTTGTGTTTTGGTTGACTAGAATGTTCAGCACAGTTGCACTAAAATGTAGTCCACTGGATAGATTGAGTTAGAGGAGGTGGGTTCTGTTCCTAGCTCTGCCACTGACCTATTATCTTCAGCAAATGTTCACTTCTCTTTGCCTTAGCTTCCCATCTCTAAAATGGAGATACTGTGCTACTTACAACACGCCCCCCCTGCCGCCTTTGTAAAAAGCGCTTTGAGTTCTAAGGAAGAAAAGTTCTAAATAAGAACTAAATGTTGTTGTTGTTGTGGGCAGCTCAATGAAGAGCATTGCACAATGGTCAAAAAGCAAACTGTGGCAGGATGTATAAGATAGCTTGTAAAAATAACATGGATAATACTATGTCACAGTTCAGTGCAACTGCACCTGTATTCCTCCTTTATGCTGCAGTAAGGGCACCCATTCTAGGCTTCCAGCTCCCCAACCCTTACCTTTTTAGGGTACAGATCCACATATCTCCCCCCACCCACCCACATCTGATGGGAGTATTTCCAGGCTGAAAAGTTCCATGCCTTCACTGATATTCTCAGCAAAAGAGAGTCTGCCCAAGCCTAGGGTGCATTGGGCAAGATATTTCCAGAAGAGAGAGGGTAGTGTTGTTATCACTGTACAAGGCTTGGGTGAGACCCCATCTGGAATACGGTGTGTAATTCTGGTCTCCCATGTTCAAGAAAGATGAATTCAAGCTAGAACAGGTGCAGAGAAGGGTTACTAGGATTATCAGAGGAATGGAGAACCTGCCTTATGACAGGAGACTTACGGAGCATGGATTCTTTAGTCTAACAAAACAAAGGCTGGGCGGGGGGAGATATGATTGCTCTCTATAAATACATCAGAGGGATCAACACCAGCACAGGAGAAAATTTATTTAAATTAAGGGTCAGTGCTGCCACAAGGAAAAAAAGGATATAAACTGGCCATCAACAAATTTAGGCTTGAAATTAGATGAAAGTTTCTAACCATCAGAGGGGTGAAGTTCTGGAACAGTCTTCCAACGTGGTTCAAGACTGAGCTTGATAAGTTTAGAAAAGGGATGGTATGATAAGGTTGCCTACAATGTCATATGGCCCATGCATGATTCCTATTAGCAAATATCTCCAATAGCTGGAGGGGACTCTGAGTTACTACAAATAATTCTTTCCCATGTGCCTGGCTAGTGGGTCTCACCCACATGCTCAGGCTCTAACTGATCACCATATTTGGGATCAAGAAGGAATTTTCCCCAAGGGCAGATTGGCAGAGATCATAGCATCATAGGACTGGAAAGAACCTCAAGACGTCATCTTAGTCCAGTCCTCTGCACTCATGGCAAGACTATGTATTATCTAGATCCTAGAGGGGTTTTGGCTAATGATCACTTGCTGTTTTGAACTAGTATAAATGGCAGATTGTCTGTAACTTGAAATCTTTAAAGCAAGATTAGAGGACTTCAGTAACTCAGCCAGAGGTCATAGGTTTATTACATCAGTGGGTGGGTGAGGTTCTATGGCTTGCAATGTGCAGGAGGTCAGACTAAGTGATTGTGATTGTCCCTTCTGGCCTTAAAGTCTATGAATCTAAAGAGGCCTGCCTCACTCTCCTCCTCAGAGATGGCACACAGTGTAATTGTCCCCGTTTTAAGTTACCACACAGTTCTTTCTAAGTAAGCCTTTTTTATTCTTAAAGTAAAAGCCAGGGGTGGCTCTAGGCATTTTGCCGCCCCAAGCACAGCAGGCAGGCTGCCTTCGGTGGCTTGCCTGCGGAGGGTCCGCTGGTCCCGCGGCTTCGGCGGACCTCCCGCTGGTGCCTGCGGGAGGTCCGCCGAAGCCGCAGGACCAGCGGACCCTCCGCAGGCACGCCGTCGAAGGTAACCTGCCTGCCGCCCTTGCAGCGACCGGCAGAGCGCCCCCAGTGGCTTGCCGCCCCAAGCACGCGCTTGGCGTGCTGGGGCCTGGAGCCACCCCTGGTAAAAGCAATGCAGAGAAAACATTAAAAACAATGAAAGAACCTAAATATATGCTAATAAGCTTACTAGATATCAACCCAACTGCAACTTGGGATCTAGCAGGAACAGTCCTTCAAAACTGACCCCACCCCAGCACAGGGGTTTTCCTATGGTTTCAGGATTATTACACCCTATGCCCTAAACAAGATCAACCATGATTAAGAGTCACTCATTTATCCAGTTTGACTCTTTGAAAAAAGCTTGAATAGGTCATCAGCCAGAAAATGTGTCTGTTTAAAATGCAGCTTCAAAAGGATGGCTTCCAGGTAGGTCATTTGCATTCCCCTCACTCCCCAGTATTTCCTCAGAAATCCAGTTCACACATATCGTCCCCCAAATTTTTTTTGAAGTCTCTAGTATGTCCCAGAGATTGCATTAATCCTGCCTTCCTTTTACAAGTTCTATATAACCCCACAATAGTATACAAACACTTGTGTTTTCGATACAATGGACTTGTCAAAAACTTAAACTTAATTCGGTAAGGTTTGTCTTAACTCAGTAAAGTTTGTCCTGGATATTGTCATATCTGTCACAATTATGCCACTATTTAAATCAATGGAACACTCACCTGAAATCCTGTGATCAGTTCTATTCACCCCTTCTCAAAGTAGATGTACCAGAAATAAAGGGAGTCAGAGATAAGGATGAGAATTTTTAGGGGTATGGATAAACCTTCATGTGGAGAGAGATTGAAAAGATTGTTACTGTTTATGGTAGAGAGGAAATGAATAAGGGGAAATGTGATAAAAATGTACAAAATAATGAATTGCATAGCGAAGATAATCAAGCACTCCTATACATGCTGTGTCATAGTGAAAGAACCAGGTGACAATCAATGAAACTGAAAGAGAGTAATTTTTAAATTAATAAAATGATTTTTTTTTTACATAAAGTACTGTCAGCTTGTGGAATTCATTGGCACAAACTATCATTGAAGCCAGGTGTATAATGGGATTTTAAAAAAGGATTAGACATTTATATTGATAACAAGAACATCGTGAGTTATGTTAATAAGGATTTCTAAAAAAAAATGTTTGGAAGGGATATAAACCCTCATACTTCTGGGAGCCAACTACAGATCGATGGAAGTTAAGAAGAAAAATGTTTTGAGGGCAGTTTATCCCATAACTGCCTATGCAGAGTTTCTGATCCTTCTTCTGAGGCGCTGGGTAAGAGTTACTGTCAGAAACTAGATACTGGACTACATAAACCACTGCTCTGATCTGCTATGTCTATTCCTATGTTACCATTATCAAGCTGTCTGTTTTTCTGAAAAATATTTATATTTTACAGATACCCTGCCACTTCTCCCCAATTTTCCTCCATAGAAAGACAGTTAAAAAGATGTTCTTACATTGTACGTTCTATGAGATGGGAAAATATGGGCATTTTCACAAGGAAGTTAACTTTAGGAACAATTAATAACAACAGTAAAGAAACCAAACAGAAGAGGGTTTCTGAAACTTCCTTAGAACGTAAGAACGCCGTACCGGGTCAGACCAAAGGTCCATCTAGCCCAGTATCTGTCTACCGACAGTGGCCAATGCCAGGTGCCCCAGAGGGAGTGAACCTAACAGGCAACGATCAAGTGATCTCTCTCCTGCCATCCATCTCCATCCTCTGACGAACAGAGGCCAGGGGCACCATTCTTACCCATCCTAGCTAATAGCCATTTATGGACTTAGCCACCATGAATTTATCCAGACCCCTTTTTATCATTGTTATAGTCCTAGCCTTCACAACCTCCTCAGGTAAGGAGTTCCACAAGTTGACTGTGCGCTGCGTGAAGAAGAACTTCCTTTTATTTGTTTTAAACCTGCTGCCTATTAATTTCATTTCGTGACCCCTAGTTCTTGTATTATGGGAATAAGTAAATAACTTTTCCTTATCCACTTTCTCAACATCACTCTTGATTTTATATACCTCTATCATATCCCCCCTTAGTATTCTCTTTTCCAAGCTGAAGAGTCTTAGCCTCTTTAATCTTTCGTCGTATGGGACCCTCTCCAAACCTCTAATCATTTTAGTTGCCCTTTTCTGAACCTTTTCTAGTGCTAGAATATCTTTTTTGAGGTGAGGAGACCACATCTGTACACAGTATTCGAGATGTGGGCGTACCATGGATTTATATAAGGGCAATAATATATTCTCAGTCTTATTCTCTATCCCCTTTTTTATGATTCCTAACATCTTGTTTGCTTTTTTGACCGCCTCTGCACACTGCATGGACATCTTCAGAGAACTTTCCACGATGACTCCAAGATCTTTTTCCTGATTTGTTGTAGCTAGATTAGCCCCCACCATATTGTATGTATAGTTGGGGTTATTTTTTCCAATGTGCATTACTTTACATTTATCCACATTAAATTTCATTTGCCATTTTGTTGCCCAATCACTTAGTTTTGTGAGATCTTTTTGAAGTTCTTCACAATCTGCTTTGGTCTTAACTATCTTGAGTAGTTTAGTATCATCTGCAAACTTTGCCACCTCACTTTTTACCCCTTTCTCCAGATCATTTATGAATAAATTGAATAGGATTGGTCCTAGGACTGACCCTTGGGGAACACCACTAGTTACCCCTCTCCATTCGGAGAATTTACCATTAATTCCTACCCTTTGTTCCCTGTCCTTTAACCAGTTCTCAATCCATGAAAGGACCTTCCCTTTTATCCCATGACAGCTTAATTTATGTAAGAGCCTTTGGTGAGGGACATTGTCAAAGGCTTTCTGGAAATCTAAGTACACTATGTCCACCGGATCCCCCTTGTCCACATGTTTGATGACCCCTTCAAAGAACTCTAATAGATTAGTAAGACACAATTTCCCTTTACAGAAACCATGTTGACTATTGCTCAACAGTTTGCTTTTCTATGTGTCTGACAATTTTATTCTTAACTATTGTTTCGACTAATTTACCCGGTACCGACATTAGACTTACCGGTCTGTAATTGCCAGGATCACCTCTAGAGCCCTTTTTAAATATTGGCGTTACATTAGCTAACTTCCAGTCATCGGGTACCGATGCCGATTTAAAGGACAGGTTACAAACCTTAGTTAATAGTTCCGCCACTTCATATTTGAGTTCTTTCAGAACTCTTGGGTGAATGCCATCTGGTCCCGGTGACTTGTTAATGTTGAGTTTATCAATTAATTCCAAAACCTCCTCTAGTGACACTTCAATCTGTGACAGTTCCTCAGATTTGTCACCTACAAAAGCCAGCTCAGGTTTGGGAATCTCCCTAACATCCTCAGCCATGAAGACTGAAGCAAAGAATCCATTTAGTTTCTCCGCAATGACTTTATCGTATTTAAGCGCTCCTTTTGTATTTTGATCGTCAAGGGGCCCCACTGGTTGTTTAGCAGGCTTCCTGCTTCTGATGTACTTAAAAAACATTTTTTTAACATTACCTTTGGAGTTTTTGGCTAGCCGTTCTTCAAACTCCTCTTTGTCTTTTCTTATTACACTCTTGCACTTAAGTTGGCAGTGTTTGTGCTCCTTTCTATTTGCCTCACTAGGATTTGACTTCCACTTTTTAAAGGAAGTCTTTTTATCTCTCACTACTTCTTTTACATGGTTGTTAAGCCACAGTGGCTCTTTTTTAGTTCTTTTACTGTTTTTCTTAATTTGGGGTATACATTGAAGTTGGGCCTCTATTATGGTGTCTTTAAAAAGGGCCCATGAAACTTGCAGGGATTTCACTTTAGTCACTGTACCTTTTAACTTTTGTCTAACTAACCCCCTCATTTTTGTGTAGTTCCCCCTTTTGAAATTAAATGCCACAGTGTGGGGCTGTTGAGGTGTTCTTCCCACCACAGGGATGTTGAATGCTATTGTATTATGGTCACTATTTCCAAGCGGTCCTGCTATAGTTACCTCTTGGACCAGCTCCTGCGCTCCACTCAGGATTAAATCTAGAGTTGCCTCTCCTCTTGTGGGTTCCCGTACCAGCTGCTCCATGAAGCAGTCTTTTAAAGTATCGAGAAATTTTATCTCTGCATTTTGTCCTGAAGTGAAATGTTCCCAGTCAATATGAGGATAATTGAAATCCCCCACTATTATTGGGTTCTTAATTTTGATAGCCTCTCTAATTTCCCTTAGCATTTCATCATCACTATTACTGTCCTGGTCAGGTGGTCGATAATAGATCCCTAATGTTATATTTTTACTAGAGCATGAAATTTCTATCCATAGAGATTCTATGGAACATGTGGATTCGCTTAAGATTTTTACTTCATTTGAATCTACACTTTCTTTCACATATAGTGCCACTCCTCCCCCTGCACGACCTGTTCTGTCCTTCCGATATATTTTGTACCCCGGAATGATTGTGTCCCATTGATTGCTCTCAGTCCACCAGGCTTCTGTGATGCCTATTATATCAATATCCTCCTTTATCACAAGGCACTCTAGTTCACCCATCTTATTATTTAGACTTCTGGCATTTGTGTACAAGCACTTTAAAAACTTGTCCCTGTTTATTAGCCTGCCTTTTTCTGATGTGCCAGATTCTTTTTTATGTGACTGTTTATCATCTGATCCGGCCCTTACATTATACTCTTCAGTCCTCTGCTCCTGACTATAACCTGGAGATTCTCTATCATCAGACTCTCCCCTAAGAGAAGTCTGTGTCCGATCCACATGCTCCTCTGCAGCAGTCGGCTTTCCCCCATCTCCTAGTTTAAAAACTGCTCTACAACCTTTTTAAATGTTTAGTGCCAGCAGTCTGGTTCCACTTTGGTTTAGGTGGAGCCCATCTCTCTGTATAGGCTCCTCCCATCCCCGAAGTTTCCCCAGTTCCTAATGAACGTGAACCCCTCCTCTCTACACCATCGTCTCATCCACGTATTGAGACTCTGAAGCTCTGCCTGCCTACCTTGCCCTGCGCATGGAACTGGGAGCATTTCTGAGAATGCCACCATAGAGGTCCTGGATTTCAGTCTCTTCCTTAGCAGCCTAAATTTGGCTTCCAGGACATCTCTCCTACCCTTCCCTATGTCATTGGTACCTACATGTACCACGACCACCGGCTCCTCCCCAGCACTACACATAAGTCTGTCTAGATGCCTCAAGAGATCCGCAACCTTCGCACCAGGCAGGCAAGTCACCATACGGTTCTCCCGGTCATCACAAACCCAGCTATCTACGTTTCTAATAATCGAATCTCCTCCCATTACTAACACCTGCCTTTTCCTAGAAACTGGAGTTCCCTCCCCCGGAGAGGCAACCTCAGTGCGAGAGGCAACCCCAGCACCATCTGAAAGGAGAGTCCCAACTACGGGAAGGTTTCCCTCTGCTCCCATTGACTGCTCTGCTTCCCCGGGCCATTCTTCCTCCTCAACAGCACAGGGGCTGTCTGAGCGGAGGTGGGACAATTCTACAGTGTCCCAGAAGGCCTCATCGACATACCTCTCTGCCTTTCTTAGCTCTTCCAGTTCCACCACCCTGGCCTCCAAAGTCCGTACATGGTCTCTGAGGGCCAGGAGCTCCTTGCACCGACTGCACACATAAGCCACCCGCCCACAGGGCAGGTAATCATACATGCAACACTCAGTGCAATAAACTGGATAGCCCCCACTCTGCTGCTGGGCTTCTGCCTGCATTGTCTCCTAGTTAATGGAAGGGTGGTTTACAGAAAGAGGTTTTGGAATGTAGTTTGGTTTATAGGTTTTTAAGGGGACTACAGGGAAGGGGTTAGGGCCGACAAGGGACTCCCACTCCCTTCCCACTCCCCTTCTAAACTCCCTTGCGAAACTCCCTGTTAGCAGCCCCTGGTTGCTTGTGCATGGCTTTATAAAGCCCTGGCCTGAGTGAATGCCTCGCCCACTGATTAAGGCTCAGCCAATTACCAGAGGCTTCAAGCTTTCAAACCTTCTTTTGAAGCTCACAGCCTCCAACTGCCAGCCACAGCACATGGTCCTTCAAACAACCAAACAAACAGACTGACAAACACAAGCTCAGCACACAGCAAGTAACCCCCAAACACAAACAAACACACACTACAGACAGTCACTTACCCCACAGATGCTGTATTTGCTCCTCCTTCACCTGGAGAGCTCCCTTGCGAAACTCCCTGTTAGCAGCCCCTGTTTGCAAAAGAGAGTTGTTGAAGAGAAAAGATTCCTCCATTGCAAAGTTCAGCAGGAATGCAGTGGGTTCCTGCTGAACTTTGCAATGGGGGTGTCTATCCCCTTGAACAACTCTAGGCTTTGGCTACACTTACACTTCAAAGCGCTGCCGCAGCAGCGCTTTGAAGCGCTAAGTGTAGTCAAAGCGCCAGCGCTGGAAGAAAGCTCTCCCAGCGCTGTCCGTACTCCACCTCCCTGTGGGGAATAACGGACAGCGCTGGGAGCCGCTGCAAATTTGTAAGTGTAGCCAAGCCCCTAGAGAAAGTTTCAGAAACCCTTATCTCTTTTGATGTATATAATAATAAAACCAAAGTTTGATTGCCTGGGCCAAGTACATCCCCACAATACCTCCATTTAGTCTTACATTCTCCTCCTGACCTGCGGGTTATAGTACATGCACAGTTCCCATAAAGTGACTAGAAGACACATGCCTGAATTGCTGTGCAGAGCAACGAGACTGTGCCCTGAGGCATTCCTTGTACACTAATTATAGTGCTGGTTAGTTTCCAGGAATAATTATCTGGGAGACCTGCCTGTGGAAAGTGACATTGATTGTTAAATAATTCAGAAGGAATCCCCTTAAACAGAAAGTGATATATTGGGAGAAGGGGAAGGGCTTTGAAGTCTATATTCAAGAAAGAAAAGGAAGGAAATAGGCAATCCAAACTGCTGAGATGTCTCTAGTGAAGTAAGGGTTTGGGATACGCTTTATTCTGCATAGGTCACTTACTGCCCTGACAAAACCCTTCAGTCCTACATTCATAGGTCTTATTGCCACATTCCAACAATGTTAGCTCTAGGTGAGAATTTTCAAAACTTGAGGCCTCTGGTTTTGGATGTCTCCGTTTTGGGGTGCCCACCTTGAGCCAGATTTTCAGAGTTGCTGAGCCCCCTCAACTCCAGCTGAAGTAAATGGAAGCTGCAGATACTCAGCCGCTGTTGCTCCATTTTTCAGAGCTGGGCCTTGTAGTCTGCCTACAGGGTGGTGAAGGGTCCACTTAAGATGGGCATTTAGAGAGGGCATTGAGGGACTTTGTGTCTCATAGCCTGGCAGTCAAGGAGTCCTGGAGAATGCAAGGTAGCTAACAATGATAAAGTTGCAGATCCTGAGCTTAAACAAATTGCCAAAACAATGGTGAAATGGGATCCATCTACTGTAGACTGGTCATCAGGTTTATTAGAAAGATTTTACCTGTAAAATGTTGCATGTTGTGCTGACTAACCTACAAATTCAACTGTTCTTAGAGTATGCTACGTCTCTTCACATGATCAACAACCAGTTACTTCCAACAGATCTTGTAGACCTTGCAACATGCAGTAGTAACATTGTCAAATCTATTTAGAACTCATCCTTGTCGACTTTTTGCACATAGGTTAAGATCACCATGCCTCAGGTGGCATGTGACCAGGATTAATCACTGAATTTTGTCCACTGGTTGGACCATTAGCTTCCCCAGCCCAGGCCAAGTACTGATGGGGAGTGTGAAATGAATGCTGATCCATGTCCCTTCTCTCCCCCTCGGTCAACTTGATAATCATTGAGTTATGTTGGAAGATTCCATCTTGCCTTATAATGATAGCTTTGGAAATGTAAATCTGTGTAAACAGATCACTGAAAGCATCTCAGGGATTCTTTCTAAAGTTTACAGGTACTTCATACTTCCACTTACAAGCCATCCAGGGCTGTGCTTTGGGATTCAGAACAACCACAAACCTTAATTTGTGGGAAGACTCCAGATCAGTTCAAAGCTGTAGATTTCAGCGCTGTTGAGGCTACTGCTGTTAGTAGTAGCCCTGCCTCAAGTCCCTTACTGAGCAGTCAACTTGACCACTGGCTATAAGAGGGGCAGCTCATTAGTGTGAGAGGTAGCATGGCCTAGTGTGTAAACAAGGGACAAAGCAAGGTACTAATCTCATCTCAGAAATGGACTCCCTGTGGGGCCTTTGTAAGTCACATAGGCCAAAACTTTTAAACCTGGCTGCCTAAAGTTAAGCATCTAAGCCCAGAGGTGCTGAGCATTCACAGCTCCCATTGATTACAATGGGAACTACAGAGGCTTGACACTTCTGAACGTCAGGCCAGTTTTATTTAAGAAGCTAAATATAGATTAAGGTTACTCACTTCATACATCTGAGCTTGAAAATATTGGCCTTAACCTCCCTGGGTATGTCTACACTGCAGCAAAGTTGTGGCAGGCCTGGGTCAGCTGACTCAGGCTCATGGGACTTAGGCTGCAGGGCTCAACATTGTAATGTAGACATTTGGGCTCAGGCTGGAGCCCAGGCTCTGAAACCTGCAAGCCTAAACATCTACACTGCTAATTTTAGCCCTGCAGTCTGAACCCTGCAAGCCTCAGTCAATTGATCCTTGCTCTGACACTCGCTGCAGTGCAGTTTTTATTGCAGTCTAGACATAGCCTCTGTGCCTCAGTTCTCACTGAGTGAAGCTAATAATACTTACCTACCCTGCAGAGGTTTATTGACAAATGTAGTCATTAATGTTTGTAAAGTTCTAAACAGTACTAGTGCTTAAGTTCTACAACTCACCAAGAGTGGGGACCTAGAACTGTCCCTAGAATCAGTTTTATTTGGAAAATTGTCCCTTGCCAAACTTCTTTAAAAGTTGGCAAATATACACAGACCCCAGTATAAACAAAGGAGAGAGATTATGAAACCCTTTCTCATCAGGCATAGAACCACATGAGTGGTCCCACTGACTTTGTTGAAACTACTCATGGAGTACCATAGTATTCAACATGGAGAAGGGTCTACCCCTAGTGGAAATATAGGTCCCCAATTCAACTCCTCTTAAAGTCATTGGGAGTCTTTCCATTGACTTCAGTTAGGATTGGATCAAGCCTGTAAACCTATATCTAAAGATAGAAGTTAATTTTCATACACTTTTATAAGCTTTTTAGTACCTCATTTTAAAATATCTATTTAGTTTGGTCGGCATGTATAGCGGACGGGTCACTGGTGTCTGAGCACATGGCATCTGTACAGTATGTCCTTACTGGCATTCAGAGCATCAGAAAGGATTTTCAACGCACACCATAAAAGTCATTGTGCCGTCTGATTGAGTTTAGCATCTGAAGTATTTAGTCCATTTGTATTCATTTGTGTGCCACTCAAATGATGAGCCAGACACACCGCAAGATATGAAAACATTAATGCAATGGTTTCCTTGGCCTTGGTACAGTTAATATGCTCAGCACCTCCTCATGAAAAACCATCAGCGTTTTAACTGTAAGGCAATAAATTTAGAAAGAAGAAATTAAATTAATTGTGTTGGCTAGAAATGTGAAGCATGCAGTAATTCCATCGCCTGGGGAGTTCTTACAAAGGGGCAGACCTCGTAGCTTGCCAGAGCTTCAGACTATCTCTACACATGATGATGTTTCTAACAACAGAAAATCCTTAGAACTGACTCATTAATATGCATGCACATATTCAATAGAACCTTCATCCAGTATTGCTTTCTCCTTAAAATATAAACAGTTTGCAGTTACAAGGTGAGCAGTTTAAAAAACAAAACACATGAATATTTATAATGAAGATCTATTGTATCTGAAAATAATTGGGATGGGTAATGCCAGTGAAGAAAGGGCTGCTTGGTTTCTATATATTTTTATACCTATCCAATTGTAGATTGCTTACATTCAGGTGAGAGACTATTTATGTTGCCTATTGATACAGCATTATTAGTCAGATTTGAAAAGAAGCTCCTTTATCAATTTTTAAGACTGTGTTGTGAAATACTGTGTTAAGTTTTATTAGGCCATTTGTGTAACTTGCTATAATTAGATGACAACTTGGCAAAAATCAGCCAGCAGGGAGAAAAAAAACCTCCTACTCTAAAAGTGAATTTCATGACCTTAGCTTTTTCAGTATTTTATACGGCAGGACTTACTAGTAGCCTGTTGAGAACTGCTCATCTCTAACTTAAATAAGGGTCTGCTTCACGCTGTCACAGTTTGTGGTTTATAACTTGTTGACATTGTCAGTGGTGTTGTACGCATGTAAATGAGCACAGAACTTGACCCACTGTCTCAGAGCTTTCTAGTTTATTAACATAGATTTCTTGTTAATATACAACACTTTCTGTTGTCATTTACTTTAGCATGTAGAAAATATTTTCTTGGTCTTACAGTGGCCATATTCCACATATGTAATGCATATGCCTTTTGGTAACACTGCAGTAAACAACAACGTATTTCTTTGCTAACACTGCAGTAAACAGCAAAAAGATTTTTAATGACCCATGAATGCTATTCTCAGGTTTTTAAAATATCTGCCTGTATTTTGCTGTGTAACTTAGAATTTTCTATAATGTGTAAGATGCATATCCTACAAAGTTTTAAGCACATGCTTAACTTTAAGTATGTGAGTAATCTGATTAAATTCAGTTGAACTATTTGAGTACTCAGTGTTAAGCACAAGTTTAAATATTTGCAGGATCAGGACCTAAAGGCTTAACCAAATAGCTAAGAGCCTGATCCTGGAAATGTGTAATTATGTGTGTAAATTTTAAATTAATTGAAAAATCCTAAAATGGTCTTTTGAGGTTGTCATGGTGTACTTCGTACAAAGGAGGCAACTGGATTCTTAATAAAATCCAGATTATTTTATTTATTTTAGAATAACTAAACACAACTAAACAAAAACAAATAGAAAGTGAAAACAGTACACTTTTGTTATTGATACTCTAGAGGTATTTTATAGCAAGGGCTCTCTAATCTGGTAATTTTAGATCCTGTAAGCAGCAGCATCTGGAGCTATCTTCTCTGTGACTGATTATAGCTAAACTTTCAGTTTCTCTTCTCCCTCCCCTCCCCCCCCCCCCGGTCATAACTATAAAGGGAAGGGTAACAACCCTCCTGTATACAATGCTATAAAATCCCTCCTGGCCCGAGGCACCAAAATCCTTTTACCTGTAAAGGGTTAAGAAGCTCAGGTAACCTGGCTGACACCTGACCCAAAGGACCAGTAAGGCGACAAGATACTTTCAAATCTTGGGGGGAGGGCAGGAGGCTTTTGTTTGTGCTCTTTGTTTTGGTGGTATTCGCTCTTGGGACTAAGGGTACGTCTACACTACAAGACTATTTCGAATCTACTTAATTCGAATTTGTGGAATCGACCTTATGAAGTCGAATTTGTGTATCCACACTAAATACACTAATTCGACTGTCTGAGTCCACAGTAACAGGGCCAGCGTCGACTTTGGAAGCGGTGCACTGTGGGAAGCTATCCCACAGTTCCCGCAGTCCCCGCTGCCCATTGGAATGCTGGGTAGAGCCCCCAATGCCTGCTGGGGGAAAAAATGTGTCGAGGGTGGTTTTGGGTAACTGTCATCATTGAACTGTCACTCCCGCCCTCTCTCCTTGAAAGCGCCGGCGGGAAATCTGTTCGCGCCCTTCTCTGGTCAGTTACAGCTCAGACGCCACAGCACTGCGAGCATGGAGCCCGCTGCGATCATCGCTGCACTTATGGCCGTTGTCAACTCCTCGCACCTTATCGTCCACCTCTTCCACAGTCAGCTGCTGAGAAATCAGGCGAGGAGGCTCCGTCAGCGCGGTGAGGACAGGAAGTCACAGAGTGGCGCAGACCTCTCACAAAGCAGGGTACGCCGCGCAGTGGAGATCATGGTGGCAATGGGTCAAGTTCATGGTGTGGAGTGGCGATTCTGGGCCCGGGAAACAAGGACGGACTGGTGGGACCGCATAGTGCTGCAGGTCTGGGATGAATCACAGTGGCTGCGAAACTTCAGGATGCGTAAGGGCACTTTCCTTGGACTGTGTGACTTGCTGTCCCCTGCCCTGAAGCGCCAGGACACCCGGATGCGAGCAGCCCTGACTGTGCAGAAGCGAGTGGCCATAGCCCTCTGGAAACTTGCAACGCCAGACAGCTACCGGTCAGTAGCGAACCACTTTGGCGTGGGCAAATCTACCGTAGGGCTTGCTGTGATTCAAGTAGCCCATGCAATCGTTGAGCAACTGCTCTCAAAGTTAGTGACCCTGGGAAACGTCCAGGTCGTCATAGATGGCTTCGGCGCGATGGGATTCCCAAACTGCGGTGGGGCTATAGATGGGACTCACATCCCTATCCTGGGACCGGCCCACCAGGCCAGCAAGTACATTAACCGAAAGGGCTACTTTTCAATGGTGCTGCAAGCACTGGTGGACCATAGGGGACGTTTTACCAACATCTACGTCGGGTGGCCGGGCAAGGTTCATGACGCGCGTGTGTTCAGGAACTCTGGTCTGTTTAAACGCCTCCAGGCAGGTAGTTTCTTCCCGGACCACAAAATAACGGTTGGGGATGTGCAGATGTCTACAGTGATCCTCGGGGACCCAGCCTACCCGCTAATGCCCTGGCTCATGAAGCCCTATACAGGCGCCTTGGACAGTGAGAAGGAACTCTTCAACTACCGGCTGAGCAAGTGCAGAATGGTGGTGGAGTGTGCTTTCGGACGTCTCAAGGGGAGATGGCAGAGCTTACTGACTCGCTCGGACCTCAGCGAAAAAAATATCCCCATTGTTATTGCTGCTTGCTGTGTGCTCCACAATCTCTGTGAGAGCAAGGGGGAGACCTTTATGGCGGGATGGGAGGTGGAGGCAAATCGCCTGGCTGCTGATTACGCTCAGCCAGACAGCCGTGCCGATAGAAGATCCCAGCGGGAAGCGCTGTGCATCCGGGAGGCTTTGAAAGATAGGTTCCTTGTAGAGCAGGGTAACCTATGACTCTCCAGTTGATTTACAGAGAAGCTGAACCTGAACCTGTTTCAGTGACTGTTGACTTTGAGCTGCGGTTACATACCCCGTTCTCCAGGTTTCCCCCCTTCCAATACACGTTTTAAAATAAATTTAATGGAACACTGATTATTAATAAAGTTTTCTTTAATTATGAATTCCTGTTCAAGGGTTGAAACATGGATGCGGACTGTGGTGGGTACGGTGTGCACTGATGTACAGACCGCTTCTACACTAGAGGAATGACAGGCTCCTGCTCCTACAGCGTTCTCTGGGGGGAGGACGGTTGCAGGTGGGTGTGCAGGAAGGGGTGGGTTTGCAGGAAGGGGTGAGGGGTGCCGTCTTTGGGACGGAGTTTGGATGCAGGCTCTGGGCTGGGGGTTGGGGCGTAGGAAGGGGTGAGGGGTGTGTGGGAAGGGTGAGTATGTGTCCGTGGATGAGGGCTCTTGCTGGGGCTCAGGGCATCGGAGAGGCTCGTGGCTAGGGTGGAAGGGCATGGTAAGGGCAGCCTGCCTTGCCATTTGTGGATGGCAGGCGCTAGGACCCTGGGGCAGCATACACCTCACAGACTGATCCGGGGCAGCATTCACCTCCCAGAATGACCCTGGTGCCTAGTGACTGCAGTCTATGTGTGTCCTGCTGTTGATCCTGCCCCCAAGTCTGTACCCTGGTAATGGAGGCTGTCCTATGCAATTAACCCCCCCCCCCTTCACACAAAGTCTTCTGACAAGGAAAACGTGACGGAAACAGTGAATAACAACAAACTACTCTTAATACTCCACAGTGGGGGGATGAAACTTGGATTTGGGACTGGGTGATCCAGGAAGGGAAGCACTTCTCAAAATTTATGGCATGAGAGCTGTTTGGTACATGAGCGCTCTGCTGGGGTGGAGTGACAGTTTTCACGGCCCCTAGCGCCCTCCTTCTTGTGATTTGGGTGAGGGGGGGACAGGACTTTGTGGCGGGGGAAGGCGGTTGCAGATACAGTGCAGGGGGGCTCTCTCCTCCTGCCTGCGGTCCTGCAGAACATCTACAAGGCGCCGGAGCGTGTCCGTTTGCTCCCTCATTAGCCCAAGCAGCGTTTGAGTCGCCTGCTGGTCTTCCTGCCGCCACCTGTCCTCCCGTTCGCTGTGTGAGCGCTGGTGCTGACATAGGGTCTCCCTCCACTGTCTCTGCTCGTCCGCCTCGGCTCTGGAGCAAGCCATCAGTTCCGAGAACATGTCGTCCCTAATCTTTTTCTTTCGCCGCCTAATCTGCGCCAGCCTCTGTGAGGGGGATGCCGGGGCAGTTCGTGAAAGAGCCGCAGCTGTGTGATGGGAAAAAGGAAGTGATTTCCTTGAAAAGATACGTGTTTGCAAACACTGAACACAGTCTACTCAGTTTCTGTGAACAAGACCATACAGGGCACCTAGTTTCACGAGCTCTCAGGACAAGTTCGAGATTTCGGAATACGCTTTCATTGGCTGTGGTCTTGCACAGGAGATCGGACAAGCGGGGCGGTACAGCTGAATCCGTGTAGCAGCCAGGCCTGGTAAGCACTACACTATAGGCTGCTTAACAGTTAATGGATAGCTGTGCCCTCCCGCTGAAGGCAATCTGGAAAGCATAAAGTCTGACCCTGTTCCAGCCCCTCGCGGCTGTGCCCGGGAAAGATCGCTATATGCTTTTCCTCTGCGGCCTCCAACACGTGGCTGTTAAATGAAGGTCATTGCTATGCAAAGTAAAAGTCAAGCATTCACAATAGTAACAGTACACTAATTGCCCTAATTAGATGCAGCAGTCGCCGAACGAGATTACCCTGAGGTGGGTCACTCGGAGAGAGAGAGAGAGAGAGGATGCTGCGAGAATCCCTGCACAGACCAGGACCGTATGCTGCCATGCTGGTGGAGGCAATGATTCCGCTGTACATTAGGATGGCCTGGCGCGGAAGAGTGTGCTTCCACGGAGCACCAAATAAGGCACCTCTCCCCAGGAACCTCCTGCGGAGGCTTTTCGAGCTCCTGTACGAGCTCGGAAGTGTCCCAGGAGGATTTCTGTTCCATCCCTATATATGTGGACCTTCTTTTTATATAGTTTTATATGGAAAAGTTTTTATATAGTTTTTATTCCTGTTTTTTAAAAAATAAATGTTTCCATGTTTATAGCACTTACCGACTGATCCTTCCCCTGATTCTGAGTCCGGGTTAACGGCCGGGGAGGGTTGGTAGGGGATCTCTGTGAGGGTGATGAAGAGATCCTGGCTGTCGGGGAAAGCGGTATTGTAAGCGCTGTCGCCTGCGTTGTCCTCCACAAACCCTTCCTCATCTTCCCCATCGGCGAACATCGCCGAGGAACTGCCCGTCGACACTATCCCATCCTCAGAGTCCACGGTCACTGGTGGGGCAGTGGTGGCAGACCCACCTAGAATGGCATGCAGTGCCTCGTAGAAGCGGCATGTCTGGGGCTGGGCTCCGGAGCGTCCGTTTGCCGCTCTGACTTTTTGGTAGCCTTGTCTCAGGTCCTTGATTTTCACGCGGCACTGCGTTGTATCCCGGCTGTATCCTCTGAGTTCCATGGCTTTGGAGACCTTCTCGTAGGTCTTTGCATTCCGTTTGTTGGAGCGCAGCTCCGAAAGCACAGACTCATCGCCCCACACAGCGATCAGATCCAGGACTTCCCGGTCTGTCCATGCTGGGGACCTCTTTCTATTCTGGGATTGCATGGACTCCTCTGCTGGAGAGCTCTGCATCGTTGCAGGTGCTGCTGAGCTCGCCCCGATGTCCAAACAGGACATCAGATTCAAAGTGCCCAGACAGGAAAAGGAATTCAAATTTTCCCGGGTCGTTTCCTGTGTGGCTGGTCAGAGAATCCAAGCTTGGACTGCTGTCCAGAGCGTCAACAGAGTGGTGCACTGTGAGATAGCTCCTGGAGCTACTAAGTTCGATTTGCATCCACACATAGCCTAATTCGAGATAGCCATGTCGAATTTAGTGCTACTCCCCTCGTCGGGGTACCGAATTCGAACTAAAGAGCCCTCTAGGTCGAATTAAACGGCTTCCTGGTGTGGACGGTTGAGCGGTTAATTCGAATTAACGCTGCTAAATTCGATTTAAAGTCCTAGTGTAGACCAGGCCTAAGAGGGACCAGACATCAATCCAGGCTCTCCAAATCTTTCTGAACAAGTGTCTCATATTTCAAACTTGTAAATAAACAGCCCGGCAAGGCATATTAGTTTATCTTTGTTTTCTCAACTTGTGAATGTTCCCTTTGCTAAAGGGAGGTTTATCCCTGTTTTGTTGTAACTTGAAAATTAAGACTAGAGGGGGTTCCTCTGGGCTCTTTGAATCTGATTACCCTGTAAAGTTATTTTCCATCCTGATTTTACAAAGATGATTTTTACCTTTTCCTTTTAATAAAATCCTTCTTTTAAGTACCTGACTGATTTTTCCATTGTCCAAAGACCCAGGGGTTTGGGTCTTTGATCATTTTGTAACCAATTAGTTAGGATATTATTCTCAAGCCTCCCCAGGAAAGGTGGTATAAGGGCTTGGGGGGATATTTTGGGGGAAGAGGAACTCCAAGGGGTCCTTTCCCTGTTTCTTGTTAAATCACTTGGTGGTGGCAGCGTACCAGGTTTTAACCTAAGCTGGTAGAAATAAGCTTAGGGGGCTTTCATGCAGGTCCCCACATCTGTACCCTAGAGTTCAGAGTGGGGAAGGAACCATGACACCCCCAAGTGCCCTTTCCAGGGATACCTTCATAGGAAAACTGACCCTTTAAACCTGGGATAACCTGCTACATGCAGTCCACAGAGAGCCATTTTGGTTTCCAACTTTTAGCGGTTCAGGTTGCAACTCCTTTTCTCTCCAACTAGTAAGTACTTTGGCTTGTTTCTTGTTTTCTATTGGATTCTGCCCCCCAACATTTACAATTAATTTTACATCATCATAGCTGCTTGGATGTTTTGTGAATGAGGGAGTCTTTTCTTAAAGAATTTTTGGTAAATGATTGTGTATAGGAAAAGGTTCAAAATCAAATGAGGGAAAAGAAACCTTTTTATATGTGGAGAGCACAGAGTATGCCACAGACCATTCTTCTTCTGAGAGCGGGTAGATGGTTTCCCTTTTTAGCAAGTATGTAGTTTACTGCTGGTTTAGGTAGAATCGAGGCATCTGTTTCTACAGCCCTAATCCTGCATTGGGATACTCTTATGTGTATTCCTGTGCCCATATGCAGTTGACTCTGTACAAGTTTAAGATGAGGGCCTAAAATACATCTGCCCTAGATGAGTTATTTGGCAAATTTTGCAGTAATGTTTATAGTTTGACTGCAGGTTATTTTTGAGTGAGCTGTTTGCATGTTTTACGAAATTAATAAATTGCATTTAGTATAATCCCTTCTTTGCCCCTGATAATATTCCTTTATATTTACTCTTTTAAACTAATAGAGTTTTTCAGGCTGACTGCTATTTTAATTGCTCACTTGTGTCTTGATTTGGCAGAATCTATTTTGTTGTCCAAATTCTGTTTGATGGGTTTAGTTCGTTTGTTTTTAAATGGTTTTAACTGCTATTATAATAACCTACAACATAGGGAAGTCTCAAGGAAGTTAAAAATAAAACCAACAGCATAGTTAATTCACATGTTAAGATTGTTACTATCCCTTTCTGTTGCAAATATATTGAGGTAACCAATTGTGAATTCTCTGATTAGTAGCAAGAGATGTTTAATAAATGACAGCAATCTTTAGTAAGTTCCTAGCAGACACAGGCTACCAAAATGATTTTTTTTTGAGAGAGAGAGAAATTTGATATAATTTTCTATTGTCAAAGTCTTATGAAGAGCAAACACTAAAGACGTGATTTATAAAGGACAGTTGAAGTAGAATAGAAGGATTCCATTAGCCTGGGGTATGCCTCGGACAAAGTCCATATCTCATTCCTTTTATTAAACTACTACTAAGTGTATAAAGAATTACGTATCAGAGGGGTAGCCGTGTTAGTCTGGTTCTGTAGAAGCAGCAAAGAATCCTGTGGCACCTTATAGACTAACAGACGTTTTGCAGCATGAGCTTTCGTGGGTGAATACCCACTTCTTCGGATGCAAGTAGTGGAAATTTCCAGGGGCAGGTTTATATATGCAAGCAAGAAGCAAGCTAGAGATAATGAGGTTAGTTCAATCAGGGAGGATGAGGCCCTGTTCTAGCAGCTGAGTGAAAACCAAGGGAGGAGAAGCTGGTTCTGTAGTTGGCAAGCCATTCACAGTCTTTGTTTAATCCTGAGCTGATGGTGTCAAATTTGCAGATGAACTGGAGCTCAGCAGTTTCTCTTTGAAGTCTGGTCCTGAAGTTTTTTTGCTGCAGGATGGCCACCTTAAGATCTGCTATTGTGTGGCCAGGGAGGTTGAAGTGTTCTCCTACAGGTTTTTGTATATTGCCATTCCTAATATCTGATTTGCTGAGCTCCAGTTCATCTGCAAATTTGACACCATCAGCTCAGGATTAAACAAAGACTGTGAATGGCTTGCCAACTACAGAACCAGCTTCTCCTCCCTTGGTTTTCACTCAACTGCTACAACAGGGCCTCATTCTCCCTGATTGAACTAACCTCGTTATCTCTAGCTTGCTTCTTGCTTGCATATATAAACCTGCCCCTGGAAATTTCCACTACTTGCTTCCGAAGAAGTGGGTATTCACCCATGAAAGCTCATGCTGCAAAACGTCTGTTAGTCTATAAGGTGCCACAGGATTCTTTGCTGCTTATAAAGAATTACGTTAGCAGTACGTGTGCTTTGTAATTAGGGTCTTTTACAAAAGTTTCCCTGTGTGCTGCCTGGTGTCTGACAGTAATGCTGTTACAGAGGCTGTGTTCAGTAATGATCCAGTTGATAAGCTTTGGAGTCTGCTTTGGTAACGTCCAGAGGGGGAGGGGGCCTTGTGAGACTCAGGTTCAATTCCCTGCTCCTCTAAAAGGTTCCTGTATGACTTTGTGAGAAGTTTCTAGGCCCAGATGATCCTTAAATGATTTCAGTGGACATTAGGAGCCTAAATACCTTGAGGAGCTGGGCCGAAGTTCCTCTGTTCTCCAGCTCCCCATCAGTAAAATGGGGACAATATTACTTTCCTACCTCACAGGGGTGTTGTGAGGATAAATATGTAAAAGACTATGAGGTGCTCAGATACTGCGGTAATGGGGGCATATAAGTAGATAAATATATTTTATTAATTTTGCTCTTGAAAATGACCTCCCATGCCGTGTTGCTCTTGTGGAGCTGTTCAAGTGAGGCTTGCTGCAGAGGCTCTGACTAGAATGTGCACTGTATCTGATGGTATGTGTACACTGCAATTAAAGAGCTGTGGCCGGCCTGTGTCAGCTGACCTCGGGCTTGCGGGGCTTGGGCTGTGGGTAGGGTTGCCAAGCACCATTAAAAGTCTGGTTGGCGGCACAATGGGGGCCCAGGGCTAAGGCAGGCACCCTGCTGCCCTAGCTCCATGCAGCTCCTGGAAGCATTCACCAGGTCCTTGCAGCCCCTAGGCACATGGGTGGCCAGGGAGGCTCCACGTGCTGCCCTTGTGCCCGCAGGCGCCGCCCTCGCAGCTCCCATTGGTCGCAGTTCCCCGCACTCCAACCCACTGCCCCAACCCGGATGCCAAACCCCTCGGCCACAGCCTAGAGCCCACTCCTGCACCCCAAACCCATCATCCCTGGCCCAACTCCAGAGCCTGCACCCCCAGCCAGAGCCTTCACCCCCCTGCCACAACCCCGCTGATGAAAGTGAGAGAGGGTGAGGGAGAGCGAGGGATGGAGGGAGGGAGTGGGAGCGGGGCCTTGTGGAAGGGGCAGGGCAGGTGTTTTCGGTTTTGTGCCATTAGAAAGTTGGCAACCCTAGCTGTGGGGCTGTAAAATTTCAGTGTGGACATCTGATCTGGAGCTTCAGCTCTGGGACCCTCCCCACTCACAGGGTCTCAGAGTCCAGGCTTCAGCCTAAACCTAAGGTTTACACCGCAAATTTACAGCCCAAGCCCCCAAATCAGGTGACATGGGCCAGCTGAAGGTGTTTAATTGTAGTGTAGTCATACCCTAAGGCACTGGAGCTACTGCTCTGCATGGATTTTTCATTGTGAGCAGCTAGTCTAGTAGTGTAGCAGCTGTGAATGGTATATATAATTGGAAAGACATAAAAAGAGAAGGATGGTTTAGTAGTAAAGCAGAGGACTGGGACTCGGGAGACCTGAGTTCAACTCCTGGCTCTGCCTAAGACTTCCTGTGTCACCTAGGGCAAGTCATTTAATCTTTGTGCTTTATTTCCCCATCTGTGAAGTGAGGATAATAGTATTTTCCCACCTCAGAATTTGGAATTAATTGATAAACTTAACATTAACAAGTCACCGGGACCAGATGGCATTCACCCAAGAATTCTGAAAGAACTCAAATGTGATGTTGCGGAACTATTAACTAGGGTTTGTAACCTGTCCTCTGTACCCAACGACTGGAAGATAGCTAATGTAACACCAATATTTAAAAAGGGCTCTAGAGGTGATCCTGGCAATTACACACCGGTAAGTCTAATGTTGGTACCGGGCAAATTAGTCGAAACAATAGTAAAGAATAAAATTGTCAGACACATAGAAGAACATAAATTGTTGGGCAAAAGTCAACATGGTTTCTGTAAAGGGAAATCGTGTCTTACTAATCTATTAGAGTCATTTGAAGGGGTCAACAAACATGTGGACAAGGGGGATCCAGTGGACATAGTTTACTTAGATTTCCAGAAAGCCTTTGACAAGGTCCCTCACAAAAGGCTCTTACGTAAATTAAGCTGTCATGGGATAAGAGGGAAGGTCCTTTCATGGATTGAGAACTGGTTAAAAGACAGGGAACAAAGGGTAGGAATTAATGGTAAATTCTCCGAATGGAGAGGGGTAACTAGTGGTGTTCCCCAAGGGTCATTCCTAGGACCAATCCTATTCAATTTATTCATAAATTATCTGGAGAAAGGGTTAAAAAGTGAGGTGGCAAAGTTTGCAGATTACACTAAACTGCTCAAGATAGTTAAGACCAAAGCAGACTGTGAAGAACTTCAAAAAGATCTCACAAAACTAAGTGATTGAGCAACAAAATGGCAAATGAAATTTGGATAAATGTAAAGTAATGCACGTTAGAAAAAATAACCCCAACTATACATACAATATGGTGGGGGCTAATCTAGCTACAACAAATCAGGAAGATCTTGGAGTCATCGTGGAAAGTTCTCTGAAGATGTCCATGCAGTGTGCAGAGGCGGTCAAAAAAGCAAACAAGATGTTAGGAATCATAAAAAAGGGGATAGAGAATAAGGAGAATATATTATTGCCCTTATATAAATTGATGGTACGCCCACATCTTGAATACTGCGTACAGATGTGGTCTCCTCATCTCAAAAAAGATATACTGGCACTAGAAAAGGTTTAGAGAAGGGCAACTAAAATGATTAGGGGTTTGAAACGGGTCCCATATGAGGAGAGATTAAAGAGGCTAGGACTTTTCAGCTTGGAAAAGAGGAGACTAAGGGGGCATATGATAGAGATATATAAAATCATAAGTGATGTGGAGAAAGTAGATAAGTAAAAGTTATTTACTTATTCCCATAATACAAGAACTAGAGGTCACCAAATGAAATTAATAGGCTGCAGGTTTAAAACAAATAAAAGGAAGTTCTTCACGCAGCACACAGTCAACTTGTGGAACTCCTTACCTGAGGAGGTTGTGAAGGCTAGGACTATAACAGCGTTTAAAAGAGAACTGGATAAATTCATGGAGGTTAAGTCCATTAATAGCTATTAGCCACGATGGGTAAGGAATGGAGTCCCTAGACTCTGTTTGTCAGAGGTTGGAGATGGATGGCAGAAGAGAGATCACTTGATCATTACCTGTTAGGTTCACTCCCTCTGGGGCACCTGGCATTGGCCACTGTCTGTAGACAGGATACTGGGCTAGATGGATCTTTGGTCTGACCCAGTATGGCCATTCTTATGTTCCGAATGGCATTCAAGAGGATAAATTCACTGATTCTCAGATACTAGTGATGGACTCCATGTAAATACCCAGGCAGATAGAAATTAATTTTACTCTTTCACTTTTTCACTTTTCTGAGAGAGGCAGTGGCAGAGTCACCACAGAAATCCAAGCTTTTAATCACGTGGTTAAGTGCTGCCCTAGATGTGTTTAAGCACGTTAGTGATTTCCTGAATTAGGGCCTGGTGGTTTAGACTAAAGATTTATCTTTGCTGCAAAAAAAGATAGTTAACTCAATGTAAAATCCTAAAGGAGAAAAGTGTTTTTTACTTTGATGTAGCTGTTCAAGGTCAACCTATTATCTCACCTGGGATTTACCTTGACTGGCTAGATCAAGCTAAAAACTACCTGAGCCTTGTCTTCACTGGGATTTTACACTGTTAGCTATCTTGAAGTAAAAATGCATTTTTTATTTCAATTAAGATGTAACCTAAATAATTGAAGCCCTGATTTAGCAAAGCACTTAAGAATGTGCTTAACTTAAGCTTCTGCTTAAGTCTATACCAGTTCAGCAAAGCACTTAAGTATATAATTAAGTAAAATTGAGATCTGTGGGACTTAAGCATGTGCCTTAACCTCACTTTACCCATGTTTAAAATGGCTATAATACTTACCTACCTCTCAATGGTGTTGTGACAACTAATGTTCAAAAATTGCTTGGTGAGCTTTTGATTAGAAGTGCTATATGAGCAACCAAGTCTTACTTTAATCTGATCAAATCCTTTCATGATATCACTTCCCTTTCAAACACTATGCTGCATGACTCTGCTTTTGAACACAGGCTAGTCTAAGTGACTATTAGTGAGGATTATTGAAACACATTTTTTTTCTCATTTTCTTTCCACAATTATAATTGCTAGTTTGGGGGCACATCTACGGTTTTAGCCTAGCTAATAAATTAAGTCAGAGACAGCTTTACAAGTATTGCTTAGATTAGAGAAGACCATTGGGGGAAAAAAGTTCCAGTCCTTTTTTTAGATCATTAGCATCATTATATAAAAATGCAGCTGAATTATATTATGAAGTAAATGCTTATGTATTTTTTACAGTACTGTGAGACGTCAATTAAGAGACAAGGATATTGTAGAATCTCATGAGAAGAGAAGGTCTAACATTTTTTCAAGAAAACCCCTTCAAGCCATGGTCAGAAAGGGAGAAGTGGGCATTGTAACACTCTGTACCTCAAAGTAGCACCTTGGGACCCCCATATTTACCACTGTGAGATGATATGGGGGGAGGGATAGCTCAGTGGTTTGAGCATTGGCCTGGAGATAGGTATATCTCCAATTATTATTATGATACATTTTGTACAAAGAATGCCTTGTGAGGTATTGTTTTGTAAGTCTTGATTTGCTGAACAATAATAATCTGTTGGATTCTATGTGCTATCGTTGTATGTCAAGTTATGAAACATTGCTATATGTGTCACTGAAATATGTTGAGGTTGGGATATTCCCACAGTCAACCTTTCAGTTGCAACAAAAGACCAGCCAGAGATGTGCTGATGACTCATTAAAGGGAATCCACTCTCCCAACAGCCATCCCTGAGACTTCTCAGAGAGAGCACCTAGGCAATGGAGACTGCCTTACCAATGGGAGCTGCCTGATCCCCACAAAGCAAAGATCTTTCCAGCAAGCTGGAAGAAAATATAAAAGAGGCCAGATGATGATGTCACTTCCCCTTTCTCCTCCTCCAACTTAACACCTGGAAGAATGTCTGGAGGCCAAACCCTTTGAAATAGGGAAGGGTGTCCCGGGCTGGACAGGGCTTCCAGTCTGTATATTGAGGAACTGTAACCAGCTTACCATTTGCCAGGGTGAGAAAAGCTGTTCAATTCAACTATTGCTTACACTAAACGTTTAGGATTTAGAAAGTGTGTTTACTTTTTATTTTCTTAAAGTAACTAACGCTGACCTTTATGCCTACCACTTATTATCACTTCAAATCTGTCTTTCTGTAGTTAATCAATCTGTTTTATATTTTACCTAAAACAGTGTGTTTTGGTTGAAGTGCTTGGGAAATCTCAGCTCAGCTTAACAAGGGGTGTTGCATGTACACTACCTTGTTGTCAGAGTAGCAAAGTAGTAATGAATTTGCACTGGCCAGGCTTCTGACCAGTGCAAGATGGTACAGTTCTGAGACGCAAGGCTGGGAGGTGGGGGGGATTGGCTGAAGCCTCTCTCTTGTTGGCTCATGAGTTACTGAGAGGTCATTCATGTAACTCAGTTGGGTGTATCCCTGCCTGTGGATGTATGTGTTATTCCAGTGCCTGCCAGAGGTTTGCAGCCTGACATTAGCACACAGTGTGAGGGTTTGGTGGGACAGAGGGCTCAGCGATCCCACAGTCCAGGTTAACCCTAGGAACCCCATCACAGGCGGTAATGCTCAGATGATGAATCTGTACCTATCCCTCACAAAAGAGTAATGTTTTAATTCAATCTCTCTTTAGCACCATGCCCTATGGTGCATTGCTCTTCTGCTTCGGAGACGTGACTAAGTATCTTTGTTCCTGACTGCTTAAAAAACCCATCAACATGACTTCTCTTGCTACAGAAATATAATGAAAGTCTTAATAGTGGCACAATATATTCCACAGACCCCTGAGCCATTTTTACTGCTATGCTTCATGGAATCTTCACTAATTTGCGAATTTATGGCCATGTCAGCTTTTTCACTGTTCCACTACAAAATATTGTATATTTAAGCTATAATTTCACATCATGAAAAAGCAAAACAAAACTGATATCAGGAATCTCACAAACTAGTGAAGATTGCATGTCCTACTGTGTTTGGATTCATATTTCAGGCACCTCTATCTGTCTCCATTGTACTTACCTTTCTCAGATCAATCATGAGTAATTTTCGTAAAGCACACTCTAAGCTGTATGCTTCAGACTGGCAGTCAGATTTGCTTGTTTTGATGTATTAATAAAGTACATCCAATCTCTGTTGTTTAAAGAAAGAATGCCTCCTTTCAGTCCCATTCTCATCCCTCAGTCTCTGTGTGTTGCTTTCCTATTCTCCCAACTCTAAAGAAATAATCTTTAAAGCAACTTCGCAAAATTAACATGAAAATTTACCAGTCCAGGCACAAAAGCTATTCACCTGTTCTTTACCATGACAATTGTTTCCATTATAAGTGCATATTTTCCACGCGTTGAAAATGTTGCCAGTCTGCCCTAAAGTCTGCAGATAAATGCTTAATAGTATAAAAGGGGAGGGATAGCTTAGTGGTTTAAGCATTGGCCTGCTAAACCCAGGGTTGTGAGTTCAATCCTTGAGGGGGCCACTTAGGGATCTGTGGCAAAATCAGTATTTGGTCCTTCTAGTGAATGCAGGGGGCTGGATTCAATGACTTTTCAGGGTCCCTTCTAGTTCTAGGAGATAGGTATATCTCCATATATTAAAATGAAGGAGTTCATGTGCCAAGGGTAGAAATACAAGAGAAGTAGCTGATAGGGCATGTGTCTGAACAGGCTCTGAGACAGTATGGCAAAGAGGAGGGTGGGCCAGGGCTCTGAGGTGGCACCAAGTATCCTTTCTTTCAGGTGCTTGACGGTCTCAGGATCTAACTGATAGGGAAGGAATTTTTCTCCCAAGTCAGATTAACATGTTCTCTTTGTAGTGATGAATGGACCCTGCATGTCACTCACACTGTGGTGGTTGCTATTCAGTATGCATAACTGTACGGTAAATCCCTTGAGTATGGAGTGCTGCTCTTCCTGGCTCTGAGAGCAGCTGTCTCCATTGTCTTCACACAGACCAATCACATTTTGGGATCTACATTTCCATCTTTCTCTTTGTCATATGCAGTAAGGTACACTGCTAAACGTTCTGAATATTTTAAATATTTCAAGATTCTTCAACACATACTTCCCTCCTTTCTCAATCTTCCATGTCCAGGTCATGATTATTTTAGTCTCATGGGACTGTCAATGAAATTATAAGTTGCAGATTCAAAAGTGATATAAAGAAATATTTTCCCACACAATACATAATTAGATTGTGGAAGTCATTGCCACAGGAAGTTGTTGTGGCCAAGAATTTAGGAAGATACATAAAGGGACTGGATATTCATATAGCTATGAAGAATGTCTTATTCCTAAAGCTCATGCTTCAGAGTTTCAGCTGGCCACAAACATGGGTCAGGAAGGAAATCCCGCCACCCCCAAAATGTATTATGGGAGGTATATTTTAATTTCCTCCCTCTGAAACATCAGGGATGTCCATGGCTGGAGATGATAAATTGGTTGGGGAGGGTGGGCTAAGGCTTTCGAGTGGCACTGATCATTCTTTCTTTCAAGTGCATGGCTGGCTGGTTCTTGCTCACATGCTCAAAGTCTAACTGATTGCCATATGTGGGGTCAGGAAGGAATTTGTTCCCAGGTCAGATTGGCAGTGATCTTGCAGGTTTTTCACCTTTTTCTGCAGTATGAGGGTGCAGGCCACCTGCAAGTATTATCTGGGTGTAGCTCACTTAATCATTTCCCTGCCATTGCAGGGTGCTCAATCATTGGTGCCCCTCGATCCCTCCTAGTCTCTGCATGTCACACATAATCGCTTACTCTCCTGTGGTCTGTAATACTTTGGTCTCATTTCAGTTGTTGGGTTTAGTGTGCAGGAGCCGGGAGACGTGTTGGTGGCCTGTGATATACAGGAGGTCAGATTAAAGGATCTGGTTGGCCTTCTAGCCTTAAACTCTGACTCTATGGTCTGGTCTACACTGGGCGCGGGGATCGATTTAAGATCAGCTACACTATTCTCATAGCTGAAGTTGCGTAAGTCGACGTATCTTAGATCGACTTACCTCCCATCCTCACAGCGCAGGATTGACGGCCATGGCTCCCCCATCGACTCCGCTTCCGCCTCTCATCCTGGTAGAGTTCTGGAGTTGACGGCAGAGTGTTTGGGAATCAATTTATTGTGTCTAGACGAACGCGATAAATCGATCCCTGATAGATCGATCACTACCCCCCGATCTGGCGGGTACTGTGGACGTACCCTATGATAACCAGAGTTGTTATAACAACAATTTTGGAAGGGTTTAAACTTTAGGCTTCAGGCCTTAAGCCAGTCTCTAACTAATAGAGATGAGGGTGAGACTTAATGTGGTGGGGCAGATTATCTGGCAATTCCCTCCTGTAGAATTAATATATCTGCCTCTGAAACTTCTAGTGCGGGCCAGTGCTGAAGGCAGGAAATGGGACTAGATGGAGCTTGAGTCTGATCCAGTGTGGTAGTTCCTGTGTTCCTAGTCATAAAATATTTGGCCAATTTATATTTAAATGGGGCGGGGCCTGCACATATTATATAGATATATACACACACACACACACACACACATATAACCATACCCTGCTTTCAGTTTTTTAATCTAGTCACGTAACTTTCCAGATATCACATTCACTGGCCTTTTGTTTTTTTACTGATTGTTAGCCTTTGAACACCTATAGTCCACTACAGCAAGGCAAAGTCTTTATTGTAGCCACTGTTCTATGCTTTAGGAAAAAAATCTTACATAGTAGCTTTAAAAAATTAAGCAAATCATGTGTGGCCTTTAGGTATGGGGGGCCAGTTCAGTTAAAATGAGAACTGGTCTGTAACTTCACCCAAAACTAAATTTCAAGCTGAAATTTCAAAGGAAGTTTAAATTGGGGTCGGGGAGGTAAAAATCCACACCTCTGCACAGGGAGGGGAGCAAGGGGGAGAGAATGTACACCTCAAAGTGGGGAATTTGAAGGTAAGAGGCTTGGGGGGGTTATATGAAACAGGGAACGAAGCAAGAAAAACAGAGAGAAAAAGGGAAAGAAAACCACGTGGAAGAAGAGCAAGATAAAGGAGCATTGAAGAGCTGAGTGAAGAGTATGGGAGTACTGTATATGAGTGAAAGGCAAAGAAAAGAAGAGGTAGGAGAGGGGATTAGCTGTAGCCACAGTATATGTGAGCAAAATCAGTATGGTCTTATGCTTAAGGACCAGGAGCCAGACCATGAGTGGCAATGGTGCTGTTTAGAGTCCCTGAGTGTGATGTGTGTAATTCACTTGGGCACTTTTGCAAATTAGGCCCACAATTCCTACCCAGAAGAGTTTACAATCTAAACTGTATTCCATCTTGTGTTCCAGTTCCGATGCTGTCACAGACTATGACCCTGGGAAAATGTTTAACACTTCTCCATGCCTCAGTTTCCTCATCGGTAAAAGTAAGGGTAATGATATTTAACTGCTTTGCAGTGGTTTGGTAAGACTAAATTCAATAAATTTGGTGTGAGAGAGAACAGGTGGACCAATTTCTGTTGGTGGAAGGGATGAGCTTTTGAGCTTCACAGAGCTGTTCATGAGGTCTGGGGAAGGTAACCAGAGTTTTCAAGCTAAATACAAGGTGAGACAGACTATTAAGCATGAGAGATTCACGCATGTGGTAGGAGACTATTTAAAATGCAGTGACAATTAACACCTTTGCAGCCACAGGAAAAATAGTCCACAATGTGCATTACAGATTGTCATAATGAGCAATAAAACCAATATTTCTGTTAAGTCTGTGGTTTATCATCTCCACGGAGTTATGAATTTAAGTTTCTAGACTTGTCTTGTGAAGGTATTTTTCAAGTTTCCTTTCAGGACAAGGACTGAGGTCAGATATGAAGAGATTGCTTTGTGAAAATGTTTGCCCTCCTGTGATAGGGGTATTTGTCTTTTATCATTTTATCAGTTCATTCAAGAGTGTAGCGCTTGTCTGGTTTCACCCACACTTAATTGTTATTGGGGCATTTGATGCACTGGATAAGGTATACCACTTGTTGTGATAAGCATATGTAGGACCCATGGATCTTGGAAGATGATTTGTGTGATGGGGTGTTGATCATTGTAATAGTAGAGATATGTCTATGGGGTTTGCATCTGTTATTGGCAGAGTCTGGTGCTCCTTTGAGGAGTCGTGTCTTGGTCTGTGGGGAGTTTGTTTGTGATGATGAGATTGGAAGATTGTTTGCAGGCCAGCAGGGAGAGTTCAAGATTTCTTTCAGGATGTGGTCCCCATTGAACATGGGTCGTAATTGTTTAGTGATACCTATATAAGTTCCAGTGTGGGATGCTAGGTGACAACTAGGGATATGCAGTCAGTAAGATTTTTTTTTCCTTCATTGAAGCAGGTTCTCTGAGTGTTTGGATGCCCCATTCCATGATGCAAACTTATTTCTATCCTGAATCTGTCCAGCTTCAACTTCCAGCTATTGGATCATGTTCTACCTTTTTTTTTCCCTGCTGGACTGAAGAGCCCATTACCCATTTTTTGTTCTCCATGTAGGTACTTATGGACTGTGATCAGGTCACCCCTTAACCTTCTCTTCATTAAACTAAACAGATTGCGCTCCTGGAGTCTACCACTATAAGACATGTTTTCCAATACTTTAATCATTCTTGTAGGTCTTCTCCGAACCATCTCTAATTTATTAACATCCCTCCTGAATCATGGATACGAGAACTGGATGCATTATTCTAATATTCTCAGACAAAGGCTTGAATCAGAACACTAGATCTAACTTTCCTGTCCTAAACCTTGTGGAAATTTAGCTCTAAATCCAAATCTACATCTGAACCTTGGTTTGGATCCATTTCAAGATTACTCATAGCACTTACACTTTGTTTTTCAGTGATATATCTCAGTGTTTTATGAAGATGGGTATGTATCATCTCCATTTTATAGATGAGAGGAGACAGGTACAGAGGGGTGAAATGACTTGCTCGGGTGTACACAGCCAAACTGTTCCAGAGACTGTACTAGAAGACAGGTCTCCTGGCACCCTGTCCTTTGTTCTTTATCCATTAGATGAGAAAGGAAGATGGTTATAAGGTGGAAATAGGCCAGGGGTGAAATAAATAAGGCTTCTTTGCAGAAGTTTAAAGAAATGGAGACATTAAGAGAGACATTAAATGGGGATTTTTTTAATATTGAAAAATGTTTTATGTTAGAATTCTGTAATAATATAGACTCGGGCCCATACCCTAGTTGTCAGAATTTTATTCAGACCATTCAGTCACCATGTCACAACGCTGATCAAACTTCTCCTGCTGGATACTCACCAGGCTGCCATATTTAGGTCACACGCTGGGCTCGTTTGCTTCTAAGCTTCCCTTAGTCTGAGTAGGCTCCAGCATCATCTTTCTTTGGCCTCTCTGGCACACTTTCTGGGCATAGACTATCAGTTAGCCCTTCAGCAAAGTAGGACTTTGCAGTCCAGCTGCCTTAGTAGTCCCCCAGGGCCAGTGCTGACCGCCACCACCCCCTCTCCCCTCACCACATGACACACCAATATCTCAAGCACACACTTTCCCAGAGTTCCTACTTTGTTGGCACTCTGGTTTGCAGTTTCTCTCTCTCCAGAGACAAATGATAGTCTAAGCATTTAACACAGACTTTGCAAAAGGAATTCTAAAACAATTACTCTTTATCTTAGACAGCACGAGACATACAGATCTAGACAAAATAAAACTGCTATATGCTCTTCCCTGCCTTGCTTTCCTTTCCACTCTGGAGCATTCTTTGGGCTTAGGTCAGAATCATGTGGTGTCCATGATCCTCGCTCTTCTCCAAAACAGCCTTGCTTTTAGCTTCTGCCTTCAGTCTCTTCTTCATGTCTCTAAAATGGCTGGTGAGACTATTCAAAATAGGAGATTGGTTGCTCAGTTACCGGTCCACCTGGGTGGATTGGTTTTCTTGGACTGGCCATCTTCTTTGTCCAAGGGGGCTTCCATTTGAATAGAAGACTCTAATGGTTTAGCTTTGTTATCTCTGTACTAGTAATAAGAATATCTCTTCTTGGATGTTCCAGCACAGCATGGAGGCAACAGAACTGCTTTAAAATCAAAATGGTACAAAAAACAAAATGGAGGGTGTATGATATAGAAATATAGAGACATACATTAATCCATCACATGGCTGCTTTAAATTCACTTGTAAAAGTATCTTTTTTTTCCCCTCTCAGCAGAAATGTTCAGGGGATTTCATCTTTAGAAAAACAAGGATTTTATTTTTGTAATGCTTGAATAACAGATGTTGCTGTTAATGAAATATCCCAAGGATATCTAGAGCATGCATTATGTAACAATCACCTACAAAGGAAGCAAACTGAGTAAAGCAGGTTCACTGCAATGTTTTAATCATGCCTTTCTATAGACTTTGGTATGTTACCTTCCAGCAAAATAATGAGATTATAGAGTTATATTGAAAAGTCTGTCAGAAGGGCTTCTAACGAGCACTGAGCTCTTTACATATGAAATGATTGTGTAAGATTCATAACAGATGAATGGTCCTGTGTGTAATTTTATTTTTTGTCCGTTTTAAGTAGGTACCTTAAACTGACACACAGGATTCTTACCGCATGATTCCTATTAATGCTAATGAGCTAGCTACAGCAAGTTGAGTCTTCAGACACAATTGAGGTGTATCGGTAATCCCTGTTTCCTTTTTCAGGAGGATTTTATGTTTTAAATAGGAATGGGCAAAAGGATTTAGATGAAATAAGAATCAACCCCAGCTTTAACCCAAACCTAAACTATAACTAAACTAAAAGTATAACTATATACTTTTTTTAAATTGCATACCTGCGTATTTGATCTGGTTTGGGCCAAAACACTTTAAAGAGAGACTGTGGTAATGGTGTTTCTGGCCTGTCTGGAACCAGAAAGCATTGGAGATGTCATGAGAAGACCAGCCCCAACTCAGGAGACAAGAAACCAAAAGTGGATCTGCAGGATAGACAACCAAGGTCTAATCAGATCAGACTACACTTTTATTCTGATTTGTCACTCCACCAGTGCCAAATGGGTGGTATCACTGTGAGGGAGACACTGCCTATGCATATATGTCTATTTGCATATGCAAATCTGGGACTTTGCACACTTAGCTTGGGGTGACACCTTTACGGAGTGACTTAGTGGAACGGTGGAAAGTGTTGTGCATTGTGTGAATCACTGGGTCCGCTGCCTCCCATGCGCATGCACACATACACCCACACCCCTACGGTTGCCAATTTTGGTTGACTGTATTCCTGGAGATTTCATCTCATGACATAATCTTTAACTAAAGATTGATCTTTCATTCCTGGAGACTCCAGGCCAATCCTGGAGGGCTGGCAACCCTGACACCACCCCATCCCCAGGACCTCAGTTTGCTCTACTGGCAGCCTGCCTTGCTGCTTCTTGAAGAAACTCCACACACCTTTTTTGTCCATTCACAACACCCCTTCTTGGGGCTGGGTTTATTCATGTAAAATAAATCTCAGAGCCTCAAAACAAAATCCATTTGTTTATTTCCCTTTTATCAGGTCACTCCCAGGCCTTTACTGCTTGTAGTCTCTCTTCCCAATCTCTGCCGGACACTAGTACAGCAGCCTCTGTACTCCACTCTGGTCTCCCTAAGGATCATCCTTCCCCCCCCCCCCAGCTTCCTGCTGCCCTTTATAGGGAATCAGCTCCTCCATACTTAGCTGATTCTAATTAAACTCACATCTTATCCTAGGTGTGGCAGGCAGAGCTAACTGTAAGGGGTTGGCCAGGCTCGTGGTCCTTAAAGGGGCAGGCCTCCCTGTCACAATCTGCAAGTGATTGCAGGTTCAAATCCCATTTAGTCTGTTGCAGAGGACTCAAGTTTATAAAAATATAAGCCTGATGATTTACTTTACATTTAGAAGACTAGTAGACAGAGGAGAGTCAGATCCTGACTGCTGCTGACACATCTACTTTGTTCAATCTGCTGTGGGGGCTTATCGGAATTGTTCACCGTTTCTCCCAGCTAAGTATTTGTTTACTCCAACAGTATATGTGATGTGCGGCAGTGGTTTACTTACTCTGGCCCAGTCCTGAACTCCTTCCACAGCCCTTTCACATATAGTCAGTGAATGGACTGCAAGATTCAGCCCCATATTTCTATTCTACTCTATCCTATATAGGTTCTCACAGTGCTCAAATCACTGTAGCATCTGAGTGCCTTCCAGTAATGCATTAAGTGACGTGACTAATATCTGTCACATGTGGTTTATCTCATTCTTTTCCTAAGGGAAGTCATCCTATTTGAAATCTGTGTTGTTTCTTCCTTGCATACTTTGCAATATGAAGACTTAGACATCCATAGTTAAACATATTTGAGGCCCTTTTAAATTTATAATTATTAGTCAATGAAAATATGGAAATAGATATGCCAAAAGAGCAATATTTAGAGCTTTTTTCCCAAAAATCTTCTGCACAATTCATAATTTCCCAAAACCTTTTATAAAAAAAAGTCATAAAATTCAAAATGTATTAACACTGAGGCTGGAAACCAGTTATGCAGTTTACAAAATCTACAATTGAAACAAGCAGTGTGTTGGGGGCGGGGGGATGCATTTGGATCCATTTGAGAAGGACCCATTTGAGAGAAAAGTCAACTGCAAAGCCTGCAGTCACATGACCTCGTATTATGGCTATAAAACCAAACCTTCTAGCTTAACTCTCCCTCAGCCCCCATTAAATGGCTTGTTCAGCTGCTTTATGGATATACAGCAAATATCCACTCTGCTTCTTTTTGGTTCAATTTAAATTATTTACTGTAATATTTTTACTTATTAATAATGGAGAGCAAGCCCTTTCCTTAAAGTCTGAGCATTAATTCTATTCTTTAAATCAAAAGGGGTGAGGTGGTTGAGCTGGGCATTTGCATATTCAGTTTTTGTACTAGGGGAAGAATGCATGATCCTAGGCAGAGTACGTAGCAAATATGGATAGATGCGGTTTGCTGCATATTAGGTCAGTGTGGGTGCGTGAGTGTGCATACACACACACACACAAGATCAGAATTCAGGCACAGCTTTATTATGCTTTTTTAGAATCAATAGTTGCTGGGACTTGCCACTCATAAATTGAAGGGCATCTTAAGAGCTGTTGTCCCACTTACTTGGATAGTACACAAATTCTTAGATTTGCTAATTCAGAAAATGTGCTTGATCAGTGTGTATTAAACAGTGTGGCAAAGGCAGCAGTAAAGGATGACAACAGTTTGGCTAAAATTCATCCCTGATGTAATTCCATTGAAGCAAAGAATTACAGGGATGGAATTTGTATAGTGACACCAATGCCAGGTCAAGAAGATTAGCATTAGGAAGGAAATGAGCAAGATTTGATGGAAATCTTGACATATGCAGAAGAAGACAGTCACAGGAGAGAGGTATAGATAATCTCTTTGAACTAATGACACCAGGATTTGGGGACAAGGATTAAAATTAAGAAATAACAGACAAAATTAGGATGGAAGCAAATTTTTAACACAGGCAATGAACTCATACACTGGGCAGCAGATCTAACTAATATAGCCATATTCAAAATATAAAGCAAGGCAGCAACTTCACATGAAAGTCTTCTGGGTCATTACTGGATAAATGTAGTGAGTTACTCTCAGTAGCTCAGGGGTAGGCAACCTATGGCACACGTGCCGAAGGCAGCACGAGAATTGATTTTCAGTGGCACTCACGCTGCCCGGCTCCTGGCCACCGGTCTGGGGGGCTCTGCATTTTAATTTAATTTTAAATGAAATTTCTTAAACATTTTAAAAACCTTATTTACTTTACATACAACAATAGTTTAGTTATATATTATAGACTTATAGAAAGAGACCTAAAAACATTAAAATATATTACTGGCACGCAAAACCTTAAGTTAGAGTGAATAAATGAAGACTCTACACACCACTTCTGAAAGGTTGCCGACCCCTGCAGTAGCTGGATTGAACACAGCAAGCTTCTGCTCCCATTTTTCTATTAGGTTCTCATAATAATTCTGTGCAAAATACTACACTATAAGAGAATGTATAGGTTGCATGGTTACACATTTGAAAGTCAAAGAAATATCAAAGCTAAGGTTGTACTGCAACTTTGACTCTGCCCCTTTGTGCCTATGCATTACAATGCAGTGTTCAGTTACATACACGTATATCATTTGAGAAATAATATACCATATTTATAACCTTAAATACACACTTGGAGCATCATATTTTCCCCTTGTTATAGTTGTTCAATGTCAATTACTTTGTTTAGGAGTTAATTGGCCCTGCCAGGTCAAATTCTGAGAGGAGCTGAGCATCTGCAACTTCCACTGAGTTCAAAAGGAGGTAAAATCCATGTCTCAGGATTTGGCCTTTATGCTCTTCACATGCTACATTCTCTTTTCTTCAAGGTCTGTATTTTAATATTTTTCTCAGATATTTTAATACAAATATACCTTTTAGGGTTGCCACCTTTGAGGTACAAAGAAACGGGATGCCTGAGAGGATCCTGACCCTTACAACTAGCAAGCTGGTAGTGTGTACTGAGCACCCTTAGAGATTTCCTGGGACAGCTACCTCAAAAAAGGGATGATCCTGGGAAAACCTGGACAGGGGACAACCCTAGTGAAGAGTAGTTCAGTATTAGCAGTTCTGACATTGTTTCTCAGTGAAATACACATAAGGGGGGAAGGAACTTGAAAAATACTTTCTGTTTTGCCAGTTTCTACTTGGTCCAGGCATATTTCCCTATTACTGATGTAGTCCAAAGCCTAGTGAAGTTACTGAGAGTCTCCCTTAGCTTCCAAGAGTTTTGGATCAGGCCTCATGCAAATGGGGAATATCTCTCAAATTGGTAGAATCTGCCAAAATTCATCCGTGTTTTTCTTATTTTTATTAGCAATATATTTTTGTTTAACTGGTGTTTTGTAGCAGTGTAACTCTAGTATTCTTCATGTGGTTTAGCATCATAATTCCTTTCTCTTGTTAATAGATTTACTTTCTTTAGTATATTGCAAAATTTCTCCTGTAGGCCCTGATTCAGGAAAGTATGTAAGCATGTGGCTTGATTATTCATTAAAGCCCCAATTCAATGAAAAGTGAGTAACTTGTTTACAAAATGTATAGTCAATGAAATTAAAAGGCCAGCACATTTAAATTGATAAAATAATATACTTTTGAAACACATAAATTAAATTGTGGTACTCATTGCTATAAGATGCTATCCAGGCCAAGAGATTAGAAGGAATTTATAATGATTAAACATTTCCATGGATAATGAAAACATCCACAGTTACTTTAGATAGGATATTAGATATCGCTCCCTACTATAATAATAATAATAATAGAAGATAATGTTGAGACAAACCCCACCCCAAATGTAACACTGCGGAAGAGGAGGAAATAGCATCAATCTCAAAGATTTACTTACTAGCCAGTGTTTACATGCACTTCTTATGCTTCTGTGTTCAGAAAGAAACCAACAAAACCTTAGAGCACTGAAGTGCTGCACTGCGAAATATCTTCAAGGCTGGCTTTGGGCAAAGGGAACGGAGAATCTGGAAGAGACTAAAATGTGAAGGAAGTCATAGTAGGCAGGGTAATTCAAAGACAGGTGGAACAGAAATGACAAGAACAAAATAAGAAGGGTTAGATTGAAGAGAGACAGTGGAAAGCACAAAAAAAAAAAAGGCAGGAGGGAATACCCTGGAGCAGGTTAGACAGATTGTGTGCCAAAGGCAGCAAGGAATCTTCCTGGGAAAAGCAAGCACTCTAGCAGAAAGAAGCAGAAAGCATAGTTGAGACATACAACATGTTAGTTGTCATCCCGATTCAGACAATGTCTTTATTACTTTTTTTTTAAAGGATTTTTTGCTAAATGTGCAAGAACATTATGCAAATCCAGAATAGTTGCCAGGATAACATTCAGCTAGATTAAAAAAATCAGTGTAGACAGTAGCTGTGTTGCTAACACACTCCAATTTTTCCATGTTATCTATTTTTTCCCCTTCTGCTTTAAACCTAAATCAACTGGCTCAGCAGTATCATAAGGGTTGGATCACATTAGAAGAAGGAATACATTATGGTCGCTCTTTTAAATCTTTCTTTACTAACCCTTTTCTCATTGCTTGAAAATGTATTTCTAGCCAAAGATCTTCCATAATTAAAGAGAAAACCTGTCCAATTAATTAGAAGTTTTCTCTTGCCCTAGGCATAGCTATGAGCATTGAAACAGAGTTTAAGGCAAACCACACAGCAGCGGAAGCAGTTGAATTATTTAAAATGAATGTCTGTTTTCCAAACCATACTCGGTGGAAAAAAATAAACAGTGAGATCAGAAACAACAACAAAAAGATTGGGTTGCTTACCTTGCCAAGGAAAATCCCTAAGAGCTATAGAAACTTTCCACAAATAGTATTGATAACGTGGGAATGTGTCAAAAATTCTGAATGTCATGCCATTCTGGCTCCTGGCCTTGATTATGTAATTGCTGTGCATGCATGACTTGCTGCCAACTGTGACTTATACAGAAACATCCTAAGCAAAAATACGACAGTGAAACCCTATTAAAGAGTTTTTAATGTAAAGGGATCCTGTCAACTAGGGATGTGCAGTGATCCTGATGTTCTTATTTGTTTTCTGCTGACTGAGGGAGAAAGAAAGAAAAGAGCCTGTTTATTTTGTCTAATTATATAGACTTCATCCAAGGTTCCCTCTTGCATACCTCCACTGTTTTTTAAAATGAAGTGTTCTCACTCCCTTTTCAGGGACTGAGTAGGCTGCAACCACAACACTTTCAGCTTCTGATGGTCCAAGAACAAGGGAAACTGAGCTCAGAACTCCAAATTTAATTCTCTACTCTGTAGTGCAACCCTGCAAAATTTACTCACCCACTTCCCTGAGCTGATAGTATTTTTGATGGGTCTGTAAAATGTCCTTAGCTTTTCCAATATCATTGACACTGACCAGTTTAAATTTTTGAACTTTTTGCATGGCTTTATTTCTAGCAAGTATTTGCAAAAATCAATTCTAGAGGCCATCATGCATGGATCGCCATCATGGGTGTTGACAGGATGTGGTGTGATCTTTTTCCAGTCAAAGAGGAAAGTGTGCATTTTTCTAGCACCATGGTTATTTGGACAGCCAAAGTTATGTTTGATCTTGCAATCCTTACTGAAGTCAAATAGATTTTTGCTTGAGATGAAAACTACAAAATTGGGCCCACAGAAATTTCTATCCACTGTACAAGATAAGGTGGTAAGTACTGCATTGTAGGGGTTTATCATCCCTCCAATCTACCTTAGCTCTGACAATGGGGATGTTGCCTGACCTTTAGATTATGTATTAATTATATTGATTACTTAAGAATCCCCAGTTATCACTTTGAGGGTTGCCAGGTTCTTGCCCCAAGATCAGGCCCAGTATTATTAAAATTATTATATAATTGGGAACCCTGATGTGCACAGTTGCAACACTCACACTGTAGGAACTCATTTATATTTACAAATATAGTTTAATAATACATTTAGCACAGTCACAAACACCCCAACTTAGTAAGACGGCAGTACTACAGAATGTACATCTGCACATCCATATACTCACACCATCTCCTATAGAACAACCTGTAGAACAATCTGAAATGTTAGCCATCATCTTTCACATCACCTTCCCCATCATCACCAGTGGCCATTATTCTGGCATCTCCCAAGGACTACAACTCTCTCTCCTAACGCCCCTAGGCTGGGATGCCACTTTTATGTGTTATGCTGACGCCATTATGTTTGATGCATATTAGGTAGGGGATTTTTCCCCTTTTCCTTATTTGTATTTCCTCACCTTACTAATGTTGGAGTGTCTTTTCCCTATAGGTTGGTATATCAATGATGGCAACTTATTATCATATACGTCCATTCATTACCACGGCCCTTTTGTGGTTAGGCATCACATTTGTTATTTCTGTCCTAACTGGTTATTTCAGTTCTTTCCTAGTTCCAAGGTGTGGTGTACCTGTTAAGTTTAAAAGGGTCTGAACTTGGGAAAGCCCCTATGCCAACCTGCTTTAACACATCCTCCATGTTAAAGGTTGCCGCCATATATGGACCTTATGCTTTAGCTCATCACCATCTATCTAGGTGAAAGGTCCCAAACATATGTTTACGAACTTTACCTTAGCTCAACATAGAGGTCCCTTGCGTTACAGCCAAAATATACTAATATAGACCTATAAGCCTATTGTAATAAAAACAAATAATCAAACCCATAAGAAAATAAGAAACTTATAAGAAAAGATATATAAGCAAACAGGCTAGCCTTAGGTGTATCTCATGTACATGTTATGTATGTCAGTTCATTGCAACTGTGGTTGACTCACATACCTGTGGTCAGAAATTCCCCTTAAACTCTATTTTCAGCTCCCCAAATATTTGGGGGTTTCTGTTGGGCCATTTATCTATGCAAAGTTTATCTATTCAGAGTTCATATGCCTCAAGCCTTATGCTAACTTGCTGAAGGTAATGTCTTCCAGGACACAGGCCTGTAGGTTTCTTGCATTACTGTTGAATATAATGCAAAGCAGAATATAATGCAAAGCAGTACAGTAAATATAATCAAGGCAAGCTAGCCCACTGGGCTACAGGGAGGAGAAGATAATTAGTTAATGTTTCATGTGGGGAAGGGAAAGGGGGAATTTCCTGGTTCTTGGTCTTGCTTGTAGCTATTTTGATTAGGGTGTGAAAAGGAGCCCATGTTCCCAAGGAACTGGGAGTGAAGGTATGGGAGATCAACTCCCTAGAATGATGTACATCAGTGGAACTTCATCAATGTACAGTAGCTGAAGGTCTTGCCCAGGGTCTTCAAGAAGGTCCTCCCACCCCTTCTCACAAAGTCAAGAGCTCCCTTTTCATCTTCAGCAGGTGAAGAGGCTACCACCAAGTAAAGAGGTATCTTTTGCTAAAGTGGGCCTTCTCCTGTTACAGTGAAACTCCCCATAGACTGAAAAAGCAATTGTCACTACAAGAGGGCTTCCATTGTATGTTGAAAAAAATGCTCACACTAGATCCTGGTATCCCTGCTGGCTTCTTGGATTGCTGTATGCAAACACCATCATCAGCCAGTTACACACATGCAGTATGAGGGACAGAATGCTAATATCTGAGACCAACAATAAAAGCCTGTCATCCAGTGCACTGAAGAAGTTCAAACTAAGTCATGTTGCTAGTGGTTTCATAAGTCTGTGTCCAAAATAAATTCACCCCAAGGTGCACCGTGGTTCTGCACAAACATTTAACTGAAATGAGATTAGATTTAAGCATCTATTTTTTTTGTCCTAGAAAGAAAGAAAGAAAGAAAGAAAGAGACTGGAGATGGGACAGTGGAACTGACAAACATTAGAGAGACTAGGTGGATGAAGTAGTGTCTTTTATTGGACCGACTTCTTTTGGTGAAAGAGACACACTTTTGAGCCTCAAGAAGAGCTCTGTGTAAGCTGGATCTTTCACCTCCATTTATATACCTTTCAAATTCAGTCTGTGCGCTCTTATTGCTCTTTCCTTTGTTAGGAGTGATATGTGCCTTCCCGTTGTTGGCTGTGAAATACATAGTAAAAAAACAAACACTATAAAAATTAAAGATGGGATGGACTGAATGAGGAGGAAACAAAAGGGAATATGTGCATGGGCACAGGATAGCAGGACCTAAATATGAGAGGGCAGATGTATGGGGGAATGGGAACTATTCCATTTCTTCTTTTTCTTCTTTCTTCTCAGAGTAATTCAGCTATCAAAAACAGCTGTGTGAAAGAAAAGGTTACGGTCTAAATTTTGAAAAATGACTAATAATTTTTGGAGACTTCTTAAATGGGCCTGACTCTTCAGAGGACAGGTGCTCAGCACTGTTTGAAAATCAAGGTCCTTTTAATGTGTCTCAAATTGGGTGTCCAGATAGTGGGGCGCCCCAAATCACTTTTTACGTCAGAAAATGTAGGCATATGTCTGTTCTGTTCAATAGGTTTTGTTTACTATTGATTGGCTATAGCCATGTGATACAAAACAATTTTGAGTTCTTTAAACAATATCAGCCTGCTGTAGTTAGCACATTAGAGCTCAGATGCATACCCTGAGAACCAATCTGCCATGTTGGCTCAAAGAATCATGCGAAAATAGATTACACATTGCACAGTGGTGGGGAAAAGGAACACTGTGGCCAAAGACAAACTTTTACTGTTAGGAAAAATGCCATGGATTTTTAATGTCCTTGCTGAGCTGATGTTTTGTTTTGTTTGCTTGCTTGTTGTGATGAGAATCTTGTGAGAGAAAGGATGGTCTTGTTGGTAAAGGCTCTAACCTGGGACTCTAGGTTAGGTCCAGACAGTGTGAACCTTGGGCAGCTTATTTGATCTGTGTCTAAGATCCCCATCCATTAAATGGATCTTCCCTATCTCCTTTCTTCCTTGTCTGTTTAGTTTGTAAGGTCTTTGAGGCAAAGACTGTCTCTTATAAGTGTTTATCAGTGCCTAGCACAATGCAGCTCCAATCTCAGTTGGGTCCTCTAGGCCCTAATGCAATATAGATAATGACGATGACAAACTGCCTAGTGGATGAAAGTTTGAATTAACCAGGCCAGGATTTGAACATGTTCGCGGGTAGTCTAGGTTTTTAATTTCTGACAACTGTGCCATTGCTTCATGTCAAAAAATGTCATGTTGAGGGCACAGGGGCAAAGTAAAATACAGATGCAATATTGTTGAGTTGCTACTTATTTTTATACCACACTATGCTGCTACTTTTACTTATTTATGTTCCACATTGATGTTCAGCAGAGGTATATATGTACTTAAGTTTTTACCCCCTGGAGAACAAAATGGCTTTTGGCATCATCCCATGTGATGGTCTCATAAACAAACTAAGGAAATGTGGTCTAGATTAAATTACTATAAGGTGGGTGCAAAACTGATTGAAAAACAATGCTCAAAGAGTAGTTATCAATGGTTCACTGATGGGGAGACATCTGGTGGGGTCCTGCAGGGACTAGGATGTATCTTCATTAATGATTTGGATAATGGATTGGAGAGTGTGCTTATAAAATTTGCAAATGATGCCAAGCTGGGAGTGGTTGCTAGCACTTTGGGGAACAGGATTTGAATTCAAAATGACCTTGACAAATTAGAGAACTGGTCTGAAATAAGAACATAAGAACGGCCGTACTGGGCCAGACCAAAGGTCCATCTAGCCCAGTATCTGTCTACCGACAGTGGCCAATGCCAGGTGCCCCAGAGGGAGTGAACCTAACAGGCAATGATCAAGTGATCTCTCTCCTGCCATCCATCTCCATCCTCTGACGAACAGAGGCCAGGGGCACCATTCTTACCCATCCTAGCTAATAGCCATTTATGGACTTAGCCACCATGACTTTATCCAGACCCCTTTTTAACATTGTTATAGTCCTAGCCTTCACAACCTCCTCAGGTAAGGAGTTCCACAAGTTGACTGCGCTGCATGAAGAAGAACTTCCTTTTATTTGTTTTAAACCTGCTGCCTATTAATTTCATTTGGTGACCCCTAGTTCTTGTATTATGGGAATAAGTAAATAACTTTTCCTTATCCACTTTCTCAACATCACTCATGATTTTATATACCTCTATCATATCCCCCCTTAGTCTCCTCTTTTCCAAGCCTCTTTAATCTTTCCTCGTATGGGACCCTCTCTAAACCCCTAATCATTTTAGTTGCCCTTTTCTGAACCTCTTCTAGTGCTAGAATATCTTTTTTGAGGTGAGGAGACCACATCTGTACACAGTATTCGAGATGTGGGCATACCATGGATTTATATAAGGGCAATAATATATTCTCAGTCTTATTCTCTATCCCCTTTTTAATGATTCCTAACATCCTGTTTGCTTTTTTGACCGCCTCTGCACACTGCGTGGACATCTTCAACAAGATGTAATTCAATGAAAAAGAACTACCCTTAAGAAAGGAAAATCAAATGCACAACTTCAACATGGGGAATAACTAGCTAGACAGTAGTACTGCAGAAAAAGATCTGGAGTCTTAGTGGATCACAAACTGAATACAAGTCAACAGCGTGACACAGTTGCTAAAAAGGCTAATATCATTCTGGGATGTATTAACAGTATGTTAATAGTTTTATATGTAAGACACAGGAGGTAATTGTGCCTCAGCACTAGTGAGGCATCAGCTGGAGTACTGTGTCCAGTTCTGGGCACCACACTTCAGGAAAGATGTGGACAATTTGGAGAGAGTCCAGAGGAGAGCAACAAAATGATAAATGGTATAAAAAACCTGACCTATGAGGAAAGGTTTAAAATAAACCACTGGGCATGGTTAGTCTTGAGAAAAGAAGACTGAGGAGGAACCTGATAAGTCTTCAAATATGTTAAGGGTTGTTATAAAAAGAATAGTGATCAGTTGTTCTCCATGTTCACTGAAGGTAGGACAAGAAGTAATGGGCTTAACCTGCAGCAAGGGAGATTAAGGTTAGCTATTAGGAAAACCTAACTAGAAGATAGTTAAGCAGTAGATCAGGCTTCCAAGGGAGGTTGTGGAATCCCTGTCACTAGAGGTTTTTGAGAACAGGTTAGACAAGCATCTCACCTGGGTAGTCTGGGTATTCTTGGTCCTGCCTTAATGAAGGGGGATGGACTATATGATCCTTCGAGGTCCATTCCTGCCCTACATTTCCAGAACTCTATGGCTGTGTATAGTTGTCATAGTATAATTAGAGTAATTATCCAGTTGCTGCTAACAGCAAACTCTATTTACACAATAGATCTTGCTGTCTTCAATTTTTTAATTTATTTAATAAACTACATCTGCCTGATTTGTTCCTGTGATTGTTCCATAATTACTCTGTAACTATTGTATAGTAGTATTTTATTCTGTATAGGTTCCTATACTGCACTCATCACTGTTGTGTCTAATGAGGTGTTACATTTAAAAATTAGGATTCAAATGTAAAGGTGTAATTCTAAATTGTGTTAAAGTTTATTAGAAAAATTAGTTGACTTTCTGCCAGTCAAATTCTAGAGATTGAGAGAAGCCAAAAGACTGTGTCAGATAGTTCTCAAGTTCTGTGGGGTTCCTGTAACATGGTCAACAATAATGTAGGGAGACATGGATTTCAACTTGCTAATAATAGTCTTTGACCTGATGCAGTATTTCTCATGGTGGAAAGTCCAGCTCACTGGACTTTACAGAGGAAGGTAAGTATCTCAATCCCACTTTATGAATGAGGAAACTAGATACAGAGGTGAATTGACTCAGCCAATGTCACACAGCAGGTCAGTGGCTTAGCCAAGAATGGAACCAAGGTCTCTCTGATTCTCTCTAGTGCCGTATCTTCTGAGCATGCTGCCTCCACAAGAAACATGGTTGTGGAACAGAAAAAAATGGCAAAAAATCATTCTGCAGCTTCTAAAACTCTCTGCTGAGTGAGGGCAGTGAGGCTTGAGAAACACAGAGCCTGTTGTCTGCTGAACTGAGCCCATTACTTCTATATCTGACTTAGGTTCTTTTCTATAGAGTGAACAGACATCATTTCCCAAATGAAAAAGGGCATTTGTCACTATAATCAGAGCCATTCTTCCAACATTGAAGACCATGAAATGAATCAAAATGCTGCAGCCCCACAATGCTCCAACTCTTGAAAGAATTTCACATACAGCGCATTTCCCAGCTTAATACATTTCAAACTACAGTAACTCCTAATAAGATAAAAGGCAGCAAGAGGCAATGACTAATCAGAGACTCTTGCCTCCAACAATCATGCATGACTTACCATGGCAAACAAGTGCACTATAAGGAAAGTGAAAGCTCAGCCTCCTGCTGCAGCCTTTATGGCTTTTATTTTTTTTTATCCTGTTTGTCAAAATAATGGCCCTTTATCAGCACTGACTGCAGGGATTTTGACTCCTTGCCTGCTGGGTTTCCCCTCTGCTCTGTGTGGGTCTCCTAATTGAATATTTTTCCATTAGTAGAAAGGTTTCAAATTAGAACTGAGAAAAAGATATAGCAAGACAGAACTGAGACCTTCTCTCCTCCTCCCCCTCCCCCCTGCTCCTCCAAAAACAGGAAATATTCTCTTCTCACTGTACAGCCCCAATGTTCACCTGAATAGCCAATGACATTCGTAAGTAAACTACAGTAAAATCCTAATGTGGAAGTTATAAGTGATGATTATAACTAGACGAATCACCAGTACCTCATTTCCCATCTCAGTGAGTTCAAAGCAAAGAATAAATTGCTACCTGTGGTGTGATCTTGTATTAGCCATTCCTGCCTGTCTCTTGGTATCCTATTGGCAAGTGATCATTTCATAATTAAAAGGGTGAATTATTAAATGTTCCCCTTTGGTACTATCATTTCTACTGAAGCACCAGCAGGCTGTACGCTGCAGATTCTGTAAGTGGCACCAGTGAATTGTGTTTCAGTCCTCTGTGAGCAATGTACTATAGTGCGGTGGGCTTGGATGTGGACAGGGAAGAGAGAGTACTTACCAAGTTCTTATCCTGAAGGATTGGATACTGCAAACAATCACTTTGTCTCCTTCCTTGCAAAATATTGGTGCCTGTGTGGTCCCATTGCATCTCCAAGCACAGGAAGCATGACAGCATCCTGATTTTAAAAGCTGGATGTATAAAATTGCACCAGCCTAGCTTGTGTGCAAAAATATGTGCCAGTTATGCAACTGCACGCCCCTGACTTTTCAAATTGGGTTCTACCTGTTTCTAAATGGGATCCCTAACTATGCAGTGTTGTTCACTTGCATTTCTTTGGCTAATAAAGATTTCAGGGCTGCTCAGAAAGCCCCCAAATGGGACTTTCAAAATAAAAAGGCAAATAAGGGAGAGATTCCCCAAACACATCAAGCCCCTACTTCCTCTTCTTGAATCCCTTTGCTGTACTTTAAATTGTGGTTTTATTATCAGAATGATTAGGGAAACTGCACCATGTTGGGGAGATACATCAATATTGATACAAAAATAATACTAATAAAATTTTCATACCTTAATTTTCATGAGTTGTCACAAGCTTGTTTGCACCTTTACTGAGTATTAAGATATAGCTACACATTATGTTATAGCCAGGATGCTTGGAAACAATACATATGTTTTGCTAGTTATATTTAAAAATGTTAAAGCTAATTTAAAGGAAAAAATCCAGACAGTTTCTTCTTTTACCTTACAAGGACAAGAAGACAAACCACTTTTAGGAAGAAACTGATAACATCCTACATTCCTTTTTATAATTCAGAGCCAGAAATTTAGGTTTTAAAGTGGGCTCTACCAACCCCACCCTCTTCCAAGAAAACATTAGTAGAACATAACGGCCTTACTGGGTCAGACCAAAGGTCCATCTAACCCAGTATCATGTCTTCCAACAGTGGCCAATGCCAGGTGCTTCAGAAGGAATGAACAGAACAGGTAATCACCAGGTGATGTGTCCCCTGTCACCCATTACCAGGTTTTGGCAAACAGAGGCTAGTGACACCATCCCTGCCCATCCTGGCTAATAGCCATTGCTGGACCTATCCTCCATGAATTTATCTAGTTCTTTTTAAAACCCTGTTATTGTCTTGGCCTTCACAACATCCCCTGGCAAAGAATTTGTCAAGGCTGAATCCCCACTCTGTCACTCCGAGTGCAGGAAGTGGGGGCCGGCAAGGATTTTAAAAATTAATACTTGCCACTCCAGGCTTGTATTTAATGCCCAAGGTTATAGCTCTCTCTGACCTTGGCTTGGTAAATGCTGCCACTACCCAAATGCAAAAACCCCCTTTGAACCCAGGAAGGAGCACTTGGGAATTCTTCCCTGTGGGGTACCCTCAAGCACTTTCACACACACACCCTCTGGGAAAGAGCTGAGAAAGAAAACAGAAAATTAGCTTGGCTATCAGCTAATCAAACAACATGCACAAACCTCTTAGGACACCAAAAATCCAATCGTGTTCTTAAAAAAGGTAAATTTTATTAAAAACAAAAGGGGGGAATTTAGGCTTTTTGTTAGATTTTAAAAGAAACAATTACAAAAATTAAGCACCCAAAATTCACTAACTGCAACGTTCCTAATGTTATTGCTCTGTCAACACTTTATGTATCAAGATGGAATCTAATGGACTTGCTAAACTAGTGTCAGAAGCCATTTAAGTATAGAATATTTATATTAATTTATATTAATTAATTTCTGGCAGTTCTCAAACAATTCTCAATCCACTCAAGAAATGAAGGAAAATCGTTTTTCACAAAATGGTCATATGGAAGCAACAACTTAAGTTAATACTTTTGAAGAGTTATTTAATTTTAAAAGAATGTTTTGAGAACTGATAACTTATATAAAAAACAGGAATGTCTGGATTTTTTGAAAATAGAATAATATTTCCTGTCAAACGCTTAATAATATTTTAGAGAATGCACTGAATAAAAAGAATGAGTTAAAATGGCCTTGAAAATTGTATGATGCTTTCCTAAATAAGATCAAGAACAATTAAATGTTGCATATTCATTAATAAACTACATATTTACAAGATGAAGTGGCTCTTAAGGACAACCCATGAAAGCATGAAACAATAACCACCTTGAATCTAAACAAACCTGAAAGAGGTGTGTTCCTATAAATTTCATGAAAATATGAAGGAAGAGGATATAAAAGATCTGAAGTGAGCTACCCACATCCTTCTGCTACCTTGTTTACATAGCTAACACTCCACAACTTATCCCACCCACCTCTACAAGCAAGCTGCCACAAACAGAGAAGATTCAAGAAGAGACCGGCTCAAGGAAAACCTTCCCAAAGCTTCAACCTGGATTGGAGAGAGAGAGCCAATTAAGACACTGCCGAGATTTAAAATCTTGTAATAATTTTACTGGGATATGAAAATGCTGTTGTAACTTAAATTACTAATAATTTCTCCTGTTAATCATCCTTGTTAGGCCAAGTATTCCTAGAGGGGAGATGGGCTAAGCATTGGTAAACAGAGAAATAATGGGCTGAAGATTCTTAATAGTCATAATTGACTTGATTTAAGATAACTCTTTAAATGGCTTGTTCTAAGTAACTTATTTAAATATCTTTTTTTGATTTCATAGAATTTAGTTAAGATTACGTACTTTGCCCAACTATAAATTGTTTAGGTTATTATTAATAACTAGACAGGCTTCACTTGTCCTTAAAAAGTTATTTTTCCCATGCATAAATAATTTTAAGTATCTGCTAAGATGCTAAAACTTAATTTACAGTAATTTTGGAAAACAATATATTTTGGTCTTAATTTACCAGAGAAAAGAGCCCCCAGAAATGATCTACTCTCAAAGATATAATTGTGACAGACTTTCCTGGGGTGCAACCTGGAACTGGGGTACCACTGAGCCCTCTGAGATACCCCTCTCACGCTGTGAGACTGTGACAAGCTGCAGACCGCACCCAGTCCTGCACTCCCATAAACATCTACACAGGCAGGGACACAACTATCTGCAGTTACAAGAATGATTCTCCTAAGTCATTCACGAACTAACAATAGAGAGGCTCCAGCCAGCTCCCCCTCAGCTCCACAGCCTAGGACTCCAGAGATGTACCATTTTGCCATGGTCAAAAGCCTGACCAGTATAAGTTTATTACCCAGTCCTCTCCTCCTTCAATGTGGAGAGGACAATGTACCTGTTTTGTTCCAGAGCAGATTCTCTAAGCACTTATAGCAAAACACACTGTCTTAGTTAAATAAATTTATTAACTACAGAAAGATAGATTTAAGTGATTATAAGTAATGAGTGTACAGATCAAAGCAGATTACCTAAAAAAATAAAACAATACGCAATCTAAGCTTTTGAAATCCTATCTAGTTTATATCAAGCAGTGTCTGACCCTGTTAGCTATTACAAGCAGGTTACAGGTTTGCATATACAAGCTGGAATTCTTCTGTCCTGCCTGGGACCCCCTTCCCCCATTCAGTCTTTGTTCCTCAGGTGTTTTCAGGTGTGTTTTAGGGGGATTCAGGCCAAGTAATGATGTCACTTCCCCTCTTTTATAGCTTCTTCCAGCTTGCCAGGAAAGTCTTTGCTCATGACATGGGTATCTCCCCTCTCCCCGCCTCTGGTCAAGCATCTTCCATTGCCTACATGCTTCCTCTGGGCAGCCTCCATTGTAGATAACTCCTTAGCTAGTCCCTGGGCATGAGGATTCCCTTTAATGGGGCCATTAGCACTGTCTAACTTCTTCATTGTTGTACTTGAAAGGCTAGTTGTGGGTGTTTCTAACTTCACAACATGGTTCAGTAACACACACATAGCAAAGCCTCATAATTTCACATACAATGACAACACATACAATCCAACAGAATACTAATGTTCAACAGATCAAGACTTTTAGAATGATACCTCACAAGGCGTGCTTTGTACAAAACATATCATCATTATATGGCAGTGGTGAATATGGGGGTGCCAGGGTGTTGCTTTGGGGCACAGAGTGTCACAGTAATCTCTGTTTTAGCTCGCTTCACAGATGCATACAGAAGAGATTGTAACAGAAGTAACCAGTTTGCCATTTGTGCTATTTTGTTTAATGTTTTCCTTCCTTTCTTTAATAATAAAATAGCCACACAAAATAATCACAGTCATGGTGTCCCTTAAGGCAGTGATTCTCAATGAGGGGTATGCATACCCCTGGGCGTATGCAGAGGTCTTCCAGGGGGTACATCAACTCATCTACATCAGTGTTTTTCAACCTGGGGGTTGCAACCGTCAAAGGGGTTATGAGACAGGTGGGTGGGGGGTCATAAGTGCAGGACCAGCATAAATATATATTGATCCTCTTGTTAATACTAATGTGGTTTCCTGGCTCTTTTCTGTTCCCAAAGCTTTTGCTTTTCTTTGCTTTAGGGGGTGGAAAGCAGGGCAATTGCCAAGGACCCACACCTCAGGGAGCCCCTCAAAGCTAAGTTACATGCTTCAGCCGCGTCGCCTGGGGCTTGGGTTTCAGACAAGGCTCACACGTGAAAAACAGGTTCAAGTATCACACTGAAATGTAAGTACAATATTTAATATCCCAATCCATTTATTTTGTAGTTATATGGTTAAAATGAGAAAGTGAGCAATTTTTCAGTAATAGTGTACTGTGACACTTTTTTTGTATTTTTATGTCTGATTTTGTAAGCAAGTGGTTTTTAAGTGAGGTGAAACTTGGGGTACACAAGACAAATCAGACTCCTGAAAGGGGTACAGTCATCTGGATAGGTTGAGAACCACTGCCCTAAGATGTGTAAAAGAAACTCTATAACCAAATAGTGGGAGCCAGACCTGGGAGATGGCAGGATGAGAAAATGGAGTAGAGCTAGCCTACCATTTCTTGTTTCTAAACTAAACATTTTTAGTAATTGTTAAAATAAAATTAGTTTGTGTCCAACAATTTAAAACTCTTACACAACAGATCGGTTCCTTGTGTCATTTTAATGACAGTAATACATTTTCCTTGCTGTTTTCCCTCCTGTAGAGCCAATGCAGCTAATAGAGAGTGAGCTGAATTCTATTCCTCCTTGTGCATCATCAGTAGAATAGTTCACTCAATTCTAATTACTTGTGCACACCACTTGAAGGCAATGGGATTACAGAGATGGCACTGAAGGCATACTTGGGCTTGCAGAACATTTGTTTACTAGTGCTAATCCTCAAAAAGGAAAAATCCTGACTTGGCTGAGAGCCCAGGCTGATTTTGCAGTTAGAAAAAATATATCTTTTTTTACTTGTAAACAAAACATATGTGATATGGACTCACTAACAAAGAATAAATGTGAACTGTCCCACTATGTCATTGTTACAGTCACTTTTTAGAGTAGAATTGCACTTTTACAGGGCTCCATCAGATCCATGGAGTGGAGTGGGAAATAAGTTTCCCTCCACATATCTGACCAGTTACATAGCAATGAAATGGTTAAAGGCCAGAGCAAAATTATCTGTAGCAATGTACTGTTAAATTCCTTCAGGCTGCTACAACCTGTCCAATAAATGCAGCACAGAGGTGTGACTATTAACAGTGCTAGTCATCATGGTCACACAATGAAACAGCATAGCCATAGTGTGAGGGGAAAAGTGCAAGCACTGGGAAGAAAAGCAAAAGCTTTGGGCACAGAAAAGAGCCAGGAAACCACATTAGTATTAACATAAGAGGCTCAATATATATTTATCTGGAGAAATGCATGGTAAAAAGAGGAAATCATTAAAAAATTCCTCTGTATTAAAGCAAACAAAATGTGAAAGATTTGCACCTGTATCTGAGGGTAGAACTGGCTCTGTCTGATTTGGTGCTATTATAGCTTGCACTTTCAAACTTCATAGATGATCCTGTGTACAGTAATGGTAAAACACATGTATGTGGTACATGGTTCTGAATTATGTAACATGCAAGGGCTTGCATAATTATATAGGTACTTGCATGTTACAGGCCACATTTTCATTAAAGTGCATGTGTGTTTGTATGTGTATGACCTGATCCTGCAAGGTACTAAGAGTCTACATGAAGCACTGGGGGGGAAAGAACAAGCCTCATATTCTGTTGAAGGTTGTGTTCATAACTCGCATATGTGCTTACTATAAATGTGTGCTCAGATAAACATTTGGATCAGACATGCCAAACCCGCGAAAAAAACACCGAAATTGGGCTTGTATTTGGCTTAATTGGCCTGTGAGTTGCTTGTTGGCTAGTTTGTTGCTTGTTTGGCTTGTTGCTTGTTGCTTTTTTTTGATCAGCTCCCGGCAAGGAGGGGTGGCAAGCAGGGGCAAGTGGGGGAGAAAGTCAGGGGTGCACAGCAGGCCCACCACAGTCCCAGACTGCACGCCGGGGGATCTAGTCACATAGAGTGTTGGGGTTCTTAGGGATTGGCTTGCTTTAGCCTTGTTTTGAAATAGGATTAGCTTGATTTTTGGTGGGGTGCTTATTTACTGCGTGAAAGTTGGAAACTGTGATTTGGATGTGTAATTGGTACTTTGCATGTGCATACCGCAATAAGATTGTGTAATAATATTTGTGCAATCAGATCACCAACACAAATTTTCCTGAGAATCTGAGCCTACAGTATATTAATCCAGTGTAGCGGAGCGGAGTGGGAAATAAGATCCTTACTCCCAAATAAACAATGAAAGATAAAGAACACCTTATTTATTATATTCCAGGAGAAGAAAATTGAGATGGAGTGTATTTTAGAATAATAATTAATACTAATGGTCTTAGAGGTGAATACTAGTCTTTTTCACATTAAATTAGAATTGTATGTATGGGGGGGAGTGTAATATTTCTAAAGCAACCTTTTCTTTTAAATATTTGCAGCTTGATTAAATCTTGTGAAAATTTTCCAGTACATTTCCAGGCATCTCTATTATTCCTTTGGATCACTTGTGTCCTAAAGCTGTACAAATGGCTTTAGATTGGTCTTCCTTTAGTTGATAGATCTGGCAAATACAATGCCTAGGGGCATTCTTCTTATAAGTTTCTCTCACATAAGTTTCATCATCTAAATTATGAATGTACTTTTCTCTAAAAAAAAGTTTACTTGATATGCTGAGCACTCAGATTTAGAATAAATAGATAAGAAGTAATTATTACTACTACTAATACTTTGCACTATGTAGCCTCTTTAATCTCAGGATTCTTAAAATCATTAGGTTTCTCTCTACACTACAAAAGCAAATAAGTTTAAGACCATTGATTAAACTTGGTTCTGGCCCACCCATTTTCCAATATGGTATGGTCCAGTGTTTATCAGTGCCAAAAGTTATAACCATGCTTAAAAATATATATTTTAATATTAAAGATAAAGATAAAGGCTGTAGCCTAGTACTTTAATTGAGTCCTATATTTTGCCTATGGTGGCAACAGACACTTATTAACTTGGCTGGGTCACAGCCATTGTTAACATAAGAACATAAGAACGGCCGTACCGGGTCAGACCAAAGGTCCATCTAGCCCAGTATCTGTCTACCAACAGTGGCCAATGCCAGGTGCCCCAGAGGGAGTGAACCTAACAGGCAATGATCAAGTGATCTCTCTCCTGCCATCCATCTCCATCCTCTGACGAACAGAGGCTAGGGACACCATTCTTACCCAACCTAGCTAATAGCCATTTATGGACTTAGCCACCATGAATTTATCCAGTCCCCTTTTAAACATTGTTATAGTCCTAGCCTTCACAACCTCCTCAGGTAAGGAGTTCCACAAGTTGACTGCGCTGCATGAAGAAGGACTTCCTTTTATTTGTTTTAAACCTGCTGCCTATTAATTTCATTTGGTGACCCCTAGTTCTTGTATTATGGGAATAAGTAAATAACTTTTCCTTATCCACTTTCTCAACATCACTCATGATTTTATATACCTCTATCATATCCCCCCTTAGTCTTCTCTTTTCCAAGCTGAAGAGTCCTAGCCTCTTTAATCTTTCCTGGTATGGGACCCTCTCTAAACCCCTAATCATTTTAGTTGCCTTTTTCTGAACCTTTTCTAGTGCTAGAATATCTTTTTTGAGGTGAGGAGACCACATCTGTACACAGTATTCGAGATGTGGGCGTACCATGCATTTGTATAAGGGCAATAATATATTCTCAGTCTTATTCTCTATCCCATTTTTAATGATTCCTAACATCCTGTTTGCTTTTTTGATCGCCTCTGCACACTGTGTGGACATCTTCAGAGAACTATCCACGATGACTCCAAGATCTTTTTCCTGACTCGTTGTAGCTAAATTAGCCCCCATCATGTTGTATGTATAGTTGGGGTTATTTTTTCCAATGTGCATTACTTTACATTTATCCACATTAAATTTCATTAAATTCACATTAAATTGTTGAGCTCATTTGCTTTTGTAGTGAAAGTTTGCAATTGACAGTAAGCTCTCTTGGACCAGATTTATCAAGAAAGAAGTCACAGGATTTTTTTGGGGGGGGGTTGTTTTGTTTATTTTATTTTATTTTTTATTATTAAAGCTTGCACAAGTACTGAGATCATTCTGAGTCTGTGCAGGCTTCAGGAATTGGTTCATTCGCACTGAGCCATTTGAGAGACTTAACAGAGATTTGCAAGTTCACTTTAATACTAATAATACATCGTCTTAATTGGATCCTCGCTGCCATAATGTAACTTGACATAGACATACTTTCCAACAGGTTTCAGATAATTAAGCAACATAACACTTGTGTGATAGATACTATACGTGGATTTTATCTATTGTAATACCTACCTACTTCTGTTTGCTACAACTCAAGTACAATTCTGAATAAGCCAAACAGAGGTTGGTTGGTTACCCAAAGTCACACAGTGAGTTGGCAGCAGAGTGAGGACTAGAACACCGGGTTCCTGATTTCAGTTCCTTGCTAACTGCTGTGTTGCATTTTAAGGCTCGCTTAAGTAACAGGAAACATGATGAGAAGGATATAGTTTTACACTGAAATTGGTGTACAATCTCTCTTCTGTAGACCAGTTTCATGAACAAGAAGTATTATATTGATATTAAAATGTTCAGAGACCTTGGGAATTGTTTTTGTAGAATGCTACATGTGTTTTTTCTAAACATTAGTAATATGGAATTCTTCTTTGAGTTATCATCCCTCTAACTGTGCCACGTTAGTTGTGTTCATGCACCCATTTGCCTTTGGTTGGTGATTTGTCTTCACGGTTCTGCCCCTGCATCCTTTGCATTCTTGTGCTTCAGACTGAGCATAGATAGAGAGGGGCAGACCTGCCACCACTCCAGTTCTTTTTCAACTGCCTGTGACTAGAGACGGAGTGTTGCAGTGTCAGTTAGCTGATCTTCTACCTATCCATGCTGCTTTTGTTACTTTTTTCTTTTCCTTTTTTATTGTAGTATTTTATTTTCCCTTGGCACCAGTTTGTGCCTTTGCCCCCCCCCTCCCCGCTTCTTTGTTGGTTGTTGGCCATGGCTAGGGCCTCTACTACCCTCAACCTTTCCTTGCCTGTGGCCTTCCTTCTGCGGGTTATGCCCCAAACTCTGAGCTTCAAACACTGCCAGACCTGCCCTCAGTGAAGGGTATTCTAGATGCATCTGCTGCCTCTGAGTCCCACATGCCATTGGAGTGCAAAATCTGCACTGGAGTCAAGAATAAACTGAGGGAGAACAATCTCAAGCTGCTCACTAAAATCTGCAGGGTCCAATTTCTTCCCCTTCCCCTCACCCCCCAGTACATCGGCCTCAGACTGTCAGAGTGCTCCAATGACTTCTTTGGCTTCCACGGGCGAAGATCAAGGGACAACTTCAGAGACCTCCAAATGCTCTAAGAGATCTCGGTCCACTGACAAGTCCTGCTCTGGACACTGAGGTGCCTGGTTCCTCTGGTGCCACCAAAAAAGTCTTCCAGAATTCTGCACACAGAGAATTCTTTTGGCAAAAAATCCTGCTCAGCAGTGGCCTCGGTACCTCCTCCAGACACAGGGACTCCTTAAAGAAACCACTGGCACCCTGTTGGGCCATGGGCATAAGGAGCATGCAGGCCATTCATGTGCACCATGCCTAGTATCACTTGACTCATCTCAGCTCAAGGAGTACTGTCTGAGTCACCAATACTGATGTCATTCCTTTCCCATGAGGACCTTCATGTTACAGAGGATGTGGAGAAGATTCCCTTCCTGATACACACACATTCTCCTGCACCAACCTATCAGTCAGTACTGCCATGTTCTCCTCCCTCTGCCCCGCCCCCATCTTGACCACTGGTACCAACACGGATGCCAGCTCCTACCTATATGACCACCAGTACTGATTCCAATGGAGGGCCCAATGAATCTCTGTGCAGGATTCAACCACCTTTCCCTTCCAGCCTCTGTCCGCTGTAGCATACCCTGATGAGGAGACTTCAGGAACAAGTGGCCATTCTCATTGCCAATTCTGGCACTAACACATTTGGTGTCCCACTCCCTTTCCAGGTGCCCACCATATTGGGCATTATGGAACCCTTTGGTCCCCTACAGAGTGCCTTCACATAAAAGGGCCTGCTAAGAGGACCAGCCTCTGGTACACTGAAAACCTCTTCCTCAGGAGGCTCCACCTTCTCAAGGAAACTTCACAGAGGACAAGGAACCAAGGTTTTGTTGCAGAAACCAATAAATCCTCATCATCTCCTAATGAAGGTGTCATGCCCCATGCACCATCCTACACAATTGATTTTAAAGGTATTTCAGGGCTTCATATAGAGGTGATCAAAACACTACAAATTCCCCTTGAAGAAGTCCAGGATCCCTAGCATTCCACTGTGAATATCCTTCACAGTCAAAGCAAGCTAGCCCTGCTATTAATGATGCCCTCCTGTCACCAGCCATTAACATCTGGCAGACACCCACCGCCATTCCACCCACATGCAAGAGGGCTGACAAAAAAAAAATCTATTTTCTGGCCAAGGGCTCCAAATAGCTTGTTGGTTTTTTTCTCATCCCACACCCAACATGGTGGTGGTCGACGTGGTCAACAAGAGGAATAGACAACACCAATACAGGTCTGTCTCACAGGCACCTGAACACTTTGCCATGAATCTTCTCTCCACAAGAGCTGATCCTCTCCTGTGTTACAATTCTGAGTTGCTAACTATCGTTAAGGCTACAATTTAGTCATGGAGGTCACTGGAAGTCATGGATTCGTGCCTTCAGCCTGCGGTGGTCAGGAGCTCCAAGCTGCCATGGGCAGTGGGGAAACCCCCAGGGGCCCCTGGAGCTGCCAGAGGCAGGGGAACCCCCAAGTTCCTGGCCACTGTGGGCAGTGGGGGCCCCCAGAGCTGCCGATGGTGGGAGAACCCCTAAGTTTGCTGGCGGCTGCAGCGGGGAAGCCCCAAGCTCCCAGCTGTTGGTGGCATCAGGGGAACCCCCAAGCTGCTGGCCACCATGGGTGATGGGGATTCCCACAGCTCCTGGCCGCCGCAGGGGAACCCCAGAGCTTCTAGCTGCCATGGGACCTCAGAGCTGCGGGTAGCAGGGATACCCCACAGCAGTGGGGGCACCCCACAGCTCCTAGCCACTACAGCCAGGAGGGAACCCCAAGCTCCCGGCCACACCAGGCCCCTGGAGCTGTGCGCAGCGGGAGTACCCCACAGCTCCTGGCCCCCAGGGGCAGTGGGGGACCCCTGAAGCTGCAGGCAAGAGGGTTCCCTGCAGCCCCCAGCTGCTGCAGGCAGCTCCTAGCCCCTGTGCATCTGCCCCACTTCAGGCAATGTGGTGATCCGCAGATACCCATTTTGTCAGTGATATTTTTTTTAATATTCACTGTCATAAACAGATAGTTAAGGGTTAATGCCTCTTTTACCTGTAAAGAGTTAAGAAGTTCACCTAGCCTAGCTGACACCTGACCAGAGGAACCAATGGGGAAACAAGATGTTTCAAAAGGAAGGAGGGAAGTTTTCCTTTGTTGAGAGTTTCAGTTTCAGCCGGAGTGAAAAAGATCAAGGAACCAGCCTCTTATCAGAGTAGTAAGTTTTAGAAAGGAATAAATAGGTTTATGTTTATTTTCTTTGTAACTTGTCTTGGTATCATTAAGGGAATTATCAAAATTGGGTATTTGGGTATTTTTGTATAACTAAATTTGTGCCCAGGGGAACATCCTCTGTGTTTTGAATCTGTTGTCTGTGAGAGTAGCCGGTATGCTAATCTCTCCCAGAGGGTTTTCTTTTACCTTTCCTTTCTTTAATTAAAAGCCTTTTTCTTAATACCTGATTGATTTTTTTCCTTGTTTTTAGATCCAAGGGGATTGGATCTGGACTTACCAGGAATTGGTGGGGGAAAGGAGGGGGATGGTTAAATTCTCCTTGTGTTAAGATCCAAGGGGTTGGATCGGTGTTCACCAGGAACTTGGTGAAAAAGTCTCTCAAGGCTACCCTGGGAGGGGAAGGTTTTGGGAGGAAAGGGGGTGTTCCAGATGGAAGATCTGGATGGTGGCAGCGATACCAGATCTAAGCTGGTAATTAAGCTTAGAAGTGTCCATGCAGGTCCCCACATCTGTACCCTAAAGTTCAGAGCGGGGAAGGAAGCTTGACATTCACGCATGAATTTTTCTTTTTTGCCTGTGACCTGTCTGTGAATTTTACTTAAAATATCCGTGACAAAATCTTAGTCTTAACTATCATGCCCCATTGATAAAATATGATTATATTAACTATTCAAGGTTTTCACTGTTTATTGACAGTCTGCAACAAAAATGGATCTTGGAAATCTCTCTTGATGCAACTCACAAATTGTGGCTCAATTTTTCACTTCCCAGAAACTGATTGAACCACCTAGAAAGAGTTCCTGGGACTTCAAGAAGAAATTATCTTCTACCACCACCACCTCATCCAAGCAGCCATTTTGACCATTTGGTTGAGAGCCACAGCTTGCCCCACTCTATGGATCTTAAGCTTCATTATCCTGCCCTCCATTCACCTTATAGGAATCGCATCTCCCATTTCACACCTTCTTAGAAGCTGATCACATTGGACAGATGGATACTGGAAGTAACTTCATCAGACTGCACTAAACTCTTCAACTCCTTTCTCCCCCTCGTCTGGGTCCCTCTTCAGGGACCCTTCTCACAATGGTCTCTGGAGGCAGGAAGTCAAATCTCTCTCCTGCTTCTGGGATCTATCTAAGCGGTTGCTCCTGGAAGGGAATTCTATAGCAGGTACATCCTAGCTCCCAAGAAAAAAGGAGGTTGGAGGCTGATCCTGGACCTCAGGACTCTGAACACTTTCATACAGATGCAGAGATTCAAGTTGGTTATGTTAGTAGTGTTTATGTCCTTATTAGATCAAGGGACTGGTTTGTTCCCTTGATGTCCAGGATGCATACTTCCAGTTAGCCACCCATCCTGCTCACAGATGCTTCCTATGGTTCATTGTCAGCGATGACCAATATCTGGTCCTTCCCTTCACACTTTCAGCCACTCCAAGAGAGTTTAAAAAGGTCCTTGCAGTGGTTGTGGCCCAGCTTTGCCAGGTGAAAATAGTTGTCATCCCCCTACCTGGTCAACTGGCTTCTCAAGGGTCACTCCTTCCCCGAGGTTCGATCCACCACCACTAAGGCACTAGCTCTCCTCTACTTCTTGGCCCTTTGACTCCATATAGAGAAATCCAATCTAATACCTGTCCAACATTATAGACTTCATCGGAGCCACCCTCACCTCTGTAACAGGCAGGGCATACCTACCCAAAGACAGGTTCAGTACGATGTTCAGTCTCATCTCCACTCTACAGCAGAGCACTCAAACCACAGTGAGATCTTGTCTGTAACTCCTCCATCACATAACAGTCTGCAAATTGGTAACACCCTTGCCCAGCTATCCTCCAGATGCCTCCAAGCCTGGCTCAAAACTGTTTATACACCCAACAAGCACAGCCTGTCCAAATGAGTGTCCATTCTCCAGAGTGGGGAAGGAACCCACAGTGTCTGTGTTGTGACACCTTTCTTGTGTCCACTTCCCACAAAGATCATCACCACAGACGTATGCATACTGGGTTAAGGAGGACACCTTCAGGACTTCACAGCACAACTCAAATAGACCCCCCAGGAATCACTGCTCAGAACTCCAGTATGAAACTGCAGAAAAACCTGAGAGTCTCTGGATTAAGTTTAGAAGTGTGAGCAACAAGGGTGATGTCGTGATGGGAGTCTGCTATAGACCACCAGACCAGGGGGATGAGGGGGACGAGGCTTTCTTCAGGCAAGTAACAGAAGTTTCTAGATCACAGGCCCTGGTTCTCATGTGGGACTTCAATCACACCAACATCTGCTGGGAGAGTAATACAGTGGTGCACAGACAATCCAGGAAGTTTTTGGAAAGTGTAGGGAACAATTTCCTGGTGCAGGTGCTGGAGGAACCAACGAGGGGCAGAGCTCTTCTTGACCTGCTGCTCACAAACAGGGAAGAATTAGTAGGGGAAGCAAAAGTGGATGGGAACCTGGGAGGCAGTGACCATGAGATGGTCGAGTTCAGGATCCTGACACAAGGAAGAAAGGAGAGCAGCAGAATACGGACCCTGGACTTCAGAAAAGCAGTCTTTGACTCCCTCAGAGAACTGATGGGCAGGATCCCCTGGGAGAATAACATAAGGGGGAAAGAAGTCCAGGAGAGCTGGCTGTATTTTAAAGAATCATTATTGAGGTTGCAGGAACAAACCATCCCGATGTGTAGAAAGAATAGTAAATATGGCAAGCGACCAGCTTGGTGTAATAGTGAAATCCTTGCTGATCTTAAACACACACAAAAAGAAGCTTACAAGAAGTGGAAGATTGGACAAATGACCAGGGAGGAGTACAAAAATATTGCTCAGATATGCAGGAGTGAAATCAGGAAGGCCAAATCACACTTGAGTTGCAGCTAGCAAGGGATGTTAACAGTAACAAGAAGGGTTTCTACAAGTATGTTAGCAACAAGAAGGTGGTCAAGGAAAGTGTGGGCCCCTTACTGAATGAGGGAGGCAACCTAGTGACAGAGGATGTGGGAAAAGCTAATGTACTCAATGCTTTTTTTGCCTCTGTCTTCATGAACAAGGTCAGTTCCCAGACTACTGCAGTGGGAAGCACAGTATGGGGAGGAGGTGACCAGCCCTCTGTGGAGAAAAATGTGATATTTAGAAAATCTGGACAAACACAAGTCCATGGGGCCAGATGCACTGCATCCAAGGGTGCTAAAGGAGTTGACAGATGTGATTGCAGAGCCGTTGGCCATTATCTTTGAAAACTCATGGTAATTGGGGGAGGTCCCGGATGACTGGAAAAAGGCTAATGTAGTGCCCCTCTTTAAAAAAGGAAAGAAGGAGGATCTGGGGAACTACAGATCAGTCAGCCTCACCTCAGTCCCTGGAAAAATCATGGAGCAGGTCCTCAAGGAATCCATTTTGAAGCACTTGGAGGGGAGGAAGTTGATCAGGAACAGTCAACATGGATTTACCAAGGGCAAGACATGCCTGACCAACCTGATTGCCTTCTATGATGAGATAACTGGCTCTGTGGATATGGGGAAGGCGGTGGATGTGATATACTTTGACTTTAGCAAAGCTTTTGATATGGTCTCCCACAGTATTCTTGCCAGCAAGTTAAAAAAGTATGGGCTGAATGAATGGACTATAGGGTGGATAGAAAGCTGCCTAGATCATCGGGCTCAACGGGTAGTGATCAATGGCTCCATGTCTAGTTGGCAGCCAGTATCAAGCAAAGTGCCCCAAGGGTTGGTCTGAGGCCGGTTTTGTTAAATATCTTCATTAATGATCTGGAGGATGGTGTGGACTGCACCCTCAGCAAGTTTGCAGATGACACTAAACTGGAGAGTAAGGATAGGATACAGAGGGACCTAGACAAATTAGAGGATTGGTCCAAAAGAAATCTGATGAGGTTCAACAAGGACAAGTGCAGAGTCCTGCACTTAGGACAGAAGAATCCCATGCACTGCTGCAGACTAGGGATCGAGTGACTAAGCAGAAGTTCTGCAGAAAAGGACCTAGGGGTTACAGTAGACGAGAAGCTGGATATGAGTCAACAGTGTGCCCTTGTTGCCAAGAAGGCTAACAGCATTTGGGGCTGTATAAGTAAGAGCATTGACAGCAGATCAAAGTACATGATCATTCCCCTCTATTCGGCATTGGTGAGGACTCATCTGGAGTACTGTGTCCAGTGTTAGGCCCAAACTACAAGAAGGATGTGGAAAAATTGGAAAGAGTCCAGCGAAGGGCAACAAAAATGATTAGGGAGCTGGAGCACATGACTTATGAGGAGAGGCTGAGGGAACTGGGGTTATTTAGTCTGCAGAAGAGACGAATGAGGGGGGATTTGATAGCTGCTTTCAACTACCTGAAAGGGGGGTTCCAAAGAGGATGGATCTAGACTGTTCTCAGTGGTACCAGATGACAGAACAAGGAGTAATGGTCTCAAGTTGCAGTGTGGGAGGTTTAGGTTGGATATTAGGAAAAACTTTTCCAGTAGGAGGGTGGTGAAGCCCTGGAATGGGTTACGTAGGGAGGTGGTAGAATCTCCTTCCTCAGAGGTTTTCAAGGTCAGGCTTGATAAAGACCTGTCTGGGATGATTTAGTTGGGGACTGGTCCTGCTTTGAACAGGGATTGTACTAGATGACCTCCTAAGGTCCCTTCTAACCCTGATATTCTATGATTCTATGATTGTTACACATTAATGTTCTCGAGCTACAGGCAGTCTGATACGTGTGCTTTTGCTTCTGACCTAAGTTCAACGGACACTCTGTAAAGATCATGACAGAGAACAGGGCGACAATGTATTACATCAACTGCCAAGGAAATGCAAAATGCCAGTCCTTATAAGCAGAAGCTATAAAGGTCTGGAATTGGTGTCTAACCCATCATATTGAGATCTCAACAGCACATCTACCAGGTCTGTAGAACACCATAATAAACATTCTGAGAAGGCGTTTCCATCAGGATTGTGAACAGGAACTGAGTGATCATATCTTTTGGAATGTCTGTCTCACCCAGCACTTCCTATAGATACACCTGTTCGCAACACCAGCCAACACAAAATGCCATCACTTCTTCCTGAGAGGCAGTTGCAACTCCTTGAGATGTGCTCTCATCACGCCTCGCCCTTTCATGCTGCTATACACCTACCTTCCAATACTTTTACTCCTTAGAGTTCTGAACAAGATGAAACAAGAGAAGGTAGTAGTTATCCTCATAGCTCCAATGAGGCTGAGACAGGTATGTTTTCCGCACCTGATTCATCTAGCTCTGAGACCATCTTTTCTCTTCCCTCTAACAGCGGACCTCCTCATCCAGGAGTAAGGACATCTTACCCATACCAGCCTTTCCTCATTACATGGCTTGGCATGGCATGGCTCCTCAGGCCCTTGAAGAAGACCTACCTGAAAAAGTATAAGCAATTCCAGCTTTAATGTGCACAGCGGTGGTTGTCACCATCTCAGTCTCCTCCCCTCTCCTGTACTTGACTATCTGCAGAATTTAAAAACCCTATGATTATCTTTCAGCTCTGTTAAAATTCACCTTGCTGACATTACAGCCTTTCACCAGCCAGTTGAAGAGGTTTCAGTATTCATGCATCTTACAACTACACGATTCCTGAAGGGTTTGACCAACCTTTTCTTTCATGTAAAACATTCCACTCCTCCCTGGGACCTTAATTTAGTTCTCAGCGCCCTGAGAAAACCCCATTTGACCCATGAGAGTTGTTCTTATCAACATTTATCCTTTAAAACCATGTTATTTATTATCTTAGCCTCTGACAAAGAATAAGGGAGTTGGGAGCTCTTATGGCTGATCTGCCTTACATTGTATTTTTACCGGGACAAAATGACCCTTCATCCTCATCCTTATTTCCTACTTAAAGTTTTGTTGGACTTCCACATCAATCAGGGCACCCAACTACCAGCCTTTTACTTCCATACGTCATGCTTCTTTGGAAGAGGCCAGCCAACGTACTCTAGATGTGAGAAGTGCCCTTGCATTCTACCTTGACAGGACTAAACCTTTCAGATCCTCCACCAGCTTCTTTGTCTCTGTTGCCAAAAGAATCAATGGAGCTCCTCTTTCCACAAAGATAGGCATTCCGCAAAGATTATCCAAATGAGTCTGAGGATGTCCCTTGAAATGTTCCAAGGCCGCTGGGGTGATGGCTCCTTCCACAAGAGCTCCGCTTAAGAACATAACCATTGCAGACATTTGCAAAGCTGCCACTTAATTTCCAATTCACACCTTACTCCTGCTATGATGGTGTTCGTGGCTCTAGATCAGATGCAGCTTTTGGTGAGGATATTCTTTGAACCATTATTGACTCATCTCCTCAGCACCCTCCTCTGTAATTGAGGCATTGCTTGTGGAACACACATAGGGACAATAACTCAAAGGAGAGGTTACTTATCTGTGCAGTAACTGAAGTTCTTTAAAATGTTTTGTTCCTATGGGTGCTCCACTACCTGCCCTCTTTTCTCCTCTGCTTCAGAATTATTGCCTTTGGACTTCATGGTTGAGAATGAACTGGAGGGCGGTGGGTCTGGCCTTTTCTATGTACCCTTGGTTTGGAGCAGGAGGATGTGTAGGATGCAGGTGTGGACCTGTGGACACTACTAAAGAAAAATCTGTGATCAAAGGTGAACATGTGTGTGAACGCACCTAAAATGGAACACCCAGAGGGACAAAACATCTAGAAGAAATCTAGTTACTGTACAGGTAAGTAACCTCTCCTTCCTTCTATTATGTGAGAGCATCTCCTTTGCAGGATAAAACTAGGCTGCAACTCCAAAAAGGGTTCAAGGGAAGATAAATCAGGCTGTGAATTCATGTAGAAATACTTTTAAAGCATGTGGGACTATGATGAAACCCAAAGACACTGATAACTTAATTTGTGACAATTCACACACAATTCACAGTTATATGCTTTCCTATATAGTACCATTTTGTGGACATTTAGGTTTATTGTAATTCATTAGAATAGAGACAATGCAATAGTCCAGAAACACATGAAATATGAAATAGTATGGCAGCTCAGAAAGTGTGTCAACTCCGGACATCTCTTTTGATATTCCATAGTGCTGTATCTGTGCTGTTTAGGAGAGAGAGTTTTCTTAAATATGCACACAAACACATATTATTCTGTTAGCTGTGTAAGTGTGCAAGGTTTTTGTTGGAAAATAGCATAGATGTGTTAAGCCCTGTGGCCTGAAACAAGGAGCTCTCTGCTCCCATTTGTTGGCAAACAGGAGGAAGACCTGCAGCAAAGCTGCTTTATTTGCATAAGCTGTTTACTTAGAACTGCCAATAAACGGAAGCACCAGATGGGAAGGAACTCTCTGTCCCACCTATAGGTGAACAGGGGGAAGTATGATGAGAGAGATTTTCATTTGCATAAGCTTTCAGCCAGAATTCCTCCTTTGGGAGTTACCATAATCGTATACAAACTCAGAACTGGTTGAATAGTGGAAAGGAACTGGGAGGAGGGAAGGGAAAAGGGTTCCTACCTCATGGCAAGGAGTGTATCCCTGGTGGCAAGAACCTTGCTCAAGAATATTATATGCTATAATTTCTTCTCCATTGGGAGGACTCTTTGACAGATGGCAGCTCCTTGGCGAAGTGCAATGCAGAAGGGCTCATCACTGAAGTCACAAAAGACAAAAGACAACAGCAGAGCTGTGCAAACTCCAGTGAGGCTCCTCCTACCTGGCACCAATAAAGCTAAAATTGATATAGCTGATTTAGGTGGTGGAGCCTCAGGTCAGGCCAAGCACCACTTTCGCAAGGGACAGAAAAAAGGCCTGCCTGAGTGTCCCTCGGGTCTCTGGTTACCCACTGACACGAAATTGCAAGTGGTGTCTGGTGTGTGGAGAAGAGGGAAATGTTATGGTAAAGGGACACTTGCCTATTGGATGTTCACACTGGCGTATGGAGAACTGAGTTGACTGACTACTGCCAAAGTTGTCAGTGGGAGAATTTGTCATTCATGTAGGTCTGTTGTCCCCGCCCCCCCACCCAAGTTGATGCTGTGTTCCCTTTCCTCCAATAAAGTTTTCCTTATTAAGACTCAGTGTTTGTCAGTGGGGAAGTATTGCCTGTTAGGAGGCTCAGAGAAGATATTTAGTGATCACAGAAATTCTGCTTGGAGAATTTGTGCATGTGATAGTTGCAAAGGGACCACTATCTATTTGAACCCTGTCCCTGTTGCTGCTGATACCACCTGGCAGAAGGTTTACATAAAGAACTGGTTACTATGTATGCCTATCATTACCATCTACTGGATGGAATCAAGAACTACTCAACTGTAGATTAGATTACATTGTATTTTCCATATGAAGATTGGCATCTATGTGATACAGGGCTGCAACATGGCTAGTATTGCATAAAATAAGGTTCACTATTTCATGCTGGTTTCCTCATTCATTTGTTTCAAATAAGTAAAATGTTTTTGTACAGTGAAGCAGTCACTGGAGATGAAACATTATGTAAGGGCTGGAGAACTAAAAAGATACTCTTCAAAAGATAACCATAGAAAAGAGGAGGTATATGTTTGTATATCTTCATTCCATATACATTTTTAAATAGAAATATTCAGCAATGACATAATTTCAGTTCAAACAACATGAAAATATTAAATCTGAATGCACAAACAAAAACTAAATATATTTGGTGTCATCAAACCTGACAGAAGATTCCAAATTAAAGAGGGCATAAAAAGTTAAAGGTTTCAATATTTTGAGAAATAACAAAATACAGTAGCTAACTTGGGCAAATGAGATCTGCAGCAATGAGTAATATTTCCTAATGGACAGGACCTCTCTCTGAAATAAATTATCCTCTTTAAAACAGACAAAATAAATGTTTAGATGGGGGAAAGGAAAAAAATGTTGATTACAAACATGTATTTTTCTGTCAAAATAACCTCTGAACTGCTCGTGATGAGGCTGTTGCTTTACTTAACCTCTATGATATCCCGGTATTCAGAATTCTGTTGCCCTCTATTTTCATAATGTATGTCTTCTGGTACATTGAGAGATATGAGCTAACTAGTGCTTTTTCACACACATCTGTCTCTAGTTCCCATGACTCAGAGGCTGTGTGAAATTCTTAGCACTATTAAACTCCTCAGAGGTTGCTAAAGAGACATGAGTCAATATGTGCAGTTTTTAATTTACTGTAGAGGAAATAAAAATTAAGACAAATTGGAATAAAACAAAAGCAAACTTGGCAATGTGTTCAGAGCTGAAGCAGATCTGCAATAGTCTGTTCAATGTTTTATATCTATACTCGGAGTGAGTGTGTTATAGGCATGCACACATATGTTGGACTATGTGCATGTTCCATGTGGTAGTCAACTTAAGAGACCATTTTGGTTACACAATGAAGCACTCAAAAATAAGGAAATGCAACCTTTGCTCTGGCCCCTTGAAGTCAGGATAAAAGGAAGTATAAAAAGGAATTTCATTCTCCAAGACTTCAAAGCTCTGCTAGCTAGCGGTGGGGCTGCGGGGGGGAATAAATAAAATAAAATAAAGGCAACCAAGTGCTCCAGTTGCATAATCCTTTGACTGGATACCAAAAGAATACCCTTTCCCCCACACATTAGGTCTTGAGGAGGGAGACCTTTCCTTGGAGCCTTTGGAGATCCTCAGAGGTAGCCCCAATCTTATAGAAGCGCCGTATCTTCCCCAGGTGCAGTATTTTTAAGGTGGACCAGATTCCCCCTTTTAGTACCTTAACAAAGTGTGCAAGAACCTCTCTCCCTGTTCCTTCACACCTCACAAAGGGTTAATCCAGGAGACTCCACCACGCCTCACTGTAGGAAGAGAGCCTTTCCTCAACCCCTTTTCACATGACTTTATTTGTTTTCAAAATGTTTGTGTGAATGGCTATATCTCTATAGGGCCAAAGTATGGTCTGTTTTACCAACATAAACCCAACATAACTCCTCTGAAGACAGCAGAATTACTCTGGATGCACACTGGTCTATTTGAGAGAAGAAGGGAATCCTGAAACTGAGAAGTGGGTTGATGTCTAATAATTTCTGCACTGGGCCTATAGTTATGTACAGTAAAAGAATTCTGTCAGTTAGCGTATATAGCTTTGTGTGCTAACATTGCACATTTTTCAATATGGTTTCTACCGGCATCCATAGAAATCTCAGCAAGTGAATAACATTTTCTATGCATCAGGTTCATAGGAATTTAGGAGTTCACCAGCTGTGTATATAGGATGGGGAGGAGAGAAGCATTGCTTCTACTTCTGAACATAGGCATCTTCTTTCAGTCCCCTCACACCTTACAAAGCCTGCAGGGACTTGAGAGTATGGCTTCTGCAGATCCTACACCTCAACCCTTGACATGTTGCATGTTTTTTTACAATAACCAGCTAGGTTATTCTTCCATACATGCACAACATTTCCTCTGTGCTGGGATTTTGAAAGGAGCCTGATGAAAATCAATGAGATTTGAGTGCATAACTCCAAGGCCCCTTTGAAAATCCCAGCCTTCCTTATCTGCATGCTTTCTGAATGTAATGCAAAAACAGTTGCTCACACTCCTGAACATGCTCAGCATGCAATTTCAAAGTCTGTTGACTGACAAATAAAAAAAAACAATTTTCAATGGAACATGCAATCCGCAGGGAGAATTGTTTCTGTGCTTCTGTCAGCCTCTACCCATTTTGGCTGTAAGGCTGCTCAAATACAGGTCTCAACAATTTTTTAGCATGGGAAAATCCTTTTTTTTTTTCATTCTTAGGCCTGGTCTACACTAGGACTTTAATTCAAATTTAGCAGCGTTAATTCGAACTAACCGCTCAACCGTCCACACTAGGAAGCCATTTAATTCGAACTAGAGGGCTCTTTAGTTCGAATTTGGTACTCCACCCCGACAGGTGGAGTAACGCTAAATTCGACATGGCTAGCTCGAATTAGGCTAGGTGTGGATGCAAATCGAACTTAGTAGCTCCGGGAGCTATCCCACACTGCACCACTCTGTTGACGCTCTGGACAGCAGTCCGAGCTTCGATGCTCTGAGCAGCCACACAGGAAACGACCCGGGAAAATTTGAATTCCTTTTCCTGTCTGGACAGTTAGACTCTCAGTTCGGGGTTGGACATCGGGCGAGCTCAGCAGCAACACGGCAGCAATGCAGAGCTCTCCAGCAGAGGAGTTCATGTAATCTGTGAATAGAAAGAGGGACCCGGCATAGACTGACCGGGAACTCTTGGATCTGATCGGTGTGTGGGGTGAGGAGTCTGTGCTTTCGGAGCTGCGCTCCAACAAACGGAATGCAAAGACCTACGAGAAGGTCTCCAAAGCCATGATCCAGACAGAGGATACAGCCGTCATGCAACGCATCGCCGCGTGAAAACCAAGGACCCCAGACAAGGCTAGCAAAAAATCAAAGCGGCAAACGGACGCTACGGAGCCTGCCACCACTGCCCCACCAGTGACCGTGGACTCTGACGATGGGACAGTGTCGACGGCCAGTTCCTCGGTGATGTTCGTGGACGGGGAAGATGAGGAAGGGTTTGTGGAGGACGAGGCAGGCGAGAGCGCTTACAACGCTGGTTTCCCCGACAGCCAGGATCTATTCATCACCGTCACGGAGATCACCCAACAACCCTCCCCGGCCATTAACCCGGATCCTGAATCAGGGGAAGGAGCAGTCGGTAAGTGCTTTAACCATGTTAACTTTTATTCTTAATATAACAGGAATCTTAACTGTGTGAAAAGGAGGTCTCTCTAGTATGGGGATAGAACAGAAATCATCCTTGGAGATCTCCACGAAGCTCTCCTTGCGTTAATCGAAAAGCATCAGCAGGAGGTTCCTGAGGAGAGCTGCCTTATTGGGTGCTCCGTGGTAGCACAGTTTTCCGCGCAAGGCTTTCATGAGGTACTCAGGGAGCACTGCCTCCCCGAGCACGGCTGTATCGGGCCCTGGTTCGTGCTAGCTTCCACGCAGCAGCATGCGCTCTCTATCTCCTTCAGTGACCCTCCTCAGGGTGATCTCGCTCGGAGACTCCTGCATCTAATTAGGGTAATTACTGTAATTTTACGCCTGGTCCAAAGTATTTTTAAAAAATCTACGGACAGACGGCATAGCACAGACTCAGCACGCAGCTGCATGACGAGCGTAACGGAAAGCCAAAGAATATAATGGACGCTCATGGAGGGAGGGGGGAATGAGGACGCAAGGTATCCCACAGTTCCTGCTGTCTCCGAAAAGTATTTGCATTCTTGGATGAGCTCCAAATGCTTCTAGGGTCAAACACAGTGTCTGCAGTGGGTCAGGGGCATAGTTTCGGCAATTTGCGCACACACCCCACCCACCACCAGAAGTGAAAAACAATCCTCTGTTGACTCTTTTACATGTCACCCTATCTTTACTGAATGCTGCAGATAGACGCGATGGTGGCAGCACTCAACACCAACATCCTTGCTCCCCCCCACGCTATGGATGGCTGATGGTACAAAAAACGATGGAAATCCATCCTCATCATCAGCCTATTGGCACATGGGGCAGTGCAAAAGGGCTGGTAACCATGCCGACTAGTATCAGTAAGGTCAATCAAGGGCGCCTGTCCCTAATTTTTTGATGGCTGATGGTACAATATGGCTGGTAACCGTCCTCATCATTGCAACAGGGGGCTGAGCTCCATCAGCCCCCACCCTTCATTGTAAATAAAAGATTCAATTGCCCCTGGACTAGCAGAGGGATGATGGGCTCCTTCATCCACACTCCTTAATGTCCTGCCTGGACTATCATTGCAGCTGGAGGCTTCCTTCCAGTCATTTCTCACAAACAAGTCACTGTGTCTTATTCCTGCATTCTTTATTACTTCATCACACAAGTGGGGGGACAATGGTATGGTAGCCCAGGAAGGCTGGGGTAAGAACGGAATGAACAGGTGGTGTTGTTGCAGAAGCACCCCCTGTGAATAGCATACAGCTCATAATTTATGCAGGATCAGACACAGAGCGGCTGTGCTCTCTGGTTCTATGATACAGTGGTTCTCTAGTACACGTGCCCATAATCTAGGCAGGACTGATTCTATTTTTAGATACCAAAAAGGAGGGATTAACTCAGGGAGTCATTCCCAATTTTTGCTTTTGCGCCCCTGGCTGCTCGGCCAGGGGCACTTATGACAGCAGCAAATGGTGCAGTGCAAAAGGACAGGTAACCATGCCCATCTTATTACCATCTTATTACCAATTTATGGTATGGTTGATGGTACAATATGGCTGGTAACCATCTCTGCTGTCATGCAAAAGCAAAAGCATGCTGCTGTGTAGCGCTGCTGGCCCGCCTCTGTCAGCGGCATCTAGTACACATACGGTGACATAGACAAAAGGCAAAACAGTGTCCATGGTTGCCACGCTATGGCGTATGCCAGGGCAATTCTGGGAAAATGGGCTTGAAATGATTGTCTGCCGTTGCTTTCCCGGAGGAAGGAATGACTGGCGACATTTACCCAGAATCCACCGCGAAAATGATTTCTGCCCCAGCAGGCACAGGGGTCTCAACCCAGAATTCACAGAGACAGCCTAGACTCAGTTAATTGTTCGCAAAAATGTATCTTTGCAAGGAATTCACTCCCTATTTCCCATCTCACAGCTTCCACTGTCTCCAGACCTGCCACAGCATCCCCCTCACAGAGGCTGGCAAAGATTAGGCGGCGAAAGAAAAAGACAAGGGACAAGATGTTCGAGGAACGTATGGGCTGCTACCTAGCAGAGGCGGACCAGCAGAGCCAGTGGAGGGAGACCGTCTCTCTGTGCCAGCGCTCACACAGCGAATGGGAGGAGAGGTGGCGTGAGGAAGACAAGCAGGCGACTGAAGCAATGCTTGGACTAGTGAGGGAGCAAACGGACACGCTCAGGCGCCTTGTGGATGTTCTGCAGGACCGCAGGAGGACAGAGCCCCCCTGCAGTGTATCTGCAACCGCCCTCCCCCGCCAGAAAGTCCCATACCCCCCTCACCGAAAATAATCAGGAGGAGGGGCGGCCGGGGACGTGGATACTGTCACTGCACCACAGCACAGTGCTCAAGTACCCAAAAGCTCTCATACCCTACAGTTGCCGAAGTCCTTCACTTCCAGACTCACAGTAGTCCCAATCCCAGTCCCATCCCCTAACTGTCTACTTAATTAATAAAAATGCTTTGCTGTTAATTACTGTTTCCGTTATGGTTTTTTCAAAGAAGACTGTGTTTGACTGGGGGGCGTGGGGAAGGGGGTGGTTAATTGCATAGGACAGTCACCTTTCCCAGGGTACAGACACGGGGGCAGGATCAGCAGCGGGTCACACACACGGTGCAGTCAGTAGGCAACCTGGTCGGTTTTTGGAGGTGGTTTCCAGGATCTGTGTGGGCGGGGGAGATGTGACTTTGCAGCGGGGGAGGGCGGTTACAGATCTTATATAGCGGTCCTTGTCCTGGACCGCTGAGTCACGCAGCTGAGGAATCTGTATCCGTCCTCCTCCACCACAAGGTCACATATCCGCCCGCACACAGAATTCCATAAAGAGGGATGGCAGGCTCCGTTGAAAGAAGCCTTCCGGCACTGCGGACCACTCTAGGAGCAGGAGCCTGTCATTCCTTGAGTTTAGAGGCGGTCTTTACATCACCGCACACCCTAGACAGCACAGCCTGCGTCCCAGTTTCAACCCTTTCACGAAAAGTCATGAATAAAGAAACCTTTGTTAAGTAATAATGGGACATGTATTTTATTTTTACACGTGTGCTGGAAGTGGGTGTAACGGGGTGAACGGGGGTATGTAACCGAAGAGGAGAGTCAACAGTCAGTGGGTAAAGAAACAGGGGGCAGGTTCAGCTTCTCTGTAAAGAAACTGAACAGTCACAGGTCACGCTGCTCGCTGCTCGCTGGTATTTGAAGAGTTCCTTGTCGCTGTCCCAGGCGCCTGTATAGGCCTTCATGAGCAAGTGCATTAGCGGGCAGGCTGGGTCCCCGAGGATGACTATAGGCATCTGCACATCCACAACAGTTATTTCGTGGTCCGGGAAGAAACTACCTTCCTGCAGGCGTCTGAGCAGCCCACAGTTCCTGAAAACACACGCATCATGAAACCTTGCCCGGCCACCCGACGTTGATGTTTGTAAAACGTCCCCTATGGTCCCCCAGTGCTTGCAGCACCATTGAAAAGTAGCCCAATTTCTCAGCAGCTGACTGTGGAAGACGTTGACGATAAAGTGCGAGGAGGAGAAAACGGCGATGATCGCAGCGGGCTCCGTGCTTGCAGTGCTGTGGCGTCCGCGCTGTCACTGACCAGAAAAGTGCACGAACAGATTGCCCGCAGGCGCTTTCACGGAGGGAGGGAGGGAGGTTGTGATTGACGGTTCAATGACGACACTTACCCAAAACCACCCTCGACACATTTCTCCCCCCAGCAGGCATTGGGGGCTCTACCCAGCATTCCAATGGGCAGCGGGGAGTGCGGGAACTGTGGGATAGCTTCCCACAGTGCACCGCTTCCAAAGTCGACGCTGGCCCCGTGAATGTGGACTCAGAAATTCGAATTAGTGTATTTAGTATGGATACACAAATTCGACTATATAAGGTCGAATCCACAAATTCGAACTAAGTTGATTCGAAATAGTCTTGTAGTGTAGACAAGGCCTTAGAAACTGTTCAACTGTGATTTCCTCAAGTTTGAGAAACTTGCAGGCAGAGATGAACAGGTGAAACTATGGGAATTTTCAATCCAACAGTTGAAAATTTATGCTGCATAAAAGAGCCTAGAGTGGTGTAAAGGAGCTCTAAAAGCTCCTTGTTCTGGGCATGAGAGGGTTCCCTTGCACAGACACTGCAGAAGGCAGCCTTAAAGCTGTCCTTTGAGAACCCCATGCAGTGGATGGGATTTGTGGGTGGGGGACATGTCAAGGCAAGGGCCATCACACTCAGCAATGCAGCAGTTCTGGGCTGGGCTGCAGCCCATAGGACACTTCCAGGAGGCTGCAATAACTTGGACCTGGAGTCATGTTTGTTGTGCTGAGGGCCTTGGAGCAACCCAGGACCAAGACGGTGCAAAAGTGGTTTAAGGCCATCTTAGAGATGTAGTTCAGAATTCATCTCTGTTGTTTTGCCTGTTTCAGGACTATAGGATGAGGCCTCTGAGGTGTTTTTTTCCCCCTAAAAGCAGGGGCCTGCTGACCAGGAAAAAAAACCAAACCTGCTACTTAATAGTCTATCATTGCATTTTTCTAGGTGAAAAGATGTTGATTTTTTTTTCCCCTGGCTAGCTTCTAGGGTGACCAGATTTTATAGAGACACTATTTGGGGTTTTTCCTTACATAGGTGCTGTGACAGGTCAAACCACCTTTCTAGGGTGCCACCTGATGTGCTGGGGTCTCACTGAGTTCTTGCTGTGCTAGGCTCTCAAGTCTTCTCCAGAGCACACACTGGTAAGGCCACACCCAGCTGCAGACCACTGGTTTCCCCAGGAATTGAAATTAGAGGGGCTGTTTGAATTTACAGGGAGGGGTCTCGGGGCCGATGAGGGGTGAGACTGTGAGGGTGAAGGTGGGCTGTATGGCACCATAGTAAAAACTGAAATATGTTTCATGATCATTTTATTAGATTTAACTCATGTTTTAAAATCATCACACAAATTAAAGTTGGCTACTCAAGCCTTCTATGAAGCACTACATCTACATCCTTCTTGGTTTCCTGTTATAATTTTGCACAACTCTGTTAATGAACTTCTTGAATGCAATGCGTTCATCTTTGGTGGCTTCCATTCCTTCAATTGATATGCTCATTAGTTCATTCACATGATCAGGCAGAAGGAGACTCCTTTTAGAACACAAAATTCTATTCAATGATGAAAAAGAACGCTCAACTGTAGCTGTTGTGACTGGGAGTAGCAAGAGATGAATTCCTACTTCTTTCATCCCAGGAAACAGAGCACAAAGATCGGGTTGAACCACTTGTGATGATAACAAAGAAGTTGAAGTCAAATCTTCATTCATTCGTCATATGATATTCCACTCTGTGTTCAAATTCTCTATTCTGTCCTGACCACATGGCAGCCCCATTGCTGGTATTGCCTCACTCCACTCAAATGTTGGTGTTTTATAGGACAGGCATCTGTAAAATCTACATAGAGGTTAAGTAAAATCTAGAAGTCGCTGTTGTAGATTTTTTAGGAATGAAGTTGGTGTACTTTTTCAGTTGTCTTAACAAACACTTCTTGTATCCTTCACTTAAGGATTCAGTAAAAATGCCTTCATCAGTCATCTTCTGGAGTGAAGTCTTTGCTTCTTCCAGTACTTTTTCAATGGATAGCTCTCTGATTGATCCAAATGTAGCTTCTATTGCTGGACAAAGATCTACTACTGTTGTAGCAGATGCCTGGATGGCATTGTTTAATGACCCAAGTGGTTTCAACAGTAGACTTATGAGAGAGAGAATGGCAATAGTCTTCTCTGAATGTAGTAGCAAAAGTAATCCACCAGCCTCACTACTTAGCTCCATCCCATCTTGGTAGATACTTTCCAAAGCCAGTAATAACAGCTGGAGTAATTTTAAGGCAACAGCCAAGGATTGCTCATGAGAAAGTCAGCGGGTTTTCCCAGGTTGGACTAATTTGAACTTCAGTCCCAGTGTATCTGCTATATTTTCCAAGATATTCAGTCTTCTTGGACTCTTGTTGAAAAAAGAATATAATGAAGACATTAAATTTATAGCTTTTTTAATGTCATTTGAAGATTCTGCAGCTCGTACTAGTGCTAGTTGGAGTAGATGGCCTCTGCAGTGTGTATAGGAGAAATTAGTGTTACACTTTTCTCTGAGCAAAGTTTGTACTCCACCATGTCTTCCAGAGAAGTTTGCAGCTCCATCAAATGCACAAGCAGCCATCTGTTTGGGGTCCAATTGACAAGCATTTAACTCTTCTATGATGTGGGTTGTCACAGATGCAGCCGATATGTCTTCTATAAATTGAACATCTAGAAATGCATCTACTGGCCTACCCCTGACATCAAGGTAACGTACACAGTGACTTAATACTTGATGCCCATTTGCATCAGTGTAGTCATCAGCCATGTATGCAAATTTTTTGAATGTGATGAGAGAGTTCTTCACTTTTTCAACTGTTGAGTCTTTCACTGTTGCACCGCATGCTTCTAGCCAGTCAGTTGAGTTTCTTGCAGAAAGATAGTGAGCATTTGCTGGTCTTGTTTGGAACCAGTGTTCAACTTCAGGATGAACAAGTGACAATGCACTTAATATTGGCCTTCAATTTGTAGTGTGTGGTATCTTTTGCTTAAATAGAAAGTAGGATGCCACAGCCATGTTTGTTCGCATGAACTGTATTGTGTCTCCAGCATTCTTAACAGCCTCATTAAGTACTTCTAAAATTGGCTTTGAAAGTGGGCTTCTAAGGCTTTCTGCATGTTGATGCACTCCAGAGGCCTGGGGTTTTGCAGCCTTTTCACATAGTTTGTCAGCATTGGTTTTGCTGATCGGTTTGACAAACCAAGCTCCTCCATTTTTACCAGTTATAGCATTGGGAAGCTTTCCTTCTTCATAAGTTTTTTTGCAAGAGGTGCACCAGTAGCCATCTTTTGTAACTTCAATAAATGGGAACACTTTGACAGACAAACATCGGGAACTGCCTTTAGGTTTTGGAGACATTGTTTCTTTAGTAGGTAACTGTATTTGTGCTTTGGGCTGGTCGGATGTAGATATACCACTTGAACCTTCATATGACATGTTGATATATTCTTAGTTCTTGATGTGTTCTTCACCTTGCTTAGTTTTTGAGGCCTTTGAGTGGAAAAAATGTTGTATTGTTTTTTGTCTTTTCATTTTTACTTTGACCTGCAACTCATATAAAAGAGATATGAATAAAGTAAATGTTTTGTTAGGATAATGCAAATTTAACATAAGGATAATGCAAGTTACACCAAAACACATAACAGGTCTAGATTTCTAAAAAAATATAATTTTTTTTAATTTAAATTGACTTTTGAAAAGTAAGACATCATGGGTTAAGAGGGGAGTCCTCTCATGGATCAGTAACTGGTTAAAAGATGGGAAACAAAGGGTAAGAATAAATTATCAGTTTTCAGAATGGAGAGACAGTGGTATCCCTGAGGGGTCAGTACTGGGACCATTACTGTTCAACATATTCATAAGTGATCTGGAAAAATGGGTAAACAGTGAGGTGGCAAAATTTGCAGATGATACAAAACTATTCAAGATAGTTAAGTCCCAGGCAGACTGAGAAGAGTTACAAAGGGATCTCACAAAACTGGGTGACTGGGCAACAAAATGGCAGATGAAATTCAATGTTATATGCAAAGTAATGCACATTGGAAAACAATCTCAACTATACAACTTTAAGAAAGGGATAGATAATAAGACAGAAATATCATATTGCCTTTATATAAATCCATGGTTCATGCACACATTGAATACTGTGTGCAGATCTGGTCACCCCATCCCAAAAAAGATATATTGGAATTGGAAAAGGTAACGGGAATGGGCAACTAAAATGATTAGGGGTATGAAACAGGAGGAGAAATTTAAAATGACTGGGAATTTTCAGCTTAGAAAATAGATGACTAGATGGCGGAGCTTACTGACTCGCTCGGACATCAGCGAAAAGAATATCCCCGTAGTTATTGCTGCTTGCTGTGTGCTCCACAATCTCTGTGAGAGCACCGAGAGAATATCCCAGCGGGAAGCGCTGTGCATCCGGGAGGCTTTGAAAGCTAGTTTCCTCGCAGAGCAGGGTAACCTGTGACTGTCCACTTGATTTTAAGAGAGCCTGATCATGGGCCTGTGTCTGTATGTGTCGAGTTAGATATGGCAGGCGCCAGGACCCTGGACAAGCATACACATCAACGAATCACCCGGGACAGCATACACCACACAGACTGACCCTGGTGACTAGTGACTGCAGTCTGTGTGTGCCCTGCAGTTGACCCTGCCCCCAAGTCTGTACCCTGGTAATGTGGGCTATGCACTGCAATTAAAAATCCCCCCCCCCCCCTACACACAAAGTCTTCTGACACGAGAAACGTGACGGAAACAGTGAGTAACAGCAAACCGCTTTTAATAATGTTATACACAGTGGGGGGTTGAAACTTGGATTTGGGACTGGGTGATCCTGTAAGGGAAGAACTTCTACAAATTTAGAGCGCGAGAGGTGTCTTGTACATTAGCGCTCTGCTGCGGTGCAGTGACAGTTCTCACGGCCCCTACCGCCCCTCCTTCTTGTTACTTTGGGTGAGGGGGGGACAGGACTTCTTGGCGTTGGAGGGCGGTTGCAGATGCAGTGCAGGGGGGCTCTCTCCTCCTGCCTGCGGTCCTGCAGAACATCTACAAGGCGCCGGAGCGTGTCCGTTTGCTCCCTCATTAGACCAAGCAGCGTTTGAGTCGCCTGCTGGTCTTCCTGCCGCCACCTATCCTCCCGTTCGATGTGTGTGCGATGCTGCTGACACAGGGTCTCCCTCCACTGTCTCTGCTCTGCCTCCTCTGCTCTGGAGCAGGCCATCAGTTCTTGGAACATCTCGTCCCTAGTCTTTTTCTTTCGCCGTCTAATCTGAGCCAGCCTCTGCGAGGGGGATGCCGGGGCAGTCCGGGAAAGAGCCGAAGCTGTGTGATGCGAAAAAGTAAGTGATTTCCTTGACCAAATACAGGTTTGCGGACAGTGAACACAGTCAAGTCAGTTTAAGAGAGCAAGACTATACAGGGCACCAAGTCTCGCGAGATCTCAGAACTAGTTCGAGATTTCGGAGTACGCTCTCATTGGCGGCGCCATTGCACAGGAGAGCGGACAAGCGGGGAGAGACAGCTGAATCCGTCTTGCAGACAGTCCTGGTAAGCCTTACAGTAGATAATGCTTATCAGTTAGTGGATAGCTGTGCTCTCCTGCTAAAGGCAATGTGGAAAGCAGAAAGGATGAGCCTTTTGCAGCCCCTCCCGCCAGTGCACAGGAAAGATCAATGTATGCTTGTTCTCTGTGGCCTCTAGCACGTGGCTGTTAGGCGAGGGTCATTGTTATGCAACCTAATTTTAAACCATTAACAATAGTAACAATACACTAATTGCCCTACTTAGATGCAGTATTTCCAGAACGAGATCACCCTGAGGCGGGTCACCCGTGCCCAGAAAGAGAGGATGCTAAGGGAAGCGCTGCACCGACCAGGACCATATGCAGCAATGCTCGTGGAGGCGATGATCCCTCTGTATATTCGGATGTCCTGGCAAGGAAGAGTTTGCTTCAACGGAGCGCCCAACAAGGCACCTCTCCCAAGAAACCTCCTGCGGAGGCTTTTCGAGGAACTGTATGACACCTTCGTTGAATTGTCGCTAGAGGATTTTTCTTCAATCCCTCTTTGTGTGGAACCTACTTTTCGTATAGTTTAATATTTACAATTTTTTATATAGTGTTTCTATTTTTTATATACATATTTTATAAAAAATAAATGTTTACACGTCTATAGCACTTACCGCCTGATCCTTCCCCTGATTCTGAGTCCGGGTTAACGGCAGGGGAGGGTTGGTAGGGGATCTCTGTGAGGGTGATGAAGAGATCCTGGCTGTCAGGGAAAGCGGGAGTGGGTTCGCTGTCGCCTGCGCCGTCCTCCAAAGACCATTCCTCATCTTCCCCATCGGCGAACATCGAGGAGGAACTGTCCCGGTACACTATTCCGTCCTCGGAGTCCACCGTCACTGGTGGGGCAGTGGTGGCAGACCCACCTAGAATGGCATGCAGTGCCTCGTAGAAGCGGCATGTCTGGGGCTTGGCTCCGGAGCGTCCGTTTGCCGCTCTGACTTTTTGATACCCTTGTCTTAGGTCCTTGACTTTCACGCGGCACTGCATCGCATCCCGGCTGTATCCTTTGTCTTTCATGGCTTTCGAGACCTTCTCGAAGGTCTTTGCATTCCGCTTGCTGGAGCGCAGCTCCGAGAGCACAGACTCCTCGCCCCACACAGCGATCAGATCCATGACTTCCCGGTCAGTCCATGCTGGGGACCTCTTTCTATTCTGGGATTGCCCGGACTCCTCTGCTGGAGAGCTCTGCATCGTGGCAGGTGCTGCGGAGCTCGCCCCGATGTCCAGCCAGGACGTCAGATTCAAAGTGCCCAGACAGGAAAATGAATTCAAATTTTCCCGGGTCATTTCCTGTGTGGCTGGTCAGAGAATCCAAGCTCCGACTGCTGTCCAGAGCGTCAACAGAGTGGTGCACTGTGGGATAGCTCCCGGAGCTACTAAGTTCGATTTGCATCCACACCTAGCCTAATTCGAGCTAGCCATGTCGAATTTAGCGTTACTCCACCTGCCGGGGTGGAGTACCAAATTCGAACTAAAGAGCCCTCTAGTTCGAATTAAATGGCTTCCTGGTGTGGACGGTTGAGCGGTTAGTTCGAATTAACGCTGCTAAATTCGAATTAAAGTCCTAGTGTAGACCAGGCCTAAGAGGGGATATGATAGAGGTCTATAAAATCTTGACCGGTGTGAAGAAAGTGAATAAGGAAATGTTATTTAATCCTTCACATAACACAAGAACTAGCAGTCACCCAATGAAATTAATAGGCAGCAGGTTTAAAAAAAAAAAAGGAAGTACTTCTTCACACAACATAAAGTCAACCCGTGGAACTCTGCCAGGGGATACTGTGAAGACCAAAACTATAACAGGATTAAAAAAAGAACTAGATAAATTCCTGGAGAATAGGTCCATCGGTGGCTATTAGCCAGGATGGGGAGGGATGCAATACCATGCTCTGAGTGTCCCTAGCCTGTTTGCCAGAAGCTGGGAATGGGCAACAGAGGATGGATCACTTGATGATTACCTGTCCTGTTCAGTCCCTCTGAAGCACCTGGCCTTGACCACTGTTGGAAGACAGGATACTGGGCTATATGGACCATTCGTCTGACCCAGTATGACTATTCTTATGTAAAAATTAATTATAATAATAATAATAAAAATGTTTAGTACAGAAACTCCCCAACATAATGACCTCTCAAGATAGCAATGATGTAAGATAACAACCTCGACAAATAATGCATTTAAAAAATCTTGGCCTACAAGGAAACGTGTTTATATAAGTTTCCATTCCCAGTCACAAATCTAGCATTCTGGAGCAAAGTCACTAAAATATACTCCAACAAACAAATGTTTATTTAACGTGCCCCTCACTTTTCCCTCCACCGCACCCCACTCACCAGTGTTGTCCTTGGTCAGGGGAGACTCAAGGTTCAGAGGTGCTTTCACGTGAGTACACCTCCCAGGTGGGGGGCAAGAAGGCACCTTGCTTGTTCCTCCAGCTGCTCACTGTTTGCTCTGGCCACTGCTGTTTGTTGTGCCACTGTTCACTCCACCACTCTGTTGCCAATGGCCCTGCGCAGTCACCTTCTGCTGCCACCTGCCACTGTGACCTCTGTGAGTTGGTCTCTTCAGGTTCCACCAGCTCTCAGTGATTTCAGCTGAGCTCTAAGTGCGGGAACCTCACTGCTAGTGCAGTCTGGGCTGTCTCTACCACAGAAACACTGTTTCCACAGCAGGACTAAGCACTTAGACCTGATTATCAAGGATTTCAGCAGCACTGGTCACTTAACAAAAGACTATCTATGAAGCCTAATCAGCTGTGTCTTTAAACAGTGGAGAGGGACAGGTCCCCACCCTCTCTCTTGATCCCCTCAATCAGCACAGGCTAAGTACAGTTCTACTGCCCTTTACTCATACAATAAGAACAACATTCCATACCCTCCCCCTGGCTCATCACTAGCTGTCAGGGAGAGCTCATTTAGACTTTACTTACAAATCATCATTTGAAATTATTAGGTTGGCCAACATCACTGAAATGAATGCACTGACATTGTCATAAAAAACAACAGCTGTATAAGGAAGCTAGTCTATGTTCATATTTTTCAAATCTATTATACTTTTTCAGATACACGTATTTTATCATACACTGTATATGCTTTTAAAGTGTGTATTAATGTTTCAATTTCAATTCAAATTTCCAAACAGTCACTAAATTGGCATGTAACTAGTTCACACACTGGGAGGGGAGGAGGTGTTGGAGAAATTCAGGGGGTGTGGGGGGAGGGAAATCACTGCTGCAGACACAGACTGAAATCAGCTGTTTGGGGGAGGGGGACTTAGCTAGGAGAATGGCCATCACTCACATGCACACCTCCTTTGAGGTACAAACCCAAAATAATATTGTCTTGCACTTTATAGAAAGATTTGCACAGCACAAGCTCATAAAAATTCACCCTCTCCCTCAAGGCACAGCTTTTTGCCGTCCCCCTCCCCCATAAGAATTGTACAAACTGGGTTTTGAAATAAACAAGAAATAAGTTTATTAACTACAAAAAGTAAATTTTAAGTGATTATAAGGGATAGCAAACAGAACAAAGCAGATTACTGAGCAAATAAAACAAAACACGCAAACTAAGTTTAATACACTCAAGAAACAGGTTACAAAATGTAATTTCTCACCCTCAATGTTGTTTTAGGCAGGTTGCAGAGTTTCTGTAGCTTTAGAGTTCCAGTTATTTCTCATTACAGATTGAACCCCTCTCTCAGCCTGGACTCAGTCCCTGCCTTTCCCTTCAGGTGTTTATAGCAATCTTCCTTTTTGGACCAGGTGGCAATGGAGAAGAGTCCTGACTGACTTACTTCCCAGGCTTAAATAGAATTTACATAAGGTGGGAATCTTTTGTTTCCCAGTCTGACCCTCCAGCCCCTCTTAATGGAAAAACACTAAAAGCCCAAGAATGGGGGTCTAGTACCAGGTGATCCAATCACCTGACATTGTAGTGTCAAAGCAGTAACCCCGGAAGCTTCTCAAGAAGGTCAGAGATTAGTATTTTCCAAGTCTTATTGTTCTTCTTAATGGCCCATTGAGGCTGATTGCCTACTGCCTGGTGGGCATGTACGGGGAGATTTTGGTAAACCAGTAAAGTGCCTGAAACCACTATTGCTTATTGCTAAAAGTAGTCAAGTGAGCAGGCCGTAAATTGGTCATGCAGCTGTCTTAGCATAACCAAGGCAGGAGGGGAGGGGACTTTGGGTGCCACAGACAGGGCAGCTTGACCCCGTGTCCTTCTTGCTAAGAATGTTGAAATTGCTGATATATGTATTTTAGAAAAACAGGAAGCTTGTCTATAATGTACCCTGCGGAATGTGTCTGCCAGGATCCCAAGGCACGGACACTCTGGGGAAAAAAAAACCCAACATATCTGGTTAATTGACGATCATATGGAAATCTCTTGCTTGACCTTTAAAAACTGCTTGCTTAGCAAGTTTTCTTTAAGGGATATGTCATTGTATTACTAATGTATAAATAAAAGGAAAGAGTTTGAGGTAGTGGGACTTCTCAGAAGGGGCTCTTCAGGGACTCTCCCTCTGGATGCATCTTCTGTTCCCCACCGGCAGACAGGCTGCCACTGTGCCACTCGAGAGCCACACTCAGCTTCGGTAATTATTGAGAGTTGGGGGTGTTTTACTAACCTGTTGCAGATGTGTGCAAGTGCCTGAGACTAAGTAAAGTTTAGGTTTAAGTAAAAGCACTCTTGTGTTGCCTTCTTCATGCCAGCCATCTGTCGGTCAGATGGCCATGTCTCCCCTGATTTATTTCCTGACAGCACCTTGCACAGAGTAAAAGTTGCCAAGTGCTTTGGGTTGAAAGAACACCAGGTAATAGGTGTTCCCCCAAGTACACACACAGTTGTAATTGTTACATAGTCAATATTTGTAACCTCAGTTACAGAAATGATACATGCATGCAAATTGGATAAACACATTCAGTAGATCATAGCCTTTCCAATGATACCTCACATGACCTATCTTGCATAAAACATATCTTAGTTATGCCTTATTCATATGATAACAATATTTCTATGAAAAATATGGAGTGCAGTGTCACAGGTGCCTATTACCCCCACTACCTACCTATACCTATTTTTCACACTTGCTATCTGGTCACCCAATTGGCTTCCCAGTTGTGTATTTCTTCAGTTTGTAACAAAGCTCTGCCATTTTGTTCTGATCCTTTTTCCATGGTGCATGGTTGCCTCACTTCAGGGTTTAAGACTTCCCATTTTAAATTAATCAGCTGCTTTCAATTTTACCCAGATTGAAATAGCAATAGTTTTTCCCCCTCCCTTTTGTATGCAGTGCAGGAGGGAGGAACTATTCTGCTAAGGAGGGATCAGAAGAGATTGTTTAGTTTTAATTGTCTCCACTGCCAGGACTGAAACTTTCTGATTGGAGTACACCGATTTAGTTATAAATAAGTTGTTCGATTATTCAAATGTGAATCCTTTCCTTCTATTACACTTTGTTTTAGCTAGGGTGACCAAATGTCCCGATTTTATTGGGACAGTCCCGATATTTGGGGCTTTTTCTTATATAGTCTCCTGTTACCCCCCACCCTCAGCCCGATTTTTCACACTTGCTATGTGGTCACCCTAGTTTTAGCATAGGTCTCTCCATGAATATCTGTCAGTCTATACATTGCTGTTCTGAGAGGAGATCTATTTTGTTGTAGGGAACTGTGAAAGGTCCCAAGAAGTCTTTAGGCTTTGTTTTTTCTCCATTCGTTGCATGCAAGAGATGGTACATGTTCAGCTGCTGTAGAATGAACATTTAGGGCTATAAGCTACTAGCAAAGGGTTCTTCATGGACCATTAATGCTCTGTCCTAGACAACTTCCCTTTTAATTAAACATTGTTATGGATTGAGTGCCAGTAAAGTATGCCAGACTGACAGCCTGCAGAGTGAAATCCTTTTAATCTGAAGAATAGGTCAGCTTCCCACCACACTGAATGAATATGCCTCAGTCTGGGTGAGACGCCCTCTAAAAGTGAAAGGGCAGTTCTAATTTCAATGCCAATTGAATCCCTGACTATCATTATGGATGCCAGTTAGTGCTGGTTTATGTGAAATGGATATTTATCCACTGGGTGCTGGTCTCAGTCCAGTTATTTATTTCGCATAGCCTAGTCAGTAGTGACCTGGCCTAGTTTTGAAACACTGAGCTATCTGTGAATGGTTCCATAGCCCAATACTAGCCATCTACACAACCCAGCTCCTCAGAAATCCCTAACTTTCTAAGACAGTGACTCTCTTTCTGTGATGGTTGGAGAGCTAACTCCATCAGTCACATGGAGCTAATGCTCTCTCCCCTGCTAAATACCATTAAAAGATAGCTAAAATACATTAAATACTTGTCTGTAGATTAATTTTCCTGGTGTGTAATTGCAATAGCTGATGTGCGGTGACTGAGATGTGAATAGGAGGCCTGGGTACCAATGAGATCATAAATGAGAGAGTAAGTGGTCCTGGAGTCAATGTGTATTAAGATGTAGTCCATGTATTCTAAGGGATTTTTCTTTCTTTCACTATAAATCTTGTGTTTTTTCACCAGCCATTTAATAATCCCTTATTATAATTAGTGGCATCAAACAATTTTTTTTAGAAACACGAGGTAACATACTGAATATCAAATATATTGGAGTGCAATTTTTGAAAAGGATAATTTATGTGTTTAACTTTATAAGAACATGTTTCAGACAAGGCATCACTCATGGGAAATTCTAGGGAATCGGCAAATTCTGGCAAGTATGATCAACTCACTCATGCAGAATCTATGTTTTCCTGTTTCATGGTGTTCTTTTTTCTGGTTTTACACGGGGTTGTTGGGTTTTTTCAGGCAAAATTGTACTTTTGTTTTTGAAGGGTTCAAATTTGTACTCTGTCGGGGGTGTAAAAAGTTCTTTCCATCACATTGTTATATGGATGAATAGGGCTACTTTTAACTGGATTTCTTGTAAGTGAAATGTTTTTGGATCCAATGTCACTACTTTTTTTTTCTTTTATGAATTACTGGCAAATTTTATAAGAGAACATCTTTTATAGGATTTAACCGTTTCCTTTGTGATTTAGGACTTTTGCTCCATATCTCATTCATGGGGATGGCATCCTTTTCTCATCTATGATGTTATATCAGCCATAGCTGTGTTGTTTCCTGAGTGCAACAGAAGCATAATGAAAATAGTAATGATTAGAAAAATTAAACACAGACCATGGTGTTCAAAACAATCTGTTCCTAGTTCATGGCCTGGTCAACAGCTGCTATAACTTGCATGTCTCAATATATGGTTAGTGAAAGGTGCCAGATTGAAATTGATACTGTAGTCCTAGGCAGTGATGAGCTGCCAAAATCTTAACAACCGGTTCCCTATAAAAAGTTTTGATTTAAGGGGGGGAGCGGGGGAGGGGCCGGTGCGGGGGGAGACATACCTGTGGGGCCGGGGGCCCCTGCAGGGCCTAGGGCAAATTGCCCCACTTGCACCTCCCCCCTTACCTTGCCAGCAGCTCAAAGCAGCAGGACGACTCAGGAGCTCAGCTGAGCTGCCCAGCTGCTGGCCATGCTGCAGCTCTGCGGGGTGGGGCTGGGGGGAGACATCCTTGTGGGGCCAGGGACCCGGGGCAAATTGCCCCACTTGCCCCCCCACATAGCCCCGGAGCTTGCAGCCCCCTAACCTTGCCGGCAGCCCAGAGCTCAGCTGAGCTGCCCAGCTGCTGGCCATGCTGCGGCTCTGCGGGGTGGGGGAAGCGAGGGAGGGCCCGGGGAGACATCCTCGTTGGGCCGGGGGCCCCTGCAGGACCCGGGCCAATTGCCCCACTTGCCCCCTCCCCTCCCCTCCCCTCTGGCCAGCCCTGGAGCTTGCAGCAGGACCCCCACACACACCTTGCCGGGCCTCTCAAAAAGTGGCAGGAGGACGACTCCAGAGCTCAGCTGAGCTGCCCAGGTGGTGCCGGCGGCTGGCCACGCTGCAGCTAGGGGGAAGCGGGGGAAGAGCCGGGGGAGCTTCAACTTCCCCAGCTGGGAATCCTGGGAGAAACAGGATAGTCCGGCCTGCGGACCGGAGTTCTTTGTCCACTCCCTGGCCCTTTAACTACCGGTTCTCCATGGAGGTCTAATTTTAGAAACCGGTTCTTGGGATCCTGTGGGAACCAGCTCCAGCTCACCACTGGTCCTAGGCCTGATGCCAGTCCCACCAGTTTTAAACTTGTGCAACTCTGTGGAGTTACTTCTAATTAACAACTTTTGGTTACTGTCATCTGGTCTGGATTCAAACCAGCCATCTAGTGACCCATTCCTGCAAACGTTTTCTCATAGGCAGGATGCCTATTGCCATGAATAGCCCTCCTGATATCAGTTGGGCTATTCACAGTACAAAGCACTGAGCCTGATAGCTGATGCTTGCAGGATTGAGTTTTAAGACTGAAAGTCTCCTTAGCCTATTGTCAACTCCTGGAACTATGTACTCCCCTGACAGCTGCTATTTATATGTGATTCCTAAACACTGACATTTGTGCTCTTGCTGCTTGATCTGCACCAGCAGTTACATTAAAAAAACAACAAAAAATAAAACACTAGAGAAGAATCTTTCTTCATTAGCATAGGCACAGATGCAATGAGAATGGTGCCAGTTAAGCAGTAGTCTCAGTTCTCAGGGGCTCCTGGGAACATGTTGTGCTGGGAGGTTTTGCTGCAGCTTTATCAATTGCTTGAAAAATAGGCACTGGACAAATTATTTTGTAAACTATTATGGTAAGCTTGACCTGTTTAGCAGCCATAACAGAGCAAAGAAGCAGAAAGAAATTCACAGGAGGGAACTGTATGGCAGCAAATTTCTATTTATATACACCTACAGTCTGAGCCTTAAAATCCCACTGATTCTGTAGGGAAAATTCCATTGAATGATACTGAGTACCTGTAAAGCTGATGCACCCTTTTTGCAAGACCGGATGAATTTTACAGCTTTAAGAATGTATTGATCGTTATATTGACAACACACACCAGTTAAATGAGCCAGGTGTGAAATGTATCTGTTGTTCAGAATCAGAGTGGTGAACATACTGTCTTTCTATAATAGGCATTTTTATATGCCCTCATCAACGTAGTATCCGAGCACCACGCAATCACTAATGAATTTTATCATCACAGCACCTGTAAGAGCCAGGGAAATATTATTACCCCATTTTACAGATGTGAAACTGAGGTGTAGATTAGCTTACAATAACTTTGATGAAAAACATCATAAGCACTGAATTCACTTTAAAAGATTGTTAAACTAATTATAATAATGAATGTTATTTTGATGGCCTCTCTCTGTCCCAGCCCAGTAAGCATGTCACAGACAATGTTAAAGCCATAAAGCGTGCTAAACATGACAAGATAAAATCCCCAGAGATAATTAAAGCCAAGTTATTGCAATGTGTCAAATGACATTTTTAAACAAAAAGGCCTTCACACCTCTTCACATGTACGATCTCACTTCAGGGAAATTAGAAAGACTATTAAGGAATATTTCCTGAACAGCTTTATAACATGCAGTGTGACTGCTCAAGTAACAAATGGGATGTGGGGGACCCTCACTGATGATGGAGCTAAATTGACGATAGTATGTCATTTCACTAGCCAACTAGAAAGAAGGGAGGATAAACTGCCCTTTGCTGGTGCAGTCATGCTTTTTCTTTCTGCTTTGCAAAACTGGAACTTTTGAGTCACATGAGAGGGGAGATCAAAGGGTAAAATCTGTGGAGTCCTCCCTTTGTGATCAATACCATGAACACTGCTAATAGGGGAAGCAGAGATGGCGGGAACTCCAAATGGGTGTCTTGGGAGAAAAGGGAGAAAGATCCTTACCACCACCTCCCAAATGTGGCAAAATCTCACCCAATATTCATTTAGTTTGTGTTCTCCCATTTTAGAGAGGCAGAAAAGGTCGTTAATTCTTCTATTTTGGAGGCTACAAGAAAGAAGTATATGTGTGTGGAACAGAAAGATGGGGGTGGGCAGTGGTGACTGGAGAACTTTGAGACAGGTAGAGCTGCAGGAGAGTCAAGCCCCTGTTTCAAGCGGTAGCTGCAGCAGCCAGGGGTGGCAGGTTTGTATAATTTTTGGTGGTGCCCAGAATGGGTCTGAGTCCCCCCCCCTCCTCTCTCCCTACACACACACCTGCCTAAGGCTTTGGGAGGGAATTTGGGTGTGGGAGGGATGCGGGCTCTGGGAGGGAGTTTGGGTGCAGGAGGGGTGAGGAGCTGCGCTCTAGGAGGGAGTTTGGATGCTGGGTGCAGGCTCTGGGCTGGGGCAGGGCGTTGGGGTGCGGGAGGGGGTGTGAGGTGCAGTGCTTACTTCGGGTGGCTCCTGAAAGCGACCCGCACACCCCTCTGGCAGGCCTGTTCCCAGAGTAGACCAGCTCCTCAACCCATGACAAAGACACAGTATTCTTCTGCATTCCTTTCCCACGCCTCCATTACAGTGTGTGCCTATGAAGATAGAGAATACACAGAAACCAGCTTGGGGTCATGATATTTGCTGGCTATATCCAGTCCTCTAGGAAGTAGCTAATTTATTTTTCTAAGGTTCTGTCTATGATACAATTTTTAACCAGATTTGTACCCAAATAGTGATATTGTAGCAAAATAGCTAATACCTGCTTAGGTAACCGCCTAAAATGGTGCATAATTATTTCTTATAATTGATTCAGTGCTCTATTGTGCTTTTTCAGTGTAGTCGGGACTCTTTAACTGTGCCTGGTTTGGTTCATCATCCTATTTCCCAGCAGTCTCTGCTGCAGGACATCCCAGAATTCATTGCCTCATATGCTGTGGCTGATGCCCAGTGCACATGTGCGCCTGCCAGTTCCACCTCCTCCTCGAGGCACTCTGGGATTCTCCACATGTGCCTGCCCAGATTCTCCCAGAATGCACTGTGATACAATGAGGTAGTGTGGTAGGTATGGATGCACAAAGGTAACTGATTCTGTTGTGAAAAAAGCTGCTGTGTGAACTCCCAGGATAGCACTGGGGTGGGTTTGTTGCAACAAAGTCAGAATTTCATGAACTGGTTAGAAAAACACCATTGCATCAGTATTGTTGAAGGGCGTGGGAGGAGCTGCCCTTCTCTATAGAACCTAGAGCAATGGAAGGGTGAAGAATCTCCACCGCTATGGGATGAGCAGAGGTGTGATTGGGGGGTGGGGGGAAGGAACGTATGTTGAAGCAAGGGGGTGCATAATTGATGCATCACTGGGCAGGCATAGTTTATGTGAGGTTGGGGTCTGGGGCAGATATGAGGAGTGGGGTACAACATTAATTGATGTCAGAATGGGGTAGCATGTAATTGAGAGGATGGGGTGTACATAATTAATTTATGCTGTGTCACTGGCACATATGGGCCTGGAAGGGAGAACAGAATTATTTAATTTGTCATTTTAGGGATGGAGGGGATTTGAGAGCTCTGCACAATCAGGGACCATGTCAGACAAAAGGTGTAATTAATACATTCTTTTGCAATTTCATCTTGAGTCTTTTAGCAAGATTTCCTGCAGTGGGCACCAAAATCACATTACTCAATATCAATTAGTGAGAGTTAACACCACTGTAATAGTCTTTCTGTCTAGGATGATCAAAGGGAGTTCCACAATCAGAAGATAAATCAAAACCCATGATTTACTCTTTGTCCCCAACATCATGAGATCATTTAAAAAAATCTTATGGGCGGGGGGGGGAGAAAGTCTAACTCATGATATTTTTAACGTTAGCATTACCAATACCGGTAGTATGTATTTAATTTGTGTGTAAGAGCAGGCACTCTCTCTTCAGGCCTATTCTCTAAGTTCTCCTTAGGTAAATCTAGAGTTAAAATCTTAGGACTTCTTTATTTCAACTTTTTTTGTGACTACAAGAAATTCAAGACTGACTCCCAGCAGAGGCAAGTTTAGCACAGCTCTCAAGTTTCATCTGTAATAGGGAATTCTTACCAAAACCCCAATCATTGTTGCTAGCTGCACTTGAGTTAGCAACATTGACAGCCCTATGGCTCGGTGGTGTCTACAGCCAGTTCCTTCACTTTTGGGAGCCCCTGTCTCAAGATTAACTGATAATGTCACAAGGACAAGTGCTACTGCATTGAAAATTCCCCACTGTAGATAAAATCTTAGTGGCTCAGCAAAGCGGGCTTATTTTTGTTTCACCTGGTGGAACTGTTCTTTATGACCAAGACAACACAGGCTTGAATCTCAGCAATGGCAATGTGTGAAATTCATTTACCACAAGCCCAGTCACCAAATGTGACATTACTAATTAATGCATTCGATTTTCTGGCTACCAACTGGCAAATAAGAACAATTACATATTTACTCAGCATCTTGATCCTGTGGTGTTTTTGGCACCAAGAGTTAGTGTACCTTAAGCATCAGTTTCAGTGTTTTCTTTGTGTGATTTCCTGCAACTTCAGGGACAATTAATTTGTGTTATTTGTATGTCAAATCTGTGGATCATTGTCTTCTGTATTCAACTCTGCAGCACAAATTATGTCAACAATCATATCTGAACTATATATATTTTTAAATAATATTTCTGTAGAGTTGCACAAGACGAATGCTAAAGTGCAATGCAAAATTAACATCAGGAAACAAGACAGGTAACTAAGAACGAAAAAGACTGTGAAAACATTATTATTAAACCTCACTTCTATCAACAGTATGAGACATCCTGTCAAAAAAATCCCATTGCTACCAAAACAAAAGACTAACCGCAGACACCATGAACATCTGTTAGCTTTTGACCACTGCACAAGGGCATTTTCTTTTCCATCTGCAGTTCTCAGTGGATTTGTTTAGCAGCAGTAATAGTTTGTTTAAAATCTTCAGATGGATTTTTTTTCAATAGCAAGTGTAATCTTTTCCCTTTTTAAGAAATGCCTCCAGTGAAGAAAGCATATGTGAGGAGGTGAGATTGTTTCCCTTCATCTCATTCAATTATATTTTAAAATACTTATTTTTATTGAAATGTATTGGAAGTCATCAAAAAGGCCACTCTTAAACAGTAGATACATTTACCTCTATTCTGGAATGTTTTGTCTTCGGTAGGAAGAAAATATGTGTTCTTATAATCCACTGATGTGTTTGTGTTACAGATTCCCCCATATACCGATCTACAAAGTATATGCGTTGTTACAGCCTCCAGCTATAGAGACCTGGCTCCTTAGCTCAAGTTGTTGCAGTTCATTGTTTTAGGAGGATTCTCTGCAGCTTGAGGTCTTCAAACCACAATTTGAGGACTTCAATAACTCAGACATAGGTTAGGGGTTTGTTACAGGAGTGGGTGGGTGAGATTCTGTGGCCTGCATTGTGCAGGAGGTCAGACTAGATGATCATAATGGTCCATTCTGACCTTAAAGTCTATGAGGTCCCCGGTTCAGTCGCCAGTGTGTCAGCCATGAGGGCAGCTGTCACATTCTTAACTTGAGTTAACTAAATTGAGGTGAAGTCCTAGGTAAGGAGTATGTGGGAGTCTAGTCTTTAATTTGACTGGCTCACCTGTATGAAAACTATGAATTGTCTAGGATTTTACCTCAGGTTAATACATCTTTTTTCCTAGTGAACTCACAGATTTACAGAGGTTCTGAGTACCCGCAGTCCCGATTGACTTCAGTGGGAGCGCAGAATCTCTGTAAATCAGAGTCTATAGGAACAATTCAGCACCACAGGCTCAGAAAAAATGGGACGTTACTTAATTTAATGTCTAATGAGGAAAGTAATTGCTTCAAGTGACTACAGATTTATTTTTAGGGGCCTGATTGGACACCCCTGTGTGGCTTTTGATGGAATTGTAGCAGCAGCTATGTTCACAGCTACAGCTAATGTCAAATCATAGTCCAACTCTAATTTAAAAAAGCTATTGGAAATTAATAATTTTAAACTGATACAGTTATGAGGAAGACAGGTTATAAAATGCATATCGGTTAAATAATGTAATTATGTCTTCTAGGATTCTTCGTTTTTTTAGATCCATGTTCTTTAACTAAAGTATGGACTGAAGAATTATTATAAATTGTTGAGTTTCATTAGCCAAAATAACACTTAAAGCAAATAAGAAATTACAGAAGGCAAAATAAAGATGATTAGATAAGTGTTCACAGTGTCAAAAATTTAACTCAACATTGAATGTTACAATTTTCTAGAGGTAATAAATCAGTACAATTCAAGTTTTACTCATAATCTTGTTCCAAAGGGAAGCTTTTATCCAAGTCCTATACTAGTCTAGGCAGGTGACTTTGGTACCAACATAGATTTGTGGATCCTTACATATTCATCCTTATTTACTTCCAGTCAAGTGTTGGTATAAATGGAATGATGGGATGCCTCATGTCAGTTCAACCAAACTATTCTCAGTAGAATTTAGAAAGTTAATTATGGAAGAACGTCAAAATTCCCTTGCCTGGGTCACGCTTACAGCTGCGATTTTCCACTTATACATGTGAGATTATCACCCATGAAACCTAAAACAAAATATGCAGGTAATAATTTTGAGAATATTCTAACTTTCTCTGGAATTGCACCAATGCTGTAAATTCTTATGCCACTGTAACCAAAGGTTGGTAAAATCTTTAGCTTCCAAGCCAATTCAGTGACAGTTCCTCTTTTTGTCTAAGAAGCTGTCAATTCTCTAGACCAGAAAATCTGTGTAATTTTTAGGCTGAACTCCTTTTTAAAAAATGTATCCCCATGTATCTGCTTGCATAGAAAACCTCCTGAATGTTATCAGCTTCAGTAATTGGCCTTAAAGACAGAACCCAGGGGAATGTCCAATATCATTACATTTTCAATAAACTACAAATTATAATTTTTAAAGTGATATTTAAGATTTAAATGCCTTCCTTAGCCATAAATGGCGCAATGAACTAAAATAAGCAGTACCTGATGAACACCTGACCAGAGGACCAATCAGGGACAAGATAATTTCAAATCTCTGTGGAGGGAAGTTTTTTTTTCTGTGTTCTTTGTTTTGAGGAGAGTCTCTCTTGGGAGCTAAGGGAGTCCAGACATCTTAATCAAGTCCTCCAGGGTTTCTGCAGTATTTTTCATCTATTCAGTCTAGTGAGTATTAGAAAGGTGTACTAGTATTATAAGTTTATTTCTACATTTGCAATTGTGTGTTTTGCTGAAGGAATCTCTTTATTTCTATTGCTGTTACTTTGCTTTTACTGAGAAAGAAAGGGGGAGGGGGAATTCTCTCCAGGTTTATAGGTTAGACTCTGTGTATTGTTCCATCCTGGTATTACAGAGATAGTGTACTTTCTTTTTGTTCTTTTTAATAAATTCTTTTCTTTTTTTGGACTTGGTTAATTCCTTCTCTTGTGGGAATTCAGGGGAAGGGGAGGAGGGAAGAGTGAGTTCCTCCTGGGTTTGATTCAGGGAGTTGAATCGGTGTGTATCTCTCCGGAGTAGGCTAGGAGAGAGGGAGGGGGGAATTGGGCTGCTTCCCTTTGTGTAGAGATTCAGGGAGATTGAATCTGTGTTCCCCAGAGAAAGTTTTGGGGGAACAGGCAGTGTGTTACCCACTTTAAACTTAACTGGTGGCAGCAGAACTGGATCTAGACTAAGATTAGTTTAGAGGAGTCCATGCAGGTCCCCATCTTGGAACCCAAAAGCTCCAAGTGGGGGAGAAGACCTATGACAGCCTTCCTTAGCCATAAATAGCGCAATGAACTAAAATATTCTACCAAAAACTGTAATGCATATTTTGGCTTAAATTAGGATAGAAGATTCTGGGATAGGGACACAAAAAGGATTCTGAAATATAGGGATTAACAAAAGAAAAACATGGATGGTGGAGGGGTGAGTAATAGAAAAAGAATGAAAATCCCTGTTCTAGAAAGTTTGATACTGAAATTCTGGGATCAAAAGGTGGGTGGGGACAGGGACTTCAGTCCCCTACCTCTGGATTCCTGAAGGTTCCACAATCTCGGTTTGTACAGTAAAAATGTTTACAACATATTATTTAATCTTCCTCCCTGCTCTCCTCTTCTTTCTAATTATACAATAAACTGTGGGTGAAAGCCTGTTTGTTTTAGCACATTAAAAAATCCCATCCCATCGATTTCAAAGACACAACTCATGACTGTGGCAGGCAGGATTTTGCCTTTGATATTGTGTCATGTATATGTGTTTGTATATGTGTATGTGTATCAGGAGAGACACATATACACAAGTGTGTAGCAAGATTACGTGAAGTTCTGGTGACATCCAAAACCTTCAGATAATTAAGATTACAGAGAACCAACTTCTTCAGCCACATAGAGTTTACACTTTCCAGGGATCTGAAGCCTGTTTCCACACCCCTGGAGAGTTTTCTCCCTGTAGTTTTTTAATTATATAGGCACTATCCAAAAAAAAAATTAAATTAAAAAAAAATTTAAAAAAACCCCACAACAACAACCAAAGAGTTTTAAACAGTCTGAGAGCTTGTCTACATACAAACTGGAGCCAAACTAACTAAATTAGTTTTAATTCACACATTTAGTTATTTTAGTGCAAGCCTGTGTGTGGACACTCTTATTTCAGAATGAGTGTCTTATTTCAGTCTAACTTAAGTTGATAGTTTACTGACTTTAGTTAAATCAAAATACAGATGTTTTCAGCTAAGAATGAAAGTTGTCTAAAAAGTATGGGCCCTTTTTAAAAATAAGTAAGAGCAATCTACTTTAGAGGACAGTTTATAGATGTGTCCTTACAATCCTAAATGTCCCACTGCTCTAGGAAGAAAGTTTGGCTTTCAAGTAATAATCAAAAATGTACTTTAAAAACAGAAGAGAAACTACTATAATTATTATTTGCTTCACAGAACCCAAAGAGTGTGCCACATGCTTTACAGAAATGTAAAAAAGAGTCCCTGTACTCAAAACCTTAAAATCTGAGAGGAGTTTTGTAAAGCTTTGTATTCAGAACATAAAATATAGAAATTATAATGTTGCAAAATACCTACATCTGCAATAAACTGAATAGTTTAAAACAATTAATGAAGATACAGTCTTAATTACAGTATAATACTACTTCAATAAATTCTGTATCTACTTATAAGACAACTAAATAAATATTAAACATGAGGGAAAAGAAAGAGCTTGGCTCAACACATTCAGTATCTGTTGACAACTGGGTGAAAAAAACAGAACCATGAAAATGAAAATGGGGAAGAAACTCTAGGTTAAGGGAAAAAAAACCACTTGCAGCCCTTATTAAAACAATTGTTTATATCAAAGCCTTTCAAACATACATGAACAATTATAGTAATGCATACTCTTTCTTTGTCACTGCATTACTGTCTTGTTTTCAGACCAGCTATTTGAAAGGCATTATGTTGTATAGCTGGACTAATGTGCTGTAAAACAAAGCTACAATGTGAATTTGTCCGAAAAAGTGCTACTTCAGCCCCACAATAAAGATGATTGTTCCTATTGCAACTCTGTTTCCTTCAGAAAGAACAACAAAAAGAGAGAGAACATCTGCTTTGCTAAGTAAAAGAGATGACAATTACTACCGCAAAAAGCTTGCTCTGTTTTGTTGTTTCCCCTGGTATACTCGTTGATATTCTGTGCTTCTTAGCCACTTTTATCTTCTCTCTGAGTATCCACATCTTGTGCTGTGTGTTCCCCTAAATCTCTGTGGGTGTGTCTAGACAGTTGGTATGCGGCAAGCCAGAGTGTAAATCTACAATGCTCAAGCCTGCTGTGTACCTGTGACAGATTTTTGTTACCAGTCTGCATGAGGCGTCAGGATCTTGCAGGCTGAGGCCACAAGATCTTTAGGGAGGAGATGACGAAACACACCAAGGCCTGGTCTACACTACGAGTTTGTCGAATTTAGCAGCATTAAATTGAATTAACCCTGCACCCGTCCACACAACGAAGCCATTTACTTTGACATAAAGGGCTCTTAAAATCGATTCCTGTACTCCTCCCTGACAAGGGGAGTAGCGCTGAAATTGATATCGCTGGTTCAAATTAGGGTTAATATGGACGCAATTAGACAGTATTGGCCTCCGGGAGCTATCCCACAGTGCACCATTGTGACTGCTCTCGACAGCACTTTCAACTCAGATGCACTGGCCAGGTGTACAGGATAAGCCCCACGAACTTTTGAATCTCATTTCCTGTTTGACCAGTCGAGCTCATCAGTACAGGTGACCATGCAGAGCTCATCAGCACAGGTAACTATGCAGTCCAAGAATCAAAAAAGAGCTCCAGCATGGACCATACAGGAAGTACTGGGTCTGATCGCTGTATGGGAGATGATTCCGTGCTAGCAGAACTACATTCCAAAAGATGAAATGCCAAAACATTTGAAAAAATCTCCAAGGGCATGATGAAGAGAGGCCACAATAGGGACTCAATACAGTGCTGTGTGAAAGTTAAGGAGCTCAGACAAGCCTATCAGAATCAAACGGACACTCCGGGACAGAGCCACAGACATACCGCTTCTACGCTGAGCTGCATGCAATTCTAAGGTGGGCTGCCACCACTACACCACCTTGACCGTGGATTCCAAGGAGAGGGTACTCTCAGCCATGCCTGCGGATTTTGCGGATGGGGAAGATGAGGAGGAGGAGGAGGACAACGACGACCTTGAGGAGAGCACACTGTTCTCCCCAACAGCCAGGATCTTTTTCTCACCATGACTGAAGGGGAGGGGTAAAGCGATCATCCCAGAGAATTGGATGGGGGGGTTACTTTGGTTTCTGCTGCTGCACGTTAACACAAAACCCGCAGCACTCAATATAAAAGATGCAAAATGTGACCTTGCACTGAAATCATATGTGCTATGTAATGTGAATAGTGTTGTTCACTGTGAAAAAGTATACCTATTGTTCTGTAAAATGTATCTTTTTAAATACTTCTCTCCCTTTTTTCCCTCCCACAGCTGCAAATTTTTCAAGCCTCCCTCCTCTGTCCCGAAGGCTATCTCAGATAAGGTGGTGAAAAAAACACAAGTGTGATTAAATGTTCTCTGAGATCATGCAGTCGATGCACAATGAAAGAGTTCATCTGAGTGAGTGGAAGGACACAGTATCACAGTACCAGGAAAGCGGCCAATGACTGTGAGGACAGGAGGGACGAACGTGAGGACAGGAGGGACGATCGAGATGAGAGGTGGCAGCAGGAAGATCAGAGGAGGCAATATGCAACGCTGGGGCTACTGCGGGATCAAACGGACATGCTCTGGCATCTGGTGGAGCTTCAGGAATGGCATCAGGATCACGGAGTGCCACTGCAGCCTCTGTTTAACCACCCTCCCCCGCCCCAAGTTCCATACCCTCCTCACCCAGATGTCCAAGAATGCAGGAGGGGGGCCTCTGGGGACCCAAACACTCCACCCCAGTGGACAGCCCAAGCAACAGAAGGCTGGCATTCAACAAGTTTTGAAGTGGCCTTTTTCTCCCCTCCTCCCACACCCCACCCGGGCTACCTTGTCAGTTATCTCCCTATTTTTATAATCAATTAATAAAGAATACATGGTTTTTAAATAAGTGACTTTATTTCCTTTGCAAGCAAGCTGTGATCGAAGCGGGGAGGGTGGGTGGCTTACAGGGAATAGGTCAACCAAGGGGGTGGGTTTTCATCAAGAAGAAACCAACAGAACTGTCACACCGTAGCCTGGCCAGTCATGAAACTGGTTTTCAAAGCTTCTCTGATGTGCAGCACTTCCTGGTGTGCTCTTCTAATCATCCTGGTGTCTGGCTGCACGTAATCAGTGGCCAGGCGATTTGCTTCAACCTCCCACCCCACCATAAACGTCTCCCCCTTACTCTCACAGAGATTGTGGAGGACACAGCAAGCAGCAATAACAATGGGAATATTGGTTTCGCTGAGGTCTGAGCGAGTCAGTAAAGTGCACCAGTGACCCTTGAAATGTCCAAATGCACATTCTACCACCATTCTGCACTTGCTCAGCCTATAGTTGAACAGCTCCTGACCACTGTCCAGGCTGCCTGTGTATGGGCTTCATGAGCCATGGCATTAAGGGGTAGGCTGGGTCCCCATATCAACATCCCCAACTGTTATTTTCTGGTCTGGGAAGTAAATCTCTAGCTGCAGCCATTTAAACAGAGTAGTGTTCCTGAAGACGCGCACGTCATGAACCCTTCCCAGCCATCCCATGTTGATGTTGGTGAAACATCCCTTGTGATCCACCAGTGCTTGCAGCACCATTGAAAAGTACCTCTTGCGGTTTATGTACTGGCTGCCCTGGTGGTCTGGTGCCAAGATAGGGATATGGGTTCCATCTATTGCCCCACCACAGTTAGGGAATCCCATTGCAGCAAAGCCATCTACTATTACCTGTACATTTCCCTTTGGTAGCAGCAGCTCAGTGATTGCTTTGGCTACTTGCATCACAGCAGCCCCCACAGTAGATTTGCCCACTCCAAATTGATTCCTGACTGACCAGTAGCTGTCTGGCATTGCAAGCTTCCACAGGGCTATCGCCACTTGCTTCTCAACTGTGAGGCTGCTATCATCTTGGTATTCTGGAGCTTCAGGGCAGGGGAAAGCAAGTCACAAAGTTTCATGAAAATGCCCTTATGCATGCGAAAGTTTTGCAGCCACTGGAAATCATCCCACACCTGCAACACTATGCGGTCCCACCAGTCTGTGCTTGTTTCCCGGACCCAGAATTGTCATTCCACGGCATGAACCTGCCCCATTAACACCATGATCTCCACATTGCCAGGGCCCATGGTTTGAAAGAATTCTGTGTCCATGTCCTCATCACTCTCATCACCGAGCTGCCATCGCCTCCTCCTTGCCTGGTTTTTCAGGTTCTGGTTCTGCATAAACTGTACGATAATGCGTGAGGTATTTACAATGTTCATGACTGCTGCGTTGAGATAAGCAGGCTTCATGCTTGCCTTGGTATGGCATCTGCACTAAAAAAAATAAAATAAAATAAAAATCACTGAAAAAAGGCATGAAATGATTGTCCACTGTTACTCTGGGGAGGGGCAACGACGACATGGTTTACACGGAATTAAAATCAACAAAAGGGGTGGCTTTGCATCAAGGAGAAACACAAACAACTGTCACACAGAATGGCCCCCTTAAGGATTGAACTCAAAACCCTGGGTTTAGCAGGCTGTTGATTTCACAGAGGGATGGGGGAGTAAATGAATACAAAACAAATCTGGTCTATTTTTTGTTTTGATCCACTCCATCTATCTTTTACATCTTAGGCTGGCAGCAGACGGTGCAGTACGACTGCTAGACATCATCATCTCCTGGGTGCTCGGCAGAAGATGGGAATGACCTGGCTGAGTCACTCCCATGTCTGCCCAGGTGCCTCTGACCAACCTCATCGAGGTCGGCTAAAAGAGCACCCAGAAGTACGATGACGATGGCTACCAGGCGTAATGTACCATCTGCTGCTGTGTAGCAATTCAGTCCCAAGTCTGCCAGCACCCAAGAGACAAACAGTGACAGTCAGCTGAGCGGGTTCCATGCTTGCCATGGTATGGTGTCTGCCCAGGTAACCCAGGAAAAAAGGCGCAAAATAATTGTCTGCCGTTGCTTTCACGGAGGGAGGGAGAGGGGGGCCTGATGACATGTACCCAGAACCACCCGCGACAATGTTTTTTGCCCCATCAGGCATTGGGATCTCAACACAGAATTCCAATGGGCGGGGGAGACTGTGGGAACTATGGGATAGCTGTGGGATAGCTACCCACAGTGCAACACTCTGGAAGTTGACACTAGCCTCAGCACTATGGACGCACACCACCAATTAATGTGCTTAGTGTGGAGGCATGCACTCGACTTTATACAATCTGTTGCCAAAAATTGAATTCTGTAAAATCGGAGTAATTCCATAGTGTAGACATACCCCAAGTGTCTAAGTTTTAAAGATTCATTAATAAAATAACAACAGCAGAGAGTGATGGGTGCTCACCATGTCACTCAGAGGAAGAAAGAAAGCGTTAGTGCCCCAAGCCCTAACCCACTTTCATACTCACACATGCTCTACCCAAGGCTGGTCAAGCCTGGGTGTAATGTAAGAAGAAGAGGGGGAAAGGTTCTGTCCTGGGCCCAGGCCGTCCGAGGTCCACTGTTGATCTCCGAATTGCTCCAGCTCTCAGGAGGGTTTTTAAGTCCAGGGGGTGTTTCGTTCCATGACCTCTGTTCCTGGTGTTCTTTGTACCAGTCAAAACCGGCTCTCTGTGGTCTCCTCAACTTTCCCAAAACACACTGGCTAGACTTTGTTGTCCTCTTTCTTTTCCTCCGCACTGGCCTTCACTTGTCTCGCTCGTTATGGGTTGCCTGTTCAGCTGAATCTTCCTTTCTCACAGCTGTTTGGTGAATTCTGGGCCCCCATCTTTCTTAGCAGGTAGCCGAGAGTCAGATGGGTGTTGTGGCCTTGAGCGGGCTGGAGTCAGCATCTTTGGGCCTAGCAGGAGCGTGGAGTTAACCCGTTCTCTGCTCTCCTACTCCTTCCCCCTCTGGCCTCTCACGACCTGCAAAGGAGTCTTCCATTCCACACTCACTCACACCTTTGACCCTTCCCAAAATGCCCTGCAATGCTTGCAACAGCATTAGCAATATACAATGCTGATCTGCCCTCCCCAGGGGACCCCTTGAGGGAGGGGGCCATCGGGGTGTGGCACACTAACTGTCCATATAGACCCTGCTAACATGCACTAAAAGTTGGCTAGTTTGCATTGACCTACTCCCATTTGTAAATCATTGCACATTAGGAGTCAGTCTATACTAGAATCGCGACAGTGGCGCAGCTGAGGTAGCTGCGCCACTGTAGCGCTGTTGGTGCAGATGCTCTATGCTGATGGGAGAGAGATCTCCCATCAGTATAATTACTCCACCTCCCTGAGCAGTGGTAGCTATGTCGGTCGGAGAGCTTCACCCGCCAATATAGCGCTGTCCATACTGGTGCTTAGGTCAGAGTAAATTACATCGCTCAGGGGGTTGGCTTTTTCACACCCCTGAGCAGCTTAAGTGATACCAGAATAAGCAGAAGTGTGCACAAGCACTAGGGAACTTTTAGTGCACAGTAGCAGGATCCACATGGCCAGTTAGTGCCTGGCAGGCTAGAGCACTTGCCCCGTACTGTTTGTGTAGACAACCTGTAGCAGAGTGGACCCCTGCTCCTGCCCTGAGGGGTTTAAAAGTGGCCTGGCAGGGCTTGAGAGCGGTGGCTCTAAAAGCTGGGCTGATTGGGGAAGTGGCTGCAGCTGGGCCACACCCCAATCAGGCCACAGCTGGCCACTATAAAAGGCCAGGGAAGCCAGAAGCAAAGTCAGTCTTTCTCTGCCTTCAGAGACAGAAGGGCCTGGCTGCAAGGAGCTAGAGACTGGATACCTGAGTGAAGCAGGGCTGGGGAAAGGCTGGGGAGCTCCAGCCTCAGCCTGGAAAGCCCCAGGCTGTGGCCTAGCAGAGGGCCAACAGGTACTGGGGGTTGCAGAGGGCAGCCCAGGGGTAGGCCAAGGCAGCAGGTCCAAACCCTCCTTGCCAGTGATGAGTAGGCTGATACTGCAGTCTGCCCCAGGGTGTGGGGCTAGACAATGACTGGCAGTAGCCATATACTGAGGCAAGGTAGGGATAAAGGGTGGGGATTTCCATAGAGGGGAGATCCTGAGAGAAAGGGGTTACTGCCAGGGGGCAGCACCCCATGTGAAAGGGCACCAGGGTCCAGGGAGGGACTTGGGGCCAGAGGACAGGCGGATCACTGGCCTGCAGAGGGTGCTCCAGCGCTGGACTGAGCTAATTCCTGGAGTCACCAGCAGGAGGCGCCACAGGGGTGAGTCCGACCCATCTACACAACCCCAAGACACTATCTGAACTCCCAAGCAGGCCCAGCAAACTCTCTGCCATTTGACCACTCTAGTCATTCTTATCTCCCTTTTGACAGTTCTAATCTTCCCCTCAGTTTCTCTATGCCACTGCAAATTTCTCTTCCCTCCCCCACCATCCCTGCAGACTCCTGTATGGATTCTTTCTCATCCCTTTCAAGAGGGCACTGGTCTCTGACTGAATACCAGCTCCCTTTGGGTCCCTCAGAACTTTTCTAATTTTCCTCCATTAACTGGACCCCTCTCTCTTGGCTCCTTCCACCCTTTTTAGAACGCAGTCCAGTATTGCCAAGCCATCATTCAAAAATCATGAGATGGGCCTCCCAAAATCATGACATTTTGTTTTACAAATCATGAGACTTAAAAACAAATAATAATTTGGGAGGTTTTTCTTTGTCTTTTGGTTTCTGAGCCTTTAGTGTGAACTTGGATCATTTCTGAGTTTTTTCTTCACAGCCACAAGGGCTGGGAACTTGTCCTTAAAAATAAGGAAAGTTATCTGAAATTCACATAGAATTACACGAATCTTGGAGCTGCACCTGTTAGAAAAACACCAAATATCACATGGCTCGTGATTAAATTGCAAGAGCTGGCAACACTGAATTCTCACATCACCTAGGTGTAATGGCCAGTCCTCAGCTCGTCAAGCATCTAGGTATCTGGTATACATTAATGCACTCCTAACACTATCTCCTAGAGTATTTCATCACTCAGATGCAAGAATAGAAACCCCTGTATGTCCTGCAGCAACAATAAATTAAGTGAAAGTGTTTCTTCTTTCTGCAGCAGTAAAAACACCAAACTGTTACAAGGATTGTGCTGAACCAGACCTCTTGTGCTATGTGCACTCAAAGCAATAAAGCCTGCATTTCTCATGTAAACCATAAAATAATATATTGGTGTTGCTGCACATTGTATACATGCCATGTTTAGACAATTGTAAGATAGAATTCTCGTATCCTGACTAACATTTCTTGTCTCATTAAAATAGGTTTTAACATACAAGTTGTGTGGGAGCTATAGAATGGTTGTGTACAAACCATATAACCACTCTGTGCCTCAGTTTACCCATCTATAAAATGAACTTGCTCATCTTTGTGAAGTATTCTGAAAGCTACATATGAAACTTGCTGTATAACATAACATGCTATTGTATATTTTATTATTATAATGACTATTATTTTCTTACTGATAATGGCTACTGACAACCTTGGCAAATGTTTGATCTGTATATGAGATCTGTACATAGGTTTAAGGACATCTTAAAAATAAACTTGGTGCTGAGCACTTGGGCCCTGATCCAACTGAATGCTATATGTTCACTTAACTAGTCCATTGACTGGCAGTCAGAACAAAACCAACAATCAGAACTGACACCTCATTGGCTACTTCAGGATTTGTCTAAATGAGAAAGTTGAATTGGTTTAATGTAAATCAGTTTTTGCAAACGCCTACATAGACATTCTTATTGCAGCTTGACTTATTTTTGGTTTCGCTTAAACCAATTCCTAGTAAATTTAAGCGAAACCAAAATAAGTGCATCCAAACAGGGAATTGCATTGGTTTAACTAAATCAGTTTTTAAATCACACCTTTAGTTATCTCAGCACAACTTTCTTATGCAGACAAGGCCTTGGGTGAGGGGCAAAGTACTGAATGGGAATGAAGACTATACTCTCGGCCGGAGAAATTGTCTGTTCCTACTAGATCACATTGGTAGAGATGAGTAGGATGGCTTAGACATCAGTTTCTTGTGTTGTATCTGTGCTATATATAAATGCAGGGCTTCAGTCTCCGGGGCTATTAATGTGACCTCTTTCAAGTGCCCAAAATTCACATTAAGAAACTGATTAAAATTTGGCCTGGAAATTACTGTGTTCTCTGTTTTGCAAACCCAACACTCAAATTGCTGGATAGGAAACACATTTCTTCCATGTAAGTCATTTGCCCAAGTGGGTACAGTACGCTGTGTGCTTCACTACTATCACATTAATCAAAGAGATCTGATCTCAGCTTTACAAGGTGGTGACTCCAATGTCAGGGCAGCATGCATCACTTAAAAACACTTATAAATCTGGATTACCAGTGACTGAATTCTATTGACAAATCTTGTTGGTAAAGAAAAGATGGTGTTTAGCTTTAAAATGTCAATGTTGAGAGGTTAAGAAGTCCTGGGTATTGCTGCTGCTGTAGGACTGCCATGTTTCCATTTTTTTAATTTTTGTATGGTGAGACATCTTAAAACTTCTGTCCTGTCTGGTCTAAGTTATGCCCACTGTGCCATATCATCAGATACTAGGGAGATAGTACACCCTTAGAAAAAGGGCCATGGAAGCTGAAAAACACCCTGAATGTTCTTTGTTACTGGGCCACATATAGAATCATGCAACACCTCTGTATATCCACTGAACTTTCAAGAGCGTAAATAGGAACATAGGGCCTGATCATGAAACCCTGACGGAGGTTTCTTTTAAGTAAGGATTTCCGGATCCGGCCCATAATTTAGCTCATTATTTCTCTTCCTTATGACAGCAGAAGTCCTGTTAGGGACCCCTCTTTCCCACTCCCCTTTTTATGTCTGGTTCCAGTAATAGTTGAGGATCCTTCAAAAACAAAGCTCACTTTTGTAAATATAAAGGGGCATTTGTTTGTTACATCTTTCTGGCAGGCTAGGGCACGTGATAGGATTTTATGGTTGTTCACTCTGCATCATGATGACATTTTGAAAATGACATCAAGTTACTGCTTTCAAAAAGAGTAAAAGTTTAATTTGCTTTCTAGAAGAGGTAATGAGGTAGAGTGATTTAATTGTCCCCTAATTGGAAGGTCTACTGTAGATGTATACTATGTATACAAGAAATTATGTACTACTCTGGAATTTTACTTTACTGACATAACCCGTTGAAACATTTGTTTGGCTGCTTTATACGTTACTGAATTTTCTTTCTATATCTCAAATTTTAGAATAAGGATACATTATTATCTGGGGATTATTTGGCTGATAGAGATGGGTAGATTTTCCATGACAGAAATATTTCTCTAAGCTGGAAAGAATAATGGACATTTATAGCATGAGGAAAGTGGCATGCTTAAGGTCCAGATTTCCAAAAGAGTGGGCTCGATTTATAAAAAGAGTTAGGTATCTAACTGACACTGTAGGGGCCAACTCCCAGAATCAGGCCCAACCAAGATTCACAAAACCCCTGCTCAGCAGCCACTGAACCCTGTAAGTGCCTAAACGCACTTGACACTTAGATTTTTGCAGTAAAAGTTCTCTAGGCACCTATGTTTTTGGCTTCTGAGTATATGCACTATAGCCTCGTGCGAGGCATCTGGACAGCTAAACCATGGAGAGTGATGAACAAGCTGGGGAAAGATGGGCATTCCTCCACCTAACTTGCCTGCGGGGCCCAATCCAGTAAGCATGTCCAGGGCTTGCTACACACCCCTCGCCTTGGCAAACTTGCATTGGTTAGTTTAGGTGGCATTCTGTCCAGCATGCTGGCTTTTCTCACTCCCATTCGGAGGTGCCCATCTCTCCTCATTTGTGAACCCAGGCTTTGTGAACCCAGTGCTTTTCTAGGTGCCTAAAAGTTAGGTATGGTGAAGCTGAGCATTGCCACACCTAAGTTTCTTTGTGAATCTGGGCTAGCTACTCCCATTTAGGCACCTAAACAAGTGACTGATCAAATCTGAAAATTCAGTGTCTGTTTAGGCATCTAAATGTGAAATGGCTAGATTTGTAGAAGTGCTCACACTCCACAGCTTTCATTGCTCTCAGTGGGCTCTCCTGAGTTTTGCTGCTGCAGTGCTGCCACCTAAATGAGAACACTTTTGAAAATCTGACCAGTTTAGGTGTCTACATTGAGCTCGTCTGAAAATGCAGCCTCAGACGTGGGTGCTGAGCACTTTTGAAAATCTGGCCCTACGTGTATATGGAGCTTGCTGAACTTGTTAAAGGCATAAAGATGTTAGTAAGGGCTTGTCTACACTACAGAGTTTTGTCGACCAAAGCTATGTCGATGATCAAAAGCGCAATAATATCGCTATTGCATGTTCACACTACACTCTCTTTGTCGGCAGAGTGCGTCCACACTTAATGTTGTAGCATTGACAGTAAGAGCAGTGCACTGTGGGTAGCTATCCCACTGTGCTACTCACCACCTTCTGCCACTAGGAGTCTGGGAAGGCACAGTGGATGGCAGCGCATCTTGGGTGTGGGCTCAATGTCCCATGATGCATGGTTTTCTATCCCAGCATTCTATTGGCTTCTGATTGCATTTTGTGTCATTTTTCAATGGCCCCTGTTTCCTGTGTGCCCGTCATCTCTGTCTGAAAGGATGGATCCTGCACTGCTCTCTACTGTTATGGTAACTGTCGTTAACACTTCACAGATGGTCACACAGTATAATGAGCTTGCTTTCTGAACAAGAATCAGAGTTGCCTGACCTGCTGTGTACCATGGAAAGAAACACCAGATTACTTTTGCATTCATGGTAGGGTGACCAGACAGCAAGTGTGAAAAATCAGGACAGGCGGTAGGGGGTAATAGGAAGCTATATAAGAAAAAGACCCCAAAATTGGGACTGTCCCTATAAAATCAGGACATCTGGTCACCCTAATTCATGGAGCAGTTGAACGTGGTGGACTGTTGCTTTTGGGCTCAGAAAACAAGCACTGAGTGGTTTGATTGCATTGTTATGCAGGTCTGGGATGATGAGCAGTGGCCACAGAACTTTTGGATGTGGAAAGCTACAGATCTGGAACTGTGTGCTTGCCCCAGCCCTGAGACACAAGGACACCAAAATGAGAACAGCCCTCTAGATGGAGAAGCTTGTGGCAATCACTGTGTGGAAGCTGGTGACTCCAGACTGCTACTGGTCAGTTGCGAATCAGTTTGGAGTTCGGAAGTAGATTGTCAGGGCAGCTTTAATGCAAGTGTGCAGGGCCATTAATTGCATCCTGCTCCCAAGGATCGTGATTCTTAGCAACGTGCATGAAGTAGTGGATGGCTTTGCAGCAATGGGCTTCCCTAATGGCATATTCCAGTTTTGGCCCCGGACCATCTTGCGACAGAGTGTATCAATGGAAAGAGGTATTCTCCATGGTATTGCAGGCGTTTGTGGATCACCATGGGTGTTTCGCAGATATCAGCGCGGGGCGGTCCGAGAAAGTGCATGACGCACAAATCTTCAGGAACACTGGCCTGTACAGAAAGCTGAAAGCAGGGACTTTCTTTCCAGACTAGAAGATTACAGTAGGGGATGTTGAAATGCTCATAGTGATCCCTGGAGACCCAGAGTACCCCTTACTCCCATGGCGCATGAAGCCTACACAGGAAACCAGGATATCAGCAAAGAGCACTTCAACGATAGGCTGAGTAGGTGCAGAATGACTGCAGAATGTGCATTTGGCAGATTAAAAGCATGCTGGAGGTGCCTTTATGGCAGGTTAGCTGCCTGCTGCACACTCCATAATCTTTGTGAGGCTAAGGGCGAAAAGTTTGCCCAGGGTGGAATGCTGAGGCAGATCGCCAGGCTGCTGATTTTGAAAAGCCGGATACCAGGGCCATTAGAGGGGTACAACAGGGGACAATTTGAATCAGGGAGGCTTTGAGGCAACATTTTAAGAATGAGAACCAATAATGTGTGTTTCTATACAGCAATCTGCCATCTTCATTAATTTGAGTTTTGTTTGTTTCCCTAACGTGTGATGATTACTGACCAGGATTTTCAGTAAGCAAATGATTAAACTGCATGTACATGTTTTATTACCAGTTGCTATCACAATTTGTAGTACACAAATAAAGATTCACTATCTTTCAGAGACTTCCCTCCCACACCTCAACTCCCTGCCCCAGCCTGGTGAAAATGAGTGAGTGAGTAAGAGTGGGGGAGAGCGAGTGACAGAGGGAGGGAGGGATGGAGTGAGCAGGGCCTCAGCGAAGGGGCGGGACAGTGGCAAGGCCAGGGTGTTTGATTTTGTGCAATTAGAAAGTTTGCAACCCTATGCTTAACCCTGTCTGACCATGTGTCACACCTGGCTGCAGGGGAGTTTGAACTACTGACCAGGGCGGTCAGGATGGGCATTTTGGGACACCTCCTGGAGGCCATTTATGGCGACAAAACCAAGCACGGTATCTACACTGACACTTTGTCGATAAATCTTTGCCATAAATAGCTCTATGTTGCTCATCAAGGTGATTTTATTTTGTTGCCAAAACAGGAGAGTTTTGTTGCCAAAAGTTGCATTGTCATGTGTTCGCCGTCACTGTTTTGTTGAGAAAAGCTGCCTTTTGTTGACAAAACTCTGTAGTGTAGACAATGCCTTAGAGATTACTTTCTCTCCTTTGCTTTTTCTGAGTTACTGTGCTAACATTCTGGCTGTACTAGTTTCTGCATTCATTTCTTTAATGCATTGCTCTGCTCATTTTCTATGTTTAAAATATTTAAGTAACAATTGTTTAAGAAACAGACAAATGGGTAGGAACTATAATGTGCATCCAGTAATAAGCTGATCTGGTAAGTCATAGTCCTTGTCTACGCTTCTGAGAGTTTGCCACTATAGCTATACTATCAACCCCCCCTAGTGGAGAGTTCTCTTGCTGGTACAGTTTATGCCGTTCCTTGAACAAAATAAGCAATACCAGCCCAAAAGTTCTGTTGCACTGCTATAACTGCATCTGTGCTCTGGCTTTCTGCCAATACAAAAATGTAAAAGAATCACAACCCCTAACTGACATTATACCATCACAGGTTTTAGTGTAGAAATACCTCTACAGTGTTTCCTATCTGCTTTTGACATAATTCAACCTGCTTTATGTAGATCAAAATACCCATGAAAGACTTTGAACTGGCAAATAGATGGCAAAAGTGTCAGAAATAGGTCATTTTTGTTTGGTGCCTCAGCTGAGCCCAGGAGTCTCAGTGAGGACTGCATAGGTGCTGGAACTAGGGATGCTGGAGGTAGGGCAGCACCACCTGGTTTGAAGTGGTTTCCATCATTTACAGGGTTTACAGTTTTGTTTTATGGCTTTCAGCATCCCTCGCTATAAAAATTGTTCCAGCACCTAAGGGGGATTATGAAGAGGAGAAAATGGGTGGAGAGTAGAGAAGAAGAGAGCCGGAAAAACTGAGAGAGAAGAGAGAAAGGTAAGTGAGAGAGAAGAAAAAATCAGAGAGAGTGAAGGACAGGAAGAATGAGTGAAACACCAATTTAAAAAAAGAGGAAAGAGAACACTGTAAAGTAAAAAGGAAGAAAACATAAATAAGGGGAACGTGAAGGAGGGAAAGAACGACCTTGGCAAGGAAAGGAGAGAGGGCAGCCCTGATTCTGATCTTATTTGCATCAGTTTTACACCAGTGTAAGGGCTTGTTTCCAACTGGAGTTACTCAGGCCCAACTGTACTCAGGAGTAAGAGTGGCCATAGCTGGAGTTATTCAGGAGTAGCGATTGCCCTTTTAAGTTCACACCCCCACCATCCTCACTTCACTTTCAGCTGCAGACAAGCTCTGCGGACTCCCCTGAGCTCGGTGGAGCTCCTCGCTTTCCCGCCCTGGGCTGGCGAAGAGGAGGCGGCCCGAGGCGCGTGGGGAAGGCAAGGGGGGCACGCTGGAAGGAGGAGTGCGCGCAATGGCAGGAGTTGATGGCAGGGAAGAGGCGAAGGGGACGGAACGGTAGGTTGAGGGGCGGTAAAACCCGAGGAGGGCGCGTGTGTGCGGGCGGGCGGGACCCGGGGGCTGAAGGCGGGAGAGGCGCGAGTGAGCAGGGCGGGGTGGAGCCCGCTGCGGCCCCAGCAGAGCGGAGGGCGGGCGGGCTGCGCACGGAGCTCCCGCTCCCGCTCCCGCTCGGCCGGCGGCGTTTCGCTGCTCACCTCCCTCGCCCGGGCTTTGCAGCCAGCCAGAAACTGCTGCCACAGCAGAGCCTCGGCGAGCGGCCGGGAGACGCCCGGAGTCCCCGCGGAGGCGGCGTGGGGGGAGCCCCGGGGTCCAGCGAGACGCTGGGCTCGGGGCGGCTGCCAGCCAGGATGCGAGAGGCGTAGGGGGGCAGCCCAGAAGGACCGGGCAGGTGCAGCCGGTGGCTGCGGTGCTTGTCCCCGGAGGAGGAGGGGGGGCGGCAGCAGCAGCTGATTTCCCCTCCCTGCGTGGCCAGAGGATGGGAGCCCAGGTGGAGCTGCGGCTTCTCCTCGCCAGGAGCCGGCTGCTGGGCTGACGCCGCGGTCTGCGGGGCTTATGCTCGCCTGCATGTAGGTGAAGGGGCGCTGCCCCCGCCCGCCTTTCCCCGCCCTCCCGAGCCTGAACTCCCGCCGGCTCGCCCCAGCCGGGGAAAGTTGGGACGCCGAGGGAGGGCTGCTTGGGAGGGGAGAGCGGGGCGGCTGGAGGAGTGCGATGCCAGGCGGAGAAGGGGAGGGCTGGCTCTGAAATCCCAGCCACCGAGGCAGAGAGGTGGCTGCCGCTCCCGGGGCTGGAGAGGGGCTTAGCAAAGGTAGGTTGTGCTGGGAGAGTCTGATGCTCGTCAGCCCCCACTGTCTGCCTTCCATGGGAAAGTTTCAGCAGCCCCCTAGGAGGGGAGGGGGAATGCAGAACAGTTGTCTTGCAATTGTTTATCCCCTGCTCCATCTCTTCTCAGTTTTCCAGACACAGGTGGCTTTCTGCTGTTCCCTGATTTAGACATTATCTTGCCTTCCACAATAGCTACAGGAACCCCCAGAAATCAGGGTGCGTGTGTGGTGTGGGATCAGTTCTTATTTTTTAACCTTTCTGGTCAATGAGAAACTGTATAGAAAGCAGACAGCAAAGTGCAGTGTATGATATGCCTGCCCTGGTCTGTTTCTTCAGCCAGAACTGCATGTGAGAGAGGCGCATTTATTCTAGGGCTATGCATATTCTGGAAATGTGGTGGTAGTGGTTTTTGGTTTTTTTCCCTCAAAGGGCTTTGTGCAAAGGTAGTTCAAATGTTAATTTATACAGAAAGTTGGAAGACAATTGTAAAGGCTGTTTATGTTTACCCAGTGTCTCACATTTTTTGTCCACCACATACAATTTTAATGTATGATATTTTTAATCAATAGCTGGGGTAGTTATGTTGGGAGGACTTCTGTTAAACATTAGGTTTAAATGAACTATTTTGCTTTGCTGTTGTAAACCAGAGGAAGAAACAGGCAGCATATGCGTACTGCAGGAAATTTCAAAGAGAACTGTTTAGCTCTGCTGGCTTTAATAACGTGCTTATGCTTACTTTTTTTTTTTTTTTTAAATCATGCTCACTGGCAGTTATTTTAAAACAACTCTTATCAGATTGAATAAAAGATTAATGAAAATCATCATGCATGAAGTCAGGAAATGGAAGTGAATGGTTGATGTTTGTTCTGGAGTCTGCTGTGATTTAAGGAGCTTCATTTGATTCTAGATACATTCACTTTACAGCAGTCTTCTTTTTTTTTTAACTGATTTATGCCAGCTCTTATTAATTATACCTCACCAAGTTTGTACAGCATTTTTAGAGATGTAAGAATAAAGGTCCCTGTCCCAAAGAACTTGCAATCTATAAAACAACATACAGGCAAAGCGTGGGGAGGAGGGATGCAGCACAAGAACTTTGTCTTTTGTATAAATTATCAACCAAAGTTGCATGTTGTTTGAGATGTGGCATTGGTACCAATGCCCAGTGAAAAACGTGTGAGCTGAAGTATTTCTAATTGTTCTCTTCCTAGGGACTGGATTTACATAGTGATTCCCTCTGATGTGAATGCAGCATCTCTTGTCCCTCTGGGATGCCATAGGCGATGGCCAGCTCTACTGCAATGGCAATTGGCGCGCTCTCTAGTTCTCTTCTTGTAACCTGCTGTCTCATGGTTGCTCTCTGTAGCTCCACCATACCTGTGCAAAAACTGGCCAAGGCTCCAGACAAACAGGAGATAAAAACAAGCCAGGAAAAGAGGGATCATACATCAACCAGGCCGGACAGTCAGAGTCAGACAGGCCCAGGGAAAATGAATGAAATTGGAAGGAATGGGCGGGAAGAGGGCACCAGAGATTGGAAGAGTAAAGGAAACAGAAATTATTCAAACAAAGAATCTTGGACTAGGCAAAAACAAGTTTGGAATAGTCAAGGAACAAGCAGTAAATCTGGGAACATTCAAGCACAGGAGCAAAGGGACGGTGTTCCAGAGGAACCTCAGGCGGCTGAAGAATCATCCCTCCCAGAAGTTGTTGCTAGTACTACTCCTGAGCCTCCAGAGGAGTATGCCTATCCAGATTACCGTGGGAAAGGCTGTGTGGATGAGAGTGGCTTTGTTTATGCTATCGGAGAGAAGTTTACTCCAGGTCCCTCTGCTTGCCCCTGCCTTTGCACTGATGAGGGACCTCTGTGCATTCAACCTGAGTGCCCAAGACTCCATCCACGGTGTATTCATGTAGACACCAGTCAGTGCTGCCCACAGTGCAAAGAGAGGAAGAACTACTGTGAGTTCAGAGGAAAGACCTACCAGACACTAGAAGAATTCATGGTAAGGGCCTTTTTATTTAAAATAATAATAATAATAATTGTGAGGGTTGGTCTGTGATCTTATGTTCTTGAAATGGTTTCTTAGAGAGGGCTTTTTTATTTCTTGTTAATACTACACCTACAGCAGTGTGTAATTTTTCATTTAAACACGACCTTTCCAGTTCAGTGAAACCATAACATTTTAAAAATGAGGGAGCTCATCTTTATTAATTCCTTTCGTATTTATAGTATAAAAAAAAATCACAGTGCAGCCATTCAGTATTAATATGTATGTGCCCTGAGAGTTTCCATTGCATTTTCAGCATTACATTTACTGTCCCCTTATTTTACAATTTTAACCATAAAACTTATCCTTTGTGAAACCTATTTGCCATTTGGGGCTGATTTCCATTGTTAATAGCCAGTTAGTGACAGTAATGCATCCTTTAATCCATCTTTTTTGCCTGTTCAAACTGGGATGTCACAGTTATATAATTTTCTGTGGGTATGATTATGGACCTTGGTGTATTAATCATAGTATGGTTCAGAGGACAGATTATGACAATATTTAAGTACAGTCATTTTTTCTATCTAGTGGAATACTTTTATAGTGAAGCTTTCCTGTTTTTAAAACAAACAGAAATCTTAACAATGGTGGAGGTTCATTATCATTGCAAATTCATCTTGTGTATTGAAACAGTGTTGGACTTAAGGCCTGATCTTACAGTTACTCCTCCCGCCCCCCTTATAAATTTTCATTATAGCTGAGTTCTGTAAACAGGTACTGTTGTGCATGCACATTTGGGAGTGTGCATCTGCTAGATGTGGGCCTGAACCAAAACCCAGATCCGAATGCTCCTGAACTTCTGGGCTGGAGTTCATGCCTGTCTCATATATATTTGAGAGAGAAAATTAATCTTTATGAAGGTTATAAGTACACTGCTCGTCTATTCTTTGGTGTCATCTGTGGTATTTGTGTAATCTTAGGAACTTATTTTTCTTTTGAATGCTTTTCTACATTTTTTCACCTTCTAAAAAAGCCAGAGAATGATTCTGATTTATTCTCTGAACACAGCACTTTTTCTCTGCCATCTCTAGGTGGCTATGCTCAGAACACTAGCATCTTTCAAGGCATATGCCAGCAAACAGTAGGCCCATCTCCTCTCCTCCCTCCCCAAGGTCTTGAGTCTTGGCACAGCAATTTATTCCTTTTATTTCTTCACTTTTTATTTAAAATGTAGGTGGCTGGTGTGCCCTTTTATGGCCAGGTTCTGAAATCCTTACTGTTTCAGCACAGTACATTCAGAAGCAATGTCAAAATAATGTGCTTCCCTGCTTATGTTGTCTCCAGGTCTCAACAGCTTAGTGCTAGCATTTTAATGTGTTCTTCATCCACAGCTTTCCAACCCCATCTATGTCTTCATTTAATGTAAGAATCTTGCCTTACTGACAGTAGAGTAGCCTTAAAATGCAGTTAAGTTACTTCATTAAGTTCAGCTTGTGGTGGAAGAATAAAACCCATGGGCTCACTGCTGTCACACAACAATCATGCCTGTTAGCTTTGGAAGTGTAATACTGGGCAGTGCCCATAGATCTTTTTCAGAACTATATTTCTTCTGTGTTTTCAGCTTTGTTTTACCCCATTCTGACTCTGGCAGTTCTAATGAAACCTTCCCATAATGCAGTGACATTTTTCAATTATTTGTGCTCTGTTAGGATAAGTAATAACTAGGATGAGTAAGGATATGCATGTGTTCAGGGTGGCTAAGGAAAATCACTAAAGCTATACAGCACTTTAATTGCAGCCTATATGTTTTATCATACTGGCACTGCATAGCTGGGCCTCAACTCAGCCTATAATATCATAGGTGCAAAACAGTAGGCACAGTTATTTTCATATACCATTGTAATCAATTAAGATTGAAAGGAAGTAACTTACATGTACAATCAGATCACTACTAAATGCATGCACAATTGCAGATGGAAATAACTGCACCCAGTATTGGAATCCATTTTTATAATTGTAGTCACAGCTGTCTTGTGGATGTTAAGTACAGCACTCTCTACCATTTGATTTAGGTCAGGGAAGTATTTGTAAACAGGTAAGTCTATCCTCTCTATATGTATATGTTCCATTAATGGGAATCAGTCACATATTCTGATGAAGAAAAACATATTGACTCCTTAAGTGATTACATGAATTACGTGTATGCAGATTCATGTGTATGCATACACAAATGTGTGTGTGTGCATGTGTATATATTGTATATACAGGCGACTCTCATCATGCGTGCATTTAACATGCACGAATTCAGCTTCGTGCGGTCAGCAAAAACAAAAACAGAAAAATAATTTTAATACTGTACCTGTAGTGTGGGCAATTCTGCCCGCCATTACACTCAATGTAATTTTGACTATACGCGATTTTCGCTTTACGCACTGACAGTGGAACATAACCCCAGTGTAAGATGAGACTCGCCTGTAAATGGAGTTTGACATACGTTTTTATTTAAACAAAAAAACCAAACCAAAACAAAAAACCATCTCTCCAAGCAGTGGTAAAATCTGCTCCTGTGAAACTAGGAGTGGAGGGAGATACATCAATCTCTGCATACAGACTTTGCTTGTATTTGTGTGTGTGGTAGTATCTGTTATATACAAGTGTTAGGAAGGAAAATAAAATTTATTGCAAACCAAAACTGAAAAAAACAAAACCCCAAAACTCGGAAGCCTAATAAAGATGTCTTCATCTACCACTTGCAGTATAGCTTTTTGTGGGGGCCATGCTGCAGTATGGCAAGTGTTTCAGCTTATAGAGAACTTTTAATGGGATTGGGAGCAAAAGTACCTTACAAAAGAACATAGTCTCCCAACTATGATTAAAATGGAATTCCTCAATGAAGATAGAATCCTATTGGAATCTCTTTATTATTTGTATTCAAATTTTAAAGTAGTATTCCTGTGATCATTACTGGGCTTTGTTACTTGGATACTTTGCTGGTACAGATTTTGCTTTGTTTATCACAACTTCTATCCTGTCAAAGAATTTAATTTTATGAACAACTCACTTGAAATTCTTGAAGACAACAAATCCAGATGGATTTCAAAGCATTTGTGGTGCTTTGAAGGCACAGAGAAATATAAAGAAGGCTGATATATTAATGCTTTTCAGCCTAACCATGTTCATGATCTCTTGGGGAATGTAAATGGAATGAAAATGTTACTAGAAATACCAACCCAAGAGTAAATGGATATAGTTTTATGGATTTTATTTATTTATTTATTTTACGTAGAGTTTTCAGAGATGCCAGGAATGAAATATATAGACTTCTGGATTTTTTTTTCTTTGAGTTATTTAATCTCTGTCTCGGTTAAAGTACAAATAGAGAACTTCCACTTTCTGTAAGCAGGTGGTTCCCCCCCCCCCCAAAGTCCAGAAAAAAATTGCCTAAAACAAAGTACTTTGGTATGCATGCTGGGCCAGATCCTCAACTTGTGTTAATTGGCATAGCTCCACTGACTTCAACTGAGCTGTGACATTAAAGAGCTAAGGATCTGGCTTGCTGCCTGTATTATGCTAGAATTTTTCTTGCTCTTCTGTTGGGGAACCCTTAACTGATCCACTTGTTTGCATACTTATGTATGCAAGCTTTTCTACTACATCTTTAGCTCCACAGAAAAACATTTATACACTTGTTCATAATCTTCCTTCAGACCCTCAAGAAGACAACTTCTTGTGATTTCCTATAGGTTTTATGGCTGCCTGGCAAATTAGGTCCGATTTATCTGCTTCTTATTGGTTCTTCTATGTTAGCATGGGAAGATCTGCTTTTGAGATATAGTTAATATTTAGCACTTATGTAGTATTTTTCATTACTTACTCTGAAATTGCTTTACCACTAAATGCATGATCTGTTAGATTGTGGAATAGTGTCCCAAAAGGAACTGGTGACAGCCCCATCGCATCAGCCATTAGAACCTATGCTGAAGTAAGAGTTCATCTGTTAGAGGGGAGGGGAAAATGGAAGAGGCACAAATGGGCCTTCTCCAATTCTGACTTATGATTCCCTGCTAATTACATGGTGTCATACCAAGACATTTCCTTGCTAGACTATCTCTTATAAATTGATCCTTATTAATATTACTTTTTTGGCCTTTTTCAGGCATTGTTTTTTTATAGTTTTAACTACGTCTTGCCTATATTGAAAAAAGAAGCAGCAATAAGCAGCAACATTTGGTCCAAAGATATGCAAATAAGGGCTCCCTGGGCATTTCTATAAGGGGCAGAGCTAATGCTGCTTTAACAACTATTCTTCTTCACTTCTGCTGAAAATGTACTTGACTCATACTCTTGAAAATATTACAAAACAGAGTAGAAAGAAATACTTATGTGCTCATTCTACTGTGTTCTTAAAGGACTACATTGTACAACTCTTATTCATATTGGAGAGCTTGTATGAGTAAGAGTTATCCCATAGACTACAACAGACTCTGCAAGTGCTCACCAACGTGAATGTTTGCACAATGAAGTCCAAAGTGAAGAAACTTTTGTGGCTGGGAAAACAGGATGCCTTAGCATCAGATTCTTATCCTGGTTACACTGTTTAAGTGTGGAGATACTACACTGAGGTCAGTGGATTTCCTCCAGATTTACATTTGATGTAACTGAAATGAGAATTTGTCTCTGTACTGAATCTCTTCCTGATCACCAAAGTGCAAGGTGCTTCTAATTAGCAAGTTGCAGTGAATTATGTACCGTAGATCACATTGTAGATGCAGGAAATATATGTGGTGGTGTATCCAGGGAAGAATATACCTCTCATCCGAGGAAAAAAACAGAACAAAACAATGTCTGAGGGATGACAGTGCTTATTAAAGGATCATTGTAAATATTTCTTTGCAATAACCTGCTATATATTACATGCAAAAGAAGTGTTCATGACCTACTACTTGGACATCTGTTTATCATAGAGAGTTCAGTTTCTGAAAGGTATGATCTTCAAAACCACATTATATTTGAGGGAAATGCATCTTTATGAACACTCACTTGTGTTCAGACTTTAAATCAGGATTGTCTCTTTTCACAGTGCCGTTAATATTTTGTTAAATGGCTTCATATTCTGGGCAGTCTATGCTTTGTAGAAGGCAAATGGTTCTGTCAAAGTTTAAATTTCAGTAAATAAGCTGCTGAATTAAAAGATGTTTTAATTTTATAAGGCTGAATAAATGTTCTTCCTAAAATATTTTTTTTCAGTCTTGATTGCTGCTTCAGTGCATCAGATACAAGGATATAAAATGTGATATAAAAGCTATCTGTACCATAGTATATGGAATACTTGAATAGGGAATATCCATTTTTGCTGTTGATCTTGTCAAGCTGTCAGAGAGAACAGGGCTAAATTCACCACTTATTTAAATGTACCCAAACATTGTGAAGTCTATGGAATTGTGCCAACTTAGGCTTTTGGTGAATTTAACCCAAAGACTTGATTTCTTGATTAAGTTTTAGCTAAGATCTTAAAAGCAAACCATATATTTTATACCTTAGCATGTAAAATGAGAGATAATAACTACAGAAGAATGGTTTCTCAGTAGTGACCTGTAAGCTTCAAAATATTCAGAATTCAGGTTTCACTTGGATAAGCACCCATAATTTTAGATGATCATCCAAAGTTTGTCAGATACCTGAATCTCTTGATTCTATAAATTGATCTGGAAATAGCCTCTTCCTCTTCTGCTATAGCTGGGGTCCTACCATATTCATAGCCATGAAAAATGCGTCACCCCCTGTGAAATCTGGTCTTTTGTGTGCTTTTACCCTATACTATACAGATTTCACAAGGGAGACCAGTGTTTCTCAGATTGGGGGGTCCTGACCCAAAAGGGCGTTGCGGGGGAAGGGAAGGTTGCAAGGTTATTTTAGGGGGAGGTCGTGGTATTGCCACCCTTAGTTCTGCGCTGCCTTCAGAGCTGGGCAGACGGAGAGAGGGCACTGCTGACTGAGGGCCCAGCTCTACAGGTATCAGTGCAGAAGTAAAGGTGGCAATAGGATACCATGCCATCCTTACTTCTGTGTTGCTGCTGGCAGTGGCTCTGCCTTCAGAGCTGGACTCCTAGCCAGTAGGAGCAGCCACTGCTCTCCAGCTGCCCAGCTCTGAAGGCAGCACCGCCACCAGCAGCAGCACAGAAATAAGGGTAGCAGTACTACAACCCTCCCTACAATAACCTTGCAACCCCCCCATGGTCCTTTTTGGGTCAGGACCCTTACAGTTACAACACTCTGAAATGTGAGATTTAAATAGCTGAAGTCATGAAATTTACTGTTTTAAAAATCCTATTACTGTGAAATTGTCCAAGATGGACAGTGAATGTGGCAGGGCCCTAGCTATAGTGCCATAGATGTGCATGGCACTTTATAAACAATTTGAAGACAGAGGCCTTGCCCCAAAGAACTTATAACAGAGATGTGCATCGTGTGGCTCTGTTGTGCATTTTGTAGCTACAGGATTTTTTAAGCTATAGTATATTTTATAGGGAAGAGCACTAGGAGAGGACAGCTAGCTGTGGAAGTCTAACGGAACCAAATTAAATGTAAGGGAGGAGGGCAAAGTGGAGAGAGATGCTGGCCTGAGCAGAGAGGATAGCAAGAAAAGAGGGTCTGACACATGAGCAAAAAGAGAGGAAGAGGTTAGTGAACGGAGAAATTGGTGGCAGAGCATAGAACATAGGTGTATAGGAGGAGACAAGGGCATTGATGTAACCATGGGTAACACTGTACCGAGATTTGAAAGTGAGGAAGAGGAGAGAGAGAGAAGCAGAAAATGTGGAGGGATTCAGGGAGAAGTAGCAGTGAGTATGGAAGATAACATTGGATATGGCAGGTTGAATAAGAAGTAGAGAAGCAAGGGAGAAGGATGTCTCTGTAATCCAGATAAAAGAATACTGACCCAAATGAGAGTTGAGGTAGGGTGGAAGGTCTGGCTCTTGGGGATTTTTAGCGGAGCAAGTGAGAACCTTATTTGAGGGAGGAATCAAAGATGACCCCAAAGGTGCAAGCCTGAGTGATCCTTTAGTGAGCACAGACTTCCTTAAGATTTCTAGCAATTCCACTTTGAGTGTCGACAGTGATCCGACGAGAACAGCCTGATGACAGTGTGTTGGTGCTTCTGTTTCACTGGAATCTGGAATTAAATGGCATGGAGAGAAGGAGGCAGAACCTTATCTGAGCACTTTAGAACCTCAAGTTCACTTCTAGAAATAGGAAAATGTTGGGTGTGGAACATGTCCAGGTCTTAACCATGGTGGAGGGGAGGATGGCACTGGAAACAGCGTTCTAACACATTTCCTTCCCTGAAATCTGCTGTGTGTGTGTACCGGTGCCATTTGGGGTACAGCAGTAGTAATCACACCCTCAACAGAGGGGAGAGATCAGCAGTATGAAATGGCCCTGGTGCACCTGTGCCCCTCCCTGTTTTTTTTTTCTGAAGGGTTCAGGTGCACTTGAGAGACATGAGGATGGGGGGGGGTGTGGGGCGGGGCGGGAGGACAGGACAAGGGAGCATTCTGTTAAATTGTGGAGGGTGTTTTACATATCCAGGAAATAAGAATCACATGCATGTCCAACTGTTGCTAATTAGGGGAAGCAGCAAAGAATCCTGTGGCACCTGATAGACTAACAGACGTTTTAGAGCATGAGCTTTCGTGGGTGAATACCCACTTCGTCGACAAAGTGGGTATTCACCCACGAAAGCTCATGCTCCAAAACGTCTGTTAGTCTATAAGGTGCCACAGGATTCTTTGCTGCTTTTACAGATCTAGACTAACACAGCTACCCCTCTGATACTTGCTAATTAGGGGCTTGCTCTTGCTCAGTTTAAATGCATGTGAGTTTCCCCATTGACTTCACTAGGAGTAGGGTCAAGCCCTAAGAGAAATAGTACTTTTGTTTCAGTAATTATCATTTTTCCACTGTCCCCTCTAAACCAATCATGTTTTTTATTCCTCTCAAAATCTTCCTACATGTACACTTCAAATATTGGCAGTTATAGAAAATGCCAGTTGGTTTTCACAAGAAATTTAGAGAATTTTTTTTTCATTTTTTGGTCTGAATTTCCTGTGAAAATATTGAGGTTTGGGTTTTTTCATCAGAAAAACAGAAAATGAAAAATTTAGTCATAAAGCCATTTTAAATCAAAATTACTTTTAGTATAATAAAAGACCAGCTCTAGACTAACCTCACATCAATCCTTGGAGCCAGGGGGAATGTCTTCCAACTATTACTTAATGGTCTCACATGACTCTCATCCTCAGAACCTTTTGCTTTGCTCAATTTGGAGCATGGATTCAGAACGGTTCCTGGGGCTAGCATGGTTGCTGCCCTAAATTGAGACTGCAGCAGCCCCACTTTTGTCTGAATAACTGTGGAAGACAAGATGCATGTAAAAGAAAGAGAGGCAAAGAAAGGCATTATGCTGCCTGGGAGAGAATATTGAATGGATGAATTAAAAAATGAATGGATTTGTGTTTCAGGTTTCCCCATGTGAGAAATGCCGTTGCGAAGCCAATGGTGAAGTGCTGTGCACAGTGTCTGCTTGTCCTCAGACTGAATGTGTGGATCCAGTGTACGAGCCAGATCAATGCTGCCCCATCTGCAAAAATGGTAGGTAACTAGTGCAACATCCAGATGGTTTCCTTTCTCAGAGAGCAACCAGTTGCTCAAATTTCTTTGAATGAAAGTTAATTGCCCAAGCAAATGTGCAGAAATATAAGAGAGCTCTGTTGTGTTGAAGAGAATGTTTTCCTTGACCTGGGTAGATTTTTATAATGATCCACAAAGATTTTGTTGCCCCAAAATTATGTGTGGCATCAACACCAGTCTCTGGTTGTGTGTTCTACATATGTTCATTGTGGATGTGACTTGTGTGCCATATCAAGTCTGGGCCCTTGATTCCTCCAAACTGTAATGCCCAGTGGCTGAGGCAGGTTAGGCAGCAGTCCTGAGTTCTAGTCAATGGTGCATGAGTGGTCGGGTAGCCAGCTGGTCAATCCATATTGCAGGCAGTCCAGAGCAATGGTCTGAGTTTGCACAGGGGTCAGTAGCTGGTGGATCCAATCCAAGGGGCTGGGTTAGTTTGTTGGGGAGGCAGGATCAGGCGAGACAGCAGGGCAACAAGGTAGGGTCAGTAGGAACAGCAGGGCAGTCTAGGCAGCAGGCAACGAACGGCCTGTTGCTCAGTCAGCTTCCTCTTCCAGTTGGGGCCTTTGTATAGCCCAGGCACCCAGTGAGAATGCTGCTTGTCCATCGAGTCGGGGCTTGGGGTGTGGCTGCTGTAGGCCTTTAGCATTAGTGCTGTTGGTCAGGCCAGCTGTTCAGCACATCGTCTAAGGATGCTGCCTAAGGATTGGTGCAATATTGGGGTCCTGACACCAACTTTCCATTATTGAGCTGTAGAACTTACTTTTATTTTACCTTCATATTTCTTCCCTTGGAGAGAAGTGTGTTTTTTTTTTTTTTCCTCCTGAGGCAAATCAAATGTACCTTGCTGAGCTCATTTAATTTTCATAACTAAATGAATTAAACTTCCATGTTTAATTGAATATTCTTTGTAACTAAAGTAGGTAGAAAGTCTCTACTCCCAGCAAGGCTTGCATTAGATTAAAGTCTTGATCTATTTAGAAGAAGAAATGATGAGATACTCCAGTTCACCATTTATAAAAAAGAAATAACTTCTTATTAATAAAAATGCATACTGCAGTATCAAATGAAACTACATATTTAAAATGAGAAAAGCATTTAAAATTATTCAGATAATTCTGCAGTCCTATGTTATTTCTGTGTAATATATATGGCCATTACATTAGCAAAAACTAATGAAAACTGTGCAAAAGCTAGATGGAGAGAGACTGTATTGAACTCTCAAGTTACTTCTATACTGCACACTTCTTTTGGCATTGCTAAGAGTACATAGACTGCATGCACCCCTAGCCTGGGTATAAATAGCAGTGATGATGATGAGGCACTGCTTAGGTGAATAGCACAAAGATGCATCTGAACCCTGTGGATATGTACTCTACATGGCTCACTACTCACCCAAGCAGTGCCTCCCCATCTAGGCTGCTATTTTAAGCAGTATGGTGACCCACTGCTGAGTCTTTCCCTCTACCCAGAAAGATTCCATCAGCGGGGACTCTGGCCGTGGGGAAAGGCTCGAACAGCTCCTTCCTAGGTGTCGACCACTGTCCAAGACAGGATACAGGACCTGAGGGTGTGACACATGGCCAGTCCTCTAGGTCCCTGTAGTGTGTTTAGTTAAGGAATGATGGGAGACACACCCATAGGGGTATTTGCTTTCAGTTTCTGCTGTATTGTTTGTAGCTCCTAGCACAGACTGGTGGTGGCAGGAAGGAAGCCTGTCCCGGGGTAAGTCTACACAGCAACTGGGAGATGTGATTCCCAGCACGGATAGACATGCACGCATTAGCTCTGGTGTTTTTAATGCGTTAACTCAAGCAGAGTGGCTGCTGTGGCGCAGGCGGCGGCTCAGCATATGCCAGAGTATGTACCCAGAGAATTGGGTGGGATTGATCTCGAGTAGCTAGTCCAAGCGGCTGCCCGTGCCGCTTCAGCTACACTGCTATTTTTAATGCACCAGCATGAGCAGAGCCAGCACACACGTGTCTACCCAAGCTGTGAATCTCACTTCCCAGCTGCTGTGTAAATACCCTCTCTGAGGGTTTGGGTTAAAAGAGCAATACACTACATACACATCATCCTTTCCAATGGATTTCCCAGGAGGCATTAACGCAGCTCTAAGCAGCAGTAACTTCTGCATGATGATTTTTTTCCCCTGAGACAAAACGGTAGTGCAAAGTGGTGGGTACCTACCAATGATATCTTGACCGTGAATGAGCCAGGAGGAGGAAGTGAGGCAGGGTCTGGCTCTCTGAATGGATTCCCTGAGACCTGCAGATTTCCTGACACGGTTGGCTAGAGGATTGAACACCCTGCCCCAAGAGAGCAGACCTCTGTACTCATAAGCCTCCCTCCCCTCAGAGAGGGTGGTGTCCAGAAAGTGAACATAAGGAACCAGCTGGTAGAAAGGGAGTCAATGTGTCTCCTGAAAGCACAGATGTAATCTCCCACATTTGGAAGGTAGCGACTGGAAGAAGGGAGCATTTAGCAGCTGAGACCTTCAGTGTTGATCATGGTTAAGATCCCTGACATTGCTTGAGATACCATGCTGGCCAAGATCTGAAAGATTTGCAGCTTTGGCTATCAGGTATACAACAAGAATGTAGCTGCACTGTACCCCCCAAGGTTCAACAAAAATGATTACTATAATGCCAGGTTTTACTGGATTAATTAAAGAAGCCTGGGACACTTCAGGCAGCTGATAAATTAGTTTGCCTACACTAAAGTATAACAACCTGATTCTTTATCTCATTTTATTTTTACACTGGCGTAACTCTTGACTTCAGTGGACTTACTCCTTATTTCTGGCAGTATTAGATCAGTATCCAACAGACACATTTCTGGAATACAATTCAGCCATTTAAAAAAACAGAATAATTAGCATAGGATTCCCTTTTCACTAGCAAAGGGATGGGCATTTGTTACTACTTGTGGCTGGTTTCTTTTTTGTCTTTTTATTTTTATTTTTTTTTCAATGTTGCAAAGTGAATTATCTTTTATCATTGAATTATTTTGGTTGTCTGTTTCACTTTTATTGTCAATACAAGTACTCTAATAGGCATCTCCATAAATGTGGCTCTCACTTGAAAGGTTGCCACTCCAATTAAGTTAATGGAGAGCCTGGTGCCTGTGTCGATAGGACTTCAATTAAATCAGTACCCCAAATGGAGGCAGGGAAAAAAGGATAAATTTTAAGATCCAAAGACATTTCTTTCTAAGACTCCCCAGAGATTTTCTTCCTTACTATAGCTAAGGCAGCATCCAAAACAAAGTGCAGTTAATACATGTCTCCTAGATCTCAGCCAGCAGATAACTGAAGGAGGCTGGCAGCTCTATTGCCTCCTGCATCAGCAATCATCTCCATAGCATGAGGAAGAGAGTGAGGGCATGGCATGTAAGAGCAGACCTCTACATGTCCTGTGCTCCATAAGGTCTCGTAGGGAACTTATGCCAGAGTATTCCAAGTCTTCACTACATTAGATTCTGTGACAGGCCGGGTCACAGAAACCCCCTTGGGACTGCCACCTGATGTGCTGGGACTACCTCTGAGCCCGTTTTCCCTGCCAGCTTGGGACTTCAGTACCCTGCCTTGTTGTGCCAGACACACTAGCCTGCTACACAGACCCAGGTCTGAACCACATCCCCCAAAAGCTGCTTAACTGAAAAGGCTTAACTGAAAACAGCTTAAAAAGTGCTTCTGTCTCCAACACCCAGATACCCAGCTCCCAATGGGGTCCAAAACCCAAATAAATCCATTTTACATAAAGCTTATAGAGGATAAACTCATAAATTGTTCTCCGTCTATAACACTGACAGAGAGAGATGCACAGTTGTTTGCTCCCCCAGGAATTAGTTACTTTCTCTGGGTTAATTAATAAGTAAAAAGTGATTTTTATTAAATATAAAAAGTAGGATTTAAGTGGTTTCAAGTAATAACAGACAGAACGAAGTAAGTTACCAAGCAAAATAAAATAAAACACACAGGTCTAAGCCTAATACAGTAAGAAACTAAATGCAGGTGTAAATCACCCTCAGAGATGTTCCAATAAGCTTCTTTGGCAGACTAGATTCCTTCTAGTCTGGGTCCAGCAATCACTCACACACTTGTAGTTACTGTCATTTGTTCCAGTTTCTTTCAGGCATTTCTTTGGGGTGGAGAAGTTATCTTTTGAGCCAGCTGAACACACAATGAAGGGGCTTTCAGGGCCTCTTATATCCTCTCTTGTGCAACATCACAGTCACAAGATGGCGTCGCTAGCCACTGGGGCAAATCACATGTGTGTGAATGATTCAGCTTTTTGCAGGCTGATGCTGTTGTTTACATGTTAGTTTGAAGGTTCCCAGGAAAGCTCAGGTGTGGATTGGCGTCTCCCAAAGTCCATTGTTAGTTAAGCACTCCCAATTACTTGAATGTCCCCTTCACACTAAGTTGACCAAATCTGTTTTATGTGCTTCCTAGAGCAAACACTTTAAATACAAGCATAGAGCCAAAGCTCAGAACTTCAGATATAAATGATACATGCATACAAATAGGATGAATATATTCAGTAGATCATAACCTTTGCAGAGATGTTACATGGCATATTTAGCATAAAACATATTCTAGTTATGTCATATTTACACTCATAAGCATATTTCTATAAAGCATTATGGGATGCAACGTCACATTAATTTACAGGGAAACAGATTGGCAAACTTCAAAAGAATCAGTTTGGATAAGGACTCCAAAGTTTGGAAACTTATCCAGAACTTAGCCAAATTATCCAATCACTTTGGGCTCAAATGCATTACAGGGATGAAGAAAGTTAAATTTTTTGACACTGGGAAGCCAAATTGATTTCAGTGGGGTTTCTGCTGTGGATAGACAGCAGTATATGGCCCTAAGGATATAACATCTTGTCTTTCTGTTCATGCATACAAGGACAATTGGAACAGCTACAGTAGTGTTTTATATTTAAAGTGGAACTTTTATAGTTGAATGGAGGGGGGGTGGGATGTAAAATATTCTATTAAAACATAAAAAGCAGTTTCCTCATAGGTTTTCCAGAACTGTCTTTGCCATATTTTCCTATTAGTTATTTCTGCCCAGGCTAAGTTTTCCCCCACACCACACACACTATTTTCTGTTTCTATTTGATACTGCAGTGAAGTCATAAGGCTTATTCTGCAGCATCACAATCATTTTCAAGGCACCTTTCTATGTCACAAACGGAGCTCTATGACTTCATGGTGGGCTTAAACAGAAAAAGATGCTGGAATGTGAGAGAGACCTTATTTCAATACATCACTTGAATAGCAGCAAGAGGAATAGAGAATTGTGTAGTGAACAGAGCTGCCCTACTGTGTCACAAAACCTATATTGATAACACATATTGTTGTTTATCGTTTGAAGCAGAAATACTTGAATTTTATCCCTACTATTGCTCTGAGGCACCAAATGACCCAGTGCACACTGAAGTGACAGTAGCAAAGAGTCCTGTGGCACCTTATACACTAACAGGCATATAGGAGCATGAACTTTTGTGGGTGAATACCCACTTCGTTGGACGTCCAACGAAGTGGGTATTCACCCACGAAAGTTTGTGCTCCTATATGCCTGTTAGTTTATAAGGTGCCACAGGACTCTTTGCTGCTTTTACAGATTTTTTTAAAAGGTATATAACTTTCTTAAAACTATGAATATTGATAATGGTGGTTTAGGTGTATTGTACTGAAAAACACTTTTTTTTTTAAACGTAACTCTTCTCACTTTACTGTTTGCGGATTTCCCAGTTTTCTGAATGGGCATCAGATGGTTGGATTGGTATAGCATGTGAAGTACACAGAGCCCTGCTCTGACACATCTGATGAAGCCCATCAAAGCGGGCTTTCTCTGCTGCAACATTAACAAGGCCACAGCAAGCGGTAGGGGGGTGTTTGTGTATGAGTGAATTACGCCTGGTTGGAGGAGTGGTGTTTTTTTTTTGTCTCAATCTTTGTTAATGTATTACCTGTAATAACACACTCCCTGTCCATTCCTATTGCTTAAGTGGTGCATCATGTGGGAATTTCCTTACCCTCTCTGACATCAGACTCCTATGTTAGGAGACAGGTGATATTCCTACCCAGCTGTACAGCTACCACCAGCTGGAGACTCAAGAGAGGTCTATAAAATAATGATGAATGCAAGGTGTAGAGAAAATGAATAGGGAAGTATTATTTACCTGGTCACATAACACAAGAACCAGGGGTCACCCAATGAAATTAATAGGAAGCAAGTTTAAAACAAACATAAGGAAGTATTTGTTCACACCACATAGTTAGCCTATGGAACTCATTGCTAGGTGAGGTTGTGAAGGCCAAAAGTATAACTGGGTTCAGAAAAGAATTAGATAAGTTCATGAAGGATATGTTGATCAGTGGCTATTAGCCAAGATGGTCTGGTCTGCAACACTAGGCTAGGAGTGTCCCTAAACCTCTGACTGCTAGAAACTGGGCCTAGATGACTGGATGGATTACTCTATATTGTCCAGTTCTGTTCATTTCCTCTGAAGCATCTGGTAGTGGTTACTGTCAGAAGACAGGATACTGGTCTACATGGACCACTGGTCTGACCCAGTATGGCCGTTCTTATGTTCATATGTGTTATCTCTAACTTATTTATATTAGTGAATACAGTAACTCCTCACTTAAAGTCCTCCCGGTTAATGTTGTTTCGTTGTTGTTACGTTGCTGATCAATTAGGGAACATGCTTATTTAAAGTTGTGCAATGTTCCTCTATTATGTTTGGCTACCTGCTTTTGCCACAGCTGGCAGCCTCCCTATGCCTCCCGCCCGCTGGCAAACCCCACAGATCAGCGCCTCCCCCCGCCTCCTGCCCGCGGCAGTCAGCTGGCTTGCAGCGTTTAGGAGGTGGGGGGGGGGGAGGAGCAAGGATTCAGCGTGAAGGCTCCCCCTCCCTCCCCTGCTTCCTGAACACCGCAAACCAGTTGATTGCCACAGGCAGGAGGCAGAAGACAGAGGAGGAGCCTGTGCGCCGAGTCCTCTCTCCTCCCACCTAAATGCCACAAGCCAGCTGATTGCCACGGGCAGGAGCGAGTACGCAGCGTGAGAAATAAAGGGGGAGGAGGTGGGGGGGTGGAGAAGAGGCAGGTCAAGGGTGGGGGCTTAGGGGAAGGGGTGGAGTGGATGGGCCAAGGGTTGAGCCTCCTGCCACTGGCAAAGTCAGTGCCTGTGCTTGCAAGAACAGCAAAAGGAACAGCCGGACAATCCATCCTCTTCCATTCTCCGACTCCACCACCTCAACCAAGCTTCATAGTCAGCAGTGATGATTGTAGTATTAAATTGCTTGTTTAAAATGTATATAATGCCTTTTGTCTGGAAATTTTTTTTTTCCCTGGAACCTAACTCCTGACATTTACATTAATTATTGTGGGGAAATTGGATTCGCTTAACATCGTTTCACATAAAGTTGCATTTTTCAGGAACGTAACTACAACGTTAAGTGATGAGTTACTGTCCTAAAGAGGATTATAAGACGTTTCAGAAGGACCTTAATAAGCTAGGTAACCGGGCAACACAATGGCTGATGAAATTCAGTGTATGCAAGTGTCATAAACAGATAGTTAAGGGTTAATGTCTCTTTTACCTGTAAAGGGTTAAGAAGCTCAGTAAACCTGGCTGACACCTGACCAGAGGACCAATAAGGGGACAAGATACTTTCATATCTTGGTGGAGGGAAGTCTTTGTTTGTGCTCTTTGTTTTGGGGGTTGTTCGCTCTTGGGACTAAGAGGAACCAGACGTCAATCCAGGCTCTCCAAATTTTTCTGAATTAGTCTCTCATGTTTTAAACTTGTAAGTAGCACAGGCAAGGTGTGTTAGTCTTATGTTTGTTTTCTCAACCTGTAAATGTTCTTTTTTTGCTGAGAGGATTTTACCTCTGTTTGCTGTAACTTTGAACCTAAGGCTAGAGGGGTTTTCTCTGGGCTATATAAATCTAAGTACCCTGTAAAGTATTTTCCATCCTGATTTTACACAGATGATTTTTACCTTTCTTCTTTAATTAAAAGGTTTTTTTAGAACCTGATTGATTTTTCCTTGTTTTAAGATCCAAGGGGATTGGATCTGGACTCACCAGGAATTGGTGGAGGGAAAGGAGGGGGAATGGTTAATTTCTCCTTGTTTTAAGATCCAAGGGGTTTGGATCTGTGTTCACCAGAAAATTGGTGAAGTCCCTCAAGGCAGCCCAGGGAGGGGAAGGCTTTGGGGGGACAGGGAGTGCGCCGGACACCGAATTTCTGGCTGGTGGCAGCGTTACCAGATCTAAGCTAGGAATTAAGCTTAGAAGGGTCCATGCAGGTCCCCACATCTGTACCCTAAAGTTCAGAGTGGGGGAGGAAACCTTGACAGCAAGTATTAGATAATTCACATTGAAAGGAATTATTTGAATATACTTGTGGCCCCTGATTTAACTGTAACCACTTGGTAAAAAAAGATCCTGAGCATCATTGTGAACTACTTAATATAAACCTTTTAGGCTGCATTATGAAACATTTTGATATACTAGAAATATTGTACCATTATTTACGTCTCCTTCCTGTTTAATGGATGGTTTAGTGTTGACCACCTCTATCTTCAAAAGAATAGAGCAGAAATTGAAGGGAAGGGCAGAAAAAATGACAGACATAAAAAGATTTCTCTATGAGGAGAAACTAGGACTCTAGAGTTTAGAGAGGAGATAGTGTAGACAGGATCAATCGGGAATTCCTCTCTCCTCCTAAAACAAAAAAAAAAGTTGAAAAATTGGAGAAGGTTCAGAGAAGAACCACAAGAATGATTAAAGTTTTAGGAAAATTTGCCATTGGGTGATAGACTCAAGGAGTTCAGTCTCTTTAGCTTAACAAAGAGAAGGTTAAGGGGTGACTTGATTACAGTTTATAAGTACCTACATGGGGAACAAATATTTAATACTGTGCTCATCACTCTAGCAGAGAAAGGTGTAACATGATCCAATAACTGGAAGTTGAAGCTAGACAAAGGCTGGAAATATGGTGCATGTTTTCAGGCCCATCCTTAGGCATATGCAGCATATGCGGCTTTGTAGGGCACCTGAAAATTTGGGGTACCCCTGGGTCTTAGTGTCCACCCTCACGTATCTTCCTATCCCTGTGCTGACCCTTCCTGCAGGCTCTCACAGCTGGCCGCTGCTGCAGCCTGGTGAGTCTTCCTCCGGAGAGAATCTAGTAACTTAGGGCACGTCTTCACTGGCAGTGCTAAAGCTCTTAAAACAAACAAAACACCTGCACAAGGGGAATAGCTACCAGCGCTGGTACACTGTCTAGACTGGCACTTTGCAGCACTGAAACTCACAGCGCTCGGGGGGGGGGGGGTGTTTTTTCATGCCCCTGAGCAAGAAAGTTGCAGTGCTGAAAAGTGCCAGTGTAGACAAGCCCTTCAAATTGGAAAAAGTCTTCCAGCCTGCCAGACCTATTAGCACAACATTGAAACTGTTAAAGAGCCATTCAAGTGGTAATGAAGCCATTTGACAGGTATTTGCCAACCCACAGGTATATACTGTCAGTTTCTGAATTTACTGACAAAGACAGTTGTGCATTACTGTAATATTTACTCAGAACATGTTAGTCTACAGGACCTTAGTTTAAAATTTGCTTTAAAAATATTTCATTAGTGTGTTGGTGAAGATTATAAAATCACATCTCTAAAAAATCCTTCCATAGATTTTTAGATGCACAGTCTGCGTATTCATCTTTAGCCTTAAATGCTTGGATCTTCAGACATAAAGTTTTTAAAATAAATCCTTCAAAAGACCAGCCTTATCTAAAATACACATTTTATTTTTAATTATTATAGTACAAAAAACTTGCTTCCAAAGCTGCCCTGTCCTTTCTGTCCATCCCTTTCTCCCTTCACGTCCCTGTTGAAGAGAGCCCTTAAAGGGACAATACCCCTTTCCTTCCAGATAGCGGGACAAAGGAGTTTCCCTTTCTTTACTTCTGACTATTTGATGAACTAGTTTTAAGAGAACCCTCCAGCAAAATCAGTGCCTTAGTAAGATATAAAATCCTTCATTACGCCTAAAATCTTTGGAAACATTTTTTAAAGTTGGTGAAATTTCATAAACACGTCTGTTGTTATGGAGATCACACAAAGTAAATGAGTGTTCCCTTTTTCTAAAAGCAATGAACATTGTTATGAACACACTAAACCTCTGTGACTGATTCATTTAAAATAATGTCTTTGTTTCAGTGAGTTAAATATGTAGTAATCTGGAATGATTTACTTTATGAAGGCTTAAGAGTACATTTAAAATATAAAATCAGATTAGAAATACTGATTTAGAAAATGTAAAACAGAGAAGAGCTGCATCATGTATTCCATAATATTTAATGTTGTATTCAGCAAGACAGCTGACTTGCCCTACAACAAAATTTTTGCAAATAAATCTCTGACAAACTTCAGGATATATCAAAAAACCTGTGACTGACACTTTTTATTCCCAAATTTAGTGCTTTTAATTAGGTACCTTCTGCATGTCCAGTCTTCACCATCTGGCATTCAGTGGAAAACATGCTCCATTTTCTTTAGAAAGAAATTGCAGAAGAGTGGTTTTTTTTCAAATGTCATTTGCTTCATTTGAGTTCAGGGATTTGGCTGGAAGGGGGTGAGCAGGGTGGGGGAAGGAAGAGAGGAGGGAGACAGTGGGGAGAGGGCAGGGCCTGGGGCAGAGTGGGGCAGGGCAAGGGGTGGAGCAGGAGTGGAGTATGGGTGGAGCCACAGGCAGAAGAGGTGGGCTGGGGAGCTAGCCTCCCCAAGCAGTAGCTTCTCCCACTGCCCATGACAGTAGGTAAGAGCGGTTCGGCTCCCGCACACCCAGCGCATGCTGCAGTTTCCTTAGGCAGGGACTGTGTTCACAGAGCCAAATGTCTCAGCACCGCGCATTCTGCATGAGTGAGAGGGTACGGGGGTCTCTGCGGGGAACTGTGACTCTCTCCACCATGAGTCGGGCCGAGCAGCTCGATATCCTTTGCTGGGTCGTCCTTCCCCTCCTGCCCCCCAGGCTGTGAGCCCGTATTGCTGTCGGGCATAGGGGCACCAGTTAAAAAATACTGCTTACGGCCCCATAAATCCTAGGGACAGCTCTGCATGTTTTTGACAGAGAGAGTGGTTCACCACTTGAACAGTCTACCAAGTGCCATGGTGGATTCTCCATCACTGACCATTTTTAAATCAGGATTGGATGGGGTTTTTTTGTTTTTTTTTTTTGTTTTTTGTTTTTTTTAAGAAAACGTTTCCAGAGTTATTTTGGAGAAGATCTATGGCCTGTATTACACAGGAGATCAAACTAGATGATCACAATGGTCCCTTCCGTCTTTGGAAACTGTTAATCTATAACAGTGTTTCCCAAACTTGGGATGCCGCTTGTGTAGGGAAAGCCCCTGGTGGGCCGGGCTGGTTTGTGTACCTGCTGCGTCCGCAGGTCCGGCCGCGGCTCCCACTGGCCGTGGTTTGCTGCTCCAGGCCAATGGGAGCTGCTGGAAGTGGCGCAGGCCGAGGGACATACTGGCCACCACTTCCAGCAGCTCCCATTGGCTTGGAGCGGCGAACTGCGGCCAGTGGGAGCCGCGATCGACCGGACCTGCGGACGCGGCAGGTACACAAACCAGCCCAGTCCGCCAGGGGCTTTCCCTACACAAGCGGCGTCCCAAGTTTGGGAAACACTGATCTATAAAATCAAGGGATGATTCAATGAAAATGAAAGGTAACATAGATAATAGTGTTTTTAATGCAGCTTGTAATTAGCCTGTCTAAAACACACACATTATTGATTCACAGTATTTACTTAAATTATGAAAAAAAAAAAGAACTTTGATATGAAAGATTAAAAAATACCTCCAGTTACACTAAAATAAAAATATCTGAGGGATATCAACCCTCATGCTACAGAGACTGGAGGCAGGAAGAAACTTCTCCCATTAACATGTTGTTGCATGACTGTCCCTTATGGTGGAAGGGGAGGTCTATTTTTTTTGTTTGTGTTTTGTTTTAAACCTATGGAATCATAACTTCAGATTTTCAGGCTTTCTAAATTTTATGTTTTCCTTTTAAATTGCATTTTTAAGGCAGTTTTCAGAAATGTGATTGGTATTTCTGGGCTACCTTAATTCCAGCCCAATCAAATTTTTGCCTAGGAATAAATGTCATTGGCTTTAATATAGTGGTCTTTTTCTCACACGTGCATTGCATCATCATTCTGATGTGTCATGAGACACAAAAAGTACATTCTAAAAAGAGGCCTTCAAGGCATTCAGACCAGGCAGATGGTAGAGAAAATAGCTAATGAGAATGTCTTTTGACATGTTCTCCTTTCAGGGATCCTATCAAGCTTTACTGAAATGACCTAAAGGCAGGTCAGCTGTGAATTGTTGTATAATCACTATGCGCACAGCTTAACTCTGCCCTTACTGAGTGATGGGGTCTCCGTAGGTATAGCACTTCAGTATTTAAAATGATCCGCAGACGGGTAAATTAAAGAGGTCTAAATACCAAAGAAATCATACAATGTGTGCAGTTACTGCTTGTGTCTGTGTGAGAGAGAAACATGCAGCCCCAAGACAGAAAACTAATTATTTTCTAGTAATGGCAGCTTGCTAGCTTGAGATATTCTTAATGAACTGATTTAGACAGGGGCCTGGCAGCATTATTAACATATGGAAATGACTATTTACTTAATAGTAATGCTTAGGTTCAAGCTAGACTGTGTTTATGACATCAAGCCCAAACGCACAGGCATTTCTGTGCTTCGTACTGAGATCATAAATACAGCAGAAATTTCTTGGAAAAATCTCTCTACTGAAAGTTTCCAGCAGAGCCTGGTGGTATTAAAATGCTATTGTCATTTCAAGAGTTGGCAGCCCAAATATTAGATCTGCTGGTTGTGATTTGGTTTGTGGGTGTGTGTGAGCAAGCCATGATGTCCTTCCGTTTTGTTGTGAGCTGGTAGGGAGACGAAATCTATAAGAACCCTTATGCCAAATGCTTCAGAGAACAAGTTTTTTGTATATTTCAGCACCCTGCCTACTCACAAATAGAGTGAGACCGTGGGACTTGCATATATGTGTGATAGTGAGAAAACAGTATCTTGGGTTTATGGTTGGGACATCTTTCAACAGAGGAGAATGTTATCAATGTTGTACCATTTATTCTGAGGGAGTGATGTGTTTGCCAGGATCAGGAAGAGGAACTTTATTTAGAATTCACATCATTATAATGTTCTCTGGTTGGGGGGGAGGGCTTGGAGAGAGGTCCCAAGATCAATTCCTGGATCTCTTGTCTTTATGTTCAGATGGGTCCCCAATTTTTCCTGGTTGATTTAATGTAAGAATTGGTGCAGTTCTTTAAAACCAGTGCATCTGTTAAAGATAACGGGGAACCAAAGCAATTTTTTTATTTTTGCCATGCATTGCTCCTAATGATCTACTACTTTTAAATGATCAGGTCACGGCTTCTTTTTCTTTGCTGGAGGACTCCAGGCAAGATCTGTGGAGGAGTTGAAGAGTGATGTCACATGAGGCTGTAACCTGACCTGAAGATTTAGATATGTGAAAGATGCATTTAAAGGCACCTTCATTGCCACTTATGACCTGTCTCCCCCCCCAACCCCTAATCGGTGCCCTCTACAAATCTTATCTGGCTCTCCAGCAAAAAGCAGAAGTAAACTTTCTAATAGAGAAAACAGAGAAAGAAAAAAGGATTTGGGTGAGGTGGGAGTGACTCTTTGTACATCATAGATTGCAAACCCCAAGAATGGATTAAGGCAGTCTGGGGCGGTAGGTATATCACCACACGGGGGCCTCCTGGCTCATTACCCCAGATCCTCCCCTCCTCCCCCAACTTGGAATGGCAGTAGCAGGAGACTCCCTTCCCTCTCAGAAAAGCAGAGACAGCAGCATGGGACTCCCTTCTCCTCCATGCCCTGAGAGGAGCAGGTGGCAGGCAGGAGATGAAGGAACTCTTCTCTCCGCCCTCCCTTCCCCCCCCCCCTCCCCCCCGCCAGTACTTACCCCAGTAGCCATAGTATATTTGCTAGAGTGGATGGACCAGGCACACAGCACTCTTCTCTTTCTGCAACACTAAAGTCTTTCCTTGGAGTGGTGGTATGGGATGCCCCGAGCAGCGGGTCTTGGTGTTAACAATCCATAGAGATGAATGGGGCAGTTCACTCCTCTCAGAGCAATTGTTTTAGGCTGACTGCAGACATCACTGCATCAGTTGTGCTTGGTTTGTATTTTCAAGTTTTTTTTTTTGTCCTCACAATTAGGAGGGCCAAAGACTTATTGCTGTCGTGTGTGTGTGTGTGTGTGTGTGTTTTAAATGACACCTGAAATTCTGATTTAATCATCGTTCCAAGAGCCTATGTATGGGCCTGTAGTGCCATGATAATAACTAATATAGAATTGCTTTGAAATTAATCTTTAATTGCATACTCCTTGAAGTGGGCATGAATTTATGGAGCAATTAAGGGTGCAAACTTAAGAGAAAAATCTTACTAATTGTAACAGTACAGAGATGCATTCCTAGTAGTGTTGAATCCAGCAGCACCTCCAAAAGAAAATACCTACCTCACAGCACTAGAGGTCAGCATTAAGATAATTTACATTTGCCTTTAGAGCAAAATTCTTTTTTTCCAATCCACTCTCGATTTCCTGCAGCATACCTATCTGTTCTATACTGTGCCAGTGGAACCTGAGTTGGGTGGTGCATCAGTAGCAGCAATCTGTGTAGCCCGAGTGCACAATAGCTGTTTGAGAGTTGTAGTGTGCCGCAAGTGCAACTATCCTGTGAGTTCTTCTTTCAGGAATCCGAGCTTCACATCACAAAAGGAGTAACGTGTAAAACCTTTAATTCTGTTTTTAAGAAGTGTTCTGTTGTTGGCCTTCTTGCTGTGTGTATTTGTTACAATATTCAATATCTTCTCAGCAAATGACATCACTGCTAAGAAATAGTACAAGAAAGGGAACAGGGTGTATGTAAGAAAGGAGTAAAAGAAATCTTTATTTTTTTAGAGCTGTGTCCATATAAAGTGTGTTAAACACCTCTTAAAATCTCTCCTACACTAGTATAATTCCCTTGATTTTTGGTGGCTTGATTGTTGATTTGCCCCAGCGTAGGCGACAGGAAAACCAGGTCCATTAATTCTTCTTTAAAAAAAATAAATAAAATCTGTGGTTTGTTCATTTTTAATTTGTAAATTGGTTCAGTTGTCAGTGATAGATCAAACTGAACTGCTGTTAAAATCATCAGCAGCAAGGGGTGTGCTATCATTTAAAGCTTAGGAGGCTGTGTGCACGTAGAGTCTGAGCAAAGGCATGGCAGACATGAAGATTCTGATTACTTATCCTGGCTGAGCCTCTGACTTTGAATCTAACCTTGTGCTTCCCTCTCCCGCCCCCGCCTCCCCCCCCCCCTCTCCCCCCGGTAAGGACTGGGTAAGAGTTGAAGCTTGCTGGCCACCAGCTGCTGAATCTGATTTGAACTAAACTGAGAACATCTATTTTTAATTAAATCCATTAACATCTAGCTCTTTTTTTTTTTAAATGGATACACCTAAATGTCTGTTTTGCTAGTAGAAATCTGATACTTTATATATAGAAATAAACTTCTTACTGCTTCAGGTAAGAGACAAACCAACTAATGCATTTGTGCCTTTAGGCGTCCATACCCCTTTCCACTGCATGCTAGAGAGGGTAGCAGAAGAGTGAATTAGGATGAAAATACCTGGAAAGGGATGGAATGGAGAAATGATGGGGCCCCCCCTCCCCTGCCCCCAATCAGTATGGGACAGGCCTGGTCTTGGATGTCTGGGAAGGAGGAGTGGAACATGGGCAGGAGGTGGTTTACATGGCATGCTCCCTTTATCTACTGTCAGTACTTTCATCTGAAAGGGAAACAAGTTATGTGCTGTGCTACCCTCTCAGAAGAAGGAGGTATAAGTGTAAGAGACAACCGGTGTTAACGGTGTTCCTGAGGGACCAGCACAGGGTAGGACTGGAATTGGCTTTGGCTTTGTGTGGCCTGGAGGCTATACCCTGGTGGCTTATCTAGACTGGAAAAATAAGTTACAGTTCCAAGTTTGCCTCTTGTATAGAAAGAGGTTAATAGCATTCAATGTGAGTTTCCAGGTTCTGGTCAACCCTAAGCTCCCCTCTAACATGTGAATCTCTTTCTACAATAATGGCAAAGTCCTGGTTGCCATGATGTCGGTCTCAATCTCTTTTCCAGTCTAGATGGGAGTTTCAAAACCCGTCCCTAAGGTGAACATGTGGCAAAATGTGGAAGAGTTTCCTGAGTCCTCTTTCCCCGTCCACAGGGGGTGTGGGGTGTGGTATGATTTGGACCATAGATCAAATGTCAAAAAAAAAATATCCCTTTCAGGACTTTATCAGAACAAATCAGGGGAGCTTACAATGTCACGCACTGTATGAACCTCTAACAGTAGGCACCTCTCCATGTTTATACCTCTTTGCCATAATGTATTTTCCTTTTTGATTCTGTATCAAGTTCTGTTATGATCCTGTATCCCCACAAATTTGGTTCTGGTTGCAGTCTCTCTACAGCAAATCCCTATGGTATCCCTGTGGTGTGTGCTATAGGATACAGAGATCAGTCAATTGCATATGTTGCCTTTGGCATTGTACTTTCAGGAGCCAGAGGTTGCATGTGTGGGTTTGGCTGACTTCAATAGTGGGAACAATGTGACATCAGCAAGTATCTTTTAAGGCAACTAGCTAAATAAAATGAGTTTTGATTAAAGGCTCTGTGACAGATACTGAGGATGAAAGCACATCCCTCTTACGTTTCCTATTCGAATATTTTTTTAAATTTTCCTGTTCCATTTATACAATATGATGAAATAATCATAAACAGCAAACTGTGATTGTTCTATATGTTCAGTATGCTAATTATAGAAGTATAGTAACATTTTCAAAAGTGCCTAAGTCCTATTTTAAAAACTAACTTAGGCATTAGAGACCTGAAGTCCCATTGACTTTCAGTGACATCTAAGGGCTCTACACGGTGTGTTCGTCTGTAGCAGAGAAATATAAATTTTAGTGCATGCACTAACTGGCTTGTGTGGACCCTGCTGGCTCTCACTAAAAGTACCCTAATGCAGTGGCCTCAACCTTTCCAGACTACTGTACCCATTTCAAGCGTCTGATTTGTCATGTGTACCCCCAAGTTTCACCTTGCTTAAAAACTACTTGCTGACAAAATCAGATATAAAAATACAAAAGCATCACAGCACACTGTTACTGAAAAATTTCTCATTTTTACCATATAATTATAAAATATATCAACAGGAATATAAACATTGAACTTACATTTCAGTGAATATTAAATAGAACAGTATAAACAAGTAATTGTATGAAATTTTAGTTTGTACTGACTTCACTAGTGCTTTTTATGTAGCCTGTTGTAAAAATAGGCAAAGATCTATATGCGTTGATGTACCCCCTGGAAGATCTCTGCATACCCCTCGTTAAGAACCACTACCCTAATGTGTGTTAATGTATTCCTGAAACAGTGCTATATTAACATGCACTAGGAAACTCTTATTGCATGCAATTCCACTGGGCCAGTTAGTGCATGACACACTACTGCTCGCTAGAATTTACACCCTTCCAGTGCAGACTAATGCACTGTATAGACAAGCCATTTGACTAGCTAAGTCTCATTGAAAGTCGGTGGGACAGAAGGTCTCTAGAGCTTGTCATATTTAAAAATGTGACGAACACACCATGTAGACAAGCCCTTAGATGTCTAAGTCTCACTGAAAGTCAATGGGACTTCAGGTCTCTAATGGGATTTAGGCACTTTTGAAAATTTCCCTGTAATTTGCGAAGTATATATGGTTGAATAGTTATAATTAAACTGTCTTGTTTCTAGCAGTCACTTGTGTAACAAAAGACATGACTCATAGGTTTTTCACAATATATAATAGCGTGGTAAAATTCTGGCCCCAGGGATTTCATGTAAGGTCTTTGTTGCCCTGGGCAGACAAAGGAGCAGGATTCCTCTATGCATTTATACAAGCTGTCTGTATGCAAGTCCAGTAAAAGTTTTTCTAGTGACTTGAAACTACCATTGAAATCATAAAGAGTTTTGAATGTTTTTTATTGTTAAAGGATATTTATTTGATTTTTCTTATAACTTCCTATAAAACACTTAACATTCATTAAAATATATGCCACGGTTTTCCTTTTTATAAGTGAAATGACTCTTGGATTTTGTGTTATGACTTCCCCAATTTTTTTGCCATGACAAGCCAGCCTTAGTGATAATTAGAGGGACTACATTAGCATAGATACGTGTATACACGTGCTTCAGTCATCTGAAGCATTTTCAGAGAAAAGCAGCAAAGTGAATTCACAGCATTGCACTCTTAATGCTGTTTTCAGCAAGGGTAAAACAAGGAAATAAACTGCTGGGAACACCTGGACCCTATCACTGATCCCTCCCTTTCTTCCTGAGATGCAACCATGGAATCTCAGCTGCCTGGGTTTGTACAGATGGGTTTTCATGGGCTCTTTGGAAGATTGGGAATGTGGCACAGAGTTGTCCCATCACCTTTTTATCTCTCCCTCCCCTCCCTTTTGGGGTATTTCCATCACATATTCTTCCTATTTATTCTCCTCTATTATCTCAGAGCATGGGTCTTAAACTACTACTGTGTGTGTTGGTTCAGCTCTTCATTTATTTCCATAAGATGTTTCTTTTATTCTTAAAGTAACAATAACAGCTGGAATTTTCAAGAGTCTAAGGGACTTAGAGACCAAAATTCTAGCAAATAACTAACTGTGTGACTCTAAGGCACTGATATGGCCTCCATTACCACAATATCTGAGCATCTCAAAGTCTTTAATGTATTTATCCTCACAACTGCCCTATGAGGGAAGGAAGTACTATTAGCCTCACTTTAGAGATGAGGCACAGGAAGTCTGCGGGGAAGCAGGGTCACTAACCTGGCTCTCTCAAGTTCCAGGCCAGCACCCTAACCACTGGATTATCCTTCCCTAGTCGTCTTTGAAAATCCCAGCCAGCATTAATATGGAAGAAAAACAGTGAAGCTGTTTAAACCATTCCCTGTGGGGCTCTGTGAGAAACTAAAATCCCCTGAGACATTATTATTAATTGAAACTATTCAGACGTATGTAATAATATGATATATATTTTAAGCAATCCATTTCTATGCTGGTTAATCCTATTTCACAGAGCTTTGAAAAGAACATTCTGTAATATGATTCTCCTTTAAATGCCTAAAATGAATCTGTAAATTCAGCTGAAGCAACATGTCCTTTATCTGTTGCTAAGCTCTTTCATTAGTGGCTCTTGACAAAACAGTGCTATGTAAAAGGTGACAGTCACACAGATAAAAATCCCATTTTCTTTGTTTAACTAAAAAAGGGTACATGGTCTATATTTTTTTCTATGAGCTTTGAGACTGCTGGCAAGATTGAGATAGGTCTAAAGCTATTCAGGTCTGCAGCTAGATTCAGTCACTGATCATTTTCCAGAAAGAACCATACCTATCAATAAAAGCACTGACACCACAAATCTATGTTAAAAATGATAAATCTTACAATACACCAAATCTAAAAAAGGAAAACACAAACAGTACCCTACCAAAATAAGACACCGAGGTTTTATAGGTGTTAAAGTGAAGTAACTGGGGGAACAGGAGAATCTAAGGAAGATGCACCTGTTTTGTTTTTTTAGTCTGAAAAAGATTGCAGAAATTAAAGTAATGACATAGTACAGATTCAGACTGTGCTATAACTTTAATCCCATTGGCAGTGATGTAGGTATATTTGTATACACATTAGGGGGTAAATAAACACTATTGTTCTGCAGCTTGAATGAATAGAGGTGAGTGTGTGGTCTTGCTCTCTCTCATATAATTATACAGAAGCTGGGAATGGGCAAAAGGGAATGGATCATTTGATGATTACCTGCTCTGTTCATTCTGGGGCATCTGGCATTGGCCACTGTCAGAAGACAAGATACTGGGCTAGATGGAACTTTGGTCTGACCCAGGGTGGCCGTTCTTATGTTCTTAAGTACACACACACCAGTATACTCACCAATAATATTTAGACTTGACGTGTGTGTGTGTGTGTCCATAAGAACGGCCATTCTGGGTCAGACCCAGTATCCTGTCTTCTGACAGTGGCCAATGGCAGGTGCCCGAGAGGGAATGAACAGACAAGTTGTCATCAAGTGATCCATGCCCTGTCACCAAATCCCAGCTTCTGACAAATAGAGGCTAGGGACACCGTTCCTGCCCATCCTGGCTAATAGCCATTGATGGACCAATCGTCCATGAATCTATCTAGCTCCTTTTTGAACCCCGTTATAGTATTGGCCTTCACAACGCCCTCTGGCAAGCAGGTCCAGAGGTTGACAGTGTGTTGTGTGAAAAAATACTTTCTTGTGTTTGTTTTAAACCTGCTATCTATTAATTTCATTTGGTGGCCCCTTGTTCTTGGATTATGAGAAGGTGTAAATAACACTTCCTTATTTACTTTCTCTGTACCGCTCATGATTTTATAGACCTCTATCATATCCCCCCTTAGCAGCCTCTTTTCCAAGCTGAAAAGTCCCAGTCTTATTAATCTCTCCTCATATGGAAGCCGTTCTATACCCCTAATAGTTTTTGTTGCCCTTTTCTGAACCTTTTCGAATGCCAATATATCTTTTTTGAGATGGGGCGACCACATCTGCACTCAGTATTCAAGGTGTGGGCATATCATGGATTTATATAGAGGCAATATGATATTTTCTGTCTTACTATCTATCCCTTTCTTGATGATTCCCAAAATTCTGTTAGCTTTGTTGACAGCCGCTGCACATTTAGTGGATGATTTCAGAGAACTATCCACAATGACTCCAAGATCTCTTTCTTGAGTGGGAACAACTAATTTTAGACCCCATCATCGTATAGGTATAGCTAGGATTATGTTTTCCAATGTGCATTACTTTGCATTTATCAACATTAAATTTCATCTGCCATTTTCTTGCCCAGTCTCCCAGTTTTGTGAGATCCTTTTGTAGCTCTTTGCAGTCTGCTTGGGACTTAACTATCTTGAATAGTTTTGTATCATCTGCAAATTTTGCTACATCACTGTTTACCCCTTTTTCCAGATCGTTTATGAATATGTTTAACCATAAACAGTCATAAATCAGAGTCTCCTAGGAGGAGAGTTAAGTAACCACTGTATTTATGAATTGATTTGGATTACATATGTAATTATACTAGAGTGACCAAGAATTTACCTATGTTCAAGCTGCAGAAGAGCTTTATTTTCTAATCCCTGTAACATAGTATACCAAGAGAAATACTATAGGCTCCTCAATTAGATGGCAGTCTGAAAAATGCCCGCATTGTAAAATGTTTTATTCTCTAGTTTTCTTTTCTGAGAAGCTCGAGTTGGCACAATAGTTTACAGATCCCCTTGACTGAAGCACCATTAGTGGTACATGGGAGGAGAGGGTTATTTATACTAGCCTTTAATTCTACTGAGATCTGAGTTCAAATCTTGATTTAGGTGAAAAGAAGATGGAGAGACAGTGAGAATGAGGAAAAAAATGGGAAAGAATGGAGTAAAGAGGGAGACTAGCGGGAGAAAAGTGGAGGAAATTAGGAAGGGGAATGAATTGGAGGGTGGAGAGTGAGGTGTTGGAATTATGAAAAGGGAAAAGAAATACTGGAAAAGACCAAGGATTGAAATAACTATGAAAAAATAGAGGAAAAAATCAGAAGAAATGAGCTAAAAAGAGGGAAAACTTAGTTACTTTATTGTATAGAACAACAAATAATTACACACACGGGCTGGGTTTTATATATTAAGGAGATGTTGGAGGACATGACTGAGCAGGATGAGTGGAATTTGAGGGACCTGGCTGTTGATGGGAGTGGAGTGTTGGAGCTGTGTATGGAGAGGGATTAGCCTGCTTGGCTGGGTTTGTTTTTGCAATATTTGCTGCTGGCTATTTCAGGATGTTTGTATAAATTCATGTAAACAGTTAATGGTGAAATATCCAAGTGCCGTTTGGGTGTGAAGGATTATAAGAGACCTGAATTAGACGGGCAAGTTATTTTGTCATGGAAATCTAGAGAAATAGCAGGTAGATTCCCTGGCTTCTGACATACCATTTTAATTTGCTGTCTAGATTTGGAGGAGGATGAGCTGTCTCTTTCCTGGTCAAGTCTAAATATTCCTGAGTAGAAGAATGTTGGGGAGTTGAGAAGAGAGAATAAAGGGATTCTAGGTACTGTATATGCCCTTTCACAGCTCTGCATTTTGTCCATCTCAATCCAGTGCGCTACTGATTCTTCACTTTCTCTAGCACTAAATTCACTCCCATATTTTAACCACAAACAGTCATAAATCAGAGTCTCCTAGGAGGAGAGTTAAGTAACCATTTTATTTATGAATTGATTTGGATTACATTATAACATGCATCTGAAAGTGATGCTTTTCACAGAAGACCTTTGTTGTTTCAGCAGTCTAGTTGTGACCAAAAGGTGTGAGATGATGAGCAACAATTCTGGTGCTAATACTCCGAAAGAGATCTCAATGCCCTGTATAAAGTGGGGAGGGGAGGTATTATCCTACTTCAAATGGGCAAAGTGAGGCAGAGAAAAATGAAGTGACTTGCGCAGCGTTCCACACCAGGTCTATGGAAGAGTTGGGTTAGAACCTACGTCATCTGACTCCTGGTCCAGTGATCTAACTGCTCCCTTGATTAGTTGGTGAGGATTCATGCAAGCTCCTTATTAAGAGGAAATTAGAGAGGCTATCAAAATTAAGCACTCAATAATAGTGGGGGATTTAAATTATCCCCGTATTGACTGGGAACATTTCACTTCAGGATGAAATGCAGAGATAAAATTTCTCGATACTTTAAATGACTGCTTCGTGGAGCAGCTGGTACAGGAACCCACAAGGGGAGAGGCAACTCTAGATTTAATCCTGAATGGAGCGCAGGAGCTGGTCCAAGAGGTAACTATAGCAGGACCGTTTGGAAATAGTGACCATAATACAATAGCATTCAACATCCCTGTGGTGTGAAGAACATCTCAACAGCCCAACACTGTGGCATTTAATTTCAAAAGGAGGAACTATGCAAAAATGAGGGGGTTAGTTAAACAAGTTAAAAGGTACAGTGACTAAAGTGAAATCCCTGCAAGCTGCATGGGCGCTTTTTAAAGACACCATAATAGAGGCCCAACTTGAATGTATACCCCAAATTAAGAAACACAGTAAAAGAACTAAAAAAGAGCCACCGTGGCTTAACAACCATGTAAAAGAAGAGGTGAGAGATAAAAAGACTTCCTTTAAAAAGTGGAAGTCAAATCCTAGTGAGGCAAATAGAAAGGAGCATAAACACTGCCAAATTAAGTGCAATAGTGTAATAAGAAAAGCCAAAGAGGAGTTTGAAGCATGGCTAGCCAAAAACTCCAAAGGTAATAAAATGTTTAAGTACTTCAGAAGCAGGAATCCTGCTAAACAACCAGTGGGGCCCCTTGATAATCAAGATACAAAAGGAGCGCTTAAGACGATAAAGTCATTGCAGAGAAACTAAATGAATTCTTTGCTTCAGTCTTCACGGCTGAGGATGTTAGGGAGATTCCCAAACCTGAGCTAGCTTTTGTAGGTGACAAATCTGAGGTACTGTCACAACATTAACAAGTCACCGGGACCAGATGGCATTCACCCAAGAGTTCTGAAAGAACTCAAATATGAAGTTGCAGAACTATTAACTAAGGTTTGTAACCCGTCCTTTAAATCGGCTTCGGTACCCAATGACTAGAAGTTAGCTAATGTAACACCAATATTTAAAAAGGACTCTAGAGGTGATCCCGGCAATTACAGACCGGTAAATCTAATGTCGGTACCGGGCAAATTAGTCGAAACAATAGTTAAGAATAAAATTGTCAGACACATAGAAAAACAAACTGTTGAGCAATAGTCAACATGGTTTCTGTAAAGGGAAATCGTGTCTTTCTAATCTATTAGAGTTCTTTGAAGGGGTCAACAAACATGTGGACATAGTGTACTTAGATTTCCAGAAAGCCTTTGACAAAGTCCCTCACCAAAGGCTCTTACATAAATTAAGCTGTCACGGGATAAAAGGGAAGGTCCTTTCATGGATTGAGAACTGGTTAAAAGACAGGGAACAAAGGGTAGGAATTAATGGTAAATTCTCAGAATGGAGAGGGGTAACTAGTGGTGTTCCCCAAGGGTCAGTCCTCGGACCAATCCTGTTCAACTTATTCATAAATGATCTAGAGAAAGGGGTAAACAGTATGGTGGCAAAGTTTGCAGATGACACTAAACTGCTCAAGATAGTTAAGACCAAAGTAGACTGTGAAGAACTTCAAAAAAAAAAAATCTCACAAAACTAAGTGATTGGGCAACAAAATGGCAAATGAAATTTAATGTGGATAAATGTAAAGTAATGCACATTGGAAAAAATAACCCCAACTATACATACAATATGATGGGGGCTAATTTAGCTACAGCGAGTCAGGAAAAAGATCTTGGAGTCATCGTGGATAGTTCTCTGAAGATGTCCACGCAGTGTGCAGAGGCGGTCAAAAAAGCAAACAGGATGTTAGGAATCATTAAAAAGGGGATAGAGAATAAGGAGAATATATTATTGCCCTTATATAAATCAATGGTATGCCCACATCTCGAATAATGCGTACAGATGTGGTCGTCTCATCTCAAAAAAGATACTGGCACTAGAAAAGGTTCAGAAAAGGGCAACTAAAATGATTAGGGGTTTGGAGAGGGTCCCATATGAGGGAAGATTAAAGAGGCTAGGACTCTTCAGCTTGGAAAAGAGGAGACTAAGGGGGGATATGACAGAGGTATATAAAATCATGAGTGATATGGGGAAAGTGGATAAGGAAAAGTTATTTACTTATTCCCATGATACAAGAACTAGGGGTCACCAAATGAAATTAATGGGCAGCAGGTTTAAAACAAATAAAAGGAAGTTCTTCTTCACTCAGCGCACAGTCAATTTGTGGAACTCCTTACCTGAGAAGGTTGTGAAGGCTAGGACTATAACAGCGTTTAAAAGAGAACTAGATAAATTCATGGAGGTTAAGTGCATTAATGGCTATTAGCCAGGATGGGTAAGGAATGGTGTCCCTAGACTCTGTTTGTCAGAGGGTGGAGATGGCAGGGGAGAGATCACTTGATCATTGCCTGTTAGGTTCACTCCCTCTGGGATACTTGGCATTGGCCACTGTCGGTAGACAGGATACTGGGCTAGATGGACCTTTGGTCTGACACAGTATGGCTGTTCTTATGTTCTTTTGAGCCAGTCTTTGCCCTCTCCCCCGCAGGATAGGACTTGTTTGTTTTAAAAGTAAATGTCATCTGTGTCCTAAAATAACAAGCCGGAAGTATCTGAACTAATGTAAATGGGTTGCTAGGGTTTAAAGGAACAAGGAGGTGTGTGCTACTTCTGCAGGTGGAGGAAGAGAAATGGGAAACCTGGAGAATAAAAGAGAGAACCTACCTCCACACCATACATGCTCACAAAGGCTACGTCTACACTACCCGCCGTATCGGCGGGTAGCGATCGATTTTTCAGGGATCGATATATCGCGTCTCATCTAGACGCGATATATCGATCCCCGAACGCGCTTATATCGATTCCGGAACTCTACCACCGCGAACGGCGGTGGCGGCGTCGATATGGAGAGCCCCGGTGATCGATCCCGCGCCGTGAGGACGGGTAAGTTATCGATATAAGATACTTCGACTTCAGCTACGTTATTCACGTAGCTGAAGTTGCGTATCTTATATCGATTTTTCCCCTTAGTGTAGACCAGCCCAAAGAATCATCTGTCTCTCTCCCCCAAACCCGTAAGCCAGCTCTAAACATCACGGTAGGATCATAGACAATAATTGTTTCAGTGACTGGTAGAGAACAAAGCAATGGTTTTCAGGACTGATCAAGTATGCTGGTTTGCTCTCCTTGTTAAAATGTTCAAACTTGTTTGAGGCTGGGTCTGAGTCAGTTGTTGCTTGTTCAGACAGCTGCCTTACCACACATATATGCTTCAGCAGCTGCTTCAAGGGGAGCTCTCTTTCTGTGTCCCTCCTAGGAGCTTATGAGTGATGCACCGTATAAATCCTGCATCTCCCTCACTTTACTCTGGCCACTCCAGCATCACACACAGAGTAGGAAAAACAGGAGGCAGAACCAGGTTTCTGTTCCAATGAGTGGGAGTCCTGTTGCTGCTGAAGCCCCATTTTCTCTCTCGCAGTACCTGGCTGCCCAGCCTAAGTCCAGAGTTTGAAGAGCCAGTCCTGTAACGGAAGCCTTATTTCTTCCAAATTAACCTCCCCACAACCCTTTCCACATCAGCTAAGGAGACTTCCAGCAGTCAGTGGGAAGGACCCATCCACTTCAAGAACCAAAGGAAACCAACTCCCCACCTGAGCAACCACTCTATAAAGAGCAGCTCCAAGATGACCCACCTGCTGCCACTGCTGCTCCTCTGAGGAATAGCTGCCATTTAGGGCAACCACCTATATATTGCTTCTATGAGGCTCTAGAGGAGGGGATAAGTGAAGAGGTGCTAAGCCAAGGATGAATATGGAAGGATTGTAAGACTTAGAGGCAGAGAGAAGAAAGAGTAGGGAACTGAGGGATTTTTGAGAAGAGGGGAAAATTGTATTTTCCCCAAGGAAATCTCACCTGACTGAGGTGGAATATATTTTGGGAGACTTTTGTTAAATGTTAATAGCACTGGCTGTAATCAGTAGACCATGTAGAGGTATTGGGGGTATTCAGATAATTGAGCAATCTGATTAGCTGAATATTCATAGGTGTTTTTAATTAGTTATCCTTAACTATAACAAACTACCATCCTGCTTTGCACTAATTGGGAGTCTCAGCTGAAAGACTAAATGAGCACCCTTAGAGATGGTTCCTCCATGTCAGGGTAAGGGTGTATTGATGGGACAGCACTGTGCCTGTTCTATGCCTGAAAGGAGGGCTGCATATGCCAAGGCTATCAAAGCTTCAGCTCCTTTCATTACCATAAAATGCACGTGAAAATATTTCTAGCAGTGGGGGAGATCTAAGCTCTCAAATATAGCACTAGGTGTAAAGTAAAATATCCTGTAAATCCAATATTGCATTCAATTTTTGTGATGTCCTTTATACACTCTCCATTTTGACACACTTTTCTGTGTCCAGGGCAAGCATGATGTGTGAGAGAATCCCAGGGGAGGCTGACATAAGGCCATCTTATCAAAGATGAGTTAATGATGTCCTTGCAGTCTGTTATTTTTGAGTGAAGAGTACATTACAGTGCCTGACTGTTTTGTCAGTATTAAAGTCAGCATAATTGATGCTGACCATGGGAAAATTGGGGAAGAGTTGCTTTTTAGCTGTATTTTATTTTAAAGGGACACAGTCCACTTAAATGTAGCCTAAAATTTAAATGGTACAAAACCTGATTCTAGTAAAAGTGATTTGTCCTTTGATTTATCTTCCAGCACTGACTCCAGGTCTCCTCTGTGCCTATTATCACTCGGGTGACCAGATGTCCTGATTTTGTAGGGACAGTCCTGATTGGGGCTTTTTCTTATATGAGCTCCTATTGCCCCCCACCCCCAGTCCTGATTTTTCACACTTGCTGTCTGGTCACCCTAATTATCACTCTTTCAGACTAACCGAATCAGCATGCTAATAGTTCTAGTTTATGTTTGCAGAAGCATCCAATGCGGGGATTTGGGGTGCATTTATTCATGGAATTGAGCCTCATGTTGTGACTTCCTAGGGTGTGCATATGCTGCCTCACCTCTCCATCTTCTCCCTCACACAGTTACCAGCAGGATCCTATCCCTTGAGCAAGTTAGAACTTCAATTTGGACAAATTTCTCCACAGTTGGTTATTATTTGTATTATGGTGGTGCCCAGGAGTCCCAGTTGTGGACCACGACCCCATTGTGCTAAGTGCTGTACAAACAGAACAAAAAACCTGTCTCTGCCTGCAATGGGGTGTGCACTCCACACTGGCCCTGCAAGAAGAGATGAATTAGGCCAGGTGGGCCCAATCAGCTAATTATGCTGCAAACGGGAGCTTTAGGCTGGAGGCAGCTAATTAGAGGCTCCCAAGTGAAGCAGCCCAGTGAAAAGCAGCAGGGTGCAGGGAACGGACCTTGGAACACTAGACAGCAAGATAGGGGGAAGGGATAGCTCAGTGGTTTGAGCATTGACCTGCTAAACGCAGGGTTGTGAGTTCAGTCCTGGAGGGGGCCATCTGGGGCAAAAATCTGTCTGGGGATTGGCCCTGCTTTGAGAAGGGGGTTGGACTAAATGGCCTCCTGAGGTTCCTTCCAACCCTGATGTTCTGTTATTCTATGGGAGCTGTCGAGGTGAAACTGATTGATGCCCCTTTCAGTAGTTACACCACCCTGACCAAGCTAATCCCCAGAACCTCCAGAAGGTGGTGCCATCCAGCAGAGTTTACAATCTAATTACATAAATATAACAAGATTTATTATATCAATATTATGGATGAAATATTGCCACCTCAGTCCCTAAACTAGCACCTGCATATCTTTTATGCACAGTAGTTTGCCTCTAGAAATGGCCATCCTCATGCACTATCTTTTATATCCACAAAACTTGTTGGAGCAAATTTGGAAGCATAAAACCTCTCTCAAAAGGTTAAAATATCTCTAAAGGTTAAAATGTATCATATGGGGAAGAATATTTTGGCTTCATTATCATTTCTGAATTGGATAATATTGTACAGTTTGGTTAGAAATCTTGTATTAGCATAAAGATTTCTATATTTTGCCAGTACTTTCACTGTTCATTTGGAATTGCTTGCATGATAGTAAATTAGTAGTTTCCAGATTACTTTAAATGTTAGGGTTAAGTAGCCAACACCTTTTCTGGATCAGAGACCTTCCTTAGCTAACACAGGATTAAGTCTGCTAGTTTAGGCTAATTAGCAGTATTTATTTTGAAAGCAACAGGGAAAGTGCATCATTTAAATTAATTTGTGAGGTACGAATTATCAGTTTCTTCAGTGTCAGACCCTTTATTAAGAATGCCTGTGCCAGGGCACAAGTTAGCTCCTTCCATGTTGCAATGTCTTCTGGTCTTAACAAAAATTGAAATAACTCATAATTGAAGAGAGAGACACAACGTAGGACAATGTAATTCTTAGGCTCTAAAAAGAGAGTTTAGGGTTGTGTGGTGTTCCTCCCTGTGAGCTTTCTCCATGGGCTTTTGCGGTATCAGGTACAGGAGAGTTCAGCTTGCCACTACCATAATTTTACAGGATTTCTCTGCCACAAACCTACAGGGCTATCCCTGGGGGGAGGGATAGCTCAGTGGTTTGAGCATTGGCCTGCTAAACCCAGGGTTGTGAGTTCAATCCTTGAGGGGACCACTTAGGGATCTAGGGCAAAAATTGGTCCTGCTAGTGAAGGCAAGGGGCTGGACTCAATGATCTTTCAAGGTCCCTTCCAGTTCTAGGAGATTGGTATATCTCCTATTATTATTATTATTATTATTATGATTTCTCACCCCATTATGGGCCATTTAGATACAGTTACTATTCTGGTGCTTCTTGGTCTCTAGACTAAGGCTATCAACATTTATTTGGTCACAAATTTTGGACAGTCCCTTGCTGCAGCCCTGTCAGATTCAAGTTAGATGTGGGATTGTTTCGAAAGGTAACATATGGAAAAGAAATATGTAGTCTAATTTCACTATTTGAGGACTTGTACATAGGAAAGTCCCAGTAATCCTCGGGACTGAGATCTGTCGCATGCCTGTGAATAGGCATGAGGATAAACCCTTTTAAAATGTATAGCTTTAAAAACAAACAAAAAAACCCAAACATAGTATACGTGTCTTGGGGTCCTGTGTTTCTTGTGTAACAGTCAAGGATACAACTGATTATCCTGGAAGACTCTATCTGACTACCAAACCTACATATCACCTCTAATTTTTTTCCATCCATGTGTGGAATAAATTTTGTTATGTACACTAAGGTAATGTGTGGATGTGCACCACCCGTGGAAACAAAAAGCCTAGATATAATATATATATTTTAAAAAGTTACCATAGGGATAATTACTCCAGCCAGGACAGCTTAGGCATTTTAGAACTCACTACTCAAAGAATTAAATTTAAGTGTACGAGAGAAATAAAAATTATGAAATGCGTAGTCCAGTCAAAAAACTAAAATAACACACTTTGAAAGAATAAAATTACAGAGAATATATGTGCATTGCAGGAAGTACAGAGAACAATAATACAAGTATGTGCTGGGAGGTGAATGTGAAAGACTCTGTGTGTTTGTGTGTGACAGCGACTGTGTGTACTGGCTGGCTGGTCTGTGAGAGACCGTGAGGCTATCTCTTTAAGGCACTCACTCACCACCTAGAAGGCTTGTTCAGACCTCCGACTCTCCTGCTCCAAGTCCTGAACCCTGTCCCCTGCTCTGTGGAGATAGGTACAGGGGCAGGGTGGGGGACACCCTGGCATCAGAGCGCGCGCACACAGACACAGACAGCTCTGCACAGCCAGCAGGAGAGCCCTGGGAGCAGCTGCAGGAGCAACGCAGCAGGGGAGGGGCATCTGAACATACCCTGCCGGATGTGTGCGGCTCTGCTAATCAAGTGTGTGGCACTTGAATCACTCCTGGGTGGCCACCTGACTGCGCAGCTTAGAGGGAACACAGATATGGAGGTGCATCTCCCTCAGGTCTATTGCTTTTGAGCAGATTTAAGGTCCATTCTAATCTTTTTTTTTTCCCCTTTGCACCTCATGGTGAAGGGGAGCATGTGGCCCAATAACAAACATCCAAACCAGCAAAAGGGACATGTCCCTCCGCTCTGCTTGATGCTCCTCAATTGTTGCAAGAGGAAAACTGGACCTGGTTTGAATTTTGATCTTGACAACTAAGGAAAGGAAGAAAGTCAGCTTTGTTGTTTCAAAATGCTCTGTCACTTCCTAATTTTTATTTAGGGCCCTATTTGAATTGTGTGATGATTGTCAAAAAATTGTGGCTGAGTTGCGGGCAAGCCATGGAAAATTTGTGGAAAATCAATAATGGACCTTATTATTTGCAGTAATAAAGTCCATTATTAATTTTCCATGATTTTCTGCTGACGGCTGCCTGGGGCTAAGCGGGGAATGAGGCTCCAACTGTCAAAACTGCAGTAGAAGCCTAATATATTGGAATCTACAATTTCTGCAATATTGCAAGCTAAGTAGGGCCTTATATATAATTATCCTAATGAGAGAGAGATTTTTGCATAGAAAATGAAAATAATCCAGGATTTCATTTACAGATGGTTATATTAAAAAAAAAAAAACAAATTCTATTTATTTGGGGTCATAGATGCATCACAAAATTAGGGCCTGACTCTCCACTGTCTTGCACTTTTTGTAGTCACACTTGTTGGTGTGACATGTTCCTGGGTGTATGTGGTGATACCAGTTTCAGCCCACTGGTGAAGGAGGCAGGTAATGTCAGAATCTTCATGTGCGTGCACACTACTGACACACCCACTCTCTCTCTCCTCTCCCTCTCCCTGGTACTGGGAAGGCAGTGATAGAATCTTCATCTTCCATCATCCCTGCAGGAGACAAGTTGTGTTACTTATTATAAATAATAGTGTAGGCCTGCCCTAGGGTTAAACTGAAGAAGACAAAAATTATATCTGAGTGTGCAAACAAAAGGAGGGAATGGAGGACCGTGCTAAGCTTGCCTGTTTACATAGTTTAGCTCTGTGCACAGTTTGAGGGACTCGGTCAAGTGGCACTGTCTTCCCCTGTGGCAATGATACAGAACTCTACATTTCTTGACTTTTGAATGCTTTCCCCCAAATCAAATTATGACATTAACTCTTTCTTAACCAAGTTGTTCTAGTAACAGATAGTGGCTAATTTTTCAGAGAGCGGTATAGGTACAGTAGATAAACAGCTTTAACTGCAGCTTTTCCCTCCCAAATTGAGCCTAAATCTTTTGTACAGGTTCACAATGAGTTCAATTAAGGAAACCTCCATCTACCCCCACACCAGGCACCAATCTATGGTCTTCTGATGTTGCTCAGCCTATTCAGAGGCTTCTAAGTCTCCTAGTTCCCCTCCTGTCCCCATCAACCCTCCTCTTTCTTCAAACTCAGGCCTCCCCCCACCCCAAAAAATATAACCCTGCATTGCTCCGTCAGGTCAGACACTCTTCAAATGTACTATGGGGACCCAGGGTGCCCTACTTACAGGTGTCAAGTATCAGAGGGGTAGCCATGTTTGTCTGGAGCTGTAAAAAGCGACAAAGAGTCCTGTGGCACCTTATAGACTAATAGAAGTATTGGAGTATAAGCTTTCGTGGGTGAATACCCACTTCGTCAGACACCACTTACAGGTGTTCTGTTTGGCAAAGTGGCATGAAACTCATCAAACTCGGAGCCTGCCAAAGTGTGAAAGAATTGCAAGTGGAGACAGCCAGTGCCCAGCAGAGTTATAGCTGGAACCTGTAGTGTATTTCAAAAAGGTAGACCGAGCCGGAGGCATAACGGGAGACTGTTGGCCAGATGGGGGAACTGGAGTACAGCAGTGATAAAGGGGCATGGGAAGGAGCAAGAAAAGTGACACTTGGCATTTAGAAGGGGGAATGATGCCAAACTGGTAAGGAAAAGGTTGCCAGTTAAGTGCTACTATAGGGATAGCAAGGCAGGTATAAGTATATGAGCTTTTGGGTGCTTTACTTTAAAGTAAGCTGCCAAACTCTTTGAGGCTCTCCCATCAATTCTATCCATTCATGTAATAAGCTAAATCCAAATTAAATATTTAGATTCAGATGCCTTTCTGGCTTGATTTTTCAATGCTGCTGAGTCATCTATAGCTCCTATTGAAAAATCAGGCCATTAAGTTTTTCACAAGTCAACCAGAAAGAAGATTACTACAGCCCTGGGAGAGAAGGCAGTCTCCCCTGAGTCAGTCTCACCAGTTGTGAGATAAATGAGCTGCTTCAGCACTGGGTCTCAGCCGGTCTTGCCTGCAGTATTCATTTGCCCCAAGCGAGAAAATGGTCTGCAGCACCAGGGATTGTTCCTTACACACCAGAGAACAGAAAAGTATAGTGTACAAGCTTCCCTCTCCTCTACACCGCAAATTTGCTTTGACATTTTTCAATATAGAAGAGTGTTATGGGCAAGAGCACTGTAAAATGTTCACCATATTAGAGTGGAGTGCTAAGGAGTGCTGTGTCTTCATCAGGAGAAAAATTAACCAGCAATATGGGCCTGGCTATGAAAAAGCCAATCCAGACTTATTTTCTATTTTCTATGCAAATTGGAACTCATCCTTGGGTTATTGACATAAAGTGATATGTTGATGCAATTGTCTGCATTGTCTGAGCTGTGTGACAATCTGGAAGTGACATAACTTGGTCACTTGAACAGTGTCTCTGTGCTGAGCTGGAGTTCTCAGTTGCAGTGATGTTGACCTCAAGCATTAGGTTCAGCTTTTGCATCTGTCTTTGCCACAAGTGTCAAATATAATTTCAAAACAAGTGGAAAAGTGTGTGTGCATGGGGGAAATAGAAAACTAAATTGAGTGGTCGTTAAACTGAAAAAATCAACATTAAAGCTTTTCAACCTTTGATGATTCAGTTGTTTAGATCACATAGCATTAAAAATGGGCTTAAAAATATAATCTGTCAGCCATTCCAAGGGCTTTCAAGTTGGAGTCAGTTAAGGAGGCTTTGATGATAATGACCCAATTATTTTTAAGACTTGGTAGTAAACATATTGTGTAGAGATTTTAAGGGTTTAAATTAATGGTTTCAGCTTTTAAAGTTGATAAAAGCTACTATAAATAACAAGAACACTCTATGAAATTCCATTGACCAGACACTTTAATCACACTTTAGTCTGATTACAACAAGATGCGTTAATTAAAATTTTGAAACCTGGGAATAATTATCCTTTTCTCTTCAATATTTTGGAATGCCGTTACCGTATTCAGATCCTACGAAGAGGGCATTGTTAGGTGTTTTGAACAACTAAAAATCATTTTCAGTCTTTTGGAAGCTTGAGATCAGTCTGTTTTTTTTTTTGTTTTTTTAACTGATTTTTTTCCCCTATAGAATCTGTGGACACAGTTGTTTGTTTTTTAGGCTGTTTATTGGTATGGGGCTGCTGACATTGATCACTTGTTTTATTAACAGGGAACAAAAACATTAAAGCATGTGACTGAAAATCAGCATATCAAAAATTTGAATAGACTTTGCTTATAGATTTTTTTGTTTTTGTTTTTTAAGAGGATGAGGATGATACAGAGATTTTGAAATGTAATACAGACCCTTTCACTGACTATATAATTGATGTGAATCTGGGCTTGATTAGTCATGAGCGAAAGTGATTTCCATTTGATGGCTGTTTGAAATCAGTTTGGTCTGGTGGACAAGGGTCCCAATCACAAAATCCACCACCACAACTGACACTCTTGTTAGCAGACTAAGCAGAGAAGCCAAGGACTGAATGAGAATGGAGGCTGAGCTATCCTTTCAGCCTTGTCATTGGCCCTTCCAGGTCAGGGCTGACTCACTTGGGAATGGGTAGTGTGGAGAAGCTTGTACAGTTTTTATACCAGTATACATTATTTCAGTTGGGGTTGTGTGTGGGGTTTTTTCTTTTTTACCCAAATAATTACATCAGTACAACACTTAATGAGGGCACATTTACACTGGTATAAAGGATTAGGCCAGGTCCATGCTACAAAGTTTTGTCAGCATAGCAGTGTTGGCCAGGGGTGTGAAAAAAACCACAGCCCCTTACCTGATGTAGCAATGCCAGCAAAACTCCCATTATAGACAAAGCTATATTGACAGATGAGATCTTCTGTCAGGACAGTAATGTATTTTGGGGAGGTGGTGTTCCTTTATCAACAGAAAATCTCCTGTCATCTTATGCAGATGTCTACACTAGGGGGCTCTGCTGATATAGCTATACTGGCAAAGGATCTGTAGTGTAGACAACACCTTATATTTGTCTAGCTTTATATCCTTTTTCTTGTGCAAATAAACTATGCCAGTATAAAACACTTTATACTGAATAATTGTGCCTATACTAAGAGTGCTTTAGCTGTACTAGTGAAGTTAAAGAGCTGTAACTTTTGTGTGTAGAGAAGTGTGTACATGGACACTGCGTGTGTCAGCTTGTATTAGTTATTCAGATTTTATTAGATAAGAAGTTGGATCCTGCAGTGATTTTTATATACTCTAGACAATGCATTTTAATGGTAAAATGCCAGTTCTTTTATTTAGTAAGGAAGACTGAGAACACCAGTATGTGATCCTTTCTCAGTGTAATTGAAGTAACCCTCCTTCATTCAAATCACGTGCTGGTACCACCACCATTTAGAACACTTCATTCTGGGACAAAGGCAACTATACATAGGGGAAAGTAAACAAAGACAAAGGAAGAAACAATGATATGAACTCCTTCTTTGGTTGGCAGCCTGTTTCCTTTGTTCTTCATCTCTTTTCTCCTCCTTATTCATAGATGCAGGAATTCATAGATTCCAAAACCAGAAGAGTCCACTGTGATCATCTAGTTTGACCTCCTATATAACACGGACCATACAACTTCTCCAAAATAATTCCAATAGAATGTCTTTTAGAAGAACATTCAATCTTGATTTAAAAATTGCCAGTGATGGAAAACCCATTACAACCCTTGGGAAATTGTTCAAATGGTTAATTACCCTCACTGTTAAAAATGCATGCCTTATTTCCAGTCTGAATTTGTCTAGCTTCAGGTTCAAGATGTTGGATCTTGTTATAGTTTTCTCTGCTAGATTGAAGAGCCCATTCTCAAATATTTGTTCCCCATGTAGATATTTATAGACTGTAATCAAGTTACTCCTTAAGACTTCTCTTTGTTAAGCTAAACAGACTCAAGGAGCTCAGTCACTATAAGTAAGGCTAAGATTTTGTCACAAATATCTTTAGTAAAAGTCACGGACAGGTCACGGGGGAATAATTAAAAAGTCATGGAAGCCCGTGACCTGTCCCTGACTTTTACTAAAAATATCCATGATAAAATGAGGAGCCTGGGCAGCTGTGGGTGGGCTGAGAGCTCCAGGGTCCCCTTCTGCTAGTGTGTGCCATGTTGGTTTCATATTCTAATTTCTTAGTCAAAATGTCATCAGTGCTGTACATAAGTCTAAGTATATTACAGTAACACAATTACCTTTATCAACCAAACTTGTAATCTAATCAAAAAAGATATCCTGTTAATTTGACAGGATCTATTTTCCATAAACCCATGTTGATTGGCATTAATTATATTATCCTCCTTTAATTATTGATTGAGATCCATATCAGCCACTCCATTACCTTGCCCAGGATTGATGTCACACCAGCAGGCCTATAATTACCCAGGTCATCCTGTTCACCCTTCTTTTTAAAACTGCTGAGTATAACTTATCTGGACTCGTTGATTTTAAAATGTTAAACGTCAGTAGTCATTGTTTAACATCCCTTTGGGATAATAATGGAATAGAAAGTGTGTTATCATGATATGATGTAACTGTATCTGTTTTTTTTCCCCAAATACAGACTAGAAATATTTATTGGACACTTCTGCCTTTTCTGCATTATTCATAATTCTACCATTTCCATCTGATAATGGACCAATACTATTATTAGGTTTCTATTTGTTCCTAATACACTTTTAAAAACTCCTCCTTATTGGCCTTAACTCTGCTGGCTATAGATCTCTCCCTGTGTTACTACGTTACTTCAGTTGTACATCATTGAAATCAATGGAATTATAACCATGTAAAAATAGAGTAATACAGTGGTGAATCAGGTCCTGAACTTATGGTTTTATTTTGCTAGAGTAAAATAAGGAAAATATTTTCATTAATGTGTTTTTCTCCAGAAAGCCTGGTGAGATTTCAGGTGGCTTTTACTATTTGGAACACATATTTAGCTTGTACTGGCCAGGTCTGACAGTACCCTTTATGATACTGATATACAAGTGAACTGTGGAAAGCTGCTTGCCTGGTAAGACCTGTGTTTAGAGTTCAATATTTTTCATACACAGTGATAACACCAATGTCCTCTAGAGCAGAAGTATGTATTTCCTGCATTCCTTGCACTGCTTTTGTGCTAGTGATCTTGTCAATTGTATGAAGGGAAACATAAGACCCTGGTCTTGGCAGATATGTAAAGGAAGAACTGATTTTCATTGAAAGTATTTTGTTTAAAATTGTATTTGTCATTTTTAAGTGTGTGCACACTCTGTTATTGGTTTGGAATATCTCTTCTTCTCTATAAAACAAAAATCATGTAATTTTTAAGGCCCTGCTCCTGCAATAAGCACTATGGGTCTTCCCACAGAGGCCCATTGACTTCAGTGTGTGGGTAAAGAAGTCTGCCTGCACAGAGCTGCTTATTGCAGGATCAGGGCCTAGCACTTTAAGATACTGACCATAGAGTATGGTGCCATAATTGTTATACTTGCTGTTTTCTAACTTATCTGATGTCATTAAAAAGCTTTTATGGATGCATGCAAGATAAATTCTTTCAGTTCATACATCTGGACCTGTGTGCATCTTGCTCCTTTCAATTCCATGAATGAGAGATGGAGACTCAGAGTAAGCATGTGGCTATCACAGGGAATGATCAGGTTTTGCTGTGCTTGGAGGGATGATAAGTGCTGTTGTCACAGAGCACTGCAAAGTATTTTTTTTCTCTTGCAACCATGAATTGAATGCAGTTGCAGCTGTGACTATAGGCTTGATCCTGCTCCCATTGTTTTGAATGGCTCAGGATCAAGCCCTATGTCATAGAATCATAGAATCTCAGGGTTGGAAGGGACCTCAGGAGGTCATCTAGTCCAACCCCCCTGCTCAAAGCAGGACCAAACCCAACTAAAACATCCCAGCCAGGGCTTTGTGATTGCATTGATGCTCTATATTTTGTTTGGTGTAGGGTTGTTGGGTTTTTTTTCCCCAGTATTTGTCTTTAATTTTGACACCTGGAATTAATAAGATGAGACGTGGGGAGGGCCTCTATTTCTGGAGAATAGTCTGTGTGGAACAGAAAATGAGTTTCCTTCTTGATGAACTAGGGAGTCACAGAAGATACATTTTCTTGACAAGAACTTCACACACTCTGAAAACCTTTTCATTAAAGGATTATATTAACCCATGTGCCCTTTTAGGAGCAGGTAAACTATTCCACATTTTCCCTCCATCCAGCCTTCTTATAAGTCTGACTTAATTGCAGGATCAGTGGAAGAGAATGAAGTCTAGAGGCCCCTTTTAACAATGTACGCCAACACTGGACAAATGAAAAATAATCTAGTATGTGTGCCTCTTTTTAGGTGGTATAGTGAGATGGTCCAACACAGAGCATTGATATGGGAAGTTACAAATTATCACTTTAATCAAAGACCCAACAGTATCATTTACACAGTGGCAGCAAGACTACATAACTTCAGGGCATTTATCAAAGTCCCTGGAGTTAGTTCCTTATTTCAAGCAAGATAGGCAAAACAGATATTGAGTAAAGAGTTAATCTCCATTCAGATCATTTAATAAATTGGGAGGTAAAAGTAAAAAACCAGAGAGGAGCTATTGGCTCTTGACTGCGTCTTATTACATGCAGAATTGTAAGTAAAAATGTCTTGAGTGCAAGTAGGAATTTCCATTGTAAACATCATATTTAGCTTTGTGATTTGGATGTTGTAATTGGATCTCTGGCTTGGTGCAACTTCCCTATGTTTAAAAGGTCCATGTTCCACATTTGGACTTACATAGTTGTAAGACATGTGATACCAATTCAGACCTAATCTTCTTTCTCCTCTAATCCTTCAAAGGGCCTCCTATTCAAAAGCCTTGGCTTACAGTCTGCTGCTAAAGCTGTTTAGCATCTGTGTCTGTTTGCATCATCTACTGAGCTAGTCATCAGTGAAAAGCAAGTTATAGTCCAAGATGTCCAGATATGATGGCTGCCTTCTTCCTAAAGCCCCCCCTCCTCCCCCCGGGGATTATAGAAGCTAGCACTAATTAGTGTAACATTTATAAACAGAGTAAAGATTTGAGTGAGTGAGGGGTGAAATTAAAGGTTTTTTAAATTTTTTTTAAACTTTTATTATGAACTGTCTTTATTTTTATTGTGAATTTAGGGCTTGTGAAAGGAGCCAGATTGACAGTCTTGGAGACTGAAAGTATCCATTTAGTCAAAGCATGGTACAATATATGCAGTCACAATGCAAGCGTTTCCTACCCCTTACACACCTGATATGGTAGATCAATATCAATGGAGCAGATCCTGGAACCTGGCAAAATTATATGCAGTGCAAGTCAGGTTGGGGGTGCAAGGGTGGCTTAAAGCTAATGTTTGGATACTGCAGATCCTGTAGCTGCTATGTGCAGGGCCAGTCCTGAGTTGCTGCAACCTGTGAACTGCTCCAATTTATGCAATCAGTAAGTGATCCAAAGTGACTAAAAATGCAGCCTAGGAATTGGCAGAACCTGTGGGGCATCCCAGCCAGTCTCTTTTTGTTCTGACCATAACTTTTTTTCCTTGCTCCACCTGCAGCAGGGAGTAGGGTCGTGCAAGAGCCTCTAAGTGGATTGTCTTGCATCCGAAGAAGTGGGTATTCACCCACGAAAGCTCATGCTGCAAAACGTCTGTTAGTCTATAAGGTGCCACAGGATTCTTTGCTGCTTCTAAGTGGATTGGATCCCACCTGCACTGGGATCTCATAAACTTCAGTCTATATTCAGATTCCCAAACAAAGTGGCTATATGCACCTGAAAATCTGGCCTCGTGTCCTTTCTAGAGAGAGGCAAATATCAAGGTTTTTTTTGTGATAGGGACACCGGCCATGAAGGACTGGAGAGTGATTCCTTCAATGCTTCCCATCTGAAGAGCCATCAGACAGTACTGACATTGTCTCTTCTTATCAAGGTGTGACCAGGAGGTGAAAGGTCTCTTATCCTATTACCAGTCCATGAATCATCTAATCACCTTAGTAATATTGTTCTTCAATAGCTGTTATGTTACAGTGTAACGCTATTGCAAAAAAAGCTAACATTATTCTGGGATATATTAGCAGGAATATTGTAAGCAAGACAGGAGAAATAATTCTTCCGCTCTACTCTGCGCTGATTGGGCCACCACTGGAGTATTGTGTCCAGTTTTGGGCACCACATTTCAGGAAGAATCTGGACAAATTGGAGAGAGTCCAGAGAAGAGTGACAAAAATGATTTAAAGGTCTAGAAAACATGACCTATGAGGGAAGACTGAAAAAAAATTGGGTTAGTTTAGTCTGGAAAAGAGAAGACAGAAGGGGGACATAACAGATTTAAAGTATGTAAAAGGTTGTTACAAGGAGGCGGAAGAGAAATTGTTTTTCTTAACCTCTGAGGATAGGACAAGAAGCAATGGGCTTAAATTGCAGTAAGGGAGGATTAGGTTGGACATTAGGAAAAACTGCCTAACTGTCAGGGTGGTTAAACACTGAATAAATTGCCTACGGAGGTTGTGGAATCTCCATCATTAGAGATTTTTAAGAGCAGGTTAGACAAACACCTGTCAGGGATGGTCTAGATAATACTTAGTCCTGCCATGAGTGCAGGGGACTGGACTAGATGACTTCTCAGGGTATCTTCCAGTTCTATGATTCTACCTGGAAAGAGTTAAAAGAAAACTTTTAAACTGTGCCTGCTGTATGAAGCCTTATGCCTAAAGGCCTCATTGCAAAACAACAGTAAGCCTGATCCACAGCTAGTGTAAATTTGCATAGATCCTCTGAAACTAACACAGTTCAGTGGAACACTGATTTACACCATCTGGGGCTCTGGCCCGTTCTTCACTTGCTACATTAATTGTTGTTAGTGCATGTTTATACAATTCCTCACTTTGCCACAGACTTCCCTTGTGACCTTAGGCAAGTGACTTCATCTCTCTGTGCCTCAGTTCCCCATCTGTACAATGAAGATAATAGAAAACTTCTTTTCTCCCACCTTTTGTCTGTCTTGTCTGTTTAGATTGTAAATTGTTTGTGGCAGGAGCTGTTTCCACAGAGTTTAGCATGATGGGACCCCAGTCTTGCTTGGGGCCTCCAGTCACTAATGTAATACAAATAATATTTATTATTACTATATTCTAAACAATTTTCAGTTAAAATACAGCAATTTTTTGTAGCTCTATGGCACGCCAGTACTGTCTCCATCTGGAGAACACACACTGATGGGCAGTTGGTATTTGATATCACATAGTACAAAGAGATTAATTTCTAATTGTTATACCAACTGACATCTACTCATTAATTTGAAAATTTGTAAATCTGTTAGCTGTCATAATGTTTTTCTTCTTTTTATCACCTGCCCTGATATACAGAAAACCCTAGCTCTAGATTATATCACCAAAGACTAATCATTTTTTCTTCTTATTAACATAAAGTTGGGCAGACTGCCATAAACACCACTCTAAGTGACATGTTTATAGTGTGACTTTAGTGTTCTTAGCAGGAAAGAGTTTAAGTAGAACAAATCATTGTACAGGATGAGCCAGTACTCCTGTGCATTGTGCCTGATTTACATCAAATCAAGGTTATGATAAGTGTGTGCAGTATGTGACAAAGTCAGACCACACAGCCACCAGAGAGTGGTCCTGTTGGGATCCAGGAAGTGGGCAGGGGGAAGCCCGCCCACTGCTAAAGGACCTCCCCCACAGCCTAAGGGGAGGATCCACAGGTCTGTGATTCCACATGATTGCGGGGGACAACTAAAGAGATAATAGGAACAGGAGTGAGGTCATAGGGCTAAACGAAGGGAACCTGACGGGGACACCGAGCAGAGAACCCCAGACAGTTCCCACTGCTCCTCGAAGGTGTCAAGGGAGCCAGCGGATGCCACCAGAGGAACTCTGCCTGGATGCGTGACTGGACAGAGGAGTGGAAATAGGCGTCACAATCGCAGGAAACCCCATCGTCCTCACCCTGGTTTTGTAGATGGCCATTTTGGCCAGGGCTAGGAGGAGGTTGACACACCAGAGAGTGGTGGCAGGCAGCTATATCAGTCCTAGAATGGGAAAGGCCCTTTTCTCCATGACCTGAAAAGAGGTTACCTCAAGTCAATTAGGGACATCTGAGTCCAGTTAAGGGCTGCTTATGACCTTTAAAAAAAAAAAAAAAAAAAAAAACACCCCAACACCCCTTTTCTGGTGGTGGGAGGAGGGGAGAGATGAGAGACAAGCTGTAGCCAGGGTAGTGGCAGCTGGGAATTAAAAAATAAAGCATTGCCTGGATGGAAGGCTGCTCTCCTCCCTATAGGGGAAGCAGCCGAGCTAATGGACTGTTTGGGGAAGGACTGGCACCTAGAGGCCAGCATACCAGAGCAACGCTCCAGAGAGGGGACAGGGAGAGGTATTCCCTTTTTGTGTTATGAACTTGTTTCTTTTTGTTTGACTGAAGAGGATTCTTTGGGCCTATCTTAAGGCCCACCTTGTAAATACTGAAAAAATAAAACCTGAGTGAGGAATAAAAACTTTCTGGGCTGGGACTGATTTATTCCAGGCCCCCACCGCCAGAGGGGGAAATGCTGAGTCCAGTGAGGCAAAAGTGGAGCTTTACCATGTGGTGTCACAAGTGGGATTTGATGCAGTGGATTATCCTGGGGGCAACATAGATTGCTCCTGAGAGTGGATGACATAATGAGGGTGCTGGTGCAGGCTACAGCGGCACAAGAAGAGGCTACCAGAGTGCAGATGGCTGCTGAGTTGGAATCTGTGTGGGTACAAAAAGGGACAAATGAACTGCTGATGAACCAGGCAGCCCAGGACAGAGCCACTATACAGGAGTTAGTGGAACAACTGAAAGCTCTGACAGCTCCTGCATGTGGCCATGATGGGACACAATCCCTGAGGGCCAACTGTTACCTGCAAAAGATGATGGCGGAGGATAACGCTGAGGTGTATTTCCTCATGTTTAAAAGAATAGCCCTACGTGAGGCCTGACCCCGAGGCCAGTGGGCCAGTATCCTTGCCCCTTTCCTGTGTGGGGCGGCCCAGAAGGCCTACTATGATATAGCAGCAAAGGCTGCTACAGACTACTCCCAGTTGACAGCTGAGATCCTGGCAAGATTGGCCATGCCCCCCACGATAATGGCTCAGAGATTCTATGAGTGGAGGTACCAGGAGAACAAAGTGCGAAGGTATCAACTGTTCAGCCTGATCCATCTCACACCGAAGTGGCTTCATTCCATGACCCACTGTTACAGAATTCTTGGTTTTGGACAGATTCATGAGAGGACTACAGCCAGACCTATGAGGGTAGGTTGGCCAAAATGATTCTCTCTCTTATGGTGATTTGGTCACCTTCATGGAGATGCAGTTAATGGTCAGAGACCTTTCTCAGATTACCGGGGAAGAGATGTACTTTCAGGTAAGTTCAGGTAGGACTGTGTTGTGGAGGAGGGATGCTAAAGAGCAGCCTGAGGCCTCAAAGGGACTGGGGGAGCCAGACAGAGAAGGCGAAAGGGTGAGTATCCCAGTATCCCAAGGAATAGGGGGATACCCCAGGCTACGTGTAGATGTTAAGCTTGTGGAGAACTAGGGCATATAACAGCTCCATGTCTTAACATTGAGGAGCCCATGCAGTGCAGTCTGGGTGATTGTGAAGATGTGTGTGGACTAATCAACCTTGTCAGAGTTGCTATGACCCCACATAGATACATGTGGCCAGTTAGAATTAATGGTATAGAGATCATTGCATTAGTAGACTCAGGAATTGCAGTCACACTCGTCTCTGGGAAACTGGTGGGGTGGAACCAGCTGTCTCAAGCCAACCTGTGGATAACCTGTGTACATGGAATAGTTAAGTACTACCCAGCCATTCCTGTAAAAATTGAGGTTCAGGGAAACACAACAGGTGTATTGGAGCGTAAGCTTTTGTGGGTGAATACCCACTTCATCAGACGCATGTAATGGAAATTTCCAGAGGCAGGCTAGAATCAGCCTGGAGATAATGAGGTTAGTTCAATCAGGGAGGATGAGGCCCTCTTCTAGTAGTTGAGGTGTGAACACCAAGGGAGGAGAAACTGCTTTTGTAGTTGGCAAGCCATTCACAGTCTTTGTTTAATCCTGAGCTGATGGTGTCAAATTTGCAAATGAAATGAAGCTCATCAGTTTCTCTTTGAAGTCTGGTCCTGAAGTTTTTTTGCTGTAGTATGGCCACCTTAAAATCTGCTATTGTGTGGCCAGGAAGGTTGAAGTGTTCGCCTACAGGTTTTTGTATATTTACATTCCTAATATCTTTCTTGTGTCCATTTATCCTTTTACGTAAGGACTATCCAGTTTGGCCTATGTACACAGCAGAGGGGCATTGCTGGAACATGATGGCATATATTACATTGGTGGACCTGCAGGTGAATGAACCGGTGATGTTGTAGCTGATCTGGTTAGGTCCTGTGATGGTGTTGCTGGTGTAGATATGTGGACAGAGTTGGCATCGAGGTTTGTTGCATGGATTGGTTCCTGAGTTAGAGTTGCTATGGTGCGGTGTGTGGTTGCTGGTGAGAATACGCTTAAGGTTGGTGGGTTGTCTGTGGGCAAGGACTGGCCTGCCTCCCAAGGTCTGTGAAAGTGAGGGATCATTGTCCAGGATGGGTTGTAGATCACTGATGATGCGTTGGAGTGGTTTAAGCTGGGGACTGTAGGTGATGGCCAGTGGAGTTATTGACAAATCTCTCTGGCAAAGGAGGCCAAAGAGAATGTTGCCTTTTCTACAGCAGGATGCTTATACCAGTACACTGTCTTCCATTTTGGATTATGTGGGGCTTCAGCAACCTACCAAAGACTCAATCTATTATATCCACATGCCAAGTATGCTGCTGCTTACCTGGATGACGTGGCCATACATAGACAAAACTGGGGGATGCATCTAGAAAAGGTGGAAGAAGTACTGCATGCCCAGAGGAATCCAGGTCTCACCACTAATCCATCCAAATGTGCTGTAGTGTTACCGGAAGCCAAATATCTTGGGTACATTGTGGGAGGAAGCATAGTGAAACCCCAACTGAACAAGTTAGTGGTGACACAGAATTGGCCCTGACCATTCTGGAAGAAACAGGTCAAATCATTTCTGGGGATAGTGGGGTATTTTGGTGATTCATTCCCCACTTTGTTACTTGTGATAAGTCTGATAAAGGCCAGAGGCCTAGACATAGTGAAGTGGAGCGATGCAGCTGAAGAAGCTTTTGCAGATCTGAGGACCACAGTAATCCAGTGCTAGTAGCCCCAGACTTTCTCAAATGGTAGGAGAGGAAGAACACCCAGACCTGCTCCCATGTCCATACTATTTTTAGTGCACTAGGTCAAGCTGAGCTAGAGCGGTAGGCTGGGAGTCACATCTCCCACCTGCAGCTTAGACGTATGGTCGGAGGGAACCCACACTCCTACACACCCATCTCCTATGCTGTGTGTAAATCTTGTTTGATGGGATCTGAATCATCAGTACTCCTCTCTACAGTATTGTGCGGTTAGGAAGGAGACTCAGGATATGTCTTCTCTGCAGGTGTAAGCCCACAGCTGGCCCATACTAGCTGGCTTGGGCTTGGGCTTGGGCTAAAGGGTGTTTAATTGCGGTGTAGACATTCGGGCTCAGACTGGAGCGCAGGCTCTAGGACCCTGCAAAATGGGAGGGTGCCAGAGCTCGGGCTGCAGCGTGAGCCTGAATGTCCAGGCTGCTATTAAACAGCCCCACAGCCAGGTGTCTACCTGCAGTGTAGACATATCCTTAGTGGCCAGCAGATTAGAGGGCATCCCCTTCTGTGGTCCTAGCAGAGTCTGCTGGAGCAAACTCCTGTCAATATCCTAGGTTTTTGCCTGGACAGGGCTTCTCTCCAGCAGGGAGCTTTAAAAATAAATAAATACATTCCTGCTCACTTTCACCTAACTGTTTTTTTGTGGGTACAGGGCCACAGAAGATAATGAAACACTGCGTTCTGCTGAGAAGTTTAGAGTTTAAACGGTTAGAATTCCAGGAAATTCAAAGTGAAGGGTGCACTTACACAAGAAGTGACAGAATCATACTCAAATAATCTCCATAAATTTACACATACATGAAATTACTAAAACTCCAATATATAGCCATTAACTGAAAGAGCTTTAAAAGTTCATTCTTTCTTGCAGCTAGAATTAGAGTTTTTATTGTAGAAGCACAAATATCCCTTTTACCAAGCAATGGTTTGTAAAATTATGGGATAGTCTTCTAATGGAAAAAATTGACTTGTCAGTAAAATTATTTGCCGTAACGCCTAGCATCATACTATCATCCATAGTAAGTTACAAATCCATGCAAGCAGCCAAAGCACAATCTCTAGTATAATTTGAGCTGGAATGATCTCAAGCATGTGACTAGCAATGATAATTTTGAACAGTGATATTAATAGTGTGTCTGCATTTAGTAGCTAATACAATTTGATTGTTTAGTGTCAGTTGCCTTTTGTTCCCAACATAAACTCTTCTCCCCTCCCCCCGCCCCCCCCCAACCCCGGTCTATTACACAATAAAAAATATAGTAATTAAGAGTCAATTGCAATGGGGCCAGGATTTCAGTCTAAGGGTATGTCTACACAGCAATAAAAGACACATGGCACTGAGTCCCAGAGCCTGGGTCAGCTGACTCAAGCTTGTGGGGCTTGGGCTGTGGGATTGAAACAGTGTAGCTGTTCAGGCTCAGGATGGAGCCTGGGCTATGAAGAGCCACAAGGTGGGAGGGGCTCAGTGCCCAGGCTCCAGCTCGAGCGTCTACACTGCTGTTTTTAGTTCTATAGCTTGGGTAAGCTGACTTGGGCTCTGGCATTCATTGCCGTGGGTTTTTTTAATTGGTATGTAGATACACACTAAAAGTGTTTCTGAATTCAGTTAAATGTAACTAGCAAGGTGTTTTAAAAAGAACCCATAATATATACAACTTAGATGTGTGTATTAAAAGTTATGGCTAAAAGTTTCAAGCTACAGTGACTAACTTCAGCTCCTAAATCCATATTTAGACACCCCAATAAAATGTTTTTATAGAGATACTGGGCACCTACCAATCCCAATGAAGTCGCTTTAGACTCCAAGGTTTGTAAACTTTGGCTTATATATTTTAAGTGTTTAAGGCCAGTGGAAAATGATAGGTCTTTCCACAATTTTCGTTAATAGCTTATTTTTAAAAATGTAGGTCATTCATATTTTTGTAAAGACTGTCCTCCCTGTTGAAACATCTCAATATTGTACTCTAAGGCAGTCTTGCATAGAGAGAGCTTCAGCCAGAGAATGCTAGCCTCAGCAAATGTATGAAGCTACTATCTACTACCACTATACTTACCTCAATGAGATGCCTTGTTGGAACCATTTAAATGAGAATATTATTAACTAAAGTGATTTAATATTTATTATCCATTTCACTGCTCTGTGATAGTACAGTAACTCCTCACTTAAAGTCGTCCCAGTTAACGTTATGTTGTTACGTTGCTGATCGATTAGGGAACATGCTCGTTTAAAGTTGTGCAAGGCTCCCTTCTAACGTTGTTTGGCAGCCGCCTGCTTTGTCCACTGCTTGCAGGAAGAGCAGCCCGTTGCAGCTAGCTGGTGGGGGCTTGTAACCAGCGTGGACCGGCAGCCCCTCATCAGCTCCCCGCTCCCCTAAGTTCCCTATGCTGCAGCCGCCCAGCAGGCTATCAGCGCAGTTCAGCTGTCCCTCCCCCCACTGCCATGTGTTGCTCCTGCCCTCTGCCTTGGAGCTGCTCCCAGAGACTCCTGCTTGCGTGCAGGGGGGGAAAGAGGGAGGGCCTAATGTCAGGGTGTCCCCCTCCCCCCTGCTCCTGCACCCCACTTACCCCTTCTCCATATAGAGCAGGGAGGGAACACTGACAGAGAGAGACATAGAGAGCTTGGGGCAGCAGCTGCTGTCTCAACTTCCTGATCCACTTAAAAAGACAATGCACTTAAGAGTGGGTCAGCTTACTTAAAGGGGCAGTGTGCATCTCTCTCTCACACACACACACACACACACACACACACACACACACACACACACACACACACACACACACACACACACACACACACACACACACACACACTGTGTGTCTGTCCCTGTCTGCTATGCCTATCCCCTCCCCCGTGTTTGTGCTGCCTTGTGTGAGAGGCTACATTAACAACAATGTGTTAACCCTTGAGGGCTCAGCTAGTTCATCATTTAGGAGTAAGGCATTCCCTGGGAAATATCCCTCCCTCTTCCACCCTCTAACTTCACCACTTCAACCAAGCTTCACAATCATCATAGCTGTGAACAGTATTAAACTGTTTGTTTAAAACGTATACTGGGTGTATATCTATATAATATATAGTTTTTTGTCTGGTGAAAAAAAATTTCCCTGGAACCTAACCTAACCCCCCTATTTACATTAATTCTTATGGGGAAATTGGATTCACTTAACATCATTTCACTTAGTCGCATTTTTCAGGAACATAACTACAACGTTAAGTAAGGAGTTACTGTATTGCATTTATGGTCTTAGAAGCAGTTTCAAACACAAGGTTTATTCAAATGAATGGGCTGCCAGTCCCCTTCATAGAGCAATCTCATTAGATCTCACAAGTTAAGTAAGGGTTTCAGCTTGATGTGCACTTGAGTGGGATGTTGCCAAGGATAAATTAAGGTGATGCAGAAGGTAGTGTTGGAGATTCTATAGCAGGAACTCCTCCCCACTCAACCAATGCACCAAAATGGCATTGGGGGCATTATGGTGCTGGAGGTTCCTTTTTTCCAATGACATGTAGGTCCATTTTGTCACTACGTTTTCATAACAATTCTTGCTGAGTCTGCCCCAGTACTCTGGCCAAATTCTGTCTTGGGTAATTACATTTTCCCTAAACTGTTTGTGATGGCGGTTATCATTATGGCTGCCTTGTTCTGCCCCAGAATCAGCTGCATTTCATTTCTGGATGAAATAATCTCTGTGGGTCTATACTCACTTTAGACACTGTAAAAGTGCTCTGAGGCATCTGAAAGGTGATACATATAATCAGTAAGTATGTAGTGTGACAGACCCAGACCAGTGGGGTACAGGAGTCTGGTAGAGGGCAAATATACTGGTCACAGGATGAGTAGTTTTCTGTTCCCTGAGTGACCAGAGCAGGGGCTGCACTAGAGTAATCAGGAACCTGCTAGAACCAATTCAGGCAGACAAGCTGATCAGAACACCTGCAGCCAATCAAGGCAGGCTAATCAGGGCACCTGGGTTTAAAAAGGAGCTCACTCCAGTCAGGTGAGGAGGAGCCAGAGGAGAGGAAGTGCGTGTGAGGAGCTGGGAGCAAGGGGCACAAGGAGCTGAGAGTGAGAGGGAGTGCTGCTGGAGGACTAAGGAGTACAAGCGTTATCAGACACCAGGAGGAAGGTCCTGTGGTGAGGATAAAGAAGGTGTTTGGAGGAGGCCATGTGGAAGTAGCCCAGGGAGTTATAGCTGTCATGCAGCTGTTAGAGGAGGCACTATAGACAGCTGCAATCCACAGGGCCCTGGGCTGGAACCCGGAGTAGAGGGCGGGCCCGGGTTCCCCCCAAACCTCCCAACTCCTGATCAGACACAGGAGTTGACCCAGACTGTGGGGAAGATCACTGAGGTGAGCAAATCTGCCAATAAGCGCAGGACCCACCAAGGTAGAGGAGGAACTTTGTCTCAGTAGGAAGTAGGGCTAATAAAACACAAATTATCCAAACTTTTTTCAATTAAAACAGGCTTTTCAAAGTAAACTAACAACATTTTTCATTTCATAGCAGATTTTTTCATTTCACTGCAGTTTTTAAAATCCCCAAGTTGTAGTTTTCTTGCTACTTTCTCTCCCTTTTTTACTTTTACCCCCCCCCCCACTAGATAATGATGGGGGGAGAGGAGTAAAAGTGAAAAAGGTTTAGGGGAAGTAAAAATGGGGTAGAAAAGGAGTCAGAGGGACAAAAAGACTCCAAAAGTAAATTTGGGGGAGGGGGGAAGATGCAGAATAAAAATATTTTGTTTAGTTTATTTTCATTAAAATGAAAAGAATATTTTGCTGTATCCAAATATTTTTGTAACAGAATTTAATTTATATTTTTAACCAGCCTTACTAGAAAGATACCTGGTACATATCAAGGCACATTTGAGGCTGTGCTGTGTTTAGCCCTCTTAACTCTGACTGGTAGGTCTTTATGTTCAAGTGCACACACTTAAAAAATATTTTATGGATATCCAAGAATCCTGTTGACAAAACAGTAGCAAAAAGACTGTAGAGACTGAAGCAGATGGTGACAGCTTTTCTTTACATTGTTGTATGTTAATTTAATTAGGCATAGGTCAAAGAAAGCTTTGTATTTATCTATGGCTCCCCCCAGGCTTATGCATGTCATACTTCTGATGCAGGGCATTCAGAGCTCCAGATACTCCATTACTATATATTTCTAAGTATATAATGGATTGCCTTCAGTTGGCTGTTGTTGCGTTGTAAAAGAGTAGAATGTAGCTCCATGAATTTATTTGTAAGGGTTGTTGGCAGGAAGAAGGGAGGGAATTGTTTAATCACTCTGACGCTGTCATGGTTTTTATTGTGGATATTCATTGTTCATAAATAATTAATGTTCATGTGAAATAACTTAAAATGAGATTTTGTGATGAACAAAATTTTCAATCTTCTCTTTTTGTGTTTTAATGGATCAGTGGATCTTCCGCCTCCCCAAAACCTAAATTTGTTGTTTAGAAAGATTGTGGTGATACTGTACAGAAGTAATCAAATCCCCTGCCGAGTTCAGTTCTTTATTGCAGTGAAAGAATGCCCTGATGGCAGATCATCTCCGTTGCAACTTTGCAGCAGTAGATGGCATTAACTGTTTGCTCTAAAACAGGAGCTGACAGTGAGGTTTAGCCACAACCACCATTACAGAAAATCAATTCTGTATCAACTCACTAGCTTTCAGCAACCAAGAAAGTCAGACCACACTGCAGTAAAAATCAGGGAGTTCATGGAAAAACATATGGGCACATTCCAGCAAAATATATCTCTGGTCTTCTGAACCACGCAAGTTGTGAAAGGTTGCAGCTGCTGGGTCTGTGGCAGTCAATTACTTGGAAACAGGCAGTCAGCAGTAGAAGCCAGAAAAGAACAAATAAAACTATGTCTATGCATTGTGGGGCTTTCTAGGGAAAATAACTTGCGCAAAGGAGTTCCCAACCTTGCGTGTGTTAATAGTCCCTATACTTGGTTGACCTGTCAAACTTTCTCTGCATCTGTTCAGCCTTCAGAAGCGAGTCCAGCCATAAAGTAACCCTCACTTTGTAGATTCAAATAGGAAAGTTGAGGTTCCTAGTTCAATGTCTAGGCCATAAAAGCAGGTGGAAGAGGAAACAAACTGATTATCATTGAGGGGGTTCACTCCCCTTCTTGTAATTGTTGCTTGTTTGGCAGCTGGAGGATGAAGTAATCTTTGGGCTACATAATCTATCATGGACTTCTGCTCCAGATATGGACTGGCTACAGAACTTGTTCATACACACCAGTTGTGTTCATCATAAGCTCTTTTAATGCTCTACCAGGTGTGGCTAAGGTTTGTTTAAATAAGATATTCTACATGTAGCACCAGCTAGTGGCTGAACAGTATAATTCAACGATGACAGAGCCAATTCAGTCAGTGTGGATGTGGTCCATTCCCAATAATTGATGAGGAGGTATCAATACCAAGAGAGGGAAAATTGCTTACAGACAGCCCCCCAACCTGAAGCAAATACTCACCAGCAACTACACCACAGAAACACTAACCCAGGAACCAATCCCTGTAACAAACCCCATTGCCTACTCTACTCTAGCGACACCATCAGAGGACCCAACCAATCAGCCACACCATCAGGGGCACATTCTCCTGCACATCTACTAATGTGATATGTACCATCATGTGCCAGCAGTACTCCTCTGCCATGTACATTGGCCAAACTGGACAGTCTCTACGTAAAAGAATAAATGGACACAAATCAAACATCAGGAATGGTAACATACAAAAGTCAGTAGGAGAACACTTCAGTCTCCCTGGACAATCTATAACAGATTTAAAAGTAGCCATACTTCAACAAAAAAACTTCAAAAACATACTTCAAAGAGAAACTGCAGAACTACAATTCATTTGCAAACTTAACACCATTAATTTGGGCTTCAACAGGGACTGGGAATGGCTGGCTCACTACAAAAGCAATTTTCCCTCTCTTGGTATTGACACCTCCTCATCAATTACTGGGAGTGGACCACGTCCACCCTGACTGAATTGGCCTTGTCATCACTGATTCTCCACTTGTAAGGTAACTCCCTTCTCTTTATGTGCCAGTATATTTGTGCTTGTATCTGTAATTGTCACTCCATGCATCTGAAGAAATGTATTTTTACCTATGAAAGCTTATGCCCAAATAAATCAGTTAGTCTTTAAGGTGCCACCGGACTCCCCATTGTTTTTATAGATACAGAGTAACAAGGCTACCCATTTGATACTTGAGTATAATTCAATTTCACATTCCATCTCCCCGTTTAAGTTCTACATTCCCAAAATTTACAATATTTACATATCACACTGTCTTTGAAGTTCAGTACGTATCAGTCTGTTAAGTGTCTCTGAATCATAATGCTTTCCTAATTACATGACCCAAAAGCATAACAGTTTGGTTCATTGGCTATCCATTAGTTGCAATAACTGGCTACATTTGGTGTAGAATCCTTGAGTCGTCATCTTGTTCTGCATCTGCCATCTGTAGAGTATGCTCTGTTGATCTCTCTGAGGAACAAACTGAAGATGTTTACAGTTTTTGTTGAACTCTCTGCTGTCAGTCTCGATCACGTTTGATTTAGGTGCTGAATTCATTTTCTTTGAAACTTGCAGTTGTCCATCCTTTTTCTTCATCCGATTTGAAATGAACATCGTCTCCAGGTTCTAGACCCAGCAGTTACCTAATTGAGTGACCTCTGTTGTAAAAGTATTAAGCTCTTTTAGCCTTTAGTTGAATTTTTGGCTATTCTCTTCATGTCTGTCCACTTTGGAGACAAATTATTTTCCAAAGTTGGAATGGTAATTCTGAGTTGTCTTTCCATTAGGAGTTGTGTGGGACTATATCGAGTAGTTGTGCTTGGTGCTGATCTGTAACTCAGAAGAGCAAGGAATGGACCTTCCTGCTGTAGGATTTTCTTGACTGTCTGTACAACTCTCTCAGCCTCTCCATATTAACCACAAGATAATGGACTGCTAGTAATATGATAATCATATTTCATTTGAAATGACTTAAATTCTGCTGCAGTGAGAAAAAGTGCATTTCAGTTTCTTGATAACACTGTGACATGTTATATCTTTCAAGTACATTATTTCTATATTCCTGAAAAAATAGTCCATGGCGACAAGATAATGATGTCCTCTGAATTTGCATAAGTCTGCAGCTAGTCTCTTCCAAGGTCTGTCTGATAGAGGTGTTGTTGTTAAATGTACTTTGTGTCACGTTGCTTTGTTAGTTATGAGGTATTCACATAAGAACTTTACATCCTTGCTGATGTAGGGACACCGCACTGACTGGTTGGCCCATTCATGGCATTTAGTTAATTTCTGATGTCCTTCAGTGGATGAGGTTTAAGATTTCTCCTCTCGTTTAATTTAGAATTACGATCCAGTTATCTTTATTTGTGAGTCCATTTGACTTGCTTAATTGTCCATGCACTGCAAAGTAGTCTCTTGTCACTTCCTTAGTGTCCTTTAGCTACATGGGCCAGCCGTCCCTAATGTAACTTAGAGCTGCCACGTTTGTCAAGGCTGCTTTTTGTGGCTGGTGTAATCTCTTTTCTGACACTGGTCCGTTTGTGTCTACAGCATCTAAATATGCTTTTACATTATTTTCAAGCTCAGTGACCGAGTGTCTGTTACTACCAGATTTTTCCTAGGAACATATTTTGCAATTGGGTTAAATCCCATAAACTTTAGCAATGGACACTGGCATCTCAGCAGTGCTTGATCAGGTTTTCTCCATTGATACGAGGGTTGCAAATGGTTTATGGTCTGTTTTCAGTGTAAATGAATCCAGTTCACTCAGATATCTGTAAAAGTTCTCACGTGCCCATACGCTTGCCAGGCACACTTTTTTAATCTGTGCATATCATTTTTCTGCTTCTGAGTGTGTGAGAGAGCAAAATGCACCTGGCTTCCACTGAGAGCCATACAGTACACTGCCTAGGCCGTAGCTGCTTGGCTCCGCACTGATCATTGTGGGTCTGTTCACATCTCAACAGCTCAAATTATCCAGTACTGTGACGTTTTAAAAAAAAAAAAAAAAAAAAAAAAAACTTTTTGAAGGTAATTTGCTTGATTTGGCCCCCACAGCCAAAATATGTTTGAATTTAATAGTTTACTCAGTGGTTTTATCATCATAGAATGGTCTTGTAGTACCGACTAAGGTAGTTTACCATCCCCAGTATATGTCTCAGTTCTGATACATAGTTGATATATTCAATTTTCAAATTGCTTTACTCTCTCAGGGTTAGGATTGATTCCATCTTTCTTTATTTTCTCTCCCAAAAAACTCAGTTGGGAGTAGGTGGAAAATTCATTTTTCCTTGTTTCGCTTCAGTCCAGACTGACTGGCCTTTTTTCCATTGAATATTGTTCATGAAAACTACAACTTTATTCTGTTCCTTAACAGTTCTGCTATCTTTCCTTGAAAATTTTGAGGCGCACTGGAAATCCCAAATCTCACAAAGGGTGTGAAAATGTAATCAGTTTAGCATTTTTTGAGGAAGGGGCTAACAGAATTTGCCTGAATCCACTCCAGGCATCCATCTTGGAGAATACTGTACCTCCTTCCTCTTTGGGGAAAAGGTCATCTAATGGTGGGAGGAAATACTGTTCTCTCACCTATGCTTCATTAAGGCCTTTTTTTAAGATCCACAATGATTTTGTATTTTGCCAGTTTTCTTTATAACTTGTACCATTGGGGAACACCATGCTTTTGGCTCAGAGATTTTCTCGATTAGGCCAATTTGCTCCACTTTCATTAACTCAGTTTCCACTTTATGAAGTAATGGGATAGGAATCTCACAGCATGTGTGTACACTGTATGGTTCAGCATTGTCTCTTAATGTTATTTGTACTGGATTTCCTTTCAAAAATCTAATATAAAAAATATTCTGTCAAGTTCTTCCGCTTTTCTCACTAGGCTCATGATGGCCGGGACAGGGGATGCCAGGGGGTCATTGTTCCATCACAATTAAGTGGGAGGGCTATGCTCTCCCACTTTTTGGCTGTAGAGGTGAGCGATGGGGGGAGAGGGCGGAGAGGAACAAGTGGGTGGGAGGTCTTGGGGGAAGGCGTGGTGTGAGGGCGGGGCCTCGGGGAAAGTGTGAGGTGAGGGAGTGTCCTGGGGGGGGGGCACAGTTCAGGTGCCTGTGCCTTCCCCACTTTTAGGGCACTTCCGCCACTCCTGATGATAGCTACCACACTGCAGCTGAGAAGGCTGTTGGTCTGTGGTCCTTTGATCACACTCTCTGAATGCATAGCTTTTGTCTTTGTAAGTTGTTTCTGTGATGAACTGGCCTAAGCAATTCAGAATATATCCAGGGCTAGTCCAGTTTACTTCAGCTTTGGGAGGGTTGAAGGGGATTGTAAATCCCTTCTGAGATGATTGTGACGTCAGCTCCTGAGTCAATTTTAAAGTCAATAGTCTTGCCATAAATAGTCTGTTTCATTCTGCAGGTAGGTTCTGTGTCTTCACACATGATAGAGACCAGAAATAATGACTCTTAATTGTCTGTAATACAGTTTTCAACTCCCAGACTGCTTTGGTGTGGCAAACAGCAAATTGTCCATATTACATCATTTATTACACTATGCACCTCTGGCTGGCTATGCATCATCTCTTAGGATACGACTTTTTTCCACAGCTTGTGCACCTAGGCTGGAATTTGTCCCCCTCAGCCTGGCAATTCTCTCTCCGTGCCTCAAGGGTTTTATGGTAATGGCTTTTAGCATTTATGCTGCATCTGTCAACATCTTCTAAGCTAGTATCTTGTTTTGAAAGTTTGGGAAGTTGCTCTTGGTTTTGCTGTCTCACCAGCCCAGACTGCTTTGCTATTTGAATAGCTGTGACTAGGGTTACATCTCTCTTCAGTTGTAGTTGTGAAAGGTTTTTATGTTAACCCAATAAACAACCTGTCTGATATTTTCAAGTTTAGCATTCCCAAAATCACAGTTTTCAGTCAATCTATGTAGAACTCTTATAAAACATTCAACATTTTCCACTGGTTCTTGAATTCTCTGGTGAAAACATGCTTTTTCATAAATACCATTTCTCAAACCTAGCTGTTTGACTGTCAACAGTAATATCATCTTTGTGACTGTCCTGAGTAAAGTCAAAAGATTCTGCTTGCTTCCCCTAGCATAAATTAAAGATGATACCTGCATATCTCCAATTTCCTTGTGGATTTGTTTGCAATTCAAAGCTGTGCAAAGTACTACCTCTAGTCTGTCCATTATGAAGGTTTGTCAAAGCTGACAAAGCTCTGAGGCATTGAAGAGTGGCATGTTGATGAGATCTTGCAACCTTTGTTGCTATTTTTCCTTCTGTTTGTTCTCACAGCTTGCTCATATACATGAGATATGTTCATCATAATATCTTTTAACACTCTGCCAGGTATAGCTAAGGTTTATTTAAATAAGGTCTCTTACAGCATCACCTAGTGGCTGAACAGTATAATACAGTTGACCATTCCCTTACCTAACTCTTCCTTTTCTCCCAACTCTGAAGTGTAACCATCAGCCCAAGAGCCTGATCTCTTCAGACTGCAGATCTTTAAGAATTCTTCATCACCTCACTTCGTCATTCAGGCCCTGAGTCAGGAAAGTATATCTATCCAGGACATGAAGTCAATGAGATCTAAGCACAAATTTAAAATTAAGCATGGGTGTAAATGCTTCCCCAAGTTGGCGCTTGAGTTAGACCCCGAGTTAGGAAAGAACTCTTGCTGTGTGTCAGGAGAGTTCTCTGACATTATTTCCAAGCGCGTCTTAACTGTATGCAGCAGTGACAATATAGCTGTGTGTAAAAGCATTAATAGAGTACAGCCTATGACTGCTAGAGAGGAATTAATCCTGTACCCAGAATACATTGCACTTCCTCCCCCACTTCTGCCATAGCCATGGAGTTCCTGTAGACTTGCTGGGGTTTCCTCCAGCCACATACAGGTAAGGCTCTGGAATACTTGAAAATGCAAGTAATTGTTCAACTGCCAGCTTTAGGCAGGCAAATTTAGTCAAGGCTTTGGAGCTGTGCTCTGGCTCCGTTCCAGCTCCAGGCAAAAACCTGCAGCTCCACTGCTCCAGAGCTGCTCCGTGCTCCAGCTCTGGGCTCCGCTCCAAAGCCCTGAATTTAGTTCTTGCTTTGGGGCATCCTGTGGCATACTTTGTGCCCCATGTGTGGCCCCCCTGTCATTGAATATCTGACCCTATTAAATCTATGCAGGAAGACACCAGTGTCATTACCATGAGATGAATAAAGAATCACAACTTTTCTGGAACTACTTTTCATATTCATTATACTTTCAATAGAGGGAACATACTTTTGCTTTTCTGCAGGAATGTGTAAGCTGATACTGATCATTGGAATGCTGCTGGCTCTCTCGCCCAGTGTTTCACTTTTGGTTCTTTGGACTCTTGAGATGGGCAGACCCTTGTCTGTCAGTTTTCAGAATCCCAAATTCAGAAGGGGGAGGTAGCAAGGGCCCAGTTGAGATTGTGACTCCTCTCAGTTTCAAACGGCGTGGTGGTGGTGGGGGAGAGAGAGCGATTTATGATGTTTGGCCAAACCTCATTGGTTGGGATTTTGTGTAGGAAAATTAAAACCAGGGATGGCTCGGATCTCTCTCTCTTCTTGATTGGATACCCCTCGTAAGTTTGTTTGCGGTCCAGTAAATGGCTGTGATTGTGACCCACTGCTAATGTAAACCATTGCAAAGAGCCCTACTTGCTTCTGTTCTTTAACAGACTTGTCCTTCCCTTTATGATTTTTTTCTTGTATTATTGTATCTGCATGTTGCTTCCTTTGAGCTATACAGGCTACAGTTAGGGTAAGGCTGTTCTAAAGATGCTTTAAAATCTGCTTGGTTGATTTATGCAGTGCCTAGCTGTGCACACAAATGAGTGAGAGAACTTCCTAATAAGCTTATTTATAATAAACTCCTATTATAGATTGCCTATGTAAATACTCATGATTAATGTGTACAATGTTTCAGTGCTATTACTTCTGAAAAAAATCCTCTTTGTTGTGTACATTTATCAAAACAGAATTTGTGTGAGTGACAAAAGTGTGTGTGCGTGCATGAATATAGCAGATTTCAGTAATGCTGCTATGAATATTTTAGTGCAGAAGTTGCATGCGCAGTTTAACAAATCAACAGGGAATCTCTTCACTTTGAACAGTTTATAAAAATCTATCCAAAGACTTTTGTCCATGTAATGAGCTATCTGGCCAGTCAGTAAATCATGAGGAAAATGCAGACTGTCACCAAAGGATTTACTGGGGTGGCCTAGTTGTGTTGGTCCCAGAATATGAGAGCGCCAAGGTAGAGAGGCAATATCTTTTATTGGACTAAATTCTATTGGTGAAAGGTGCAGGGTTTTTTGAGCTACAAAAGTAAAACACCATATCACTCATAAGCAAACACTTTTCATGAAGTGATCACTGCATATCTGATCTTGCAATACTTGTCCTCAAGGGAAACCAGAACAACACCTTCAAAAGGTGAGCCTGGTAACTTAAATTCATAATTCTGTTAAACACCAAAAGTTCAGGGCTTAACAGGGCTATACACTGATTTTATAGCTTATTACAACAATTTGTAACATACCACAATGCCTGTTATCTTTAATTGTCCGCTTCAAAACATATATGTATAACAGTCTAACCCCCCAATTGCTCACTTTAGGTAGCTGCCTGCAACATGTTACCCTTTCTGCTTAACAGACTGTTCCAACTTATATGTATTTCAGACACTCTGCTTCCTTCCCCAGACCCCAAGAAGAGCTCTGTGTCGCTTTTAACCTTGTACCTTCCACTAACAGAAGTTGGTTCAATACCTCACCCATCATCTCCTCTTGTAGCTCTTATTGCACACCGAGAAGAGCCCGAAAGACGTTTGAGAGGTACCACCTAGTAGTGGAGATTTTTGGGAAATGGGAGACAGAGAAGGCTTCCGGGTGTTGTGAGGTCCTGGAGGCAGGCTGCTGTGAGTTTAAGTTGGACTAATGGGAGGGTCATTGAGGCAGGGAGGAAAAGGGGTTGAGATCACAAAGGGGAGAGATTTCAGTGAAGAGATCTTGTATGGCAGGGCAGAGAGTGACTATAAGAATGAAGAGAGACCAGGGGAAATTCTCTCCGAAAAGAGAAATCCAAGGGTGTGTGCCCAGGATGATTGAAGGAGAGACTGGAGAAAAGTAAGAAGGATGGTAGAAGGAAGGCAGCAGAGACAAGATAGGAGGAAATGTTCAGTGCAGAAAGTGTTGAAGCCACGACAGGAAGAGAATTAGGTCCTCTTGATGTTCTAAACTCTGGTCTTGCAGTGTAGACGGGACCAAGCCATGTTCCCAAACTGTGCTGTACCCTTGAATTTTTTGCAGGGTTCTAGCATGATTTAAGAGCACAGATCAAATATAGTTTTAAACCTATCTACCAAACCATATTTTAACAGCGATGGGGCACTACTGTATTGTGATCCCCAACACTGTAGATTCCACTGTGGAGATGGGAGCACAGGAGGAGGAAGGCTGGAAAAGAAAAATTAGAGGAAAAAGGTGATGACAGGAAAGAAAATAGAACCAAAAATAGAATAAATATTTCTACGCACTTTGGGCCTGATTTTCAGAAAGCATTCATGCAAAGTCTTGAGTACATGAGTGCCACAACTCTTTAAGCATTAACACCTGTGTGGTTAGTTGACTGACTCTGTTCGCTACCAGTGCAGCTATCAGTGCTTGTATAGTACATACACAGTTGTTGCGCTCTCAAATTGCCATGTGCACAGAAGAATGCTACACTAAGGCCTCTTTGAAAATTAGGCACCAAATGTTTCTATATGCATCAAATGGGAAATGTGAGGGCATTTGGAACCCTGGTTTCACAGTGTTTAGTGTGCACTAACTGCTGTCACAGAACCTAACCTTTCATACTGTAATACTTCCCTAGTAGAGAATTCCAGATATCTACTTTCTTTATAATTTAAAATAAAAGTCTGAAAATATTTGTACATCTTCTATAATGCAGGACATTGCTTCTGGTGTTTCAAAATAGTCTGGATGAAAGAATGCCTGGAAACATCCATTTTTGTTTTGTATTTTCTAGAATCTGAATATTTTCATCTACAGCCTGTGCTGTAGCCTGTCTTAGATAAGAATGAGGTGTCAATCAGACCTGAGCTTTCTAGCCTTGTCCCTTAATCACTGACTTCCACTTTCTGATGATCTTGGGGTAGATTCTGACTTTTAATAAACATCCTTATGTTTGGAATGTTTTTAACAGCAATGTCATCTTCAAGAAAAAATTTCAATAGAATAGCTATTGGAAAGAAATAAGTGATTGGGTGTAGCCTCTAAAATCTCTACTTTTGAAGGGAATGAAGCTTCATATGGGAAATTATTAGAGATGAAAGGCAGGTTTCTACTGCTGCCTTCAACTAGATTTAACATTTTATCCAATTTGAAGGGTTCGCCTCTTTCTGACAGTCAGTATCTGCCTTCAATCACTTCCTGTCAACACAGTTTTATTTAGGATGAATAAATATGACATAATTAGCTAAAAAGAGTCCCATAATTACAGGTGTAGAGTTTTTTTTTTATTTGCTAAGACTGCGTGCCTAAGGAAAATGACACAACATGCCAGGAGTGTTTAAAATGTGAAATCTAAATTTATCAATGTGATTATTTAGCAGTGATTAGAGTATTTTGACTTTGTCCCAATTTTCTTTGACAGTTCTGGTGCCTGTAGCATTAGCCAGAGATGCAGATGCTTTTAGCTGTAGTTGTTGTCAAAGGCATTCTAAGAGCAGTTGCTATACTATTTTGGCTACTGATTCCCTCAGAGAATCTTATCTTTACAGCTGGATTATTTTGTCCTGCTGTTGGTACATTTTTACCTAGAACACTGTTCTTAATACAACAGAATTCAGCTAGTGTGGCAACGCAAATCCTCAAAGGGTGTAAAATGTTTTCCAGAAACCACACAAATTCCATTAAGCAGCTTCCATTTCTAAATGCTTTAGCCTCCTTTCAGGTGTTAAAGTGGCCTTTATAGTAAAGGGTCTGCCAGGACTTCCATTACAAATTACTGTTTTTCACGTTAGAAATCAGACATAAAATATTGATGCAGCTTAAAACTTGCATACCAGGATTAAGTCTGAGGACAATAAGGAAACAATGTTTTCTGGGCATTCTGATTGGGAACAATTTAGACATTACATTGTTTTTAGAAATTGGTTAGTGCCTCTGTACCATGTGCTTTAATAAAAATGTCACTTTTTGCTAAGGGACTACACAATTTATACTTTTCTCAAAGAACTGAGCAGGCCTCCCTGTGTATCTTGAAAAATAAGTGGTATGCTTGTGCTTAAAAGGAGGATGGCGCCCTCTGAATTAGCATTCAAAGCACCTGGTTTGACCTAGCAGAGCATGTGTCCCATGAAATTGTTTGCATTTCTGTGGTGCTTTCCAGATGAGGATCTCAAAGTCTTTTATTAAGAACTTCAGGCAAATCATCTTATGAAACTGCAATAGTGACTTCACAGTTATAATTGCAAAGTTAGTCATTTTCCAGTGTAAACCGGATCCTAACCCTACTCACTCAACTTTCTGAAAAAGCTCCTTTCCACCTCATGTTATTTCTGAGAGTAGGGTTTTCTGAGGGGAAGGATTTTGGGGGGCAGGAGGGGGGGAAAATCTTGATGTTGATTGGATGGGTAATCAGGGTGGTCCACTACAAAAGTGATTTTTCCTCCTGTTGATAATAGCCCACTTTAACTGAATTGTCTCGTTAGAACTGACCCCCCCACACACTTGGTAAGGCAACTCCCATCTTTTCATGTACTGTGTATATATATTTTCCTACTGTATTTTCCACTCCATGCATCTGATGAAGTGGGTTTTAGCCCACGAAAGCTTATGCCCAAATACATTTGTTAGTCTCTAAAGTGCCACAAGTACTACTTGTTGTTTTTACTATTTACAGTGTTTTTCTTTTAGCAACAGCATTTGACACATCCACAGCTCCACTCCGTACCAACCCTATTAGCTATGGTGCCTTGGATAAAGACAGTCCTCGGGAGGAGGAAATACAACACTCAAAGCAATTTTATAACAACATCTTTGCTTCTGGGGAAAAATAATTTAAAAAGAGTTCTAACCTCAGTCAGGCCTTGATTCAGCAAAGCACTTCAGCGCTTGCTTAAATTCCATTCATCTAATTGAACATAAGAACATGTTGAAATGCTTTCATGATTGGGGCCTTAATCTCTATGCCAGGCCTGCACAACTCGTAAAGCGGCGAGGGCCACATTACTCCAAAGAAAACAGCTGAGGGCCGAAACCTCCCGGCCCTGCAGAAACACCCCGCCCCAGGGACGCCCAGCCCTGCGGAAACAAATCCTCCTTCCCCTGCGCCGCCCCCACCAACACAGCTGTGTGCCAAAAAGGAAGGTTGGGGGCAGGGAGGTGATACTTGATTTTAAATCAACCAGGGGCCAGCTGAAGAGGTGGCTGGGAGCCCTCAGGGTCAGATTAAAGGGCCCGGGGCTCCGGTGGCTGGGGGAACCTGGCAGGGCTGGCTCTAGGTTTTTTGCTGCCCCAAGCAAAAAAAAATTTGGCTGCCCCCTGTCCCAGCCCTGGGCTCCCCCCTGCACCTCCCTGCTGGCCCAGTCCTGGGCTCTCCCCCCCACCCACCCACACCCCCCTGCCATCCCAGCGCTGGGCTTCCCCCTTTCCTCCCCATCAGTGCCCTCCCCTCCACCCCTCTGCTGCCTCAGCCCTGGGCTGCCCCCCACCAGTGTCCCCCCCCCACACACACCTCCTGCCGCCCCAGCCCTGGGTCACTGGTAACACTCCCAGGGCAGGTCATTCAGCAGGAATTTTGGATGTGCACAAAACACAGACAGGATTGGTACCCATATGGTTACAGAGCTGCAGTAAAGTGGAACAATTTTCAGCTTGTGGGATTGGAGGATATCTGGATGCATATTATAAGACTGTCCTCCATAAATGAGGAAAAGTTGAGGTGCTTTATTATTCTTTTGTTCCACTCTTTCTTTCTATGGGGAATTTGCCAATGCAATATCACTGTCTTCCTTTTAAACAAACAAAAAGGCAATGGCTGTTGAAAATAGCAATTCCAGTCCTAATAAGCATTTCTTGCTCAATTTTATCCTACTTTTTCTACGGCAAGTTGCAGTGGATCAGTATATTTGATTTGGGAGAAATGAAGTAAAAGCTGCCCAAACTGAGCTTGAGCACTCCTGAATTTTGAGGTGTTCAAATCTGGAAGGCAGGTGCAGGGGGGGCTGTGGGCTCCATGGGGGAGCATGGCAGCAACGTGTCTGGAGCTGCATGGAGCCAGACACGCTGGTCTGAGTGGCACGGTAAGGTGGCTGGGGGTGGGAGAAGGGGTAGGGGGTCCCGGGGGGGCAGTCAAGGGACAGGGAGCGGGGGGGTTGGATGAGGCGGAGGTTCAGGGGGGCAGTCAGGGGACAGGCAGCAGTTGGATAGGCATGGGAGTCTCAGGGGTTCATCAGGGGACAGGTAGGGGGTGGGGTCCTGGGAGGAAGTTGGGGGGGGTATCAGGAAGGGGCAGTTGGGGACAAGGAGTAGCGGCATTTAGATAAGGGGTGGGGATCCTGGGGGGCAGTTGGGGCAGGGGTCCGGGGAGGGGGCAATCAGCGGCCGCGGGCCGGGATTCAAAGGACTCTGAGCTGCCCACAGCCGTGGGGAGCCCTGAGCCCTTTAAATCCCAGCCGGCCCCGCCGCCGGAGCCGTGGCCATGATTCAAAGGGCTCTGGGCTGCCCGCAGCCGTGGGGAGCTCTGAGCCCTTTAAATCCCAGCTGTGGCTGGGAATCTCTGCGGGCAGCCCAGAGCCCTCTGATTCCCGGCCCCGGCTGGGATTTAAAGGGCTCTGGGCTCCCAGCTCTGGGCTGCCCGCAGAGAGCCATGTGCGGGGGATTTAGAATCCCCTGGCGGGCCGCGCAGTGAGGCTCCGCGGGCCGTATGTTGTGCAGGCCTGCTCTATGCCTACCAGTAAGTTTGGAGGAAAGGAGTCAGGATTCTAAGAGACCAGAGCAGATTCTGTATCATACATAACCTACTAAATAGTGTGGGCTTTTTTGTTTTAATCAGTTAAGTTGTTCTAGTTTTAGGGCTCTCCCCTAAAATATTGAATAAAAATTAAGTAAATAACTAAAATTCATAATTATCGAGACACCTTCATCCAAGACCCAGGAACTTGCAATATCACTTAGGATGTTATAATCCAAAGGGAACTGACATATCACTGAGTGATTGCATTGTGATTGTGTGACACCCAAATTGTGAGGGTTTCTCAAAACAGCATATAAAACCAGCTTCCTCCTTCAGTAATGGTTTAAGAAATGGGTGGAATCAGTGTGGAGGGGACAAGGTAGACTGATTTTTAAATCTGAGTGATTTAAATCACTGATTTTAATAATGATTTAAATTAGTGAACAGAAAACCTTTATTTGCATTATCAATTTTAATCTTGTTTGCATTTGTACTTTAATTTCTTAAAGGGTTGATTCTTATTCATTGGTAGCCATTAAAACATGTTGATTTATGAACAAATATAGCCTTCATTCAAAATTTGGTACTTTTTTGCTAACCAGGAAGATGCACTATAGCTATACATGTTTATTTAAGCAATTATTTAGCTCTGACGAAGTGGGTATTCACCCACGAAAGCTTATGCTCCAATACGTCTGTTAGTCTATAAGGTGCCACAGGATACTCTGTTGCTTTATACTCATGTGATTAATTTTATGCATTCAAGTAATACACTGACTTCAGTGGCACTACCTACACGTATAAAGTTACTGGTACCACTCACAATAGTAAGCAGTAAATATTAGCATGATCAGATCCTCAGTGAGAAAGTGTGACACAGGGATGAATCACATTGGGCAAAGGGGAACAAGTCCAAGAAGAGGAAGTTTACTCCCCCCTGGAATGACAGTCCCATATTCCCTTGGAGCATGTGATTCTCACGTTGGAACCATACTGATAGATGTCTATCTTCCATATATTTTTGCAGTACTAATATATTTGTACAATAATTTATAGCTGCTGCTTCTCATTTAGGCCATGTCTACCCTAGCACTTACGTTGGCAAAACTTGTGTCGCTCAGGGGTGAAAAAACACCCCTCCTGAGCAACATATGTTTCGCCAACATAAGTGATAGTTTGCACAGCGCTATGTTGGCATGTGAGCTTCTCCCGCTGACATAGCTACTGCCACTCATTGGGGGTGGTTTAATTATGTCAACAGAAGAGCTCTCTCTCTCCTGTCAGCATAGAGCAGCTACATGAGAGATCTGACAGTGGCACAACTACATTGGCCTGTTTCATGCTTGTATTAGGTAATCGTTGGTGGAAGTGGTCTAGAAATTCACTTTTATTACTGTTGAACAGAAGAATAGTTTGAAGATAAATGGAGTGGCTGGCAATGTAATTATACAAATAAATTGAGCTTTTAATTGTTGCTAGAAGGAGATTTTGTAGAAACAATTTAATTAGACGAGTAAAATGGAAATTTTTAGGTTTTTTTGTCACTTTCCCTCATTTTATTTACCCCTCTTTTCTGGTGCACTAATCTGAGTTTTATGAAAATCAGCCTGGAGAGTCTGGGGAGTCATTTCTAGTTTCCTGTAGTTCTAGTGTTGCCTAAGAGAAAGCAAACATAGCTTTCAGATAAACATTAAAGTACCGGCTGTTCTCTCCCCCTCCCCCACTGGAATTTTACATTTCCATAATACTTGCCTTTGGAGATAATTTTACAAAGAAAAAAATATATAATATGGAAATATTTCAGAACAGGTTTACAATAATTAAATTACAGGAAATACAAATACTAGCTTTCATATCTCAGTAATTGCTCCAGATGCCTGATGTGTTGGAGAAAAGGAGGTGCTAGCAGGTTGCTAAGTCTCCCTAGAACAGTAATGTGCCTGGGGTGCCATGGGGCTGGGAGATGCATTGCTCTTAGCCAGGCAGCAGAAGGCCTGAGCTGGGTTATCTTCTCATGAGGTTTCCATTATTAGAGCCATAAAGGCTCCTTTCCAGAAATACCAGCAATCAGGACAGAAGTGCCAGCTAATTGTATGCTTTCTATCCTGGGGTGGAAAGAAGTTTTAAATGTCAGTCATTTGCAAGACAACGCATCTAGTCCTCACTAGTCTCTCAAAGAGAGAGAAGCCCACAGGAGCCATATACCAGGCTTCCAGCTGCTAAGCTTGTGGGACTCTGGTTCACACAAAACCATGAGCCAGGGCTGGATCTCTCTCTAAGCACTCTGACCTGTAGGGGAGAGGAATGTGGCAGTGCATGCTGCCATCATAGAAGGCTGAACTAGCTAATTTGAACAAGATACTGAAGAGGGACATCTCAATATTAATGTTGAAGGCTGACAGTACAAACTAGGCCTGTTGCTATCTCATGAAAAGTTGTGCTGGGAGTGACTGAGGGAGAAATCTTGGCTATATTTTCTTCCTTTAGCTCCTCTGGAACTTGCTCCCATCAAAACATCCAATTATGTAGAAACCTGGTCCTTTTAGACAGAGCTACAAGACTCACCTCTTCAGCCTGGCCTTCCCAACTTGGCAGACTCAGTAACACAGAGAAGAGCTCCAAGTATATGCTTATAACAGCCTGAAGAAGAGCTCTATGGAACTTAAAAGTTTGTCCCTTTCACTGACAGAAATTGGTCCAATAGAAGATACTACCTCTCCCACCTTGTTTCTTATAACAACCATAAAAGGAGAAAGTGAAATATTATCTGTAAACAGGTGGACTCAAACTATTGGTCTCAACTTCGATTGACATTCAAAGAAAGTTTGATGCTAGATCAGGGGTCGGCAGCCTTTCAGAAGTGGTGTGCCGAGTCTTCATTTATTCACTCTGATTTAAGGTTTTGTGTGCTAGTAATACATTTTAACGTTTTTAGAAGGTCTCTTTCTATAAGTCTATAATATATAACTAAACTATTGTTGTATGTAAAGTAAATAAGATTTTTAAAATGTTTAAGCAGCTTCATTTAAAATTAAATTAAAATGCAGAGCTCCCTGGACTGGTGGCCAGGACCCGGGCAGTGTGAGTGCCACTGAAAATCAGCTTGCGTGCCGCCTTCGGCACGTGTGCCTTAGGTTGCCTACCCCTGTGCTAGATGGTAACACTGAAGGCGGGAGCTGCACAACATTGTCTGAAATGCAGGAGATTTCCTTGTACTACTATAGATCCTCATCTGTTTTACCCTGTGGTTCCAACTTGCAACTTCAGCAAGATTAAAGGGACTGTAACATTCATGGAGCACTGCAACCCTTTTGAGTTTTACAAAGTCAGATTGAGTCCTCCTCACCCCAAAGCCATATACTTCTGTCAATATACAGCCCCAAAGCCATGACACTTCTTCCTAATAATCAGAATAAATACAGTCCAAGTTTCCCCCTGCCCTTGTAGCTAACACCCTTGGGGCATTTTACCCACAGTCCTGCCTGCCTCTCCTGCTTCATCCCTCCATTGCTCGTGCCCTCACTACTCCTCCTTCTCACTCTTTATAACTCCCCCAAACTATAATTTCTTTCTTTGCTTCAAATCATCCTTCCATCCTCTGGCTCCCTGCCATTCCCTGCCCCCAAAATCTCCTCGACCCAACTGCCCATTTCCCTCCTTTGTTTCTGAATTTTCTGGGACTGGAGAGAGTGGAAATGAGAGGGAGTTTGAAAACAATGATGGAATTCTAAGTTTATCTTTATATTTTGCATTTATCATGTAACTGATTGTGGTTGTAAATAGCTCTTTTGGGACCAATAGGTTTAATCTAGTAGATCAGTAAAACTATTTAACTGTTACAACATTATCTTTAATTAATTAAGCCTGCTGATGATGAGATAAATCTGTCCTGTGTAATCCAGAGACTCTTGCCTGATAAACTCTGTCCAGATTAGGGTTACTCATTATGTAGGTGGGTGTCTGTAACACAGGCACAAGGGCCTAAGTAAAATTATTACTATGTCTACACTGCAAGCTAGGAGTGTGATTCCCCTGCTGGTGTATACATACATGTGCTTGCTCTCATCAAGTTAACACAAGTATAAATAGTGTAGCTTGAAGTGGTTTCTATCATACACAGGGTTTACAGTTTGGTTCAATGGCTCTCAGCACACACACCCTCCCCCACCACCCATACAAGTTGTTCCAGCATCCCTGAGTGGCAGTGGAAGCATGGCTGAGCACATACCTGCCTGAAATGGGCGGGTATGTACCTATGCTACCACAGCTACACTGCTTTTTATACTTTTGCTAGCTAAATGAAAGCAACTGCAAGTGTATGTACAGGAGCAGGGAAATCACATCTCTAGCTTGCACTGTAGACATAGAGATGGTAACATCTGCTGCATGCAGCCACTAGGAGCAGGTTTGCGAAGAGATGAGAAGTATTAAGTGGATGTCTTCATTTTTTACATTTATGAGAAAAAAGTAGAAAAACTGTTTAACATGGTTAGGCTCCGATCTTGGGATTATTCACAGTGTGTAAAGTTAAGCACACACGTAAGTCTTTGCAGGGTCAGATCTTTAAATTTTGCCTAACTTGGAGAAGGGACTTGAATCTGGGTCTCCCGTGCCCCAGGTGATTGCCCAAACCAGCAGGCAACTGGCTATTTTGAGGTGGGTCTCTCTTGCATGCATGCTATTTGGTTTTGGACCAGCAATTCCACCCTGGATCCAAGAAACCATCCCAAGTAAATTTCCATTGAAACAGATTGGTTCCTTGAAAAGTTTTGGATGGGCATTTTCCAGTTATAAAACATTTAGTCAAAAAGCTCCTGATCAGCTCTAAATGTCATACCTGTTATACCAATAAAGAGGCAATTTGTATATACAAGATATATTCTTTGCATGTAAATAGAGCTGAAAATACACTCCAAAGAATGCTGTTAAAGTTTATTATTGAAAACTGATGTCAGTAATGTTCTCCAATTATGTTTTTTAGTTAGCACTCTGAACCCCATCCCATTTGTGCCCATAACAGAACACGGATGCTGTTTTTGTGGGGGAAAAGGGCACAAACCAATGGAAACTAAAGGGAATTTAGTTTTAAAAAGCAGCTAGTGTTCAGCCACAAAGAAGTTAATAATTCTTGGGGTTTTTAATAATACACTTCATTTTTCTTATTAACAAGCCCACAGCCATGCTCTGACAGGCAATTTTTTGCCCCAGTGCAACTGTTATTTTTAAATTAAATCTCAGGCAGCTTGTTAACTTCTGGAATACACTTCTGGCATGCGCCTGCTGCACTTAAACTCACTTACCACTTTCCACACGAGATGGATAATTGTGTAGCTTTAGCATTAAAAGTTATAGTTCATGTTTCCAAAAGACAGACAGACAACAGAATGATGGATGTCTGAAGTAAAAAATCAATTGTGAAATATTTGATGGGCAGAATATTCTGGATATGCTTGTCTGAAGTGTGTGTGGATATCTCATATCAGAGAAGTGACCAGACTGTTGAGCTAAGCCGGGAACCAGTGCCGTTTGAAATTAAACAAAGATCATAATAATTTACCGGGGCAAAGATAAGACAATGAATAGAATTATGAAAGATGTCCTCCTTGTACAGTAGCAATTTGTGTTGCTTTGTGATGGTCTGACTGTGCAACCACTATTCCAATTCATGAAATATTTCCATTGACTTGAATAGTACTACTTGACTAAAGTGTTACCCTCCATAAGGGTGGCTGCATCTGGCCCATTCTGTGTAAGGATAGGAGTTGATAGTAGCTGCGTTGCTGCCTTCTCACCTTTTGTCAAGTAACTCAACAAATATCTTGATGAAAAAAGTACCTTTCAAAGGCTCTCTGATACGGTGATATTAAAAAAAAACATAGTTGCTATAGAAAGTTAAACAAATCTAAAATACTGAGTTACCAGCTCTGACATTCCATGCTACTTTTCCCTTCTGGTACGTACAGGTCTCATTTCAGTTAAGGGTCCAAACTTTCTAATCCTTTAGCCCTAATAATATTCTTTGGGCTCATTTACACAGGCAGTTTGTACAGATTTAAATTGAAATGCGGTGGCAGTGCACAGCTCAGGACCCCTGCTGTTCTGGATACATAGGTTTGGCGGGGCTGGCAGGCTCTCTACCCAGTTCCAACCAACATAACTTCTGGGGGGGGGGGACGGCCGGGGGGCCCCGCGCGCTGCTCCCACTATGAGTGCCAGCCCCGCAGATCCCATTGGCTGGGAACTGCAGCCAATGTGAGCTGTGGGGCCAGAGCCTGCAGGCGTGAACAACACGCAGGGCCCCCCGACCATTCCGCCTAAGAACTGCAGGGACATGCCGGTGGGAGCTCCCTCCAGTGAAGCACTGGCACACACCCCTGCCTCAGCACTGAGCACCCTCCCACACACCCAAACTGCTGTTGCTGGCCTCTGATCCAGCACCAGCTGCTGCAGAAGTCACAGAATCTGTGACTTCCATGACAGACACGCAGCCTTGATCATAAGATAACTCTAGGACTGTGTAAAAACATATATTGGATCTAAAAAGAGGTTAAACGGTGGCTGATACTTGGGATATCATTCTTGTTTTTTTACTTGCATAATGCCTGCCAAGCAATAATTATTGACTAAACCTGGATACAGTACTCTGGATGAGGGCTACCCAGTGTTTTACATAGCTAGACTGTAAAACTACTTACATTTATTTATATCCTACTCAGCTACCAAGGTAGCATTATATTAGACTTTGGTTTCATTTTATCTTTGAATTTATTTGACGATTATGGGGATTTTTCTTTAGTAACTCCCAAATCTCTTCCTTCATTAGTATTTGGTAGTCTTTGTTAATATGCATAACATTTTCTATTTTGCTAACCTAGGCTATTGTACATTTCTCATTGACCTAACTAACCCTGTTACTGTGCTGTGAAATTGACCAGTTTAGATTGTGCTGCAGTACTTGGTGGATTAGATTAACTATTTCAAAATTTGTAGCACTTCTCTAATGCATTAAAGTACTGGCCTATAATGCCTGCATTTTGTAAATTCAATCTCTTTAAACTAGTGTGATAGTTTTAAGGTAAGTTGTTTTGGGCCTTTAACAAGGAAATACCTGCATTTTATATGGTTTTTAAGGTTCAACAGTAAGATGATCTTGACATTGTGTGAATGCTAAAATCCAGTTCCTGTTGAAGTCTATCCAAACCTCTTATTAGGCCCAGTTCTGGTATCACGCTGGTGTTAGTCAGGAGTAATTATTTAAACCAATGGAGTCACATGGATTAAAGAGCGTACAAAAGAAGAAATAGACCTATGAACTTCTCTGGGAACATGAGTAATCCCTGAAAGAACACGCACAGAGAGCTCTGGAGCAATCAGTGACTTGTTACATTCTGCTAATAGCCACCATGAGATGCAGCATACATGATATTCAACCTGGCCAGCAAGTAACACTTCAAGTTCTGCTTTTCTCAGTGTTCTCTCACTGATAAAAATTTACATAACTGAAGGGAAATGTAGTTACGAGCAATCTGATTTTCTTAGGCTTATCCGCTTACCACTCTTCAGAAATATTTCCTGAACGATCAGCTAACATCTTTTCACTTTGCATTCTTGGACAAACTTTTTTCTTATTTGAGTGCAGGCCTCTGTGGATATTCACTGTGGGTGCACATGCACGCTGTGCACTTGGGACCAGAAATTCTTCAATAGAAGTGTCCATTAGTCTGTTTCATCATTCTGCCAACTGACTGCGTAAGGGTCGGCATAGACTAGTTCCTTTCTCCAGCTTGCAGTCTGAGGGCACCTTGTGTGTCTGTAAGCTTTCTAGCTTTTTTCTTTGAACTTTGACCTGTAAATAGTCTTTTATATTAGATAGTAATTAAGTTGTAGATAGTTTGGGGGCGGGGGTTGTCCTCCCTGTTGTTCCCCCCACTGTTTGGGGGACATACCCTCGTATGCCCAGAGTCCTAGGCTTCAAGCCCATCGTGGCCTGCTCTTTGGTCTTCCTGCTGAGTGACATGAGGAGAGCTGCCTGTACTGTCTCAGGGACTCATGCATTACATCAGTGAGAGACCTGCTGCTCCTTTCCACCTCACAGTCTTGAGAGTTCAGACTCTGCAGGCATCTAATGGAGTTCTCCATGAGGCCACTGTCTGATCTAGTACCCTCCCACTCTTCTCCTTGTCAGCCAGAGAGTTCAGGCTTTGCTCTTCCTGCACTGGCATTTTCCAGAATCCTCCAAGGACTCCACAAAATGAAGCCATGAAAAGGGTAAGGAGAAATATGCTCATAAAAAGAGACACAAATCATCCTATAATTCCTGTAAGAAAAGAACTGCATTTCCCCTTCCCTTTAGCACTCTGTGAGACTCTGTGCCCTGGAGTGGGGTGCAACCGGAGCTAACAGGGCACGCAGACTGACACTGGCAGTACCAGGAGCTTTAAGTGCATTGAAATAATCTACAAAGGCACGTAAAGATAGAAAGGCATAATCACCTTGCACACTGGCAGTACCACACTGCACCAAGACCACCGTGCCCATGCTCACACTGGTGGGCCAGCCTATACCGAAGACTCCTGCTAGTTCTCCTACCACCAGACCTCATTACGGCCTTCTTGAGGACCTGGTGATTTATACAGATCCTGAGTCACTGATCCTGTCACATCCAGTTTTAGTAAGAGACGTCACTACCTCGTCCACATCATTCACCAGTCCTGAGTATTAGTCAAGCTGTGATGCTGGTCATGGGGGGGTGTGGCTTTGACCATGCTGCCATATTGGGATGACTCTTACTCCGTGGATGAACAGGAGACAGTATTGCTGATTTCCCTAATGGTTCGGACATGGACATCAGCCCATAAAGGGCTTCCAGAACCTCCCAGAGGCCCCTACATCCCATTGACACACATTATGGAGTTAGGTACCAGTAGTGTCCCCAAAGGGCCCACCTCCATATCTCTGTTATCCCCACCCACTGGCCATTACTGGAGCTCTTGGATTCTATACCATTGAGCCTCAAACTATGAGAACCCACTGCATCACTTTTGGAAGAGAGTGCCTCCAAGAGAGAAGCCTCAGCCCTTCTCTTTTCTTCCCCGCTGGAGCACATGGGAGCAAGAGCAGCAGGTACTACTGGATCTGACAACAGCATCTTTTATCTCCGATGATGGATGATTACAGGCAGCACTAGGAACTTCTTAGGAGGATTGAAGAAACCCTCCAGATTCCATTGGAAGTGGATCAGGATCCTAAACACAAACTTTTGGTCATTCTCAAGTCTATGGCTTCTTCTAAGGATATCCTTATTAATGAAGCCCTTCTGTGGCCTGTTAAGGACATTTGGCACATACCACCTACCTCTGCTTTGATCCTGAAGAGGGCTGAGAAGATTTATTTTGTTCCCTCCACCAGAGTTGAATGTTTTCCTACCCTAATCACAAGTCTCTGGTTGTCCAAGTAGTCATAGAGAACAACAGGCTAATCCTGCCCAGGCCCACTCCTTCAGACAAGGATGCCAGGAGACTACCTTCAGCAGAAAAAACATTTTCGTCAGCTAACCTACTATTCCGTATTGCAAATTACCAAGCACTCAAGTCAAAATATGACTTAATTATAACAAGCTGTCGGAGTTCATCAATAAACTACTTCAGGAATGTAGGTCCTAGTTACTATCCTAGATGGAGGGAAGCTAGTGGCCAGATAGTCCCCTCAGGTGTCACTTGATGCAGTGACTCAGCTGCTGGCTCCACGGGAAACATGGTGGTTATGAGGCGGGCCTCTTGGCTGCAGTCATCAGGGTTCCAGGCAACAGCTGAAGATCTCCCCTTTGAGAATAACAACCTATTCAACAAGAAAAGTGATAAGTAGCTTCACTCCCTTCAGGACTCTTGTGACATCCCTTTGCTCCTAGGGAATATACACCCCGGCATTTTGCAAGAAAAATTCTCAGCAATCACTGCATAGATACCAGCCTACCCCTCAGCTGTTCTATCACCAAAGGGCCTACAGGCACAGTTGCCAACTTTCAGAATAAGCCAAAACTCAAGCTAATCCCATTTCAAAACAAGGCCTAAACCAGCCAATCCCTAAGAACCCCAACACTCTATGTGAATAGATTCCACCCCCCCCCCGACGTGCAGTCTGGGACTGTGGTGGACCCACAACAAGCTACAAGCCAAAAACTAGCCAACAAGCAACTTTCAAGCCAATTAAGCCAAAACCAAACCCAATTTCTGCAGGGGGGTTTTGCGGGTTTCACATGTCTGCCTACAAGCCAATGGGAAAAAAAACACAAGAGGATGTGTTGCAGCAGACATACTACAGCACCGCCATCCCCCCCTCCCCCCCACACACACTTTCTAAGACAACATTTTGATGGCACACAAGAGAAGTCAACCAGTCCTTGCACAAGTAGTCTCCCCCACTATTTTGATGGCCACCTGGCCCATTTCCTTTCAATGTGGCAGCTTATGATTTTGGACAAAAGGGTCTTAGGCAACATTTTAACTGGCTATACAATTAAATTACTGTGTGCCCCTCTTCATGAATCCCACTCACAAGAGGATTCTCAGACAAGAGCTGTACTCCCTAATCTAGCTAGAGGTTATACAGCCTGTACCCCCTCATCATAGGGGGAAGAGTTTTACTTTGGAAAAAGAGCGGTTGCTGGAGACTCATCCTGGACCTCAGGCAGTTGAACGTCTTCATCCACCACTCAAATTAGAGTATGATTAGCCTGGCGGCCATAATCCCTTCCCTGAACAAAGGCAACTGGTTTCTGGCTCTTGACTTGAAGGACACCTATTTTCATAGACATCCACCCAGAAGTTTCCTGCATTTTACAGTGGATTTAGAGCACTTCCAATACAAAATGCACACTTTGGGCCTTCTGATGGCCCCAAAACTTACTATAGATTTCATGGCTTTGATAGCAGTGCACCTGCACTATCAACGTAACCCTGTACTTTCCTACCTATATGACTGGCTGCTCATGGGACAATCACATCAGGAGATGCACTTAGCAGTCATGTCCTTACTTAACCTGCATCACTCCTTAGGACTTCAGGTAAATCCAAGCAACAACTATATAATTTATTGGAGCAAATCTATACTAAATTGCAGCCAAGGCCTACTTACTGCAGGACACATACCTCACAATGAGAGTCCTTCAACTCAGTCCTCAGATGACAATCCAGTCCTGCTAAGCCCTGTGGCTGTATGCACCTATGTTGACCCCCTTTGGCAGACTCCACCTTTACAGTCTCCAGGTTTGGCTGAGGGAGCTCTATGCTCCTAGCAGACTCCCTGGACAGAAGTCTCATTTCCTCACGGTGTCCTGACATTGCTCACCTGATGGGTGCAGAGGGACAATATTTGTGAAGAGGATTTCCTTTGTTCCCACACCATTCACAAACACACTAGTTACAGATGCCTCTGGGCTGGAGATTGCATCTGGATGACCACACAGCTCCATTTCCTGGACTCCACATCAGCCTTCTTGAGGATTTAGGCACTTCACGAAGTGTGGAAGAGGTGCCTGTCTTTCATCCAGTCCACTCACGTCCAGGTCAGATATTTGCATTGTTTATTGCAGGGGTCTCAAAGACCTGGCCCGCGGGTCATCTGCGGCCTGAGAACCTCCCCACTGCAGCCTGCAGAAGAGAGATGCATGCAGCCATGTTGCCAGCATGTAGGTGCTGCCCCCCGCAGCTCCGATGGGCTGGGGGAGAGGGACAGAGATACCATTACTAGTTGCCAGGGAGAGTCAGCAATGGAGGCAGCATCACTTTTTTCCACAATGAATATAAACAAGTCAAAATACCAAACACAACTATCTGATGCACACCTTGCTGCAATCCTGAAGGTTTCAACTGCTCAGTCACTGAGGCTAAACATCAACAAACTGACAGAACTGAAGTGTTGCCAGATGTCTGGCAAACACTAAAAACTCTCTGGCAGGTGAAGAATTGTATAAAGTTTTATGACAGTTTTATTATTTCTAAGAAATTTTGAAATAAAAATACAATATAAATGTTTTCTTTTCTGAACACCATCTTCAGTGACATTATTGGCCTGCTGGAAGGATTTGAGGACTGGCACAGGCCCCTAAGGTAAATTGAGTTTGAAACCCCTGGTTTATTATATAAACAGAGGATCAAGGTCTGCCCTATTCTGCAGACAAACTCTGGAATAGGTCTATTCAGCATCAGATTACCCTCTCTGCAGTGAACCTACCAGGTGTAACTAATTCCCTCAGCCTCAGCAGGCATTTTCATGAGGCTTACAAGTGGGAGCTCCACTTATCAGTGGTCCAGTGGATTTTTTAGTCAGTGGAGATTCCCATCATGGCGCACCTTTACACCCTAGGGAAATAGACAGGCCTGTTGTTCTCGGACTGCCAAAGGGCACAACTTCAGAGGGGATGCCTTCATAAAGCAGTAGTTGGATCTGTTAATGTCTGGCTTCCCTCTCATGCCCCTTCTACCTTCTATTCCCCTAAAAGATCAAGTTGGATACAGCAACGATGATCGTAACAGTACTATGGTGGCCATGATCGTTCTTGTTCACCACTGCTCTGCAGATGGCCTCTCCCCTGTGCATTCACCTGCTGCTGTTTCCAGACCTGTTGTCACAGAATTGAGGCAGGTCCAACCATCCTAACCCAGCATTGCTCCATCTGATAGCCTGGTTTTTGGGATGAGCAACTGACTTAGAGAGATCTTGCTTGGAGGAGGTCCAATCCATCCTTCTCAATAGCAGGAAACCCTCTACTAGAAAGTGTTATGCTGTCAAATGGAAGCAGTGTTCCCTGCGGTGCTAGAAGCATCATTTGCTTCTGGAGGAGTCAGGGATGCCTCTTATCCTGGACTATCTCCTCTCACAGAAGTCATAAGGTGTGTGGTCCTTATGGGTATTCATGATCTGTCTTCCTTTTCCTATTCTCAGCTCAGTTCTAGATTTGCAGTAGAGTAGAACTGAGGAGGCGGTCAGTCTGCGTTGCCCCTTATCTCCTCGGCAGGGAGTATGAGGAGATGAAGGGCACAGGCACACACCAACAGACACAGCTATTGAAGAATGTCTGGTTCCAGGAGCAGAAACCACATGCACACCCATGGTGAATACCCATCTCAAAGAACTCAGTTACTATAAGGCAAGTCACCTTCCTTCTTTCTACTGACAATTATCTCGTTAGCCTGTCTGGTGTTAATGGGGATAGATTACTTCAGATGCAAATAAGCAGGGCGTGGCTCATGAATGTTTTGAACCTGTGGCATCCAACATGAATTTATAGTTTATAAAAGCACCACCACCTCTTACTCCATGAACACCAAGCTGGTGCCTACTGAGTTCTAAGGAAGCACAGATACAGAATGTGTAAGCTGCTTGTGAGTTTCTAAGGACAACTAGAAATACACACACTTCCGAAAGGTGTTCACCTCATCTCTAATTGGTACAGTTCCACAGATTCTCCAGGGGATTCACTCTTATATGTCTTATCATTTTTTTAAATAATTTTAGGTTAAATATCTCACTTCCACCATCTTTATTATTTCTTCTGATTAAGAAGCTTGTTTGATGTGCCTGTTTTTATTACTGAAGTCTATGTATTTAATTTGGCCCTTTGTATGCTCTGATGCTTTGTTTGACTTATATTTGATAATACAGTGTTCTTTCTACTTTAGCTCAATCAGTTTATTTTCTCTAGTTTACTGGTTTTCTTTCATTGACTAAAAAGATTTTTAAAATCCAGTCCTCTCAAACAGCACACCTTACACATTTTTCATGTGCAAGAGAAATGCTGCTACAAATACTGTGTTCCTGATTCCCTATTACCTTGCATCTTGTACAGTCATTTACACCTCTGAAAAATTAATATAAAACAGTATAGTTCTGAAGGGCTAGCATTGTACACTGTATTCACACAGGTGTAAATGCTGCCACTAGGAGCAAGGCAGTGAAAAACCAGGTTCTACTCTTATGTAGAAAAGTGCAGAATGCTTATACTGGGTAAGGTGGCTTTGTTTTGTTGAATTTCTGCACTTAAGTGGACGTCATGCATGGGGCCAGAGCCAGACAGGAGGATCCATTAATAGCTCTGTCACATGAAATATTTAGATTGTGTATAATAAATAAATAAAAAATCAAGGTTTGTAAGTCTCACTAACCTGAAAGGAGCTTAAAAAGCAGCTTTAAATGGAGATTTACCCTAGTTGTTGGAAAAAAATATATGCAGACCACAGCAAAAGCAATCTTGGTAGCACTTGTTACTATATATGTTTTGTACAGCAATGACACAGCACTTCCAACCCTCGTCACTGCACAAGTACTTAGTTCAGCTTTCTCCGGTTTGTCTATAGATGCTCTTCCACCCATGTTCCTAAATTTTGGCATGTTTAACAGTTTTTACTATATCAGTTTCTCTTTCAGTTTGTTTCAGTTTTCTATGCATATAACAGGAAAAATGACGTTAGAAAAGTATTTTTTGTTTTCTTCTGCAACGCATTAAGATTCTATCTAGCATGAACAAAACAGTTTTTATGAACAACAGCACAATGTGCAATCCACCTTTTTCTATAGAAGCCAGGCAAAATTACAAACAGATGGGAGCATTTTTCTTTGAACATACACATTCACTACCGCTCTAAAAAGATGTCTTGATGGTTTAGGACTTTAATATGCAAAGTGAAGGCATTGATTAAACCATGTAAAGCACCCATTATTAGGGCCTAAAAACTTCCAAACTGTTCTTAAAATTGAAATTCAACTCTTTATAACTAAAAACACTCCTTTAGTCTGTTACAGTGGTATCCAAAGATATCAAGAGAGATAGGATAGTAAGAGGCAAAACTGGATTGAGAGTAGTCAATGTGGCAGTGACAAAGGTGTTGAATTTATTTTTGTAGAAGAATGCAAGTCAGCTGTTCTAGTCTCAAACTACCTCTGCTAGTTCATCTAACTGCTTTCTCCACTTTTCAGAGAAACATTAGTGTGAAAGGTATGTTATATCTACACACCTGATGGGGAAACAGTCAAATCAGGAAGATACAGACTCTTTAGGTGAGATCAGATAGTGGAAGGGGATGAAGCAGATAGGGATACCATCTTTTAAGAAAGCAGTGATTGGATTTGGGGAGAGGCAGGGTTGGGGAATAGCCTGCAGTTTGGTCTAATCTAGGTCTGTGTTAAATGGGGGACTTCCCTTCTCATTTTCTCTCTCCATGCTGTTACAGTTTTTTAAAAAAATCAATACATAGAATTGTTCAGCAGGCACAGTAGGATCTTGAGTGTAATGTTCCAGTTGAAGGGAACCTTTTTAACTACAGCACTGGGAGCCAGTCTTAATAATCTGAAATTTGTGGTCTGGCCCTTAGCTTGCCTAACCCTAAGTACAACTTCTATGAAAGTTCTTTTTAACAGGGAAAGATTCTGATGAATTTGCTTAAACAAAGTATGTGAAAAAATCAGGTGAAACTGATTGTTCTGTAACTTAGTTTTATCTATGACATATCATTGCCTTCAGGACAAATAGGTTTAAATGTATCTGTCCATTTAAATAGGTGGAGAAAAGCAAAGCTAACTGGCTTTTTGAAATATAATTGGTAAAGTGTTTGGGTACCACAGTGATGAGTGCAGTATATAAATATCTAGACAGATGTGCTGTATGATGCCTGAGCAGCCACACGACTATTACAGATTAGAAGGACAATTCCTAAGTAGTGTAGGACAGCTAAGACCAAAGGACAGAGCGTTTTATGTCAAAGTATTATTACTGAGGGTGGCATGTAGTTCTAAGGGGCTAAGTTTTGCTCTGACTTGTACTTCATGCATTGAAGAGGTTTATTTGCCCATCATTTGGCCTAATACACCTCTACCCCGATATAACACGACCCGATAGAACGCGGATTCACATACAACGCAGTAAAGCTCTGACACGCTGCTCTGAGTAGCGTGTTAAGGGTGCTGGGCCATGCTGGGGCCGAGGGGTTCAATAAGGGGCATTGGGTCTCGGGGGCGGTCAGGGGCTTCCCTCCCCCAGGGTGTGGGGGGCAGGAGCTGTGGGAGGACACTTTTGGGGGCCCCACAGTCTCAGAGTGGCCCGGGGGATTAGCCGGGAGCAGCCCACTCTGTTTCCCTTGCCCCAGCCGTGTCGCTTGGGGGAAGGGATCCTCCCGCACTCACTGGCAGCCAGAAGCGGAGCAGCCCAGCCCCAGCTCGCTCCACTCCGCCAGCTCCCAGCCGTGGCGCTCCACTTCCCGCCAAGCAGGTGAGTGCAGGACCTCTCCCCAGCCACCCCCCAGCGACACGGCTGGGGCCGGGGCAAGGAAAGTGGAGCAGGCTGGGGTCACATCGCTCCGCTTCCTGCTGGTTAGTGCGGGGGGGGGGGAGGGCATCCTTTCCCCAACCTCCCCGCATTCACTGGCAGCAGGAAGCAGAGCGCCGTGGCTGGGAGGTGGTAGAGTGGAGCGGACTGGGGCTGGGCTGCTCCACTTCCTGCCGCTGCCGATGAGTGCCTGTCGGGGGTAGGGGGGACTGGATAGGGGTCGGACAGTCAGGGGACAGGAGGCTTGGGTAGGAGTGGTGTCCTGGGGGTTATTAGGGATGAGGGTCTCTGGAGGGGCGGTCAGGGAACAAGGAACCAGGGGGGCAAAGTAAGTTTGATATAACACGATCTCACTTATAATGCAGTGAGATTTGTCTCCCAAGGACCATGTTATATTGAGGTAGAGGTGTATATTATGGAATAGTTGAATACAATGTGACTAAGTTACTGTATCTGTCTGAATAGGCGAGTGTGCATATGCAAAAGCAAAGTCACTCTGCAAAGGTATTAAACACAATTAATACTGTAAAGCACACGTGTTTTTATGGAAGGGGAGGAGGAGCAGCAGCTTGAAAGATTCTCTTAAAAGGTTGTCAAGGTTACAAGGAATAATGCACCTGTAGGTGAGTGGCTTGGACACTTTCTGTTGATAATTGGTATCAGGATGTTTTCTTCTGGGATAACAAAATTTGCATTTTAATTAAATCCTGTTGTATTTATCAACATTAGAGCGTATAACACAGCATAATGCACTCGTAGCTTTTCAAGGTATCAGTTAGAAACCTCAAAATATTGTACAAGAGATGCATTTATGCCAACAGATTTAAAAAAAAACATACTTGAGGATATAAGAAGCTGCCTCAACCTATATAGTCCTAATTAATACCTACCTATGTGTTTACCTAATTAGGCTGAAACAACATTTCAATGTGATCAAGAAATTTAGGATTTCTTACTTAGCTGTCCAAGAACTTGATTCTGATCTCACACTGCCTTTACACTGATGTAACTGCATAGTTTTCATGGAAGTTAATTTTGATTTATTCCACTGTTACAACAGAATCAGACCCTTAGACTTGTGAAAGAAACCTCCCTATTGACATCAGTGCAGTTTTGCTTAAGTGAAGAATGCAGGATCAAGCATATACTTTTGGGAAACAAATTGAAGCATTTCAAGCTACTTCTTGGATTAGGCACATTGCGAATATCCTATAAGAGATGAGGCTACATCATCAGCTGGTGTAAATAGGTGCAGCTCCATTGAGTTCATGGGAGCTACACCAGTTTACACCAGCTGGTTACCTAGATCATGGTATATGTATCATTGGAATCTCCTCAAACAAACACTAGCATCTGTACAATTTAACGTAGCAACAGCCAATAAAGTTGGAATGCAAGTATTAAAAAGAACAAACTACAAAGCAAGGCAGGTACCATGCTTTATTGGCCAAGGAGAAGAGATTTGGTTTCCATTACTCTAGTGGCAAACAGAGAGAAGCAACATTCCAGATCACCATAAAATTGTAATCCGGAAGTATTTGGATAGTTTAGGTTGTAAAATAGTTGCTGCTCTACCCTCACATAGTTTATTTTTTAATTCAAATGCTTTGTTATAAATCTGTAACAATTTTTTAAACCTTGGTTTGTCTTCAAGTGTCCAGCTATGTCAGGCCATCTGTCTTTTTCAATAATGTATTAAAAAATTGCAGTTTGCTAACGCCAGAGTTTTGCTTAAAAACCCCTTTAACTTCCCTGGAGAGAGCTACAGGAGAGAGGCTTCCTTCTCCTCCCCAGCTGCTTGGGCAGGGAATTGGGGAAAAGTTTTGATGATTAGTGAGTAAATAACAAGATTGATTTACTATTAACTATTGTAACAAAGTTCCTCCTCTACCTTGGTGGGTCCTGCACTTATTGGCAGATTTGCTCACCTCAGTGATCTTCCCCACAGTCTGGGTCAACTCCTCCTGTGTCTGATCAGGAGTTGGGAGGTTTGGGGGGAACCTGGGCTCACCCTCTACTCCAGGTTCCAGCCCAGGGCCCTGTGGATTGCAGCTGTCTATAGTACCTCCTCTAACAGCTGCATGACAGCTACAACTCCCTGGGCTACTTCCACATGGCCTCCTCCAAACACCTTCTTTATCCTCACCACAGGACCTTCCTCCTGGTGTCTGATAACGCTTGTATTCCTTAGTCCTCCAGCAGCACACCCTCTCACTCTCAGCTCCTTGTGCCTCTTGCTCCCAGCTCCTCACACGCACTTCCTCTCCTCTGGCTCCCCTCTCCCTGACTGGAGTGAGCTCCTTTTTAAACCCAGGTGCCCTGATTAGCCTGCCTTGATTGGCTGCAGGTGTTCTAATCAGCTTGTCTGCCTGAATTGGTTCTAGCAGGTTCCTGATTACTCTAGTGCAGCCCCTGCTCTGGTCACTCAGGGAACAGAAAACTACTCATCCTGTAACCAGTATATTTGCCCTCTACCAGACTCCTGTACCCCACTGGCCTGGGTCTGTCACATATCCCTCCCCCCTGCTCAACACCAAGGGGCTGGGCAGCTTGGGATGCCAGACAGTGCACACATGACAAGCCATCGGCATTACCGTGACGGCTCCCTGCTCTATGTTGCACACGGAACTGGAAAGGTTGGAGGGATAAGAACCACCTGGTCACCCTTGTGTTCTTCTCCTTGTTCCGCTGCATCCATTGAAGAGGGGCATGGTCGGTCATGAGGACAAATCTGCACCTGAGCAAGTAGCTCAATGCTTCCATGGCCCATTTTACGGCGAGGCACTCTCTCTCCACGACTGCATATTTTTGTTCCCTCGGAAGGAGTTTCCTACTGAGGTAGAGAATTGGGTGTTCCTCCTCCCCGACCATCTGTGATAAAACGGCCCCCAACCCTACTTCCGATGCATCTGTCTGCAGGATAAATTCCTTGGTGAAATCAGGGGCTATCAGTACAGGGTTACTGCAGAGGGCAGTCCGTAGGTCTGTGAATGCTTCCTCTGCTGCGTCAGACCATCTCACCAGATCAGGTCCACAGGCTTTCACTAGGTCTGTCAGGGGGCTTGCCCTTGTGGCAAAGTGGGGGATAAATAGTCAGTAATACCCCACTACACCTAGGAATGCCCGGACTTGTTTCTTGCAATGTGGTCGGGGCCAATTTTGGATGGCCTCCAACTTGTTCACTTGGGGTTTTACCAGACCTTTTCCCACAATGTAGCCAAGATATTTGGCCTCTGTAAACCCTACAGCGCACTTGGCAGGGTTTGCTGTAAGGCCAGCACGCCTGAAGGTATCAAGGACTGTCTCCACCTTCTCTAGGTGGGTTTCCCAGTCTGGGGTATGAATGACCACATCGTCCAAGTAGGCAGCAGCATAAAACTGTTATGCGGGCGTAATAGCTTGTCCATGAGGCGCTGGAAAGTAGCTGGGGCCCCATGTAGTCCAAAAGGGAGGACAGTATATTGAAAAAGACCCTCTGGTGTAGAGAACACAGTTTTTTCCTCTGCGTCTTCTGCAAGGGGAATCTGCCAGTACCCCTTTGTCAAGTCTAGGGTAGTCAAGTACTGGGCATTACCCAGACGGTCCACTAGCTCATCTATGCGAGGTATGGGGTACGCGTCGAACTGGGATACTTTGTTTAGTCGCCGGAAGTCGTTGCAAAACCTTGTGGTGCCATCAGGTTTGGGCACCAGCACAATTGGGCTGGACCACTGACTGTGGGATTCTTCGATGATCCCCAACTCCAGCATTTTTTTTACTTCTGCTTTTATTTCCTCCCTTTTGGCCGCTGGCACCCGATAGGGCCTCATTGTTGTTCTGGCCCCAGGGTTCGTGACGATGTGGTGATATGTCTCAGTTGTTCGACCTGGTTTTGTCGAAAACACATCTTGGTTCCGGAAGATCATCTCAAGACACCTCATTCTTCTGGTCTGGTGTTAAATCGGGAGACACTCTCACCTGTTTGGAAGGCTTGTTTTCCTGGGTTAGGTCTTTTCGGATAGTTATGCATGCCTCCTGTGCATGCCAGGGTTTCAGAAGGTTGATGTGATAAATCTGTTCTGGTTTTCGGCGTCCTGGCTGCCGCACCTTGTAGGTTACTTCCCCCACGGGTTCAGCCACTTCATAGGGCCCCTGCCATTGGGCCAGAAGCTTGCTTTCTGCCCTGGGTACCAACACCATCACCCGATCTCCTGGTTGGAACTGTCGGACTTTTGCCTGGCGATTGTAATAGGTTCTCTGGGCCTCCTGGGCCTTTTCCAAATGTTCCTGTACAATAGGGGTGACACGGGCTATCCGGTCTCGCATCTGTATTACATGTTCTATTATATTTCTACCCTCATTGGGTTCCTCTTCCCAAATCTCTTTGGCGATATCTAGTATGCCATGGGGGTGACGTCCATATAATTACTCGAATGGGGAAAACCCAGTTGAGGCCTGAGGTACCTCCCGGATAGCGAACATAAGGTAGGGCAGTAGGGTGTCCCAATCCATCCCGTCCCGACTTACCACCTTCCTTATCATAACCTTGAGGGTTCGGTTAAACCTTTCTACCAACTCATCAGTCTGCAGATGGTAAACTGAAGTTCTCAGGAGCAGCGTACAGAGGTCCTTCATTAGCTTTGACATAAATGGGGTTCCTTGGTCTGTTAATATCTCCTTTGGCAGCCCCACTCGGGCAAAGATCCCCACCAGCTCTTTGGCTATCGTTTTAGAGGCTGTGTTCCGCAGGGGGACAGCTTCTGGGTAGTGAGTAGCATAGTCCAAAACAACAAGTATATATTGGTGGCCCCGAGCCGTCTTCTCCAGGGGTCTCACTAGGTCCATGGCTATTTGCTCAAAGGGGACCTCTATGATGGGAAGGGGTACTAAAGGTGCCCTCAGGTGGGGACGGGGACTGTGCAGCTGACACTCCGGGCAGGACGCACAGTACCTCCGCACTTCTTCATGTACTCCGGGCCAGAAGAAGCGTCATAGGACTCGTGCCAGGGTCTTCTCTACCCCCAAGTGCCCCCAAAAAGATGACTATGAGCAAGACTTAATACAGCGCTCTGGTGTTTTTGAGGTACTAAGATCTGCTGTACCTTCTGCCCCTGTACTGGTGCAACCCGGTATAAGAGATTCTTCTTCATTATGGAGTAGGGTCCTGGTCCCTGGGTTCTCTCTTCCACGGGGACCTCACCTATTTCAGTCACCTCCTTTCTAATGTTGTTGTACCTTGGGTCTTCAGCCTGGTCCCGTCCAAAATTTCCTCTTCCAGGGCTAATCTGCCCAAGATCTAGGGGCCCAGTCTCTGTTGCCTCTACTGGTTCAGAAGCGTTAGGGTGGGGGTCAGACTCAGGTGCTTCTCCCTCCTGGGTGGCCTTCTTTTCAGCTGCTCGGGTCCACCTACCTACGAGAGCGACCCTCTGGCTTTGGGCCAGTATTCGGGTTCCCAAGGCCTTAGCTGCCCTCCTTTTCCTTTTTGACTTTCTACCCTGTCTGGGAATGGAAAATAAATCTGGGGATATTTCAGAGAAGACTGGGGATTGACAGTCTTCTGTGGATGCCTCACTAACTTCAGGGTTCCCCTCTTTCTCCAATCCTCCTACTGGGAGTAAGTCTCCAAACCCTGGGAAGTCCCTCCCTATGAGCATCGGGTATGGGAGTTTAGGGACTACACCTGCTGCTACCTCAGTAGTATTCACCTGAATCTCAATTTTTACTGGGATGGTGGGGTAATAACCAACTGTCCCATGGACGCATGTTATCCCCGTACGCTTAGCCCGTAGCAGCTGACTACATTTCACAAGCTTCCCCGAGACAAGCATGATGGTACTCCCCGAATCAACCAGTGCTGTGGTCTCTAACCCATTTAGCTTTACTGGTCTGGTGTACATATGTGGGGTTAGTGAGACCCCCACAAGGTGGATTAGGGAGCATGGGTCTGCCCAGTTCCCCAGGTTACACTGCATAGGCTCCTCAGCATTGGGACACTGTGCAGCTATATGTCCCCACTCCCTGCAGGCATAACATCTGTATGGGGCCTTAGGCATTCCCCGATCTCTTGGTTTGGGCAGTCTAACATCACGATCCTCTTCTCCCTCAGTGCTCCGACTCTTTGTGGCTTCTGGTGGGCCTTCAGCCGCTCTCTTTTTCCACCTGTGATCCCCTGGTTGCCCAGTCACCCGAGCTCTAGGGCTTGGTGCTGCTAGTTTAACCCGGGGTGCCTCTTCCTTAACTGGTCGGGTCAGCTCCCTCGCTGTCCTTCACCTCTCTACCAGTGCGACAACCTCATCATAGGTGGAGGGTTCGTTCTGGCTTACCCAAGCACAGAGGTCTGGCGGTAGCCCCCTCATGTATCGGTCGATGACCAGAACCTCTAGTATCTCTTCCGGACTCCAGGATTCCGTTCGCAACCACTTTCATGCGAGATGGATGAGGTCATACAATTGGGACTGCAGGGTTTTGTTTTCCTGGTACCTCCACTCGTGATACCGCTGGGCCCGCACTGCAGTTGTTACCCCAGATCTGGCCAGGATCTCTGCTTTCAGCTGGGGGTAGTCTGCTGCAGCCTCTTCAGGCAGATCATAGTAGGCCTTGTGGGCCTCCCCACACAGGAATGGGGCAAGGATGCCAGACCACTGATCTCGAGGCCAGGCCTCCCGTAGGCTGTCCTCTCAAAGGCCAGAAGGTATGCCTCTACATCATCCTCCCGCGTCATTTTCTGCAGCCAATGGCTGGCCCGTATGATCTGCGTCCCATCATGGCCGCGGTTCAGCTCTGTAAGGGTCTTTACCTGGTTTACTAGTTCCCGCAACATAGCTCGGTCTTGAGAAGCCTGGTCCATTGGCAGGCGATTAGTCTCTTGTTGCAGCCGCACTGCCTCCTGTTGGGCAGCTGCCTGGACACGGGTAGCCTCCTGCTGGGCCGCCGTAGCTTGTATCAATGCCCGTACTAGGTCATCCATTGTGGTGGGGAAAAAAAAATAAACCCTCTCTTTTTTTTTTTTTTAAATCACCCTCCTTCTGCTGCGCTGTGCACACCAAAATCCCACTCCTGACACCTGTTGACAAAGTTCCTCCTCTACCTTGGTGGGTCCTGCGCTTATTGGCAGATTTGCTCACCTCAGTGATCTTCCCCACAGTCTGGGTCAACTCCTCCTGTGTCTGATCAGGAGTTGGGAGGAACCCGGGCCCACCCTCTACTCCGAGTTCCAGCCCAGGGCCCTGTGGATTGCAGCTGTCTATAGTACCTCCTGTAACAGCTGCATGACAGCTACAACTCCCTGGGTTACTTTCCCATGGCCTCCTCCAAACACCTTCTTTATCCTCACAACAGGACCTTTCTCCTGGTGTCTGTTAATGCTTGTACTCCTTAGTCCTCCAGCAGTACACCCTCTCACTCTCAGCTCCTTGTGCCTCTTGATGATCCCCGGCTCCAGTCACAGAGCTTTAGTCAACCTCTAGCCAGGGGCGGCTCTATGTTTTTTGCCACCCCAAGCACGGCAGTTAGGCGGTCTTCGGTGGTTCACCTGCAGGCAGTCCGCAGGTCACTCAGATTCGGTGGCGTTGCAGTGGGTGATCCCATGCCTTTGGCACCCTCCGTCGAAGCCGCGGGACTAGCGGACCTCCCGTAGATATGCAACTTGCTGCCCCAGGCACGCGCTTGCATGCAAACTTGCATGCAAGTTTGTAGCTTACTAGCTATCTGTGAAAAGTGATACTTGTATGTTTGTCAATATCACTTTTCATAGCCTCCCAGGTAACTAAGTGTGCTGTGATATTAAGAGAGATACAAAATCACTTTTCAAAGCAAGCCCCAGGACCCATTAAGCCCTGGATGGGGTGGGCCGAACAGGGAGGCAGCATTATTTTTGTTGTTCAATCTGTCAAAGACCCTACAAATATACATTACAATGATTTGGATGTGAATCTGTGCATATTTGTTTTTCCTAATGTTAATTAAGTATTTTAGGAAAAAAGTGTCAGTGTGGCTACCAGGGAGAGTTTGTGGCTGCACTGAGAGGTCACCAAAAATTTTGTTGGGAAAACCCCTGTGTTGGTTTAAATAATACCAAATTTTTATATGTTTCTAATAAGTTTGAAAAATATCTTTACAATATAAATATTTCCTCTTATTGAGTCAGGAGTATCTAGTACAGCAGTTCTTAAGCATAAAATATCTTCTTGCATATCTGTCTGTAGGGAGTCTCATCTCTGGCAGAACAAACATAATAAATGCACCTTAATTTTCATCAGAAAGTCTCCAGATTTATCTTTGCAAATGATTCCAGCAGACACCTGGGGAGGGGAGAGTACAGCTTTCTGGGGAGCGTCTTACTAAATTCACAATAGTGTAGATATTAAACAGGAGATGCAATCACATACATACTTAGCAATTCACACCTTCAAAGTGTTGTTCAAATGTTGTTATACTGCCACTACTCTTGTAAGTGAGGTGTTATCCCTATTTTACAGGAGGGAGGCAAAGGTCACACAGCAAATTGGTAGCACATACAGTTCGCCTGACCACTCTGGCTAGCATGTCAAACTTAAGTCAAGTTATGCTTTAGTATCAAAAGCCATAGAAGTTGAAGAAGGAGAATTGTAGAATACGCTGATGTCTGTGTGCACATAAACTCCTAGTGTTTTGCTTGATGCAACACGTTTATATCATAACCAGACTAAGTTTCATTTATTGTTTTAGCATGGTGGTTGATGTTATGGAAACCTCCCTGAGCAAAGCTTTCTGTAACAAAGAGGGAGAATAGCTTAAGACCACTTGAAGTAAACAAGGAACTTTGGTATACCAATCTAATTAACATGAAAGGTGCTTAAATGCTTCAGTGATGGAAGAAAATACAATAATAATACTGTATCTAACTGAAAGTTTAGGCAATCAGAAAGTGTTATCACTTGTAATATGACCAGGATACCAGACTTAACAGCTATATTGGTAGGAAAAATCCAAAATCTTTTAAAAAAAGGCACCCACAAGTCATTTTTAATCAAATCTGAAAGATAGCGTACCTCCCACAGGACAGTGTTTGGGGCATTAGTTCAGTAGTGCCTTAGAATGAAGAATATCATTTCTTGCAGTAATTGAAGTCTCCCATTCAAGTACTGATCCTGTTATTACTCTGTTATAATGGAGACAGGAAATATTTTCTCAGCTAACACAAAATAAAGCTTGGATACTTTACAAATATTATAGTATATTCTAAACATGTTTCCAGTGGAAGAAGCTATAAAATCTAAAGTACAATGCTTGATAACCTGTAGTGATGCTATAGTGTTCTACTCTTTCTGGACAATACGGAGCGTTTCTCACATCTGAAATCTGTATTTATCTACAAGAACAGACTCTGCCCAGATGTCTATCATGGCTGTGTAAGATCTTACTACGAAATACTGTACAACTAGCACACCTATACATATTCCTGAACAGAGGGGGAGTGTGCATACAAAACCCCAGTACAAACAAAGAATAGATGATTCTCGTTCCCTTTTCTAATGAAATATCCTGTTTTTAAAATCAAAACTAAATGACATTAAAAGTAACATACTTTTTGTTACTAATTTTATACTAGGTCTGCAGTATTAAGAAGCAAAAACTATAGATATAAATATAATTATGAATTTCCTTTTTTTTTAGGCCCAAACTGCTTTGCAGAAACCACTGTCATTCCAGCTGGCCGAGAGGTGAAGACTGATGAATGTACTATATGTCACTGTACTTACGAAGAAGGCACTTGGAGAATTGAACGACAAGCTATGTGCACTAGACATGAATGCAAACAAATCTAGGGAATCTACAAATCAAAAGTACTATAGGGTTTTCACCGCAGTGAAGTATTTTATAAAAACATCAGATAAGCCTGGGAAAGATTATTCATTGTAATAAGAATATTTTTGGTGAGGAGAAAAGATCATCATATTGGTATTTTGTTTTTCATAGTAATGTAATACTGCAAGACAAAGAAATCCATATATTTAAAAAAGTTTGGACATAAAAAATCCTGTCTTAACATTTTATTTTCACGGTGAGTGCACTGAGTACACTCTATCAAATATTCTGTGTATTTATATAATCCCATTATAGAGGTTAAAATAAATGTTTTATATAGATACAGCTTAAAATACGGTACGGTCGCCTGTCCTATTGTGTACATGCACCATGCCTAAAACATTTCCGTTTTAGTTTTATCATGACTTTATTTTTGATGGGCAACAATAATAGACGTGTGGCCAGAAAATAGCCAGCAAATCAATCACATATTTCAGGTACTTTGAAGTTCTACCTTTTGAAAATATACGGTATAAGCTTTAAAAGAATGTGCTAAATTTATTATTTGTGCAAAAGTAGGCCAAATTCTCTTAGTTATTCTGGTGCATCTCCAGTGGACCTGCACTAGTATAACTGGGAAGAGAGTATGAAATTGTGACTTTGATTATAGTAATTGTTTCAGAACTCTAAACATGGATCCTATAAGAATTAATTTCAGGTATATACACATCACCTCACGATGAATTCTTTTGTGATGTAAAGCGTCCCATATCTGATATAATGGCTGTAAGTGACAAAACAATGAAACTTGCAACAAATTTACATTTAATGGTCGTGAAAAACAAGTACAACTGACAACAGAGGGTGACAGGGCGTGTAACAGGAGAAGCAACTAACAGGTGTAAGATAAAGCAAGTCTCCACTATTTTATTTAAACATGCTTTTCTTTTTCTGCTACTCTCATATATTACACTTGGGTTGAATCACTACTGAGGCCCAGGTTCAAGAAAGCACTTAAGTATGGACTTAACATATGCTTTGCTGAATTAGTGCAATGTTAGGAATTAGTAGTTGACTACATGACACCTGATGCGTAACTTACATTGTTTATCTCTCAGACTTCTATCAGGATTTTAATGGAAGTTTTGCCATTGACTTCGAGGGGCCAGGATTTCACATCATCAAGTATGGATTTTGCCCACATAGCTATCAATCACCAGACAACTGTTTGTTTCTCAACCAGATCAAGGACAAGAAAATCAGGAAACTACAAAGCAGCAAAGACATAAAATGCACAACAAGCTTAAGTAACCATAACAATTACAAATCTGAAGACAAATAATCCTACGACAAAATGTACCTTCAAGTTCACATATAGCCTCAGTACATCCCAGGTGGACAATCAAGGAAAGTGGGTTTTGGACTGATTATGATTTTTTCAAACCTCATGTCAACCCATCAACTATCAAAATGATTTTCCTCAAGCCTATGTACATGTATATAAAGTACATCAAAATATTATACTAAAAAGCTATTATCAATAAGTAGCAGAAAGAATGTCCAACACATACCCTAAATGTTTCACTCTTAGCATAAAAATATTACTCTGCTAGCGGTAGTAAATGGAAATCACTAATGGGCGGATTGTGAAGAGCATCATCATGTGTGCACCCCATATGCTAAGCACTCTGGACATAAAAGTGCTTGATCCTGCTACCTATACCGACAATAGTACCTCATTCCCTGAGTAGAAATTACTAGCGCAGTAAGGTCCTACTCAGTCTAACTAAAGGTGGCAGAATTTGGCCCTAAATCAGAGCCAAATCCTATTCACCTTACAAAAGTAGTTATGTTACTCAGATGAATAAAGCAAACAGATTTTGGTCCCAAGTTGCTAAGAGCTAGATTCAGAAAGGTACTTAGGATTCCAACATTTAGGTGCCACTGGCATTCTGAAAACCACCACTCAGGCACCTGCAGGGCTAGGCGGAAGCTGAGTTGCTACCAGTCAGCATGTGCAAAGCCCTGATCCTGCCCCACAGCTAATGAGTAAGGTTCTGAGCAACCCAAGCCAAAGCCCTCTTAGGATTCTCAACCCAGGCATTCTCCACCTTCAACAGAATTGATTGAAAGACCCAACCCAGAATACCCACCAACACAGAGATTAGGGCACTCATCTGGAATGTAGGAAAGGTAGGTTCAAATCCCTGTTCCAATTCAGGGGCATAGTTAATACTGAGCATTTTCCACTTCAGATTTTTAATCCTGATACCAACGTATCCATTTCACCCAAATTTCCTGTCTGATTTATGTGATTCCTCATGATTTCTCAGGTCTCTCTAGTTTACTGAAGTTGTTTCTCTAATATTGTTGAGTTGCAGAGACTGCTGTTTAAAAATCACGATTGGGAAGATGGCTATGGAGTCTTTTACATCTAGGTCACCGAACAAAAAGCCAGCCCAGGTCCACTATTGCCAGCTGAGGGCTGTTCAGTGGTCTGTGTGAAACTGATGGGCAAAGGCAAATTTCTAGCACAGATGTCAATGCTACACAGAAAATAACCCATAATTGACTCTGACTGGCATTCTTGTTGACAGCCTCAGTAAAAAGGCAAAGGAGTGAACAAGCACACTCCACAAGGGTGATTCTACTATGTCAGTGAACAGGAACATTGGCAATGTAATGTGTGAGAGCCTGTCAGTATGTACCTGTAGATGTGAACTTCAGGCTCCAGCACTGTGATTTTGGCACCTTGTAGATGCACTAATTTTTACTTAGCATTTAAAAGGTGGTAATGGGAAGATTTAAAATAGATTAGGGCTGATTTAGCCACTGTGAAAGAACAATATCCTCTCCCCTTCAAAAATGAAAAGGAATATACAACCTGCAGTGGGATGCTGTCCCTCCCCAGGTGCTGAGGACTATAGCAGAAAGAAAAAAGTTACATTTTTCAGAGAGTCTTTCAAATAGCAGTAGAAAAGAACAATAAAACCTTACCAAACATGGAATACAGGAAATAAAGACTGTCCAGCTGTAGACTTTTTTTCTATAACTTTTTAAGCAGACCAGAATGTTCCTAGTGTCTAAATTAGATACCAGTGTTGAAATCTATATTGATCTAGCTCTCACCACATAACTAAAGTAATATTCCTGTTTGAATCTAGGAGCACATGCTGTTTAATTTCTTCATACAAAAGTAGAAATAAAATCCAACTACATAGTTCCTAATGAGCAAAGCCACAAAGCGTATTGAGTTGCTGAGCGTACCATACTGAGAAGTGCTCGTCCGAGGTTTGAACAAAAATGAAGAAACATGAAAACAGGCTCTATTTTGCTAACAGACAATTTACTGGTTACTGGAAGTTATATTTAACTCTTTCAAGTTTATAATTTTAATCAAATAAAACATATTACTTAAGTGAAGAAATGTCCGTTTGACATAAAATGATAGTTTTAAAATCTGACTGTGGTAAAAATATGTATTACTGCAAATAATATTAGGTTATCACTTACTTAATGTATATTGTCAAAAATGGGACGACAACTCAAGCCAGTTAAAATGGTCAAAGGCAGCTGCCGATGTTCAGGCAGTATTACTTATTCCAGCTGGTTGGCAATTCTCTAACTTGCAGTTTTTTGTCCAAAAGAACTAGTACCATACCAAATTCAGTGTCCATTTTGGTCAATTTCATGTTCATAGGATTTTAAAAATAGTCAATTTCTCATGTGAACATCTGAAACAGAGTGCTGTAACCGTGGGCGTCTCTACCCAAAAAGGAGCCATGGGTGGTCGCAGGATTCCCACCCTTACTTCTGTGCTGCCTTCAGAGCTGGGCAGCCAGAGAGCTTTGAAGCCAGTGCCAGCACAGAAGTGATGGTCGCAGGGTATGGGGGGAGTCATCACTTGGGGAGCAAAGGCCAGCCTTATGGGTTGGCAACCACCAAGAGCCATATGAAACTGGAGTTGGGGAGGTGCAGGGCTGGGAGCACCCCAGCTGGGGACTCCTACCATGTGCTGGGCTCCAGCTGCTTGTCCCGGCTGGACTGGGGAGGGATGGGGCTTCCTCGTGTCCTGCAGGGGCCACTTTGGGGGCTGGGTGAGACCCACCCCCAGGAACCTCCCATGGCTGCAGGAAGCTTTGCAGCTGCTGGTTGGGAGCCCAGCTCTGAAGGCAGTGCAGCTGTGGAGCTTCCAGCAGCCTGGGGAGATTCCTGGAGGTGGGTCTGATCTGGCCCAGGAACAGCAAGTCCCATCACTCCAGAGTCCAGCTGGGACTAGCAGATGGAGCCCAGCACATAGGAGGAGCTCTCCTCTCATACAATAGCCAGATTTCACAGTTCATGGCGTATTTTTCATGGTCGTGAATTTGGTAGGGCCCTAATAACTAAATTTTCAAGACCTGCTAATAGGTCATGAATAAGTCTGTATTTCATGGTGAATGGGTGCTTTTTGAGGGAGGTCTGAGGATGAGCAGGCATTCTTCTTTTCCCACTTGTTTTTTAGTGTTACTTCCATGAACACAGGGTCTCTGCTTTTAATTCTACTGCTTATTCCCCATCTGAAATCAACTCTGACTTCTGTGGCTTTACAACAGGAGTGAATTTGGCTTCAATTACGCATAAATAGTTGCTGCAGAGATCATGCCACATATGTTTTCTGATAGGGGAATAGGCAGAGAATATTTAAAAAACAAAAACAAAATAACACATTCATATAAAATGTTCCTATTACTAAGAATAGGGGAAGAGGGGAAAAAATAGAAAATGTGAGTTCAAAACTATTTGTAAATGTAACTTATTTTCCAGCTTTCTCCATGAAGCATTCAGTTGTTCTTTTCTGTCAGATTCAAAGTGATGGTGAGGAGGGATGGAAACATAGTAGATGGAAAGGTTAAATGCTTTTTTTTTTTAAGCAGCATTCAGAAGTTTGCTCCCATGTTATACTATAGCGCAACCGCCTGGTACATTATGAGAGCCTTTAAACTGCACAAGCTGAAGCAGTGGTATGTTCTTATCTAACTATTCCTATTGGGATTTGGGGGCAAGGAGACAGGAAAGACAGAAACCGCCAAATAGAGAAGATAATATTGTAAAGGGGAATATAGCCATTCTTAAAGGTTTTTATAATGGGGAAAAAAGGTGAGAGCAGAAGAACATCAGAAAGAGGAAGAGCCATAATGGTATGAGGATGACAATGGAAGAAATACACCAACCCAAACAATAAGGAGAAAACTACAGAATTTGAGTACAGGAAGGTGATGAACAGAAAGACTATGAGTGGGAGGGAAATTAACTTAGTAAGAAGAGGTTCACAGGGTGGGGGAACAAAATGAGTGGGAAAAGACAAGGAGGTTGCAATAACATATCTTAGGACAAAATAAATGAGGAGTATAACAACAAAGCAGTAAAGATGTTGACACAGCACAGAAGAGCAGAAGACTGAGACCCTGATTAGGAAAGTGCTTAAGTAGCTATCCAGAATAGAGATGGATCCTTACATTGTTTTCCTGTCTTCTTTGGTGGTATAGACCCCAATCACAATTAAGAGATTCTTCACTCTTTGGAAAAAAATCTCATCTCTATAGTCTCACACTATGTTTACATTACACTACAGGACTATTAATTACTTTTAGTGTCAAAATTCTATCTTTTGAAGGCAATTATAGTATATGGATCATGAGTTATTTCCACATTATATATAGGGTATTTTGAAAAGGAATTCATTTAGAAGTCAGGCTGACACAACCCACCCAGATTACCACCCATTTCCCTTAACAGCCAACGTTCACTTTATATACTGTGTTTATATGGCTTCATGGAAAGTACACTCTGCCCAGTACATTGCTGAAAAAAAACCCAAGGAAAGAAAAGAAAAGACCATGGTAGGGGGGGGGGGGAGTGGAGTTACTTTCCACTTTGCTATCCATACATCCAAGTTGTTCATCAATTCTAGGTGAAAAAGGAATTTTAGATTAAAGTTCAAGCATTTTATCATTTGTAATATTAAAGTCAATCATGCTCCAATACAAAAAAGGCATTGAGTGTGTTAAATTGTAGATGATGAAAGATCTCATAGAAACACTTCGCAGTAAGAACCAGAATCTAATGCAATACTGAAACCATGGAAGCAAATGTCCCACAAAGAGAAAAATCAAGGCTAAATATCAGAAAAAAATGTCCAGTCTAAAATATCAGACTATTGATCAGCCTCCTACCAAATGAGGTGGAGATGCTACTACCTGGTTAACCTTAAACAGCATTGAAGAAAACAAATTTCCTGTACAAAGACTCCTGAGTTGATAGAGAGATAAGTAACATGACCTAGTATATATTTTTGATTGCTAATTATGTATCAATCATGAAAACACCCCACCTTGATTAGCTGGAGCTAAATTAATTGGAAAAAAATCTTATTTACCTCTGAATTTATGAGGTAACATTTACTAATTTCTGCTTTCTGATGGCTTATCTGAGGCTAATAACGTATCTAGACCCTATAACTTCATTTCTTGTTCAGTTGTAAAAGAAAAAAATTGATAAACATAAGAAATGAATGGCTATAAAAAGGATATATTCCAGATGAAAATATTCAGAATATGCATAAAAATGACTTAATATTTTGACATAGTCAACATTCATTGTCCCTCAAGGTAAATATCGGGCTTACCCTTGCATCCGTCAGCAGTCCTGGTGTTCACCTTAACAGCAGTCAACATCTCATTGGAGTGGGAACATCCCTTCCATTGGTTCCTCTCTAGGCCAAGTAAAAGGGCCAGAATGTCTTAAAGGGGCCCTCAGCAGAGTAGATTATGGGTGGAGAATTCTCCTGCTGCAGACGTTGTAGAAGGCAGCTGCAAGGCTGTCCTCAAACAACCCACTCAACTCCTAGTGGGAGTGCTGAGGACGGGCCTAGGCTTGAGGATATAAAAGACAAAATTAATGAGAAAATAAAAGCAAAGGTGACAAGGCAATAGCAGTTCTCGCACAACAATGAAAAGTAGCAAACTAAGTAACAGGTATAGTAAGATTAATGGGACATATAAGTACAAATCCTATATGGAATTATCAATGAGAACTGAAAAAGACAGAAAATGAAATTTTCTGATTTATATGCAAAGAAGTTTGCAATTTCCAGCCAGGCATTGAGAGCATAAGGAAGTATTTTGTGAAAACTGGAAAATATGGAAATATTTTGGGAAGTATGAAAAGTGCCGATTGCATATCTATATACAGAATGAACACAAACATTTGCTGACAGCACGTGTAAATATATATATATATATTCACAAATTACCAAATTCTGATCTTGGTTACACCAATGTAAATTAATTTCCAGATCAACACCAATGTAACGGAGATCAACATTTGTCCCATAGACTATATATATAACATATGTATTTAATTGTGATGAATGAATTATCAGATAAGAGAATAGGTATAAGTAATCTTGTGAGGAATGTACATTCATAGAAGGTGAAATTCCCTCTATGTAGTAAAACAGCACAAGGCCTACGTACCAGTGGTACTATTTAAGCGCTCCAAATAAGTCTTAAGTAGGATTTAAGTGGTGTATAGACATTGAATTGGCCTAATCCATGGAATGAATTTCACTCATCATAAGGAGCAGAAAAAACAACCATTTTTCACACTATGCTACAATGTGTGCATAGAGACTCAAGTCAAGACCCTTATAGGATATGACATATCAAAATGAAAAGAACTATTGCAGCATAACACGTATCAATTCAATTCTATCCCAGGAAGTATGGTTGACATTACATAAATGCCTTTAGGTGATGGAATTGTGTGCCAACTACAGGTTTTTTTAAAAGGTGCATCAGATTGATAAATGTACTTCTCTATTTATAATAAAAAATAAAAAGTGCAGCTTAATCTATATTTCTACTGCCTTAAAAACTAATTAATTGCAGAGGGTAATCCTGGAATTTATTTGTGGTAGGTACTGTACAAAGCTCCATCTGCTTACATTACTTGGCATGTTACCAACACAAAGCCTACATATTTGCAAAGGCAAGACTCGCTGTTTCCTATACTTTATTAACCACTGATAAGTCAAACTAATGCTAAGTAATTTAATGTTATCGTGATTGGCTAATTATGGAGATGACATTTATGTGCAGTGCTTCAAATTAATGTAATCACACTTACAGTTTGCATTCTGTTTATCCCTGTTTACCAAATGAAAATGAGGAATAACTAGGATTTGGTCATTTTGTAGATTCCAGTTGAACAGAAATGAATTTCATAATTTACTGCTAAAGTATTTTTCCCTCCCAAACACTGCTTTTTCCCAACTACTTGTTTTAAAATGGCATTTGATAAAAATAGCTATTTTATATATTCTGCTAAATATTAGATATGCTGTTTATACAACTGTTTCAGCAATAAAAAGTCATTGTTAATCTTAATTATGTTTTTGCATTTATTTTTTATTAATTAGATGCCCTTGATATACATAAATATGCACTACAGAGAAACTAGTTCATTAAAACTGAAAAAGCAACCTCTATGGTTTTTCAAATGTTTTAATTTGTTGGCACAATTCACATCAAATCACAATCTTTATGAAGTCTTTACATATAAAAATATACAAATAGGGTGCTTGTAATATAATTTAATTAATTTCCCTTATGTCTAAGAAGTAACATTAAGGCCTGGTCTACACTACGGTTAGGTAGAATTTTGCCGCGTTAGGTCGATTTAAAAATGAATGCGTCCACAGAACCAACCCCATTCCGCTGACCTGAAGGGCTCTCAAAATTGACTTCTGTACTCCTCCCCGGCGAGGGGAGTAGCGCTAAAATCGACTATGCTGGGTCAAATTTGAGGTAGTGGACACAAATCGACAGTATTGGTCTCCGGGAGCTATCCCAGAGAGCTCAATTGTGACCGCTCTGGACTGTACTTTGAACTCTGATGCACTAGCCAGGTACACAGGAACTTTTAAATTTCATTTCCTGTTTGGTCAGCGTGGCGAACTCAGCAGCACAGGTGACCATGCAGTCCCCCCAGAACCATAGAGCATAGAATATTTCTACGCTCCCCCTATCATCTCTGTCCCTGAGGTTATCGCAGATTAGAAGGCAAAAAAAACCGCACTCGCGATGACATGTTTTCCGAGCTCATGCAGTCCTCCCTCACTGATAGGGCACAGCTTAATGCATGGAGACATTCAGTGGCAAAGGCCAGGAAAGAATTAAGTGAGCGCGAAAAGCGGAGGCAGGACGCGATGCTGAGGTTAATGGGGGAGCAAATGGACATGATGAAGCATCTGTTGGAGCTGCAGGAAAGCCAACACGAGCACAGACCCCCGCTGCATCCACTGTATAACTGCCTCCCCTCCTCCCCCTGTTCCATAGCCTCCTCACTCAGATGCTTATGGGGACGGAGGGGGAGGCTCCAGGCACCCAGCCACTCCACTGCAGAGGATGGTCCAAGCAACAGAAGACTGTCATTCAGTTTGATTTTTAGTGTGGCTACAATAAGCAATGTGGCCTTGTCCTTCCCTCCTCCCCCACCCCACCCCAACTACCTTGTCATTCTCTCATTTTTTTTAATTAATAAAGAATGCATGGTTTCAAAACAATAGTTACTTTATTTCGAAGGGGGAGGGTGGTTGGCTTACAGGGAATTAAAATCAACAAAGGGGGTGAGTTTGCATTGCGAAAAAACACACAACTGTCACACCGAAGCCTGGCCAGTCATGAAACTGGTTTTCAAAGCCTCTCTGATGCAATTGCTGTGCTCTGCTAATCGCCCTGGTGTCTGGCTGCTCAAAATCGGACGCCAGGCAATTTGCCTCAACCTCCCACCCCACCATAAACGTCTCCCCATTACTCTCTCAGATATTATGGAGCATACAGCAAGCAGCAATAACAATGGGAATGTTGGTTGCGCTGACGTCTCACCAACAGCGCCAGCGAAAAATTTGTTGCGGGTGGTTTTGGGTACAGTGAGCTTTTAAATGTCCAAAAGGACGTTCTACCACCATGCTGCACTTGCTCAGCCTATAGTTGAACTGCTCATTACTACTATCCAGACTTCATGAACACTGATGACATTTACCCAGAACCACACGCGACACTCTTTTTGACCCATCAGGCATTGGTAGCTCAACCCAGAATTCCAATGGGCAGCAGAGACTGCGGAAACAGCACAGTAAGCCAACCCTGAGGACATGACATACAGTCACACACACCTCCCCCCCCTGTGAGAGCAACCTTTTTTCAGTGCAGACACCATGCCACGGCAAGCATGGAGCCCGCTCAGCTCACCGTCACTGTACATCTCCTGGATGCTGCCAGACATGGTACTGCATTGCTACACAGCAGCAGCTCATTGCCTTTTAGCAGCAGACGGTGCATTACAACTGGTACCCATCGTCGTCTCCTGGGTGCGCTTTTAGCCGACCTCAGTGAGGTCGGTCGGGGGCACCTGGACATAAATGGGAGACAATGGCCAGCAGGCCTACTGCACTGTTTTCTGGCGAGCAGCCAGGAGACAACTATGGTTAGCAGTCGTACTGCACCGTCTGCTGCCAGTCTAAGATGTACAAGAAAGATAGAGTGGAGCAAAACAATAAAGAGACCAGATTTGTTCAGTATTCATTTGCTTCCCCCTTCCCTCTGTGTATCGTGGGGAATCAGTGGTTTGAGCATTGGCCTGCTAAACCCAGGGTTTTGAGGTCAATCCTTGAGGGGGCCATTCTGTGTGACAACCGTATAAGCCATGTCGTCAGTCGCCCCTCCCTCCGTCAGTGCAACAGCAGACAATTGTTTCACACCTTTTTCCATGCAGACACCATAGCACGGCAATCATGGCGCCCTTTCAGCTCACTGCAGCAGTTATGAGCATTGTAAACACCTCGTGCATTATTGTGCAGTTTATGCAGAACCAGAAGCTGAAAAACCAGGCGAGGCGGTGACGAGAGTAACAGGACATGGACACAGACTTATCTCAAATCGCGGGCCCCGTCAATGTGGGGATCCTGGTGTTAATGGGGCAGGTTCATGCTGTGGAAAGCCAACTCTGGGCCCGGGAAACAAGCACAGACTGGTGGGATCGCATAGTGTTGCAGGTCTGGGATGATTCCCAGTGGCTGCGAAACTTTCGCATGCGTAAGGGCACTTTCATGGAACTTTGTGACTTGCTTTCCCCTGCCCTGAAGCACAAGAATACCAAGATGAGAGCAGCCCTCACAGTTCACAAGCGAATGGCAATAGCCCTCTGGAAGCTTGCAACTCCAGACAGCTACCGGTCAGCCGGGAATCAATTTGGAGTGGGCAAATCTACTGGGGGGGTTGCTGTCATGCAAGTAACCAACGCAATCACTGAGCTGCTGCTATCAAAGATAGTCACTCTGGGAAATGTGCAGGTCATAGTAGATGGCTTTGCTGCAATGGGATTCCCTAACTGTGGTGGGGCAATAGACGGAATGCATATCCCTATCTTGGCGCCAGCCCACCAAGGCAGCCAGTACATAAAGCGTAAAGGGATACTTTTCAATGGTGCTGCAAGCACTGGTGGATCACAAGGGACGTTTCACCACCATCCACGTGGGATGGCTGAGAAAGATTCATGATGCTCACATTTTCAGGAACTCTGGTCTGTTTAAACGGCTGCAGGAAGGGATTTACTTCCCAGACTAGAAAATAACTGTTGGGCATGTTGAAATGCCTATAGTTATCCTTGGGGCCCAGTCTACCCCTTAATGCCCTGGCTCATGAAGCTGTACACAGGCACCCTGGACCGTAGTAAGGAGCTGTTCAACTATAGGCTGAGCAAGTGCAGAATGGTGGTAGACCATGCATTTGGACATTTGAAGGGTCGCTAGCGTGGTTTACCGACTCACTCAGACCTTAGCAAAACCAATATCCCCATTGTTATTGCTGCTTCCTGTGTGCTCCATAATCTCTGTGAGAGTAAGGGGGAGACATTTATGGTGGGGTGGGAGGTTGAGGCAAATCTCCTGGCAGCCCATTATGCCCAGCCAGACACCAGGGAGATTAGAAGAGCACATCAGGAAGTGCTGCGCATCAGAGAAGCTTTGAAAACCAGTTTCATGACTGGCCAGGGTACTGTGTGACAGTTCTATTTGTTTCTCCTTGATGAAAACCCGCCCCTTGGTTGACTCTAAAATTCCCTGTAAGCCAACTGCCCTCCCCTCTTCGATCACAGATTAGAAATAAAGTCACTATCGTTTAAAAACCATGTATTCTTTATTAATTGATTATAAAAACTGGAAGATAACTCACAAGGTAGCCCGGGTGGGGTGTGGGAGGAGGGAAGGAAGAGGCCACTTTAATATTTGTTGAATGACAGCCTTCTGTCCATTGGGGTGGAGTGGCTGGGTGCCTGGAGCCTACCCCCCCCCCGCGTTCTTGGCATCTGGGTGAGGAGGCGGCTATGGAACATGGGGAGGAGGGAGGGCGGTTAAAACAGGGGCTGCAGCAGCAGTGTCCCCAGCTGATGTTCCTGAACCTCCACCAGATGCCGGATCATGTCCGTTTGTTCCCGCAGTAACCCCAGCGTTGCTTTGTGCATCCTCTGATCTTCCTGCCGCCACCTCTCCTCATGTTCACTGGCCGCTTTCCTGTCCTGTGCTATTGTGTCCCTCTACCCTTTGTGCTCAGCTCTTTCAGTGAGGGACGCCTGCATGGGCTCAGAGAACATTTCATCACGCGTGTGTTTTTTCACCACTTTATCTGACATAGCCTTTGGGATGGAGGAGGGAGGCTTGAAACACTTGCAGCTGCAGGAGGAAAAAAAGGGAGAGAAGTATTTTAAAAGATACATTTTACAGAACAATGGGTATTCTCTTCCCCGGTGAACAACACTATTCACATTACATAGCGCATGTGATTTCGGTACAAGGTCATCCCATCCTTTTCTCTGGGATGACCGCTTTAACCCTCCCCCGACCGCACAGCGTGGCTGGTATCAGGGAAGATCCCTGCTAGCCAAACGCGAAAAGCTCAGCGTGAAGCCCCTCACCCCATCCTTTTCTCTGCAATAATCGCTTTAACCCTTGGCTAACTGCCACGGGCAAACAGCCCAGTAGGAACGGCCACCTATGAATGTCCCCTTAATTAAATTCACGTATTTCAACCAGGTTACCATGAACGATATTCTCCTGAGGATAACAGAGAGAGATAAAGAACTAATGTTGCTTGAATGCCACCAAACACCGGGACCATATACTCCCAGGCTTTGTCATGCAATGATACCAGATTACTTGCTACTAGCATGGCATGGTAAAGTGTCCTACCATGGAGAACGGAATAAGGCTGCTCTCCCGAGAAACCTTCTGCAAAGGCTTTTAGAGTACCTCCAGGAAAGCTTCATGGACATGTCCCTGGAGGATTTCCGCTCCATCCCCAGACTCAGTAACAGACTTTTCCAGTAGCTGTACTGGCCACGAATGCATCCCAAGTCCTCGGGGCAAATTAATCATTAAAAAACACTTGCTTTTAAACCATGTTTTATATTTACGAAGGTACACTCACCAGAGGTCCCTTCTATGGCTTCATGGTCCGGGATACCGCCTTGGGAGGGTATTTCCATCAGGGTGAGAAAAAGATCCTGGATGTTGGGAGAATGGTGTGCTGTGTGGTCTTCTCAACCTCCTCCTCCTCATCATCTTCCCCATCCACAAAATCCTTAGGCATGGCGACTGAGAGTACCCCATCATCACAATCCACAGACAAGGGTGGGGTAATGGTGGCAGCCCCGCCTAGAATTGCCTGCAGCTCAGTGTAGAAGCGGCATGTCTGCAGCTCTATCCCGGAGCGTCCGTTTGATACTTTGGCTTTCTGGTATGCTTGTCTCAGCTCCTGAAGTTTCATGCGGCACTGTGTGGAGCCCCTGTTGTGGCCTCTGTCCATCATGGCCTTGGAGATTTTTTCAAATGTTTTGGCATTCCGTCTTTTGGAACAGAGTTCTGATAGCACGGATTCATCTCCCCATACAGCGATCAGATCCAGTACCTCCCGTACGGTCCATACTGGAGCTCTTTTTCAATTCTGGGACTGCATGGTCACCTGTGCTGATGAGCTCTCCACACTGGGCAAACAGGAAATGAAATTTAAAAGTTCGCGGGGCTTTTCCTGTACACCTGGCCAGTGCATCCAAGTTCAGATTGCTGTCCAGAGCGGTCACAATGGTGCACTGTGGGATAGCTCCCGGAGGCCAATACCGTCGAATTGCGTCCACACTAACCCTAATTTGAACCGGCAATGTCGATTTCAGCGCTACTCCCTTCGTCGGGGAAGAGTACAGAAATCGATTTTAAGAGTCCCATATGTCAACAAAAATGGCTTCGTTGTGTGGACGGGTGCAGGGTTAGTTTGATTTAATGCTGCTAAATTCGACCTAAACTCGTAATGTAGACCAGGCCTTAGTCACAGGCTGATTCTATTATACCAGTGTAAAATGATATAAATATATCTTTTATCTAAAGATTTAGACTACTCCAGATAAGAGCCAAGAGAGCTTTAATGTTCAATTTGGGACCTGCTGGCATGGCCATAAGATTGCAGGAAAAATACTGATAATATTATGACTGATTGATTAAATTGAAATATTGCCACTTTTTTGGGAGGAATTGCATACGGGCCTGTAGAACTAATTTATCCTTATGAAATTTAATGTAGGATGACTGACTCCCTACTTACCATGGAAACTGAAGTCACTGCTATCAGAAAGAAATAATTTCTTACCTGGTAATTGTTCGCGGAATCTGGATCTGTGTCCCAGTGTGCTCCACCTCTGAGCTACTGCTGTGGGCTCCTCACAGTCCTCTAACAGTCTATGAAAGGACTGGATGATCAAGAAGATGAAATTACATGTACGCTCCTAGAGGTGATCCTTCTAGAAAAAGCAGAAGCACATTGGCAAGCAACTTGTAGGGAAGTATACATGCCCACTGCCAGTACTCTGTCTGTTCTGTGAGTAACTAGAGAGCTTTAGTCGTCACAGCGGTCAATCTGGCATATTTCATAAACATTAAATGTATTTTTAAAAAAAGTCAAATACTGAAAAATGGTACAAGACCTAATATTTTATTAAAATGGCTAGATAGTACTCCTTTTTAAAACAAATTGATGGAACCAAAATTCACCATACAAGTTGTTAAAATCATTTTATTGATATTACTATGTTAAAAATGAAATACATCAGAGCTACTGAAGAGCAATGTACTCCTACTGATATTTTGCTAACATTTTGCTGCTCCGTATATCAAAGTATGGTTGCACTGAAGACAGTGAACTCCATCGTGGGGATTATATGATCCTGGGCTGCAGACAACTACAGACAGAGAAAACAGAACAAAAGATATTTTAAAAAACTAAATGAATAGTATCTAAAATATTGCTTAGATTATAAATGTTTTAAACCCCTTCCTTGGGACTAATTGGCAAGATCAGATTTTTCTAACATTCTAATATTTGAATTAAAAAATAAAATAAAAGGACAAATGTAAAAATCTATTTTTACATGCCATCCATTCATTAAATATAATATTCTTCTCTTCACAAAAGTAGTTTGTATGATTTTCTGATTCCCCATTGCTCTACCCCAAGTAAGTTTTTTCACTATTGAAAACTAGCGAGCAGCAGCTGTCAACAGATTGTAGTGTGGTCAACACCCAGTAATGTTTGAACTACATTGCTTTAGCTCCACCTAGTGGACACAAATGTTATTAAAAGCTAATTTAAAACAAAAATGACTTTTAAGAATCTATTAATAAGTAGCAAATGCACAGACAATGCAACAAACAAGCAGACATCAATCTGTGGTGCCAAAGATGGTGTTATGAGCAGAAGAACTTTTCTACTGGTTAACTCATGCTATGCCATTCTGTGAAATCAGTACACACTCAGCTAAGGACTGACTATAGCCCTAGCCTGTATAGGATATGTTAGCCCCCAACGTAAGTCATCATGAGGAAGCAAGAAGGCTCACAGCCAGGTGATTGGTTTGTCTGTGGTTCTCCTGGCTCCCTTGAACATCACTGTACTTTGACAATTATAGCATTTTTAGAGGAAAAGGGGGGCAGTGAGGGTGTTAATGCTGCCCCACTAGAAATTGGGAAGCTCCTACTCTTGTAGCTGGAGCATACCTGCTTCTCCTCTTTGTAGCTCAAAGAAGTCCACTAAGTCTTATCCTACCTGACACCTATTAATTCAACAGGATTTGTGGGGCTTCACCCTGCCTATTCCCATTGTTACAGAACCTTAGCAAGGTTCATCTGACCCATGGCAACCACCGGGGGTTGCCTGACTCTGCTTGTTCCTTTCTGGTGACTCAAAGGAGTTTTAGAGGTCTTCTCAAATGTCATTAGAAATGGGCAGAGCTTATTCACCATTTGGCAAGAGAAGCTTGCAACTGACCCCTCATCCTAACCCTAAAAATCACTGTATTAACTATATGGATTATGGTAGTGCCTAAACGCCCCAACCGAGAGCAGGGTCCCATTTTGCTAGACACTATACAAACATTACACATGTATTTGAATCAAGGATGATGACTGTCTGACATTGTCATTAATTAAGCATAAGGGACAGCATCACAGTAACAATGATTGGTAGAAGGATTCAGGAGCCCTTCTCTCTCTGCAGGATAGTCACAAATTTTTCTCCCACTGCTAGGGAGAGTGAGGAAGTGTGTATGGAAATGGTATGTGAAGCTCTGTATCCACCCTTCAGAGACCTCTATGGGTCTCCTAGAGGAAACCCTGAATATACATATAGCAAATAGCACTTCCCAGTCTCCACATCAGCTGAGCTGGTAAATAGCCTTCCTTCTCCCCAGTGTGTCTCAACATCAGAAGCAAAACTGCCCTCTGCCCACTTCTTCTCCCAGAGAATTCTGTGTTATATGATAACAATCATATAAAAAGTTATTTGTGAACAGCTCAATCTCAGTCTGCCATCTAGGGGAAGGCATGAAAAAGAGAAAAAATCTTAAGCAAACAGCCTACTGCTTGCTGAACTGGCTGCTGGGAAAAGATATCAAGTTTCTTACAGTAAACATAACTTGCCTCAATCTTCCTTATTGAGCATAAATTCCCACTGGCCTAACTTCACCCTTCATGTATAAACATCTCCACAAAATACTTCACCTCATATATTTCATTTGTACCTATCTAATATACCATTTCACACCTCACAAACTTTTAAGTGCACTTGACATGTTAATTTCTTCTTGAATCCTAGGTGCTGACATTTTCTCCTCTACTACAATTTTTAGTACTATTTCAATATTTGCTTGAGCAATACATTTTATTTAAAACTTTGAAATGATTATTCTTCAGATATAGTTTCTTTTTTTAATTTTTTAAAAAAATATTGTAATGTCAAGCTAAATTTGTACCTAGTCCATTAAAGCAAATTACTACAGGAAATCAAACTATAAAAGATAATGAATGAGGACAAAGGCTACTAACTTATAAATCAAGTATGGGTTTCTGATTATCTTATCCCATGGGATGAAATCAAGTTGCCAGGAATGTATCAGGAGCCCACAAAAGATATGAATTTTGGTACCGTATTTCATCTACATCTGTAGCCTAACTCCTGAAGGAAAATGAAAACATTGCAGGAATGTTTTTAAGACCAACACAAAAATATTTTTTTTATATCTAATGGTCTTTTGAAGACACAAAAGTGGTACACTTACTTTGTGTTAATTGAACTTTAGTGGAGTATCATGTTTGTTTTAGCAGTTACCCAAACATTTTATTTAACCTTCAAATATGCTTTATTTTATATACCTTAAGAAAAGATTTTAAAAGGCACTTAAACCACTAGAATGAACAGGAATTATATTAAATTTATGTTTCTAAGATTTTTATAATATTAATATGACAAATCTGCAAATTAAAATACATTATAAATACAAATATGAAACCAGGATGAATAAAAATAGATTTATTAAAAATGGGTTTTTATTTAAATTAATTGTTTTCTTTTTTTTAAATAAACCCCATTTAAAATTAAATTTGAAATTCTGATAACATGTTAAGACCGAAACATATTATAATTATTCAAATAAAGTAATACTCAAGCAGTATACACATTGCTGAAATGTTAAAGAAAATCAAACCACTGAACTGGTAGAAGTCACTGGCTAAGCACCTGAAAGAAAATTACTTACTTGTACAGTACCTGGTTTTTCAAGATATGTTTTATACATATATTCCACTGAGGTGTCTGTGCACCCGGTACATTCAAGCAAGAGACTTTTGGTTAGCAGTACCGAGTGGGTTAGCACATACACCATAAGTACTCTTATACCTCCAAGCAAGAGCAGGACCGCTCTAACTGCCTTCTTGTTCCTTCACCACTGGAATCTTGGTAACAATACAATCCATTGTAACGGGGATGGCAAGTGGGTCATGGAATATATATCGTATATACGTGATCATTAGCCGGTTCGTTTATAAGCTGACCCTCCCAAGATGGATAAGTAAAAATGGAAATTTGTTATGACCTGTTCATAAGCCGACCCTATAATTCAGAGGTCAGCAAACTTTGGCTCCCGGGCCATAAGAATAAGCCGCTGACGGGCCAAGATGGTTTGTTTACCTTGAGCATCCGCAGGCACGGAGGTGAACCTAAGTAAACAAAGTGTCCCGGTGCACCAGCTGCTTACCCTGATGGGCCGGGACAGCAACCAGTGGGGAAATTTTTTGTGGGGGGGAAGCTGGGGGTCAGGGGAGTAACCCCTGTGACCACCCCCCACATGACCCCACCCCTAGCCCGGGACCCCCACACTCTCCCCATCCCATCCCTTCCCACTTTATCTGGGGAGGGCCAGAGGAGGATGTCTCTGGCCTGGGTGGAGCTGCTCCAGCAGGCTGGGCAGCGTGGCCACAGCCTGCTCCAGCGGGCCAGACCGGGCAGCGCGGCCGCAGCCTGCTCCAGGGGGCTGGGCCAGGGCGGGATGGCCACAGCGTGCTCCGGCGGGCCAGCCGCACAACCACAGCCTGCTCTGGGGGGCGGGGCCAGGCAGCATGACTGCAGCCTGCCAGCCCCAGAACTGCAGTTGCTTTGGAGGCTTGGGGGAGAGCAGCGTGGCCAGAAGCAGAGAGACTTTGGCCCTGCCTCTTTCCTTCTGGCTCTGCTGCCCTCCTTGCTCCCTCTGTTGGGGGGAGGGGCTGTGTCCCACCTCTCCCTCCCTATACCCATTCATAAGCTGACTCCCTTCTCTGGTTCTTCCCTTTTTTACTAAAAAAATCTGGCTTATGAACAAGTATATAAGGTATACCTGCAACAAATCTCAAAGAGCCACGTGAATGTAGTAAATCATTGTTTCTTATTCTTCTTTGCGTGCTTGTACACATTTATATTTCAATGATTCCCAAGCTGTTCTCTTTTGGAGATGGAAACTCACTGCGGTCTACTTAAACTATGACTGTAGAACTGTCATTTCAATTATTTCACTATGGCATAATGTTGACTGAACGTATGGATATAGCAACTCTGTAAATTTCCATGAGGAGAACACTCCTCAGAAGGGCCACAGTGGCAGCCTGGGCTCCAGTTTAATGCACAATAATACTTGGTAATGGTGTTACATTTTAACAACTCATAACAAGTACAGATACAGGAAGAGATCCAGTTAGAAATCCTCTGGGATGAAATGGCCTATCATTCTTCAAAGGTTCAAATGGCGGTCTCATAAGGCCTGTAAGGACTAAGTTAAAGTCCCAGAAAGGGACTTGTTCTCTTGTTGGTAGATAAAACCCTTTTTAGGCCTTTTATAGTCTTCCTACTACAGTGATGAAGAAAACAGAACATCCCTGAATAGGAGGGCGAATGGTGGAGTTAGCTTGCTGAAAGTTGACCTTGCAGCTCACTGATAGGCCAAATTCTTTAGTTCCAGTAGGTATTCAACACTTCTTGTACCTGCGCTTTGGATGGAGGCAGTTGATGATGCCAGGCCTTCCTATTCCTGTTAATAAGGATATTTTGAAATCTATGTAAACAGTTTATTTCTGATAAATTCAGCCACTCTGCATTCATGCTGTGAGGTGGAGACTGCAAGGATTGGGGTACAAAATCTGACTGGGTCTCAGCAATTGCGTCCAAGAATAAGATAAGGTTATAGGAGGCTGCACTGACATAAGAACAGCCTACTGGTCAGACCAAAGATCCATCTAGCCCAGTATGCTGTCTTCCAACAGTGGCCAATGCCAGATGCCCCAGAAGAAATGAACAGAGCAGATTATCATCAAGTGATCCATCCCCTGTCGCCCACTCCCAGCTTCTGGCAAACAGAAGCTAGGGACACTATCCCTGCCCATCCTGCCTAATAGCCATCGATGGACCTATCCTCCATGAATGTATCTAGTTCTTTTTTGAATCCTGTTATTGTCTTGGCCTTCACAACATGAAATTGGGCTTGTTTTTGCCTTATTTGGCATGTGAGTTGCTTCTTGGCTAATTTTTGGCTTGTAGCTTGTTTGGCTTGTAGCTTGTACCTTCTTTTTTTTTTTGATCGGCTCCTGGCAAGCAGGGGAAAGAGAGGGCAAGCTGGGCCAAGGGGAGAAGAGAGTCGGGTGAACAGCGGGCTCACCACAGTCTCAGATTGCATGCCAGGGAGATCTAGTCACATGGAGTGTTGTGGTTCTTAGGATTGGCTTGTTTTGTCCTCGTTTTGAAATGGGATTAGCTTGATTTTTGGCTCAGTGTGAAAGTTGGGGTGCTTATTTACCACGTGAAAGTTAGCAACTGGGCTTTGCAGGTATGAAGAAAGGCTCTCAGGTCTACATTGTTTATATGAAGGGCTGTTTCTTGGCAAAAATCACTGACCTTGAGTTTACACTCTGTTCAGATCTGCTCCCAAGCCCAGAGTGGATTCATCCATTATTAGTGTTTTCTATGGAAGTGGAGGGAGAAAAGGGAACTCCCTTGCACACATTTTTCAGAGTCATCTATTCCTTAATGATAATAGGACTCTGAAAGGTACATGAACTGCCATTTCCAAAGGATATTTGTTTTGCCAATATAGACGTCAACCAGCTTTGCATGTACTACAGGTAAAGTGTGGTGGCATGCTGAGTCACACGTACATTCAAGATGCCAAGATTCCTAGCAATCTAAGGCAAAATCACAAGGATGAACCTGCAAATTACTGCATAGGATGGACTGAAGTTCTCCGGAGATAGATAGGCTGTTGCAGTGAGAGTCGAGAATGGTCCCAAAGACTTGATTCTTTCTACAGAGGGGGACAGTGTCGACTTGTCTTGTTTATTCTCAGACCCAGCTGGATGAGCCACAACTGAACCTACTAATACCACCATACATTTTGTAAAAACTCTGGGACCTGATGAGAGACTAAAAAGAAGCACTGTGTACTGGTAGGAGCAGACCCCAACTAGAAATCTTATATTTTCCATGGCTTAATTGGATGACCACATGAAAGCTGGCATCCTGTAGCCCAAGAGCAGCGTATCAGTCATTCAGCTCTTCGGATGGGATGATGATGTCAGCAGATTTGCTTGGTGCCCTCAGATGTGACGGTCTTACTGGTATCAAGGTGGATACTGAAACCACTGTTTGCTGTGGGACCTGTTGGGCCACAAGCAGAAGCGTGTCTGGGAGCAATGAACACAATGTATCTTTGGCTGCTATGCAGGCCCAAGGAGTAGATAGTACTGATAGGATTGGTACAATAGTCAATTTGTGCCAACAGTGAAACTGGACACAGCATCGGTGTCAGGACTGTCAGTACTGGAGGAAGGGATGGAATTGTCGGGGCTGGCCTCATTGCTACCAAGGTGATCAGTACCAGAGTCATTGATATCACTGTATACTGAGTCCCTGGAAACAGAACCTGAGTTAGTGACACCTGTCCTCTTTAATCAGCCAGATTGGTACCTGACAGCTTATAAAGCAAGTTTTAACCTCTTGCTGAAGCATGATGTTCAGAGCCACATGGTTCTTGAGGAGCCTTTCCTGGGTTTTGAGCTGCCCTTATGCTCTAAAGAGCTAGAAGTCTTAAGGGCCTTAGATGTAGGGCCACGGATGGATTGCTGCCTCTTCTCTCTGGAAGTTTTGTGAGACTTCCTCCTTCTCTCAGAGGCAGAGTCTTTTGGTTACAAAACAGCAACTGAAGATGAGGTAGCTGCAGGAATGCTTCTGGAGGAGGCATAATCAGAACGATCAGCCCTGGGCATACCAGGATCAGAGCTCAGGCCAACAACCTCTTCATGAGGTAAATCTTAAGCCAGGACTCTCCAGCTCTTTCAGGTTCTTTTCCAAATCAACTCAATATAGCACATCTAGCACTAGACAGATTAGACACCTACTGTGTCTGTCGTTTAGTGACATTACTGCCTCACATGTCAAGCAATTTTGAAATCTGAGGATTTATGTACCAAGACAACTAATCTGTACAGGAGTGTGGTGGGGCTGCCCCACACAGGTATATGGAGGGTTAAAGCAGCCCACAGGGAGGCTGCGCAAAACCCAACCAATGGGAGGACGGCTTGTAGAGAGCCAGTCAGGAGAAGAGTTGCTGGAGTAGCCAATCAGGGCCAGTGAGGGCCATATAAGAATGGCTGCTCAACAGAGCAAGGACAGTCTCTCCCTGGAGTGCAAGGGAGAAGGACTGGCTGCCTTAGAGGAGTACCTTAGATAGAGCAGTACTGGGCAGGGTCAGGGGAGCAACAGGGAGCTCCAGCCTGAGCGCTGCCAGACTGAGGCCCTTGATACAAAGGGCCAGGAAGGTGCTAGGGCTACAGGAAATAGGCGGCAGGAGTTGGAGGAGAGGAAGCACATGGCCACCAGCTATAGGGTCCCTCGATCGGCCTGGAGTAGTGGGCAAGCTCCCCCTCCCTTTCTCCCCCACTTGCCACAGAGGGGGTGGCCAGTATTCAGACTGAGGTTTACCCCTTGAGGTGAGGGACTAGACCAAAGGCTGCAGTAGGGCACAGCATCAAGTGGATGGACTAGAGACAGCTGGTTCCAAAGCAGAGTGAGACAGCTGGAGGGCCGTTCCCAGAAGAAGATGTCTCGGTCCGGGGAGCAATGCAGGCCTTAGAGGTGGAGCAGAAGTGATGGTGGTGAGACACCACTAGATGAAGGTGCACCGGCAACCAAGTGCTAATTCCCAGCACAGCCAGCAGGAGGTGCTGAAGTGGTGAGTCCTGCCCCGTCACAAGGAGTACCACCACAGGAGACGAAAGAAAATAGCCTCCTCTTAAAAAAGAACAAAATAAACTCTTACTGAAAACTAATACTAAACTACCTATCTACTAAGCACTATCTATTTACAAAAAAGCTGCTGATAAGCAAGGCAATAAATTGTGAGCTAAGAGGCATCACTGAGAACGCTATCGAAGCCTCAGACAATGAGAAGGAACTGAGAGGCAGAAGGAGCAGCCCTGATCTTTATTCCCACAGTTGGAGGCACAATGATACTCAGGGCGCATGCATGGCTCAACACAGTGCTGATGACTGAAAGTGTCTGGTTTGAATGCACCGGGCGCACATACCCCAACAGTGGAACGTGTGTACAAGCACTCAAAGAAGAACCAGAGTTTGTTAAAATGCTAAAGTAGCTTCTGACAGAAGTGACATCTTCTGCAGGTGCAGAGACTATTTTCTTTATTTCAGATTATTCAACAAGTTCAGAGCTAAACTATTAGTTCATTCGAAGTTAAGAAACGGACAGGGAATTGAAAAAGCAGCAAAGCTTGTTCTCGTCCTTTCTTGAATTAAAAACTGTATGTGAGAGGATGAGATCTACTAGTTCTAAAATCTTGAATGACATGGTGACCAATTCAATTCACTAACTACAGAGAATACTTCCTTTGTTTAATACATCTGTTTTAAATGCAAAACAGGCTTTAATAAAAAAAAAATTCTTATGTGTCCAATACATTTAAAGGTAATGTTCAATAAGAAAAAAATGCTGTTTTATGCATTTTAATTGTATTACAATTTGCATCCAAATGCAGCTTAACACAAATCATGAGTAAAAAATTAATCCTATACTAAATAAGAAATATCATTCACCATTTTCTAAAAGTGTAAAAATTAAGAATCAGAATAAAAGAATGTTAAGCTACAAACAGCTTAACTAGATGTGCATAGACACCGTTTATCCTCCTTGTTAACAAACAGTACCAAATTTAGGGTAAAGCCAATTTAGTAAAAGCTGTGTTATCCAGCACTTTACCAACTGGAAAGCTCTATAAACTGGCATTTCTGATCTTCATTGAAAGTCCAGTTTATAGTCCAGTTGGTGCAGGGCCGGCAGGTTCCCTACCTAGCTCCCTGGAATCGGCGACATATCCCTGCTGCTCTTAGGCGAAGAAACAGCCACAAGGAGTTCGGAGAGCTGAGTGTGGGAACCTCAGCCAATGGGAGCTGCGGGGGCAACGCCTGCGGGCAGAGGCAGCGCGCAGAGCCACTTAGCCTACCTGCTGCTCCTAGGCAGAGGCATCATGCCGTGCTTGCGGGGAGCCACCTGAGGTGAGCACCATCCAGCTCCAGCACTCCACATCCTCTCCTGTGCCCCAACCCCCAGCGCTGAGCCCCCTCCCATAACCAAGCTCCCTCCCTCTTATTTAACCGGAATTTTTCACTTACCGGCACCTCCAATTTCCCCAACATAAGAAAGCTTTTACTATATTTAGTTGCAAGTCAACAAGTTCCAGTGTTTAACAACCAATGAGAATGACCTTTCTTTAGAAGAAAAAAAGTATAAATGCAAAATAGGATTAAAGTTGAGCATTTAAATCAAATTTTCTAGCTTGCTGATTTAAATCATGATTTAAATCAGTGGCTCTCAATCTTTCCAGACTACTGTACCGCTTTTAGGAATGTGTTGTCTTGCATACCCCCAAGTTTCATCTCACTTAAAAACTACTTACTTACAAAATCAGACATAAAAATACAAAAGTGTCACAGCATACTTTTACTGAAAAAACACTTGCTTTCTCATTTTTACTATATAATTATAAAATAAATTAGAATGTAAATATTGGACTAAAATTTCAGTGTATAGTACAAGTCATTGTATGAAATTTTAGTTTGTACCGACTTCACTAGTGCTTTTTATATAGCCTGTTATAAAACCAGGCAAATATCTAGAGGAGATGATGTACTCCCTGGAAGATCTCTGGCTACCCCACTTGAGAACAACTGATTTAAATCAATCCACCCTTTATGAGACAGAAAAGCTTTACTGACCAGAAGTAACTCATCTTCAAATGTATTGTCTCTATAGCACTACCCATTAAGAATGCCTACCCACATGGCCTCAGAAACAATTTTGAGTAGTAGTCTGCAGTTACAAGTTCCAAGGGCATAAATACTCTGCCTCCTCTAACCGCCCTTCAGTCACTCTCTACCTCAAGAAGTCTTACTTGGAGGCGGGCTTTGAAGTTACGTTAACAGAGGATGACTGTGGCTCTGAGATGGCAATACATTCAGAATATAAGAATTACCTCTAATAAATTAATAACCTTTTGTAGTTTCATGGCATTGCCTCCACAGAGCCCTACTGTAGGAGACTAGCTAACAGTGATAGCCCTTAAAATGCAAGCTTGTTCAACAGCAACTAAAGCATTGTCCTTCTCAAACCAGAGTCTGCTGTTGAAAAAATGTCAAGAAAGTAATTTGAGAACAGAACTCCACATATATCAACCCTAAAATAGTTTTCATGAGTGCTCAAGCTGGCAACAGAGAGGAACTGATGGATGGTTAGAATGAGTATAGCAATTATTCTCTTGGTCCATAGAATGTAGTGCTTGACGGAGATGTGTGTGGACCTCCTAATTGCTAACTACTAATCAAAAAGATTTTATGGCCAACCAGTAGGCCTCTGTGAAGGCAATGTCATGTTTTTGTAATGTCTATATGTATGTTGTTTGGGGACCTGGGAAATGAAAAGATCAGTTTTACCAAGGGGCAGGCTAAAGGAAGATCTGTGGATTCAAGTGTGTTGCCAGAAGGGCGTTCAGGGACAGTCACAGGGAGTAGCCACAGAATTACTGGGAGTCCACTCAAAATACAGAAGCTCTGAATGGGAGGCAGTCAGCAGAGAGGGGTTGAGTGCAGGATGGACTCTGCCCCTTCTTCAGGGCTGAATGCTGTCCTTCCCAAGTAGGCTGCATCACAAGTGAAAGCTTGCTGTTGTGCCCCCTGAAGGTACCACCAGGTAAAGGGAACTGGCTCAGGAGGAAGGCCTATTTCTGTAGGGAACCCAGAGACAGAAAGAATGAGCTTCTCCCTGATGTTTATTTAACATCATACAGTCAATGCTATGATCCCAACTGATGTGAGGTAATAGGGTATATATAGCAGCTACTTAGCACCAGTATGTAATCATGTGCTAGTGCTGCCTGCTGCAGGAAGGATAAGGAACAAGGCAGCTTAAAGGAAGTGTTTGAAAATTAGTATTGTTCTCCCATCCATCAGGGCCGGGGAAAGAGGAAGATTCTGATGTGCGGAAGAGCAAATAGGACTTGGTTCTGGGAAGGAAAAGGGCTTCAAATCTGGGGCTGAGATAAAAACATTGCTTGGATCTATATTAAGGGAAGAAGAAATGTGTGTTAGGAAGAACAGATATTTCTATTCAGGGCAGGGTGCTCAGCTTTGGAAAGAGAGTGGAAAACAAAATGTTGGGGAATCTGGTTGAGCTAGTAGGAATCAAAACTTCTGGTGAATCCAGACACTAGTTATTCTTGGAGCTTATATACACAAACATTTAGTTTGTGGCCAGCTTGGGTGTGAACGTACCCCGCACTAGCCTGCCGCACACTAACTAACTGTTCACATGGACTCTGTTGATGCATACTAACAGTTCATTAATGTGCTTTAATCTACTCCCGTTTCAAAGCAGCAGGCTAGCGTTAGGTAGATTCACACCCCAGCATGTCACAAACTAAATGTATGTGCAGACAAGACCTTGAGTTTTACCTCCAAATTGTAACACAACATAACTAAAATATTTCTAAGAACAAAATCTGTTTGAATTATCAAAATTATAATAATCTTTTAGCATGCACCACGTAGGAACTGACAACAACATTAACAAACTAGGGAAATGCAACCTAGATGGAGCTACCATAACGTGGGTGCAAAACTGGTTGAAAAACAGTTCCACAGAGAGTAATCATGAGTGGTTCACAATTATGCTGGAAGGGCATAACGAGTGAGGTCCTACAGGGATCAGTTCTGGGTCCAGTTCCGTTCAATATATTCATCAGTGATTTAGATAATGGCATAGAGAGTACACTTATAAAGTTTGTGGCCGATATCAAGCTGGGAGGGGTTGCAAGTGCTTTGGAGGATAGGATTATGATCTGGATAAACTGGAGAAATGGTCTGAAGCAAACAGGATGAAATTCAAAAAGGACAAATGCAAGTACTCCTATGGTGGGGCGGCTGCCCCACACAGGAAAAAGAAAGGGTTAAAAGCAGCACCAGGGAGGCTGTGCAGAACCCACAAATCAGAAAAGGGTTTACTGAGCCCACCAATAGGGGGAAGGCTTGCTGGAGCAGCCAATAAGGGCTGGCGAGGGCCATATATGTGGACAGTAGAAGGCAGTCTCTTCCTGGAAGGCAAGGGAGGAGGACTGGCTGCCTGAAGAAGTGCCATAGATAGAGCAATGCTGGGCAGGAGAAGTAGAATGTGAGGGTGTGCTGCTGGCTAACCACTGCCAGGCTGGGGCCTTGCTACAAGGGCTGAGAGGGTGTTAGGGCTACGGGGGAAGTGGCCCAGAGAAAATAGGCAGCAAGTTGGAGGAGGACAGTAGGTGGCTGCCAGCTATAGGGTCCCTGGGTCAGGACCCAGAGTAGCAGATGGCCCTTGGTCCCCCCCACCTCACCTGCCAATGAGGAGAGTGGCTGGTATCCAGACTGCAGTTGGCAAGTGGACGGACTAAGGACTGCTGTTCCCCTGGAATGGGGGAGATACCAGAGCGGGGGGTACAGCCAGAGGACTGTGCCCAGAAGAGGAAGCTGCGGTCTGGGGAGCGACGCGGGTCCAAAGAGTGGAGACACCTGTGACGGCACCACTAGCTGAAAGCAGATTGGAAGGGATGAGCGCTATTTCCCAAGATGGCCAGCAGAAGATGCCACAGTGGTGAGACCCATCCCATTACAACTCCATTTAGGAAGGAACAATCAGTTGCACACATACAAAATGGGAAATGACTGCATACGAAGGAGTGCTGCGGAAAGGGATCTGGGTGTCATAGTGGACCACAAGCTAAATATGAATCAACAGCGTAACACTGTTGCAAAAAAAGTGAACATAATTCTGAGATGTATTAGCAGGAATATTGTAAGCAAGACACAATAAATAATTCTTCTGCTCTACTCTGCAGTGATTAGGCCACAACTGGAGTATTGTGTCCAGTTCTGGGTACCACATTTCAGGAAAGATGTGGACAAATTGGAGAAAGTCCAGGGAAGAGCAACAAAAATGAATAAATGTCTAGAAAACATGACCTATGCAGGAAGATTGAAAAATATCGGTTAGTTTAGTCTGGAAAAGAGAAGACAGAGGGGACATGATAACAGCGTTCAAGTACATAAAAGGTGGTTACAAAGAGGAGGGAGAAAAACTGTTCTTCTTAACCTCTCGGGATAGGACAAGAAGCAATGGGCTTAAATTGCAGCAAGGGAGGTTTAGGAAACATTAGGGACATTAGGAAAAACTTCCTGTCAGGGTGGTTAAGCATTGAAATAAATTGCCTAGGGAGGTTGTTTAAGAGCACGTTAGAAAAACACCTGTCAGGAATGATCTAGATAATACTTAGTCCTGCCATGAGTACAGGGGACTGAACTAGATGGCCTCAAAGTCGCTTCCAGTCCTATGATTCTATGATTTCCAGCCCTTACACTGCCCCAGAGCACAAGGGCTTATTAGGACTATTGTGTTTATGGGAGCTAGCCTCTGCAAAAGGGAAGAGGAAGTGAATTTATGATAGAACTGGAGCACTGTATACTATAAACCTTCCTAAGAGGTAGAGGTGTACTCCCAAGAACCCCACAGAGCTGTAGTTTTCCTCAAGACTATGTAAAACTATAGTTATGGATATAGGTAAAACTTTCAAATGCTTCACTACATTCCTTTGGAAGAAATGTAAGAAATTTCCGTGCCTGGTATAAGCTCCTTCTCATAAACAGAGCAAATGGAAAAATCTCATATGCAAATATATTGCAGATCCTGCAGTTTTAGGGTCTTTTCATTATGTTTTCTATTTTCTTGCATAATCTTTGTTTCTTTTTTTAAAACAAAAGTCTCTAGATTGGATTACATCTTGAAGGCTACGTTCTCTTTCCCTGTTCTCCAGCCATGCAGGAAACTGCCTTCATCAAAAGACCAAGTGTAGCTTTATTCTATTCTTCTGTATACTTCTACATTACACCACACTATTGAGATTTCAGCCTCAGTGTCTAATTGAGATAATTTGAACACTATTAAGGAAAACAATCTAAGAACAATTTAGAGTCAAAGTAACTTTTTAAAATTATGATCCAAACCTTGGTCACTTTACTCAAGTGTGTGATCTCGCTGATTTCAGTGAGAGAACTTGTATGAATAAAGTGAGCAATATTTGGCCCATTCTTTGTTTCCCCTTCCAGTATATCCTAGGATTGTCTCTTTTGCGTGCTCATTCTACAAATCTAGAGGGTTTTTTTTATATATATGCACCCTACACTGGGAAAAACTGGAGGGCAAAGAAGGCTTCTAACCTTTCATCTTTCCAACTTTTATTTTTGGTTTTCTAATTTCTCCTATGATTAAAAAAATCCCTGTAAATATTTTCCTCAAATTTTGCATTAATTTTCCAGGTTTTGTTCTAATGATCTTTGCACATATTCTTTGCAAAATTCATTAACTTTACCAGGAAGCTTCAGTTTAATGATCAGCACTAATGATAAAGATCTTACATTAGTATAACACCTTACATTCTGATGGATCAAAAAGTGCTATACAAATTTAATTTACTGATATGAAAGCTATTCACCTGGATCATTTCATCCACAACTTAAATTTCAACCATTCCTGGGGTGAAGCTTGAAGAACTATGTAAGAGTGTATTACACATTACATACTATTTAGAACAGGAAATGTGGCATAATTTCAATTGCAACTACAGAAGGAAGTTAAGTAAACCAAATGTAATTACAAAATTTGTAACTTGACCAAGATACTGTGTTAATACTTCTGCTGTTACAAAGAGTGTCATAGGGGCCTTTAGTAACAACAAAGAGCAGTCAGCCATTTTTTTTTCATCTCACTTGAAAGATGGAACCATGAACAGCACATAGACCCCCTTAACACTTTGCAGGGTTATATGTTTAGCCTTAACTCACAAGAAAGAGTGCCATCTAAGGATCTGATCCAAATACCACTGACTTAAATGCACTGTGGATAAAAGACCTCTAAATCATCAAGGCCGCTTTCTGCAGTATCACACTGTTCCTTGAAAACATCAGTCTAAAATGGTAAAACAGGTCAATCTTGATTAGCTTCAGAGAGAGCTGACAGAATAATACCATACGGTGGGTATGAATGACTACTCTGAAATTAAACAATATATAGAGCTCAATCAAAGTGAAAATTATCTTGAAATAATGTGTATGATTTGAAAATTTATCACATACCACAACAATCAGGACAATCTGGATGTATCAGAGCATTTATTCCATATCCTGGATAGCAGCGATTAACCCATACCATTTGCAGAGTACCTTCAATATAGTATATTTCAGGTAAGGGCTCAGAACGTTTCCCCAGCACTTCCACTTGTTGGTTAAAAAATCTCTCTATAAGGTCTTTTGCCTAAAGTAAAACAAAAATGTTATTAAATCCTCTATTCAAAAATAAGTTAAAAAAATGCTCTAGTGTACTTAAGGTGGGAGACGTTGTAGGGTACAGGATCTGAGAGATGCATTACTGTCATTATTGATCATTGGTGATGGGGGAGGGCAGAGCTGGCTGGCTAGTCTATCATATTTTAAATTTAGACTACTATAATTGTGAATTTTAATTTATGTGGAAGTGGTCAGAGGTTTGGCAGGCACTAATAGCTGTCATGAGTCAGAAAAAGTAAACATTACCAGCAAAAACATTCTAAAAATGAGTGACAGCCTTTCCTATAAAAGCAGCAAAGAGTCCTGTGGCACCTTATAGACTAACAGACATTTTGGAGCATGATGCATCCGACGAAGTGGGTATTCACCCACGAAAGCTCATGCTCCAAAACGTCTGTTAGTCTATAAGGTGCCACAGGACTCTTTGCTGCTTTTACAGATCCAGACTAACACGGCTACCCCTCTGAGTCTTTCCTATATTATAATAGGGATTTTCATGATGCGGCATCAGCAAAATAGACTCATGGGTCTTCCATCCACACAACTACTGACATACAGGATGAATCACACTTCAGATGCTCTTCTCACCCATGACAGGTCATCTGTTCAAGAAACAGATAATGCAAGCATCTCCCCAAAATTAAGCAAACTACAAAAAAAATTACACTATTGTAACTGTCAAATATAACATGGGAGATTATTCCCATTGCTGGAGTGGTTTCGCAGAAATCCAATTCTAGATAACAAATGTTTTTTCTCTTAATGAGAACTCCATGGTCTATAGGCTCCAAGTAGCAATGACCATCAAAGTAAGCCTTTTTTCAGTGCCGTGTGTATGTGTGTGGGTTACTTAACTGTACAGTAAGCGATGTTCTTAAAGATGTGTAGTCTGTATTTGTATTCCACAGCTGGTAGTTACCCATCTACAGCCTATGCACCAGAGATCTTTCTAGTCAGCACTGTCTGCTGGGGTCGCACATGCTCCATTCACATCCTTGTGTGCTCAGGTGAATGTATAAAAAGGTATACCTCAGTTCCTTCACCACTTCAAAAACCTGTTGTCTGAAGACTCTGAAGTAGGGATGGTGGATGGGTCATGGAATATGTATACTGACTACACATCTTAAAAAACATACAGATAAGTAAAGAATGATTAGTTTGTATAGCACATAAGAATGGCCTTACTGGGTCAGACCAAAGGTCCATCTAGCACAGTATCCTGTCTTCTGACAGTGGCCAGTGCCAGGTGCCCCAGAGGGAATCAACAGAACAGGTAATCATGAAGTGATTTTTTTGTCACTCATTCCCAGCTTCTGGCAAACAGAGGGTAGGGACACCATTCCTGCCCATCCTGGCTAATAGACATTGAGGGACCTATCATCCACTAATTTATCTAGTTCTTTTTTGAACCCTCTTATGGTCTTGGCCTTCACAATGTCCTCTGGTAAGGAGTTCCACAGGTTGACTGTGCGTTGTGATGGAGTTTTGAGAGGTATTATATCTGGATAATTCCTGGGTGTAACTGGAGTTTTGAGAGGTGTAATCCCTTGTAATCCCTAGGTGAGGCGTACATACACTCCATGCACCTGAAACTAGAAGAATTTTCATTAGTAGTGTCCATCGGTTTGTGCCTGTGCCCTTCTCCTCTTGCTCCCAATTTATGGTATAAGCAATGATGTGGACCAATTACTTCTCCTGTTCTTCTCTACCATGAGTAACCTTAAGATAATTATCTGAAGCAGAGGGGAAGCAGGGAAGTAGCATTCTTTCTTCTTCTTCTTCAAGGGATGGTCCCTATGTTTACTCCACTTGAGGTGATTCACAAGCAGTACTCACTGAGGAGGAGGGCATGAAAAGCCCTGCACTGATAGGAGGTATGCTCTGCTGAAGGAGCCATCTGTTGCTGGAGCCTGCATCAAGGTGTAATGCCTTGCAAAGGCATGCACAGAGTCTCATGCTGCTGCTCCTCAGATCTCTAGAAGAGGGATGTCCTGTAGTGAAGCTACAGAAACTGATTGGGCTCTAACTGAGTGTGCTCTCACACCCTGTTGGACAGGTGTGCGAAGCAAAGCAGGATGCAACTCAGAATGACTCTGAATGGAGATAGCTTCTCCTGTCATACATTCAATGGAGGAGACAAATAGTTTAGGGGATCTTCTAAAGGGTTTTGTCCTCTATAGGTAGAAAGCCAAGGCTTGTCAGACATCCAGAGAATAGTGCGTCCTATCCTCTCTAGTGGCACGTGATTTCAGGTAGAAGACAGGTAAGTGGATGGCCTTCTTCAGATAGTAGTTCCAAGATCACCTTCCAAATAAACTTAAGATGTAACCTTTGGAAAACTATCACTATGGAAGACTGTATACGGAGGGTCTGCCATAAGGGCTTCCAGCTTTCCTACTCTTTGCTGAGGTCACTGCAACAAGGAAGGCAACTTTCATAGACAGATGACTGGAGGAACATGAGGCCAAGGGTTCACATGGAGCATTCATTCAGGCGCAAAGATTATATTGAGGTCCCATATCAGCAACAAGGAAAGGCTCTGACAAGGTCGTTCAAATATTTCTCTGTAACTGGATGGATAAAGGCTGTATTGTTGTCCACCGGTGGGTGAAAAGCACTAAATGCTGCCAATTGCACTCGTAAGGAGCTGAGTGACAATCCCAACATTTTCAGAGAAGAGAGACGCAAATAGAGCTGAAATCTTGGAACCTTCTGGGGATAGCTGTCAATGCTGGCATCATATAGAAACACTTCTTCCATTTTGCTGTACATTGCTCCGTAGAGTCTCTTCTGCTGTTGCTAAGGTCTGACTATAGAGCAGCACAACACAATTGCTCTAAGTTTGTTGTCCACCCAAATACCAATCTACCAGCTGGAGAACTGCTTGATTGGGATGGTAGAAAGTGGTTTTGTCCTGAGTTAAGAGGTCTGATGGTATTTGAATGCAGATGGTGCGCAGTCACCTGGAGAATGCCATGAACCAGAACTGTTTTAGCCACATGGGAGCTACCAGGGTTACTGTCACTTTGTGCTGCCTGATTTTTCTCAAGACTTGCTGTAAGAGTGGATGAGTGGAAATGTACATTACTGCTTGGGACAAGAAACATATCCCCTTTGGAATTCTGGCCTTGGGCCATTAGAAGCAGCACGCCGGGCATTTCTTGTTCTCATCAGACACAGAGATTCTACAACAACGTTCCCCATTGTTGAAAAATACTCCACATCACCAAGTCGTGTAGTTTCCACTTGTGTTCTCTGGCCAAGTGTCTGCTGAGGCTGTCTGCCAGAGTTTTCTGCATCCCAGTCAGGTGCTCCATCTCTGACCAACCAGTTATCTAGAGAGAGGAATTCCTTAACATCTATTTTTCTGAGGTAGGTGGCTACTACCACCAAACACTTGATCAATACCCCTGATGATGCAGAAAGCCCAAATGGCAAAACCTAGCATCAGCAATGGTTGTTGTCTACAGTGAAACTCAGGTAGCATTTCTGGGCTGGGGGTATTGCAGTGTGAAAGTATGCATCCTGGAAATTAAGGGCAGTATATCAGTCCTTCTGATCTAGACAAGGGAGATCAAAGGGAGAGATATCATGAATCTGAACTTCTTGATGTAAACATTCAGGTCTCTGATGTCCAGTATTGGCCAGAGTTCCCCTTTCTCTTTCGGAATGAGAAAGTATCTTGAATAGAGCCCTCTCCCTCTTTGATGGGGGAGCACCTCTTCTATTGCACTGAGAGCTACGTGGGATTGTGCCTCTCTATTGAGGGGAATCACTGAATACAGATGGGGAGGATGAGGTGAGTAGCAGGATAAGAAAGGAACTGTATCATATAGACGATCTCTACCCATATCTAACACTCCATGATGAGAGATGTTGTTGGACCAGGTGTGATGGCAATGAACCTGATGGTTGCCAAGGAAGGGAAGCGGGGAAATATCAGAGGCTAAGAAACAAGAGGTACGCTGGCCTTGGACACAAAGTCACATTTCCTGCCTTGGGGAAGCAGGAGAGTGCTGGAATAGAGTGGTAGTTGCACCCAAGGACTTCCTTCTCGAAAACCTTTGCCTCTTTCTAGTGTGCTCAGGAGACCTATATTGGTAGCAAGGAAGCTGTCTCTCATGCAGTGGAAGCACAGTGTGCCTGAACTGCTGTTGCTTGAAGGCTGGGTGTAGACCACTAAAGATCCGAAGGTAGTTCTTGAGTCCCTGAAATTTCTCATGGCCTCATCAGTCTTGTAGAACAAAGAGCATCCTTCAGAGGGTAGATCTTCAGCCATGGACTGCTGCTTCTTAAGTATCCTGGATGAGGACAGCCACAATGAGTGATGCTTCATAAAAGACGGTTACTCACCTGTAGTAACTGGTGTTCTTCGAGATGTGTTGCTCCTATCCATTCCATTGTAGGTGTGCGCGCCGCGCGTGCACGGTTCTTCGGAACATTTTTACCATAGCAACTCCGGCGGGCCGGCTGGCGCCCCGTGGAGTGGCGCCGCCATGGCGGCTGATATATACCCCAGCCGGCCCGTCCGCTCCTCAGTTCCTTCTTGCCGGCTATTCCGACAGTGGGGAAGGAGGGCGGGTCTGGAATGGATAGGAGCAACACATCTCGAAGAACACCAGTTACTACAGGTGAGTAACCGTCTTTTCTTCTTCGAGTGATTGCTCCTATGCATTCCATTGTAGGTGATTCCCAAGCCTTACCTAGGCGGTGGGGTCGGAATGAGACGTGGCGGAGTGTAATACCGCAGAGCCGAAGGCTGCGTCGTCTCGAGACTGCTGCACCAACGCGTAGTGGGAAGCGAAGGTGTGGACTGAAGACCAGGTGGCCGCCCTGCAGATGTCCTGGATAGGAACATGGGCCAGGAAGGCAGCCGACGAGGCGTGCGCCCTGGTCGAGTGTGCAGTGAGTCGGCACGGGGGGACGCGAGCAAGCTCGTAGCACGTTCGTATGCAGGCCGTCACCCAGGAGGAAATTCGCTGTGAAGAAACTGGTTCACCTTTCATGCGGTCTGCGAACGCTACGAACAGCTGTGTCGAACGCCGGAAGGGCTTCGTTCGGTCAATGTAGAAAGCGAGGGCCCTGCGGACGTCCAGGGTGTGGAGCTGCTGCTCACGAGGTGAGGCGTGCGGCTTCGGGAAGAAGACCGGGAGGAAGATCTCCTGGTTGAGGTGAAAGGCCGAGACCACTTTGGGGAGGAAGGCCGGGTGTGGTCGAAGCTGCACCTTGTCCCTGTGAAAGACGGTATACGGGGGACCGACCGTCAGGGCGCGGAGTTCTGAGACTCGCCTGGCGGATGTGATTGCCACGAGAAAGGCCGTCTTCCAGGTGAGATAGAGCAGAGAGCACGTGGCTAAGGGCTCGAAGGGCGGGCCCATCATCTGGGCGAGAACCAGGTTCAGATCCCAAGTCGGAGCAGGAGGACGCACCTGAGGGTAGAGACGGTCTAACCCTTTGAGAAAGCGGGCTACCATTGGGTTGGAGAAGACGGAGCGGCCTCCTACAGCGGGTCGAAAGGCCGACAGAGCTGCCAGGTGCACCCTGAGGGACGAGATCGCGAGACCTTGACCCTTCAGGTACCAGAGGTAATCGAGGACGGTCTGGATGGGGGCTGAGAAGGGGTTAAGACTTTGCTGGTCACACCATAGCGCAAAGCGTTTCCACTTCGCGAGTTAAGTAGAGTGCGTGGAAGGCTTTCTGCTTTCCAGCAGAACTTGCTGCACCGCCGCCGAACATCCTCTCTCTGCTTCGGTCAACCACTCAGGAACCAAGCTGTAAGATGCAGGGACTGCAGGTTCGGGTGACAAAGCCTGCCGAGGTCCTGAGTGATGAGGTCCGGCCACAGCGGGAGGGGAATGGGATCCCGAACCGACAGCTCGAGCAGCATGGTGTACCAATGTTGTCTCGGCCAGGCCGGAGCGACGAGTATTACGCGAGCCCTGTCTCTCCGAAGCTTGAGCAGCACTCGGTGGACGAGCGGGAACGGAGGGAACGCGTAAAGGAGGGACTCTGTCCACGGCCGGAGAAACGCATCCGAGAGGGAGCCTGGAGCTTGACCTTGGAAGGAGCAGAACCTGTGGCACTTCCTGTTGGCCCGGGAGGCGAAGAGGTCTACCTGGGGAAATCCCCACCTCTGGAAGATTGCGTAAGCCACATCTGGGCGAAGGGACCACTCGTGGGAGGCGAAGGACCTGCTCAGACGGTCGGCCAGCGTGTTCTGTACTCCTGGCAGAAAAAACGCTTCGTGGCGAATCGAGTGGGTCACGCAAAGGTCCCAGAGGAGCAGCGCCTCCTTGCAGAGCGGGGAGGATCGAGCTCCGCCCTGTTTGTTGACATAGAACATGGCCGTGGTGTTGTCCGTGTACACCGCTACACAGCGGTCCTGAAGGTGAGTCAGAAAGGCGAGACACGCCAGACGGATCGCTCTCAACTCCCGAACGTTGATATGGAGGGAGAGCTCCTAGGCTGACCAGAGGCCCTGGGTGTGCAGGTCTCCCATGTGAGCCCCCCATCCAAGCGCCGATGCATCCGTGGTCAGGGTGATCGACGGCCGAGGAGGGCGGAAGGGAACCCCTGCGCAGACCGTCTCCGGATCCAGCCACCAGATGAGCGACTGGAGAGCGGAACTCGGCACCACCACCACCATATCCAGAGGGTTGCGCTGAGGGCGGTACACCGATGCCAGCCACATTTGGAACTGGTGAAGTCGCAGCCTTGCGTGGGTGGTCACAAACGTACACGCTGCCATGTGACCTAGGAGACGTAGGCAGCACCGCACTGTTGTCGTTGGAAAGGCCTGCAGCGACCGTATCAGGGAGGCCAACGTCTCGTGTCGAGCCCGAGGGAGGCAGGCTCTGGCCAGAGTGGAGTCGAGGACGGCTCCTATGAATTCCACTCTTTGAGTCGGAACCAAGTGGGACTTGTCGGCGTTGACAAGCAGGCCGAGGGACCGAAACAGATGCAGTATCTCGGACACCTGAGCCGCTACCAGGTCTTGGGTACGACCACGAATCAGCCAGTCGTCGAGATACGGGTACACATGGATTTGGCGACGACGGAGGGCTGCGGCTACGACCGCCATGCATTTGGTGAATACCCTCGGTGCGGTGGAGAGGCCGAAGGGTAACACCGCAAACTGGTAGTGGGTCTCGTTGACCAGAAAGCGCAGGTAGCGTCTGTGGGGGGGGTAAATTGCCACATGAAAGTAAGCGCCCTTCATGTCGAGGGCGGCAAACCAGTCTCCCGGATCCAAGGAAGGGATAATGGTCCCCAAGGTTACCATCCGAAACTTGAGTTTGCAGAGGTATTTGTTTAGCTCCCTGAGGTCTAAGATGGGACGAAGACCTCCTTTCGCCTTGGGGATGAGAAAATACCTGGAGTAGAATCCCCTGCCCCGCCTGCCGGGGGGCACCTCCTCGATGGCACCCACGCTCAACAGAGTCTGGACCTCCTGTAAGAGGACTTGCTCGTGAGAGGGGTCCCTGAAGAGGGACGGGGAAGGTGGGTGGAAGGGAGGGGGCGAAACAAACTGTAGGCGGTAGCCGTGCTGAATGGTGTTGAGCACCCAGCTGTCCGATGTTACAGAACACCACGCCTGAAGGAAGCGGGAAAGACGACTTGAAAACAAAGGGGATGGATCCTGGGGTGAGAGTGGTGCGCCGTCCTCGGGCGTCCCATCAAAAGGTCGGCTTGGGGCCTTGAGGGGCCTTAGACGAGCCTTGGGACTGGTTACGCCGTCCGCCTGATGGTCTGCGGCGGAATGGAGCCCTGCGGTTATTAAATGGCCGAGACCTGGCCTGCTGCCCGGGCCGATAGGGCTGCTGCCGGAAGGGACGCCTCTGAGTGGCCGGGGTATGCATCCCCAAAGTGCGGATTGCCACTCGTCCGTCCTTCAGGGTCTGAATTCGTGTGTCCGTTTTCTCGGAGAACAGGCCCTGCATTTCGAAGGGAAGGTCCTGGAGGGTATATTGTACCTCCGGTGGCAAAGTGGACGACTGCAGCCACGCAATGCGTCGCATGGTTACACCGGACGCCACCGTCCTGGCCCCCGAGTCCGCTGAGTCGACCGCAGCTTTAATCAGGGTTCTGGAGGCCAGCTTGCCCTCCTCTAGGAGGGCCGAGAATTCTCGGCGGGAGTCCTGCGGGGTCAGCTCTGCGAACTTCCCCAGGCATCCCAGGATATTAAACGTGTACCGGGATAGCAAGGCCATTTGATTCGCGATGCGGAGTTGTAGGCCGCCCGCTGAGTAAATCTTGCGTCCCAGCAAGTCCATGCGTTTGGACTCCTTAGACTTGGGCGCAGCTGCTGGCTGTCCATTACGCTCCCGGTCGTTCACGGATTGAACTACTAAGGAGTCCGGTGTGGGGTGCACGTAAAGGTACTCGTACCCTTTAGGTGGTACGGAATACTTTCTCTCCACGCCGCGTGCCGTGGGAGGGACGGAGGACGGCGACTGCCAAATGGTGGCATTGTTCCGCTGGATCGTGCGGATGAACGGTAGCGCCACTTTCACGGGGGCGTCTGCTCCCACGACATCCGTGATGGGGTCATCCACCTCCTGGACTTCTTCGACGGGTAAGTTGATGGCTTTCGCCACCCTCCGCAGAAGGTCCTGGTGCGCCTTCAGGTCAATAGGCGGGGGCTCTGATGGTGACGCCCCTGCTACCGCCTCGTCGGGAGAAGAGGACGAGGATTGACCTGGAAGCACCTCTTCAGGTGCCTGCTCTGCCTCTGGGCGGTCAGGTGCCAGCGTCTCATGCCCCAACGGCGTGCCGTGAGTGGCGGTCTGTGGCGTTGGAGACGGGGGTGGCCTGCTGACCGTGGCCACCGTCGAGCCCGGCTGTCTCGGAGGAAGGGGAGCTCCCTGTTCATGTTGGGCCCAGGGCACCCAAAATCCCCACTGCTGGGGTCCATGGTCCTGCGGCAGAGACCCCGCTCTGAAGTCTACCGCGCTGCCCTCAGGAGAAGCAACTGAGGGCTCCCTCGAAGGCCAGGGAGGAGCCGTTGCGGTTCCCGGGCGGACGTCCGGTGCCGGAGTAAACTGCCGCTCCGGTGCCGACGGACGGTGCCGGTCGTCCTGCGGTCTGATGGGCGAACGGGACCTGCGCGAAGCGCGGTGCCGGGAGCTCGACCGACGGTGCCGGGAGCTTGACCGGCGGCGCCGGGAGTCAGACCTGGATCGTGAGCGACGTCGCCGTGAGTGGCTGCGAGAGTCTCGATATCGCCCGCGACGCCTGGAGCCGGACCTGGTGCGGTGCCGGCGACTTGGTGACCGGGACCTAGAGCGCCGCCGGGAGTGCGACCGGTACCGCGATTGCGAGCGGTACCGGGACTGCGACCGGTGACAAGATGGGGAGCGGCGTCTCGACATTGATCGTCGTGCGGCTCGGCCCCGGTGCGTTGGCGACCGTCGTCTAGAGGGAGAACGGGAGCGAGAGCGGATCATGGTGCTCCGATCACCTCGGCCGCCAGGAGAAGGAGGGCGCATCATCAATGGCTTTCCGATGGACTTCACTGTCCGCACCGGCGGTGCCGGAAGCTGATGGCCCGTATCAGCAGTGAGGTCTATCAGCTCCCTCGCCGTCGCGAACGCCTCCGGCGTGGACGGGAGCCTCAGCTCTTCCTCGGTCGGTACCGGGGAGCTGGGCGGTGCCGGACTCGACGGCCCTTGCGGCACCGGAGTCGACGGCCCGGTGCACTTCTTGTGCACTGTCTCAGCCTGTACCGTTTTGGTCGGTGGCGGCTGGACTAACGGCTTCTGCTGCTGTTTCGCAGTGGCCGTCTTCGGCACCTTTTGCTTCTTCCTCGGGGAGAGCAAGCGGTGCCGGGTCTTTGGAGCAGGGTGCCGAGACGTGTCGGTACCGGAGCGGCTCGGTGCTGCCGGTGCGCTGCTCACGGAGGCCGGTTTCGGTGCCGGAGGAGCTGGTGCCGGCGGTTGGAGAGCCGACTCCATAAGGAGCTGTTTTAAACGAGAGTCCCGCTCCTTTCTCGTACGAGGCTTAAAAGCCACACAAATGGGGCACTTATCTGTCCTGTGCGACTCTCCGAGGCAGCGTAGGCAGGAGTCGTGCGGGTCACTCACTGGCATCGGCCGCTGGCAAGCCACGCAGGGCTTGAATCCCGGTGCTCCGGGCATAAGCCCGCACCGGGGCGGAAGAAGAGGGCTAACCCCTCTAATTCCCTAACTATTACACTATACAGCTAACTGAACAACTATAACAAGAAACTTTAACGAAATACTACAACTATATACACTAAACTATGGAGAAAAACGCTAGGGCTGTGGAGGTAAGGGAGCACTCCACTGTTCCTACTAGCCGTCACGGGCGGAAAGAAGGAACTGAGGAGCGGACGGGCCGGCTGGGGTATATATCAGCCGCCATGGCGGCGCCACTCCAGGGGGCGCCAGCCGGCCCGCCGGAGTTGCTAGGGTAAAAATGTTCCGAAGAACCGTGCACGCGCGGCGCGCACACCTACAATGGAATGCATAGGAGCAATCACTCGAAGAAGAACTGTTGCCATCATTGCCCTGAAGGCCATATCTATAGTATCCAATACTGCCCATGCTAGGATAGCTTGGAATTTACTCTTGTGATAGTTTGTCAATAAAGCATTGCATGGTACACCAGCTGAACTGGTGGTACTTTACTCAGACTGCTTGAAAGTGTAAGGACCTGGGGAGTAGAACCCTGGCCTGTAGAACCTGGAGCAAGTAATATTCCCACAATGCCACCAGAAGGCCTTGTAAAGGCATAGCCAGGGAGCACTGTGGAGAAGAGATGCTTCAGGAAGTACTTCCCATGAGACTCAGAGTGCCAGTACCCTGCAGCTCTCTGATTGGCCAAGTGTCCCTACTTAACCCCAGGCATTGTGCCAGGAAGTTGTCTGGGCAACTACAGAGACCTTGGCCTGATACCATGCTGGACTTTGCCTTGTCTTCTGGTCTCTGAATCACGTTGGCTGAAACTTTCCAAAAAATTTCAAAAAAGACATCCAACGTGGAAAATCCAAATGGTTAAAGTTTGGCAAAGTTATGAGCAACTGAACACAGGGTCTTATAATGGGAAGAGTCAGACAACCGGGTAATACCAACCCTCTCTACAATTTAGATGCCTGTTAAAAAGTTAACAACCTGGAAAAGGAGCAGCATAATGACAGAAGAAATTTGGTGTTGCCAAATGCAAAGTAATGTACATGGGATAGAACAATTTGAAATATTTATAAACACAAATCTCTTCTAAATTTACAATAATTTAGAGAAAATACCATGGGTAAATTTTCAAAAGTGCTTAAATGACTTAGGATTCTGAAATCACGTTTTCCAAAAATGACTTATGCAATCAGGAGCCTAAGTCCTATTGACTTCCAATTAAATTTAGGCACCTAAGAGCCAGAAGCACTTAATTGCCTTTGCAGATAACTGGAGTTGCCCACTCAATGCCTGGGTTGCTAGCCCATGACACCACCTGTGCTGCAACATCCACACCGTTATTTTTAGCACCCTAGCTCTAGCAGAGCTGATGCATGTCTGCTTACATAGGCTGGGTGGCACTCTCCTAGCTGCAGGGAAGACATATCCTTAGGCATCATTAACATTCTCAAAACCACAACTCATGTAGCACCTAACCTCTTAAGCACTTAAGGTTCCACTGGCTGGCATTCTCAAAGCTGCCTAAGAACTGGCGTGACCACATAGCTAATGAGATGGTCACAGCTATAGGTCAAGCCAAACCCCCAGATGCTCCAAAGGGGGATTCTCAAATTAAGTGAGGAAACTACTATCTCACCAGTAGAACTCGATCCCACAGGTGTGCTCAGAGCATGCCGAAGACTTGTTACCTGTCACAAAAAGCAGCCAGAGGCAAGCAGGTCAGGAAGTGTGTACATATTCTGGTGTAGGCAACTCTCTGACACCACATTCTACAGGCTATTACCCTCTGATCCCACTGAGGGGTACCAAAAGAGACTGCACCATCTGCTCAAGAAACTCCCTGAAGAAGCACAGGAACAAATCTACACAGACACACCCCTAGAGCCCTGACCAGGGGTATTCTATCTGCTACTCAAGAGCCATAAACCTGGGAATCCTGGATGCACCATCATCTCAGGCATTGGCACCCTGACAGCAGGATTGTCTATTTATGTGGATTCTCTCCTCAGACCCTACGCTACCAGCACCCCCAGCTATCTTCGAGACACCACTGACTTCCTGAGGAAACTACAATCCATTGGTGATCTTCCAGAAAACACCATCCTAGCCACTATGGATGTAGAAGCTCCCTACACCAACATTCCACACAAAGATGGACTACAAGCCGTCAAGAACAGTATCCCCGATAATGTCACGGCAAACCTGGTGGCTGAGCTTTGTGACTTTGTCCTCACCCACAACTATTTCACATTTGGGGACAATGTATACCTTCAAGTCAGCGGAACTGCTATGGGTACCTGCATGGCCCCACAGTATACCAACATTTTTATGGCTGACTTAGCTGAGGAAGTGTTGTTCTCTTGTCCCCTAGCACCCCTACTCTATTTGCACTACACTGATGACATCTTCATCATCTGGACCCATAGAAAGAGGTCCTTGAGGAATTCAACAATTTCCACCCCACCATCAACCTCAGCTTGGACCAGTCCACACAAGAGATTCACTTTCTGGCCACTACTGTGCAAATAAGCAAAGGTCACAAACACCACCCTATACCGGAAACCTACTAACCACTATACTTACCTACATGCCTCGAGCTTTCATCCAGATCACATCACATGATCCATTGTCTACAGCCAAGCCCTAAGATACAACCGCATTTGTTCCAATCCCTCAGATGGAGACAAACTGACCTCTATCAAGCGTTCTTAAAACTACAATACCCACCCACGAATAAATGGACACAAATCAGACATCAAGAATTGTAACATTCAAAAACTAGTAGGAGAGCACTGGACACTCCATAACAGACTTAAAAGTGGCAATTCTTCAACAACAAAAACTTCAAAAACAGACTTCAATAAGAAACTGCAGAACTGGAATTAATTTGCAAACTTGACACCATCAAATTAGGCCTGAATAAACACTGGGAGTGGCATCAGTCACTACAAAAAATAATTTTCTTTCTGATACTCACACCTTCTTGCCAACTGTTGAGAATGGGCACATCTACCATGATTGAATTGGCCTCATTAGCACTACAAAAAGTAATTTTCCCTCTGTTGATATTCACCCCTTCTTGTCAACTGTTGGAAATGGGCCACATCCACCCTAACTGAATTGGCCTCGTTAGCACTGACCCCCCCCCACACACTCAGTAAAGCAACTCCCATCTTTTCATGTTCTGTGTATTTATACCTGCCTACGGTATTTTCCACTCTAGGCATCTGATGAAGTGGGTTATAGCCGGCGAAAACTTTTGCCCAAATTCATTTGTTAGTCTCAAAGACGCCACAAGGATTTCTCATTCTTTTTGCTGATACAGACTAACACGGCTACTCCTCTGAAACATGCTCTGGTGGTTAGCCTACTCACCTGGGATGTTGGTTCAGGTCCCTGGTCTGCATCAGGCAAGAGAAGGGATTCATAACTGGGTCTCCCACATCCCCGCTGAGTGCCCTAACCACCAAGCTATTGGCTTCTGTCTTTTTCTCTCTAACAACGCTGAAAGGTTTGTCCAAGTGGTTTTGGCTTCTAGGACATGGGCTACCTAAGCAGTTATCACAAGAGAAGCACTCCAATCAGTCAAGGCAAAAATAGCAGTTATCACAAAAAGATAATAATTCTGCTTTGGGTCTACAACTTTGGAATACAGTAAATGGCAGTGGTCAGCAAAATAAGATAAGGTAATCATTCTTAAAATATGGTCATTTTTAATTGCTTTCCTCATTTACTGCCCATTCTCAACCATGGCTACTCCATTAACAAGATGGGATCACTTTGGGAAGGAGAGGGAAGAACAGCGGTTTTCAGAATGCACAGACAAAGAAGAGCACTACCGGTATGTCTTTAAAAATTAGGGTAAAAGGAGAGAAGTAGAGCTTGACTCAGAATGTGAGATGTGTGTGCTTATTGTCCCCAGAAACACTGTCAGAAAATACAGTACTTTATATTTCAAGGGAACATGGGAGCACTAGCTTGCTGTGCATTTACTGGTTATGTGTACCCTGCTATCATGCACTGTTACAGGGGTCAGCAACCTTTCAGAAGTGGTGTGCCGAGCCTTCATTTATTCACTTTAATTTAAGGTTTTGCATGCCAGTAATACATTTAACATTTTTAGAAGGTCTCTTTTTATAAGTTTATAATATATAACTAAACCATTGTTGTATGTAAAGTAAATAAGGTTTTTAAAATGTTTAAGAAGCTTTATTTAAGATTAAATTAAACTGCAGAGCCCCTAGACCGGTGGCCAGGACCCGGGCAGTGTGAGTGCCACTGAAAATCTGCTCGCATGCCACAGGTTGCCTACCCCTGCAGTATTGTTATCTACTGCTATGGAACTTTTGAACTATGTAACTGTTTGTGCATGGTAGCAGAGTTCACACTTAAGCTAGGGTCTGGCATGTTAGTAGATTTTCTCACCATCTTGCTGCATACTAACTCTCTATAGACAAGCCCATTCTCATCTGGAATGGATAAATCTTGAACTTCTCATCATAATAAATCTGCCAGATTAGAATTGGAACAACTTTTCAGTTTTGTTAGATTTTGCATTAGCACAGTTTGCCAGGAAATCAAGGTTCCTGATACTAAGGAATTGTGTGTAGTTAAGATAGCAAGACCATGTTTAAATGACACACTTTTGTAACGTTTACAAACCATACTTTTCTTTAACCTCTTGCCAGTGGTATTTGGATAACATTGTGTTAGGACCAAATTTATAGAACCATTTATGGTCGTAATAACATTCAAACTGTGTCCCAAATTTTGCAAACTTAAGGAGTGAAACAAAAACCCCTGATGTCAGTGAATTTGGCACACTGCTGTTTATCCCAGTTGGTAAAGTATGGCATGTGTATGAAGGTGAGAGTGATAATAATGGAATTCCAACTCCACCAATTAGGAAAGGAACTTTGAATGAATGCCCAGAATGTCTAAGACTACATTCTGTCCTGAGGTATGTGTATAGATCTCAGTCATTGTGTAGCTCTTCAGCTGATGTAAATTGATGCAACTCCATTGACTTCAGTGGACAAACAATAGTTAACACAAGCTGAGGATCTGGCCTGTCGTGATTTGAGCGTGTGCAGTCAATGGCAGAATTTGACTCCTAGTCAGACACAATAAACCTGTGCTTAGGCTCTGGCTCTTCAGTTTGGGGATCATGTGACAATGTGATGGCATCAATGTGATAGCATCATGTACAGCTTAATAAGCTTGAAGAGTATACTGCTGCACAAGGAAATGTGCTTCACAAGAAGGATTTGAGGATCTGCCTGTGGCTGTGGATTTCCTTAATCAGCCTTATTCAAGCCTTTAAAACGTAGTTAATTGAGGATGTCAGTCCTTGCAAAGATCAAATCCAATAAATTCCACCACACTTTTTCCTGTGACCTGTGTTGCAGTAGTATCAGCTTCCTTATTGAGGGTGACTAAGGTAATAGGAAGCCACATTTTAAATCTTCATTTTCTGATCTGTATTTCCTATTTGACATCTTTTCCTTTTGTTTATGGCCCTAGAAATCCACTGTTCCCTTGAAATATAAAGTACTGTATTTTCTGACTGTTTCTGGGGACAGTAAGCAAACAAATTTCACATTCTATGTCAAGCTCTACTTCTCGTTTATCCTAATTTTTAAAGACATAGAGCTTTTAATTGTCTGCACATTCTGAAAACCCCTATTCTTCTCTCTCCTTCCCAAAGCGATCTCATCTTATTAATGGAGTAGCCATGGTTGAGAATGGACAGTAAATGGAAAAGAAATTAAAAGTGACTATATTTTAAGAATGATTACCTTATCTTGTTTGCTGACCATGGCCATTTACTGTATTCCAAAGTTGTAGACCCAAAACAGAATTATCTTTTTGTGCTAACTGCTATTTTTGCCTTGACTGGTTGGAGTGCTTCTCTTGAACAGGCCTTAAATCATTTTTTTCTTTGGAGTCTGTGAGGTGAACTGGAGCTAACTCTCAATATAAACAAACAAAATGACCTTTCCAAATTCCGTAGAGCAAATTCCACTTTCAGTTACACTCATGGAACCCAAGTTTTAGAAAAAGCTTTAAGGGTGACTTGCAAAAGGAGAAAAATATTGGGTTGTGCTCCCCCCATCTTTTTTGTTGCTGTTGTTGTTGTTTTCTAGTGATGCATACATGAACTAAGGACTTATTTTAAAATTTTGTTTTTTTAGCATAAGAATTACACTGGTCTACAATTTTTGAGAAGTCGTCTGCTTCAGAGATAAAATGTGCTATTTATTATGTATTTTGATGTGCTGAATTCAAATATGCCAATTAAAACAACTGATTGGCTACTGTTTCTAAGTTATTTAAGTTTTTACATTTATGTCTATGTATATTGTGTAGATAGTAGAGTTTTAATCATAAATTGTAAACCTAGGTCTTTTCATGTGTATATGGTTGCTTTACATGATAATATTTCACCTGTCCTGTTTATGTAACACTTTAAAAATCAGCAAAAGGGTTATATAAATAAAATTTTATGAAACAAAAGGCAAAAAACTATTATGTACATAGTATAGTCCTATTCAGTGTCCACTCAGCGCTTCTTGGCTTGTCTCTTGTATTCATTAAATGGAGCATCTCTTGTCACTGTCCAGCAATAGTCTGCAAGAATTGATGGGCTCCATTTGCCCTGATAGCGTTTCTCCATTGTTGCAATGTCCTGGGGAAATCGCTCGCCATGCTCGTCGCTCACTGCTCCGCAGTTCGGTGGAAAAAAATCTAGATGAGAGTGCAAAAAATGTATCTTTAGTGACATGTTGCAACCAAGGCTTTGGTATGCTTGAGGAGGTTTTCCACCAACAACCTGTAGTTGTCTGCCTTGTTGTTTCCGAGAAAATTTATTGCCACTAACTGGAAGGCTTTCCATGCCGTCTTTTCCTTGCCATGCAGTGCATGGTCATATGCATCATCTCGAAGAAGTTCACGAATCTGAGGACCAACAAAGACACCTTCCTTTATCTTAGCTTCACTTAACCTTGGAAATTTTCCACAGGGGTACTTGAAAGCTGCTTGTGTTTTGTCAATGTCCTTGACAAAGTTCTTCATCAGACCCAGCTTGATGTGTAAGGGTGGTAACAAAATCTTCCTTGATTCAACAAGTGGTGGATGCTGAACACTTTTCCTCCCAGGCTCCAATGACTGTCGGAGTAGCCAATCTTTCTTGATGTAGTGGGAATCTCTTGCACGACTATCCCATTCGCAGAGAAAACAGCAGTACTTTGTGTATCCAGTCTGCAGACCAAGCAAGAGAGCAACAACCTTCAAATCGCCACAAAGCTGCCACTGATGTTGGTCATAGTTTATGCACCTCAAAAGTTGTTTCATGTTGTCATAGGTTTCCTTCATATGGACTGCATGACCAACTGGAATTGATGGCAAAACATTGCCATTATGCAGTAAAACAGCTTTAAGACTCGTCTTCGATGAATCAATGAACAGTCTCCACTCATCTGGATCGTGAACGATGTTGAGGGCTGCCATCACACCATCGATGTTGTTGCAGGCTACAAGATCACCTTCCATGAAGAAGAATGGGACAAAATCCTTTTGACGGTCACGGAACATGGAAACCCTAACATCACCTGCCAGGAGATTCCACTGCTGTAGTCTGGAGCCCAACAGCTCTGCCTTACTCTTGGGTAGTTCCAAATCCCTGACAAGGTTATTCAGTTCACCTTGTGTTATGAGGTGTGGTTCAGAGGAGGAGGATGGGAGAAAATGTGGGTCCTGTGACATTGATGGTTCACGACCAGAAGTTTCATCCTCTTCCTCTTCCTCGTCTGACTCAAGTGAGAATGATTCTGGTGCATCAGGAACCGGCAGTCCTTCTCCGTGGGGTACTGGGCGTATAGCTGATGGAATGTTTGGATAATGCACAGTCCACTTTTTCTTCTTTGACACACCTTTCCCAACTGGAGGCACCATGCAGAAGTAACAATTGCTGGTATGAGCTGTTGGCTCTCTCCAAATCATTGGCACTGCAAAAGGCATAGATTTCCTTTTCCTGTTCAACCACTGGCGAAGATTTGTTGCACAAGTGTTGCAGCATATGTGTGGGGCCCACTTCCTGTCCTGATCTCCAATTTTGCAGCCAGAATAAAGGTGATAGGCTTTCTTAACCATAGTGGTTATACTGCGCTTTTGTGATGCAAAAGTCACTTCATCACAAACATAGCAGAAGTTATCTGCACTGTTCACACAAGTACGAGGCATCTCTGCTCACTTTGGCTAAACAGAAATGTGTCCCTTTGCAAAATCAAACACTGACAAATAAGAGAGCATGACACTGTATGATTTCTAGAGCTGATATAGGGCAATTTGTTCAGTAGAGTGATGTAAGCTTCGTTATGATTGCATCATCCATGATTTCTAGGAATAACATGATGCAATTCATATCATGTATGACGCAATACCAGCTTCAGATTGCATCATTCATTGTTTTGCCTAAAAAGCAAGTACTGTACAAACCCAGTCATAGATTTATTCATAGATCCAGTCAAAGATGTATTTTAGTCATTTCTGGTTTAAATTGAGATCCCTTCCTTTTATAACTCACTTATCCTCCGCCAGTCCCAAGTCAAGGGTCGTATATACTGACCCAATAGAATAACTTGAAAACTAGAGCCAATCAACAATTTTAAGCATCATTTTCGTTCTCAGTGACCCAGAATTAGTAAAGTTGGCCTACATTTATTTCAGAAGCATTTTGGCTGTAGAGCAGTGATTATCAGGAATGTCAAGTCTAACATTTCTTGGCTTGCTGAAGGACTCATTTGCGAACCTGGATATGGACTATGAGTTCTTTCAGCACTCACATGAAGAGCTAGAGGATGTTGAATTTCTAACAGACATTTTTCTCCAAGTGTTTCTCAGGCATTTTGGATAAACAGATGTTAAAAGGTTGGGGGGGAGGGATCCTCAGACAGTATAAATTGGCACAGATCCATTGTCCAAAGAGTTTTTTGAATAATCTGAATGACTAAATCATCTCAAGCTTGTTTCATTTGCTTGTTTTTTCTGATATTATTAATCCTACCAGTTCTCCAGTCATCCACAAAATCTTCTGGGGAAAAAAAGTGAATAGATACACCCAAATTTCTAATATATTAAGATTTTTTTTCTGTTTATATCAATGATACAAAAAATGTACAAACTCATTTTTCCTTTTCTCAGATGAAGTGAAAATCTCAAATAACTGAATTTTGAAGGTTAGTTTGATAAAAACCTTTGTTCTAAGACACAAAAAACGAAAAAAAATATTTGTCTTCTGAAATGTAGCTCAATAGTCTACAGTTCTGAAAAATGTCCTCTACATCTTATAAGTAATACACTAATCAAGTAAGGCAATATTTAACTTTTTCTAGCTTACTGTAGCACTTTACTTTTTAAAGTCCTGGTAAGCCACACACCAACATCAAGGTTACTGTCAAATAATGTAAAGACATGCTTTGTTGCAAACTATGGTTAGATTTATAAAATAATTTACATTCAAACCTCTTCTGATTGTTTTACTACTATTTGTACTCAGTATCTTACTTCTGTGTAATTATCTCACCACCTGATATCAAACAGCTCCAGCCTGTTCTCCAAATAAAGCCACAATGCAATTCACCCTCTTCCACATGGAGAACCAAAAATTAAACAATATTAATAGGTGGTAAATTACACGTAAGCGCTCACTGGTACATCCATTTGCACATACGTTAATATTTTTAATTATTATTCTCATTCTTTAGATCAGTTTATTGGCATTAGAAAGAGTTGGATGATTATTTTTGCTGGTCTTCATGCTTTTTGATTTATCTACAGTACCTTCTTTAATCTTTTAGCAGTATCACAATTCTTTTGCTGACATGGATTGTTGATTTTTTCTGTATCTAAAGAAGAAACTGTAACAAAACATACTCTACTTTACAAAGGAACAAATACACTGAAATCAACATTAAACTTGCTAGTATCCCAAAAATATACTTTAAGGTTTCTTTTCAAATTTATAAAATTACATTTCTGATTATGCCTGAAGGAGCTACACAGAAAATAATTTTTGCACGTTCAGATGTCTGACTAGTAATACTGTCTTAAAGAAAAAATCAGAATTTTCTTCTCATGAACATATAATTAGATCATGGTGAACTTAAATATTATTTGATATCTCCTTTTTTTAAAAAGTGTAATTGGAGGCAATACTTATTTGCAGATTTTGATCTCTAGGAAATTAGTAATCTTAGAAATCTACCAATGTTGTAAATATTCTTTCAATTCAGATGAGTAATCCATTTGAGAATTATTTAACTGGAGTGGCTGTTTAATTAAGGCATAGGTCTTACTATATCACTTTTGGGTTGATGCTTTGAGTGTGTGGCCAGACAGGAACTCCAAAAGCTCAAAGTTTTGATCAATTGTTTCTGCAAGGAACTTCTTCAGCCTCCCCTGAAGAAAAGCCATGATAATCCCTAGTGCTTCCAATGATCAGTTCCTTTCTAGTGAAAGACTAATAGTACAGTAGAATATAACAAGGATTACTTCAGCAACTCTAGTTCTTCAAAAATGATTGCCTTATGGATCTACATTCTTGTGAAACATGCATGCTCTATAGGTATAAGTGCCTTATGCCTGAGCCTGAATGCATAACAATGGACTGCAGCCCTAGCTACCACTCTGTTCCTTTCATTTTCTCAGGAATCCTTATACAACTCTGACATGAAGGATGGTGAGAAGCGTGGATCCATAAAAGCAAATAATTACGCTCATGCAATCATCTGCCTGTACAGATCCACATTCTTGGGAGATTAACAAGCACTAACAACTCAATATGATGGAGGGCCAGAAGAAATATTAATTAAACAGAGATTGAAGTGCTGCTCTCCAGCATTTTACATTAGAGTAAACTGCCAAGTCAAGAATATGAAATGTATGAATTGAACTCCTTTTACCAACAGCTTAACATTGCTCTGTAATGGAAACATTTCTGAAATATGCATTAGAAGCTGCTTAAATCTAGTAAAATACATTCCAAGACTCTGAACACCTGCAAGTTCACAACAAGTTTGTTGGCACATTTTGATCCACTTAATCTTGGATAAGAGATCATACCGTCTGTGATTTTGATAAGCCTCAGACAGTCCAGGACAGGGGTTCTCAAACTTCATTGCCCTATGACCCCCTTCTGACAACAAAAATTACTTCACAACCCCAGGACAGGGGATCAAAGCCTGAGCCCAGCTGCCTCGGGTGGGGACGGGGGCAAAGCCAAATCCTTAGCCCCAACGCTCTGGGTGCGGGCGCCAAAGCAGGAGGCCTGTAACCCTGGGCCCCACCGCTCAGGGCTGAAGCTCTTGGGCTTGGGCCCTGGGCGGTGGGGCTTGGGCTTTGGCCCTGGGCCCCAGCAAGTCTAACACCAGCCCCCGCTGGTCTAGGAGACTTGCATGTTGTCTTAGTCCTATCTACGTAGTCTAGACAATAGCTAAGAACTCTAAATATCTAGGTTATATAATTTAAACTCCCCCCAGTAATGACTCAGATTTAGAAGAGAAAAACAGTAAACTATTAATGACTGGTTTGGTGAAACATTTAGTGTTTGTTCTTTCAATCGCTACAGTCTTTGACGGACTACCCATGCTGGGCATTGTATTTTCTGCTCAGATTGTTTAAGCAAGTGTTCTTTGTCAGGAAGAATGTTATATTTCCTTGACCCTGAGACCATACAGAGACTGACTTCTGCATTTACTGGAATCTGCCATTTGCAAGGCGGGTGGCAGATTTGGAATTCAGGACAAATCCTATGAAATCCGCTGTTTTTGTCAAAATGAAAGTTTACATTTAACACTGGCATTTGACTGGAATAGACTGCACAATGGAACCCTCTTGAAAACTGAGCTCTCAACAAGAAATCTGGGTAGGGACCAATACAGCTACCTTGACATCTACTGACAGCATAGCCAGACACTTGGTAAACATTCTTAAGGAAAAAGGTTTAAAGAAAAATACCCTATATTTTTCTTCACCCAAGCCAAGCCTCATATAGTTTTTGATCAATAAGACAGATGAAAATATGAAAGTAGGCATCCTTTACGTTGAAAGCCTAAACCTACTGAGTGAACTCTTTTCTTAGATCCAATATGCCTCTTATTTTCTTTTTCCCCCTTCCCCCCGCCCCGGGAATAATAAAGAATGTTGATCTAGTCCAAAGTCTCAAATGAGACTTAGACTCAGTGCTGCAATGCCTAACGTTTAGGTCCCTGCTGCCTAAGGAATTCCACAGGCCAAGGTTAGCTACCCTGGTTCCTTATACAATGTCAGGGGCCTAAGAATAGGATTCACAAAAGCCAGCATACTGAGTAGGGAGCTGCCTAAGCTACCCAATTGCAAATTTTGGGGATGGTGGCAGGGCCTAAGCACCACCCCGCAAAATGACTTAGCCACCTAACGTGTGGCATGCTCCTCTGCTTGAGATTCTCTCTGCTTGAACATTCTCCTAGAGTTAGGTGCCTAAACCAAGGCAGTCCTTTCATGCAAAAAGTGGTGGTGGGACCTGTTGCCCCACCTCCCCACAATCCTGTGGTTAGTGCATTCACCTCAACTGGGGAAGACACAGGTTCAAAACCTCATTCAGCCTGCTGTTGAACAGGGACTTGAACATGGGTCTCCCATACTCCAGGAGAGTACCATAACCGGTCAGTCATTCTCTGTCTCCCTGACCCAGTGAATAATTATGTATTTTACAAAAAGTGGAAGAGAGACTGAGTTTCACCTCAAAATACTGCATAGCTCAGGGTTTAGAAAAGGGAAGATCTGGGTTTAAGCTTCTGTTCCACATCAGGAAGTATAGGGATTTGTAGCCAGGCCTCTTACATCTTATGTGAGAGTTCTCTAACCACTTGACTACAGGGTATAAGGTGCACTACTACTATCTCCTCCTCCATGGGCACATACAGGACCATGATCTGCAGATGAGATAGGTGGGGAATGCCTAATTTGCAGATCCCACTGGGACGTAAAAGATTTTACACATGTCCCCCAGCAGAATGCTAGGCACACGGAGTCTTTAGGAGCCTAAAGGGTTAGGCAGCAGCTGCAAGGGGGTTTTCAGAAACTAATTTTTGGCACCTTTGAGGATCTAACCCTCTGAGTCTTATTTTCTTGTGAGACAGATTTGTAAGGATTAGGAAAGCCACCTGGAGTGATACTGGACAAAATTTCTTTTGTTAAAGGATTCAATTGTCCACTGAATTTTAACAAGAAATTACATGGACAGCTGTCAGATTAGAAGATATGCAAGACAACTGCGGTAGCCAGCCAGCACAGCAACCACTGGAAGCTCCTTTGTCAGCTGTAACAAGAAAGGAACTGACCATTGGCGACATCTTGTATCTCCATAGTGTTTTGCAGGGGCTGTTTGTAATGCCCCTGCAGGAGCTGTAACTTTATGCTATATAAGTTCCCTCTTGGCCATGTGCTTGGAGCCTGGACCAAAGAAGGGGAATCAATTAGGATAGGTATCATTTTCTCATCTCTTGGTGATCGTTTCAGGTAGCCTAGCAAATTCTTGAAAATTTTTCCTGATAAAAATATACATCCTGAAGGTGATGTAATATACTCTTATTTCCACAGCTCAATGCCAAATCATGGAAAATCAAGTAAAGCTTCAGCAAAATGATTTTGCTCCAACACAACTATGCTGAAGCACATTGGAGGCAGAGGAATGGATTCTTCAACCTCAATTTGTGCTTTAGGACCCTTCAATCTACTATCCCTCACACCCAGTTAATTTGGGGATAAAAACAGTAGCAGACTGTTAAGCAAATTATTAAGGCTTTGTCACAAACCTTGCCACCAGGAGCAGAACAGGAACTGTACTGTGACTCTCAGTCACACAGTGGTCCCCCTCCTTGCTTCAGGGAAAACAATCCACACAGGCCTGGCACAGGTTACTTCCCCGGAGGGCTGAGTGCGGGGGGGAGGGAAACAGTGGAATGCTTTTGCTAACTCCTCAACCATGGCCTCTTTTCCTCCACACACATGCATAGGAGGGGGAATAACAGCCCCACAGTAGCTGCTCTCCCACTGCACTGCTCCTCACAATATATGAAGGAGGCATATTATATCCCTTTACTTCCCTGTGTGGGCATGCCTCAGGCGTCAAAATCTCACTCTATGATAAGACCAACTAAATAATTGTGTCTGTGGGTAGATGCATATAAGCTCCTAACTTGGTTTGTGGGCTATTGTGAAGGATATTTTTTGGAGTCAGACATCTGAATTTTCATAATTTGTACATGGATTTACCACATAAATTATTTTTGTGTATTTTGTTGCAATCTAGATAATTCTTTATGAATTTCAATAGGAATAGTGAAGATATTCCATGAAATAAACTTTGCTTCACCATGAAAACACTAAGCAGTCTTTAAAAGATCAATAATTTTTACCTGTAAAAGTAAAGAAGATTTCATTTTGTAGACCTGCTTTCTGCATTTTTACATGATGGCACTCTGACTTGAGTAAAGTAACCTCACAAGAAAGTTCAATGACAAGTTTGCTTAGTATTTGAAGCAACTTCTTCTCAAAAGATATATTGTAGATACTGTTGCAAGGGGCTGCATGATACCGGGCTGTAAACTCATAGTAAAAATTAGGATCAGAATAAGCTGCAGGTGAAAGAAAATACAAGATACTGAGAGATGCACATTTAAACATGAAGGTTAAGTTAAAAAAGACAGTATTTTTGTGTATTTCATATACAAAATTGATTTACATCCCCATTGAAATTTTAATGAAGGATTCATGTGTCAGAGAACAATGGAAAATACTTTATAATTCATCATTCCTGTTTCCATAGATAAATATCACCTTTCATTTTGCAAAACATATCCTAACAAGGACAAAGCCTCTATACATTTTCGTTTCACTTTCAAGAAATGAAGAGATTATAGTATAAGTGCTTAAAAATATAAAGTAACAAAGACAATAGCAGTTTCAGAAGACACATTTCAACATGAGGTGCAATTTATCATCACAGGCATTGCATTTAATAATATATAATTATAAAACAGTATTTTGCATCTTCTAGTGAGAACCAAAAAAGCTGTTTTAAAGGGCTTCAAGACTGATTCCTGTCCCCCAAAATGAGATCCAAGAGACCTCTAGCAACTGAGCTCAGCAACACGTCCCTCTAGATCAGTCTCTCTGCTGGTCCTGCTGAATAGCTGATACGGCAGAGGGGGGTGAGGAGAGTCTCTCCTGCTGCAATCTGTACTGAATTGAAGTTAGCTCCCCTAGCTCCCCACAATTACAGTATTGCACATGGTGAAGGGGGTCAAGACGACAGTAGGGGTCACAGATTAAATGGATGGATCACAAGGAGACAGAGGAATAATGGAAGCTAAAGAAAAATAAGCAGGGAGGCATCAGAGCAATAGAGAATGAAGGAACAGAGAAGGGAGAATGGAAAAATCAGTGATACAATGAGTACATGACAAGGAAAAAGAGAATGTGGAGACAGTAGAGAAATCAGGTAGCTGGGTTAAAAAACAATGCCATACAGACTACATGATGGTGTACTGGTACCCATTTAAAGATAACTCACTAGACCGTTCACTGCTTGTTTATAATGCAGTATCTCATATTCATTCTGAATTTTTTTAAGCCATATCATCATGTATTTTAATACATTTATATATAAATTATTCCTGTAAATTGGGAGACCACATCTGCTTCTGTGCCCAGGTCCCGTATAATCTGGAAGCCCTGTACATTTCTATAAAAATATTTTTTCTTTCAGACATTTAGATTGGAGCCTTGTTGTGGGGAACAAGCAAGTTGTAACAAGACTGGAAGATAACACTAGAAAATAGATGCTGGGAACAATAAATTCTTCAGCATTTTGATCATGAAAAAATAAAATTCAAAAGAAGTTCCCCCTTTTCAGCTATGTTCAGCAAGTTGACAAACTACTAAAACAATCAGACTTCTTTTTTAAGGTTGGAGATAGTGGGCCAAATTCAGATGAATTTAAAAGCAGGAATTAATTTGGCCTATTCTGTTCTACTCAATGTTTCTAAGATAATACTGGCTTCAACCCAGTTCCAATTGAAGTCAAAAGGAGTTTTGCTATTGGCTTCAGTTGGAATAGAATCAGACCCTAGAGGAAGAAAAGGGGAACTGGTAATGAAGAAATATAATTTTATCTGTAATACTTGTATTTCAGCAGAATCAGGTGGCATTCTGCTATATCATGCAACAAAATTTACTCTGAATAGTGAAGCAGAATTAGCACGTTCTTTAAAAAATCCCAACACTTTATATTTCATTACACAATATTCACTCAGAAGAGCATGACTTACTTGACAACACTGCAAAAACAAAACCGAATAAGAGCTTTACATTGGTGTAAAGTGTGTCCTAGTGACTCTCCTGAAGTCCCAGGAATAGGAGGTAAAAAAAGAAAAAAAGTCATTAAAATAAATCTCCAAAGGAATAATTCAGCATGAAATGAAGCTACTTTGGCATAGTTTTTAAGAATTTTCACCCACCCAGTTTTTCAATCTTCTATTTTCCAATTATGTTTTATGTCTCCTTTTAAAAGCAGAGAGCTATGCTTAATTTCTCAATCAAAAGACCAGAAAATTTCCTTTAAGGCACTGAAAATGACAGTCCATGAATTCTCTGGTAAGTGACAATTAACAGCAAATTACTGAAAGAGGTACAGAATTCTGCAACTCTATTCAAATTAAATTAAGCTGGCCTATCAGAATTTCAAAACATCAACATACATTTTAAAAGTGAAAGAAAAAATGTTTTTGTACTGTAAATTAATTATTTTGATCTCTTACCATAAATAACATATTTGAGCAAATAGTTTTTTTCAGTCTGCTCTGCGGTTGGTTTAAAAACGAGGGAACAAGTGTAAATTCCACTCATATCGTATTTGAAGTGTCTGAATATTAGGGTTCCTGTCGGTGTTATTTTCACACTGCTATTTTCTAGTAAATAAATAAATAAAACAGTACAGTGAGTTTAGCTTTACTTTTCATTATAACATGGGAAAATACAAAAGAAGGAATCTGAATGGCTATGGTTCCAACCATGCACAGAATGGTACTTATAGCCTTAATACAAGAAGGAAGCTCACCAGTAACTGTAGTTTTTGACTGTATTACCATTGCATATTCACCATTATAGATAGGTGCCCCAGTACTGCTGAGCTTTTGGAATTTCACACAAGTAGTGGTCATTGGGCTGCACAAGCACCCTCACACAAAACTGTTCAGTTATAAAAGCATGTTATGATCCCAACCATCTCAGTTCCTTTTAGTAAACTATAACTTCTCATAGTAGAGAACTCCCAGAAGAGGAGAATGTGGGCAGATAGTCTGAATAGTTACAGGCAATACAGTAAGAATATATGTATATTTATTCTACAGTTACTGGTAAGTAATCTTTCTGACAATTACCCCCACATATTACTAGTTGTGGAAGTTTAACAATTATCAGAACTCCAAAGTAGGTAGGCTAAAAAATTATAATTAAACAAAGGACCACAAGACAAAGTTTCCCAAAATAAGTATCACATAGAGATGCTAAACTGAAAGAGCAGTGCTGTGGAAATGTGTATACAAGACTTAAGGTATCAGTTTTACAGATGTCTAGGATGGAAAGAAGGCTTGAGGCAGTAGAGTGAGCTCTTAAGATATTCAGATACTGACAGCCAGACTAAATAACAGGTATCAAGGCAGACTCTGATTCACTTTGATAAAAACTGCATGGGAATAAATAAACAAACAAACTAGTACAGTGTCTGCATTTCTGTCTGCACTTGGTATACCAAGGGCATAAAATGTTTAGTGGACTTCCCAAGTATCTTAGTCCGGTCAAGATGAAACATCTGTGCTATGGAGCCTAGATTTTTCTAGTGTGAGTGAGGTTTTGGGAAAAATATTGAGAAATGAAGGCCTGAATCACGTGAATTTCAGGGCCGGTGAAAGGATATTTTGCGCCCTAGGCGAAACTTCCACCTTGCGCCCCCCCCCTTAAAATAAATCACATACATTATACACAATACACTGTCACAGAGTAACATATTATAATTTAGAATTTATTTTTTCTACGCTTTAAGTTTAGCAAATTTAGAAACAAGTTCCTCCAAGTCAATGCTGTGAGCAATGTCATGTTCTACTGACAAGGTAGATAGCCCAACAAGTCTTTGTTGCAACATTGATGTTCGCATGTATGTTTTTATCAACCTGAGCTTCAAGAAGCTTCGCTCACCACTGGCCACAGAAACTGGGAGAGTCAAGAGGATGCGAAGAGCAGTAACTGTGTTAGGGACACTATCTGTCAGCTTATTTTCCCATATGAAGTTCAATACATCTTGCGGTGATGCACTCTTTTGGACTCATCTTGCAATAGCTTGCAATTCACTGCACAAGTCAAAGGCATCAATATCTTTGGATTCACCATGTTGCAAAGCTTGCTCCAGATTCAAGCAATGTTCCATAATTTGCTTTGGTGTTGTGTTTTGCAAAACTGTAAACATCATATATGAAGCCAAATACTAAACTAATTTGCTGCATCAATGTGAATCTTTCTTCAACCGAATTTATTGCTGTGTCAATGACTGCAAAGTAAAAGTTCACTTTGAATTTTTCTTTCGGATTATAAATAGGTTCGTCATCTGCTTCATATGTGAACTGCTTCCTCTTTTTTCTAATACGGATTGGATCTGGTTCAAAAAGTGCAGGTACATCCAACTCCTCCGCAAGTTCACCTGCATCTACCAATGTTTTCTCAAAGCCTGCATCACTTCTGTGGCCCACAAGAAATGTCTTAGTTTCTCCAAGTTGATTAATGGTGTCACATATGTTGAATTATTTCGCCTGAAGTTGTTTACTAGTCATGTTGTTCTCGAACAATATGTCATACCACAAAACAAGAGAAACAAGAAACTTGAAACTAGAAATGGCTTTTGTAAGATCCTTTGCATCAACTCGTGATGTACTGCCAGATGATCTTGTTAGAGTAGTATCATCATAGATGTCTATCAGAGCATCATAGATGTCACCAAGCTGATAGCGAAGAGGTTTCAAGGCATCAATTCAACTTTCCCATCTTGTTTCACTCAATGGTTTAACTGTGAGATTAGTTACGTGGCGTGTTAGAACTTCCCAGCGTCGTGTAGAAGTTGAGAAATACAAATGGACATGTTGAACTAAATCAAAGAAGGCGGCTGCCTCCAAGCAACACTTTGCAGCATCATTAATAACCAAATTCAATGAACGTGCACTGCAAGGAACAAAAAAGGCTCTTCGCTGGACACCATTTTCTTTCCCTTTCATATTGCTCCCATTGTCGTAGCCTTGACCACGCAAGTTTTCTATAGGCAGTGACATCTCTTCTAACTGGTGAAGAATAGTTTCTATCATACCAGCTCCAGTTGTCTCCGTAAGCAACACAAATCCCAAGAAATATTCCTTTATGCATACTAATTCAGTCTCATTCTCTGTCTCTGAAGTAGGCCTATCCATAAACCAAATGATCATGGTCATTTATTCAACATGGTTTGCAGTCTACAATCTAGAATGATCGAAAAGTATTTTGCAGCACGGGCAGATGCTAGGATTTTTTTTGATGGCATTGGATAGAAGTTGAATAAGCACATTCTGTATGTCTTTCCCTAGGTAATGTACGTGCATCTCCTTGTCCTTAATCCTGTGAAGATGCTCATTGATAAGCGGGTCAAACAAAGCTAGATATTCAACAAATTTTAGGAAGATCCTGTTACCATAAGTGTGCAGTTTTTCATGTGTTCCCCAAAAGGCCAGGTTTTGCATACCAAGAACTCTGACCAAAGCAATCAGACATTTGCTGCCCATACTTTTCTTCTTGCTTAATGAAGTGCAAATGTTCTTCATCAACTGTTCTCTTGTATTTCAATCGCAGTTCAAGTTCCTTCCATGTTTGAACATTTGTCAAATGTTGACTGCTTTTCTCGTGCCCTGAAAGAATTGCAGACATGCTGTTCCAATCCCTTGAGCCTTTTTCAGAAAGAGATGATGTGCCCATAGTACTACTGCCAAACAACTGGCAGCAGAAGCAAAAGACAGAATCATTTGATGTGGAATACTGCAGCCACTGACGGTGCATTTCTTCTCCATTAACAAGCCTACGTTTGTAATGAATTGTTGAGAATTTTCTTTGCATACTATATTTGGGAAAATCAAACTGCTGAACTTGTTCCAGCCCATGCTCCACCAGAATGTGTCGGACTTGATCATCGCATTTGGCCCAAGTAGCAGGATCACTAAAGCTCAAATTCAAACGAGTGACATTTTCACTTTCACGGTCTTCCAAGTTTTGATCCTCATGTGTCTCATTTGATTCGTCTTCAATATTCAGATTATGTTCTTCAAACTCTTCTTCAACTTGTGAAACTGTCATTTCCACCTCCATCTCTGCTTGATTCTTTGGCACTGAACTACTTTCATCTCTGGCCAGTGGATGGAGATATTTCAGAAACAAACCTTCTTGCTTTCTTTCTTCTTTTTGCTTATAAGCCTTCCGATTACGAAATTGTGCCCCAGACAATTTTTTTCCATCTGCCATGAGGCTGCATCAACTGAAAACAGGAATAAAATTTTATTTTTTTTCATCAGTTCTTTTTCTTATTCACTATTAAAAGTAAAGGATAGAGCAGTGGTTCTCAAAGCCGGTCCGCCACTTGTTCAGGAAACGCCCCTGGCGGGCCAGGTTGGTTTATTTACCTGCCGCATCCGCAGGTTCAGCCGATCGTGGCTCTCACTGGCCGCGGTTGGCCGCTCCAGCATATCTGTCGGCCCGCGCTGCTTCCCGCGGCCCCCATTGGCCTGGAGTGGCGAACCACAGCCAGTGGGAGCCGCGATCAGCCAAACCTACAGACACGGCTGGTAAACAAACCGTCCCGGCCCACCAGGGGCTTTCCCTGAACAAGCAGTGGACCGGCTTTGAGAACCACTGGGATAGAGAATACATGTCACTTACTATGAGTCACTATTTGAATTTCATCAACTGTTTGACATAAACATTGATAAAGAGCAAGATGACTTTCCCTTAAAATTAAGCAATGTTGATTGTAATCGGAAATACACTCTTTTTAGTCATGTATACTTCCTTCCTTCATTCTTTCATATCAAAATCTGACTGGGAGTGCTGCAGAACCCATTCTGTCCAACCAGCCATGCACCTCCAAATGATTAAAAACATCAAATGGTACAAACTCAATTTGAATGAAAAGTTCCATTTTCTAACTAAATAGGTCACACTCTCTCAAATGGTTGCCAAGTGCTCTCTGTGGTGGTATGCTCATCTGCTCTAAATGCCTACTAACTTCCCTGTGAGAATCATCTTTGACTTTGATCCAATGAAAGCAGGATGAAAAAGCTCCCCTCCCACCCCCCCCCGAAGACCTAAGACATGATGGTTGGATGACATGAACAGACACCTGTCCCTCACAGGCACTACCTCATAACATGCCAGTTTTGCTCAGGACAGAACATCATAGAGGAATATTATGCATTCAGTGGTCTCTACACTGGCCAAGCAACAGCATGACAACTAACCTAACCTAACCAGTCCATCCAACTTTTTTGACTGCTTCTTGGGCACTGGCGAGGGGTAGCGGTGCCAGACTGAGCCCGGTGCCAGGGGTGCACAAGTCTACAAACCGAGGCAAGGTACTGGGTCTAGAGTCCTGCTGAGACTGCAGTCCTGCGCCAGGCGGAGCGCAGCCTCCATGAGGAGAGAACTCAAATGAATATCATGCTCCTTCTGCGTGATTCCCCCAAGCACTTCAGGTAGCTGCTATGAGGGTCACTCACAGGCTTAGGCCTGTTGCAGGCATAACATAGTAGCAGGGCTTAAAACCCAGATACCGGATATGACAGAGGCTGGGGCAGGGAGAGGGGGGCACCACGGCAGCTCAGCTCTGCGGGCTGCCGTCCTCTCCAGCCACCCATGCACAAGGGGAGCAGGAGTATGGACCAACAGACGCCCGAGGCCAAGCTGTGGGAAAGCGCTTACCTTGCCCAATGCACGGGCGTCGCAGTCCTCTTTCTTCCTCCACCGGACCGCCATCCGAGGCTCTTTTGTTCTCTGGAGGGGGGGAGTGAACGCACTCTCCGTGCCTCCCGCTTGGGCTGAGCGTGGAGGCTGAGCCAGGAGGCAGCCTCCCGTTTCCTCGTGAAGACCTGCTGTAGCCCATCGCCGGGCTCATGGGCACTAAGCAGAGCTCTGCCCAGCCGCCAGTGGCCCCGCCGACAATGACAGTAATTGCATGAAGCGGTGGCTGCACTAGGAGAGGGAGTCTGAGCCACACGTGTCAGCGTGCCACGAGCAGCCCAGCCCAGGAACACTGTAAAAAAAAATGGGAGCACTGCTTTTTGGCACCCCCAAATCTTGGCGCCCTAGGCAACTGCCTAGTTTGCCTAATGGTTGCACCGGCCCTGATCACTATCCATATACATTTGGCATGAGGACATTGGACAACTTTGTCCTTGTGGAATACAGTGGAAGATCAGCTATTAAAGCCTGCAGTTCACTCAATCTTAACAGGTGTGACTCATTTAAAAAACTGCTGTTTTTAGTGACAAGTGAAATAAAGAATATTATAAAAAATTAGAGAGTGAGCTCTAACTTCAAGATGCCAGGTTGAGATTCCACATCAACACAGATTCACAAATTTATGAGCATACCTTCGAGACCTATCCTTTAAGGAATCTTATAGTGGTGGGTCACTGAGGACAGGAGGTATCTACTGGAAGGTTATATGCTGAGACAGCAGACAGGTGCACCTTGGTATAAAACAAGTAGAGGCTTAAGGACTATGGGCCACATGCTCAGCCCTCCGCCCAGCTGCTCTGTGTTGTCCAGACAGTGCAAGACAGCCAGACCAGTGCCTGAGTCAAGGTGCCTTGATATATGGGAATTTGTATGCATGCACAGCTGGCTCTGTTACTAATTCATAAAGATAACATCTCCAAATGATTGGGGTTTGCTGCATGGGAAGATCTGGAAGAGCCTTCAAAATTGGCACCAATGGGCAAACCTATTTTGGCGCCTTTGAATGTTAAAATCCTACACCACTGAAAGAAGACTGAAATGGATGGAGCTACTAGCTAGAAATGCAAATCAAATCCTTAATAAAAAAAAAAGTATGTTCAAAAGCTATTTTGTTCAAGTGCACTAAATTCTACAGGACAGATGGGCAAAGTCCTTTTTGCTGTGGGCAAGGCTCTTTTACTGGTTCCAAATAACTACATTTTAATTTCAGTAAGTCTACCCTTGTGTAAAAGGATAAAACAGGCCGATCAAAACTATGCTGGGTATGTAGAAAACTTCAGTTACATCCCTTTCCAGGCAAAACAATATCAGTCTTTTCAATTGCTCACAATAGTTAAACCCTACCATATTACTTATATTTTTGACACTTTTCAGTCTGCACTGAATGTTTTTTTAACATAAAGAAACCAAAAAACTGATCATAGTATTCCAGATGACGATCTAGCAGATTGTAATCTATATCATATCATATATTCATTTGGGGCCAGATTCAGTTTGTCCTTTATGTCTGTGCACAAGGGTTGAGAGGGGGCAGGGGATCTTCTACCACTTTACATGTGCCATGAAGGATCAGCTGCAGTTGCAGCTCTTGTGCTTCGGAGTGCTTAAAGACTGTTTCTTCTCTACACCCCAGGGAGGAGCAAGGAGAGCCATGCACTTCCACACCCACACTCAGGGGCGGCTCTAGGGACCAGCTCAACAAGCAGGTGCCTAGGGCGGCAAAATATATGGGGCGGCATAATGCTTGGGCCCCAGCTCATACCTGAAGCGGCGGGCTATATCCTGACCGCCTCGGGGGGCGGTAACCAGCCTGTTGTTCTGCCGCCAGGTGCAGCGGGGCAGAGAGCCGGCTAAGTGGGGAATGTGTCCCCGCCGCTCTCCCACGGGCAGCGGCCACCCCCAACCCCTCAGGCGGGAGCTGGTAGCGCAGCCCTGCCCTGGCTGCAGAGGACAGGCCGCTCCTCCTCGGCTTGTTCGTGCCGCTCTCCCGTGGTCAGCGGCCACCCCCGCACCGTCCCATTTGGATTCTGCCTGCCTAGCTGAGGCTGCCTGCCTCACACCTGGTGCAGAGGTGTTTCTGGGGCAGGGTGTTTCTGGGGCAGGCCCAGGCCTTGTGCTGTGTCAGGGTTGTGTGCAGCCTCACTATTGTGTGTCTGTGTCCTATGGCTGGGGGTGCTGCAGGGTGATCTCCCACCTTTGTGCAGCCACTTGTCTGTGCTCCTCACTGCCATGCTAGAGCCTCTGCAGTTATTTATTGACAAATAAAACCTGCAGAATTTTAAGAATATTGTGCGCAGAATATTAATTTTTGGTGCAGAATTTTTAATGTTTTTGCCCAGAATGCCCTCAGAAGTAGTATTTGATGTGATAATGTGGAGTGTTGTTGTTTGATGCCTCCATACCATAGTGACTGAAACAGCTAAAATAAATAGAAAGGCAGGCAGGCAAGCAATGATGTACATATTTTAGTTTTAAGATAGAAAGCATGGAACAAGGCCTATCTTTATGGGGAACCCAAAGTAGGAGAACAATAAGAGTGGCCAGGTAAGACTTTTTTCTGTCTCTCCTCATCCAGAAAAAGGGGGAATTATAACTTTTATTCTTGAACATGAAATTCCACAAACCACAGCAATAAGTGATATTCCCAGGCCCCCCAGGATGCTCTCCTGCAGGGCTTTGAGGTGGGTGGAGAAACTGTCCCTTGATGATATCCACTTTCCCCTCCTCTAACACTGAATCTATGTCAGGATGCAGAAAAGAGGGGGGATTTTCCCGCTTGAAGAGGGGTCTGGTATATCTGCGACAGATCCCTTGAAAACAGAAGGGGGGGAGGGGAAGAGAAGCAGAGCCTACTGCAGGATTCCTAAATATCTTTATCAAAAAAGAGGGCACAGTGGCTCTCAGAGTAAATCTGGTCTTGAAAGCTCCATATTGGATTCAGTTGACCAGGACGAGGTTAAGACAGTTATGCAAGTCATGAAGCCATTTTGGTGAGCAGTCCTTTACAGCAGAGAAATCTCAGTGGTGCTAGACTGAGTCAACAATAGGAGTCTGAGCTGGTGCCTCCCAATGCTTGCGAGTTTAGTTGGAGAAGATGAAGCACATCAATTACATCTGGGCTGTGACCCTCTTCTCGGCACTAGAGACTCTGAATATAGGAATCTGTAACAGACAACACAGCTTTGCATGAAGCACAAGTCTCTTGAAACTGGTTTTCTTTCATGATTGAAGCATCAAAGTGTGGGATTAATGGATCCAAGAAAGGGGTGGAGGGGAATCAACCTAAAAGAACTGATATTGAAAGGGGAAGCAGCCCAAGTCGGCTGTGCTCAGAAGACACCCACAACAGCATGACCAGCAGAAAAAAATGGGGATTTTCTGTTTTTTAAGAAAAAAAGCTGGTGAACAAGTAAGATGAATTATATACTAAGACTATCATGAAAAAGAGCAAAAAGAGGAGAAAACCAACAAGGGAAGCACTGTGAACATAGAATCATAGGACTGGAAGGGATCTCGAGGGAGTCTTCTTGACCAGTCCCCAGCACTCAAGACAGGATTAAGTATTATCTAGACCATCCCTGACATGTGTTTGGAGATTTTTAAGAGCAGATTAGACAATGATGGAGACTCCACAATCCCCCCTATGCAATTTATTCCAGTACTTAACTACCCTGACAGGAAGTTTTTCCTAATGTCCAACTTAAACCTTCCTTGCTGCAATTTAAGACATACTGAATGTGCTCTGAACGCTTTGTACCCTAGGTAGTCAGAAAGATACGTGGTTGTGCCCACTTCCCAATCTCCTATGCAAGGGGAAACAGTTGGTGGGTAAGTGGCCCTAACAGATATTGTTTTGCAGGAATGGAAATCAATTTGGACAACATCAAAACAAGCAAGGATGGGTTACACAGAGAAGCAGTAAAGTTCTAATTTGAAAATGACAAAAAGACATAAGAGCTGTTAAGTAGCCTGGCTCCTTTATGTTGCTCTTGACTCTTTTTAGCCTCTTTGCATCTTGGTTGGTAGGGACATAACACTGTCTTTTAGAATTTCTACTGCATTTTGTAGAAAACAAAAAAAAGATGCACTGCAAATCCAAAATAAGATTTAAGATTAGCACTCCATGGTCTGAGACAGACTACTGTGCTGGAAACTGGAAGATCTGGTGACATTTGATAGGGATTTTATTTGTTTGTTTCTTGAACCTCAAAATTTAGGAAAAAACCTGTAATTAGTAAAATGTTTATGGAAATTTTGGGGTGCTGTTAGAAGAATTTAAAATGAAAAAGGAAGGTCAGATTAAACCTGCAGACCCATTATAGTAATGGTGATAGCGATATACATTAGGACTTAGTTGGCATATTGCCATTTCAACTTACTTATAAAACTCCATCTTTTTACTACAATGAAATGCATGATGAATTATTGCAATCGATGGTGACTGAAATTCCCTAGTAAAAGCATTTACAGCTATTACATAAATCTAATAAGACTGGATATCCAATTTTCTTGCACTTGTTTTGAAAATGTCAGCATTATTCCTCAGTGTTTATGTAAAGAAACTTGAGTGTAAACCAAGAACCTTCGCATTAAACTATATTTGTTGATTTTTATTTTATTTTCTAATGTACACATATTATAAGAAAAAAGCCTTCTTGGAACTCATCAGGAGGATTTTAGTTGAATTAGATTTTTTTAAATGTTATAATTACCTGTTTCATGAGCTATAGTGGATCAATTCCTGAGTGAGTCATATGTGAGTCATTAGATACAGGAGGCTTACTCTGAAGCAAAAAGTAGGTTATTGACGATTTTCTTTCATTTCAATTTGTTTCTTTAAAGTACCTCAGGACATTGAGATAATGTCAGATGTTTCTAAGTCTGACTTCCTATGACTGGAACCATTTACGCTTTTCTTAGATGTCTTTTGTTGTTCTGCTTAACCAGTGGATCTATGAAAACAATATGTGCCTGTGCATATGATAGATGTGCCCAACATTTAAGACATTTTGGAACGCCACTGGAGCCTCCATAAGGAAGGTAAGCTGTCAACTGTCAGGTAGCCCCTTAGTATTTTTATTAAAGGGTCCTGAAAACTCTGAGTTTTATAAAAGCCATAAAGAACTGATTTCTCATCTCCTAGCTGCAGCTAGAATAAACATAGCAAGGTGGTAGAAGAGGAATGACTCCCGTAAAACTGGTTATCAAGAAGTGTGGGAAATTCTGGTACAAGAAAAATGAAATCAAGTCATAGTTCTACATGGGAGAAGGAAAAATGATAACTACTTAAAACTATAATTACCGGTGGAACTTTTTGGTGTCTGCTAGAAGAGGGTCACTGCCCACCACCAAGAAAAAACGGTTACCTACCTTTTGTAACTGTTGTTCTTCGAGATGTGTTGCTCACGTCCATTCCATTCTCAAGTGTGTGTGTGTCCATGTGCAGTCATTGGAGATTTTTGCCTTAACGGTATCTGTAGGGTACCCTCTGGAGTGCTACACTCATGCATCGGTATATTAGGTGTCGCCGGCCCTACGCTCTCTCAGTTCCCAAACCAATGCTGGCAAGGCCAAGCTATCAGGGTAGTCAGGGTAGTCTTCGCCTTGTCTTGTTTGATCTTCATGAGGACTCTGTGCGTGGGAAGGCATACATCGGAGCCACCGACTACAGGAACAAAATATCGTCCAACAGGGAGCCCCTGTCAATCCCCCGAAAAATCAAGCAGAACACATGGCACTCCCAAGGTGGACTTGTTCGTCTCTCATCAGAGCATGGAGTTCCCCACCTTTGGAAGATCACACTGACCACCTCCTTTTGGAGCAAGAGAAGAGAAGGTCCTGCTGAGGCGATCTGCTAACACATTCCTGGTCCCGGCAAGGTGCACAGCCACCAAATGAATGGCATGCTGCGCACAGAAGTCCCAAACGTAGAGACCTTCTTGGCAAATGGCCGATGACCTGGCTCTGCCCTGCTTGTTGATGTAATACATCGCAGCAGTATTGTCCATCAGGACCTGTACCACTTTGCTCTCCAGGTGGGGCAGGAAAACCTGGCAGACCAAGCAAACTGCTTTGAGTTCCCTGACACCCATGTGGAGGGACTGATCTTCCCGTGACCAGTGGCCTTGAGTGCTGAACTTGCCCAGGTGGGCTCCCTAGCCCAGGTCCGAGGCACTGGAAACCAGAGTCAGCTATGGGAATGGGGCCGCAAAGGGAACTCCCTCCAACTCTGCTCTGGGGTCCAACCACCAATTCAGGAACAACCGTATATGACCCGGCACCATGACTACCCGGTCTAGACCATGTCTGATGGGGATGTAGACCAACACCAACCACGCCTGCATTGGACAGCGATGGAGCCGAGCACGACGGACCGTGTATGTACATGCTACCATGTGGCCTAACAATCTTAGCAGGTGCGAGTCGTGGTGAGTAGATGGTCCTTCACATGGGACATCAGGTCCAACATTGCCTGGAAACGGGCCTCCAGAAGGAAGGCTCTATCTTGTGTGATGTTGAGGACTGCCCCTATGAACTCTCTCGGTTGTACCAGCCTTAAGACTGATTTCTTTTCATTTATCAACAGGCCCAGGCCATGGCAGGTGGAACATAACAGATCGAGACTCCTTTGTACCAGTTTCCAAGACTTGCCCTTGATAAGCCAATCATCGAGATACAGGTAGACCTGGACACCTCAGTTAAGCGGCCATTGGTGCTATACATTTTGTGAACACTCTTGGGGCTAACAAGAGTCCAAAGGGCAGTGACATGAATTGGAAATGGTGGCGGCCCACTATAAAATGGAGGAACCGCCTGTGCCCTTGCTAGATGGACATATGAAAATAAGCGTCCTTCAAAGTCGAGGGCAGTGTACCAGTCTCCCAAATCAAGGCAGGGGATGATGGAGGCCGGTGAGACCATGTGAAACTTCAACTTCTTGAGAGATCTGTTGAAGTACTGCAGGTCCAGGATGGGCCTCTGGCACCCTTTTGCTTTCAGGATTAGGAAGTAACAGGGAGCAGAACCCTTTTCTTCTCATTTCCTGAAGAACCTCCTCCACTGCCTCCAGCTGGAGGAGGTTCTCAATCTCTTGAATGAGGAGTTGCTCGTGAGAAGGGTCCCTGAAGAAGGACGTCAAAAGGGGAGGCATCGAGAATTGTAGGATGTAGCCCAGAAATAATTTCTGGCACCCAGAGGTCCAAGGTCATGTGTGACCAGGCCGAATGTTAGGGGCATAGGTAGTTGAGGAAAGCATGAGGCAAATCCGGGAAGTTGACTGGGGTGTTGTTCTTGAGCACACCCTCAAAATGAGTGCTTCTGTCCCCCCATGATGCTTCACCAGGTTGGGTTGTGCAGGTGAGCGAGAGGAGGAAGGGCAGTGAAGACTAAAACTTGTGTCTCTATCCCTTCTCCTTGCAGACCCCTGTCAAGGCTGCCAAGGCCTTAGAGGTGGGGGCGGCCAGAACTGCTTCCTCACCGACTGTTGTGTATGAAGATCCAGTGAGTGGAGGGTGGCCTGAGTGTCCTTTAGTCCATACAGCCTCACATCCATTTGCTGTGAAAAGAGTCCATTCCCATCAAATGGGAAGTCCTGGATGGAGAACTGCATCTTCTGGGACAGGCCCATGGTTTGAAACCAGGAACCACACCTCATGACCACTGCCAATTCAACCACCCTGCCAGCCACATCCCATGCCATTTGAGGGAGCATCTTGCTACAGCTGTACCCTCCTCAACTAGGGCCCTGAATTCTTGGGCCAAGTCCTGTGGCAAGGACTCCTTGAATTTATGGAGAGAGTCCCATAAGTTAAAGTTATATCTCCCCAAAAGAATGTGGTGGTTTGCCATCCTGAACTGAAGGTTGGCTGTTGAATACATTTTCCTTCCAAAAAGGTCCAGGGTCTTGGCCTCCTTATTTTGGGGGTTAGAACTTGTTTGCCCCGTCTGTCTCTCTCATTGGCCGCAGAGATGACCAGCCAGCCTACAGGCGGGTGAGCATACAAGTATTTGAAATCCTTAGCTGGGACAAAATACTTCTTTTCAGCCCTCTTGGAGGTGTGTAGGATGGAAGACGGGATTTGCCAGAGGACTCTGGCTATTTTCAAGACTCCACTGTGCACCAGAGTAGCATGACATGTGGTTGAGTAGATGCCAAGAGCACATTAAACAAAGTGTCTGACTGTTCCACCATCTCCTCCACCTCCAGGCTCAAGTTCGTGGCCACCCTTTGAAGCAAGGCCTGGTGCTTGTTAAAGTCGGCCGGGAGGCTGACATGACAGGGCCCCGCAAACCCCTCATCTGGGGTAGAGGAGCAAGTGCTCACACCAAAACCTCCTTCCCCACGGGAGATGATGCCCCTACTGTAAATAATCTATTTACAAGACACTAAGAGCTCGAAGAAAGAAGAGAACCGCTAATCACTTGCTAGGCAAGGGAAAAAGGCACTCTGACCAACCGCCACGGGCAGTAAGAAGCAAATGAGAGGGCATAGGGCTGACAGTGCCTAATATACTGATGCATGAGCGCGGCACTGCAGAGGGTGCCACACCCAACCCTACGAATACTGCTAAGGCAAAAATCTCTGACGACCATGCATGTGAGCGTGCACACATCCTAGAATGGAACTGACATGAGCAAGCACTTGAAGAACTACTTTTGAATATTTAGGGAGAAACTCCTTCAAACAATAGTCAAAATTAAACTCAAAATTAAGATATTGAAGCACAGAAAACAGGAGTATAAAGGAGAAAAAATTAATAGAGAGTTTTGACAGGACAACATAATAAACAAGTTTCATAACTAAAATGTAAGAAAAACAGAAGTTTGGACTCAAATATGAGATAATGAAAGACTAACCAACATTACCAACTGACAAGACAGAGGAGGAAGACGAAGAGTAGAAAAGCTTCAGCCACAATAGGTAATCAATATCACAAAGCTGAAGAAAGTAGCACATCCCATCAACGCAGCTTTAGGGATTTCTATAGGCCAATTTATAATCATGTATTTGTGTATATACTAAGTTTATCTCTATTTTAGTTGTAAAACTAGCTTTATAAGATTTTTTTACATAGGAATGGCTTTGTTAATAAACAAATTAAAGTAAAAAAGAAAACCCTAAATACCATAATCTGTTTATGGGGAAGACTTCAAAATGACAAGCCTGCCACAGAAATATCTCCTGGCACTATAGGTGAACAAATCTCTTGCTTAAGCTAAAAACCGATCATCATACAGATACTGAAGGTGTACTGAGTTGGGGAGGGGGGCACTGACTTTCATCTAAATCATCAGGTGTTGGTCACCGCCGGCCAGTCTTATTAGACTTGATGAACTTATGATCTTACTAGTATGACAAAACTTATGGTTCAGTGTAATTTCAAAGCAAAAAGTAATGATATTTAAAGACCACTGAAACTGTTAATAATAAACCCTCTTATATTCAAAATATTTTTTCACACTATTTATTACTTCTACTATATAAAGATGTGGAGCAGACATTTTGTCAGATACTAGACAAATATGTCCTTGAGAATATTTTGCAGCCAAATTTCTAAAGGTGGTGTATTGCTTCCCTTTCTGTATTCCTCAACAGCAGATAAAATCAAAATTTACAGGAGAGTAGAAACTTTTTTTTCCCTCTGCAGTACAGTCCAGCAACACACCTGCCTATGTAAGGCAGATGACTTGTGAGTGTAAAGATAATGTAATATTCTTCCCTAAAGGTCATGAAAAGATGATTGGATCTTCTGCAAAAACAGGTCAACTGGAGGACAATTTATCAGTCTGGATTTGCAGCATACCTGATCACACAAATATCTGTTAATTTTGGCTTCTCTGAAATACAGAGTAAAAAAAAATTCAATGTTTACCATTGCAAATGAAAAATGATTCAGAGCTACACAAAATAGTGGAAAGTGAAACAGAAATAGTTTAAAACTGTCAAATTATTTGACAACATTAGAATAATTTAAAACTCAAATATCATTAAATAGTAAAACCTACTCTATAGTAGTGAATTGTTGCCTGCTTATATCCTTGGAAGTATCAGCACAGGAATGTCAGATAACCACTAATTTAATCTGCCCCATATGCCCTGTTTGGGCCTGATTCTTTCAATTATACTTTGCTTTAAAAATCAAATGAGTGTCCCCAGAATTATATTAGTCTAACTCAGTCCAGATTCTGGCCCTCTTCCGTGTGTAGCTATATTCAGCTGTCCCTTCATGCCTCCTGTGCAAATAGGAGGAGGGGGCATTGCTGAGCAAATTATGCTCCAGCAAACTTTTGACTGTTGTATGGTTCCTTGTCATAATGCTTTACCACAAAGTCTGGCAGAGAAAATCCAAAGCAGATGGGAAGGAGGATGGGTAGTGGCGCACACACAGGGATATACATCTCGAAGAACTCCAGTTATTGCACAAGATAAATAACCTCTCCTTCTTTGAGTAGTGTCCCTATGGGAATTCTATTTTAGGTGACTCCTGAGCAGTATCCTCATAAGGAGGACTGAGTCCAATACTGAAAAGAGATCAGCATTGCCAACAGAAACATCTGATCTAGAGGCATGAACCACAGCATGGTTAGGAAAAAGTATATACTGAAGCTGAAATCTGCAGAGCTGCAACTTAAACAACTGGAACAATCTTGAGTAATGCCAGAGAAGTAGATTGTGACCTTGTGAAATGGGCTAACCATCTAGAAGGTGGATACTGAATATCGGCAGAATAATAACTAAATAATACATCCAGAGATCAATTCTGAGTCACTGGGTGGAGACTGTAGAGCTCTTGGATCTGTTTGCAACTGAAAGTCTGGGAGAGGCGTTCAGAGAGCCTTCTATCTGGACAGAACCACACCGAACACCTTCCTGATGTCCAAAGTATAGAAGGCAGATTCCTGCCTCATCTGTCGTGGTTTCAGGAAAAAAACTGAAAGGTGAATGATCTATTTAATTCAGAAGACACTTTAGGCAGAAACCTGGGATGTTGTCACAACAGTATATTTTCCTTAAAGGACACTATAGAAGCAGGACATGCATCTGATGAAGTGAGTACAGGTCTGTCGCATCTTACGCGCATTTAACATGCGCAATTTCAGCTTTACGCGGTCGGCAAAAACAAAAAACAAAAAAAATAACAATTTTAATACTGTAACTGTAGTGCGGGCAATTCTGCCCGCCATTCAACTCAATGTAATTTTGACTATATGCGGTTTTCGCTTTACACGCTAACTGCAGAACAGAACCCCCGCGTAAGATGAGACTCACCTGTATTCACCCACAAAAGCGTAGGCTCCAATACATCTGTTAGTCTATAAGGTGCCACAGGACTCTTTGTTGCTTTTTGTAAAAGCAGGGTCTGTCATTGAAGGCCCAAGTGCTCTGTGCCTCTGGGCAGATGTGATGACCATCAAGAAAGCTGTCTTCATGAATAGGTGGAGCAGTGATCATGGAGCATTGGCTGAAAGGGGTGTTTCATAAGGCAAGTAAAAACAAAATTCAAGTTCCATACCAGGATAAGTTCCCTAGTCTGTCAAAAAAGATTCATCAGTCCTCTAAGGAATTTTGACATTGTTGGATAAGCAAACAACACAAACTTTCCACAGCTGAGTGAAAAGCTGTTACAGCCACCAACTGAGCCTTGACAGAACTCATAGCAAGACCTGATCTTTTAATTTCAACAGGTAGTTTCAGGATGATGGAAAGAAAAGAGTGAACAGGAGAGACTAATCAACAGGTACACCAGTGGTGAAATCTCTTCCATTTCTGAAGTTAAGTATTTCATGTAGATGTCTCTTTTCTATTTAAAAGTACCTCTGTTGAGCAAAAGGTGTCTATCCCCAAGAACAGTCAAGGAATCATGCCTGGAGTCACAGAACTTTGAGGTTGGTGTGAAGAATATGATCAGCATTGTAAGATAACAGATGCCAACTGACAAAGTCTCAGTGGTGGACAAGAAGCAAGTCAAATAAGATAAGGATACCAAACCTGTCTCAGCCAAGTCAGTGTAATTAAAAATGACTTTGGCCCTTTCCTGTTCGATCTTATTCAATACCTTCAAAAATAAAGTTGAAATAAGGAAGGCACCCCCTAGTGATTAAGGTCTCATCCCCCTCTAGAGCAAAGTTCCTTGAAATTTGTGTTGGCGGAGGTTGAAAAGAGGTTCAACTTCCGGAAATCCATAATCAGAAATATGATGTTGAGGACTCATAAATCAAACTCTCATTTGTTATTTTGGGAGAAGAACCTGCTGAAGTCGTCAGCTATGGTGTTCTATACACCCAGGAGGTAAGAAGCTGACTATCAGGTGACTAGCTGGCTGGCTATGCAGAGAGTTTTATTGCTTCAGCACAAAGTTCTGCCCTGATGATTGATGTAGAATATGCAGGGCAAATAGTAGGTCATAATCTTGATGGATATGGCTCTGATCAGAGGAAGGAAGTGAATGCAAGCATTTCTCATTGCTCAAAGTTCTAAAAGATTGATGTGAAGATGCTCTTGGGACAACCATTTGCCCTGTATTGTGTATGACCCTAGATATGTTTCCCATCCCAAGAGGGATGTGTCTGATCTTATAATGATAGTAAGAGGAGCTTGAGCAAAAGGGAATCCAGCACAGACCCTCTGGTCCTTCCATTAATTGAGTGTTTACAAAATGCAGCTGGTTACAGACACCTGTTTGCCCAGGCTGTGATTGTTCAGTATATATACATACACTGTCCTGGGCCATCCTTGAAGGCGTCAGAGATGTAAGCTTGAACCTTTGTAAACCAACACTCCAGATATCACATGCCCCAGTAGTTGAAGACAATTCCTTACTGAGGTTTGAGAGCTGAGTTGAATCTTTGAGATGAGATTCTTTAGGGTGAGAAATTTGTCAATCGGTAGGTAAGCCCTGCCCATCACCACATCCAAAGAAGCCCCTATGAAATCCATCCGCTGTGCTGATGTCAAAGCGGACTTCAGGATTTAGTTGAAGTGTGTGTGCTCGCTACCTGCACGGATGCCGGAAGTTTTTCCCTCACTGGTATCCATAGGGGACCAGCTCCGACACCCTTTTGTTCAAGCTCCTCTTACCATCATAATAAGATCAGACACATCCCTCTTAGGCTTTGACACCAGTACAGTGGATAGACTTCATAGGGCTTCTTTGGATGTGGTGATAGGCAGGGCTTACCTACCAACTGACAGATTTCTTACCCTAAAGAATCTTTCAAGGTCTTTCAGGAACCTGATTGTCATCTCATGCAAGAATACTGATCTGCCTTGGATGCAGGGATAGAAGACTGATATGGCCACCAGGTGCACCTTGATCAAAGAGAAGGCCAGGCCCTGGTGCTTTAAGTAAAACACATAATCCAGAATGGACTGAAGAGACGACTGGGTCAGATTGATATTCTGCTCCAACTCCCAGCAGGAAGTGCTTCCACTTTGCCAGGTATGTCACTTTCATGGAGGGCTTTCTACTTTCCAAAAGAACCCGCTGGACCTGACTAGAGTAAGCATAGCATGGAATGGACACCTAGCATGGAATGGACATGACTAAGCATTCGAAGAAATATTTTTGCCACCTTCCCCAATTTATCTTTTTATAATCTCTCTCTCTCTCTCTCTCGCACACACACTTGAATTTCATCTTAAAATTTCTTTTTACCTTTCCTTTCCACCTATATGGTTAGGTGCAGTTTTGTTACCCATATTTCATTTTTTTAAAAACTTCTTGAGAAGCAGGAACATCACAAATCCTCTAAGTAGTATTCCGTCCCAATTTAGATATCAACACATATACAACCATAGGAAAAATGAAGAATGAAGCAAGAAAACAAATCTCTACCTGCAATAAGGTCACCTCCTGGTCCATGCCATTGGAATACTGGATCTATCAGCTCTGAATTTCGTAGCCGATTTGTTACACACAGAATACGTGGACTGTTGTGATTCAACTTGACATAAATTTTGACTGAAAATACAACATATGGTAATTAGCAAGTTTCTTAGATAACAAATTGTCTGTATAGTCAAGTAAGCCAGTAACCACAATTTAAAAATATATGTTTGAAGAATGACCCCAAAATATTGGGATTGGTCCTCTTATCTCCATCATCAGAAGTGAAATGTTAAAGACATTCTTTTTCTGTCCTATGTGAAATCAAATGAAAAGCGTTGAAGATTTGTTCCAGTTCTATTTCATATTCTTCTCTAACATCTAAGTCTCTTCTGCCTGACTTAATTTAATCTAGTTCTCTAAAATAAACAGTGCACCCCCCTAGTGCCCACCAATGACCCTTTTGGAGGAACAGAACATGTTTGCACATCCATCCAATAGGTTCTCACTTGTGGGGTTCTGCAGAGTTTTATTTTGTCTCCCCTAAAGTTCAATCTGTACATAAAGTCAATGTGGGGGGGACAGAGAGTTAGCTTAGAGTCTGGGTAATTTTGCCATTAGTATTCTAATAGGCTCTTGCAGGTTCTAGCTGGCCTGTGAAAGTATGGATTGGGGGCCTTCTTTGCGTCCTTTCAAAAATGTATGTAGAACCATCCATAATTTTAGCAGTAAGAGTCTAAACTCAGGAGAAGATTGGTGTATAGCAAGTACCCAAAATCCTACAAAAAAACCTTGAGAAGCTGGTTTCCTGACCTTATGTGGCATGGAATATAAACTTTGTTGTGTGTGCTGAATGAGTACTTCTGTTTCACAAAAAATAAAGATTTAGTTAAGGTATTAAGGCTTGACGTATGTTACAATGAAATCCAGCTAACTCCAAAACACAGTATTACACTTTGTTTACCAAAATTCTATACCTTTTAACCTTTTACCAAATGTTAGGCTGGGAAATTAACAATTAAAGGATCCAGCTAGTTCTCCAGTGCCATATAATTCTTCCATTACTCACTACCTCCCACTTGGCTTACATTACTCACCCAATCTTAAAAGTAATCCTCTAAAATTTGCAAAAGAAAATACAGTCATAGGTCAAAACACAAATTATAGGGAGAATATAAAATCCCATTTCCAATCCAAAGGCACAGGTCTGCATCTGAAGGAGAAAGTCACAATTGTTGTGGGGAAAAAAGCACATTGGCCAAAGAAGGCTAGATTCTAGGATCAATTGAAGGTCACGAAGTACCTCTAAACTACAAATGTCATTAAGGAAGGACGGGCACACCTGCTTCTCAATGGGAACAGGATCCATCCCCATCACACTCCAGATCCTTCCCCACAAAACATATTTCTTTCTTATTTGGATAAAGTATTAGCCAACTCACTCTTATGCAAACCCCTATCTCAGCCAACCAGAAAGGAAGCAACCACACTGCACCATCTGGATCTGCTAAAAAGGGGATATGGGAGTTGCTTGCTATTAGCATACTAATGGCAAAATAGTGAGCATAGTCCCCATAATTATTATTTTAACCACCACTAAAAACTAAGGTTTATTATTCCATTTATGAATACCTGGAAATGTGGTTGATCCTACTATTTTCAAATCATTATGGTTTGGATTTGCAATTCCTGAGAATCTCCCTGAAGACTGAACTGTCAAAATATAAAAATTAAAATAAGAATTTAAAATGTATCTGGAAAAGCGAACAGTGAATTATAGGCTGATTTCTAAGCTTTAATAGATGTGTTCTCCTATTATTTGTAGTGGGATAGCACCATTAATACTAGGTGTGGATATAATAATTTTATACAAAAGTACCTCCCATTAAGTAAAATGACTAAGGCACAGATTCATAAAAGTATCCCTATTCTGCACTGCACTAAAGCACATGCTTAACTTTAAGCACAGTCTTAAATATTACACAAGTGTGTAAGTCCTGTCCAGAATACGGATAGATTTAAACATGTGCCTTCTAGAATAGGTCCCTTAATCTGTGTACTGACCATTAATAAAACAAGCTTAACCATATTCATTTTATTACAGTAATCTCATAATTAGAACAATCTGAAATAAAATGTATACATTCCAAATTTAACCATTTTCTATGTATAAGAATCCTGTACACCAAACAGCAACACATAAGAATCAAAGCCTGCTCACCTTACAGCAAACTCCCCTTGACTTCTCCAAACAGTAACTTGAATAAATTACTGATCTATATTAAGGCACAACGTAACAGCGTGTATATTATACCCCGCAACTTCGGTTCCTCATCCCAGGCCCCCATTTCTTCAGCTCTATGTCCCAATCTTCCCACCACCCCCAGATCCTTTTCCTACCACTCTTGGGAACCAGCATGGGGACCACTGAGAGCACAGGAGACCCAGTCTCACTGCTCTCAGTTCCTGTTCCTGGCACCAGGATACAGGGCCGGCTCCAGAGCCCAGCGGGGCAAGCACCCGCCTGGGGCGGCCCTTTCCCGGGGGGGCGGCAGCCTGGGCCGGCGGACCTGCCGCAGTCATGCCTGCGGGAGGTCCACTGGAGCCCCGGGAGCAGCGGACCTCCCGCAGGCATGACTGCGGAGGGGACGCTGGTCCCGCGGCTCGGCTGGACCTCCCGCAGGCATGACTGCGGCAGCTCAACCGGAGCCGCCAGACCAGCGAACCGCCCGCAGCTGCGGGAGGTCCAGCTGAGCCGCGCGACCAGCGGACCCTCCGCAGTCATGCCCGCGGGAGGTCCGCTGCTCCCGCGGCTCGGGGACGCCTCCCGGGCATGACTGCTTGGGGCGGCCAAATTTGTAGAGCCGCCCCTGCCAGGATAAGCCCTTAATAGTCAGGAGGAGTAACTGCAGGGAAAGCCTTGCTCTGCTTGTTCATTCCTGATCTGGAGCACGCTCAGTATAATTTTCGAAGTATTGTCAAACATGTTAACTGAGATTCTCTGGGGTCCATAATTTGGCCAAATTTTGTCCAGTTTTCATGGAGATGATCAAGAGTATCCCTGACACAAGGACTATACCCCATGATAAATCTCGAGTCCCTGCTCCAGAGAATGGGGCACTAGAGCATCTCAACTTAACAGTTTTAAGAATTTTTAACAGAGGCAAAACAATGTATTTTTTTCACTATCTTGTTCTAAGAAATGGTTGAGCTATTTTTGCTAAAATTTTCTAAAACAATTCAAGCTAAGGTAGGCATCCGGCATGGAAAATTACAGCCCAACAGTTAAAGATTGGCAAATTTATAAGGAACTGAAAACAGCATCTTATAGTGGAAAATTTTGGGCAATTATAACAATAGGGATCGCTACCTACCTACACTGCCTTTAATATACATACATGGCTTTTTTTTTTGGCAGTAACCACACAATTATAGTGAAGGCATTTTTAGTGTTTGTGGCCACAGATTAGATTAAAGACAGGATTTTCTCATGTTTTCACATTCATGGTGACACTACAGGGCAGAATTAAGGATGTTTGAATGCCTTAATATTGTATTTCCATACCTTAACGTGTTTGAAGATCTCTTAAGTATAAGTTTAACTCTCAATTTTCCAAGTTTGTAATGCTTGGTTTGGGGATAAATTACAACAGCACTAGTTGGTTTTTTTTTAATTACTAATTATTGTTACATACTCTCAGTCTTTCTCCCATTTTACCAATATTTTATCTTGGAATTTCCTTGGTTTATTTTAAAAAGTTAAAAGCTAATGATACATGAACACTCAATAAGAAACCCAATGAAAATGCTACCATGTGCTATTTCTAGTTATTTTAAAAAAAAAGAGCATGTACTGTCAACTTTAAATCTTATTTTAATATTTGAGAGCAGATCCACTCATACATCAGAGCAGCACAAAGCAGCCAACCCATTTAAACTGGGTTTACAGCAAGTTTGCATCACTGAATGGCACAGAACAGCTGAAGTGTACTGGTTAATCTGGCTATTATCGTGCAATTGACTTACTGGTTATGGGGCAGTACTGTATTAATGAGGCTGACGCTATGTGAGGGGGGTGAAGGGTGCCCCATACCTGAATCCCTGTGTCTCCACTTCAAAGGTTCCCACTGTATTTGTATGTCAGAACCCCCAGCAGAGTTGCCTCGATGTGCAGTGGAGCTGTGGCAGCAGTACCTTGAGGAGTTTTCAAATAGTGATGCCAAAGCTAGCATGTGGTCTTGGAACTTTTAAAGAGCAGTGACAGTTGGATCAAAGTAATCTGCCAATAAGAATTCATGGCACATGACCCCAGTCTATCCCATACCACCGACTCCTTACAATCAAAATAACCATTGCATGCAAATTAGCTGTAGAAGGATGGTGATGGTGTGAGATACTTCTGATGTAACAATGGCCCATTTAAGAGTTACCTGAACTGTTGACCTGACCCCATATGCTCTGGAGATATTTAAGAGTAGGTTGGATAAATGTCTATCAGGGATGGTCTAGACAGTATTTGGTCCTGCCAGGAGGACTCGATGACCTCTCGAGGTCCCTTCCAGCCCTAGAATCTATGAATCTATAAGGCAGTGGCTGATATGCTGTATTGTATTTATACATATGAAGGTTGAATACATGGATTTAAGTGCAAAATAGAACTCAATCTTAATTATGGAGTTGCAACTGGTGACAGCATAATATCTAGATAGAGATGTGTTACAAAACAAGCAGCTCTTACAACTACTGAGTGAGCTACAATTTAGAATCTACTACATTTTGTATGTTTAAATACTCAAACATAAGGTTGCAACCATTGCATTAAATTTAATTGAGTCCTTATAGTAAACCAATGCGTTCTTAACTCTGAATTTCCCCCTTAGAATTAGAATCAGACTTTTAAAGTTATTTTAACCTGTGTTTGCTGCATATTCAAGCAGATATAAAGCAAGTAGGGCTGTCGATTAATCAGTTAACTCACACGATTAACTAAAAAAATTTAACTGCAAACAAAAAATTAATCACAATTAATCACACTGTTAAACAATAGAATATCAATTGAAATTTATTAAATATTTTGGATGTTTTTCTACATTTTCAAGTATATTGCTTTCTATTACAACACAGAATACAAAGTGTACGGTACTTTGTACTTTTTATTGTAGTTTTTTACTACAAATATTTGCACTGTAAAAATGATAAACAAAAGAAATAGTATTTCAATTCACCTCATATATGTAGTGCAATCTCTATTGTGAAAGTGTAACTTACAAATATAGATTTTTTTGTTATGTAATTGCACTCAAAAACAAAACAATGTAAAACTTTAGAGCCTACAAGTCCACTCAGTCCTACTACTTATTCAGTCAATCGCTAAAACAAACAAGTTTGTTTACATTTACAGGAGATACTGCTGCCTGCTTCTTATTTACAATGTCACCTGAAAGTGAGAACAGGCATTGCATGGCACTTTTGTAGCCGGCATTGCAAAGCATATACGTGCCAGATATGCTAAACATTACTATGTCCCTTCATGCTTCGGCCGCCATTCCAGAGGTCATACTTCCATGCTGGTGATGTTCATTAAAAAATATAGTGTGTTAATTAAATTTGTGACTGAACTTCTTCGGCGATAATTTTATGTCTCCTGTTCTGTTTTACCCGCATTCTGCCATATATTTCATGTTATAGCAGTCTTGGTTGATGACCCAGCACATTTAATTTTCGAACACTGTCACTGCAGATTTGACATAACACAAAGAAGGTACCAATGTGAGATTTCTAAAAACAGCTACAGCACTCAACCCAAGGTTTAAGAATCTGAAGTGCCTTCCAAAATCTGAGAGGGGTGAGGTGTGGAGCATGCTTTCAGAAGTCTTAAAAGAGCAACACTCCGATGCAAAAACTACAGAACCCAAACCACCAAAAAAGAAAATCAACCTTCTGCTGGTGGCATCTGACTCAGACAATGAAAATGAACATGCATCAGTCCGCTCTGCTTTTGATAGTTATTGAGCAGAACCCATCATCAGCATGGACACATGTATTCTGGAATGGTAGTTGAAGCATGAAGGAACATATAAATCTTTAGCGCATCTGGCATGTAACCGGCGTCACAAGATATTTACAACAGTGCCATGCAGACACCTGTTCTCACTTTCAGGTGACATTGTAAACAAGAAGCAGGTAGCATTATCTCCTGCAACTGTAACCAAACTTGTTTGTCTGAGCGATTGGCTGAAGTAGAACCGAAGGGACTTGTAGGCTCTAAACTTTGACATTGTTTTATTTTTTAATGCAATTTTTTTTGTACAGAATTCTACTTTTATAAGTTCAACTTTCATGATAAAGAGATTGCACTACAGTACTTATATTAGGTGAATTGACATATACTATTTGTTTTGGTTTTTACGGTGCAAATATTTGTAATAAAAGATAAATATAAAGTGAGCACTGTACACTTTGTATTCGGTGTTGTAATTGAAATCAATATATTTGAAAATGTATAACACATCCAAAATATTTAAATAAATGGTATTCTATTATTGTTTAACAGTGCAATTAATCGTGCGATTGTTTTAATCGCGCAATTAATCACATTTAATTTTTTTAATTGCTTGACAGCCCTAAAAGCAAGTTTTAGAAACAATAAGGTTTGATAGAAATATAAAACTTCTGAAGGAAAGACAAAAAAAATGAAGTTAGTCATTCTAGTACAAGTCAGAGAAGCCTTTCTATTGTACACCTGCTGGAGTCAGAAATAAGCGAGGGTCCATGGTGAACATCCATTGTTTGGAAACAACATATACTTACATCAGTGTAGGGTTATGTATATAATTTTAAATTCAGCAGATTACTTAGAAACTTGTAAGAGAAGCTATATAAATTAAGAAATAAGAATACTTAACACAATTTAGAAGTTTAGCAAAAATACTGAAAATTTGAATACATCATTAATATAAATATTAATACAATTTTATCAAAATTATCCAAAGTAATTATAGTTTGGGCACAAATAATTTGCTGCTAAGAACAATCAGTTGAACTAATCATACAATTTTTTTTTAATTTTTTTTTGCAGTGTTGATCCCAAGAAGAGAGACATAAAATGAGTGAGATAACATCTTTTACTGGACAAACTTCCATCAACGGAGAAGTTGTTCCAATAGAAAATATTACCTCACCCATCTTCTGTATCTCATAATATTTTAAGAAGACATTGTACAATGCAACATTTGACAGTACAGATTAACAACATGTACCAGTTCATTCTCCTATAGTCTCAAAGTAAAAGCAATGATGAATAAATTGATTACTCTGTAGGAAGACAGACAGATGTGGAATGTACTTGTCTGGGACATAGGAGATTTGGGTACAATTCCCAGCTCTACCATAGGTTTCCTGATAATGGGCAAATAACTTCATCTCTGTCCCTCAGATCTCCATCTGTAGAATATGGCTAATAATACTTCACCACATAAGGTTGCTGTGAAGATAAATACTTGGGAGGAACTCAGATCTTGCCATGATGGGAGTCAGATAAGTATGTGAGATATCTTCTTTCAACAAATCTGTCTGTATGTGTCATCTCAGAAGGTAAGCACAAGCACAACTCTCCATAGAGATATGTTCAGGCAGTAGAAAGCAACAATCTGTCTCCTTTTGGAATCTGTCATTCAAAAATGCAGTCATAGCCATCACAGAGTAGCCATTCCTGATGAACTTCTGTGATTAAGAGTTTCATTAATTTTGCAATAGTTCTTTATATTTTGTCACTTTCACACTTTGCTTGAAAGAGTCACCAATACATTTCCCTTCTCTCAAAAAGACATCCTGAAGGATTTCAGACTTTTTACACCACTGTTAACTTTAGGTCTCTTAGAATACTGTTGCACATATATAAGAGCTGAATTCAATCTTCTCCTTAAAACATGGACCTCCAAAGAACAGAGGACCAGATTCTCAGATAATGTAAATAAGAACAAGTGCCTTGACTTCAATGGAGCTATGCTAGTTTACATAAATTCATAATCTGACCCAAGTACTACACTGATTTTTCTGAACTCCTTTTGCCTATACTATATAATGCATAATTTGGCTGGGACAGATTAAGAACATTTTATGGACTGACATGGGTTAATTTATAGGCCACGACTAAACTTTTTAATGTTGATTTAGGTAGAGCAGTAGAATATAAAGTAGGAATGGATAAATCCAGGGTTTTTATTTGTTTTTTTTTCTTTCCTCTTCAATAGCAGGTCTGGATCTAAATACCACAATATCTTGGCATCACTGGGCTAACTTGCACAACAGGACGAACATAAAAAATTATAAGGAGCTAAAAACAGGATTATAACTGAAACACTCAGGCAAACTTCACTATAGCAAGGGCCCTATCAAATTTACGGCTATGAAAAATGTGTTATGAACTGTGAAATCTGGTCTTTTATATACTTTTACCCTATGCTATACAGATTTCACAGGGGAAACCAGCATTTCTCAAACTGGAGGTCCCGACCCAAAGCGGGGGGGGGGGTCGCAAGATTATTGGGGGTGGGACGGGGTTTCGTGGTATTGCCACCCTTACTTCTGTGCTGCCTACAGAGCTGGATGGCCGGAGAGTGGCAGGTGCTGGCCAGGTACCAGATCTGAAGGCAGAGCAGCGCAAAAGTAAGGATGGCATGATATGGTATTGCCATTCTTACTTCTGCACTGCTGCTGGAGTCACCACCGCTCTCTGGCCACCCAGCCATGAAGGTAGCACTGCTGCCAGCAGCAGTTCAGAAGTAAGGGGTAGCAATACCACGACCTCCCCCTACATAATCTTACAACCCACGCCCACAAACTGCTTTTGGGTCAGGACCCTCTACAGTTACAACACTGTGAAATTTCAGATTTAAATATCTAAAATCATGAAATTTATAATTTTTAAAATCATATGACCATGAAATTGACCAAAATGGACTGTGAATTGGTAGGGCCTTAACTACAGTGAATACTCCTAATATAATTACACATACACGCATTTTTCTTTAAGCAAGCTCTATGGGCAAGTTAGAGATTAGTTCCAATACCACAATAATACCATACTAGCAATAGGGAAAGCTACTAGCAGAGCAGTATCTTGGAGGTAATCAATTTCTCTTTTGTTTGCTTTCTATGGTTGTATGAGAACATTATCCAAAAAGTTTTCACTTTTAATTTTCAATGCTGACTAATTTATTAACTTGATATTCAAACTTATTGATACACTGACAATTGTTCACAGAACTCTACTGAAAGAGCTTCTTAACAATGCTTAAAATTACAATATATATTTTTTTCCAAGGATTCCTCTTTGTCCCTGTCAGAACTCAGAAAACGAACATACACACACAAAAAATCATCTTAGATCTATATCTCCAAGCACCACCTTTGCCGGTCTGGACAAACAAGAGATTGGAACCAAACTAGAGTCCTTCATATGATAGTGCAAAGCAAAATAATACAACAATCCCAGAGTGAAAGAAAAGTCTCACATATTTGTGTAAAGCCACTAGAACTCATTTAGATGTTTCATTGCATATGTGCAGCTAAAAAGATGGAAAATGACAACCTGAAAACAGATGTATAATATTGATAGGGGGATTTTCTTGCTGTACTTGACAGATACAATCCTGGGGAGAATATTTTACATTAATATCTTATGCCCAAAGATGGAGCTCTTGAACCACTAATATAAAAAAAAATTGAAAAAAGTAGAAGTTATGCACTGGTGTATCCCAGGGTGTATAACACAAAGATTCTAGAATTATTATCTGATTCTCCCTCAGAACAGGAGATAATTTAGACCAGGGGTGAGCAAACATTTTGGCCCAACGGCCATATCTGGGAATAAAAATTGTATGGCGGCCCATGAATGTTCACAAAATTGGGGTTGGGGTGTCAGGGGGGTGGGGGCTCTGGTTGGGGGTACAGGCTCCAGGGTGGGGCTGAATTAAGGAGTTCAGGGTGCATGAGGGGCTCCAGGCTGGGGAGCGGAATGGGGGTGAGAGCTCTGGCTAGGGTTGTGGGTTCTTGGCTGAGGATGAGGAATTTGGGGTGTAGGAGGGTGCTCTGGGCTGGGACCAAGGGGTATGGAGGGCGGGATGGGGATCAGGCAGGGGCAGGAGTGCGGGAAGGGGTGCAGGCTCTGGCTGGGGGTGCAGGGTCTGGGGTGGGGCTAGGGATGAGGGGTTGGGGTGCAGGAGGATGCTCAGGCTGGGATCGAGGGGTTCGGAGGGCAGGAGGGGGATCAGCGCTGGGACAGAGGGTTGTGGCATGGGGAGGGGCTTAGGGGTGCAGGCTCCGAGCTGTGCCTACCTCAAAGGACTTCCGGAAGCAGCGGCATGTCCCTTCTCCGGCTCCTACATGGAGGTGCGGCCAGGTGGTTCTGCATGCTGCCCCATCTGCAGGCATCACTCCTGCAGCTCCCATTGGCTGCGGTTCCCGGCCTGGTGGAGAGGCGGGGGTGGCACTTGGGGCGGGGACAGCGTGGAAAGCAGAACCCCCTGGCTGCCCCTACGCAGGAGCCGGAGGGGGGCCATGCCGCTGCATCCGGGAGCCACAAAGAGCACCGGAGCACTGCAGTGAGTCAAGCCCCAGACCCCGCTCCCCAGCAGGCGTTCAAGGGCCATTTTAAAATGGCTGGCAGGCTGTAGTTCGCCCACCCCTGATTCAGACCCTCAAGAGCCAGGCTGAGCCTGTCCCAGATTTTGAAAACATGTCTTAGCTTTTGTTCCTTCAGTTGTTTGCAGGTGCAGCTTAGTCATTTTGATGTCTAAGTCCTAACTTCATACATTGCATAATTTTTACTACATTTGAACCACATTTGTCTAAGTCATTCTTCTCCAGCTTTTTTCAGATTTCCTATTTTATTTGAATTCCTTTTCCCTCCTCCTGATCTCCATTAGCCCAAATGCCCTTACTGCAATAGTCTGGAGCACAGAGTCCTCTTCTCACTCTCACTTTCAATTGGATTAATTAAAATTGGATAGGTTGAATAATTCAAGTTAACTTTAGTCACAGAAAGCGAAAAACAAAAGTATAATGAGAGCCACCAAGTACTGTAGAAAGGACAACAAAGTTTACTGTGGAAAAGTCATGGAAGCAATTTTAAATTTGCCTTTTTTAAAAAACAAGCTTTGAGCATCCCCAACCCAATCCAGCTTCTGAACTTTACAGGAAATGCAGAAGCTTTTAAGTTTTACCCATCCTAAGAAAGTGAACTGAGAGTTCTGAAACAGCTCCTAGGACAGCTTTCAAAGCAGTTTGCCTTGTAATATCTGTGGAATGCCACTACTACACTAGAAACCGCACAGGGCCTGATTTTCCACTGTCTTATACTGTACTGTACCCAGTGATGAGCTGCCAAAATCTTAACAACGGGTTCCCTATAAAAAGTTCTGATTTAAGGGATGTGCGACAGCATGTATTTTTTGTACCAATAGGGTTACCATACGTCCATATTTTCCCAGGAGGTGATTAAGAACCGAAAAGCCTGACATGTCCAGGAAAATACAGATGTATTTTAACCCTACCTAAAGTTCTTTTTTAAAAAGATGGGGCTGAACTAGAAATGAGCTCCGTTTCACATGTGTGGGTGGTGATCAGGGACAGTCTCAATTTTTGGGTCTTTTTCTTATATAGGCTCCTATTACCCCTCACCCCCGTCCCGATTTTTCACACTTGCTGTCTGGTCACTCTAGGGTGTGCACATGTGTGGGTCCCAGCTGCTCCCTGCCCCCCCCTCATTAAAGCAGGTGTGCAGGGTTACTGCCCTGGGAACTGCAGGGCACCAGTGGATGTGGGGCTGGCTGCAGATAGGGGCGTGGGGCAGGGCTAGCTGGAGGCAGGGAGTGACACGGGCTGGCTGTGGGCAGGTGATGCAGACGGGCGGGCTGCGGGCGGCTGTGGGCAGGGGGTGGCTGCGGGCGGCTGTGGGCAGAGGCTGGCTGCAGGCAGGGGGTGGCTGTGGCAGGGGCTGCAGGCAGAGGCTGGCTGCGGGCAGAGGGTGGCTGTGGCAAGGGCTGGCTGCGGGCAGAGGGCGGCTGTGGGCAGAGGCTGGCTGCGGGCAGGGGGTGGGGCAGAGGGCGGCTGTGGGCAGGGGCTGGCTGCGGGTGGCTATGGGCAGGGGCTGGCTGGGGGCAGGGCTGGCTGCGGGCAGGGGGGTGGCTGGGGGCAGGGGCTGGCTGGGGGCAGGGGGTGGCTGGGCCTGGCTGGGGCTGGCTGGGGGCAGGGGCTGGCTGGGGCTGGCTGGGGGCAGGCGCTGGCTGGGGGCAGGGGCAGGGGCTGGCTGGGGGCAGAGGGCGGCTGTGGCTGGCTGGGGGCACGGGGTGGGGCAGGGGCTGGCTGCGGGGTGGCTGGGGGCAGGGGGTGGCTGCGGGCAGGGAAGGTGGGGGAGGGGCGCAGACACTCACACGGGGGGGGGGGGGGGCTGGGAACAGCAGGAGGCAGCCGGGGACTCACCAGGCAGCAGGAGCCCCAGGGCCAGAGGTCCAAAGAGCAGGAGCAGCAACAGGGCCAGGAGGCAGCTCACATGGCTCTCGCAGCACAGCGCAGCGCCCCCCAGCGGCCGGGAGGAGGAATTACAGGCTTCCCAGGCAGAGCCCATCAAAGCTTCCCTCGCAGGGAAGCTAGTTAACAAGCGGTTCTAAAACCGCTTCTAAATTTAACAACGGGTTCGCGCGAACCGGTGCGAACCGGCTCCAGCTCACCCCTGACTGTACCGTACCATCTCTGACTTCCTCCTTCATGGGACCAGTCTGATCCAACATAACCCCCATCAGTAAGTTTTTGCAACCTGCATGGGACCATTGCAGCAGGTGGTGATCACTGAGGTGCTGGGGGCTCACTGGCTATGCAAAGGGGAATCCACACCACCTGAATTCACTGGTGAAAAACAGGGGAAATTCTCAGGAGAGCAAATCCAACAGCACTGTGACTGCTTTGTGCCTCCAAAGCAAGACCAAGGATCTATCACAGTAAGTACAATATGGATAAAATACTAGCAGTCTGCTTTGGAAGCATTTTAAACCCACTCTGTACTCACTTTAAACAGGTGTAAATACTACACAACATGAAAGGCAGTGGGGAATCAGGCTCAGTTTCCCTGGTATTTTTCTGTAGGGGACAAATTCCAGCTCCTGACCAGAAGTGACAGATTGATTCCCCCAATATCTTATAGACCAGGCCTATCTGTGTGGAGGCCCTGCAACTCCAAACTGGCTCCTCTATTCTTCTCCTGCCTCCAGACAGTATAGCTATGACTTCTCCTGACAGTTGCCATCCCTAGACTCTTACCTTGACATGGAGGAAACAATAATAAAAAACAGGCTATATAATGTATTTCTATGAACCCTATAAAATATTATTATTTTTGCAGTCTCAGAACAAAAACTAAAATCAAATAGCAAAATTAATCAACTTTAAAACAATTCATCAGAACATTACATTTGGTCTGAAACTTGTAGTGGCAAAAATAAAGTTTAAAGATGAGTTTTGAATAATTACACAATTTATTAACTAATAAAATATTATTATTAGAATGCTAAATTGGCATAGCTTCAGTTTATTTAGAAATGAAAGTTCCTTAAGGTGATGGAAAATGTTGGCATAAGACTATGGTAATTACTACAAAGTTTTCATTATGTTTTGAAATGATTCTGCAGAGATTTCTGCAGCAAAACTATAGCAGCTAGCTTACTTACTCTAATATTAAAGTATTTTCCCTATAATTTTTAGCAGTATAAGTATGAAAGTGCAGAGGAAGAGACTGAAATCCAGTTTCCATTCTGCTCTAATACAGTTTAATGATAATAAAAAGAATTCTTATACTTAAAATATTTATAGATTTTTTTTAAAATCTCTCTTTTGATTGTTACTCAACTACTAAAGCAGTTTGTATATTAGTTTGAAGTCTCTTCCATAGCACTGTAAGAAAGATAGTGTCACAAATGACATCACATTTCAGTGAGATGTACACCCGAGGAAGATAGCTCAAATATGCCAAGTGAAATTAAAAAAAAACAAAAAAAACAAATAGGAGACCTTGTGGCACCTTAGAGACAGGGCCGGTGCAACCTATTAGGCGACCTAGGCGGTCGCCTAGGACACTAGGATTTGGGGGGCGGCATTTTCTTCGGCAGCAACCACGGCGGCCGGATCTTCGGCCGCCCTGGTCGCCACCGGCATTTAGGCGGAGGGAGCTGGGGCAGGGGGGCACGGGGAGGACTGCCTGCAGCAAGTAAGAGGGGAGGGGCGGCACACAGGGGAACTTCCCGGCCCAGCTCACCCCTGCTCCGCCTCCTCCGCGAGCACGCCGTCACCGCTTCACTTCTCCCGCCTTCCAGGCTTGCGGCGCCTAAGCTGATTGGCGCCACAAGCCTAGGAGACAGGAGAAGTGAAGCAGCGATGGCATGCTCGGGGAGGAGGCGGAGCAGGGGTGAGCTGGGGCGCAGGGGGAGGTGCCTCATGGTGGAGGGGAGGGAGCTGCCGCAGGAGGGACACCTCAGGGCGGAGCTGCCCGGGGGGGGGCACCTCAGGGCGGGGACTCAGGGACGGGGGAGGGCGCACGGTGGAAGTTTCGCCAAGGGCGCAAAGCATCCTTGCACCGGCCCCGCTTAGAGACTAACATATTTATTTGGGCATAAGCGTTCGTGGGCTAAAATCCACTTCCCAAATAAATTTGTTAGTCTCTAAGGTGCCACAAGGACTCCTCGTTGTTTTTGCTGATACAGACTAACACGGCTACTCCTCTGAAACTGTAATTAAGACATTTTTAAGAAACATTTCACACTTCATTATGACAGGTGTGTCACATCTTTGGACTTTTTATACCGCTTGGACTGACTAAGATTTTTCTTTAATAAGAAATTATTATTTCCTTCAGGGAGGAGGGATAGCTCAGTGGTTTGAGCATTGGCCTGCTAAATCCAGTGCTGTGAATTCAATCCTTGAGGGGGCCACTTAGGGATTTGGGGCAAAAATCAGTATTTGGTCCTGCTAGTGAAGGCAGGGGGCTGGACTCGATGACCTTTCAGGGTCCCTTCCAGTTCTAGGAGATAGGTGTATCTCCAATGATAAATATATAAAAGGAACTGATAGTTATGCTTTTCAGTAAACTGAAGGCAAAAAAAGTCTTAAAGGCTCTTTGTCTTTATATCACTCTAAACTCAGTTTGCATCAGTGTCTCCCCACTGTAATAAATGGGGCTAATTATTTGCAATATTTTTATTATTAGCTATCATGTAATATTAAAAGTTACTGAATGGATTGCATTATTCTATTTTATTAAGTATGACTATCCAGGTACTAGTGTGTTATTTATTTATTTATTTGCAGGCGCCTTCCTGCAGCATTTAGGACCCAGGGACCAACACCTAGTCATTAACAGTAAATAATTAATATCACGCCTCCCCCTTCCCCTCTCGAGGCCTCTCCTCGCCCCTCCCCCCCGGCCCCCACCGCTGGGGGCGGGGGGAAGGTACCTGCGGGGGGTCTCTGAAGCAGGAGGAAGAGGAAGGTGACGCCGAGCGGCGGAAGGCGGAAGGCCGAGGAGGGCGAGGCCCCCACCCGCCGCCTCCTCCTACCCCGGCCCCGCCGGCGCGCAGCCCCGGGGGGCGAGTCCGCCATCCCTAAAGCCCCAGCGCCTGGCACCGCTCGGTCCTGTGCCTCGCGCGCGCGCCGGCCTAAAAGTTCGTTAGCCGGCGTGGAACCCCGGGAGCGTCACGCTGGCGCTCGAGGGGGAGGGGAAGGGGGCTGCGCAGAGACCCGACCGCGTGCGGAGCCCGCTCCTGCTCGTCATTTCCGCTCTGTCTCCTGCCGGGCTCGAGGCGCGGGAGGTTACTGTGAGGGCCTGGAGGCGTCCTCGCGTGCCGACGGGGGAGGCCGCCGAACTCCGTGACCTTCCATGAGCTAATGGGGCGGCTGGCTGCCTCCGCCCCCCATTTGCGCTCCCCAGTCCCGCCCCTGGGCCCGGCGGCCCAGCCCTTCCTTGCCAGGTGGTGCCGGCGCAGAGGGGGGCGTCGCGCGGGACTGAGCCGCCCCAGGCCACGTGTCTCTGCTGCCAGGCTTTGCAACCCCCCCCCCCCCCGGGAAGGATCTGTGTGGCGGGCAGCAAGCACCCCTGTGGGACGCAAGCTGATCTTGGCAGGGGAACAGCTCCCTAGGCATGGCTGGCTACTGGGCCATGGGAAAAAGTTGGCATCTCGCTTTGTAAATCAACAAGGAATCAAAACAAGAAAGAGCCATTCTCTGGACATCGTAATAAAAACGAGCAATTATTCAATTGACCTGGTATGGGGCTAGCTATGAGTGGCGCTTGTACCTAAATCCATAGGGTGTGCTTAGGAAAAGTGACTGTGTAAAAAGAGCATCATCAGACAGCAGAATTATAGAGCCCTGCACGTCTGCGGATAACTGCTTTATATAATTTGTATCCATGCAGGACTCTACAGTTTTCTGTCTAGACTGGGGATAGTCAGAGCAACACTTTTGTCACTGAAGACCAATGATAAGTTTTAATTGCTTTCTATTCTTTGTAGCGCCAACACAACAAAGATCGAGTGAGCTGTAAATTCTGTTCCATCTTATGCATCAACAGAATTCTTTATTCTTACTATTTACAGCTACATAAAGCCAGTGTACATGAGAGAACATTCAGGGCCTCTTTGTCCAATCACATCTACGAGTTGCTCCTAACAGACTTGTAAACTAAAGCTTTAAGTCAGCATTTTCAAAGTTAGATGCCTAAAGTTGGGCCCCTAAATCTATGTTTAAGGCACCCAATTAAAAATGGCTTGATTTTTGCAGGTGCTGAACACTTGCATTTCAATCAATGGGAGTTGGGGGTACTCAAAACCTCTGAAAGTTAGGCTGCTTTTTTTAGATCCCTAAATATAACTTTCCAAGCTAAAATTAGGAAATCAGCTTTGAAAACTTTGGCGTTAGCCTTTAATGGATCATTGCCATCACACCTAAAATAAGATACAGTAAAACAACTGGTGAAACTCTAGAGAAAAGCAATATTTTGTAGAGTAGATAATGTTAATGCTAGTGGTCAGTAGAATTTATTTACTCCTATTAATAATATTTTTCTTTTGTATGTTTAATAACTCTCGTATCAGTTAAATCTGTTTCTGTTCTGTTCATCTTTCTTATCTAAATGTCAATTTTGTAGTTTACTTTAAAAAGTATTGATACAAAAATACTAAATAATTCTTGGGAAAATTAAAAACATTTTATTTGTGTATCCGTGGAATAAATAGTACTCTCATTTAAAGATATGAACTGTGTTTCCTCAAGGGATCAGATTATTATGATATACACAATTCCAAGTTTCATTGTGTGCTAGTGTTCCACTGTTGCCAACCAACCAAGAGACTCTGCTCATTTGACAGCTTCATTCTTTCTCTGGCTGGATCACTCACTGCCTTTCAGGGAAGAATTCACCATTTGAACTCCTGTCTTGGCTTTTATGGTTTCTGTTCAGTAATTTTTTGGCTGATGATCTCTAGCTTTACTGTGGTTTGTTGGACAGGATTTCAGAAAGTCTAAGAAATAGATAAGAGCAGAGGCTTTTTAATTTACTGTAATCTAAAACAATAAAAGAAAATGACCCTGGTTTCCCAGGGAGCTGAAAGACAGGTAAATGCCTTTAAAAGATCCAGTCAGTCAGCTGAGCCACTTCACAAGATGGATCACAATGAGTATCGAAGTCTATTAAAGAAAATGTATATGCCTTTTGTGAGAGGTCCTGATGACAAACATGATTTTGCCAGCTTCCAAGAGAAAGACAGTAATTTTCTTAAATTCAATCCTTACAGCCCTCCTGTGGGGCCAGATTACCCTTTATTCCCACACCGGGACAATGTGCCTTTAGCTGATCCCTGCTCAGGATTCATGAGCCCAGGAGCTGATGCTGATTTGCAGCCCTGCTGTGGCAGAACCATTGACTCACTGGTGGATTACAGTGATGTGAAACCTCACCAGCGGGTCCCCCTCCCAAAAAAGACTGCACAGACTGCACACACAAGGCATGTGGTCCTGTTGGAGGAGGTGAGCCAGGACAGACGGTGGAACTCCAGGGCAGTGTCAGATGCTTCTATCAGGGCAAGACTTGGAGGTAAAGCAAATTATTATTATGTGTTAATTGCCGGAAAAAAGGATGGTACTGTACAAGACACAAATAAAGACAGTCTTCTCCCCAAAGAGTTTACAAACTATGAATTTAACAGAATATGTTTGCACTGGATGCTTCCACTGAAACCAGCAACTGGAAAGTAGTAGAACAGTTGTATGATTAATTGATTTAGCTGCAAGCATCAGCCAGGTTCCAAAATAGCAAATTGTAACATACATTGACAGAGCAGAGGTCTTTGGAAATAATTGATGTTTAAAAGAATTCATATTCTGTACATAAAGAGGTAAAGTAGAATAACTAAAATGAATCTCTACTGTAATGTGAGTTGATATAGCAGATTATTTTGGAGAGTAAGGAAATCGCCCTGTACGCTTCTGTGGCATTTTAATGTTATCTGGCAGATAGTGTTAAGTGATTCATATTTAGGACCTGTTCCACGTCTGTCCCCTTGGTAATCATAGACAGGATCCAACCCTCTAGATCTGTCATCATGCCTTAGCAAGAATACACCCTATCGATTTATTTTCAAATCAGTGTGTTTTATACAACAAATTTTCAAACAGCATTCAGCTGGTAAAAAGATGACTCCTGTCAAAGTCAACAGCAACTCTTTCATTGACCTTCATAGGAGCAAGATCAGACTCTTAGTTAATCTTTTAAATGGCAGGATGCTGAAAACTTTGGAAATGCAAAAATCTTTATAAGGTGCTTCTGAAGGCAAAATACATTCCCAGCAGTGAGTATTATAGTGAAACCTGTGTTAAAGTTAAGCAATTGTCACCAATCATTTCTCTAATAGAAATGCTATTTAAAGCTAGGACAAAATTTTAAAGGATCATTGGGAATACCGTAAAGAGGTTTCTGAGATAGCAGATTACCTGTTGGAACCATAAAGAAGCTGCTTGTCCCTTAATCACCATAAAGTTTCTGAGTGCCACAAATTGTTGCAGAGTTCTTAATCTCTGGCTTGTGTCTCTTAGAACATTTCACTTTAAACCTGAAACATTAAGCAAAAGAAATATTTTTAAGATCAAAAGGAATTTGAAAGAGAAACATAATCTTTATACGGCTCTTGTTGTAAACAAGAACTTTGCAGGGGTCAAGGATTATTAAATGCTAGACTGCTGCTAGCTATGGAGAAGTGAAAGAAGGTTGGAGACACAGCACTCCATGGAGTTGTTATGATTATAGTCTCTCCAGCAGGCAGACAGCAGACTTTGGCAGCTGGAGATGATTTGGAAGGGGTAGAGAATAAATCTAGAACTCTCTGTGGCCAAGTCTCAGTTCTCAGTCAAAGTAGTGACCTGAAATAGAGGATAGATCTGTGATGCAGGCACAGATCATCAGGCTTTTCTTCAGACACACAGTAGGGCCCAAGTTTTTTTCTTGGTTGAAGTCCAGCAAATTCCCATTAATATCAATGGGGCTAGGAATTCACCCTTTAGAAGCATCGAAGAGTCCTGTGGCACCTTATAGACTAACAGACGTTTTGGAGCCACGAAAGCTCCAAATGAATCTTGCATTATGACCTGGAGATTGCCAGACATGGGTTTGTGCTGATCTCTGGCAGTAAGACATTCTACAGCCAAGCGATCCTCACAAAGAACACCGTTTTTCATTCCTTGTTGTTCTGGCCTGTTTTTGTCTAACAGTCTGTATCCCTGTGCTCACTGCTTTTTCAAGACTATGATAAATTTTATACAAACTCTGTCTTGTAAGATATCTGAAAACTCATGATATGCTGATCATTACTGTCCTGGGGGAGAGTGTGAGTCTGACTACCTGGGATCAGAAGCTTGCTCCCCGTTGCAAAGTACACTTACCCACAGAGGGGGACTCTATCTAGGGTGACCAGATGTCCCAATTTTATAGGGACAATCCCGATTTTTGGGTCTTTTTCTTATATAGGCTCCTGTTACTCCACACCCCCTGTCCCAATTTTTCACACTTGCTGTCTGGTCACCTTAACTCTATCACAGCCCTCTGATCTGTAAGCACAGCTGTGGAGTTGGCAGGGGAGGTGACTGTTGCCGGCACAGAGGCCCGAGGCGACAGCAACAGTGGTTCGTTGCCCAGTGTGCTTCGCTTCCAATAAACACACCAAGGTGGAGAAGCAAAAAAAAGTTTATTTGAGCCCAAATAAGGTGCAAGGGAGACATAGCAATCTCAAATCCTGCACACCGATACAAGCGGTTTTCCTCTCTTTATACATAACTTCAGCTAAGCATTCCCATCACCCCCACACTCCTCCTCTCCCCCCACCTTTCATTCCCATGCAGCAAATACACTTTGCAATAGCAATTACCTTAAGCAGTTAAGTCATACTTGGCAAAAACCACTTTAGCTCGTTAGTAACTCTTCTGTGAACAGTTATCTTGTTTTACTTTCCTGGATCTGTTATTTTGCCCCCCCACCCCTTAGCCAGGTGTAAGCAGGCTTCATCATTATCTCCTGGCAGTACCACGGTTGAGCTAGCTGTTGTACATTCCATTCTCGGTTACTGGCCTGCTAGGTTGATTAAAGTTCAAACATAAACATGGAAGCGCTTTGGTCAGACATGGAGTGACTTTAGTTCATTCAGGCCTACTACAGAAGGCTTTATTGACACTTATGGCTTTCCACCCTCCTGAGTTACCTAGGGTTATGCCTAGTGACACCAACATGACTGTAAGCCATCTTTCTAGTTTCCAGATTCCAAGGCAACTGGAGGAGGAACATAACCTAAGGGCCATAGGCACCAACTCTGGGGGTGCTCTGGCTGGAGCACCCACGGGGAAAAATTAGTGGGTGCTCTGCACCCACCGGCAGCCAAGCTCCCTTTCCTCCCCCACACCCCACCTCACCTTCTCCCCCCCTGAGCGTGCCGCGTCCCTGCTCCTCGCCTACCTCCCAGCGCTTCCTACCGCCAAACAGCTGTTTGGCAGCGCTTAGGACTTTCTAGGAGTGAGAGGTGAGGAGCGGAGATACTGCCCGCTCAGGGGAGGAGGCGGAGGGGGCAGGGGCGGGGACTTGGGGGGGAAGGGGGCGGGACTTGGGGGAAGGAGTGGAATGGGGGCAGGGAAAGGGCAGTGCAGGGGCGGGAACAGGGCAGTGGTGGGGTCGAGCACTCACCAGGAACAGTGGAAGTCAGCCGCTATGCTAAGGACTGCTTTAAGTGCATTCTGTTTCTGGCCTTAGCATGCCTCCAGCAGTAGTTTGCTCATTGCGCTTAGGTTAGTAATAAGGCCATTGGACTCACCTGTAGCGTTCCCTTTCTCTCAGTCATATGAAACTGGAATTTCAGTCTCAGTTCCCTGAAGGGCTCACTTAAGGTCCCTTCACGCTGCTTAGCATGGCCCAAGGATCTAGCCCTAACTGTATACTTCTACTGGAGAAGCTCAGGTTCAGGAAACCTTGTTGGATCCAGTTGTAAAGTGTTATTCAGCTGCATATGCCTGAGACAGCTGTGCATCTGGCAGGAACACCAGTCTCCATTCAACCACCAGGAATCTGGATCAGTTTTTTGGGAGGTTGGGATAAAATACCTTCTGTTCACAGGAATGGGAAAGACAGCTGGAGATGGTCTGGTCAGGAGCATTTGTGACCCCCATCCCCCACTGGAATCTGAGGCACCCCTAGGAATTGGGGGGGAAGAGCAAACACCATAAGAAGATGGGAGAGAGTAAGGGAACATTAGATGCGAGCATTAGGGTCTTGTTACTGACCCCACCTCTGAGCACTGAGCACCCTATTCCTGCTGCTGTCGAGCTGACTGTGGTCCGCTACACTCGCCTCCCAGCAGTCCTTTGATCTGCCACTGGGAGGGAGGGAGAGGAGTTCTGCCCACCCCCGGAAACCTCTCTCCAGGCAGATCTGGGTAAATACCCCACTCCCTTGCCTCTCAAAGAGCAGATGGAAAGGAAGCACTACCCCCACTGGCCCTGCCCTGTGCAATGATGTAGCTATCTAGCCAGACGAGGTGTTTACCTGCAGTTACGAAGAAAAGGAAATGGGGACAATCAGAGACAAAAATGTAAACAAAACCAAAAAAGGCCAGAAACATAAAATGAAAACTTTTTAAAAAAAGATCAAGCCTGGCCAATCACTCACCCAAATTACCATAGTTTACATAGTTCACAATCATTACCTTGTACTGCAGTATAAACAGAGTTAACCAATAATTGAAAAATGCCAGCTGGTACTAACCAAAATAAAATGTTCTTAGCAACATATGTTCTTAAATAATTATCAAGCATGCATTGAAACGTGTAATAGTGTGCTTCCTCTTAATCCTGTAAGTAGCTCATCAAGAAAGTACTGCGTAAAAATCCAAAGTAATCCCTTGAGGACCTTGCCCTATTAGTAAAACCAATTGTATTTCCTCAAGGGATTTGATTATTATGATTTACAGTTACATATTTCATTGTGTGATAGTTTTTCACTGGTACCAAGTAACAGAGAAATTCTTTGTGTCTTCAGCAGCCCCAGTCCTTCCCTGTTGCTTCTCCTATCATGAAAGTCTTTACAATTTAAACTACCATTTTTATTTTTATGTTTCTCTGAAATCATTTTTCAGTGGCTGATCTGTAGCTTCAATTTGTTGGATAGGAGTAGAGAAAGGAGGAGAATGGCCATGGGGTATATTTATTTTCAGTTATATAGAGTAGTACAGTACAGTTTACACAGGGATTTAAAAAAACATTTATGCTCGACTAAATGATTTACCTCTAGGGCTTCAATCACTTCAACAAGGAGGCATGTGAACAGCATTACCTGCTGTTAGGGTCCTGCTCCCTGCTCCCTTTATAAGGGGGGAAAAAATGGAGATATCCTATCTCTTAGAGCTGGAAGGGACCTTGAAAGGTCATCAAGTCCAGCCCCCTGCCTCCACTAGCAGGACCAAGTACTGATTTTTGCCCCAGATGGCCCCCTTAAGGATTGAACTCGCAACCCTGGGTTTAGTAGGCCAATGCTCAAACCACTGAGCTATCCCTCCTCCCTAATCAATACCAACACTTCCATTGACTTCAGTGGATGTCCGGTACAGTGCATCACTTTCACAAGAGGATCGCACTGTTGCCAACTCTTCTTTTTTGTGACTCTCGCAATATTAGGTGTTTTTCATAAAGCCTCAGCTCCTGGTTTTATGTGATTACATAAGAACCACAACTTTCACTTAAAAAAATAACAAAAAAACCAACCAATTGTTTAGTTCTTGTAGTTGTGCAGAAAATCTTGAAACTGTGACTCAAATGCACCCTAAAGAGGTTCAGGCTCAGAAAACATAAGACAAATAAAATGGACCCAAAATGTATTATACACATCATTGATCCCTGCGATGTGATGAGTGAAGGCCAACTTCAAATAGCAAACCAGCTCTGATAGGATCATTAAGTTCTTGGTAAATAAAAGTGTCGTGCAACCAAGCCATTGAGTTCCCAACGTGGTCCAGAGAGGCCAGACTGTGCCATCTTCAATCCTGTGGGATGAGCAAGACGAGGAGGGACATTGGGACCTCCAGACACTTGAGTACTGGACCAGAATTACTCCACCTATGCTGAATCTCTCCACAGAAACTAGAAAGAGAGAGAGAGAACAGTTAGAAGATTTATTATCCTAACAGCAAAAACCAGACGTGAAAATAGCAAATTATAACATACAGCAGATCTCTAAAAATGTGTGTTCAATTTAGGGGGACCAGATGTCCCAATTTTATAGGGACAGTCCCGATTTTGGGGTCTTTTTCTTATATAGGCTCCTAATACCCGTTTGCTATCTGGTCACCCTAGTTCAATTAGTAAAGCAAATGTAACAGAGCTATCTGTGTCTTCTGTATAAGACATGCATGCAGCATAGCTGTTATATTTACTTTATCTATACAGCATGAGGAATAGTGCTCCCAGCCTTTGGCACCAAATCTACGTTCTTTAACCAAAGAGCTGAAGGAACAATGTTTTTGCATAACCAGTAGACAGTGCCTATGTGTATATAAGCAGGTCTGCTTCTCGGCAGTAGAGGGCAATAGTATGCATACATACCAATTAATTACAGCATTACAGGAATAAAACTATTCAGAGCTAGGTTCCCACATGGGTGTGTTGAATTTACCTGGTCCCAACTAGCCTTTGAAATTCACAACACACTGAGGCAAATGGGGATGATTTCCACTGTGCTATAGTAATGTTCATATGGGATGTTGCTGTGCAGCAAGCTGGAGTGTTGTAGATTCATACCCTGGCTTGCTGTGCAAGAGCTCACTATATAGATAACTTCCTAGTGAAGTTTTACCATAATTACTGATTTTGATATTTTTCCTGTATATTAAATAAGATAGCTTCACTTTCATTTATGATACATTGCATTTTGTTAAGTAGGGACAAATCACAGCAGATGAAATGCTAATTATTGTTTCTTTCAGCTGCATTTTACTTGAATTTATTTTGCTGAAAGCCTCTAAGTAACTCTCTCTAAAGAGTCAGGAATGGGTAAATATATATGGATATACTGTATTATAATCTTTATGGTAATGTACAAACTATTTCATTTCATTTGTTTAATTACTGTTAAAGAAATTAAGTAGAGCTGTAGAATGAATAGCACAATACCAAGTCTTTTCTTTCAGGTTGGACAAGTCCAATGAAAGTTACTCCTGCTTCATCTAAACAAAGAGATTCTTTTCAAATTCATAGCTTTGCATTTCATGTGGACCCAAAACTTAAGGTAGTGTGTCTGGTACTGTTTGTTTCAATGATTATACAAGCATGGATGACAGAACAGACTTTTAAATCTGCAAACGTCCAGTCTTCAGAGCTATAGTGGTCAATATTCAAAATCAACTTTTGCCAACATTTACCATGCAGTGGTATAATCTAGGATTCTACATTCTTTTCCTAGTCTAATTACAGTGAAATAAGCATAGTATCCCATTGACATACTCACTTTGTAATATTGACCACTGCCCCTGATTTTTTTTAAATCTTCTTTTATCACAAACCTTGAATGAATGCTTAAAAGTAAGATTCATACTGGTGAGATGATTTCATCAACTACATGCAGCTCTGATCCTTGACTGAGGTTTCTAAGTACTGCTATAAGCTAAATAATAATAATATGCAGAAGGCATATATATACTTACATGCCCACACCACACACATAGCTGATGCAGATTTCCAGAATTTACATCATGTGATACAACTGAAATTGAAATAAGCATACCTTGTTTATATCACTTACTTCCCCTTTAGTCTTTAGCATCAAACAATTAACTTCCAACAGTACAATTCTATAGTGAAAAGTCCAGTGGTCCTTCATCCTTCCACATCAAGGCCCTGATCTTATTTGAAATCAATGAGACTATTCACATGCTTCTAGTTACACACATGCTTAAGTACTTTGCTGGATTGGGGCCCAAGAACATAATTTTTTCTGGTAGCAACCAACATACACTATAATAGGTGTGTCTCAGGGGCTGAGAAAGGTAAGTTTGCACTGCCATTCCCAAAGAATGTTAAAAATGGAGTGAGCTGGTACATTTCAGATGAGATGAGATGAGTGAGAACATTGAATCAGAAATATCAGTAAAACACGCAGGAAGCAGAGCCAAATAAAGAGGCATTTTGCATAGTCTTGTGTGGTGGAAGTGGGATAGTTTGTGAAGAATGTGAAACTACTTGTTTCACATTTTGATATTAAAGGAGATTAAATGTCTACAGGAAGAGACCATAAATCCTGCTCAGTTCATCTTTAGAAAAAAAAAGTTCAGAATTTTATGAGTGTTCATGAGTTTCCCAAAACTAATTTGGGCATCCTGCCATATGCTCTCTCTCATGTTCGCTCTAGAAATCAAGTGATCCTCCTTCTGCAAGTTGGCGAGAAGAAAAAGCAAGGGACTATTTCTACATCTCAAGTACCCAAAAGTGAGCAACTGTTTCTATCAAGAAGAGATTTTTTTTTGTTACTTCATATACTTCACCTTCTTCGTCCATTCATCTTTCAGTAGCTGTACATTTAAGAAATTCATTAAGTTTTTCCTACAACCCTAAACTGCAGATGTTGGAAGGAGTAGTTACAATACATGCAGAAATTCAAAACTGGCAGCAGGCAGGGTATATGCGGACAATGCTCTCTATTCCTTTTATATTTCGATTAGGGAAGGCTCTGAATAACTGCTGCCAGTGAATCTATGTCAGGTGTCCCTGTTCCTCAAACCCCAACACCGTTTATGGGGCAATTTCATTACAAATTGTGTGTTACTTTAGACTTTTCCTTTCCCATGAAAATAAATGCTCATATTTATTTCTCCCATTGCCTGTGTTTGTCACAGAGTTGTCTGCTTCCACCCAAATTTTCTGATTAAAATAGGGCCCAATGAAATCCGCATTAACAAGAACATGGATGGAATCGTGGAATTAAAACAATAACATGGAACCCAGGCTTTCCCCAGCACTAGGACCGCAGCAGCAGACAGGCAGCAGGGCTAAGCCATGTGCAGCCACTGGAGATAAGAGACCAGCGGGATGGAGTGGGGTGTGTGCAGGGGGCTAAGAATGCAGGAGGCATGGGGAGTAGGTGCAGAGGGTATGGGCATAGGCGGCAGGTTTGTATAATTTTTGGTGGGACCCAAAATGGTGGTGCCCCCCCGCTCCCGCCCTGTAAGCCGATATAAAATGAAGCTACAACGCGTCAGTGCCACAAGATTACAAGGGTCAATTAAAAGTGGAAAGTCAGAAGCAGCACTTGCCTACTTCAATATACAGTATTATATTTTGTTGCACCTGTTGTGATGAAGTGGGAATGTTCTTAATATTTTCTCTGAATACTGTGTGGGTGCCTCAGTTTCCCCTGCAAGATGCCAACTGAAGGTGTTGGGGACAAAGAGATCAGGTAGCCTCCTTGTCCGGAAGAGACACAGAGGCCAGAGGAGGGAGTGTCAGTTTGGAGCTGGCTGGGGAAATGGGGAGAGACCCAGAACTTGGTTCTGGGCTCCCCACCCCCCAAGATGGACCTGACAGAGGGGTTCTGTTTTCTGTACCAACAAGCTCTGTTTAAACTGTGTTCCCGTCATCTAATAAACCACCTATTTTACTGTCTGGCTGAGAGTCACATCTGACTGCGGAGTTGGGGTGCAGGGCCCTCTGGTTGCCCCAGGACCAGCCTGGGCAGACTCACTTTGGAAAGTGCATGACGTGGAAGGGCATGCTGAATGCTCCGAGGTCAGACCCAGGAAGGTGTAAGCTTCTTGCCCTGGAGACAGTATGCTCCGAGAGAGGAGGCTCCCCCAGAGTCCTGACTGGCTTTGTATGGAGTTGTTCCAAAGCATCACAGCATCCCCTTCCACACCGTGCACTTCCCAGAAGTCCGCACAGGCACTGACACTCCCTCCTCTGGCCTTTGTCTCTTTTCCAGGCATTAGGAGGCCACCCAATCTCTCTCTTCTCCAACACCTTCAGTTGGCACCTTGCAGGGGAAACTGATTTGGGAGAAATGAAGTAAAAGCTGCCCAAACCGAGCTTGAGCACTCCTGAATTTTGAGGTGTTGAAAGCTGCGGCGGGGAGCCCAGAGCCTTTTAAATCCCAGCCACGGCCGTGAATCAGAGGGCTCTGGGCTGCCCGCTGCAGCGGGGAGCCCAGAGCCCTTTAAATCCCAGCCGCAGCCGGGAATCAGAGGGCTCTGGGCTGCCTGCAACCACGGGGAGCCCAGAGCCTTTTAAATCCCAGCCGCGGCCAGGAATCAGAGGGCTCTGGGCTGCCCGCTGCGGCGGGGAGCCCAGAGCCTTTTAAATCCCAGCCGCGGCCGGGAATGAGAGGGCTCTGGGCTGCCTGCAACCACGGGGAGCCCAGAGCCTTTTAAATCCCACCCGCGGGCGGGAATCAGAGGGCTCTGGGCTGCCTGCAACCGCGGGGAGCCCAGAGCCCTTTAAATCCCAGCCGCGGCCGGGAATCAGAGGGCTCTGGGCTGCCCGCTGCGGCAGGGAGCCCAGAGCCCTTTAAATCCCAGCCGTGGCCAGGAATCAGAGGGCTCTGGGCTGCCCGCTGCGGCGGGGAGCCCAGAGCCCTTTAAATCCCAGCCGTGGTTGCAGGCAGCCCTTTAAATCCCCGCGGTTGCAGGCAGCCCAGAGCCCTCTGACTCCCAGCCGCGGCTGGGATTTAAAGGGCTCTGGGCTGCCGGCAGCGCAGAGCAGGGGAGAAACCTAGCTCCAAATATTGCTGGAGCAGAGCCCCTGTCTGTGAATATTCCTGAGGCTAAAGCCCCAGGGGCCCATATAAGTTGGCGCCCATGGGTATGGGGAGAGAGTGCAGAGGACTAGGGGAGAAGGGCTCGCATCCGGGATTTAAGGGCAGTTTCTGAGAACTCAGTCCCTTGCTGTGTGATTTTCATGTCAGGAGCTGATGTGCTCCTCTGGGACATTGGCATCACATTAAGGGAGAAGTTGAAATTCCCATGGGGCACTGTGTTAATAAAAGTATTCAGTGCCCAAGCGAGCACAGGTTCATTGAAAGAACTTCTTCATGCTCCTTTATGTGGTATCAGTGTCCCCCTTCTCAAAGACCCACAAAAGGAGACTGCATATATATGGGTTATGAAGGGACGAGTGCCGAAAGTAGCAGAGGCTGCCCTACCTTACATCATCTTCCATGTCAGCTCTGTAGCCACAGAGAGGAGCTTTAGTAAATATTAAAATCTACTTGTCGACAAGAGGGAATCAATTTCCGAGGAAAACACCAGCAGGCTAACCATAATGTATCACAATGGAGATGTCTGCCAGATATGGCAAAAATAATGACATTGAAGTTTGTCACTTTGTATTGCTACTCAGCAATAAACTATTAATTTGATAGTTTGAAATTATTTAATCAAATTTGAAATTAATTGAAGCATTCCTTCAGAATGTAGGAAGGTTGAAAGTACAGAGTTTAATTTTAAAAGCACAATGAATGCTAACAATGAACTATTTTATGTTTAGTGCATTATTTTTTTATATTTTAATTATTCAAATATGAATTCAGTTAAATTGTTACTGTAAGAGGCTCTTCTGTGGACTTCTTGGTTACTGTTCAATAATGTCAGTTTGGTCATATTACTGAGTGCTACTTTTAAAAGTGATTTAGAATGTGTTACTTTCACTATATATTTGTTGCAATTGTAGGGTGTTTTTTTTTGGTAAAATCAGTTTTTCCTATTGCAATCCAATTCTGAACATTTTTGTGCATTTAAAGGAAGGCTACTTAATTGTTGTCAATGTATCAAAAAATTGATTAAAAATTATAAAGAAATAACTTTTTTTTAAATGGAAACAAACACAATCAGAAAATAATAAATCCGAAAATCTACAATAATAAATTGGATTTCATAGGGCCTTACTTAAAAGAAGCATCCATTTTGGTCATAAATTTATATGATAGAACAATATTTTATAGCTCATCTTAGATGTGCTGGTACTAGAGGCTTTGCTATTCCTTTCACTAGCAGTTACTTAATCATATTACAAACTCTTTAATGTCTTCTAACCTTGTAAACAACTGTCTTCCCTAGAGTGAGGGTATTATCATTTTTGCTTAACATAATGAGCTAATAGCAGGTTGCATATGACTTTATTCTATGCTGAAAATCTAACACAAATGTTCCACAAATCCTGGCAGCCAGAACGGAATTCCATGGACCACGCTGACGGGATACACCGAAGGGTTTGTATAATGTTGCTTGAAAAGAAACAACATACTATCCCAACTAGGACATGCTTCTTATCCATAGTTTTTTTCTGAAAAATGTAGCTAATGATGATTTACACTTACATGCACATTTTAATCTGTGGATGTAAAGATGCATGACAAAGGTGGGCATATAGGAATAGCACCACCTTCCTAAAAGCTTACCCAAACACCTAGATCTGATTCTTTAGGAAATGTTCCAAGGCCTTCTTCTTTGAGAAAACCTTTCCATCATAAGTGATACAATTCAAACACCCCATTTATGGCCAAACCTTTACTAATTCTCCTGCTTTCCCCGCCCCCCCAAAAAGCCCTAACCCAAGCAGAGTTTTGACACCAAAAATTGAGATGTGCCAGAGATTCCATGAAATCCATTAGAGATTTTGCTATTGCTGTTTTTTACATGGAAGGTGCTCATATACTATGTTAGTGGACGACAGTATAAAAGCTTAACATAGATAGGTACTTTTTTTTTTCAGAGAGGCACTATGGCTTTGTAGATGAGATTCTGCACTGTCATCTGAGACCTGTATTTTACTCCCAAACTTTGCCACCAACGTCATCCAATATTGGGCCACCTCTCTGGTCCTTATTTACTCCATTTGCAAGATGAGGAGATATGGTATTTGCCTCTTGTAAAGGAGGTGTGGAAAGTGTGGAGCCTGCTAAGGGCATTCAGTGGAAGAGAAGATCTCCTGGCTTCTAACTCAATGCTCCTTCCCATAAAGTAAGGGATATTTTGGTAAGACAAATATGGCCACTTTAAGTAGCTTTAGTAGCTCACAGTGTGCCAAAAATTCCTCTCCCAGGAGGCAAGTTTTTGTCATTCATTCTCTTTCACTGGCCATCAAGAAAAAAAAATCACTCTTTCTCTACAGTTTCCTGAAATATGTTCTAATGTGCAGATCCAATATGTTAGCAGACTATTAGGAGATTGCATTACAAAATCTAATCCTCACATGCAAAGTACATTTTAATCCCCTAGTTATACGTCACACCATGCATCACTTATAATGATTGTTTTAAATATGTTCCTTTTCTTCTTTTTATTAATGGTCTAGAGCTTATGAAGAAGTTCCTTGGGATAAGATATTACCACCCAAAATCCCACAGCCAGAATCAACAGTAGAAATGATGGCTGATCCCATCTCCCAGTGTTTTACAATAAAGAGATACAATCCTGCACCAGAAATAAGCCAAGTCAGTGAACCTTTTTTTAAAATAACAGTTTGTGGTTTTTGCTAATGAAATACAGCATCAAGTACGGCCTTCAGGTCATATTAACCTTTTAGAAATAGGCCCAAACCAATACCTTAAATCCAAACATCCCCATAGTTTGGGAAAGTCCAAAACTGGATCCTGACTTGATGGCTAAAGCCTATCTTTTGTTTTGTTACTTAGGGCTGGTCTACACTACGGGGGGAAATCGATCTAAGATACACAACTTCAGCTACGTGAATAATGTAGCTGAAGTCGAAGTATCTTATATCGAATTACCTACCGTCCTCATGGTGCGGGATCGACGTCTGCGGCTCCCCATGTCGACTCTGCTACCGCCGTTCAGATTGGTGGAGTTCCGGAGTCGACAGGAGCTCATTCGGGGATCGATATATCATGTCTAGATGAGACGTGATATATCGATCCCCGAGAAATCGATTGCTACCCGCCGATACGGCGGGTAGTGAAGACGTAGTCATAGTATCTGAAAAAGAAAGGGGTTAGTAAATGAGTCAGTTAATGAGAATTCAAGGATGTGAAAATGGAGCATTTACAAGCCACAAAAGCCATTTACTGCAAATCCAATGCCCGCTGAAGTCAATCAGAACCTTTTCTTTAGAGCTGGGCAGAAATGGGCTCTTTTCCATTAAAAATGTCAGTGAAAATGGGGAAAAAATAGTTTTAGTTGAAATTTTCTACAAAAAGTTTTGACTTTCCGTTATTTCAATTGAAAACATTTTTTTTTTTGGTTTGGAAATGCTGTTGTGGTTTTGCCATGTTGGTGGTTAGTTAAAATTACATGTGCTCTGATTCTCCTCTATAACCTGGACCTCCTCTCGCTGTACTACATCTTCTGTGATGCACCACAGTCTCTCCTCCAGGTTGTTATATCTCAGTCATCACTCACCATGGTGCATTATGGGAGACGTAGTCTGAACAAGGAGCCCATCCCATAAAGGAGAATTTTTGACCAGACTTGCTTTTTATTGATTTCAGCGTGCATTGGATCAGGCCCATAGTTTTATCTCACCTATATTTTTAAGAAATATTAACTGTAACATAATATTAAACATATAGTCCCCTTTATTAGAGTGAGACAGGATTGGATTGCTTAGGAGATCGATAATGAAATACACCTTTACCCCGATATAATGCTGTCCTCAGGAGCCAAAAAATCTTACTGCGTTATAGGTGAAACCGCATTATATCGAACTTGCTTTGATCCGCTGGAGCGTGCAGCCCCTTCGCCCCCCCCCCCCAGCGCTGCTTTACCACGTTATATCCGAATTCGTGTTCTATCGGGTCGCGTTATATCGGGGTAGAGTTGTATAGAGACTTTCACCACTGTGGTACCACTCTAAATGTGGTGAAGAAATGTTCCCCTGTGATTACTGCTAAAAGACCTGTTTGAACTGGGTCTCCATCTAGTTCCCAGTGGGCAAATGTTCAAGTGACAAAAAAATGCTATTACAATTTATACTAATTGGCACCATTAGCAGCTAACAGAGGCCAAGTTTTGAATTGGCATGAGTGTGAGCTATTCTCTCACCCCGTCAGGACAAGATTGAGGCACTTTTGGGTGTACAGTGTGGGAAATTTCCTCCCTCTGCTTTACACACAAAACCTGTAGCTTATTTACTTCCCCAATCAAATAGCTTGCATGCAAATATGTCACAAATCAGAAGACAAAGTGTCATGAGGCATGCATCAGGCTGCTTAGAAAATCAGTACCAAAACTATGGGATTTATGCTCACAAATGCAAGGATGTTTCCTTTAGTTTTCAAAAGTAAAAAGCAGGGTCACAGTATTCATAGAGCAGACTTTGCCACTTGACTCAGAAAGCAGCACTTCAGCTGGCTTCACAGGGACTGGCTTCTTTTTTCTCTTTTCTAAATTGTTAAAAAATGTGTCCTAAGGTCACTGCTATAAATCTAGAAGTTACCTGAGGACAGAGGAGTTTATTTGTTATAACCTAAATCACTGACTTTTTTGAGGGAAAAGTGCATGAGAAACACAGTTCATTTTGGAATCTTCCTGTCAGGAATCAGGGCCTGCAGCAGAGCTAGTCTGCAACTGGCCTGCAGCAAGCTGCCTGATTAGCCACACAACCTGACTGGCTGCAGAGGCCAACAGGCTGGATCTTAGGCCAGCAGCAGCCACAGCTTGTTGTCTTCTCAGTACTCCTGCCCTCCACTGTGTCTTCTCCTGTGTTACCTTGTTCTTGCTGCTCCTGCCTTGCACCCAGCCTTGCCTCTGTCCTGCCCTGGCCTTGAACCCCTCCTGGCCTGATACCCTGCTTGCTCCAGTTCCTGACCTCCAGTTTGACCCTTGTCTCTGGCTCCTGACCATGGACTCCAGCTTGACCCCCAGCTCTGGTAATCAGTTTCTGCTTCCAGTTTTGACCCTGGGCTTTGGCTCCTGATGACAGACTATGGCTCTGACCCTGGCCACTAGGCTAGACTGCCCTCATCCCAGCTGGCTGACACTTCCAAAATGTTAACAACTTGACCTGTTTTCCATTCAATTTAGTCAGGTCTCTCTCCCAAAAAAAAGAGGATTCAAAACTTCATATCATTTGGTCTAGTCTCTACACTACGTTTTGGTTGTCTAATTAATGATATTTTTGAAACTAAAGCCCAGTCCTGCAATTGGATCTGCACAGGCCAGCAGATCTGATTGCAGGATCAGCACATAAAAATATATCGGGCTTACCTAATTAGATGATATTGTGTTACACAGAGCTCATGTTTCAAGAAACATTCTGATTGTGATTCTAGGTTGTTGGGGGCCTCTGGGACAGATTTCAAACAAGATCTTTTACTTCACCACAAAAACCAATTGATTTGTAAGTTTCTTTTTTATATTTTTATTGTCTTTTAATCATCATGTTTCCTTTATGGATCTCTCTGTGTATGGTATAGTTCTTTTTTCAAATATAGTTACACAGATGTCCTCTGAGCTTGCAGTGATTGTACATTTAACCAACACACTGTAATCAGACATGACTGCTTGGGGCGGCCGAATTTGTAGAGCCGCCCCTGGTAATCAGAAAGGTTAAAGATATTCCATTAATAATTTTATTGAAAAAATATCTGAGATCAGGCTTCCTGTGGAAGGATTAGACATGAAAATGTGACTAGAGAGGTTCCCAGTAGCTAGTTACTACATAATAGCTGCACCTCTGACTTTTTCATTGACAGGTGCATTTTTATTGTAGAGATTTTACAAATAGCATATACATATTTACAAAATCCAAGACTTTGTCCTTTTTTGTTGTGTTAGAAATGATCTCAGAATTCATTTAAGCTGAACAGTAGGGAAAGAAAGGGAAAGATTAATAGGGGCTCAGAGGGTGAGTCAGGGACAGGTAAAGAGAGGATGGGAGGTGAGCCAGGGATAGATTAAATAGAAGACAGTAGGGTGAGGCCGGGAGGGGAAAAGACAGGTCCACAGAGTGAGAAGGGAAGGACAGCAAAGCCCTAATGTGATGGCTCAGAACAAGAGGGACAGAGTAAGAGAGAGAGAGCAAATTCAAGCCTGATGTTAAATTGATATATGTCCCATTGAAGTCTATGGGATCTGAGCTTCCCTCTGAAGAGCAGCTCAGTTTTTAAAAAGCTTTGCCACGCAGTGACTAAAGCAGCAGTTACCTGTGATATGGTTTGAAAACCCAGAACTCTGCCGGCTGAATAGGGACATTAGCATCTATGCCACCCCCACACCACTACTTGATTTTGAGCTTTCCCGCCCCCGTCATTCCAAAAGCAAAACTTGGACTTGCTTCTGCCACTCCTGTGAGTCCTCAAAACGAGGTCTCTAAGTCACTTCCTCTTTATCTTTTTATCTTTATCTTTTCATGTTTGCTGCATAAAAAGTTTGCTTAACATAATAATCAGTTAAATCAATTCCATCTTTTTTCTAATAACTAATATAACTTGTATTTTTCTTAACAGTGTAAGCCCAAGCTCTCGAACTCAACATATTCCTCTCTACACGTAAGTAAACATTATGTATTTTTTCAGTTTTGATTTAATGCAATCAGCCCATTTGTCTCATCTTCCTAATGCAAGGTTTGCAGCTTGACTATTCTCCTCTACTTATTCTTGGGTAACTCCACTGACTTCAGTGGAATTACTCCTCATTTACAATAGTGGGAGTTAAGAATGAGGCTCCATTGTGTCCTCATCTCAAAGGTATCATACTTTACTGTGGCACAGTATAAGCGTCAAAGAAAAAAATAGGGATGACAGATGTTTCTCACGTTACTTCCAGCTTTCCCGAAACTGATCACTGCACATATGTGGTAGAGTTGTCCTTAATTATATGCTGCTGGTTCTGTGTGTTTGTTTTTGTCTTGGGACATTATTGCACAAAGGATAGTTCATCTCCATGTATTTTCTTGTGGACCATTTTAATAAATAACTATAGATGTGGAGCTTGAAGTATGATTCAGCTGCCTCCGCCAGCTGTCTTATGAATAATGTATATGTCTTTGCATTTCCTTTTTATCCAAACAGTGGCTGTATTGGTGCAGAGAATTTTGAAGACCTAGACAACGCCAGTGTAGATGTGATTACTCTTGGCAGTGTTCGAACTTCAAAACCTCGCTACACAAGAACTGCTCAGTATGTTGCCTCTATTACCTTGCTTTTACTATAACTACTGCTGGAGTTCTAGTCATCTTGAAAAGAAGAAAAAGGCCCAAGGCCTCGGTCTTACACAAGAAAGGACATAGGATTTTCTGTATCCTGAATGGAGGGACCTGTATGAGGGTCTGTTGCACAAGTAATATTGTTGGGTTTTAGGTACCAGGGGGATTTCACTGTGTGGCTCACTGAGCACACCAAAGGCCATTACAGTCAAAGGAAAAATAGCCTTTGACTTCAATGGCCATTAGAGCACAACTTCACTGCACATGGATCAATGCATTTGAGCCAATTTAAAGGACCATTCTGTCTGGATACATAAAATGTAGTCACAGCAGCAGCTACAAGATGATGGGAGATTTTGCTAACAGGATTATCTCATACAGTATGGCAAACTTTACCCTTCATGTTTGTGTTAGATTATATCTCCCACCTGCAGCCTAGCATATGAATGAATTCATCACAGAACCCTAGGGCTTGATTCTCCATTGCTCACTTCCAATCTGGTGCTGAACAGTGTTACTCATTTAAGTAGAGTTGAAGTAGTGTAAAACTGGAATAAAATTGGCCCTTCAGAAATTCAGAACAGACCTTTTTCCATCTTTCAGAAATCTGATGCTTTTTCAGATTTCTTGCTTTTTCTTTCTCTCTCACCTCTTTTTATTCATTATCCAAATTAGACAATTATGTGGTACAATTATTCCTGAAACTGCTTTAATATGCACTTCAGGAGAAAATGAAGCTAAGCAGAAGCTTCTGTTTTCATTAATTTACAATTCTATAGATGGGTTACTTTGGAAAAACATAAATAAACTAGAAGCACCTCTCCACCTCATTAATTCCTGTGTTTCACCAAGTGTATATTCTGTTGGATAAGAATCATTATGGCAAATATCATACTGTACATCTTCTTAATACTGTCACTCCACTGCTGGCAGATATTAGGGCAATGCAGGTTGATTCCCTATGGAAGAGAAATGAGTGACGTGGAATCTGGGCATTTTCTTGTAACTATTTTACTCCTTTTCATGGAACGTTTAATTGATATTTTGCTAAATGACCTTGGCTTAAATATGTAAAGAAAAAAATCTTTGTGATTGGAAAACATTTGTAGTAATGTAAGTTAAATATGTAAATTCATATCCATCCCTCAGTAGTGTGGTGTTATCCATGATGCTAGAACATGTTTGTAATAGCCTACCCACAGTTGTCTGTCAAAAGGTGTAGACTACTTATGATAGTGCCTATACACCCTTATAATGTGTTATTTATGGTCCAGTGGCTGTGGACAGGGCCGGCTCCAGGCACCAGCATTCCAAGCTGGTGCTTGGGGCCACAATCTGCAAGGGGCGGGAGTCCCCCTTGTTTTGCCCCCAAGCAGCGTGCCGAATTGCCGCCGCGGGTGGGGGGGCAGTCTGTGTGCCCTTAGGGCAGCACACGCGTTTCCGCGGCGGCGGCAATTGGGTGGCAGCTTCTATGTTTAGCTGTCCGGGGGCTTCAGCTAAACATAGAAGCTGCCGCCGAATTGCCACAGCCGCGGAAATGCGCCTGCCGCCCTAGGGGCACAGGGACTGCCCCCCCCTCCGCCCACGGCGGCAATTCGGCGCGCTGCTTGGGGCGGCGAAAACTGTAGAGCCAGCCCTGGCTGTGGAACAGTGTTTGGAGCCAGAAAACATTATATATAAGGGATTATATATTCCTTCTTTTGCTGTTGATCCACTAGGGAAAAACACTTAGGACCAGATTTACAAAGGTGACTTCAATGGAAGTTAGGACTTAACCTGCTTAGATGCTTTTGAAAATCCCACTATGCATCTATCTGTGTGTTTAGGTGCCTGAGCACCTGTCTAAATCTGGCCATTAGGGCCTTGCCCACATCTAATGAGTCAGTTGAAAGACTCCTCTGATTAATTTCAATGAGGTTTTGGCTCATGGCCTCAGACCCAGTTTTTCACAAGTAGTTTCTACGTTTGGTTGTTTGGATGCTTCTGTTTTCAGGTTGCCAACTTTAGATATCACAGGCCTGATTTTCAGAGGGGCTAAACATCCAGAACTCCAGATGAAGTCAGTGTGAGCTGCAGGGAGCTGCAGTGTGAGCTGCAGTGTGAGCTGCAGGCACACCGTACCCTTAATACCAATTTCTAGGGCCAACATTTTCAAATTTTACTTTCCAAAGTTAGGGGCTCCAATCCAAAGTCCACTGAAGTCTTGAACTATTTCTATTAATTTTAATGTGCTTCAGATAAGGCTGATGCTGAGCAATTCCCACTGATTAAAATAAGAGCTAGAAATTGGCCCTAGAAGTGCTCATCACTTCTGAAAACAGTCACTTATTAGGTGTCTAAATATGAATAGTTGTGCCTGATACTAAGCACCTGAGTTAAAAAATTTGTCATAAGTGTATAAAGTTGGACACCTAATACTACTGCTAAGTATTATCTTCCTGAAGCTGTAAACCTTTCGACCTTTTTACTATACTTTCAATAAACATAACAGGGTAAAGTTCTGGGAGAAACAAGTATAAGAACTCAATAGTTTTGGAGAAGAATGTAGCAGTTTATGTACACTATCCCTCTGCATACATGGCTATATAGCTGTATTCTTTTGTGACATGCACAGAATCACAATATTAAACAAATAAAAAGTCAAATCATATCAGACTTATTTAATACAACGTCCTTAACAAAATCACTACAAGGAGATGTTGAATTTTCTGAGGCATACTACAAGGACAACAATTTCTAGAATTCAGCATTCCATTTTTTCTGTGGAGGAGAGGGTAGTAAGGAAAAGTCCAGTCCTAAATTAGTATTACTGTGTTACATTGCAATATTAATGAACAAGTCCATAGATAGCAGCAACAACAACAACAACAAAAAGGGGGCATTGTTTCTGAATAATAAGTAGGAGTCCTAGAAAGCTATTTGCCATGGGGAAAAACACAGAATTTGCATTTTTACAGAAAATCTTTAGTATTTACATTTTGTGAAAAAATGAAAACATATTAACTAAATTTTACTGAAAGTTAGAGTGATCATATTTCCCAAAAGGTACTTGTGGCACCTTAGAGACTAACCAATTTATTTGAGCATAAGCTTTCGTGGGCTAAAACGCACTTCATCGGATGCATGCAGTGAAAATACAGTAGGAAGCTATATATACACAGAGAACATGAAACAATGGGTGTTGTCATACCAGCTGTAACGAGAGTAATTGATTAAGGTGAGCTATTAGGTGAGCTATTATCAGCAGGAGAAAAACGACTGTAAGGACTGTAATCGACTGTAATCACTACAAAAGTTTTTTTTCTCCTGCTGATAATGGTCATCCTAGTTCGACTGATACCTATATATGTTGTGGCTAGGGATACTAAAGTTCAGTGTTTCATTTTAATCATGGAAAAATGCTGATTTTAATGTTCGTTTTTTACCGGATATTTTTTTTTTTTGTCACGGAAAATGGGATCTTCTATGATAAGATTGAGTGTTTTAATGCTAAACAAGTGATTACTCGCTTTGGCCACTAGATGTCCTCTGAGTTTACAAAAGCTGTTTATAGTCTATTAAATATATGATTTCCTTTTACTTGTAGTATGAACTTGAAAACATTTTTTTTTCTCTTTATGGCCTTCCTGAATTTTTCTTAAGCAGGCTGAGCTGGTCAGAAGCATTTACCTGGAAAGCTGGGGTAACACATAAAGGTGGTAAAACAAAAGAGGAACAAAGTTGTTTTTTGTGTACAGTTTCTCATTGGCTAGATCTTTTCTTTCTATAGTTTTCAGTGAACAGGGGTAGTCTACATTTGTAAGGAAACCACAAGAGGTATATTTATTGCGGTAAAAACTTTTAAAATGTTCCCCCTCTCTTCTGCAGAAAAGGCAAACTCCCCTTGTCAGAGAGATGGGCCTGCATCACAATGCTAAACAGATGTCTGCAACAGGTGTGGGGATGGCTGGTTTTGTTGTGTTCTCTAGTAATCATTAGATCCAGTCATCTCTATTAGTTTAATACAGAATGCACATTACTTTAAATAGTGCCAGGTGCTGCTACCCTTACTCACTCTGAGTAGCACCTTACTCTTCAGGTAGCCCTACTAATTTCAGTGGGACTACTTGCAGAATAATATGCTATTCGCTGTGATTAGGAGGATCAGAATCTGACCCCTACTATACACACCATATCCACTAAGCCTAAATAAAAGATAATAAATGTATAGATCTTAAGGGCAGAAGTGACCATTATGATAATTTAGTCCTTCCTCCTGCATAACACTGAATTTCATCCAATCTGCATTAAACCCATAACTTCCGGTTGAGTTGGAGCACAAAAGAATAGAAAATAGTTATCCTGAAATACATTTTTTAAAACGTATGGTCACTATGTTAACCCCCTGGGTATGTCCACACTGCAATAAATCACCCATGACTGGCCCATGTCAACTGACTCAGGCTCGCAGGGCTTGGTCTGCTGAGCGATAGAATTGCAGGTGGACATCCAGGTTTGGTCTGGAGCCCAGGCTCAGGGACCCTCACCTGTCACAGAGCTCAGATTCCAGCCCAAGCCTGGACATCTACACTGCAGTTTTATAGCCTCGCAGCCTGAGCTCCACAAGCCGGTCAGCTGACATAGGCCAGCCGTAGGTGTTTTATTGCAATGTAGACATACTCTTTGAAACTGAAGCGGTGGCACTGTCCAAATAAGCACCATGTTCCCTGCCCACATTCCGGGTCTGGGTATTTTTCACTGCTTCCACAGCAGTTTATACAGTAAGTCACTTTCAAAGTTTTGTTAATGATCAGGTGGAATTCCTGTGTCAAGCACTAAAGTGATGACATCACTTTCATGTAGTGCTCTGGAGCAAGTTCATGTTCTTCCCCAGGCCCTGCAAGAAAGAATTTACCCATAAGAGCAGTAACAAATCTGAAACTAGAACTTCAGGGGCCGACAGTGGGCCAGGTGGCAGAGACAAAGGGGAAGAGAGGTGGTGAGCAGGCTGGTGTATTCTTCTCGGGCCCATCCGTTCTCCCCTTTTGGGGAACAGAAAGCCATCTTTTTACTTTTAAAGGAATTAGGAAAAAAAACAAACTCTGGACATTATTATTTGTACTGTGGTAATGCCTAAGGACCCCAACCAAGAATGGGGGCTTCTTGTGCAAGATGCTCTACATAGACATAGTATAGTCCCTGCCCTGAAGAGATTACTGTGTAGCCAGGAAATAGTCCTATTCCACTTTACAGATGGGAAACCAAGATGCAGAGATATTAAATGAATTGTCTGAGTTGGACAGAGAATTTGTGGCAGACCCAGGAATCAGACCCACATTTCCTGAATCCAAGTCCAGTGCCTTCATCACAAGACTATAATTCCTCTATAATAGTGTTTAAAGCGTGGCCTGTTAGAAACTTGATTAAAAAAAGTATATTAAAAATACAAATAAAGATACAGAGATGTATTTGTTCTCGTAAACCATTTTTTCCCTGTGTGAATCAGACACAAAATAACTAGTGGAACCCCACTCCCATATAAGAAACCTGTGACTCAGCCACAGATGCTAAACTTGTGAACCTATATTTATATTAATCAAAATCATATTTGTGGTCTGGCTCAGTGGCCTAGCATTATCAGTCTGCGTTGCCAAGAGAGAGACCTGGAAATTGATTTCTCAATGTAATCTCTTGCTCCTCGTCACCCAGTAAGAGATCCCAAATGGCAATGCACTGCATATTACCAGGCCAGTCCTGAGTAGGCCATTGTTAAGGACATTTTGTTTGCAGATTCACTCCTGAGCTGGCTATAAACATATTGGGGTTGATCCATCCCTCCTCTTTCATCTTTATTACATTGGAACACATGTCCGAGGACTGGAAGTACCTAGGATTTTAAGAAAGGCTGAAATACATGTCATTAGAGAAGCAAACAGGCAGACATAAAACTTTTCTCTGTATGTGGTAGTCAAGTGAGCTTCTAAAGTAAATGTTCTGGTTATTTATTGCAGGCAGGGCTAGCTCCAGCTTTTTTGCCGCCCCAAGCGGTGAAGAGGAAAAAAAAAAAAAGATAAAAGCCGTGATCGGCGGCTCTTCAGTGGTAGCCCTAACACGCTGCTTCATTCTTCAGCAGCAATTTGGCAGCGGGCCCTTCGCTCTGAGAGGAACTGAAGGACCCACCGCCGAATTGCCGCCGAAGACCCGGACGTGCCATCCCTTTCCATTGGCCGCCCCAAGCACCTGCTTCCTTCTCTGGTGCCTGGAGCCAGCCCTGATTGCCGGTTTTCTATGTAATTTTGCCCCCCAAAAAGTATGGCGGGCAACACTAACACCATGGCTGTTAGGTCTGCTCTTTGTGTCTTGTCCCTCCCCCTCACTTTTGTCTGGCTTCCTCTTTCTTTCTGCACTTATCTCCCTACTTCCTGTTTTCATATTTGTTTTCTTTTCCTTTTTTTAATTTCTTCTCTGTGGCCGCAATTCATCAAAGCACTTACACTCCTGCATAAGTCCTATTGTAGCTGATGGGACTTACGCAGGTGTGTAAGTGCTTTGTTTATAGGGATGGAACTGAGCACATGTTTATGTGCTTTGACAGATTGGAGCCTTTGACATTTATTCCGGAGCTACGTTGGGGTTTGAAACAAGCTGGACTAACTAGTTCGCTTGATTTTTTTATTCATTTATAAAAAAATGAATAATGAAGCTGTTTTTGTACATTACATAGCTGGCCAAGTAGAAGTTATGGGTAGCAAGATAATGAGAAAAGTGGACTGCGGTCCAGATTTTCAAAATAAATCAACAGCTACAGTTAGGGCCAGATTTCCAAAAGAATTCAATATGCTGGATGCTTGTAGGGTGCCGAACTATTATGAAGAACTGGCCCCAACTGTCATAATGAGATCTGTTGGCTGCTGATCTGGCTATGTCCGGATGAACTCCTGTTGCAAACATGTGTACTGTGGGAGAAATGAGAGCCTGATTCCTGGTGAAACTCCAATTCCTGTGCATTTTCAAAGAGTAAGGCAAGTCATGTGAGCCAGTTACACAAAGGAAGAGATATCAAAAGCATCAAAGTGATTTAGGAACCCAAGCCCCACTGAGATTCAATGGGATTTGTGCTCCTAAATTCCTTAGCTACTTTTGAAACCCACCCTCCTAATAAATAAAAAGAAAATGATAAGAACATAAGAATGGCCATACTGGGTAAAACTGATGGTCTATCTAGCCCAGTATCCTGTCTTCTGACAGTGGTCAGTGCCAGTTGTTTCAGAGGGAATGAACAGAACAGGGCAATTATCAAATGGTCCATCCCCTGTCGTCCCATTCCAGCTTCTGGCAGTCAGACTTTAGGGATACCCAGAGCATGGGGCTGTGACCTGGACCATCTGGGCTAATAGCCATTGATGTACCTATCCTCCTTGAACTTATCCAATTTTTTTCTATCCATTTTTTTGCCTTCACAACATCCCATGATAACGAGTTCCACAGGTAGACTGTTTTTTGTATGAAAAAGTACTTCCTTTTGTTAATTTAAAACCTGCTGCCTGTTAATTTCATTGGTGACCCCTGGTTCTTGTGTTATGTGAAGGGGTAATTAACACTTCCTTGTTCACATTCTCCACACCATTCATTATTTTATAAACCTCAATCACATCCCTCTCAGTCATCTTTTTTTCTAAAAGGAATAGTCCCAGTCCTTTTAATCTCTACTCACATGGAAGCTTTTCCATACCCTAATCATTTTTGTGTCCTTCTCTGTACTTTTTCCATTTCTGGTATATCTTTTGTTACATGGGGCAACCAGAAATGCATGTAGTATTCAAGATGTGAACGTACCATGGATTTATATAGTGGCATTTTTCTATTTTCTGTCTTTGTCTATCCTTTTCCTAATGGTTCCTAACATTTTGTTAGGTTTTTTTGACTGCCACTGCACATTGAGCATATGTTTTCTGATAACTATCCACGATGAGTCCAAGATCCCACTCAAAAAAGAGAACAGCTAAATTAGACCCAATCATTTTGTATGTATATTTGGGATTATGTTTTTTTCAGTGTGCATTACTTTGCACTTATCAACATTTAATTTCATCTGCCATTTTGTTGCCCAGTCACCCAAGTTTGTGAGATCACTTTTTGTAATTCTTTGCATTCAGCTTTGGACATAACTATCCTGGGCAATTTTGTATCATCTGCAAATTTTACCACCTCTCTTTCACCCCTTTTTCTGGATCATTTATGAATATTATAAATAATGACACAATTTTCTTGTTTAATAACAAAAAAATCCATTAAAAATGCATAATAAGGTTAATTTTCAATACCAAGAGAAAACCCTGTTCTAACTTTAGCACATGGATTCATGACGCCACCTCACTATGTTTATTTCAATGTCTTTATAGGTCTTTTTCTCCTCCATCTACCAGCCACCAGCTTTTTCCTTTATCTGACCCCTTCCCCCATCAGCTGCTGCAATGAGATTATGGTCTAAGTGATATTTTAGTTCTGCAGGTGTTCTAAGGGTCAATGGAAAAAACTCCCACACTGTTGATGGGGATTTCCTCTGTAGCATTCATGTGGGGGGCACCGGTAAACGCTTGGTGTGACAGACACTGCATGAACAATTCTTTTTTATTCCTGGCACAGCTGTAACTCACTAATGCATGGTGTAGTAACACTTAGTAAATTCCAACTTACATAACAAAGTTTCTTAAAGTGAAAGCTAACAGATCTCCTGAAGTGGCAGATTTAATGCTGCATCTGTCTCATACTCGGTATCTCTCACTATTTTTGTACCTTACATATTGTAACAAACATAACTTTCTGTTGTTCACTCTGCTCCATATCACAGCCTCCTGGAACTACACAGCAGTCAGGACAAAACTCAAATTCTCTTGCTTCAAAGCACTGGCCCCTGCCTCCTGAGCTAAATAAGATTCTCTGGCAGTCATTAACAATATAAGGCCTGTGACAAATAGATCAGCAGTTTTCATTCCATTCAGTAGAAGGCAGTGCTACATGCATTCACTCACTCACTCACACCCACACACTGTTTAACATTTAATGCTTTCTACTTAGCAGCACTTTTCAAGTGTTAACTAATAAATCTCCTTAACACTTCTGTCCAGAAAGAGTTAACTTCATTTCCTCAATTTTCATATCTGGAAAATAAGTGTAAGTGACTCACGCAAGACCACAGATGATGGTGGTGTCAGAGGCAGAATTAGCTCTTAGAAGACCCACTCCTGCAAGCTCTTGTTTTCAGTGGTATCTCTGTACATGCAATGTCTAAAGGACAAAGCCCTGGGAGTTCCAAGTCCTGCACTCAAACCATTCTCCTCTCCATTTATATTCCCTTTCTTTGTAGCTGTTCCTATCAGCACCCTTACTGTCAGTGCCCCAAACACACTAAGCCAGATTATGATCTCACACATGACTTTAGTTGTGTTACTCCAACTATACACACGGGTTGAGATCAGCCTCTAGCTCATTGTTTTCATGTGTCCCTGAACCATCTTCAAGTCATAACAGAAACTTCATAGACCATAATTAGATAGACACAGGGTCTTCCAATGTCTTGCACCTTGTGTATTCATTTACTAGAACTAGTAAGAAATTTTCTGAGTAACATCTTTTTCATCAGAAAATGACAATTTGTCAAAACTGAAACTGTCAAAGGAAAGCGTTCGTTTTGATGAATCTCCCAATTCAAAAAAGTATTGGGTTCAAAATTATCAAAACGTCCTGTTTCGACATTTTCAAAATGAAAAGTTGCATTTTTCTGTTCAAAACTATTTTTTGTTTCAAGATTTGAGTTCATGTATACTATAATTGACCCAAACCAGGGTTTTTTTGCATTATTGGTTTGTGAACATTTTTGAGATTTAGAACTTTTCCCTGCATTTTGGGATGGGAAAAATTTTGAACTCTTGAAAACTCTCACAGAAAAACTGTTTCCCACCCAGCTCTATCATTTACACTTGTGCAAAGTGAGTGTGAAACACTACTAAATCAAAGCAGCAAAAAGTCCCGTGGCACCTTATAGACTAACAGACGTTTTGGAGCATGAGCTTTCGTGGGTGAATACCCACTTCGTCGGATGCATGGAAGTATTCACCCACGAAAGCTCATGCTCCAAAACGTCTGTTAGTCTATAAGGTGCCACAGGACTTTTTACTGCTTTTACAGATCCAGACTAACACGGCTACCCCTCTGATACTAAATCAAAATATCCCATTCATTTATGTTAGTGTTTTTCATCCGCTTTTCACAGTTGTAACTAAAAGAAAGAGTAAGAAGCTGTGGGAGCTCTTCCTACTCTAAGAGCAGTGTATATTGATCATTTAGTACTCGCTGTGAAAGATTACTCTTTTGCAGAAGTTTTTGTTTTGCAGGGAGAGTTAACAATGACCATGAACCTGTCATTGTTAGCTAAAGCACAGGGAACTAAAACCTACATTTTCAAAAGTGATTAATCATTTTGAGTGCCTCAGTTTTCAGGTGCCCAACTTAAACCACTTCGTGATTTTCAGAGAACGATTACCCAGCACTTTCTGATAATCAGGCCCCTTTAAGGTGTCTCAAAAAGGGCACCTACAAGTGGATGCACCCAATTTCTGTTTGAACTCTTAGGCCTTGTACAACTGCAATTGCTTATGCGTTGAATATGGTGGAGGCTTGTTTTGTTTTTTGTGGGGAGTGAGGGCTGCTAGTGTAATAACAAGGAAGCATCTGAGCAAGGTGAGAGAAACGTCATGGTGACAGAAAGATAACTTGATGACGAGAAGCCTAACCACAAAGAGTGTTGTATGTTGCCAGCTGTAGCCTGGCACTCAGTTGTTTTTTTCAGCAGAGATGATCTGGTTCAACATCTCAGCAAAGAAAACACAAGAGAACTAGACAGCATGATCCAAAAACAAAAACCAAAGGGGTATTTTTTTAACCTCAGTCTCTTCTACCTTATCACACGCATAACCGCAGCACATTTCTGCATCCCTTCTTCAGGCTCCCATGAGGGCATCTGGTTAACGTAGTGTAGGCTTTCTTAGTATCCTGGTACTTTTAGCTTCTCTTTACACAGCCTCCTCCTCTTTCAGTGTAACATCCTTCAGCGTGCTATGAAGTATGTTAACTCTGTGAATCACTTCTAAAAGGCAGACAACAATCTAGAACAAATCTGAATCTGGGACTGTCTCTCGCACTCATTTTGCTGTTTGTATGTCACATTTGGACATTCATGTTGCTTTTCTCTTATCTTCTTTCCAAGGAAAATATGTTAGTGAAAGAAATTAAATTGTGTAACTAGCAGTGCTAGGTTAGGTGGTTTTGCAAGCTTTAAAGGTCAGAAGATTTTACAAATCAGATGCTTCACAATGCATAATGAGACTCAGATATTCACACTATTATACAATTGTTATGTGAGTTAATTTCAACTAGCCTTATGATATATTGCAAGATATTATGAGATTTCATGCAATGGCCCAAATCCTCTGTCACACTGGTGCAATTCCATGGAAGTCATTAGGGTTTCATTCTATAACTGAGAGTCTAATGAGGAATTCTCATATGATATCTTATTACAGTAGACCCTCAGAGTTATGAACACCAGAGTTACTAACTGACCGGTTAACCACAAACATCATTTGGAACCAGAAGGACACAGTCAGGCAGCAGAGACAAAAAAAAAAAAAAGAAAAAAAAAGAATATCCAATATAGTAGCGGTTCTGAAACTGGGGTCCGCTGATCCTTGGGGGTCTGGGAGGTTACTCCAGGGGGTCTGTGAGGAATGTCCGGCTCCAGGGGATCCGTGAGTCATGTCTGGGATCGCCTGCCCCACTGATCAACTCCTTCCTCTCCCTCCCAGTGCCTCCGTAATGCCACAGAACAGCTGTTCAGCGACTTGCAGGAAGCACTGGGAGGGAGAGGAAGGTGCAGGGATAGGGCACACTCAGGGGAGGGGGCAGAAAGAGGTGGGGCGGGAGTGGGGCCTTAGGGGAAGGAGTGGAGTCGGGGTAGGGGCTGAGCTTGGGGCTGAGCGGGGATTGAGCAACCCCTGGGAAAAATTAGAAGCCAGCTTCTGGATCCGTGAAAAATTTTAAATCAAAATGGGGGCAGGGGCGGCTCCAGGCAACAGCACGCCAAGCCCGTGCCGGGGGCGGCAAGCCACGGGGGGCGCTCTGCCAGTCGCCGCGAGGGCGGCAGGCAGATTGCCTTCAGCGGCATGTCTGCGGAGGGTCCGCTGGTCCCGCGGCTTCAGTGGACCTCCCGCAGGCTGCCGCCGAATCCGCGGGACCAGGGACCTCCCACAGGCAAGCCGCCAAAGGCAGCCTGCCTGCCGTGCTTGGGGAGGCAAAATACCTACAGTCATCCCTGAATGGGGGTCCTCAGGTTGCTAAAGTTTGAGAACCGATGCAATATAGTACTGTTAAATGTAAACTACTAAAATTAAAGGGAAAGTTTAAAAAAATTGATAAGGTAAGGAAACTGTTTCTGTGCTTGTTTCATTTAAATTAAGATGGTTAAAAGCAGCATTTTTCTTCTTCATAGTAAAGTTTCAAAGCTGCATTAAGTCAATGTTCGGTTGCAAACTTTTGAAAGAGCAACCATAACGTTTTGATCAGTTACGAACATTTCAGAGTTCTGAACAACTTCCATTCCTGAGGTGTTCATAACTTTGAGATTCTAATGTAAGTATCACATCATCGGGGTAGTAAAATTCCAATCACAGTCAGATTAAAAATAGTCCTTATGGACCAAATGATCAGAGATAGCTAAATGCATGTGTTTGCACAAATGCACCCATTGTACTTACAAAACCTATATTTGAATACACACATTAGATATTTTCACATGCAAATAGGTATGTGTATGTGCAATTGCCTGGTCTGCACACAACCAGGTCATTGTCCATTTGTCCACGAAAAGGCAGAGTTTTGCACACACACCGTTTTAATTGTTTCAGAAAATGTGCCCCAATTATGTCGGAGCATGGCAAAGGGGATAAGAAAAAAAAACTCACGGAAGGCCCCTTAGAGCCAGGGGCAGCTAGATATAACAGAGCACCCCCAAAACTACTCCTGTGTAATACTGTTGACCAGATCAGCCTTCCATCAGCCACTGGATCTGAGTGGGCGTGACATAAAATCCACCTTTCCCCTCCAATGTCCCCTCCAGCTTAGCTGGACCAGAGGATTGAATCTCTTGTGTGACAAATGAATTTTCCAAGAAATCCATCATGTTTTATCTCTGTATCACGTACTCTATAGAGACAGCATCTAACATTAGCTCTACCTCAATGAGAAATTAAAGTAACAAATTGCCTAGGTACACAGCCAAAGAATTATTTAATAAACCACCTCTCCCAGAAGTCGATTCTTGCATCCTGCACTGAATTTAGCTTAAAGGGGTTTCTGGTCACTGTACTGAAAATTAATAGCTATGTACTATCTCTCACTCCAAGATTTATTTTTCTAGGGAGCACACGGGTGTCAGAAAGCACCTTGGAAGCAATTCCTAAATGGGCATTGTTGTTATTTGCAGAATGCACGAGCCCACAAAAGGGTGACATTTGCAAGCTTTACAGTCTTTGTACTTAGCTGAGTCAGGCTGAAACAGCTTGTCATGAAAGACTTGTCTGCTGGTGTGTGGGCAGTCTGGGTAAATCTATAGTCCAATGGTTACCCATTCTGAGCTGGCAGAACAGGAAATAGTTAACTGCTGATGCCAACGGCTGGTTGCCCCTAATTTTGTATCATATCAAATTTGACATTTTTTAAACTATGCACAGGCTCCCTCTCTAACCTCACATGCTTTTACTCCTCCAGCTCTCTTTCAACCGGCTTCTCTCTTCTCTCCTTCCTCTCCCAACAACTCTTGCCATTTATTTCAGAGGGGTAGCCGTGTTAGTCTGTATCAGCAAAAAGAACGAGGAGTACTTGAGGCACCTTAGAGACTAACAAATTTATTTGAGCATAAGCTTTCATGGGCTAAAACCCACTTCATCAGATGCATGCAGTGGAAAATACAGTAGGAAGATATATACTACACAGAGAACATGAAAAAATGGGTGTTACCATACCAACTATAACGAGACTAATCAATTAAGGTGGGCTATTATTAGCAGGAGAAAAAAAAACTTTTGTAGTGATAATCAGGAAGGCCCATTTCCAGGGCAGGTGCAAGGATGTTTCGCGCCCTAGATGAAACTTCCACCTTGTGCCCCCCCCTCGAGCTCTGTGGCAGCCCTCTGCCCTAAGCCCCCCCCCGGGGCAGCTTCCCACCCCCCCGCCCTGAGGCACCCCTCCGCCCTGAGGCACCCCCCCCTCGTGGCAGCTCCCCAGCCCCCCCCTCTGCCCTGAGGCGCCCCCCCTGCGGCAGTTCCCCCTGACCCAGGGAGCCGTGTGGCAGCTCCCCGCCCCAGCTCACCTCTGCTCCGCTTCCTCCCCGAGCATGCCCTCGCCGCTCCACTTCTCCCGCCTCCCAGGCTTGGGGCGCCAATCAGCTGTTTGGCGCCACAAGCCTGGGAGGGAGAGAAGCATAATGGGGTGGCGTGCTCAGGGGAGGAGGCAGAGCAGAAGTGAGCTGGGGCTGGGGAGCGGTTCCCCTACGTGACACTCCCCCCTTACTTGCTGCAGGCAGCCCTCCCCGCGGCGCCCTGACCCAGCTCCCTCCACCTAAATGCCGACGATGACCGGAGTGTCCGAAGATCCAGCCACTGCGGTCGCCGCCAAAGGACCCAAAATGCCGCTCCCCAAATGTTAGCGCCCTAGGTGACTGCCTAGGTCGCCTAATGGGTTGCACTGGCCCTGCCCATTTCCAACAGTTGAGAAGAAGGTGTGAGCAACAGTAGGGGGAAAATTAGCATGGGGAAATAGTTTTTACTTTGTGTAATGACCCATCCACTCCCAGTCTTTATTCAAGCCTAATTTAATGGTGTCCGGTTTGCAAATTAATTCTAATTCTGCAGTTTCTCATTGGAGTCTGTTTTTGAAGTTTTTTTGTTGGAGAATTGTGACTTTTAGGTCTGTAATTGAGTGACCAGGGAGGGTGAAGTGTTCGCCTACTGATTTTTGAATGTTATAATTCTTGACGTCTGATGTGTGTCCATTTATTCTTTTGTGTAGAGACTGTCCGGTTTGGCCAATGTACATGGCAGAGGGGCATTGCTGGCACATGATGGCATATATCACATTGGTAGATGTGCTGGTGAACGAGCCTCTGATGGCGTGGCTGATGTGATTAGGTCCTATGATGGTGTCCCTTGAATAGATATGTGGACAGAGCTGGCAACGAGCTTTGTTGCAAGGATAGGTTCCTGGGTTAGTGTTTTTTGTTGTGTGGTGTGTGGTTGCTGGTGAGTATTTGCTTCAGGTTGGGGGGCTGTCTGTAAGCGAGGGCTGGCCTGTCTCCCAAGGTCTGTGAGAGTGAGGGATCATCTTTAAGGATAGGTTGTAAATCTTTGATGATGCTCTGGAGAGGTTTTAGTTGGGGGCTGAAGGTGACGGCTAGTGACGTTCTGTTACTTTGTTGGGCCTGTCCTGGAGTAGGTGACCTTGGAGTGGGTATTCTTTTGGCTCTGTCAATCTGTTTCTTCACTTCAGCAGGTGGGTATTGTAGTTTTAAGACCGCTTGATAGAGATCTTGTAGATGTTTGTCTCTGTCTGAAGGATTAGAGCAAATGCGGTTGTATTTAGGAGTTGATGTTTCAGTTGTGCTGCCCTATATAGCTAGAAATCTTTCCTCAATCCCTTTGCATCACACATGAAAACTTTCCTTTGACTGTCCATGTATTTCATTTTGTATGAATTATCTAGTAATATACAAAGGCTCAATCCTACCAGGTATTGAGCACTCTTGCCCATCCAGCAAAGAATTTAAGCAAGTGCTTATCTTTAAGCAAGTGAGTAGTCCTAACCAGACTACATATGTACTTCAAGTTAAACATGTGCTTAAATTTTTGGTGGATTAGGTCATAATCCAGGATGGATTCCCTGGATTATATTGTATCATTGCACATCTTTGTTTCTTTTGTTTATATGGGTAGCTAAATAAGATTAAATTAAAGACAGTAGAAATTCAGATGTTATATTGGATTTTTATAATAAGATACATCTAACATCTTAAACTGCTTGTGTGAGATAAAAATGTATTGATGGTTCAATGCTTTGTACCCAATAGAACAGGAGCATATTTTTATTTTTAGGAAAATCACCCAGAATAATATATCAGAAATCATACCTGAAACTTGCAAAACTGTAGAATTGTTATAGGATGTTGGTTTTCAAACTGGGGGGTACCCCTTCTTGGGGGAAGGGGCGGTGGGGCACAAGGAGGTTAATGGGGCACGGAATGTCCTGACTAGTTATGGATTTTTTCTTGTTTCTTCATTGATAAAATAAGAATATGTTTCACTATCTGAGTCTCCAGCTCCTGCCAGGCTGGAAGAACGAGGAGGAGGAAGGCTACAAGGAGTGAGGGAGAGTGGTCTCTTCCTGTGCAGAGAGTGGGGTTGGTCAATCAGGCTCATTCATCTCTTCAGAAGCTGATGTGCATGGGTCCCTTTGGGAGGCAGTTTCTCCCTGTCAGCACAGGCTCTTGCTCATGCATGCTGGGGATTGTGCCAGGGCCAGAAAAGCCTGCGGCCTGTCAGTGACACAGGGGTGTCCTAGGGGCACAAGGAGGAGGTGAAGCCCAGCTGTCTGTGTCCTGTTGGGATCACCCACCTGGAGCATGTACCTGACAAGGGATGCTTGCGGGCTGGTGACATGAATCTCCAAAGCACAGGGAGCATTCAGCAAAAAAAGTTTGGGAACCTCTGTTGCAAGAAATTTGGGCATAGGCCAAAAATTTCAGACTGAGCTGCCTAAAGAAGGTGACCTAAGTGCCATGTTGGAAATTGGGACCTAAATCCCACCTAAAATGTAACCCATGTTTGAAATATTGGCCTTAGTGCTTTTGTGAACCACTTGTTCTAGTTCTTTCCTCTTGATGAAATGTTGTTTTTGGTCATGAGTAGTGTACAGATAATCAAATAAAACCCATCATTTCAAAACAAGATGAGAAACACTGGCCTCTGTAATCAAAATTGAGCTTATGGGCCAGATCTTCAGGTGGTGTAAATTATTGTGGCTCTGTTGATGTCAAAGAAGCTATGACAATTTACACCAATTGGGGATCTGGCTCGGTGCTTTCATGCAATATAATATCACACGTTTACACTCTGTATCACCTATCCACGTTGGATATAGAAACACAAGCTAGTGGTTTTACAACTGTCTGTGATTGATTATTTCAAGCCTGTACTCATTTAATTTAGTCTTTTCCTGCCCTTCCCCCTTTTAACTTTTTCCTGTAGCACTCCAAATATCCCTGGATACACTGGCAAGGTTCATTGGACAGCAACCCACCCGGCAAATTCTAATCTTCCATCAACATCCCCATCGATAATTGCACAAATGCATGGGTAAGTAAGTGTAAGGCGTATTACTCAATTTGTTCAGATACATTAGAGGAAAAGTCCTAATGATAGTTATTTAATTAAAGAACAATTAAATTTGAAGCATGACATTTCCTTGGTTTAAAGAAAAATATTGTGAGTCAAATCCAATCACGTGTCTGCCAAGACGATCTAAGATCATTCCTGGTTTTCATGATTCCTTTTAAGCTTACCACAGGAATTCATTAAAATTAATGTTGAGGTTAACCAGGAGTCCTAAAATATTGATTGTTTCCACATTATGTCATCGGATATGTTGGCTAGATTATGACCCCTGTGATTATGGTTTGATTGAGATCTGTCTGTTCTGGAATTTTTTGGACTATATTACATTTAATAATGCCAAATATGAGGTTGCATTTTGCTGGGGGTCTTACCAAACATTTTCATTGTAAAAGTCCCTCCTGTGATTCTATGTCCTGCTTTCCTCCCCAGAAGCAGCTGCACAATTATTTAATAATTATTTGTTGTCCTCTCCCCTACATGCTTTTGTATTGCCCCTTTAGATCATGGACTATTTTTCCCTCCATAGTGAGGTAGGACTTCACTATGACATTGAAGCCTCCACTAATTTCTAAGACATTCATCTTTTAAACACTCTTTTATTTTGATTAGTTTTAAGACAATATACACTTCACCACTGGTACAAGCTTTGGGGAGTTGACTGGCTATTAAAGAATTCCTCTGTCAAAGCGGTGCATGACTGAGTGCGACATACTGGCACACTCTCCTGATACCTCTGCCTTTTTCTTGTGTGGCTGTACTTGGAAAATAGGCATTCTTCTATAATAGCAGTTTGCAGGTTACCAAGATTGAAAATACACAACCAGGTCTTTGAGATTTTATAGGCTAATCGAGCTGAACTCAATCAGCTTGCTGTGAGACCAAGTTACTTTTAAATGTCACACACATGGATGCTGATGTGCCTCTGCAGAGATCACTGGCAGCATTCAGACAAATACCAAATTTCGAGAGCAAAGAATCAGGTGCAAATGCGATCTGAGAAAGTAAAATATGTCTGTTATTTCCTTTGACTTTCTGCAGGGAAATGCAGTAAGCAGTGCAACTAAGCATTTCTCTGGTTCTACAATTGGACTTTACTCATTAAAAATAGGGACAAAATTTGTCATGACATTTTGCAAAAATTAATCCATATGGCAGGGCATGGATTTTTTTTTCTGTAATGCATGAAAGGATTCTTGTCCTGTGCTAATGGGGTCTCTCTGGAAACGAGGCAGAGTCACAGGGCTTTCGTAAGGGGAGTGTGTGTGAGAAAGACAGAGAGAGTATAAACAGGCATTGTGGACTAGATTCTGCCACCATTACTCATACTGAGAAGTACCTTTCCCTTTAAGTGAATAACAGATATATTTTACTTTTAGTGGGACTACTCATGGAGTGAGATACTATTCACTATGAGTTAAGATCGCAGAATATAGCCTTATATTTGAAACTGCTGTGTTAAAAACAAAAATGCAGATCCTATGAATTGGTCAGCACAGTACATATTGGAGAATAGCACGTACGGTTTCATCCTGCACCTTTTGAAGTTAATGGCAAAAGACCCACTGATTTCAGTGGTGCAGGATGGGGCCATTCATGACTAGTGATGAAGAGGTGAATTCTGGTATTCCTGGGTCCGATCACTCTAATCAGGAAATAGAGTGTATTTTTTAATGGACTCGTATTTTCCTTTTGTGGGGTGGTTATCTCATGCTCTTACTGCTTTCATGGATGATGATCCATTTTGTTTCTACATTTTGGTCTTTATGGACTCCCCTTATTGTAACACTATTGATATGTAGGACTCTCGGTGATGGATATCTTTGTAGCGACCTCATTTGACATGTCAGCACTGTATATTCATTGTTCTGTAACTCCCACTTAGAGACAATTAAGGGCAACATAGAAGATTACTGTAGTCTTCATACTTTTTACATGAACGTTCATTAAACTATCAGCTATCGACAGACCAGGCAATATTCTAGACAACTTCTGCACTTCATTTAATTTGAATAGAGATGCACAATATCTGGGGTGAAATTCTTTAGGCTCCTCGTAAATCTGCTGAAATCTATAGGGTCACATGGGCTATACAACAGCACAAAATTGTCCTTTCATCTTTGAACATGAATATCATTCTTTTATAAATAAAGTATTTATTATTATTATTATTATTATTATTATTATTTGAGTGGTGCTCAGATACTATGGTGTTGGGTGATAAATAATTTCAATGTCTTTTAGTGCAATTGAAATATGGGAGTTGAATACTGCATTAGAAATATTTTGTTGAGACATGATCTACAAGGGAATGTTACAGAGAATGTAGAATGTTTTTGTTTTGCAACTTTTAACGTTTGAAATATCTGTCCATAGCCATTCATCAAATAAAAATCCACATGGAATACATAGTGTGGTACGAATATGATGATCTTATCATTACAGTAGAACCTCAGCGTTATGAACACCTCGATAATGGAGGTTGTTCATAACTCTGAAATGTTCGTAATTCTGAACAAAACGTTATGGTTGTTCTTTCAAAAGTTTACATCTGAACATTAACTTAACACAGCTTTGAAACTTTACTATGCAGAAGAAAAATGCTGTTTTTAACCATCTTAATTTAAATGAAACAAGCACAGAAACAGTTTCCTTACTTTGTCAAATCTTTTTTTTAAAATGTTCCCTTTATTTCTTGAGTAGTATACGTTTAGCACTGTTCAGTACTGTATTTGGTTGGTTTTTGCTCTCTGCTGGTGCCTGATTGTGTATTTCTAGTTCCAAATGATGTGTGTGTGGTTGACTGGTCAGTTCATAACTCTGGTGTTTATAATGCTGAGGTTCTACTGTATAAGCCTTCTTATCTTTTCAACACAGGGTTGCCACTAATTTTGTTTAAATAAGTAGTAAACTCATAATTGAGTGTGCATAGCATTTGATTGCTTTTGGAGAGAAGGATTGGTTCCTTTCAGCATGCTGTTTGTAAGATTTTGAAAATGTGGCGCTTTGTAAGGGCAAGAAAGAGAGCTTTAAAAAAGAGGGAATGGATTTGTTTTGGAAAGTGCACAAGAGGTAAAGTAGGATTTAAAAGACATAGAACCACATTCTGATCTGATTTACACCCAATGCAGTCCACCCATTGAAATCTGTGAGGTTATACAAGTGTAAATAAAGGCAGAATTTGTCTCACTCATGTGTATGTGTTGTAGGTATCCCATAGGTATATACCAGGGGTGGTCAACCTGTGGCTCCGGAGCTGTATGCGGCTCTTCAGAGGTTAATATGCGGCTCCTTGCATAGGCACTGACTCCGAGGCTGGAGCTACAGATGCTAACTTTCCAAGGTGCTGTGGGGTGCTCACTGCTCAACCCCCTACTCTGCCTCAGGTCCTGCCACCACTCCACGCCTTCCCTCAAGGCCCCTGCTCCTTCCCCCGAGCATGCCATGCCCTTGCTCCTCCCCCCTCCCCACCATAGCCTCCTGCACACTGCAAAACAGCTGACTGCGGCTAGTGGGAGGCATGGGGAGGGAGGGAGAGATGCTGATTGGTGGGGCTGCCGGTGGGCGGAAGGCACTGGGGGCTGGAGGGGTGTAGCAGATGGGGGGCAGTTGTCATATTACTCTGGCTCTTTAGCAATGTTCATTGGTAAATTCTGGCTCCTTCTCAGGCTGGCCATCCCTGGTATATACAATGAAACATAAATTAATTCTGCTATGGAAAATATGGGAAAGCAGTAACAAATCTTGGTATTCTCAGTGAAAGCAAATGAGTTGGCACTCATACAATCAGTAAAACCTGAGTCCGCAGCCTTTGCTCCCACCACAAGACAGAATGAGCCAGATTCTGTCCCACAGCCAATCTGAGCTTAGTGCAGGAGAATCAGGAGGAGCCAGGAAGTTAGAGCTTCTTGAATCTGAAGTCTTTTCTGCACCAACCCAGGCCCTGATGAGAATTACAATAACTGAGAAATTCTTCTAACTTACATCACAGGTGTAGGTCCTTAAATGGCCTGTAAGCCAGGGATTGGAATCATCTGGTGTAGGAACTGCCTATGCCAGCTTTATGGTAGCTGGGAGTTCTCCTATGCCAGGGGGATTCACTGCTAGCTACTTGCTGTCAGAATCTGGCTCTAGGTCTTCACCATAACACTTCAGAATACAATGGAACACTGCCTAAGCTGGACAGCGGAGAGTGCCACCAAAGACAACTTTGATGAATTTCCTGCCACCATTATTGAGCCAGCTGAATCTAATAATGTGGAACTGTTGTGAATTGTATAAATTTTCTTCAAAGGCAGTGGTCAAAACAGTTAGCAAAGAATGTGTTTCTGAGAAATATGAAAAAATATTATTTTTAAAAGAGATTTTCTTCTGTTTGTAATTGCAGATACATAGCAAAGTGTGGCCACTCGTCTCGATTTAATCACCAGGGCCCTTTGTCTCAAATACTTACTCCGGTTTATCCTCAAAATTCTTTCAACAAGGTGGAAAGAGAAACTATTAAGGTTTAACAAGAACCAGTCCTGCTACCAGTATGGTGGGAAGGAAGTAAATGTGTGAAGTACGTACACCTTAAAAATGGGACCATAGTAAAATAATGCAGAAGTGGGTGTCTGTGTGGACGTGGTAGTTTTTATTACATGTTCTTACTATACTCAGTATTTATGACTTGCTATTGTTTATGGTTAAAATCATTTGAGAAGCAGAAGGACTCTTCACAGTTTGAACTATAATTACTATATTGAATTGCAGTGTTAAGATAGAAAGTGATGTGTAGAAAGACTACCCATAAATACTGTATTCCATATGCAGTGTAGTCTGTGTATATAACATTTTTTCAATTTATTAAAAAATAGTCATCCTTTGTGCATCTCATCAGTAACTCTCAAAGTGCTTTATAAAGATGGGTGTCATAGGGTGAGATTCTAGCTATGCCTCTTGGAGATGCAGCACAAAACAACTTTGGGGGAAGGGAGAAGAAAAGGTGCCTTTATGACATCTTTACACCCTTGGAATTCCAGAATGATCCAGGAGCCAAAATGGCTGCCTTCATAATTCAGGCAGCCTGGGGAGCTGTGCTAGGTTATAACAGCCTATCCTGGACTCCCTGTGGGTGGCAGCATTGCCAAGAATGTACACCGTGCTATACGATCACTCACTCCAGTCCCTGGTCATCCCCCTGGCACCAGGGCCTGTGATGGGCATGTGTATTCAGCATATCTCCACTGAGGGAATTCTTGCACAGCCAACTAAGGGGGTTTCTATGGCTCTTATATGCTGCAGAGTGATGTACACAGTCCAGGCCTGGTAAAGGGTCAGAGAGAAACCCACCCTGAGAAACTGAAGATATAGAAGTTAAACCCAATGTCACAGAGCAAGGAGGTGTCACAGCTAAGAAAAGAACCCAGATCTCCTGACTCCCTTTCCTGCATCTTCACTCCTGGATCATGCTAGCTTCCTTTATTGGGACCACAATGGCATGTAGTCTGGTGGGTGTTCTCACCTTCCTCACAGCCTCTCGTTAACATAGTTGACTTAGAAACAATGGGATTTGAGGTTCATATAATGTTGTTATGATTACTGACTTGTCACAACTTGCAGCCGGTGTCCAGTGTGGGTAAAGGATAAAAGGGCCAGATCCCAGAAGTAAATGAGACTCAAGATTGTGCAGTTGCATCTTATGCTCATAAGGGAGGAGGAGTTTGAAGTCTTTTCAGACTGAGGTTCCCCCCACCCAGCCTTGTGACCTCTGTCACTCCATCTACCTTAAGCCCAGGGAGGGTATACCCCAAGTTATTGTTTGGTTTGTAGTAAAAGCCCTGTAACCCACTGTGGAACCAATTAAATGCCTGGTATGTGAGAACTGGGGTAGGCAATATAATGCCCTCCCCAAGGTATAATTAATAAAGTTGTGGCCTGCTGCTTAAACCCATCCAACATGTCTGTCAATCATTCACCTGTTATTCTGGTCAGTTTACACCTGTTTCTGTTTGTATCTACAAAACAGACATTTGAATTCACATGTGAATTTGCACATCAGGGAAGTCGATGCTCAGGTGCACATTTGAATGTACAGTTACTTGGTTTGCAAAATTGGAGTGCATATGACTTTTTCCTGCATAATTTCAGAGACTCTTCTGCAAATTTCATCCTTTGTGTTCCATTGAATTAATATGTACCATACAAAGGTGCTTGAAAGTTTGTAGTCAGCTCCAAAAACTATGCTTGAGAAGGAGAGGGACTGGTATTCAAATTAAATCTTCTAGGGCCCTGATCAATGCCTGTGCCTGTGCAATGCGCCATTGGGTGAAGGGGCATTGCAGGATCAGGGTCCAAGTTTTGAAAAGATTGAGTTCCACTAAAACAAATACTGATCATGTTTTAAACTGGAGATGGGTTAAACCCACAAATTTCACATAGAGATCCAAACTTCTCCAAAGTTTAAGTGGGTTCAGATTAGGTGTTTAGCTCATCTCTGTTGTTTTGTATTTTACATGACAGTCAGACATACAGAAAGCAGGGGGGTTTAAAGAGATAGTTGTCAAGTTAAAAAATATGGGCCATGTTCTAGATGGTGTAAATTAGTCTAACTCCCTTTGATGTCAATGAACAGAAACAATGTTCAATGACTTTAATGGAGCTCTGGCAATTTACACCAGCTGAGGATCAGGATCTGTATGTTTTTAAAATAACCAATGTCCTTACCCCTGTGTTAGAATGATGACCAAAAATAAAAAGACTTTTAAAATGCTGATTTACATTTTACTGTTAATTCTGTTTGACCAAACTGAGACAAAAATAAGAAGTTAACAGTGGAAAAAGAGGGTCAATTAAATGTTGTGAATATCAGTTTAAAGTCACTTTCACTTTCTGTGAGACATGCCTAACAGGCAGAACCCTCCAGCTTTTGAGTTGCAAACACTGCAGAGCACTGTTTACATCGGAACGACTCCCTCCCCCATTCTCATTTCACTGGCAATAAAAGCTATGCACATGCTTAAGCATCTTGCTGAATCAGGGCCTTAATATGTGTCTGCTGCTCATAATCAGTGAAAATTTAAGTTACTAAAAAGTCACTCCTAGACCTGCCCTGTTATGCTATGGCATTGGTACCTAGATGAACAGGAACAGAGTTGGCTTCCGGTGTGCAGTTAAACCACTGCAAAACAATGCTGCTGAGACACAGCCAGTTTCCTGGGTAGAAATCGGTTGTTTTTCTTTTAAAAATAAGAATTTAAAGCTGATCATTTAGGGCACACAAAGAAATACCATTCCACTCATAAACTGTGGTGACATCACTATTTAAAATGCAGGCTTTGAAAATGAATTAACCTAAAGTCACTCGTTATAAAATAATTGTCATGACACTGTGAGCATGTTTTTAATATAGCAACCTACATGTATATGGTGAATAAGCATGTCTTCAACTACTCCATTCTATAGTTCTTAAACATCTTTAAACAAGTCCTTGTATGTTTTTAAAATGCATGCGTATTAATAAAATCTCAAATATATTTGTTCTTATTTTGCGTAATATGCATCATAATGAAACATTTTGACATGGAAAAAATGTAGGCTACAGCAGAACAATTATTTTAACTTTAAATAAAGTTTACAATCCTGTCGGAGCAGATTCTTCTCTCTCTTGCTCCTTTCAAGGCCAGGATCAGAAATATGCATTTTAAAATATTGGTTTCCTTTGCTTTGTTTGTTATTTTATTCTTAATGCTTCTCATCTGCCATCTAGTAAAGGTCACAGAAATATTAATGTACTTCCAAAGCAAGAGGACCAAAAAGCTTAGCTTTCAACATAACTTAGAGTGTGGTGATGCAAATTGCAAAAAATCAGTGGCCTGTGTCTTCTCACAGAATTATTTAGTAATGAATATCCAAGTGAAAGAGAAATGTCTGTTGGGTAAACAATACACATAAACAACTATGGTAGAAAATGATCCGATATCAGAAAATGTGGCATTCCTGATCCTGAAATCCTGAAAATGATTTTGGAGAATATAATATACTTAAAGAGGTGGGAAGGGGGGAGAATAAACTAATCAAAAGCTTCATTTTATTTCTTTTTTGACTGAAGCATTTTTATTTACTAAAATGTGATCAAAAATAGAAAAGCATCACAGCTAAAGGGGCAGAAATCTGCACAACCTTGAGAAACAATTTGAAAGTTAAAGCATCATTTAATTGGAGAAAGACTGGCAGACTAGATGGTAAAACTAACCTAAACCAAAGTGTTGCCTAGCTGGTGGCTAACAGCCTCTGGTTTATGCTGAGCTTCAATCAGCTACTGTTACCCTTTTTTCCCTTCAGGATTACCTAGTGATAGGAGAGAGATCCACTCTGCTGGGGCTGGAATTGATGGAGGTCAAAACAGGAAGAAAAATATTTTCTCTATGCATGGAGGAAATCCAATTGGTACAGCATGTATATGTGGCAACCCCAGAGAGATTGCTGTTCAGGAGGCACTGACTCTCCCAGTGCTGAGACTGCACAGCTCCTCACCACCTGCTCCACGGGGCTCTCTGCAAAGTATACTGAGATGGGAATAACGTATTAGGAGAGGAAATGGATGAAGCAGAATAGTGTATTCAACAAACTGCAGAGTAATGTGAGGTTGGGAAAATATTATTGTCTGTGCTAGAATTAAAGCCAGGGCACCATGGCTAACAAAACCCCTTTCTCTTACACAAATTGTCATATGACATTTAAAGAGGAGTAGAGGTCAAGACCTCAGCTTTATGTCTCATCTGAAAAACAGCACCTTGCTTCAAAAGCAGAATTGGGCATTGGCTCTGTACTGACTTAAAGATCACCACTAACTGAATCATCCCTTCCTGTGTCACCCTGGATTTTTATTGGCGGTCTCCCATCTAAGTAGTGAGTGGGCCTAACTGCTTAGTTTATGAGATCTGACAAGATCACTGTGTGAGGTGGCATGTCCTTTGCTAGCTTCGGTAATGTGCATAAGAAGCATCTTTCTGACAAGGTTCATACACTATGGGTTTGTCTACAGTGCAATTGAACATCTACAGCTGGCCCATGTCAGCTGAGTTGGGCTCACAGGGCTCAGGCTGGAGCCTAGATTATGGGACCTTCCCCCCTCATGGGGTTCCAGATCTTGGGCTTCAGCCTGAGCTTGAACATGTACACTGAAATTTTATAGCTCTGCAGCCTGAGGCCTGCAGGCCTGAGTTAGCTGACCCAGGCTAGCCAAAGGTATTTAATTGCAGTGTAGACCTACCCATAGCTAACACTGTTTTTGTGCTGTAGAATTTTTTTTTAATGTTGGACAACTGCTAATTGTTCAATGACTGTGTAGCAGTAAAGAATCCTAAACAGTTCTTCTTTGACAGTGGATTTTATTGCACACCTGCTGTTAATGCCAGATCTCAGCCATCTTTTTAAAAATCAAGTTCCTTTTATCCATTTTGAGCAAGTTCTTTTATGTCTTTCTCTGACTCAGTTTCCCCATCTATATAATGGGGCTAATGATACCTTCCTTTGCAAACTACTTTGACATGTGGGATAAAAAGGGCTAAATAAAAGCTAAGTGACATTATTTTATTAAAATTAATTTCAGAGCAACACAAAGCTAGTTTCTTGTCCTGTATTCTCCACATTGCATTTCCTATTTCTATGTTCAGTCCTAACTTGCAGTAAAATTCCACTAACAGCTCTTCATTTCCTAGACTCATTTTCATATTTTTTGCTGACAACCTTGCTTGTGGACAATTAAATAATTTGGGTAAGCAGTCACCCTAATCAAAATGTTTTTCCAGCTAATTAGCAGATCAGATATCAGTGAAAAAGCATATAATTGTATTAGCCACAAACAGTTTGACACAGTAAATACACTAGTATTTACACAGCCGAAACAATGATACAGCCAGCAGACAGTAAACCTAACCGACTTGTCCTTAAAATGATTTGAGAATAAAAGAGTAATGATTGAAATAACTGTGGGTCACATACATTCAGGAGAAACAGGCAACTTCCACTTATTGGTTTTTAAGTGCTTAATGAGAACATTGATAAAATTGTCTCCGTCAAGTTTTTTTGAGCCCTAGACATGATCCAATGCCAAATTCCAGATAGGAATAACCTAGTTATAGGGAAAGTTTTATCCAAATTGCAGCTGGCCACTGAGGGCCTGATCCAAAGCTCATAAAAAGTCAACGAAAAGACATCCACTGACATCAGTGGACTTTGGATCAGGTCTTAATTCTCTAATGGCCAAATCAATATCTTGGATCCAAAAATTGCCCCCAACTCCAACTCTGGTCTAAGGGAATGTTTGAATCAGGGCCAGGTCCAAATTTTATGTCTCAGAACCATTCTTCCTCAAAACTGTAGAATACGTACATGACCCCAATCCTGCAAACATTTAAACATGTGCTTACCTTTACTCACGTGCAATCAAAGTAACTATACGTGAGAAAAGTTACGCATGTATTTGTGTTTGCAGAATCAGGGCCTCTGCAGCAATAAGTTACCTGCCCTACTACTTTGCGAACCCCCAAAGCTGGTTTTGTCTCACAGAGTATGTCTACGCTGCAATAAACACCCGTGGCTGGCCCATGTCAGTTGAATTGGGCTTGTGGGGCACAGGATTCAGGGCTGTAAAACTGTGGTGTAGATATTCTGGGTGTGGGCTGGGCTGGAGCCTCGTTTCAGGTCCCAGAACCCAGGCTCCAGCCTGAGGCTGAACATCTACACTGCAATTTTAGTTTCCTGCAGACCAAGCCCACTTACATGGGCCAGCCGCAGGTGTTTTATTGCAGTGTAGACATGCCCACAGATTCTGATCTGAACTGTTTTCCTAAAGCAGCTTAAAGCACTAGGCACTATTCAATAGCGATTGACTTGCAACAATTAGCTTGCTTCTATACAGACTCTGCTTGTGGGCAGTGAGCAATGAGTTTCCATTATAGTAGCCATGCCTAGTTCTAATTTATCTTTTAAGTGGGCTAATGAAATCCAGTGCTACAGCTCAGCCTTATATGAACCATTTCTAGAGCACTGAATTGCAAAGAAAAAAAAATCAAATGTGACAGAGATGAGCGCCCATCACATTTGTAAAACTTTCCCAGGAAGGAAATCCTGTCAACTTTCAAAAGTTCCTCATCCATCCAGACATTTCAGTTAGAGCTGTGTTTTTTGTGTATAATAAATTGCTTCTAGTTGGCTGAAAATCATTTTTTAGCCCTTATCTCTGTGATCGGTTACCTTGGCCGTTCTTTAATGGACTTCACCTCATTATGCGACTAGTCATTAAAAGCTTAGTATCCAGTACAATGGTATCTTATGTAAAGTGATCTATGAGAGCTTTATATAGACTTACCAGCCGCAGCCTTAATTTTACTCATTCGTCTTAATTTTTTGTAATCATTTTTTGTAAAGAGGGTATAATGTCAGGCATGCTTCCCTGCTACTGACAGATCCAATCTAGCAGATAATTACCATAAGGAAATTGATGCTTTAGTGTGCAGGGGAGAATTTAATTTACTCAGACATCCTACAGTACAATGCATTCCAAAAGATATGAGGATTTAAGTTTTTAAGAAATTAAATTTCACTATTTAACATGATTACTTATGTTGAACATCATTAACTAGCTTTTTTTTAACTATTTGATATAATTACAAGCACAGTTATTTGGCCCAAAATCCAAAATTTTCTTTAAATAAGGGTTAAAGATCCATGAAATGTAAAAGAGAAGGCTGTAGTCTCTCCCCCACCCCTCCAACCCTGGCCTTCCAGCAACAGCGTTTAAATGCCTATAGACAAACTGAGACCATGGATTCTTTGAACTGTAGAGCTTTTCCCAATGATGTTTTAATAGATCCGTTACTATCAATCTATTCCAGTTCAAATCTGTTGGTCTGGGAAAAACGTTCAAAAGCATTTGAAAATACTAACTGCAGAAGCATAGCAGAATACCAGAGGCCACAACAGGACACATCTTTGCCAAAGTGGCAATACTAATTTAGGCCCTGATTCAGCAAGGTACTTAAGGATGTGCTTAACTTTAAGCATGTGAATAGTCTCAGTGAAATCCATGGAACTTAGATTAAGATTCATGATTAAGTGCTGTGCTGACTCAGAGTCTTTAAAATGTTTAAAACTTCTGAGGAAGTCTTCTCCTTAATCTATTATAGAATGTGAAAGCAGGAGATGTGAAAAGCTATCAGGAAGGTCCAAAAAGTAGTTAGTCCTAATTTGGTTTATGCAAGCTCTGAGATTTCTGCCTCTGCGCAGTCCCATTGCTTATTTTTGAATTTCCATTATTTCCTTGTCTGGAGAAATCTTACCCCAGCTAAACTCTTTTTATTGCCTTTTAAAGCCAAAAGCAAAAGAAAATAGGAAGCTTGATACCATGTCAAGATGGCTTAAATTTTCCAAATTTCAATATTTTGATGGAATAATGAATAAATTTTTTTTAATTTCAATCAAAAAAGGATGATTTTATTGCAAAAAAATAGGAAAAGTTTTTTTCTTTTTCTTTTTTTTTTATCCAATTCTAAGATCTAAATTAAAGAAACTGATTTAATCTGAGTAATACTGTACAGGATAAAAAACAGACATCTGGGAATTACAGGTAACATCAACTACCCAGTTCTGTGAGCTGATGCGCACTCAAAGCTCCCATTGGCTTAAACGATGATGGTACATCAGATTTAAGAACATCAGAACAGCTATATTGGGTCAGACCAGTGGTCCACTTAGCCCAGTATCCTGTCTTCTGACAGTGGCCAATGTGCGTCAGGAGAAATAAACGGAACAGGTAATCATCAAGTGATCAATCCCCTGTTGGAAACGCCGTCCCCAAACGTATGGGCGTAGCTTTTCCAGGGCATACACAATGGCGTAGCATTCTTTTTCACTGATTGACCAGTGGCTTTCTCTCTTAGACAGTTTCTTGCTGAGAAACACGACAGGATGGAATTTTTGATCTCGTCCGTCCTGCATTAAAACTGCTTCTACACCACGCTCAGATGCATCTGTGGTTACTAGGAATGGTTTGTCAAAGTCTGGGGCCCTTAGCACAGGGTCAGACATGAGTGTCGCCTTAAGCTGGTTAAAGGCCTTCTGACACTCATCAGTCCACTTAACTGTATTTGGCTGTGTCTTTCTGGTCAGATTTGTTAGTGGGGCAGCGATTTGGCTGTAGTGTGGTACAAATCGCCTGTAATATCTGGCCAAGCCTAAGAAGGATTGGACCTGTTTCTTAGACTTTGGGACAGGCCACTTTTGGATAGCATCCACCTTGGCCTGTAGGGGATTTATCGTTCCTTGACCCACTTGGTGTCCAAGGTAAGTCACTCAGCTTTGGCCTATTTGACACTTTTTAGCCTTAACAGTTAGTCCTGCCTGCCTGATGCGATCGGAGACTGTTTCCAGGTGCTCCAGGTGTTCTGCCCATGAATCAGAAAAAATGGCCACATCATCGAGGTAGGCAACTGCAGATTCTCCCAGTCCTGCTAGGAGACCATCTACAAGTCTTTGGAAGGTGGCGGGTGCATTTCGCAACCCGAAAGGAAGCACATTAAATTCATACACCCCTGCATGGGTGATGAAGGCTGACCTTTCCTTGGCGGGTTCATCTAGCGGTACTTGCCAGTACCCCTTGGTTAAGTCTAATGTAGAGATGAACTGGCCACGTCCTAATTTCTCCAATAGCTCATCGGTGCGTGGCATTGGATAGTTGTCGGGACGAGTTACAGCATTTAGCTTATGGTAGTCCACGCAAAAGTGTATTTCCCCATCTGGTTTGGGAACTAGAACCACTGGAGATGCCCATGCACTGTTAGAGGGGCGGATTATACCCATCTGTAGCATGCTTTGGATCTCCCGTTCTATAGCAGCTTGGGCATGAGAAGACACCTGGTAGGGTGGGGTTCTAATTCGGTGAGCATTACCTGTGTCAATGGAGTGGCATGCCCGTTCGGTCCGTCCTGGGGTGGCTGTGAACATTGGTGCAAAGCTAGTGCACAGCTCCTTGATCTGCTGTTGCTGCAGACGTTCAAGGGTCGCAGAGAGGTTCACCTCTTCCACGCCACCGTCACTTTTTCCTTTGTAGTAGACACCTTTAGGCCACTCAGCGTCATCTCCTCCCTGGGCTGTAAACTGACAAACCTTTAATTCTCTGGAATAAAAGGGCTTTAGAGAATTAACATGGTACACTTTAGGCTTTAGGGTTGAGGTGGGGAATGCTATGAGAGAGTTAACAGCTCCCAGGCGCTCTTGGACCGTGAATGGCCCTTCCATCTTAGGGGCCTGTAGCACCTTTAAGACCATAACCTGGTCCCCTACTTTGAAGGAACGCTCTCTGGTATGTTTATCATACCAGGCCTTTTGCTCTTCCTGAGCATCCTTTAGGTTTTCTTTAGCAAGGGCTAAAGAGTGTCGGAGGGTGCTTTGTAGGTTGCTTACAAAGTCTAGAATGTTAGTTCCTGGAGAAGGCGTAAACCCCTCCCATTGCTGCTTCACCAACTGTAATGGCCCCTTAACCTAGTGGCCATACACAAGCTCGAATGGTGAAAACCCTAAACTGGGATGTGGTACAGCCCTGTAGGCAAAAAGTAACTGCTGCAACACTAGGTCCCAATCATTGGAGTGTTCATTTACGAATTTACGTATCATGGCCCCCAAAGTTCCATTAAACCTCTCCACCAGGCCATTGGTTTGATAGTGGTAAGAGGTGGCAACCAAGTGATTCACCCCATGAGCTTCCCACAGGTTTTTCATGGTCCCTGCCAGGAAATTAGTTCCCGAATCTGTAAGGATGTCGGAGGGCCAACCTACCCTGGCAAAAATGTCTGCTAAGGCCTGGCACACACTTTTAGCTCTGGTGTTGCTTAGAGCTACTGCTTCCGGCCATCTGGTAGCAAAATCCATGAAAGTCAGTATGTACTGCTTTCCTCTGGGGGTCTTCTTTGGGAAAGGACCCAAAATATCCACAGCTACTTGCTGAAACGGGACCTCAATTATGGGGAGTGGGCTGGAGAGGGGCTTTGACCTGGTTTTGGGGCTTTCCCACTCGTTGGCACACCTCACAAGACCGGACATAATTAGCAACATCCTTGCCCATTCCCTCCCAGTGGAAGGACTTCCCCAACCGGTCTTTGGTTCTGTTCACCCCAGAATGGCCACTGGGATGATCATGGGCTAAGCTTAAGAGCTTTACCTGGTACTTAGTTGGAACTACCAACTGTCTTTGAGGACGCCAGTCTTTCTGGTGTCCACCAGAAAGAGTTTCCTTGTATAAAAGTTCTTGTTCTACAACAAACCGGGATCGGTTAGAAGAGTTGAGAGGCGGTTGGGTGCTCCGTGCCACCACCCAAGCTTTTTGAAGGCTGTCATCTGCTTCCTGCTCAGCTTGGAACTGTTCCCTTGATGCTGGAGACATTAGTTCCTCCATAGACTGTGGACTTGGGCTTGGTCCCTCTGGAAGCGATGTAAGTGATGGGGTTGTTTTTGTTGATTGTGAACCGCTCTCCGCTGGTGCACTATGTGATATTTCAGGCTCTGGCTGAGCCTCTCGGGTAGGGTTGTCTGCTGCTTCTGCCAGTTCAGGCCCGCTGGTGCCCTCTGGTGTTGGAGTTGTAGATGGGTTTGCAAGCGCTGGAGTCAGTGCTGGCAACGGTTCTGGGACTGGATTTACTACGGCTGTAGCATTCATAGGTAGAAGATCTGGTTCCACCACCTCTGTCTGGGTCTCTGGTAACACAGACGGGGTCCTGGTGGACGGCTCAGGAACAGGGATGGGTGTGGAAGCTTGCTTGGCCTGGCTGTGTGTGACCATTCCTACCCTCTTGGTTAGCTTCACATGGTTGGCCAAGTCTTCCCCCAGCAGCATGGGGATGGGATAATTGTCATAGACTGCAAAAGTCCACATTCCTGACCAGTCCTTGTACTGGACAGGCAACTCAGCTGTAGGCAAGTTTAAAGATTTTGACATGAATGGATGAATTGTCACTTGGGCCTCTGGGTTGATGAATTTGGGGTCCACTAAGGATTGGTGGATAGCTGACACTTGTGCCCCAGTGTCTCACCACGCGATAACCTTCTTTCCGCCCACTCTCAAGTTTTCCCTTCGCTCCGAGGGTATTTGAGAGGCATCTGTGCCTGGGGATCTTTGGTGTGATTGTGGTGTAATGAACTGTAATCAGTTGGGGTTCTTGGGGCAGTGGGCCTTTAAATGTCCCACTTCATTACAATTAAAACATCGCCCAGCTGACTGGTCACTGGAATGAGGTGGGTTGCTGGAGACTGGTGAGGTGGGACAATAAGGTGTCTGGGGCTTTCCTTGGGTTGTAGGTGGGGCCTGGGGTTGCCCCCAGTGATAGGGTTTAGTTTCGGTTTGCCCCCTCTGATATTCGCTCCAATTGCTAGTAGTTTTTTTCTTTTCTGCCACTTCCACCCATTTGGCTCCAATCTCCCCCGCCTCGGTTACAGTTTTGGGCTTCCCATCTAGGATGTACCTTTCTGTTTCCTCTAAGAACTGCTCCATTTGCATTAGGAAGGACAGCTCTTCCAGAGATTTAGCACTTGCTCCTGATATCCAGGCATCCCAATTCTTTCCAATGTGGTAGGCATGTCGGGTAAATAACACATCTGGTTTCCACCTTAGGGCTCTGAACCGCCGACGGGCATGCTCAGGTGTTAGCCCCATTCTGATTCTGGCCTTGGTTTGAAAAAGTTTATAATCGTTCGTGTGTTCTTTAGGCATTTTAGCCGCCACCTCTGCTAAGGTTCCACTGAGCTGTGGCCTCAGCTCTATCATGTACTGGTCTGTAGAGATGCTGTACCCATGGCAGGCCCTTTCGAAATTTTTTAAGAAGGCCTCAGTATTATCACCTGTCTTGTAGGTGGGGAATTTTTTGGGATGGGAAACAGTACCTGGAGAAGGGTTGTTAGGGTTGGCTGGTACATCCTGCTTAGCCCTTGCTAATTCCAAGGCATGCTTGTGGGCCTCCCTCTGGATCTCCATCTCTTGTTGTTTCTCCTCCATAGCTCTTTTGTGGGCAGCCTCTTTGGCTTTCTCTTCTCTCTGGTGGGCAGCCTCATCTCTGGCCATCTGTCTGTCATGTTCCTTTTGGCTAATTCCAGCTCCTGTAGTATGGGTTTTTTTCTTTGCTTGACATGTTTCCCTGCTCTGCCTGAGCTATCTTGGTTTGCGAGGTAAAAAAAAAAAACCCACAGCTTTTAACTGGACTTCTCAGAATGAGAAGAGACCAGAAAAACTGGTTTGTAACTTGTCTTTTGCAAACTGTTAATTACCCTCCAGCTAAGCCCAGCTGGAAATCCTTTCTAACAAAGCCTTGTTAGAAAAACCTTTATCTGTTTGCCTTCAGGGTATCTCTCCTTCACTGCTTCCCCAGCATCATAAAGGAGGGGAAAAAAATCTGGCTTTTTGTTCCTAAAAATCCCACCACTACCACCATGTCAAGGTTCCTTCCCCACTCTGAACTTTAGGGTACAGATGTGGGGACCTGCATGGACACTTCTAAGCTTAATTACCAGCTTAGATCTGGTATCGCCACCCCCTGCCCAAGCACTACCTTTTTTTTTCTTGGGTAGTCTTGAGGGACTTCACCAATTTTCTGGTGAACACCGATCCAACCCCTTGGATCTTAACACAAGGAGAATTTAACCATCCTCCCTTTTTTCCCCCACCAATTCCTGGTGAACACAGATCCAAACCCCTTGGATCTTAAAACAAGGAAAAATCAATCAGGTATTAAGAAAAAGACTTTTAATTAAAGAAAAGAAAGTTAAAAGAAAACCCTCTGGGAGAGATTAGCATACCAGCTACTCTCACAGACAACAGATTCAGAACACCGAGAATGTTCCCCTGGGCACAAATTTAGTTACACAAAAATACCCAAATACCCAATTTGATTTTACCTTTAATTGCACAAGACAGGTTACAAAGAAAATAAACATAAACCCTTTCTAAAACTTACTACTCTGATAAGAGGCTGGTCCCTTGATTTTTTTTACTCCGTCTGAAACTGAAACTCTAAACAAAGGAAAACTTCCCTCCTTTCTTTTGAAACATCTTGTTCCCCCATTGGTTCCTCTGGTTAGGTGTCAGCTAGGCTAGGTGAACTTTTTAACCCTTTGCAGGTAAAAGAGGCATTAATCCTTAACTATCTGTTTATGACAACTTAGCCCAGTATCCTGTCTTCTGACAGTGGCCAACGTGCTTCAGGAGAAATAAACAGAACAGGTAATCATCAAGTGATCAATCCCCTGTTGCCCATTCCCAGCTTCTGGCAATCAGTGGCTAAAGAAGTAGTCTTTCAGGAGAAGTGGTTTAAGTCCCTATCATTTGGGACATTTAAAACTAGGCTAGACATATTTACTAATATGCTATAGTTCTCTCTCAGTGGGGGCAATCATTTTAAAAAATACTTCCGGCACAGGCCCTGTTTGATAATGCAAAATAGAATTGCAAGGCCCGGATTCCCCACTGCCTTGCAAATTGTTCCATCATTTACACCTGTGCAATGATTTGGGAGCATTTTCACCCACTTTGCACTTCCCTTTGCCCAGGTGTAAAGGCAAGGGTAAATCAAGCCCAAAGAATTCACTTTCCCTTTAGAAAGCACTGGCTATGGAAATCTTCAAAACTGTTATGAGTACCCTGCATTTGTTAAAAATGTGGGTTAATGTAACAGTTACTTACTAACTTAAAAGTTAATTTTAAAATGTTCTTTAAAAATCATAAAACTTTTTTCAACAACTTTGGAATTCCCCCTCTGAATGGGTTTCCTGAAGCACCTCTGAAACCCATTCAGTGGGGGAATTCCACAGGTCAGAGGGGCTCAGCACAAAATCTGATGCAGCTCCCCTCCCCCAGTTTTGTAAGTAACTTTCTGCAAACTTCCTACTTGTTTTGGATAAATGACTACCTGAGAGGAGGCACTGGAAAAGGAAAGATGGGCAAGGATTTCCTCCACTGAGTAGTAATGGAAGGAGAGCTTGGAGCGGCACAAGGGTCAGAAAAGGATATCGCAAAAGGGAGAGAAGAGAGATGGGGAAGAGTCGCCAGAAATGAAAGTTACGAGAGGAGATTATGAGGCTGAAACTGGCATAAGGGAGAATGGAGAACGATATTGAACCAGATTAATTAAACTGCTAAAGGAATGTCTGGTCCTGGGAAAAGGTTTAAATTCGTGGACGCTTGCCCACACAGAGCTAAGGGGGCCTTGATTTATATTGACTCATCCTAAAGACCATCACACTAAACTACATAATAATCAATTGATCCATGATAGGAACAACAACTGAGCCAATTAGATTGGGAGTTGACCTTGTGGTTCAGTGAGTGAAGAAATTACACACCTGATGCTTAGATCCTTGAGCTATCTCTTTCAGGTAAGTCAGATGCAGAACATTCAGTTTGTCACACAAGTTCAGTTGCAACAAAACACAAATGACCACAAGAAAAGTTTTCAGTCCCATGTATGTTTGTTCATCAGCTCACAAAACCACTATATGCTCAATGGCCTGCAAAATACTTCTAGTCCAACCTTGCAAAATTCCATTCACCCAGGCTCTCTTTTCTGACGGGTGTGTAAAATATCTTTATATTTTCATTATAATTACATCTATGACAAAAGTTGGACAAGTAAATATTGGCAACAATTTTCAAATGAACCTAAGTGATTTAGGAGTCTAGGTCCTGTTTTCAAATGTCACTTAGGAGCCTAAGCTTCACTGAAAGTCAAGGGAATTTAGCTTCTAAATCCTTAAGTTGTGTTTGAAATGAGGGAATGCTTTTGAATATTTTACCCATCATGTCAGGGTTGGTTAAATTTTCAGGCCAATTTCAGCAGTGTACTTTTGTCAACATACATTTTAAATCAAAGAAATAGTTTAATATACTAGGCTAAAATAATGCCAAAAAGACAGAGAATTAAATAAACTAGATATGATTTCATGCATGCAGGACCTTCTGCATGATCAGCAAAGGAGTGAGACCTAACAATTTGCTGTTATGCAGCATCTAGTTAGATACCGAAGACAGAATTTGAATGGTAGCTTGAGAGTAAGAATTCAAGTAGATTGTGTTCAAACCTTGGAGAAATGGTGTGGAGGGGGAAGGGGCCTTGAAGGGTTGCAATTTGGCAAGGCACAGCCTAAATTGACATTTGTGTCAAGCTTGATTAGGTGCCTGATGATATTCCTATTAGTGTATTCTAGCCTTTTGTGGTTTATGTTTCCTAAGTGCAGCTTCCATCATAAACCACATTTCAGACAAAAGCAGATCACTGCAGCTAAGCTATATCTCATGGCATGTTTGATAATGATTTGGACTCTATCTGGTCAGTAAGGGCTTGGGTCTAAGACGCCAGTTGAAATAGAGGAAGCCAAAGTAAGACACACATACACATCCTTTAAATTCTGATTCCTGCTACAGGTTCTCAGCCAGGAAATGTTTTTCTTTTCTAGTATATTGTGACAAAGTTCCTCCTCTACCTTGATGGGTCCTGCGCTTATTGGCGGATTTTGCTAGCCTCAGAGATCTTCCTGTATTGGATCAGGAGTTGGGAGCTTTTGGGGGGAACCCGGGTCCGCCCTCTATTCCAGCCCAGGGCCCTGTGGATTGCAGCTGTCTATAGTGCCTCCTGTAACAGCTGCATGACAGCTACACCTCCCTGGGCTACTTCCCCATGGCCTCCTCCAAACACCTTCTTTATCCTCACCACAGGACCTTCCTCCTGGTGTCTGATAACACTTTTACTCCTCAGTCCTCCAGCAGCACTCGCACTCCCTCTCAGCTCCTTGCACCTCTTGCTCCCAACTCCTCACATGCGCACCACAAACGGAAGTGAGCTCCTTTTTAAACCCAGGTGCCCTGATTAGCCTGCCTTAATTGATTCTAGCAGCTTCTTGATTGGCTGCAGGTGTTCCAATCAGCCTGTCTGCCTTAATTGTTTCCAGAAAGTTCCTGATTGTTCTGGAATCTTCCCTGTTACTATACCCAGGGAAAGGGGACCTACTTAACCTAGAGCTAATATATCTGCCTTCTATCACTCTTCTGTAGCCATCTGGCCTGACCCTGTCACAATACACATTTTCTGCAGTTTGCATTACCACTTAATATGTTATGACATGCAATTTATTGTAGCCCACCACTTTGGGTGCTGTCCTCTTAATTCTCATAGGAATTTCAAAAATAAATCACAGAGGTACAGTATTGCATTTGGAAAACTATTTGGTTGCTCTGATGCTAGAAGCAATTTCACAGTTGCTGTTGTAGTAATTTGGCCAAAGTTTTTATATTATGTCCCCAAACCTCCTAAATAGGGTTGCCAACCTCCTGGTTTGGCTGGGAGTCTCCTGGAATTGAGCTTCATCTCCCGGAGGCTACTGAAGCCAATCTGGGAGATTTTAGGCTACTAAATGTCCGGCGGTGCAACGGGGCTAAGGCAGGCTCCCTGTCTGCCCTGGCTCCGCGCCTCTCCTGGAAGCGGCCAGCATGTCCCTGTGGCCCCTAGAAGAAGGAGGAGCCAAGGGGTGTCTGTGCGCTGCCCATGCCCTGAGCGCTGACTCCACAGCTCCCATTGGTTGGAAATAGGGAACAACGGCCAATGGGAGCTGTAGGGGTGGTGCCTGTGGGCAGGGGCAGTGCCCAGAGCTGCCTGATCACCCCTGAGCCTAGGAGCCACTGCTGGACATGCAGCCGCTTCCAGGAGCCACTTGAGGTAAGCGCTGCCCGGCCACAGCCTATACCTCAAACCTCCTCCTGCCCCCCTGCCCCAGCCCTGAGCCCCTTCCCACACCCAAACTCCCTTCCAGAGCCTGTACCCCAAATCCCCTCCTGCACCCCAACCCCCTGCCCTAGCCCACTCCTACAGCCAAACTCCATCCCAGAGCCTGCACCCCGAACCTCCTGCCCCAGCCCTGAGCCCCCTCCCACACGCCAACCCCTTGCCTCAGGCTCAGCCAGGAGCCCCCTCTCACACTCTGAACCCCCCAGCCCCACCCCCCAGCACAGAGCCTGCACCCCAACCCCTGCCCAGTGAAAGTGAGTGAGGGTCGGGGGAGAGCGAGCAAACAAGGGTGGGGGGGCTACAGTGATTGGGGGCTGGGCCTCAGAGAAGGGGCAGGACAGGGGCTTGGCCTTGGGGAATGGGTGGGGTAGGGGCGGGTCAAGGGTGTTTGGGTTTGTGCGATTAGACAGTTGGCAACCTTAATGAGACTGTCAGTTCATCAGGTTTGCTAAAAGAAAAGCAGTTCCATTATTAGTTCTTTTCTACTGAAAGTATTTCCGAGGCTCCTATCACTACTCCTTAGTGTTGAAAATGCGTTGGGCGTGAGATTTGCAAAGGGATCAGTATTACAGCCTAACTGTGCTCCTACTGAAGGCAGTTTGTCATTAATGCCAATAAGTGTAGAGTTAGGCCGGCATGGAGCTCTTTTTGAAAATCCCGCCCTGACTTTCTAGGAATTTTCCATCCAACAATGTTAAATCACTTTACAAACATTAATGAATCAAGCCTTTCAGCACCTTTTCTAGGAGGGTGGTATTATCCTCATTTTTTAACTTGCACCAGCAGGGGTTAAATTACTTGCCCAAGATTCCACAGAAATAGGACTAGAAAGCAAGTCTCCGGACTTCTCAACCCTGGGCCTAAACCACAAAAGCATCCTTCATCCTAGAAGTGCCGGAGGAAAGGCATATCACAGTCAGATTTGTAGACACAAGAGTAAGTGTTGGGAGAGTTATGCTTCTCTCTCACTAACTCAGCATGGTTACTACAAATATGCATCTACAGTTTTGTAAATCATGTGCTTGGAAATCCAAACTCCCCCAGCCCATGTAGGCAGTGGGTTACTTGACTCCCCTGGTGTTATTTTCAGTACTTTTTTTCCCTGTGAATCAAAGCAAGGGCTATTTGTCACTTGTAGGCAGACACTTCTAAAGGTAGGAGTTGGAAAACGGGTTGCTCAGAGTGAACGGTATGACTAATGCTATGTTGTTTAATGCGGTCTGCATCATTCTTCTCATCCTTCCTTCCAGAGGCATTAGACACTTTTTTAAAGAAACTATGATACAGTCGTGTCCAATTCTAGTTTAACAGGGCAAGGGATAGCTCAGTGGTTTAAGCATTGGCCTGCTAAACCCAGCATTGTGAGTTTAGTCCTTGAGGGGGTCACTTAGGGATTTGGGGCAAAATCAGTACTTGGTCCTGCTAGTGAAGGCAGGGGGCTGAACTCAAGGACCTTTCAGGGTCCCTTCCAGTTCTACAAGATAATATATGGAAATATACCTATTTGTTTAACATTCCTGTTTCTGGTTTCATCTAGTTCTACTGTGGGGCATAGTTTTCAAATGGCCTATGCAAAAAAAACCTTCATGTAATTGAGGGCCTAATTAGCATATACCAGTTTTTGTTAAGTGTAAACAACCAGTTATGCATTTTGAATGCACGCACAGTCAAGATAATTGATCATGGGCTAGGCAAATAGTGACAAAATATGTTAACTAAATCTGTCTTGCAGTTTGATCAGACCTTGTTTATAACCTTTTTTATTCGCTTTTCTGCAAACATTTGGACAACTGTTTTTTTTTTTGTTTGAATGACTGTTTGGGGAACAGTTTTTATTTCTTTAAAAAACGGGTATTTGTGTGTAAATGAGCAGATTCCTGCTAGAAATGCTGGCATATCCACCTCTGCAGATACCAGAGTGTGAGTTTGGTAGAACGGACATAAGGAGGGAGGAAGAGACAGGTTTAAAAAAGAAATCACTGGCATTTTCAAATAACTTCATATAACATCAGCAGGAGCAGCAATGAGGAGGGAAGGTAATAGATGTGGGTAAAGTAGAAGGGAATCTCTAGCAGGAAGATCAGCACCATATCTACATTCAGACCAGGGCTGTGTATGTAGTTTTGTAGTCTAATGTATATGAGGACAGAGGAATACACAGCAGCTCCATGAAACTGCCTGGCCAGAGTCCTGAAACTCAGGCAATGAAGTGATCCACACAGGGATCTTGCCACAACCTTCATTAATAGGACCCTGTATGTACATGCATATGCACTTATGTGGTGTCAGAGTGGCAAGATATAAGTAAAAGTAAAGTGTGGTAGATAGCTTTGGTCTTTCTCTCTACCTCACTGACGAAGGATCCCAGCTACTGAGATCCACTTCTGTAACTTAATATAATCAAAAAGAGGATAGGAAAAGGTATAAAATGTCCGATAGTTCTCCACACCTGCTATTTCTTCCTACCCCTACAAAGTGCTCCCTTCTTTTCTGCTCTGTGAGAGAATCAAAGCCCCAGTGACCTGCTTAGACATGCCTCTTGTTTATAGAGCTTAGGTCCTCCAATGAAGGAACAGAAACAATCACACCATTAAATTTACAGATAATCCAAAAGCAGAAGCCAGATTGCCCAGTAGTTAGAAAACCAGTACAGGACCTGAGTTCAGTTTTCTGCTCTGCCACAGACTTCATGTGTGACTTGGGCAAGTCACTTAACCTCTCTGTGCCTCAATTCCCTATCTGTAAAAGGGGGATAACAGGACTTCCCTTCCTCGCAGAGGTGTTGTGCAGATAAATATATTAGAGATTGTGAGGCGCTCAGATGCAATGGTAATAGGTGCCATATAAATACTGTGGAGAGGTTAAAACAATGAGGAGTCTCTGTGGCACCTTAGAGACTAACAAATGTATTTGGGCATAAGCTTTTGTGGGCTAAACCCCACTTCATCAGATGCATGGAGTGAAAAATACAGTAAGCAGAATACATATTATAACACATGACAAGATGGGAGTTGCCTTACCAAGTGAGGGGTCAGTACTAACGAGCCAATTCAATTAAGATGGAAGTGGCCTATTGTCAACAGTTGACAAGAAGTACCAAGGGAGGGAAAATTACTTTTGTAGTGCTAACGAGGCCAATGTAATCAAGGTGGCCCATTTCAAACAGTTGACAAGAAGGTGTGAGTATCAGCAGAGAAAAAATTACTTTCTGTAGTGACCCATCCACTCCCAGTCTTTATTCAGGCCTAATTTGATGGTGTCCAGTTTGCAAATTAATTCCAGTTTTGCAGTTTCTCATTGGAGTCTGTTACTGAAGTTTTTTTGTTGAAGAATTGCCACTTTTAAATCTGTTATTGAGTGTCCAGGGAGTTTGAAGTGTTCTCCTACTGGTTTTTGAATGTTACAATTCTTGATGTTTGATTTGTGTCCATTTATTCTTTTGCGAAGAGACTATCTGGTTTGGCCAATGTACGTGGCAGAGGGGCATTGCTGGAACATATCACATTGGTAGATGTGGCTGTTGTGGTTAGATCCTATGATGGTTTTCCTTGACTAGATATGCAGACAGAGTTGGCAACAGGGTTTGTTGCAGGGATTGGTTCCTGGGTTAGTGTTTTTGTTGTGTAGTTGCTGGTGAGTATTTGCTTCAGGTTGGAAGCTATAATATATATTCTGCTTACTGTATTTTTTATTCCATGCATCTGATGAAGTGGGTTTTAGCCCATGAAAGCTTATGCCCATATAAATTTGTTAGTCTCTAAGATGCCACAAGGACCCGATGTTGTTTTTGCTGATACAGACTAACATGGCTACCCCTCTGAAACCCGTGGGGAGGTTGTAATTTGTCCACACAAATGACTTCATTATGAATATTGAACAAATTTGGGAAAGATTGTGATCCACTCATGAACAATTCACAAACAAAAAGCAGTTACAGGAACTGGATAAATGATAAGTTATGAATAGCTCAGCCAGCTGTCTTGATCCTTCCCATTAGGTGCAGATTGATGCACACCCAATTTTAAAGAACAGACCATTCATATCGAGCTCTGGTGCTAGTATAATAATGCCTAGTTCTAGTTTCCAAATTACAAATACAAGAAAGCCCACATGGCAAAACCACATGTGAATCATAGGATAAAAAGAAGAAAATGTAGTTGGAGACACCCCCCAGTACATTACACATTTATGCCAAGCGCATGCTCAGGACAAACCAGCCTCTCAGCTGGTGTAAACGGATGGAGCTTCATTAAAGCTCTCCTGATTAGCACCAGCTGAGGACCTGGCCATCAGTTCTTAATTATCCCCTACCAACCAGCAGATGGATTTCACTCCACTGCTGGAAAGCAGCCAGAAAACAATCTTACCTGTTGTCTGGGGATTTCTCTTACATAAGAGGAATCCGTGGATGGAATAGAACTAGCATAGCAGCTCTATGTCACCCCCTCTCCTGGCAGGTATGGTTGCACTTCTTGGAGGAAGGTGCACAGCCAGACTGGCTCCTCATTCAGGTGTTCTCTGACTGCTGGAACAGGCTATTGGGGCCATAAGGAGCCAAGTTTAGATCAGATCCACCTTGATGCTGATCTAAGTGTCTCGAGGCACCATATTGGCTCCCAGATGCTGCCAGGTTTGGGGTGCTGCAAATGTGCCCTTTCTCCCCACCTGCTCAGTCCTGTACTCCGCACAGCCAGACAAGAGAATCTAGGCCCTCCTTCCAAATTCTTCTCTCAGTTGCACCGCATGCACTGTGGTGTAAGTGACAATAAAAGGTGTCCCTTATCCTTTTTTAATATCTTTCATTGAATACTGCAATGGTTTTAAAATTGTATTTAATCTCAGAGAGCTGGTTTTGTTCTTTTTGTTGGGATGTTAGTTCTAGGGTAGATTAGCTGATGAGAAACACTTAATACTGAACTTTTTCCTTGCTCTAAGTGCTGGCATCTACATGGAAGCCCCTCAAACTATCTCCCTTTTAAGTTCCCAATGATAAGCGCTCAGATTTCACAGTGGTAGATGTAGTATAAGCATATGACTAAAACAGAATATTAGTGAGAGGCAAAGGCTTGGTTTGGCTAAACTGCCCATTGGAATGTTTATCTGACTCTTATCTAAACACCTTTCATCTGGAAATATCTCAAGATGATGATGCCTAGGGAAATTTCCATTACTTCCTTTTTTGCAGCCACCCCTGAAATACTGCTAGAAAAATCTTTCGTACCATATTTAAACTACTTCCCATCCTAGCCAGAAGGAGGGGCAGATTACCTCTAAATGGGACTCAAAGCCACTGAAACATTGGGATGCATGTGGGAAGAACAATCATTTGGTCTTCTTGATGTGTGTATGTGGGCAGGGGGAGAATGCAGATATGTAAACTTTGTAAAGAAGAATCTTAGCTTTCATTTAAAAATAAACATGGGTCTCTCTCTACCCCTGTTCCTTATGCAGATTGCTTTGAAAATGTGCTGAAATCCTGATGCATTCATGCCAGGATAGAAGGCAAAGGTGCATGAAAAATATTTGTAAATAAGTAACAGCAATTTTCAAAAAAATTGCAGTTCAGTTTGTGGTTAAAAGTTTGTAGTTAAAAGTTTGGGTCTCTTCTGATTTTATCTGAACTGGTCCACTTTCTGATTTCAATTACGTTGGCATACATCCAGAGATGTGAGTCACTTTGATTATATTCCAGATGAGATTAGAATTAGTAACTGAGATTAGAATCTAGCTCTGTGATCCAGGCCTGTCTATAAATTGGCTGACTTGGAATAATTATTCTAACCCCACTATACTCTGTGTAAACACTGAATTGGGCCTTTGTACTTTAAGAATTGGATGTGATCTATGAAAGAGTGTTTGGGTGGGGGCATTTGGGGGGGAAGGGGAAGACTGGTATTAAATAGCCAAAAAAATTTTAAATAACTAACTTCAGTTTTACAGAGCCACAATTAATTTACTTCAAAAGACATTTTTGCTTATGGGCTGGAGAATCAGAATTCCATCCAACACTGCTCTTTTTACCTCCAATATTTGCAGCATAAAGATTTTGTTTAATAAAATGATTTCTCCTATGCTACCCCCTACACAAACAAAGCTGTTACATGTTAGAATGTTTACCATAAAATACAGACGTTTCTCTGCTGAGAAGCATCATTCTGGAGAATTGAGCTGACACCAGATCAGCTTTTAGTGGTTTGATGGGCGTTGCATTGTTGCAGTGGAGGAAATTACTGTATTCCTTAGTCAAAACATTCCTAATAAATCATGTGTAAATATCGACCATACTTAATCATACAAAAGGAGCCTGCAGAAACGTAGGTGTTCCCCTTACATCAACCTATATCCTGTTGACAACTTAAATGGCACCAGGACATTTATTGGTTTCTAGTGGTTTAACTGCCAATGTCTTGGTCACATAAAATGTACTATAAATACCATACTTTGTGCTGCTTTGCTGTTCAGTGGTACACCGAGCTTTCAGATGGCTGAAAATGTTGTTTCCCAATGGGAAATGTGGCATTTGGCAATCAGTTGCTCCTGTTTCCTTAGAGGGTGTTAAGGGAAGGTTTACAAAAGAAATCCCTGAACAAAAAGGAGCCGTACGAGACCAAAAAACAGTATGCACTATTGAATGGTAAAGTGTAGGCAATATTTATCATGCTCTGGGATGAGATAGTGACTGCATGTTTTTACTTCTAAAGGGAAGCTCATGCTTGTTCTTTTCACCCACAAAGTTGGTGGAAAAACTCTTTAAAGTTGATTTCAGTAATTTGGGAATGAACTCCATTCTTGAGACTGATTTTGTAGCCAGAAAGCTGAACCCATCTAGCACTGTAGTTTTAAGAGTCTACACCAACTCTACACCCTTTGCAGTCAATGGGCAATTTGCCAATTATTTCAACATGAAGAGGACTGGGTCCTGAAAAGACAAACTGTGTCATCCTGGAATCCCAGAGCAGGGCGAAAAACACCAAACTCTTCTTCATCTGAAACAGGGATGTCTGTAGAGAGAGGAGAAAGAAACAGCAGCACTCACCCTTTCCTCTGGGGAACTATGTAGTGCCATCGTGCCACTATTGTGTCCAAGAAAACCACAGGAATGAAGAAGAGCTTACAAGAAGAACCAGGAAAACCTGAGGGTTAAACACCATATACAATTAACACATCTGCTGCTCTTTGGCCCTACTTTATTTTTTCCATATATAATATATTTGCCACCCTGCATTTTTCTCTCCATCATCAGTGGGACTTTTATTCTTGGCCTTTTGCTCTGTATTAATTTTAAACAAAACCTTCTGTCTCTCCCCCATCCCACCATGGTTTCATTTTTCATGACTCTCCTCACCACCACTCCTACCCACATCATTCACCGAGGCTTTTAGTCCATGGAATTAGCAGTTGTGGTGGGTGATATTAGGGGAGAAGGGCATGGGGCTGAATGTTTTCTAGCTTCATCAGGTGAATTTTAGTCATCATGTAAGAGCATGAATTTCAACTCCCAGGTGAAGGTGCAGGTGTAATGAAATGAAACAGTTAAATGCTGATCTGAGAAAAGACATGAGACCACAAACCATTTTTAAAGCCTTGGAGTAATAGTCTCACTGCTGAAGCAAACAGAAAATGTGTTGTCCGTGCAGATAAGGGAGAGCCTTAGTGTACATTAAAACCTGTGACTCAGCACTCTTGCGCTACTACTGTTTTACAAGAAAGCGCTGACTCATTTGCTACTTAGACATTGATGGTGAAATTTACTGGAGCCTTCTCTTTTCCCCCTCAAAAAACATCAGACGCTACAGCACTGCTTCTGATCCACAAGCACAGATTGACTGGAAAGTGATCAGATGTTCTCCAAAGTTAGCAGGCCAAGTTTGGAAACTAGAATTGACCTTCGGAAATCCAGTAGTGGGGGAAAACATCTTGATGGGTCTGGTTGCTTGGCCTTGTGGGATACAGATTTTCATTTGAAAGGGACAACCGAAAGGTTTGAATGCTGCCATGGGGAGTGCAGGTGGCAAAAGTAAAGGCAACAGAAAAGACAGATTCAGAGCTAGTGTTTCTGCTGCTGGTCATGCCTTCCCAGGCAATCTGATTGACAGGTTCTCAGGGACCTCCTTTTCACAACTTAAAGAAGGAGGGAACCAAACCCTGAGCTCCTGTATAGTTGCATAACTTCAGTGAAGATCTAATGAAGATTTGTACTAGCAATTCTGTTCTTTTACGTTTTCCAAATTTAATAGTTGGCCTCCAAACAAAATATTTTGCTACCCTGTAGTTCAGGTTGTTCAAACAAACCTCCTGTCAATGCAGTCACTAAAAACCAACAAAATTACAGTTAAGTTACCGTTAATATCCAGATCAATCGCAACTGACATACTAATGTGGGGACTTCCTATGTGGGGACTTATCCCCTCCAGGACAAGCTGTGTTTCAGTCCTAGTGTATGACCACCCACACTGCACACATCTGTTTCCTTAGGCTCACTTTCAAATGTGCAAACCTTAACTCCAGCCTCCATATTACTGTATTGACATGTCCCCCTGAAACACAGAATTGCACTATAAAACTATGTAGTGTGCTATTACTACCTAAAACTTCTGAGGTCAGAAATTGTGTGACTGTAGCTTCATCTTGAGTAAAAAGAACAGGAGTACTTGTGGCACCTTAGAGACTGACACATTTATTTGAGCATAAGCTTTCATGGGCTACAGCCCACTTCATCGGACACATAGATTCATCTTGAGTGGGACTCAGGAGGAGCCAAATTTGCTGTCTGTCAATGTCTTGTGTGCCGAGATAGTAGCACCGTGGAGTCCTTCAGTTGCCAATGCCTTGTTCCCCCAATCACATGTCTTCCTGTGATGTATAGGGATGGGGGTAGTATCCCTTTAAATAGTTTGGGAAGGATCTAGTAGTCCTCCCTGTCTTCTATTGCAGAAGCCACCAGAACCCTGCCAGAGCAACAGTGTACATAAATATACAGGTCTAGCTACATATATACACCTCCACCCAGATATACCGCGACCCGATATAACACAAATTCAGATATAACGCGGTAAAGCAGTGCTCCGGGGAGGCGGGGCTGGACGCTCCGGCGGATCATAATGCGGTTCCACCTACAATGCGGTAAAATTTTTGGCTCCCGAGGACAGTGTTATATCAGAGTAGAGGTGTACTTATAGTTAGCACACAGCCATTTGGAACCCAGTTGGGTCCCTATGATTTCCTCACATTCCTAACATTATGCAGAGAGCAAAGATACAACTCCCCTTCCCATCTTGGCCCAGTCCCCTTCCCACCACACTTTCCACCTGCCCTATCGGCTGCCCAGGCATGCTGTGGGGAGATATGGGGGAGAGAGCAGCACCACGGGAGGGCATAGGGATCTGACTACCACTTCTGATGCAACTTCACTTGCAAGCTTCCCTGTCTTCCTGCCCCTGGTTTGGGGAGAGTAAGGGCTGCTCTGAGTTACTCCCAGCTACAACAGCTGTCAATGGACCACTTCAGCAGCTGAGTCTCAGGAACAAGGGCCTGCAGCTGAGCCTGGGACTAATTAGCTTGGTCTGCAGGCAGAATAATGAAAACAGATGAGCTACAGCGGAGTCACCTGCTTGGCCAACCTGCCTGATTGGCATGCTTTTGAGCCCAGAAGGAGCAGGGGACTGTTGGTTGCTCAGTGCTTATGGTGCAGCTGTGATTGTCCTATCCCCTAGACTGCAGCTATGTGGGGCAGAGGGTTGATGTAGGGCTGGTTCTATGCCCATTTTAAACCATTAGTGTATTCCTGCTAGGCAAAGAGCATGCACAACAGGGCTTTAGGACTGTTTTGTCCCTTTAAAACTGCTCTGTGCCATCATAGCAGACGTAATGGGGCCTAGGATCAGTCTTGGAGATTAAGTTCAGTCATTAAGGTCAGAAATAGTTGACTGTCTCTCTCAACACCACATTAACATTGGAGCTTTCAGGATGCTTCCAAAATCAAAGATGCTGTGTAAGTAGGCCTGCAGGTTAGAGTCTTCTCTCTCAGTGGTTCTCAGCCAGGGGTATGCGTATCCATGGTGGTGTGCAGAGGTTTTCCAGGAGGCACATAAACTCATCTAGATATTTCCCTAGATTTACAACAGGCTACATAAAAAGCACTAGCAAAGTCAGTACAAACTAAAATTTCATACAATTAGTTGTTTATGCTGCTCTATATACTATACACTGAAATGTAAGGACAATATTTATAGTCCAATTGATTTATAATTACATGGTAAAATGAGAAAGTCAGCAATTTTTCAGTAATAGTGTACTGTGACACTTGTATTTTTATATCTGATTTTGAAAGCAAATGGTTTTTAAGTGAGCTGAAACTTGGGGTACGCAAGACAAATCAGACTCCTGAAAGGTGTAAAGTAGTCTGGACCACAGGCACCAACTTTCCAAAGTGCTGGGGGGTGCTTGACCCCCGGCTCTGCCCCAGGCACCACCCCTCACTCCACCTCTTCCCCCAAGGCCCCACCCCATCCTGCCTTTTCCCACCCAGTTTTGCCCCCTCCCCAGAGTGTGCTGTGTCCTTGCTCCTCCCCGTCTCCTGCCCGCCGTGAAACAGTTGATTGCGGCAGGCTGGAGGTACGGGGAGGGAGGGGGAGATGCTGATCCGTGGGGCCTGCCCGCAGGCAGGAGGCACTGGGAGGGTGGGGGGAGCTGATAAGGGGGCTGCATCGACCATTTTTTTTCCCGTGGGTGCTCCAGTCAGTGCCTATGGCTTGGAAAGGTTGAAAGCCACTGCTCTATCTAACCAGATGACAGACACAATAGAGGCAGCAGCAGGGCAAGCTTCCCCGCGTTGCCCTGCCAACATGCATCAGGGACAATTTTTAGGGATGAGGGGCTAGTTTGTTCCCCATACCTATTCGCTTGTGGACTTCTTTGCTGGGCATAGTAATATATATCCCTAAAGAGAGGCTCCACATGTAGGTGCTTAAATAAAAATAGCCCAACTTGCACCTCTCTAAAGTCCTCAATGATCTGTATATGAAAAGGGATATATAAAACACTAAAGGTGAAATCATGGCTCCATTGAAATCAATGGGAACTTTGCCAGTGACTTCAGCTGGGGCAGGTTTTCACCCTAAATAGTAATGTCTAGAATATTTTGTTTCTAATTTGGGATCTCAGGAAGCTTTCCCCCCCCCCAAATAAAATATTTCACTTTATCAGGACAGGACTATTTGCAGTGAATGTCTGAATGAAATAGTGTGATAAGTCACTTTACATTAGTTAATGGAGCTCTGCTGCTTTACACTAGCCGAGGATCTGGCCCTGAATCTCCACTGCCATACCCCTGGTCTAGTCATTCACACCGGTGCAAGATGAGTATAAGCCACTACCAGATCATAATGATTGCATTTCACACCCACTCTGCACTCAATTTACATAGGTATGAATGAGTGCACCAGGGGAGAGGTAGTAGGAAATCAAAACTCCTACTCCTACTCCAAGAGTGTCTTGGTGCCTGGTTCACCACTACTTTACTTCAGTTTTGCACCAGTGCAACTACATAAGTATGAATCAGACACTGGCTTTAACAAGACTGACCACAAGTTATGTGACATTACCACTACCCATGATTTGGGAGGAATCATTACTGAGCACTGATTTTTAGACTTAACTAATAAGACACCAAATCAGGGACATTATGCCAGCAGTGAATCTCACTCTACCATGACCCCTGCCCTTCCCATCCTATAATGGTTAGGAATAGGAGAGTACAACTTTAAATAGTTTGTGAGCCCACTAGCGTTCTAAGTTTTAGAAGCTTCCAGAAACCAATCAGAGCTTCAATATGTATATAGCTAAACCTGTAATAGTTGTGTACACAGTTCATTGGGACCCAACTGTGCCCATGTGGTTTCTTCATATTATTTTTTGGGGGGTAAAGATCTAAAGACACAACACATCCTCTCCTGTCCTACGTATCTTCTCTTCCTCCTGACAGGCCCCTGTCTTCCCTTCCTGCCATGGCATCCCCCTTTTCTTGCCCTAATGTGCCTCTTTTTCTGACAGGCAAAGCTCCAGAGTAGGAGGTAGCAAAGCTGGTGTAGGAACTGATGGAGCTATCTCAACCAGCTTTACACTGCTGGAGAATCCCCCTGCAGAGGGGAATCCTCCTGGGAGCCAGTTTAGGTTCATTTTGCACTGCATAAGCAACATATAGTGAATTTAGTGGGCTGGAGAATCTGAGGATAAGGTAATGGCAAACCAAAAGTTAACCTACATAACTGATTTAGTATGAATAATTACTGTATACTTTGTTCTTGAATTTAGCTTTCTCCACCCGTTATGCAACACCTTTACAGGCAAGAATGAGGTGTAGCTCACAAAAAAGTGTTTCCAGAATAAGAGTACAGTCAGGGTAATGCCAGGGCCACCCGGGGGGCGGGGGAGCAAGTGGGGTAATTTGCCCCGGGCCCTGCAGGGGCCCCGCAAGCCCTGGCCCGGTGGCGGTTCTGGTCTTTGGTGGCATTTCAGTGACTGGGGGCCCTTCAGTGCTGCCGAAGACACGGAGCGACTGAAGGGCCCCCCGCTGCCGAAATGCCGCCGAAGACCCGGACCGCCGCTGGGTGAGTACAAGTGCCGCAGCTCCCCCGCTTTGCCCCAGGGCCCCTGAATCCTCTGGGCGGCCCTGGGTAATGCTGCCTGGGGATTAGTTCATAGTTGGTATGTCTCACCCTGGTATCAACTGATCTTATCAAGTTTAGCTGATCACAATTTCTGCCAAGAGGCCTAGGATACGACTTTAGGGGCTTGAGCCTGTTCCCAAAGAAGTCAGAACTACCACTGACTTGAATGATGAAGTATCCTTAAAGGCTGAGCTTTCGTAGGCTGACTATTGCCTTGTCCTTGTGGCACAGCACAGGGAGGGAGTGTGGCAGTGTACTATCTGTGCCTATTGTATTTGCACTCCTGTGGCCATCTGCATGCTCTCTATCGTCCTTAGTTCCTCTGTTCACATTCTTAATCCTGACTCAGTAAAAGGATTACATTCAAAGAAGGCTGTGCTGTTATGCTCTGAACACAGGACTGGTAGCCATGTGCTCTTGAATTTGATTTCAGGTTGTGATACTAACTTCCTTAGAACCCTTCACTTAACCACTCTTTCCTGATCTATAAAATTGAGTTTGTACTCCTACGCGGACATCTTTCAGCGGTTTTGTGAGATTCATCAGGACCAAATCCTGGTGCATTAAACTCAATGGCAAATCTCCCATGTGCTTTAATGGGAACAGGTTCTGACCATGATTGTTTGTTAAAAGCTATATATGAGTTAAGTAAAACTGTCAAAAACATTTCTGTCCAAAAACAAGTTTTAGAAGACAATTTTTCCATGGGAAATATCCATTTTTTAATATTTTTGGGGAGGATTCTTAAAGGCAAAAAAACCTGAAAACCAAATATGTTGCAGTCTTTGAATGGTTTTAGTTTTCAGATTTTTTATGTAAACCTGAAATTTTTTTTTTAAAAATGGCCAACAATTTTTTTTCTGCAACGTTTTTGTGGGCTGTGTGTGTGAGCATTCCTCAGCCAACTCCAGAATTAATCATTGTTAATATAACTAGTGTGTTTAATTATAATTTCATTATTACAAGCATATTAAATGAGATTTAAGATCTACTGTAAACGTGAAGTGGAATTGAAGTAACACAGTGCCTGTGGCAGTTAGATGTTCCTCCTTGGAGATAATAGAATGTGTGTACATAATTAAATAGCTGCTTAGTATTGTCTGTTGATTCAGGTTTAACGATTGCACAATAGATAGAGATGTATTTATGTGTCCACCACAAAATTGATGACGCTCAATAAGAACAATAACTATTCTGAGGCAGGATCTAAATGTGGCTCTAGCCCAGAGGAATGCAACACACACGCATCACCTGTGGGAGAGAAGATGCAGAGACCTCATACATGATCTCTCCCACTTGCTGAATTGCTGCCCACCCAGGTTATGCCAAAGTCTGAATACTTTACTATATATAGGCATTAGGCCAGGCTATTTATTCCTTCCTGCTCAGGACAGTGGGAGGTGCTGAAACAAAGGCGGCAGAGACAAGACATGTGTGAGTGGAGGCTCTTGAAGCTGAGCAGGTACTAGGAAGAGATGGGTCAGGTCTGGTAGCCACACCCAGCAAGGCAGATAGTGGGTGTGGAAGGCAGGGAGGTGCTGCAGAAACGGTGGCAGATGGTGGAGTGGAGGGAGGAGTGGGGTGCTAAAGTTGGAAGGGGAGAATCAGCGGTGTGAGTGAGGAGGAAGGGGGAAGATGGGGAAGAAAGACGCAGCTGAGAGGAAAGTGTGAATGTGCTAGCAGCTCTCCTTTGTGAGCTGGCAGACTGAGTGCTGGGACAGTCCCTTTACTGGTTGTGGAGAGAGAGGAGTAACTTGCTGCAGTGCATATACTGCTGGAGAAGCACCAGTGGAGGACAGGAGCATCCTGACTAGGGCCATGATACAGTGAGCCCTGCCAATTTATTAGTATTTATTTATTATTATTTATTTATAAAGCTGATCAGAAAATGAGTTTTTTTCATGAAGAATTTCAAAATAAATGAAAATTTGTAATTTAAAAAAATCACTGACTTTTTTTGAGGAAAAAATGAAAAATGTTCGGTTGTTTTCAATTTGTCATTGGAAAATGGGAAACATAGAAAGAAGCAAACATTTTGCATTAACGCTGTCATTTTGACATCATTCATCAAAGGAAGTTTGTGAAGTAAAATTTCCACCATCTCTAATTATTTATTCATATTTAAACTGGCATAACACGTAGATTGAGGAGTCCTGTCAGAGACTCTACAAACATTCAGAAGGAGCAGGCCTTGCCCTGAAGAGGTCTCAACCTAAATAGACAAAGAGACAGACAGGTTAAGTCTACGCTGGGAAAATGACATTTAAGACATTTTAATTAACCTGTTTTAACACATTTTTAATACCTAGGTTGGAATCCTGGCTCCTCTGAAGTCAATGGAAAAACTGCCATGGACTTCTATTGAGGGCCAGGATTTCATCCTTAGTGTAGACAAAAGCATGGAGCTTCTGGTTAACCATAACTAACAATCACACTTTAAGGCACCTCCTACTAGGTGCTAAGTGTATTTCAAAACAAGTTAATTTTAAATGTGTTAGTTAACACACTTTAAAACACCACTCATTTTCCCAGTGTGGACAGGACCAAAGGGTGGGAGAAAAAAAAATTACCTTCATTCCCATTTTATGGATGGGGAAGTAGCTTTCAAGGAGATAAAAGAGGGAGTGTTTGTATCTGGTAGGTATTCCAATACAGATATACAGTATGTGTTTACTAACTGGTCAATATAGTAACTGGTTGAATTTCACTTTTAATCCTATTGAATGAAAAAATTGTTGATGTATTAGACAAAACGCTGAGTGACCCCTAGAAAACAGTGAAAGTTGGAAAAACTGTTTTATTTGCTTGCAATTTACAATCTTTACTTGGCATCTATTTCATTATCTCCTGTTTCCTGAGTGCGAGATAATGTACTCCCTTTTCCTGTTACCCAAGGTAAGTTATTTGCATTTCACAGAACATATCTCTTGCATACCCTTTGGTAATCATGGACAATGTGACATTTTCCACTCATTTTGACCTGACTGCCTTCCTTCCCTTTTCAAATAAAACTTGCATAATTCTCATGTCCTTTGTAAGCAGAAGATACATGTATGGATGGTCCATTGTCCAGTTACAGTATGAATTACACACTGAAGAAGATTGGTATGTGTATTTTGATCCCAATGAGCTTCGTTACCCATTAGTGTGTGTAATTTTAGCGCCCTCATGGCCAAGGTGGAGTCCTTTCTGCAGGCAGCTCTGGCCAAGAGAAGGCATGCACAGGAATACAGCAGGGAATGTCCCTTCCACCCCAGGGGCACCTGTTCCAAACCCACCAGAGTGAACAACACACACACACACACAATGGAAGAGTACAGTGAATATAGGAAAGGGAAATATTTATTTAAAGAGGGATGAATGGAGAAAAATGGGGAGAGATAGAAGGAGAGCAGTAAAACTGGGTTACATTCAATACAAGGCTCCACGGGCCCAGTAGTACCACAGAGGATTGCCAGGTGTCCAGTTTTCGACTGGAACACCCAGTTGAAAACAGACCCCGGTGGCTCCAGTCGACACCACCGACCAGGCTGTTAAAAGTCCATTCGGTGGTGCAGCAGAGGCCCGGGGCTAAGGTGGGCTCCCTACCTGCCTTGGCTCCATGTGGCTCCCAGAAGTGGCCGCCAGATCCCTGTGGCCCCTAGGTTCAGGGAGGCTCCATGTGCTGCCTCTGCCCAAGTGCCGGGTCCGCAGCTCCTATTGGCTGGGAACTGTGACCAATGGGAGCTGTGGGGGTGCGGGCGAGAGGGCAGCGTGCGGCTCCTCAGAGCCTCCCTGGCTGCCCATCCACCTAGGGACTGCAGGGACCTAGCAGCCGCTTCTTGGGAGCCGTGGTAAATGCTGCACCCTCTCCCAAGACCCCAAGCCTCCCGATAGGAAAAGCAAAAGTTCTTCTTGAGATTTTTATATGTGCCATGCCGGTTCTGGTGTGGCTGAGCTGGCACAGCTGGGGTGGCTCGGGCCGACCTGGGGCTCCTCCGGTCATGGGAGGGGGGGAAGTGGAGGGAGGGTTCAGGGCCAGAGGGCTAGCCTCCCCGAAGGGGGGTGGTCCACCCGCCACCCATTCACCTTCAGCTCAAGTGTATCTGCTACTCAGCTTCCCGGGTTCATCAGTAATCTCTGGACTCCAGAGAGATTACTGATGAACCTGGGAGGTTGAGTAACAGATAGCGCCTCCGAGCCGCCCTGGAACCTGCATGATGCATAATAATCAAAAACTTTCTCCAGGAGAAGCCCAGCCCACTCTCAGCCCTCACAAACTGCAAAAACCTGCAAACCAGCGGAGGCGGCTGTGCCAGGGGAAGCTAAGCCTATTATACCCACTGCCTATGTGGAGGTGTGATTCCCAGCTTAAGGAGACATATTCTTGATAGTTCTCATTGAGATAGGGTGATAAAAATAGAGCATAGCCATGGGAGCCTGAGCAGCGGGAGGGGCTAACTGTCCCCAGTATATACCCATCTGAGACCCTAGGCACAGACTCAGGGCAGCTGGTCCGCTCGAACTGCCACAACTACATGCTAGTTTTAGCGACCAAGCTCAATGAGAGCTAGCATGAGTATGTTTCCTCAAGCTGGGAATCTCACCCCCAGCTTGAAGTGTAGACTTACCTCAAAGTGTTTCAACCATTGCAGTACCTGGTTGATCCTGCACATCTCTCATGGTCACAGGAGTTCCTTTTTTGTCATTCTCTTTAGAAACAAACAGGTTGATCTAGTGTTCTCATCTGCTGCATTTTCAAACGCACTGAAAGTTCCATAGGCATTTGGTATGCTAGGAAATACAGTAAAGAGACAAGGTGGGCAAGGTAATATCTTTAATTGGACCAACTTCTGTCTGTTGGTATCTCTGTCACCAACAGAAGTTAGTCCAATAAAAGATATTATCTCGCCCACCTTGTCTCTCTAACGTCCTGGGACTGATGTGGCTCCAACTACACTGCACATAGGAAATACAACACACACTTACAGCTGGCTGGGAAAGAGGGACCCATTTAATTACCAGGGATGGCATCAACCATACAGGATGAGAAACTGGTATAAAACCACCATATTGGTTATTTAAAAAATTTCTGCAGGCCCAGAACTATTAAGGGTCAACTTTTATGAAAGTTCACTACATGCGTCTGACGAAGTGGGTATTCACCCAGGAAAGCTTATGCTCCAATACGTCTGTTAGTCTATACGGTGTCACAGGACTCTTTGTCGCTTTTTACAGGTCCAGACTAACACGGCTACCCCTCTGATACAATTTATAAATAATTTTTAAAGAGTTAATAAATGATTGGATGATGTTTTATTAAATGGTTAATGAGTTGTTAGAGTCCAACAGGTCAATAGGTTAATTAAAACCATAGTTTATAATACTCTATAACACCTTCAAGTGGTATGCTTCTAATCCTGTATAACATGTGTAGTACTCCTATCAGTAACATGTTTAGAACATCTATTAATCACTTATTAACCCTTCATAAACCTTTATAAGTGGAACTTCATATAAGTTCCTGTTCCTACCCTATTAAGCCCACAAAAACCTTTGCTTCCTGTTTACTTTCAGGGAAAGAGAGCAGAGAGATTCATCTGAACCTAAACTTTCACTCTTCTGGTTTGCCCACTCGCATGTCCCACATACCCTCTGATGCCAATTAATGTAAATGATTCTGCCCCACAGTTTGAACTCCTTGATGAAGAAACCATCTCTTAGATTTGAGAGGGGAGAGAATATAGAAAGTCACCTAAAATCCTGACTTTCCTTGAAGCAAAATACTAGATTAATCATTTTATTTCACTCTACAGGTGCAGCGATTCTGAAAACCCCTCTGTCTAGTAAAATATCTGTTAATGGGGTTTGGGGGTTAGAAATGACAAATTATCCTGTATTGTGATCGTACATTGTGGCGGTTTCCCTGCACTGTCCTGCCAATGCATGTGTATTCTGCAATACTTCAATCATGGGCCCCATCTGGGAAGAGAGTAATAGCCTGATTTTGACAGCAAGGTATTCCAGCATTTCATTTCATTTCCAGTAAAAATAAGCCGGCTGAGTGCAACAATAGGATTTTGAGTCCAGAATGGAAGAACTGCTCTTGACCCTTTTAAACCTTGTAGGCATGGATCTTTGGCTAGAGCACTATTGTACAGAATGGTATTGTACAGCTACTGCAGAAGTACAATTGAGAACTGAACTCTATTGTGAGGAAAAAAATTGGCTTGATTTCCAGGACATAAGATATTTATTTTTCATTCTTATTTTACCTGGTAAAATATGATATGTTCTAAACAAAAATGAAAGAAAGAGCGAGAGAAAAAAGGACCAGTAAAGAGAAGTAACTTAAAGGAAGTGGGTTAGATTCTTCCATTTTGTAAGGAGAATAAAAAAGCAATGAAAAACAACCTTCTAAAATCAGAGAACACTAATTGCATCCTATCCTCCCATCAAAGGAAGAAATGGAGTGCACCTGCGCTCTACGCTTCTTATGGAGTAATTTTTGGAGTGTATTTTTCATCTGAAGTATCATTTGCATGAAAAGGAATATTCTGGCTCTCTGTATTTTTCGAGTCCATATTGTTGGATGTTCTATATAAGGTTCCATGGCCTAAATTTTTGGAAGTGACTAGGGATTTTGAGTGCTTCCATTTTTTGTGTGTCCAACTTGAGTCACCTTACAAGGCACCCAAAATCATGAATCATTTCCCCAAATGTAGGCAACTAGTGTATTTATTGTATTTTTCTTCAGTGCTCTCCTTCCTTTCCTGTGTGGATGACCTTGGAGGGTAAACATTTAAAGAACTGTAAAGCTGCCAAGCATCAAACATTTACAACAAAGGAGTCTAAGGTGTGGCTCTGATGATTCTGTAGTTTTCTCATCTGAATGTCATTTTAGGGTATGTCTACACTGCAATTAAAAACCTGTGGCTGGCAATGCTTTTTGTGCCTCGGTCTTCACAGACAAGGTCAGCTCCCAGACTGCTGAACTGGGCAGCACAGTATGGGGAGGAGATGAGCAACCCTCAGTGGTGAATGAACAGGTTAAGGACTATTTAGAAAAGATGGATGTGCACAAATCCATGGGGCCAGATGTAATGCATGCAAGGTGCTGAGGGAGTGGGCTGATGTGATTGCAGAGCCATTGGCCATAATCTTTGAAAACTTGAGGTGATTGGGGAGGGTCCTGGATAATTGGAAACAGGCAAATATAGTGCCCATCTTTAAAAAATGGAAGAAGGAGAATCCGGGGAACTAAAGCTCAGTCAGCCTCACCTCAGTCCCTGGAAAAATCCTGGAGCAGGTCCTTAAGGAATCCATTTTGAAGCACTTGGAGGGGAGGAAGTTGATCAGGAAAAGTCAAAATGGATTTACCAAGGGCAAGTCATGCCTGACAAACCTGATTGCCTTCTATGATGAGATAACTGGCTCTGTGGATATGGGGAAAGCGGTGGATGTGATATACTTTGACTTTAGCAAAGCTTTTGATAGTCTCCCACGGTATTCTTGCCAGCAAGTTAAAAAAGTATGGCTTGGATGAATGGACTATAAAATGGATAGAAAGCTGTCTAGATCATTGGGCTCAACGGGTAGTGATCAACGGCTCAATGTCTAGTTGGCAGCCAATATCAAGTGGAGCGCCCCAGGGGCCAGTGCAGGGACTAGTTTTGTTCAATATCTTCATGATCTGGATGATGGGATGGATTGCACTCTCAGCAAATTCACAGATGACACTAAGCTGGGGGAAGAGGTAAATATGCTGGAGGATAGGGATAGGGTCCAGAGTGACCTAGACAAATTGGAGGATTGGGCTAAAAGAAATATGATGAGGTTCAACAAGGACAAGTGCAGAGTCCTGCACTTAGGATGGAAGAATCCCATGCACTGCTACAGGCTGGGGACCAACTGACTAAGCAGCAGAAAAGGACCTGGGGATTACAGTGGACGAGAAGCTCGATATGAGTCGGCAGTGTGCCCTTGTTGCCAAGAAGGTTAACAGCATATTGGGCTACATTAGTAGGAGCATTGCCAGGAAATTGAGGAAAGTGATTATTTGCCCTCTATTCGGCACTGGTGAGGCCACATTTGGAGTATTGCATCCAATTTTGGGCCCCCCACTACAGAAAGGAGGTGGACAAATTGGAGAGAGTCCAGTGGAGGGCAACAAAAATGATTAGGGGCTGGGGCACATGACTTATGAGGAGAGGCTCAGGGATCTGGGATTATTTAGTCCGCAGAAGAGAAGAGTGAGGGGGGATTTGATTGCATCCTTCAACTACCTGAAAGGGGGGGGGGGTTCTAAAGAGGATGGAGCTAGGCTGTTCTCAGTGGTGGCAGATGAACAAGGAGCAATGGTCTCAAGTTGCAGTGGCGGGGGGTCTAGGTTGGATATTAGAAAAAACTCTTTTACTAGGAGGGTGGCAAAGCACTGGAATGGGTTACCTAGGCTGGTGGTGGTATCTTCATTTGTAGAGGTTTTTAAGACCTGGCTTGACAAAGCCCTGGCTGGGATGATTTAGTTGGGTTGGTCCTGCTTTGAGCAGTGGATTGGACTAGATGACCTCCTAGATCTCTTCCAACCCTAATCTTCTATGATTCTATGAGTCTATGTGCCAGCTGACTTGGCCTCACAGGGCTCTGGCTAAGGAGCTGTTTAATTGTGATGTAGATGTTTGGGCTAGGGTTGCAGCTTGGACTCTGGGACCCTGCCATAGTCATGAAGTCTGCAGCCTAAGCCCAAACATTTACACCACAATTAAACAGTTCCTTAGCCTGAGTCACTGGCATGGGCCCGCTGAGGATGTCTAATTGCAGTGTAGACATACCCTTGGTGTAGTTTCTTTAATACTGTCTTAGGCTGTGTCTCCACTTAAAACACAACAGTGGCACAGTTGCAGTGATGCATTTGCTGTAGCGCTTTAGTGTAAACACTTGCCGCAGTGATGGGAGGGGTTCTCCTGTTGCTGTAATAAATCCATCACCCCAAGAGGTGGTAACTAGGTTGATGGAAGAATTCTTCTGTTGATCTACTGCTGCCTAAACGCCATGTCTACAGTGCTCACCTTACAGCAGCACAGCTCTTACCACTGCAGCTGCCCTACTGTGAGGTTTCCTAAGTAGCTGCTCCATGCTGACGGAAGAGAGCTCTCACTGGCATAATTAAACCACCCCCAACAAGTGGCGGTAGCTATGCTGGCGGGAGAGCATCTCCCACTAACATGGTGCTGTCCACACCGGCGCTTTTGTCAATGAAATTTATGTTGGTCGGGGTGCGGTGTTGTTTTTTCACACCCCTGACCAGCAAAAGTGCTAGTGTAGGCAAAGCCTATAAGATTTTAAGGTAACCTAACTACATCACTCAGTGGTGTGGATTTTTCACACCCATGAGCAAGGAAGCTGATCGATATAATTTTCTAGTGTAGACCAGCCCTAATACTGGGAATGGGGATATTGGTTAAGAGGCTGGTAATTCTCAGAATTATCTTGTGCATTTTAAAGTTTCATGGTTTCCTCCTTTTTTTTTCGGATTTGTCAACAGAGATAGCAACACTTACTTCTTATATCCATTTCAACTGTGGATAGTGGGACTAATTATGTGCGCGCACTCTCTCTCTGTCTGGTAGATTAAAGTATTCTTATGTGGTATGCAAGTCCTGAACTCATTCCAGATACACCATAGTTCCATAACCTCTGTATAAGAGGAAATTAAATGGCTCATCCATTTTAGGACCCAATGCTTAAATCCTTTGCATTCCTGATTCCCGCTGACTTCTGTAAAAGCCCTGGATGCACATGAACTGCAGAATCAGGTGCTTAGTTACAAAACAAACATTTTTTTGGCATTCAAGTGCTGAGCTTCCATATGCCTCATGGAAGTCAAAGTGAATGAAAGATCCTCAACACTTGTAAATCAGGCTGTAATATGCCCCTTAATTTAACATTCAGGGTCTGTAGGACTAGCTGATGTGTCCCCACAGGGAGATCTGAGAGGGATTCTGCTTCAGGAAACACAACCCTGCCTTCTTGTTCTGCAGCATGTAGGGAGTGTGCAGGCTACACCACTCCTTTGGATGAGCTGGCTGTTCTCTTTGTGCCCCATTAGTTATGGGGGCCTATTGCGGTGGGGGCAGAGGCACAGCTTCACCTTCTACCTGCCCCTTTGAGGTGGACTGTACCCTCAGGAGTGAAATTGTAGCAATTTAAGTCAATGGTAAAATACTCCTTGGCTTTAATGAGGCCGGGATTTCACCCCAGGAGTGCATGTCCCACTCTGTGTTGTCCCAAATATAGGGAGCGTGGTGGTCTTTGGCCCTTGTGTAAGGAGCACAGTGGCGGGGGAAGCGGAAGGCTTGTTGTACCCTCCATGCTGTTGCACATCCGTTGGAGGGCAAGTTAAAATCTGTCCCTAAGCAAACTTCCTTTGATCCCGATGGGACCCTGTATGAAGACACAAGATCAGGCACTCCTCCACATTCTTCAGTAGTTAGCTATGAGCTAACTTGACAAATAGAAAAAACTATCAAAATGCAATGTGAATATTACATGAATTCTTCCTGACATTAACCATCCTGGGAAACTCATAACAATTCCATTTGTTCAGGGGTTCCTGTCACACAGGCTAAAAACCCAAAGCCACTCAAACCAACACAAAAACAAGTTAGGAGAGTCATTTTCTAAACATTGAGCAGAGAATTAGATTCATGCATCTCAATGAAGTTAAAGGGGTCAAGTGGCTAAATTCCCATCCACCACTTTGAAAGTTTACCATTGAGACTTTTAATTAACCAAGAACATAGAAGGGAATTTCAAGTTATCTGCCATTAGGCCCTTCATACCTACAAATAAATATTGAAGCACATTTAGGGCCCAGTCCTGTTCACCCTATCCATGGGAATAACCCAGTTGATTTCAGTGGACTCGTGTATCTGAGGAAAAATGACCTTGTGGTTAAGGCATTGGACTAGGACTCAAAAGATTTATGTTCAAATTGTGGCTCTGTTGGGTTCTTTCTGTGTGACCATGGGCAAGTCATTTAACCTTGTGCCTCAGTTCTCTATCTACAAAATAGGGATAGTTTACTTATGTGCTTAGACTGTAAACATTTCAGAGCAGAGACACTGTCTCTGTGTGTGAACACATGGTGGGGACTATCGGGCCCTGTCACCCACAAGTTAAGAAAGCTTCTGCATCTTCTCAGGGACATAGCTGGGTGAGGAGGGACAAAGAAGGGCTCCCTCCTCAGTGCTAGCCCAGATCCCAGGGTCGGGTCAGGGCTTTGCCTTCAGCTCTGCAACCTGAGCACTTGCCTTTGTTTAAAGGTGCAGATGGCCAAATTCTGAGGTTTTTGTTATCCTTAATTAACACTTTGGAGACTGACGCTGAGCTTACGGCACAGGCCAGCCTCCTCTGAGCAGGCAGCTGCAACTTGTGGACCAAGGCAGGGAGCCCCTGCAGCACCATGTTTGGGCCACAAGGGGTGCTACAGAGCAGCTCCATCCGTGACAATACAGTACCTGACAGAATGGGGCCCTAATCTTAGCAGAGGCCTTTACTATGAATAATGATTGTGCGATGGAAGCGGGATTCAGCTCACGGTATGTAGGATCATGCACTGTTTTGAGTTCCTGTAAGAGCAAGAGGGCCTGTCCTGCAGCCTTTACTCACATGAGTAGACCCTTGCAACAGCAGTAAAGTTGCAGATAAGTCTCCATAGAGACTAGTTACAGTTACTCAGGTAAAGCAATTGCATACGTCTTGTTAGACATTTTTATAAAAAGGCCTCTCCCGTCCCAGCCATGCTGAAGCTCTGTGCCCCATTCTCAGTGGCTGAGCGAGTCCAACCCCAGATGGGTTGCTGAAAATGAAAATGATTCCAAAGTCTGTTGAGTTTCCCAGTGTAGATGGACCATGACCTCTCTTTCACCTTTAGCACCTCGGGCAATGCCCCTGGGATGTCCCACTGAACCGAATTGCTGGAAGGAAGGTTGAGTGGAGGAACCGATTACCCAGGCATAGGCAGGGGAAACTGAAAGGACACAGGAGTTTGAACAAATGACAAGCAGGTAACTGGGTGCCACTTCTGGCTATGGTGAAATCCTGTTAGCTACCAATCATTAACAATGTTCTATGACTCAGACATTCGTCTGTAAAACAGCTGGGGCCTTAAATATTGCAATATAGTTGATGGTCTTCTGCAGGGTGCTGAACACCATCAGCTCCCAGTGAGAGTTATGGATCAGAGTCTTACAGAATTGAGCCCTGGCTTACCAGCAATTAAGGTTAGTGGGTTTCTTTGAGAGTTCAAGCAAAATCAAGAGCAGTTAACCTAGTTGCAGGGTCATTAATTACTGTAAGAACCTACTTTCAAAGCTTTATTACTGTTACAAACTGTAATAGCAATATTACATAATCATAATAACAATAGTACATCTCTAAATGGATGCAGACTGCCTCCTTTGACAGAAGTGGTGGAAGATGGATCACTGAATGGTCATGAAATGTATATTTTCCCTAATCAGAATGGAGAGTTTTATTACCCTTATAATTACTTGTTTAGCAGTCACTTATTAGATATCTTTAAAGATCTGTGAGTAATAAAATGAGCTTGTTTATTAAATAACATTTTAATTAGGAATCATTTTTAACATGTGCCATGTTCTTAATGCTTTCTCTTATGCAATTATTTAGATGAATGCTTGTATCACTGATAACTCCATTCTCACCATCAGCCAAAGTAGCTATGCTGAAGTTCCCCACTAGACAGCTGGTTTCAAATGACAGATTCCAGACCTATTATTAACATGTAGCCTTGCCAGGATTTTAACTAGTAGCATCTCCATTTATTTCAGTACATTGCATTTACAACACTAATACTCTGAGCGCCCTACTGATTTTATAATCCCTCTGAGTCCAGATATACCAGGTAAAACTCCCATTGACTTCAGTGGGAATAAAGCCTGTCAAAATTTTCTGAAATTTTGATATTTTTCAACACTTTGAGGTGAAATTTCAAATTTTCTCTCTCTCACACTGACTCACATTGTTTACAACAAAATTACCTTGAAATGATTTGTGTTACTCAACCAGCTAAAAGCTGGTCAAACTATTTTGAACTTTGATGAAAAAATTACTTGAATAATAAATAAGCTTCTTCAGAGTTCTTCCCTGCATGCAATTGACTGTGGGCAATGGATAATGGATGCAGAAGGCCTAGTACACCATTCGAACCCCATTTAAACCTTGGGGTAAGGGTTTATGTAGGTTATAAGTGAAGCATAGGGGCTTGTGTGGGTATTCTGCACTGAGGTGAATGTTACCCAATATGTGTCCTGCTCTACCAAGGGGGGAAGACGAGGGGAAGTGTTAGCAAAAAATCCACAGCTGCACTACAGAATCTCTGCTTTGGAAATGATTATAGATATGATGGGTCAGATCCCCAGCTGGTGTAAATCAGAGTAGCTCCTTTGACTTCAGTGGAGACATGCTCATTCACACTAGATGAGAATCTGGCTCTTATCAGCTATAGATTTAATATTGTCTGCAAATTGCAGCATAAAAATACACTTATTTCTCCTTTGCTGCTAAAATTCTAGGTCTGCTGCTTGTAAAGATTCAGTTCCCATGTCATGTATAACCTGTTAATTGTTTGTCCCCAGACAGAAACTTCTCTCCTAAACAGCAATATTTCCTCATATTCAAAGAGGAGGAATAATTAGCAGATTAGCGATACAAGGCAAGGTGTTACAAACAAATAAGCCAAGCAAAGATAAAATGCTTTTATAAAGGCTGTTTACTGATACCCAGACCCTGATTCCTGTTGCATATTTGACTCCTGATTTCCAGTTGCTTGACTTGTGCATGCATTGCTGGCTCCTGGGACTAAATTGTGTAACTTCATTGACTTCAGTCTTTCATGATTTAGGGCTAGACCCAATGAAAGTTTTGCCATTGACTTCAATGGGAGTAAAATCAAGCCCTTAATGGAGTTACCCCAGGGTTGAATATAGCCACCATCTCCTGACTAGAGCTGGATGAGTATTAGAAAAATTTTCCGGCATATGTTTGTTAAAATTTGTGAACAAATTTACTTTGACTCTTTGTGCCCCTTTTTGGTTTTGCTTTCCATGACCATTCTGGCAGACAGGTTTACTGGCAGGCATGTTTGAGGAAACAGCACACCTTAAGAAAATATAGGACAGTAATCCTTTAAAATTAACTTCAACGTCATAATTGTGAATATGTGGGAGAGAATAAGAATACTGTCGCAAGGGGCTTGAAGAGTCTGCTCTCAGTTAGAAGGCATAATTGAGGAGTAACGCCTTTGAAGCTGATGAATTTACACTGTTCTAGAACAAGTGTAAGTGAGATCAGAACCTGGTCCCGTGTGTGTAAACTTTTTGGGCCCAATTTACTGTAGCCTTGCACTTCATGTTGTCATTTACCTTGGTGCAAAATGGGATTTAAAACACTAACAAAACTAGGCTTCCCTATTCACTTACACTGGTTGTAGTACTTTATACTCTCTTAGCAAAAGTGCAAATGTTGACACAAGGCAAGTGTAAGATTTTAGATTGGCCCTGCCTCAAAGAGCTCACAATCATTTACTGTACATTGGTACCAGTGCCTGGTAAAATGGGTTCCCAACCTGGTTGACCTCTAAGCACTACCACAATATGAATGTATAATAATAATAAATGTGCAGTAGAGTGAAGAATCAATTTCTCTAAATTGCTAACTCTATCCTTGCCTTCAGAGGCTCAACTTATGATAAAGCGCATAGTAAACGGCAGAGTTTGTCCCTGAGTTCTCTCCATAAAGCTGCTCCTGCCTCTCACCCAAACTGCACTGACTAGCACCACCTCTGTATTAGGGCCTGATTGCAGCAGCATGACTGTACTCTTCCTGTTTAAAGAAACATTAGAATCAGGTTCATAATTATTAATCATTTCTGAACAATGTAATCACTGAACCCTTATTCAAATCTTCTATTATTACCATTATACAATAACCTTTTAGACAGGAGATCAGGAGCCAGATCCTGGTCCCTGCTTTGGCCTCTTTTTGTGGCTCCTGTGACACAAAAGGGCCAGAAAGCTACTCTCAGTCAGAGGTTTCCCGGAATATCCCCTGTTATATGCCATTCACTCTAAGCTCGCCCCCCCCACTCCACCCCATCCCATAGCAGAGGGAGCTGTGTCAGAGGGATTCCTGGGAGTGGAGGCATGATCAGGGTACAGTATCTTTCTGGTGGCTCCTTGGGAACTGATACCAGCTAGTGTAAATTAGAGCAACCTGAGGCTGCTCTAATTTACTTAGGGGCTAAACTAGCCACTGGCAACCTTGGCACAGGGGAACACAAAGGTGGTGCCCTCCACAGTTGGACTGAGGTTTAGACCCCCATATAGCTAAGCTACTTCTTCCTTTCTTAAAAAAAAAAAGCCTTCTGTTCTTAAGATTGTCTTATCAGGACAACCTTAAAAGTTACCAAAGTGTTTGGAAATGTTCTTCAGATAAGATAAGTTTCCCTTATAGAAAAAATGAGGAACATTGGTGCTCTCAGGATTAATAGAAACTTTCTACTTGATCAGAAAGCCTGAGAAGCTGCTACCATGTCTTGCTTTTCTGCTATCAAGGACAGAGGCAAACAATGCTTGTCAAACTTGACTCTTTTGAAAAGACACTAGCTCTTTCTCTGGTGATGCCCCTCAGTTTCCATTGCACTGGCTTGTCCTATTTTAAATTTCTAATGGGGAAAAAAAGAATTCTAAAGCTGGTAATCATGCGCCTTCCTTGTATAAAAACACATCTTGTTTTTTATCATCAGTAACCTGTACTACATAAGAGCTCTGACACATACGTTTCTGGATAGATTAGGAATTGCCTGCTGCATTTACATAACATTAAAATCACTGTCTAGATACACAAAATAAAATGAATACCTTCCTGATTCCCCAGCATGGGCTTGCATAAAAACGATTTTACTTTGCTTCCATTTTTTTTAAACACACCAGTCCTTTTTTTTTATTTCTTTAGTGGATTGGAGGGGACAGGTTTGATAGTGGAGTGAGGGGGCACCCAGGCAATCTATTTTCCTGGCAGCCTTTGGACAGCAGGCTTTCAGCATTTTAAAAAAAAATGTTATGAAAAAGTGTGTGTGGACTGTGTAACAGCCCAGCCCTCTCTGACTCCCCATCATTCCTTGCAGCTGCAGGAAGCCACCCGCCCGTCTTTCCAAACCACAGGCTCGTGTGGGTTATGATATGATTTCCTCTGTCTTGTATTTTTTCGAAAAAAGAAACTCAAAAAAACTCTGCACACCCGGTTAATCAAGACAGTCCTGGCCCCTCTCATCCTCCCTTTTGAAGTGATTCTTGCAAAACTGGGAAAAGCAGTTGGAGGATATTTGTCTCTGTCATGATGGCCCATTCTCAATCTCAATATAAATAGTCTATTGTAATCGTTCTCTACTCTGCCCCAAAATGGGGTTATTTTATATTGCGTGATTTGCTTTGCTTTTGCTTTGTTTATTTGGGTTATGTCCCTTCTCTCATTACTAAATAGCATTCCCCTATAATCAAAGAAATAAAATGGAAGACCTATAATCTGTCTGTCATTTGTACTAATGTAAAATCTTTATCAATGGACACTGATGAGCTAGTCAGTTGCCTATTGCGAGATGGAATTGCAGAATCAAGACTGCCTTTTTCTTTTATCATCACTGCTTTCTAGCTAAGATATTTATGCCAATCTCAGTATATGTAGACATGTTTTAAATAACAGAATTTTTCCTATGAAAAGTCACACTAGCAATGAGTTTGGAAGTGTATCCATATTCAGATTACTTTAGATTTAAGGTACCACATTATTGTCCAAGCAGACTTCCACATGCAGATTTGCTGAAGTCACATTGTCTTCTGACTGTAACATTGCCAGGCATTTATGAAAAGACTATTTCAGACTTGATGTTAAATTGGCTAAATAAGAGAAAGTAGTAATCTGGTTTCCTAAATATTAAGAGCCATAGGTGAATGGCAAAACGCATGTTGAGTTCAGTGGGGCCAGGATTTTACCCCTAATGTTCAAAATGGGCTCCAAAAATGTCTTAGCTAGGCACAAATATGTCTGCAAAACATGCGGTAGACTAAACCAGTTGTTGAATGTGCAAATACATTTGTTTGCCCATGCAATTACCTAGTTTCACATGCAACAGCATATTTTGTGTCTGTAAGTATCTGTGCTTGTATACCTCCATTTTATATTCACACATGAGGCATCTGTTTTGAAAATGTGGCTTTATAGTTTCTCATCCACAGAGAACAGTGAAGAATTAATAAAAAATCCAGGTCACATTTTGTATTAAGGTTCCATTTATAAATGGTTTATAAAGGGTTAATAAATGATTAAGAGCTGTTATATGCACATTACAGATATGAGTATTGTGTGTTGTATAACTATCTATAAACATCAGTTTAAGGTGATAAGAGTGATACAAGTTTAAGGTGATACAAGTGACTATTCATTAACCCCTTTTAGACTATTTGTAAATGTGTGGCTAAAGTTAGATATCAGTTTTCACACTTTTTTGTCACAAAACAATAAAAGTAAAACAATGTCTATATTATGCATAATTTTCCCTGTTAGTCATCAAAAAGAATGAGATGTTAACGGCACTAAATATTGAGCATGTTGTGGACATACACACATTCTTCAGGGGAGATTGTGAGCTACTGAGAAAGGCCACAAAATGTAGATCCCCATTATTTTTACTTAGGGCCTAATCCTGCTCACTTGACTCACGTAAGAGGTCTCATCAGGCCAAATTCTGTGCTGATTTACACCTTGTGCTACCATGGTGGGCCAGATTGGGGCTTTACAAAAAGCTGTATCTATGGGATGACCCATTGCTGCACTACCCAGAGAGCTGCACAAAGATGCACTATTGTCCCTTTCCTTTCCCCCTTACTCCAGAGGGCTAGTAATTTGCTACTGGCATAAGCCCCTCCTCCTGCAGTTACTCAACTGCACTGGCCAGTCTTGGGTCCATCCACTCCCTGCCCACTTGTTCAAAGGGAGTATTCACTTATTCCTGTACACCCAGAGCAAAATCTGGATAGCCCGCACAGCGCATGAAGGTTGGGGGTGAGTTTAATCTTCCTTACATCTACGGGTGGCTACGCTGTTCAAGGAACAATCAAGCACGCTGACTTGAATGAGATTGCAAAGGGTTTATGGGAAGCAGTGTGGTCTTGGGCACTGGATTTAGTGTCAGGAGACCTACATTTTGTTACCAACTCATTCGCTGACCTGCTGTGTGATCTCAGGGAAGTTATTTTGCGTGGGATTTTCAAAACCGCCAAAGTGGTGCACAAGTCTCATTGGCTTTCAATGGAACTTATACACCTAAGTGACTTAGATGGCTTTGAATACCCCACCCTTCATCACTCTTTGTGCCTTATTTCTCTCCTTTGTTAAAGCACTTTGAACTCTATTTACTATTAAAGCAAGCAAGATTTGGCACTTCATGATTAATTGAAAATTTTATTAAAAGTATATCAATAAAATCAGTGGCGACCCACAAATATAAGCATAGCAGTCTAAATGTTGAAGGTGAACTAAAACACTTTTTATCTGCCAGATCTTGAGATCCAAGATCTGTGTTTCCTCTGCAAAAGCTGATGATATGACAAATTCCTGAACACTGCAGACAGCTTCTGATACTGCTTTAGGTATAATGAAGTAACAGGGGAAAGCAAGAACTCTAAATTCAGGTTTCGGAGGGTAAGTAAAGGATGGACTACTTTTCAAGTATTTACTTGGAAAAGTATTTACTTATAATATATACTTCTACATGGACCCCTTCCTGCTTTCCTCATGCATGCTAAATTGCCCATGTGTCTTGTGTGTTTCATGATTTGGGACCTTAAACAGCATTTTGTAATTTAAAAAAAAAATCATTTCAGGTCACTTTCTGGAACTTCTGAATGTCAACCTGTTGAACTGATTTCTTTTTTCTAATTCTCCATGAAAAATCAGGATAAAGGCCATTACCAGAAACTCTTCCTTGTTTACAAATATTTAAGTAACTTTAATAACTGTATTCCCTTATAAAGTGTCTGTGACCTATCGTATGTTAAATTTTGAGAGCTAATGGACCAGATCCTCAACTGGTGCGAAGGAGCTACTTTGATTTATACCAACTTAGGGTCTGGCCCAATTTACGTAAATTGAGCTTTTTTCCCTGTGGGTAGTAGCTATCATACAGGATTTTATCATGTATGCATAAAGTGTGGAGTTTCATTTTATAAGATGTAACCTATATCAAGAATTGTTTAGTACTGACAACCGACAGCAGCACGACAGTGGAATAACAAAAAATAAACCATATTTGGAACATATATAAGTTTACTTGAAAGGAGGAGCAGAGCCATAGCTGCTGTAAATTGTCATAGCATTGGCTCTAATGGAGCTATGACAATTTACACCAGCTGTGAATCTGTCCCGGTAATTCCGAGGTGTGTGCTAGCCATAGGTGCTAGGTTCCTGATCTTACTCTCATATCAGTCAATGGGAATTGCATCACTGACTCTGGTGGGTGCAGGATCAGGCCCTATACTTAACAATCAGTTAACTGTATTTTAGTGGTGGTTATTTTTTCATTCCTTTTATCTGTAGTGTGTGGGTGCAAGGGTGGGTGGGTGCATGTTTCATGTTCATTTCATAATATATACTTATAGAATGCACCATTGATCCAATAACCTGCACCCTTCAAAATGATAAAGAAGCAGTATTATTAATTACAAATGCTAATGTGCATTATATTTGACCTTTCTTAAGGAGTTTCTTTACCTCCCTATTACAGGCCTAGAGAGAACCTTCATGGACAATTAGCTCTTTGACTGCAGTAAAAATGCATCCACCATTACTTACTGACCTAACTGCTGGAGGGCTAGTTCCTCAAAGAATTGTTGTGAAGGTATAAGCACATATCCTCCACTATATAAAGGAAATGAGTGACTACCCCCTTTATACTGCTATTAAGAGGTCCGGTGCAATTTTCTTGAACTCAGTGGAAGCCTTTTCATTGAGTTTAATGACAATTGGATCAGGCCTATAAAAATTGCTTAATGTCTTTATTTTTTAAAAGAACAAATGAAACACCTGTGTATAAAATCCAGGCAGGTAAGGGTCACTTGGAGTCAGGACATTAGCTCCAAAGTAAGCTTGTGTTAAACAAGAGTTCAGATGCAGAGCATGGAGATGTACAATGCACAAAGCATCTTCCTTGACTTCTTTACCAATGCATATTTGTTTAAACACAAGAAGAGAATCCCAAGAAATTAAAGATCAAACAAATATGCTTCCTCAGGATCATCTTCAGATCCTGGGAGGGGGAACTGAAATTCCAGTCTCTTCCCGGGAATATCTTTATGATGCTGGGCTGGGAATGGGGCCATTGGCATTAGCCTGACTGCAACTGCATAAAATCTCTTGCCCCATGACTTCAATGGGCAGGAGGACATAATTTGACCATTGTACTTTATATGCATATTGGATCCTACTTTTAAAAAACAATCTAGAAAAACATCACAAGGTAAGTTGAATTTGTTTTTGCTTTAAAAATCGGGATAAGGCCTTCCATATGGATCCTGTAATTAGCCCAATAAGAACTTGTAGAACAGAAGAATTCTTTTTAAAAAGTTATTCTTTAGAAGAGGCAATCAGTAGGTAGAGATTTGAATACAATATATCTGGCTACGTGAGTTGGGTGAATGTAATTGTTCTCTGATTAGCTAATGTAAATAACTATTTATTGTTTTGGCTCAGCAGATGTGATTGATAGTATTCACTAACCCTTGGCAACAGCCAATGAGGAGACAGTTACAAGTTCACCCTGGTTTTTTAACATGTCTCCAGAATTATTGGCATCTGAGAAGGTAAACAATAGAGAATATTCTGACTTATCATGTCACTGCTTTCAGCCAGTTATGAGTAAAGCTACCGATTTTGTCAGGGATATTTTTAGTAAAAATCAGAGACAAGTAACAGGCAATAAACAAAAAATTATAGAAGCCGTGACCTGTCCCTGACTTTTACTAAAACATTCCTGACAAAATGAGGAGGGAGCAGCTGGGGAGCTGGTGGCGGGGACAAGGGCACAGCTGCAGGAGGGTTGCCCGCAGAGGAGCTGTAGGGGTTCCCCGCTGCTGGCTTCAGCAGACGTTACTGAGCATGCTCATTTCATGTGAGCGTGCTCAATACACCCTAAGTAGCAAATTAAGTCAGATAGCAGTTTTTCACACTGCACCCAGGCTGGTCAGCTGCAGAGGCCCCCAATTCATGGAGATCGCTGGAAGTCACGGGTTCCATGGCTTCCGTGACCTCCGTGACATAATCATAGCCTTAGTTATGAGCCAAGATTTGCTTATATGTAACAAGAAGCAGATATTGACTTCTACGTTGGGTGAAGAGACAGATGTATTGATATGAAAGGTAAATAGTTGGCACCTTGATCAATATTTACCTTGAAGGACAAAACATATTGATAGTCACTTCAGAGTCAATATATGTACTATTGCACACATTCATTGCTACAGTCAGTCAGGCCACTGGGCTAGATTTCCATCCAACTATAAAAATAAAACAACGGCATCAGGATTTTTTTTCCTCTTTGAAATGAGCTTCCTAAGAGGACAAGGCAATTAGGGGACCAGAAAAAGAATTATTGTTCTCCTTTGGGATAGTATTTTTCACTGAACGCAGCTGAGACCTGTCAGGATGCACTGATTTCAATATGCAATATAGGCAGTTAACATTCCTCCAGACCTCAGCATTATTGGCTTGTGTAAAGTTGAAACTAGAAGCTCAGTGGCTCATCTTGTGGCTGTCTTTATCCAGCAATGGGGTAGGAATTTCTTCTTGTATTGACACAGAATTAACCATAAATTATATAAAGATAAACTAATTATAGAGTAATAGGGCAGTTGTGGTACCCATTTATTTTCATTTATCCTCTGTCCTATAATAGCTGTAACACTGTGTTAATAATTTTTCCCTCTTCTTTATGGCTAATTTCCTTCTAATAACACTCATCTCCATCTTAGGTCTCCTGAGGCACATCATTGTGGAAGGGATACCCCGCAGGAGGGGCAGGCTTAGAACAGCCACCAGCTCATCTGCGATTGCTGCCTAGTTAATATTTGCTCCAGCTGTGATAAACTCCATATTGAAAACTTATAAATTGTGTTGCTTTGGCTTGCTATAGTGAATGCAACTATTCGACACGGACCTCTCTCTGGGTTCTCACATCCAGGCCATATCAAAATCTTGAAGATTCTTTTTCTGCTAAACAACTCTGAGGGCTTGGCTACACTTACAAATTTGCAGCGCTGCAGCAGGGTGAAAACACACCCTCTCCAGCGCTGCAAATTGCGGCGCTGCAAAGCGCCAGTGTGGTCAAAGCCCCAGCGCTGTCCGTTATTCCCCACAGGGAGGTGGAGTACGGACAGCGCTGGGAGAGCTCTCTCCCAGCGCTGGCGCTTTGACTACACTTAGCGCTTCAAAGCGCTGCCACGGCAGCGCTTTGAAATGTAAGTGTAGCCAAAGCCTAAGACAAGGCCTTTCTTTTCCATCCACACAGCTAAACCTCTCAACTAGGCTTTCATCCTATTGTGTCTTGATTATTGCCACACAAGTCTGGCCCTAGACCAAATGTCGCCCCAGGTGAGGAACATCTTCAGTGCCCTCCCTCCATTTGTTAAACTTTTGAATACCTTGTATTTTATTGCATTTGTAGTCCATTTCATGACTTTGATGTATGATTTGCGTGCATGATTTATCTCTATCATATAAGACAATAAATTTGCATGCCAGTATCTGTAAATCTGTATTTATTCATGCCATATCAAAGAAAATAAAAAGAATTGTTTCCTCTTAGCTTATAGAAATGTTTTAATTTTAAGAATAACTGAAATGTGACTTCAAGAAATTGAACTGCGCACCAACATTCGGTGGACCAGTATTAAATAGTGTTACAGGAGGTGATAGATTTAAAATATTAACCCTAGTCCTTTAGTTCAAAAGGTCACTTTTTTCACTTTTTGCCTTCATGAACTGAAGCACAGCATCAGAGAGATCCAAAGACTGGCCAATGACATTTTCAAGCAAAAAAATAGCAAGCAATGTCAGTCTCTCATCGACCATCATTGATCAAAGATACGTTTTAATGTGCCTGAGCTTTGAAAAGCTATGTTCATCACTTGTGACTGTGACTGGTAGCGTGAGCAGAATCCTCAAAGCTATCCACACATTAGGAAAAGTGTCCTTCAGCTCTGCATCATGAATGAATTGCAGAACTTGGAGCAGAGAGTGCTTCCCATGTTGCAAAATGTGATGGATGTTGTCCAATTCCACACAGAGGTCTTTATCATAGATGTCCAAACATTCTGCATGTGTCAGCGTCTGGTGAAGGTCCATACAATTGTTCATGAGGGTTTTCCTGTCCGCCAGCAGCTTACTTAGGTCATAGAAAACTGCCCAGATCTTTTTGTGATGCTTCATTCGTCTAAACCTTTCTTTGATGGACACTCAAGCAGTGTCAATGAGCGAGCAAAAATACTCCCTCTTGAATTTTTTTTCAGAGCTCCCCATCACCTCATCTCTACCCTCGTAAACAAATTGTCTCTTCTTTCGACGAATACGAGTTTCCTTGAAGACAGGCTCAACTCCTAGTTTTCCTCCATTACAGCAATGTTGGCATCTTCAAATCCATTGTCTCTGTAGGCCACAATGAAATCAAAGCTGCTTCTCATCAAAGTAGTAGCTATTGTGATGTCCATCAACTGAGTTTGTAATGCCTTGCTTACAGTGTTTACTTGGAATAGAATATTGTGCCAGACCACAGTTGAGAGCAGAAATTTGAAGTCAGTAATGTGATTTGCAAGGTTTTGCCCCTTGTGTCGGATTCTGGCCTTGGCTTTGTAAACCTCAGTCATTTGGTACCTCACTGGGCTTACTCTCTCAATGAGGTTCTCCCAGTGAGTGTCAATTAGTGGCTTCACAGTCAGATTTGTAATATTGTCCATAAGGATCTTCCACCTGATAGATAATGCTGAAAATAGAACGTATATCCTTTGCAGTACTCCAAAGAGAGATACTGAATCAAAAGAAGATAATGCTGCATCTGACACAGCCAGGCTGAGGGAATGGCAGCCACAAGGCATGAAGAAAGATCTTGGATTCAACACAAGGATCCTTGCCTGGATGCCATTGTTTCTTCCCTTCATGTTCTCACCATTGTTGTAGCCTTGGCCGTGGCAGTCCTGAAGCATTATTTTATTCTCATTCACAACATTCATATACGGTTCTGTTAAGCCTTTTCCAGTAAAGTCATCCACAGACCAGAAACAGATGAAGTGTTCATTTACGTGGATATAGCCATCTTCATCATCAACAAATCTTACTGTAAATGACATCTTTTCACTGGGTCGAATGTTGGGAGTGCAGTCCATTATTATGGCGTAGTATTTTGCTTTGTCGAGCCACATCAATATGTAATCAAGCACCTTCCTTGTCATAAGGTCAATCAATTTGTTTTGAATTGTTTTGCTGCAGTAATAGTCCATACCTTCTTTTACAAACTATTTGACCTAGCTGCTTATGCATGACATCATCATATTTCCCAAGGAGCTCTACCAACTGAGGAAATTACCATTAGGTTCAGAGAATGTCTTATCTGATGAACCCCAGAAAGCCAAAATATTTTTTTCAAGGAAGAGGATAATTGAGATCAGACCCTCGAGCATGTTCCTCCAATGTTGAGTTTCTATATTAATAATGCACAGGTTTTCTGCCTCTATTCATTTATTCAATTTGAGCCTGGACTTGACCTCCATCCATTTTGAGTAGGCCGTAAAATGGCCAGGTGACTTTTCATGTTGCTTCAGAGCATTATCTAAGTTATGCTAGTAATTGTACTTGGAAAGCGCAAGCAACAGTTTGGCATTCCTGTCAAATATTTTGCAACAAAAACAGAACGCTTTGTCAGTTGATTTAGAATAAACTAGCTAATGCCAATTCAGTTTCTCGCTATTCTCAAACACTCTTTTGTAGTGTAACTTTGCAAAGTGTCGCTTCTACTCATTTACTGGAAACATCATATCATTGATTTTGCCCAGCCCATTCAAAATTGTACGATCAATATTGACAGAGTTTAGGATCACCAGCCATAAAGCAGGATCTGATGTACTGATTTGTGGTGTGCAAGTTTTCTCACTGCTGTTTCTGTCATCATCTGAGTCTGATTCTTCTTTATCATTTCTATCCTTTTCCCGTAAACAACATTCTTCTTTATCATCACTCTCCTTTATGCCGCCAGGAAAACTGGATGATTCTTCCTCACTTTCCTCACTTTTCCATTCCTTATCTTCAGGTAAATCTGCTAATTCCTTAGGAATAGGACTTCTATCATTTATGTTGAGTGCCTCAATTTCTTCTGTACTGGGACGATTGCTATTGCCTAAAGCTCGGTCTATGTTGTTCTGTTTCAGATATTTTCCCATCAAATTTGCCCCTTGCTGCAAACTAGATTGCAAACGAGCTTTTCACTTCCTATACTAAGCTCCTGAAGGCTTTAGCATGGAATCATAGAAATGTAGGACTGGCAGGGACCTCAGTGCTTTGGAGAAACATGGTTACATTCCATCTATGCTTCAAGGATGAAGCTTACTGTATGCATGTTGTAAAGTAATTGAATCCTCCAACACAGGTGAATTTATCATGCAGATAGGACATGTTTTCATTAACAAATGGTATATCTAAAACTTCAGTCTGGCATTTTATTTTTTTCATGCAATAGCAGATTGATCATTTTAACATTTGCATTTACATTTATCCGATACAGTCCTGGATCGAGTACTTTTTTACTCCTCCTCTCTCTCTCTCTCTCTCTCTCTCCCCTCCCCCTAAACTTTGGATAAAATGTGTTTTTTAGAAGAGATCACACAATCATTTTTACTCTTTTCTTTCACATTTTTTTTCATTTGTCTGTCTTGTTTCCCTTGCAATTGCTTAGCTACTTTGTGTTTTAAGGGAAAATCTAGTAATCTAGAAAATCTGGTATTTCAGCAGCAATTTATCAGGGCTTTTCTGTGTTGCTGTTTGAGTAGTAACATGGTAAAAATTTGGCTACACAACTACTCAAGTAGGTGTCACCGAATCTTTATCTTTTTATAACACTGTCCTTAATGTTTGAGCAAAGTACTCTGTGAACCTACCTGATGTAAGTTAGGGCGGTGCGGGCCGAGGGATGTACTGGCCGCCGCTTCCATCAGCTCCCATTGGCCTGGAGCAGCAAACCGCGGCCAGTGGGAGCTGCGATCGGCCAGACCTGCAGACGCGGCAGGTACACAAACCAGCCCGGCCCACCAGGGGCTTTCCCTACAAAAGTGGAATCCCAAGTTTGGGAAACACTGTGTTAGAGTATTTTATACTAGTTAAGCCATTCCTGGTCTTAGTCAGATTAATGGAAATCTGGATTAAACTCCAGTAGATTTTTTCCAGATGTACATCAATGTAATTGAAAGTAGAATTTAGCCCATTATCTGTTTAAGCTCAACTGACTAAAACTGACACACAAATTAGATTATCATTTGAACCCTGCAAACAGACCCACAAAACTATTTTCAGTAGGCCATAGGTTTGGGATTTTTATTTCCATTACATTAAAGGAAATTCTAACTTCATGGTTATATATCCAGAGTAATTGTTACTGACCCTTTGAAATGAAATATGAGGTCCTACAACCTTGAATTTTATTAACATCAAAAACAGTAGATTCCTTGTCTGCTGCTTCTGGAGTCTTCTGATCATAGACATGCTTGACAATGTCTTCTGTTTTACTGAGTATTTTAAAAGCCTATTTTTCCCTATCTACTTTCCAATTATAACCAGGTCAGGGGACCGATTATATCATGGCTGTCTCCTGACCTGGATACAACACAGTTGCATTTTGCTAGATAGGACCTTATCAGCATTGCCTAAAGAGTTTGCAAGTTCCCTGGGTCTAGGACTATGTCTATCATAAACAAACTAGGGAAATACAACCTAGGTGGAGCTACTATATGGTGGGTGCACAACTGGTTGGAAAATCATTCCCAGGCAGTAGTTATCAGTGGTTCACAGTCATGCTGGAAGGGCATAATGAGTGGGGTCCCACAGGGATCCGTTCTGGGTCCGGTTCTGTTCAATATCTTCATCAATGATTTAGATAATGGCATAGAAAGTACACTTATAAAGTTTGTGGATGATACCAAGCTGGGAGGGGTTGCAAGTATTTGGAAGACAGGATTTAAATAAAAAATGATCTGGACAAACCGGAGAAATAGTCTGAAGTAAATAGGATGAAATTCAATAAGGAGAAATGCAAAGTACTCCACTTAGGAAGGCACAATCAGTTCCACACATACAAAATGGGAAATGACTGCCAAGGAAGGAGTACTGCAGAAAGGGATCTGGGGGTCATAGTAGATCACAAGCTAAATATGAAAAAACGGTGTAACGCTGTTTCAAAAAAAGCAAACATCATTCTGGGATGTATTAGCAGGAGTATTGTAAGCAAGACACGAGAAGTAATTCTTCCACTCTACTCCGTGCTGATTAGGCCTCAACTTGAGTATTGTGTCCAGTTCTGGGCACCACATATCAGGAAAGATGTGGACAAATTGGAGAAAGTTCAGAGAAGAGCAACAAAAATGATTAAAGGTCTAGAAAACATGACCTATGAGAGAAGATTGAAAAAATTGGGTTTGTTTAGTCTGGAGAAGAGAAGACTGAGAGGGGACATGATAAGTTTTCAAGTATGTAAAAGGTTGTTACAAGGAGGAGGGAGAAAAATTGTTCTTCTTAACTTCTGACGGTAGGACAAGAAGCAATTTAAGCAAGGGCGTTTTAGGTTGAACATTAGGAAAAACCTCATAACGGTCAGGGTGGTTAAGCACTGGAATAAATTGCCTAGGAAGGTGGTGAAATCTCCATCATTGGGGATTTTTAAGAGCAGGTTGGACAAACCCCTGTCAGGGATAGTCTAGATAATACTTAGTCCTGCCATGAGTGCAGGGGGCTAGGCTAGATGACCCTTCTCGTTCTATGATTCTATGATTCTGTCTCTGTGTGTTCACAGTACCTAGAATGATGGGACCCTGATACTGACTAGGGCTTTTTGGCACTACCATAATATAAGTAATAATATGCCTTCCTTACAAAATGGAACTGTAACTGGGTCCCTGTCTCCATTGTAACTGTAGTGTAGATAGGCCTTCTTGATCAGTCATCTGGCCAACAGGTTGTTTAGACTGCAAGCGCGATCAGACTAAGAATTATACAGGTGAGTTAGAGGAAGTAGGTGGTGACAGTTTAGAATGTTGACCAGAGATCGTGGATTCAAATTGTATCTGGTTATGCTTGGTCCTGAGATAGAAATTGTTAGAGGCAAATTTTAGAAGGAAAGGTATTTCACCCATTGAAATAATGTAAGCATAGACAACCGATTGGTCTGACCCTGCTTTTCTTGCACACCCCAAACTTCCCTTTTCTATAATGTTTGAAATTTTAACCACACTAGTTAAAATATATTTTAATAAAGCAAAAATAAAAATAAAAAATCTTTTAACCCCACTAAAATTCCTAAATATGTATAATACATATAAACTGAACATGAGGAGTTTGCTGTTATAAAAATATTAACTCCTTAGACATTACCTGATATAACCTCCACTTCACTTTACTAGTCATGATGAGTCAGATAATGTAGCAATCCCTAATGCAAGAAAATATTTCTTCAGTCGTATTCAGCACTCTTATGTTCCCTTCCTGTCTTCTGAATGGTATTTTTGCATTTTGTAAAAGTAAGATCCTAATAATAAAAATCATACAGTGGTCAAGTAAATACAAAACGTGAGTGAGGAAATCAGTAATAAAATGTATGGGATTTTTATATTATTTATTTTTACTGTATTTGCAATTTAATCGCACAATTTATGCATATGGGCACAGAGCCAAAATCTGATCTGAGGTACGTTGGTATAAATCTGACCCATTATGTGTATGTTACACTAGATCTATGAGACGCTCACTTTGCCAGTGTGTGCTGTCATGAATTTCTGGGATAGGTCCTTCTATTGTCTCATCTGAGGTGTCAGGTCAAATAAGCAATATCTCTAAAATAACCCCTCTTTCTATCATTGGTCTTGTTCACCTCTCTCCATCTTAGGAACAGTATGTGCAAAGGGCTAATTTTCATACCGCCTGTAGTGGCCTGCTCCTGCCCTGAAGGGCTTAAAACAGCCCGGGGGGAAGGTTGTGGCTGGGAGCTACTAAGCTGGGCTGATTGGGAAGTGGCTGCAGCTGGGCCATGCCCCAATCAGGCCACAGCTCGCCTGTATAAAGAGGCTGGGAGCCAGGAGCTCAGGAGTCTCCTCTGCTTGTAGAGGGAGAAGGGCCTGGCTGCAGGGAGCTAAGGACAGAGTACCTGAGTGAAGCAGGGGTGGGGACAGGCTGAGGAGTTGGGGAGCTCTAGCCTGGAAAGCCCCAGGCCATGGCCTAGCAGAAGGCCAAGAGGTACTGGGGGTTGCAAGGGCAGCCCAAGGGTAGGTAAAGGCAGCAGGTCCATCACCTATGATGAGTGGCTGATACTGCAGTCTGGGAACGGGGGCTAGATGGAGACTGGGCAGTAGCCAAAACTGAGGCAAAGTGGGATAGTGGGTTGGGGGTTCCCCAGGGAGGGGATACCCAGATTGGTGGGGTACTGCCAGGGGGCAGCACCCCAGTTAAAAGGGCACCAGGGTCCAGGGAGGGACATGGGGGCCAAGAGGACAGGCGGATCACCAGCCTGCAGAGGGCACTCCTGGCTGGCAGTGAGCTAATTCCCAAGGAGTAACCAGCAGGAGGCGCCGCAGGGGTGAGTCTGCGCATCTACACCGCCCTGAAACAAGTTTAAAAAATGCACACATCTTGCTCTTATTATTATAACTGTTTGCTTGAGGTAGTGCCCACAATGTGCCAGGAGCTTTCCAGACATTCAAGAAAGGCTGGTTTCTGCCTCAGGAGCTGACAGACTAAGGTAGACACAGGTAAGGGAAAGGAAACATCGAAAAGGATTTCCTAAATATTTAAAAAAGATTCACTACAGACAGCACGAAAAAAACAGGGTTTTATGGGGGACTTAAAAATAGAGAGGGTAGGGTCCTTGTGGGTGAGTTCTGACAGGTCAGTCAGTGCACAGAGGGGTTGCAGGGAAGAGGACATGAAAACTGATAAATGGGTAGACCTTGGGAACACTGGAGGAGTGGAAAGGGTGATGAAGCTTGATAAAGAAGAATAAGTAGGGCAAGTGAGACTGAAGGAGGTGACCACTAGTTTGAATATGATGCAATAGTAGATGGGGAACTAGTGGTTCAAAGAGGGGAGTGACATGAACAATTTGGTGGGAAAAGGAGAGGACTTTGGTGGCTGTGTTTTGTAAGTACTGAACGGGAGCAATATGTGCTTTTGAGAGGCCAGGGATGAAGCTTCTGCTGTCAAGTCAGGGTATAAAGAGCCTGAACGAGAGATTTCACTGTGAGGATAGAAAGGAAAGGATGGACTGTGGAGATGCTAATAAGGAAGAAATGTCAGGTCTCTATAAAAGGGGGGGCACACTCTCTTTTTTGTAAATTCAAAAGTTCTGAGCCATTAAATAATTGGGTTGCAGTTGACGTAAAGTACCACAACAATTGATGAAATAAAGGCATTAGTCCTGTAATTGCCTAATTCATTGCCAGGAACATCCTTGAAGAACGTCTCTGTCTTTGGGAGAGGTGGTCTGAAGAGATTTCTCCTTGCTGTCAGCACCACTGGGAAAAGCTCCTAACAATGTTGCAGAAGAATATTTCCTCTCAGATTCATCTCTATACAGAATGTATAATATTTGTACTATGGCATATTAAGTTTACCAACCATGTGCTACACACATTACTTCTTATAAGATGTAACATGAAGCCATTGTTTTTTCTGTGTACTGCTTCCCTACATTATTATTTGTCAGTATCACCATACTGAGTCACCTGTAAAGGTGTTATGTTACCTGTCGGTTGTGTCAGCCAATGAAACTGTTGGATGGTTGACAGTGACTCATTACAAACATGTAAATAGTGAAACTTCTGTCAGTCAGGAATAACTTGACGAAAACAGCCTTTACCTCTGATTATCTGAAACACAAAATAGGTTTGTCCTCTACACCAACTAGTATGCAGCAGATGAGTAATTCCATTACCATTCCAAGAGAACAGATTCTTATCCTCTTAGTTTTGTTTCTTTCCCCACCTTCTTTCCCCTTGTCCACTTGTTTGTTTCATCTGCCTGTTATGTCTTGTCTTCTAGGCCCTGATTCTGCAAAGAGAACCAGGTGAGTGCAGGGGTGCACCTTGGTGATTCTCTTTGTAGGATCGAAGCCTTAAATTGTAAACTCTTGGGGCAGGAGTTGTCATTTAATGTAGCTTTGTGTAGTGCCTGAGGCCATGGAGATGCTGACCTAGTTAAGCCCTCCACAAACTACTACAGTAATAATAGATAAAGGAGAAGATTTTCAATGGCACAAATGGCAGCTAGGCGTCCAATTACCATTGTGCACGTGAAAGTCTCCCCAAAACTGATTAAGCATTTAGTATGATCAATTGTGCTCCACAATCTTAATTCTATATATACACAAATATTGTGCACTGTTGCTCTCAGATCTGTGGATCTCCACAATTTGGAATAACTTTGGTGCTGGAGAAGCTGTCTGCAGATTCCACACTGATAAACAGCTATTTGGACTTTCTCCAGGAAGTGCAGATCACTAGATCTGCATGTGTTCCACATAATGTTTGTTATTGCACAGCTGTTTCTTTTGCTCATAGGTTAAAGAGCCATTAAACCAGAGGGCTGATCTGACAGTTTTGACTTATGCAAAATTCCCACTGCAGTCATAGGATTCCCACTGCAGGAAGAAGAATTGTAGCATTAGGCGCTACCCGGGCAGTCTGAGAAGTACTGAGGATCTCCTGTGAGTTGTGGATTGCCCTCAGCTGACACTGCCTTGTAGAGGACACTCAGCATCTTGCAAGATCTGATTTAAAAAATGGTAAAATAGCTCTGACATGTGTACGGTTGGTGGAGTCTGATCCTACAACACCTTATCAACTTTTCACGGAGAAATCATGGCATGTATGTTGTGAAATGCACTTAATTTTTTGGGTTTTTTTGCAGATATGGTTTCCCTTCCAAGACACACAAACTAGTCCACTCTATGAACTACTGCCCTGCAAAATTTCATTTAAAAATAATGAAGCAGCTGTAACTTAGAGGAGCTCCAAAAGCATAACTCTTACATCACAAGATTGAAACTCATTTTTTGTGGCGGAGAGCCTCTGGGTACTGCTAACCAGCTTCCACTTCCCACCCCTGTGCTAAGTGAAGTGCTCCCTGTGTATGTTTCCCCGCCACACTGGGATATCATGAAGCTGAATTATTGCTTGTAAAGCTCTTTGGGTTCCTTGGAGGAAAGGCACTATCAAAGGGCATGGTGGTATTTTCTTTCTAATGCAGGAGTGAGTTCTTGACACACACAGAGCCAAGTATTCCTTTCATTTACACACCCGCAGTTGCACCAAACCAAACTGACGTGCTCCAGTGTAACTGAGATGAGAATTTGTCTCCAAATTCCAGCCCCTTGTAAATCTGTATGATCCATTTATAAATCCCTGAAAATGGATTGATAATGGGAAAGACTGAAACTTTTCTTGTTCTTTAATGACAAATCACAGTTGTTAAAGTATGGCATACATCAGGTACATTTCCCTACTTATGCTTCCGTAAGGTGTTTGACTCGGTACCACATGATATTTTGATTAAAAATCTAGACTGATATAAAATGAGCATGGTATACATTAAATGGATTAAAAGCTGGCTCACTGGTAGGTCTCAAAATGTAACTAAATGGGGAATTATCATTGAGTTGATGTGTTTCTAGTTTCCTTCAGGGAATGGTTCTTGGTCCTACACTACATCCTAAGAGGTTTAACAAAGACCTGGAAGGAAACAGGAAATCATCACTGATAAAGTTTACAGTTGACACAAAAATTGGGGGAAGAGGAAGGGTCACTGATAATGTGTGATCTGGATCACTTGGTTAACTGGGTGCAAGGAAACAATATGCATTTTAATATGGGTAAATGTATACGTCTAGGAACAAAGAATGTAGCCATATTTACAGGATGGGGGACTCTATCCTAGGAAGCAATGACTCTGAAAAAGATATTGGCATTCATTGTGGATCAGCAGCTGAGTATGAGCTCCCAATGAAATGCTGGGGCCAAAAGGGCTAATGCAGTCTTGGAATGCATAAACAGGGGAATCTTGAGTAGGAATAGAGAGGTTATTTTACCTCTGTATTTGACACTGATGCAACTGCTGCTGGAATACTGTGACTAGTTCTGTTGTCCACATGTCAAGAAGGATGTTGATAAATTAGAGAGGGTTCAGAGAAGAACCATGAGAATGATTAAAGGATTAGAAAACCTGCCTTATAGTGATTAGACTCACAGATAGGGTGTTCAGACGTCCCGATTTTATAGGGACAGTCCCGATTTTTGGGTCTTTTTCTTATATAGGCTCCTATTACCTCCCCGCCCATCCCAATTTTTCACATTTGCTGTCTGGTCACCCTACTCAAAGAGCTCAATCAATTGAGCTTAACACAGAGAAGGGTAAGCGGTGACTTGATTACAGTCATAAGTACCTACATGGGGAATAAATATTTGATGATGGGCTCTTCAATCTAGCAGATAACAGTGTAACATGATCCAGTGGCTAGAAATTGAAGTTAGACAAATTCAGACTGGAAATAAGGCAAAAAAAAATTTAACACTGAGGGTAATTAACCTCATTGGAACAACTTACCAAAGGTCATGGTGGATTCTGCATCACAGGCAATATTTAAATCAAGATTGGATTGTTTTTTTTAAAGATATCCTCTAGGACAGTGTTTCCCAAACTTGTTCCGCCACTTGTGTAGGGAAAGCCCCTGGCGGGCCGGGTCGGTTTGTTTACCTGCCCCATCCGCAGGTCCGGCTGATCGCGGCTCTCACTGGCCACGGTTCGCTGCTCCATGCCAATGGGAGCCACAGGAAGCGGCAGCCAGTATGTGGCTAGTGTTATATAGGAGGTCAGACCAGATCATCACAGTGGTCCCTTCTGGCCTTAAAAAGAACAGGAGTACTTGTGGCACCTTAGAGACTAATAAATTTATTTGAGCATAAGCTTTCGTGGGCGACAGCCCACTTCATCAGATGCATAGAATGGAACATATTGTAAGAAATATATATACATACAGAGAACATGAAAAGGTGGAAGTAGCCATACCAACTGTAAGAGGCTAATTAATTAAGATGAACGTTTATCAGCAGGAGAAAAAAAACTTTTGTAGTGATAATCAAGATGGCCCATTTTAGACAGTTGACAAGAAAGTGTGAGGATACTTAACATGAGGAAATAGATTCAATATGTGTAATGACCCAGCCACTCCCAGTCTATATTCAAACCCAAGTTAATGGTATCTAGTTTGAATATTAATTCAAGCTCTCAGGCATAACAAATATAATATTCAGATGTCCTAGTCTGTGTAGTCCATATCAATCCATTTGTGCAAAGTTTCCTGCAGGGAGAGGAGGTTGACGCTAGATCTTAGGATGGGACCTTGGCTACAATTTTATTATTATTATTTTTATTATGGTAGTGTCTGTAGACCCCAGCTAAGATCAGGGACCCATTGTTCTGGGAACTATACAAACACATGGTAAGAGACAGATCTTGTTCCAAAGAGATTACAATCTAAAACCCCAATCCTGTAAACACTTACACACACACTTATCTTTACTCCTGAGAGTAGCACCATTTAAGTCAATGGTACAGCTCACATAATACAAAGTTACTCACATACTTATGTCTTTGTAGCATGAAAGCAAAAATAGGCAAGATGGGATGGGAAAAGGTTGTAATATTATCCCCATTTTACAGATGGGGAACTGAAGCAGAGAGACACTAAGGTTCCAGTCCTGCAGACAGTTATGCATGCACTTAATATTAAGTGTGTGAGTAATTCCATTGACTCAATGGGGCCCTGGATTGAAATTCAGGAGATATGGGTTCAATACCTAACTCTGCTATATATTTTATGCCTGACCTTGGACAAGTCATTTAAGTTCTGATCCTGCAAATATTTGATGCATGTGTTTATCTGAACAGTACCCATGTCCTTACAGTTTGACTCATTGGGTTGCTAGAATAAGGACCATCCTTCCTCTCTAACCTCAGCTATGGCCACACTACTCAGAGGCTGAATTTGAATTGGTAGTGTGTGCTAGCCCACCTGTATAATTACTATAGGACACTGAAAATAATACATAATTGGAGATGTTGAAGAATGTACAACAGGTCAGATTCTGATGTATGTCAGTGTAACTCCTGAATAATTCTACGGACATCAGAGGAGTTATTCTAGATTCACACTGGGTTAATCTGGATCAGAACCTGGCCCACTTTGTCTATGTCGCTCACTTGTGTACGCTTTATAATACCCTTGCTAAATTCTATGTGTCAGGGTTGCATTTTTCTTTGCTGGCCAAGTAAAATACCATCACAGCAGGGGCAGGTGAGTCGCTTTTATGCCTAACCTTCAGGATGGTTTTTCCACCGAGCGTTAATATAGTTTGTTTTACCACACGTGGTCATTGGGTACCCATCCCCGAGGTATCTGGGCACTTTCACATGGGCTTAAGTTCAAGATCCAGAGGCTAACCACCGCCTGGGGAGAAAGTCGGTGTTGTGCATCCCAGAGGAGGGGGCTGGCTCATCCTGCAGCGCATGAAGGGTTAACAGGTGGGTCAAGGAGAAGCCCCGTCCCGCTGGGCAGCGTCCTGGCGCAGCAGTGCAGAAGAGGCTCGGTGAGAAAAGAGGGTGTTGCCCTCCTCTGACAGCCTCCGCGAGGCTCCTGCGCTCTTCGGGGCTGCTGGGCTCGCCTTAAAATGAACCGCTGCGCAGGGCGCGGGGGAGCGTAGCGGGAGCGAGATGCCCGCTGGAGCTGGCCGGCGGCAGTCATGTTGCATTGGAATGAGGAAGTGGAGTGGAGAGGGGAGGGACTGAGAGCGGAGCTGCCTCCTGCCGCGGCTCTGCTGCGAGGAGGAGCCGCAGCACATGGAGCTGGAGAGGACTGGGAGAACTGTCTGCAGCCAGCCCCGGCCAGAGCAGGTACCGTACTGCCGAGCCGCAGCGCTCCGCGGGGGGCAGCTGCGGAGTGTGGCAGGGCATGTCTCGTCTGGCATCGCCTTGCTGCTCGCCCTGTGCCGCCCTCTGCCTTTTCCTGGGCTGCGAGGAGCCTGGGCTGACACCTGTCTGCGCGCTTTGCTGTGCCGCAAACTTTTTTTTCTGGGAGGGGGTTGGGAGAGGAGAGGACAAAGTTTGCTGAGGAGAGGGGGCCAGGGGTGAGTGTGGATGGTGCGAATGGTGGGGAGGTAACTTTTCTGCTTAGGGCAGGAGGAGATCCCGGCTAATGTTTGTTAGGGGCCAGCGCTGATGTCCTATCCTGGTGGTCTTGCGTTCTGGGATCATAGGATGATCACAAGCAGCGGACAAGGGGGAAAATTGCCATTTACAGTTGCCCAGATAAGGATGGGCTGTTTCTTCCGTAGTGCTTTAGCAATGAATATTTGTTTGTTTGCACCATTGTTCTGTATATGCTCTGCTAAAAGCGGATCAGCTTTTTGGCCATGGATCCTAACCTCCTCCTCTTCAGAAACAGGTAGCTTTAGATGAGATCCCGAGGAGTCAGCGGGATTCCTCTATGTGTATAGTGTAAACTCCAAAGAAATACACAAGAAAACTTCATACTAATACAAGGAAGGCTTGCTTGTTTTGTTTTATTTTAAAGAAATAGGGAACAGTGTGAGTTGAGTAATTTCAGGAAGTTGTGAAAGAAAACTGGGAGATTACAGAGGCTAAACAAGCTGGTTTTCTCTCTCTCTCTCTCTTATTTTTTAAATTAATGTTACCAATGTTCCTTCTTATCCTGACTAGGTATGATAGTAGGAAATAAATTTATTGAAATGTAGGTTGCACAAAAGAGCCAAGATACTTTTGAATTATTCCCTAACGTTTTTAGAAATAGGCAAAACCAGTGAGATATTTTAAAACAATTATTCATTATTTAAAAAAAACCACATCAGGAGGGTGAGGAAAGTAAGGGGGCAGTAAAAACATAATCCCCTCTCAGGAGCATGCTTCAGTGTCTGTGAATCACCTCCAGCACCTAAGTTCATTCAAAGCCCAAGTTCAAGTAGGTTGCCCCTGTAAATTACAGAAAGAAGGCAGCGTGGGTTCCATAACCCATCAGGGACTTGTGAGATGAGCAGAATACATTTATTTGGAGATCTGGCTATAAGGAAGGAACTATCTTCATTGTTTTCTTCATTGTAGTATAGGCTTTCTCAGCTGAAGATTTGTTCTTTCTCACCACACAGCACAACTTGTGATTTCCATAAGTGACTGTTTTGCCCTGTAGTCTCTTTCAAAAAATTAGTACAGAAACAACTTCACACTTCAGATGTCATTTATAAGGAAGCTTCTAATTTTGTTTTTGCTTTTTTAATTTAAGAAATGTCTTACTTTTGGACAATGTTCTACAAAGTACAGCAAGACTGTCCTGCATTGTACAAAGCATCCTCTTAGGCTTTTGAGAGTTAAGATCCATGATAGTATTGTGGTTATTTTCCGTTTACAGATAACTCTTAAAACTACTATCCTAATACAGTTTATAATCTCAAACCCTTAGTATGAAACTGGTGTTTTGTAGAATGTAATAGTTTTTAAGATGGCATGGTCTACTGATCAAAAGCATAGCAAATAATTTGAAGGGAAAATAATGTAATTTTTTTGAAATGTATAAATGAATGTGCTAGGTATTTACACACATTAATGGAACTGGAATTTTCAGAAAGGCAAGGGTAAAGATGGAGAACAGAAACAAGATTGAGGACTCTCCAATTCTGTTTTGTCCATAGGACAGTTTTTAACATGTCAGTAGTTGGATATCACATTGGTTGTATCCAGATGCATCCACTGTTTTACAATCCTAGGAAAAAACAACAAAAAGAGTAGCCTACAAGAGAGGTTTTATTTGTTTCATGTGTTCATGACCACTTTCCACTTTGAAAGTTTTGTAACTACTAGTTCATTTTAAAAGTAAAAGACAAACTAAGGGCCAGATTCTGCAAGCTCCCACATACACATGCATGAACATCAATGGACTGCTCATGTGGATTTTGTAACTCATGCAGGATTACACCCTAAATAAATTGGACACAATAAACATTCATTAAAATATAAAGATGAAAAGTTAAACTATTACATTTAACCCCCACTCCTCTGCCCCAAAACCTGTCCAAATAATCTAAAAGGTTTGGCTTGCATCAGTTAAAACAAGGAAATTACATGAGTTAGATTGCCACTCTCAACTTGCCCTCAACTTCCCTCTTTATGCCCTAGTACTTCAGGGATCTACTAATGTGAGTTCATGAAGCACTTCTGCTGCAGTGTCTAGACAAAATGTGAATTAAGGATGGAGTGGCAGTCTCAAATTGAAATTTCATTGCCTCTGTTGATTTTACAAGCCACTTGTATTCCCACTTCTTTTTTTAAATAATTTTCGTTTTGTTTTTTTAATCCAGAAAAATTAAAAAAAGATGGGGAAAAAATCCATTACTACTGTATTGTAGATGAGCTTACTTTAGGCCTAGGATTCCTGCTCATAGGGCTGATATGGATTACACCACAATGTGCAACACTTCTTGAAAAGTAGTTACTACTTTCATGTTGGAGCTGCTTTTCGAATATAAATTGTCCATTTACATGATTTGTTTTGTTTTTAAATCATGAGTGTACATCAAAAAGAGAAATATATTCATTTAAGACCCATGTCTATGTTCATAAAATTGGAAAGGAAAAAAAACCCATAACAACACTTTATCCTGCACTGAGCACTTGAACTTTTAGTCTGAAGCAAACTTGAATGCCCAAGTGCTAAATCCCTATCCTCTCAAAGAGCTACTCATGGACACAAGAAATTGGATGAAAACCCTGTGCACCAAGAGTCTCTGCTGACATATTCTCCTTTTAGAAACCACAGTCCTCATTAGCAGAACTGGGTGGGGGAAGACTCGGCTAGCTTGTGGAGAGCTATACTTCACTTTGTATGCGATCCTTCCTTGTTCTAGTGATATCTGGTGCCAGGTTTAAAAGTCTTGTAATAAATATTAACTTTTGGGCATCTTGGAATTGTGTTAGCTTTTTATTGGTAACATTTAGTTAAATATTTCTTTTCTACCGAGTGTTGTAAATGAAAATGTAAATATAAATATAAAATTATAATTAAAATTCAAAATCTAAGAACCCACTTTTTGAGTGAAATCCTGACTCTGTTGAAGTCAGTGGGAGTTTGGCATTGTCTTTAATGAAGCCAGGATTTCACCTCTCATGCATTAATATCTGGAGTCAGGACCTATCTCGAATATTTTTATTCCAGTGGAGCTGCTTTGGAGACACAGGCATAGTGTGAAATTTTGGAAATAGTGCACATTTACTCCAGAATTAACTGTTGTTACCTGTCAAACACTGATGTTGAAGGGCACAGCACATGAATTACATGGTTTAAATGCTTGCCTGTTTCCACTCTATGCTCGTAATAACTGCAGAAACTTAAATGTTTTTCTTTGGATTATTTATCCCATATAATGTTTTGCTGAGTGGCCATGTATCCTGAAGAACACTAAGTAAGTTAGGGTGACCAGATGTTCTGATTTTATAGGGACATTCCCGATATTTGGGGCTTTGTGTTATATAGGCGCCTATTACCCCCCATCCCCTGTCCCGATTTTTCACACTCGCTGTCTGATCTCCCTAAAGTAAGTTGCAGCATTTTGTAGTATGTGCAGACATTGCAATGGAGCTAAAGACCTGTCATACATCTGATACAGCCTAGGTGGCATGTCAAATACCATTGCTAACTTTGGACACAGATTGGTGGAATGCTTCGTTGTGTAAGTGTGCATGTGATATTCATGCAACGTGCAGCATAACAAAATGCAGCAATCCCCATTCCAATATTAGTAAAGCAGTTTTTAATTCTGTTGTGGGCTTCAAAGACTAAAACCTGGTTCACCCGTTACTTCCACCAAGTAGCTACATTCATGTCCAGTGTGAGAGGAGAATCAACCTGTGGTGTTTTAAAATAGTGGTAGAATATTGTATCCATATTGCTCATCAGATAAATTGTATAACTCAAAAATGATGCCACAAACCTTTCCAGATATATTTTTATTTGAACTGAGAGATACTTCTTATACTGTTTGCACATTCCAGAGGTAAGGAAAATGCTTTGAACAACACAAAGCACCAAATAAATTATATATCCTATGTTGGCAGTTTGTGCTTGGAAACTTCTTTTTTTTAAAATCCAGTAGGTGTTAAAGTCACTGATCCAGCCCAATCCTGTATCTCTTTAGTAGGCAAAACTTCCACTGAAGACTTCAGCGGGAGTCTCATATTTATAAGGACTACTGCATGGGCTCAAGGGTTAATTTTATTGTCAGGTTTTCTTATTGTTCACCAATGTACTTGAATGCATTTTGAAGTCACAATTTTTCCTGCTACACAGTGTAGGAGAATTAAACCAAATTGGAAATAAATAGTAATGTGTTGTCAGATTTTTAATATTAATATTAATAATATTGGCAACTTTAGAAGGTAAGTTAGCAGCAAGTGCTGCTAATATTTTAAGGTGTTCCCACAAAATTTCTGTTCTTAGTCTGTGACAAAACCCTGTGTTCCAGGGAAGCATGTGATCATACAGAGGGAGGGTTGTGAATCTAATAATTTTCTATTTTATAATCTTCTCTTAAACGGGGAGGAGGCAACACCACTGGACAGCTAAACTAATATTAAATGCATTTGCTGGAACTGTTTAGAAAAATATGGGGTATATGTTGTGTCACTTGAAATGCGGACAATGAATACACTTTAAAAATTAAAAAAAAAAAGTCTGCCTGGGTGTTTGATCTTCTGAGAAACATATTGAAAATCCCTGCCCCTTGGTGAAGTAGCCCAAAGGCAAAAACACTTGCTTTTCTCAAGTGTTTTTATGAGCCCCAAAGAATCATTTGCCTGTGTCAGGGAAGATTTAACAGTATTCAGAAAGGTGTGTGAACCATGTCAGAGGCAAGGAAATTACCCCCAAATCACCCTTCAGTTTGGTGGTGAATTTTAACAAGGGGATGCGCCAAGCCCCTCCAGCACGTTATGAATAACTATACCGTCATATCTCCCTAGTGGCTATGCATTGCAAGTGATTACAGAGGGCAAGTAGCCATTACCAAGGTCAGCTTTGACTTGATCTCCTCAATCCTACATGTGTGTATCATTATGATTTAAAGTCAGTAGGAGTTTTACATGTAGATTGGGTCCTAAATTTGAACAGAACTGAGAATTTTTGCAGAGAGAGGAATAGATTGTGGTGCACCTTAAAAAAACAAAACAAAACAAAACAAAAAAAACCCCAAAACACAACACCCATAAACCACACCTTTTCCCCCTAAGCCATGCCCTCTTTTGTGCTCTGAGTGTTTCAACATGAAGAGGCTGTGGAATCAGGCACCAGCTCAGCAAGCAGGTGCTTGGGGGCGGCCAAGGGGAAGAGGCGGCACATAGGGCTCCTCGGCGGCAATTCGGCGGCGGGTCCGTTGGTCCCTCTCGGAGGGAAGGACCTGCCGCCGAATTGCCGCTGAAGAAGAAAGTGACGCAGTGGAGCTGCCCCCGATCGTGATCATGGTTTTTGGTTTGGTTTTTTTTTTGCTGCTTGGGGTGGCAAAAACCCTGGAGCCGGCCCTGTGTGGAATGGATAGTGGTTGATACTATTTTGAGCTGAGTAGACTGTAACCAAGTCAAATTGTACCTGTTGAGTGCAAATCTAGGCCCCAAATCTGCAGATTGATATATATTCTTAACTTTACTCAGAGAGTCGTCACATTGGGAAGTTGTGTGTGTTAGTGCAAGATTGGCGGCTTACCTTGTGAGCACAAAATGCATTTATATTGCATTTTTCCAAGCGGCATCACAGGATGATTTAAATAAAATATAATCTAAAATATTAATGATTTTAAAAGCAATGGGAAGCATCTGTTCCTTTAGCTTAATAAGATGTATTTTTAATAACAATTTTAAAACATTTCTATTCCCCTGTTGATGTTTCATTAGCCTTCTCAGTAAAGGAGACAATGACTGACTGATAGATTGTAACCATGAAACTGACTACATACAGTAGACCAGACCCACAGTTAAAACAATGAAGTGACCGCAGTGTAAAACTGGAATAATCAATAGTTGATTGGGTCCAAAGTATTGCAAAACACACAGTAACCAAAAGAAAGAAAGAGAGGGGGCAAAAATCTGTTAATTTATTTCAGTTATAGTAATTTTAGGAGTTATTTTTAACTGTATCTAGGAAAAAAATACACCCACATATAAGATACTGTTCCAAGCTAATAATGCTCCTTTATAATCTTAAACTGTGAAGAGAAATTAGGAAGTAATTCCACAATCATGGGTATAGGTACTAAAACCCCTTGTCATTTGGAACAAACCAAATTGACTGCTGATTCTTACTTCAGTATATGTCCTGGGGTATTTGGCAATAAAAGCTCCATCAAATATAAAAATGTCCCTTTCTCTCAACTGTTTTGCTAGATTTGCTGTAATAAACATCTCTGTTTTTAAAGTAATACATAAAAATTCAGTTCTGCAGGGATGTTCCCCCTGGTTTGAGAGGCAGTGTGCAAGAATGTCCTAGAGCAGAATTTGGCTCTTGGATAGTGTGCTTTGTTCTTAGGAGAGTTAGTGCCTTAATTTACACTCCTGACTTTTTTAGTCAGTTTGTTTATTTGATGGAGGTGTGAGTCTTTTCTGTATGATGGTGATTTTATTTGGCTTAATGAAGAAAGGAGTCAGAGTTCAATGAATTACTAAAGCATGGCCTCAATTAGAAAAATTCTCTCTTTATTTTTCTCACATGCAAAGCAAATTTTTTTTAATGAATCGGGTTGCAATCTAAAAATTTGGAAGATCCTTTTTAATTTTTGCTTTGGCTCAGGTATGGACATCTGAAAATTGCAAGAACTTGTATACAAAGTGAATGAAAAAGGAGATATGTATTCCTTCCCTTCATAATATACTGCAATAGAGATTTAACTGAAATCTAATAGAAAGCTAGTAAGATTATATGTGGAATGTATATACTTTTTCAAAAAACACCATTTGCAGTGCTCTTACAACAAATTCCAAAAGAATTGAGAATTATATAGGATGTTTGTTTCAACTTTTTTCAGACCCTCACAATTGTTCACTAACATGGAAATTAATTTCACAAGTGCCATATATATAAATATTTTGAATCTGTGCTTTTAGCAAAATTATTATTATTATTTCTTTACTCTCATGTCTTGAATTACAGTGCCTCCCTCATTTTATAGACAGGGACTCTCAATTGAATGTTGACTGTACCATTTCTAATTGTTTTGTCAATTCCCATAGTTAACCAGAATTTACACCTGCCAGGAGTAGAAAAATGACTGTATTAAATAAACGCCTCTCTAGACTTTTGGGAAAGTGTTGAATGCAGACTGGGTAGAAGAGAAATTGTGATGGCGAGGGGGAAGGATTGATCTTTGTTTTAAACTTCTTTTTATAAAGTCCCTTAATAGCAGTGAAGGTATTTTTAATTGTTATTGGAAACATAGCGAAATCCATAGTGTGATGCTTAATTTTCTGTCTTTAGAAGGGACTCTTTATTTTTCTTCTTAGTTACTATTTATATTGAGTAGTGTGATGGGGAGGAAATTAAAATAGAATTAAAATGGTTCCGAAGTAGCGTCATTTGTAGAGATTGTGAAGTCTACTTTATTAAATACCAGTGATAAAGTTAATTATCAGCTGCTTGTTGAGATATTGAACACTTTTAATTAAAACCAGTTTACAGGTTTTAGCAATTTTCTACAAGTATTTCCACCACATCCTTCTCAGTTGATTCAGAATATGCTACATTTACTCAAACTTAATAATCTTCCTTCTTTTGCCTTCTTCCTCATCTACCCAATTTGGCAGTAAAGGATTCTTTAAAACAAAATGACTTCATTTACAGTAGATGCATTAAAAAAAATAGAAAAAAATAGAAAGATAAATACTTTTACAGGGTTTTTCCTTTTTGTTAGTTCATCATCTCTCCGTGGTCTTTGGTCCAAACCTCAGGTTTAGCAGATTTGAGGGAATTATCTCAGTAACATTCTGCAGTTTGAAGCCGTTTGATGCAGTTAAAGATACAGCTACGCTGCAGTTATGCAGATGCATGCAACAGTTGACTTTTTTCATTAATTGTGGACCCGTACATGCCACTCCTCGCTTAGTCATGCCATTAATATGCATACGCTTTCAAATACTTTGAATGGTATATTCTTTGATGGTACCAGGTTTGCTGGGGAGCTATCTGGGTTGGCTTTATCGAGTTTGACCTCTCTCTCTGTATTGTTGAAGCTACGACTCACGTGAGATGCATTGCTTAGGCTATGTTTTTTTATGTTGTATCCTGTCTGATCAAGAGCCACTGAGACTTTTATATTGCAAAGACCACAAAAAAGGAGACTCATCGTAATAACATCAGCAATCATTTAAAGCCAGTTCCTGCAATTCTAACTCAAATGAGTTCTGTTTACTGCTTGCGTAAATGTGGGTTGCAAAATCAGCCCTTACCCTGTATGGCTTTGTTGTGGGGGGGAGGTTATGCTTTTTTAGAATAGACCTATTAGCCCATGATTATAGCAATGGAAGAGTCCCTGTTCAGCCATCATGTGTGCTGTATGCATTTTGGGTGGGATTTTCAAAAGTGCCTAAAGCAGTTAGGAGCACAAGACTAATTGTAAATGGGACTTGTTCTTCTGACTACCTTAAACTCTTTAAAAGCTCTTACCCTTTAATTGTGCACATCATTTGAGAGAGCAGTATCACTGGCTATGTGGTTGTTTAGTTGTGCATCTCTGAGACCTTTCCACTTAGGTGCTGGGGCTTAAAAATCCCACAAAATGGGTAGGAAACAAGTAGCGAGGAGTGTAAGGTAATGTAGTTACCTGGGCCCTATTCATACTTCACAAAATCAAATAAGAAGTATATAAACAGAGGGCAAGATTCTGATCTCAGGTGTGCTGGTGTAAATCCAAAGCAACTGCACTGAGGTCAATAGTGTTATTCCAAATTTTCATCAGTGTATTTGAGATTAGGATCTAGCCTAGAGTGTGTTAATATAAGCCTTGATCCTGCCAACATGTATGTACTTAACATGGGCACGTGTGGTGTCCTATTGAAGTCACTACCCAAGGGCTTAAACCAAAGAATGTGGAAATGTAGCAGGATTGGGATAGTATGTTGGAGTCAATTAGGCAATAGGCCTTATCCTGCAGTCTCTTCACACTCCAAAATCCCATTGGTTTCAGTTCAAGTTTTGGTTGCACAGGATGCAGGACTGAGCCCTCATGCTTGTACATCATTTTGAATGTATAAAGCACGTTATAAATGCAGTACTTTAATGTATATGGTTTACCTTTACTTTTTCATTGAAAAATATGAGATGAAATAATACACCAACACTCCATTTGCAGAAAAATTTGATGTATTTTGAAGGGCAACATCCTGAAATAGGAAAATTACCCTTATAGAGATGTTTTCCCCTGACAGCATCCTAAAGGATCCCATTAACTTATGGGCCCAAATTCCTCATTGATGTAACCCTGCTGCAATGAATTGTAATTGATGTGAATACTTAATCTGGCCTGTTTTGACTGTTCAGTGGGGAAAAAAAATAGCTCAGAGTCTACAATGCACATATTGGGCCAAATTCTCCTCTCACTAACAGCAGTGCAACTCTGCTGAATTTGAATGGTGTTGCATGGGAGTAACTGCGGGCAGACCTTGTCCCACTCAACTTTTCTTCAGACTATGAAAGGTTAAGTGTTCCATGTGAACACATTCAAAATTGTGCATGTATAATAAATTAAACATGATGTGGCTGGCATACACGTGTGCATTTCCCATGAACACTGCATAGGCAGAGTTGTAGAGGGGAGTTGACAAGAGGAAAAGAAATCATGTGCATGTCTGCATACACAGGATTTGACTAGATGGCAACCTGTACAATTTCTGTGTATGTGTGTATATAAATTAATTGTTTTCTTATTTAAAGCATCTCTTTGTGTAAAACAGGACCAATATAGAACTTCCATTTTAGTGTGCGTTTCTCTAGGATTAATAATGTCATGATCCAAAGATTTACAATGTTGTGTTTTCAAAAGCGTTATAATTAATTTTTGCAGTCAAGTCTCTAGATTATTAAGAGGAAAATATATTGGGTTGAATTCAATTTCTAAGGAGATTTGAAGAAACTGTATAATATTTTAAAGGGCTTTGTAGATATTTTTTGTAATGGCCCAAGCACTTAAATCCATATTTAGGCACCTAAATAAAAGAGGCCAGAATTTCCAGAGGTGCTGAGCACCTGCACCTCCCATTGAAGTTAATGGATCCTTATCTGGGTGCCTAAATGTGGACTTAGGTGTCTAACTTTAGGCACTGATGTTTAAAAATGTTGGCTTACATTCACTGTTGGCATAAGCAGGGGCAACTGTGTAGAAGGCAGTGAAATTGCACACACTCATGCCTATAGTGAATTTGGCCCAATGAGTTTAAAATTATTATGAAAATTTGCAAGGGGTCGGTTGTTAATTTTTTTCCTTTTACTAAATAATAGTACTTTCCCCCCAATGTCTCATGCCATATACACTTCTGCAGAAATCCTTTTGTGTCCACCTGTGATAACATTCAAAATCCAGTCTTAAATCGTAACTTTGGTGGGGGGAATCCTAGTGTCCTTACTCTGGGCTATATCCTGCTCCCCTTGAAGTCTATAGCAAAGCTTCCATTGATTTCAATGGAAGCAAGATCAGCTCATCAGTTCTTACTCAGGCATATACCCATGTAAAAGTTGCTTGAACAGGTAGTGCTCTCATTACACAAAAATTTGGCCCAATGGGAGATTATGCCTAGGTAAAAATTAAAAAACCTTTTTACCAGTTCAGGGTTACAAAAAACGTATTGTCCCAGCACTTAGATAAGGGTTCAGTCATGTGTTCCTGGCAAACCTAAAACTTTCCTTGGAATTGGTTGGGATTTCACTGGTACTTACAATCTGAATACACTAGCATTACACTATTATTCCCCCCTTCAAATTAGGCATCACCTGCTTTAATTTAATCAATTTAAATATATTGAATGATCGATGCTGTGGGTGCTGAATGCACATAAGACTAGCTCTGAGTTCCAAAAGACCATTTAAAAAAAGACATTTCCTCCTCTTTCCGAACCAAACTAAGATATTGCCCATCCACTCATCCCAAAACCTTAATCTCTTGTCCCTCCCAAAAAGCCTCGGGGAAAGAGGTGAGCCTGAGAGAATGTACTGAAGGTCAGCAAATCTAGGCTTTCACAGACCCAGGAGAGGCATTTTGCAGTGTGGAGGATCTCTCCTCAAGAACACCCAGCCTCCAGTCCTCTCCTATCTAAACCAGGGGACCTCCCCATTTAGAAATTGGGAAAACTTTGTAAATGTAACTCCACATCTGACTCCAGCTAAAAGGCAAAAGGAGCATGCTTTGGGAGAATAGGAATGATTCAGTACTTGGTAAGCTGCAGAAACGTTGGGGTTTTTTGGTTTGTCATATTAAAGGTGGGTAATTATGGGAATAATAAAATAGAAACTTTCTTATTTAAATAACCTTTTTTGTGGAAGAGACCATCTTTAGTGGATTTATTGAGGAAGAAGAAACCCCCCATATTTTGCTTTGTCTTCTCTGAAGCCCTGGAAATAAAGCTTGAAGCATTTTCAAATTATTCTAGAGATACTGTTTAATTAACGTATAGGATTCTCTTCCATTGTATATTTTCTTGAGTTTTTGTTTGGCTAGAGTTCACCATGCCACAATGGAACTCTATGTTTATCAAACAGCTGGATGATCATCTAAGGCACCAAGAAATGCATAGGAATGTCTTTTTCTTCATTTGTGTTCAGTGACCCTTGCAGGAGAACTAAGGGAGTGTGTATATGGAGACTGGGCTTTTGTGTACAGTCCCACCTACCAGTACATACCATATTTCCGGTAACTGAACAGGTTACAATTAGAAGATGATGCTGGATTTCCCCTCCCTCAAGACAGGCTGTATTTCCCACTGACTACTTATCTTTATTAAAAAATGGACAAATTGAAATCTCTTCTGTCCCATATAAGTTGATGTAAATTGTTGGGTGGGAGGAAGCTTATTGTGTTTTGCAAAGCTACAATCTATTTTAGGCAGTGATTTTTTTACAAGTTGTTTTGGCTGGGACTAAAATTTGGGACTGAAATAAAGCAAAACAAAACGTTCTGGTATGTTTAGTAGCATTATGGCAGTTATGCAGTGGGTGGAATGCCTGTTGGAGGGGACAGACTGAAGGCGTTGTAGCAAAATGCAGAGGGTAAAAGTCTGCTCTTAAATCCACACAAGCAGATGTGCACACTGATACTGGGTTCTTCCTTGTGCACAAAGCTTCCATTGACATGAAAGGGAGACTTGCATATGTCTGAAGAGCAGACTGTTAGATCTGAGGTGCACTGTGTGGGTTCTGAGACAAATGTTGCCTGGGAAGTCCATAAAATTCATTGGAGAACTAAATAGGACTACTGCTGTTACAAGCTTTTCCACTGCCATTTATTTGGTATCACGTTACTATCTCCATCTTTCTTTCTTTCTTTCTTTCTGTTTGAGGATTTGAGAAGATGTTTGTGGATTTGAGAAGAATGGATATTGTACACTTTCCCCAAACATCAATATAGTTTTATAACTCTTTGTACAGTAACTCAACCACTATCATCCTCCTGTTTCTAACTCGTTCATGGAAATAGGTTTCCATTGCCACCTTTCTGATTCCAGAAAACTAGATTGGTGGTGGTGGTGCCTTGAATGTAATGACATCAAAAGAGCCAGATTCTCAGCTGGTGTAAACTGTCATAGTTCCATTGAAGTCAAAGAAGCTATGACAGTTTACATTAGATGAGGACATGACCCAAAGTCTTGTAGTAGACAGAGTTTACAGGTTAAAGAACTTTTTTCTCCTAAGGTTACCTGAGTTGCCAGCACCATGCAGAAAGTTCAGTATCAGGTTGTGCTGGGAATACCTGCTCTAGTAAGCCATTTATTATCCAAGGCGCTACCAGATGTCCACCGTAGGCACTTGAGACTTCAGACTTGTAGGCTTGTGCTCCAAGTGAAAACTTTAATTTTATTTCTACCCACTAATCCTCAGCGTGCTTCTCCCCAGAGTTTGTGGTCACTCACAACTTACGCTCAGAACATTATGTGTTGCAACAGAAGGGCAGTAGCTTCCCAGTATTTGTTACCAATCTGTGGAGCCAGCCATCTGTCAGCAAAACAGGAAGGCCTGGGTTCCCTTTGTCTCCTGGGCTTGTTTTGCTATTTTAGGGAGCTTTACTTCTCCCTGTGTAGAAGAAAGCTGATGTGGTCTTAAGCAAGGGCTCCTGAAAGAGTGAGGGCCCAAGACTGAAGCTGCTGTTTTGCCCATCTGCCACTGCTTGAGGTGTATTCATTATTAATGGAGGCAGTGGCGGTTGCTGCTCAGATATGCAGCCCTGCCTGGGTAAATGAGACATTCTTCAGCAAATTGCTTCGTTTTTTGATTGCTGATTGTACGCGTGTCACCAAGCTGACTCAAGGTTCATCGATGCATGCTCAGTAAATTAGAAAGAACATAACTATGGATCAACCAAGAGAATGAATTCTGTGCCTACAATGACCCAGGGCCATTTAATTTTCTGCTTAATTTTGTTGCAGTCAGTTTGCATTTTGGGTTATTATGCAGTAGGAAATTAACAATAAATAACAAATTTGGTCCTCCTGTGCTTGTAATGATATTTTTATAAATCTTTGTAATGCTGTTTTTAAAAGGATCAAGGTCTGTGCCAGTCTGATACCCAGGTATGCAGGGAGGAAAATAAAGAGAAAAATACATTATTCTTGCCAGATAATCTCATAGTTAAATAGCAAAGGATTTTTCTTTCCCCCCACCCCACGCTTTTTGTCTTGTTTTTTGTATTTCACATTAACTTAATGCTCTTCCTCTCTTTCTTAGATTACTTGAGGAAAATGGAAACAGATGAGGCTCAAGATATGTCTCAGGTTTCAGGTGAGATCCTTAAAGAATATATCTACAATGAAAATCCTAAATTTCTGTTAATCTCTGTACCAGAGTGCAGTGTTGTTGTTATTGTCATTATAATTGCTTTGGATCTTTTGTAATGCCAGAGTGGAAAGCAGGACATAATTAATGGTATCACTTAATATCAAACCTAGTAGTGCATAGACTTTTTAAAAAGGAACTTTATAAATAACAAAGCCAAGGAAAATATAAGTAGTTTTGCATTAAACCTACAGTATTATATCCTTGAAGCATGGCCAGACTCACGTTGGAGGGTATTTTGAGGGGACGGGGGAACGAACAAAAGATTGACTGGTACATGCTGGTTTCAGGACAAATAAACTTCAGTCATGAGGGGAAATTATTAATTTAAAAAATTGCTCACCAAGTAGGTTTATGGAATCTCTCCTGCCCCCCATCCCCCCTGCCCCAATCTTTTATAACTCAGTTTGGCTTAAGAAATAAAGACTGGGTAGATAAATATCTGGGTAGATAGTAAAAGCCATAGCACCAATGGCATTAGACTTTAAGGGTCAGAACTCTTTTATTCCCAGGTGTCAATGCATTGAAAGAATGTTTAAGTGTTGCTTGGAAGAGTTAGGCCTCTAAAATTTGTCCTATGAATATCATAGTTAGGATTCTACAGGCCCTTGGCTTTTTGTGTTTCTCCCATTGGGAGTTTTATTATTGACTTCATTGGGAATAGGACTGGTCCCTTGGCAAGGTTGAAAATATAATAATCAAGATAATACTATTCTTAATACTATAGTGCTCCATCTCTAGTCTAAAGGAGCCATATAGTTTGCCCTCTTCATAGGTTCCCTAATATTTGACAACAGCAATGGCAAATGACTTTTAGTTTTCACTTTTAATATGCTGTCTAGAACAGGCCACCTTTGTTCATTGAGGCCTCCATCCTGCAGACACTTAAGCAGGTGGTTCACTTTAACGGACAACTGTCACAGTTAAAATTAAACATGTGCATAAGTGTTTCGAGGATCAGTACCTAAAGAACAGCTGTATGTGACCATAAAATGGCCTTGGACCTTAGAGCTGGTGAGGACATTTTTTCCTGCCAAAAATTAGATGAAAACTGTAAATATCATTTTCACCTATTTTTGATGGAAAAATGAAAAAGTAAATTATATATATGCAGAACTAAATTTTGTGAGTGTGTGTGTATATATATATATTCAAAAAGATTTCTAAAAAACTAAATTTATATATATATAATTTAATTTTAGAAATCTTTTTGAGTTTTCATCAGAAAAGAAAAACCATTTTTTTATTTTTTAGATGAAAACCTGATAAGTTTAAAATAAAATAGATGTGTCCCATAGAACTTTCTGTTTTGACAAAAAAAAAAAAGCCATTTTCCATCACACTTTTCAACAGAAAATTTCCAGCTATTCTGTATAGGTTTGTTGATTTCGCCCAAATCATCATCATCATCATCATCATCATTTTTACATTATAACTAAATATATTGAGCATCAAAGTTTTATTGCATATTGAAATAATTAAAAACTTGCTATCTGTGTATCATTTGGCATATACACTGCTCAACAGGAAAAGCAATGGAGCACAGATCCTGTATTCCTTGTATAGACAAAATTATTAGGATCTGTTTAGACTAGAGCTTTTAGTTGTGTTCTAATTCAAATTCAATGATTCTATGTGCGGCAGAATCCCGTACATGGGTGCCTCATGGGGATTGGGCTCTGCTGGGTTCCAGGGGGCTGGAGACAGTTGTATCATTCTCTGCCTCTATGGCAGCACATATCCTAGTGGATATCCACACCCAATGTTATGCTTCTTAAAATAGCATTAACTTGAACTCCACATCTGCTCCCTCTTGCCATGGCTGGCCAGAGGCAGCATCACTCCCACACAAGCTATGCTGCTGTGAGGAGGAGCAGTGTGGTGGGCTAGCTCTCTAGGGGACGGGAGGCTGTTTTGACTCATGGGTTAGGAGGCCACACTCTCTGCCTCTTTCCTTGCGGGGAAGATTTGAAGGGAACTCCAGTAGTATTTCTAAGTGAGGGGAATACTTCCAGCTCTCCAAATGCTGAAGGATTAGTACCACTTCTAGTATTTCCGCAGCATCCTTAGGTGGCAATAAGTGAGACAAAAAGTAAGATTCTTTGGTGGTGATTTTCCTTTCCTAAAAAAAGTGAACTCTGAGGTGAAATTTAGTTCCCTGATATAATCTGCCAACAGCAAATGCCCTGCATAAACCTCTCCAATCTGCTGTGCCAGTGACCCATTGATCTTTTACTCTTGGGCTCTCTTGGAGCAGAGACTGTCAGTTCTGCTGAACAGTTAGTTGTGTTGGTGATGTGATCAAATGGCCACAGAATAGCTTACACTTGCTTTCATTTGTGATCTGAGCTGTGTGTGCACAGGGTATTCCAAAGGCAACAGCCTACTGGATTAACCCCCACAAGTACTTGACTGAGGCCTCATTAATACAGGTAAAGTATTCTGATGTTGGTGGTGACATCATCTACAGGTCAAAGGCTGATTCAATAAATCATTTCAATACCTTATTTTTCCATCTGATATTATTGTGTATGTGATGTGCGTACAGTAGCATGGTCTAGTTTTCATGCCACGAAGAACAGCTTGGGGGGTGGGGTGAGGGGGCAGAATGCTCTCTGGAGATCACAGGAGCAGTTGCATGCTGCTTACACCCCTTTAAGGGGTGCTACTTATTTCCTTCCCATAAGGTTGGCCAGCTCTGCTGGCCAGTAGGCATGGGATGAAGGGAATCATGCCCTATTAGGGATGCCATATGCTTCCAGGGACATAATTGCAGGGCAAGGCTGCTGTAATATGTTGGGGACGAGCTTGGCAGTTGTACAGCCCCAGGACTGAGGGGTCATAACTGCAGCTGTAAATTACCATGGTACTCTTCTCCTGCACTGTGCCTAGTGCTCCTCAGCCCCACTGTAGAATCTGAGCCAATGGGCTAGATGTGCCACTGCCTTTCGCTTGGTATAGTTATTCATACTTTGTAAAGTAGGTGTAAGAGCCCTGTCAAATCAGAATGGTAGTACTTGGAAGCCATTTGCTTGCAGGGCTGTAACGGACACAAGGTGTGTCAGTGGAGAATCAGGCCAACACAGCATAAAATGGGCATAAGTGAGATCAGAGTCAGGGCCTTTGTGTTTGCAACACAAATGTTCCCACTTCTTGGAATTCAGTCACTGCTAGTTCCTAAAGGAACCAAAATGCTCTATGATAAGCTCAGAGTTCACCCTTTTTTTTTCTCCTGAAAGTGATATTTCATGAGGCAAGCAGTTGCAGTTCTGAAATGAAGAGAGAGCTGACATACATTTAACCAAACAGTATCCGGTGCCCGTACAAGAGAATCAGAAAACACAGATAATATCTCACTTAACCAGCAGTGTTTATCCTGCTGTTTTTTTTTTTTCAGTTCTAGATTGGGTCTAACAGTTGAGGGAGAATGAAAGACCAGTGTGAATGTTTTCACCACTATCACACAAAGATCTCCCCAAGGAACCACTATTTGTAGTTCTCCACTTTTGCCAGTTGATGAGAAAACAAGGAAAAAGGTTTTGCTTCTGATGTGGCAGGCTAGAGCCTCAGCTGGTGTAAATCAGCTTAGCTGCACTTAGCTCCAGTCATTGTGTCTGATTCTCTTCTTAAGCCAGTGTAAATTGGGAGAAATTTCATCAATCTCAGTGACTTTACACCAGTTTAAAAGTGACATAAGTGAAAGGAGAATTAGGTTTCTAGTCATCAGTCAAGACAATCTTATTTCTTTCTTCTTGCATTACTGTGTAAGTGACCATAGAGTTACCACTCAAAATAACCCTAAAGCTTCAGAAGCCTTTAGCTAATATTAGTTTCTAGAAAAGTAAAGATCCAATATTTCTAAAAGAAAACATTTACTGTCTTACTTTTAATAATACTGAGTGCTTCTAAAGCACCTTTCTGGCCTGAACCTCGGAGGCATCAAAAAATTCTGTGGAGATGCTGAACCAGCTCTGTGCTCGTTGGCTTCACTGGGAGTAAAAAATGCTCAGAACATTCTTGGATTGGTTCCATAAGTTTCCCCAAACTCCTGTTTGGTAGTCAGTGCTATCATTCCCATGATACAGATGGAGAAACTGAAGTACAAAGATGTTGAGGGCCTTCAGTTTGCAAAATAAACAATCTGCAGGGTTGGGCCCTAATGCTGCAATTCTCTCACACGTTTCAGGGGTTAGGCATTTGAGACCCTATTTGGAGAGCCTAAATATGGATTTGGGTGCCTGATTTTAGGCATCCAAGTTTAAAATTTTTGGCTTAATTGACTTACCCAAGGTCACCAAATGACTCAGTGGCAAAGCCAGGAATAGAATTCAGATTTCCCAGCAGTCCTGTGCTTTCCCTCTAAAGCTTTTTATAAACAAGGGTATGTTTTAAGGCTGTTTTAAAAAAACAAAATTTACACCTAGATGCTAGACTGCTGTGTGTGTGTGTGTTTCACACACTTTGAGCAAAACTATGTATAAGAGTGGAGTGAATGTGTGAGACTTCTATGATTTTGTGACATTTTAACAAGTGGTCCCAGTGCTCACTACTAGCTTTACAATCACATCCCTTACATCTGTTGTTATTCTGGACATGCCTGTAAGAAATTAAATGGAGAACTGTTTCTTTTCCCCCTTTCCATTTTTAAATTCATCTGCAAGAAATGTTAGCAAGATTGCATATCTGTAAGATTGCCATGCAGTAGTGAATTTATCAGGGTGTAGCAATTTAGATGTAGTTAAGGCATGAAATAAGAATATCATGCTCTGGAATCCAAAAGAAAAAGCTCCACAAACATAGCTATTTTAAAACTATTATTTTTACCCAGTGTTTTCGTATACAAGGATTGTGCTATCATGTGCGGTGGGAAGAAATCCCAAGCTTCTGTGACAAGAGTTATTAAAGCCAAGTTTTCAAAGTGGAGTTTCCTCAGACAAAGTAGGGTGTACGATCTTCAGCTTGTGTAAATCAGATCCACTGAAGTCCACTGATTTGCACCAGTTGGGTGTCTGGCCCTATTCTTTAGTAAAACTAAACAAGCAGCAATCCATATCCATCTGGCAAACCTGGTTATTTACAGTAAACTGCCAAAGTGCTTGACCTTCTAAATTTTTTTTTGAATCCCAAAAAGCTTCCTTTAAAGATGTGGAGGTAGGATGCCTAACTTTGGGGAGGAATACAGTTCTGATTTTGTGCTTGCTATTCCACGTGGTATGCAGTTACCTATTTAAACTGGTCTTTAGAAACACAAGCCCGATGCTTTTTATGATCGCTTATCTCCCAAACCTAGAGTAAGTATGTGGGCTTTAACTGGCGTAATGGAGAGCACAATAGGGCCTTGAAACTTGCAAGTGGCTTTTGATTTATTTATTTTTAAGCCATTTTGCCAAGAAAAATCTAAGATTAGGGAAACCTGTTCTGATTGGGAATGACCCTCGCCCATGAGTTAAATTTCTTCTTCTTCTTTTCTTAAATAGCTCAAATGTTTAAACCATATTACCCCACTCTCTGTAAGATGCATCTCAGCTTGGCAAGTTGTGACTTGCCGTGAAAAAGTTGTTGGCAAGTCTTAAGTTCCTTAAAGCCTGTAAAGTAGTGAAGGAAATTACAGAGCTAGCTGCACAAAGGAGCTGAGCAAATAATAATCGAAACAACATTTTAATCAGCTTACTTCCTGCTTTATTCTTTTTTGCTCTGAGTTCATGCTCTTCTTTTCCCTTACCCAACCCATCTTCAGCTGGGCATCCACATCTAGTCAGTATTATTTGTCTCTTTACGAAAATACCATAGAAGTTAGAGATGTGAAAGCCATTTTAACCCATATAGTCTGTCCTCCTGCCAGTGCGCGGATTAGTCCCCACAGTTTATCCTGAAGTTCTTTGTCCACTGTAGTTTTAAATGATTCATCTGATGCTGCTCCTGCAGCTTCCCTTGGGAGACTGTTGTACAATCTGATAAATTCATCAATAAGAAATTAAGTCAACTTCTTTTTTTTCCCCTTTTTAAATTTAATCCCCTTATACCTAGTTATGTAGCCACAAAGTCCTTAGCCTCAATTTCCTTTCTATACCATCTTCAAATACTTGTAGATGATCTTCATAAAAGGCCCTCAGTAAAGTTAGTGGTGTTATTCCGGCATCAGTGAGATCAGAATCCAGCCCATGGTCTATCTCATTCTTTATTGTTTGATAAAAGAATTGTCTTTTAATAATGGTGGTCTAAATTAATCTCCTAGATAACTCCATTGGCTACAGTATAGTGACACCAGGCCTGAATTTGACCCATAGTGTTTAAAGCCATTGTAAGAGGGCCTCTTGGCAGGATAATGCATGCTGTAGTACTAGACAACAGTGTTGTACCCACAGAAAATGAAAATTAACACAGGAAACCTCCCCATCTGTCATAGTGCAGTAATTAGGAGTGGAATTATTTTCTGAAACGTTTTGCATTTGGAACTGAAATGTTACCTTTTTAATTTAAAAAAATTGCTATGGAACCTGATTTGTTTGTACAGCAAAAAGCTTGTATTCAAGCTATTGGTTTGTTTCACTTTGCTAACGAGAGATCACAAAACACAAAGCAGTACCATGTTGGGTTGTACTTGATTTTGGCAGCAGTGTTCTGGGAAGCCAAACCATGCAAGGTGCTGAGCGATAGAAGTCACTGGGAGCTGAGGGAACTAAGTATCTTGTAAGGTCAAGCCATTTTTAAGCCTGTGTTGTGAGTCAGCCAGTGAGAACTGTGGCTAAGAGTGAAGCCATCCTGTAGACCAGAGTGGGCAAACTATGGCCCATATCCAGCCTGGCAGATCTTTTAATTCGTCCCTCAGCTCCAGCCGGGAAGCAGGGTCAGGGGTTTGTCCAGCTCCGGCGCTCCAGCCAGCATGACCCCTCCCCTCCCCCAGCTTGACCCCCTCCGGCCCCAGTGTAGTACGCGGAGGCGTGGCCTGGCTGCTCTGCACGCTGCCCCGTCCGCAGGCGCTGCTCCTTCCGTAGCTCCCATTGGCTGTGGTTCACAGCCAATGGGAGCTGCAGGGGTGGCATCTGCTGACGGGGTAGCGCGCAGAGCCGCCTGGGTGCGCCTTGGAGCCGGAGGGGGGACATGCTTCCAGGAGCTGCTTGTGGTAAGCGCCGCCCAGAGCCTGCACCCCTGAGCCCAACCCCGCACTCCAATCCCCTGCCACAGCCCTGATCCCCCTCCTGCCTTCTGAACCCCTCAATCCCAGCCCAGATCCCCCTCTTGTACCCCAAGACCCTCATCCCCAGCCCCACCCCAGAGCCTGCACCCCCCAGCCCTCGCCCTCCCCCTCCCCCCCCAGTGCCCCAACAGCCTGCCCCATCCCTGATCCCCCTCCTGCCCTCTGATCCCATTCGTCCCAGCCCAGAGCACCCTCCTGCACCCCAAACCCCTCATCCCCGTCCGCACCCCAGAGTCCACACCCCCAGCTGGAGCCCTCACATCCCTCCCCTGTACCCCAACCCCATGCCCCAGCCCTGATCTCCCTCCTGCCCTCTGAACCCCTCAGTCCAAGCCTGGAGCCCCCTCCTGCACTCCAAACCCCTCATCCCCAGCCCCACCCCAGAGCCCTCACCCCCCCGCACCCCAACCCAGAGCCCGCCCCGTACCCTGAATTCCTCATTTCTGGCCCCACCCCAGAGCCTGCACCCCCAGCTGGAGGCCTCACCCCCATCCCTCACCCCTACCAATTTCGTGAGCATTCATGGCCCGCCATACACTTTCCATACCCCAGCGTGCCCACCCCTGCTGTAGACTCTAGTCATTTGTGAGTAGAGCTTTTAGAGCATTTAGACAATTTGTCAGTATAGTGTTACTGTTCATAAGTGCTAGCACCAGAGCAAAAATCTGCTTATCTTCATGTAGCATCCAGAGAAAAAAGTAAGAAGTCAGTCCCTTGATGTTCTGGGTAAAGTAAATCTAGCAAGGATGTTCTTCCAGGCAAATAACTCTCACTGCAGGAGGAGCTTTTCATGCAAGAGGATAGCAGGCTAGGGTCCCTGGTAAGTGTTTTAGCTATTCCACCCAATATTATTAATCTTACTTTATTATTTATTCTTCTGTGACTAGGAAAGGAAAGTCCTCCAATAAGTGATGTCCCAGATGATGCAGATGAGCCCATGCCTGTACCAGAAGACCTTTCAACCAGTACAGGAGGACAGCAGAAGAATGACAGAGTTTTGGGTAAGATGGTTGGTCTGCTGTGTTTAGAAATATTAGTCACCATAGTATTAAACAAAACACTGTATAGTTGACTGTTATACTAGGAAGTCTTGAGTCTCTTCATCCCCTTTAGCAGATGGTAATTCAATGAGGTTGTTCAGTGCTTTCCCCCCAGCCATCACCTAGGGGAATGCAGTCTGCAGGCCAGTTCATCCTAAAGGAACTAGAAAGATCCTGCCATTTGTCTAGTTTCTAAAGCATGACTGGTTGCATGCATCTCCCTCAAGGAGATGAAACCCTTCTCATTCTGCATAGGAAACTGTTCTGCTGTAGAGATCGGTAATAGATTATGAAGTGCGTGGTTCCAAGGCAAAATAAAGCTACTCCAATTATGTTAACATGTGGAACATTCAGTTTTCTGATCTGAGCATTAGCTTGGCCATGAGCATGTTAGCTCTGTGCTTGGTGGATTTCTTCAAACATTTCACATTATAACATACGGTTTGCTCATAACTTGCAAATTATTTGGCTATGTATGTCCAACCTTTTTACAGACTGCTCTGCAATGACGCTTACTGTTTTTATTGTGCATACCCTGAAAATCACTTGAATTTCTCTTTCCTGTGTAATCTGCAAAATGGCCAAATCCATTAGTTTACAACTAATCATGAACCAGAACTGATTTGCAAAGTGCTGATACTTCTTCTTAGACTAAGAGCTTGTTTGCTTCACCCTTTAATCCACCCAAGACAGGTGTGAATTCTAATGAGCACTAGTGTGTTGAGCACTAACTGGCCCATGTGGACCCTCCTGGCATGCACTAAAAGTCCTCCACTGTTCATTGATGTAGTACTGTTTGGAATGGAGCTATGTTAACATGCGCTAGGGAAGTTTTAGTGCACGCCAACACAGTTTACAGTTAGTGTGCAACATGCTAATGCACACTAGAATTTACACCTGTCTGTTGTGGACTAATGCAGTGTGTAGACAAGCGCAGAATCATTAACTCACAGCCCAGTGTGAAGGATTGGGTCTGTTGCTGCCTGACACACGTATGTGCCTATGTTTACTCTGGTAGAGTAAAATATTCAAATATACCTGTGCTGCTGCTTGTCTCCACTAGGGAGGCCAACTCAGCAAGAATTTACAAAGCCATAGAATCAACATTTCCTCTGTCTTCCAGATCTGGGATTAATACCAGGAAAGACTGAAATGTCCCTTTCCTTAGGAAAAGGCAGTAAATATTAAAATGCCCTTCTTGCCTGTTGCCAGCATTGGGGGTTAGTAAAATTCCATTGATATTTGGATAAACAGAGGTGCCAGGAGAAGGGTTTATTTTATGGTAGCAATTAGAGGCCCCAATAGAGATGGGACCCCATTGTGCGAGAGGCTATATAAACAAAAGATTGAGAGGGTCCCTGCCCTGAAGAGTTTATATTCTAAACAGAAAAGGCACACAAAGGATGGGAGGGGAAGAGGAGTCGGAAAAAGGGGAAATGGCTCACCCAAACTGACCACGCAGGGCAGGGGCGGAGCAGTGAATAGAACCACCAGCCCAATACTGCCTTGGGAGTCTTGATTTTGTTCAGCGCTTAAGCAAATATTCTCAAAAGTTGGAGCATAAAATTAGGCTCCTAAAGCCATAATTAGGCACCTAAAATAAGTGGTCTGACTCTTTAAAAAGAAAAAAAAAGTACAGGTGCTCAGTGTAACCCCCACAGCTCCAGCTGTGGTGTTCTGTTCCATCTAGTGGCACCAAGGCCACTTAAAGAGAGATTAATGAGTTTGCTCTACAGTTTTAGCAAAGAGCAATATAGCTTTTAGCTCATGCAGTAGAGGCTCATGTATTAAGCTCCAGAGGTCCCAGGTTCAGTCCCGCCTGACTAGGGTCTGTCAGTCTTACACTCAGCAGTTTTGAAAATCAGGCCACTTATGAATTTAGGAGTCTAACTTTAGGCACCTGTTTTTGAAAATGTTGGCCTTTATATCTTTGTTAACATGATCAGTGAACTGAACCTATCACTCTCCCACAATAACCTGCCATTACCACATATTCAAATCTTGACTTAAAACCTCTTAATCAAATAACTGGTGAATATAGATAACTTTTAAAACAGCCAATATTTTGATTACATCAATTTTATTTAACCGCACACAGCTTATGCAAAATGGGCCATACTGAAACCCACCTTTGCTGGTGGTGCAATTCTCCTATAGGCTTCTCAGCACGCCTGTAGTGAGATTGCAAAGTAGTACATATCTACAGGGAGTTTTTATAAAACAAACACATTGTTCTTGGGTTTCCCCATACAATGAAATATCTCTCTTGTCCTCATAGGATCCCAATGGTAAAACAGGTCTTCATCATCTTGACTGCAGTATATCTTTCTACAGCTGCTGAAAGACTCTCATGTACCATTCATGGCTTCTTGGGTAGCAGGGGTTACTTTCTTGCAAGGAAGAGATGCACTGCCCTATATAACAACAAAGACAATTTGCAGTACTCTGCTCTCTGGGCACTATTCATTATAGCCGCTGAATCCAACACTTATGTTGGATCCAACACTTATTTCTCTAGACCCCAGAACTGGATTTGCTTTCATCCTTTCTAATACTCTTTTCTCCCGGAGCTAACCATAGTTTTTCTTTGAAAATTATATTCTCCTGTTTAAAAGGCCTCAATTTCATAATAACTACCCCATATTCCACACAATCTTAGTGCTGTCTGGAGTATAATACATGCATCTGCTTGCTACCTTTCTTTTTTTTTAAAAAGTAAAGATGGGGTTCAAAATTCTGCTTTCATAATACTTATCAGTGCATGTTTTAGGGTCCCTCCAGCTGAGCAGGTAGGCATTTTGTTTATCATTCCATCTTTGTCAGAGTTAAATACATGACTTTCATCTCCCATTAGCAAGGCTTGGTGTGCAGCATGCATTTTTACGTAGTCAGTGAAATATGGCTTCCAGAAGCATTTTGGTTTGATAAGGTGGCTCCCCCACCCAGAAAAAGTTTAATGGCAGTGAAGGTTTGATGAATGCAATAGTAGAGATACTACAATGTTTGGGCCATATAACTTGCTGGACAGCTAGGAGAAGAACCTGTTACCACTGTGACAGTGGCACAGAAGTGTAGAAACGCCTTACATTGCACATTAAAGGAGTCGTTGCTACACTTCTATCAGATGTATTATCTCTCTGTATATTATCAGAGCTCATAAGTAAACTCGTCACTGGCTTCTGAGAATACTCTAAACCAGCAGAGCAAAGCACCAATAAAGAGGGTCAGGGAACGTAATTTAAGTAATTCCCTGATCAGCTTGCCAACTTCTTTACCATCTAACTCCTGGATCACTGTGAGGTTGAATAGCTTCCTCCTTCAGCCTCTACTTCTGCTGCCTAGTGTACCAAATCTCCTTCCTGCCTTTCTTCTCCACCCTAGATTTCCTTCTTGTTCTGATCTGGCACCTATAACTGTTTTTCTTTTCTTTTTGCTCTGCTCACCCAAACCCTCCTACTCTGAGTTTCAGGATCTTTACTCCTAGAAACGACAAGTGATATTTTTAAAAGTGCCTAAATGACTTAGGAACACAAGTTCCACAGAAAGCCACTGACTTGTGTTAAGTCACATAAGGCCCAGATTCTGAAAGATATTTAGGCTCCTAACTTCAATGGAAGTTTGAGGATCTGGGCCTTGGGCACTTTTGAAAATCCCAGCCTTTGGTGATCAGTGTTTTATAACCTTGCATAGATGCATAGTCCTACTTCCCATGTTTAACTGTTAATTAAAAAGCTGACCTGGAATATTCGGTTCCCATTCCCACTGCCCTCATTCAGGGTTTGTAATAAACAATTAGAGCAGCTGCTGTGAATCGTCACTGCTGAGCTCCTTGCATTTGATAGGCAGTTACAGTTTAAGATCTTCTCACCCTGAGAATTTGCCCTGATTTAAGCCATCTGTGGCGAGCCACTGATGTGCAAACCCCTAGAATAGACTAGTAAATCCCCCATTTGCATTGGTGTAACTTGCCTTCATTTCCACCAGTGCAAAATAGAAGCTTCCTTTGCCTACATTAGAGTTTACATAAGTGTGCCTACATCAATGGCTGGCCACTGATGGCTGAAATGGGAGGCAAATTCCAAGCTTAGATGAGGCCTCAGAAACGAAATTGCGGGCCCAGGGCTCACAAATTTTCTGAAACTGTAGCTACCTGCTAGCGGTGGGTATCCATATTGCTTACTCACAGCAGCTGCTTTAAACATTCATTTCAGAATTGAATGGGGGCAGTGAAGAGAACCAGTGGCTTTGTAAACAAAAGGTAAAAGTGGCCACCAGCCCAGTAGCAGGTGATTGCTATTGGCTTGGAATTTTTAGGCCACAGGACCATTCTTCCTTCCCAGAGTGAGTGGAGAAAACTCCTCCCCCATGGGTTGAAATGTGGACAGACTGTGAGGTAAAATGCCCAAAGTCACAGGTTTTAGGGGTCACAGGGTGGGGGGAGGGGGAAATCACTCTCTTAACCCAAGGCATGATGGCTTTTACTGTAAACTAAAAACTCCAGTCAGTTTTCTCAACCCATTTTAAAAAAATAGCATGGGGGGTTGGAGGGATGAAGGGGAAGGGAAGAGCAATATCGATTCCTCTCTCCTGTAATTTGAGTTTGGTAAAGGGCTGATATTACCTCCCTCCCACACACCTAATTTTCAGTAGGAGCCTGCTCAGTTACTGAACCTCAGCACCTGGCATCGCTGGGACTACGACACATCCCTAGGATCCTTTATTCCACGTGTCTTGGTGATTCAGAGGAGGTGTCACTTGTATTACTGTCGTCTTAGGTCTGGTGCACACCAGGCTTCTCGCTCCTGGATACCATGGTCTTTTATTTCTCCTAAAGCACTCCAGCACCTGGAAAGAGGATACCAGGGTACACAGGTGCCTGAAGGTGCCAGGTACTACAGGTCAACTTTAAAATAGTTGTGTGGCAACTCACAACTAGGTGAGTGTAGGGAGAGAAAAAGTGAGAGAAGGCTGCTGAAAAAGAGGGAGACAAGGCAGGAAAACAAAAAGGGAAGTGCGTCACCCTAGATTGCAAAACACAGTCCAATTGGTTGCGATAAATCCATATTATTCTGTCCAGTTAATTGCTATTTTGACAGTGGAACTGTGGGCCCCAAACTATTAAGCATTTAGGAGAGCAACAGAACTAAACTCTTTAGTTTAGTCTAAACTGTCTCATCCAGTTGGACTTTGGTGGCCAACAAGGGTGTGTGCTGTGTATGTATAATAAAATACTTGTGTGTGTAAAATCTCAGAGAGAAAGAGAGTGAATATAAAGCTGGAGTGTGGCTTAAAGGGTTCACTTTCATCAGTTTGGGATGTCCATGTTGCTCACATGACTGGAAAAGTGCTGAGGGAGTTATGTGAATCATCCTGAATAAGTGTTGGTAAAAACTCGTGTATTCTGTAGGCACCAAAGATGTGACCGAAAAACTACTTTAGAAATGTTTTGGGGTGACTTGCATGTTTGTATTGGAAGTTCTCTATTAAATCTCCACAATAAAGCCAGATTTCTGCAGTATCATAAATCCAGCTGAAGAGGTTTCTGACGGAATGAAAAAAAATTATAACCAATATGTTTTAGAAACTTTTTAAAATAGGGAAGCTGGGAATCTCCCCTCTCATATGGGCTAAAGCTTCCATTGAGGAGTCATGAGATAGTGGACCTTAAAACTGTCACTGGTGCAGCTCTGAATATTGCCTGCAGTTGGACCCTGGCCAGTATGATTTTGTGGGAAATTCCACATTTGAGAGGAAAGTAGGAAATATTTTTGTAGAGGTTGTTCTTTTTAAAAATATGGCTGAATGAAACAGCTCAGGGATTTTGTATGTTAGAGTAAATAGGGTGCAGATGGGTTAGTGGGCAGAGTGCAAAAAGGACTATTAAAGGTGCATGATAAATCGCACAAATATCATTACCACAGAACCTGGGAGAAGGGTGTATGTGATGCATCGTTTATATATCAGCCTGGCAAAAATTCTATTTGCCCATTGGATAGAATGAGACATATATTTATATGGACTGCTGAAGTGAGGCACTAAGGTGATGGATGTGGAGGGCTAATGGAATATTGAAGGATTTTGCCATGCTGCTGAAAACAAACTGTGCAACACAGACAGGTGATGGTTCTTTTCAGCAACTTATAAATACAGACAGATAGGTACAGATTTCCATGAGGCTAGTGAAAGATAGTTCCTTGAACCCAGAATTATGTCCCTGACGCATTTCAAGGCCTGCTAAAAATAATGGCATGGCAGCTTCTCAAAACAAAGTTGTAAGAATTGTTTATAATGGCAAATGTTAGGTAGTCTAATCATACGGGACACTGCCACGCCCCTATCATAAAATACTTTAACACAGGACACTGTGGAAGGTAAGCCTGAAACCTATCATAAAACCTGTGTCAAATTCTGCTCTTGAGTATAAATACTTGACTTCAAGGACTTCCTTGAGACCAGAAGTTATCCTAAATAGAATAATACTTTGAGGCAATGGGTATTATATTCTAAAAGCAGCTTTTTCATGCTTTAGCCTTTAAGTGGAGGAATGGCTTCTTTACCCAAAACACGACAACATTATGGGTGGGAATGGTATTTTTTTTCTTTTTTTCCCCAAGTTGTGAAATTTGTAGGTCTGATGCCATTTTAAGGGTACCCGAGCATTGCTGAGGGCAGTGCAAATGTCCACTAGTAAATGTCATTGCTATGCCAGAGAAAAAACAAAACTGTCCAAGTGTTATTTCTTCACAGGGGAAAGTAAGGCCTTGTGTATACTACAAAGTTTTGTCGGCAAAAGCTGCCTTTTCCAACAAAACAGGGGAGGTGTACACACTGCTAAGCTACTTTTGGCGGTAAAATAAAACCACCTTAATGAGAGGCATAAAGCTTTTTGCAGCAAGTTAAAGACTGCTGTGTGTTTTGTCCACATAACTGGCTTCCACCAGTATCCCACAATGCCTGCTCTGACTGCTCTGCTCACTCTTTTGATCTCTGCTGCCCTGCAGGCATGCCCCTCCTCGCCCTTTCAAAGCTCAGGGAAGTATCTGACAGCTGAGCATCCTGCTCTGTTTGGGGAACAAATTGCAAATCATTAATGTGGAATGCTCCTCTTTGGCACTGCACTAAAAACGCAGGAGCAGGCGGTGGGGAGTGGGGACAGGAGACATTGCTGTGCTGCTTTGACATTCCTCAGCACGGAGAGCTCACAGAGCTTCTCAGGATGCCGCTCCCCGCAGCTGAGGAGGCTGTGGGAGAACTCAGAGGGAATCACAGAACCATTGGCAGGCAGAGGAGGATGCTTCTGGAGAGACTGCTGTGCAGGGCAGAGCAGAGCTGGGGGCTGATTTGCGGGGGTCCCCTCCCTCTATCTCAGCATAGGCCGGTCAGCCTGCTGTCTCCTTTGCCCCAGACACACCACTCTCCTCTCCCTCCTCCAACCCCCTTTCAGATGAAAAAGGGGCTGACAATCTACTAGGATGCCCCTGGAACGATGGGAATGAGAAACCTACATCATGTGACGCTGTACCTACCCTATGAGGCATTTGCAAACCCTTCCCAAAGCACCCCCTGGCCAGTTGCACAGTGGGATAGCTACCAGAGTGCACTGCTCTCTGTGTGGATGCAAGAGCTGCTAGTGTGGATGCGCTCTGCCGACACAAGGAGCTAGTGTGGACATGCAACAGCGGTTTTAATTAAAACACTTTAAAGCAGCATAACTTTTGCCATCAAAACTTTGTAGTGTAGACAAGACCTAAGCGAGCTGTGAGCTTTGGCAAAACTGGAGACAAGCAGTGTGCATAGCTGTGTGGCTTTTAAGTACGGATACTGAGCCTGCTGATCTAATCTACGGTTAAAGGAAGTTGTTTTTTTATCTATGAAGCACATCTCTTCTGCTCTGATAAGCTCCATTCTAGCTGGGGAGTTAAAATTATCTAGCAGGATCTCAGCCATGACTGCAGCAGAGCTCAGACAAGTAGGGCTTTTGCTGGATGTGGGGGAGTAGATTTTAGACTGGGGAGGACCTTTGTGACAGTAGCTTGCTAAACCTCAGGTTATTTTAAGGGAATGACTGTGTATAGAGAGCTTGGATGGGTCTCAGGTCCACACACTTTTATATTTATTATTTGTTGTTTACCATTTGGCTCAGACTCGGTCTCTCGCATGTGCAAGTTCTGACTAAACCTGAGCATGCTGTACGGTTGTAGCCAAAGCGAGAAGATGATTGGTCTAAGCCATAATGCAAAGAGCAACTGTTGCCTGAGCTTTGGATCTAACTGTTCACTCTGCTTTTTCTAGTGGCATATTATCCTCTTGTCACACATGTGAAACTTGGGCTACCATTGCACTGCGTAATTTAGGGGCATTTTTCAAAGGTACTCAGGCCCCTAAAAGTTCAGATAGGTGCCTAGTGGGATTTTCAAAAGTGCCTAGACACCTTAGTACAATTGCTTTTGAGACTCCCCCTAGGTATTTGGCTGCATCTTTAGGGGCCTGAATACCTTTGAAAATCTGACCGTTAGTGCTTGTGTACATTAGGGGCATTGGCAGTGGTGTAATTGCACTGATGCAAACCCCTAATATAGATGTGCTGTACCAACGCAAAATGGAACTTGCACTTGCACCAGTACTACAATAAGTTGCTCCAGGGCAGTGTGTCTACATTAATGGTTTGCACCAGTGCATGATGTCAGTGTAGCTGCACCAGTGCAAATTTCCCTAATGTAGGCAGGCCTTAAATCTCTGATCAAGAAGGGGCAGAAGAAAAGCTAATTTATTTATTCCAAAAGCAGCAAAGAATCCTGTGGCACCTTATAGACTAACAGACGTTTTGCAGCATGAGCTTTCGTGGGTGAAAGACTTCTTCAGCTACCTAGGGGGAGTCTTATTTATTCCAGTTTCCTTTTCTAAATTTTTGATCCAATAAAGTCCATAACAAAAGCTCATTGAGTTCAGTGGGACAGAGATGTGTCCCTGGACCTTTCCAGTTCTGTTAATTGAAGTCCTCTCCAACCCTAATCAAGATGGATCCCTCTAGGGAAATTGTGCACCGAATGCAGAAGGTTGAATTCCTAGCAGCACACCTTTTGCTCTTTTCATTGCAAACGTATGAGTCTTTTATTTCTAGAAATAGGGTGAAGAGAACAGGCAGTTGACTTGTGAGCTAAAAGGAACCTGTTCACCAGAGTCGTGGCTTCAGGAAACAACTTGTAGAAAGTCCAGCTCTGACCTTAGTTATATACATTCTGGAATGAATAAGATAGAAGATGAAGAAGCAGGAAATAAAAAGCTGCACATGCTCTACATACCGTTACAGGCTTCCCCCTGCCACTCCTATCCACAAGGGCAGAATTTTATGTTGTAAAGATGCATGTGTGGGAAAACTAAATATCAAGATAGTACTCATTTTTTTTCCGTTTGCTGCTATTTCCTTGTTTCGTTTACATTTTTAGGTTAGGGATAACATTTTCAAGTGACTTAGGACCAAATTTTAAAGGTATTTAGATGCCTAAAGATGCCTAGTGGGATATTCAGAAGTGCCTAGTGGCCTAACTCCTATTGAAATCGATGAGATTTAGGTGCCTAAAATTTTTGAAAATGGGATATAGGCTCCCAAGTCACGTAGGCCCAGATTCTCAAAGGTATTTAGGCATCTAGCTCCCATTGGAATCACTCAGAGTTAGGCACCTAAATACCTTTGAGGATCTAGGTCTTAGGAACTTTTGAAAATGTTACCCTGGACATGTAGACAATTCTCTTTATAAAGCAGACAGCTAACTTGCCATTAATTTCCTATTTAGCAGAGATGTTTAAATAAATCCAAGTTTTGGTTGCTGACTGTCACCTTTGCTCCTCTCCTGCGCTGCCCCCCACCCCAGTTTAGTCAGAATTTTTCTTCCACTCTCCAAAGTGAACTAGCAAAGAGTTCTAAAAGCAGAAGAGACTCATGTACTCACTAAAACGTGTAAGTAGAACTTAAATTGTAAGCCAAATTTTCTACCCTTTTTTCTGCCCTGGAAAATACATCTTTTGAGGCAATTGCTTTTACAAAGTTTTCAGTAACCTTGTTTGCACTGGACTATTATGTGAGAGGAGATGAGCCTTCCTTTTTATTTATTTATTTATTTATTTATTTATTTTAAAGGAGTTTTAACAGAAATTAGAATTTGAGGGAATAACCTAACAGAAATTTCTAGTGAAATGAAAGGTATGTTTTAAGTGAATTTGGAGATGCTTTCAGCATGTGTTGCAATTTATATAAGAGGAAACATTTATTGTGCATATTTCATCATTTAAAATCATCCTGTATTTGCAACAGGCTGTGAGCAGCAAACATCCCCACTTGGATGGATGTGAACTTGGCACAGTCCTGGCACAATTTTGGGGAGTGAAACGCTGGTCCTTCCCCTTTCGAGATACATTTGCATCTCAGTGTGGTGTGAACAGGGTTATGGGCATGTAATTCCTGTGGTAAATATATGTTTCAGTGTTTGCAATTGGCGTTAGGAGTTGATGTTAAAGCGGAAGGTCTTCATTAGCACTGAAATGAGCATTGCCAGCCAAGAAATGTCACTAATCCTGCTCTGTTCACACGGGACAGTCTCTTTTTTGTAAAGACAAGGTGGTTGAGGTAATATCTTTTATTGGACCATTTTCTGTTGGTGAGAGAGACAAGCTTCTGAGTCTCAGAAAACTCTTCTTCAGGTCTGGGTAAGATACTCTGAGCGTCACAGCTAAATGCAAGGGGGAACAGCTTGTAAACAAATTTTCAGTCTGCCCTCATGACAGAGTCTTTCCAGAGAAGAACCATGCGTTTCTTTCTTCCTGTGCATGTAAAGAGAGCCCCACTAAAAGTAAACTGATAGGTCTAATCCTGCTCTTCTTACTGTGAGGTCAGTGGGCTGGATTCTACCCTACTGCCTATAGGTGGGCCCTGAGAGGATTCACACTTGGGAGAAAGCAGACATTTGGCTGTGGAGAACAGTTTTGATTTGCAGCTGGGTTTCATAGGAGCCTTGATGGTGCAGGCTGCCTGGGGAATGCACTGAATTGGCCATGTCCCCACCTTGGCCAGCCTTGCTCACTTTTTGGCCTGAGCCAGCCAACTGCCTATCACTTTGCTTCATCTGAGACCCCCCCCCCTTGACCTCCCTCCCCACATTCATCTACTCACGCTTCTGCCGTACATTGGTTACTGTGGGTGCACAGCTCACTCAGGTTTCCACTGGAAGCCAAAGAAGCAGTGGCTGGCATGGGAATTTTTACTAAACACTGCAGGATTCCCCCATGGTTAGTTCGTACTACTGTATCACAAGGACACTTGCACTTTCCTTTCTGAACCGGGACTGAGCCTTTCTCCCAGAATTTGAACAATTTTATCACTGAAATATCACTTTGCTGGAATTAGAAAAGGGCTGTTGAACTAAGGGGATTGCTGGAGCATGTTTATACTGCAGGCCTAGAGCAACATTGTCCTAAAAATGAAGTGGGAATTGGACTTCTCTGTTTTGTTTTGTCACTGCCTGTTTGAACACACAACTGTAGAAATAAATATAACAAATGTTAATGCACTAACAGGAGATTTCAGTAACTTTGGAGCCAATCACATGCAGAGGCCTGGAATAAATAATGGTAATGAGGTATTACCTGTGGTAGGAACACATTTGCTTAATCTTACCACAGCGTTGCACGTAGATCCTAGTGAAATTGGTATCCTATCATGGGCTTATTGTGGTGTTAACTGGAATTTGTTACTCCTTGCAAAACAGTACAGGAAATGTCTCATTTTGTTAGTTCTGTAATTACACATTAACAGGTCTCCCTCCATGCTATGAAAGAGACTGATTTATACAATGCAAGTTGAGCCTTTGGTATTCAAGGGCCAGTGCTGAGATATTTTTAATTTAGAAATCCTCGTCTTTATTTATTTTTTATTTGTTTTTTACGGTGCCCTCCTGGAATCTTGAAACAGCAGTGTTTCTCAACCAACCACTGTATGTTACTCCATCATGCACAATACTCTCTCTCACTCTCTCTCTCTCTCTCATGTGCACACATGTATAGAAACACTATTCGTGTTTGTGTAAATATATGTAAATACACACACACACACAGGGCTACATTATATACATTTAAAATCAAATCACACATACGCAGATTTATTGGTGTAGGATTTCTCTTGAGGACAGGGCTTCTAGCAATTTTTTAAAGAGCACTGAAGTATGCATTTTGCAAAATAAATACAAATAACAAAGCAGATTTTTTCAAACACAGAAGAGGAAAAGATTAGTTGCTGCTAATTTGACAGTATCCCTTCTAATCGGACAAAGCTAGCACTGTAAATTCCAGTTGGGAAGTGGGCAGGACTGGAGAGACCATGTTTAGTTTTTAGTTTTGTATTCATTGCATCTCTCACAGGTTGTGTAAATGCAGTGTGCCCATGAACACTGTGCTGTGAGCAGCAGAAGGGAGTATGAAAATGAAATGGGCCAGAAAAGTCTTACAATGAAAGGAACAAAATCAACGTAGGATGCTGCACACCCCGTCCTCCCCTTCCACACACACCCCATAAGTGCCCCTTTCTTCTTGCCTCTGAGCACTATACTCTGCTGCATGGATTTAAGTTAGTCATTAATGGCAGCATTAACTCTGAGGGCCTGATTCTCCTCTCACTCACACTAGTGTAAATCAGGAGTGAGTGACTCTATTAAAGTCAGTGAAGTTATACTAGTGTAAATGAAGGGATAACCAGGCCATGAGAGCCCTCTCTGCAGCATCTACTGCACAGTTAGAGGATAGAGGGCATCCCATGGTGGCATGACTCCCAAGGGAGCTGTGCTGTTGAAGGTGGAAGCCTGCAGAACAGCCCAAGGATTCCCTAGGATCCAAGGGATTGGGAACAGAGTTCTCCATGGATACCATGACTCCATAGGTTTAGCCCTTGCCTTCTCCAAGGCCCCAGAGAGTAGCTGCAGGTGGACACTGCACTTCGTTTCCTGGTGCCCTGTTTCCTTCCCACAGGTAGGGTTTGTGGGTGGAAGGGCAAGATACGGCCCTCTGTCAGAAGCGGTGCCACACTTCTGTATTGGACCCAACTGAAGTGAAGGATAATTTTGCAGTTTACTTCAGTGGGAACAGGATTATCCCCTAAGTGTACACAAACTCAGAATCTAACTCACTGATTGGTGTGTGTGCTTTATTTCTTAAAGTAGTTACCTAGAGTGTCAATCAGGTAGAGACTCTATGAGAGACAGAAGGGCAAGTTAATGAAACTTTAAAGGGTTGGTTCAGAATATTCAGCTCTTAGCATATAATTTTTTCGATCATTAAGTCTATTTTTTTACTTTTTTGTCATCTGATAGCAAATTTAGTAATGCACACTAGTACTTTTGGAGGCATCTTTTCCTCAGAACAGAGGGATATCCGTATCACGTTGAGAAAACAATCACATAGAAAATAGATACAATAACTTGTATCTCCTGTTTGATATACACTTTCTACTAAAAGCTGATGCATGCTTTCTAGCTTGATAACCTAAGAGATGTTTCAATAATGGATTGAGCAATTGAATATGAAAGAGCAATTAAAATAAAGGACAACTCTGAACAGAAGTAGTTAACAACGTTTCTGTTCTCCGGTCCCAGAAAATGAGTGTGATATTTAAGGAACCACCTACAACACATGCAGGGGACCTACAGGTTGGTGCGAAATACAGCACTTCACAAAGCCTAGGCTAGTTGAGCAAAAAGCAGACCCCAGCCTTCCTGTGTGAGACCTGGTGTTTGCTGTGTGATTTAGCTCCCCTAACCCCCCGCCAGTGAAACAGAGCACAAGTACTTATGTTACTTGCGTACTTCCTGAGAACACAGTGATCCACACATTCTGGGCTGTGGGTTGTGTTTTTCACATTCAGGCATACGATGGGAGTTCATCAGATAGCTAGGGGTAGCTCTAGCAAATAGCACATTTGCATCAGCAGAAGCAATTTCACAAGACCTGCTGGGAAGGTTTCCCACAGCGCGCTGTGCTCCTGCAGTACTAACAGGCACTGCACGTCCGTTTGATGTAAAAGATGAGCCAGAGAAAATGAAACTCTTAACGTTTTCCTCTGTCTCCCCCTGGGACCATGTGAGAGCCACATTTTACTCTTAGATTCATGAGTGCATGCTCAGAGTGACTTTGCTAGGAACTTTGTTTCCATTTGTGGTCAAAATTTGAAGAAATGGATGGCCCATGTTTTGTGCATTTAGATGGCAAGCTCTCCAGGCTAAGGACGATTGCTGAGTGTTTGTACAGCGCCTAGCACAATGTGACTCCAGGCCCTACTGTGATGATATAAAAATAATAATAATAACTGAGAATTTCAAAGGAGCCTAAGGGAATTAGGTGCCAAATCCCACTGAAAGTGAATGGGAGTCAGGCATCTAATCACAAAGGCTCATGTGAAAATATAGCCTTAAAATGCAGTGCTATTATAAGAAAAAGTGACTGTGTAAAAATAGATGTTCCCTATTTTTGTCTGTGATTTCCAGGTCAAATTTTCTTAATTTACAAGTAAAATGATAGTTTTCTAATGGCCAGCCCCCAAACACTCACACTGGGCTCTGAGAATCTAACTGGGTTGCTTCTGGCTTAGGGTTTGTCTACACACAGAGTTGTTCCTGAATAACTCCATGTATGGACACTTGTATTCCGGAACAAGAGTACTTTGTTCCTGTTCAGCTAAACCCACGGGGTTACTGCAACATCCTTTTCTCTGACCTTGACAAATTGCAGTCTTACCCTGCTCATATCAGTTCAGAATGCTACTGTAAAGATCATTCTCCTAGATTGTCACTTTGACTATATCACACCTCTTTTTGCATCCATCCACGGGCTCCCATTTCTCTATTGCATCAAACATAAGCAACTTGTCTTCACTTTCAAGGCCCTTTATGGCTTATCTCCACTATACCAATCCTCTCTCATTCAGTTTTGAAAGGTATACTCCTGCCTTCAATTGGCCAGTGATGCCAGCCTCTATTGCCCACTTCTTAGATTTTCAAACAAGCCCCTTCGTGCTTTCTCCAGTGCTGTCCCTCATTCTTTGGAGGAACTGTGCATAAACATCCATAAAGCCACTTCACTGCTCTCCTTCAAACCCCTCCTTACAACTCTCCTGTGCCATGCGGAAGAATAGTAAGGGGCCAATATGGCTCCCCCAGGAGCTTTTTAGTGACCTAAAAATCCAAAAGGAATCCTGCAAAAAGTGGAAAGATGCACACATGGCTAAGGATGAGTACAAAAGACTAGTACTAGCATGTGGAGACGAAATCAGAAAGGCACAAAATGAGTTACAACTAGCAAGGAACATAAAAAAGAATAAAAAGAGCTTCTGTAAATACATTAGGAGCAAGAGAAAGATGAATGAATATGTAGGTTCGCTACTTAGTAGGGAAGGAGAGCTAATAACTGATGACATCAAGAAGCTGGAGGTGTTTAATGCCTATTTTGCTTCATTCTTCACTAAAAAGGTTAATTGTAACCAGATGGTTTAGCACAATTAATTTTAAAAAGAGGGAAGGAATGCAAGCCACAATAGGAAAGAACGGGTTAAAGAATATTTACCTAAGTTAAATGTTTTCAAGTGGACAGAGTCTCATGAAATTCTCCCTAGGATACCTGAGATATAGCTGAAGTGAGCTTGGAACCATTAGTGATTATCTTTGAGAACTCATTGAGGGTGAGACAGGAGAAGGGCCGACATAGTACCTGCCTTTGAAAAGGGGGACAAAGAGGATCTGGCGAATGCTATGCCAGTCAGTTTAACTTTTATACCTGGAAAGATATTGGAACTAATTATTAAAAAATCTGTAAGAATCTAGAGGATAATAGATGATAAATAATAACCAACATGGATTTGTCAAGAACAAATCATGCTAAACCAACCTAATTTCCTTCTTTGACAGGGTTACTGGCATAGTGGATCGGGGAAAGATGTAGACATGATATATCTTGATTTTAGTAAGGCTTTTGACACAATCCCACATGATATTCTCATAAACAGACTATGGAAATGTGGTCTAGATTAAATTACAGTAAGATGCGTGCACAATTAGTTGAAACACCATATTCAAAGAATTTGGTGTCAGACTGGGAGATTTATCCAGTGGGGTCCCACAGAGAGCTGTCCTGGGTCTGGTACTATTCAATATCTTCATTAACGATGTGGGTAATGGAATGGAATGGAGAGTATGCTTATAAAATTTGCAGATGACACACTGGGAGGGATTGCAAGCAAGTTGGAGGGCAGGGTTAGAATTCAAAATGATCTTGATAAATTGTAGAATTGGTCTGATATCAACATAATAAAATTCAATAAGGAGAAGTGCAATGTGCTACACTTAGGTAGAAAAACGTCACATGCACTACAAAATGGGAATCAAATATGTTAAGAGCTGTTATAAAGAGAAAAGTGATCAATTGTTCTCCATGTTCACTGAAGATAGTACAAGAAATAACAGGCTTCCTCTGTAGCAGAGAAGATTTAGGTTAGATATTAGGAAAAAATTTCTAACTACAAGGATAGTTAAGCTCTGGAAAAGGCTTCCAAGGGAAGTTGTGGAATCTCCATCATTGGAGGTTTTTAAAAACAAGTTGGACAAACACCAGTCAGGGATGTTCTAGGTTTACCTGGTACTGCCTCAGCACAGGGGACTGGACTAGGTGACCTCTTGAGGTCCCTTCCAGCCCTACATTTCTATGATTCTATGAGGCCTACAAAAAAATTGACAGAAGTTAGGTTGTGGTGTGCTGAGACGACCACTGCCTATAATGCCGACCAACATTATTTCATTGTGTACTCCCCCGTCAGTCTGTCTGTATGCGTCTATTGCGTCTTCTCTTACTCTTAGACTGTAAGCTCTTTGAGGCAGGGGAATGTCTTTAGTCTGTATATGTACAGCCCCTAGCACAATGGTTCCCTGGTCCAGACAAGCCCTTAGCCATCAGCACTAGTAATAAAGATTTTGTAGCCCAAATTCGCTCTTCAGTTACACCTGTCCTCAGATGATGAGAGGAAGAGGATATTTTGCTTCATGGATCTTCTTGTACTCCACACTGCACTGTGGGCACATCAAGGGTGTGACAGTTTGCTTTAGCTGGTAGGAAGTAGTAGCCTCCATGGAGCTGTTCTGCAGTTGGTGAAAAAGGCTTTTCACCACATTCAGCTGTCCAGCACACAGCCCAGCTACTCTGGCTAGGTGCTGGCATGAGAATTTTGCGTGTTATGGACTGAGTACCACTTCGTTGTGGGTTTGGATCAACAGTGACCTTACAAGCCGCTTGAAGCAATAGTGGACTGACATAGGAATATATTTGCTACCGGGGTTTTTTTTTTGTTTGTTTGTTTTTGTTTTTTACTTTCCAGAGAAAGGAAAGTACATACATTTTGGGTGCAACTACTATTTTTTATTTGGTTAAGCAGCATAGGAGTTGTACTATACCGGTACTGGAAAGAGTGTAACTTTCCAAACAAATGGCTTTTCTAACACAATCTGAACTTAGAGACACTGTCCTAGGAAAAAAAACAGTCAAATGTGAGCTGTCCTTCTGGAGCAGCAAAAGTGAGTCTCACATGAATTATGTTTGATAGGATCCTATTCCATCTGTTCTCAGATGTTGACTTTAATGGTGCTGCTCCCATGCATTTTACTCACCTGTTTTATTGTTTGCAGAATCATGACATTAATATTTTGGATGTATAAGCAAGCATTCTATTATTAGTCACACCAATGGTCTGTATGATTGTAGGTATAAATTTGGTCAACTATGTTATATTGGTGCAAACTGAAGGCAGTTAAATTGCCAGCTGATAGAAAAAAATCCTGTTTCCTGAAACAGATACATGATGCTTGTTGTTTCAAATTTTGGTGTAATTTACCTTCAAAAATACACTGAGCAGATGCTTTAAAAAGTCACAGAAAGGCTTAGGCAAACTAATGGCCCCCACGTGATATACAAAGCGTGCAACTAAGAGCTGACAGGAAGTTTGACAAAAACTTTGTCTGCTAGACATTTTTGAAGATTCCATAAAAGCTAGGAGAGCAGGAAACGCCTTTGCTGATAATCTTAACACATCATGAACACTTGCAAAAGGTAGATGGCCAGATTTTGAACACTCACTTCATGCCTGTCACAATACAGAACTTGTTTTGACTGTGCATAGTTGCATATCCAATATGCTTATTAGCTGGATAAAATTACTCCCCTTGATCTTTTCAATATGTCATTGATTATGCAATATTTCAGCCCCAAACAATTGCTGGGGGTAGCTTAAGATGTTGATAGTATCTTTTATCTAAAATTGTATTTATTTGTACTGCAATGACATGTAGGGACCCCAAGGGTGGATCAGGGCTCCATTGTGCTAGACTCTGTACATACACACAACATAAAGATTGTCCTTGCCCCAAAGATCTTACAATATAATTGATGTTTTACAAGCTTAATTAATTAAGCTTCATGACAGGTAGGTGGTATTATCTCAGTTTTACAAGTGGGAAAACAAATCCTCAAAGATATTTAGGCACCTAACTAACATTGAGGCACTGGGCTAGAGAGGTTTGAGTGACTGCAATAATAGTAGAGAGCCCAGTAATTGAATTCACATTTTACCAGTCCAGTGCTCTAACCAGAAATGAAACCAGGCTTTAGAGGGAAGCCCTTAATGACTGTTCTGAAGGACTGAGAGAGCAAGCCTGTCTCTCCAACAGCAGCAACAGAAAAACCTTGAGTCTCCATTCCAGTATGCAGTGGCACTGGTTTGACATGAGACGTTACAAGACCTTAGTTTTGTTAAAAACAATATGGCCTAAAATTCAGAGAGTAAGAATATCCTTGGATCTAAAAATATAGCACAGAATAAATATCAAATTTCATTATATGTGGAAGCAAAATAAATAGCACCAGTGGATTATTTTGGGGAAGTTCTATGGCCTGTGTTACACAAGAGATCAGACTGCATTATCACAATGGTCCTTTCTACTCTATGAATCAGGTAATTTAAAAGTTTGTAAGTCAAGTTAAATATATCCTGCAAATCCCTCATTTATTTTGTAATTTTTAATTGTCTGAGCTCCTAATACCTGGAAGTTGCTCAGAGAAGCAATTTACTGTATCATTCTAACTTTGGGAGGAATGTTAAGAACTCTTGTGCCTGATTCACGACTCCATTACTCCAGTGTTATGTCTGTGCACTCAGTGGAGTTACCCTCATAAAGGAGGCACCATGCAATGATGAAACAGGCCCATTTTGTAGAGATGTGAAGTTTTGGATGTAGGCCCAAATTGATTGAAGTTGAAGGAACGTGTTTTGGTCTAGGCCTATCTTTGCTACTTGCTTTTGAGGCTACGGAGGGTGTGAAAGTTGCTTACAGAATGAAAACATGCTGGCCATTTGTTTTTGGAGTGAGATTTCACATCTCATAATCTGAATTTGAAACATTCATGTTTCAGTATGAGAAATGCTTCAAGTGCCGACCTGGAGATAACATGCACTTTAGTGGTTAGTCATTTCCTACAATAAAGGTGCAGTTTGAGCCTCTTTTTTTTCTTTTCTTTGACCGCTAAGAACGTCTGCCATGGCTACTGCAAAGCACAGGGACAGCAAAAATATGTTTTGGAGAAAGACTGCACTGTGCAAATTTTTCTCAGGATGGCTCAGTTTTGTTTCATATTTTTTTTTAAACCTAGGTTAAAACTGACACTTTACATTTCACCCTGAGTAGAGGGCAGGGTAGGAGCAGCCTAGAGAAGAAATTACGACTCAAAAAGTCGTATTTCCTTCCCTACTTCCCCCAGTACTCCAGGGAGAAGTAAACTGCCTGTTGCCCTTGACCAGTAGTAGATTACATCTCCCCCTGGAGTAAAGGTCAGTTGGTGCTTTGTGGTGGATAACACCACCCACTTGGTCCCCGGTGCATAGACAAGTAATGTGGGAGCATTGTGCATGGGAGTAAAAGGTGTGGTTTTTGCCCTTGTGCTGCTTTGTAGTGCAAGATCCTGTCTAGCCCTCAAAAGATTGTGGCTGAGCTTTTCAAAAGTGCCTAAGGCCAAGATCCTCAAAGCTATTTAAGCACCTATCTCCTTTTGATTTCAGTGGGAGCTAGGGACTTAAATACCTTTGAGTATCTGGGCCTAAGTGATGTTGGAACTCAAGTCCCACTGAGTTTCCCTGGAGAAACAATAATCCCCATTTTTTACAGATGGGGAAGTGAGACACATGATAAATTAAGTGACTTTCCCATGATCACACAGCTGTGGCTGAGCTAAGAACTGAACCTAGATTTCCTGAGTCCGAGTCCAAGTGCATTGCCCTATCGCCTAGACTCTCCTTCCTCCCTGCAGTCAAAGTTTGGCATACAGTAAAGCTCCTTGCAGGATCAAGCAGGATACTATGGGCTGTGAAAGAGAAGGCCTTTGTTAAAAGGTAAGTAGCGTTAACAACACAAAAAGAAGTGAAGACTGTCCCATCCATTTCGATGGTTACTTCAATGTTCTCCTTTTCCAAGATTGCATCAGCGTGAAAATCCCCCTACAATGTTTTTCCTTGACCAAATAACCCACAGTGATAATGCACAGAGCCACTGATTCCTTCATGTATGATTAGGAGCCTCTTGGCCCTTCCCAGCAGAGCCCAAAGTTCCTTTTTTTTTTTTTTTTTAATTTAAGAGTTATAACTACTCTAAAGATAAGTGGCTTTAGGACTGTCTTGGCGGGAAAGCAAGAATATTCTGCCTCTTTTGCTTGCTATCCTTTATCCAAAATGGAGAAATTGTATCCTTTTGCTATGGAGAATATTGATAGTTTAGTTACATATTGCAGTACTTTTTTTTTCTTTACAAGGAATCGTATTTAAAACAGATATAGGCCTAATTTTTCTTTCCTTTATGCTGGTGTAAACCAGGAGTAACTCCACTGAAGTCAAAACGGGTGTAGAAACTGATAGCAGGGTTAGGTCCTATGCCTCAAGCCCAAAGGTACGCCAACCCTCCTTCGTAATCTCTAAGTGACATTGAGCTGCCAGAAACCTGTAAAAGTCACTCACACTCTCACAGAGCATTATTTACTTTCTATTCAGCTTTGTCACATCTGCCATCACTATCAAAAAATGCAATGAATAAATAGCCAGTATGACAGTATATAAGTAGTGATAATATGACAAAATCAGCAATGCAGTTATAATTTCTGTTGTTTTGATGTTTCTATTGTTGCTGATAAGGTAAAGATAAGGATAGAAAGCACTGTAGAGTAGGTGAAAGAGGTCAGATCTCCAGCTGATCTTAAAGGCTAAAGGAATAAGCTGATACAACATAATACAGAACAAAGTAGATAAATAAACAGGTGAAATAAGGTAAAATTCCAAGTCCCTCCCCTACCTAATACCTAATAATTCATCCCTCCTCCTGTACAAATCCTGAATCAATGAGCTTTGTGACTGGAACTAAACATGAGTTGAGGGAACCAGATGACATTCTCCCAACCCATAGGCATGTCATAGTACTGAAATGCAGCCATTGCCTCTTGACATTCTCTTTGCAGGAGTTCTTGGTGATCAGATCCAAGAAAGCATAGATCCTGTGCCTCCTCCACCTGATCACTTCATACCAGCTTATTCTGACCCATCTCTGCAGTGCACAGCCCCCTTTCTCTCCCCTTTACATCTGCTCTGTCCATTTCTCCTCACTCCTCATAGAGGGCTGGTCACAGATGGCTTTGAATGAGCTTGCCTCAGCAGGGTGGCTTTTTACCCAGTAAAGAGTAACTGAATATGACCCCATATATTTTTGGCATACTTCTGTCATGCCATGTCCTGTCTTCATTTACATGTAGTGTGTCACCACTATATTCCTAAAGTGATCTGAAAGTCAGCTTGCCTTACGCTGGGTCTACACTATGATTTTAGGTTGAATTTAGCAGCGTTACCTCGATTTAAGCCTGGACCCGTCCACATGACAAAACCCTTTTTTTTATTTAAAGGGCTCTTTAAATCTATTTCTTTACTCTACCTCTGATGAGGGGATTAGCGCTGAAATCGACCTTTGGGGTCGAATTTGGGGTAGTGTGGATGCAATTCGACAGTATTGGCCTCCGGGAGCTATCCCAGAGTGCTCCATTGTGACCGCTCTGGACAGCGCTCTCAGCTCAGATGCATTGGCCAGGTAGACAGAAAAAGGCCCGCGAACTTTTGAATTTCATTTCCTGTTTGGCCAGCGTGGCGAGCTGATCAGCACAGGTGACCATGCACAGCTCATGCAGAACTCATTAGCATGATGTGCACATTGCCGGGGCACATTGCCCGGCCCGTACTTTGTGAGAAGTCTATGTCCATGTCTATGTCCTCATCACTCTTGTCACCACGCTGCTGTTGCCTCCTCGCCTGGTTTTGCTTTTGCAGCTTCTTGTTCTGCACTGAAAAAAGGTGCTTAAAAATTGTCTGCTGTTGCTTTGACGGAGGAAGGGGTGACTGACAGCATGGCTTACAGGGAATTCAAATCAACAAAAGAGGTGGCTTTGCATCAAGGAGAAACACAAACAACTGTCACACAGAATACCCCCCTCAAGGACTGAACTCAAAACCCTGGGTTTAGCAGGCCATTGATCTCACAAAACAAATCGGGTCAATTTCTTGTTTTGATACACTCCATCTATCTTTTACATCTTAGGCTGGCAGCAGATAGTGCAGTACGACTGCTAGCCATCGTCATCTCCTGGGTGCTCGGCAGAAGATGGTGCATTACGACTGCCAGCCATCGTCATCTCCTGGGTGCTCAACAGAAAATGGGAGTGACCTGGCTGAGTCACTCCCATGTCTGCCCAGGTGCCCCTGACCAACCTCACCGAGGTCGGCTAAAAGAGCACCCAAGAGTACAATGACAATGGTTATCAATCATAATGCACTGTCTGCTGCCAAAAGGCAATGAGCTGCTGCTGTGTAGCAATGCAGTCCCACGTCTGCCAGCACCCAGGAGACGTATGGTGACGGTGAGCTGAGTGGGCTCCATGCTTGCCTTGGTATGGCATCTGCTCAGGTAACCCAGGAAAAAAGGTGCAAAACCATTGTCTGCCATTGCTTTCACAGACGGAGGGAGGGAGGGAGGGAGAGGGGGGCTTGACGACATGTACCCAGAACTACCTGCGACACTGTTTTTGCCCCATCAGGCATTGGGCTCTCAGGCATTTGGGGGAAGGATAGCTCAGTGGTTTAAGCATTGGCCTGCTAAACCCAGGGTTGTGAGTTCAATCCTTGAGGGGGCCACTTAGGGATCTGGGGCAAAATCAGTACTTGGTCCTGCTTATGAAGGCAGGAGGTTGGACTCAATGACCCTTTAGGGTCCCTTCCAGTTCTAGGAGATAGGTATGTCTCCATAAACAAAAAAACCCAGAATTCCATTGTGCAGCACTGAGTGCAGTGTTCCAGAAGTCAACGCTAGCCTCAGTACTGTGACACAGTCCACCAACTTAGAGCATTTTGTGTGGGGACACACACAATCGACTGTATAAAAACAATTTCTAAAAAACCGACTTCTATAAATTCAACCTAATTTCATAGTGTAGACATACCCTGAGTCAAGTCCTGAAGTTCTACTCCATCCTTAGTCAGACAGACTCCTATTAAAGTCAGTGGGTGCTAGAGAGAATAAAAACCAAGCACAGGCTCCTGGATCTGGTTGTAAAGGAGGTTTATATTTTATTTTGTGACTCTTCTGCTTGCAAATGGAGAAGAGAGAACACTTCATACGAATTTTAAAACCCTTTCTGCTGTCAACAAGTTTCATTCTGAAGTAGTGGGACAGAATTGTACATTATCTCATTGGAAGGACTTTCTAAGTTGTCTGCTCCATCCGCTGGCACTAGTACATGATTGCCCAATAGGCCAATCCTTTCAGTATTTATCTAGTCTCCTAAATCCCTCCACTACCATCTCCTCAATGGCCACCTCCAGCAAATGAACCCATTGTCTAATCAACCCTTCTCACCCTTGGAAAAATTTAAACTAGACATTCTAAGCTATTTTCTTTTGAGTTTCTCTCTATTCCTTCTTGTTATGTCCTCCTTACATTGTTCTTCCCCCTCATTTGAAGATTTTTACAATGCCCCATTATATCAACACCTATTGTTTGGGTAAATCCATCTGTGTGCAGAAGTTTCACAATTTGGTAACTGCCTTAAAATGAAAAAAATAAAGCCAGAGAAAGCCAAACAGGAATCTTAAGTAAAAAGGTTGATTTAGAGGCAGAAAAGCCAAGCCTATTTTTTTGTTGTTGTTTTTTTGCTAAGCCACCGACTGCAATTCCTGGTCTGTGCTTCCCTTTCTGTCACTTCTCCATAATTCTTAGCATTTCGGTTGGGCTGCTGTGTCTCTGCTGCTTCCTCTTTTCCTGCATTCCTATATTTCATTATTTGCACTTCTTCCTCTTCGAGTGCTTTTACAACAGTGCGAGGAGGATGTGGAAACCTAGTTACAATATGACACACAAACTGCAGAGTCACAATTGCTGGTATTCAGTTTCACCTCCTGGAGTGTGGAGATGAAGAGTGGGGCAGTGGAGAGGGAAGAAAGAGACTTGTAAGCAGGGGAGACCGATTGTCCAAACCTAGAGGTTCTGGAGCATGGGGTTGTGATGGCGGCTTTTAATGTATTTGTTTCAGTGTTGTCTGAAGGTGAAAAAGACATTAGGGAAGATCCTCAGCTGGTGTGAATTACTGTATTTCCATTGGCTTCAGCTGAGTTTTGATGATTTAACCAGATGAGGATCTGTCCCATTACATTAAAGCTGTATTGGCCTAGACCGGGGTTCTCAAACTGGGAGTCAGGGCCCCTCAGGGGGTCACTAGGTTATTACGTGGGGGGTTGCGAGTTGTCAGCCTCCACCCCAAACCCGGCTTTGCCTCCAGCATTTATAATAGTGTTAAATATGTTAAACAGTGTGTTTAATTTACATGAGGGGATCGCACTCAAGAGTCTTGCCATTGGAAAGGAGTCACCAGTACAAAAGTTTGAGAACCACTGGCCTAGACCCACAGTAAAGGCTATACTAGCTGCAGTAAGCATCTGACACATTCAGTCCTGCTTAATTTGCCAGGCAGCTGTGAGACCCCCAACAATGTGTGTGACTCTTGTACTATATTATGAGGAACATTGTCACTTTCTAGGTCTCGCTGTGACCAGGGGCCTCTGCATTAAGTGGTTCCTCGGCCAAAGAATTTGCTGCAGAATCTGGGCTTTGCTTTTCTCCTAAAGATAAGAGTACAGATCCAGACTTCATATTTGTGAAGCGAACCCTTTAAAAGGGTGGCAAATGTAAATGGTGGTGTGGTCTTCCTGAGACTGCAGAAACGCTTGCCCCAAGAGATATGTACTGCGCCCATCCACTTCAGAAAGGCATTTTCAGGGTTGCTATAAGCAGATATTACACATGGGGGCCTTCTGAAGCCTTTCAGCTGGGCTGCCTGGATACGTGCCCTGAGAACCTGTGTAGGACTTGCTCCAAACTTCTGTTCCATGACTCACAGGGAGGAAGAGGGCAGCTAAGGGGACATATAAGCGTGGGGTTGGAGGAAATAGGTAACATGTCCAGACTGCTGTGTGTGTTTGTGGGAGCAGTTAGAGGAACAGTAGCTGGAGGTTTCCTGTTAAACCCGACAAGGGGGAAGCTGTGATATGCCTCAGCTGTAATAGAAGAAGAGAGATCCTGATTCCCTAGGGGGCTCAAGTTCTGTGGCGTTCTCAGGGTGGGATTTTCAAAAAGCACTTACGTTGATTTAGAAGCCTAAGTCCCATTGAAATCAATGCTGTGTAACAACAACAAAAAAAAAGTACCTTCCGCCACCTCAAAGCAGCTTGTACTCCATGCTATTTGGCAATGGAGCATGACCAGACAGGGGCTCCTGCAGCTGCAAAATTGGAAGCAATGTCTGAAAAAGCTCTGGTTGCAGACTCTGAACCCTAAAGAGGACAATACCTGTTAATAATGTTACCTGTTTCCCTGCTGATCATATTAGCAGAACAACCTATATAATGTATATATCGCAAATTCCCAAGATGCCTACCACTCCTCCCCAGGTGCCAAAAACACCAACTAGCCACTACCCAACTGACAAACCCTCCAGCTTATCCCCTGACAATGCCTATGACTATGTCTACACCTACAGCGGCACGTAGAGTACAGGCACTGCATGTGTAGCTACACGCTGATGCGAAGGCTCAGGTAGTGGGAAGGCAGTGAGGAAAGCCTTTCCTGGAGCCTTTCCCTGAAGCTTCCCCATTGTTGGAGCCTTTCCCCATTGCATCTCCCTGCCAGAGCCTTTCAATGTGGGGAAGAGGGAAGGGGAAGGCTCTGGCAGCAGGGAGGCAGCAGGACACTGCACTGCTTAAAAATAGCAGTGTAGACATGGAGGCAGGGCTTGGGCACTTAGAGAGCTGTGTAGTGTATACACTGTGATGGTCAAAGCATGTAGTGCTTTCTCTACTCGCCTGTGTCTCACCGTCTACCTTGCTATTTATACCTGTGCTCTACACACCGCCATAAACGTAGACATAGTGTATGATGCAGTCCCCTCTGTGTTGTCAGTCCAAAAATCGGCAGCATGTTTAAAACAAGCATCAAAAAAGTTGAAATTAAGACTGAGTCAATAACACAAGGGCTGCTGTGCTGACTGGATTACTCATTTTCCTATTTAATTCATTAGACACCCTCCAGTTTTGAATGTGGAATGAAACTGGTTCAGCCTGCAGAAGTTTTAGTCCGTTGCAGAAGTCAGGGATATTTGTCTCAGAATATAGTTTAGCTCTCCACAGGCCACCTATAGGTTAGGAGAGACAAAGAAGCTACCAGAGTGCATGGGTGCACATGCACACATTCGAAAAGGGCATGGCCACAATTTTCAGAAGTAACTGGTGATTGTTGGTGTTCATTTTTGGATGCTGAACTTGAGATAACTTAAAAGGGCCTGTTTTTCAGAGCATGGGTGCTCAGCACTTTCTGAAAATCAGGACCCTTAAAAGTGTCTCAAGATGGGCACCCAGAGATGGAGGCCACAAAATCACTAATCGCTTTTAAAAATGTTTTCTTCTAGGGGTAGGTGAGCAAATAAAAAGCAGTGTATTAGGCTTGAACAAAGGAGCGAAAGCTGAAGTTAGACAAATTCAGACTAGAAATAAGGTGCAAATTTTTAACAGAGATGGTAATTAACCACTGGAACAACTTACCTATGCTGTAGTAGATTTTCAATCACTTGAAGACTCTAAATCAAGACTGAATGGCTTTCTAGAAGATACTATGGCCCAACCAGAAATTGTGGTCTCGATGCAGGACTTACTGGGTGGAATTCTGTGGCCTGTGTTATGTAGAAGGACAGACCAGATCATAATTGGTCCCTTCTGGCCTTAAAGTCTATGAAGCCACTAAATATGGGGTGGTATATATGAGGACCAGTTTATCAAATGGGGATTTCTTGGAGGTATTTGTTTACTGCTGCCGACAGAGAGTTGTCTGTGGTGTGCTAGTTAACCTCTCTTGTGTGTAGATAAAAATCATTATAATTTAAGATGCTGGCACTCTGAAAATAATGATCGTTTTTGTTAAGTATCGTATAAAGTAAGTGTGTGGCTACCTTTCTAGAAATTATTAAAAGTAAAATTGGCTGCATAATTAGAGTGGTCACTACTGAGCACACAGCTCTCCTTCTTGTCCATTCCCCAGCAAGTACTACTGATGTTTTTCTGTTTTTAAATCAGGAATAAGTTTGTGGGTTAGCACACTAGCCTTTGACATCTAGAACCCTGAATTCAGAACCTTATTTAGGGCCCGCTCCAGCTTCCATTGAAGTAGACATAATCCTTTTTGTTGAATTCAGTGGGAGTTGGATTGAGGCCTTTGCTCAAATGTGAGAATGAGTGTTTTTGTCTCCTCCTCCTATTCTATCACAAAACCACCACACTATTTGGTCTAGTTCAGTGTGACTGTCCGTCTTAGCTCAAGAGAAGTTCAGGAATTGATTAGCTGGGAAGTTGCAAGTCATGACTCACATGCATTTGAAGAGCAGCACAGGGAAGCTTACACCAACATTGCTATAACTTTAATTGAGTTACTCTTAATTGATGTTGGCATCAGTGAAAGAGGAATACCATTCACTATGCCTGGCCAAGCCAATGCTATCTGTCTTCCACTTGCCATGCACACTATTGGGGAGGTGTTCAGCACTACAGGGCAGACCTCAGTTGAGCTACACCACTTTACACCAGGTGTGAAGAGACTTGATTCTGATCTCACTTGTACCAGTGTAAATAAGGAGTTGATGTCAGTGGAGTCAAACTGCTGTCTGTGAAATCAGAATCAGGCTCAAAAAGCTCAAATTATAAATTGTCACTTCAAATTATCAGCTTGGTCAATTTGATGGTAAACTCCTGTCCTGCTGGTGTCTGGTATGACACCTGAGTGACAACAGTTTTCTTTGAGCACCAACTTTTTCCTACAGAATCATAGAATATCAGGGTTGGAAGGGACCTCAGGAGGTCATCTAGTCCAACCCCCTGCTCAAAGTACTGTACTCTCCAATGCACAAGTGTCTTATCACATACCTGCTGTGTGAGGCAGCAGTGTACCTGTTAACAGAAATGTGAGGTCCGTGGTTCCAAACTGAGACTTTCTTATGACCTGGAATAAAAGGAACAAAATTCAGTGCTAAGACAGCACTGTCCTAGTTAAATCAACAAAATAATCCATCGTACATTGACATTACTTAACAGCACAGCTCAATAAAAGTGGCCAACAAATTCTAAAAGTATACATCTAATTTTAGCGCTAACAGGCGGAAGGAAAATTTAGAACAGGCCCAAATCTCAAAGCTATTTTATGTCAATCACAGCTTAGGTCATAACAGTTCATCTCACCTAAAGTGGTTACTGACCTGCAAGTGGATCTTCCTTTTTGTTACAACTCTGTAATGTCCCCTGCAGTTCAAGAACCCCCTTTGATGTGGACACAGCGGTGAAATGAGGAATTTCCCTATAGCAGGTATTTAAGTGCTTCCAATATGGGGGTTATAGGGCTCCTACCATATAATCCATAACTTGGGATGGGCTGTCCTCAGCCTACCCCCCAAGACTCTCCTTGTTCTGAGTCCTACCACCACCATCCCCTCGTGAGGGGGAAAGAGGGTATAGAAGGGTGGGGATCTCAGCCTGCGAGGGCCACAAAGTATCACCCTTTTCCATGAAATCAAGGACCACCACCATAATTCAATGTCTTTTATCTCATTCTCCCACTGATGAATCACCACCTCAGCTTAGGTACCAAGCACACTCCTACTTAACCCACAGTGGCTTGAAGGTGCTGCAAGAAAGGTGAAAAACTCCCCAGTCCTCTGCTAATTGCCTTATGGAAGAAAAAATTCCCTTCTGCCCCCTAAACAGGAGATCGGTTAGACACGCAGCATCTTTCAGACCGGGTTTCCATTCCTGGTTCGGGAGAGGATGCTGGAACAGAGCCAAAAGAGGCACCGCTCCTGGGAGCTGAGGAATAATGACACTCAGCACCACTCCCCCTCAACTGCCAATGGGTGCCAGAGACTGCCAGAGGGTGAAGAAGCTACTAGGCATCCCTGAGTAAGTGTCTCCCTCCTTCACTGCTGGGACTGTCCCCTTTCACTACTGGCATCATTAAGTTCCCCCAGCCGTTGAGGCAGGTGGGTGGCATTTCTGAACTTCTGTCTTTTTTGTCTTAAATTGATTGTGAGTCGCTGGGGGTTACAGGAGTTCTGACACTCTCCGCTGGATCAGCTGTTATCTTAAACTCCCACAAATTCTGGGGTTGTCTTAGCATTGTGTTCTGAGGTATCTCAGACCTAAGGAAAGCTGCAACAGGCAACATTTGGTTAGAGCTGTTGGATGCAGCACAGAAGAGAAAATTACTTCAGAGACTTTCTCCTCCCAGTCCCAATAATGGCTGGGATCTGACTGTGTCCAGGGAAAGGAAGAAGGATTTGTTTTTTCCCTTGGATGAGGATACAGAAGTTGGGGATGTGGAAAAGAGGATGGGAAAGTGAGATAAAAAGAGAGACTTTAAAAGGTTGGGATAAATGTAGGCTAAGTAAGATGTTTCCAACTTGGTCCAAACCAGTGAACCCTTTGAGGTTCTCCCATCACTGTTCAGAACACCCAATTACTTTTAGCACATACTGGACATTTTCCTTGGCCACAATACCAGACGTATGATCCCCACACAAGCAACTGATTGGCTGCAATACACAAGGGGGAAGGAATAATTTTGTAAAGAGACTTGTTTCAAGGGCTATCTCCATCAGTGAGATCAAAAAGCTGATATAAGACTTCAGTGTAATAGTTTTAGGTGTCCTACCCAAAGATCTAGATTTCATCACAACAGTTGGCTGCACTGGTGATTTGGTAAACTGTTATCACAATTCTCCTATTGGCTCTAACATCTGAGAAGAAAATGCATCAAAAGAGTCAGACAAAAGTGTCTAACACGGCAAAGGGATACCGTCATGACTAAGGGCTTGTCTATGCTGCAAAAAAACACTAAACCCATAGCAGCAAGTCTCAGAGCCTGGGTCAGTTGACTCAGGCTCTGAGATGCATCCCCCTTGCACGAGCACATTTCCAGCCCGAGCAGGAACTTCTGCACAGCTATTTTCAGCCCCGTAGCACGAACCCCACAAACCCAAATCAGTTGACCCAGGATCTAAGACTTGCTGCTGTGTTTTTTTTTTTCAGCATAGACAAGTCCTCATAGGCCTGAAACTTAACCTAACTCAGAATTATTTTCCCAACTGATCTAACCCTAGGAAAGAGGGAGGAAAAAATATATAATTTCCACAAAATGAAGCCTGGAACATTAGAAAAAGTCAATTTCTCTGTTCAGTGACTTGTCTACAAGAGATTGGGTGGCAAGATTCTTGTCTATTTCAATCTTTGACCTATTCTCAAGAGCAGAACACACAGGCAGGGCAGAGGGATGATGGGCAGTATTAATAAAGACACACCCACAAACCAAAATGCAGCTGGTAGATCTCATTTTAGGCCTACCAACCTTTAAGACAACTGAGGAACCATCAGCAGTCTCTTAACATACAGTACAATGTATCACCATGACAGCTGAAGAATCCCTGGTAATAGTTCTATGCTGTGCTGCTATTCTGCCAAGAGAGGAGGAAAAGGAGTCTGCTTTGTAGTGAGATTATATCGCTTTAAATATGCAAATTGGTATTTAAACAGATCAGTTGCATTTAGGGGCTAATGCAAATCTGCATAGTTCCATAGAAGTCACTCAAGACATGTAAATTGTTTATCGAGTTCGAGCATTGAAAATGTTTACCTTCTTTTTGCAGAGGGTAATTAATACAGTGTCTTTAATTAATATATCTCTTTCCACCTAAACCATATTAGTCTTATAAACAATCATTCTTGATGTATCCAGCATGTACAGGGATTTCATCGAGGTTTTTTTCAGTGAGCTTAAATTCTCTCCCCTCACTACACTTCACATCACTTATATATGCCTGACCACCAGTATGTAGCCTTATTCCACTGGTTGGGTTCCTGGATCCCCACCTCATTGTGCCCTTCCTTTGGCTAGGAACCTCTCCAGCCTATTCTGGTCTATTCTGGTAACTAGGCAGTGAGCTTTTACACGTATAACTACAATGCTTTGTTTATGAACCCACCTGTCTCTCCAGCTTGGTAGTTTTCTCTGGGCCCCACTGTCAATTCCTTACCTCAGTGAACCTCCCCTCTTCTCCAAAGACTGGTCCCGCACCAGTCAGCCCTTTATTGCAATACTAAGGGCTCTCTTTGCGATTGCAAAACTCTCTGGTGTTGCCACACTCCTAAATCAGAAAGTGGAATTCACAAACAGCAAGGCAGTAGATTTTGTTGTTGTTGTTAGTTGTTTAAAAACAGCACATCCTAGAGTGCAGATCAACACTGATAAATTTCCCTGAAGTGTTCCTGGAGGAAGGATTTGAGAAAGAGTGGATGTCTCTCCTATCAGGAGAGGTCATTATTGGCATTAGGCGTGGTCTGCAGCAAATGTTAGGTCAACCCACTAAGTTCCTCAGTCCAGCCCCCTGAGCAATGTAGTTAAATCGACCTATCCTCTGGTGTAGACAGTGCTAGGTCAACAGAAGAGTTCTTCTGTCGACCTAGCTAGCACCTCTCACAGGTGGATTACCTACACTCACAGGAGAACCCCTCCTGTCAGCATAGATAGTGTGTACACTGAAGTGCTACAGCAGCTGTGTTGCTGTAGCATTTCAAGTTTAGACAAGCTCTTAAACTGTGATATGTATCAAGTTCTGCTTCTTTTGGAAAACTGTTGGTGCAACAAAATCCAGGAAGTTCTGTATCTATACATTCTTTGCAGAAAGCAGCTTCACATCAGCACGCTCCCTTAACCATATGCATACACACTGATGCACCTATATCTGCTGTGAATATTTTCATATCTGACAATGATTTCGTATCACTTTTATTATATATTGTGACTTGAATTATTTAAAAATTCATACTAAATGCCCTTGTGTTATTTTCTTATTCTTTAATGTGCCTGAAAAATAAATTCAGATAGAAACAGAAGAGGCAAGGAACTGCATTTGTGCAACACTGTGCCCCTGGGTGGGTCACTGTTAGGGAGAATCAAACCTGGAGTTCCTGTACTAAAAGCATGAGCCTTTGCTACCAGTCTTAGGGCACATCTACAATACAAAATTAAGTCGATTTAAGTTAAGTTGACATATAGCCACTACAGTAATTAAAGCGGTGGTTCATGTCCACACTGTGCTCAGTCTGTCAGCAGTGCACATCCTCACCTGGAGCGCTTCCATCCACTGAAGTAGGGCATTGTGGGGCACTGACAGCTGGAGCCCGGCCTCTGCCCTGGGGCTGACAGCCTCAACTGTACGTATGGGGCTCATAGCTGCCCCACTCCAATTGTCAGCACCGGGCTCGGGGGAGGGCAGCCTTGAGCCTGTCATCTGGGACTGACAGCCAATATGCCGATCTAAGTAACACAGTGTCTACTGCACGCTCTAACCACACTGACACTAGCACTATGCCTCGCGTGGCAGTATTATGTCAGTGTAGCAGGCCACTTACTTCAGCAGAAGCAGCATTCTAGTGTAGACACTGGCACAATTAGGTTGACGTATGCTGCCTTACATCGACCTAACCCTGTAGTGTAGACCAGTGGTTCTCAACCAGGTGTATATGTTGGGGACATCAGGGGGGTCCATCAACTCATCTAGATATTCACCTAGTTTTACAAAAGCTTACTGTGGCGGGGTGAGGACTCACCGGCGTGGCGCCTCCTGCTGGTCGTCCAGGGAATTAGCTCTTCCAGCCCAGAGTGCCCTCTGCAGACTGGTGGCTTACCTGCCACTGGCCCCTGTCTCCCTCCCAGACCCGGTGCCCTTTGTCCAGGGGTTCTGCCAACCACAGTACCCCTGCACTCTGGATCTCCCCTCCCAGGGGAACCCCCAACCCCCTATCTCCATCTTGCCTCAGGGGCTACTGCCAGTCTCCATTTAGGCCCCCGCTCACTGGGGCAGACTGCAGTCTGTAAACCACTCGTCATCGAAAAGGGGGTTGGACTAGCTGCCTCTGCCTATTTCTGGGTTGCCCCTCTGCAGCCCTACTACCCTTTTGTGGGCCCTTAACTCGACCTGCAGCCTGGGGCTTTGCTAGGCTGGAGCTCCCCAGCTCCCTCTGCCCTTCCCCAGCACTGCTCCACCCTAGATACCCTCCTCAGCTTCCCAGGCAGCCAGGTCCTTCTCTCTCTAGGAAGCTAGAGAGCGTGTGTCTTTCAGTCTCTGGTCCTCATCCCTCTTATAGGGCCAGCTGTGGCTGCTTCCCCCAATCAGCCTAGCATTTCTCCATCACAGCCCTCTCCAGGTCTGCTTTAACCCACCTCAGGGCAGGAGCGGGGTGACCACCACGCTACACCTACATAAAAAGCACTAGTAAAGTCAGTACAAACTAAAAGTTTATACAGACAATGACATTTATACTGCTGCATATACTGTACACTGAAATGTAAGTACAATATTTATATTCCAATTGATTTATTTTATAATTATATGGCAAAAATGAGAAAATAAGCAATTTTTCATTAGTATTGTCTTGTGACCCTTTTGTATTTTTATGTCTGAGTTTGTAAGCAAGTAGTTTTTAAGTGAGGTGAAAGTTGGGAGTACACAAGACAAATCAGACTCCTGAAAAGGGTACAATAGTTTAGAAAGGTTGAGAGCCACTGATGTAGACCAAGCCTTAGAAAGCTCACCTTGAGTGGTCTCTTAGAATGTGTGCTACCTACTTATGCTAAACCATCTGGTCAATCTTGTATTTAGCTGGGACACTCTGAGTACCTTTCCCAAACCTGAAGAAGAGCTTTGTGTCAGCTCAAAAGCTTGTCTATCTCACCAACAGAAATTGGTCCAATAAAGATATTATATCACCTACCTTGTCTCTTATAAATCTCAGGTCTGTTAGCACCTATAAGATGGCACTTGATCAATGTCTCTGTCTGATAAAACTTTTCTCCCTTCCACAATGCATAATTTTATTGATACTTCAGGTGAACACCCAACAGGCAACAGATAAACTGCTTGGATTCAAACACCCTTTTAGTTTAGATCCAGAGCAGAACTGTGCAGATCAGGCCCATTGAACTGGTTATAAAGCCCTCTAGAACCTAACTAGTTAGGCCCTGCTTCAGCAAAGTACTTCACATGCTGAAAGTTGGATGCATGCTTAATAGATTTAAATAGGAATACTCACATGCCTAAGTACCTTTTTGAATTGGGACCTTAGGTCTGATCATTGTTCTATCTGCAAAATAGTTTCCCACCTCCTAGCCCTCATCTGCTTTTGTTGGACTTTACCAGATCACCTACATTGCTGCACCAGAATTCTTTGGTGCTTTCTTTTCTTGGTGTGATAGGGATTTCTTGGATAATCAGATGTTAATAGAAGGCTGTGCATAAATCCCCACAGTCCTGGAGGAATAGAGACCCCTTTTGTGGACATACAGAAAGGTGTGGCTTTTTATGTCCACTCACTTGCATTCACTATGCACTGACTTGCGTGTTGTAATTACAGTTCCACAAGAAAATGCCAATCTGGTTGCATGACACAATAAGCGAAGGGCAATTTTATTAATCCATTAAGAGAATGTGGAAGCAGGGATATTTTGCCCATCAACTATCATGCTGACGTGCTTCTTCTGTGAACTCTAGCTAAGGTTTTGCATTTGCAGTGGAAGGAAATGGCAGCCTCAGATCACCAGATGGGTGGAGCTCACCAGAGTGGTTGTCCTGTTGGAGATAGCTTATCTGAAGGAGCCTGTGTGTCTGGAATCATGTATATTTGAGTAAAAGCCAAAATTGGGGTAGGGAACAAGTTGATTCCAAAGGCTGATTGTCTAGGAACCTTGAGTAGAGGGAGTGGCTGAGTTTACTTCAGACGGATGCATCAGGAATCATCCTTATCCCACATGCCCAGTTTGCTGCAGTTGCAGGGGGCCTCAAGGCATTGGTGGATCTTAGTTCTAACTCTTCTTCTTTTTTTCCTTTTTCCTTTTAAAATCCATCTGAGAACTAGCTGAGTCTGAGCAGCTGCCCAATTATTATGAAGTACCTGCAGTTTCATCCATAGGCGGCTCTTTGCCATTTTGAAATTTGTGGTACAGTAAACGACCCACAAGCAGGTGGTTGTGAAGGGAAGTCAGCCTATTCTGTCACTAGGTTTACTCATCTCTTTCAGGGGTTAGCTTATATTTGTCTTACTGTTTGTGCTGTTCCTTGGCACACTGAGTTCTTTCAACAGATTGAATCCTTTTCTGACGAAAGTGCTGTACTGGAATTTGTTCAGGTTGGTTTATAGCAGGTGGTTGTTGTTGCTTTTAGGGGTTTTGGGGGCTTTTTAAAAAAAAGTTCTTTTATCCATGTTACTAGTGTATTTTAAGGTCCAAAATTTTAGCCAACTGTAAATGGCATCTAGTTCTTTTTATTATTTCATACATGCAGTGCTTAATTTGTGCCAGGGTTTGCCAAGGCTGAGCCCCGGCACCTCTAGACGTGGCAGTTCATAGCCCTGGCACCTCTGGGCTTGCTGCATCAGTTATGAAAGTAAAAAAATTGCTTGAGCCCTGGCACCTCGTTCATTAAAAATTAAGCACTGCACACATGTAAGTATCACATATGCATGTGCCAGTTGGTGCTGGTACATGCAAGTGCAATAACTGCACGTGCAAAATCCCAGGCTACTTTTAAAATGATTTGGCCTCATCTCCGTTTTTCTGGAGTTCAAGAATCAGTCAGTTTGGATAAGTCTAGCAAGGCCATATTGTGTCCCTTGAACTGGTAACCTGGACCAACCCCATTTAAAAAAATGATGCAGATAAGCAAACTCACAAATTTCTTTACTTTCTCCTTGAAGTGAGTGACTGAAGCTATTATTAATTATTGTTATTAACCTCATTATTATCATTATTAACTTCTGCCCAGACCTTTTTAAAGATATTTCACAGCTCCATGGAGAAAGCTTTAAAAAGGCATGGGGGGGCGGGGGCAAGAGTTATTAATAAAAAATTCAAACTAGAGAATAAACTTCATTCATTATTTTACAAGCCAGCCCATGAATTTTGTATCTTTGAAAATCATTCTGTGGACAAACGCCTTGCCTGTATGTCTTGTATTTCTGTGAATTGTTTCCTCCCTTTGGCCTTTAATACTAAGGATATTTCTGAGGCATTCATAAACCCAGCTGCTTCTTCCCCACCTGTAGCACTGCCCCTCTTTGGGTATGTCTACACTACCCATCAGATCGGGTAGACCAGGCCTTTGTGACAGCAAAATCGTTTCCACGGCAACTCGTTTTGATGTCACAAACTAAGGGATTGTGACTTCAGGTGGGTAATTAGCATCACAATCTGAGTCAAAACCCCTCCCCACTAAAAAAAAAAACAAAAAACCCACCACATCTGATTTTATTTGAAAGTCTTTATAAAATAAAATAATGTGAATTACTGAAAATATTATATTTAGGCAGACTTTTACCAGGGTAAATGAGAGCAAAGTCTCGCTGCATGTGTTGTCTCAAAGCTTGGATTGATTTTCTTGTTTATTTTTTAAATAATAAATAATAATCTGTTCCTGTCTTCTTCAGCAGTATTGTCTGTAATTTGGTAGTAAGGATGGTATTAAAGATTTTATTCTCTTCAGCACAACATTTTAAATCCAGTATTCAAATCAATTGGCTCTTGTTACTACTTTATCCGTCTACCGCTTGAACAATTATAATATCCTTCATGCAAAAATCTTGCTGTACTTTAAATCTATTATTAAAACATCAATTGATAGCAGCAGAATACTTCCAACTTCCCTTAAAATATCAAATTAAAACAAAACTTGCACACACAAAAAATAACCCAAACACTCAAAAGGACCTATCCTTTGATATTGACTTCTAGGACTCTGTGAGGTGGGAGGGTCTCAGAATCCAGGCTGCAGCCTGAGCCCAGACATCTACATCGCAATTAAACAGCGCCTGATCCTGAGCCCTGCGAGCTTGAATCAGCTGGCACAGGCCAGCCACAGGGTTTTAATTGCGGTGTATCACAAGATGAAGATAATAATCTTCATGTGTGTCTGGAATCATGTATATTTGAGTAAAAGCCAAAATTGGGGTAGGGAACAAGTTGATTCCAAAGGCTGATTGTCTAGGAATCTTGAGTAGAGGGAGTGGCTGAGTTTACTTCAGACAGATGCATCAGGAATCATCCTTATCCCACATGCCCAGTTTGCTGCAGTTGCAGGGGGCCTCAAGGCATTGGTGGATCTTAGTTCTAACTCTTCTTCTTTTTTTCCTTTTTCCTTTTAAAATCCATCTGAGAACTAGCTGAGTCTGAGCAGCTGCCCAATTATTGTGAAGTACCTGCAGTTTCATCCATAGGCGGCTCTTTGCCATTTTGAAATTTGTGGTACAGTAAACGACCCACAAGCAGGTGGTTGTGAAGGGAAGTCAGCCTATTCTGTCACTAGGTTTACTCATCTCTTTCAGGGGTTAGCTTATATTTGTCTTACTGTTTGTGCTGTTCCTTGGCACACTGAGTTCTTTCAACGGATTGAATCCTTTTCTGACGAAAGTGCTGTACTGGAATTTATTCAGGTTGGTTTATAGCAGTTGGTTTACGTATCACAAGATGAAGATTCCCTAGTGGGATTTTCAAAAGTGCCTAAGCAAGGTAAGCCCTTAAATCCTATTCAAATCAGTGTGACTTAGGCACCTAACTTGCTTAGGCAATTTTGAGTATCTCACTAGGCATCTATTTGCATCTTTAGGCACGTAAATGCCATTGCAAATCTAGCCCTGCAGTCATAAACTCCTTGGAATATCAACTGAAGAGAATAAGGGCAAAATTTTCAAAAGCACTTAAATGATTTAGGAGGCTTAGTCCCATTTTTAAAAGTGACTTCAATACTTAGGGCCAGATTTTCAAATCAATTTATGCACTTCAAGATGCAGCTAGTTGCCTAATTCCCATTGAATAATTCCCACCTAACTCTCCTAAATACTTTTGAAAAAATGGCCTGTAAGACACTTTGACTTTCAGTGAGTCACAGGGCTGGTCTACACTAAGGGGGAAAATCGATATAAGATACGCAACTTCAGCTACGTGAATAACGTAGCTGAAATCGAAGTATCTTATATCGATCACTTACCCGTCCTCACGGCGCGGGATCGATGTCTGGGGCTCTCCATGTCGACTCCACCACCGCCGTTCGCGGTGGTGGAGTTCCGGAATCGACAGGAGTGCGTTCGGGGATCGATATATCGCGTCTAGATGAGACGCGATATATCGATCCCTGAAAAATCGATCGCTACCCGCCGATACGGCGGGTAGTGAAGACGTAGGCTTAGGCTCCTAGACCCCTAAGTCACATAGGGGCTCTTGAAAATTTTGCCTTGTGTCTTTAGGCTAGAGTCAAGCCATTCTAAGAACTGATGCACAGACACCCAGGGAAAGGAAGCATATAAAAAGGCAGTTCCTTCTCCCAGCAAAAAAATGTAGCTTTCTTTATATGTGGGTTGCATAAAGGGACTTCAAAGCTAGACTAGAAACTATAATCCAGCGTGTGGTAAAACAGGCATTTACTGGATCGAGACAGTCATAGTATGTAAACAGCAGGATTTACTGTTTCACCAGAAGTCAGTTAAGTTCTCTGAGAAATGTCCCGTTGATCTTGCCTGACTATATTTCAGCAAAGGCTTTTAATTGCTCTGGGATAATTCTTTTTGCCTCAGATTTCCACCTATTAAATTATACTGCATCCCATGAACACAGAGTCAAGATTTCTGAGTCGATTCCTTACAACAAGCAGCTGCACAGTAAGGATGCTTTGAACTGAGGCATTGTGTCTGCTGGGATTCTGCAGCTTCATGGCTTGTGGCTTGGGAGAGGGAAAAGGAGAAGAGAAGAAAACAAAAGAGGAGAGTGTGGGTGTTTCCTTTCCCTTCCTGTGACAAAGTCCTGAACACTCTGAACTCAACTGCCAAATCCTCTATCAGCCATTAAGAGCCTCCTGTTTCCCAAGCAACCCACTGTGGTCTCTCTCCCCCTTCTTCCCAGATGTCAAATCTTCATTCATGACAAAACCTCTCATTTCTCACTCCATGTTGCCCAGCTCCTCCCAGGTGATCATAGGGTGGTTAGGCACATGAATACCTTTGAGGATCTGGGCCCAAATCCTTTTCTCAAGGGGCCAAAAATAACCAAACCTCTCCACCAGCCTTCCCCACAACAGTATGAAAGGGTCTCTGTGTAGCAAAAGCCCTGATTTCCTCCTCCAAACCAAGAAGAATCCTGAACAGCATTACACACACACACACACACACACACACACACACACACACACACACACAAATCTGACCTCTATCATCTGCAAATCCCTCTGTCTTCCCTTAATACTTGCTATGCTGTAGTTACATATTGCTCATGCCAAAGCCCCTGTGCACTGCGCAGAAAGCTGGGCCTGTAACTTCTGCCACTAGCTTCTTGGATTTCTGCAGCACTTTAGTGCAGCAGACTGGAAATCTTGCAGCAGCAGCATCGTTTCAATTTAAAAATTGAGGTTTTGTTGAAACACATGTGAAAAGTAATAGAATAATAATTACATAAGCCCTGCTCATATATTTTGATATTAAACGCAATTTGCTCTCTGTCCTTATATCTGCAGTTTCCAATGTGCTGCAGGTTGATATTACCTACCTGTACTGTGGAAATAGTCGAGGAGATAGGAAGACGAAGGATTTGGTACATGGTTAGGAGACGGGCGCTTTGGACACGGGAGGAACCATGAGAGGAAGCTGGGGATTGTTGGAGACGTTCATTAGATAGATGGTTCTCTTAATGTCATTGTCTCTTAAAATCTGCAAGAGCCTCTTTTACCTTTCAGTTGCCTTTCCTGCAATTGTCTTTTGGCATTTATCACATCATTCTCGGGGGACGTGGTAGTTCAGTCACATTGGTGCAATATATGCATTCATCACAGTGAATTCTGTGATTCTGATTTAACCTCCTATGTATCTGGAGCCTAATTCACCACCACATTAATCCAGTGTTTTGCTGGTGTAGTTCAATGGCATTACCTCAGCGTAAAAATGAAGTGTCACAGTGATGAATCAGGCCCAACCTATATAGGAGCTTAAAAGGTCATCTCTAACCAAATTTAAGCATATTAATTAAAAGAATAATAGCTTGGCTGGGTTAGAAGGGCTAGGTTTTCATAATAATAATAGATCATATAGTGTGCATGGGTTAGGTTATCTGTACAATACTGGGCAATTCATATTTTGTTGTCTGGAAAACACAAAGTCTCAAATATTTATTGTTGCATCAATAAATCTGAAATACAAATCCTGCTCCCTGAGAGACTTGTCACATCATCTGAGCACTAGAAATACCTCCATAGAAGGGAAGGAGATCATAGCAGTCTCATCTTCCAACAGAAAAAGAAAATGTTGATATTTAATCCAATCCAAGTATAAAGCTTCAGACAAAACTTTAAAAACTGACACCATGCCACTGATCACAACTTAAAAAATCTGCTTTAATACATTTAAACCGATTTCCTGTTCCTCCTCCCACCATGTTAAACACTCTCCCATTTCCACTTGTTTTATTCCCCATTCCTGCTCTAACACATCCAGGCTCCTGTTGAGTACATTGATGCTCTATACCTCCATGGCTATTGTCGGTCATTAAAGTACTCTGAAAAGTTATTCTATAAAAATGTGCTCCATTTACTTGTGCACACATCTATTTTCCTAACAGCCAGACCTGTAAATTCCCTCTGAGGTGTTAGAGACAAGCTGGGCTCTTTCCTTCTCTCACATCTTCCTCAGTAATAAAAGTTCTGCAAGTCAAATTAGGCCCTCAGGAACACCAACCTGTGCAACTCTATTATAATAAATGGGGCTGCATAGGTGCAGCTGATTGGAATTAGGCCTTGTCTTTGTTGGAGTTTTTAGTCACCAATGTATCTAAACCAAAGCAGGTGCACCATTGCAAAAGCCATAGTAGAAGCATTGCATTGGTTTATACTGTTATCTGTCCTGGTGCAGCTCACCTCAGGTTGCCACAATTCAGTACAATATGGCTGCACTAGGTATATGCATCAGTGCAGCTACTCTGCACTGTTTAGCTACGCTGGTGGTGAAAAACCTGTGTAGACAAGGCCTCAATTAAAAAAAAATCATGATGATGATGATGTGCAAGAAGGAATAGAATCCAGCACCCTCTCTTTCCACTGTGAGATTGGCTACGTGGTGTATAGTGGGCCCCAACAGCAGGGTAAATTCTAATGTGCATCAGCATGTCTGTGCATTAACTGGCCTTTTGAGCATTGAATGGCCTGTGTGGGCCCTGCTGGGGCACACTAAAAGCTCCCTTGTGCATGTTAATATAGTTCCATTTCAAACAGTACCACATTAATGCACACTAGGGAACTTTTCATGCTCACCAGCAGGGTCCCCATGGGGCCAGTTAGTGCACGACATGCAGGTGCGCACTAGAACTTACACACCTCTAGTGCAGACTAATGCATCACGTAGACAAACCCTTAGTTAACTCTACAGGGTTAACAGAAGTGAAAAAAGCAACAAAACCTCATTTTGTAACTAAAATAAATAGAGATGACTGAACAGAAACAAGGGACAATTCTCTTGAGTGGAAAAAACTGTTGGATCATGCCTCTATAATGCAGTTCTCTTGAAGACAAAGGCAGAGACTTGCAAAGAGGCTCAGGCAATTGCATGTCCATCTCCTCTCGCCATTCAATGACTTTCCCTTGAAAATTCTAATCAAAGCTCCTGTTGGCTTCAGTGGGAATTTTACCCGCACTAGACCTGCAGAAACTGGTGCTATCAAGGAAGGAAGAATTCAGAAAAGTCTTGAGGTTTCACAAAACATCAGAGAACTTATGGAACTCTGTGGAAAAAGAGCATTTTTCAAAGGGAAATTACTGTGCATGTACATGAGGATTCTCCTTCTAGCTATCATTCTGCTGTCCTTCCTTTATATTGTGTTTTTTCTGTGCTATGTCTGTGGTGATAGTTCTGCCTCTCTTTTAGGTAAGCAATGTCTTCTGTAGCAATAATATCATCTTCTTTGACTTTTACTGCTAGCAGTACCACAACCCAGCATTCTGTTTGCCTTCTTTGTTGCAGCTACATATGGGGCTGAAGGCTTTAGAGATTTTCACGCAATAATTCCCAAATCTTTTTCCCGTAAGTATACAGTGTGCTCTCAATTCACTGAAGGGCATGTCCATCTAGCACTTTTATTTTTTCCGTCACTTCAGAGCTCACTAATTTACATTTGTCTGCATTTAATTACATATACTGTGTAACCGGTCTAATCCTTTTTGTATCCCCACATTCAGTTTTTGTCTTAGTAGATACAAATGTTTTAAAGTCACATTTGGCTGGGTCTGCTAATACAGAAGAATTTGTAATTTTTGATAAATAAGACTAACTGTGTTCAATAATTTATTTCGACAAGCAAGAGAAAAAGGCTGATGCAAGATTGGCTGAAAACAGTCACGTGACAAGACAGTACATTTCTGTTAACCAACTGGGTCACATTTGCAAATGAGTGCTTCCTGACTGCCACTGAGTTTAGAGAAAACTGATCACTTCTGAGCCAGTCATAGTATATAAACATGTTGTGTTTTTTAAATTGCTAAGAGGTGAGTGGTATTTTTTTCTGGACCTCTGAATTTTTCTCCTCATTAAGAGGAAAGCTGGAGAAGGAAATGTGTGCACTTGTCCCAGGCTTAGGTTAGATATACAATAGAAATGCTTTATCTTAAAAAACACATTAAAAATATCTAGATTGACCCTATGGACCTATACAAGATGCACAACCTACCATTACTAAAACTAAACTCCCTTGTCCTCAACATTTATCCTGTAGCAATACATATATTGGGCCAAATTCTACCATCAATTACATCTGTGCAATCCCACTAGAATCGTTTTACTTCAGTGCAATTGTTGGGTGTAACAGAGATCAGAGTTTGGTGAACTGATTTCATATTTAGAAGAGCATCAAGATTCCCTTATTGACCTTGGCTTAATATATGTCATTGTTGCATCATCTTTTACGTCTCTTGTCAATATGAAATCATTGTTATTACAATGGAAGAAAATCCTGGCTCTGGACTGGGTGAAAATAGGTATGTGCTTAGTCAGTCATTTACATTTTTTCATTGCTTTAATTTTGCTGATAAAAATAAAAGTTTTTGGAAAAAAAACTCAGTTGTAACAATCATTTTCAATTTAAGAAAGGGCTGTTTTTCAACAACAAATAAAATTCATTTGAAAATTTTTGACCAGCTGTAGTATCAAGGAAAAAGATGAAAAGGTTATTACTCTACATTCAACATAGTACAACCCCTGTGCATGGGTAAAGAATGAATAATGGAGTTATCATAATTGACTACAGGCTGCCCCATACTTGGTTAATTCTCAGAGGTTTCAGGTCTTTGCTGTGTTCACGTAAGATAGCAGTCACCTATGCAGCAGCTGCCAAAGGCAGTTATCATACACAAACATTTTACCTGTAGTTTATTCATATAAGCAAGAGAAAAATTATTTTATGGAATTCAAACAGTAGTACCTTTTTTACCCTTATTACCTGAATAATTACACCGTTTCACATGCATTAAAGAAGGGACTTAAGATAAACAGGAAGAAGCAGATTTTCTGATGCAGTTCTTTTAAAGGTTTATAATGCCAACCCATTCTCTCATCCACTTAGCCTGCATGGGGAATACAAAGACTGTGTTTTAAGTATGGGGCCACTCCATTCAGCCACCAGTTCCTGTATCCAGTCTACACCATTCTCCTATATTCTCCTGCTGACTTGGCCCCCTTCTCGCCACTTGTCCTTGGCTCTAGAGACCGTCTCCTGTCACCCACTAGCATTCAGTCCTGCTGTCCCAAGTGCAGGAGTCCTACTCTGTTTACTTCGACCACAGTTTCAGTCCCAGAGGCCTCAGCCTGTTCCTTCTCACTCCTTGGTTTCTTCATCTGTGCCTGAGTCTTCTTCTTTTCCACTGCCATGCTGCCTCCTTCCATGAATCAGTATGTGGATTCAAGATAAGTGCAATCCTCAATCTCTTCCTATTTGCAGAAGAAGAGGTGTCTTGGTAAGGCTATCGCTGGAGAATGGCAAATGTATTTTTTAATGGCACTCATTGTCTTTGATGGGTACTTATTTTCACTATTTAGTGTCCAAACAATATGGATTCATAATTACTCTCCTTCCAGTTCATTTGGATTGATGATGCAGATATTACAGCTGCAGAAATCTGAAAGACGTAATCATCTTGTGTTTGGTTACTGGTATCCATTGCCCATTATTCCATGTGTCACAGAACTCACCACGTTGCACATAAAAATGTCTCCATATCACTGGTTTCTGTGCCTAGGTATATTGTACATTCTGTTTCAAAGTTTTCTCCTTTGATTTGATTGTTTCTTTGCCACTGTGTTTATTTTGTAACAAAACTGAGTGGCATCCTGTATTGTTTTTTTCAGCCAGTAATATTAAAATAGAGACTCAGAGTGATGAAGAGAATGGGCGTGCCTGTGAAATGAATGGGGAAGAATGTGCGGAGGATTTACGAATGCTTGATGCCTCTGGAGAGAAAATGAATGGCTCACACAATGGCCCAGGCAGCAAAGCTATGTCAGGAGTTGGAGGCATTCGACTTCCTAACGGAAAGCTAAAATGTGATATCTGTGGGATAATTTGCATCGGTCCCAATGTGCTCATGGTTCACAAAAGAAGCCACACTGGTAAGGCCTGGCATAGTTTTTCCTTTAGGGCCAAGAAATGGCCACATAAATAGGAAAAGACTTATTTTATGAGTGTTGGGAGCATGTTCCCTTTTGTATGTCAATGCAGCTTCCTTAAGCATTTGAAACTGTGTTACTGAGCCATTCCATTCTGCATTTGAAATGTAGCAAGATTCCTCCTAAAGTCAATTGACCATCCCAGAAAGTCTGAAATTGAAAAGGAACCCATGGTTTAAGGGTTCAGCTCTAACATATGCTGACTATCATATAACTCAGTGGTTCTCAGCTATGGGTCCGGGGCCCGCAGGGTGGCCGCAAGCAGGTTTCAAGGGGTCTGCCAAGCAGAGCCAGCATTACACTTGCTGGGGCCCAGGGCAGAAACTCAAAACCCCACCTCATGGGGCTGAAGCCGAAGCCTGAGCAGCTTAGCTTTGCAGGGCCCCCTGTGGTGTAGCACCTCAGGCAGTTGCCCTGCTTGCTGCCTCCTAATGCTGGCCCTGGCTTTTGTATGCAGAAAAACAGTTGTTGTGGCACAGATGGGCCATGGAGTTTTTATAGCATGTTGGGGAGGGGCTCAGAAAGGAAAAGGTTGAGAACCCCTGGTATAACTAATATGAGACATACATAACAATTTCACTTATTCCATTACACCATCAACAATGGTAAACTATCCTACTTACAAACATCGATTCCAAAGCATCCCTAAACTAATTTGACATGGTTCTTTTTTAAAAAAAAAAATGTAGGCAAAATTACAAGAAAATTTTCTGAATTGTTTTGCACTGTTAAGTGAACACTGTTCTATTTCCAACACTGCAAGGAGATCATGCTATTAAAATGATCAGTGCCACAAATTAAGTAAATTACAAGTCTCAGAATCCTTTTTCATAATTGAAAGCAACCAGAATTGATTTCATGGCACATGTTTTACAAAATAAAAGCCTATTATAATGATCATCAGCGAGAATTGACTCTGAAGGAGTTCCAGTAGGACTTCAGAGAGTCATGGAATGAAGTTGTTTTTTCACAAATGGTAGCTTTTCGTTATCACAATGCTGTAGATCTTCTGCCTGGGTTCTCCTTTTCTAAAGAGCCTCAAAGAGCATAAGAACTAATGATCATAACACTACACAATAAATCTAAGGGCATGATCCTGCCACTGACTGTGTCTGGGGACAAGTCACCTTGAACTCAGTGCAGCTTGGCACAGGCATGGGGATGAACTATATGTAGTCAGCTGCAGGATCAGAGCCTAAAACTGTAGCCCAGTTTGTTGGATATCAAAGGGAAGAATTCAGCCCTAGAGTTTCCAGTTGTTGTTATCTTGATAAATTATGCTGCTTAAAAGAAGGGATGTGACAATTGTGCATAAATACTTGAAGAGGGGAAGCAGTTATTTCAGATGGGTAAGAATGATGTAACAAACAGTAGTTGCCTGTGTTTAGATCGTGGTACTAGTGAAACTAATTAGCCAATGGAATTGTTTACCAAGAAAATTGTGGAAACAACTTCCCTAGAGTTATTCAGGAGCAAGCTAAATAAAATGCTTATGGGTTTAATGTAGAGAACGATAATGCACTAACTGGGGAGCATGCATGAAATAACCCAGAACAACCTTTCCAACTCTAGTGTTTATCATTTTAAATGCAACTATCCAAGCTACAGTAGGGAACTGTACTCTAGCGTAGCACTGAGTACTGATAAGAAATGATCGTGGTGATGTTTAGAAATGTTGTAACACTTACCTATTTCAAAACAGGGTGTGATTAAATTAGACACAATATAGCCTTCTGTACGGGAAAAGCAGATGTTTTGTATCTTTACAGGAAAAGCAATGAAAGTGTGATACTGCAGTGTACTTCATAGTGGTACTAAAGGGTTTGGTGTTTTTTTTCTTTTATTGAATGTTAAAGTGTAGTTATTTAGAAAATGATAAAATGTCCACAAGAGTTCTTTTGACAGACCCATTTGGCCCAACATATAATGGTATAAAGAAGATAGTGTTGCATGAATTGAAACAGAATGTTGTGACTTACTGTGGAATTTGAAGACGGAAGAACATTCTATTGTTTTGCCAGATAGTTATTTTTATGAACATATAATATGCAAGTAGCTCTGTTTTTTGGTCAGCCTGAGGCTTCTGACTGTAGTATAAAGCTACTTGCATTACAAAGCTAATTCATCATTTACTAAAAGTATGATGCAATGAATAGGTGGTGAGGGAGGGGAGATACTGAAGTTTCTGAAGAGCAGGGGTGTTAATGGAGGTGATACTGATGGGAGTGTTAAATAATCCACATGGGGGCATGTCTGGCCAAGGTGAAGTTGTGGACACGGCTCTGCCTATCTCCACATACCAGACAGTGTCCAGCGAGCGGTGCTGGGTTGACTGTATGCCATACCTTTCAAAATAGCATAGCAAGGACTGCCTCTGAGCACTCCTCACTCTCAAACCCACCCCCCCCGCCGCCCCCGGAAGCATATCTGCCTTTGCCCAGCACATACACACTGAGCCCAAGTCTCCTCTGCCTTGCAGCTGGTGGAGTCATTGACTTCTATGCAGAGGGAGTATAAAATATTACTAAACTAGACTGGCAAACTTGCACTCGCTTTTGCACAGGTATAAATGGATACACAACGTGCAAAGCAATGCAGCTTTAGGCCCAAGAGCTCCAAGAACTCCAAGTGGAGTGTTGCTCCTCTGCACAGCACACTACCACCTGTAGGATTCTTAATTTGACCCCTGGTTTGCAAGTAAAGTATGCAACATGTAGACTGGTGCAGAAAATACCATGCATGCTTTAATGCACTCAGTAGAACCTATGTCTTTTTTTGATTTTTAATAAAACTAAAAGTTCTAAAGTTAGGTTCCTTAATTATCTTGCTAGCCTGTCAGATAAAGGCGTTGCTTTGAACAGGGTCTGATGCTGAACTCCTTTTGCAAGTAAATCTGCTGAAGTCCATTGGAGCTCACCTTCTGCCGGGATTGGAGAAAGAGTTCAGGATCAGGCCCAGCCATTCTAAATTAAAGGGATGTCATAGGGAAATAGTAGTAACCATTTTCCCTTTCAGTCTGCTGTGAAAATTAAAGTGGAAATGGGATACACTATTAAAAACATTTAACTGACTATGCTGAAGCCCATTTCAATATGTGCCTGATGAGGGAATAAGCCTTGCAAATGAATTACTTTGCTGTTAATTCATGTAAAACCTGCATATACAGTGAAGTGCTCTTAAATAAATATTTGATAAATGAATAAAACCCTGGCACACTAAAATGCCAAAATATAATGACTGCCTGACCTGATAAGACATAATTACATTTAATGAAAACACCTGCCAAGTGTAGATATGCAGAGTAGCACCTGATATTTTCTGCCTACTCCTGTCTGCAAGTAGCTGCAAAATCCCGACTACTCACCAGTATTGTTACCAGCTTCTCCTTATTGTAGACAAGGATTCCACTTATGACTACCTGACCCCCTCCATCTGTTAGCTGGTTGATGATATTCAGCCTGTTGTTCCTTTCACGTTAAAATTTTAGGAAAGCACTTTTAAAATGAAAAAACTCATGCTTGCTGATTTTGAGACCCCTGAGCATGGGCTCATGCTTAGCTTGCTATTTTGGAATCCCTTAGCCAAAGTTACTGTATTTGATCACTGTCTCCCTAGCTAGGTGTCAGAAGCACACAGCCATCACCATATCTGATGCCCCTTGCTACTGATCATTTAAAGGGTTCAGACACATTCTCCAGTAAGAAGGTAGAGTGGCACGGTGCATTAGGGCACTAGAATTTCACCTGTCAAGACCTGAGTCTAAAATCCTAGCTGAAGTCACAAATGGGGAGAGCTCTGGCCATCTCAACATAGTCCTCATTTTTCTAGCTATGAAAACAACATATATAGCTTGATCTTGAAAGCTGCTTGAGCATCCGCAACTCTCATTGAAGCCAAAAGGAACTGCAGGTGTTCCACACCTTTCAAGATCCTCCCCATAATAGCATGTGATTGGCAAAATGTCCTGGTGAGGATTGTTGCAGGTCAGGATTGAAATGCCGTGAGGGACCTGTGTAAGGAAGAGAGCCCGGCACCTATCTACACAGTAGCTGGTTTATGCCAGTGGTTAGAGCAGTGGTTTTCAACCTGTGGTCCAAAGACCCCAGAGGGGCCACAGACTATGTCTAAGGGGTCTGCAAAATGGTTGTTACCATACAACAGTGGTTTTCAACCTGGGGTCCATGGACCCTGGGGGGTCCACCAGCTGTCTAAGATTTCCAAAGGGGTCTGCACCTCCATTTGAAAATGTTTAGGGGTCTGCAAATGAAAAAAGATTGAAAACCACTGGGATAGAGGATAGCCCTGAGAGTGTGTATGTGGGTGCATCTGCAATAAGAAACCTTTCATTAGGGATGAAAAACTTGCAAGTAAGGAGGAGATGATAAACTTTTCTCAAGGGGGAATAGAACGAGGAGTACTTGTGGCACCTTAGAGACTAACAAATTTATTTGGGCATAAGCTTTTTTAGCCCATGAAAAAGCTTATGCTCAAATAAATTTGTTAGTCTCTAAGGTGCCACAAGTACGCCTCGTTCTTTTTGCTGATACAGACTAACACGGCTACCACTCTGAAACCTGTCAAGGGGGAATGAAACCAATGCTTAAGTGGGACGTAAATGGCACCTAGGCCTTGTTGGCCCTCTACATGAGCTGAATTTTACCCAGGAAGAATAGTGTTGTGCAGAGCAGGAAATCAGAGAAGAGTTAAACCAGATTACTCAAGTAAAAAGACAAATTTTACTTTCCGAGAATTGGTGTCTCTCTCTCATTCTGTGGGAGATGCTCATAGCCAGTGATATCCCCAGATATATGCTAGACTGGCTTGCCATTCTTGTTGAAGGTTGTTTGGTCTGTTAGGCCCCATATTGAGTACATGCTTTTGCCACCCCATAGCTGTAGAGTGGGCAACTTGGGTATTGGGAGAAAATACACCTGAATTAGTAGTCTTTAGTGCAGATGTATTTTCAGTTATTGAAATATGGTGACTTGAGTATTGGTTCCCTAATATATGCTTCCAGTGTGAGTTATATAGTATTATAGAGTACACAGCATTTTCAGTTCAAATTCTCCAGCTGTCTGCCTTTCCTGCCCAATGCAAGGTTTCACCCTGTCATTATGAGAGCTGTAGGTTGGAGACACTTTTCATTCTTACTCTGCATGCCTCTCCCTGTATGCTTTTCTTGTCCTTATTTTCTCCTCTTTTGCTTCTCTGAGTAAAACTAATTGAAATGAATGACAGAAAAGCTGCTTAGTAAGAATTAACTGTTTCCTCTGTGTTTGTGACTGTCAGTGAGAACTGGCTTCTCGGTCACTGTTTCACTCCACCCTAAAAAATATCTTACCTATTAACTGCTACAAAGATGTAGAGAACACAAACCAGAGGCAGACGCAAATAACCGCTCAGTTCTTTGCAACACCTAGTGTAAATAGCTTCTTTTCAACTGCTCATATGGTACAGCCCTGGAGGGATAGCTCCTCAGACTTCAGTGGAGCTACACCATTTTACGCCAGCTAAGAATCTGGCCCTTAAAGTTTCTTGGGCCCAGATCCTCAGTGGTAGTTAGGTATCTAACTCCCATTGAAATCACCGGACGTTTAGATGCCTGAAGACTTTTAAGGATCTGGGTTGTGGTGAGGGACTCATTTCCTAAACTCGGCGATTCAGACCTACCAGAGGACACTTGGTCAAATACTCCTTTTCACAACATAGCCTCCCATTAGCCCATGTTTGAATGTTAAGGGATGTGATCCCGATTATAGCGATCAGCCAAGCAAAGGATTCTCCATAGGTCAGATCGTGCTTCCCTTTTATCTGTTTGTTTCTGAGCTTTCTAACCATAGTACTCAACAATGAGAATGGTTAGAGCTTGTTTTTGTACGCTCACACGCACAAGCTAGTTGTTTCCAAATGTGCAAGATAACAAGAGATGTTCATATGGGCTGGGGGGAAAGGAAGCATTTACTGGTTTAACTTTTTTTAATCTTGTGTTGTTCTTTTGCATTGGACAAGAAGATCAGTTCTGATTTATCCCTAAAACATTAGCTGACATCATTATTTTAGTTTTCACTTAGAACAAACAGATGTCAGAAAATTAGTTTCAGAGACTGGTTTGACGTCAGACTCAGGGACTATTTCTTATGACAAATGGGAATGATAGAAGGAATCGGGGGGGATGATACACAGGATTTCTTTCTTATGTAAGTTGTCCCATCTAATCCAACCATTTGGTGCAGCTCGAAACACAGATCACATTTACCAGAGATTTTTTAAAAAATCACATACCTCCAAACCAAAAGAGCATAACAACTTCAAAGAGCAACACCAAAAACCAAACCAAAATGACAACAAAAAACAACACCAAAGCCATATTTGCATCTTTATATGGGCAATCTGACTTGCTCCCATGATAAAGTGTACCAATTTAGACAAATGATTGTGCTTCCTAAAGGGTTGGGTAGTTTTTTTCCCCCCTGAAGTGGAGAAAAGCACATTAATATAATTCCTATGTTAATATCCTGCCTGAGGAGGGTCAGGACTTTTGTATGGAAGGTACAGGGTTTCCTTTACACTGTCTTAACTTCTCATTTTATTTTTTTCTCTCTCTTCTGTCTCTTTCCTGATTTGGCTGCTTAGGGACAGACAGGTAATGGAGAAGAAATTGAAAGGGAAAATACAGGGAAAATGTAAATGAAAAGAAGTTATTATAACTGTTATAATGAAGTGCCTTTCATTTAAATATAAGAATGTAACGCTGAAATGAACTTGTGATCCTGAAATGCATTTTTAATGAGTTTCCTTTTTATTTTGCTGCTTCAGTGGCATATTTTAAAGACCCTTTGAAAAAAGCCACATTAAAAACCCCACCAAATGCCACAACATGCAAAATTGGATATTGGTTTATTCCAAAACTGCTGATCAGGAAGAGTGGCTCTTCAACACAAAATGTTGCAGTCACTTTATTTAAATGAGTTTGAATTTGCATTGTGATGTGCCATTCTGATTTAGAAAAAAAAAATTAGATTTTCAGATCAAATTGACCCAGCCAGTGAAGCGTTAAGAAACTGGCAGGTTTAGTCTGAAAGCCTCATGTTATATCAAACCTGCAGCCGGTGGAAGTCATAGAGCACCAGTGAGAAAACAACTTTCTCACTGAAATCTTTCTCTCGTTACTATGTAAGATTTTTGTTCTCACATATTTGTCCTTCTCCTCATAGGGGAACGCCCTTTCCACTGCACTCAGTGTGGAGCCTCCTTTACTCAGAAAGGCAACCTCCTCCGCCACATAAAGTTGCATTCAGGCGAAAAACCCTTCAAATGTCACTTGTGCAACTATGCCTGCCGACGCAGGGATGCCCTCACGGGCCACCTGAGGACTCATTCTGGTAAGTAACTGCATCTAAGCACTTTCTGGACAAAGTTTGCTCACTTCCAGGTCAAGCTGGGAGTTATGTACGTGCTCACTGCCACCATGTCTTCAATGGCTGCTTGGATCAGGATGCAAGTAGTCTCACTTCAGGCTTAATCAACTTGGGACATAAACAAAATGTGATCAGCTGCAGTGTTTGAACAGTGAGGATGCCTCATCAAAAGTTACTAAACTCTGCTTATTTTAGCAACCCCAAATAATCAGCTTTTCTTTACTTCTTGGCACCAGGCTAGTTGGAAATTCCCATGTTAGGGTCTGATATTTCAACCCTTAGGTGAGCAGTCCCTTTAATGGGACTACTTGCATGAATAAGGGCTGCATGATTTGAGTGAAATACACCATGGTACAGATCCTGCCTAAGGCCACTGCACCAGGTAAATCCCACTTAATCCCTCAAAAAGAAGGTTTGAGTAATGCATAGGCTTGGTGCTGGCTCTTTGAATATGAGGTTAATTTCACCCATTGTGTATAACATATGTTGTGTGCTGCAGTCTACTCTTAGAGGTTTCAATTGGGGGTTGTTGTTTCTTAAATAAAAAGACTCTAATATGGAGGCCTGGATAAATATTTTCTAAAATACTCAGGCTTGTGCTCATATCTGCCTCTTCACTTAACAAGACTTCTCAGTGTTTAAAAAGGTCACCACATCAATCTCCTTCTGAGAGCAAATCCAAAATGGTACCCGCACCATTAAAAGTGCCTGCAACCATGGCAACTGGGGCTGTGATTTCATCAGATTTCACAAATTAACCTGGAATTCTCCTGGTCAGTATTTGAATAGGAGGCCTCCAAGGGAAACCCCCGTGTTTCCAGAAGTGATGTAAAAAAAGGTAGCATTGAGCCAATGGCCCTGGATGGTGGTAGCAGGCTCTGGAAGTGCCATTTTTCATATGAGGTGAAAAACTGATCACTAAAGATGACTCTGTTTGTAAGAGGTGTTCTCCCAGGTGTCCAAATCAAATTCCCTTTGGATTCTGCCTATATCAGGTCCTAATTCAAGAAACCATTTAAGCACAAGCATAATAGTAAATATGTGCTTAAGCCCATTAATTTTAGTGGGACTTAAGCATGTGCTTAAATGATATCCTGCATAAGGATTTTTTTTCTGTACTGGGCATATAGGCATTCTGCTTATCTAAAATTGCCATTTTAAGGAGATACAGTATTCCTCTTCACTTCCTCTCCGAACAGGTATTGTGTTGTGCTTTATGCTATATAGCAGCTGGAGCATTCCATCCCAGATGTGGGTGAAGTGATTTCTATACAGTTTGAATAAAGTTTTGAGATTCTTTAGGATATGAGAAACTACATAAATATGCAATATTATTATGATTAGTAAATTGACATCATTGTATGCAAATATGTTGATGGTCTCAGTCCAGTTCTTAGCTGACAGTGGTGGTGAGTGAAGCTCAAAGATGAGGTTTGTATAACCGTCTAAAAGTACAGCTCCTTATCAAAACTGGCCAGTCTTTTTAGTATAAGTCCACAAATTTTGGGCCAGAAATCTCATGTGAACAGTCACTCTTGTAGGATTCCCCAGTACTTTCTGCATTTGGTCAGGCTAGATAGACCACAAGCAGAGCCTCTGTCATGATATTTCATTGCTTCTACTTCTGGATTCTGCTAGAACCAGGAAAATGAAATTTTTTTTTAATAAAAATTATCCAGGACTGATTTGAACCTTTAAAAAGGCTCTATTTGGATTTGGTTCTAAGTTTAAGTAAAGGGTTGAGTTGGTTCTCGTGGCATCAGAACTGGTTCATCTATCTCTAGTGGACAGTGGTCTACACCACAAAAACAATCTCCCTAGTTGGCAGTCTCTGTGCAGAGATGTAACTAATTAAAGGACTTGGAGACTGAATTACCTTCTCATCCCTACAGTTCTTCCCCTTGTCAACCTGAGAATTCTTCCCACATAAAGGATGAGGCAAAGAATGGAGAAAGGCTTGTAGCACTGCAACCCTTTCTGTGCCAAACTGGCAGCTCCCCAGGGCAATACATTCTAAGGGGTAGAGTCCAATGTCCGGAAATTCCAGAAATTGGGATCCCAGCATTTTCAACTTGAGAACCCAGGATTTTAACATCATCTGTCCTAGCATTTTGCAAACCCATTAACTTTATAGAAAGAGTTATCAATACACACATCTTTATTTTACAAAACCCAGCAAACTGAATACTTAGACAAATGTTGTTATCATATTTGCAAACATCCTTTGAGGTATTTGGTGCCTCTGTGGTTCTCTGATTTTGCTGTTGCATGCCACCAGTCACCAAGACAAAATTCTATTTGCTATTATACTTGCCCTCAGATATTTCAGACCAGTTCCAAAGCAGAGAAGAAAACCAATCAGGACCAATGACACACAAAATGTGTGGGGCAACTGAGATTGCCCTAGTTTTGAAGATTTAAGGCCAGATTCCTTGGTGGATGTAAATCAGGGTAGTTCCGTTGATTTCCGTATGCTGTGTACCGGCTGAGGACCCGATCTTTAAATTAGAGACTATAACTAAATTTTCATTGTTGTTTTGAGAGGCCCCCAAATACTCCACTGATCGGTGGCTGTAGATAGTCATAGCACAAATGATTTCTTGTTGTTGTTGCTATTCTGTCAGATACTTAATTTAACTCATTCGCTAAATTGTGTTTTCTGCAGTTGGCAAACCTCACAAATGTGGATACTGTGGCCGAAGCTATAAACAGCGCAGCTCTTTAGAAGAACATAAAGAACGCTGCCACAATTACCTGCAAACCATGAGCCTCTCAGGCAGCTTGTATCCAGGTAGGAGTTCAAAGCAGAAAGGATAAACCTGGAACCAGTACCCTCCTGTCACTCATTAATTGCCAGGGGATGGTCCAGTTGAGCTATCTGGGAAGCATAACAATCCATTACAATACCACCACTGAACAGATTTTTGGCTATATATTTCCATCTCTGTGTTGGTAGATAGATAATAAGTTGGAGCTACTCTTGTACTTAATCAATATTTAGTTTTCTTGTTTTCCTTGCTCCAATCTAAAACAAGGAAGTTAGGTATGAAGGCTAATTTTGACTTTTACATCTAGAAACAACACCTTCAGGTAACCAGCTACAAGACTTGGAATTCCTTAGCTCACCAGCTGTTCAGGCTAAAGCATAGTTATCCCAGCGCATAGGGCTGGAACTTTCCTATTTATTTTGTGCCCTATAGATTACAATACTCAGGACTACAAACTCTTGTTAAAAAGGTAATTCCACTGCCAGAACATGATTTAGAGCTAATTTACTTTGGAATGCACACTTTGGTGTAAGGGGGGAGATAAGAACCACACACACCTTTACACACCTGCATAGGCTATCCGGACCTTGTGTCCCACTGCACAGCAATGAGTAGGCGCTCAATGCCAACTACTCCTCCCAGGCCAAGCAGGTGAGCAGGAAGAGAGAAGAACCTTAGCTCTGCCCCACAATGCACTGGCTAACCCAGAGGAGCCAGTCTGGAGAGGATAGTAATTTGCTGTTGGTAGGCACCAGAAGCAAACAACTACCCACCTAAACCAAAGGGGAAGTAGGGAGGGAATCATGACTCTCTGCAACACGATTTTTTCCTTGGGCCCTGTGCACCAACACCTGATCTCATGTCTGGGGCATGTGGCAGAGCCACAATCTATTCCTTAGAGAATACAGAATCTAAAATTGAGGCGGTCTTGCAGGTTGTAAACAAAGGTACCAGTTAGATGTGTGAGACTGATCACAAGAGGTAATCATACCAGATATGTTGATAGGCATTAGTTCAGGGGGCGAACATAGTATCAATGTACAGAGGAATTTAAGGTTACAGTCCATTTGATAAACTACATTTCTTGCATACCTTTTTGATCCTGTAAGTATATATTATTCAGTTTGTCAAATGACAAAATGGTACGTTATCTCTGACCTATTTGCAGTGATGCCTTATTTAACATTGTATATCTGGACAGCACTTGAATATGTTTTTACATGTTACAAGATAATGTAAAGTATATGCACATAATGATAACACTGAATGCAGCTGAGATTCTTCTGACAGACAGCATGTTAGAGCAGCGCTCCTCTTAATTTTATTGAGGGGTTGGAGAATGTATAAATAGAAGGAAAGCTGAACCTAATGTACTCAAGGCCGTGATATTTATGCCATAACAGGGTGATAGGATGTAGAAGCCAATTGTCTGGGGTTAGAATTTCCAGTGCCTGGCATAAAGGTTTGATATATCCGTGGGCAAAAGAAAACAACAATCTGTGTTAGCTTTTCAGTTACTTGCTGAAAATAAAATATTAGTAAAGAAAAATATGCAGATGAAGCTGAAATCAGTAACAAGGAACTGTAATAAGAAATAACTCTCAGATGTATGGGACTGTGCTTATTATAAACCCTGACAGAAAAAGCTTAGATGTTCACAGCAGTTTGGGGTTATGCAGCTCAGTATTTAATATTTGAATCAGATTGAAAGTTGGCATATTCATAAGTGGTGTTTAAGAAACATTGCTTTCTTGCATACACAAAGAGTATCAGACAGATCCCTATTATATTTAATATGACTTTGATTTTAGAAACCAGCAGTAAAATGGAAGGAATAGCTTATATTCTAAACGTATTTTACCAAAGCTCCTGCATTTTAACAAAATTTGGTATTATTTCTCAGGTAATAAACCAGTTTTTCATTAAAAAAAAACCTTTGTAGAAAGTGATCCTGGTATTTTAAATTACGTACGAGGCTCCCTAACGCATCACAAACACAGTTTGACTTCAGATGCCGTTTTTCAATTTAAAAAATATTGTATCAGTAAAGAGGTAAATATACAACAAAGCAGTTCAGAATGAGACATGGTCCTTTTGGTATTTAAAAATATTTTTAATGCATGTTTTTTATACTTAGAAAAGTAAGTCAGTCTTATATGCAAGAACTACTGTTCGTTCAGCTTCTCAGTGTGTATTATGGAACTATTACTATGATAATACAGTCCCACTGATAGTTGTATTGATAGAATCATAGAAATGAGGGTTAAGGTCATCCGGTCCAGCTCCCTGTTACTGCAGGATTATTTTCCACAGCATATTTTCTAGTATTTTGTCTAATGTAATTGAAAAAGTCCTAAGCAATTGATGTCATCACTTCCTTTAGGAGCCTGATAGATCTCATTGGGAAACGTACCTAATATGGGCAGAGCCAAGGAGGAGGGTGAAGGGGAGCAACATATTTTCTTTCATTTTGTCTTTGAATTTGAAGATTTGGAGTGAAATCCTGGCCCCACTGAAATCAATGGCAAAGCTCCAAACAACTTCAGTAGGGCTAGAATTTCACCTTAGTGTCTGATGCTGCTTCCACAGACATAAGTTGGAGTTTTGCTATTGATTTCAGTGGGAACACATGAGACCCTCCAAGTACTATAGAAAATATCAGAAAAGACAAACGTATAGACTGAGCTTTGCTCTTGTGGTTTAGTATATTATTAGAATCAATCAATGAAGATACGGCAAAGTACAGCCACAAAGATACACAGGTAGATAGTGTAGGCGTATACAGATATCAGAGTGGGCCAATGTTTTTTGTTCCCACATAAAAATTCAGTGAAAACACAAAAACAGAAACAATTTTCAGTTTTTGGCAACCAAAACCCCCCAAAATTCAGGTTTGCAGCCAATGTTTTTGGAGTGTGGTAGGATGGGGGTAGGTTTCAGTTTCCCAAAACTGGAAAATACTGGTTTGGGCCTAAATTTTTATTTTTTGCTTGCCATTTTTCATCAAAACAAACAAAAAATATGTGAAATCATGGGCTAACCCTCCTTTAATTCTTTGGAAATGTTATTGTGCTACCTTCTTGGATGTCATGGGGAAATGTCTTTGCATTTTGGTGGCAATGTGGGAACTGCTATTTGTCATTATGTCCTTTAGAAGCAATGACTTTTTGTTGCTTTGGGCCTTTACCATAGAGTTTTACTCTTTTCTGACTTCTAAATTGGATTGGAAAACACCTGAAGGTGTTAGCTTACACCAAATGCAGAAGCTTGCCTCCTTAATGGCTGCATTGTAATGAGCATACAACACCAGTGCCCCGTACTGACAGACTGATCACTTCCAGATGCTATTCAAGGGGTGGGTCAGAGTCTTTAAAATCTTAAATAGTCTGGGGCCCAGTCATTTTAGCGAGCACTTCAACCAGTGTAGTATGTCGTCCTGCGGCAGTGGTTAAGGTCTGCTAGATTTCTCCTGCTATTGGTTCCTAGAGTTGTCTTCCATGGGGGCACTCTTCTCTGAGGGCACTTAACAGCTCCTCCTGTTGATCCACCCCACCTGATTCTGTCAACTTCAGGGGACAATGTAGCCAAGCCTGTTCTATCAGGTTGCCATTTAAATGACATATTGCTAACATTAGAGAGACAAGGTGGGTGAAGTAATATCTTTTATTGGACCAACTTCTGTGAGTGAGAGAGACAAGCTTTTGAGCTTACACAGACTTGAAGAAGAGTCAAATTGGTCCAATAAAAGATATTACCTCATCCACCTCGTTTCTCTCTACTATTCTGGGACTGATACAGATACAACAACACTGTATACATATTACTAGCATGGCAGTCCATTGGGTTTGCTTATTCCTTTCATGTAGGCAACAGATATATTTACTTTAACTATTGTTAGATGTCCAGTTACCAAAGCAGTAGATACCATCTAAACATCTATTAATAAATGAGCACACCTGTTGAGAAGATAACATGTCACCAGCATACATAGAACATAAAAGACAGCTTGCCGAATCAAGGCCTAAATCGTTCATGCTTTATTACTTGATGATCAGATATCAAGTCACAATCTTGCTTAAACTATTCATCTCCTGGCAAAAGATAAAAAAAATCCAGAGAGCAATCACTCAGTATGTGTTACACACACTTGATAGCTCACCTTTTCTTCAGACATTGGATGCTCAGGATAAGTATAGTTTACCATCATAGAGCTCTTGTTATGCCAGTTCATTCTCATACCCCCTTCAGCTTCCACAGGCAATTGCAACGAAGTGACATAACAGGACCTTTTCCCTAGTGGCTCATAGCTAAGAATCTCTTTGCTGGGCTTTCTTTCTAAACCTAAAACTTCTTAGCAGTAGCAGGAAGTCAGAAAACAGTCTGAGTGCAGAAGGTCAGTGCTCTATGATAAATATATGTTCAGCCATTGGGCTAGCTAAAATTGGATTTTAATGACTAACTGTATCAGGGAAGTAGAATACTAGAGAACTGTCAGAGAAGTTGTTTTCTGCATAAATTATAAATACATTCTTCTATTCGAAGTGATAACCGTGCCCCATTTCTGTTGAAGTGATGCTTATTGTGCTGGGCTTTTCTTTCACTAAAAGGTAGTGGGGGAAGTGGGGAGGGTAAGAGGGGGAGTTCTTTGTATCAAATGTAATATTAAAGATCTTAGGGCCTGATTCTCCATTTTCTGCAGCATGTGTAATTGTTCAGACCATTGCAAGGTGGGTGTAAAACCAAATCAGAGTGATCATGTTAGACATTCATTTTGCACCAGTGTAAATAACTAGATAGGGCGCGGAGCAATGGAGAATCAGGCCCCGTAAGCTGTAGTTGTACTTTGCAATGTTATCTCTACATCCTATTTGAGGGGAAGATGAGCATTGATCTAATTTAGTCAGCATAAGGGACAACGATACAAACAGTCAGAGTCAACCTGTGCCTGTCATTGTAAGCTCCCGGTTTTAGTTGGTTGCATGCTAATAGAAAAGTCTGACTAACATGATACAAAGATGGTAGTTCCATTAAAATGGAGCATGCGTGCCTAACCCTCTGCTGTCATTTGATTTCAGTCATAAAAGAGGAAACTAACCAGAGTGAAATGGCTGAAGACTTGTGCAAGATAGGGTCAGAGAGATCCCTCGTGTTGGATAGACTAGCAAGTAACGTCGCCAAACGTAAGAGCTCTATGCCTCAGAAATTTGTTGGTAAGAGTTAAACGTTTGCTGTCTCCTAAAAAAGCCTTATAGGGTGTTCAGTCTTGCATCATGATTTTCATTTGTTATCATTAAATTAATAATATATAAATATATAGGATGCGCTAGATGGATGCATTAAAAAAGGATACTTTCTGCAGCTTAACTTTCCATTTTACAGCTTCTGTGTGTGGAGGGGTTCAGTATTCTTGCCTTTTCCACTGTTGATGCCCCAGGTCTTCTATATGATCATCCTGGGATTCGAGGCTCCTATTCAGGAAAGCACTTAAGCAGATGCTTAAGGCTACATTTTGCTAACTTCCCACATTAGGGCCCAACCCTGTGTGTTGACACATGTGTAAGCATGTGTGTGTAGGTGAGGATGGGCTGAACATAAGAGGTTAATACTCTTTCACTCCTTCAGAAAGGTTGTACACTTGTTTACCTCATTTCTTTGGTCAAGTATCATTTATAAACCTAGAAATATGTGCCCAGCTGATGAGAATGGTAAAAGAAAAATCAAGATCAATTTATACTTCTCCACATACATACTGTAAGCAACACAAACTTCCATAACCTGCTTCCTTCTTTTACTAATAGATGTTTTCTTGCCTCAGTGACTTGACTAGGAGGTTGTGTCCATTTTCTTCTTCCAGTTGGTATTCACTGTGCAGAGTAGTGGCTTGTAGCAAATCAATCAAAGGAAATTGAATACAATGAGAGAGATTGCAATAATGTTTAGGTTTAGACTTAAACCTTCAAAAGCATGGAAACTCAAAGGAAAGCCTGAGCTCACTTCTACAGAGAAACAGACAGAATATTCGAACTTCTCCTAGTTTTATATCACTTGCTTCAGGAGAGGATTAAAGCCTTTGGGAAGGACTAAATTGTAAGAAGGGTTTTGAGGAAAAGGTGGAGACATGACAGACTAGGTAAGGGAGGGGGATTCCAGAATGTAGGAAGCCACATGGAAGGAGGTTTGATTCTAAGAGTAGGAAGACACAAGGGAATAGTAGCTCATGTGGCAGGGATGGACCAAAGGGGAAGTGAAGCGTACCACAGAAAGAGAGAAACAGGGAATAGTAGGGATCCAAGTTGCATATGCCCTTTAAGAGAAGAAGAAGAAGCCTAAACTTGATGGAGTGGGTAACAGGAAGCCAGTGGAAGGATTTGAAGCAGGAAAGAACACTGGTAGAGCAGTAGGCATTCAGTTTTTCAGGGGTTAAATTTGAGTTGTGGGCAGGACCTCCAGGAAGAGACAGCCAGAAGTACAAGTATGAATAGAGTGGGTTTAAGTGAGAGGAGAAGAGGCACCGCAGAAAATACTGGATGAGATTGTAAAGAGAGAAGAAGATAGGGCCAACACAGGACACTGAGAGACCTTGGTAAAGAGAGGGGGGAAAGAGGTACCACCAAAGAAGATATTGCAGAAGTAGTCTGAGAGGTAAGAGAGGAAGTCTCTGCAATCTAGGGCAGAGAGAATATTTAGGAAGAGGGCATGATCAACTATATCTAAAATGGGAGAGAGCTGAAAATTGTGGAGATGGAGAAGAACCTTTGTGATTTGTCCAGGAAGACATCATTGGGCAGTTTCAGTGGAATGGAGGTGGCCTAATTGAAGGTGATCAAGGAGTGAATTAACATAGAGGAAGTTAAGGCCACAAGGGTAGAAAACACATATGAGAATTTTGAAAGAGGAGAGTGGTAGATGGAGAAGGAGATGGAATGGAGGGATGTTTGAGGCTACAGGAAATAATAGCATGCTTGAAGTCAGAGATGTGTGAGTGAGAGTGGAGAAAAACTGAGAAGGGAGGGAGATTGTATAAGGGGGGAAGTCAGGAGTTGGAGAGAACAAGGTCAAGAGAGCAGATTGAGAGACTGTGGAAGAGAGTAAGAGACACATGTCTGAGTCAGAAATGGGTGAGGGAGGAGAGACTATATTGTAAGAGAGGGGAGGAGGAATCTCGTACCAGCGTGTGTCATTATGTCAGAAGGTAGAATAGTAGGTTTAAGGAGACAGTCAAAGACGGGGAAAAGAAGGCAGTGATTGTAGGAGCAGGACTTAATCAGGGCAGGAAATGTAGCTGCTTACCAACTAAGATGGCAGAATTGAAGATGACAAAATTGTAGTGGAGGTAAATACTGAAAATGTGGTAGGAATTGTGAGTTATTAAAGAACTCCAAATGGTTTGGTGATTAAGGACCAGATTCAACTACCGGAGTAAGTTGATGAAATTCTTCTGAACTGAATTCGTCTCTTAGAATTTTTGCATAAGGAAAAAAATATCAGCTGTGAAGACACCAGGAAGACCAGAGAAATTAATTTGGTTTAGAAAACTATTTTTAATAAACATGAATAAGTAACCCATTTAGAGCAATTGGGCATGAACTATTTTTTGTTTTCCATTGTTTGTCACCCTCGTGCTGACAAACAATAGAGAAAGCCAGGCAAATGAGAGACACAGGTAAGGCAGAGTTTCCTGTCACTTATTCAGTGTGTGGTGTAAGAAGACACCATGACAGACAATATTTATGAAGACTCTGCTGTCATAAAAAATGGCCTCTTTGGTCATCAGAGACCCCCAAATCCCCTCCTTTTTCCCCCAGTGCTCACCCCGTTTAATATGAAGTACATTACCAGTTGCTCAAACTCCAAGTCTGGGCTCCTTGTCCAAAGTCCATTTTGGTAACAAGAAAATGGACATTGAACTAAAGGATTAAATACACCAAACACTGAACCAATTTCCAGCTCCCTCGCATTCCTTTAACATAACAATGCTATCATCATTTAACCAGTGACTAATTTAAAAGACACTGGTCCTGATTCACCTCACTTACACTGACTTTAAACCAGCACATCACTATTGACCTCATTGGTGTCACTCGTCATTTAGACAGCATTAAATGAGAGGAGAATCAAGCCCAGAAGCACTACAAATGCCAGAGAAGGCGCAGGTTTCCTCAGCCAAGCCAGTCAAGTATAAACTTCAGGGCTAGTTAACAAGGTAGGAAAAACAAGCCACTGTTGCAAAGAAGAACACAGCAATATTAGAGCTAAGTCTAGGTCCAGTCAGTCCCAAACTCAAGAGAGACAGAACAGTAAGGTTCTCAAAGTGGAACTTGGTGCTTTATGAAGCTGAGCTCATTCACCAATTTAAATTAATTAGGTGCGAAATTATTTGACAGTAATAGTGCTACTGCAGCACTTGTGTACGGTACTTTGCTTTGCAAACAGGAACAGACCCCAGGGACTTTCCATCCTGGGGTTGGAGAGGGACTGGTAACAGTTCAGGCTGAAATGTGTCTGATATGTTAAAACATCAACCAGAAAATTTTTTTTTTCAAAAGAAGCCTATCAGAGCTAGAGCGTATCCGCTGTCTGTTAGCATTTAGTTACCTGTGGCAAGCACCCTGAAACCCTGCAAAGCTTCTGAAGAGCGTCACGCCACTAGCAGTTTACCTTACTTAGTCTCTGATAACCATAAAAATAGGTGATTGTTTTTAATGAGCACTAGTGTTATCTGCACTGCCCATATGGAAAAATGATACTTGCCTGCCTTAAGCTTGTGTGCGTTTGAAATGCTCTTGCTCTGTGACAGATTTTTCCTTACGATGAGCTATTGATCATATTGGTCAGCTATAGGCTAGTTATGTTACAAAATCATAAAGCAAATATTAACCAATAAAGAACACCTAAACTTGTGCCCTCTGGATGCCCAGTGTATGACATATAATAATAAAGCCCAGGTTTAATGATGTACAGTACATATATGCTTTAACTTTGTTGTTTTCTGAATCAGGGGTATAAATTCATATTAAAAAATGCAGTAAGCATTTCACGCATTGCCCAGGCATTTTCCACAGAGTCCATTTTGAATCTCCAGTCTTTAGCTCTTTGCATTTCGAAACTATGAGATTAGAAATGGTGCATCTAATAAAAATCATGGCATTAGTGGGGAGGAGCAAACACTAGCACTAGGAGTGGGAGGTGGACACAGGTGGGAAAAGCAACCCAAAAAGCATAGGATCAGGTATGGGTGGAGCCAAGTTAGGAGCTGTATATGCCATGCATCCTTACTGGAAATGTACTGAGGAATTAAGATAGCTCCAAGAAGTGCTAGCTCTAGGGCTGGTCAGAGAGCAAAAAAAAATCCATTTTGCAAAAAATGTTGCGCTTTTGACATTTGTTTTCATTCTGCATTAGAACAAAACCGAAAACTTTTAGAAATTTTTCACAAAAAATGAGAGAGTCCCCTGCCTTCCAATTACCCAGTAGCTCACTGGTTAGAGCACCCGCCTGAGGACGAGGGAAGACCCAAGAACAAATCCCTGCTCTGCTTGATTCAGAGCAGGAATTTGAACCTAGGTCTTCCACATTTCAGCTGAATAAGAGCCTCCCGGGAGGAGGGAGATATCCCAGACCTGAGAAAGTTTAGTCAAAAGAGAGAAGATTCCACAAAAAGTTCTAGTTTTGACTAATCTCCATTTTCCTACAAAAAATTGTCAAAAAATTCCTGACCAGCTGTAGTTGGCTCCCATTCTGTGCCTGCTACCTGCTAGAGCACAGCAGGGAGGAGCCAGGCTTCCAGAGAAGATGGAGGCTCAGGAAGTGCCTGGTAGGCAGCAGGACTTTCTGCACTATAGGCCTGTTTTTTGCAGGATTTCAAGCAAGCGATTTCCAGGCTGCACTCTTGGCCCTTCGTGGAGTTTGGAAATCCCTCCACTCTGAAAGGGCAGTTCTGTCCAGTTCAGCCTGTGGAATTGCCAGCAGACTTTCCCCCTGCTCTTTGCAGGCTCTTCTACAGGAAGGGACAATTGGGCCCCATTGTAGGCAATCTTTTACATGCTGCAGACTAATGGAAAGTTATTAGTATAGCCTGGAGCAGTATTAACTTCGAAGGGAGCCCCATTTTAAGGAGGCGTGACAGCAGCAGTGGCTGGTATGAGGGAAGCAGCACAGGCTCTGCATAGAAAGACCTCACTGCCACTGGATCACCTGAGATCTGTCAGACCCGCATTGCTCAGAGTTCCATAGGGCAGTGGTGTTCAAACTTTTTTCTGGCGACACAGTTGAAGAAAATTGTTAATGCCTGTGACCCAACGGAGCTGGGGTTGAGGGGTTTGTGGTGTGGGAGGGGCTCAGGGCTGGGCCAGAGGGTTGAGGTGTGGGGGTGAGGGCTGTGGGGTGGGGCCAGGAATGAATGGTTCAGGGTGTGGGAGGGGGATCTGGGCTGGGACAGGGGGTTGGGGTGCAGGACGGGGTCAGGGCCCTGGGCTGGGGGGTGGGGGCAGGGATGAGGGGTTTGGGGTGTAGGAGGGGGATCTGGGTTTGGGTGGGGGGCTCAGGGCTGGGGGTTGGGGTGTGGGAGGGGATCAGGGCTCTGGGCTGGGGGTGCAGGCTCTGTGGTGGGGCTGGGGATTGGGGAGCGGGCTTACCTCGGGCAGCTCCTGGTCAGTGGCGCAGCGGGGGTGCTAAGACAGGCTTCCTATCTGTCCTGGCACCACGGACCGCACTGTGCCTCGGAAGCAGCAGGTCCAGCTCCTAGACGGAGGCACCCAAGCGGCTCTGGGCAGCTCTCTCCCACAGGCACTGACCCCCCCAGCTCCTATTGGCTGATTTCCAGCCAATGGGAGTGCAGAGCCGGTGCTCGGGGCAGGGGAAATATGTAGAGCTCCGTGGCCCCACTGCCTAGGAGCCGGACCTGCTGCGGGCCACTTCTGGGGCACAGCGCGGTGTCCGAACAGGTAGGAACTAGCCTGCCTTAGCTGGGTAGCACCGCTGATGGGACTTTTAACAGCCCGGTCAGCGGTGCTGATCAGAGCTGCTGTGACCCAGTGCCTTCCATTCCATGACCCCATACTGGGTTGCGACCCGCAGTTTGAAAACCCCTGCCATAGGGAGTGGGGTACACTATCTGGGAACCTGAAGGAGGTTTCTTCCTCTTTGCCCCTCCTTTATGGGACTGGTAATATTGCAGATGTATTACAAATACTGCATGAGAGACTTTTTTGTCATTCAAAGCTACCTGTTAGTGAAGTTCAGTATCATGAGTGATAGTGTAGCGTAGTACACAGATATGCTTTAAATCAGCAGCTGCATTTTTAAATAATTTCTCCAATTCCCAGACTTTACTTTTTATTTTTAACTTGTTTCTCTATAGCCAAGTTTTTCGAAAGTGATTACTGATAATAGGCACTGCCCAGTTTGAGACACCTTACAGGGGCCTGACTTCTAAAAGTGAGGAGCACCCCCTTTTTAGTCATTACAAGTTGGACACAGTAAGAAATCTTAGTTTATCTACTTGGAAACTGCTCCTAATATTTTTTCTTTGCTGATAGATGTGAAGTTGTAATTTTTTCAGTGGACTCTGTTGCACTTGTAAGGTCACACTTAGATTTGGTTGGCAAAATGGCCTGTTCAGCCAGCTCAAAAGAAGTCTCACTCCATGCAGAATGCTAATTTTCAGTTCAATGGAATTATTTATTTGAGAAACATTGCCTTATGTTGCTCCTGCCAGTAATACTTTTCACTACAGAAAACTTATGGACATGTGAACCTTCTTTTCAGAACTAGTGTCTAGCCTATGGTTGGTCAAAATTTTTTCATTTGAAGTGTTTGATGGAAAATTGATTTTTTGATTATATTAATTATTTTGTGAAAAGTGTTTGCTTTCCACAGAACGTTTTAATTTTTTGTCAATAATGGTCAAAAAATGAAATGTTTTTATTTTTCAGACAAAAACCAAAATATTTCTGACAAACTCCCATTCTCTTCTATGGTCCAGGATTTTTTGACAGCCTTTATCTCCCATGATGCACCATGGACATGTAACTGCCATGATATAGCACCTCTGTGCACCAAGAGGGAGGTCGTGGCACACCAGAGTCCAACCAAGGAGCCCAGCCTGTAGAGAAGAATGGGAGTTTGAGGCAGTTGACCCACAAGTCTCATGAGGCAACACGGCAGTGTTTCAGAATTGAATTTTTTTGTGTGTTTGGCCCAAATTTTTCAGGTTTTGATTGTTTGCCAAAATATATTTTCTGATCAGTTCTAGTGTAGAACACTAGGAAATTGAGAGCTCTTCACAGCAGTTCTCAATTTCAGATGCAGATTTGTACCCTGCATTGAATCTTTCTATTTTGATTTTACTGATGTAGGAAGTCCAATGCTTAGACACATTGAATCCCAAATGTCTAACTCCTAATTGTTTTGGAATGCAGGTGAGAAATGCTTGTCTGATGTTCCATACGATGCCACCACTAATTATGAGAAGGAGAGTGAGATGATGCAGACTCATGTTATAGACCAGGCCATTAACAATGCCATCAGTTACCTAGGGGCAGAGTCTTTGCGTCCCCTTGTGCAGACACCTCCAGGCAGCTCTGAAGCAGCACCTATTATCAGCTCCATGTATCAACTCCACAAACCTCTTGGGGACAATCACGCTCGTTCCAATCATACTGCTCAGGACACCGCGGTGGAAAACTTGTTGCTGCTTTCCAAAGCCAAATCCATCTCCTCTGAAAGGGATGCCTCCCCCAGCAACAGCTGCCAAGACTCAACAGATACAGAGAGTAATAATGAGGAGCGCAGCGGTTTAATTTACCTGACGAATCACATAGTTCCCCATGCAAGAAATGGCCTGTCTATAAAAGAAGAACAGAGGCAATATGAAGTCCTGAGGGCAGGTACTGACAATTCTCACGATGCTTTCAAAGTGATCACCAGCAATGGGGAGCAAGTAAAAGTTTACAAGTGCGAACACTGTAGAGTTCTTTTCTTGGATCATGTGATGTACACCATCCACATGGGCTGTCATGGGTTCCGCGATCCTTTCGAATGCAATATGTGTGGCTACCACAGCCAGGACAGATATGAATTCTCTTCTCACATAACACGAGGGGAGCACCGTTTCCACATGAGTTAAAACCCCTCCCACACAGATGCGACCTTGTCAGCTGTACTACTGGAGCTGTATGAATGACAAAAAACACCAGTCTGTTGGACAGAAAAAGCATCCAGCAATGAAAATTAGAAGACCTGGCCCCAGGAGTTTTCTCTCTTGGTAGCATATATTGCAACTTAATTTTATAAAATGCATATTGATGTTTTTATTGCAAATATTTGGATCACCAAACCTTTAGTAAGTAGGAGCTTTTGTAGTCAGGTAGCTGAATCCACTTCCTTCTAGCTATTGCTTTCTGCAGACTTCTCTCCCCAACACAGTTAAGCATGTACACAATGCACAAAAACTTGGCTGAGGGCTAGAAAGGCCTTGTGCTAACATGCTGAGAATAGGGCTCTTACACCAGACACATATATTTTTTTTACTTCCCATTATTACTTGGGTCATTAGGAAGACTTAATTAAAATAAAGACAAAGCAGCCCAACCAGGACCCTTGAGTGGTGCCATGGGGACCTGGAATGGTGTTGCAAGCCTAGACCCTTAACTGGCACTATTTTAACAGTGAAGTAAAATAACACAATAGCACACACCGAGGTGTGTATTTTCTTGCCTGCATGGCATACCTTATTTCTATTGTGAAGCATAAGGCCAGCTGTTTGAAGGACATGAGCAACACCCTTGCAATACATACTCTGGAGTGACAATTGCATTTATTTGGAGAAAAGGGTTTTGTTGACTTTTTAAAATAAATATTTTCCCTCCCTATCCAATAAAAACTCACTTTTTCCTTAAAAATATAAGGTTTAAAAATCTTTCTGCATAAGAAAACAGCCATTTATGAGGATTTTTAAAAGGGAGTTTTAATTATTTAGAAAAATACGATATTCAGTAGGAGAGAGAAAATGTTTGGAGAATATTTTTATGCACCCTTCTTTCATTTTGGGGGCAAAATTTTTACAACTGGCTGCAAAATTTCCACGTTCACCCATTTTGCATATGAAAATGCCCATTCTGCTTGCATAGCAAGTACTCTGGCTAATTTTGTGGGCTGTGTCTGGAAAATTTAGCCCACAATGATTTTTTTTGAAGCACTGAAATGAATTAAACAGCCATTTAAAAAACTTAGTGCCTATCCCTCCCCTTTCTCTACAATTAACTATTCATTAAGAGATCCATCCTGCAAGATACTGAGCACTCTGGCCCTGATCTAGCAAAGCACTTCAGCATTTGTCTGAGTAGTCACATGAACATAAATAGAACTATTCTTATGCTTAAAGAGAATCCCAAATTTAAGGGGCTTTTTGCTGGATTGAGGGCAGAGCAAGGATCAAGCCCTATGAAACCAAAAACATTTATTCTATCGTCCCCCTCCATTTAGCGCCCCCTTCTTGGCAAGATCCTCCCAACTAGCTATTTAAATGCTAGTAAAATGAAAAGACATCTGAAGCACAAAGACAGCTGATAGTAAAAACTGCCAATCTGTTTGTCTCTTCTTTAGTTCCTCTTCCAAATAGCTCATTCCTCTCCGCAAACAGCCTACTGGCTTTAAGACTGGGTAATAGTGATATTTATGCAACTTGGTTAAGAATCGCCTTGCAGAGCTGGAATATTTCCACAACAGTACAGGTACTAATAATTAATGTCTGAGTTGCCCAACCCATTGAATGTACAAACATTTCCACTGTATAAGAGATTGGTACTACCCCATAAACAAAAAAAACATGTATTGCAACAAGACCATTTCTTAAGTTTTGTAATACTGTTATGTATTTTATAGATAGATATAGATATTCATTCATATTATGGGCCAAATTCAATAGAACTAGTGCACTTGCACCAAGGATGAATGGGATCCAATGGGTGTATCTATTACATATGTATAATATATATAAACAGACAGAGGGGTCCTGGTTCTGCTTTCACTTATGCAGCTGTAAATCAAGAGCAACTCCATTGAGGCAACGGAATGATACTGGTGTAAGTGAGATTTTAATATGCTTTACACCTCCCCTCCCCCCCACACACACATTACTTTGTTACACTGTACATTCATTCCTAACTATAAGAAATTTACTTTGTAAAAGCCAAGCTCCTTGGATCACAAGGGGGATATTATGTAGAAAGAATGTATATAATGCATGGACTGTGTAAACACATGCAAACACACTTATGCACGTACACTGGTGAATGTGAATAGGAACATCTTAAATTGCTGGTAGGATACCAGAAAAGAGACAGTAATATAAAGTATAGTCCTGATTGTGAGCTTACACTGGTTAAATTCCATTGACTTAAGTGGAGGTACTCCTGGTTAGACTCTGGCCCCTATGTATCAGGCTGGGCAAAGCCAAGAGGGGCATTTCTATCCATTTTTTGTGCCAAAAAGATTTCCTCACTGAGTCTGTGGCATATTCTGTGTCAACAAAGACTGTACATACTGGTGAGCCAATAGCATTTAAACATGCTTCTAGGAAGAATCTGATGTTAAACTGCAAGGGAAGGGCAGAAATAACTTACACTAAGATGAGCTGTTTTTTTTAATTCATAGTTTATATTCTATTTCTTTTTAATTTTCATGCTTTTACAGGGCCTAATTCACCTGTCCTTCATCCTCACACCTTCATTGCAGGCTGTTCTGCCTGCCGTTCTGAGCAGGGAGGTACAGTGTCATTGCTGAGAGTCTCTTCGGTGACTTCTTTGCATCAGTGGCAGATAACTGGACAGCTGAGGAATGTACCTTAATGTCCTGGAAACAGGGAGCTGGTTCTGTTACTGATATTTATGGCCCTCTCACAGTTTAAAGTGTTATACAATCTATACACAGATTATTTTTAGCTTTTGAAAAAAAAATCATTTTCTTAACACAGCTCAGACCCTAAGGAAACGCTCTTTTAAGGCATTTCTTTGCTAAAGCCCACAAAAGAGAGGGCCAAAGTCACTACCGTTGTAAGTAGGCACATCTCCAGTGGACTGGTGCCCACCTAGAGATGTGTGGATTCTGGCCTTTAGAGTGAAACGTTTAATTATAAAATTTACAATTTCTGATTCAGAGGATTTCTCTGCATTTAAATGGGTTGGGGCTATGGCACTTGTTTTGTCAACATGCACACGGTTGTGTGGCTCATACATAACTCTATATTAGTTATGTATCATAGGATAATTTTCACAGTGGATGTGTTTCTTGGCTCTAGGCTTTTCCTATTTATATGAGAGTATGTGAATGTTGTACAATAAATAATACAGTTGTATAATTTAGCTTATTAATAAGATACAGTGTATCAGAAGGAGTAGCCTAACAGCAGTAGCAGCAGCATTCCTTGTTTGTAGAGGGGCTTTTGTTTCACATTGTTTGCACAAAAATCATCCTCTCTTTGTTTGGAAATAAATGTATTGATAATTTTATTTATGGGGATGAACATAGGAGGGAAAAACGATCCATGTAATAGGAGCTCATCTGTCTGCAGCTAAACAAATTGTGCCCGTAGATAACCATGTTAGTATAACCTCCCTTTTCTCCTCCTATGACCTGGTGTACTAGCCTATCATGGTTTATCTCTAACCTAAAAAAACAAAGAGAGTAACATGTTGAATGGCTTTAAGTTAAGTTGATATCTGTTTTTAAAAAGATGTAAATAGCAACATAGTAAGAACTGCTTTTCAGAATTTTTTCCACAGCTGATTTCTCCTCCCACCCCACCCCTGCCTTTTATATCTGATATATAAACATGTTGTATTTACACATTTTTTGCTGTGAATTTATATTGTAAATCCCTTTTTCTTTAAGACCATTGTATTTACATTTCAAATTTTTATGAAATTTGCTTGATTTTTTTTAATTAAATTATGTCTGGAAGGTGAGACGTATCTTGTAAGAGAGACAGCTTGGTAAAAGACTTGTCTTTAGTCGCTGTAGTGACATTCTGCACAGCTTAAACCCCTTCGTGCATGAGTGACTCTGCATGCACATGTAAGAGAATGTGCACATATGTGGGGGCAAAGTGGAGCAAGGAAGAGAGCATGAAGCTGAGCAGCCTGATTTTCTGTTCGCATCTACCCTAGTGTAACTGTATGGAAGTCAGTAAAGTTAAACCAACCTAACACAAATGGGAGATAATCAGACCCTTGATCTTTATATATAGCAGGTGAAATGCAGCCAGGGAGCAGTTCTTCATTGTGCCACAGCACTGATGTATTTTGGCCATAAAATCCCAAGAGAGGGGCCCTGCCTGAGTCATGCGGGGGGAGGGAGGGAGGATGGATGATCCTGCAGTTTTGTATAGCCTAAACAGGGGCTTATAAACCACTAACAACTTCCTTTGCTGCCAGCATATAGGGGGAAGGGAAAGGGAGCACAATTCTAGGCTAAGTGTTTTTGGCTCTTACAAGCCAACCTAATTTAGGAATGCCTCAGTCTTCTCTACTGCCGCATAAAGAGGATGGCATGCAGGGAGCAGCAGGATCCAGCCACTGCAAATGAGAGCTTGAAGCCTCCTATACGCCCATATCTGACGCCTGCTCTTCACATTTAAGGCTAGCTTCACAAAAGGATTTTGGTGCCTAGCTGCCACTTTTAAGTGCATAAATCCTCAAATCAGGCTTCACAGGCTTTCACAATACCTCTGCTTAGCAGCCCTGTTAACTTCCTGCCCTCTCAACTTTTGCTGTAAAAAAGTTTCCTAGGCACTTGCTTCTGCATAGGAATACTGCAGCCTCCACACCACATGTCCAGCTGCCTAAGCCCCAAAGTGATTCACAAGCTGAGGCAAGATAGTGTTCCTCCACCTAACTCCCCTGCAAGGCTCAACACAATAAGTTCAGCGCTCACCTACCAGATCAGGCCGCTATAGACAGGTTCACACAAAACGGCCGAGGCAAGGGAGAAGAGCTCCCTCATAACCCTTAGCCCTGACATTAGGTTACTCATCTGGGAGACCCTGTACTGACCGCTCAAGTTCAAATATGCCTTCCACCTGAGAGTGGGAAGGGATTTGACCAGGAATCTAGGCAAGTGCCCTAACCACCACTTTTCAGAGCCTATGCACCCAACTCAGGTTTGTGAAGCCCAGTGATTTCTAGGCACCTAAAAATTAGGCGTGGTGACACTCAGAATTGCCACACCTATGTTCTGTTGTGACTCTAGCCCTTAGGGACAACCTGGAAAACTGGCTCTGAAATTGCTGTTTCAGTGCCCTCTCCCTACACCTATCAGTTTGACTGAGTGGTATTTGACTTTCGTTGTCTCTTTCACTCCAGCCCTCGCTCTGCTCTTTCACTGCCAAGGATAGCTATAAAGAACACAATCGTCCCTGCTTGAAAAGTCATGGTAATTAGGAACACAGCACCCTGGAAATGATTTCCATTATAATTTACTGTCACAATGATTTCTCTTCTGGACTTTTCAGCAGAGTCTCCATCCCTACTATCCCTTTCAAACCTTCTGCATAAACAATGACCAAGGGGAATGCAGCTCTGTTTTTGTTTCTAACAAGGAGTTTGTAAGTATTTTGTACAGCAGTGATTTGTGAGCACACCGTGACGAGGGGAAAAAAACTCAGGACAGCGTGCACAACAGTTCATACTTTATGGTACCTCAAATCCAAATTTGGTCAAGTGAATTTATGATTTTGCTAGTCATAATAAACCACACTTACAGCTTTGTTTCCTTAGTTACTGTAACATGCAAATTATATCAAATAAAATTACATTACAGTTTTAAATTTCAGTAGGCAGCACTTGTGGAAATAAACATAGGCTGTTTTAAGATTTTCCAGTCATATGCATTAGACCAGATCTTGATGGCTTTACTCAGTGTTACTAAATCCTTGCACTCAGCCAAAAAACACCTATTGACTTAAATGGGAGATTGTGAGAGTAAAAACTGCGCAAGGACCTCAGGGCCCATTGGGAACATGCACAATGTTTCAGAGATACTACAAAAGGTGCAATGAAGTATTTGCTTTGCTGTCCTTATGGCCTGATTAACTTAGATACCATTGTAGGTGCAAAGACACTGATAGGCCACAAGTGCTATAGAAATGCAAAGTAGCATTAACACTGCCCAACATTTTCACCGTTGGGTAAATCTACATTTAAGCATCTAAAAGTCAAAAGGTAGTTTAAGAAGTGCTCAGCACCCACAAATCACATCAAAACCAGTTGGAGTTGTGGATACTCAGCACCTTCAAAAGTCAGGCCACTTTTATTTAAGTAGCAAAATGTGGATTTAGAAGCCTAACTTTAGGTACCCAGATCTGATAACGTTGGCTATTAGCATCTTTTTTATTATTAATTATTATTATTATTATTATAAATACATATTCAAACTGTAACTAGAAAAATCTGATTTATTCCTTTCCCTTCCCATAGGTTGAACATGTTGAATTATTTTGGTTAACTTGTAAGTAGAGGTAGTCAGAAAATACGGGGTATGCCACTGTCAAAACTGGAGTTTTCAGCAAAAGCCAAACCAATCAAACTTCAAATTTTTTGGCTGAAAATCCCAATATTTTTATTCTGAACTGCTACTGCAGTGCCTCATTCTCCTCAATGGGCCAATTGTCTTGGTTGGACTACATCTCCCATAATGCACCACAGTATCCCCTCTCAGCAAGGGAGGCAATGCACTGTAGTAGTTGCCTGGCCACACTGTATCATGGAAGATGAAGTCCAGCTAGGGAGAGCAGAACCATAGAGGAGAATGGGAGCTCAAGCTACTTGATGATGGTCTTTGCAGACACATGCTCATGCATAGATGCCTTGGTGGGTGAGCACTTAGCACCTGTCCAGTTACCACTGCTCTGCGTGACACCAGACATCAGTAATTTCATGTTCAAAGCACATTACGAGTGTTAACTTTCCCATTACGCCTGGCAGGAGAGTATGGCAATACTGTCATCCCATTTTACAAACAGAGTAACTGAGGTACAGAGACATTAAGGCCCAGCTTTCCCAGGCTCTTCTCTTTTGGTACTTCAGTTTCTGGGCACACAGCATGAAACACCCAGAGCTTGCTTTTCAGAGGTGCTGAGTAACCTAACTGAAATCAATGGGGCCTGCAGAAGCTCAGCACCTCTGAAAACCTGGGTTGTCTAAAGCTGGGCACTCAAAACCTGAAGCCCCAAAATGGAGGATACTTCTCCTCCCCCGCCAAAAAAAATCAAAAAAAAAATTCCAGAAAGCAGAGCCATTTTCAAAGCTGGGGTTAGAATGCAGGAGTTTCTGAGTTCTTATGGACCATATTTATGTGGCGTGTGTGAAATGGCAGTGAATATGGATCAAAATTATGTGGTCCTTAATTAAGCAAAACTCCTATTAGACTGCAAAGACTGCAGTGGGAATTTTGGTCAAGTAAGGACTATGGCATTTAGCCTTCCATTTTTATTATTATTTTTAAATAAGATCTCACTTTTTTAAAGAATGTCCCAGGTCATGGAACGATTCCTAGTTTTATCTGTCCCAACCACACGTATTAAACATGTGAATGATAGAGGGCAGCTGCGGGTGCTGTTTCTGCTGCCACCGCCGGCTGCAAATCACACAAACCAACGCCTTCCTGTCCCTTGGGAGAGAAGTGAAGGTTCTGGTTTGTAAGCAGTTAGAAAAAAATAAATCTACACCTTGCAGCAGACGGTGGGCCTTGGGCTGGCTGGTTGAGGAAGTTAATCAGCACTGAGCAGGCTGTTCGGGATGAGGCCAAACAGATGGTTAGTCTCTGAAACGGCAAAACGGGAAGCAGATGTGGCCACCGCTTCTCCCCATGCATAACTGGGAACCAGCCAGTTGGTGAGGAAATTTGCATAACAAGGATAATTTGGTAGCAAAACTGTCCCTTGAAATGATCTGCATGGATCCAGGCACTGTTGACAATTTTCACTTCTTGTTTCCCAGTCATTGTTCAACCAGATTAAATTGTAGTTCTGAATTTAGTGTTTACCCAAGCCTTTTCTTAGCTAACTTCCAGGGAAAGCTACTGTGCAAGCAGAGCAGCAGCAAGCTGGCACTAAAATTTTCATAGTGAAATCCTGGCCTCACCGAAGTCAATGGACGTTTTAGTGGCATTAGGATTTCAACTGCAAAGTGCACTGCAAACAATATATATGCAACCCTGAAACAATAAAGCTGGGCCTGAACTAATAGACTATATTCTAATGCCCTTGAAGTTTATGATGGTCAGATAAGAACTCTGGTACAGACATAGAGATGAAGGAAAATCTTGGAAAGTTTTGATCCATATCTGAATTGTTCAGCTCTGGCTCATCTCTGATAAATATGTATTACTCTTCTTTGATGGGTAAATTTAACTGGTGTGTCAGCCAGAGTATGCAAGGCCTTCTCACTGGGCAATAATTTTCCACACCAAAACATATGTAGAAGCCAGTGACAGGTTAAACTAGGTTATATGAGCCTATCTCAGACAACTAGATTATGTTCTTTAATTGAAGAGGTAGAGACCTGCCCTCTTCCTCTGTGCTCACCTTTATTTTGTTTTTTGAAGCGGCACAGTTGTTCCTCCTATTTTCTTACTTGTAAATTGCAATGACTACAAATCTAGTTTCCTGTTGAGCTGCAGCCAAAACATTAGAATTCTGATATACCAGCAATTCCCAGACTCTTGGGCACTTGCTGGTGGCTCTGTGGAGAGCAGGCTGGGCTCATGATGCTGGCTCTTCATCCTTCTTTCAACCTGCTAAAAATCACATTAAAAAAAAAAGACATCTTAAATATTTTCATAATATGACATCCATGTAAGCAATTGCTGTGCTCACCCAGGGATGTTATGTGAATTTGAATGGAAGGGGAGGTGATTCATGGGATGATCGTTCTGTTAAAAATATGGCCCACGCTTATGAAAAAAAGTTTAAGAACCCATATAGGCTAGGATACTTCTTACCGACTGCTCTGGTACTTCAGAGAGACAGCTGGGCAGCCAGCACAGAGAATTCCAGGGGACACGACATTGTAAAGGTCTGCTTCTTTGCAACAGTGGGGAACCTGGTGAAAAAGAGTTTGGGACTAACAGAGCCCAGATGAGTGCTACAGTCCTGCTGCTTTCAAGTAAGGAAGATTTTTACTTACTTACTTACTTACTTACACACACACACACACACACGACACTTTACTGTAGGTGAAGGAGTTTTCATTTCTCATACCTTCTTTCACTTTCCTTACTTCTAATAACAGGTCTATTACCTGAAGTTTTTAGTTTACAGTGAATAATATTACTCTTTGTGTTGAAATGGATCAAACATGCTGCAGGCTTCATTCAGTCTATGAACTGAAGCTCATATCCAGAGAGCCCTTAGATATTGGGAAAGTTCAGATCTGGAGCCAAACTGTGTGGCTTGGTCTCATCTTGATTTATAATATATAATAGTTACTTCTAAAGGGAGGCATCTGATTGGCTGATGGCGTTTCCAGTGTGCGGGTATGGAAACTATTGTGGTGTCACGCTCCAGCATTTTACATAACCGCTTGACAATAAAAAGAGCAGAAGGAGCAAATCATTGACTGAAACACACACTTAACAGTATTAAATGAGAATAATTAAATATATTTTCCTTTTCTGCTAGTTTAACATGACATATTTGAAAGATTTCCCCAGTGCAAAAGTCCTACTTTAAAACATAGTTTCATAATACTAGTCACTTGACCAGAGAAAACAAAATTCATATGAATAGACAACCAACACATATAAATAGTATGTTATTTGCATAGTCTACAGAGACTTATGTAACACATGTGAAAGTTCAGTGACACACGTATGTGGTTTTTGGACCCATTAAAATTGGTACAAAAAAGAAATATTACTTCTGCTTTGGGAACATCTGTCTTGCTCTCTTTTTGTAAATGTAAAATGTAGGCAGAGATACTGATGTGAAAATAAATAAAAAGATTAGACTAATCCTGATCTCACTTATTCTGGTGCCTATCAGGAATAAATCCATTGAAGTCACCAGTGTAAAGTATGTGACAAGGCTTAGGCAATTTAAGTATAACAGCTACTGTTTACAACATTCTTCTCTTGATCTAGTCACAATTACACTGCACTGAAGTCTTTTGGATGGATTGTTGATCCTGGCTTATATTCTAGAAATGTGCATGGGGGAAATACTAGGATTTTATGAGGACAGGTATTAACAAACAGAAAAGTCTTTTAAATAAAGGATCTTTACTTTGATTCCCATCCCCAAACCACAGTAAGGAGACTAAGTATCTGTTTGAGTTTTATAGACTGGTTCTTTGTGGTTCAGCAATAATTCAGTCATTTAAGGTAGGAGGAAACGTACTGGAAGTGATCGGCAGACCAGAAGGAAAATGAAGAGTGGTGGAAAATTGGGTGGAAAAATTAACGCATCAGATTCAGCAGTGGTGAAGAAGAAAATTACTCCTTCGCCATAAAGGGATTATTACCACAGAATTAGCCAAAGGCAAAACCAGTGCACTTCAGGAAAAGTTGTGACTCTAGAATCCTTGCTAGTTTACATCGGGGATGAATTTGGTCACTTGTCTTTATTAGCCTGAAATGCAAAATGAATTTATGACAAACTGTTTTTGTTTGGATTTTAAAAAAACAAATGCAGGTGCCATTCTGCCTCATATTAATTCTTTTGTACTTCTATAGCACCTGCCATCAGAGAATCACAAAGCACTTCACAAATATTTATTAATTAATAATCACACCACCAGCATTGCTAGTTCTTGTAATTTTATCAAGAATCTCATAAAATTTGAGTTTTTTCCCCAAAGCCCCAGTGTCTGGTGATTGAGATTTTTTTTTTTAAAAAGTTTGGAGAAAAGCTTGAAAATGTAACTTGATTGCAGCTACCAGCTGAAAAACAAGAGGGCAAACTCTCAAATTTAATATTTTAAAAATATCTCATGATTTTTAAAACCAGGTGCAAGACGTCCGAATGCTTGGGGCTGGCAATACTTCTCTGAGACTGTTATCCTCATTTTACTGAGGGGGAAACTGAGGGATGGCTCAGTTACTTACTGAAGGTCATAGAGCAGGATTGGGACTGGCACCCAGGTCTTCTAATTCTTTGTGTACTTGTTCTACCCACTAGACCAATCTCCCTCCCAAAAGCAAGAAGAGAACTCACGAGTGCTCACTCTCATTGCCTTGCTCTAACTACTTAAACACTCCAATCACTGGAAAAGGACAAGTTCTGACTGCCTGTAACCTGATCTAGCCACCAGACCGCATTACTTTAGGATATATAATTCAAAGCATTTCACCATGTATATCATTTGAGGAAGAGGAATTACTTACTTCCCTCTCATTTCCTCACACAAGATTTCATAGTAATATTGCCCAAAAGTTTCAGGTTATTATTTTGGCCCTCAACAACCTACATGATCCTCTATATCACTCCTTGGTGACATTCAAGCTTCCAAGTGCCTGTAACATGATGGGTATATAAAAAGCAAGAAAAAGTTCCTTTAAGTACCTCATGGTGTTGAAGACCCACTTTGGTTCAGTTGTGGATGTATGATGGGTGCAAAACACATTTTTAAGGCAATACATTATATTTGACATATTGGCTCCAGCCTGAAACTCAAATCTAAGGGGGCTGATTTACCTCTCAATTATCCCAGCATAACTCAGGAGTAACTCAACAGAAGTCAGTAAAGCTACACTAGTGTAAGTGAATCAGGCCGAAAGAAAAGGAACTGCTCGCTGGATTTGGTGAACGTGCTGACTTGCAATACAGTATATAAGGGGTTGCTGGAAAAAAAAGTCTGCACGACTTATCAACATGCAAAATAGAAACTCAAGATAAGCTGTGGAAAGAGGGTGGGATTTCCAGAAAATAGAGAAGGACTTGCTACACCCTGCTTGTCAAGTTTTGCAGGATCACCACAGCCCCTCTGGAGAAAAAGAGAGGAAAAAAGCTAACAGCTTTCCTTTTGCTTCTGCTTCTCCTAAATAAACTGCTTGCCTAATTTCCTTTGCAATTAGAGAAATGCTCCTTTTGAAAACCATTATTTCCACACGCTACTGGGTCATGCACATTTTCTACACAGCCTGCTGGAAACTTGCACAGTTTGGGATAATAATATTATTAAATGAACATCTTGCTTTTCTAAGTATGTATCAAAACCTAAGTAACAATAAACTTAACCAAGTTAATGTTTCTGATATTGTATGTGTGTGGGGGGGGAGTTTCTGTGTCATTTAGATCTGAAAAAACACCATTCAAAATCATTTACGCACAGCAAGGTTGGGCCAAATTCTTCTTGTGTGTAACCTCATTTCATTCAGTGGCGTTACATGTGGGATGAATTTAGCCCTTATTGCTGCATATTCTGCTTATGCCTTCTGAAGACATTTTTGTAACATTTTATAATCATAGTCCATTTGCAATAGTTACCACCAAGTGAAATGCTAAAGAAACAAAACTGTTGAATAAGGCCTTTCTGTGGTATGTGTGGGGTTTTTTTGGGGGGGAGAGGGAGGAGGAGGAGTTATTTTTGGGAACAGCTCCTTCACCAACTAGTCCCTTTCCACTATGACTCCCCCTCTGAACACTATGGCCCTAAATCCTGCAAACACCTATGCATATGTTTAACACTGAAGTCAATGGGAGTTTTTCGCATTAGACAATTCACACAGAAATTCATCTGCTCCTATTCTTTATTTCCTAACTGAAGCTCCAGTCCTTAGTGTGACAATCTTCACCATTTGCAACTGTGACATCACAGGCAATGGATTAGGATTTTAGGCAGGATGGGAATAAGCAGCAGGAACAGTTGACCAGCTAAGGTTCTATTTTCTAGGGAAAATGCTCACATTTCCACCAAGATAAAAAGAGTTTTACTGCCAGCTGTACATTTTAGGCTTTCCTAGTGTTTGTCAGGCAGTAGAAAAAGATCAAAAATAGCCTCTTTTCTGCAAATTGTCTTGCACTGGTTTAAAGAAAACCTGCCTGTGCAACTGGAATATACAGGAATCCATGAAGCTAAGTACAGGACACACTGCTCATTGAAGTTATTCCCCTGAAATCATAATTAAGTTAGAAACTGGATGGGTGGCAACCCTACTTGGACAGTCTGGTTTTTGGTTTCTGTGTCCAGGTGCCATTTAGGGTTGCCAGGTGCCTGGTTTTCAACCAGAAAGTCTGGTTGACAAAGGAACCTGGCAACCCTAAATGGCACCCAAACCAAAAGTCTGGTTACTGCGGGGTGGAGGGAGGCAACCGGTCATTAACCTGAACCAGTTCAGCCACGGCTGACTCCTTCCTGCAGGCAGGCTCCTTGAGACGAGACAGCCAGTGACAGAAGGAGAGAAGCAAGCAACGGTGGCGAGGCTTTGGGGGGAAAGAGGTGGATCGGGGTGAGGCCTGGGGGAGGAAGAGGCAGAGAAGTGGGTGGGGCCTTGAAGGAAGAGGCGGAGCAGAAGCAGGGCCTTGAGGGAAGCAGGCAGAGAAGGGGTGGGGCCTCAGGGGTCTGGTTACCAGCAATTAGAAAGGTGTAAATCCTAAATTCAGTGATAAGGAGAAAAAAAAGTAGTATAATGAGCAAGCAAACATCGGTCCCTAGAAATCAGGACAAGTCAGGAGACAATTCAATAATAGTGATGTTAAAACATATAGGAGCAATTATGGGGCCAACAATTGTAACAATATATCAGAAAAAGTGTACACCTAAGAATGTTCATAAGCACAATGATCTGGAAAACTGAAGGACAAGATGACAGTTTCTCTCCACAGTTAATATGTACATGATAAGAAGTAACTCAGTTCAGTCATACTCCCATGGTAATCATTGGCAAGACTTCTCTGGGAGCAGGTTCAAGTCCATAGTGAAAAAATACATTAGCCATAATTTCAATCTGAGAAGGCCTCTCAGGTGATCAGTCTTTAAAATGTGGGAATAGGGCTTCAGTTGGGAAACATGAACTACATGGGCCAAATACCTTCCAGTTCAGTGCCTGCACTGCTCCACTGCACTATTGCTATTCTATTATCATGCAGCAGCACTGCATGACTGAATATTAATTCTGGAGCCCAATAATTTGGTGGTTCAACAGAAGACATCTCTGAAACTATTAAGCTGTCTGACTCAATGACATTTACTTCCTGTTGTTGGCAGAAAGTGAGACTTTATGGTGTTCCCCCTTTCTCCCTTTAAAAAACAGTGCCAGGAATCAATGTAAATTTCCTGACACTGGCTGAAAAGCATCTGACTGACAAGGCAAGGAAACGAGACACTTAAGATTTCAGAAGAGTATAAAGTGGTGCTAACCGCCTCCATTTAAAAAAAAAATTACTTGTGGTACTTCAGTTATTGAATGTTCAATTTAAGACACTTTCAAGGGACCTGATTTTAGCCAATGATAAGCACCTCCCCCATTTATGCAGACTACATTAAAGTGTCTTAAAGTAGGCATTAAATACTGAGGCACTCAGAATCACCAGTCGCTTTGGGCAAGGCCATTAACATCTGGTACTGTTCCAGTACTAATTTCCTACTGTTCCAATAAAGCTGCAGCAAATTTTTTTTAAATAATATGTTATCTGTTTATTGCCTATTAATAAAATTTTGTGGTAGAAAGAAATATCCCTCCTCACATTTCTTCTTCTAAGGATATATCGTTTTCCTGAAGAGAACACATTTGTGCTCTTTACCACTTGAGTACTATTTGCCTGTAGTACAGCATGTCCTTTGCAGATGCATTACTCCTGGGTATTTTTTCAATTATGTGCTCACCTTTTGGCTGAGCACCAGTTAGAGATCCTTTTCTCTACCCCAAGAGTCAAGTTCCTATTTTATTAAAAATTTCAGGTGAATGAAAACTAACAGGTTGACAGCCCTGGAGACTAAACCTCTCCGTTTAACCAGAGAATAGACACATCACTGGCCACAGCACTGCATGCTGTCACCGCCCAGCCACCATGCCTCAATGCTGTAAGGAGCTATTGTTTGAACTGTAGTTCAAACAGTAGCTCAGTCTCCATGCTTCTGTCCTCTCTAGGATTGCTGCTGAGATTGTCAACAGGAGTCCCAATAAGTACTGTGATGGTGGATTTCATAATCTAGACCCATGTCTACTAGGGCAGTGGTTTTCAACCTTTTTTCATTTGCAGACCGCTAAAAATTTTCAAATGGAAGTGCGGACCCTTTGGAAAACTTGGATATAGTCTGCAGACTCCCAGGGGCCCGCGGATCACAGGTTGAAAAGCACTGTACTAGGAAACAGACAGAGATCACCCACTCATTTCACATGGGTCAAACAGCTGTGAGATAGCAATGGATGTCAGTTACTACCAACCTACACTGGATTGAGACTGGTGACTTAGAAATGAAAAGCTTCAGACCCCATCATCAATTCGTTGAATCATTAGTCATCCACGTTTACTGTAACATATTTGCAGATACTGATTTTTGTCATTTAAAATATCCAGAAGTTCCAAAATACTTCACCGTGCTATTCCAATAGAAACACCTCAACTATAACAAAACAAAAGCAAACTTGTGTGTGTCCATCTATCTGTCCAAAACTACAGCAAGGAGGAGAATCAGAAGATTTACTGCTGACCACAAAAGTGTGTACACACAGATAAGTGTGTGTTCAAATAATTAATTACAATTTTAAAACAAATGAGTAAAATAAAACCCCACAATAAATATAAAGCAACGAGATGCATGGAAAAAGTGATGTATACAGCCAGATTTTTTAAATTACCAAACTTCAAAATGTGCAGAACCCAAACCCACAATCCCCTTCTGCCTGTGCTCTGCAAGTAGGGTCCAGCAGTGGCCCGTGCTCTGCAAGTAGGGTCCAGCAGGGGACTGCTCTCATTTCCTAATGAGAGTGTTAACCTCAAATGAAGTAAGATTGAGCCAGTCTACTTGGCTGGCTGCTTTTCTGCAGCGAGCTGACCTCTGGGTATTGGGTCCCAGCCTGTGGAGACTCTGAGGTCTTTGGAGGTCTCCCCTCCAGATTTATGATGCATTGTTTGGAACAGCTGAAGAAGAAATTGCCAGTCAAGGAATCCATGGGGAGTGGACCCACTATGTTCACTGGCAACAACTTTGGGAGTTTAGTTAGAGCTGTGCAGAAATCCATGCATTGTGGATATGTATCCAAGTTTCAGTGCATTAATTCAAGGAACTCTAATCTTGGACTGTACGTGCCCTTCAGCCACTTCCCCCTGCAACTAGCTCTGATGTCACAATTCTGAAGTCTGAGTGAAACTAAGATCAGGGATCGGTTCAGCAGATGTAAATGTAGAATGCTGGGATTTTCACTTGAACTCTTTGCCCAACCGTAATCTAAAATTACACTCCAAGGGACAATGTACAAATTATTGGGAAAAAATCCTACCTTTACATAAGCAGGGTGTTCCGGGGATGTCACGATTGTTTAACAAAACTGCCATCAATCAATGTCTCAAAACCAAAATAGATCCTCTGGGTTACTTCTTAAACAACCAAGGCTAAATAAAAAACCACTAACAAGTATTCAATGTTATTAATGGAAGATAACTTTCATATTCCAGAACGGAGAAATCCATCATTTTGGTTTCTCTGGGTCTTAAGTACTAGAGAGAACTTCTTTGAGAAAAGAACTCCATCTGGTGGCAGGCTGTAAAAAAACAAAACAAAAAACAAACACCAACTATAGATCATATTCATGTCAAGAAGAGCAAAACATAGGTATTGCTGCCAAAGGAGAAAGAGTTGATATATCATAAATAAGGTTAGTCTGAAATGTTCTAACACTCTGTAAATTAGAACAAGTTTTGCTAGGGGAATCAGTTTCTACATCAGATATAATCCAACCACTAGTCATTTGAGAAGAGTTGCTTCCACCTTCCCCCCCCCCAAAAAAGGGTAGTTTAAATCTTACATATTAATTCATTCATTTGGGTGTACTGAGTTCTTTATTTAAGGTCATTCAATCTTTATCACCACTCCATATCTGAAAAGGACTAAGTAAAGGCCTGCAAAGGGGAAGGATAGTCGTGTGATGAAAGCCTGAGAGTACCACAGATTTCCTGTGCAATATTGGGCAAGGCATTAACTTCTATCCCAGCTTTCCCCATCTATAAAATAAGGGTAATAACACTGACCTCCCGAGGGTCTTGTGAGGTTTTGTCTACACGCACAAGCTGTACCATTTTAACTAAACTGGTATAGTTAAAGCAGTACAACCTCTCTATACCTATATAAAAATGGCTACTAACATTTCTGTAACTGTAGTGCTTCGAGATGTATTGCACATGTCCATTCCAACGCAGGTATGCACACACCCCAAGCACAGTTACCAGAAAATTTTCCCTTAGTAGTATCCCTTGGGTCAGCTCCAGGACCCCCTGATGCCGTGGGCTCATAGCGCTGGTATAAGTTTCAGCTGGTATAAGCTTCAGTTTCTTCTTACCAACCGCTCCAACAGAGGATCAGCGGCTGGGTCTTGGAATAGATATGTGCAACACATCTCAAGGAACAACAGTTATAGAAAGGTTAGTAACCGTTTTTTTGTTTCTTCAAGTGCTTGCACATGTCCATTCCAGTGTAGGTGACTCACAAGTAGTTGCACAGGAGGCAGGCTCTGAGTTCAAGGACAAGCTGATTGCAACACTGCACTGCTGAAGTAGGCATTGTCTCTGGCTTGTTGGGTAATGGCAAGTGCACTGAGAATGTGTGCACCAAGGACCCGGTTGCTGCCCTGTAGATGTCTTGACTAGGGACTTAAGCCAGGAAAGTGGCCAAAGAACCCTGAGATCTTGTGGAGTGAGCAGTCAGGTTAGGTGGCAGAGGGACCCGTGTGAGGTCATAACATGCCCAGATACACAAAGGCCTGGTCTACACGGGGGGGCAGGGGGAGGAATTGATCTAAGTTACGCAACTTAGCTGAAGTCGCCATACTTAGACCTACTCACCGTGGTGTCTTCACTGCAGTGAGTCTGCTGCCACTCCCCCGTCAACTCCGCCTGTGCCTCTCGCAGCGGTGGAGTACAGGAGTCAATGGGAGAGTGCTCGGGGGTCGATTTATCGAGTCTAGATGCAATAAATCGACCCCCGCTGGATCGATCGTTGCCCGCCAATCTGGTGGGTAATGTAGACATACTCAAAGTAATCCAAGATCAAATCCTCTGGGCAGAGATGGGGAGCCCCTTCGTTCTCTCAGCTATCACTATGAGCAGCTGAGTCCATCTGCAGAATGGTTTGGTCCTCTAAATATAAAATGCTGGGGCCCATCTACCATCCAAGGAGTGCAGACATTGTTTTCCCTACATGCATGTGGCTTTGGATAGAATACTGGTAAAAAAAATTGCTTGGCTGCAGTGGAATTGTGAAATCACTTTCTGGCGGAACTTTGGGAGAGGGCATAGCTGTACTTTATCTCTGAAGAAGACTGTATCTGAGGGTTCTGATGTGAGAGCTCAGATCTCCAAAACGCTCCTGGCCAAAGTGATGGCCACTAAAAAGTCCACCTTCCAGAAGAGGTGCAACAGTGAGCATGTCACTAATGGCTCAAAGGGCAGCCCATCAGCTTCGCCAGGACAAGGTTTAGGTCCCAAGGAGGGAATGGTTCCTTTACCTGAGGGAACACCCTCTCCAGACCTTTGGGAAAATGGATTCCCATTTAGTGTAAAAAAACCCAACCAGATCTGTTGTCGACCTTAGGATGGAAAGCCAAAATGGCCACCAGGTGAACCTTGATTGAAGAAAGGGCAATACCTTGTTGTTTTAAGAGTAGAAGGTACTCCAAAACAAGCTGCAACAAGGACTGCATAGGTGGAACCCTGCATTGGGAAGACCAGATGGAGAATAGTTTCCACTTTGCCAGGTAAGTTGCCCTGCTAGAAGGTTTTCTGCTGCCTAGTAGGACTCTACGAACCTGCTCTGAGCAAGCTTGCTCTTTAGGATTCAGCCATGAAGATTCCAGGCTGTCAGATGATGAGTTGAGGTTTGGGTGAAGCAGCTTACCATGGACCTGGGTGATCATGTCCAGGTGCAGTGGGAGCCAGATTTAGGGTTCCACCAAAAGGCTTAAGAGGGTAGTGAACCAGTGCTGTCTGGGCTATAAGGCTGATTCATGCTCAGTCCTGCTTGATCTTCAACAGAACCTTGTGCATTAATGGAATGGGCGGGGGGGGGGGAAGGCATAATACAGGTAAGTTGTCCATGCCAACAAGAAGGCTGTGGCTCCACAGGGAGCAAAACTGATGGCATTCCTTGTTGCTGCGGGTAGCAAACAGGTCTATAAAGGGAGTCCCCCGCGCCTTTGGAAGATGTCCCTTGTGATATTAGATGAAGGCACCACTCATGGTCAGTGGAGAAGGACCTGTTGAAGTGATCTGTGAGCTGGTTCTGTATACCCGCAGGTTTGATGCTCCTGGCATGGGGCAGAAGAGAACGCTCCGCCCTGCCTGTTGATGTAGTACATGGTGGCTGTATTGTCCGTGAGAACCAAAACTGCCTTGTCTGTAATGTATGTTACGAATGCCCAGCAGGCCAGGCAGACTGCTCTGAATTCTCTGATATTGATATGGAGCGCGAGCTCTTCTTCAGACCACAGACCTTGAATCCTGAGGTGCCCTAGATGGGCATCCCAACCCATCACCAAGGCATCAGAGACCAGGTATATGGACAGTCGGGGCCTCCAAAAGGTTTCCCATACAGACTGTGCATCACTGGAGTTGACCTGAAGGATACCACTAATGGAAAAAATTCCAGCAACTGAACTCAGGGCACCCGTAGCCCTACATTGAAATGGGCTTGTGCAAACACCTGGAGAAAAACTGCATCCATACTAAAGGTTCCTTAACAGGTATAGCTTATTCTCATAAGGAAAGAGGAATAAACTATACTGCACCTTTATACCAGTGTATCTGTGTCCACACTAAGGCTCATACCAATATAACTATTTCAGAAAAAAAAAAAATCACACTCCTAATGGAAATAGTTATACTTGTACAAAAATATATGTGTAGACCAGGCCTTAATACATTCTAGTTTGCAAAATGCATTCGGATCCACAGATGGAAGGTAAGTGTATACTTTGATTAGATCACGTCATCCTCTTCAGAGTGGAAATTTCTATTTTTGGAAAGATTTCTATTGCCACCAAAACATTTTAATTTTCATTAACTATTTTTGGCCAATTGCAAGAATTAATAATGGCACCTGTTAATAAGATAATATATTAAGAAAGATCATCTCTTTTCAGTTAATTTATTTGCTGTTAAAATGGTCAAGAAAAGCACTATGGGATGTTCAGATAACAGTCAGAGAAACAGGAGATGAGGGAGACCTATTAGGTCATTTCTGCAGTCTTTGCAGCATTGTTTTATACAGTACATCAACTGCTTTGTCTAGTCCAATTTTAAAATATCCCAGTGAGGCTCCACATACCTTGGGGAAACTATCACAATCAGGGAATTTTCCATTTTCTTAAATTCATCGCAATACTCCTAGTTATATGCTTTTGTATCATGTTAAATAATCCCTTTATTTGGTATTAACCATCTACACATACTGGAAGAATGTAATAATCTCTTTCCCCATCTCCCCCCCCCCCCCCCGCACCAAGCTGTCTCCTATTCAAATTATACATTGAATTATTTTATCATCTCAACTATTTCTATTGTTCCTTTTGAATTCTCCCGATTCTCTAGACCTTCATAATGAGGTGCCCACAGTGGAGATGATACTCCAGGAGTGGTTGTACCAAAGCTGTAGGCAGGAACTATGTAGTTCTATCCAGGTTAATTGTGTCATACATTTTGTACGTGTGATGATCATGATGTTGGCTGACAATGGGGATTGAGCTGAGGACCGCCAGAGCCAAAAGAACATTACTCTCTACAACTTAAAGAACCACCATTCGAGAGGAAAGCTGCATCAGACTTACATCCTTTGTGAACAGGCCAGCGAGTAGGTCACGCTGACTGGTAGGCTACAAATGCAGTGCAAAATTACAATGGCTTTATCCTAGTGCATTGTAAACATATCTGATATACTATCCCTTTTCACCCCAGTGCTCTCTCAGCATTATTGCTTTCCAGGTTTCTCCCTTCCATTTGATGTGTAGATTTCAAAACTTATTCCCCCAGATGTGCAAGCTTGCATTTTTCTAAACTAAACCTCACTGTTATTTACTATTAAAGCACAATGAAGTCAATGGAAGGACTCCTACATGGGCTTTGGACCAAGCCTTACATTTTAACCTTTATGTCTCTTAGGTCATGTCTACACTGGTGAAGACACACTAAGTTGATGGGAGAGCGCTCTTTCATCAAAATCTGTACTCCACCTCCCCAAGAGGTGGACGCTACGGTGACGGGAGAGCGTCTCCCATCAACATAGCATGGTATAGATACCACTGTAAGTTGACTTAAGTTACGTCAATGTCATTTACATAACTGAACTAGCATAACTTAGTCCTGGTCTACACTACGCGTTTAAACCGGTTTTAGGAGCGTTAAACCGATTTAACGCCACACCTGTCCACACTACGAGGCCCTTTATATCGATATAAAGGGCTCTTTAAACCAGTTTCTGTACTCCTCCCCAACGAGAGAAGTAACGCTAATATCGGTATTACCATATAGGATTAGGGATAGTGTGGCCACAAATTGACGGTATTGGCCTCCGGGCGGTATCCCACAGTGCACCACTGACCGCTCTGGACAGCAATCAGAACTCGGATGCAGTGACCAGGTAGACAGGAAAAGCCCCACGGACTTTTGAATATCATTTCCTGTTTGCCCAGCGTGGAGCTCCGATCAGCACGGGTGGCGATGCAGTCTGAAATCCAAATCCAAAAAGGGCTCCAGCATGGACCGTATGGATGTGATCGCTGTATGGGCAGGGAAATCTGTTCTATCAAGCTCCATTACAGAAGAGGAAATTCCAAAGCATTTTAAAAAAATCTACAGACAGAGGCCACAGCAGGGACTCAGCACGCTGCTGCGTGACAAACATAACGGAAAGCCAAAGAATCAAATGGACGCTCATGGAGGGAGGGAGGGGGGACTGAGGACTCAAGCTATCCCACAGTTCCTGCAGTCTCCGAAAAGCATTTACATTCTTGGCTGAGCTCCCAATGCCTGTAGTGTCAAACACATTGTCCGCGGTGGTTCAGGGCATAGCTCGTCAATTTACCCCCCTCACCCACCCTCAGAAGTAAAAGAGAAAAAAATCCTCTCTTGACTCTTTTAAATATCACCCTATGTGTACTGAATGCTGCTGATAGACACGATGCTGCAGCAGTCAACGGCAGCATCCTCGCCCCCCCCTCATGGGTGGCTGATGGTACAATATGGCTGATATCCAGCAGCAGCCTTGTGGCAGATGGTGCAGTGCAAAAGGAGTGGTATCTGACCTCATCATCAGCCCGTGAGTGCTTCTGGCTGGCCTCCGGTGAGGTCGGCTGGGGGCGCCTGGGTAAAAAACTCCTGATCATTCCCAGTAGATGGTACAGAACGGCTAGTAACCATCTTCATCATAGCAACAGGGGGCTGAGCTCCATCAGCCCCCGCCTTTCATGTGTAAAGAAAAGATTCTGTTCTGCCTGGACTATCATAGCAGCGGGATGCTGGGCTCCTCTCCCCCACACTGTTTAATGTCCTGTCTGGACTATCATAGCAGCTGGAGGCTGCCTTCCCCTCATATCTCACTAACAAGTCACTGTTTCTTTATTCCTGCATTCTTTATTACTTCATCACACAAATGGGGGACACTGCAACGGTAGCCCAGGAAGGCTGGGGGAGGAGGGAATCAACAGGTGGGGTTGTTGCAGGGGCACCCCCTGTGAATGGCATACAGCTCATCATTTCTGCGGGATCTGACACGGAGCGGCTGTGCTCTCTGGTTCTCTGATACACTGGTTCTCTAGTACACTTGCCCCATATTCTAGGCAGGACTGATTCTATTTTTAGATACCATAAAGGAGGGATTGACTTGGGGAGTCATTCCCATTTTTGTCTTTTGCGCCCCCGGCTGATCTCAGCCAGGGGCACCTATGACAGCAGCAGATGGTGCAGCACGAAGGGACTGGTAACTGTCATTTCATTGCCAATCTCATTGGTACAGAACGGCTGATAACCATCTCTGCTATCATGCAAAAGCAAATGAATGCTGCTGTGTAGCGCTGCTGAATGGCCTCTGTCAGCAGCATCTAGTACACATATGGTGACAGTGACAAGAGGCAAAACAGGCTCCATGGTTGCCATGATATGGTGTCTGCCAGGGCAATCCAGGGAAAAAGGGCGCGAAATGATTGTCTGCCGTTGCTTCCCCGGAGGAAGAAATTTACCCAGAACCACCTGCGACAATGATTTTTGCCCCATCAGGCACTGGGATCTCAACCCAGAATTCCAAGGGGTGGGGGAGACTGCGGGAACTATGGGATAGCTACGGAATAGCTACCCACAGTGCAACACTCCAGAAATCGATGCTAGCCTCGGACTGTGGACGCACACCACCGATTTAATGTGCTTAGTGTGGCCGCGTGCACTCGATTTTATACAATCTGTTTTACTAAACCAGTTTATGTAAAATCGGAATAATCCCGTAGTGTAGACGTACCCTTAGATCGATTTACAGCATTGGCGTAGACCAGCCCTTAGACTGTATTGAGCATACCTATCAATTTGTTTGAGCAGAGGCTGAGTCACTAAAACAGGGGTGTGGGTAATGTCAGTGTGGTCAATCTTCAGCTGGTGTATATTGTCACAGCTCCATTGACTTCAGTGGATCTGCCCCTGAATGCTATAAGAGCCATCTTCACCGGGATGGGTAAAACATTTCACCCTGAAAGGTTTCAAAGCACTTTACATAAACAGGAGGAATTACTAAATTGCCACTAAATATCTTCTAGGATGGGACACAGCAGCTGTTTGATATTGCACAGCAACACAGGACATGTTAGGACAGGAAGTGAAGAACAGGGTATGCAATTGAAGCTTCAGAGGAAAGCATGTCAGCCAAAACGTAAAAATCAATATTGGAACTGGGTCATGATTAACTTCCTTGGTGTTTGGGGGAGTGGGGTAAATGGTAGGTGGTTAGGACCTCTGCTTTCCATGTGACCTGAAACATCATACCATTGACAGCATAGTTGCCCTTAACACCAAGCTGGGGTTTTGGTTGACCTGCTGACAAACCACCTGCTGCAGCACCTGAACCTTCCTGGTATGGTCCCCGTCCAAGCACTGGCCAGGCCTAACTCTGCTCATATGACAAGATATTTGTAAATTAGTAGCATCCTACAGGATTATAAACATGGGGGAGGGGAGGATAGAATATCAATTTCTCATCATCATAAAGAACGTTCTTGCAAAACTTAAAAACAGACCTACAGAAAAAACGGTTGAGAGGTGAAATTTTCTCACTGACATAGTCCTTATTGAAAAGAGCTTTTTGTTTGTTCCAGACAAAAATGATCCTAATCTGACCAAATTATAAACCTTTGAAAAATCATGTAAGTGGTTTAGTCAATTTGTAAAAGCAAGCAGCTAAGGGATGATCAGTGGACATGTATTCATGGCTAAGTTACTTGTGTAGCAAAGAGCTAATTAAGTATATTGTTCTGATCTGGAAAGGATAGCTGGGACAGCAAGAAAAGATTTGAAGACCTTGTTCAAAGTAGTTAGTGAGGGTTGATGGAGACCTAAAGTGCAAAACAGCTTCAACACACTGTTCTAATGTATGTCAGCACTCAAACCGATGAAGTTTAACTCCTATGGGGTTTAACTGATATAATCTGGAACTGTATGGCTAGCCACCACTTAAATGCTCTGTTGCATACTGTTTAGTGGTCTTCATTGGTATCTAGCCATACAGTTCCAGATTACAGAATTCATACTCACTATTGGCAATTTGTTGCAAGCCAACAGAACTTTGGAGTCCTGGAAAACGTATCACTATTTCTACTCCTCCTTTCGTCCTCCCTCCCCCCATATTTGAAAAAAATTCCTAAGTAATCCCATGCAAAAACTTTGTTAATAGAACAATAAGGCAGCATGGTTAAAACACTCAAAGATTAAGAAAGGCCAAAGTTAAGGATACATGCACAAACTTAATTCTGACCCTTCACAAAGATGTCTTTAAGCACAGGCATAAGTGTAGGCTTTTGTAAGAAACAGTACTGGATGTGCCAGGTTTGCAGAGATAAGCGGCTGTAAATTGGTATCTGTACCACACAAACCCTTCTATTTGCAGATTTTTTAAAGCATTTATTAAAAGTGGAGGAAACAGACTCCTAACACTTGCTCTTCTGTGAGAAGTTGGGCACAGGAGTGATCAATTAAAACTAAAAGACTTAGAAAATCATATTGAAGATGTCATATTTGGTTTAACAGGTTTCGGTGGAAAGGCAGCCCTGGCTTACAAGCCAAACTCCTTGCTTTTGGCTGCACTGGGTAAAAAGAAAGGCATATTTTTAATAGTGACAGTAAATATAATAAAAAAAATTATAGATACTACCCCATTAGTCCAGAACTAAAAGCTAAACCCTAATATAAAATAATTTTACCTTTACACTTTAACCCAAAATAAAGTCCGAATAAACCCTGCAGGATTTGTCAGTTACAATGTTGTGAAGTTGACAGTTTTGCAATCTCTCCCTGAAAAATTTGTATTTTACAATTATTCAGAAATTCTTTCACAGCAGAGCTGTCCCTCTGCTGACTTGCATTGGGGTGGCTGTGTCCAGCTCCTCTTGAGTTACAAGGAAATCTAAAAAGAAACTTAAAAAAAGTCAATTAGTTTTGTTGTCCTCAGAGCTAGACACCACATTCAACTCTGGAGTCCTCCATTGATGACACAGACTGAGGAAAATCTTTGGGTTCTGTGTGGCTTCTTCCCACAGGACTTTGCTCTAGGACAAAGTGTCAGGTCTCACATTCTGTCCCCAGAAAATGCCAGGCACATAGGCTGTATTTCCTGTTTTGACAGTTGTCTGACTGTGCCCACATATGTGGGTATCCAAAGGAATGTGTGGTATGTTTGAAAACACTTCACAGTGCAAGGAGTTATTTCAAATCTATTGTCTTTGTCAATGTCCACAACTCACTCAACTCTCTAGTGAATAAAGATACCTCGCCACATCGGACAATTTATGGGCACAGAAAACCAATGTGGAGAGAATAGGGTAAGCCAGACATCTTGATCCCAATTCAGGATTGCCTAACTGAATGCTCCTCTTTACTGATACCCTCCTCTCATACACTCAGTTAACGACTCTGTTCACGTCCACATCTTGTTAAAATGTGTAGCAACACTGTATGTAAAGTTTTGAGATTTTACTGTATGATATTACTGAAAAAGTTACAATTCCGGGGAACACTCACAGACCAGTTCCTCGGAGACAGCAAGGCAAACAGTTGGTCAAATAGCCATTCTGCGGCAGGCGGAAGGTGTGAAGAAGACATTTACATTCCATCAGAGGGACACTTGAAGCTCATATCAACAACAGACAGCCTGTCACCATGAGAACTGAAGTTGTTTCTAGTAGAAAAGGACTGAATTATAAAAAGAGGTGAGGAAAATACTTGAGACTCACTCTCTCTCCCCTTCCCCTCTGCTCATGACAACTTCTGAAAAACTGAACTTGGACAGCGGGGGCGAGGGGACAGCAGGGGAGGGGAGAGCCTCCCCGGCTGGGAGCTCAGGAGCCAGGCAGGCTGGGCCCGCAGGCCGGATGTGGCCTGCAGGCCATAGTTTGCCCACCCCTGACTTACATGTTAGTTTGTGTTTTATCTTGCATTTCTTTTGTAAACAATTCTGACTTTTATGCCTCATTACCTGTAGTCACTTACAATCTTTTTTTTTTGGTAATTAACAATTTTGTTTTATTGTTTTATCCAACTAGTGTGTTTGGATTAAAGTGTGTTGGAAACTGCATTTGGGATGTATCTATTGGGTTTCCCGGAAACTGGGCAGGCGGAAGCCCGCCCAATGCTAAAGGACCCCCCCCCCCAGCCTAAGGGGAGGATCTACAGGACCTCAGAAACCCACTAATTTCAGGGGACAACTAATAAAAGAACAGGGACAGGAGTGCAGTCAAAGGGTCATAAGAAGGGAGCCTGACGGGGACACCGAGCAGAGAACCCCGGACAGCACCCACTGCTCCTCGAAAGCGTCAAGGGAGCCAGTGGATGCCGCTCACAGGAACTCCGCTCAGATACGTGAATGGACTAAGGACCGGAAACAAGTCCCACATGGTGGATGGAAAGTTGTTCCCCTTTCTCCTAGTAACCCAACCCATCAAAGATGATGAGGCAGCCCTCTCTCAGACTAAAAGCAGATTCCTCATAACAAAAGCAGCCAGATGAGGAGCAGCTTGTGCGGCTCTGCCCCCAGACGCCTCTGCAACTTACACTCACTCTCTCCCCTAGCCTTTTACATGTAAAGGTGGGACTAGGTGCAGAGAAGTGGAGGGTGTCGGCTACACGTGGGCCAGGAACAGAACTTCAAACCCCTCTCTTGAGCTGTTTTTTTCAGTCGCAGGGCTTGGCTACACTTGAGAGTTGCAGCGCTGGTGGAGGCTTTCCAGCGCTGCAACTTAGTAACTGTCCACACCTGCAAGGCACATCCAGTGCTGCAACTCCCTGGCTGCAGCGCTGGCTGAACACCTGGTCTGCATGGGGTGTAGCGAGTGCAACGCTGGTGATCCAGCACTGCTCGTCAGGTGTGGACACACACCAGCGCTGTTATTGGCCTCCAGGCTATTAGGAGATATCCCAGAATTCCTGTTCAGCCACTCTGCTCATCAGTTTGCACTCTACTGCTCTGGCCTCAGGTGACCTGCCCTTTAAATGCCCCGGGAATTTTAAGAATCCCCTTCCTGTTTGCTCAGCCAGGTGTGGAGTGCAATCAGTTAATCTTTACAGGTGACCATGCCTCCACGCGGCAAACAAGCCCCAGCATGGAGCAATGGCGAGTTGCTGGACCTCATTAGTGTTTGGGGGGAGGAAGCTGTGCAGTCCCAGCTGCGCTCCAGCCGTAGGAATTATGATACCTTTAGGCAGGTATCAAAGTCCATGCTGGATAGGGGCCATGACCGGGACACGCTGCAATGCAGGGTTAAAGTAAAGGAGCTGCGGAGTGCCTATTACAAAGCCCACGAGGGAAACCGCCGCTCCGGTGCTGCCCCCACGACCTGCCGTTTTTACAGGGACGCGATACTTGGGGGTGACCCCACTGCCAATCCAACGACCATGATGGACACTTCTGAGCAGGGTGGGGGACAGGAGCAGGAGGAGGAGGAGCGGGGGTGGAGGAAACCGAGAGTGAAGCTACTGGGATGGGGGAAGACACCCCAGAGTCCCAGGAGGCATGGAGCCAGGAGCTCTTCTCAAGCCAGGAGGAAGGTAGCCAATCGCAGCAGCCAGCACTTGGTGAAGGACAAGCAGAGGAGTGGGTTACCGGTAAGCAGCTTTTATTTTCAGGGTGGAAATGTTTCAGGAGAGGAGGGGGGGTTAAGGCTGCATGCATGCATGCCTAGATGTGGAATAGCCCATTGACGTGGTCTATCACGTCACGGTAATCGGCTGCAGTAATCTCCTCAAAAGTTTCAGCCAGAGCGTGGGCAATGTGCCTGCGCAGGTTTATAGGGAGAGCCACTGTGGTCCTTGTCCCAGTCAGGCTAACGCATCTGCACCACTGTGCTGCGAGGGGTGGGGGGACCATTGCTGCACACAGGCAAGCTGCATAGGGGCCAGGGCGGAATCCGCATTGCTGTAGAAGACCTTCCCGCTCTTCCCTGGTGACCCGCAGCAGCGAGATATCTTCCAGGAGTAACTCCTGTGGAAAATGTTGGGAGACTGTTTAGTGCAGATCCCCCCTGTAGCTGTTTGCTGTCCCCAACGCACAGAAACCCCTGCACAGCCCCCCTTACTCACCATTTCGTGGCTCCTGTTGGGTTGTGTGTGCTCTGTCTGGGTATGGGAAAAGTATGCTAAAGTGAAGACTGTAAACTCCTTCAGTGTGTGGGAATTACTGTCTGGATGAGATAATGAACAATGCTACCCCTGTTAACTGTTGCCATTTTTGCCTTTCCAAAAGTGACCTTGACTGCTGGACTGCCCGTCTCCACCACTGCACAGAGACTACAAAATCTCAGGAAGAAGCCGCAAAAAACCAAGGAAGACATGCTGAAAACAGTTATTGATCACTCTGCTAGAGAGAGTAAAAACCTGCAGGACTGGAGAGAAAGGGAAAGCAGGATCCGCCAGAGAAATGCAGTGGCCAGGAGGAAAAGCACAAAGCAGCTGCTAAGCATTCTGGCGCGCCAAGCGGACTCTATCCAGTCACTCGTAGCCATGCAGGCAGAGCACTACCGTGCTACTCCCCCACCCCCCCGTCCCAAAGCTTTTTCCCTTGTGCCCCAATGTCAGCTCAAAACCCCCTTCCCCAGCATCCAAGTTCTTACCACCACCAGCTGCCTCCAACACCTGTATATTCACCAACCATCCCTGAGAACTACGACCCTTACCCTCTGCACTCAACCCCCATCACCACGCAGTATATGCACCCTGAAGTGCAGCAGTCATTGCACAGCACTCCAGCCAGGACATATGCAAACTTGTGACTGTACAGTTCACGAACCCACCCCCCTGCCCTTTTAGGTTCCTGAAATGTTGTGTCTGTCAAGGAAGTTTTTTTCTTTTCAATAAAATAATTCTTGGCTTTGAAAACAGTCTTTATTATTGCAGATAGTGAAAGATACTTTAGCCCAGTAAAGAAACAGGCACTGCAAATCATTTTAGGGATAACAGAATCCTAACAGTGTAACCACTGCACTTCACTCCCATGCAAGGCAGCAAACATTACTGTTGGCTTTCAGCCTCAAATTCTTCCCTCAAGGCATCCCTAATCCTTGTAGCCCTGTGCTAGGCCTCTCTAGTAGCCCTGCTCTCTGGCTGTGCAAATTCAGCCTCCAGGACTTGAACCTCGGAGGTGCATGCCTGACTGAATGTTTCACCCTTCCCTTCACAAATATTATGGAGGGTACAGCACGCGGATATAACCGCGGGGATGCAGCTTTCCCCCAAGTCTAGCTTCCCATACAGAGATCTCCAGCAAGCTTTTAAACGGCCAAAAGCACACTCCACAGTCATTTGGCACCAGCTCAGCCTGTAGTTGAACCGGTCCTTGCTCCTGTCAAGCTTCCCTGTATAGGGTTTCATGAGCAAATGTAGTAACGGGTAAGCGGGGTCTCCAAGGATCACAATGGGTATTTCGACATCCCCTACTGTGATCTTCCTGTCTGGGAAAAAAGTCCCTGCCTGCATCTTCCTGAACAGGCCACTGTTCCGAAAGATGCGTGCATCATGCACCTTAACAGGCCAGCCTGTGTAAATGTCAATGAAACGCCCACGGTGATCCACAAGCGCCTGGAGAACCATAGAGAAATACCCCTTCCGATTAACATACTCGGATGCTAGGTGGGGGGGGTGCCAGAATAGGAATATGCATCCCATCTATCGCTCCTCCACAGTTAGGGAAACCCATTTGTGCAAAGCCATCCACAATGTCCTGCACGCTCCCCAGAATCACGGTCTTTCTTAGCAGGATGCGATTAATGGCCCTGCAAACTTGCATCAACACGATTCCAACGGTCGACTTTCCCACTCCAAACTGGTTCCCGACCGACCGGTAGCTGTCTGGAGTTGCCAGCTTCCAGACTGCAATAGCCACCCGCTTTTCCACCGTCAGGGCAGCTCTCAATCTTGTGTCCTTGCGCCGCAGGGTGGGGGCGAGCTCAGCACAGTCCCATGAAAGTGGCTTTTCTCATGCGAAAGTTCTGCAGCCACTGCTCGTCATCCCAGACTTCCATGACAATGTGATCCCACCACTCAGTGCTTGTTTCCTGAGCCCAAAAGCGGCGTTCCACGGTGCTGAGCATTTCCGTGAATGCCACAAGCAATGTAGTGTCACACGCGCAGGCGACTCGATATCATCGTCGGACTCCTCACTGTCACTTTGGAGCTGAAGGAATAGCTCAACTGCCAAACGTGTTGTGCTGGTGACACTCATCAGCACAGTCCTCAGCAGCTCGGGCTCCATTTCCCACAGAAATCGCGATTCACAGAGAGAGAGTAAAACACAGCAAGAGACTCACAATGGTGCCAAACGTGGCCGGAAAAACTGTGACTGCTGGGATGTGAAGCGATGCACCACGGGGCGTTGGGACAGGAAGCGGAATGACCCGCACCCTTCCGTCCCCTTCCCACAACCCACGGCGCCAAAATGGGACGAGGTGCTCTGTGGGATAGCTGCCCACAATTCACCTCTCAATACAGCGCTGCAAATGCTGCAAGTGTGGTCACACTGCAGCGCTGTTAGCTGTCCCTACACAGCTGCACGACCAGCGCTGTAACTCCCAGCGCTGCAACTTTCAAGTGTAGCCAAGCCCTGACAAAGAATCTATGCTATGCCTGAAGAGGGGCTGCTGCACCAGCTCAGACAACCATCTCTGCTGGATCAGGATTCTACAGGAAAGGAGATCACATTCCTCTTAACCATGGAAACATACGTAGGACATTACACGGCATGGAATAAAGGATGAACAATAAAAAGGAGCACTTTGTTTCAGAAGCCTGAGAAACATGGAACTAAATTGGTCACCTGGAGTCTGAATGAGGGCTGGAGTGTGTGCATGCAAACAGCAGTCCAAAGCGCACAGTCCTCACCCACCCCCATTATCCGCTATGTTCCTGGACTGCCCTTGTCACAAATCGTTCCATGAGCTCCAGCATGGTCCTGTTGCTCTCCTGCTCCCTGTAACTGCTTCCTCACCAAAGTACAGAGACACTCCAAAGCATAGGCCCATTTGCTGAACGAATGTAGTATTAGTTACGTCCCTGAGGTAAATACATTTTTGCAGGATCCACAGGAATTATTAAAAAATAACATGGAAAAAACCTGCAGGAGAATAAAAAGCAAAAGCGACAAAGAACTGCTACTTGCTAGTCATATATGGATGAGGAAAGAAAGACTAAGAAAAACATCCCTCAAGGTCAGGGTTGAGACACAAGTAGCAGCATGGTGGAAGCTTGCAGTGCCACTACACATGCATCCGAAGAAGTGAGCTGTAGCTCACGAAAGCTCATGCTGAAATATATTTGTTAGTCTCTAAGGTGCCACAAGTACTCCTGTTCTTTTTGCGGATACAGACTAACACGGCTGCTACTCCGAAATTACACATGCTGTATCTGTTCTGTGGATAAATAAAGGAATTCATTCTCCAGCACTACCAGGCTAACATTCTTTTAATAAGCACTAGTCACATGAAGGAAGAAAAGTCCATTTCCTTAAGAAACTATCATTTATAAAGTCTTGTTTTTAAAGTGTTACAAAAATTGAGCATTAAATCCTTTTCATATTGTTCAGCTTGCACTGAAAAAGACTTCCACATTGCAGAAGGTCAGAGGATTCCATTATTAGTATACATACATATATATTTATTGGGGTTGAGAGGAAGCCCTATAGGCTACACTAAACAACCAACCACAGAACTCCCTGGGAAACTACAGGATTATCAAAACTGCAGGAAACAAACATTTTATATAAAAATATTTTCAAAAATAAATCTGTTGGTTTGTGAACACTCCCCTGATTTTGATTAAAAACAAATAGGTCTCATTTGAATATTACTCTTACCGATAGTCCAAGCCCAGCTTCAATTTTTCCTCCCACCTGCAATTAAATCATAGTGATCATTCTTGCTCCAGCAGCTTTCTCCACTTACTAGTTGGCATAGATTCTTCTAAATGAAAATAAAGCCCAGGATCTCAGAATACTGAGACAATTTAGTTTAACTCAAACATGAGAAATACACTGAGAAAATGAAAATATTTCTAAATTGCCTTCATTATTGACCAGAGCTCACCTTTCCAAGACTGTGGAAATCATTTACTTCAATTTAGGAAAAATAAAGACTGCGCACCTAACGCTACAGAATCACAAACCAGAAGAGTCCTGCATTTCTTCTCACTAAGGTCAGTCAGCCAAAAGGAATAAATAACTGACTAGTAAGGTTTCTACATCTACAAAACAGATCTATTAAAGGGGATTTATCTGCACCATTTCCCTTAAATTGCAATCATGCCCTACTTCGTTGCAATTTTCTGTATTTTGTGAAAGAAATTATGTTACTAGTAGCTTAATTTTTCATTTTAAGTGGCATAGTAACAGTAGATCATGAAATACATATTGGGCTATGTCTACTCGCTCCCTAGTTTCAAAGTGTCTAAAGTTGTCAGTAGCCCATCTAGATTTTTATAAGAGGGTGGGACAAATATGGAAATGAGTTGCATCTTTATGAAAGAGTGAAAGCAATCAAAATTATCTAATGCTCCTTTTCACCATGTCAACACACATGCTGGCCAAAAACAAATCAGCAGTGGTGCATTTCCATACAGTTAGGGTGACCAGACAGCAAATGTGAAAAATCGGGACGGGAGTGGGGGTGGGCGGTAAATAGGAGCCTATATACGCCTACATAAGAAAAAGACCCCAAAAATTGGGACTGTCCCTATAAAATCTGGACATCTGGTCACCCTACGTACACTGCTAACATTTTGTCTCATACAAGGCTTCTTCAAAACTGTTAAGCAATATTCTGCATTCTAAAGCATAAAGAATATTTGCATCTCTTGATGTGTTTCTACCTTGTTTTGGTTCACAAGTGTCCAAAATATATAGGTAAAAAATGTGAAAAATAATGGCACCATCATGGTAATCACCCACTGAGCATCAGTAAATGTGTGGAGCAATTTACTATGTTATCATAAACATTTTTTATATAAATCTTTGATCCCAGCAAAGATTTACTAGCAGAGCCTTGGTCTTTTTACTAAAAACTTTGTAACATCACAAAATATCTACATTTTACTAGTATACCTATTACCACACTTGTAAAAACATACAGCATAATTATCAGTATAAAACATACAGCATAATTATCAGCCTTCAAAGCTCCAGCTAACCTAGAAGCCTTCATTCACATGGACAATTCATCATAGAAACTCCAAGACAAGACAGTACAGAAATTTGGTTAGCTAACACAAAAAAATCTGCAGTGCAGTGGCCAACCGCTACACTCACCGCTAATTTATTTTGAGGATTTTAACCCTATTCCATGACACACAAGAAGGGCACACTAGCAAATCCAGTTTTTTAAGATGAAATCTATGTAGCACAACCATGCTACCTTCCTGACCCTTCTGCTAAACCACATAATTATCAGGAGACAACTGGGAGACTTTAATATTGCAATGATCTTCTCAACAGTTGTCACTGTGGTAGACTGTATTTTCAAAAACTAAATGGGTTAATCTCATGGAGACAGAATACATTTATTCAAGTTTAGAATTAGCTATAGGAAAAGAATTAACTAAGTTAGTCAATCAGTGTTAAATATTACAATGCTTCTTCTGTCTTGTGCAATTTCTCTATTACTTAGTTGATAACTGTTAAGTTAGACAACGTTCTGCCTTGCTCTAAAACATGAAGTGTACAAAAATCAAATAGTTAAATAATGTAATTTATACATCTCTTCCTCCCTATTATGGAAAAAATTACAAAACCCAAGACTAGCCTTATGCAGGACATAAGTTCTGTATGCACACAAAACAGCAATGAAAGTTTTATGAAGCCATTTACACAGCTGTTCCACCAAAAACCCACAGCTACTGCTGCATGATTTGTGTTATTTCAGTGGGATAGGAAGAGCCACACTGAAGTAATTTAAAAATAATATTAAAAAGGGCATTTATGCTTAATAAATTAAAAAGAACATTAAACAACTAGTTTTCTTTATTCAGACTTTTTAGAAGTTTTATAAGTGTTCAAAATGACACAAATTCAGAAAATACCTTTCCATATTTGTTTCAACAATATACATACAGGCACTTGAAAAGGACCATGATTGCTTCCATTTACTTTTCCTCCACAACAGAATGGAAAATGTTTGCTAAACAGGGCAAATGAGCAGATGCTTGGGCATGAGGGGGTCCTCCTGGCAGCTTTGTTAAATGTGTGATATATAGAGAATCACTAACTTTGTTGCTGTTTTTTTTTGTTTTTTTTAAAGATGAGCTTAAATTTGGTTGTCTAGACCAGTGCTTTTCAAAGCTGGTCTGCCACTTGTTCAGGGAAAGCCCCTGGTGGGCCAGGCCGGTTTGTTTACCGGAAGCGGCACAGGCCGAGGGATGTGCTGGCCGCCCTTCCCGCAGCCCCCATTGGCCTGGAGCGGTGAACCACGGCCAGTGGGAGCTGTGATCGGCCGAACCTGTGGAGGCAGCAGGTAAACAAACCGGCCCGGCCCACCAGGGGCTTTCCCTGAACAAGCGGCGGACCGGCTTTGAGAACCACTGGTCTAGACTAAGCTCTTGGCAAATGGAAATGCTTGTTAAATATGACAGAGCAGAGGTCTTCAACTTTGGTCTACAGATTGTTAGCTGGTCACACAATACTGGCTATTCTTTATTTCCAGCTGCTAAATTCATGAAAAGACAGTCAAAACACATTAAAATGCTCTTACTATTACTTTTCCATTTGGTCCACACTACAAAAAGTTTGGGAACTTCTGCAATAAAGCAAATGTATACATGGGAAAAATTTCAGTCCATACATTCAGTATTCCTCTAGCCTCAGCCCACTGTTGAAGTTGTAATATTTCAGAAAGGGAACTCTCAGCTTAGGACAAAAAAGGAGTTGGGCAAATGCATATGATTTTTTTTAAATTAACAAAATGCTATATGTAGAACATCTTTCTATCACCTCTCTTATTTAGCGTGCTAGAAAGTGGCAGAGAAGGTCTGTATGAAGAACCTTCTGACTCCATTCATCCAAACAATAATAGAATCATATTTTGTCAGCAACAAAAATACATTCAGAAGCATATTTATCTGAAGTATACGTAACTGACCACGAGCATTTTGAAATTATTTAAAATGTATTTTTAAAATGACGTAGATCTATGAATACGTCTTAGAATACTATAATGTACACATCTGCATAAAAAAAATCTCAAACAGTAAGTTCTCTTTAAACTATTTTTAATGTTTCAATCAATAGTGATTCTTAGGACTGTCTACACTAGAAAATTAGGTTTTTAAACTACGTCGCTCAAGAGTGTGAAAAATCCACACTCGAGTGGCATAGTTAAGCCAACCTAAGTCCCCATGTACACAATGCTAGGTAGAGGGAAGAATTCTTCTGTCAACTGGACTTCCGCCTCCCGGGGAACTGGATTATCTACATCGATGGGAGAATCCCTCCCATTGGTGTAGGTCGATCGTAGAGGATCTCCCAGTCAATTGCGATCTCCAGCATAGTGTGGCTGCAGCTAAGGCAGACTCCCTGCCTATCCCGGCCCCACACCACTCCCCAAAGCGGCCAGTGCAGCTCTATGGCCCAGGAGGGTAGGGGGCTCCCTGCACGCTGCTCCTGCCTACAAGCACTGTGCCTGCAGCTCACATTGGCCTGGAGAGCTGCGAGGGTGGTGCTTGCAGAGATGGGCAGCATACAGAGCCATGTGCCACCCGCCCCCACCCACCCACCGACCGCAGGAGCAGCGTGGGGCCAGGGTAGGCAGGGAGCCTGCCTTAGCCTTGCTGCAGCCACCACTGACTGGGAGCGGCTGGAGATAAGTGGTGCCCAGCAGGAAGCTGCACCCCACTCCTCATCCCTGAGCCCCCTCCGGAGCCAGCACCCCAAAAGCCCTTCTGCACCCTGAACCCCCTCTTGCACCCCAAACCCCAGGCCTTACCTCCCTCCCAGAGCCAGCACCCTGTACCTCCTCCTGCACCCCAACACTGTGCCCCAGCCTGGAGCCTTTCCAGAGCCCGCACCCTGCACCCCCTCCTGCACTCCAACCCCCTGCCCCAGGCTGAGCCCAGAGCCCCCTCCCATACTACCAACCCCTCGGCCTCAGCCCCGAGCATGCACCCCCCCACCTCCAACACCAACCCCCTGCTCCTGCCTGGCGAAAGTGAGTGAGGTTGGGGGAGAGTGAGGGATGGGGGTGGGGGCCTAGAGTGAGCAGGACAGGGCTTTGAGAAGGTTGGGGGGGGGGAGATCCTGGGTTGCCCTTAGATTCAAAAAGTGATCTTGGGCATAAAAAGGTTCTACCCTGAAGTGCTACAGTGGTGCAGCTGTGCTGCTATAGTGTTTTAAGTGTAGTCAAGCCCTAAGAAAAACTTTAATAATAATAAAAAAAAATCTCAAAATTATTCTGAACTCAATGTTTTCTATAGTCTCATACCCCTGCATAATTAAGTCCCAGGTTGGCGTTAAAAATTTACCCAAGCATCACCAGTAATTTATCCATATTTAGAGAATTTCTACTATCACAATGATGTAGAACAAAAACTCAGTTTGAAGAACTTTACATTTAATTCCTTTCTTAAAACAATTTGTATCTTAAAATTAAACTCATACCAAAACAAATGAAGATAAATCAGAGAGATACTGTAAACATTAAATACATATATTGTAGTTAATCACAGGCTACGCAAGAGAAATGCTCCTTTTAAAAAAAAATTCCAATTGATACCTTTTACTAGGAGACAGCAAGTGTGTAATAAAGCATACCAAAACATGAGAATACCATCCCCTTTCTGTTCAATCACCACAAAGTATATTATAATCAGAATTCTTCTGGTTACTATGATGAAATCCTACAATGATGTGCTAATACGGACTCCATACTTCCACAAGTCCTCACTTCAAAGTTATTCTGCATGGGTGCACGATCCGAACTACTGCAACTGTTCACGGGCTCAGAACCAGAGAAAACTGTTTTGTAATGTATTTGAATAGTTACAGAACAAAATACTTTATGAACATCATAAATTACCATTCGTACGGTTAAAGCATGTATGTCCAGTATCTCAGATTTGCATACTGTACTGCATAAGATTATTAACGAGAACAATCATTAACATTGTACAGAAATAATATTGGGGTTTTTTTGTTTTGTGGATGCTCTCCATTGGTTGATGTGGGTGGGTTGCTCTTCCCAGCTATTGTGGAGGTTAAATGCAATAAGAATGGATCAGACGAAAGGTCCATCTTCCGACAGTGGCCAATGCCAGGTGTCCCAGAGGGAATGAACAGAACAGGTAATCATCAAGTGATCTATTCCCAGCTTCTGGCAAACAGAGGCTAAGGACACCATCCCGGCTAATAGCCACTGATGGACCTATCCTCCATGAATTTATCTAGTTCTTTTTTGAACCCTGTTATTGTCTTGGCCTTTTCAACATCCTCTGGTTGAGAGCCTACTGCAAACTCTCTGCATTGAAGTGCATTTCATTCTCAGAACTCAGGGCAAGGAAGCAACATAAAATCCAATAATGAATTTAATCACATTTATTAAAATAGCTTTATTACAAAGAATTGTTATAACAAAAAAAACTTGAACATTGTAAATGACTGTTGATCTTAGTGTGGGTATGTGTGAGACAGAGAGAGAAAGAAAAACTTCTGCACAACAATTCAGATGCAGTTATCTTCCACAGCCAAATGTTTGGTTCCAGTTTTCATATAGTTCCAGATCCTTTGAAGACACACTGGGTCGCACAGTTTTGAAAGCACTGTCAAAGTCAAGAAAAGAAATAGGCCGAACTTGTTCGGGTGTGATGGTTGCAATGTCCATGGACTGAAGGCTACGGATAGGACCTAAAGAAGCTTCTCGACACAGCTGTGTCATGTCTGCCCCAGAAAATCCATCAGATTTTTTAACTATGAGCTCAACTTCCTCTTCTCTTAGACAGCAGTGCTCCTTTGACATCAGACGAGTTACAATCTGCTTCCTAGCTGAAGCTTCAGGAAGAGGGATGTACAGCCTTTTTACCAGTCTTCTTCGGGCAGCCTCATCAATTTCTTGTGGCCGATTTGTTGCTCCCACCACTAGAATACGGTCTTCAGACGAGGTTGTTGCTCCATCCAACTGGACTAAAAATTCAGTTTTTATTCTTCTAGAAGATTCATGTTCCCCATCTCCACGCTGAGACAAGAGAGAATCGATTTCATCAATGAAAATCACAGCTGGCTGCTGACATCGTGCCACAGTGAACAGTGCACGAACCATCTTTTCCCCCTCACCTACCCACTTGGAGGTCAGCGAAGAGGCACTGATGCTAAAAAAAGTAGCTCCTGATTGACACGCAATGCACTTGCCTATAAGAGTCTTACCTGTCCCAGGAGGGCCAAAGAGAAGAATTCCTTTGGGAGGACCACGTAACCCTGTAAAGATGTCTGGTCTCAGCATAGGCCAGACTACTATCTCCTTTATAGTTGCTTTAGCAAAGTCTACTCCAGCAATGTCATCCCAGTTCACTGGAGGTCCATGGTCCATGATCTCGTGCATAATAAGTTCAATCATTTTTGGTTCTATGTTCTTCAAACGTTCATCCACTGGAAATGAAGACTCTGTTGGTCCAGCGCCATAAGGTTTATACTGCGGCCCTCCATTTTCATTCCCATCTTGTCTTGGCACCGGAGGGACAAATTTTCCAAATGGACCCCGAGACCTTCCAGCTCCCAAAGATTTTTTAATACCACCATAGGATGAGACTGGTGTGCGTTGAGGCTGATTGTGATATTTCTTTTGCTGGTCTACCCAGAGCTGTTCTTTTGCCGTTTTAAAATCATTGCTCTCTTCACTCCCATTTCCACTCCCTACAAAGTTCTTGGCTTCTGTACTAATGGAGGGCTTGGAAGAAGCAAGGCTGGAAGTTGTACTGTTGCTTTCATCACTGGAGCTATAAAATGTTTTCCTTTTTCCTGGATTTCCCGACCCTGCCAGAAGAGAGGAGTGATTAGAAAAAGACAAATTCTGTCCAATCTCAAAATGACTTGCGGGTTTCACAGAACTGCTACTTGCTGCTTTGTTGTTTCCAAATAATGGACTTGCATAGAAACCTGTATTAGGCAGTTCATTTAAAGAGGCAGAGGAGGCAGGAAGTATATCTGTAGTTTTGGTCACAGAAGGCACACTACTTTGAAAACATTTCAAAGATGAGAGACTCTCAAGAATATCTGGTCCCTGACTTATACATTTTGATGAGTTAGCCCAGAGGTCAGTATCTACAGCACTGCTGCACACATTGAGTTTAGGCAGACCTGGAGTAACAGAGGCACTGACCTCCTTATCAACTACCACAAAGGCATCTGCTGGTGCCATCAGAGAGCTTTGGAACTTTTTGCCAGCATGCATCAACTCCTGAACACTCTTTAATTCAAACACATTACTTGTTGTCAAGGAGGACTGCCACTTGTCACTGTCATTTTGCTGACATCTTGCCAAAGTCAAAATGTTTTCAGCGTAGTTATTCAAGCCAGTCTCTGCGTTGTCAGAGTCAATAATGGCAGAGTATTTCTCTGCATATTTTTTGAACAGGTTGGTAGCACAGACCTGGGAGATCTCAGAGTTTGCCCATGCATACTGAATGTGCAGAATCTGTGCACGGTATCCATCTGCCTTCTGTCCTGGTGTACAGGTGTCAGAGGTAATCGCAAAGTAATTCTTCTGCCATTCATTCAGGTGTACAGCACTAGAGACAGGTGTCTGCATGATCTATGATGAAAGAAACAGAAAAAGATTTTGCATTAAGTTACAAAGAAAAAAGTTAATTTCAGTCACTACATTATATTTTTGCTACCTTCTCCCTTCTAAATTCATAAATGTATAGTTAATTAATTGATTACTATTTTAAGTCAGAGGGATAGCCAGCAGACTCTGTATGACACTTAGCTGGGCTGGATACTTTACCATTCCTACAAAAAACAACAACATTTATGGCATAAAACCGTTAGGATCCAGACTTTTCTCTCTCTCCTTGCAGACTGCTCCTTATAACAGGTCTCCCTGGGAGCGGGGTTAAGAGGAGAACTGCAGAGTAACAGCTGGCCAGATGAGGCGAATTAGCTAAACACAAGTCAGCAATGGTTAATCCTTCTTGGAGAGAAGTCTATAGAGTATTACTTAAGACAAGTATTTAGTTGTCAGAATTAAGAATCTGTTACTATGACACTAGTGGAAATGATGAAAATACATAAAGTTTGTGGGCTGAGGAAAAGGGAAGAGACTGGAAAGCATAGGGCAGAGTTTAGTACAGGGTGTTTGTGATTTTTTTAAAAATGAAAATTAAGAGCATGTATTACTCGATAGCAAATGCTAGAGAACTTTCCAATAATTCACCTTTTCAGATTAAAACTTGCCATTGCTTTGTTTCTGTCCACCAGTGAACCTTTTAGTTTTACAAATCCCTCCAGGTGTTTTTAAATTAAAACTGAGGGTGCACTTCTTTTTACAGAGCTACAGTAAAAGTGGCTGAAGTATGAGAGATAAAATATGGCCTGGAATGAGCCTTTCACTAAATTTGGAAAAATATATATACACATACATTGTATTTGATTGACTTTCAAAGTTATCATCTCTTTGAAGTGTGCCTATTAGGCACATGCAATGCTAATTTTGGTAAAGCCTAGACTTAATGGTATCAGTACAGGCACATGTGCGTCAGTTTGGGAAATCCACAATTATCTCAAAAGACTTTTTAAAGAGCTCTTATCCTGCACCAGTCAACCCTCTTCTCCAGTAATTCTAGTCCTTCAGTCTCCCCACGAACTGTGTTTGTTTCAATGTGTTATAGTTTCAAATTGATCAGGTTCTAGGTCTTTGGCCTCAGAGTGCATTGTGACGTTCAGTAAATTTAAATCAATGATTGTGGAGTAGAAATTGAGCATGTTTATAACTGAGCATTTAATCTGGGCTCCAGAACCTGAGTCACTGGTAATGATACACAAGATGGAAATAGTCCAACCTGATTCTCACATCCTAGCCTGAGTTTGCAAACCTGCCATTTGGGGAGGAGGGAATCAAACATTTTTATTTGCACATCCAGATTAGAAATCAGTGAGACACAATGGAATCCCACAATGCAATTTTTACCATCATCTTTCAGGGTAAAGCCCATACAACGCTCTTAAACTTACAATATAAATGAGATTAGAACACTGATGATACACATCACAAGCAACATATTTTAGTAATCTAGTTCTATCTGTGAATTAAGGTGCAAGCAATTTGCTTCCTATGCCTAACAGAACAAACAGCACATTTAGAGACAGGATGCCACTAGTAGGTCAGATTACACATATCAGACACTCTTTACTAAATGAACACACATTTCAGGAACATTTCATAAAGTGCAATATGTTACAAGCAGTGGGTCTATAGTTCAATGGTGGAAATTCATACTGTAAATTCAGTTATTGCCAGGTGTATGCAGTCTACACCCATGGAAAGGCCCAGAGGAAGAAATTTGGGGGCCTGGTAAATCATGTGGGCTGGGCCCCTATTCCCATTTCATCCTGGTTAGATATGGGGGCACTAAGCTCAGGGCCTTACGCACCCTTCAGTACCAAGTTTACCATGGCTCCGGGCCCAGAGTCAGAAGGGGCCCCAGCTAGCCCGATCCCCCGGAAAGCTAATCTAGCCAGGAAAGCTACCCCCGCCCCTGCTCCACCTCATCCCAGCCCTGCCCCCACTCTGCCCCTTCTCCCGCAAGCCCCTTCCCCTGAGCTATGAATCCTAGGTGACTGCAGCAGGGGTCAGGCCCACCCTGCACTCACCGAGTGTCGGGAAGTGGAGCAACCCGGGCCCAGCCCTCTCCGCCAGCTCCTAGCTGCGCCACCGATGAGTGCTGGGGGCATTTCCCCCCTCCTCCAAAGTCTAGGAGCCGGGGAGCAGAGCAGAGCGGGCTGGGGACGGGTCATTCTACTTCCCGCTACCCACAACCCGCTCCGCTCCTGCCCCCCAAGCCTGGAGAGGAGATGGAGCGGTGGGGAAGGGGTAGAGGATCATGATGGGGAAGAGAAGAGGACGGGGGAAGCTGGGGTGGGGGGAAGCTGAAGCCCAGCATGCGGTATCCCCTTTGCAGAAGCTGGAGCTCCCCTGTTAACCCTCACTCTGACAAGCCCCACCTCCCCTGCATCTGTACCACCCTGATGTGCACCCCCTAGACACCCTCCCCAAAGCCCCAACCACCTGGACCCCCACCCAAATGAACCGCACCTCCCCTGCACCTAGACACACACACCCCGATGAGCCCCAAACACCTTCCCCTGGATCCCCTGCAGAATCCCATTGCCCCTGCACCTGGAACCCTTCAATGAGCTTCTGTGCATCCAGATCTCCCAGAGCCACCCACACCTAGATTGCCCCACAGAGAACTCTTTTACCCCCACCTGGATCCCCCCACACCTGGTGCGCCTGGCACAGGGGGGCAGGGCCGGCGCTTGCACTGTGTCAGGTGCAGCCTCACTGCCAAGTCCCTGTCCCAGGGTGGAGGCTGCAGGGTAATCTCCCACCTCCACGCAACCAGTGGCCTGTGCTCCCCACTGCCATGTACTCCCATTTTAAAATATTGTGCATAGAATTTTTAATTTTCTGGTGCAGAAGCCCCTCAGGAATATGGGGTGCTGTGGAGCTGTGATGGTGGGACTGTGAGGAAGGTGGTGGGCAGGGGGATGGTCTATGGGCACTGGGTGAGTGGTGCAGGATGATATGCAGTTGTGGGGGGAGGCCAGCAGGGGAGATCTCTGGAGGGGAGGGGGCGGGCCATAGAGATCTATAGTGGAGGTCTCTGGGCAAGGGGGCCCTGGGCATAAGGGTGGGGTGCCGTGGTGCAGGCCCACCCTGAAGGGGAAGGGGCTGGACAGGCCAGTGTGCGTCTGGCAGCTGCAGGTTTGTAAACAGTGCCCTCCTGCTGGGTCGCGCTGAGCGGGGCTGCTCTCTCCGTGCTGTGCCTCACTGCCCCCCGCCCCACGGGGGCCCACAAACATGTGTGGCACCGGGCCCACAAAAAGTTAATCCGGCCCGGGCACCCTTACCTATTGCATATGTATGTCCCGTGGGGAGCTGCTGCTGCTGCTGCCTGGTCTCACCTGTGCAATCCAAACAGCTTCCCACCGGTCTCAGCGGGTACGCACGGGGGAGGGGCGGAACCGATTTAACTAAGGGGCTGGCACCGTAGCACGTTTCAGCCCGCTCTGCCCGCCGCCCCGCGCGGGCACAACCCCCCTGCAACAGGCGCGGCGCGCAGCCCGCGGCAGGGCGCCCTAGTGCGGACTTGCAGCACGCGCAGCAGAGTCCGCGCGGGCAGGGCAGGGCGGGGCGGGGTGTCCGCAAGTCTCCCCGAAACGTTCGCCCCCACGCGGCTACGACCCGTCTCCCCCGCGCGTTCCACTCTCGTCTCGCGGGCTCCAGTCCCGCCCTACCTTAGCCAATCGACCAACCAACTCAGCGTCAGAGAGCGCAGGGGGGGAGGGGGGAATGGAGGGGAGAGGCGCAGCCAATCAGAATCCGTGGGGGGGAGAGGAGGGAGAGAGAGAGAGAAAAAGTGGCGGGCAAGTGGGCGCGCGCCGCCATCCCCAGCTCTGGGATACCCCGTAGAAAGCCCGGCCGTGGCGGCGCTCCCATTGGTCATGGCAATAGCGCGGCCGTCCAATAGGAGCAGGATCCGTACCGGGGGGGCGGATACCAAACAGGCGCCGCTCGTGGCGGGCTCAGCGTGTGCGTTGAGGGCGGAGCCGGGCGAGCAGCTTTTTTTTTTTTTTTTTTTTTTTAAATCACGATAATCCGTCTCCCCGCGCGAGGCCCGTGCGGGGGGTTGTTCCCCACGGGGCCAGCCCCTCCACCCATCTCTGCAGCCCCCTCGCCTGGGGTGACCAGATGGCCCCATTTTAATAGGGACAGTGCTGATATTATCCCCCACCCCCGTCCCGATAGTTTACACTTGCTGTCTGGTCACCCTGCCCTCTCCCCTTATCACCAGCTGCTGCTTGCCCATTTGCCCGCTCTTCTTCCTACCCCACTCAGCCCCTGTGTGCTGTCCCCAGCCCCCTTCTGCTAACAGCCAAAGGCTTAAAAATCAAGAAGTGTCCCCCCTCCCCCAGGTGCAATGGGATTAGAAAAATCACTATTTAAAAATGGATTCTTTGCCATCTGAGTTTTTGAATCTTTACTGTTCAACTCAGGTCACCTTTTCACGCTTCACAACCATGAAGTGCTGGGGCATCAGGAAAACCCACAAACCCAGATCCACCAAGGGATTTCAGTTCCTGACCTTCCATGGAAGTTAGGAACTGAAATCCCTTTATGAAGCTGGGCCTAAATATTTTAAGACTCACAATGAAATGGCAAGAATGGGCAATGCTGCCTTTGTGTGTGTTTTTAAGGTGTCACATAAGCTTTCTCTACATTAAGAAGGGCTCCCCTCAGATCTTACCCACTTTGGCCTACTTGTGCCAATAATGTGGCCAGGGTGCACATTTCTTAAGAGGGGCTTTGAAATCTGTTGTTAAAACTAGACCACCACTGTATTAAAGTTATGCTCCATCTGTACACTTTGTACTCTCTGTTGCAATTGAAATCAGTATATTTGAAAATGTAGAAAACATCCAAAATATTTAAATAAATGGTATTTTGTTATTAACAGTACAATTAATCACAATTAATTTTTTTAATTGCTTGACAGCCCTACTTGCAACTAATCCTGCCACTTTATTTGAGAAGGTGGTCTTCTTACGTCAGGCAACAAATAAATCGTCAGGATCATCACGCCCTGATCCTGCAAGTTTTTCCACATGGCTCAGCTTCCAGGCTCAGGGCTAATGTAAAGGGCTGAGAGTGTGCATATATTTTAATAATTCTGCTTTGAGACTCAGCTTATATTAAGACAAAAGCCAAATACATAAGGGAACAGTTATGGGAATATAAATAAATATCCAAGTGGCCTCACAGTTCATATAAATAAATGTACAGAAATAAAATATTTCATTACACATTCTATTTAAGAGCACCTATGAACTGTGAGAATATTTAAATTAGAAATGGACAATGCTGAATTTCAATTTTTTTTCCAAACAAAGGGACTTTTTTTCAAAAACAAATATTTCCCATTTCCAATTTGCTGTACTTAAAATATCTATGCTGCCTTAATTGTTCACTTCCTTCATTTAAACTGTAATATTCCTAATATTCCTGTACACATTCATTTTGGCCAAAGTTTTCAGATAGCATTTTCATGGGTGCAATGTTCTGTCCACAATTACTTTTGCCTTCAATTTAATAAATGCAGTCATTTAAGTCACTCATGTGGGGTGGACCACAGTATTTAATTTTCTGTGGGCAACATTTCTTACAATGATTGGTGGGTTTTTGTTATTCATTGACTTTATTATGCCACCATTACTATCTAGAGCACCCAGGGCTTAAATTCTCAATTATTATTTCCCAGAGGCCCGGCTCCTGCATTCGGGGCTCTGGGCTTTAGTCCTGCAGGGGGAAGGGAGCACCAGGGCTCATGGCTTTAGCCCCGACGCCTCCCATGGGCTGAAGCCCCGAACCCCAGCATGTGCCATGGGGCTGAGGTGCTGGGGCTCCAGCTGGCTTGAAAATATTTACTGGAGCTAGGGTTGCCAATTTTCTAATCACACAAAACTGAACACCCTTGCCCTGCCCCCTGCTCCACCCCCCCCTCACCCACTACCCCTTCCCTGCCCTGAGGCCTCGCCTCCCACTCATTCCATCCCCCCTCCCTCCATTGCACGTTCTCCCCCCCACCCTCACTTTCACCAGGATGGGGCAAGGGTTAGAGATGCAGGAAGGGGTGAGGGCTCCAGCTGGGAGTGTGGGCTCCGGAAGGGAGTTTGGTTGCGGGAGAGGGCTCAGGGCTGGGGCAGGGGCACAGGAGGGGTTTGGGGTGCGGGATCTGGTTGGGCAGCACTTACCTCAGGTGGGTCCTGGAAGCAGCCAGCATTTCCCTGCAGCCCCTAGGCAGAAGGGCCAGGGAGCTCTGTGCGCTGCCTGTGCCCACAGGCACCGCCCGCGCAGCTCCCATTGGCCACGGTTCCCAGCCAATGGGAGCTGCGGAGCCAGCGCTCGGGGTGGGGGCAGCACATGGAGCCCCTGCAGCCACCCCTGCACCTAGAAGCTGGACATGCTGGCTGCTTCCGGTGGCCGTGTGGAGCCAGGGCAGGCAGGCAGCCTGCCTTAGCCCTGCTGCGCCACCGACAGGACTTTTAGTGGCCTAGTTAGCAGTTCTGACCAGAGTCGCCAGGATCCTTTTTCAACAGGCATTCCAGTCAAAAAACAGACACCTGGCAACCCTAACTGGACTCTGCTGACTGCAGCAGTTCCCAAACTTTATTGGTTCACATACCATCTTCTTACAAATTTCTCCTTTTTGTGCACATTTATTTTAGGCTTAAATAGATTTAAGTATTTACTGTAAGTATTTACTAAATCATAGTTAAAAAAAAAAGTTTTGAATTTGGCTGGTGGACAGGTGCCTGGGAAAAATTAGAAGCAAGGGCAGTTTGGCTGGAGGAGTCTGGGTGGGTGGGTTAGAGGATGTGAGATTAAGAGTTGGTTGGGAATTCTTAGACAAAATATTTTTTTCCTCAGAAAATGCTGACATGTCAAAGCCAAAACATTTAACTGGAATATACTAGTTTTGGCAAAACTTTCATTGGGAAAGGTTTCTCAGATTCAGGTTGGAATTTCTGGCATAACCAAGGAGAGAGAGAGAGAGAAAGTCCCACTCCAAAACAGCTGAGTGGTCCAAATCTCTAGTCTGCCTGAATCAGACCAGGGACTTGAACCCAGGTCTTGCACATCCCCATAACTAGTTATTGGCAGTGGCAGTTTTGAGTTTTTGTGAAAAGCTTCAAAAGGTCCCACTTTCATCCTAATGCAGAATGGGCTAATTCTCAGAATCTCAGTTTTGCAAGAGAGGAAAACTTGTTTCCTGCTATGACAGCTCTCCGGGTACACTCTAGGCTGGACACAACCATTCAACAGACCCCTCTCCTCTTCACCTTACATATCTCTGCTCATAACATCAATGAATACTTGAAGGACATCATGAACTAAGGGAAGTGGTCCCAGGTGGAAAGGAAATCCAGCCTGTAAATTAAGAACTGTGAACTGCCTGCAGCATCTGGTAGCGTGAGAAAGCTGTTTGCTTCAAATCTTACTTAGGGCTTGGCTACACTTGAAAGTTGCAGCACTGGTGAAGGCTTTCCAGCGCTGCAATTAGTAACTGTCCACACCTGCAAGGCACATCCAGCGCTGCAACTCCCTGGCTGCAGCGCTGGCTGTACACCTGGTCTGCTTGGGGTATAACGAGTGCAGCGCTGGTGATCCAGCGCTGCTCGTCAAGTGTGGCCACACACCAGCGCTGTTATTGGCCTCCAGGGTATTAAGAGATATCCCAGAATGCTTTTAACTAAATTACTCTCTTTGTTTTGTTATGCAGCCTCTCTTTGTTTTGTTGTGAACTCGGAGCTCCGCAGCACTCCGGAGCACAGGGAGCTGCTTATCTAAAAAACAAACACAGCTCCTGTTTGCTGTGATCGATCTGGTAAAGTTTAGGAATTAGATTGTGGTTTTAGCTGTTTATTTCATTAGTAAATTCTGACTTTTATCCCTTATCAGTAGGGCTCCGTGTCTGTCATGGAGGTTGCGGAAGTCACGGATTCCATGACTTTCTATGATCTCTAAGACTTCTGCAGTGGCCAACGTGGCTGATCCTGGGCCCAGCTGCTCAGGTGCTGGAGCGGCCCTGGAGACAGCCACACCACCTGCTGCTTGGGCAGCCCCCAGCAGTGGTCCTGGGGTGGCCAGAGCAGCTGCAGTCTGTGGCCCCAGGCAGTGATCCCTGGGCAGCAGGCAGGAGTAGCCGCGGTCTGCTGGCCCCGGCAGTGGTCCCCAGGTGGCCAAATGGAGCAGCCGTGGTCTGCGGCCCCCGGCAGCTGGTGGTGCTGGCTCTGGGCATCTCCCCCCCCCCTCCACCCCAGCATCGGCCCCTCCAGATGCTCCCCCCCGCCAGCAGTGGCCCCCCATGCCTGCCTAAGATTTAGTCACGGGTATTTTTAGTAAAAGTCATCGACAGGTCAATTTTTGTTTATTGCACATTACCTGTCGATGACTTTTACTAAAAGTACCCGTGACTAAATCCTAGCCTTACTGATCACTTATCATTTAACATCTATCTTTCTCTAGTTAATAAACTTGTTTTATTGTTTTATCTAAACCAATGCATTTTGCTTCAAGTGTTTGGGTACTTGCTACTCAGGTTAACAAAGGTTGGTGCATAATCATTTCCTTTGATGAAATAACAGACTATTAATGAGCTTGCATTGTTGAGTTGTGTGCTGGACAGTACAAGACACATATTTCTCAGGGTGCAAGGCTAGGACTAAGAATTTGCTTGTGTCATCCTGTATGTAGTTCATGAGTGGCTGGGAAAGCGTTCTTGTAACTTTGCTGGGAGTGATTTTACATGCTAATGGCTGTGTGTGAGCAGAGCCTGGAGAGGTTGCTTTTTCACATGTACCACTGTTTGGGAACCTCTGATCTACAGCATATTCAACTGTCCTATGCTATTTTATGCAGTGTAGTTGTACCTGTGTCATCCCAGTATATTAGAGAGACAAGGTGGGTGAGGTAATATTTCTACTCTGTTTTAGTGATACTGGGCCTTTAGATTTCCCCCTCAGTTACACTCAGCTGATTTCACTGCAGTTGCTGCTTAGACCAGAATTTGGCCTACTGGGCATAATGCCATCTCTAGCTTGCAGGATTATAGGAATCACTAAGAGAAGATCAACATGTGGCTGTACATTTTTCAAAATGGTAACTACACCTATGCCCGGAGATGGAAAGTCTGTTTATTGTCAGGATTTTTCAGAATGATCTGAGAAAAGAGAGAGGTTCCTATGGGAACTATGATTTGCAAGTTTACACCTCTAAAGAAAATATGGAGTCAAATTCATTGATGCTGAAAATAGGTGCACTGACTTCAGTAGAGCTGCTGCTGCTTAAGGAAGTTGGAAACCCTTAAACTTTTGATGATATTAACCCAGCCTTCTCCATTTTATGTATAACAAAAGTAGACAATACAATGACTTCATTTTTGTTTATTAATGTTGTCAATAAGCTCTGCATGTTTGGTTAACAGGCTTTGCATACAGATTTCAAGTAAAAGAGGCTTTCTAACCACAAACATACAACAAAAAGACACAGAGAATCTAAACATTTTCCAACCAAAGTCAAGCGACTCCAGGTATTCAAGTTAGGCACTAACCATCATTTATGTTATTCTAGTTTCCCCCTTACCTTCAATTTTTCAACTTTTTTGTTCTCACTTGTATGTTTTAGCCCCTGTCCTTGAGCATTTCAAGTGTAAGGGTGTCTAGCTGGTTTAGAACACAGTTATAGAAGACAAACTGGAGGGATGGGGGGAAGAGTACTATTGATAACACTCACAGAATATGGTACCTTTGCAGTTTACAACAAAGAAAAATAACTGATGAACAGAATCCAGTACTAGAAGGCAAGAGGGAAACAGTAGAACTGTAATAATTTTAATGCAGGCAAGTGTGTTACATATTAGCAATAATCAGTGATTTAGAATCAGTAATTAAATATATTTTAATCTACTATCACAGTAAGAATGTACATATTGTACTAGCTAAGAAAAATCTGCAAAGTTATTCAAAATTGCCTGATTAATTTTATTTTTCCCCTCATCTAGCAGCTACATTATATCCTGTGGAATTTGGATATTCTGCTAAAGTGCTGTTACTAGGCTTCATAGTCATCATCAATGTTAGACAAATGAATCAACACAGATTGTGTCAGCTTTTGAACAAAAGGCACAATGGATCTGGGTTCACACATTGACCTAACATTGGTTTCCAGAAGCCATTTCACCCACAAATAGATTTTATAGCTGCTTAAGAGGAACACCATGGTTATGGTGTTTCTTCTAATCACCTAGTTTTCACAAATGATGCTTTTGTTCTTGACTTGATTACATGGCCGAGTATTTTTTTTCAATAAAGTAAAGTCAACACTTTAAGGCAACAATTATACCTCCCTTAACTACCCACCCTTTACCTTCCAAGGGAAAATAGGGCACAGGAAGGTGTAAAAAAAAAAAAAAAGCCTTCACCATTTCCTTATGAACTATAACAAGCCACCTCACCCCTGGAATTTAGAAACAAGTAAATATGAAACCCATATTTCTGCTTGCTGCTAAGTTAGGGGCACTGTAAATCTACAGACCTTTCACTTCTTGTTTTAAAAAAAGCAATTGGAGCAAAATCTCTTATTAATTTAAATTTTTTTTTACTACATTTAGAATATTTCAGTTATAAAAATGGCTATCCTTTTTTCAAAATGATTACTTCGTGTTTGGATTAGAGCTGCATGGAAACAACTTTTTGGTGAAAATGTATTTGTTTCTCAATGAAATTTCATTTTGTCAGAAATTTTCCGATCCGGTCTAGTAAAAACTCACCATCAGTGCAGTGTTCCTTTCCATTATGCACTTCCCATTCAGTTACTATGAGACAGACAGGTTTTAATTTCAGTGACAGTAGTAAACCCAGGCAACTCCACTGATTTCTGTGGAATTATCTTCGATTTACCCTACCATACCCAACATCAGAATCTGACTTGTCTTGTCCTGCACAGAGCTGTTTATCTACTTACTGCACAAAAATATTGGTCCATATGGTGGAGGAGCTGTAATTCTTCTCTGGTTACCAGACACAAGTGTTTTCTAATGTGAAGTCTGTAAAAATTATTTCAGTATGGGAGACTTATTGGCTAGGAAGCCAGAAAACAAAGCAGCTTCCTTTGTTTTGAGACCAGAATAATGTATTTTTTTTAAGCAAACACTTAAGAGGAACAATATGACAGCTAAAATCTTCAGCTTCACTCAGTCTGTTGATCATCCATATACAGTGCACCACATTCTGTGCTTACATATACCCTTATAATTTCACTTGAACTCCACTTAAGTCAGTGAAGTTACTCTGAATTTATAATAGAGTAGCCAAGAGCAGTGCTTTGCACAGTGGCTCAATCACCTGCCTGAAGGTTGCCTGGATTTTCAGACTGATTTACCACATCTTCCTTCTCTTTGTTGCATTTGAAATCAGTTTTTTTTAACATCCAGATCCAGGGAATTCTAGCTCCTTTGATATCCATTTATTCTTTTAGTTTACCCCAGAAATGGCAGTCTGGAATTCATATTTTAAATAAGTGTCTTAATAAGATCAGTGGTCCTGGGGCTCATTCCCTGCAATATCTAAGTTTTATAGGGTAACATAATGAAGGAGTGCTTGAACTTCACATTTCCTTTACTCTGTGGGTTTATTGGAATTGTAGGCACATATTTTTAACATGGACCTTGAATTATATTTATGGTTTACATTTCTGAAAGTAATATTTCATACTCCACAGTTACCGGAACAAAACCGGACAGTGATGCAACAATAAATCATCTTTGACTAATGTGGGAACAGGAGCAACATTTTACAGTCACAATTACAGTGGTATTATGTCAAAGAGGTTTGTTACACATTACACCACATAAATTAGCAGCTTTAAAGACCACATAGTATCATGTCATACAACATAGTTTACAGATTATTCTTAAAATAAATAGTTTCCTCAGAAATGAATTTAGAAATACAGAGGGAGTGTACTGATTTCATAAAAAGTGTCAGGTAGTGCACAGATTACAATCACACATGAAATCCTTACACAATATTTCAAGATGTATCACTATGGAGTAGACTGATTTTTTTTTTAATTCAACATAAAATATAATTCAAAGACAGCCCAATCCCCTAATAATCATTAATAATAATGTATATGATGAACAATGCCCCAAAGATACATAGTAATTAATGGTCTTTTATGTGACTTCAGAGCAAATGAATTTTTGAGACTTACATTGCTGTAAGCATGATATAGATTTATGTTAGGCTCAAGTATAATCTTTACTTTTTCTGTTTTTAAATATGTGTGAACCTAACATCTGTTTTCAAGATTTAATTTTTTTCTTTTAATGAAAGAAAGTAGCATTGGTTGTAAAACATGTACTTGATATGTTAGAAATCCCAGAACAGTAGCATTGTGCTGGTACATGAGAATATGAGAACAAAACCGACGAGACTATTTTCACAGTCCAGTCTGGGAAGTTATATAATTTCTACAATTTTGAGTACATGTTTGTAAAGTAAATTCATACTTTAATAATTTTGCTGTTCAATATTATGAGATGTTAATGATTTTTTAAAAATCATTTCAATGTAAATTAATTATAATACATCACTCACACTTAAAACATTTCTACCAATTTGTAGGACGTCTCTCAACATAAAGTCTATCAAATCAACAGAAACATTTAAAGCACTGCCACTGTAGGATCATTGGCAGCAGATCCAGGTACAGGGAGGAAGTGGGAAGGGTGTGGAGGGGATATGTACCCCAAGGAGAAAAAGAGAGCAGGGAATGGGGTGCTTGGGGAAAGGGCCGAATGGTCTCAGGCTGTGCAGATTCTCCTGTTCTCCCTTCCCAGACAGGGTACAGGCAATGTAAGGATACCTAGAGCATACTTCAGCTCAGGGGAGCACTGTGGGTTCCTCCACTCCTGCTTCTTCCCAGCACCCCATCCAGCTAGTTGGACTGAGCAGTGCTTTCTGGATTTAGGTCAATTTTTCATCTAAGTGGAGTGGATTCTTAAATGTTCAAAGAATTACACTGTGGGAAGTGGTGGTGTGTGGGGAGGGTGGGTGGGAGTGAGGAAACAGTCTATTCTTCCCTTGCTTTGTTCAAGTAGTCAGGAGAACAAACCACTTTAAAATTAAATACCTATTGTTTTCACTATTTAAAGCTTTGAGTTGGTTCTTCTACCTGCCAATAGGCCAGCACTACATTCCAGTGACATCAGGTCTATAAACATTTTATTATTGAAGTCAAATCCAAATAAAATGTGCCTATTCCTCAGTTAAAAAGTGTTTCTAGTTCCCTACTTACTTGCAGCACCAGTTAGGCAGTCAGATACTACACTGATGTAGGGCACAGAAGTACCTGTGTAGGCAAATAGAATTAGCAATATGCAGAACATTGCATTTTAAGAGGATGGCTGCCTCCAAAGCTAACCCTTTTTAAGGGAAGGTAGAGGAATCTATACAGAAAATTGTTACATTAGGAGCTATTAGAGTTTCTCTAATTCCTTTTCTTACCATTGGCTCTGCCACCACCAAGGAAAGCAGATGTCTTAAAGGGCCACTTGCAAAACTACCATGGTAACAAATAGACCTGTAACAGGATAGTGCTCCAACTGTGTTATAATAAGGTAATTTGGTCCTGTCTACATAGGCAAGAACAAACTGTTAAAACCATTTATAGAACTCCTTACAGCCCTAATTTTTACAGGGCCATAATCATGGTATAATGCAGTCAGGAGACCATGTTACAACACAATTTGCTGACAGTAATTTGGCAAGTATAATATCAATAGTTACATTTCCCCCCTCATAATTCCCCCTCCCACTAAAGAAAACTTGGCAGCATGGAGAAAATCAATTAACACCCTTTAACCCACCCCCATTCCTCACTGCTGCTGCTTGTCCTATGCATTCAGAAGTTCAGTTGCTAGCTCTGAGATGTGCTTCCAGGCAAATTGGATATGGACAGATTCCACTGTGCGGGAACAAATGGCAAAACGTAGCACAAACTTCTCTCTCAGGTGACACGGAACCAGATGGATCTTCCTGGCTTCATTTATGCTTTTAAGAAGTGCCTCATTCAGTTCATTGGAGCCCTGAAATAATTGTAAACCAATAAACATGAACTTTAAATGCCGGTTTGTTACCTCTTGGTCCCACCAACCAGCACTGTCTACCTAACTATAATACCAGCACTAGTCTGCACCCATTATTTCTTCCCATGACCCAAATCCCTCAATCCTTTGCCACCAAAAGTTTGTGGGAATACAGTGGGTCATGGGATAATTTTTCAGTCATTTTGTGAATCACGGACCCCAAATGCTTGAGAAGCAATGGTCTAGGGCATTTCTGATGCCAGACAACTTTTGGGGGAGCAGAGGTCATCAATATCTGCAACTTTATAGAAAAATGTTCATTATTTTAACTGCCTTTCTAATGTTTTAAGAGCTAATCAAAGACAATTAGTAAAAAGTTTTGCAATGAAATAATATTTGTGAACTAAATCCTTCAGTTTTTACTCAAGTACAACTCCCACTGAAGACATGTTTGAATAGAAAGATGGAAAGATCTGGGGTGGCTGGGGGGGTTAAGCCAAATTCATGCAAGGCTTAAAGTCAAGGAATGAATTTCACTTATAGTAGCAGAAATGCTAAAAAAAAAGTCTGCATTGTTAGAGAACTTGTTCCTCCATATAATACCTACTAGTGATGACTTGCAGCTTTGCCACCCAAGTTTATGGTTTTATAGGAAATATGAGTGGAGGCAGGAGAGTGTGTACATGGTGCTGATGATTTCATGATGATTTATGAGAGTGGTGGATAAGGGGTATGTTGCAGCGAGAGCCTAGGTGTGTTTGGGGTATTTTGTGTCAATGGATGTGGCAGCTGGGCCAAGTAATCCACCATCTGTGTAGTCTTCACACAATGAAATGCAAATTAGCTATAGAGTAAGGGTGGGTGACTGAGTTTTCTTTGACATCACAATGGTCTGGGACTCTTGGCATGGCATAGATACATTACATTGCATACTTTACAGTAACTGTACACTGTACAGCTGTATTTTGAAAAGTCAAAATGGCTGAGAACTTAAAAGTTGAACAGTAGGAGACAATGTACTCCTGTCATGATTCATCCTGGTGATATTCTAAACATAAAGCCCTCAACCATGCTTGTAGCTGTTTCCATCATGTCAAGTGACTCTGTAGATATTCTAGGCTTCAGAGAGACAAAAAGACAGGTGACAATGCTGGAATCTTATTATACAGATTAAGTAATCAGGCATTAGAGTTTTTTAGAATCATGAATAAATTAATTCTCCCCACTGTCAGGTAGGTTGTATCCCCTTTCCATAGATGAGGAAACTGAGGCAGAGAGGTTAAAATGACTTGCTGAAGGTCACAGAAGGAGTCTCTCATGCATGAATCATTAGATTATGCTTCCTTCCATTGCAGTGGCACCTTGAAATGCCTTCTTTACTCTCCATTGTTGAGTGGTAGGATTTTATTTTTGAGAGTGACCAGTGTGGTGCCAGTTCCAACTCCTAATGTTATAAGCAGTGCTTTTGAGAGGCCTGAACTCCTACTTGGACTCAGCTAGAGTCGTATTAGTCATTCTCCCAGGCAAACATTTGAAAGGGCCGTGTTTATCAGTTAAGGTTTGGGACTGAAACAGATTTTTCCAAAAAGAAATAAATTGTTTTAAATTAATCTTTTAAAAAAAAACATGCACAAACTATCCAAAGGGAACCATTCCTGGTTGTTCTTACTATATTAGCACTGCAGGATAAGACCCCAAATGCATACATTTTTAAGTCTTTTTTATTACGCCCTTTTAGGGGAATGTACCTAACTCTTATACCAGCAGGTTGGGAGCTACACCCTGAGCCTTGCGGACCATTTTGCAGTACTTTTTCAGGGTAGCCTTTGTTGACCTTAAGTGTTGACAGTTGTTTTACACAGATATGTCTGAGGTTATGCAGCAACTCCTCAGTTGCTTCTGTCATACTGCCTGGTAAGTACTGTAGGTTTACACGGGAGGCATGGATTGCTGGTGTCAGAACACTGCATCAAGCAATTCAGAAATGAACTGAATCAACCTGCAAAGCTTTCAGGGACAGATTTGCAACAGCACCTAAAAAATTTAGGAACACAAGCCCAATGTGACCTGTGATCCTAACTACCTTAGGTGCTTTTGAAAACCTCCCATTTAGAACACATGCTATTGCTCTTTCAGTACTAAACACAGTGGCAAGCCTAACTAATCTTGCCCTTATGGAAAAAAAAAACATACTGAAGGTAATTGACAGTTTCCCTACTGCTACAAGTGGGAAACGTCTTCTTTCACACACCCTTTTTGATCATGTTACAACAGAGATGGTCCCAGATCAAAATGACGTATGCCATTTACCCTGTACTTTGACGCTTGGCAGGCAGGCCCTTATCTCTGTAGAAAATCATGATGAAACTCGAACTACACTCTCACTACTGTTCACAATGACAACAAACCACACACTGAATTTTGTGTTGGTGAGCCTTCTGTCCTGGGCACATCAATTGTGACAGTGAAATATACATCTCTTTGTTCTGGATGATAATCCATCATAAAATCGATGATCCTTTCCCTCTATATCAAACATGTAGCTCAACAGCACAGCATTAGCATTTAGGTCTCAGTTATCTCATGTTAAGTTACTGCTCTCTGGAAAAATTGCTGTGCACATCTTTTTTCTCTTATATTCCCACAGAAGCACTTAGGGGTTGCTTTGACACTCTGGTGTCACATCAAATTGAAGTTAGTGAGGACTAGTCCCCTCCCAGAGCTTTGGGAGGCAAGTAGCCAGCACTGATCGAGCATGTCAGTTTTAGTAAGACATTGTTCTTCCTGCCCCTCAGAGAAATGACCAACTTTTCTCATATTCATCTGCAGTCATGACAAGGGAACAAAAAATTAACCCATTGACACATTAGCCCCCAGATATTTTCTTTGGCCTTGAGAGAGCGATCTACCATATGATGCATTATTAGTGCATCTGTTCAACAGTGTGAAAGGAAAATATGCACAGATTAAAGAGGTTTTAATTAAGCAAGACAATAAAAAAAGCTTACTAAAAATAAAGGGGGAAAAATAACCTTTTCACTATCTCTCGATATTGCATCAAGTTTTCTTTCTAGGTATGCTGCACTATCACCCCAATCCCCCATTACAAGCAATACAGTAGAGTTGCAGGTACATTAGACCTAAAGGGGATTTAACTGGGAATTTGATAAACATAAAACTTGATTTTGAAAGAGTGATTCAGAAAGTGAGTAAAGCCACAGAGACAAGGGTGGGCAGCACTTCATACAAAAATTTGTGCAAAAGTGATAAAATCCAAAAAGGAGTAGGGCTTGAAGGCCTTGCTGCCTCCAGGTTGCTAAAGAATCTAGCATTGCTAGAGCCAAGCCTTTATTCTGAAAAGTGCCCAAGACATCCAGCATCTGCCCACTATTTCATAATCGTCCATTATGAGGGTCTTACACCTTCCTTTGAGGCATCAGAGACAGAAGACTGGACTTAAATGGACCATTGGTCTGATCAAATGTGACAATTCACGTGTTGCCATGCTCCATTTCACCAGGAATGCTCCTTGAAAGTAGAGATAGAGCACTAACAGCTGTCACCGGACCTAAAAAAAAATCTCTGTGTCTACTTATTCCATGTGAGAAAATAGGTCTAAAAATATTTTTCATGTCAGCAACAACTTCCACAAGCCCTATGCCTCAAAACCTTCCATTGAGCTATTGAAAAACTTATTATTAGGAAGAAAAAAATATTCAGAACTGTTAACAGGCCTTTGCTAATCAGAAAAACTCCACAATACATGTTGCATCTGTTCTACCAGCAGGGGATCCTTTTTTATTGACAGCACAGGCACAAAAGAAACTACTTTACTGCCCTAGCTCAGTCCAGCCTTTACTGAAACCCTCATTGTTAGGCATTCATCTTGATTGCTCAACCAGTTGCATCAAACCCCAGGTAACTGGGACAATTGAACAACCAAGAAAGGAATGTCTGAAAAATAACATCATGTCATCAAAAGAAGCTGGATTTGCTTGTTAGTCTTAAGAAAAGTTTAAAGCACACTTAGGTGCTTTTAACAAGGAATCTCTGTGTTGTTCATATTCAGTGTTCCAGTTCAGCTCATTAAGGTGCCAGCTCCAGCTCCATAATTAGTTAACACTAAATTGAGTTTTGCACTTGAAGCAGGGATTCAGCCTTTTTTATGACGTATGAAGAATACTGTGTACCCTCCCCAGTGTACAGCATTTACTTTATACAGCAGATGTACAGCATTTACACTGAGTACAGAATGAATTTTGAGTGTTTATAAGTAAATCTGTTAATTGGTTTATAAATAATAATTTAAATAAGGCCTTTTAAGAAACTTAGCACTCAGTCAGACTTTTTTTTTGTTCTGAACGATATTAACAGAACAATGCAAACTCTTTAAACTTTACATATAGTTAAAATTCACTGTGCATAAGCTACATTTGGATAAATTAGGTTGTAATTAAGCTAAGTTATTAATGATTGTTGTAGCTAATTACATAGGGTACAGATTCTGGTTAACAGCAAATCATCCGCCTTCCTCCACATCTAATTTCCATGCTACAATTCCATTGGTATTAATGAGTCAGTGGTATGAGAGAGATAGGACTCATGCATCAAGAGTTCTCATTGGTAGATAAATTCTCCCCAGCGGTCCTTGCCCCTTAAAAGTTCCAGGGTTCCATGCTGGCTTAGAATATCTGTGCTTGAAAGGCTGCCCATGGCACTGCTGTCTCCACTTCACTGTGCACTAGCACTGAGGTAGCACTGTCTCCCTAACACAGCCCCCTTCCCTACCCCAGAACCCCTGCTTTCCTCTGCTCTTCCTCTTCACATTCTGCTCACAGCCCCCTTACTTCCATGTCATGGCCACTTCCTTCCTCTTCTTGGCTCTCCACGGTACTGCTTTATGACGTCTGGAGAGTGAACTATGTGTGAGGGGGAGAGGGAAACAGACATGCATATGGCCCTGGGGAAATTATGGCTGTATGTGGGGATGAGGATTGCATTAGAGAGACTGGTGCTATGCAAACAGGTGGGCCCGTGGTGGGACATAAGGTGTGGGGAAGGAGACCAGTCCCTGAGAGATGTCTCTGATTTAATGGACTGCCCCTGTAGTACTGCTATGGTACTCAGAGGAGCCAAAAGACAAGGGCCACTGCGAGTCTTTCAAGTGTGGATGTCTTGACACTAGCTCCCCACCCTAGGCCTCTGCCTGTGCACAGCTCTATTCTCGATAACACAGGACTCCCTTGCCTATTCCCACCTATCTCTCATGCATGTCTCCCTATTTTTTTCCCCTCTACCCTTGACATTGCCATTGGATCGCCCTGTATCCCCTATATTCTCACATTCACACCCTGACACTTTCCCCTACTCCAAACACAGAACCCTCTTCTCTCAGTAATATTCCTCCATGCTGTCACCCACATCTTGTCCCAGTGTGGTCCAGTCCTCTTCCAGGATTTTACAGATAGTATTCACTTTTTTCTGTAAATGTGGCTATCTTTTTCTTTCAATTATAATAGTAGAATTCTGCTTTCATATTCCGGAATGTTATTTGCCAAGTTAAATTATATATTGTAAAGGTTTTTAAAAATATATCCTGTATCCTGAATAACTACGACAATTGCAAATTAAGGGCCAAATTCACCAATCTATCTCGACTCATATGTGCCGATCTGGTGATGCAAGGCAACTATAAGCTTAATTTACAGGTCAATGCACACTGGTTGCTTTGTACTGCTCCAGAGTTACCCAGCGTACTAGTAAATCTGGCTTTAAAAGTAAAAATAAATAAATTAATTAAATAAAGATTTATTTTTGATGGTTCTCATCTTCAAATTATAAGAAATAACATATGGTAACTTTCTTGGGTTTCTGGTTTAGTGTTCATGACTGACATTTTAATAATTAAAAACACCTCACACTAAAAGAAGTTCCCAGAATACTCCTGCCCTCCACATATTAAGATGGCACTAAGGTTAACAGTACATTCAACAATTTAAGATTAAAACAAAACACATTACAGGGATGTTGTAATTCTTCCCAAAACAAGTATTATAAATTCAGAGTTAAGCTTAAACTGAAAAGAAATCCTATCATATTCAGGTATGGCAAACCACAGTTTTGGCACCCAAACAATCTTAACCAGGCTCTATAATAACACTCTGAATAAAGATGGGTTTTAAAAACCAGTTTAATCTAAATCCTAAAATGCCTTAATCATATGGCTATTGCATAGTGTCAATACAGGGCAGTGTTATGGTTGTTTGGGTGCCTTTCCATACCGTATTTCCATACCGTAACATGCTAGGATTTCTTTAAATTTAATCTTATGCTAAAAAAGAGAATCTGGCTCAAGATTGCTTCTTTGATCCTCTTTGGTTTATCACGTGTATCAAGATTTTTCTACAATTTAAAATAAATAAATAAATAAATAAGTTAGCTATAACAATATCTAGTCCAGTGCAATATATTCTATCAATACCTTCAAAAAACAAGAGGGAACATTAGAAGCCATTGCTATTTTACCTTTAGTCGGAAGCACACCAGTCCCAGTGTGACCTCAGCACAGATCTCAAATCGTTTATCCTGAAGTACCAAGTTTTCAAATTCATGTGACAGTTTTACATGCTAGAGAAAGAAAGAGAGCAACGTCTATATTGTATCAATCAGATTAATCAAAAGATAACATTTGCCAATCTGTTTACACATTCTGTCCCTCAACCCTTTACAAAAACTTCTAGAAGCCACATACTAACATTCTGTCTATTCATATTAATGTACATCTTGTTTTAGAGACTTTATAGGTCAGAGATTTTCCTACATGTCTGGCACGTCTGGCCCACTGTATCTATTAAGGCATTTCTAATGTGCTTGTCACAATAGTATCTAAACACCATTGTAAAATATCATCCCAATTTATGGTGTCATATTAATAATAAAGAATTCCAAAGTGATTCCAAGTAACAACTTTTTCTTTTCTCCTGAACTAAAATGGGATTGAAATGCTCCCCCGCCCCCAGAGCTGCCAAGTACAGTGTGTGTGTGTGTGTGTGTGTGTGTGTGTGTGTAAAGAAGTTGCTGTTTATTTTAGAAATCAGACACATCAAGAAAAATACAAGTATGTAGATCAGTAATGATCTGGGAAGTCTTAACATCCAAGCAATGTCTTAACATTAATTTCCCCCCAAATTACATACACATACACTTCAAAAAAAATTGTACTAAGGTTGCAAACTGAAAACACACACAATTCAGGAAATGACAAAATAAAGGTTCTTAGAGCAACACCATCTCTGATACTATGCATGCTCTAAGTATATATTTAGCAGCCTAAGGAGCAGGGGTTAAATAAGGGGTAGTATGTGGGAGCATAGCCTTCCCAGTTCATCTTTCAAGTGAGGAATCATTAGGTATGGGATCTGAAAGAAGAGGAGAAGTGGTCAGAACCTCATTAGGGAGTTATATGAACTCCTAGTTTTTCTGCCAGTAGATGGAGCAGCAGCAGCATTTGACAGTAAAAGAATAGGTGTCCTGGTTCTGCCTGTTCTACTCAAAGAGTGCCAATTCCCCCTTCCATCCCATTGTAATCAACAGACCTACAGGTGCTCAGCACCTTTGAAAACCAAACCATTGGAGTTACGATTTCTTTGCACACCCTGGCTACTCCTCACTGAGAATGGTTAGGCACATGTGGAGAAACGGGTTTCGAACTGCCATAATTTATTTTTAAGTATCCCATTCCACAAAATAATCACATGTATTTTTGTCTTCCACACATTGTTTTTCAAAGTTCAAGGAAAATATCAAACAAAAATATTGCTTTGGGCTGAAGTTAAACGTGGAATGTTTCAGCTTATAAAGAGATTTTCTAAAGTCATGAACCAGTAAAAACAGAAATTATAGTGGAAGACATCTTGCAATCTTAATTATAGCTTTCTGATGTTTGTTTCTTAAAATAGAAAAACCTTGTCTAATTTAGAACTTTCAGATGATGCACACTGATAGCCTATGGAATCAGCTGTTCTTATTGGTGTTACCACTTCCTCCCCACTGTTATTACATTCATTTGTTCCATCCTGGATTAAATTAGACTGGATGCTGTTCTGGACAGGAATTAAGTCATGTAAAACAGTAAGACCTCAATCTTTCTGAGGCATATGGGTACAACCAAATATAAACAACAATGGGTTCATGAACTGTGAAAGATACAAGTAATATATACATATATGTACATTATATCTTGTACTGTAACATACATTCTGTACCCTGAAATAACCATATATTCTATGTCTGTAGCCCAAATTACACTCCATAAAACCCATGGAATAGGGTGCACATCAGGGCACATGTGCCCTGTACATGTATACTATACAAAACTCCTCTTGACTTTAATGCGGACAGAATTTCACCTGTTCTGTGTTGTATGTGCTTTAGTTAGGTGTGATATAATTAAACGTAATGGGCAAAATCTTGAAACCTTTACTTTTTAACTCAGTCCTTGGACAAAGTATTCACTGAACATAATAGGCATTTTGTCTAAGTAAGAACTGAATAAAAACTTAGTAAAGTGTTCCGGATTTAGCTCATTGTAAGTAGTTTGTACAGAAAACCCCAAATAGTTATTATTACATTTTTCTGGATGACATCTCTGTCCAGCTTTGCATTAAAATGTTTGCTAGAGAATAAATATAAAATCTCTTAAAGAAAATAAGCACAAAGCAAAAAAAAAAAAAGGTTGAAGTTGGATGCTATGGAAGTAGAGGTAATAAGAAAAGTTGAAGTACAATTGTGTTTAGCCGAGGGAGAACTTTAATAACAGCAGTAATCAGTAAAGACGTTGGGGGGCGCCAAGTGCTTTGGGTTTGACACAAGGGAAAAGGAGAGACTACAGTTTGTTTATTTCCCAAAAGTTTCAGCATGCTATACAATTAAGTTAATCACAGCTGCCAAAGGCCGGCACTGCTGAACCAGGAAGAATTGCTTATGATTACTTTCACAAAGACCGCTGCAGTGCTAATAATCCATAGTGCAGTAAATACAAAAGAGTTGAACATTATTGAGATTTGAAGCTTAAAATCCACAAGACCAAAGGGATTTTGGAGTGTAGGCCTCTCTCTCCATTTGCAATTCAAGCTGTTGTACCTAGGTACTGCAGCAGAATTAAGATAATTCACAACAGGCTACCAGGACTTAGAGATCTCAATCCTATAAGCAATATATGAAAATTGTGAGAATGAAGCCCTGCCTGTTGAACTGAGGGCTTACCAGGGAGGGAAGATCACACACTGTTCTTAGATTCCTGCTATGTTGAGATACAAATGGAGTAGTTATTGAAGGAGAGAAATGCCTTACCTCCACATTTCTTCCATTTTGAAGCCATAGGCCCAGCATGCTCCTATTATTATTTTAATGTAGGTCTTAAAATTTGATTTCATTTTTTAAATACAAAAAGCCCTCTAGTTGTTACTGTTTATGGTACTGTCCTTCCACTGAGATTGTACAGTTCCTTTAGAGCATAGGTTCTCAGACTGTGGTGCATGGGCCACATAATGGTGATCTGAAGAGCCCTTGCTGCTAGCTGGCGGCCTGCCTGCCTCTTGATACAGGTTGTCTTTTTATTTCACGCTGCTAAATTTCATTAAAAGCAGCTAAAAATATTTTCCTGACATTTTCCAGCTAAGCAACTGCTGTCCTTACCAGGGATATGGAAGTGGCATGTTCTGGGACTGAAAAAAAAATGGGGGCTGGTCCATATGATTGTGAATAGGAGAAGAGGTGGTCTGGATCATTGTGAATGGTGAAGGGAGACAGTTTATGAGATCATGAATGGGAGAGAGGTAGGCTTGCGAGGCATTCTCTTTCTTAAGATTTTGTCCACAAAGTTTAAAATTTGCAAACACCTGCTGTAAAGGCATTTGAACTGTTATGTTAGTTTTATCTGCAAATCCTTCAAAAGCTGATATGATTTAGTAATGCTTGTGTACACACAAACTTACATAGCATCTCCATTATGCATGTTCATCTCTTCCTAGCGTTCTGCAACTTTCTCCTCTCAGTCTTCTCTGAATCTCATCTTGCAGCCTTCCCAGGCCATCCAAAATATTACTACCAAAATCACCCTTCTCTCCTGTCATTTGGACCATGTCGCTTCCCAATTCAGATACCATCATTAGTATTGGCTTCATGTTCAAATTCTATACGATTCTTTTGTCTGTGCTTTTCACAAGGTGCAGCTTGTCTACTGCTGCTTCCCCCATTCTCAACTTGAGGCCACCTTCTTCAGTCTCCCCTCTATGCTTGCAACAGTCTCCCTTTTGTCCCCCAAACAACAACCCTTTTATTCATTAAAATCCCTCCTTAAACACACAAACACTCCTGTGAAGCCTTTCAATGAAAATTCATTTAAATTTTAAAAAAATGGCACTACAAGATTACATCTTCATCAGTCATCTGGGATGCGATTTTGGCTATGGGTCCATACATGAACCAGAAGCCCATGAACCATGCAGGAAATAATTTCCCAGTCTGGTTTATAAAGCACCATCTTTCAAGCTCTGGTGTAATGGGTGTGCAGGGGCTGGGCTGAAGACAACAACAGGTGGGGTGCGTAGCACTACAGAGTGTTTCATGGTGGTGCAGCTGCTCACAGGTAGCTCAGGTTGAGCTGCCTGACTCTGGCAGCCCTCCAAAGGCTGAGTGGACCCTGCAGCAGTCTGGAATCAAGAGGACCCAAAAGGTGTCTTACCCACTATCCCCTCCTGACCTCATATACTCCCCTTTTTCTGGGCTGTGAGGTTTGCATGCACCTCTGTGAAGGGCAGCACTCAACCACACCCCAATGCAGTATCTGTCTTGGTTGTCCAATTTCAGTTGTACATTTTTGGAGCAAGGACTGTTTTTTCCTCTGAACTGGAATTTGGGCAGGATACCAAGGTTAAACCCTTAATTTTGTGGAGAAAAATGCCACGAGATCGTTAACAAATGGTTTTATCACTCATGCAAAAGATGGCATTTCCAAAAAGCACAGTGACCCATAAGAGCATGCTTGAGCAAGGGTTCAGTACTGGGAAGAGTGCCATCTACTGAATCACCAACAGCACTTTACATAGCACATGAGGTTTCCCTCCGAGTTCTCACATCTAATTACCGACCCAGCCCAAGCCTGCTTAGCTTATGAAAATCGAACTGGAAAGACCACCACCTGAGGTGGTATAGCTGCAGACAGAGAAGAGCAATCTACTCTCTATGCCCTTCCAGCTGGTCCTTAAGCTCTGCTGCTAGTTTTAAGCAGAATTCAGTCCTCTATCATTGGTGAAGAACAGAAGAACTGTTTGTTGCAAAAAGTATGTTCAGTCCAATTTTTTTCGAAGCTATTGGGGATGTATTTGAACAAATGAATCAGAACATCCAGGAGATCATAGGTAAAAAATGACTTTTAAAAATATACCTATGGAACGGATATTACAGACAAGACAGAAAGCTAAGTTCCTCTACTGGCTCATGACCCCTTTACATGACTTACAGCAACACAGCACTAGCTTACTCTCAAGTGGTTTAAAAATGGACACATTTCTGCTTTGAGTCTCACATTTCAATTGATTACAGGGCAATCCTGAGTGCTCTTATTCATTCTCCTATGCTATTTGCTGTTGCCCTCCTGGTGTCCTCTCCACATCTTGGAATTTACTTCCAAAACATACAATTTTCTCCCCAAAAAATTCTTGGCGGTGATTTCCCCCTCACCCAAATACACCCTCTTTAAACTCTTTACTTTGCAGTGTATTGATATTCCATTTTGTAAATGATGAAGAGTATAAACTGAAAGGTTTCAGAAGCAAAACATGATGCTAATTAAACGAAAGTCACCCATGCTCCTATCCCAGGAATATTTTGTTCCTTAGCTGCCTCTCTCAACACAAGCACGTGCCAGATTGCAGTGGTTATCCATTCAGTCAGATACAGACTTTGAAAGCCACAAACACAGCAATCATCTTTTATTTTTTAAGAAAAAAAAAGTATTTTTTTTATAAGTTAAACTGTTTGGAACTATGGGGAGATGGAAGGCAGAAAAAAGATCTGGATGTGAACAGCCAGTTTCAGGTATATTTTAAGACCAATATTTTTTTTTCAAAAGAGACTCATCTCATCTCTTCTAATCACAGCACTAAAAATGGAAGATTATGGCATTTTCCCCTGCTACAACTTGTCAGAAGTTGTCATCTCTCAAAATTCGAAACTTTTGGGCTAAATCCCAGCTGCACAAGTGGAATCAGAGTGAAAGAGCTTTTCTTGTGGGCACTGGATGAAATTTTCTAAAGTGCCTAAGTATCTTAGGACCTTATGACTTAGGAATTAGCAAGGTGGTTTTTGTAGTAGCAGGGAGGAAATGGGATCCTACTCCCCAAACCTACAAGTAAGGCCCAACCTGGCTGCAAATGCAACTACAGAGAATGAGTAGGTGTAGAAGACATGCTTGCTGCAACTCATCTGTGTGTGCACTGAAGCTGTGTAGATCTACATGGTGCACTGATCCCAAACAAGTTTATTCCCCTCTCCACGTTCCAACTCAAAGAGCTGCCACAAAGTTCCACTCCGTGGTTTGGATTCCCTTTGGCCTTTTCGTTGATTGCTCACCAGTGGAGCAGAAACACAGCATTCCCACTATATTTGAGGCCTGGAGTGTCCACACAGAGCATGTCTACCCTGCAAAGAAAATCCCATGGCACTGAGTCTCAGAGCCCAAGTCAACTGACCCTGGCTCATGGGGCTCAGGCAGCAGGGCTAAAAATAGCAACGTAGACATTCCCACTCAGGCTGGAGCCTGGAATCTGAAATCCTTCCCCCCGCTGGGTTTCACAGCCCAGGCTCCACCCCAAGCAGGAAGGTCTACACTGCTATTTTTAGCCCTGCAGCCCAAGCTCCCAGAGTGAATTGACCCAGGCTCTGAGACTCGGCACTACAGGATTTTCTTTGCAGTGTAGATCTACGCACAGAGGACTGCAGGATTTATTCATGTCTTGTTTCACTGCACTATGTGACCAAGTGTAGCAAACACAAAAACTAATTCTTGTCTCTTTAAATACAGATTGAGAAATAGTTCTGGCAACTTCAGGGATAATCTTGTGGCACAAATCAAATGAAACACCAAGTGTAACCTACGAGCTAGTACTGGCTGTTCTTTTTAGAAGGATTGCCTTGACAAGCACTAGAAGTATGAAAACTATCATTTTTGAGATGTTACCGTATGTTTAAATGGAGAGAACTTCCCAAGGCCTGGAATTATACAAATCCTTAAAGACTGATGAGGGGTGGGAAAGTGAGATTAAATTTCAAGAGTTTTTTCATTTGGGAAACTGTTTACAGCTTTGCAATATAATCCATTACCGGAGTTTATAACGTTCCTTATTACTAGAACCACCAAAAGGAAATTCACCAACAAAGATGGTTTCTGAAAAGAGGAGGGTAGGGAAATGTGGAAGGGAGGTATGGAACACATTACAACTGCTGTTAGTGGGCATTGGTACAGTTTGTAACAATACTGCAATGTTTACAATCTCACAGAAGGCAACTCATCTAAAAGACCAATCCTGTCATCTAGATTACTAAACAACCAAAACTCAATCCATCCTCGCCCTTGCAGTTCCACTGACAGAAAAAAAGGAGATATTTTTAGAGAAGCAATGAAACCCAGAGAATGTGATGAGCCATTGTTCATTCCAAATGGAAGAAATCGAGTCTAAATTAATTACTCAATTTACATGTTCAGTAAGCAAAATTCTATCTCAGTTATACCCATGTAACGCTACTGAAGTCACAAGTGTGAGATCATAATTTGGCCATGTGGGGTTTTTTTGTTTATTTTTGGTTTCTTTTGGAGAACTATATCCCACAGCTCTTTCTAGTGCTCAAGGAAATAACATTACAACCCCCCTGCCCCCCAGCACATTTGTAATGACCTAATCTAAAACATTATAATTAAGTTAAATTAGAAACCAGGAAAAAAAGTCTATTCAGAAACATGAAGAGACACATTCATCCCTGGTTCATCTACACTGAAGTCAATAGCTTTAGAAAAGTGATGCATTTTCAGACATTATGGGAAAACTCTGCCTTCAAAAGGTGTCTATGGGACTCTAAAAAGGCAAGTATTTGCTCTCTGAGCACACAGGGAAATGTTTGGGAGACGAGAGAAAGGCCAGGCAAGTTTCTTGAATGCTACTAATAAGGTATTAACACTAATCCAATAAAGTACATGTAATCAACATGAGGACTTCAACTCTGCCACCAGAAGAATATGAGATTTAGTGCTATTTAAAACCTTGCCAGTAAATTGAATTAATTGCCATCTGCAAAACCTGACCCGAGAGACCAATGCAGTGAAAGCTTCAGTAATGGCTGAGGTATAACAAACCGTGAGCCCATTTTCACATCAGTAAGAGAGAGACAGAGGAGATCCCAAATTTCACTTTTGGATTGTATCAGAGGTGATAAAAAGCCAATGTCATTGTTGACCCCCAAATACGTTTCTCCAGAACATAATGAGGATCAAAAAAACAAAAAGCATAAAACTTCCATTTATCCTTCATCTACTAGAGTAGTGGCATAGATGCTGGGAGTAGCTCTCTAGGCATTTTAGGCAGATGATGGGGCAACATCTTCCTCTCCCACTAGCTAGTCTGCATAAGGAGGTTCTTAAGGAAGAAAACTGTGGTACTAGTCCTACTTTTGTTAAGAAGGCAGAATCAGAGGTTAGATAGCTAATTAAATATAAATCTCTAGTGCTGCAGACTTTGGACCAGAACCTCAGTTAGTGTAACTGCACGATCTGGCCCTGTATTTTTATCTTTGCCAGAAGTTTCTCTTGAGTTTGGAAACACAAAAGCTATTTTGCAGTTTTACTTTATATTTACAACAGAAGTATGTACATCATACAGCACAATAGCATATGCATTTATGGTGATGACAAACTACCCTGTAGCTAAAGCAGGAATGTCCCCAATACTTAATCATAATAAGGATAAACTGTAATCTGCAGGCAACCATATCCTGAAGGCACTTCCATGCAGGAAACACCTGAAACTAGCTTCAGTCAAACTAGGTAACATGCCCAGTAAATCATGGGCACATACACAAATCCTAACACCCTAATCCTGACCCTAATGTATAATAAATACATACAACATAATAAAATAATAAATATGTAATAAATACATACAACAACTAAGGCATCAGTGAAAAGTCTTGGCTTTGTTTTGAATGATGCCACTAATGTGGCATCTAAAACTCACAGCCTCTCAAGACTGTACCACAAGATGATCAATGGCTGTGACCCCAATGATCATAACTGCCGTGACAGGACATAGGGTGAAAGGCAGGCCCTCGCATGAACTGGGCTGTGCAACAAGCTTTGTTTATGCATGCAGGTGTACATACACAGAAGGCACATAGATGTGGATTCTTATTAAGCCCTTTTCTCCCCATCCCCAACACAAATTTTCCCCAAAAGTAAAAGAAGGTCACCTTACGGATGTACTCCTGTAGTCCCTTGACTCCATACATTCTAAACACAAACCACATTTTCAGGGAACGAAACCTTCGGCCGAGAGGGATCTGCCAATGCTGCAAGCAGAAGGAGTAATGCATTTGAGAAGGAAGGGTCTCCATGTCAGAAGACATTGTTCCAGGTACAGGGCAATTTATACACCCAGTTTTGGCATAGACCGTAGGTCAAGCTTCCAGAGGCTCCCTGTATAATAACTTAAGAGAGAGGTCAAATCATGAAAAATTATTCTGGTACTGGCAAATACATTGGCACAGTCAACACCCAACTGTTTAAATGCAAAAGCGGAAAGGAGAGGAGGTGTCAGAAGACAGTGATCACGAGACAAAGCACATATTGCTCTTGCACCCAAAACTCCCACTAAAGTCTACACAGGAGCTCTGCACCTTCTGAGATAGGGCACAAAGACAAACTTATAGGGTCCATATAAAGATTTTTTTTAAATAAAGTTTTAAGAAATAGAAAGATTTTCATTTTAGGAGAAAATACATTCATAATACGTTTTTAAAATAACCTATTATGCACTATGGTCTGAAGAAAATATCTTCAGGAAGATTCCTTCTGTTGGCCAAGCCAAGCCTAGAGCTATCAGTCAGACACAGAATCATAGCAATGTAGGGCTGGAAGGTGTTTGAGAAGCCATCAAGTCCAGCTGCCTGTGCTGCGGCAGGACCAAGTAAACCTAGACCATCCTTGACAGGTGTCTGTCCAACCTGTTTTTAAAAATCTCCAGTGATGGGGATTCCACAGCCTCTCTTGGAAGCCTGTTCCAGTGCTTAACTATCCTTATAGTTAGAAAGTCTAATTTTTTACTAATATCTAACCTAAATCTCCCTTGGTGCAGGTTAAGTGCATTACTTGTTGTCCTACCTTCAGTGGACATGGAGAACAATTCGTCACCATGCTCTCTATAACAGCCCTTAACATATTTGAAGACTGCTATCAGGTCCCCCCTAGGTCTTCTTTCCTCAAGAATAAACATACCTAGTCTTTTTAACCTTTCCTCATAGGTCAGGTTTTCTAACTCTTTTATTGTTTTTGTTACTCTTCCCTGCACTCTCCATTTTGTCCACATCTTTCCTAAAGTATGGTGCCTAGAACTGGACACAGCACTCCAGCTGAGGCCTCACCAGTGCCGAGTAAAGTGCTGTCTTACATATGAGAATCCTCTTAATACATCCCAGAATGACATTAGCCCTTTTCACAGCTGCATCGCATTGCTGACTCGTATTCAATTTGTGATCCACTATAACCTCCAGATCCTTTTCAGCAGCACTAACACCTACCTAGTTATTCCCCATTTTTGTAGCCGCGCATTTGATTTTTCCTTCCTAAGTGAAGTACTTTGCACTTGTCTTTATTGAATTTAATCTTGTTGAATTCAGACAAATTCTCCAATTTGTCAATGTTGTTTTGAGTTCTAATCCTGTCCTGCAAAGTGTTTTCAACACCTCCCAGCTTGGTGTCACTGGGAGATTTTATAAGCCTTCTCTACATTCCATTATCCAACTCGTTAATGACAATATTGAATAGCGCTGAACCTATGGCTGACCTCTGTGGGATGCCCCTAGATCAGGGGTCGGAAACCTTTCAGAAGTGGTGTATCGAGTCTTCATTTATTCACTCTAATTTAAGGTTTCGCGTGCCAGTAATACATGTTAACGTTTTTAGAAGGTCTCTTTCTATAAGTCTATAATATATAACTAAACTATTGTTGTATGTAAAGTAAATAAGGTTTTTAAAATGTTTAAGAAGCTTCATTAAATTAAAATGCAAAGCCCCCCAGACTGGTGGCCAGGACTCGGGCAGTGTGAGTGCCAATGAAAATCAGCTCGTGTGCTGCCTTTGGCACGCATGCCATAGGTTGCCTACCCCTGCCCTAGATACACCCTCCCAGTTTGACAGCAACCATTGATAACTATTCTTTGAGTATGGTCTTTCAACCAGTTGTGCACCCACCTTATAGTAATTTCATCTAGATGACAATTCCCTATTTTGCTTGTGAGAATGTCATATGGGACTGTGTCAAAAGATGGAAATTGGGTTGGTTTGGGATGATTTGTTTTTGACACATCCATGCTCGCTATTCTTTACAATCCTAATGTCCTCTAGGTGCTGACAAAGTGATTGTTTAATAATTTGTTCCAATAATCCTTCAGGTATTGAAGTTAGGTTGACTGGTCTATAATTCCCTGCATCCTCTTTGTTCTCTTTTTTAAAAGATAGGTACTATGTTTACCCTTCTCCACTCTTCTGGGACCTCACCTGTCCTTCGGTAGTTCTCAAAGATAATTGCTAACTGTTCTGAGATTGCTTCAGCTAGTTCATTAGGTACCTGAGAATGAATTTCACCTGACCCTGCTGACCTGAATACATCCAATTTATCTAAATATTCTTTAATTAGTTATTTCCCTGTTTTGGCTTGTATTGCTTACCCCTTGTTGTTAATTGGTATAAATCTGTACCATCGCATCCTTTTAAACAAAAGGTTTAAAAATAAATAGGGACTGGAGTTTTAGATTTTCCTGGTTTGGGGAATTATCAAGGGAACAGCAAGTTGAGCCTCTTTCACAGAAAAAAAAAAGAAGCTAACTCTTAGTTACTATAGCAACAATTAAAAGAAAAACATATTTTTAGAAAAGTTACTGTGTATAAATCAATGTTGTTATTATTACTGTACTTACCCTGTAATCTGTAACAAGCCCTGTAAGTTAAAGAAAAAAATACTTAAATCTATTTACTGTGATAGTAAAAAACAGTCTGCTAAATGATATGAAATATTTTTATATTTCATCGCCACCATACACTTGGCCATGATGCTGCGAGGTTCTCAGTGGTGTTGAGTACAATGGCAATTGAGGACACATAGTACTCCTCAATTGGCAGAATTAATCAAACAGATTTCAAATGGAGAAATGAGGCTCTCCTTTCTGTTTTATTTGGGATCATGTGAATGATGACATGCCAAACACCCTATTTATCTTCCTGTTATAAGGAGACACTTGTCTGGGAAGTATCGAGTAAAACACCTTTCAGTAATTTGACTTGAAACAGGAATTCACTGCCTCAAAGTAGAATCTGGAGAAAGAGTAGTAACAGGTCACCAATTCATCATAGGATCTTTGTCATAAAACTGCCATAGTCTTCACTTTGGGGAACTGGAAATATTTTCAAGAAGGATTTTATGCTGTTGGTCACCCCAAGTTGCTCATTCACACTTATTGTTAGTACTTAAGTCTGTAAGACAAGTCATTGAGAATTCTAAATAACTGCTCATCAGTTATACCTGGACAACAATGCTTTGCTCTTCACTTCTGCTTTTCATTCAAGGTATTAAAAGCCCTTTATAAACACTGACAAAGCCACACACACACACACACAATACCCCTGTGAGGTAGGCACAGTATTAATAGCCCTATTTTGTTCAGGCACCTAGGGTGCAAGCTATATTTTTAGGAATCAGTTAATTAAATTGATCTTTAGTTTAGGGGAAGGTGAGGCATAAAGTTGTAAAATGACTAGCTCCCGGTTGTGCAGTTAGTCAGGGACAGAGACAGGAAAAAACCTCATATCTTCTGCCTCTCAGTCCCAGCCTCTGCTTCAGGAACGTACTAAAGCACGTGTTTAAGTCTATCCCTATTGAGCAATGCACTTAGGTAAGTGCTTAGCTTTAAGCATATGTCAGTTCCACTGACTTCAGAGACACTTAAGCATGTAACTAAGTGCTTGCCTAAATTGAGATCCCCCAATGAAAAAGTACAATATGCTATTGTATTACATGCACGTTTTTAACTAGTCACATGCCATGTCTATGTTTCCTAACATTTATATTTATAAGGAAAGGAACCATTTTCAGTGAAGTCCTGGTTGCCGGTAGACCAGAGGCACGTTCCAATGCAGTGGCAAGCTACACTGTGTACAGGGCTAGACTATGTGAAAAAAATACTCCTATTATTACTAACCCTTCCTTCCTCCCCATATTTGTTTGCTTCATTAACTTGTTGCTGCTTGTGATGATCAAGTCTGTAAGCTCTTTAGGGCAATGACTGTCTCTTTACTAGATGTTGGTATTGCACCTAGGACAATGGGGCTCTCATCCCTGTTTTGGTCCCTTCATCACAAGTACACGCCGCCCATTGACCTCGTGGAAGACCAGTTGGGTCTCAGATGAGTAACAAGGCAATTTGATAACACTCTTTTCCTTTTACAGCTCAATGGTTATTTTAATGTAACAGTTGCAAGGCGGGTAGCGAAGAGTAAGGCAACTGGTGATGGGAAACTAATTGTATGTTGATGTAAGGGGCAGTGTCTAACGATCTACCAGTAACCCCTTTCATAAGCTGTGAAGTAGAAAGCAATCAATGATTAAGTCCTTGTTCTAGTGATTATATGCCTTATTATTTCATCTGTATTTAATCAGGAGGATTTGAATTGTGGCAGCACATGTGGCATTCACAAGAGAGTATAAAGCTATTTCCTTCTAACACTGCCATTAGGATCTGACCTATACCTTCGGTTGCCAGGCAGGCTAGTACAATTCCCCTGGTGTGAGAAAGCAAATCACACACAATTATAATTACTGACAAAATAAAGACTTTCCTCTTTGAGGTGCGTGTAATTGCTACAGGGTTATTAAGAGTAATTGCACACAGATATTTTTTGCCAATCATTTAAATTCCTGAGTGCTAGATGAATGATGTTTAAAGCGTCACCTTGTTTTCCTTGTGAGCCATGGCTGAAATTTTCCAACTGGGGTGAATACAGTTAGGCACCTAAACCCATAATTAGGCATCTAAATAAAAGTAGCTTGATTTTCAGAAGTGCTGAGCTCCTATAAATCCCATTGAAGTCACTGGGAGCATCAGCCTCTGGCTGCTCAGCAGCTTTGAAAAGCATGCCACTTCTACTTAGGTGCCTAAATATGATTTTAACAGCTCCACGTTAGGCACCTGAATTTGAAAAATGTGGCTCTTATTTCTGGGAAAGGGCTGGCAAATAAGGATAGAATACAGAGCAATTAGTCTCCTAAACTGCAGGTTCAAATCTGGATCAGGCTGGCAATGACCAAGTGACGATGTCTGCGATCTGAGGACCTACATGGAATATTCTGTTGAGTTACTATGTCCAGATAAAAAGAAAAAACACACCGCAGTTGGTAGTTTTGTTGTCAGATTAAGGCGAGGAAAAGGCATAAAGACTGAACTGCCCCCACCCTTAGATGGAACATCCAGATCAAGTAGGAAACAAACACTTTGGTGGGTAGTGTTAAACAGGGCTTGCATTTCTCCTGCTCTCACTCTATCTGGTGAGACTAGAAGACCTCAGATTTCAGTACTGCCAATTTCACAATTTTCATGACAGCTAATATTCAGTTTAACTTTTAAAAAAAAGAAAGCAGATTTTCACATAAGATACGTAACTCTCAGTGCCTATGTGTAGTTATAGTCATTCATATTTCTTGTAATAAAAACATTGTTCTAAGAAAGCATGTTTCTTGGAAATTTTAGCCAGAGAGGACAAACCTCATTGCCACAGCTTGTGCAATTTCCTGATTATTGCTTTGTTTCACATTTGCATTGTATTAAAATCAGAGTCAGCTCACATAGCCAGGAATTAGGAAATTCCCCTACATTTAGTACCCAAGTCTTTTTAAAAGTTACTGGGGTAGAAAAGGTTACTTTGTTCTCTATCTCCTGGAATTATCTCATCTAAATTAGAATGAGATGTTTGTTGGGTTTGGGGTTGGAAAATCCCAGGACCTGGTGCCAAAGCCTAATGTTGATACAACAAGAAAACTTCCTAACATTGCATTATTTCATATAACAAGTAATACACTGTCCCCTGAGTAGTTTGAAGATACAAACCACAGAGCATTATAATGGACAAGTGAAGGGCCCTGTTTTTGATAGATGTAATTGTTAAACGTGCAACTGAAAATATAATTTAATTAAATTATTTATTTTAATCTGTATCTAACAAGGGCAAACTTCTCATAATGTAGCAATTTCACTCTGAAAAATGTGCTCCCCTTTCCTTACACAGTGAAGAGATAAAATAGGCCTATTTACACGGGGAAGGAGGGATACACAGAAGGGAAAGGCAGAGGCTAAGGTAGCACCAGTCAGTTTGTGCAGCTGTCCCTAGCACCTTCGTAGTTGCTACCCAGAGACTCATGTCCTTGTGACCGAAGGGGTCACATTCAACAGAAATGGAAGAAGTCAGGAGAACAGCCATACTACAGAGTAAGTTTCTATTCTAGGGCAGGGAACGTTACTATGCAACTTGTACCATAAGTCAGTGGTACCCTGCACAACTGTAATTGCCCTGCACAGTTCTAAACAATTGTGGGGGTGGGAGGTGGGCAGCTGGTGGTGGAACAGAAGCCATTCCGCAATTACTGGATATGTGCCAAGAGCAACGTTGACACATGAAGATATCCTATGCATGGACTAAGAGCTGCAATGTCTTCACTGGCATTTTACAAAGACACCAGGTCTGCACAAGATTTGTAGGCTTCACTTTATCCTCTGTCACTTTATCCTCTGATGACTGGCCCTTTAAGGTGTAATGGGGCCAGCCCTACCTGTGCCTCATTCAGCACTCCTCCCCAAGTAGGGAAAATTAGTGTAGCCACATGACAGGTAGATCATGTGGTTAAATCAGCCCAGGCCTGGAGATAAAAGAGAAGCTTCCAGAGATGCAAATAGCCCTACCTGGGAGTAAAGGATGAAGCAGAAAGGGGCCAGCCTGAAGAAGCTAATCAAGGACTGCAGCCAGCCTGAGTTATCCGGGCAGACACTGAAGGAATGCTCTGTGATTCCTGAGTCAAGGGGAGCAAGGGCTGGACTTGAGGGACAAAAGAACAGTTTGATTGATTTGATATGCTGTAAGAGACTCAATAAATGAGACTCCATATAAAGGGGTGTGTGTGTCTTGCTGCAAGTATTCTGGTATTATCATGATGCAGCTTCATAAAATTGTTTTCCATCAACTACATTCATATCAGTTAAAATTTACTTCGTTTACTTCTGCATCCTTGGAGAACGCAGCTACTATCTTATCACTCTATGAAGTCCTGCATTTCTGTCCCGTGGGAAACTCATATATTTTGAAATTTTGCTTTCATCTTGAATTGGGCAAAAAAGCAAAATAATGAATTGTTTTTCAGAGCAGAAAGTTGAGAACATTTTTTATTGAAAAATGATGAATGATTTAAATAGGGATTAGGTGTTTAACTCTGTTTAGGCACTTTTGAAAATCTGACTAGGCACTTATCTACCTCTATAGGCTCCTAAATATATTTGAAAATCTGATCCTAGTCACTTTTGAAAATGAGATTTAGATTATTTGAAAAGTTTTATCCCTAACCTTTCACTGAGTTTTGCAATAAAAAAAAAAGTGTGGATAAAACAAAGATCTTATTTAAATGCAAAATTACCAGATTCCTGATGGCAATGCTGCAGGTAAAGAGGATCTAATTTAAAGGCATTTGTTAAGTCTGATCTCTTCTTCACCCTGCACAAAAAGACCAACATGGATTAGATTATCACAGCATTGTCTCACCTAAGACAAAAGACTTAGGTAAGGAAATCAGATAAGGAAAATCAGTTTCAGTCACATATTTCCAATGTACTACCTAGTCCTTATATAGGGCCCAATCCTGCAAACCTTTATTTTCTACATTGTCACTGCTCACTGGAAGCCCTGAAGTTAGAGTTTGCAGCATTGAACTCTTACTGCATATTTAAAAAACAGACAGGAAACAAACACACACAAAGTCCTTCCACGGGGAAAACAGGCACTCACACCAGAACACGTGAGCTAGTTAAGACGATAGTAAAATTAGTGGTAAATGCAATATTTCCAGCTATATGTTGAAGCAATTGCATTGTCAGAGGTACCATGGCTTTGAAGGCTTGATGTAATGTAATGATCTCTGAAAGACAAGCTCCGTTGAGTGTAAAACTAGTGGGCAGTGTAGCTGGAATAACTTTCAAAGGCAAATTATTTTTTTCTTGTAAAGGGAAGAAGCTACATCATATTGATTAGTAATAATAAGTATTTTGATGGCATAATCTTTATTTGTAGAGGGAGTCACTCATACACAACAAATAATGGGCAATCTACATGAGATGAGATTAGATACCCCAAAGATAGAGACTATTTTGTCACCATATTAGGCTTGTAAATATTTGATAAAATAACTAAGAACATTAGTATGGGATAGCAAAGAGAAAATGGTCAACAAAACCTATTTCTTGTACAATATTCTGCATGTTTGTTTCTAATTGGATTTATTTGTAAATTTCTACCTAAACATCTAATTTCCAATATCTTACTCTTTGTATGCATGTAAGTATATGTCAAATGCACACACACTCTACATCAGGGGTCCCCAACATGGTGCCCGCGAACACCATGGCGCCCGGCGGGGTACCTAAGTGTGCCCGCACACTGGCCGGCGGACGAGCATCCGCCAAAATGCCACTGACAAGCTGCGTCATCCAGAGGCATTGCCACCGAAATGCCACCAATTTTCGGCGGTGACACCTCTGGATGACGCTACTTGTCGGTGTCATTTTGGTGGCGACGCCTATTGACGTTGCCGCTTGTCAGCAGAATTTCTGCAGATGCTTGTCCGCCGCCACGGTCCTTTGTGGCTTGTCGTCTGGCGCTCGCCAGATGAAAAAGGTTGGGGACCACTGCCTATATGCACTCAATATAATGTTCCAAAAGATAACATTCATTCCTTATATTTAAGGAGATAAACAGGTGCATAATTTTAAGTGCATAAGCAGCAATTGAAGTCAATGGGACTTGTGCACAAAGTTACATGCCTGCTTAATTATTTGCCTGGGCCACATTGGGTCAGGAGGAAACTGTAACCATACTTTGGAGGTATGAAGCAATGAACCATTAGAATTAGAGATCCACCCCTTCTTTTGCAACATCCAGTATTGATCAATATCAGAGAAAGGACATCTGATTAAACAACATTTGCTATGGTGTGACAATTTTTTCAAAAGGTGCTTAAATGTTTTCAACTCCCACTCCTACTAGCTCATAGGTGGATACTTAGAAACAATTGTGTCGGTGAGCCCTGCAGGTACTAAACGGACGTTATTGTTTGTAAAGGGGATATGGTTTTTCCCAGGTAAAGTCTCAAAGATTCTATCTGACAATAAGAAAATGTCTATTTGAGAGGGCTTTATTTAAAAAAAAAAGTCTAAAATCCTAAGAAATAAAGCCAATAGAGCTGCATCTGCACACACCAGGTCTAAATTTGATCCTGAGTAGTTAAGATTCCCCACAATGAATTTTAGCTTCTAACACTGAATACATCTGAGGGTTTAAGTCATGCCCTTACCTTCATTTGTGCATACCACTGTCTGATTTAAGGTCTCTGTACATATTTTAGAAAGTTCCTTTGATACCTTATGGGGGTTGAAGCTTTTTAAAAGATCTGAAGTCATGCTAATAGACCCATTAGCTGGCTGAGATTTGCACATTAAAGGTTCATACCACCAAGTGCACAATAAAAATCCCTCTGAATAGAATAATGAAATCATTATGAAAAGTAGTTACCTATTTTGATTGCACAACTGCGGCTTTTAAAGACCTCAATTATCATGTCCATTTTAATTTATAAAGAAAATAACCAAAATGATTACTTCTCATTATAGATTAACTCCTTGTAAAATTTTATTTTAAACTATAAAAAACATTTTCCTTTTAAAAAATAATATGTTCAAAATCCTTTAGTGTGCTGTAAGCCAGGTTGTCAATCCAGAGCACACCGGCTTCCTGCACACTGACTGGTTGTGTGGACGCTGCTATCACACATTGAAAGTTCCTTAGTGCACTTTTGATGCTTTGGAACAGCAGTAGGTCAAAGTGCATTATGGACCTTTTAATGTATGATTGCAGGGTCTAACTGGCCAGTTGGTGTGTGGCAGGCTTGTGAGCTGTAGATCACACCCTGGCTTGCTGCACACTAAATTGCCATGTAGAGAAGCCCTCAGCCTCCTTTGAAAATCCCAGCCTTTATGAATATATTTCCATCTAATGTTTCACCTTTGTATTGGGTGGCATTCCCATTCTTAAGAGAGGTGAGGTTTAAACCTGGACCGTGTTTAGGCTGCAGTTCAAGGTTTGGGTTCAGGCTTGGCTTCAGGCCCCTCTTCAGCAAAGCACTTACTCCTAAACTTACCTTTAAGTACACGTTTAATTCCCTTTTAAATCAGCGGGACTTAAGCACATGCTTAAGTGCGTTGCTGAAGTGAGGCCCTAATGGCACCAACATCTTGCAATGTATTCTGATGAAGCTTCAGCCCAAAGTGGCAGAAATCTTCCCAGATCTCACGAGATTTTCCTCCATACAGAGTCAAAATCTTATGAGAGCAGCAGCTTTTGTGAGATCTTTTATCTGGTGGAATCAGAAATATGTCCTTCTGGTTTTAGATCAGACCCACAACCAAAATTATAGGGATGCCTATGCGTTTCAGGCTGCAGTTTCAAAGTGATAACTACAGTATAAATGCCTTGGCAGATTAGACAGGCAAGAATAAGAAACTGGCCCTGTGCATGCATGTGAATAGATGTAAACACCATTGTATTTGAATCCGAGGGAGAAATCTAAACGAGCAAATTGCTACAGGAGGTCATTTACAGTAAGTATCACAGCTTTGCTAAGAAGAGACTTCTGCAGTTGTTTGCAGAAGAATTTGGGAGCGCTGGATTGTTCCAGCAGTGCTTTCCCCACTTCTGACTAATTAACTGGATCTATGGGAAAGGTAATTCATTGGAAAGATGAGGCAGAGAAAGTGACTGATGTAAAGGATTAGCTAGAGAAAACAAACAAAAAAGCCCTCCACAATAGTGCTATGAAGGGTAACTCATCCTGGCAGCACATAGATAATGAATGTGTGTGAACAACACCATAAAGTGGTAATCCAGAAGGGCAATAAGGGAACTTTTCAAGTTATTGGGGGAAAATATAGGAGGATTAATAATGGAATATAGTGCTGCCCACATATAAAAGATCATATGTCTGGAGACAGTTGCTTTCATATATGGAGGTTTGTTTCCCCCAAAGCTTTCCTGTGGGTCAGAAACCAACATTGCTATATTTTTATGATCATTCAGTGTTACTGAGGAGTAAGTTGAAGGTATTCTGCTGCTAGTGTTATTGGCCTGCCTGGAGTGGTTTGGCTCTTTCTTGATACAAACAGGATCATTTTAATAATAATAAAAAATAATAAAAAATCAGACTAATAAAATAATAATACTAATTGATAGTGCATTTAAAGAGAAAGGAAGAGAGACCCTGATGGCTGTATGTACTTCTGAGCACCCATTAACTTCAGCAGAAACTGCAGGTTCTCACTCCTGTGAAAGTCATGCTACTTTTGTGCCTAACTTTAAGCACACAGGTTTGGACCTTGCTCTGTGGACTGAGAACTAAATAGGTATAGTTTATCCATCCGCAGTGAATTGCAAACTACCTCTACGGCCTGAGACTGTATGTCCCTGGAGTCTGGGAGGAACCCTATCTCCTTCCATATGATTATGCACAAACCAGTGCACAAAGTGTGAGTTCACTGTTCCAGTGCTGTCTAGAAAGTTGTTCTACATCACAGAAGTTATCTGTCATGATAAACCGTCACCTGGGAAATTCAGTTTAAAAAACTACATTCAAAACGTTAAAGTTGCCAAGTAAAGAATTCAAAATGAAGAGAGTTTGGACTTTACAAAGTTAAGGTTGCCTGGAATTTTGAGTGAATTCTTTTAAGGTTATTTTTTACAATTGTGCATACACGCATATGTACAGATTTTTAAATATCTGGGCTTTGGCAGAGTAGGAGCAATACAATTCAAAAAAATGACTTTGTAATTTTTTAATATACTTTTAACTTGGCTTCACAGAATTATGAGGGGAAGGGATTAAGGAGGAGATTTTCCAAGGGATGCACAAATGTAAGTGAGGAATCTCACTGCCATTTGTGCCTTTGAAAATCTCCTCTTAAATGCCTGAGTCTCCTCTGACTTACACCAGTTTTACATTGGTGTAACTCCATAGATTTATGTCCATGCAAGCAAGAGCAAATTCATACTCTAACAATGTCTAGATATTGCACCATTCAGTAATTATTTTGTGATTTACACTACTTTCCTTTCAAAGAAATGAAAAGCGTTTGCTCTAACTGCTCATGAATGCAGCTACTGAGTTTCTTCTTATTACTTTTTCTTGCCATAAGAGGCCCGTTAATTTATGAGAACTGAATTGAGAGAGAAAGCCAAGAGGATGATGGTTCATTTCCTCACTTCCATCAGTGGCTTCTCAGACACTTGGTTCTCTGAATCATGAAAGGGAGTTGAGGGAGAAGCAAAAAAATGAATTCTGCCCTTCTCCCTTCTAACGTTTACACAGAGACACACTCTGTGTTTACACATGAGATAATTACACTCTAGGGCTTGGTTCTAAACCACAAAATATTCTTTATTGAGATGTGACTACCAGTAAGAATGAGGCAGAATCAAAACACCAGACACAGGGACTATTTCTGTTCTGCATTTGCACAGCATCTAGCACAATGGGGGTCCTAGTTCATGATGAGGGCTCCCAGGTGCTACAGTGGTGAATAATCATAATAACCTACTGATACCTACCAAAAAGAAGAACATTTGCAGCAGGACACTGATCTGGACAGTTTAGAGTTAGCAACCCTAACCTACAAGTTGAAAAGCTCCTATTACATGGTGATGTGTACATTTGTAACGGGATGGCACAAAAGTCTCATGTTTTTACACATTCGTAATGCTGAAGATAAGAAAGAAGGAAAGGAGAGAGGGAACATACTGATAATTAGTACTGTTCCAGATTTTTCAGTTGATTTTTTTAAAATGAAAAATGGCCCTTTTTCCAAAATGAAAATGTTAGTTTTTCAACAAAAAATGGAAAGGCATTTTTTTTTCTTCAGTTTTTGAAAATGGAATGTTTTTTTAAAAAAATGATTTTTTTTTAAAAAGTTTCTTTTGAATTTTTTCATGGAAAATATTTACCATTTCCTGAGCAGCTCTTTTGGTAATCAATATACTCAGATGGTGGGTGACTGCGAGATGCTGGCAATACACTTAGTTTTGATGGGACGCTCTAAGACCTAGCTATGGGATTGTCTGTTATGAGAATTTTATATTATTCTGTTTATTATTATTATTCTCCTTGTGATGATGATTGTTTCCTTTAGGCCATTTTGCTTTGTGTCCCCAACGTACCTGCAGGTTTCTCTGTGGCAGCTCTTTGGAACACAAAATACAGTCTTGCTCCTCACACATGAATAATGAAAATAATTGAAAAACATTTGCAAAGGCTTTTTTGAATTGCACTGCTCTGAATCTACTAAAGTCCAGACTCTATAAACAAAGGCTTTTAAAGTGTGCAGTCAGAGAGACCATATCAAAATGGAAAAAGAAGTTTGGTGTAATGTGCAATTCATTTCTTTAAATGATGGGCACAAAATGGAATAGATCTGAATCTCCTGGATTTTTATGTCTAGCTCCAAACTTCAGGGCTCAGACCCATCTCTGGTTTTCTACCACCTCAGTCAAACAATTTATCATACTACTGTGCATCATTCACTTAGACAAAACTCCATATTTCTATGTGACAAAGGGAATAAGTGTTTAGAAAGAGTGTGCTTCACCATAAAGTTCACTATTTCTGACAACTTTATAAATCCTGTATTACTTACCACATAGCTGAGCAGTCAAAATTCACTAGGAGCCATTTGTGCGGGTTAAAGTTAAATGAATCTGCAAACTGACAGGGTTTTAAAAAAAGAAGAATTAGAAAAAATATGGGTCAGAGTCCTCAAGTTATAAAAGCACTGTCCATTTTCCCAATTGCACCCAGATTCAGGACAGCACTAAAACAAACAAAATGCTTTCCTGAAATTCCAAAGTAAATGAGAGTTATATGTGCATGCTGAGTGAAATTCATCCCGCACAGAGGACCAGCACGTAAGCCTCATGTAAGCCTTCTGGGGTCAACAGGACTACAACAGGACTACATGCTTGCTCTGTTATACATATGCTTAAGTACACTTTGCTGAATCAGAGCCATTATGCATACACACAAGGGAGCAGAAATCAGGGTGCTTGGACAACCTAACTTCTGGCATCTCCTAAATCTTGAATGTTTGACTTGTGCCATTGATAATGTGCTTTTAATACAGATTTTATGAACTTTATTTTAATATATATCATATATAAACATCATCTCAATGTAAACAAAAAAACTCATTATAAACAAGACATCCCAAATTTTGGTTTTTAGCCCATTTTCTACTCAAGAGTTCCTAGATTTCACTATTTCACAGAGTGAGAAATTAATATTATAAACATAGACATATATTTTATATGTGCACGCACACACAGGTAATAGATTTTGATCTAGAATTGTGTTTCAGTCAGTCTAACCACAGAATTAAACGTGGTCAAAAATCATTTTTCCCCTAAATTTTTTTCGTTTAGTCAGAGTCATTTCTCATCTAAACTAAATGTATACAAACCCCACCCCACCCCTTTCAACCAGTTCTACACAGAACGCATGGCTACACATTAAATTTTTGACAATATCAACTTCACATTACATGTATTCAAGACAGAAGCTTCCCATGCTGTGAAAGGCATGAAGGACATTTGTGTTGAAAGTCTTCTCCTTTAGGTCCTCTGGCAGCGGTCGATGTTGAACAGCAGGGACACAAAGGAGAAGTGGGGATCTTGAAGCACCAGTCGCCACCTAATAGCTATCTTTTCACATTTGTTTCTCATTAACTTCCTCATATTTGGTGAAAGGGCAGTGGTTGCCCATGTTGGAGGAGTTTTTTATCCTTCTAATATCTGAGGTAGGGATACTATTCAGAGCTGCTGAATAGTTGCTACACTGACAGATGCTGGCTGTGCAATGGATGCTGATTCATTTCCTACAGGAACCTATAAAAATAATTAATAAAACCCACACAGGAAATTATAGCAAGCTACATTTGCTGATAAAAAAAAAGAATGAGAGAGAAATGCTTCATTTGTTAGGTTTTTCCTCCTCTTTTATTAGTCTACCTATCAGAGCTGCTCTGTTTAAATGACCAAACAGTGATATTTTCTCCATTGACGTGGAAGACAAGGACTTATCTGTCTGTGTGAGGGGAGCATCAGGAAATTACAGCACCCTTATCTAAGCAACTAAGTACCAGCTGACTCAGTAAGAGGAAAAGAAAAAGGAACCTGAGAGTTATTGGAAGAAAATTTCAACTGACTCATTTTCAAATATTAAACACCATCTGTTATAGACACAGAAACAGTCTGGCCTTATATGTAGGGTTGCCAATTTTGGTTGGACGTGTTCCTGGAGGTTTCATCAAATGACAAAATCTTTAATTAAAGATGAATCTTTAATTTCTGGAGACTCCAGGACAATCCTAGAGGGTTGGGAACCCTATGGTATATGCCCTATAGGAGGTATATAGTAATACTTCTATGTCTTGCTTTCAAAACAGGTGAGATAGTGGTCGTTATATTTTTTAAACTTTATAGAATTAGGATGTTAAAATGTTCTCTACCAGGATATTTAAGCAAAAGTCACCCTCTCTCATGCTGGGTTGATTTCAGGGCTACTTGGTATTTTGAACAGCACATTTTTGTGCGTGTGTAAAAATTGCAGAAATGGTTTTACCTGACAGGGTAACCATTATAAACTACATCCATTTTTGATATGATCAAATTGTGAGAGTTGGCAAAGCTAAGTTTTGCTTCTCTGTGGAGCAAGTTTGTCTGTGTTCAACTCCGCATTTTTGCGCAAATTATATGATCTACAAGCAGCTGTAAGGATTCACTCCCAAGAGGAGCATATCAAAAATGGATCTATGATTCTCAAATCTTTTAATGTTACCTTATTTATACAAATTGCTCCCAAATGTGCCTAAGACCACAGTTATGAGTTTAGGTTGCTGCCTTTTGTAGCTTAGCCTGTTAGGACAAACTTACTGAATGATGACTAAGATGGGCCCAAAAACCAAAACTGGACATACAGCCCTTTCTCTAAACTTAGGGAGGATCTGGATTGAATTTAACAGCTGACCCCTGTCTTGATAGTGGTCTGAATCAACAATCCAACATTTTAATATAATCCTTCCTTACTTGGAACTTAAAAGAAGTTTATGTCCTGATCAAGATCCAAACTATGGGAAGAAGCAACTCCCAGGTACTCTTGGAGTCGTTTCTGCTGATTTGGGGATCATTTGTGGGACGGGGACAGGGACTACACTGGCACACAAACCTACGCCTCCTCCTCCAATATCACAGTGCCAGAAGAGGTGCTGGGGGGCCAGAGAAAGGAAATGCTCTTTGCCAGCATAGCCAGACTTACACAAAGTTTGCTTTCTATCCATCACTTTCAATATTTTGTACAGAAGTGCAGCATCTTGATCAAGCATGGACTCTGAGTTACAGTCACAGGAAAGCAGAGGTTTAAGAATCTACGGGGCCTTTCTTTTTTGTCAGCTGACAAGAGTGTGTGTAGGAGGGTTGCAGGAATCTCCTGATTCTACGAAGTACATTCTGGTTTACTAAATAATGTTATGTGAGGTCTGAAATGAAAGCCAGTGTCACATTGGTCATTAATATCATTGTGAAATGTATGTACAGATACTATGTAAGGAGTTATGGATACACACTGAAAATATGTTTTTAAACTCTGTATCAAGGTATTAGACACAAGGAAGAGTGAAAAACAGGTTTACTGTCAGACTGGGATGTCTCTCCATCTATTTGTTTACATCTAAATTGAGTCTTGTCTTGTTTACAATGGGTCTCTATCTCCAGTCTGAACTGAATGTAAATGAAGGATTGTAAGACAGAACTAACAGGACAGTGAACACAGCAGGGGCAGAGAACCTTACCTTGAGGTACATATCAAATATTTACTTGAGTATATTTGGGTAGGGAGGAAAGGGATGCCCTGGCACTCTTCACTGAAGAAGTAAGAGGATAGAGATTTTGCTTAATGAAAAAAAGGGGTGTACGTTGGCGAGAACTTTGGGTGAGATAAACATCTTTAGATTAAAGTCACTTGTTAGTCAAGTTTAGTATCTAGAAAGCATGTTATGATTTTGTTTTCCATGTAACCATTTGTTTCCAATATTCATAGATTCTAAGGCCAGAAGGGACCATTTTGATCATCTGGTCTTACCACCTGTATAACACAGGGCCATAGAACTTCCCCAAAATAATTCCCATGATTCTTTTCTGAACCCTCTCCAATTTATTAATGTCCTTTTTGAATTGTGGGCACCAGAACAGAACACAGTATACAGTATTCAAGCAGCGGTTGCACCAGTGCCAAATTCAGCGGTAAAATAACCCTTCTGCTCTTATGCGAGATTCCCTTGTTTAATTGTCCCAGGATCTCATTAGCTATTTTGGCCACAGAGTCACACTGGGAGCTCATATTCAGCTAATTATCATCCACAACTCCCAAATCTTTTTCAGAGTCACTGCTTCCCAGGAAAGAGTCCCCCATCCTGTAAGGCTGCCCTACATTCTTTGTTCCTAGATATATACATTTACATTTAGCCGTATTCAAATGTGTATTGTTCACTTGCACCCAGTTTATCAAGTGATTTAGATATTCTTACTCACTATTACTTGAATCGCTATTCTTTGATAATAAACTTATTCTTGTTTTCACTATATATATGTACACACACACACACACACCCCTATGTTAAGCAAAGTGATGGTCCTCAGTTGAATCTTACAAGCTGGTATGTACTGTCCTTTGAGAACAGCAGCTCTGGCAATACTGTGAGTGCCCAGTGGATAAGGGGCTGGAAACTGAGTATTTGGGGGTTGGTGTGTGCCTATCGCACCTTGTACACAGAGAGCAAGGCCTGCAGGGGGCCAGGAAGGCTTGTACTCCCAGAGGTTGTTGGTTTCAGGGAGCTAATCCACAGCAGGCACAGACAAGACTGCTTCACACTAAGGGTAGGTGGTGCTGAGGTCCCACGCAACCCTGGTACCCCTGTGGAGCATCACAAACCTCCACGCCATTTAGGAGATGTCGGAATTCAGGGCAGATGAAAGCACTCCCTGCATATGCTGCATCAATATGCATCCAGATATTCTCCTTATTGCCTGGAAAAAAATGAAGGAAATTAAATAAGCAAAGACAGCTTTTTTCTTTAAAACATTTTCTTAATTTGCATTAGACCAAGTGACTAGAGAGGATTTGCAGTCCCTGCATTTTTGGGGTTTTTTTTTTGCCATTCATATTTTATCAATTCAATTAGGACAGAGATCTAAGAGGTCACATCACATAGGTCTCTGTTCTACTAAAGAATTCATGCACACAGATCCTTCCCATCTCCACAGTTCTATTAGCAGGATCGAGCCCTTGGACACTCCATTTACTATTAACTTGCAATACACAATCTCATTTTTAAGCATCCTGAATTGATCATAAGTTATGTATTTCTTTAAAAAAAAACTAGTGATGTTAATTAATTTCTATAAAGAACGCTCTCAATTTTTGTAACTGGAATAGCAACATGAGTTTTAACTTTGCTGGCCCTTTTTAGCAATGGCGGGAGCTCCAAGATGATACATTCTTATATAACATGAGTTTCCAGGGTCCTAACAGAGTGAACAAACTATTTACAGCAACCAATTTATTTTGGGATATTAAACTTTGTTCTTACCCATGAGCAAACTCTGACATATTACAAATCTGTTACCTTAAATTATTCAATAAGTTGTTTTTGCAAAAATATTTCAGAATATGGATCTCACCGTTCACTCTATGCAACTGTTCATTGACAGTAAGTCATATGGTAATATTTCTAGTCCCTGACTGGACAGCATTGAAACAAGCCAACAAAATCAGTCACAACAGCCACCACACACTTCTGGTGCATCTTTTTTTTACATTATATAAACACACACACACACACACACATTCTAATCAATATTCACAGGCAAAGATTAGTTACACAACTATTTGGATTCTTGTGAACTAAAATTCATTTGCATAAATGTTTGCAAAGAACACATTAAAATTGCGTATCCCCTCCACGTTAATTCTCAGCTTTTATTTGAACAAATGTTTGAGATTATTATTGTTGTTTTGCACTGAGTTCACCTGGCTGTGGGCGTGTCCCTCATTTTATGACTTATACATATGTACTCTGAGGGTGAAGTTCACCTCTGTGCAGAGGGGTCAGGACAAAGGCTTGTGCTTGACTCCTCTGCACAAGGGCAATTTCACCAAAAGTGATTTTAAAAAGCTCCACATTTGCAGCTTGTTATTCTACCCCAATGTGATGTGTCCCTATTTTACGATATTGAGTCTGCAGGCTATTTCCTGAACAGTATACTCATTACTAGCTGTTAAGCAAACGATGACAAACAGCCTAGGCGAGCAGGATTAGGAACAGATTGAAGCCCTGAAGCCAGTGAGCTGGAGCCAGTTCCCACCGGTTCGCGGGAACCGGTTGTTAAATTTAGAAGCCCTTTTAGAACCAGTTGTCCCGCGAGAGACAACTGGTTTGAAAAGGGCTTTTAAATTTAACAAAAGCCCCAGCAGCTGTCTGCCCTTCCCCCGGCCCCAGCTCACCTCACTCCACCTCTGCCTCCTCCCGTGAACGCTCCCGAGGCTTCTCCTCCCCCTCCCCGGCTTCCTGCGAATCAGGTGTTCGCGTGGGAAGCCTGGGAGAGCTGAGAAGGAAGCAGCGGCTTCCTGCAGGTGAGCTGGGGCAGAGGGGGTGGGGGGCGAGGAGGGCTCCAGGCGCCACACGGCTCAGGCCTGGCCCTCGACCCCATCCCCGGGCAGCGCGGCTCTGGCCTGGTCCTGACCTCGGCCAGGCGGCGCGGCTCCGATCCAGCCCCAGCCAGCTGTGCGCCCGACTCTGGCCCTGGCTGAGCGCCCCTGCTCTAGTCCCAACCCCGGCCGAGCAGCCCAACCCGGCCCGGCCCCCATCTCCAGGCAGCGCGGTAAGGGGGCAGGGAGCATGGAGGGGGTGTTGGACAGAAAGCAGGGGAGTTGCGGGGGTGGATTAGTGTCGGGGCAGTCAGAGGGCAGGGAACAGGGGGATTGAATGGGGGCAAGGGTCCCGGGGGGCAGTCAGGGAGAAGCAGGGGTTGGATGGGGCAGCAGGGGGCAGTCAGGGGACAGGGAAGGGGGTGGATGGGGCAGGGGTCTGGGGGGGGGCTGTCAAGGAAAGTGGGGGGTTGGATGGGGCAGGAGTCCCGGGGGGGGCATGACCCCCTCATGGGGTGAGGAAGAGGGAACCGGTTGTTAATATTTTGGCAGCTCATCACTGCCTGAAGCCTGTTTGTACTACATACACAGAAACAAATTATTACAATTCAAGCGTTCAGACAGGGCAACACACACTTTCTGTTTTTCCTCCAGATGAATTCACAACACAGCAAATCTCATCCTAGTTTTACCAGGACAGTTCTGGTTTTTCATACAATGTCCCTGTGCCCCAAAAACTTCTTTGAAGATGCCCAAAATAGTGAAATGAAAAATTGCAACCATCAAAGCATTCAGGGTTTTTTATAACTACAAAATGTTTGTTCTAGACATATTGCTATCCCAAGTGCAATCTATACCTGTATGTCACTCTGATTATGCAGTGAGCATGTGTTTCATACCAACCACTGTTCAAGGCCAAAGTTGTTCATAATTTGTCAGGTAACAATCTTGCAATAGGAGTCAATGATTCAGTCTAGTTAGTGCAACCCCTCCTGCTCTAGCCCCTAGTGGGTAAGTGGGAGGAGGGACAAGGAAAATACTTCTGTCCCTTCGTTTCTTACTTCTTTCGTCTCTATAGTGGCGGGAAGCAAAGAGACGAAAAATGCCATCCACATTGTTCAACGGTGGAAAACTTGAATGGACCTGTAAGGAGGAGGACAGCCTCTGAGGAAAAAGGGGGGAGCACATGCTGGAGGAATGCAGGAATGGCCCCTCCTCTATAAGCTTTCTGCCTCCTGTTGGCCAGGCAGAAGAAGATGGGAGCCAGATGGCTCCTTACTCCCCACTTTCATTAATCCAGTATTGCCAACTCTTATGATTTTATCACGAGTGGAGGGATTTCAGAGGGTGTCAGAGCCTGTCTTGAGATGATGCAAGAAGCTTCATCCTCCACACAGGTGGAAGCTGGCAGAGTCTCTCCCCTCCTCTCACCATCCTCATAGGAGGGGAGGAGATAGGAAAGAGCCTAGCACCTGAGAACAACTCCACTCCCTCTTCCCCTTCCCCGCCTGTGAGAAATATGGACAGGATGGTGCATCTGCTCCTCTCCCCCCCACCCCCCGTGAAACACCCGGCCTGGAAAGGAGTAGAGGGAGGGGAAAAGACCCCTAGATCTGCCTCCCAGCCTGAGAATAGGGAGTGGGGACCCTGTTGCAGTCCCCCATGCCTGGGAGCGGGGGGGGGGCCAAGAACCCCAGGAGGAACAGAGATGAGGCTTGGAGGGTAGGGCTGTACCATGGGGATGGGGACTGATGGAAGGGCTGAATTGATGGGGGCTGGGGTAAACCAACGTGGTGGGGCTGAACAGAGGGGGAAACTTGTGGACAGGATTAATTAGTGGGCAGGGGATGAATAAATAGGGGAGTAAGAGCTCCTGCAGCAAGGGCCAAAATCATTTTATCCAATAAATTGTTTTGCAGATACTGGGGTCAGGCAGAGAGAGTAAAGAAACTCAGAAGACAGACTGAGAAAACACAATAGAATCTTTTTCTTTAAAAAGTCTCATGACTTTTGGGCCAATCTCATGATTTTTGGGAATGGGGGGTCCGACTCATGACTTTTGATCTCCTGATATTGGCAATACTGTTCATTTAAACCCTGGACTGAAGTTTTTGGAGCCTCTTGCTCCATTTTTAGTGCCTCATCCTCCCTCCCTGTATTATAGGAGCTGTGTTTATTAGGATGCTAAGGCTAAATAGAATAGAACTTAGAATTTAATAGCAATAACTTGTGCGACTGTTTAGCTTCTTGCAACTTGCGGCTTGTGCAAGTAAGAGGCCAAAAGAGCCAGCTCCCAGGAGTGAAATAGATCTGTGATTTTACTGGTGGACCTTAGGCCTTGGGAAAAGGGGAGGCGAAGTCTTTGAGGAATGAGGTCCCTCTTTTGGTATGCTGTATCCCCCTCACAGGAGGCAGGGTGAGGGGATTTAGCAAAGTGAGCTGACTCTTAGAGGTAGGCTGAGGCAGTTGGGCTATATGGTGGGAGCCCTGTAATCCTGCATTGGACCCATGTAAATACCTGGTATATGGGAGACAGGACAGATAACAGTGATAAGTTACTAAAGTTGCGGCCTGCCACTTAAATCCACCCTTATGTCTCACCTCATTCACCTGTGTGTCTTGAGTGATGCAAAGTGACAGAGAGGCACAGGGAAGGACACAGAGTTCAGCTTTTTTTCCAGTCTGCTTCAGGTGGAACTTTTCTGACTCATGCAGAACAGACCAAAGAAAGGAGCCACAAAGTCATGCACGTAAGCATTTTGTGGTCCTAAAATATGTTGCCACCAAGGAGGTTTTTTAAAAACAAAACTTTGAAGCTATGGCCCTCTATCTTACCCTTTAGTTATCTGGCCTAAAAGTACAAGTTTGCTGCTTGAAGCAATATTAGAAAATAACTGCAAGTGAAAGATTTATAGACAGAATTATTGCCAATGGACACCGACATTGCATAACACCCAGGAAATGAATCAGCAAGAGACTGTACCTTATATTTAAATTTTAGAGAGAAGCAACAGGGAATGACTTACAAATAGGACCCAGTTCTAACAGTCTGTCAAAGGAGCAACAAGGTGTGGTTCCGAGTGTTGCACAAAACTGAAGAGAAAAACAAAAGTCAAAACTTTAAAATCAAATTTTCCAGCAAAGACAATTACCAACTGAGAAACAGCAAGCCACAAAGACCTCAAGGAATAGAAAGAACTCTGGTGATTTAGGACTTCTGAATACCTACACATAATTGCAGCCTTCTAATCAATACCTACCCAACAACTGAATTGCAGTGTGTCGTTCTGGATGCAAGATGGTTCCAGAGTTTATGGGAGTTTGCACCAAGGATTTTGATTCCACATATATCTCCAAACGCTAATTTCAGCTACGCAGGTGTCAATCTATAATAGCTCTACTGAAGTCAACGAAATTCATTCTGATTTATGCTGGTATAACTGAGCTCAGAATGTGGTTTAAGGATAAGTTACTGGCGCTATCACAGGCTGGTGATTTTCTCATAGGCTCTTCTCTTCCAGGGTCATGCTAAACACTCAAAGTCAGCTTCCCTGAGTGTGTGCGTCTCTCTCTTCTAAACTGTCTGCAGCACTATGAACACAATGGGCCAAATGCAGATGTGATGTAAATAATGGAGGAAGTTTCGCATTAGCAGGAAGATATAAGTGGGTGAATGTAAGCTATTGTAACTTCCCCTGAGAGGAGTGAAAATGTGGAGTGAAAGCAACCAACAGGAGAGTGTAAGCTAAAGTGTGGGGGCTGCTTTATCTTGTATATTACTGTTATTCTGATCGATATAAACATATACAGGCCCCAATGAAAATGGGGGCCCCTTTGTGCTAGGTGCTGTATATACACACATAGTGAGAGACAGTCCATGCACTGGAGAGTTTACAGTCTAAATATATATGGTAGACAAAGGAAGTAATATTATTCCTACTGTGTAGCTGGAGAATTGAGGCCCAAAGTGATTAATTATTCCCAGGTCTCACAGGAAGTCTGTGGCAGGGCCAGGAACGGAACCCAAATGTCTTGAATCCCAGTCCAGTGCCTTAAGCCAAAAGAACATCCTTCTTACTATTGGTTGCTTCCCTTCTACAACCTTGTCCTTCTGGTTTGCCTTAGTCAATAAATTACACCAATTTATGCTCTCACAAATTTACCAACATATAATCACAGTGTGCATTGTGCCTGTACTCTAATAAAAATATCTATCAGTAGAACACGCACATTTAATCGTCACCTAGTAATCCACGTTGGGAGTAATAGACATATAGATGCAAACTAGGGAAAGATAAAAAAAAGAACCAACCTAATGAACTTTTGCCCATAACACATTCAAACATTTTTTGAAGTCTGAAAGAGTCTGGTTATTTCCCCCTCACCTCAAATTACCCATGCCTCCAACCTTCCTGTTTCTGCCTGGGACAGGAAACTAAGTGGTAAAATACAATGAGAAAGGCCAGAATACTGAAAGAATAGCCTAACTTGAAATGGGAAGTACAGGAAATCTGGCAGGATTTCTATTTGCAATTTGCAGACTTTAAAAGGTTCATGTAGGGAGAAGCAGCCTACATTTTGGGTGTTAATCTGATGAGACCTTCCAAAACTTCCCATTACTAATATAAACATACAGTGGCATATCCATCCATACTGAGTAGTTTTAAATTTGCTGTTAAGCTGATTTGCGATCAGATTTATACCTAGAGCCTCTCACTTAGGCTTTGGATAGACTAACATTTAAAGGTTTGTTATTAGGCATAAGGAAACATGTTCTAATACCTTTAAAGAGCGTAGTGTAGAACAAGCAGTGTATATTTTAACATATGCTAAGTTAGACAAGTTAAAGCCTAGGTGCTTTTTCTCCTAAAAAAGGAAAAACTTCATTCAGTTAAATTTATTTTTTTTAAATGGAAAACTTCAAATGACTTGCAGAAAAAAGGCCATTCACTGTTCATCAAATTTTGGTGGGAAATATTTGCCTAGCTCTCAGACTAACTTAGAGGCCAGCAACAGAACTTCAAATGTCAATTTTGGTAACTATTGCACTGCTCATCAAAGCTTGCAAGAAAGGAGAGCAAATACTATATTATGAGTAGGCTTTTAAAAACACATCTGCATCCATATTATATGTATCTCCAACAATAACGTTGGTACATTCCTGCTGGTACAGCTAGAAAAGAGATTTTTTTTTGTATTTATGTTTTATAGGAAGCACTCGGATATCATAGAGATGGCCAACCTAATTATACCTAGTAGAACAGTCCTCTAAGGAGGCCATATCCTGCCCTTGCATGACTTCATGCAGCCTTATAAAACCATGAAAAATCACCAAACCAGGCACAGAACTTATTCCCTCAGCCTGATCATGACAACAATGATAATTATAAGGATATTCATATTTTAGTCAACCATAAAAAAATTGCTACAGGCAAATGGATGATTAAAATTTGGCAGGGCTGATCTAATAGGTCTTTTCACTCTAACTATTGTGAACCTTGTTTGGAAACAAATGAGGCTCTGAAAACAAAGGATATGGCAATTACATAGATATGGGGATTTATTCACACACCGAGATAAAATTGTGTACCAAAAGTAAGAGTTCTTAGCCTTATCCATATTACCATCCCCTTTCCATATTGGGAGCACTCTGGGTCTCACATCCCATTCAGAAATATGTGAAAGACAGGGTGTTTGTAGCCCTCTGGTCCCTGTTTGCAACCCCTCTTTAGGTTGAAGCATCCCAGGTATGAACCCCGCCTTTAGGAATCATGGGGTACATTTTAAAAAGGGTTGAGGCTTGGTCTCTATTCTACTGTTGTAATATGCACCCAGATCTTGTACCACAGATGAACTGAAAATGAACTAGAGTACTTGCACTGCTGGCTATTTGATTTGCCCCTATAGTCAGGAAGAGGCAAGGGTATCAGATCGGCACCTTCAGTAGAACTGTAGGTACAAAAATAGGAACGTAAATTGTGCAGGTGCAAATTGGGCGTTAAAAAAGAGAGAGCACCCTTATGAAAATGGGGCCGCGTCGGTGCATGTGCACAAGTTGGCTATAAAGAACAATGCTTACAATGTTCAGGTTACACGGTTAAGGACCCATGTCAGGAAATCCCAAAATCACTGTGGCACACGCAGTGCTTCTTTGTACATATGCATTATAATTAGATTACTGGCCTTCACCAAGAGGGTGCAGGAGAGGTGTCAGTGGTTAGTGAGGGACAATAAAGGGAAGCAAGATTATTGCTGAGCTCAATTCAGCCAGCTGAAAGATATGGTGTACTGGTGTCAGCACCATTATATGATTATACTAAGCTACAAACACGCTCTCTATAATCGCTTTAAGGAATGTGCCATTATAATCAGAGATTGTATACATTCAATACATATGCTCAGTTGTTTGAATAATGGCTCGTTCCATAAAGAATGGCTCAGCTGTTTAAATAATTTTAATTTTTTTTCTGTAGGTGCATGATCCCCAAAGCCACCTGCATTAATTCCCAGAAACCACTTAAAGTAACAACATCTGCTGTCTTCAGGGCTCTCATTACCTTGCATCAGTACTGAACAATGAATCTAACCCAATTTGTAACCCATATTACAACAGCATAATCACATTTGTGCAGGGGACAGGCTGCGTCTCAGAAATGGAACTGAGCGCTCCGAAGAGCCCAAGGCATTATCCTTTTCAGATCATGTTGTGTAAATATAACACAGCCCTTGCTCTGATGTAAAGCAGCCAAATGCTTGCGTCAGTCACCTCATATAGTACTTTCCTGAGTACATGACCTAAACCTGCACAAATATTTATAATGCCCCGCAGGTTTCTATTATAAACCTCAGGGAGCACTGCTTCCACAACTTCCAGGAGACTGGTGTCCCAATGATACACAAGGGGGATTGCTCTGCCCACAGCTAGTGTCTGCCTACTTGCATTTCTAGAAGTTAGCTATGTATCTTTTATGAGACTCAATAAAGGAATAGGGTTTATCATACAAAACCTACAGAGGTATCGAAGTAGTGAGATTATTGGTTAACGCAATGGACATAATACGAAAATCAAGAAAACTCATTTAATTTAAATATACTAAAGCTGGGGTCGGCAACCTTTCAGAAGTGGGGTGTGCTGAGTCTTCATTTATTCACTCTAATTTAAGATTTCGCGTGCTAGTAATACATTTTACCGTTTTTAGACGGTCTCTTTCTATAAGTCTATAATATATAACTAAACTATTATTGTATGTAAAGTAAATAAGGTTTTTTAAATGTTTAAGAAGCTTCATTTAAAATTAAATTAAAATGCAGAGTCCCGGGCAGTGTGAGTGCCACTGAAAATCAGCTTGCCTGTCACCTTTGGCACGGATGCCATCGTTTGCCTACCCCTGAACTAAAGCATGTGACATACTTTAGGAATTGATTAACAGTGATCTCTATGTAGCTATCATATTTATTCATGCTAACACATGAACAATGCACATTGAGCTAAATTCAGCCTGGTTTATCCCAGCTTCTAAAATTCTGGTAGGGTGAAAGGAGCCCGCAAGGTTATTTCAGACCTGGCACAGAGTTTTGAATGCTAAACTTCTTGTCATTTTACTGCAAATACAAGACCTATTTAAAAAAAACAACAAAAAAAACTCAGGATATTATACAGGATATATATAATAATATATTATATTATACTCAATTCAAATCACTACCATGTAGTTGCTAAACTAGAGAGCTATTAATTTAGCTATCCATCTCTTCCCCCCACCCCAATACTATGCTCATCGTATTGGGATCTGTATTAATGAAATAGTTAACAATGATAACTGTGCCTGTCTTTGTAATGCAGCTACTTCTGGAGTGGAATGTAGCACATTGCAATGCCACCTTCTAGACAGAAAGCAAAGATACCTTATCCACCTGAAACTGCAAGGGGAATTCAGCTAGACTAACTAGAATTTGGCCAGGGCATGAAACTAGCACCATTACTATTGTGACATCTACAATTTTTGATGATCATTTGTGGTCAGGACCTCAATTTTGCAACTCATCTGAAAGCTGGCACCTCCAGCAGCCTAGTTCTGATACAATCACTATCCAAAGTGGTCTGGATGCCAAGTATCTGCTTGTGCATATCCTGTAAATCATCACTCAACAAAGCTGTTTCTGCTAGAGTCACAGAGAGTCTCTGCTGGGCCATTAGTCAACAAGAAGGTGATCATATTGCAGCAGCAGGACACTGCAATAGCTCTTTGAAGTATATTGTAACATATACACCAGCTGCCATCATGTATCTGTACTGGCTTATGAAAGTCAATATACACGCAGATTACTTATACACACCTAAGCGAATGTAGTTTATATGCAGTGGACCCTATTTTCCAACTTCTTAGCGCCCAAATTAATGTACCGTGTTGCACATTTGGACACTCAAACCAGCACTCAGACATCTAGTTTAGGTACCTTCATCCCAATTTCAGAACCTAAGGCAAAGCACTTAAAACACCTAAGTTTCAGCATGCACTTAATTCCCAGTTAAGTCAATGGGATCTCAGCATGTGCTTCAGTGCTTTGCTGAATTGGGGCTCAACTGCAGAGCTGGGCACCCTAGCATACTGGCCAAGTTTGGGGCTTGCTCCAAGGTGCTGAGTGCCTTCAACTCCTGCCAACTTCAGTTCCTCTCAGGGGTCACTCAGCACCTCATGGGATCGGGCCTGTTTGTCAATAGCCTGTGTAACTCAACTGTTTTAATTTGCTGAGTTATAGCTGTGCTTTGATTTTTTCAAACATCTTTTGGAATGGAAATATACACAGCTTTGAACTTGGGGAAAGCAAATGAAAACTACGGCTCTGGCCTTGCTCTCAGCTTTTACTATACTTTGTGCTAAGGGCACCAATGAATAAATTGCTAGTGCTAAAAGACATCAGTGGTGGATATACAAGTTCAAAGATTCTTTTTTTTTTTTAAATGCCAAACAGGTCTGATAACCAAACCTTACTGTAAGCCGGGGCGTCCTTCGCTACCTCCGTCGGTGGCGGTGGAGGGGTCCGTGGCACGCCCGTCGGGCAGGGGCGTCGGCGGGAGCCTCCCGCGGGCCCCTCCAGTAGGGGAACGCTGGCAAATGTCCACAGCGCGCCCCTCAGGCAGGGGAACGCTGGCAAATGTCCACAGCGCGCCCCTCAGGCAGGGGAACGCCGGTAGAAGTCCCTAGAGTGCCCCTCTAATAGGGGAACGCTGACAAATGTCCAGATACACGAACCTCAGGCTCGGTCGGATAGACCGCGGCGGGCAGCTCCGGCTCCACGAGGGTTGCCGGGTCCTCCGCCTCCCCGGAGTCGGCAGCTAGGTCGGGCGGAAGCAGCTCAGCGTCAACCTCCGTCCGTTGTGCCGCCCCGCCGGAGCAGAGGGCCCTGCCCTTTGTACCCCCCGCTCCGCCCCTCCCACAGCTGGGGACGGAGCGAACCCGCCCTGGCCCCGCCCCCTCTGGTGGAGAACGCGGCGCGTCCCGGTCCGCTCCGCCCCTCCCACAGCTGGGGACGGAGCGAACTCGCCCTGGCCCCGCCCTCTCCGGCGGAGAACGCGGCGCGTCCCGGTCCGGTTCGGTAGGGGGCCACCCTGGCTCCCTACATAGCCCACCCCTCAAATCCAGGTCCCGTACGTCGGAGCTGGCATCCTCCGCCTCGCTGAGGCGGGACAGGAAATCCGCATTAGTGTGCTCGCGCCCCGCCCGGTGGCGAACCGAAAAGGCGTAGGGTTGCAAGGTGAGGTACCACCGTTGAAGCCGGGGGTTTGTGTCCTTCATTTCATTGAGCCACTTCAGGGGGGCGTGGTCTGTAACAAGCGTAAAGGGGGCACCAAGGAGGTAATAGCGGAGGGCGTCCACTGCCCACTTAACTGCCAGGGCCTCTTTCTCCAGAACGGAGTAGTTCCGCTCCCGGGGAAACAGCTTCTGGCTTAGGTAAACAACCAGGAGCTCCTCCCCGTCAACCTCCTGGGAGAGGACCGCCCCAAGTCCGGCGTCGGAGGCGTCGGTCTGCACGACAAAGTCGTGATGGAAGTCCGGGCTGAAAAGTACCGGCTCGCTACACAGCCGGGCCTTGACTGCTAGAAAGGCCTCCTCACAGTCGGCCGACCAGCACACTCGGCGGGGGCTATTTTTCGTCAAGAGGTCGGTCAAAGGGGCCGTAAGGGTCGCGAAGTGGGGTATGAACCGTCGGTAATAGCCAGCTATGCCCAGGAACTGCCGTACCTGTCTTTTGGTAGTCGGCTGCCGGCACGCTTGGAGTGCTTGAACCTTCCCGATGAGGGGCCGCACCAGCCCCCGGCCTAAGGTGTAGCCCAGGTACGTAGTTTCTTCTCGTCCGATTTGGCACTTCTTGGGGTTGGCTGTAAGTCCGGCGGCGCGAAGGTCGCGGAGGACAGCCGCTACCTGGTTGAGATGGCCCTCCCAGTCGCTGCCGTAGATGACTACATCATCGAGGTAAGCCGCAGCGTATGTAGTATGGGGCCGCAAGACCCGATCCATCAACCGCTGGAAGTTTGCGGGGGCCCCATGGAGGCCGAACGGCATTCGAGTGAAATGATAGAGCCCCGAAAGGGTGGCAAAGGCAGTCTTCTCCATAGATTGTGGCTCCAAGGGGATCTGCCAATACCCTTTCATAAGGTCTAGGGTGGTAATATATCAGGCGTCCCCGAGCCGCTCCAGGAGCTCGTCTACGCGAGGCATAGGGTAAGCATCAAACTTCGACACGGCGTTGACCTTCAGAAAGTCGATGCAGAATCGCTGGCTCCCATCGGGCTTGGGGACAAGGACGACAGAGCTCCGCCACTCACTCTGGGAGCGCTCAATAACCCCCAGCTCCAACATCGCTTGGACTTCGTCTTCCACGGCCTCCCGCATTCGCCTAGGCAATGGCCACGTCGTTCCCCGGACTACCACGCCGGGGTCGGTCTGAATCACATGTTGGGCCAGGGTAGTTCGTCCGGGCTTTGAGGTGAAGGTCGTGGGGAACGCGTCTATCAAGCAGGTAGCTTGGGCCTGCTGCTCGGGGGTGAGCGTCTCGGCGAGCTGGGGCCGGCTGGTTCCCGAGACCTCAGGGAGCTCCAGGCCCAGGTCTGGCTCGGGGGGGTACGGGGCAATTAGTAGCCCTTCCGGTTCCTTCCAGGGTTTTAACAAGTTTATATGGTAAACCTGTTTTTCTTTCCGGGGGCCGGGCTGTCGGATTTCGTAAGTAACCGGGCCAGTCGTCGAAGTACCTCGTAGGGGCCCTGCCAGCGGGTGAAGAGCTTCGACTCCTCCGAGGGGAGTAGGAGGAGGACCCGGTCCCCTGGTGCGAACGTCCGGGCCTGAGCGCCCCGGTTATATTGCCCCTCCTGGGCTCTCTGGGCGGCACTCAGGTTTTCTCTGGCCAGCTCACCCACCTGTGCGAGACGCCCCTGTAGTCGTAGGACATACTGCAGGAGACCCTGCGTCGCGGACGGGGTGTGTTCCCACGTTTCCCTCAGGAGGTCCAACACGCCGCGTGGTCGTCGCCCATAGAGGAGCTCGAAGGGCGAGAATTTCGTGGAAGCCTGCGGGACTTCGCGGATTGCTAGTAACAAAGGGGGAAGTAGTTGGTCCCACTGGCGGAGGTCCTGCGTGGGGAAGCGTCGTAGCATCCCCTTCAGGGTGCGGTTGAACCGCTCGACGAGTCCGTCTGTCTGGGGATGGTAGACGGAGGTTTGCAACTTCTGGATCCCCAGCAGGGCACATACTTGACGGAACAGCTTAGATGTGAAGCTGGTTCCCTGGTCAGTGAGAATCTCCCGAGGGAGGCCTACCCGGGCAAAGATTTTCAGAAGCTCGGCGGCAATAGAGCGTGCGGTGATACTGCGTAAAGGAACGGCCTCGGGGAAACGGGTGGCATAGTCCATTACGACCCGAATGTATTGATACCCCGCCTGGCTTTTGGGGAAGGGCCCGACGAGGTCCATCACCACCCGCTTGAACGGCACCCCTACGACTGGCAAGGGGACCAAAGGGGCCTTCCGGACACCCGCGGGGGCAGCGTGTTGGCAGTCTGGGCAGGACACACAATAGTCCTTCACCTCGCGGTGAATACCGGGCCAGAAGAACTTGGCCAGGATCCTGGCTGCGGTCTTCTCCGGTCCCAGATGGCCTTCGGCGGGGATGTCGTGGGCCAGCTTCAGGACGGCCCGCCAGTGAATGCGGGGAACCACGAGTTGGGTTCGAACCTCCTCGGTTCGGGGGTCTCGCTCCACACAGTAGAGGCGGTCGTGGCGGAGTTCGAACCTAGGCCAGTGGGTAGTTCAGCGGGCGTCCACGACATCCCCCTTGACTCGGGCTAGCTGTTCGTATGCGAACCTGAGGGTAGGGTCCTCCCGCTGATCCCGACTAAAGTCCTCGGTGCCCTCCACGGGGTCCCCGGTTGCTCGTCCGTTCAGGCCGGGGAGGGGGAAGGGGGCCTCGTCCAGGTCGGCGCGGGTGCGGGGGCCGATATCGGGCTCAGAGGATGCGCCCTCGAACGCCTCGGCCGAGCCCGCGGACCAGAGCATGTCGACAAACCCGGGCCAGTCCCGGCCTAGAATGACCGGTTAGGCCAGGGACGGGGCCATGGCCACACTCAGCAGCTGGGTGGCCCCGTTCAGCGTGAGCGGGAGCTGAGCCGTAGGGTACGGTCTCACGTCCCCATGGATGCATTGGATCCGCACCTCCCCCGTGGTCTGCTGGCCCTCCGGAAGGAGTGCCTGCCGAACAAGAGTCTGTCCGCAACCTGAATCGATCAGACCCACCACGTGGGTCCCGGTGACCTCCATGGGAGCCGTTAACTTGGCTGCTGAGGGCGGGCGGGCTCGACGTTCCCCCGCATACACGTGACACAAGTCACACTCCATTGCGGTACAGTCCCGTTGCAGGTGACCGCTCTCGCCACACCGGAAGCAGGGGCCCAGCTCCGGGCGCCCGGAACGGGTGGGGGCGCTGGGGGCCCCGCGGGGTTGGCCAGGTCCTGGGGATTGGATCCAGCGTCCGGAGCCGGTACGCGGTGGCGGCTCCGGGGGTCGGGACAAAGAGGTCCCGGGCCCGGGGCGGGGTCCCCGGCTGGGAGCTGGGGCTCCGCTCCGGCCTCTGGGTGCCTGGTCCTGCCGGGTGGCCGCGGGCGGCCGGCCCTAGAGGGGCCTCAGCTTCTAGAAAGTCCTCCATGAGGGTGACGGCCGCCCGCAGGGTTTGAGGTCCCATGCCCACCCGGGTGTCGGGAGGATGTGAGTGAACTGTTCAATGACGATCTGTTCTATCACTTCCGCCGCGGTTTTACGCTCCGGCTGGAGCCACCTGCTGGCTGCGTCCTGTAGTTCCTGGGCGATGGCTCGGGGCCGGGCGCCTGGAGGATAACGCTTCCCCCGAAACCGCCGTCGAAAGGTCTCGGGGGTAATGTCAAAAGCGTCCAAGATGGCGGCCTTCACTCGCGCATAAACCCGAGCCTCATCGTCGGGGAGTCCCCGGTATGCCTTCTGTGCAGGCCCCGTCAAATAGGGGGCAAGGAGAGTCGCCCACTGGTCCGGGGCCCACCCAGCCACTGCCGCCACCCGTTCGAAGGTGACGAGATACGCCTCGGGGTCATCGTCGGGCCCCATCTTGCCCAGACGTATCGGCGGTGCGGGGGGTGCGGGTACCGCAGCCCCCCCGGGTGCGGCGCCACCGGGGCTCGACCACAGAGTGGCGAGCTGCTGGAGGCATTGGGCCTGTTGCTCCCGATGCTGGACCCCCAAGGTCTGGAGTAGCTGCTGCTGGTGGGCTCCCAGCTGCTGCACGAGCTGCTGCTGCTGCTGCTGCTGGCTCTCGGCCAGGAGCTTAATAAGGGCCTCTACCTCCATCTCCCGCCCAGGGCGTCCGCTGCGTCCTGGCTCGGATCCCTTCCGGCAGGGATGGGTCAGGTCCCTGGTCAGGTGCCACTGTAAGCCGGGGCGTCCTTCGCTACCTCCGTCGGTGGCGGTGGAGAGGTCCGTGGCACGCCTGTCGGGCAGGGGCGTCGGCGGGAGCCTCCCGCGGGCCCCTCCAGTAGGGGAACGCTGGCAAATGTCCACAGCGCGCCCCTCAGGCAGGGGAACGCCGGTAGAAGTCCCTAGCGTGCCCCTCTAGTAGGGGAACGCTGGCAAATGTCCACAGCGCGCCCCTCAGGCAGGGGAACGCCGGTAGAAGTCCCTAGCGTGCCCCTCTAATAGGGGAACGCTGGCAAATGTCCAGATACACAAACCTCAGGCAGGGGAACGCCGGTAGAAGTCCCTAGCGTGCCCCTCTAATAGGGGAACGCTGGCAAATGTCCAGATACACGAACCTCAGGCTCGGTCGGATAGACCGCGGCGGGCAGCTCCGGCTCCACGAGGGTTGCCGGGTCCTCCGCCTCCCCGGAGTCAGCAGCTAGGTCGGGCGGAAGCAGCTCGGCGTCAGCGTTTACCTCCGACCGTGGTGCCCACTCGCCGGAGCAAAGGGCCCTGCCCTTTGTACCCCCCGCTCCGCCCCTCCCACAGCTGGGGACGGAGCGAACCCGCCCTGGCCCCGCCCCCTCCGGTGGAGAACGCGGCGCGTCTCGGTCCGCTCCGCCCCTCCCACAGCTGGGGACGGAGCGAACTCGCCCTGGCCCCGCCCTCTCCGGCGGAGAACGCGGCGCGTCCCGGTCCGGTTCGGTAGGGGGCCACCCTGGCTCCCTACACTTACTTATTTGAAAAAACTATAACACTGTGACCAATCTATTTTAATTAGAGCTCCTGTTGCCTATCAGGCCCAGTAAACACATGAGCCTGAATCTCTCCTCACTTATATTTCTATTAACTGTAATGGAATTATTCCTGATTTATACATGTACCTTTGAGAGGAGAATCTGGCCCATAAAACACAGGGTTTTATTTTCCTTTTCCACCCTCCCTATTAAATCATTTTTGCTCAAGAGACTGCATGAACTTAGAGGCAACCTAGATCACTTATGTCAGCAGAACTTTAGCGCTTGTGTGCACAGCGCTATGTCGGTGGGAGACACTCTGACTCAGACATAGTTACCTCCACTCATTGAGCTGGTTTTATTAAGCTGAAGGGAGAGCTCTCTCCCGTTGGCATAACACGGCTAACGAGAGATCTTACTGTAAGCCTGTAAGTGTAGATATGGAAGGATCTATATGTTGTCACAAACTCTTTTCTGTCAGGGTTCCTTTTGCAGAACTTTCTGCTTTGACACTGCATCTCCCTCTTGAGAGAAAGATCAGTGAAGAAGAGGTGAGTAATAAGGTGGTGGAAGGTGTTTCCTTAGTAACGTGCATATCTTTTTCACAGGAACAAAATAAAATAGCCCCAAATTACTCAAGAACAAAAGAACTTGAAGAGCAGAAAAGGGAGCACGAATGGGGTGCATGGGCTACTGCCCAGTATGAGAGAGAACGAGCATACCTTTTCAGTTAGGAGGCCAGCAGTAAGGATAATGAGATCTCATCTAATCCTCGCTGAGATGTTTTTTGTATACAAATAAATGGAAGGGCTGACACTGGCCGTATTAACTCAGGCTTAGCCTATGCTTCCTTTCAAGGCTTGTATTGCACAGCAAAGTAACCAGTGGAGACAACATACAGTTTAAAAAAAAAAAGACACCCTTTGTAACAGTGTCACTGAATCTGTAAACAGATTATTTGATTTCCCTTTCCCACAGCTGCAAAAATTAATAGATGGTGAATATTTATGAGGAGAATTCCATTGTGGGTGTGTAGATGAGGTCTGAGCAACAAAGCAACTCAATTAACCTTCTGATAGCATATGGAGAGATGATGCAGAATGGCAATGTGTGTACGACATGCAGAAACAAAACACGGAAGCACGCTGTTAAAAAAAATCAGAACAGCCTAATATACTTGTTAAACCAAACCAAACCAGCTAAACTTTTGCTCTGCATGTAAAAACTGCTTATATGACGTGCTGTGCTGTATTTGCCCCAGTGGAGGGAACTGAGATCTCCATTACAAATGCATTTCTTCTGCAGCAGGTTCTACGGCACAAGTAAATTCATGTGAGCAGCCTTAGTGATGGTGCCTTCATTTTGGACAAGCGTCTTATTTCCACTAGAAGGCAATTGGTGGAATTCACTTGGTCATCAAGATTATTCAATTCCTTTTCTCCAAGGCAAGAAAACAGCATCCCCCTACACTTGTGAAACATCTGTTGTGCTCATACCAGGGTCTTTTAACATACCACAAAGTCAGAGCCCAAGGCAATCAAAATAAATCAAACAAACAAGCAAGCAAGCAAACAAAGGATAAGATTTCCAAAAGTGTCCAGTGATTTAAGTTTTAAGTCCAATTTTCTAAAGTGACTTCAGACTGACTTTCACTGACACCTAGGTTCCTAAATCACTTTTGATAATGGGACTTAGAAGCCTAAATCACATAGGTTCTTTTGAAAATTTTACCTTAAGTAAACAGAGAAGATGAAGTACAGGCTACTCTGAATCAAACAAGACTGCTCTGAACAGAAGCTGTGTAAAAACGGTATTGTGGGCTTGCACATTTGTAGTCTTCTAATAATTTCCATATCAAATTTCTTCAGATGACAAGACAGGGCTTTTTCTAACTGCCAGCCCTGTAGACTCAACTTGGACTGTGAGAGCCAAGATGGGCTTTACCCTTCGCTGCCACCACTACTGATAAAAGTTCTACTGGCCATATTACACTCTCTGTACATAAACCTGTACAGCTCCATTGTCTTCAGCAGATTTGCACACGTATAAATTATTGGAAATTAGCAAACAATTTTGTTGATGCATGATAACAGACTCCAGTTCAGTCTCTCAGTGGTATTAATTCTTCAGGGCTAACAGGAGAAAAAATGTACTAAAAACTTACTGTAGTTGAAAGTGATTGCATGATATTCTGAATTTACACAAGGAACAGATCCTCTGAATGAGAAAGTGCTATTTTTCATTAGTCACTCAAAGTGACTACACTTTAAAAAGACACTGTATTCAATCTGAAAGATCACATGGTATGAACACTGTTCACTATGCATGAATTCTGATGGGAAAGGAAAATGTTAAAGTCAATAGTGGTGACTTACAGCTCATTACTGACATTTGTCATCTTATTGAAATGTGATACAGTCTCTCTCTCTCTCTCTCTCTCACACACACCCACACATCCACACACCCACCCACACACCCACACCCACCCCGTCTGATATAGCCTCACCTTGCTGACATTCAGGGCACACCATGAGGCTTATTTATTTGCTAAAGTAGCGCTGAGTTTGGTGGTCTAGGGAGGGGTTCTGACTGTTTGCCGATATTTAAGTTTGACATTGTGTCATTTCAGGTGTTGATTTTATATTTTTTTTGACATGCACCTAAATGCAATCCATAAACTCAAAAATAAATACACACATTTGTGACAATTGCATTTTGGAAGTCCAATGTAAAAGATTATAACATAATATTTCAGGACAGAAGAAAGTCAAGATATTCACCCACATCAATCCACCTGTCTAGTCTAACATCCTCCCCCCTTTAAATGCATCTTCTCTCTCTGCTTTAGTTCTATTCAAAGACACAGCCTCTATCTGGCAATCCATTATACACACCAGTTGCTATATGTGCAAAGAAATGTCTTCTAAACCTCCATAGTGCCTAGGGAATTCAGTTGTTTTCTTTTTCTTCCCTGCCCCTTTGCACCCATTTAAAAAGAAGAAAAAAAAGACTGTATGCAAAGTTCATGTACTGTGTAGAACATTCATGCAATGTTCATATTCTAACTAGTGTGCAGATCTATACGTTCATACATTACATACAGTATCATCTGGTCATCTTAAAAGTGGCCTATCAGATGCAGTAAATCCACAGGTAAGATTGTTAAAGCCAGTACTTACAAAGAATGGGATAAGACCTGCAGCTCTGTCTTCATGCAAAACTTTCTTTAGGGCTGAGCCGCAAACAGTGAATTTATCATCTGAAGGGATATTTTTAATCTTCACTCCACCAATTAATCCTGCCCTTTCTACTGATGAGTGGGCCTGCAATTAAATGGGTGGATTTTAAAACATGAACCTTCCACAGAAACCTGTTTTTAATTCTAACAAACCACATGTAATATTTTATGAGATCCACAAAGCAATAGAATTGGGGTTGTCCATACTAAAATCTCTAGTCAATGAGAGTTGTGCCCTCTGATGCCAGGACTTAATTTAGCCCCCGCTAAATTAGTTACAGATCCTGCTACACATGACAATATGCATTTCCCAGTATTTACTCTGTGGTCTACATCCTGCATTTACTGATGTCAATGGCAAACTCCCATTTACTGCAGTGGCCCTATTTCTGCAATGGAATTTTCTTGAGGGACAATGGGTTTGATAAGATGCAAAATATCTTGTGCAGGAACGCACTTGACATGCTTTTAGCCTCCCTCCACCCCCGTCTTGCACTGTGTTTGTCTATACATGCATTGTCTCCCTCACAGGAGGCTGTTTTAGTTTTTCATTCCTTTTGGATTACTGAGTGGTGGGTCACACAGGTCTGTTCTTAATGCAGAAGGAGCAGTGAGCTCAGCTTTGAAAGGTCAGCCATGTCTTAAGGCGAATCCTTCTGCAGACGGAAAATCCCCTGACCTTCAGCAGGCACGGAGGGCTGTCAGTCTCCATTTCAGATCAGCCATTTATAACAAAAAGAAAGACAAACAATGGGGCTCTGCTTAGTAGTACATTAGACTTAAGGCGCCGTGTCTGGAAATCTGCAAAGCACACGCTCTAGAGCTCCAAAGAGAAAAAGGACCAATTGTATCATGGCTTTTAAAAATCATCAGGATCATTCCCCACTTCTCACTTCCTGACTGTTCCCACACATGGCCTTATAATATGCCTCTTGCCCACTCCCAGCAAAGAGCAGGTGCCCTTTTAAAATTACATTGTTTCTTAATAGACAGGGATGGTAAAGTCCAGCAAAACCTGAAGTCTGGCCATGTTAATACGGTGTAACCAGTGGATTAGTTCAAACTAAATATCAAGTAGTGGGAACATTCCTGCTATCTCACTGACATTTAGATAATAAAATGTCATATTTATTGGAAGAAGTGACATTGCCTGGCCCCCTTTGTTAGGATTAGCCATTTTAAAATGCAAGCACAGCTGAACCGGAAGGCCAAAGTTTGCTTTCATGCATGGTAGAAGCTTTTCATGATCCTGGCCATGCTGAGAATTCATAGTTTAAGTAAATCTGCTAAATACTGGTTGCAGATAGAAAACAGGGATTATGTTGGGCAAATTTGGATTGATACACTCAGATTTTAGTAGGCTTATTTTTAAACCAACTGCAGTTTTTTCAGGTACCAAGTTTGGTATGTTTATAACTCATGCAGTGCAGCTTTTTGTGTGTCAACATTCAAATCAGTTAGTTTATTGGCCACACTTACTCATGTTGATTAGCACCTTATTCCACAAACAGTATCTTCATCCACTACAACGAGATTCCTTGCAGAGTAAAATAAGTACTCAGTGTGAGGAAGGAAGGCAACATTGGGCTATTAATCTGTAACACATAGTACAATGCTTTCACCTGTTGTTATTATTTATTGTTTGTATTGTGGTATTGTCTAGGAGTTCCAGTCATGAACCAGGACCCCAATGTGCAAGGTGCTGCACAAACATTGAATGAAAAGATGATCCCTACTCCATAGAGTTTACAATCTAAGTAATCTGTATAGCAGAGTGACTGCATTTTTCCAAGTAGAGTAATTCCCAGTGTCATTTTTAGATGTACTCACCTGATCAGATGCATAGGCCACCAACTTGCTCATGATGTCTACCTCTGTTAATTCTGGGTTTTCTGATTGGACACGTCTGATTGTTTTTGTTCTGGCAGCAAGCAATGTAACCAAAGTAGCCTCGCTGGCACTGCCCTGTGATGGAGAAGAGAGACTCCATGGGACATAGTGAAGGAAGCTTCAAAACCTACGCTACGTATTACGTGAGGGAGAATTACTGAAAACAAAATGTTGCATGTTAAAGATCTGCCTCAGAGTGAAAGCTGTACAAAAACAAATGGTACAATATGGAATCATTTGAGAACTCTTATACCACATGCTTGGTAAGAAGCATTGCTACAAGATAGACACAAATGTGCACCTAAGATTGTGTCAGAAAAACTGTATGTTTAAGAAACTGTGCTATAAATTTAACCTTTGCCTCTCTTTTCCTCACTCTTCTCTTCATTTTCTATGTTTGGGTGATTTAGGCTCCAGTCTTGGAATCAGCTCTTTACAAGCAAACCCCTGCACCTTTGTAGATCCCCACTGACATCACTGAGCACGCAGGCACAAGGATCTGATTGCAGGAAGAGTGTCCCCGTTCAAGAGAGGGACCAGATACTGATCATCTCCATTACATCAGCATAACCACAGAGTAACTTTCCATTAAGTTGCTTTGGATTTAAATGAGTGTAACTGAGATTGGAATCTGACCACATCTCTTATTTCTGTAAAGCACTATGAAAACTGTGGCACCGTATATTATTAATTATAAATTTCCTGGGACAAGAAGTTTATTGTTATAAGCCATATACTGACCAGAAGAGAACTCATTAAGCATAAAGACTCTGATTCAGTATCACTAGTTACCTTACTAAAGATTTGATAAACGCCCTCTATCTAAAGTGCACACATGAAATAAAGAATAAAGAATGGCCAATTGGCATCAAGAGATCTTTGGATCCTATTACACTTAACTGTCACCCTGGGCTCAGGCCTAAGGGCCCAAGGGCCAGCCACGATCTGTGTCTTACGAACTTTTTTAAAAAACTGCAAACTTGCTCCCATTGAAGTCAATGACAGTTTTACCATGAGCTTCAATGGGGGCAGGATCAGGCTCCAAGGATTTGCCAAATGCAATTGCACTTTGAAAATGTCTTATCTACATCCCCCTGCAGTAGGGTTGCCAACCATTCCGGTTTAGCCGGGAGTCTCCCAGAATGGGACTTGATCACCCAGACGCTTCTGAAGCCAATCCAGGAGATTTTAGGTCGCTAAAAGTGTGGTGGCACAGCAGGGTTACGGCAGGCTCCCTGCCTGCCCTGGCTCTGCACCGCTCCTAGAAGTGGCCAGCATGTCTCTGCAGCCCCTAAGTGCAAGGGGAACCAGGGGGTGTCTGTGCACTGCCCCCGCCCCAAGTGCTGACTCCGCAGCTCCCACTGGCTGGGAACAGGGAACAGTGGCCAGTGGGAGCTGCGGGGGTGGTGCCTGTGGGCAGGGGCAGCGTGCAGAGTCGTGTGGCCACCCCTGATCCTAGGAGCTCCTGTCAGACATGCCACCGGAGGTAAGCGCCGCCTGGCCAGAGCCTGCACCACCACCACCCCCACCGCAGCCCTGAGGGCCCCCCACACACACACACCAAACTCCCTCCCAGAGCCCACACCCCTCCTGCATCCCAACCCCTTGCTCCAGCCTGGAGCCCTCTCCTGCACCCAAACTCCCTCCCAGAGCCTACACACACCCCCCTGCACCCCAACCCCCTGCCCCAGCCCTGAGTCCCCTCCCACACCCAAACTCACTCTCACAGCCTGCACCTCAAACCCCCTCCTACACCCCAACCCCCTGCCTCAGGCTCAGCCAGGAGCCCCCTCCCACACTCCAAACCCATCGGCCCGACCCCCCAGCCCAGAGCTCACACCCCCTCCCGCACCCCAACCCCTGCCCCAGCCTGGTAAACGTGAGTGAGGATGGGTGAAGAGCAAGTGACCAAGGGAGGGGGGCTAGAGTGAGCGAGTGGCAGGGCCTCGGAGAAGGGGTGGGGCAAGGGCAGGGCCTGGGGGAATGGGTGGGGTAGGGAGCGGGGTGTTCGGATTTGTGCGATTAGACAGCTGGCAGCCTTACCCTGCAGGGGTGGATTAAGGCAAGCTCCTTGGAATCCAGGCCCCAGGGTCAGCGGGGTGGAGCACCAAGGAAGATGCAGACTAGCAAAAGGCAGCTCAGTGCACATCTGACTGCTCTGCTCTGGTGTCAGGGAGACAGATCAAGGATTCGGGTCTGGGAGGAATAAGGAAGATCTCTCCTTATGTGAGGAGTGGAAGGAAGTCTTTCCAGTGGTTATAACTGTAGCGCCCCCTCTCCACCTTCTTTAATGCCAATCTGCTTACAGGTTTTGATGGACAGATCTGGGTTTTTCTGGATACTGCCACCCACTCAGCAGGGTGTATCTTTTTTATTTTTTCCTATGAATTTATTTGGCAGTGCCTCCACCCACCTCACCCCTTCCTGACAGGGTCACAAGGGCAGCTTGAGAGGAAAACTCTAACCCCAAGGTAACACCCACTTACTTGCCAGATAGTTGGAGACTTCCAAGAAATAACACAAACATATACAATATATTCAACACAATTATATTCAACAGGAGACAAATAAACATAACAGGGTAAAACACTATTTTTAGGGTCACCGATGCCCACGCTGCTAATACCTGTGACTTTCCCCAGTCACGTGACTTGAGGTAGCAAATGTAAGGTTAGTGTCCCATTGGTGTGCGTACTTTGTTGGGGCCCTTGATGACCGATGACCACAAAATTCTTCTCTGCAGTGGTTTAGCAGTGTGGCTGACTGGGTTCAGTACAGCCCAAAGGACTCACAAGTGGGAGAATGTGGAAAATCCCTCCACAGGTTTAATATACAGCAGGTTACAAACTCCCCAAACCCTTACTCCCTGGCTTGAGGACACAGTTCAGGGAGTAGAGGGTCCCCAAAACAAATTCCCTGAGTGACTAACTAAAAGATGGTGCACTCACAAACTCCATGAATGATCCTCAGGTTCAGAGATGACTCTGGACTCCTCAGTCACTGCAGAGGGGCTGATCTCTGCTGGCAGGGATCCTCTTCAAGCAGGAATCAGGCTGCTTCCCCTCACCACAAAGGGGTGTAGGGCTCATGGTGCAGGTACTAAAATCCAAACTGTAGTTTCCTAGCCCAGCATCCAGACACACACACAGCAGGCAGCAGCCCTGGACTAGCAGCCAGAGCAGAGCTGACCATGTGGTGACTGGTCTCACCTAGGGAGCTGCAGGGCTAACTCAGCCTGGCTGGGGAAGTTTCCCAGCAAAACTCTACAAACTGGGAGTCATCAGTGGAAAGGGAAAAGCCCAGCAGAGGGATCTTGCTTTCAGGTCCCTAGAGGCCAGTTTTCAGAGGGATCCCTGCATGGAGGCCTGGGATTCACCAGCTCCCCACACAGCCAGTCCTGCCCTTGCCCTGGCTAGCTCCAGACTGACTCAAAAATGGCTTCTCCCATCTCACTCCCTATTGGTTGTTGGGCAGACTCTGAGTTTGCCTTGGCTCCCCCTGAGCAGTCAGCAGACAGAGCCCCAGGAATCTAGGTAATCTCCTTGGGGGTTACACAACATTTTTGCTGCAGCCAGGCCCCATTTCATTTCAGTCCCATAGCAATGGGATTTACACGGCTCCCCATCACCATAGCATCTGAGCATGTCACATTCTTTAATGTATTACCTTTGAGGTAAGAAAGAACTAGAATCCCATTTTACACATGGGAACTGAGACACAGAGAAACCAAATGGCTTCTGAAGTCACACAGGAAGATCCGGGTGGAGCATGGAATTGAGTGCATGTCTGAGTCATAGACTGGTGCCCTAATCACGGGACCATGCTTCCTCGCTCCGTTCATGCTTGGTCCTCTTCCCAATCTCCCAAAAGCCATACTCTTGTCAAAGCATAGGTGATGGCTGCTCACTGAATAACTCTTTCCCACCGGCCAGTCCAATGAAAATAATTAACACCTTCCTCCGCAAGAAGGAGACCAGCTTTTGAATAGAGGAGAAGACCCACCAAATTCACAGTCTTTCCAAAAGGAGAAGGTTTAGGAGGAAGTTAGAGAGGCTCAAAAGAAAATAAACCACCCTATCATTTTGGTCAGAAAAAATAGGTGTGGAAATGGCCTGGTTCCCCTAGGGCTGGAGATAAAGCAATGCATAGGTGCAGGCAGGCATGGGCCATGTATACAGTAGCAGGTAATTTAAATTTTCTGCAGAGAACATTTGTCTAGTCTTTCATCGGGCCTTTTCTTAGGAAAGGTATTTCTGAAGTGCTTATCACAAGGATATTTAAGCACCCATGGGACAACTTTTGAGTGTAAAGAAGTACTCAGATCTGCAAGCATTTGACAATTCAGGCCCTTAGCCTTTGTATTACAAGAGGTCAAGCAGACTTGACTAATGTGATAGCATCTAATTAACAATACCTACCCTCTCAAAAGAAAATAATTAAAAAAAATATATAACCTTTACAAAGAACGTGATCAGCTGACCTGTTTAATGGGCAAATGCTGTTAGAAGGCAACATTGTCCATTTTGCATTTCTCTTATTTGAAAAATACTACCCTGTTCTATGTCCAAACCACTGCACCTTACTATAGTGTTTTTACAGCAGTGGTCACCAACCGGTCGATCGCAATGGACTGGTCGATCCTGGAGACTCTCCAGGTCTATCACAGTCTCCAGCCGTGAAAAATCCCTGGTGGTGCTGCGGGGCTGCTGCTAAGGCAGGCTCCCTGTCTGCCCTGGGTCCACGCCACTCCTGGAAGCGGCCAGTACGCCCCTGCAGCCCCAGTGGAAGCGGAGGTGGTGGGGAGCAGGAGTCCTGGCGTGCTGCTCTTGCCTGCAAGCACTGCCCCTGCAGCTCCAATTGGCCAGGAATGTGTGGCACATTGGCCCCTTCTGGGGGCAGCGTGGGGCTAGGGCAGGCAGGTAGCTTGTCTTAGCCCCTCTGCACTGCCGACTGGGAGCCACCTGAGGTAAGTGCCGCCCGGTGGGAGCCCACATCCCAACCCGTAGTTCTGAGCCCCCTCCCAGAGCCAGCACCCCATACCACCTCCCACACCCCATACCACCTCCCACACCCCATACCCCCTCCAACACCCCAAGCCTCTGCCCCAGCCCATACATCCTTCTGCACCCAAACTCCCTCCCAGAGCCCACATCCCCTCCTGCCCCAGCCTGGAGCCCCCTCCTGCCCCAGCCTGGAGCCCCCTCCTGCACCCAAACTCCCTCCCAGAGCTTGCACCTCTCCCCCCCACCCCACCCCTCTGCCCCAGGCCCAGCCCAGAGCTCCCCCACACACTCCAACCCCCTCCTGAACCCCCATCCGCGGCCCCAGCCTGTTGAATGTGAGTGAGAATGGGGGAAAGCAAGCAACGGAGAGAGGGAGATGGAGTGAGCAGAGTGGGGCTTCGGGGAAGGGGTGGGGCCTTGGGGAAGGGGCGGGGTAGATCCTGGGTTGCACTTAAATTCAAAACGTGATCTTGTGTGTAAAAAGGTTGGAGACCACTGTTCTACATTGTTTTCAGTACAACGTGGTAACAAGAGTACAGAATTGGGCTTCAGAAAACCTGGCTTCAAGCCCTGGCTCTGCCACACATTTGCATCATCTTTGGTCACTTAAACTGTCGTTTTCAAAGTTGGGTGCAACACAGTTAGTTGGCCTTAGCCTCTCTGTGCCTCAGTTTTCTTCATCAATAAAATGGGTAAGAACTTGTAGAAACATTCAGTATCTTTTAGGCACTTGCAGTATTTAAGGAGCGATCTTGTTCCTGACTAGTTAGTTTAGGATGCGCCAATGATTAAAGCACTAGCTGGAGACTTGGCGACCTACCACAGACTGTCTGTGTGAGCTTGGATAAGTCATTTAGTTTCCCTTCACCTCAGTTCTCAAAGGTAGAATGGAGGTGTTGTGAGGCCAACTACAGTAAAGACTGCAAGATACTCAGATAATATGGTAATGGGGCCATATACGTACCTAAAATAGATGGATCCTAAAATAAGCTCTGGTTTTACTAAATAAACTGTATTACTAGACATGGAAGGATGAAATGTTTATCAGTAAGTGTTGGTAAACATTAATATAACCGCATGCGTGCGTGTGCACACACACAAATATTTCCATCAATAACAGAAGTTTACAAATAGACAAAGTAAGAAAAAGGCTGTGTGAGAACTTAGAGGTTGATGTAAGGTTATTTTCTTTGTACAGTTTCACATGTGATGTTGATAATTTGTGTTTTAACATTTATAAAGCATTAACTTTTTGAATTGCAAAGTCCACTGTCATGAAATAATTACGGTCTAACTCCACTACTGTTTGACCACCCCCAAAAATTCCCACAACTATGAGAAATTAAATAGATTAAATTGAAAATGCTTAAAAATAAACAATATTATCCACTGAAATTACAAAAAGACCCAAAATTGAAATCTGCCAAACCTATTTATAACTAGCTAATAATCACTTTTTTCATAATTAAATTGATGCATGGAGAGCCTGATGGGTTGTGTAAGTAATGTATTCACTTTGCTCTTAAGTCTTTTACCAACAATTCTGAAAAATATTCCCTTTGTTCTCTAGTTCCTTGGTTGTTGCTACCAAAATCATGAATTCAGGGTTTGTTTGTCCATGCCAAGGACTGTGGATTGAGTGTGTTTGTTTATCTGGGGGCTCTGTTTACCTTCAGAATTAAAATCCCTCTCTTTGCAGAAGAAACAACCTTAGTAATACACAAGGGAAATGAAGTTTTTATCTGTTTATATAGAAGGCAAAACTGAGTTGCATACGTTGCACGTTCACACAAGTTCTAGTGAGAAGGTTGCTTTCTATTCTTGCTCTTTTTAAAAGTGCTTTTTTTTTCTTTAAAGCTACACTCTATGCTAAGTGAACAGTGATGATACCTTCCTTTTATTGCAAGCAAACAAAGGTTGCCATGGTGAGCAGGCTCAAGAGACAGAAGAAATATTGGCGAGAGCTGATGCTCGTGTCCACCAGAGCCCTGAGCTGAATTTTTTTTTCATCTTTTGGCTTTTTCAAATGTCACCTGGTGCACAGCAAGAAAGTGTTTTGTATTGATCTGGGCTTTCAAATGTAATTAACAGCCAGTTTTCACAGGCTTAGTTTATATAAAACTGCAATAATCGTTTGTTGTTTGCATCAGGAATGATTGGCAGCTTCACATTCACGTTATCTTTGCCAAGCCCTCTCTTACTTGTATCATTATTGTTTCAAGAGTGAGAGGATCAGCAGCACAAATTGTCTCATCTCAAGCGGCAGCACGAAGCTCACTTTCAATTCCTAAATTTGAACGATCCTCGGTATCTTACAAAATTACAGGCCATCAAGAGTTGTCAGTTGGGAAGGGCAACATTTGCTGCTGATAAACAACAGCCATAATTGCCTGCTGTCGTCAGAACAAAATTGATGCTGTTGAGACCCATGAAGAAAGGTTGGTTTCACGTACATGCAAAACGCAGAGTCATCCTAATGTAACTACTCCTAACACAGCTAACGGCACTGGGGTTGGAATGGAATAACTCTGAATTTACACTGGTGTAAGTGAGGACAACATAGTTGAGCCGAAAATCTTGACTATCTTTAAGTAGTTGTGTTAGGTATATTTTTGACTGAGGAGATCTTATGACTATTTTGACAGACCCAGACCAGTAGGGTACAGGAGTCTGGTAGAGGGCAAATATACTGGTCACTGGATAAGTAGTTTTCTGTTCCCTGAGTGACCAGACCAGGGGCTGCACTAGAGTAATCAGGAACCTGCTAAAACCAGTTAAGACAGGCAGGATAATTAAGACACCTGGAGCCAATTAAGAAACTGCTAGAATCAATTAGGACAGGCTGGCTAATCAGGGCACCTGAGTTCAAAAAGGACCTCTCTTCAGTTTGTGGCGTGCATGCGAGGAGCTGGGAGCAAGAGGCACGAGGAGCTGAGAGTGAGAAGACATATTGCTGGAAGACTGAGGAGTACAAGTATTATCAGGCACCAGGAGAAAGGTGCTGTGGTGAAGATCAAGAAGGTGCTGGGAGGAGGCCATGGGGAAGTAGCCCAGGGAGTTGTAGCTGTCGCACATCTGTACCAGGAGGCACTATAGACAGCTGCAATCCACAGGGCCCTGGGCTGGAACCCAGAGTAGAGGGCGGGCCCAGGTTCCCCCCAAACCTCCCAACTCCTGATCAGACACAGGAGGAATTGACCTGGACTGTGGCTTCTACCAGAGGGGAAAGTCTCTGGGCTGTTTCCCGACCCACATGGTGAATCTATGAGGCAAGCAAATCCGCCAATAAGCGCAGGACCCACCAAGGTAGAGGAGGAACTTTGTCACACTAGATACTAGTGAGTTTGAAGGGAGAACAAGCATTAATGGAGAAGCTTCTGAAACACAACATATTCTTACACACACATACAAACCAGCAGGTCTATCCCTGTAAGAGGCATTCATTGCTGTCTTGATTTTGTTTTTTGTTATATGGGAAATGTAACCAATATTCATTTAGCACAGGGGTCGGCAACCTTTCAGAAGTGGTGCTACAAGTCTTCATTTATTCACTCTAATTTAAGGTTTTGCATGCTGGTAATACATTTTAATGTTTTAGAAGGTCTCTTTCTCTAAGTCTATAATATATATCTAAACTATTGTTGTATGTAAAATAAATAAGGTTTATAAAATGTTTAAGAAGCTTAATTTTAAATTAAATTAAAATGCAGAACCCTCCGGACCGGTGGCCAGGACCTCGGCATTGTGAGTGCCACTGAAAATCAGCTCGTGTGCTGAACGCAGCACGTGTGCCATAGATTGCCTACCCCTGATTTAGCAGGTCAACTTTCTAATAGATTTTTGCCTTTTGGTGCACTGGAGTTTTAGTCTGCTAATTAGATTATTTAATTTCATTATACCTTTTAGTTTCTAACTATAAACAGCTTCATTTTAGTTTTACATATTTCATTTTATTGCATAAAGTGTATTTATTAAAATCATATTTGTTTCTTTAACAAATGATCCTGTCAGTGGACTTTCTACTATACGTTGCTCTGTTAGATATGGTGGACATCTTGTATACTCTCTTCTATTACTATACTTATGGTGCTCTTCTTCTTTGATAAGAGGTGGACATTTTAGAAATAGCCCGTAACAAAATGTTTAATGTTTTTGAGTGAAGTTTAAGGAAAACCTTTTCAACCCTTTTCACAGAGCTTTAGTGTTCATAATTAGGACTCAAAATCCTCATGTAGGTTCAACTTGAAGTTGTTCTTCGCTCCCAAATGCTAAAGTACCACGTAGCATTACTGCATGGCATTAAACAGTTGCTGTGTCTGCCAGCTAGACTGTGACAAAAATAGCAAGTTCCATTCCAAGAGAAATTCCAATATTTTTCCATTTGTTTTTACCTTGCATTGGAACACACAGTTGAAATAAAAGTTTTCATGGAATGGAAAGTTCTAAAAATGTCCCATTCAAAATATTTTGTTTTGACATTTCCTGTCAAAATAAAATATTTCAACATCCCTGGATCAAAATGGCTCATTTCACTGTGTTGGGCTGAATAAAAATATTTAATTTCATACTGGTTTTACAATAGTCTGTGTCCCCCTGAGTAGATATAGTGCTTCCTAGAAGTTGTAGTTCAAGTGCCTCATGCTTCCTTTCTCCTCTGTGGGCTAGGTTCCCTGGCCAGATTACATCCCATGATGTACTGTGGAATCACATGATCCCCATGATGGACCATGTCTGTTCAACCAGAAGAGGAGACTTCACTGCATCATGGGATATGTAGTCCAACCAGAGAACTCAGCTCAAAGAACAGGAGCATGAAGCACCCATGAAAAAATTCAATTATGCTGAAATCACATATCGTTCAAAAAACATTTCAAACAGAAAAATCCCAACCAGCTCTACACTCTGTGTTGTAACCATTGTACCTCCAGGGCTGTCAATCTATCACCTTTCACCTGCACTAAATTCACCTTCATTTAAAACCACCAATAACAAAAAAGCCACAATTTGCCTCAGAGGCACCTGGATTTTTAAATGGTGGGGAAAGTGATTAAAATCTGGATTATTCTGGAGAACCACTAGTCTTTTCACAGGCTAGGCTGAAGCTAGCTTTCCAGCTGTGTTCACTCTAAGCTGCGCAGCTGGGTGGCTGCCCAGGAGACACTCAGGTGCCACACAGTTGATGAGCAGAGCTGCGCACATCCGTCAGTGTGTGTTCAGGTGCCCCTCCTTCTGCTGCTTTGTAGCCACGTTGCTCCTGCACCTGTTCGCAGGACCCTCCTTCTGGCTGTGCAGAGAAGGAAGGGTGAGGGGGGTGCTGATGTCGGGGTGTCCCCCTCTCCCCCGCCCCTGTACCCCATCTCCAGAGATCAGGGGAGAGGAGACAGCCTGGCTCAGGACTCAGAACTGCTGTGGTCTGATGTCTGAATGACTCAAGCCTCTGGCCTTTCTTAAAGAGACTGTGCATGAGACTTCCCCAGCAGCCAGCTGGCAGTCTCTCTCTCTCTCACACACACACACACACACAGAAATCTCTCCCTCTCCCCCCTGCCCATGTACCCCATCTCCGCAGAACGGGGCGGGAAGACAAGGTTCAGGATAGAGCAAGAGCAGGAGAGCTTTCAGTGAGTGCCTTAAAGAGACAGCACACGGCATCTCTCAGAAACTTTCCCAGCAGCCAGCCACACACACACACACAGTCTCTTTCATACTCACCTTCCAATACATACTTATATTATTATTGTTATTTCTTAGTATTTCCTGCAATGCACATATATTCTCTGTAATTTCATTCTTTCAAAGTGTGTTATTTTAGTGTTTTGACTGGTCTATGCATTTCATAATTTTTATTTCTCTTACTACTCAAAGAATTAAATTTAAGTGTGAGTTCTAAAATGCCTAACCTGTCCTGGCTGGAGTAATTATCCACATGGTAACTTTTTAAAAACTATATATTATATCTAGTTCTTTTGTTTCTACTGGTGGTGCACATCCCTTGGTGCACATAACAAAATTTATTCCGCACATAGATGGAAAAAATTAGAGGGAACATTGCTTTCCAGTGCAAATTTTTTCAACCATACCCTAATGTCATGAAGTAAACATTAATTTTCAGGCATACATGTGGGATCTTATGCCAGAGTAGAATTTTCCTGGAGAGCTTGTGGCAGGTTGAATGAAGCATTTGTGAAATAGGAGGGTTAAAAATCATGCAATCATATCTGAAAAAAATAAATTGAGCAAGAAACTCCTTTTTTGGTTTTGTTCTGTTAGCTACATTGAGAACTGCTTCCTTTGACATGCAAGGCTTTGATTTAGTTATTAAAAGTAGTGTGTGTGTACATTAGGAATCTTATACCACTTGGATGTCAGTTTGCTAATGCCCATATGTCATTCAGACATCAGAGTTCCTATATCCTGTGAGTTATGGAATGGCAATAATCCTCCTTTTTTACAGATGAGGAAATGGAGGCACAGAGAGACTAAGGCTGTGTCTACACTGGAGCTGAAGATGTAATTTCCAGCTCAGGTAGAGATACCCATGCTAGCTCTGATCAAGTTAGCGTGCTAAAAATAGAAACATAGCTGCTGTGGTGGGACAGGCTGAGTATAGTTCCATCTGAAACCCAAGAAGGGTATTTGGGCATCTAGCCGTGCTGCCACAGCGATACTTCTATTTTTAGCATGCTAGCACACAAGTAAGTCTAGCTCTACTATAGAGATACCCTAAGTGGTTTGCCCAAGGTCATCCAGGGACTCTGTGGCAGAGCCAGGAAGTGAACCCAAATTTCTTGACTCCCAGTCCACTTCCCTACTGACAAAGCCATCTTTCCTCATATGTCAGATCTTGTAGGAGAGTCTAGATATCATGGGAGAAGTGTGTGCCTTATTGGATGGAGAAGAAGGATGGGAGACAAGTACTTCTGAGTTTTGTTACCACTTTGCCACACTATGTAACTTTAACATTACTTGGATTTACACAGCACCTTTTATTAATGGATCTCAAAGTGCTTGAGATGTATTCATTGTGTCTCAAAACCCTCCCGCGGCAGGTACATTTACAGATACAATTTACAGATGGGAAAACTGAGACTCAGGTAGGTTAAGTGACTTGCCCTAGGCCACACAGTGAGTCAGTGAGAGAGAGAGAGAGAGAGCCTGGTTAAAACTTCCAGACCAATACACGGTCTGCTAAATCAGTGCTCCTCCCACCTCACCAAGTTAATCATTTAATCCCTCATTGTTGGTTTCCCCATATACCATAGGCGCCAACTCCGTGGGTGCTCTGGGGCTGGAGCACCCATGGAAAAAAATTGGTGGGTGCTCAGCACCCACCAGCAGCTCCTCTCCCCACCCCCCCCAGCTCCAGCTTACCTCTGCCTCCTCCATGAGTGCGCCACCACATTCTGCTTCTCCCCCCTCCCTCCCAGTGCTTGCGCTGCAAAACAGCTGATTCGCAGGGCAGGGAGGGAGGGGGAGGAGGGGCAACACAGCGCGCTGGGGGAAGAGGCAGGGCCGGGGCGGGATTGAGGAAGAGATCCTATAGGGCAGGGAGGGGGCGGAGTTAGGGCGGGGACTTTGCGGATGGTGTTGAAATGGGGGTGGGGCCAGGGGCAGGGAAAAGGTGGAGTAGAGGCGGAGCCAGGGGCAGGGGTACCCACCAGCCCCGGAGAAAGTTGGCGCCTATACTGTATACGTAAAGTCACCATATAAGGAAGCACAGCTAGGAGGAGAAGAGAACAACAGTGCATTGGAGACAGCCAGCCTCATATCCTCATGCTGTCATCTTTCACAAGGCAAGGACTTAGTGCAGACAGAGAGAGAGAGAATTGCTAGACAAAGATGGCTAAGCTTAGTGTTTAGTTTGGTGTTTGCTTGAGCTAAAGGTAGCAACTCTAGGACTGACCAGAACCAAGTTTCCACACTAAGAAAAATATATCAGTGTATCACTGAGCTATACTTTAATATAAACTACCCAATAAAGAAAAGTCTCAGTTTAAAAAAAAAAACTCTGCAAGATGGAGTTGAGTATAAATACAGTATCCATAACAAAGAAAAATCTTTAAGGCTTAATAGTTCAAAGGTAAGGTTACACTTGATAATGAGAAAACACCAGATTGTATAAGAGTGCAAAGTTTAGGTACCCTGAACAATTACAATTCACCCCTCATATACCTGTCCACTCTCCATCCTGAAATCATGAGGTTTCTTAGGGTACATCCATGCTGCAGCTGGGAGGTGTAATACCCATCTTGGGTAGATGTACATATGCTAGCTCTGATCAAGCTAGTGCACTAAAAATAGCAGCGTGACTGCAGCGACCCTTTCCAACTCCCACTGAAGTAAAGGGGAAAACTTCCATTACCTTCATTGGGAGCAGAAGGATGTTGATCTCTTAGTTGTAAGTAATAATCATGTGCAAAGTTTCTCTGTATAAAGGCTTATGCTCATTCTTACAGACTGTCTCTGTTTCTATTAAATCTGAAGGGGTTCAACAAAGCAGAAACACTTTGATCTTCCCTTTGTTAGTGCTTTGGTTTGAAGGCTTTATTAAACAATGAGGACATGCATGTTCACTGCACGGTCTGTTTTCTCATTCTGTCTTACCTGAATGACTCCTCCACCTTCTCCATCCTTCCCAGCTAAAAACTCTTCAGGCAAATTAATCATCTTTCCCAGCCAATCCAGCATGACTGTCTCCAGCTCTGTGCAAGCAGGACTTGCAGCCTATAGTGGGGAATGAAACAATGGGAATAAACCAACTACAGTGGCTTGCCTTTTAAAATTTAACATTTACAACAGTTGCCAAACATTGGTCTCTGAGGGTATGCCTCTGGAACCTGGGCTTGTGGACTTAGTGTTTCCAAGTCCATGCTTGAGCATCCACACTGCATTGTAAACTTGAGTTTACAGTTGCCGGACCCAGGTCTCACAGCTGTGCTATTGTAGGGATATTAAAGAAGGTTTATATTAGACATGGTTTATATGAAAAATGACTTATTGTTAATTGATGCCTTATAACTAAAGGTTTATGTTAGAAGTAAATTTGTGATTCTAACCTGCAAGCCACCAGCTGTGTCTGTGTGAAGCCTGCTCAAAGAAATACTTTGTATAAAACTTGTTAAACATTAATTAACTCTAAGTAAGCCAAAACAGTAGCTGTTATAGTATATAGAGACCCTCACCCTCTGTAACTTTTCATCTCACTTTATTTTTGATTGTTAAAAGACAGGGAGTCTCACATAAATTGGTAACACCCGAAAAGGTAAAGAGGCAGTGAAATAGATGTAATTAAGATAGAGAATGTATGTGGATAAGTGCCTAGTTTAAATAATGAATGAACGGTTAGGGAGTTACCAGCCTGAAGAATTCAGTGTCGGCTGAAGAAGGTGTCAAGTGGGATCAACCAGATGACCCCTGGAGGGCAAACTGGAATCTCAAAGGAAGGAAAAACAAACATCTAACAACATGGAGCCAGCCACCTGCTGATTGATTTAGCAACAGCAGAATGAAGCAACTCTCATGAACTAATATAGGGAAAAATCCCTATAAAACTGGACTCTGAAGACTAAGGACTTTGAGTCAATGGTTCTGCTGCCAGCCTCCAGGAGCATCAGGTGCACCTGACCTGGACTCGGCTCCACTCTTGTGTACAGGATACCTGGCCAGTATTCTGTCACAAGCAACTTTAGGCTGGTAACTATAATATCTACACAGAACTTGTATGAATGATTGTGTGAATGGATATATATATATAGTGCAGTATGAACACAATAGTGTTATACCAATAAAAACTAGCAGGATCTTATTAAAGGGGAAAAGACATTTGTCACATTTATTGTAAATATCATAATAAAATAGAAGATAACAGCAAACAACGTTGTTTGGCTACTTATTCCTATGATTACTTATATATATATTATATATATATATATATATATATTATATATATATATATAAGTAATATATATATAAGTAATCATAGGAATAAGTAGCCAAACAACGTTGTTTGCTGTTATCTTCTATTTTATTATGATATTTACAATAAATGTGACAAATGTCTTTTCCCCTTTAATAAGTTCCTGCTAGTTTTTATTGGTATAACACTATTGTGTTCATACTGCACTACACAGACCTTCTGACATGGGCCTGTGGCTTGACCTGAGTCCACACTGCAAAATGGCAGGGCTTGGACCTAAGTCTTAGTGGAACTCATGCTCTGATTCATCCCTGTAGCAGGGTCCTAGGACCTGGTTCTTGAGTGCTTGCTGACCTGAGTCAGACAGATTTGTGTGTGGATGGAAGGGGTGGGGGCTGGGCTCAAACCTGCATCAGAAACTGGGCTGAGTGTGCAGTGCAAATATTCCCTGGAGACCCCACATGTATTTCCGTACACTTAGATTAGGGGAGCTCATTTGTGTCCCTGTGTTCTGCCCAACCTGGCACATTGTATAGATCATGGAAGCAAGCTGCAGAGGAGGTAGGAGAGTGTCAGTGAAGAGTCATCCCAGCCAGCAGGTTCAGAGCAGGAAGCTCCCTTATCTCCTTCCTTTTCTAGTAGTGGGGAATGGAGAAAGCTTGGTGGGACCACAGCGTGGCAGTAATCACAGGAGAAATTGCATGAGGTAGCAGCCATGCAATGCTCACATAAGGTGGTGACCCTACTGTACTACTACATACTAAAAGATCAATGTACCATATTCTTACTTACACATATGACTGTCAAATGTCAAACTAGTAGCCTGCTTCTGACACACTTACTCACTTAGTGCCTTACTCTGAATAGTCCCTCTGACATCAATTTTTAAAATAATCCCTCAAACCAAAAACAAAACAGTCCACTACACACACAATTCTCCTCATGGGGAGAGGATGAGAAAGAGAGTGAACCATATGTGACAGATATTAGTTACATCACTTATTGCACTACTGGAAGGTGCTCAGATACTATGGTCATGAGGAAAGTACAAGAAAAAAAATATAGACTAGGATACTGTCCTCCGTGAATAAGAGTGGCAGAATGGGTCCTAATGCAGTACCCTATCTTCTCACAGCTGGATAGTGACTGTTCAGTGAAGAGTTTATTAGATCACTTCATTGTTTATTTTAATCTGTAAGTGAATTGTGGTGCGGTGAAAGCTCCCAGGCTGATAGTGCAGGAGGGTGAGATCCTCATTGTATCTCCAAATCAGGTAGAACAAAGGCAGCAATGCAGGTTTTGCCAGGCGGCCTGGCCATATTGTTTCACTTCTGTCTGAGAAGACCATTCCTAGGGCTGAGAGAGTAATGCAATTTCTATGGCCTTACACATTGCCAATCATGATGATGATTTTTTTAGTGTGGCCATTATCCCAGTGAGAACTGAATGAATTCATCAACTCTTGGTCACATAGGCCAGCAAACAACCATTTTGTCACTAACAACTTCCAGTCCCTGCTGATTTGGGCTGAATTCAAGTGAATGATCTAGAGTTGAAAGGCTCAATAAACCATTAGCAATCCAGTTCCGCCAGTGATTTTATTTTAACACAGAGGGAAATAGAGGCTCCTATCACCACTCAGCTTGGAAAACCTTGTCTTCAGGATAACATCTTGTTTTGAAGAACACTTAGTTTAAAAGTAACTTCACTTTAGAATTTTTTTAAATGAGCTGTTATTTGTGACACCTAAAATAAATATACATGAAAGAGATTAGAAGAAAACAAATATTTTCTGTTTACATTGTGTATCTGACAAGATTTTCGGTATAGTCATTTCACTATTACCTCCTATATTGTCAGTTAATTACTCTCTGTCCCCTATCGCTTTCACATAGAAACAACATTTTTTTTTAAATAATAGGATATCATGATGGTAAAACTACTACGAGCTCATTTTTGAGACTGATAGTGTCCTTTTAGGAAATGAGAATAGAGTGTTGCCTCCCATTTTATCACTACCACCCCTGCCCTCCATCTTTTGGATAGAAAGTTTTCATAGGTTTCAGGTCATTATCAGAGTCATTCCATAGTTGTTATGAAACACTTATGCTCATGAGTAACTTTTCCTACGTGAGTAGCACCACTGACTTCAGTATGGACTGCTTACCCCAAATAAAATTATTCACATGCTTAGGTCTTTGCAGGATAGGCCTTTGTGTTGTACAGCAACATCTGCCATGGTCAACTTACCCAGGAGAAGCCAATGCATCCTATGCCACCAGACAATACATCAGCAAGAAGAGCTGGGAAGGAACTGGCTGTAGGAAAGTAGGCAAAAAAGTATGGACTATGCCAGTGGGTCACCTGTGTTGGACAAGAAATGTCACCGTTAATTATCATAATGGTACATTCAGACATCAAGGAAATTGTCCTGTTTTCAGTATATGTTCAAGATTATCAAGGACAGTAAGGATTAGGGTTCAGAGACCTGGACTCCACAGGATCATAGAAATGTAGGGCTGGAAGGGACCTTGAGAAGTCAGCAAGCCCCCTGTACTGAGGCAAGACCAAGTAAACCTAGACCATCCCTGGCAGGTGTTCATCTGACCTTTTTTAAAACTCCCAGTGAGGGGGATTCCACAACCTCCCTTGGAAGCCTATTCCAGAGCTTAGCTATGATCATAGTTATAAAGTTTAGTTTTTCCTAATATCTAACCTAAATCTCCCTTGCTGCAGGTTAAGTGCATTACTTCATCACCAACAATTCATCACCATGTTCTTTATAACAACCCTTAACATATTTGAAGACTGTTATCAGGTTCCCCTCGCCTCTTCGTCTTTTTTTTCTTCTGAAGCTTAAATGTGTCAAGATCAGGTCAAGAAAATGTTGTCTGAAAAGCCTTTTCTGGCCAGTGTAGATTTTGACAAAATGTTTCAACTCTATAGAGATGCATCAGACATTGGGCTAGGTGATGTTTTAATGAAGTCAGGGGAAGTAACAAAACACCCCATTGCTTTCTTAAGCAAGAAACTGATACCCACTAAGCAGAACTACTCTCATCGTAGAAAAGGAATGTTATGCCATAATGTGGGTAGTCAAGCAGTTACAGACCTATCTTTTTAACAAGAAATTCAGGGCACTAACTGACCATCCTCCATTAGTCTGAGGACACAGAACCAAAGGCATTAATTGTAAGCTACTACACTAGAGCATCAAAAATATGGCATGGAGATTGTACATATTAAGGAGAAAGAAAATATTGCGGCTGATGCCTTGTCCGGGCAGGAGGGTTCTGACCCACTGCATATGGTTCAGCCAGGGCTGATACTACTGCAGTTTTGTAAGGGGGGAGGTGTGATCCTAAGCACTTCTGTATTCAAACCTTACACATGACTTCAATGATGTTTGTACAAAATGTGCCTTGTAGGGTGCCATTTGAAAACAAATAACACATTGGTAATTAATAATATTGTAAAATGCACGTGTTAACCTTCTATATGATGTTATGAATTCCCTCTGTATAATGTCACTGGAAAATATTTAAGACTAAGAGAGCCTAGCCTAGGTAAAGGTGATAGGATAGGACAAGTCTGACCTAGACAAGGGAATGGGCGTTTCCTTCAATTTACATATTAGCCATAAACAGAGCTATCAAGCTAAACCAGCCGGGGTTGTCTCGAGACCGAACACGAGAGACAGAGCATTAACATGGCTCCTGCACCCCATGGAGATACTGGAGACTGAATCCCAGGAGACCTTCCTAACTCTGAGAAAAAAGACAATTATTTGGAAATATAAGGGACATAGAGAGAGTCCATCTTTATTTTTCACCTAAGACAACAAGGGAAACCAGCACCTCATACTTCTGTGAAAGGCCCTAGTAGACTGTCAGCCATGCTGGACAGAGAATAATTGGTGAGAGAAACTGTCTTAAACAAAGACTGTACTTTGCTAGATTAAATTTTAGACTCTGAGCTGCATGTTTTCACTTTTACTTGCTTGTAACCACCTCTACACCTTTATCTCTTATTTGGCATCACTTAACTTATGTCCTGTTGTTAATAAACTTGTTTTATTTTAATCTAAAGCAATTCAGTGCTGTGTTTGAATGGAAGGAATTGTGAACTTCAGCTAATGTGGACTACAATGGGTATTGACTCATGAAAGGAGTAAATGCATTTATTATTTCTCTGAGTGGTCCAGGAGAAATCTAAACATCACAGAGCAGACCCTTCGGGGGAAATCTGGGACTTCATGTGCTTGGGCTCACCCCCTGCCAGGATTAACCAAGGCTGGTGGAAACCAGGGTGGGACTGGTGTGTTGTGGCAGGCTGCTGAGGTCAGAGCACTGACCCAGGGCTGCACAGCACACAGATACTCAGGATACTGCACGTTTATCTGGTGGCTGTTGGTGTCCAGGCTGTGAGCCACAGTAGCAGAGTACTTAAGGCACCCAGAGTTACAGGGCAGGTAGTGACAACCCCTGGATTGCCCCCAAAAAAGTTCACAACCTTATAGCAATTTCATCTAGATCACATTTTCCTAGTTTGCTTATGAGAATGTCATGTGATACGATATCAAGAGCTTACTAAAAACCAAGATATATCACATCTACTGCTTCCCTTTAGCCACTAGGTCAGTAACTAGGCCAAAGAAGGAAATTAGGTTGATTTGGTATGATTTGTTCTTGCCAAATCCATGCTGGCTATTTCTTATTACCCTATTATCCTCCAGGTGCTTACAAACTGATGGCTTAATCATTTGGTCCAGTATCTTTCCAGGTATTGAAGTTAGGCTGTCTGGTCTATAATTCCCAGGTCCTCTGAGTTTGTTTTTTTGTTTTATTTTTTTTCTCCTTTTTTTTTTTTTTTTTTAATAAATTTCCCTCCTTTCTTAATTTAGAAAGAAAAATCTCAGGTGAATTTAGTGCCTCTGAAAGCTTCTGGAGACCAAAGTCCTCTCTTTATCCACAGGACAGGAACAGCACGGGCCGTGGCAATGCGAGCTTTCCCACACTGCCCCATCAAGGTGACTCAGCTCTCACTTCTAGGGATGACAGAGAAATTAATTCCTTATGTTAATTAATTCCCTGACCTCACTGCTGAGACTGTCAGCAATGTTTCCAGTTAGTGCCTGTTAAGGCCGTATAAATCTAAGCAACAAAAATTCTCTCTTTTGTTTCTGTCCATAAAACTCTTTCCACAAACCCTAAAGTTACTAACAAAAATCCAGCAAAGAATCCTGTGGCACCTTATAGACTAACAGACGTTTTGCAGCATGAGCTTTCGTGGGTGAATACCCACTTCTTCACTTGCATCCGAAGAAGTGGGTATTCACCCACGAAAGCTCATGCTGCAAAACGTCTGTTAGTCTATAAGGTGCCACAGGATTCTTTGCTGCTTCTACAGAACCAGACTAACACGGCTACCCCTCTGATACTTGACAACAAAAATCCAAACATTTCAAACATCAGATCTGGCACTACAATTTCTCACTACAAAATGAAACAACCTTTGAGGTATCCAATATGCTATACCTCTATATAAAAAACTGCAGTCCTGATTCAAGTTAATTGTACAACTGGTAGAACATATAAATTTTCAGAGACCAACGTTGTATATGGAAACAGTAACACATTAATTTGCAACAACAGAATTAACAATTAACTTATGTCACCACTGTAAACACTCCACTAGCAATTCTTAAGAAAGTCTATGTGATATAGGGCACTAGTGTTGTAAATCTTATTAGGTTCAAATTACAAATGAGTAAGGTACAATACCAAAGTCTAATGTGTTTTGAAAGTACTGTGATAACAACACGCTTAGTAAAGAATAACACTCAAATCCAAGATAAGAACAAATATAAAGAAACATTTTTAGAGCATTATACAGGATAAGAGCTAAAACTCACCAGAATGTCTACAAAATCTTCCAGCGGTTGGCAGCCCAGAGGTCTCTGGTTTATTTGGAGAATATTCTCCTGATATACTGTTTTAAAATGTTGGTAACTATGCTTGGTCTCCTAGCACAGAATTGGGCTCTACTTCTGAAATAGGAGAATGGTGATAGCAGAGACTCACCATTCCTGTAACCTCTTTCCTTGACCCCTTTTGGGTTTTCCAATATTTAACTGATTCACTGCATATAAAGAATGATCTCACTTTCCTTCACCCAAATCCTCAGGCCGGCACTGTCATCAATGATATGATCATGGTGGACAGGAGCTGTCTGAATTTGTAAGGAGTTAGGGGCATTGGAAACATTGTTACACAGGGACAACCAAATCTGACAAAGCGAGCTATGGCCTGACTTTTCAGTTAATAATAATGTAGGGTTGTGTTTAAGAATTCCTTCAGTTGGAGTTGGGGGTGCTCAGAACTTGGGAAAATCAGGCCCAAGCTGTCTCAAACTGGGGCATCCAAAGTCACCAGCCTCTTCTGATGTTTTTAGTCTTAGGCCTGGTCTACACTAAAAAGTTAGGTCGAAGGAAGCTGCCTTAACTCAACCTGTTAATATAGGTGTCTACACCACCGGGCCCTTTATGCCGACTTAAATCGCCTCTAATGTCGACTTTGCGAGAGGTGTAGCACTTAATTCAATTTTCATGTGTCGACTGCGAGGTAGTACAGATGCAGCATTGTGTAATTCGACATAATTGGCCTCCAGGTGGTGTCCCACAGTGCTCATCTATGACTGCTCTGGAGATCATTCTCAACTCTGCTGCACTGCAGCCAGGCACACAGGAAACAGCCCCTCCTCTGCTAAAGCTCCGGGAATTTTTGATTTCCCATTTCCTGTTTGATCAGCATTGGGAGCATATCAGCTTGAGTACAGCTGATCATGGAGACTACACGCCCCAAACGCTTTCCAGCCTGGTCTGCACAGGAGGTGGTGGATGTCATCACTGTGTGGGGAGAAGAGTCTGTGCAGGCAGAGCTCCAATCCCTCAGAAGAAATGCTGACATCTATGCAAAGATCGCTCGTGGAATTAGGGAGAAGGGCTACACGAGGGACACACAGCAGTGCCATGTGAAAATAAAAGAACTTCGCCAAGCGAACCAGAAGGCAAAGGAGGTGAACAGTCTTTCTGGTGCTGAACCCCACACACATGCCAGTTCTACAACGAGCTGCATGCGATTCTTGGGAGTGACCCTACCAGCACCCCCACAAGCAACGTGGACACCTTACATGTGTGTGAGTCTACGGACAACAAGGAGGATGATATGGTGGATGAGGAAGAGGAGGAGGAGGAGAATGAGAGACAGGCGAGAGGTGGATCCATTCTCCCAGAGAGCCTGGAAATATTTTTAACCCTGGAGCCCTGTGGGTCACAGGATATCACGGTGGCCGACCGTGATGCCAGGGAAGGTACCTCTGGTGGGTATACAGTTACAATCAAAGCCCAGTTAAACTTTAGCTGGCACACACATTCGGTGGTATTGCATGTTTACTGTGAAGAAAAAGTGAGGTGCTGTGGTTCTCTGCTTACAAGAGGTCGCTCCAACTATGCAAAGGAAAAGACTGTTTATGTGGACTGGGATAGCCAGGGAATCCTCCCTGGCTATCTCTAGGAAGCTTTCATGGAGGTACTCTGCAATCCTTTGCAAAAGGTTTCTGGGCAGGGCAACTCCTAAATTAATTCTGCTGGCATCATTGTGGTACACAGCATAGTAGCATAAGGACTGGGTCTAGACGCAGATGCCATCTGTTAGCCCCTTAATTTTCCCCATTTTAAAGCCTTTTAAATAGCCCTGGCATGCCTCATGGGTAATATTGCCTCAAAATACAACTCAACAGCTACATGAGAGGAGGTTTGTGAAAAAGGATGAGGAGCTGTGCAACAAGCCATAAATATGCTTAAAGAAAGGAAAGACCAATTATGTCACCTAATCCCTTTCCAATAAAAGATAAATCTTTAATTAAATACACACTACACATTGAAATATTCTAGAATCTCACCATTAAAATAAACAACCAGAAATCTCAAATCCCAGGTTCTAGCTGATCAAGAGTAAGATTAGGGTCTTCAGGGGAACATGGGAGGGCTTGAGCTATAAGCCATCCCAAATATATTTGAGATATGCAAAACTATATTGCTCATTTGCAGCCTTCTCCATGAAAACATCCATAAGCTGTGTGTGGAATTAATACAAATTGTTTCCCAGTGGTTTGCACACAATATTACAAGCTGAAAGATTCATATGAAGAATGAATGCCATAGAAACTCCAGTAAAAGGCTCGCTTCTTCCTAGCAAAAAACTCCCATGGTCACCAATCTCAGACCCACAAGCACAGATTCATGGTGACATTCATAATCAGCCAGCAATGCAAGTGCTTATCACCAGAGCTATAATCCTGCCTGATCCTTAAAACGATGTGACATTCATCTTGGGTTAATCAAGTTAAACTGCCTACTAGCTGCGAGCCATTTACTTGATGAGACACAGTAGATTCTAACTGCACCACACAGTGAAAAGAAAAAGGACAATAAACCTGACCCCAGTGGGGCTGCTACCCCTGCAAAAAGCCACATGGATATTGACACATTTAGGCAAATATCACAATGAATGTGGTAGAGCAGGTGCTCGTTTTACTATCAGCCTCATAGTGATAAACAACAGTGATAGAGAGGTTGAGGAAAGAGAAGTTGCTACAAATGCCTTGGGTTCAACAACACTAAGCCTGACGCTGCTCAAAGACAAGTTTTTCTGTGATGTTCTTTCTTCAGCAAAAGACCTATCATACAAGGATTAAATCCTTGCTTGTTGTGGGGGTGTACTACTGTTGAACTGAATCATTTTGGTCACCACAAAGGGGGAGAGATTTGTTTTAAGTGGAAAAAATTGCCATGATCTCACAGGTGCCGGCTTTCTCATTTCCCCAGCGATGCTCAACCCCGGCTCTGCCCCAGACCCCACCCCAACTCCACCCCTTCCCACAAACCTCCACCCCGACTCTTCCTGTCACTGCCCCGCCTCCTCCCCCAAACACACCCCAACCTTGCTCCTCCCCCTTCTCCCCCGGTGCTTCCTGCACACCGCTGAACAGCTGATTTGCGGCAGGTGGGATTTGCTGGGAGAGTGGGGAAGGAGCTGATCGACAGGGCTGCCGATGGGTGCTGAGCACCCACTAATGGAGTTGGTGCCTGTGCATGATCTTATAGTTAAAACTCTCCTTTGAAGATGCTTCTCCAATTTAACTAATATAAGGGTGTGTTCCCAGAAGAAGGTTTACCCCTATTGACTCACAGAAGCCTACTATTCTGTTGTGTGAATGTTGAGGGGAGTAGACACTCTACATTTATCATATGTTGCCATTGATTCTCGCCATTCTTCAGTGGAGCCCTAATTTTTGTGTTTCTGCCTAGATAACGTCTGTGTGGCAGGGATATCCACACAGACCCACCAAAATACATTGGTCTAATCCTTACAGTGGATATGGCATGAGACTGGGAGATAGGACAGTTGGGTTCCAGTCTCATCTCTGCCACTGACCTGCTGTGAGACTTCAGTCAAACCATTTTACCTTTCTGGGTTTCAGTTCCCCCATGGATAAAATGAATGTAGCGAATATAGCGATTTCTAAGATGTTTTGAGTGCTATCACTGAAAAATACTGTCTACAAAGCCAAGGAGTTTCAGCAATTTCGGGGTAGAGAAGGGTTGAGAAGGGGAGGGAAATAAGATGCAAATTATGTCCCGCCACACTAAAAAAAATCCTAAAAAAAAAATAGAACTGATAACCTTCCCAGAGTAACACAGAATGTTACATATGTCTCTGTTTAAAGAAAGTGCAGGCAATTTCTACTATTCTATATTTGGTTAATAATGGACTACTTTGGCCAATATTTCATGAGACTTTTGTCATTAATATATACAAGTAATGCAGAGTCAAGCTTACTATGGCAAACCTTGATTCAGAAATTTCTGGCATTTATGTAATTAAAATAACATTACATTTCATTTAATTGGTTTTTCAATCAGAAAATGTCTTTTCATCAGGACTATATTGGTTTTGATGAAATTTCCTAAGTGTTTTGATGATGCTATTGAAATTGAAATGTACTTAAAAAAATCAAAGTCAGAATGAAACATTTATCAAAACTTTGCATTCCAAAAAGTTTTTCATGTTAACGGGCTAAATAGGTGAAAAAAATCTTTTCTGGTCAACCTAGTAATAAAAAGAAAAGCCATGTGAGAGTCTTGACATTTAAACAAGAGCTTTGTTTAAGAGTCATGTGAGAGTCTTGAATTTAAAAACCAGAAGTTCAAACAAGTGTTTTATGTACTGCATGTTGTGGATAAAAAAAGATCTACTGTTTATTAGGAGTAGAAAGCATATTAGCTATAGATCAGATAACAATGAAAGTGATGAAACATGCTTTTACCAGTCCTATCTAGTGTCAAGGAGATTAATTCCAAGAACAGGCCCATTTGAAGCACAAATATAGGAGTGATAGTTTCTAATAAGAATAGAAACGTTCACTGTGTCAAGTGCTTTGTCATAGAATCATAGAATATCAGGGTTGGAAGGGACCTCAGGAGGTCATCTAGTCCAATCCCCTGCTCAAAGCAGGACCAATCCCCAGACAAATTTTTGCCCCAGATCTCTAAATGGCCCCCTGAAGGATTGAACCATATCTAAGTATAAAAAATTAGGGAGCAATCCTGGCCTTATTGAAGTCAATGGGAGTTCTGCCATCGACTTCACCGGGCCCAGGATTTCACCCATAGGCTTTATAATATACTGTAACTTTGTTTTCCAGATGTTCTTACCCCTGGCATAATTATCCTTTCAACATCTTTAAGGACATCCTCAAAGCTCTCAGGTTCCTGAGGTGCAGAGTCTGGAATGAGGGGTCTCAGGTATCCCGGTTCCACATCAGGATAGACCTGTCTCTCTTCTAACTGCTCGAAGTAATCCGCAATGTAGTCCACCATCTCTTTCCCTCTCTTTCGGAACTCTGTGGTATCCATGCTAACTGGCGTTGGAAGCATCAATATCAGAAAACCTAAGGAAAAAGAGAAGTCACTTTTGAACGAATCTCCTTAAAATTGGCCACTTATTTAGGTGTCTAAAAATGGAAGCTGGCCTCATTGGGAGACATCTAGCCGATTCTTAGTTTATTGGTATGCATATATAACCCATACCCATTAGTGCGGTGTTCTGTCCCCCTCGATGGGCGGCTGGAACAGAGAATTTGCTAATCCTCCTACAGCCTTGATTAACAAAGCTAATTATTTTAGTTCAGGCAGTGGAGGCTAATGTATTAAGCACGAGAGGTCACAAAAGTTCAATCCCCACTACCAATGGCACACACACATCATCCTTTCAGTTTGCAGCATTATACAATGTATAGGATACAGTGCCATATTAAAAGACGATGGCTAGACATAGAGGGTGTCATGCTTACCACAATAATCACAATGATGTTAGTGTTGTTTAGTCCCCCTGTCTGTGTTATATCCACCTATTGCCTCATGTCATACAGCTCATTTTAAACACCTTAGGGCCAGGACCCTCATTTTCATTGTGTGTGTACAGCATATAGGACAATGGGACCATGATACTTAATGGGAATTCTAGGGACTACTACAATTAATATTATAATTAATAATGATTAATAAATAATGCTAATAATCAGCTAAACACAGGAGAGAGCCTGATTCTGTAATCCTGGGCCACACACAATTTCTGCTGGTGTGGTGCCAATGTAGGTTGTGTGTGCTCAGATAATGCAGGGTCAAGGCCATTGTACGGTGCTTAAATGGTCTCAGAGTTCTTTACAATCACTCACTCATATTCATGGAGTTGTTTCTCAGTATCCAGAGTGGAACTGGTTGGTGAAACACAGGTATGCATTTTGAAAACAAGTGACTGTGCTTAGATCACACACACAATCAGGTATTAGCTTTGTAAGAGATTAATGATATTAGGAAAAACCTGAGCATCTCCTGGTTAATAGACCACAAGTAACTTACTTAGATGTAAATTATCTGTGTTGGTAGTTCGTAATTGGCTGAGGTCTTGAAAAGAGGTAGAATCTTTTGGGTCGGTAATTGTGTCTTTATAATATCACAGCAAGCATTGTCTCATAAGCTGAAAAGAAAAGAGATCACTAATAAACACCGCTGGATAAATGCGTTCATGCTACCAAAGAGGAATCTGAGTCCATGTGGAACAGCCACTACTGTCATGTACGAGTGCTGTGTTAAGGAAAGCAAGGCTCTGGACTACAGAAAGTTGTGGCCTGCAGGCAACATCCGAGACGGGTTGCTGTCATGTTAGAGTTATATAATTGTTAAACACAAGTAACTTAAGTGCTTAATACCAGCTCTCTGTGCCTTACTGAGATGGACAATACTGGGACTAGCTTACGACCACTTTTCCTGATCTGGTGTTCTTAGCTTACGAAAAGTCAGTATGGTCTCTCTATAGTCAGTATGGCCTCTCTTTTTGTATGGGGGTTCTGATGACCGATCTTGAGTTTGATCTCTCATCTGAAAGACAGTAATTAAGCAAACAGTGTATCTTCTCCTCTGCAATCCAAGAGGCTTTCTCTCAGAACTACCATGCAAACACTAAACGTGACATTGCCAGCATACCCTTGGTTACTGTTTAAAATTCTATCAAACTGTTGCTAAATAAATTAACATAAACCATTAGCCAGTATATACACATCTGCTGAAACAATACAAACACAGCTCAATGGTCAGTCTGATGCTTCCTTAGTTTAGAGCTTTTCTGTAAAAGAAAACTACATATTTTATTACTTGCAAAATATCCCCAATATAGCCCTCAGTTGTACTGCCCTTATCCATTTTCTGATTGTCTTATAACCTTATTTTATAAGTTCGTTGTTATAGCATACTTTAAAAGTACGTGTTCTTCTCTTCCCAGTCTAAAACTTTGTAGATATGGAAGTTGTAGGCAAAATTTTAACTCTTGTGTGCCAAGTTAATGGGAGTTTTGCCTGAGTGAGGACCATATGGAAAAAACTGAGTAAGGACTTCAGAATTTGGCCCTGTATGTATTCACCACTGACCACTGATATTTCTTGTGTACTTTAAACATGGATAAGTTCAGTTTAACATTTCAGTCGACATCTCTATGTCCAGTGACCTATTCATATGTACCAGAACAGGCAGCGGTATGGCTCATCTGCCACAAGCTCTTCGTTCTTCTGCTTTTTCTTAGTATCACACAATAGGAAAGTGTGGTTTAACGCAAATTTCTTCACGTGACATTGTCTTTTCCCAAAAACGAAGTTAAAGGGCATGAATTCAGCAACATTCTATGTATACACAAGTAAATTGATATTTCTCTCATCACCAATTATTTTAATACTATAGTTATTAATGGGTGACATGTTGTAAAGTTTCCTTATAACAGGATTTTCTTTGGGAGCTGACGTTTCTTTCAATTCCAAGGTATCTTTACACCTTTCTGATTCTCTGTAGGATTATTTTCATAATGATACAATTAATTCTCATTTACTTAAATAGTATTAGTTATGTTCTGGACACTTATACCAACTTAAGCAGTGGGACATTAGATCCGAAGTCTGGGGCTGTTTGGATCCAGCTGCAACTCCAAATGCTGTGGTTTGAGCCCTTCTACTAAAATGAAGATAAAATGAAGATTTGGGGTGAAATCCTGACCTCACTGAAGTCAACGGGAGTTTTGCTGTCAACTTCAGTGGGGCCAGGATTTCACCTCTAGAGTATATTAACTTTGCTCTTAGATATAGAGTTTGCTCAGGACCTGCAGGGATTTTACCCTTTCCCTAGAGTGATGAGAAGGGAATCATCATCAACATGATCAATATCTTGTCATTACAGGTGATCTGGGGGTGGATGATCCTTCCCAACTTCTGTGTTTCTATTCAGCCTATTTAATCTTTTCCACCCACCTATTACAAAATTCACTTTTCAGTGATACAAATTTTAGTCGTAATTTGAGGAAGCAATGAGCTAGATCACCCCTGGCGTTTGCACAGCTGTGATTAGTAATTAGTCTGATCTCTACCCTGATCTCAGGAAGCAGCAAGAGGGAGGAGGGATAGCTCAGTGGGCTGGACTCAATGACCTTTTGGCGGGAGGGATAGCTTTTGGCAGGAGGTTTGAGCATTGGCTTGCTAAACCCAGGGTTGTGAGTTCAATCCTTGAGGGGGCCACTTAGGGATCTGGGGCAAAAATCAGTACTTGGTCCTGCTAGTGAAGGCAGGGGGCTGGACTCAATGACCTTTTGGCGGGAGGGATAGCTTTTGGCAGGAGGTTTGAGCATTGGCTTGCTAAACCCAGGGTTGTGAGTTCAATCCTTGAGGGGGCCACTTAGGGATCTGGGGCAAAAATCAGTACTTGGTCCTGCTAGTGAAGGCAGGGGGCTGGACTCAATGACCTTTCAAGGTCCCTTCCAGTTCTAGGAGATAGGTATGTCTCCAATTATTATTAAAAAGTGGGGGAGGGATAGCTCAGTGGTTTGAGCACTGGCCTGCTAAACCCAGGGTTGTGAGTTCAATCCTTGAGGGGGCCATTTAGGGATCTGGGGCAAAAATCTGTCTGGGGATTGGTCCTGCTTTGAGCAGGGGGTTGGACTAGATGACCTCCTGAGGTCCCTTCCAACCCTGACATTCTATGATTCTACCCCACAAAAAAACTGGGACAAACCTGTACTGGGGAACTGCAAGAACTGCTCTATCTGTGTGCCTTTGTGGACGCAAATAGCCCCAGAGTGCCATTGCTGTGTTACCCCTCTGTACCTGCCTGCAAAGCTGCCCAAAGGCTCCAGCAGGACAAGCTGCACCATCCAAATGGATGGTATAGCCTGCAAACTTTGTGTGCCAGTGAGCTGGAAAAGTGTTGTGCTTCCTGGTATAGGCCAGCAGCAGATTACTCCAAGCAAGGGGAAAGCAAGGAGGAAATTGTGCCTAGGATGGGTGACTGAGGCAAAATAGAGCTAATCCTGGGTTGTGCCTTCAGGTACAATCTTGGCCAGGAAAAAAGCATTGTGTTGGTTTGCTTGCTTGTTCTAATATTTCAACATTTATTTTCATCCCAAATCATGACAAATACATGATATTGTTTGTAAAATGGAAAGTTCTGAATCAAATTTTTTCAGAAACGTTAAAACGTTTAGTTTCATTATTGCATTGTATCTACTGTCGTGCCTCATGGTAGCTGTAGTTCTGGTGCTTCGTGCCCCCTTTCCTTCTATGGGCCAGGCTTCCTGGCTGGATTATTTTTCCCCGATGCACCATGGCAGTTATAGAAGATGGGAGACCACCGTGCATCATGGGAGATATACTCTATGAACTAGACTTCCTTGCTGGACTACATCTACTCTGCAACTAGACACCCACGGCTAGCCCATGCCAACAAACTTGGGTTCACGAGGCTCAGGCTGTGGGTCTGTTTCATTGCTGTGCAGATATCTGGGCTCAGGCTGGAGTCAAGGCTCTAGGACTCTGTGGGGCGGGAGGGTCCCAGAGCCCAGGCTCCAGCCCTATCCTGGAAGTCTACACAGCAATGAAACAGCCCCACAGCTTGTGCCCCGTGAACCCAAGTCACCTGGCATGGCCCAGCCATGGGTTTTTCTTTGCTGTGTAGACATACGCATAGAGGAGAATGGGGACATGAGTCACCTAAATTACAACTCTCAGGAGGCCTCGTGACAGTGCAAGTTGACACAGATTAATATCTAACCTACCAAAAATGAATTGTTTTGATTCAGTTCAACAAACTTAAATATTTAAATTTGGGTTGACCCTACCAAAAACAAAAGATTTAATTTCAATTTTCCCAGCTGAAATGAGTCAGAATTTCAGCAAAATCAAAAATTTCCTGGGGGAAAATTTGAAGAAGTTCCATTTTCTATCAAAAACATTTTTAATGGAAAACTCCTGAACAGTCCTATTAACTACCGCTCTGAGATCAATAGAAATGCACAAGATTTAAGCATGAACACATTGGTCATTTAGAGTCGCACTTCTTTCCCCTCTTACTTTATCTTAGTTCTTCTGGGATTTACAGCACCATTTTCAACCTGCATATTATTTTTGGCTCTCCTTCTGAACTGTTGACAGTATAGTATATATCTGATTATGTCTGATTAAATAAATCACTTTGCCACATTAACCACACCTAGGAGACTGAATTCTCCATTACAGTGGATGACCTCTGCTACAAGGATCACAGCAATACAAATTATTGAAAGCTACCGTAGTGCCACTACATATTTCACACAAAATGGAGGCAATAATACAATGGAAAGAGAGCTGACCTTTATCACAAAACTGCTTCAATATACAGGATATGAATTGGTGAGAAGCAACAGGATACCTCAAAAAAGCTTCAGAGTCCAGGTTCAGAGTGATAAGCACCCTAAAATGTAAAGACTTATTCATCGTTTCCACATTTTTCAAGTCAATAGGACTTCTGAATGCACAAGAATTGCAGGTCTGGGACTTGAGTTAGCACAGTTTGGCTGGAAATTTCACAAGAACAAGTTCTCTCTCATGTCTGAGAGAGGTCTCTTTTCACTTGGGTCACAAACAATGAAAGCCCAATCCTGTTCAGTTGCTGTTGGGAGATGTTCAAGTATTCCCAACTTCTGTCAGTTCCATGCCTGTTGGGCCCACGCCGTGCTTTTCAGGAGGCACTCAGCATCTTTAATGTTTGTTCCTGAGGGAACAGCTATAATTTCTGCATGTGCATTTATTTATTTTGAGGTTGACCTGCAGAAGTCTCTTCAACTGGCCTTTCAAAATTTCCCTAGAAAATAGCTACATCTCCCTGAACTACTATGGAGGTCAAAGTTCTACAGGACACAGCTCACTAACCTTTCTGTCTGTGTGCCTCTCTCTCCCCCCCTACCACTTCCTAAACACTACCTGCATACTGCAGTGTCTAATTCACTATCAAACCCAATCTGGTAGATAGAATGCCAGGAATATAAGTGCATGTTATTGTGCCTCTCACCACCAGAGTACCTCCCAGTGTCCAGGAGCAGTGTTCCAGAGATTTTCTTAGCCTAATACCCCTTTCAGTTATCTGACAACAGTCTGACAATGTATGTGACCTAGTCATCCAGCCAGGTCACTGCTCAGTCCATTCCCCTTCCAGGGGTTAACATTAAAGTCCAGAAAATAGAAAACTCAAAATCTAATGTCTTTCAAGATCATCTCTGACCTCTGCCTGGCACTTGCTTGGTTTCTTTTAGTCTTGACACCCATGTTTCTCCTCTTGGCCTGGGGGAGAGGTAGGAGAACCGAGGGTCCACACCTCCTCTTGGTTCCAGCCCCAGGGCCCAGTTTAGGTGGCTAAGGACCACTCCTTCATTCCTCCACCATTTTCTCTGGGCTGCTCCTATTTTTACCTTGCTCACCAGCATCTTCACAAGACCTGCAGACTCTGCTTCCCCTGCCCCAACTTTGCGGTTGCCCACTGAACCTCCTGGGACCAGCTAAAGAAGCATTTCCTAAAAGCCAGTCTCAGTTCTTCCCTGTAGCAGCTGGATTGTACTGCTAGCTCTCTGCCCCTTGCCTCAAAACAATCAGTATCTCTCTCCCGTAAACATGAATTCCCCCCTCCCCCCCGTTCTCTTTCTGGGACTGGGGCTGTATCTCAGGCCTCATTGGCTTAGAGGAATCAGTTGAAAGGCTTTTGCCAACTCCCTTCAGCTGAACACACTTCTCAGTTAGCCTCCCACTCCGTAGGGTTCAGCGGGCCAGCCTTCCCCTGTCAGTATCTGTCTGTGGTGATGGAGGAGGCAGTCTTTATGCTGCTCCCCTTCTCCCAACCTTTTCCCAATTGGTTGCCCTGCCTTCTCAGCAAGGTTTCAGGCTCTTGGAGGTACAGCCTCCAAATTCCTTCCTCAATTGTTGTTCATTCATTCTCAGGATCCTTAGGTCTCTATATGTATCTACTGAACCCTTCCAAATCTTTAAATGACCAAGCCGGGTGGTGGGTTAGGCTGACAACTAGGCACCACTGCCCTCCATTGCAGACTACCCCATCACAGTGCAATATTACCAAAAATGTGTTCTACTTGAGCTCCATTAGTCTCCAGTGATTCAACAGAGGTCTATGGGCATGTGTCAACATCATATATCATCTGCTGTTGGGGCCAACCATGCTCCACTAGAGACAATGAAGGAATTGTTATTGGTTTCAATGAGAGCAAGAAAGAACAGTATTTCTATGCTGCTTGGACTTGAGGGGGGGGCAAGGTTTACTAGGCATAAACAAGAGGTCCCCAGTGCTTAACTTGGGCTGGCCCTATAGGTCATACAGAGCTTGATTATTATAGAAGCTTCTATTACGGTTTGAAATTTAAGATTGTAACTCATTTGTGTGTATATGTTTACCTGCTTTAACCTTGTTAATAACTCATTTCCATTCCCTGTTTAATAAATCTTCAACTAATTTATTTCAGGATGGCTACAAGTGTTGACTTCGCTATAAGATCTAAGGGACAATTGACCTGGGGTAAGTGACTTGTCCTTTGGAACTGGGAGTAACTTGAATATTGTTGCAATTCTTGATGAAAGGGACCATCTATCACAAAGATACACTCAGCTGGTAATGAGAGAGATTGGAGTCCCCAAGGGGACTGTCTGTGATTCCATCTTTAGGCTGTTATATTGCCTGGGGAGTTTACACTTGGTGTTAAGTGGTTGTAGAAATCCAAGTACAGAACTCAAATACTTTGGGGATGATTCCCTGCTACCTAACAGTCTGCCCTGAGGTTGGCACTCTCACTCGAGTCACTTCAGGCAGCGGGACATCTGAAGAAGAGCTCTGTGTAAACTCAAATGCTTGTTTCTCTCACAAACAGAAGTTAGTCCAATGAAAGATATTACCTCACCCACCTTGTGTCTCTAGCGGGGTAGCTCTAGGGATTTTCCCACCCCAAGCACAGCAGGCAGGCTGCCCGCAGGCACGCCTGCGGGAGGTCCAACGAAGCCGCGGGACCAGCGGACCCTCCGCAGGCATGCCGCCGGAGGCAGCCTGCCTGCTGCCCTTGCGGCGCCGGCAGAGCACCCCCCGCGGCTTGCCCCCCCAAGCATGCGCTTGGTATGCTGGGGCCTGGAGCCGTCCCTGGTCTCTACTATCCTGGGACCAACACAGTTGTAATGACAATGCATCCTACATAGGAGCAAGGTCAGTCACTGTATGGCATTTACTTTATATATACATATAAAAATTAAAGTTCTTTAGCTTTTAGATTTTTCCTGAGTATATCATTAGATATTGTATTTTACTATACAACCTATGCTTGACATTATAGCCTTTTGCCACCTTGACCAAGCAGTATCTGGCTGCCTTAAAATTAGAACATTACAACAAATCTGCATTTTATCTTAATGATGTGTATTTGAAACTGTAGAAAAATTATTTCTAGTCCCTAGATTGTATGCACTGAGTATGGGAACTTATTCACAACTTATTGACACCGGACTCCTCGTTGAATTTATTTTCTATTTATTTTAAAAATCAGTCAGAAGAGCACCACACATTTTTATATATTTATAAAACATACATATATATGGAGACAAACTTATGCAATACATTTATAGATATAATACCTATGTAAATAACTATAACTATAACTTATGTAAAAAACTATAACTATTTCTGATTATTGCCTACGTTTCCTTCCAATTACAATACGCATGTTATTTTTATGTACACATTGACAAAATATCTACAATAGAATTGTGGTTTCTTTAAATTCTGTTTCTGGTTGATAAGGTTATTTTTTTTTAAACTTACTCATAGTTTATTAAGGAGTGCCAGAAAATTTCTGAGCAGATAGAACAGATACCACAAAGAGAATATCGAAGTTTTTAATCACCAATTATTTAATGCTTTCTAATTGTATGAACACCTACCTGGTCTCCAATTCAACAGACCCAATCTGAAGCACAAAGCAAAACAACAACAAAAACGCTAACATCAATGATTGAGATTATTAAATGCAGACAGGAGACATGCATATACATGTATATTATTTGAGTGGGAGGGGTCCCCCCCTAAACAGAAATTTCAGCAACTGAGGACAGCATAGGCTCAAAGTATTGTGATAACTTTATACATTTATTTTCAGTTGAGTAAAGCAACGTGTTATCTATCCCTCTGCCCATTTGTTACAGAATCCAATGTAAATTAAAGGCTTGAGCTCTGCATATGGCCCCACTGGAGTCTTTGGGATTTTAGCCATTGAATTCAGTGGCAAGAGAATGACACCTTTGATTTGCAATCTTTTCTTGGGCAAAATTCCCATTGAAGTAAATGTTGTCTAACTAAGAACTGCAGGAGAAGGCCTTTTATTAGATGTTCTGCATGAAATAGAGGCAAACGCAAACAGATTTAAATTTACAGTCAACACAATTGACCTGATCCTGAATTGCTTCTGCATCAATTGTCTTTAACAGGAGTTATGGATGCATAAGGTGGCTCCTAATTTTCACTATTTAGTACTTTCTATTTTCCTTGTCAGTATACAAAATTACCTCATTTCACTTTCACTCTGAGTTGCTCAGCTTTTGCAGTTTGCTAATTTTCCATTAACAAAATCCTACTGGTTTCCCTGGAGGATATGTTCACTTTAACAACATCACATATAGAAACAAAATAGATTTGTTCTTATTCAGAAGATACAGAAGAGAAACATCTGTTTTTATTTTATTTTACCTACATGGTTGTCCAGAACTGTGGCAGTTGGATTGGCAGCCTAATTTTTCCATAAGGCTGTCACACATACATCTGCATAAACCAAAACACTGGGATTGTTCTATCTCTGCACAAATAAATACAAAATAAGAGGCACACACTAACCTGTGCAAACTTAGCTTTACAAAAATGCAAATGTCTTTTGTGATTCCAATTTACTCCTCTAAAATAAAATAGGCTGGATATTTAAAATTAATTAGCAAAACTCCAAGGCGAAGTAACTGTTGAATTAATCCAAGCATTAATCTTCTTGGATTTATTAAGCATGAAGCTACAAGGACAAAGAATGTTACTTACAGCCAATTGGTGAGATTCCTTCTTTCTCTTTCTTCACTCCCCTGTGACAGTTATAAAGCACAGAGGATGCTGTTGTCAGTTTATATAGGCAGAGTAACCACTTCTCCTTAGCCTATCAGAGCCAAGTGCTTTGCATTTAACATTCAACAGCAGCAGCATCTCCCCCCACTCCCTCTCCCATACTCCATCCTAAATATATTTAGAAAAAAATAATCGATCTAAAAAGCAGACCCATGCAGCTGAGCGACTACTGTCAACTGGATTTGGTATTAGGGGAGACACTATTATTATTTTTCATGACACAGGCAGTCTCTAAACAAATTTTCTCTCTCTCTCTCTCACACACACACACACACACACACACACCACTTTTCTATAATAATTACTCCAGTCATGGAAGCAATGCTAGTGTAAGAGACAGTGGTTTTGACCACTTATGTAGAACATTGCAATACTTTTTTTTAAGGCCAGGTACCCAAAGATAGAGTATTATGCATTAACTGTGGACTATAAAGCTATACACACATGGGATTACCATGGTAATATTAACCTTAAGATATGTGTTTCTAGCTTTTCCACAGTTTCCCCATGTTTATTTTTATTACGTATGTTTTTGAAAGCTCTAACACATTTTCAACAAGAAAAACATTTTTTTCTTAAAATAATATAAAAGGACCCCTTTATTCTCCTACAGACTTTTTTTTCCCTGTAATGTTCTGTTCCTTAGAAGAACACAGGAATTGATGGTCAATGTTTCTTTAGTTTGCTTTCAAGAAAGCTATGGACCCCTCACAGTCATGATCTGCTCATTGTTAGATACAAGACCATTATCTCGGATCTAACACAACCAATTCTCATGCATTTGACCAGGGTATTTGCATATTACACTCATTACATTTACAATGAGTAAAAAAGTTGTTTTGAGAGTTGATCACACTTTTAAAAGAGTGATTTCATGGCTATGGCTGTAGCTGTGACCTTTAGCTTAACAAGGACATCTCTTCAATGGTGAAAGATGTTTGTTTTTAAAAAACAAACACACATAAAAACAAGGCCCGGGATTTTGCTATCACCTGTGTTTGACTTTATTTTGGAATTTGATTTGGATTTTCAGTTCTTGGGATGTGATTTCTGCAATGGTCAGATTATGATCGCATGCATTCGGGGAGCAAAGCGCACACATGCCTATTGCCCAAGGAGTTGTTCATAGCAAATGAGCTCCACAGTCAATAGAACTACAGCTGTGATGAACTTGGTTCAATATAAATAGTCAGTGTTTTCAATATGTGTTCCTTAAATTCAATAGAAACAGGTTTTTGTTCTGGATTTAACTGTTCCCTTATTGGGTTAGAAAATCACATGCAACAGCCTTGTGCTAAGTTCACGAGAAGCAAAAAATAAAGCTGTCTAAAGCAAAACCAGAAAGGCAGCCCAGTCTAATTTGACTGTTTTAGCTGTGTGACTTGTAGAAGGTAAGCAAACTTCATAAAAGGTGAAACTGAAATTCTTTTTGTTTTAATCATTGGAGGTATTCTACCTTGACTGTATCCCTTTAACTTGCCTTATACAGCACTGTGACCTGAAGAAAGTGTTCTCAGCCTACAGGTCAGGAACTGAAATATTAGATTATATTCCACAGAGGAGACAGGATGTGGACAACTCGGAGGTGCAATAAGTTAGATAGAAAAAGGAGAATTAAATACCACTGTGAAAGAAGAATTAATCAAAAGATCTAAGCATGGCCACACTGGTCATTTATACTCACGCTCCACTATAGTTCTCTTGTAATTCTAATAGCTCTTATGGGATTTACAGCTCCTTTTTTTGCTCTCCTCACCTTTTTTGATTCTCCTCACCAACTGTTGACAGACCATATAACTAAGGCTGCTTAATAGATTTTTGCTGTGGTAGCCACAATCAAAGGGTACTGAATTCTTTATTACAATGAATCAGGTCTGCTGCGAGTACTTCAGCAGTGTAAACTCATTCAGGTCATCCTAGCAATATTGGCTATTTCACCAGAAAAACTTCTTATGATGTCACAACACACTGACTAGAAAGCTCACCTTTATCAAAAACCCATTTCTAAATACAAAAATATGAGTGTGTGAGAAGTGACAGGTAATCTTAAAAGGTTCAAAGTTCAGGATCAGTTTGAGTAAACACACATAGCATCTAATAGAAGCAGTTTGAGCACATTATTGCACACTCAAAGTTACAACCCTCTTCTGACAAGAAGTGGCACTATACCAGTGAAATAATAACCCCAAGGCATTTATTGACTTTGCGCTGTCATGAACTTGCCAATGAATTAGGAGAGATGATGTGTTTGAGCAGGAGGCTGTAGCACTACCAGAAGACAATCCAGCCAGGATTTGATTGTACCCTAGACGTGTTTGTATAAGGTTGTCTGAGCAAGTCCTGTGATATCACATGAAAGACCTTCATCACGTGACAGGAGTAAAATTGGCCCAGAATGTGTTAGTTCAATGAAGTGTGAGTAAGGATATTCTGTGCAAAAGGAAGATACGCTTGCAGTGTAGAAAACCTTTAATAGAATTGTAACCCTTCTGCCAGGCCGAAACAATAGCAGCAAGGGCCGGGTTCAATACATATGGGTCCCTTCCCTACAATGTAATGCAAAACCAGCTCGAGCCCCCACCCAGTGACCTGGGAAAATCTTACACACACCCCTGGGCGCCTCAAGGAGGCAATACTTCCCCTCTCGCAAGCACAGATTCTTGGTGTAGCAGAAAAGGTTTAATTACATGAGGTAAACAACAAGCATTAAATTGGGAAAATACCTCAGCTAGAGTTCATAGATCAAACCATGAGCAAAGACCCACCCAAGGAAATTGGGCCATGTCCTTCTCTCTGGTCTCTTGAGTCCAGCAACCCCCAAATCACCCACAGTCCCAAAAGTCCCACAGTCCAAAAGTCTCTGTCCCAGGTCAGGCAACCCCAGAGTTCGAGAGTCTACCTGCAGAGGTCCCCCTCCCCAGCCTGGGTAGAAAGGGGCACCTTACGTGGTTTGGGGCCAACTGCCCTGCCTCTTCGTGGGGTTCTGCTTCCACTAGTCGTCCCCGCAACTGCTCAGCTCCGCTTGCTCCGTGGGCTGCTCCACCCGTCCCACAGCTGCTCTGCTGTACCAGCTGCTCTGGTCCACCAGCTGTCCTGTGATCCGCTCCAGCCATCCTCGGAAACTGCTCGGCTCCACTCTGCCAGCTGCTCTGCTCCACAGTATAGCTTCAGGCTCCCCCACTAGTTAGCACAATACTCAGTGCGCTTAGCTCAGCAATTCCAGTGATTTCAGCTCTTAGTGATTTCAACTCACAGTAGGGGAGCCCAGTGCCAGTGCACTACTGGTCCAAAGTGAGTTCAGCTCAGTAACCTGTATCTAGATTCTTAAGGGAATCAAAAATTAACTCTGACATTCCACAGTGGAGAGAGGCATAGGCAACACTGGGGCCTCTGGCTCACACAAGGAGCCTGCACCACCAAGTACAGATACCTGTCCCCAGCCTCTCTCAATTCACTGGGTTTTGGAACCCATGTCCCTTGTCTAGCAAGTGCTATTTAGTTGATAATGAAACCCTTTATCATAAGACAGTTTTGTAGTTCCTCATTTACTTAATCAGGGTGACAACATTTTATTTCTCCTGCCCCAATAACAAAGAAATTGGGGATCCCACAGCTGTGAAAATAACCATCCCAGACTGCTGTGTGTTATGCTAAGTGGGGTGGGAGTGCTAATGCAAATACCTGACATTCTTTCCACACTCCCCACAATTTACCATCAGATGTCAGGGTAGAGCTCATCCTGACTCTGCTTACAGAATAAAAGGTAAACAAGACCTTCAAACATCACAAACATGGATTTCGCTGCATTGTATCAGGATTAAAATGCATCCTCGGCAGAGCACACATAGACTCTTCAAATGGATTAACTAGGAGATACATCTGAGGATAGAGAAACAGATAAAGAATCTGCAATAGAAATTAATTTCCACATGTGACTTGCAGTATCAACAACCATGACAGCAGTGCAATAGTAAATGATCATGAAGTTGTACTACTTGTATTTACTTAAATGTATCCTGGTCTCACCTCCTACTCCAAGGGCATTACATGTTCTTTAAAAATAAACATTAACAAAGTACACTAAATAAGCTTTTTTAAAAAACCTACCTTGCTCCCCTTACCCCCATCCAGGAAAAAAAAAATCGTATAGACACATAGTGTGGCCTCAATATTGTCAAACCATGGATCTGGTGAAGAGGAACGTTCCAGATTCTTAGATCCTTCAGAACACCCTGCCATCATCTCTCCTCTTTACCCCACAGAGCTATTAACAAAAGCACTTCAGATGACTGTAATGTCACACCAGAAGAGGCAGTCGCCCAACTAGACAGGACTTAAATATGACTGGAGGAAATGCGCATCTAGAGGACTCAGGAGACAGAGGTTCAGTTCCCTGCTGCAGATTCTGGGCAAGTCACAATGAGCAAGTTTACACTGCTCTGAAGTTTAGATGCAGGGTTTGTGAATAGCAGTGTTCCCCAAAGGGCTGTGCTGTAACTCCCCTATGCAGGCATGAACTTAAAGGAAGTCCTACTTTAGTGCCAACTCAGGACTTTAAGTTCATGCCCACAGCAGGGAGTTACAGTGCAGCATGTTGGTGTGCACAGCTATTCACATTGCCCCACTAATGTGAACTGCAGGGCAGAATAGACATGCCCTTAGTCACTCTGAGCCTCAGATCCCCATCTGTAAAATGAGGGCAATAGCATGATGGATATTGCCACGGCCTGCAATCTCTTTGGGAACCATCTTGTATAAAGTTTATGTATCACTGTGGGCTAGGGGTTACCAACTCCAGGCACTAAAAACAGTGGAGTGTAAATCATTTAGGTTGTAAACACGTCCAAAGAGATACCACCACCTGGGGTGGTTTGCCTTTATTGGTTCAAAGTGCATTTTCCAGAGCCCAACAAACAAAGGCTTTTATGCCAGGCTTTTGGCATAAAAAGGATGAGTTTACAAGGCCTTCTTTAGATCCAACAAATTGATAGGGCCCTCTATCCAAGGGTGGGAGAGGGAACCCCTGCAGAAGGGTTGGAAGGACTATGGCTGACTAGGGTTCCATCAGACTGTTCTTTAGAAATAAAAAGAAACAAACATGGCAACCTGGTTTTAATTTAATTTAATTTAAAATGAATCAACTGATGACCACTCAATCCAAGGTTATTTCTTACAACCTGCTCTTCTATGATGTCCTTGCTACCTTGGGCAGCACATCACATAGGCTGGGGCAGGCTGGGCCCCATCCACGCTCCTCCCTGAAGCCCACTCCTGCTTGCCCTTCCCCCTTGGCCCCAGCCCAGGCAGGCTGCTCTTCTTCTGGGAAGAGTGTTGGACTGGGGCTAGGGCCACCAGGACTTTGGGGGGGGGGCTGGTGCTGGGGCTGCCCACCTTGTGCTTGGGGGATCTGGGGGCACTGCGGCTGGGGGGCCCCCTCCCCATGCTCTGGGGGGGCTGCGTGCCCACCTGCCTGCCTTGTGCGCAGGCAGGGTTGGGTGAATACACATCACCTGCTTGCCTGGCGCTCAGGGCTCCGGCAGGGGAAGGGGGCTAGGTTCTTGGGCCTCTCCCAACCGGTGGTTCACCCACCACCCATGCTTGCTACTTACCAAAACCAAGTCTAAAATTGTATCACCTCTTGTTGGTTCAGTGACAATTTGAAGAAAATTATTGTCTATCAGATCCAGGAATAACTGGGCCGTACAAGGATTAATAGCATATATTCTCTAATTCTTCTCAGGGATGTTAAAGTCTCCCATTATGACAATACCCAAAAGTATTTCTCTCTCTAATAATATTAGCAAGATCTCTATCCATATTTGAGTCTGACTCTGGAAGCCTATATCAGCCCCCCACCGCTAGCCTGATAGAACCTCTTACAATCCTTCCCCAAAGAGATTTTGACCCAAACAGATTCTGTTTTGTTCATAGTACCACTTATTTCTTTACATTTTACTGCTTTGTAAAATGCTAGCTACCCCATCACCTTTACTCCTCTCTTTCCTAAACAGCTCACGCCCCTCGATATCTGTATTCCAGTCATAAATGGTATTCCACTATGTTTCTGTAATCCCGGTAACATCTGGTCTGACTTCCTGCATCAGTAGTTCCAGTTCCTCCATTTTATTTGCTGACTCCTTGCATTCAAGTACAAGCATTTCAGTTGTTTCCCTCAAACCTCACTCACTTTTCTAGCCAGATTAGATATAATCCTTTCACTAACATCTACCCGACTCTATTCCAATCAATATTGCATATGAATATTCTCAGAATCACCACATGAAGAAACTTCATTAGTTCTACTAATGTTTATGAAATCAAGCTGCCCTCCCCATCAGTCCTCAGATTTCAAGCTGTGAGGCGAGGTGCAATACCTCAAGGCACTGAATTTACCATAGTCTTGCAGGATTTTGCAATGCATTTCCATAGACTTTGTAGATTATTGCAATTCTAAATGTCAAAACCAGGTTTGTTGCCCTTAACACCTCCAAAATCTTACAGGAGATTATTAGCTAAATTTGATGAATGTCAGCTACCTGGACAGCTATCTGCTCACCCTTGTTGTATAACTGTGCCACATTTGCTTTGACAAGCGATATTGCCACACATCAAAATATGTGGTTGCGCAGCCCATGCCTTACAGAACCCTCCTAAGATACTGGAGCAAAACTACCCCCAACCTCCAACAACATGGAATCCTCATTTCTGAAAGGAGACACCCAGACACTCCTCATCCAGGATCTTCTCCTGCTGCTCCTACACCAGCCTGGTGAATCCTCACTTCATCAGCAAAGGAGAAGAGGCAGTGTTGGTACAATGCTTTCGTATACCAGGGAGGGAGAGCTGTTCTCTCTTGCCCTACATACACCCACACTTTTCCTTTCTTAATTCTCAAGCACTTTATATATGGAAAGAGGTTAGACAAGAGAGATAGGATTGTTCCCATTTTCAGGCTAATGAGGTGGTTTATACATCCAATATGTGAGGCCAAGTGTCTGATATCAAGCACCCAAAATCAGTGGGCACTTTTTAGAAAAAGTGCTGTTTCCAGAGCTGAATTGGATCTAGTTAGCCTTTTCCTCTAGCTGATGCAGATGGCTCTTATGAGAGGAATGATTACTCTTCTGTATTGTTGACGATGGAACAAGATTTGACTGCTTCATCCTAATGGCCTGAAAATTCTCCACCACACTTCAAAGAGACTATTATTTTTTAAATAGATTGTGCACAATACTGAAGCAATTATATACCATACTTAAAAATCTTGCATTTAAACTTGCAGATTTGGGTTGACTGACCCATTTCATGAATTTGTGTTGAATTCATCAAATTGTTTTGGGTTGAAACAAAAAAATTCTTAAAATGTTTCATTTCAGCATTTTCTAAATGACTTTTTGTTTTGCAGTTTATTTTAAAAAAACCTTGAAAACAAAAACAAAACATTTTGTTTCAGGTAGAGTGAAACATTTAATTTGATCCAAAACTAGGGGTTGGGTTTTTTGTTTGTTTGTTTTTTGCCTTTTTGATTTGCCAAAAACTTAAAAAAATGTGTTTTGGGTCAACCCAATTTTTGTTGGTGTATGAGAGTATCAGCCAGAGAATAATAAAATCAGTTATTTGCACAGCTCTGCTGAGCATTAGTTCTGCTATAATTGGGAGTGTCACAAAGACAGAATCAAGAGAAGAAAATGACCTGGAACTTGACAAAAATTAATTGTATTAGACAGGATAGTCTTGTTAACTTCCAAGCATAAGGAGTAAATATTGTACATTACATCCATATGCTGGTACTTTATGTTCCAATGGATAGAGCAATAAAAATATTGTGCAGCAACCAGCCTGCATTAGTTCTTTGAAAAGGGAAGACAAAGATCACACTTTGCACTGGAAGCAAAGCCAGACAAAACAGAAAGACCTGAACAACAGGCTAAATTATCCATTAGTAATAAGTACAGAGAAAGCAAACAGATACTGTGTTTGCTCATCTCACCAAAACATTAAAATTATTGGAACTGTTGGTTTTATTTTTAAGTGATAACGTAACTGTTCATTAAAGTTCAAAGTTTAATGACCAAGGAAAGCTTTTCAAAGGCCCAAACAGCAATTAAGGCATTGACTTTTAATGGGAGTTCAGTGCCTTATGTTACAAGCGGTATCTGTATATCTGTTAACGGTTAATCAACAAGGTGCCAGGAGGTGGTGCTCAAGAATATGTAATATAGTTCCTGGTTTTGGTAGGATCATTAAAACTTCCTGTTGTGCACTGCAAAATGGCTTCTTTCGTGCACTACACTGCAAATGGCTTAGGTGTAAAGAGCTGCACAAAGTAACTCCTATTTGTGCCTTTGAAAATTTCCTCCCAAAATTCTGAGATTCTTTGTGTGAATTATATTACAAATAGATAATAAGCAGAAAACATGAGATTCGGATAGAAAAAGTTTAGTACTAAACTAGGATAATTTTTTTTAAAGATGCACAATACAATGGAGAATGACTGAGCATGGTGGTCTTTAAATGTCATTAATGTTGCTCAAATGGAACCTCTTGTCAAAGAACATGTTTTAACAAGAACTAATACGTTTTTTCCCATTGTGTAAGGAGCCATAGGAAGGGTAGACACATTATTAGCAAATGATTGCTTGAATGTTTAATCCAAAAGTCGTTTAACATCAAACTGCTGTGGGATAATTATTGGTCTGAATAGTACGTTCCTCCTCACAACACTGAATGATAGTGGTGGAACCAAAAAAGAAATACAAGAAGGGAAGAACTGGCTAACAGAATACATTGTTTTCTCAGATTTTCTACCCTCTGATCAGTCATTTAAAAAAAAAATACAATCACCATCAACCACAATCATTTTTTACATTTATCAAATTACATGTAGCTTTTGGGATAGAAATTATTTTCCTATCATTGCTGATTTAAGGCCCACTGATGTCTGAATAATAAATCTCTACACATAACACTGAACATCCGTGGTGTATAGAGCTCTGGATCAGTTCTTAAATCAGTCATGGAGCCAGATCACTTGAGATACTATAGTGGATGGATCTCTAACTCAACGTGTGTTCTTTTATTGCTCCTTGTTAGTTTTAGAAACTTGTTTACAGGAAGAGAGAAAGTTAGGGTGTAGCTGATCCTTTCATCTTTCATAAAGTGCCCCCAAACCAACAGGAATTGATTGATCCATTAATCATTTTAGTGGTTTTTGACTGAGATCTCTTGAGATGCCTAAGAGAGAACTACCCAGGCACTCTTGGGCAAGGAAGTGAAACTGACAGCCTGGTTGAGGACTTCACAATGGATGAGGAAGAGTGGCATCACTTTGTAGTAACATTACTGCTGTCATGCTCCCTAACAGCAATTGGAGCGGTTGCAGGGCACTTGTGAAGCTAGCAACAGGACAGATTGGACCTGAGAAAATCTGGAATGGTGATTTGTGGCAGAAGTTCAACAAGTAAACATACATGTTTACATACCCATCTGAATACATGCTGTACAGCCCTATTTCATATCTCCAGCAAACTTGACAAGAGAGATATTGCTAAATAATTAAATGAAGTTTTTGTCTTGGTGATTGCAAAGGAAGACGGCTGTGAGACCAGCTGCCAACATTAAATATAAATTTCCTAGGAGTAAAAAGAATACTGAAGGAAAAAAAGATCATGCCAGAAGAAGCAATCAAGACACTAAACAATAGGAAAAAATGACAAAAATCATGTGCTGTATCCAGTAGAAAACAATTCTGGAAAAAGAGGCTCTATGGTCTGATGGATTAGAGGCTATGACCAAGATGTTAAAAAGTGATTAGTCACTTTTGAAAATGTTCTCTAGATTCAGTATTAATAGTGGCGAAGTGTTAGAAAATGGGAGACTGGTAAACTTGATTTCATTTGTGTGTGTGTGTGTGTGTGTGTGTGTGGTCGCAACCCTAAACTCATGCTCAAACATGGCGTCTGTATGGCCAATTGTCGGTCAAAAGGTCACATTGGTACCGTGTGCAACACCGTAGTGCGGTGTGCAACATTATAGTGCCGTGTGCCTATTCCTGAACCTTTTATCTGGTCAATTGTGGGTCAAGTTGGTGCCGTGTGCTACAATACCAGCGTGTTGTGTGCAAAAGAGTAGTGTGCTGGGTGCAGCTCCTGTTGACGTAGAGGGCTCCAGCTCGGAACCTGGAGGGTGAAGGAGCTAGGGACCAATTAGATGCTGGCACGAGTAAGAGTCTTCGAATAAAACTGTATCTCGCGCCAAAAACGGTGGGAGTGCCCGCGTGTTAGCTGGAAGGCCTGATTACCCTTTCAGCCCGGGTCTCCTCCGGATTTTGCCGGCTTGTGTCGTGTCGTGTTAGGATTACTTCCCCTCAATCCGTCGTGCACTCTGTGTCTGTACTGCTGGTCAGCTGCGCCTGGAGTGTTGTATGTGCATTTTAATTTCTGTAAACACTTTGTTTGCTTAGCCTCTTCCTTTTTTTTTTCCTCTCTTTCTCCCTTATTTGGTGCAAAGTTGTGTATACAGTATAGGAGAATCAAATAGTTGTATTGATTACTGTTGTGGTTAGTTGGTGTATATCACAACATTCGGTTAATGCGTGCACAATTTACTCAGTTTGCATGTCTATTTTGGATTTTAGTAAGCGGCTGATCATAAGTCGTTTAGTTCTTGTTGTTAGATGCAAATAGACTGTTTTCAAGTTGTGTGTGGTTTATCTTGATAGTATTTCTAGTTGATAAATTACCTCCCCCCGGCCCAAGTTGTAACTTATCCCTTGTTAATGAACGGCCACGTGATTTGAAATTTCAATCTGTCACGTTTTGATTTTCCTCTCTCAATTAAATACTTACTCGAACCTGCGTTTGTCTCGGTCATGTGTGTGTAGGGGGCTAGGAAGAGGTGTATATATTAATTCAGGATAAACAGAACTCCCAAAATGTATAGACTCTATTATGAATAGTCACTATTAATTCACAAGAAAGACCACCAACTAGTGATGTGCTGGAGAGGGGTTGTGCGAGCCCCTTGTTAAAATTCAATCACCAGATTGAAGGAAGGGTTATGGCAATTTCCCTGCTTCTGATGGAGTTCATGTTCTGCTTTAGGATATTGCTAGATCAGTAGACAGACATGACTTATCTCTGGGACTCATCTAAAACACTGTTGAAACACATTTTTTTTTGTTACACATACTTTAGAAAGCACAAGATTGGGTAAAGTGTCAGATAGTTGCAAACCATTCTCCCAGGGAGAATATTGCCTGACGCCTCCCCTCCTCTAGGTGCTGTATGCAAGCTCTACACTGTTTTCCCATCAATAATTCCATGTATATTTTCAGGAAGACAGTATAAATATTCCCAGCACACGCATTTTGCCAATTTGTTTTTGCAGTCGTACTACATGCCTTGGCTATGGTTCTTGGGAAACATTTTTGTTTGAATAGGAAAAAAGAAATGGATAGCATCTCTAGTGCTTCACACCTCCCTGCAAGCACATGCTTTGCTGGCAGCAAATCACCGGATTTGGCCTGTGTATAAAGATAGCTCATCATTTTTCAGCAGCGACAAAACCAATAGGCACATTTAAGTGCTAGTGTAAACATGGCCTATGTTGGCAAAACTTTTGTCACTCAGGGGTGAGAAAAACACACACACCCCCGCCTGCTCCCGAGCAACATAAGTTTTGCCGGCATAAGTTCTCTCACTGACATAGCTACCGCTGCTCGTTGAGCTGGTTTAATTATGTCAACAGGAGAGCCCATCAGAATAACGTGGCTACATGAGCGCTCTTACAGCACCACAGCTGTATTGATCCAGCTGTACTGCTGTAGGACTGTTAGTGTAGACAGGGCACAAGTCAAACAGTTTTTCCTGGGAATAGGTAATGTCGGAGAAAAACTCAGTTCTCGCTTTTTCATTTGGGTGCAGCAAAATCAAATACTTTATTATTTCTCCAGTAATTACAATGGAGGGAGAGAGTGCCATAGGACACAGGGTCGCCCCAGTCCCGAACAGGTCTCTCAACTGGTAAACAATTACAGCAAGCCTTTATACTTTTGTTACAGACAATAACTAGCAATAATACAGACAATAGAGAGCAACAACTACATTTTGTTTATACATAAGCCATTCTGCTATCTTATTTGTCTCACTCCTAGGAAAAGCAAGCCTGCATATTTGGTTATCAGTGCAAGGTCGTAATAACTTTGTACATAGTTCTTTCCCTATGACTCACACTATCCTTGCTTCTAGAAGTCTCACGTCATTAGGGTTACAGCTGGGCTAACTCTTGCTAACTGACTGACATGTATTAAGATCCCCTTCAAATCCTTATTAATTCTTTCCCTGCTTCCACAGTAAGAAGCCCCAAGGTGAGTCTTATCCATCAACCAGCATCTTGGAAGGAAGACATTTAATATCTTATAAAGAGGGACAAGCTGATCAAAGATGGAAATGCCAATAAAATATTAAGGTGAGCATTTTTTATTCTTGCTGATGGTGCAAAACTCATTACTAGTACTAGTCCATATTTTTAATATAGTCCAGCTACACAGAATCAGCATTATCCCTCTTGTTCTTTCTCCAGAGACTTGTAATCACAAAAGATGATTTTTTTTTAAATCAGTGAATGGATGTAAGAGGGGATTTGATATTTCTAGGTCTTTTTAAAATAACCTCTGCCCCCATTTTTAAATCAAAGATTGTAATCTTGTTATGTTGGTAAAGTGGTAAATTCTGTCACCTTAGAAGTGTGGCTTTGGAGACAGTCTATAAGGGTTGTGACTTAGAGGAAAGCTGGCAGCTGAGAAAGGTTGAAAGCCACTCAAAACATTTCTCTTTTGCAACTTCAAATTAGAGTGAGCTTGTTCTTTATACATCAAGAAACGGTCTATGTGACATTTTTAAATTTTGTTGGGTATCCTACTGTATTTTGATCTTTTGTTGACAGCTGGACAGTTTATTGTCTGCTCCATAAAAGGCTGCATGAGAAGCTGAGTAGGTGTCCCATTACTGAAATGCATAAGTGGAGTTCCCACGCTATCCTGAACAGAATTGACACCCACTTGGCCCGATCATACCTCCTGTTTAAAGCAAAATGCAAAGAGTTGCACAAAGGAAGCCATTTGCTGAGCACAACAAGTTTTATTGGTCCTAGAAAACTCAGGAGCTCACCTACATACTTTTAAGTAACATCTACTGCCATTTTATCTATTAACTATTTACATATATACATACATAGAGCACTCTCATAACAGCGCCACAGTCTGTGAAAGGAAGGGAAACACAAATACCTGAACTGTTGAAAAAGAAGGTATGGTGAAAATCCTACAGATTTCTTTTCTGCAGTCTCTCCAGAATTGACCATTAGGACCGTGGCCAGGCTCTGGCCATCCCTCACTCCTCCAACCTCTGGGGCTTCTCACCACACTCCTTTCTCAGTCTATCCAAAACCAGTTATCAAGATGGGGGGGGGTGATCAGGGCTTGGAACTAATCCTACAGGTGGATTTTGGAAATTCTTGGAAGGAAAATCCAGTAGGATCCGGATCACATCTATTCAGTAATGTCATCTAGTTTGCCTTCCATTCCTAACATCTCCATTACCCCTGGAAATTCCTCCCCAAGGTTCTCATTCCCTTCAGCATCAAATTTGAACTCCTTGCTCCCATGGGCCCTCAGCGACTGGGCTCCAGCCTGACCCCAAACATCTACACTGAAATTTTATAGTCCTTCTGCCCAGTATCTATGAGCCTGAGTCAGCTGTCCTTGGCTAGCCTTAGGTCGTTTGTTGGGGGTGTAGACACACCCCAAGGGGCTATTATGTGGAATGATGTTTTCATGGGGAATAAATAATACTGTATATTTACAGGCTCAACTACATAGGGAAATTGACCATATGCTGAAATAATTTTTATTGATCCCACCAATACAGCGGGATAGGGCCCAGCTCTATCCTAAATGGTGTAAGAAATTCTCTTTTCAAAAACCCATTTGAATAAAACAACTCTCTCTCCCATAGTTGGATCAGCTGAGTGAGTCCAATCCTTAATGGGTCTCTGAAAATGGTTTCAAAGCCTGCCAAGTTTCCCAATGTACATTGGCCTGGAGCTCTTTTTCCTCCCAGTGTATTTCTAAGCAGCCCACATGCAGTTGGTTACTTAACCCTCATGATCCCTGGTGAGATGGATGTGGGATAGAAAAGGATCTCTTCATCCAGTACTGGCCTGGCAGCAGTTTGATAGGAAGAGAATGAAGAATGATCATGGATTCAAGGCAGAACGAACAGAAAATGAACAGAGCTGGACTCAGCCAGGAACCGAGGGTGAACACCTGATCCCTGTGAGATGGGATCTTTAACAACTGCACGTGGCTGGGACAGTCAGTCCAGAGGGTCATTTTTGTTCACAAAAATGTGTAAATGTTTGTTAATGGGGGTTGAGAATGGAGGGGATATTCCTAAGTGAGTTTACTGTCCCCATGAAACATAGGTGAGGGGTTCATCCCCTCACATGTCTGCAGGAAAGAGCAAAGACTGGGGAACATCAGCATGTGCAGCCAGGAGAGCTGGGTCAGATAATGGGGCACTCAGCTGTATTCCAGCTCTGCCCCCGTCACAGCGCATCAAAGCTCTTTGCTAAGGGTAGACGAAGACCAGTATCACTAAAACCATCTAGCAGGTGCTGAAGACAAAGCCACAGCATAGCCAAAACATAACCCAGGAGTCCTGACACATTGGGACACTGCTCTAAATACTGGAACATATGGACAACAGAGAGATAGATGAGAGCATTGAGGAGATCAAAGGAGGAACAAAAAGGATGAGAAGAGAGAAGGCTGGACAGACAAGAAGAGAGAAAAATTCCTGAGAGCAGCAGCATGACTGCAAAGTGCCTGGAGCCTCTTGGGTTCAAGGTCTTAGGGAAAGGCTAAGCCATGTGATTATTCTCTGTCATGGCTATAAGTGGGGAGAAATAAAGTTTCTTGTGAGAGTCTAAGAGCCGTCTCCTGTCCTTTGTTCCACAGCCCTCGGAGTCACCTAGGCTTCTCTGCCGTTTCACTACTACCACAGGCAGCACTAAAGACTCCCACCTCTGTCACAGTGCCATGTGCAATTATTCAGATCTTAGAGAGGGAATGGTGGCAGGATGAGTTACATGGGAGATCAGATTGCAAAAACATGCATTCACAAACCTCATTTCTCCGAGATATAAAATATGCATTAAATATAGGCAAAACTCTTTCATAGTTATCTTTGTGTTTTTCTTCAGTAAAGTCAAAGGATTTAAAGATATGATCTGCCCTGCTTCCTCATAGCATAAATTACAGAAGATACCTAAATATCTCGAGTTTCCTGGTGGAGCTTTGTAGCAGTTTGAAATCTTGCAAAATACTGCTTCCAGATTGTCCATTGTGAAAGGCTGTCAAAGCTGAAGATCTCTGGGGCATTGAAAAGTGGCATGTTGATGAGCTCCTGCAAGCTCTCTGTTTGTTCTCCTCTGGCACTACTTTACCTGTGACACCATGTCATGTACTTCTTGTACATGGTAGGTTGCAACTAGCAGGTCAGGCTTCTGAATCAGATATAGACTAAATACAGAGCTTACTTCTCAGAGAGGTATACACCAGATGTGTTCACTATAAGATCCTTTAATGCTTTGCCACACATGGCTAAAGTTAGCTTAAATAAGGTGTTTTATACACAGCACTACCTACTGAAATGTATAATACAGTTTAACATTCCATTACAATAAGTATCTCCTCAATCTCCTCTTTGTTGAAAAGTGATGCAAATTATTAATTTAGCTCCACAACAAGGGTCTCATATTCCTTAATTGCTCCCTTCCTCCCTTGCAGACTTCCTGCTTCAGATATGTGTTAAGTACTTCTTATTATGTTATACTGTTAGCTTTTTGCCTTTCAATTCCTCTTAGCTTTAGTCGTAATTTCCTTCGTACGTATCACCTGCTGTAGTTTATGCTACATTTTATTGGCTTTACTAGGGTTGGATTTCCATTTCTCAAGAATATCTGTTTGGATCAAAATACCTCTCCATTCAGCCATTCTGGTTTATTCTTGCCTCTCTGCTTCCCTTTTGCTTAGAGCTATGCGTGCATGGAATGTACACAAACCTGGTACTCTACCACATGGAAATTAATTTTGAACACCTGTTTTATAACCTGTGCACACATATGAGGCGGATGGGAAAACTCAGCTACACCTGCCTATGAGGATCTGTTCTGAGCACTTCTGGAAGTTAGTTAGGTGCTCACATGTGGATTTAGGGTAAAATTTTTAAAAAACTCTTTAAGTCACTTGGAAGCCAAAGTTTCACTGACTTTCAGTGGGACTTAGCCTCCTCAGTAGCCTGTGCACTTGGAAAATATCGCCCTGGGTAAAATGTTCCTTACTGAGAATCCCGGTAAGTAGACAGGAAATTGTCAAACCTAACCCTCCCCTGTAGCTTCACAATGAGATTCAGCCACGGGAAAACTAGTTTTGTTGAAGATCCAGCAAACCATGCAAACAGGAGCAAAGAAAAAAAAAATGAGCACCCTTTCTTACCAAAATTGAAAGGGTTCACAAAGCTCCTCTCTTCACCAACTGAAATTCAGTTCCCAGCAAACTCAGGTATTGTTCTCCCTCATTTTACCCACCTAAAGCAGTCTGATTTGAGTGCTGCCTGAAGCCTGCCAGCCATCCCACCCCACCCCACCCCACCCCACCCCCACCAAGTGGGACAGAGTGGAAGATTAGCATTGCTTTTTCACTCAACACTATCTACAGGGGGCCCTAACCAAAATGAAATAAGTAGTCATCTCTACTGCCTGAATCACAGGATTTCAGTCCTTTGCTTCCTGACTGGACAGACTGGCTGCAATTATAAACCAGATTTTCCATGATTTTACCATAACTCCTGCATCTGAGCCATTCACTTATTCCCAGACACAGGCAGATACTGTAGCTCTGAAGGGGGTATTTCCCTATCAGATCCCAGCCTGTCAGGTAAGGATACTCAGCAAGGTTCCCCATATGTTTTACAAGGCTGCTGCAAATGCTTTCTGCTATATCAAACTTTACAAATAGTTCTTTCAAGTTAGTTACTTAAAATATTATTCTACACTCATGAGAACTTTGAAGTTTGATTAATGAAATATTATTTAAAGCTACAGTTATATTAATTTTAAACCATTATTTTCCAATATACCCACTGAGTTAATGTTTAATATGCAACTTTATATGGCTGGGCTACCAGGCTAAGGTACAGAGGTAGCTCTCCACATTCTAAGATAAGTGCATTAATGCATTCATTTGCCCTTACTTGTTTGCAGATTTCAGTTCTTTTTCAGGTGTTTTGGGGAATGGCTAATTTCCTTAGTTGGTTTACTCTGTTTCCAGGAGCATCTGACAGAAACAAGGAACTGTGAGGAACTCTAGTTTCAAGGAATTCCCAGGCCTTTTCAGCAACCCTCAAGACGTCCGCCGCCCTCTTCTTCTTGCCAGCATGTTCAGCGTGTGCACTTTTTTCAGTTAATCATTAAACTCCTGTAGTCCCAAATTCACTAGTTTTATTGGTTCTTCTCCTTTTGCGGAGGGGGAAAAGAAAAGTCCCTTGAACTAATTGGGGGCTATGCACTGATTTAGGGATGTGAGGGATTACCCAGATTTTTGTTTTATTTATTCATCAGACACCAAGTATCAATGACAAATGGAATAAGATGAACCAATAGATCCTTTCCCTGCCCAGTGCTTCAGCCCTAGAGATACAGGGCAACATTTTCAAGCACTGTGTGATTTAGGAGCCTAAGTCCTATTTTTAAAGCCGACTGGCATAACACAGTGGTTTGTCCATTTAAGGGCAAGAGTTCTGGGTGCAGCCAGCCCGTTTATTAATCAGGTGCAGCTAAGGAGGTACCAGGGAGGAGCTGGGCTGTCAGTAAGGAAGGAAGAGCAGGAGCAGTAGGGAGGGGAACAGGGTGACCTGATGTCCTGATTTTATAGGGACAGTCCCAATATTTGGGGCTTTGGCTTATGTAGGCACCTATTACAGCCCACCCCCTGTCCCGATTTTTCATAGTTGCTGTCTGTGAGGGGAAGCAGTGGGAAGCTGCTGGGGAAAAGGAGATCCTGGAAGAAAGCACTTTGCTAAAAGAGCAAGGAAAATTCTTGCAGTAGGTCCTGAAGCAGGAAGGACAGAGGGGAAAGGTAAAATCTCCAGGATGCTGTAGCTCCAGGACTGGTGAACTGAGTTTGTGGGGTGCTTTGCCTATGCCTAGAAACTAAAACTGTGCCTCAAAAGAGACCCTGGGTGTGGTGGGAGCAGGGAGGTCTTGCAAATGCTGGGGACAGGCCAGCATCTTACACTTGGGCACATTGGATAGGTCAGCACTGCAATTAAAAACCCATGGCTAGCCCATCCCTCAGCTGAGTCAGGCTCACAGAGCTCGGGTTAAGGGGTAGTTTAACTGGGGTGTAGACATTTGGGCTTGGGCTGGAGGCCAGGGTCTAGGACACTGCAACTCAGAAGGAAGCCAGAGCTCAGGCTGCAGCCAGAGCCCAAATCATAGAGTCATAGGACTGGAAAGGACCTTGAGAGGTCAGTATCTACAGCACAATTAAACATCCCCTTAGCCCAAGCCATAGGCGCTGACTTCTACTGGTACCGGTGGGTGCTCGACCCCACTCTGCATCCGGCTCTGCCCCGACTCCACCCCTGCCCCACCCCCTCTGCCTCCATTCCAAACCTTTCCCCAAAGTCCCTGCCCAAACTCTGCACCCTCCCTGTCCCTATTCCTACTCCTTCCCCAAATCCCCACCCCAGCCCCGCCTCCTCCTCCCGAGCGTGCCACGTTTCTGCTCTTCCCCCCTCCCTCCCAGAGCTTGCTACAGCTGTTTGATGGTGGCAAACGCTGGGAGGTAGGTGGAGGAGCGGGGACGCAGCATGCTCAGGGGAGGCGGCAGAGGAGGTGAGGTGGGGCTGGGCGGGTAGCTTGGCTGCCCGTGGGTGCAGAGCACCTACTAATTTTTCCCCATAGGTGCTCCAGCCCTGGAGCATCCACGGAGTCGGTGCCTATGGCCCGAGTCCCATTAGCCTGAGTCAGATGGCATGAGCCAACCGTGGATGTCTTGCAGAGTAGACATACTCCTAGACACCTATGAGCCATTGGCTTTCAGTGGAACCTTTGTGACTTTTGCACTTTTGAAAATTTTACCCATAATCCATTCCACCTTTTGTTTCATTTCTCTCTGGCCCCCAAGATTAAATAGCATAAATTGGTCTAGACTCTTAATCTCTCTAACTCATTCTGAAATGTATTACCACTCTTTAGATATTTGTGCTACATTCACTCATATTTTAAAACCAGCGATAAGAGGGATGTATTTGTAACAATATGACCCAGTTAAGTTCTTACATGGTAAGCAATCTTTAATATTGCCTTCACAGTATAAAGCTAAATGGGCATTACATGAAAATATGAAAGCAGGCAGAAGTTCAGTATTTCTTTGGGTAAAGTATATTTCTTTTCTCCTAACCTACTAACACTTCCAGGACAGCAGGAAAAACAAATACCTACAACAAGATTGTGAATCTGGACTTCCAGAGCGATGCCAAAATCTCCTCATAAGTAGAGCTGACTAATTTCTTGGCATTCTGAAACTTATAGACAGGTCTGGGAAAAAACTGCCTGGTTAAAAGCAAACAATTCTATCGTCTTCTCCATAATTTGGGCTGCGTTAATGAAGAGACGAGAATATTCAATAAGCAAATGCTTTGGGGATATGAATTGACACCCTATGAATTGATAATTTGTCACAGCAGGGTTCAAATCTACTTCCTGTCCTCACAAATTAAGAGGCTGAAATTTCTATTAGTTTCTCCTAATTCTGCCTGCCGTGCTGTTGGGCTTTGATACACCAGCAGGTCTGTGCTATCTTAAGGTAGGACTACCAAAGTTCTAAGTGCTTGCTCTTCTAGGGTTATTTTGCAGCTAGGATTCTGCAGCTTGTAGATGGACATGCTTTGCTAGAATGCTCCTCAAAACACCATGATTCAAAGACACCCTCAAGCAGTACTAAATAAATATAAACTCCTCCAAATCCCTAACAGAGATAGGTCAGTGCCAGAAAATTCAGTTCCCAATCACTTCTAGGCTGTCAAAAATCTAGAAGTTTCAAGTCCATCGCTAATGCCTAATACAATACTTTGTAGTAAAAAGATCTACATTATTAAGAACACTGAATACTGCATAACGGGGGAAAATTTGCCTGTGCAGTCGATAGAGGCACTTCAGAAAATCATTGCTGTTACCTTCCTCCTCCCCCCCTCCACACCTGTTATTTAAAACCACAAACATTTAAGAAGGAGGCAGGGCATGGCTTAGTGGATAGGACACTGGATTGGAACTCAAGAGAACTAGGATGTATTACTCGCTCTGCTATTGCCTTTGGGCAAATCACTGTGCCTCGGTTTTCCCGTGTGCAAAGCAGGGATAATGATACTTACCTCCTTTGTGAAGAACTTGGAGCTTCAGGGATAAAAAGTTCTCCATGCAAGCTAATAAAGAACCATTAGGAAATACTGTAGAGTCTATTAATCTACGAACCACCATGATAGTTGCGATTTTATGGTACAATGCAGATGATAAAACCTCCAGGATGAGGCATATACAAGCAAGATATAAAGCATTGTCAGGGGAATCTGGCTACAGAACAAGCTTCCAGAGGGGATCAGGCAAATCCAGTCTTCGCGTCTTTAGGAAATGTTGCAAAACCTGTTTGAAAAACCCTTTCTGCCATAGGAATGGCATTACATTGACGCCTCCTCTTTACCTCTAAACTCTTACCAACTTAAAAAAAAAAAAGAATTAAAATCAAACAACCCCCCCGCATTCCAAGCAGTTTTAACCCACCAAAAGGGAGTGTACGGGGAGATTTTGGCAAACCAGTAAAGTGCCTGAAACCACTAGTGATTATTGCTAACAATAGCCAAATTAGCAGGCCGTATGGTATCACTGTTGCTTATTGCCAGAAGTAGCCAAGTCAGCAGGCCATAAATTGGTCATGCAGCGGCCTTAGCTTAACTAAGGCAGGAGGGGAGGGTGTTTTGGGTGCCAGAGAAAGGGCAGCTTGACCCTGCGTCCTTCCTGCTAAGAATATTGAAATTGCTGATATATGTATTTTAGAAAAACAGGAAACTTGTCTATATGTGCCCTTGGGAATGTGCCTGTCATGGTCTCAAGGCATGAACACTCTGGAAAAAAAAAATCTGGTTCATTGATGACCATAAGAAAACCTCTTGCTTGACCTTTAAAAACTGCTTGCTTAGCAAGTGATATGTCCTTGTATTACTAATGTATAAATAGGGGGGAAAAGGTTGAGGTAGTTTGACTCTTCGTGAAGATTTCTTCAGGGCTGCTCTCGGACGCATCTTGGGGTCCCCACCGGCAGACAGAAGTTAGGCCAATGGAAGCCTGTCGCTGTGCCACTCGAGAGCCACACTCAGCTTCAGTAATTATTGAGGGTGTGGGGGTGTTTTACTAACCTGTTCCGGACATAAGTGCCTGAGACTAAGTAAAGTTTAGCTATAAGTGAAAGCACTCCTGTGTTGCCCTGTTTGTGCCAGCCATCTATCGGTTGGACGGCCTTGTCTCCCTTGATTTATTTCCTGACACCACACAGAGTAAAAGTTACCAAGAGCTTTGGGTTGAAAAAACCCCAGTAAGAGAAGTGCAGAGACCCCCTGGAAGTCTACTGGGAACTTCACTAAAGAGTTTATGTGAAAGGTGCTTAGATATTGTGGTGATGGGAAACAGAAAGGACAAAGACAGACAGAATCTTAGTAACTCGTGGACAAGATTTGTCCTTTCATTCTCCCTGTCCACCTTCCTCTCTACTCCTCATCTCCCCTTCCCCCCAAAATAACTGCAGTGGAGGAGCAGGCAATTGGGGTTATGACTTCTCTCATTTCTTGTGAGTTCTTGCCTCTGCCTTTGGTTTCAGTACCAGAAACTAATCAAAGTGGTGCAAATACACATTTCCATGACCTGTGCACTGAAGGAGGGCAGGCAGCACTTGTTTGCAGAAAAGTAAGTTCACCTGCATTTGTTTAAACTAACATTTCACAGGAGACAGTGGTTATTTTTTGTACAGCACAGCCACACTCCAAACCAGAGATTTGGTCTTGTTCAAATTCCTCTGAGAAAATAAACACTCAGAGCCACATTCTGGTCCCACTGAAGTCCTTGTCAAAGCTCCAATTGGATTTGGCCAATACACAGAGACTAACAGTTATTGCTTCTCCAGCAATGAGATAAGTGTAGATCTCTAGATCCGTATCATTGTAGTACAGTATTCAACGCGAAACACTTCACCTTGCTTAGTGTGCAGCACTATGAGCGCCCTCTGTTGGTCAAACTGTAGAACAGTTTTTGCAGCAGAAAAGTAGTGACATAGCATCTGAAATCCAACATCTTGCTTTCTATACTTTGCTAGAGGAGTTATAGCCTCTACCTGGGCTCCTTAAATATAGGTCTTTCAATATTCAGTTTCACCTCATTCAAATAAGTTTTATGAACAAATCCCAGGCTCATTTTGAACTAAATCCTACTAATATTTCAAGATGTATACTGCTGCTTTGAATAATTACTTTTTCTAACTTGTCAAATAAGTTAAGAGTGGGGGTTGGGGGACCTCTTTTAGTAGCAAACTTGGATTTAACATGACAAAGTATTATAATTGTTTTGCATTTTTGCAGAGTTTTCATTACTTACCCCAGAGAGCTTATGTTCTACAAGGACAGGCACCACGGAAAATGATACACATTGGGCTATCCAGATGTGGAGATGTCTTTGCTGTTTCTTTGCACCGAATGATTCCAACAAACTCTCTTCTTGTGGGCATCCCAAGATAAATGTGTTTTTATGGAGAACTCGATGTATTTTGAAGGAAACTACTTGATGGTCCCTGTCATTTATTTCTCCAGGACAATTCTTTCATTAAACTGAATGTCTGGGAACTGCCAGCTCCCTAGGATTGCATGTGAACTCTGGAGAACGTTAGTTTAATAAGGCCAGCATCCCCACCAGCCATCCTCCACTCATGGCCCAATATAGAAGTACCCCTCCCCCCGTCTTTCCTTTTCATTCAGGTGGGGAAAAGTACCACAGTTTTTACCAGGTGATGCTCTTCCCCCAGCTTCCAGACACTGGCGAGCAAGCCACAGTTCATAGTGTTCCCTAACAAATGAATCCTAGGCTGTTCTCCAGGGACACCGCAAGCATGTTGGTCCTGCTGCCAGCATGCTTCTCCCCAGCACTGCAACTGCCATACTCGCCCCAAGGGCTGCCGCTGTTGCTAGAACAATTTACTGTGCAGCTTCACTCTAGGATGGGACTCAAGAAAGGGCCTGGGGCTTATTGTCGCTCAATAGCTTCCGCAGCAAACAGGCAGAGAGTGTTTAAGTGAATGATGCACCCCTGCCCTCAAAACTTCCAACCCAACAAACTGAACTCAGGAATCCAAGAGTCCAGCTACACTGTTCTGTGGGGCAAATGAGGCCCTCCGTTACACCTGTGCAACCCCATGGTCTCTACTAGGCTTTGCACAGGTGTGACTGATTGAAACAGACAAAATAATTCTGTGGCTGCCGGGCTAACAGGAGGAAAAGGGAGGAACGATTGTGTTGAGCACTGTGGTCAGCAGACAGGATTCCAAGTACAGGGGGCAGGTCTGATTTTTAATAACCATTTCTCACCCTTTAAACCAGCTGGCCAGGAGAGTGAGCTTTGGCTTGTTGGGGGCAGATTTTCTTTCCCCTGGCAGGATACCCATCAGGCTGTTGGTGCTGGAAGGAGCCAGCTTCAGGTATTTCATAATACACAGTGGACCCTCTCTACAGGCAGCCAGCCTCAGTCATTCACAGGAGAATATTATTCCGTTCTATGGATTTCAACCCAGATCCACAGAGACATAAAGCCCTAAATCTCAGCTTTAGGTGTCCCTATGATCCACAAAACCCCTACTCAGCTGCTGCCTAATTTTTTAGGCTCCTGAACTCATTCAGAGCCTACATTTTCACTGTACAAGTCTGCTACCCCATGACGCCTATGTTTCTGCCTCTGAGCATGAGCACTGCAGCATCAAGCAGGCACTTGGATGCCTATCTCATGCCTAAACCCCAGCGCAATCCTCCAACCAGGTGAAGAGAAACATTGTCCTGCTCCCACTCAGCATTGCCATGCTGAAGTCTTTTTGTGGATCTGGGCCTTCCCCCCCCCTGCCCTCTTCCCCTGCCTAGTTGAGATTCTACCCTCCCACCTCCTTTCCCCGCCTCCCCCCATCCCCTTCTCTCCTCCCTGTCCTGGTGAGAGATCAATCGAATGCATTCTTCCTTTTCATAGACACTGGCTAGCAATGTTCCATTAACACTAAGCATGTGTGGAAGAGAATGTAGAGTGGCATTTCTTTTGAGCCACATTCCTCTAGAGCTGCTCTTTTCTCCAGGGCAGGACAGAGGCGCAGTTGTTGAGTTGGTCAAACTGTTCATTGTAAATCCTTTCAGACAAATTTCCAGAGTTTTCTTCCTTCTTTGACCAGTGCTTTTGATAAGACATGGGCTAACTGGTGAAGAATTTGATGATTTTTCCCAACAGTCTTTCAGTACATTTACTCATTGTATTTACTACTCGACTAGCTGTTCTTGTGAGGTAGTTTGGTTGGGGAAGGTTGCACCACCACTGCCTGCATCATACCTGATCCTGTCACTAAAGAGAGGATTTCACTTTCCATGCCTGGCTAGGCCAGGAGCATTACATTCACTTAATAGTCACTTTGGTTCTTCGACTCTTTAAGCGTAGGACTCACTTCCCAATTTGTTTTCAAAATTCACAAAAGTTTGCCCCATCATCAAATATGTTCATGCTATACACACGCTTTTGCTTTAATCACAATAGCACTGTGATGGGGACCCGGCCTCTGGATGGTCTGTTTTAGGAGTTGGTGCAGCTGATTGCTTAGGCCATTTTGCCTCTTTTTTTGATTTCTTCATCCTCTCCAACACTCATTTCTTTCTCGCTTTCTAATTTTCTTCCATCCCCAATATCCCAAAACTGTGTGTCAGCCCTTCCCCCCACTCCCCTCAAAGCTCAGCTCATTTCAGGCCAGGAACCTATAAAACCTGCCCAGTGTTTAGCACTGAAGCTAGCAGCCATGTTGAGACTACCAACCTGCACTGAACTCACTGGGGGAGCCATCGCACCACAGAGCCACTAGGGGGTACTTGAAAACTCCTGAATTAAGCAAAACATAGGACCTGAATAAAGAACAAGCATTGCAAGAGGCCCAGATGTCTAATGATGAACTAACCTTTTCCTGTAAAAAGGTCTGTCAGTATGTATGCAAAGTGATGAGTAATAAGGCAGTTTTCTTCTGGCTTAAAGTTTGCACTCTATACGGTAAACAATTTATTTTTAAGACTCAGAGGTGACAAATCAAAGCACCTAATGAAAGTCACACTATCCCTCTGGCTACAGTTATGTGATTGTTTTAGTTTCCAAATCCTAATTACATTATGCTCAAAGTTAAGAAGAGGAGGCATGATATTTGGATTGCAGGAACAACCTTAATTAATACAATGTGGGAAGAAAGCTGTCTTTGTCTGTTGATCCTGTTGCAAAAGTTTATGACATACTACACACACAATGATTGTGACAAAGCAGGATATAAGATGGCCATTAGTATGTCAAATTACGGCATCAGCACAAACTATATTAGCAGTCAGATGTTCCCAAAACAAGTTCCCAACACTGTGAATAAATAATGAACGAATCACTGAGAGCACATGAAAGCACACACGAGAATGACTCCGCAGGTTGGTGGTTAGAGCACTCACCTCAAAAGCAAGAGACTCAAAATCTGTTCCCCCTGCTCAAGTGATGGTTTTGAAATTATTTTTTAAAATTACTTTTCCACAGTGGAACAGTTTCAACAGGAGAGATGGAGAGAGTCCTACAGCAGAATATCCCCAAATCTCTTCTCTCCCTCTGGTGGAGGGGGGGACTTGTACTGGGGGCAGGGTCTCCCACATCCCAGGTAAGTACCAGACAAAGTTATGAGGGAGCACCTCCTCCTCCTCCCCCCACAAGCTTCTTGCAAAAACTGCATAGACACAACACCAAGAAAGGGCTCGCAGATGAGAATCCCAAGCAGGAGGCACCTCCCTGTAGCCCAGACCTAGGCACCTATCTCTGAGAGTGAGGCTGGGCATACCACACATCCCTCACCTTGGCATCTCCCATTGGCTAGTTCAGGCAGAGAGTCACCCAGCATGCTAGCTTTTGTGAATCCCATTCTGAGGTGCCCACCTCCCCCTCTTCATTGTATAGGGAGCCTGTGCTCCAGAGGCAGACTTTGTGAATCCCAGTGATTTTTTAGGCACCCAAAAGCTAGGTGTGGTGAAGCTTAGCATCACCACACCTACGTTTCTTTGTGACTCTAACCCAATAGGCCCATTTTTGGTAAGTTGTGAACAAGTCTGAGCAATTTAAAGTTACTTTCTACTTTACAGAACACCAAACACCAAAATAAAAGTAATGTAATTTAAATGAAAATCCAGGATTATAACTGGACTGTTGGGTCTTGGTTACCAAGTATTCGTAACTTAACTTTCATGTGTTTAGGAAATGCTGAACACTTATTGTGATTGTTTTTCTATATGGTAGTTTAAATAAATTACCAAAGTAAGTGAAACTGGTGTGATTATATTGACAAAAAATATATGCAGAATTTTGCCTTTTTTGGCGATTTCCCCCAGGAGTAAATTATGGGCATATTATCGTCAGTGGCATTGGAACATTTTGTGTAGTGGGGGTGCTGAGAGCCATTGAAGCATACTGTAACCCTGTATATGATGGAAACCGCTCAAGCCAGGGGGTGCTGCTGCACTCCCAACACCCCTAGTTCAGAACCCCTGATTATGGTGATAGTAGATAGTCAAATATTCTACTATAAATAACAAGGTGTTCTAGCTCAGGGGCTATATATGTGGAGGGGACCAGAACATTGAGTTTATGATTAACGGGAAAAAGATTAAGCTGTAATATCATTGAGATGTATAAAACAAACATTATGTAGAAGTGGGCACCATAAAACTGTCTGAGAGGAGAATATGTTTATAAACAAAATAATGCAAGTACTGAAGAAAGGACCAGCAATTTAGGGGATTGTCAAAAATCCTTTAAGCAATTAGCAGGAGACAAGCCAGAGAAGATGAATGGTCCTGAACAAGACAGGTTACCTCGCGATCAAAATTGTAATAAGGAGTTGGATTTAAATTACCACGAGATGCCCATTGTATTTGTGAAAGGAAGACACGGTGAGGTTAGTTTAAATTGATTGCTATCCAATGTGGAAACTATGGCAAACTGTCCTATCAATAATCATTAGGCCCAACAGTCAGTAGCAAAATGTCTCGTAGGATTCCATTTTCCTTTGAGTATTCTTAAAGAGATCTTTAAAATACGGCAACCCACCCAAAATAGTTTAGTATCAAGTCAACAGTGATTAACATACTGTAGCCGCAAAAAAGGACATTAATTCCAAATATAAAATGAATAGCACTGTATTAATGTTTATTTCTAATTACAAGAAACAGAATATCAGTCCCTTATTTGTACAAAAATACCTGAAAGATTACAATTATGTTCACAAGCCAAAAAGCTATTTACAGTATGAAGCAAAGCATATTGAATAAAGGTTTTGTCTCTTAAGTTAATACCTTTTGCATTCCCTGAAAACTTTTAACTTTATTCCATTTTACAGTTACTAAAATCTTGCATTGTGACAATATAATTTACAATAAGCAAGTCTCGCCACTGGAAAGGTGCATTGATTGGTCAGACTGTCAGGTATTTAGTGCAGAAAAGATAAGACAAAACATCTAAACTGAGGCACGTGTTTCTTCAAGAGTAATTAACAAATAAAAAGTTTCTGTACTTTAACACCTATTGTAACATAACTTAACTAGTAACTTTATTACCAAAATGGTTTGGCATTTTCCTTCTCGACATATTCAAGATTGCTACATGAAGTATTTAGAAAATAAAAATCACAGGCAAAAAAGATAAAAATTCAACAGGCTCCAAAACAACCCTGAGCATCCCCTTTACATTCATGTCATTTAAATACAAAAATAAGAGTCAAATGTCCTTCAGTCCTTGGTATTCTAAGCTGGCAGCCAGCTGAATCGGCTGGAAAAGTTTAAGGTGATATTGACTATTTTCCAGCAGAAAGAAAAAAAACAAAACAAAAAACAGTAGTGATCTGCTCAAGTTAAGATTTCTGCCACTTGGAAAGTGGTCACTTTCTCAAAACAGTTCACGTTAGCTGGGAAAGGTACAAAATACTAAGTCAACCATCTACATACAAAATTATGATTCATAGTCAAACTTTCATTCTCAAATTAAATAAAATGCAAGTTTTATAAATATGAAACACTGCAAATGCTAACTGCCTATTGGAAAAATGGATGAGACTAAACTATGTAAACAGAAAAAAAAACCCTTAAAACTACAGCATAAATGGTCTTACTGAAACTGGTGAATATAAGAATGTAATCAATACAATTTTTTTTTCCCACTTCAGAGGGGCCAAATAGAAGCATGCAGAGTGAAGTCTGAGACTTAAGTTAGCTTAATTTCAAGGTTTTAAAATACATTTTAACTGGACTAAAAAGCAGGAACACTCAATTCAGTATGTACAGTTAAAAAAACCAGAAGTTTTCACTACAAACTAAATCAAGTTTCTTCATTTTTTATATGTAGACATTACATGGAAAAAAAATACTAGAATGTGTTCTGTAAACTAAAATACAGTGTTTCTATACCATTGACATAGTTACAGCTGATACAGATGACTCGGGCAGGTTATAGTTTTTGTCTTAAACTATTCTCAACACTACATGAAGACCTAAAGGTACAGAATTGTTCTTCCTTCTTTAATCTTTTCAGGTGGCTAGGATTTTAGCAAACACCGTGACAAATATTAATTAGGGTGAGATCATCATAGACTAGCTGGTATAAATCATTTACTGTCTTAAGAGAAAACAGTTCTGCTCACCACAGTATTCTGAAAGTTCCCAGGGTGAAACACTTTTTGCTATGTATAAACTGTGTGGAGTATTTGAAAATTAACTTAATTCAATAGTACCTCCTGTACCTATTGACTATCTTGCTAAAAGAGTGACAGTTATATATGCAGTATGGCAGTCCAATGAAAGCATTTGACTTGTACTTACCTAGCTTCGATACTGGTTTATCAACAGAAGGGAAAGTGTTATTGTGTAAACATTAAATAATTGATTTAAATATTAACAATAAAATGGCTCTGATGATGAACCAGCACTAAGGCAGGATATATACTAGTTTACAATAGATACTGGTATGCATTATTGTGTCTGTCACAAATACCAGTTGTCGAATGGATGTTGCCAGCAGTAAATTAAAAAATGCCAGTCATAGTTAGATAGATTTCCAAACCCAGTTTGCACGTTCCTCATCATGTAAACTTTCATGACCCTACCAAAAGCAAAAGGGGTACAAGTTCTTTTAAAGTCCTATACCCTAAAAGAGCTTTGCTACATATCATTGTTACTGTAGGTATACTATCTGCAAAGACAGCTCTTTAAAACAAACAGTCTGAAAATTCAAGGAGATATAAAGCTAAAAACACTGATCTTTTGTCATAATAAGTAGACTATCAGTGTAAGTCCTTTTCCCACACAAAAAAAGCTGGTTCCAAATCCAAGTGTGGTCATGCAATTCCATTTCGGAATAGTAAATTTCCTCAACAAAATCAACCACCACCATCAGGAAGTAAAAAAGGTTCAAACATTTGTGCATATAGTCTGACTAATACAGTCTTTGCATGATTGGGTACCACTAAGATGCCACAAACATACTACAGCCATTATGCTAAAAGTTAACAGTTTTAAGAGTACATATGGTGGTATGTTCTTTTAGAATTGTATTCACACTGCTTCTTCAGAGAGGAGAGAACCTCAGGTATCCAGAGATGTTTTGTGACACACACACACACACACACACACACACTTTTCTGGGTTTTCTTCTAGATCCTTTTAGGCTGAAGCATTTCATACATTTTAGGGTTTAGATTAATACCCAACTCTTGCATGAATTTAAAAGCCATATCAGCTCCTAATATAGGCTGCATACAATATCCGAAACAGGTAGGAGTGCAAAAAAAAAAAAGTGATCAATACAAAAAGTCAACACACTAGTCTTAATTGTCAAGATTATCCCAGGGCAAGAGTTCTTTTCAAAGATTTCTCTTCATCACTTGTTTCTGTTAAGTGGCCCAGCCAAGATAGATTCCAGTTTTGTTTCAAGATTTGATTATGATTTTACATACCCTCCCGCCAAATTTTTGGGATGCTGGGACACTCAGCAGCACTCTCTTAGGTGTTGGACAAACCAGTAAATCTTGGTCTGTTGGCACCAGTTGAATCCATCCCTTTCAGAGTCCCAAGGTGCATAATATTTTTAAACCAACTTACACATCTGCCAATTCCCCAGTGTCAACATTCTCTTACAATTGTTCTTCTAGCAAATCCAGTCTTCCAGCAAATCCAGTCTTCAGTGAGTGTCAGATGGAAGGTCATAAGGCCACTCGGATGCAGTGGTGTTTGAGTTTGCAGGGCAAGACTCCTTTATTTAGTTGGTAGAATTCAACAAGCTGAATTAGGTCAGAGAATTTGGTATTCCCATCATCGAGGCTGAAAAACATCTGTCCATCATCCTCACACTAGGGAAATAAGAAGTCCTTTCCAAATTAGGCAGCACATTAGAATACCCAAGTATGGCAATAAGTTAAGATTCTAGGTATGATCTCATGTAAGAAAAAATAAGCACAAATTACAGCGTGTCATTTAGAAGCCTGTGATGCACAAAACCCCTTCTCCACTTTGGTTAAGTTAAAAACTTAATAGGTCTCAAAATAGAAATATTGTTCTTAAAGTCACTGTCACTATACCAGTCTCATCTAAGGTAATTTGGCCCCATAGTCTGAAGTGTCCTTAGAGATTCATAAGTACCAAGTTCCTGCTTCGCCTGCACAAACAGCTCCAGTAAGAGTCCTAACCAGCTTACAACAAGTATTGAGGTAGGGCTTTTGTTTTTTTCACTCACTGGAGAGGTGTGGAATTGTAACCAAATGACTGCAGAGACCAAACATTCACAGAGTTTCCTGGCACTTTCCACCACCTTAGAGTATGTCTACACTTCTCAAGTTGGAAATTACACCTCCAGTTCAGAGACATATCTGCCCTAGCTCTGAGCTAGAGAGCTAAAACCAGCCGCATAGCCATGGCAGTGTGAGGAACTACCAGCCCAAATACGCACCTATGGTCTTTCATTGGCACATACTCAGGGTGGCTTGCCCCACCAACTGCTCATGTCACCATGGGTATATATTCAGGTACATACTTAGGGCAGCTAGTTCCTCTCTCCCCCCCAGCAGCTACACTTCTACTGTTAACACACTAGTTTGATCAGAAATAGTGCGAGTATGTCTCCTCCAGCTGGAAATTACATCTTCAGTTCACAGTGTAGACTCCAGCTGGGAAACGTCTCTTAAAAGCAAATATTTTGCTGTACTAAACAAGTCCTTCCAGAAGAACTCCAGATACCAGGAAACAAGTACTGCATTTCCATCGGTGACTCAAACACTGTCAAAGCAGCGTTGATGGGCTTTTGGTGCCCCAGTTTCTGAGTGCTCAAACAAATACTAATCGTTCAACTGCTACAGGTGCTAAGCACCCACAACTCCACTGAAAGAAACATTACTTAATCCCAGCTAGAAAAGTTCTTATGAGAGTGGATGGCCAGGGAACTTGAAAGGTGTGATAAATTCTCTACAGGTTTTCAGTCAACTCTCCGCCTCTCCATCAAGTAAAACACAAAAGCCCCACTCAAATAATTGTTAGCTGGTTACTGTATTTGGGAGACACAGGGCTTGGCTACACTTGCAGCTGTAGAGTGCTTTAAGTTAAACTAGCCTTCAGAGAGCGCACTAAGGAAAGCGCTCCAGTCTGTCCACACTGAGAGCTGAAAGCGCACTGGTGTGGTCACATTTGCAGCACTTGCAGCTGCACTGGGAGCGGTGCATTATGGGCAGCTATCCCAGTGTTCAAGTGGCTGCAATGTGCTTTTCAAATGGCGTGGGGTGGAGTGTGACAGGGAGTGTGGGGGGAGAGAGATGGGTTTTTGGGGTGCTGAGAGTGTGTCAGCAGCTGTCTTGTAAGTTTAGATCACCCCCTCCCTCCCCCACCTCTCTCTCACTCACTCAAAGCAAACATTAGCTGTTTGTTTTTTTCTCAGACCAGACAAGCAGCCGGCATGCACTTCGAGTTCACAACAAAGACAAGAGAGGCCACTTCAGTTAAGGGGATTATGGGACGTTTCTGGAGGTCAATTAGAGCGTTGTAACGTTACTTGTCATTTACACTGGCACTGAAACGTCTCACCTAATACGTAACAGCTGTTAATCCTCTCGGGGAGGTGGAGTACCAGGAGCGCTCCAGCCAGGGAGTCAGCGCGCTCTACGTGTCTTGCCAGTGTGGATGGGGAGTAAGGTAGAGTGCTCTGTGAGGCTTTACTGCGGTATAACATGCAAGTGTAGCCAAGGCCAGAGAAGAATACTAGGGTCATAGAATCATAGACTCAGAGAATATCAGGGTTAGAAGGGACCTCAGGAGGTCATCTAGTCCAACTCCCTGCTCAAAGCAGGACCAATTCCCAACTAAATCATCCCAGCCAGGGCTTTGTCAAGCCTGACCTTAAAAATCTCTACGGAAGGAGATTCCACTACCTCCCTAGGTAACCCATTCCAGTGCTTCACCACCCTCCTAGTGAAAAAGTTTTTCCTAATATCCAACCTAAAAAAAGATTAAAGGTCATTGAGTCCAGCCCCCTGCCTTCACTAGCAGGACCAAGTACTGATTTTGCCCAAGTGGCCCCCTCAAGGATTGAGCTCACAACCCTGGGTTTAGCAGGCCAATGCTCAAACCACTGAGCTATCCCTCCCCCCTGTGAGTTAAGAGCAACTTGATAATCATTAGGTCTAAACATTTTAGGCTAATTGTGTAGACATTCTAGTCCCATTCAAGGGTTTAGAATGTCTTTTGGCTACAGGGCATTTATATTTTGAGAAACTTCAGTTTTAATTTACAAATTCAGGCCCCTAATTCCCTCCCCAGGTAACCATAAAAGCAAAAAAAAATAAAAAAATAAATATCTTTCCACAAATATTCTAGTATTAGCCTTTTGCCACCAAAAGAGTGCAATGGAGATAAAGGTAGCCAATTCTTGTGGTTTTAATCAGCTGTAGAGATCATAGTTCTTTGCATCAGTTCTACGCCTTGATTCTGATGTTTATGCTAGCAGCCAAGGCGATGACCAAAGGGACATTTTTAGACAGACTGAAAAATGCCAATAAAGAGTTCTGTTTCTGAACACTGTCATTATATTTTATTGCACTAGTAATTTATGTCCATAAATAGTCCTCTATACACACTGACAAAGGTTTTATGAAGAACAAATAGAATTAGAAAACTTTTTGGTCAACACTTACCGGTAAGATTTGGAAATGCTTGATTTTTTGATGATGACACAGTGTAAGCACAAATGCCTTTGGATTACTCTGGCTGTCCCGGAGGAGAAACAGCCTAGGAAAGACCATTTTCTTTTAGTACAAACTTGAATAGTGTGACTCATTTGCTCTAAAATCAGATCTTTTGTCATTTTGTACTCTTTCTCCTCCTCCTTCAGTGGTGTTAAAGGGCAATTTCTTACATAGTAATTTGCTCTCTTCAAGTTCTTACCAACCCAGGTTCATGCAATGCTAGCAACAAGCAGAGACAGGGCGAAAGAAATGTGATTATGTTACTTCACCTATATACTCTAGGGGGTTTGCTGGCTCTGTAATTGGGCTTTCCATTGCCAATAACTAAGCTCATGAAGAAAATTTTCTTGTTTGGGCTCCTATAGGATGATTTGGAGACAAAAAGAGATGAAGAAACTACCTCTCTTCTCCAGGATCCTATGCTAGCAAGACAGACAGCACTGTGATAGCAGTAGCTTTTAGATGAACAGGAGTAATTACTCAGAAACAATGCAAGAACTCTCCTAACAGTGACTACACATTTGCAGCTTCCATGCTACAAAGAGGTGGAGAACATATGCAAGCACTCGTAAGAGCATTTTTCCTCAGCAAAATTAGCTGAAAATGTACTCTGGGAGGCAGGGGTAGCTGCAAAGGTTACATTCATATTTCATTAGTGTACTTCATTGACGTCATTTCTAATGTGACCCCCATTTCTTTGATGTGACCCTCAAATTAGGTAGCCAGCCAACCCAGCCAAATGGTGAATTGTGTACTTGGAGAAGAAAAGAGCTCCAAAACTTTAGGCATCTACTTCAAGAATTCTCCTTCACTTAGCATTCCCCATGAAGTAGACAAAAGGAAAACGTCTTCATACAAAAGGAAATGAGAGAACACCTTAGGTAATACACTCGAAACGTGACAGTTGCCACTCAGCTTGTGAGGAAGTCAAGTGTATTTCTGAGCAGGCCTTCTAAGTAACCAGTATGCCAGGAGCAATGTTTTCCAGGGTTGAGCTGCAAGAACTGTCTAGAGTTCCAGGGACAAAAAGAACACACTCTAGCATCTTGTGACCGCTGAAATAAACTTCAGCACCACACACCTGCACTGCAGTGATCACTGTCCCATCTGTTCATTGCATTTCTGCAGGCAAGGGAGTTACGTCACTGCTGAAAAACACTCATGTCAGAGTACTCCTCTCTCCTTGTATTATGATTGTACCTATGGAGCTGAGAGTCGCTAATACATATACAACAGGACCCCTGTACAGCCTGGATGCTTCAAGAAGAGACGAGCAAGTGATAGAAACATCAGCTGATCATACTCTTGACTTTCTGGGGCATATCTGAGCTATAAGAAAGACCTTCACCTCTTTCCTTATGGTAACACTGTATGGTGCTTTGGTCAAGGATGTGACTAGCAGGGAAGCATTACATTCCTAAATCCCTGTAACGTAGAGCCCGAGGTATCTGGGCAATATGGCACCCTGGGGAACTGAGCCACCATTAGCTGGCCCACCACAAATGAATCCTAACCTAGCTTCCATGGTGAGTAGACTCACTAGAACAGAAGGTAGGCTCCAGGTGGTGCCAGAAATGAGGGGCTCAGGGTGCGGGAGGGGGATCCGGGCTGGGGCTGAGGGTTTGGAGTGCGGCGCTCTCTCAGGGCTGGGGCAGGGGGTTGGGGTGCAGGAGGGGGCTCATGGCTCCCTGGGGTAGGGAGTTCAGGGTGGAAGTGCCGGCTCTGGGAGGGAGTCAAGGTGCAGGAGGGGGTTCCGATCTTGGGCAGTGGGTTTGGGGTGGGTGTGCATTCTCTGGGAGTGGGTTGGGGTACAGGAGGGGACTCGGGCTGGGGGTAGGGGTGCAGGAGGGGGTGAGGGTTCTGGGCTCCGACTGGGTGCCGCTTACCTCAGGCAGCTCCCAGTCGGCAGCGCAGCGGGGTTTAGGCAGGTTCCCTCCTGCCCTGGCCCCGCGCCGCTCCCAGAAGTGGCCACGATGTGGCCAGGCGTCTCTGTGTGGTGTCTGCTGCCAGCGGTGCGTGTGCAGGCACCACCCCCGGCCAATGGGAGCTGCGGGGGTGGCGCCTAAGGGTGGGGGGAGGCGCACGTGGACTCAGAGCTTTCCTGATTGTCGCTGCGCCTAGCCAGGGCTGCAGGGACAGCCGACTGACCGGCCTGGCACCCTAACTTCCCCCGCAGTGGGGAGAGCTGGCGGTCATGGCTTCAGCCTCATGGAGGGCACTGAGGCTGAGGGCTTCCGGCCAGCGGGGTGGAGACTTGCCACGGTCTGGATGAAATTAAAGCAGGGGGCTGGATCCAGCCTGCAAGCCGGAGGTTCCCCACCCCTGCTCTAGAGAATGAAAGAGGCTAAGATTTTATGGAACCTGACAATTGTCACAGACCGAACAGTGCAGGCAAACACAGTGGACATAGTTGTTGTAGAAAAGACAAGGCTTTGTTAACGGATGTTGCCATACCAGGAGACAGAACATAGAACAGGAACATGAACAGAAGAAGGCGAAGCACGAAGAACTTTGCCACGAAGTGGAAGGATTATGAAAAACTAGTACACTGTCAATTTCAGTGATCATTGGAGCACTTGGAGTGACTCCCTGAAGGTATGAATGAGCAGCTCAAGGACACATTACGGGAACAAGACATCGTGATGAGTGACCTCCAGAAGACAGCACTCTTAGGCACAGAGAATTTTCAGGAAAGTCAAGGGAGAATGAGTACTTTTGAGCACTTACAATGTTGGAGTACTACAGAGGGTTTAACCAACTCCTGACTATCCAAACCTACTGTCTTTGTTCATGGTGAGGATTCACTGGTGGCTCAGGGGGTTAAATTTTAGACAGTTGCTTTCTCCTTTTTCTGCATAAAAATCCTCTGTGATACTGAGGGATAATAATAAATACTTACCCATCCACAAGCCCTTGCTGTTTAATAATCCTGTGGGACTCTTCCCTAGAGATCCTGCCATGAAACCAGTGCTGTGTCCTATGGATAACTGACCAGGGGTGGGGGAGAGAAAGGGGAAATGGTTAATAGCATCAAAATGTATAAGTATTACAGTCTAGAAAATTATGTATAAAAACTTTAAAAAGAAATGTGTATATTGTTGAAGGTATTGAAGATTTGTTAAAGACTGAAATCTCTTCAAAGATTCCAGTGAAGCCTGAGGTGTCCAATAACAGACCTGAGATACCATTTGCATGTGCTTTAAATCAAAGCATTTTATTGTTTATAGATACAACATATGCAATTTTGTTATAGCACCGAGTTCCACAAATTCCTAAAAAAAAAAATTCTCCCTGGAGTATGAACTTTGAAGAGTATGAACTTCCCCTTTAAAAACCCAAGGAGATTAAATGCAAGATACTAGTGTACCATTAAGATTACAATCTTAACAAGACATTCAACTTGAAAAAATAGTCATGTTTATGAGCAACCAATTTTTTGTTCATATAGTAATAATTAACGATGATGTAATTTTAAAATCCTATTTGTTACTATTTACAGAGCATAAGAGTATAATACACGGCTGAAAGAAGTATCTGACTGTTGGATTTGATCCAAATCTGTGCAAATATTTATGGGTCTAGATTTGGATAAAATTTAGATTGCAAAATTTAGAATTGTAATCAAATTTGAGTGCCCCTTTAAAAGGAGAAGTCCCTCCTCCTATGGAAGACTTCAATTCTTAGTTTCCTGACTTAAAAATGTTTACACTTGCTGGCTTTTACATTGCATTAAATTTTTAGTTATCCTGTCATTAGCGATAGAACAGAATTTCACCTTAAAATTTAAAGCTTTTAGAGTGTCTGAAATCAGGATCTGATTTTCACAGCTTTGGGCTCCATTTCTACATTAAACATTCGTTTGCTTTGTCCCAAAGAGCTCTCTGCTACTACGTAAAACAAATTTACCTGTGCTCAGTGTGGAAGGATGGAGTGGACTTTGGCTACCTAAGATGTTCATTCTTGTGCTGCGTTTCTGCAGAAGAAATTAGTTAGCATTAAATCCAGTCTGAAACCTTGACTTGAGAGAATTAGAACACATGCAGTACAGATTTAATATACAAGAAACTGGGGCAGGGAAGTTTAATGCAATGAAGAGAAAGAGAAATGCAGCTTTGAGGGGAGAGGGGCTAGTCTACAAGCAGAGGCCCACTTCTGTTGACTTAAAATAGAAGCTGGGTCTTAATTAATGAAAACTCAACATGTAAAAAGGAAAAAAAAAAAGACCTATCACATATGCTTCTGCCCAGTCAACACACTATGTACTCAATGAAGCAAGATGAGTCTGTCTCCCATACAGCGAGCACCTGCTAGTGCTTCAGGTAATAACTTCTATTCTCTAGCGGATGAGTGTGTGGGAAAACTTGTACTGCAGCTATCTGTCCACATGACACTATAAACAAATTACATCAGTTTTCATTCCAAGAGGTCCTGCCTCTTGAATATTCTGCAGTTAAACTTACTGGGAGCAAGCCATTAGTCACAGCCCCAGCCTCTTCCATGTGGGGAAGCATTTAATTTGACATATTCCTCCTCAGAGACTGGCTTTGCAAACTGGCAGTAAAGTTCTGGTGGGTCTGCTTTCCCCCTCAACCTTCCTCTGGACACTAGGGGGACAGAGAAGCAGTGGTAGAAGGTTGTTGTGAATGTGACAGTTACACTCAAGATGGAAATTGACTCTTTCATATCTGCATGCTTGCAGTGTGAATGTTTCAAGTCCGTGCTAAGCTATACTGTGACCATCACTGCATTAGCTTCATAGCACTCTGCGTGTTCCAGCTCTCAATGGGCACTTGTTAAATACGAAGAGAAGATCATTACCCTCCAAGCATGACCTTCTTCCAAAGCGGCACTCTGTGCTTCAGCAGGATTTTCAATAACTCTTCCTATTTGTCCCGAAAAATCCATTGCTACTAGTGAGTTTTCAGATACACTTCTCTGAAAAGGAATTTTCACTTGTTTAAAAACCCAGGAAAGTTACAATTTAAGAAAACAGTTTTGCTTCCAGATCTTTCATTGATTTCAAGAGTATTATTTTGAAGTTAATGGTATAGAAAATACAAACCAGTTTAAATCCTTGATTCTAAGAAATTCACAGTACTATCATTATATGGAATATGTTTTAATGTTGTCCCAAAAAAGGCTGGGTGCCAAAACTCCCCATCTTTTCCCCTACCCCCAAAAACATCCTTTCATAGTGAGCTAACTCCACTGCTCCCACCAGACAGATGAGGTGCTGCTCTGCTTACAGCTAGGCGAATGAGGGAGCTGACTTTGGACTGTCACTGTAATACTTTCTGGAGCACAGAACTGTCACCAAGCTGCCCCAGGAAGTATACATGATCAAAGAATCGGATATATATGTTTAATTAAAACAAAACAACAACAACAACAAAAAAACAGGCATAGTGCAAAGCAGTGAAAGTACAAAAACTCTTTCCTCTTTCACAGTTACTTTGACTTATGGGGAATTCACTTGTACAGAGAAAAGAGGCATGTACAAAATATGAATCCTAAAATACAGCTATCAAAAAGAGGGAAAATGGAGCAGGTACTTTCTCACATTCCTTATTTACTTGTGGAATTAATAAAAACTGCACCTACACAAGGCTCCTAACAACCAGTCACATTCATGAAACTGCAGTTAGGAATAAGAAGTAACCCAATTTGTTTTGGGGGGAAAAAAACTCCAGATGGATTTCGAAGTGTTTGGAGATTGAGCATCATTACTGAGGGTGATGTTTACCTTGCATACAGGCAAACATAATTGAAGTTTGTACTTATGGACTTTTAGAGTTGAAGCTTATTTCCATTTAAGTCCATTTCTATGCATGCAGGAGCAGACCCTAAAAATTACAGGACCCTCTTTTGGGGATTGTTGTGGATAGCTCATTGGTGGCTTCTGCTCAGTGCACAGCAGCAGTTAAAACAAATAGGTTGCTTGGGTGTATTAATAAAGGAATAGAGTCTCATCTGGGAAGACAACATTTCATGAACACCATTGAACAGTGCAAAGCTTTCTAATTCAGAGAATTATGAATTATCATGTAAGCCACTGCAAAATTGTTACACAAGGATGGAGGACTGACAATATATTTAAAAGTAACTTCAGTACTTACGACTGGAGTGGAGAAGTGGGGGAGCACGGTTTTTCTCTGCTGGGGAATTCTGTAGTTCTGGTACAGTAGCATTCCATACTGTAGATGGAAGGAAAAGAAACATTCAACTGCATCTCTTTATAGCAACTATTGTAATGCCACTCGCATTGCAGCGGATACTGTATCCTTACTTCGGTATTAGAAATAGTCCTCTGGCAAACTAGATTACATTATAATGAGCACGGGGCAGATGAGGCAGCCAAAAGTGCATGGTAAGTTCATCACAAGGATATCACCTCCACATATAAAAACTAAATACCCATGAATAGCTTTATCCACACACCCAAATATGAACCATGCATATGCACATGCAGATCGGCTCTGCTTAGCAACTCCTGTTCATCAGCCACCACTTCAGAATAACTCAAAGGCTCCCACTACAGTGTTATTAATCTTTTAGAGAGAAGCCCACTTGGACAGTCAGTTTTTGCTGATCCCTTCGATTCCCCAGTCAAAGCAGATTTTGCTATAATTTTAGGCAGAGAACACAGTGATGCCTATAAAGTTTGTACAACTGATTCAATTATTAAAAGATCACTTTCAGCTACTCAAAACTTTTGAAGATGAAAGTTTGCAGATTCATCACTCAGAGAAAATTATTTTTAACAGTTGAGTGAAATTGATTAATTGATTCAGTTATTTGAGAAGAGAGAACGCACACTTTCATCTCCCCTGCCACCCCTTTTTTAATAATGGGACTTAAAAATAATAGCTCTAACCCTTCAGTGGTTGGTGTTAAGAGATTACAAATTTGGCAGGGAGATATACCAAAGGGCCATATGTGGCTTTCAATGGTCTTGCTATGATTTGTCTAACTTACAGGGATTTTTAAAGCATACTTAGTGCATGAACCTATGTAATGAGTTCTCTTAGGAGGTTGCAAATGTTCTACTGGCTTTGTGCCTACATAGCTCCAAACTGTACAGGGGGGATGACGCAATTTTATATGTGGAATGAGTGAGGCTGAGCTGGAAAGGAAGTATGCCTCTGATAAGTGAAGTTCTCACAGAATTGAGGGGAGAGGAGCTGGCAGTAGTATTTGTCTACCTCCTCCCACCAAAATAGAGATCACAGAAAATAACAACATAGATAGTATACATTTGGACTCTTTTGGCTATAAAAACATACTGATTTTAAGCTTTCCAGTTCAGTTTTGACTTTAACATTAGTATTACTGTATCTAAATGTACATAATTTATTATAATTAAGTTATTTCAACAGGAAGTAACAGTGGTACTGTACTTCAATCTCACGTACAAAAATGAGACATTGAACTATAACTATGTTACACATCTTGCATGACAAAGGTTACATGCATGAGCAGCTACGACTGTAGAAAAAATATGACAGACTATAATACACGTTCTTATTTGAGAATCAGTATTTGACCATGCCTTCCATATGGCTTTTAATCTTAAATAATGGCTTCAATTTATTCCATGCCTGGACAGTTAGCTGATCAAAATTCAGTAAAAAGTAACTGGAGAGAGAACTGTGCTAGTGGTCATTAAAGAGACACTTGCAGCTCACAAGCCTCAGTCCAAGAATCACTGGTATAGATGTAGCTTTTAATGTGTCTCCTGTGGCTCTTTTGCAGCACATAATATTAAAACAGTGTGATTCAGCCACTGAGGTCTGAGTATCCCTGATCTGCACAAATCAGACACACATTCTGTATTCAGGTACAGTCCAGGATACAAGAAACAACATGCACATCCTGGAGTACATTTATTTAGTACCGCCTGTTTTGTATTCACTTACAAATGGGGAAAGGATTTTCTGTACTGTAATTTACAGAGAATTGTTCTTAAAGATTAACGGGTTAGATAAATTGGAGAGCATTCAAATCAATGAGTTCTGATTTGGAAAATGAGAGCTTAATGCAATCACGGCACATGCACTGAGAGAATGGACTGAAAAGCTGCTGTTCCATATGTGCATGTGTGATAGAGGAACTTCACTACTGATGCAAAAGTGACTTTGATAAAATTATTATAAATTTACTCTTCTAATGTTAAGTCATTACAAACTCGTCTGTACCTTTACTGAATCTTAGGAGATAGTTATCACTACTTTCATGCATATGGTGCTTGTAGAAAAGTTCCTCACAGGCATATATTTTTATTTATTTAATTATATGAAATGTCCAAGCTATGGAAACTCCTAGGAATTCTGTTGACTGTCAACGTGACAAACTCCTCAAGTGTCCAGGGAGATAAAACCACTTTTATTACCCCTAGAAATATTTATACGAACTCTGAAATGCATTTTTTATTCCTATTTTGCTTTTTTTTTTTATACTAATATCTTATGTGCTATGTTTTGAAAAAATGGATGTAAGCTTGGTTGTTGTGATTGGTGCTTGGTATAGAACAGGGATAGGCAACCTATGGCACGCATGCCGAAGGCAGCACACGAGCTGATTTTCAGTGGCACTCACACTGCCCGGGTCCTGGCCACCAGTTTGGGGGACTCTGCATTTTAATTTAATTTTAAATGAAGCTTCTTAAACATTTAAAAAACCTTATTTACTTTACATACAACAATAGTTTAGTTATATATTATAGACTTATAGAAAGAGACCTTCTAAAAATGTTAAAATGTATTACTGGCAAGTGAAACCTTAAATTAGAGCGAATAAATGAACACCACTTCTGAAAGATTGCCGACCCCGGTATAGAATATCTGATAGCAGTTTTTAATTGCAAATTGTATACTGCAACTGGTAAACGCCATTTGGCCTACAAGGCATCTAAACCAGAGTATCTTATCACAGAACAGGACACATCTGTTGTCTAAAATGTCAGTTGGAAAAGAAATGGTTTATCTCAAACAACAGACCTTGCAAAAGAGTTAGGTCCTGACTTCAAGAGGATGTTAACAGCAAAAAGAAGTCACGTATAGGGATGTATTATCAGAAGCAAAAAAGTTGGTAGTAAAGAGAATTATTTCAGTCATTCTAAAATCTTGCTCCTTGAAGCCTTAAGAAAAGCATTTATACTTGAAAAAGATTTTGTAGAAAACCTTTGTTTATTTCTTAAATGTTGAGATGGCATGCCCTGGTGAAATGTAATTACTAAAATCATTGCTATGTAAATGGTAAAATGTTTTATAGAATCATAGAATTCAAGATCAGAAGGGACCATTATGATCATCTAGTCTGACCTCCTGCAAGATGCAGGCCACATAAGCTGATCCCCCCACTCCTTTAGCAAGCGACCCCTGCCCCATGCTTCGGAGGAAGGCGAAAAACCTCCAGGGCCACAGCCAATCTACCCTGGAGGAAAATTCCTTCCCGACCCCAAATATGACGGTCAGCTGAACCCCGAGCATGCGGGCAAGACTCTCCAGCCATACCCTCTGGAAAAAGGTTAAGAATATCATATAATTGACCCATTGTATTATGTACTATCATGGAATCCAATGACCTTGTTAAACTGATTACTGATGTAAGTATAAAATATTTATATTAATGGGGATTATTTAGCAAACTATCTGGCATACTCAAGCAGCAATTCCCTCAGCCAACTCAGGAAGACAAGAAGAATCATCCCTGCAGAAATTAAAGAAGTTGATGATTTTTCGTAATTATTTAAGCTAAAATCTAAGAATTTATTTAACTTTAAGAGCCTATTTGGAGAACTAAAAAACTTCTATGCAAAAGAACAAGAGTGTTTGGACTTTTCAGAAAAAAAAAAAATTCAGTTCCTGTTGAACTTCTCTCAGAAACGCCTGGATAAAAAGGAAGTTAAAACTAACCTTTAAAGTTATCTAAGGTTTTCCTGCCACAAGAGAACAAAGACAATCAGACGCGTGTTGCATGTCCATTAAGCATACTGTGTATTCAGAAGCTGAAGGTGTAACTATAACCAAACTCTGAAGACATGGAGCCAGTGAAAGGATGACAGCAGCCAACTTTGAATCTAAACAAGCCTGAGAAATGTTTTCTTAAAATATCATGAAAATAGGAAGGAGAAAATCATAAAAAGTCTGAAGTGAGCCCCCAACACACACAGCCACAGCCCCACACACAGCCAAGAGATTAGATTTAAAAACTCTTGTAGTGATTTTATTGGGATATGGAAATGCTCTTTTAACTTAAGATGTTAACAGTTTCTCCTGGTAATCACCAAATAGTTAGACCAGATAACCCCTTTCTCCACTCCAGAACTAAGGGTTGGGTCTGTCTATAGCACAAAGAAAAACCCATGGCTGGCCCGTGTCAACTGACTTGGGCTTGCAGACTCAGGCTGCGGGGCTGTTTCATTGCTGTGTAGACTTCTGGGCTCGAGCTGGAGCTTAAGCTCTGGGACCCTCTGGACTCTAGGTCTCTGCTGGGTGGGAGGGTCCCACAGCTCAGGCTCCAGTGCAAACCCAGAAGTCTACACAGCAATGAAACAGCCCCAGAGGCCGAGTGAGTTGGCCTGGGCTAGCCGCAGGTTTTTCTTTTCTGTGTAGACATTCCCATTGATAAACAGAATAGTGGGAGTTAACTGGATTTAGGAGTCTTAATATTCGTTAATTGGTCTGTCTTAAGACAGATCCATAAATGGTTTCTGAGTAACTGATTTAAATCCTTCCTTTGATTTATTAAGATTTAGTAAAGATTATAATTGGGCAAAGTAAAAGTGTTTGTTATTCCTAAAAATCAACAGGACGCACCTGCCTTGCAACAAAATTTTTGCACATTTATAAACAGCCCTGGTTTTCTAATGATACACTGAAACTGGACTCACAGCAACGTTGGGAATAAGACCTTGGTCTCAATTTATGAAGAGAAAAGTGGCTCCACCAAAGGAGGGACAGTTCTCAAAGGTGCAGTATCTACTGTGTACAAAGTGGCACCCGGAAGAGACTGTAATGGAAGTAGCCAATTTATCATTTGTGTTATGTCTTTTGTTTTCTTTTCCTTTTTTATATAATAAAATAGCCAAGATTAATAATTGTGATTATTTTGCTTGGCTTTAATAATGGTGTCCCTAAAGTATGTAGAAGAAACCCTGTGACTTAGGGCTTGTCTACATTACCCGCTGGATTGACAGGAAGTGATTGATCCAGCGGGAGGGTCGATCTATGGTGTCTAGTCTAGACACGATAAATCAACTGTTGAGCGCTCTCCCGTCGACTCTGGTACTCCACCAGGGCGAGAGGCGCAGGCTGAGTCTACGGGAGAGCATCAGCCGTCAACTTACCGCAGTGAAGACACCGAGGTAAGTAGATCTAAGTACGTCAACTTCAGCTACGCCCCCTAGTGTAGACCAAGCCTAAACAGTGGAAATCACATCCCTGAGTTGGCACCTAGAGAAACAATTCACGACAGCTGGACTACCATAACTTGTTTCTCAAGACTAAATATTTTTAGTAATTTGGGGGATAAAAATTACACAGCACATAACACAAAATTAAAATTACCACTTTCTACCCCACTCGTCTGGAAATTAGCCAGGACTAAAGATGAACCAGACAAACTTTTGAAACTGAGGAGTGGGTCTGGGGATAAAAATGTTGCAGAGTAAGGTAAATATACTATGTACTTTCTGTGTCTGTGCAATACTTCCTGGTAAACATCATGTGTCAGGGACTGTTTGGCCACTGAAAACTGATTACAATAGAAAGTGATAATCTTAATCTCAGAGGTTGTAGAATTATCCTGCAGTTAAGACAGTACCACATTCCTATCAGAGCACTGCAGCCTGTAGTGTTGAAATTGAACTTCCTATTTAGCCTCAAGAATACACAACATGGCTGACCCCAGCATCAAGTTGCCCTTTTGGTTATGACGTGACATTGTGTATGGAGATGCTATAAATGCATTAACTAGAATCTAGAGCAGACATTTTCAAATGTGACAAGTGATTCTGGGTGACTCTTAACCCACCTTACAGACCTCTGATTTTCAGAGAGTGCTGAGTACCCACCCTCTGAAATCTGGCCCTTCCAGGTGTCTCAGGAGTTGGGCACCCCTTTGTCACTTGGGAATATTTAAGTCTAATGAGACAAGATAAAATTTGTGTTGTCTGCGTGGATGTGAATTCTTATGCATCCACCTTACAATATTTACATAAAGCTGTAGCATAGAAATTGAGAGTTAGCATGGAGGGGAGGCTTTGCATGGATGAGATGGTAGAGAATTTATGTTGCCTTTGACAAAAGTGAGGCTCTGAGGTTTTGAAAGCCTCTAGGGTCTTCTTCTCCAAATGAGATTTTCAAGGTTGGAATTTATAAAGGGTACTTCTACAGAGCTGTAGATTCTAACCGACCTCCTCCTCGATAGGAGCCAGCCAGTCCATTGCTTCTCTGCTAGAACATAAAGATTGTTTCCCACTGAGGTTTCTCTCCACTATACCCCACCCCAACACAATCTATCATACAAGACTCTGAACTACACCACCACTCTGCCAGCCACATGAGCAAGCTAGTACTACTCTTTTTGTCGAGAGTATACTGATAAGTCTGCTTCCATGCACCCCTTCCAATTAAAAACATATTCACTCCTTGCTCTCAGCTATACATACTCTTGACCCAGGTTGGATGTTGAATCATCTTTTATTAGAAGCCACACCAGGTTAAACAAAAACACTGCAAAAAATCACTACAGTTTTTAAAAGACAATTTGCCTTAGGAAATAGAAAACAAAAAGGTAGAACAGGACACTAGACAGTATCTTGTACTAGTTAAAATCACTGCAAGTTAATGAGCCTATATTCTTGACCTCAACTCTTGGTGGTGGGTTTTTTTTGTTGTTGTTGTTGTTGTTTTTTTTTTTAAGATTCTGCATTGACATGATGAGTTTAAAACCAGTGACTGTTTCGATTTTTGAGGCAAACATATACTTCATATTTTGCCATGCCAGGATTGTGTTTTATTTATACGCGCAATGAATACCATCTAATGCTGTGGTCACAAGCTTCTGATTAAAAGCTGTATCCAGTATTTTAATTTCCAAAATGGAAGTATCTGCTGCAGAATATAGTTGACCTTGGGATACGTAAGTGAGCAGTTCGATAAGAGTAGGTAGGGATTTCTTCATAAAAATATTGCCTTGTGTATTCAGTGCACAACAGTATGGGAAAACTGAAATCTCTCAAGAATATGAAGACAGCTGCAGACCTAGCCTAATTTAGGTTATGAGAAAGTAGGTACCTTCAGGAGTCTAAATGCAGTCATCCAACATGTTCTGCTCTGCTCATCTTCAGCACACAGCAACCTCAATTCCTTAGTTTCATTTCTCACTCTGTTGGGCTACAAAATTAAGAGGGAATTCAGTTACGTTTAACAGGAAAGCAACAGCACTTGACATATACTGCATAGGAAAGGCAGGCACAGAGAGTAAGAAAATGGGAAATATTTGCCAAGAAAATACTCATTCACACTCAACTTGTGTTCCGTGGAGGCGAAAATATATTTGGAGAGAAAAGTCTAGAACCAACTTCCCTGACTGGTCCCCAATAAAAGGAGAGTGATCAGTTTGTAATCTTTGCCATTTTACAACAGTCTGCCACTCGAACATCTTGTATCCAAGGTTATCAAGACACTGTACAATTTAAGTAAACTAATCCTCAAAATAACATTGAGAATAACAGCTTTGTCAGCCCCATTTTAAAGATGGCACTTGGAAGTAGAGAGATTAACTGACTCATCTAAGGTCACACATGAAGACTGCAGCAGAACTGGATGCAGGGACTAGATTGCTCAACACTCAGTCCTCTACCTTAATCACACCACTCCTCAGATACCACTATCTTATTGTTGAGTGTTTTTTCCTGCCTTCTTACTGTTCACGTTAAGATAATAAAATACTTGAAAGTGGTTTTTGACCACTTGAAATAAGGAAGACTGTGGGTAATTAAAAAAAATAAAAGGGAGTTTATGTTTTTGATAGATAAGTTTACCTGACAATTATCCATTCTAACAGCGCCTGCTGTCCCCTCTGCAGATGGCAGAAGTATTACTGCTGGAGCTACCCACACAGACAAGAGGCCAGAGAATGTCAGGCTTGCCTTGTGAGGAGCTACATACATTGCCTTAGAGAACCCATATCAGACGGGAGGAGAGCTCTACCCACCCCCTCAATGCCTATACAAATGGCTTTCCCTGGTTAACTCAGTATGTCTCTACTAGCCATCATTCCTGGGGAGAGAGTTTATTTCTAGCCAAACAGCACTTGCTGGTAGAGACAAGTTCACAGAAATGAGGAACTCCTCTCCATTGCCTCCACCATGAAAACCCTTGAAACACATCAATAAAAGCAGCTCCCAGGCCTGTCTCCCCACTCCTCTGATTTTCTCCTGAGGCCTGTTACATGGAGGCACACAGTAGATAGCCTTATTTTCAGTACCCAAATGACAGACAATTGGATTTAGGTGCTTTAAAAAAATGTTACCAGACACATTGGTGACAACAATGAGAGAGGGGTGCACACCGAGGAGTGTCTATATACAAAAGTTGTACCACTTTAGCTATGCTGGTTTAGTTAATATCAGTACAACCCCTAGCATGGGAGGCATTATATTGGTAAAAACGTATTCTGTCTTATTCCCCTTCCCATATAAGCATAAACTATACCAGTAGGAGTATCTTTATCCTGGTATAACTCCAACCACTCTAGTGGTTGTACAGATATAACTTTATTGGTTAAAAAAAATAAATCTCCCTAACTCGCATGGTTATACCAGTACAAAAGCTGCAGGTAGGCCAGGCATAACAGCTAAAAAACGACCCTGTATACTTTACTCTTCATTTTTCAAACTGACCTCCTGCTTTAAAGTAAGTGCAAACAAGCTGCCTGTTATATTGGTGCATTTACCTCCATTTAGAGTGCGATCCTCTGCTATGTAATTTGGGCACTTGCTCTCATAAGGAGCTTTCCTTTTCACAGTGATTAAGGTATGAAAAGCAGAGGCTACATGTGAATGTCTGGAATGAGTGTCTGAACATATAACCCCAAGGCCATCCAACAGGCTCACTACCTGACAGCAGTTAGATGATTTTGCACTCAAACCTGCCAGTCCAAAAGATGTACTGGGTTTTCAAAGCACAGAAGCACTGATACTTAAAATACACCCACCTGGAAATTAAATGTCCATGACTCTCAGATTATGTATTTGGAAAGGGCTTGAGGGGCCCTCTCATGTAACTAACATCAGAGCTTCTGAACCTCAGAGTAATATCCAAGCATGCAATTCTAGGTTTTCCATTGTGGAACCTCATGAGGTCTTGTCTGCTCAATTATTTGAAAATGCCATTGACTTTTACATTTAAATAATCTTAAAGTTTACCGCATCATTTAGACAAAATCACTATATCAGTAAATGCACAGCCTGGAACAACTATCACTGCTTCTCGATTTGCTGCTGTGCAAAGTTTTATCCCTTACGGTCAGACTGTGCTGCCCTCCTACCCTCACCTTCCCACTGCCTAGTATCAGACTTTAAAAGTCTTTCTGAAGTCAATAGGATTACTTAGGGAGTAAACGTCTACACATGGTGAGTAAGGGTATCACAAATTTGCTAAAAAAAAATGCTAATGATTTCAGTTCCACCTTGGGAACAAGTTAATGAGAGGAATTACCTTTACACAAAATCCATAGTCTGCAGGAGCATTATACAATTTCTTGCCTGCTATCAATGAGAAGATATTGCTGTCTTCTAGGTCAGCTAACAACTGCAAGTGTCTTGGCTCCTGTGGAAATATTGTACCTTTTAAATTGTAGGATTAAACCACTGAAACATTTCAATGCCAGCCATACCTTCTCTGAAGAATAACATCCATCAGAGGGCAGTGTATGCACATTTAAACTGCCTCTCTCTAAGCACTTGAAGTTTTATTTAACATATAATAAAATGAACCATTTGACCTTTTCAGATTGACTATACGTTTATAAATGTAAAGCTAAAATTGTTCTCAGGATGCATACTGACAAATTGATCTGTATTTCTGAGATATTTGCTTCAAGGGAAATACCATGAGACCAAAAAACCTCCAAAACAACAAAAAAGTACCAACCCCAGCAAAACTACACAACAACAGGAGAAGGGTGGGGGTTTATGCTGAAAGTTGACAAACAGTTACATTCTGGTATGATGAAATGATGCGTAAAGCTGGTTTTGCCTTCTACAGAGCTATATTGGTTCTGATTATTGTTAATTCGTTTTTCAAATTTAATAATTCAGCCTTTAGTTACCATCTAAAATAAACCTATAAGAAGTTCACCTTTGAAGCAAGTGTTTTCTCCAAAATCCATAAACTCATTTAATGCAACTTCAGTATCCACTTATATATTTTTATATATTAAAAGCACATGTATATCTGAGTATATTATTATTATTATTATAATGAATAAATTCAAAGATGGATATTTCAAGATGAAGGGATGTAGTGACCCAGGTCTTCTTTGCTACTTGCCCATAATGTATTTATTAATGTATTTAAAATAATGTTCTTTTTTTAAAAGAAAACTCTGTGGAAACTTTTATATTAAAAAAATCTACTGTAAGTAGAAATTCATTTTACATACCAACAATTTTAGTAGCTCAATTCTTTAAAAAAATAAATAAATAAATAAATACCTTTGAAGTTCCTTTTGTGGAGCAATAAAGTCCTGATCTTCTCAAATATACATATAACTTTTTCCACGATTTCCTACCCAACTCTTTAACATGCAAGAAACCTTGAATTTCAGGGCAGCTACTGGAGTTTAAAAAGTTCTGTGGGAGATGAAAATTAAAAATATTAAGTTATATGATTATGTACCAGAAACACAGACAGAGTTAGCACCACACCTGTAGCAAGGAACAGTTGGTCACAGTAAATGACTTAGACTTGAATGTTCCCTAGTGAGAGCTGCTATCTTCTTTCAAAGCAAAGTAGGTCAACAAGCACTAGGGAACTTTTGGTGTCCACATGGACAGTTAGTGCGTGGCAGGCTACAGCGTTGTAGATTTACACCCCAGCTTGCCATGTACTAACTGATTTTCAGTGGCACTGACACTGCCCGGGTCCTGGCCAGCGGTCCGGGGGACTCTGCATTTTAACTTAATTTTAAATGAAGCTTCTTAAACATTTTAAAAATTTTATTTACTTTACATACAACAATAGTTTAGTTATATTATAGCCTTATAGAAAGAGACCTTCTAAAAATGTTAAAATGTATTACTGGCACGCGAAACCTTAAATCAGAATGAATAAATGAAGACTCGGCACATCACTTCTAAAAGGTTGCCGACCCCTGGTCTAGACACACCCTTAGGCCTGGTCTACACTGGGGGGGGGAGGGGAGGAGAAGAAAGGGACGATACGCAACTTCAGCTACAGGAATACCTGCTAGGAATACCTGTAGCTGAAGTCGACGTATCTTATTTCAATTTACCTCCCGTCCTCATGGGGCGGGATCGACGGCTGCGGCTCCCCTGTTGACTCCGCTACCACCGCTCGCTCTGGTGGAGTTACGGAGTCGATGGGGAGCGCGTTCGGGGATCGATATATCGCATCTAGACGAGACGTGAAATATCGATCCCCGGTAAATCGATTGCTACCTGCCGATATGGCGGGTAGTCTGGATGTACCCTTAGTTACACTTAGCACATTGGCATATTCCTGTTTACCAGGCAACAAGCACTGAGGTCTTTCTTGCTCCAAGTGTGGTGCTAGCCAATACAGAATGTAACCATTCTTCCATACTTCTATTCCTCTTGCACTGATGAGTACGAACTGATATTTCAACCCAACATTTACACAACACAGAATTAATAAGTTACCTGTGACTAAGAAGCTTACTAGCCACTAGAAATGTGCCAACAAGTGTAGCTTGGAAACAACTGACTGGAATGCAAAACTTCATCCAGCAAATTTAGATAAATGAACAGCCAATGTATGGATTATCCACCACAAATTAATATCCTGTGTACCCCTTTCTGCACCCTCCCCCCCACCAGGGATATGCACAGGCAGCAGAACATTTCGCACTCAGTAACTCAAATACACTGCATTCAACTATATCTTTACAACTACAAAGGCCCCTAGAAGTCAGGACGAAGAAATATTTTAAGAAATTAGGTTGGTATGCTATTTCTAACTTATATAGAGATGCTAGAAGGTGAACTAATGGGAACAGTTTAATATGCATTCAGGCAAATGAATCACAGAACTGTAGGGCTGGAAGATATAGGTCATCTAGCTGAGGCAGTATTGTTATCAGAAATTTTAATCTAAAGCATGCTGCAAGTACATGTATTTGCTGCAAGTACTTGTATTTGCTGCAATGCCATGAATTTGGTAAGAATTTTTCTTAACAAATTTGAATTTTGTTGAGGCAGTTTTTCCATTTAAAACCACTGATTACCAGCAGGGAAGGACAAGGGCTATAGAGCTCAGGACCTCTTTGTCCTCAAATACTCAATCTTCCACCAGAGCCTGAAGTGCTTCTCCTGGCAACTATTGCTATGTTTTCTTCTCACCTCGTGCAAGACAAAATAAATTAAGAGTGATGGAGTGTAAATCAGGAGTAAACCCAGTGAAGTTGGTGGGAGCTGCTAGGCATTCAGCACTTTTGAAAGACAGGCCACTTATGTAGGTGCCTAACTTTAGGTGACTTGCTTTTGAAAATCCTAGTCACTTTAGAAATACATTTGTAAGTCAGAGTGCTGATTAGACATGAAAATCTGTCTAATCCAGAGCCAGTAAACTACTGGGTGAAGCCAGTCAGTTAGGACTTATGTTTCATGCCCTTTGAATATTCCATAGAAGACTTGATGTTTTCTACATTTGTGTTGCCCTGGTTTTTATTCAGTTGGTAAAAATAAACATGTAAGCCCTGTTACGAGGTAAAGAATCTTAGAGGTTAATGTCTGCTTCTCTTAGGATGCCAAGCACGTGCTCTGTTCATATTGCCACAACATACTCCTTTATAAGAACTTTGAACTGCTTTGAACTGAATAAGGTATAATATATGTATGCAGCATTGTTTCAAACTGTATACGTATATATAATTTTTACAAAACTTTAGGCAAGCATCTATCATATTTCTTTTCTCTTGTCTCCTTTAGTTCCATTCAGGATGTATTAAGCCATTGGTTTGAATCTTATTTTGCATTTATAAGTTTTTATTTTTATAAGAAAGGTTGATTCTCATTGGTTGGTATAACCACTGACATATGTTTATGTGAAAGCAAATAGACTTACCACTAAATTTGGTACGACTTCAAGCTAACCATGAGAATACACCTTTTTAAAGCAGTTATATAGCTTAACATACATTTATTTGGATTCTTAATTTTTACATTTTTTATTACATTAGCAAATCGTGACCAACTCGTTTCTTATTTACTAGACGACAGTACTTTTTATTCAGGATTTGTGTCAGGCTGCATTTGGATAGAAACTGGCATTTAATTAAACCTGTACAAAGCCAGCCTTTGAAAATTGTGTTAGTTAAGGGAAATATTAACAGAGTTAGCGAATAGATGGATTATTTCTGGCCACCATGGGTCAGATTTCTAAAGGTATTCAGGCACATAAAGATGCAGATAGGTACCTAGTGGGATTTTGCGAAGTGCCTCAGAAGATGAGATGCTTAACTCCCACCGGTGTTAAGCATCTCATGCTAGATGTCCATGTACATACATAGGGTCTTGGCTGGGACTGTACTCAGGCAGGTATCCTGTCCCACCACCCTTGCTGCAGTAGCTACACTGCTATTTTTAGCTCACTAGCTCAATCAAAGCTAACGCATGTATATCTACCTGATCTGGAAAAGTAACTTTTAACTGCTGTGCAGCTGTAACCTCGGTGGCCAGCAAACTGACATTTATCACATACACACAGAATGCTCTAACAGCTTAGCCATCATAGGCACTACTAACAGCAGCCCATGGTAATGCCAGATGGCAATTTAGTGGGCATATGCAAACTAACTACTAACAGTTAATTTTTACAATTATTTAAAATCTAAATTAGACTGGCTAAAATCTGCAAAAAAAATCAACACTATGAACATACACTAAATTAAAATCTCCTCTTTTCCTGATCATATTTCCAGTCCTCTTTAATCTTCCTGCCTCGCCCTTTATAAAGGCTACTTTAGCACAAGACTGTCTTAGAATACCTGCAAAAGTTGCGACTGTGGGATGCTGCCGTTTGATTGCTGGCACCAAGCAACCATCTGCTCTGGAAAGAAATTCTACAGGGGGGGAAAAAAAAATAGACAGTTTGGAGTCAGACTGCATTTACATACTTCTGGTTAGTTAGTATTAGCTAACGGGCTAGATCAGATGGATCTTTTTCAGTCTCCACCTTCTATGATGGTTATTCTTAATTGAATTAAAGACTTTTTTACACTGTAAGTGATGCTAAAGCTTTCAAGTCCAATTCACTTCCTTTCCCCCCTCCCCCCAAAAAACCACCACAAACTACATTGATATGGCTTTTTTTTTAATAAAGTTTGCAATATTTCATAAGTACATTTCTCCATCTGTGAAATTAAGGATAAATTTATCTTCTATAAAGAACATTCTCCATAATATTCTTCTCCTTTCTCTACAACAGAAAATTCAATCTAAGACAGCTTTCGCGGTAGGGACAGGAGTTAGGAATTACAGTCTCTGGTTTCTAGCAATGGAGGGAAAGAATCGTACCATGGTTAGGACACTAGCTGAGGACCTGGGAGATCTAGATTAGAGTCCTTGGTCCACCAGAGACTTTCTGCGTGGCCCTGGGCAAGTCACTTAGCCTCTCTGTGCCTTAGTTGCCCATTGGTAAAATGTGGATAACAGCACCTTCCTCACAGGGTGTGGTGAGGAAAACTACATTAAAGAATGTGAGATGCTCAGATACTACAGAAATGGGTGTGGGTGTCCTGTAAGTACTTTAAAATAGCTGTTTTCTCCCTCTAACCAAAGCACCGTTTTATGTTGTATTGGGTTGTTCAGTTCCACCAGAATGGATCATATTAATTACCCAAACTTTAATGATGAGAAAACATTGATGTGTAACTGTCAGGGTTTCCCCCCCCCCATTTGTTTAGCAACTCCGCTGAAATCTTGACACCTTTCAGTCTATCAAGACAAATCCCCTTTCAAAATCTTTTCCAATATATTTACTGTGTTCAGGGCAATGTCAATGTATTTCTCATAATGAACCGTTAGCTAAAAAGTGTTCCAGGAAAATGAATACAACATTTTCTGAACATGCATACATACACAAGATCTGCACACTTGGTATAGAATTCTCTGCTGCACAGACTAGATGCTAACAAGGTCTAAGTAAACATCCATTCCTCTTACATAACCGTCACTGTAGTGTAGTCATTTATTTTAGAACCAAGTATCTTGTGTGACACTAACATGGTGTTTCTAAATACTCCGAGTGTTCTACAGATGCTCAGTATTATGATTTCATTATTTACCATGAGTTATGACATCAAAGTAAAAAATATTTAAAGGATTACCTTATTTCAGACTTCCTCTTCCTAGCTGTCTTTCTGTACCACATTTTAAAATGTCTATCACATAAGTACCTTGGTGTACTGCATGAGATGCTTACAGTATACATTAATTATATTAAGTTACTCTTTGAGCTATTAATCATTGTTAGAACGCGGAATGCCTGGGTATCTATAAAACCAAATTAAAAGGTTTCCAACAAGCTAAATGGCAATAAAATCTACTGCACGTAGGAACACTATTCATTCTACTTCAGCTAATAAAAGTCTTATTCTTCAAGGCACTAACAGATTGAAGGTGAAAGAGGAATCAACCTCCTGCCCCATCATATAATTAGCCAGATGAATTATGAAGATTAAATTTACCGTCTTCCTTTAAGTACTAGTACTAGCCGACACCAGATGCTTATACCTGACTGAAGGGATCAGTGGCCTGATCTGGTATAGAAAAAGAAGGAAGCATTGTTTGATGGTGAGATCATGGGACTGGAAGCCAAACATTATGGGTTCTATTCTTACCTTTGCTACCAATTTAGGTAAATCACTAAAACAAATGTGGTAGTTCACCAACTTTTCACCTGAGATAATGCTTCATAACATATGGGTGTGGCAAAGGCTTATGGCTGGAGCACTTTGAGGTTATCAGATGAAACATACTATAGAAATGCAAAGGTTATAAATCACATATCTTGAAATATCTGGATGGAATGTATCATGGCTGGGGCAGTTTGCCAAACATACACCAGCAGCTGGCTCTGCAAATATCTATGTGTGCACACAACTAAGGTTCGCACCCGTAGGGCCATGTCTTTACAAGTTTGAAAATCTGCTTCCAAATAAGCTTAGAAAGATTGCTATACTGTTAAAAATCACAATAGCTTTTAGTTTCTTATAATACTGCGTTAGTTTCCATGATATAATGCAAAACCAACTGAAGTTTCATAGGCAGAAGGGAGGGGAGGAAAAGGAGAGGTAGAGTTACTTTGATCAGTACAAGAAAAAAAAGAAGAAACCCACTAGAAAATAGTAGTAGGTTCACCTATTATGAACCCCTGTTCAACATACATACTGATAAACAGGGAAAATAATCAGGCATGACAAGCACCTTAGAGGTTACCCACAGGTTTCTTCATTACTGGCAGAAACTAAGAGGTCTGGATATTCACATTATTTGGTCAACTTGCTTCATATCAAATAACAACTTTCAGGATAATGAACAAATTGAACTGTTCTTGCTTAGAGAAACCAAGCTGGGCTTTGCCTTTGTATGGTCATTCTTAGGCATAGCAACAGCCACCCCGAGACAATCAGATTGTACAGTCTGATAACCATCAAGATTCTCATTTTTGGGCATAACTTAAGTTAAGCATCTCTGGGCAACTGTGTTACTTGTTTTCAAGACAGTTGTTTTATACAACGAAGACCTTACCATGCTCATTAACCACATATATAATATACTGTGGGGTCCCCATTGTGCTAAGCCCTATACAAAGATACAGTATGCAACAGCTTCTCCCCCAGACAGTTTTACAGTCATTCCGGACAATGAGACTCACCATTGGATTTTTAAAAAATTCATATTTTGCATAATTCTTCCTGAACAAAAATTTACTTTCACTTCCCATAGTGGACTCAACTTGGACTACGAGCTCATGGTCTTCCAAGCACCTCTCTGTGGAGGGAAAAGACAACGTTAATGTCTAATCAGGTAGAAAAAGAAAAATGTTCCAAATAGTACAAGTGAAACTGCTCCGAATTCATTTGTTACACAGAAATCCTGTATTAAGATAACAAAAGCCTCTGTGGGGAAAGAACTTTTATAGGCCTCAAATTATGCTGAAACTGGACCTAAAGGACCAAAACCATAGATAAAGCAATTTTGCTTTAAAAATGGTTTTGATTTAACATGGTAGGGTTTCATACAAGTAAGGACTTTTGGGAAGGAAGAGGTCATAGGATGGTTTGTGTACCCTGATGACAGCAAGAAACTTGAGTAATACAAACTAAATTTTTCTTTTGGTACTTGGTCTATTGTAAAGGAGTGAAGGGGTGGGGACAGCTTTAAGATACAAGTGCAATGTAACTGAAGTGGGTGAAAAAGCATCCTATTCAGCCACACTTTTCAAAATCTAGTATGATCCTGAGGTGAACTTCAGGCCAGATTTATAAGATACTGTGTTTATTATAGAAGAAATCAAAGGATCTCTCTTAAAGGAGTGCCAACAGACAGCAATAGAGGTTTTGTACTTATCACAGGGAAATTTTCTGCAACTAAAATTGGTCATTTGTATGAATGAATATCCCACCACCACCATAATTCAGTCAAAAAGTACAATACATATGAAAGAATGAACAAGCTAGTTTAATGGGAACTATTCCATTGAAACAAGTAGGTCAAAGTTTTAAAAAACAACTTTTAGAGGACAATTGGTGCAAGTCTACTCTGGGACAATGATGTCAGTGTCCTGACAGGCCTACTGAATGTTTCTAGGAAAATGTCTCAGTATTTTTCAGAGACAAGGTGGATGAGGTAATCTCTGTTACTGGACCAACTTCTGTTCGATGCAGCGTTGCTGTAGCCATGTTGGTCCCAGGATATTAGAGACCAGCCGGGTGAGGTAATATCTTTTATTGGATCAACTTCTGTTGGAGGAGAGAGACAAGTTTTCAAGCTTACACACAGCTCTTCTTTAGTTCAGGGAAATGTATTTAGCTGTGACACTCTGAGTACAAGACAGAACAGATTGGTTGCATCAAGCCATAATTCACCCCACCCCCTCTCCACAACTGGAGAGGTGTTAACAGACCACTTCACCTTGAGTGGTCCCTTGAAATATGTGTTACCTACTTATGCTAAACAATCTGTTCCAACTTATATTTAGTTGTGACACTCTGAGTATGTTTCACAGACCTAAAGAAGAGCTATGTGTAAGTTTGAAAGTTTGTCTCTCTCACCAACAGAAGATGGTCCAATAGAAGATATTACCTCACCTACCTTGTATCTCTAATATCCTGGGACCAAACACAGCTACATCATCACTGCATACAACGTTTTCCCTATTTTTCAGATGGTTCATTATCAAGGTTTCTAGTATATAACTAGGAATGGGCAAACCAACTCAAATAAAAACACAACTGACCTGAAACTCTGCCTAAAATTCAAGCCTCTTGTGGCTCACAGCCTTCCTCACTTCACTTGCATGCATCTTTGCACTTTCAGGTTTCAGACAGGACCAGAATTATCAAGATAGCATGGGAAAAGCTTCTCTTGTGATATTTTCAAGCCCAGTGAAAAGCAAAAAGTGATTGAAATCTCAAAAGCAAGCATATTCTTGCATGCCGTTCAGTTTAATTTAGTGGGCTCAAGTTAAGATTTACCTTTCATTAGTAATGATCCAGTGGAGGGCCAATTGTCTTTTCCCCATCTGCATTCCACTCAACTGTGACATTTCATTGTGGACTTTAGGGGTTTCCAAGCCTTTGAGCCCACCAGATTGGATTACTGCACTTCACTCTTCATGGGGCTACCCCTGAAGATCATTTGGAAGATATAGCAAGAGCAGAAAGCAACCTCCTTTTTAGTGTGCTAGCCACAGAGAGCACTTTGCATCTAGGGGCAGATCCTCAGCTAGTATAACTGGTCATAGCTTCACTGAAGTCAATGAGGCTGTGACACCTTATACCAGCTTAGGATCTGCCCCCTAAGTCTCCAAATTTTCCACTAGGTTCCAAATGTAATTTGACATATTGATTTTAATCTATAAATCAAGATGCTGTTTGGGTCCTGGCTACCTCAGACCATCTCTTTCTCCAACAGGGTAACAGGTCTGTGGGGTGTTTTTCCCCCGAATAGTCTTTTGATTTAAAGATGACAGACTTGATAGTAGGTTGTACCCTGTAAAGGGCCATGGGTTCAGGCACTGCCTTTCCTGGTTGATCTTACAGAGCTTAAAGTCTTTCATCTTTTATGATACAGTGTAAAGCTCATATCGATTTTAAGGTAGTCAGAGTATGTGTCTTGCTTATCCTGAGGAAGCGTAATTTAGGCCAGCATTTGTCCATGTGGCTTGTACTTTGCCTTTTAGTTTGTCTAAATACACCCTATGAATGTTTGACGGAAGTATTGTGTAGAGATGAATAAAAAGTCCTAAACTTGTCTCCTTACCAAGTTAGTTTCCATCTTCCTCTGAAATTTTGTGGTGGCATTTCTGATGAAATAACATATGAGACACCCTGGCACTCCCCTATTCACCACTGTCATATAATTACGGTATGTTTTGCACAAAATATGCCTTGTGAGGTATCATTCTAAGTCTTGATCTGCTAGATATTAATGTCTCATTGGATCGTATGTGCTATCGTCACCTGTGAAGTTATGAAGTTGTGAGGTTGAAAACATCCACAAGCAGCCTTTCTGGTACAATAGTAAAAAGGCCAAGCAATGTTAATGGCTTATTGAGGAAATGCACACAAGTACAAGGATTACCCCAGGAACTATGTACAACAGAAACCTCTCAGAGATAGCACTACACAATGGGAACTGTTTGACCTAGGTTACAGCAAAAGAGATTTCCAGCAACTGGGAAGACGCTATAAAAAGGGGGAAATGACATCATGATGGTACCTCACTCTCCCTACAACAACATGCCTGGAAAAACCTGAGGAACAAAGGTTGAACTGGGGGAAGTGATGGTCCCAGGCTAAAGGGATTTCTAGCCTGTGTATGAAACCTGGGAAACCCAAGCTGCAAAGCAAAGGCAGCTTGTGCCTTAAGAATCTGCCAGCCTGTTTATCACTCAGGGTGAGAATTTGCTAATTCATATCCTATCTAGTGTGTTAAAGCTCAGTTTGTGTTTTTGTTTATTTACCAGGGAGGACGCCCAGGCTGGTGGCTCAAAGGGTACAGCGGTACCCCAGTTCCAGGTGACACCCCAGGCGAACCAGTCACAACATAATTTGAATTTTCATGTTGATAATACAAGCCAACCAGAATTTGAACATTTTAGCAGATTTAGATGTTGAGGGGAAGCAAACCCACAGCTGTCAGTGTGCTACATCTTTACACAAGCGGCAACACAGGACATTCCTTCTTTTATTGACTAATAGGATGAGGCGTTCTACAAAGCTACTTGGCTATGGATGTACCAACACAACAACTTTAGAGATACACTGAATTTTGGCTCCAAAATTAGAATCACAAATGTGTGTTAAGTGTTATTAAATGGTAAATCACAACAATTATGTAAAGTTATTTGTTTTATCTGGTTGTTTTATGCTTATCCTCAAGAAGTTAAACATGCTACTCTTGTGCATGCTGTCCTAGCTTTAACCCAATCACAAACAAGGATTTAATTCCACATTGCCATTATACATGGACATATTACAATTGTCACAGGCGCTGACCTTCCAAAGTGCTGGGGTGGGGGCCTTGAACCTCCGGCTCCTCCTCAGGCTTCACCCCCACTCCACTCCTTCCCCCAAGGCCCCACCCCACCTCTTCCCATCCAGTTCTGCCCCCTCCCCCGAGCCTGCCAAATCCTCCCTCACCCTCCTGCACTTTGTGATACACCTGTTCGTGGCGGCTGGGAGGCACTGGGAGGGACAGGGAGATGCTGATATGTGAGACCCACCAGCAGGCGGGAGGCGCTGGGAGGGGAGCTGATGGGGGGCTGCCGTGGACTATGAGAATCGTGCACATCCATAACAACAGATTTTTCATGATGTTGTAAAGAATGCCCAAGTACCAGACAATAATAATCCAGAAAGAGCTAACGTAACACTCTGAAGGACTCTAACCATAATGCTTAAGGAAGGCTGATTAGATAAAGTTACTAAAAATGGCACCTGCTAACCAATCTGATCTATTTATTCCTTGTGTTTATTCAAAGTCCTCTCGGGGGGTCACTTCAGAATGACAACCAGTTTTTTAAACTGCTTTTTATTACTGTTTAAAACTGCAGAATTAATGCATCTAGGTTCAGTACAGGATCCATCTCATTTCCCCCATCAGTGTAATACCCAGAAAGTTCTGATTACAGAACTATTATTAAGGGCAATTATGCAGCAGCCAGAAGAATCAACAGCTTGAGTTTCATTTTTTCAGTTAGTGAGGTGGCTCTTAGGAAAAGTCATATTTTTACTTGTAAAATTAAGCAAATTTTATATAGAAGTAAATGAGAAGATGTACACATGGAACCACACAATGACACTACTTTCCAATTCATATTGCCAACAGCTCTATCACTGTTCCAGGTATGTAAAATTTTGCTTTCGCTTACCAATGTTAAATAAACCTGTCCAGTTAGAAAATTCAATTCCCTCCCCTTCAAAAGAATAGTAGGTAATAGTGAAGCAGAAGGAGAGGAAGATGGCAACCTTCATGCGGTCCTCCCTGTTAAGGGCTTCGGCACAACCAAAGCCATCAACATGGTGACTGAATGCTGACTGATGGTCTCACGGTCTAAAAGGCAACTCAAGTGGCAATCTCAAGAGACTCTTGCATCCGACGAAGTGGGCATTCACCCACGAAAGCTCATGCTGCAAAACATCTGTTAGTCTATAAGGTGCCACAGGATTCTTTGCTGCTTAATCTCAAGAGAAACGGCCCTCTTTGGGTCAAACATAGAAATGTAGGATCACACCTTTGTGTATGTCAAATCAACTAGAAGGCCTCGCTTCTGCAAAATACAATTACTAGACCAAGCTGCTATGCGAACAGAAGGACTAGTAAAGCAGCACACAAGGAAGACACTCAATTGCAAGAACAAACTAGATTTCCAGAGCTACAAATAAAATGTTTGGATTAACTCAAATTTTAGAGATTAATGTCAGATTTTAAGTAAAGTGCAACGTGACCTTAGATGCCAGGAATCTAAATGGGTCTAGAGGCTATATCAGAAACATTGCTTCTATATACACAGTTTTGGGTACACAAATTAATTTCCATGCTCAAATAGCTGTTCGCAGCAATTTGCGTGTGGAAATGTTATTTGGACATACAAATGAGTGTGTATGCAAGGGAAGCAGTCTGGTTAAGGTCCCATTGGTAGCAGGGACCTAAAGTATCACTGCACTAACCAGTGAACTCTACATTCCAAGAAGTTAAATCATGTCACCATTGTGTGATCCTGAACTGAACTAATTCTTGCAAACAGAGCTCCTATGCAGCCAAGTAGGTTAGGAGGAAAAATTAAACTATTAGGAGGCCACCGTGTTCTTGGATGACTTCAGAACCACCTTCTAAACTAAAGTATTACTTCTGTTGATATCTGAGCATCAGCTAGTTTTGTCGGAAACATCTTCTAGAAACATGTCCACAGAGCCATGAGAATCACTTATGTTTTCCAGAGCAGCTGGAATGATTGTTTCACATCTCAAGTGTACCTACATGTATTACAAAAAACCGCATCTGTAGAGGGAAGGTTTTAGAGTATGGGACACCTCATTGTAGATTGAGCTGTGGGGTGGTGAGAGAAGACTATGAGACCACTGCCACAATCTGGCAATATCTGAAAAATGCACATAAAAGCCTCTCAGAGCAGCCACCCAAGGGTCAGCAAAATTCGGTAGCATGGAAAATGTTCAAATTAAGTTTAACCAAAATTGTGCTGGTGATTTTTGGGGGATGGATGGTATTTGAATTCTCAAGAGGATGGTCTTTAGTAGAATATATACTTTGAATATATAAGCCTCCACTCTATGGAATTGAGAATTCAGATGAAGTTTCTTTCATGTGGCAAACTGCATTCCTTTTTTATCTCAGATGCTCTTTCAACTTTAAAATCTTATAACTTTTTCACTCTCAAATCATGAAGTGTATTTTTAAGACCTGTAACATGGATATACTGGATTGCTAACCCTGGAACACTCTTTTAGCAGTTATTTTCCCCCATGGAAAGTTTCATTATAACTCAAGTTGCAGTTTGTACATTGCATTTAATTGAATCAATCTAGGATTTGCTTCATGCTTTACTTTAAAATGGAGCTCCGTCATATGCAGATTCTACTGTATATAAATGCAGACTGATAAGTATCTTGCTCTTTTCCCATCATTGTTAATTACCGAGTTATTTGTATGTAAACAGAAGCTTTTGATTTCCTAATCAGTCTCCTGCCTGATTCATTCAGAGATGTCACACACCAGAGTTTGACAGCACAATTAGTCACCATGGAAGCTATTGTGATGTCACAAACACTGAATTGTGGCATCACTGAATGAATCTGGCAGGAGAAGGATGTTGATTACAAAGGAGAAGGCTTCTGTTTACACAATACCTTGGTAATCAGCAGTGATGGGAAAGGAAATATAGAGAGAGTGCCTGGTAGTTTAATGAGCATTGCTAAAATTAAAATTTTAATAATTTTTCCCCACATGTGGATGTGGTGCTTTAGACTGACAAAATGTAGATTCTGTAACTTATACTGTCAATTTCGATTTATGCTATGAACAAAGCTGGAAGCTGTCATTTTACATGAACCAGGTTTCCATGTTTATGGAATAGTTAGTTCTATCTTTACATTGAAAAAAAGAATCTAACTGGAAGAATTTGTTAATTGTTAAACTGTAAGACATTTTGGAGAGTTAACTTGCAGAACAGTAAAGTTCTGTGTTTAATAGCATTCATTTAGGGTAACACAGTTCCAGCAAATCACTTCTTTCTTTATTTGTAAAGGCTGAATAAATTTCAGATTTTTAAAACACTTTTATAAACCACTGATAGTGTTCTCAATTTCAGTGCTCCTGACTACAGTTAATGGTTTGCTTATTTATTTTTTTTAAAGGCAGCAATTCACCTCAAAGTATATTGGTTAACATTGCAAATTCCATATTCTGTATCATATACAATTCTGTATTGTTTCAGCATACTATTCACATACTGCATATTCAAAAGTTGCACATCATGGTGCTTCTACTAAATCCATTCCACAAAATAAGAGCAGAAGCCAGATTAAGTAGCATGAGATTCTTTCAGGTACTGTAATTAAACCAATTCCTAATGTTATTTAATTCCCTGCAGTTCTTCCTCTTGCTGCCTTCTTGCCAACTGTAACCATGGCACCTTAATTTCAATCAGTTGGAGTAGCTGCTGCCTAGAGAGCACAGATGCCAGTGCTGGTCCAGGAATTCCCAATCCCCTGTGAGTGGCAGTACCAATACTTTCCCCTCCCTGAAGTCAAGTGTATTCAGCCCCCTCTCCTACCCCCACAGTGTGTCTAGCTTTCATAACCATACTGTAGGTATGCAAGGTTGAGTCTGTTCATTCAAGTCTCCCAGCTGGTGATGAGCTGAGCTGATTCACAGGGCCAGTACTCTTTAGGGATCAAGCTTAATTTGCCTAAGCTGTTTATTTGCTATAGCCTCAAAACACAGCAAAGTTAGAATAGTGTGAAGACTAGAAAAATAATATACAGGAGAGTTAAAAATGGTTTAAATGCTTAACACGCATTAGTATAAAGCACACAAGTGATTCCAGCTCACTTAGAGTTTAAAAAACCTTTGTCCACAATGAAGCAATTGTAAAGACATCCATATTGTTATATTACACACTGTATGTTCACAGTTAACATTGCCATGCTTGACGGTTCCCTACCTAATCCTAGATGAGGGTGATGCTCCACTAGGGTCCAGCTGTTATCATCCACACAATGACTTTTGTAAACGAGCAGCTGGCAGAGGTCCCTGGCTGTCATGTCTGCTAGAATTTCGATCACTTTGCTTGTCCCATCTTCACTAAAGACTTTTACATCCTGCAACATAAAGGATACACAGATCAACGGCCTTATGTTCTGAAAATTTGCAAACCAGTCACCGTACATAGCGCCCCTCCTTGTTATAACTCCAGGAATCTTAGCAGACAGCACAAATGACACACATAATTTACTTTATATTACTTTCTCCTCATCCCCCTCCCACCCTGGTCCAAAAGGAAGATTGGGCAACATTAATATGAACATGTATCAAGAAGGGGAGAGAGAGCAGAGATTCCTTACGCAGCAGTAGACAAGCAGCATAAATGAAATAATACCAATGTACTAGAATGTCTGTTAAAAAACGAATAGAAAAAAAAATCTAGTTTGGGGTCTACTGAATTTGAACATTTACATCAAATTATGTTGAATTCTAAAAATTAAAAATGGCTCCCTTGCTCAGGACTAACTTTTGATTGTTTCGCCTTTCTAACTTCCACTTGCAGTTCATCCACATACGAATTACCTAGCATTGTTCACACATTTCTCTGTTCCCCCTGAATTCTCTTTCATCTTAGATTTAAGGAGTTTGAAATCAAATGTGCATACACTGTACATTCCAAACATTAATGGAGATAAAGAGAACGTGTCAGAAACCTCCCCCCAACCCCTGAATTATACAGATGCTTTCCCGTTAGCATTGTTCTGCTCAAACAATACAATTATTGCAAAATTGTTTCCCCATATAATCAAATTTAGAGTACCAAGATTTATTTTAATCCCAAATTAAAACATTCTGCATCCTAGCAAGAGAGGACATTGATCTAGCAGAAACCTTGTGGGTAATTTGATATGGAAAATCTTACCTCAACAGCACGTAAAAGGCAGCAGTCAGAAGAACAAGATGGCATTTTAAATATAGATTGCCTCTTGAAAGAGTTTATTTCTCTGCCTCTTCCAACCCTTTGCAGACTAAACTGCACACTCGGGGTGTTCTGTAGTGTCAGTGGATTACTGTACTGTACCTGTCACGTAGCCCCTGTTCTGGGTACTGTTTCTGGGGAAGCAGACAACTCTTCCCAGAGCTCCACTCAAAGGGTTACATACAATCTTTTAGGTAGTGAATCAAACCACACTGTGTAGACCAATCCTAGCCCTCCCTGTGACTGATGTAATCATTTCCCACACACTATCAGACTTCCAAATTATTCCCCCCCAGTAAGAAAAAAATTACAAAGGAAATCTTTTTATGAACACCCACAAATGTTTAAAACCCCTCTGATCTTAAAAAGTTCAAAGGAAAAGAACACAGAAATCTCAGAACCAAAAGCAGGCATGTCCCCTGAATTCTGATTTCTTTGCCAAATCTCTCAATAGCCCAGTCTCGCAGCAGCTGATGTCATCTACATGCAACTTAAGCACTTGAACTTCTAGTCTGCTCGCTACTGCTACCTCTTCCTTCTTCCTAGCCGGCTTATCCCCTCCCCCTACTCCTTTAACTAAATGCTTGCTTAGTGGTCTGAGTTCTCATTATAACAGACTGTTGATTTAGCAAGTGGAATATGAGCGGCTCATCTTAACAGCTCACTCTTGTGCTACAGGTTAGATCTGGCACTAGATTATTGATTAGGTACAGTATTTCCATGAACCTAAAGTCTGACAGCTACCCACCACTTCCCTCGCTACTCCCCTCCCCCTTTCCTTTCCCATAGCTATGTACAAATTCAAGCCCAGCTAGGGAGGAGTTAAAACTTAATCTAGCTAAAGTGACTCAAACCCATGCATTCAGGAAACTGCTTCATCTGACAGCAGGGATGAGCCAGCTCTTTCAGAAGCAGGCTCTGAAGAGGAGGAGGGGGGAATCCCGGTTGCTGTAGCTCTCTGGAAGGTATGCACTCTGTACAATGTTACAGCTGCACTCAGACTCCTGGTAACACTTAACCAAGTCACAGAAATCCTAGCCAGAAGGCATTGGATGGGTTTTTGCCCCTCTGTTTTGTGTCCCTAGACAAGTCTATTTTCAGTAATTAGCACACATTTTACAGTATAAAGGTATTATCTCCACACAGTGATCTCAATACTAGCAATGTTACAAAACCACTCTGCCACAATGGAAGTTAGCTTCAAATAGAGGAAAGGGATGTACCTCTGAGACACTAAACAAAAATACATCATTTCACAACATGGGAACATAGTGGGCTTCCATGTTTACAGTCTGGACCTGATCTTAAAGAGAGAATCATCTGTTTTTCCTGCAGGGGGAGAGGGGAATCGGGGCAGGGGGAAAAGAATCCCATATCCATCTTAAAATTTTGTACCTATTATTGCTACAAGTAACATCCAAGAGCAGCATAACTGCGGGGGAGGGGATATCTACTTTCAGTTGGCTTTGTGTATCTATCTGACTCTGCTTTCCGTAGTGGAACAAAACCATTTAATTGGACTTCCTGTCTCATGAACTAGCCTGCTGACATCACTCCCGCACTGTGGAGGGGAATGCTCAGGCACTCTCTTTCCCAGACTTTGCAAAGGGGTGTTTCACAAGTAATGTAACAGAAGAACAGGAGAACAAGGGGAGGGGAATTACCAGGATCCTGGTGGAGGATGGGAAAAGACCTTTTCACTGCCTGGAGACTTGCACAAGCCCAGGAAGCACCTGGCAGCATAGGGCAGGCTGCCCATCCCTTGTGCTGCCTGTGAGACCCAAGAGAGACGTAGAGCTGTTTTATCAGAAATGTCTAACAAGCCCTTGTGTGGGATAGGGAGAAAAGCATGGAGTTACCCCACACCTTTCTTTGTATTTCCAACTAGGGAAAAGCCTGCAGCAGTAAACCCAGGAGGAGAAGGCAGCAGCCTCTCTCCCCGGTGCCCTAGCACCTGACCTGACCAGAAATGCTGACCACATTGTTTCTGTGCTAGTCCCATCTCCTTCCCCCACCTCACAACTTCAGCTCACGGTCTATTGCTTTTAAGTGTGTTGCACCAAAAAGCCCTTTTGAGATGGGAAGTTTGCTGAAGTCTATTCAGGGTCGGGGCAGGTCTACACATAAAACGCTGCAGCACTTCAATGAGGACACTATGCCCACAGGAGGGCTTCTCCCGTTGGAATAAGCTGCCGCCTCTTGGGGAGGTGAAATACTGTGTTGAATGGAGAATTCTCCTAACGACATAGAGCTGTCTACACTGGGGAATACACCGAGAGATGTAGTTATCCTGACGTGGGTTCAGATACACCTCTGATATTTCTGCAGTCCTTTTTCCCTGTAGCTCTACACTGTAGAAAGAATCCAGGTATTCCCTTCTGCAAGTCTGCATTAGATAAAGCAAGAAATTCATTCATTCGGTTTTTTAAAGCTTTCTTTATTTGATATATTGGGGATTTGGAATGTAGTGGGCGGATGGAAGGGAACAAGTTACATTTCCCTATTGATAAAGCAGCATAAGTAGGAGAGAACAGCAAGAGGTCACATGCCACCATCAACACTGAGGACGTAATGGACCATACCAATAGAGGGACAAAATTGTGTGAATGTAACCCGACAATAAATAGAGACAGCACAAGTTAACCAGATTTTGTAGAAACAAAGGAGAGCGCAACAAGGTGAAGCTTAAAATCTTTAAGGGTGGGGTGGGGAAATGCAGTGTTAAATAACAGGCTTTTGTGAAGGGAAAAGAGGCTATTGAATTAGATTTCATGGAGGTGCCCACACAAATATTGTATATTAAGATAAAATTTTATATTTTAGGAAGCACGCTTGGTTGCTACAGCAGTTTTATTGAAACAATGGCAAAAATAATGATAAAAAGAGAGAGCGTTGAGCACGAGTACTCTCTCTCTACAACACACAGGCCTAATTCCAAGCCAGCCAGGAGTGGTCAGTGAGACAGCTAGTTTTGATTATTTAAAAAAAAAAATTATTCTTACACATAATGGCGTAATCTAGTAATACAAGCTTGTAAGTGCTCCACACACAATCTTATTTCTGCTATAAATCAGAGGGTGCCTCATGAGCACAGCTGATATTGCACTAGTGACCTAACTCAAGGAAAATGAATCAGTTTCTTCTGTGAATAAAGCACTCTCGTTCCAGTAGGTAGACGCTACAGACACACTTAGCAGAGGTCCAGAAAAATCAGTTTTAAACAAAACTTTTACTTTGCAACCCCCGAGAGTAAAATGCAACAGTCAACTACTTGGAACAATGACTTACAACAAGGACTCAGTTATGTCAGCAGCACGAGGTACCTTCCATTCAAAATCAAGGTTAAGAATGTTCAGACAGTCGGAGTCTCCGATTGGCTGCACATTCAGTGCTTTACAATGCAAAGGAACAGATAACAGACTGCGCCATTGTTCTGTGAAGAATTCTTTTTGAACAGACTTAAAAACTGAAAGCACTTTAACATACACCAGTTTAGTGATTTAATATTATGAAGGAACGAACACCTCACCTTCCAGCCTATACTTTCCCAGGAGCAACTATGGTGCTTGTTACATGAAGTAATGAGATCATTAAAAGGGACAAGATAAAAATAAACCCAGTTCAAGGTCACAATTACATTATCTTCCTCCCTCTGCCCTATTGGTACTCCTAATTTCCTTTCCTTGGGAACAAGGGTTTTATATATATCATTACCCAATCATCACTCATTACCGCACTGCTTCACTCTTTGGTTTTGTGCTGCTATACGGCCAGGTCCATCCTAGAAAAGATTTGCCAGTACAGCAATGCTGGCAAACCCTTGGCGGCTGATCCAGTCAAATGCACTTTTTTGCCAGGAGTGCTTGTACCAGTTTCCCAAGCAAAATAAGCTATATTAAAAAATGCAATATGAGAGGTAGGTATTATAATTAACACCAGCAAAAGCATTTTTATACCAGTATAACTGCATCTACCCCAGGGCTTTTGCAGGTACGGAAATCTCTTAAAAATCTCTCTCTCTCTCTCTCTCTCACGTCCATAACCAACGTTACACTGGCAAAAGTTTCTAATGTAGACCTGGCCTGAATTTTCTATCCCTTTACTTTACTGGAGCTCTTCACAAATTTAATCACAGATGAATTTACACCAATGCTAACTAACCTGGGTCACAACTCATTCTGTGTTCAACAATTTAAGAAAGGCATACAAGGGGATGGAGGGATCTGGCTAGCCAAAAGACAGTGAGCTCAGCTTGAAAACTAATGGAATAAATGTTCTGGTGGCTCTGCAAATGCTTCACTTTTCTCATAGCAGTAGATTTGGGGATCTCCATAAACTACCTGAAGAACCACCTAGTTGACTTGTTATGTGCAAGCTTCTTATGAAAACACCACACACACACAAAAAGAACCACTGCAGTAGGTTTTGGATCAGATTTCTGAATCCCACAGCAAAGAATCCTGTGGCACCTTATAGACTAACAGACGTTTTGCACATGAGCTTTCGTGGGTGAATACCCACTTCTTCGGATGCAAGTCTTCGCTCTTGCATCCGAAGAAGTGGGTATTCACCCACGAAAGCTCATGCTGCAAAACGTCTGTTAGTCTATAAGGTGCCACAGGATTCTTTGCTGCTTTTACAGAACCAGACTAACACGGCTACCCCTCTGATACCTGAATCCCACAATCACTCTGCTAAATCATTTAGACATTAAAAAAAATCCAGGCAATAAGATGACCATACTTGCATTTAAGATTTTTGCAGTTAGCTGATACAATGCAAGAACATCTGCTGATTACAAAAGACACATCGGTACTAACCACTATGGTTATGATTAAATTGGGAGTTTTCATTGTAAGCCTGTTTTCATATGATAAGTTTTCTGGAAAACTTCCAACTTTCCTTAGCCTCAAAGTTATTCTAATTATTTTTTTTCAATAACGAAATCAGGGAGTTTGAGTTATGAGAGAAGTGAGAGCTTTCAGTGTCTTAATCCCATGTCACTTACCGACAATTTGTCAATGATTGTAGATTCTAACTGTGCATGTGGATTATCCTTAATGAGTAGTATACCTTCTGCTTGGTTCAGAGAGTAGCAAGAAGGGGAAAATGTTCAGATTCAACAGTGGTAAGCCTTTGACAAAGAGTAACTTTGAGCACACTCAGCACATATCTGAAAAGATTTTAGCTCTGTCTAGCACAGATCCACACTGTGGTATTATAGTCCAGTTTCCCTAACTTACTCTAGGTCAGTTATCTAAGAGACTTATGTTGCCCATTACGCAGTGTCTCGGCACCTCACAATCCTTAATGTATTTAGCTTAGAAGAGTAAGAGATATTTTAAGTGATTCACTGAAATATGTGAGTCAATCCTATAATTTTCCCCCTCTGATTGTTGTTGCTTGCTGACTCCAGTCTTGCAGAGAGGGAAAAAAATCCTCCAAAACAGCAGCACCAGTAATAAAGGTGAGAACTTCAAAGTGCAGCTGGGACCTTTTAAATATCATTCATTGCACAGTGTTTTCTTTAGCAAGAATCATGCAATAAATATTGTGTGGAACCTTCATATTGCAGTAGGTTTTTTGCATGTAAACATCCAAAAGCCAGGAAATGCCAAGGTGAACGTTTTCATAGCAATATTAAGTCTCCTACATGGCACACACCCTATTTAGGTATGCATTTAACAGCCCATGTCCAAAGGAGGAGAGTTATTGTTATTATAAGAACTTAGATCTTGGTATTGACTTCCACGTTTGACTATTTAATCTTAACATTGCATTAAGTGAATGTGTGAGTGTTTAAATTAAGAATTCAGTGTTGTTTCTACTCCCACCCCTCCGTTCTGCTAGGTTACTAAGTTTTATGTTCCTTCCAGGATTCAGAGGAACAATTTGACTTGGAAAGTGGAATCTGAGCACATTCCAGAAGCTCAGTAATAATCACATACCGATTTTAAAAAGTAAACATTTGCCATTAGTCACCACACAATGACACTGTGGGTACTGAACCCCCATATTTAGAATAGGAAATTCTAATAACCAAACATGTATTTGAAAATGTATGACCAGTTAATGAAGCTAAAAACATTGGATACTTAATGACTTCCAAGTGAACAAATATGTCAATTAGTCTCAGGATTATGTGCCATGTTGGCATTCCAATTCAAAAGCTGCTCACCTGGAATGTTTGAGGGAGAGCACAGTTGAATGACCTTATGCAACTGAATCATACCAGGCAATATCCAAGTTGTGAGCTTACAAATACTAAAGGACTAGGATATGGTAACAGCAAACTAAGACCATAGTATTCACAATCATTTTATCCCAAGTGATGAACTTTTTATATTTAACACTGCATTCTACCACTTACATGACACAGACTTATATATTTGCAACAAAAACAGTGCATTGTCTGTCCCCAATGTTATCTCATCCCTACCATATCTTCCTTCCCAAAACTCTCAGCAGCTTGATAAGCCAACTGATCCTCTAAACTTTTCCCACTTATAAAATTCAGACATGCAGATGGGAAGTGGGGTGAGGAAAAAAAAGCAGCTGTTCTAAATTATAGATCAGGCTGGGAAATTAGGATGAGGAATAGAGGAGAGAGATAGAATTGAATGTTCTCATTATTGAGCTCATCACCAGTTTGTGTCATTCATCTACAAACTTTATCGGCAATGATTTATATTGTCTTCCAGATCATTGATAGATCTATTGAACAGTATTGGGTCAAGAAGTGAAGCCTGTGGGTCCCTATTAGAAACACCCCCATTTGAGAGTTTAGTTGCATTGGAGATCTAGTGATAACCAGTTTTCAATTCAATTAACGTGAACTATATTGACTTTGGATTCGTGTAACACAGCTATGTTACTATTTATGAAACTTGCCAAAACGTCAACAGTACTTTACAGGTCATCCCACATAAAAGGGCAAGCTTCATACAGTTCACTTTATATGCATACTATTGTTTGGGTCAGCAGAACTGGACTGGTATCTAATGAAAGCATTGATTTGTACAATTTTTTTGGGATTCTAGATTTCTGATGTAGTAAAGAAACTTATATAATGTCTCCTTGTCTAGTTCTCCTATCATCATCCCCAAATTTAGCCACCCCTGGCACCAAGTTTGGCTATTAATCCACAAGCCATTTTTTCCACATAACTAATTATGTATAGAATAGCAGAGCGTTTCTTAAAACTTACATTATCCAAAGTGTGAAACAGTGGCTGCAATTAAAATAATTAAATAGCTTTGTCTGGCATTAACCTTTATGAAAAATGTCTTACTATGAAATCTATTTCTAAATATTTTACCCTCTTCCCCAGTTATGTACCAAACGTATTATCATCTCTTAGCTTCATTTCAAGCAGGGGGAGGAGGGAGCGATAATAAGCCTAAATAGAAAAGTTCTTGCAAACATATGTCTAGAAAGGACAATCAAAAGAAAAATCAAGATTAAGGACAATTCTTAGAGAACATAAACTAAGTCTGCAACTTCTTTGGTTAAGGTTTTTGCCAGTATAAAGTATTCTTTAAAAACTGTATTAGGACCACATATACCTCACGATACAGGCTTTCAACCACAGGAACCATGTTCATTTAAAGTCTGACAGATAGCATAACTAGACTATGGAGTAGCTTCCCATTGGCTTAAATAAAATGGTACGAGTCCCATTTGCTTGAATGGCTGCTTCTTTCCTAGTAGGATACTGTGACAATGGCAAATGAAGCACTTGAGATTAGAGCACCGGGGCCAAATGAAGAGCCAGCAGGCCGTTTTCAGTTGGGGGTCCTGGACTCTAGAATTAGCTTCCCACTTTGATTTGCCAGTATCTGGATAAGACACCCTCCCAGACATGCTGCAGGACTCGCTATTACGCTCCTGTGCCAGATATGGAATGGCTACAGAGCTTCCTTCTGAGTGAGATACACACCAGATGTGTTCAATATAAAATCCTCATGTTCTGTCTGTATGGCTGAGGATATCTTAAATAAGGTATGCTTGCACCCAGTGCTACCTAATGACTTAACATAATACAATCTAGCATCCATTACATCGCCTCCTTTTAAGTTCCACATTCCCACCATTTACAATATTTACATTTCAGGCTAATTTTGCCTGTTAAGTGTCTCTGAATCATACTGGTTTTCTAATTACATGACTTGAACGCATAACAACTTGGTCATCTGGTTGTCCTTTAGTTGCAATGACTGGCTGTGGTCAGCTTGGAATCTGTAGCTCTCCCCTCTTGTTCTGCATCTGTCATCTCTAGAGTTTGCTCTGTCGATTGTTCTTTCTGAGGCACAAACTGTAGACACTGACAGTTTCTGTTGAACTCTCCACCGTCGGTCTCAATCACATGATTTGGGTGCTGAATTCATTCATTCATTTTTATTTTTTTTAAATGACAGCCTCTCCTCCCCCATTCACTAGGACATGAACATGGTCACCAGGTTCTTGACCAGGCAGTTCTCTGAGTAACATCCGTTGTAGAAGTGTTCATAAGCTCTTTCAGCCTTTTTATCCAATTTGGTTATTCTCTTTGTGTTTGGCCACTTTGGAGAGAGATTCTTTTCCAAAGTTGGAACAGTACCTCCTATGTTTTTCCTGGGGAAACACAGTGAGGGAGGTTATGGTGCAAAATATTGGGCCCTATTAATGATCAGGAGAGGGCTATTGCTACTGGGCGATCCAATCCTGCTGCTAATCACAGCAGTCCACCTGGCATGCCATCAATTCTGGGGTCCAGGCCTTGCTTAAGAAGTCTATTTTAAAATTTAGAAACAGCATGTAAACAGTTTTATTTTTAAAATAATGGAAAAGTTGAGTTAGACAGTTCATCTAGAGTCAATTGATAATAAAAGATACCATGCAGTTTATATATTTATTTCATTAGATTTAAGCATTAGGTCTACAAACAGTTATATGTCAATGCAGCTTGTGACAACACTGTGTGCCACAATCACACAGTAGAGCATAAGCTGAGGTTATTCAGACACATGGCAGGAGATCACTGTGTGATGCTCATTCTCTACAGATCATCTAGCATATAGCAGAACAGTGAGGACATTTATTTAAAAGCAACGGCCACAAGGAACACTTTGCAACCCTTCATCCCTAAATAATGACTATGCAATTTTCTCTCTTCATCCTCAAAACAAAACATCTATTGAGTTAATCCTAGGAAACAATTGTTTGCCCACCCCTAGGCAACTGAGGCTAATGCTCTTTCTGGACTTTCATCCCCTAACTGTAGAAATGACTGCTGTGGAAGCCACTGCTTCCCTACCCCTTCCTAGCATCACAGGCTGTAAAACTGCAGGTTATATGGGGTCTAGGTATACATATTTATTTTAAAGGCAAACTGCTGCAGCTAGCTGGTAAGGAGACAGTCTCATCATCATGGTCTCCATCTTTTTCCTCACTTCCTCATTGTATGCTCCCCATATTGCCAGGGAATTTAAGTGACGCTACAGACAGCTTAAAGCACATGCAAGCACCTGGTTAAAAGTCTGAGCCTGGAGACCAAGAAATAGGATTTCAGCTTACACTTTCAGAAATTCTCCTGGAAAAGGGTGTGTGCAAGGGTGAGCAAGCAGGGCACGCCCGTCCTCCCCCCCCCCCCAGTAGTCATCAGGGGCACAGAACTTCCCTGCCCCCAGGGGAGGCAGCGAAGATCAAGCTCCTGCTGGGGGGAAAAGAGGGGACAGCGAGCGCCTCCCAGGGTGCGGAGAAGGAGGGACAGCAAGCTTCTGTGCCCCCCCAAAGGGGTCACATTTAAATTCCTGTGCATACCCCTGCTCCTTGAAAACAAACTGATATAAACCAATCACTATGGTTGAAAGGAGAAAGCAGCTGGATATTCACTTTACTGCAGGAGACTTGTTGGAGATGGGCTGGGGAGAAAGGGTGAACTACAGACATGCTGTATCCTTCCCCTCCCCCGCGCGTAATGTAAAGTCAGTCATGAAAGATTGCGAACTAGGCCAAAAGAGTTCTCACCAACTCTCCCGCAAATCCTTATGTATGGGGCTGGCCTAGTGTTGTCATAATGGTGCACAGGGATAGCGAACAATAAGCAGCATGCATTTGAGTGTGTCACCACTTGACTGATTTTGGAAGTTCAGCAGATTTATTAAATACTTTCTTAAATTTCAGATGGGTTGGAGTATCAACAATTATTTGCTGGGATCTCAACACTGTGACATGACTGAAAAAATGGCAGAATAACTATGAATGGAGAGCAAAGCCTGCTCTATATAGCTCCTGGAACATACCCACTTTACTATGGCCAGCTTTGGACACTTCAGAACCAGGAAAATGTAGACAAATTGGAGGGAAATCCGATAACAAAAATGGTTAAGAGACTGGAGCAATTAACTTAGGAAAGATACAAAGAAAATTCTGTTGGACAAGCAACAGTCAAGCATGGTATGTGTGGAAGAAGATGGGTTACATAGCTACAACTATCTGAAGGGAGGAAACACCAAGGTGAGAGGCAACAGAGGCTGGTGCTAAAGGGGACAGATGGGATAAGTTGGACAGAAGGAACATTTCAGCTAAACTGTCTTAACTCAGACCTAATATAGCCTAGTCATAGAATCATAGAAGATTTGGGCTGGAAGAGACCTCAGGAGGCCATCTAGTCCAACCCCCGGCTCAAAGCAGGACCAACCCCAACTAAATAATCCCAGCCAGGGCTTTGCAAAGCCAGGCCTTAATCTCTAATGTCACTCAACAAAAAATAACTTTAATTATATGGACATAAGTATAAAGCTATTCTGTATAGCTTATCAGAACTGTAAAAATATAATTATTCTTTTACGCTAGCAGAACCTCAAGAGCCCAAGCACACCTCTAAAATATAATTTTCCTCCACTTTGATAGCATCAGTGGTAGCTCACAACAGATGTATCCAGCAGGCAGAGCTCATACTGCTCTGAAAATAACAGGAGGGGTGCTTTATAACCGGGAGGGTTGACAGGCTTAATGACAGTGGCATGGCAAAGCATCGCAAATGCCTGGCCATCAGTTTCTTCCTCAATGTACAGTATTCAGCAATATTACTTAACTTGCTGTTTCCTCAAGTTACAGGCACTGGAACCAAGAGATTTCACGCAGAGAATATTGGCTAATTGTTGCTGACTGCAGCTTTCAGATGTTTTATAGTTCCATTTGTCACATACAATAATGCTTTCTTACTGAGCTGCTCACATTAGGAAACTTTCTGTGCAACTGTGTAAGCATCAGTTGTGTGATTAGAATAAATACCTATAGATCTCTACCAAGGAAGAGTTACATAAGGGGCATTTCAAGAGTTCTTTCTACACATTAGTATCAGATTTTCATCATTTTCAGATTCTCCCCCTCCTTGTATTTAAACATTCATAAACACAATGTATTTAAATACTATAAATACATTAAGAGGAAAAATTTAATTATGTAAAAGTGCTCTGGGAGTTTGTGTCTGGTAATTTAGACATTGTAAGTGAACACCTTCTTAGGTTTCCTTAAATTCACACTCAGGAAACAACCAGTCGAGAAGGGAAAGCTTCCTTTTCTGATGCAGTATCTGGGAATGTGCCATCATGACTGAGATTGCTGGCTGCTTCCATGTATACTGTCTTGACTGCAACAAGCTCCATGTGTATTCTGAATTCAACCTGCTGGGAGCAACAACTGCACTCTCTCTCTCACAAAAAAGGATTTATTATTATTATTTTTTTAACAATAAGGGATGTGGTATATATGAGAGATTACAAATTGAATCACGTATTAGGTCTGCTACTATACAAAGTATCTTATAACAAAAGTCTACAGCTACATTTATGTATAGGTTTTACTACTTAAAAATTTTTTTGCTCCCATCTTTTATGGTCTTATTTTCCTTTCACATGTATTCAGACTTGTGTGCTGTGATAAGACCAAGTGATTAGTAACAACTTCAGCTTTAATTCCATGGCTAACATCTCTAATTTAACATGCAATGTCCCCCTTAAAAAGCATTGCTCTAGGCCATTTAATATGTCCCTTCCTTCTTGGTGGGGGCACTAACTAACAAACAAACAAACAAACCCCCCAAAAACCCACACAAACCAACTCTTTGCTTAGCATACAGGGACAAATTCCCTGCTGCCATGGTTACCGTTCCAACTTCTCTTGTGGTACTAGAAATAAAAAACTTCCCTTGAGAACAGAATGTTAGTTCTCCCCTCCCCTCACTCATCATTGTTAGCCACTAAATCGGCTACATCTGGCATATTTAATTTGGACTAAGTAAAATGACATTAATTAAAAAGATGCCGAACAAGCAGTACATGACATTATAGAAATAGAGAGCTTAGTATTTGAACACAGCCCATTAGGAACTGAAAGGGCCAACTAGTTTTCATTAAAAGCTTAGGCATAAAGGAGGCTAACCGGTTCCGTTCCTCTTATAAATTCTTATTTGTGACAGCGTTCTCCACAAATTTCCCCTTATAATCTAGGTAAGAGAAGGTCATTAAATGTTCTTTCCTACACAAGTTGTGCACGTAAGTATGGTATTTAATTTCACTGTAGATGGTATTGTTAGTTTAGAAATCTTCAGTGTAAAATGTTCATTATAGCTGCTCAGTAGGAGGGTTTATTTAGTAAAGCTATAATAATGAGTGGAATGTTTAGCAGAACATTGACACAAGATATTCCAGAAGGCGCACATGCTTATGCAAGCCTCCCTGAATCCTCAACGGTCCTTTTGTCCAATTTTATGTTCCAGTATAGCCTATTTCACAATATTGTGCACTGCAGTACCAAACTCATCTTCCTCCTTCCCTCTGAACTGTTCTCCCCTAACCAGCTCATGTCTCTCCCCATTTTCGCCTGGCAGCTTCAGTTCTACCCCTCAAACAACCACCTCTCACACCATGGTATCTGTTTCACGCTAATATAGAAAGTAGTTCTCATGGTTATAACTAACCTAAATGTTTTCTGCTGAAAGCAGTCCCTCTTCCCACATCATCAGTAAACGTTTATAGAGTGATGCACACCATGCTCCTGGACTGCATTTATACCTATGAAGACACCTTTTGTTTAGGTGTCTATCAACCTGTTCTTTCAGGTTGTAACATGATGCTAAGATTCTGCCTCTATGGATTCACATAACTCTCAGTTCTTCTTTCTTCCTTTTTGGTCATCTTATCTCTGGTTTTATCATCATCATTACAATACAGAAGGGCAGCCAGCTATAAGGCATGATGCAAAAGGCCTATGTCTCCTTACTGTCCAAGCCTTCCACTTTTAATAGTTGAATAAACTGGCAAATTAGTTTCCTCTTCCTTCATTGAAATGTCTTAATCACCTGATAAATCTAGCCCTCTATATTTTATTTTCATGCAAGCTTGACCCAAGTCAGATACTTTATGCAATATTTGGCTTGACCCATTTTTAGTTTTATTCTTATTGGGACCCAAATAAGCTGCATAGATGCAAGATATAAATTCCTCCAAACCTGAACTTCAATGGAAATGTTAACTGACTCTTGAATGGTTCAGAGTATTAGCAGTTTTATATGTCAACTTCTATCCATTTGATTTTGTATGCAGTCAGTAGGTAGATACAATACAATACAATACTCTCTCTTTGCAAACTAATGATTTATCGGTGTACACCTCTACCCCCATATAATGCTGTCCTCGGGAGCCAAAAAAATCTTACTGCGTTATAGGTGAAACTGTGTTATATTGAACTTGCTTTGATCCCCCTGGAGCGCTGCTTTATTGCGTTATATCCGAATTCATGTTATATCGGGTTGCGTTATATCAGGGTAGTGGTGTATTAGTAAATGGCACTAGGCTTTTAACAGTGGTTGTGGGGGTAAACACTGAGTTGATTAGAATATTACTCATGTATGGGTATAATTCTATCATTTTGATGTATATTTAAAATTGGTGGAGAAAAGGACTCCCCTTACTGGTATATTATTGTGAACTATATTGAGTGTAAAATTGTGACTACTGGATGCTTAAGATTTGGGACCTTTAAGGTAGTTTAAGGACACTTAACATCTTGACCAGGGGTCCAGAGGAGTACTCCAAAAGGATATTCTGGTGGTGGAAGCATTAGGTAACCTTAGAACATCCCCAGGTTCGCTTTCCAAACCAACTGTCCAAAAGAATACCCACACACACCAAGCAGCTCAATTTTTTCCACAAAGGATGTTTCATTCCAACCCCTTAATATATACACAGTGTACTCACTTAAGAATTATTATATCTTCAAAAAATATCAAAGCCTTCTGAAGTCCAATTAGTTGGAATGTCTATAAACTGCCCAGTTGTATAGGACTTTTCATCAATATCTAGCAAGGCCATGCCATGGGACTACAAAAATCTCCATTCTCTAAATTAACTGAACACACCACAAGTCACTACACAGAAAGTTAATCAACTGACCTAAACAAATCAGGGAAGTCTAAATGTCAGGGGTTTCACCAACATGAATGTTAGAACAGAATAATCCTTTGCTAATGTAGAACTGTGTTGTACAAGCAAGTACAGATTTAGTACCAAATCTTGTTACCTGGCATGATAGAAAGTTAGCTTTATTTCTTCACACAATATCTACTCCAGATTTATTTTTACAAAGGTATTGCTATAGAGTTGTGTGTCAAGACACAGTTAGCTTTCATTTAAGCCATCGTATCTTTGAAGTTGGTTGAAAGTACATTTTTTCTCCTAATTCCCATCCCCCCAAAAGTGGACAATTTGTGGTAATTTCCAATGGGTTTGTCCAATGCACTCTGTCCATCCAATTAACATCTTGCATGAATGCAGTTAACTGACCTTTTGCATTGGCGAAGAGCCAAAGCAATGCTTTTCATGGAATTTCATTAAACATTTAAGATGGTGAGCCCTACTAGTAAGACATTAATATTCAAACAGGTTTCTTTGTACAGGCATAGTTTGAGTGAATATTACGTATACTTTCTAGATGTATACTTTTGTACCAAGGACAGATCAACCTTCCTTCTATTTAAAACAAACAAACAAAAAAACTTGTTACTCTCCTTCTCTAAGTCACTATGAGCAATACAGAATTCTACAGCTGTACTGTACGAAACTGGACATCTTCCATACTTGCTAGCCAGCAGCTTTACTAATGTACCCCAGGTGGGAATAAATAAGACAGACAGAAGAATAGAGAAATACAGTAATGACCAAGTTTACTGTACATCTTTCTAAGGTCAGAAAGAAGTATGTTTACTGCAATGCACATGCATGAGGAAACAAGACACGGATCCTTCTACAACTTTAAAGTTGCCTTCATCCAGAGGTGAAGATAACTCTGTATTTTTTATAGGCATAAAACCAAATATGATATTATAAAATAATAATTATTATATATAAAGAAACAAAAGTCTTCTCCACTAGAGCCAAACTCACTTTTTCCCTTTAGCCTCAGGTTGCAAGCATAGTTAAAACAATCACTCATGCAGAGGAACAACAGAAACTTTATTCCTGTCCTGGCAACATTTTCATTGTCTTTAAAAGGATTTTGTAGGCGCTGTAGTTGCAAGATGGTACTTCTTGAAGGAGTATTCTGAAAAAAAAGATCACTGAAACCTTATCTGAAACTGAACCGAGGAGCCAAAACTGAAAAGAAAGCACTAATGTAGAATTTACTAGTCCTTTCACACACACCCCCCTTTCTCATGGATGACTGTTGGAAGGTAGGACAATACCTGTATCTAAAGGATTTTTTTATTTTTATTCTGAAGTTTCCATTTCTACTAGTAGCTGAACTCCATTCCCATCCTCAAAAATACAGGCATTTTAAACAACATGCATTAATCAAACCCAGTTATATGAAGCCAATAAAGTACAAAAGGATTGTACTTTAAGGGCATATAAACTTACTACAATATTTTGACTTCTGTTTTGTAAATTTGTACATCTCAATTTAATATCCAATCTCGCATGTAAAAAAAAAAAATCTTAAGTCTCCTTCTAGGTAAGATGCTCTGCTCTGAGACACATTTTTGAATAAAGTTTTATTTGACAATAGTTTAGTATGAACTTCAGTAACCCACTAAGGTCTGCTAGGTTTGAATTTTATTACCCTTTTCCATTCATGGCACAGAAGCTTGCAGTCATCCTGACTCTACACATTTTTAGACTTGCAGTATGCAACCATTTTCTGTTACCACTCCACTTCTACCTCTTCAGTTAGCTACAGCCTGCATTCCTCAAATTACTTGAATTGCTCACATTAAAAATAACCAGTTCTACATAGTGCATCCTCAAAGTTAATTTATTTTGTAATTAGACACATATTATATTTTTAAAAAATCCAGTGTTAACCTTTGTTCTTTTCAAAAAAACTGCTCAGCTTATTCAAAGCAATGTGATGTTATTTGGATTTCTGAAAACATATCCTAATTTATCAATGCTTGGGTTTTTCCCAGAAAGAAAATGCCTTGTACAGAAATATTTCTGGAATCTTTTCCAGCTCTCAAAAGGAATGCTCTTTTATACAATTTAGGGTAATAAAAATTGCTTTTGTAGATTAGTTTAGTCTTATTATTTTGTTGCCACAAAACAAGAGTTTCATGGGATTTCTTACTTCCTCCCTTCCCCCACTAGGGAACACGATTGTGTGTGTTAAGGGTCAAAAATTTTGCTAACTGCAGAGTATTAACAAACCCAGGCAGTACTGAAACGATTTTCAGTTAAACTATTGCTCATATACACATCAACAAGGAAGAAATTGATAAGACCGCAATGAAATTTAGGGCCTATAATTGGTTTTGTGGTTTGATTGCCAGAGTACTTCAGGTTCTTCTTTCAACTCATCTGACTGCACAAAAAACAACCAGAGTTTTGTTACTGTGCTTGCTTGTACTGAAGCTTTGCCAGCCTATACGCTCTATTAATTCCACTTTTTAAATCTTATGAAATAGGGAGAATGTCAGCTTATTACAGGCTATACTATGAAAGTTATGTTGTAAAGACTAACTGGAAAGTCTCATCCTTTAAAGAGCCATAGGGTGCATTTCCTCTCCCAGACATAAAAGACAATGCAGTACCAAGGTTCATAGTTTATTCCTCCCTACAAACAGCATTTTGCCATAGTTTCAACATTAAATGACAAATCAGTTAACTTCACTATGGGGTCCAATATTCCAGTCACCTTGAGATGATTAATTCCGCCCCCTTGCCCATATACATTAGAGCTATAATAGAGAGTTAAATGGAAAGTCAACTGTGACCCCCAAAACCCAGTTTGGGCCCTCAGTTCACCAAACCCAAGCCTGATATTTGTTGTGTGGGGTGTTCTGGCAGAGGAGAGGTTCAAGTTCAGGGTGGCTCTTCATAACATAGAAGAGTTCAAAAAGTCAGGGGCATCTCACTTCTGTATTTTTGGACTACCATCTCACAGATTTTTGGTCTACATACTCCAAGTAATGCTCAGCCTAACGTCCTCACTGAGCAGTGTTTGAGCAGTTTTTCAACCCAGGAGAACTCTGATAGCACCCCAGAAGACTTGGTAAAGGCTGCAGGACTGATCACCAGCAGGGATTATGCAGTTGTGTCTCAAAATTTCTGTTTTATGGAAGTTTAAATTCTAACCACCGTTCCCCCCCCAAAAAAGGATCTACAATTTCAGATGTCACATCACTCTAGCTAAGCAGATGTACAAGAAAGCACTCTGATTCTGGATAACTTCTACAATGGTGCATTTAAAAGAAAGTTCCATTTTACATATAAGCTCCTTGTAGAAGGAAAGAAAACCAGTCCAGCAGCTTTGTAGATGCCAAAAGCTCTGAAGCTAAATAAAATCTGTTATTTCTACCATGTCAAAGCAACTAAATGCACTTTTTACGAGCTATCAGGCTGGGAGTAAGGATGGGTGGAGGGTGACACAGAGGGTCGATGAGCTTGGAAGTTAGCCCAGATCTATCCTTAACTGGAAGAGTCTGGTAACTCTGAATGGAGCAAGTGCCATGTCAGAGATGCATCAAAGTCTTGAACAGTTTTTAAAGGACTATTTTAGACAGAGTTCTGCCCATCCATACCAAGTCAGTATTACTCTAAACAATTAAAAAATCTCCATACATTACTATTGTTTCTTAACATGGGGATCCTAGGGAAGATGAGCCCATAATGCCGCATCTCTCTCCCTCCATTTCGCCATATTTAAAAAAGGTGTCTCCTGGAACTTGCTCAGGACTGAAGTTCATGAAAATTTAGTCTAATTTTTTTTTCCAAATGGGGAGCTTAAAGGCAATAGTTGGAATGTTGAAGAACATTTTATAACTTCGCTTGCTAGGAGGTGAGACACCAAATCAAATGTTTAATTTAAAACACAAGAAACCAAAGGAAAAGACAATTTTTGCTGACTGTGGGGCTGTTTGCAAGAGTGGTTCCAAGAACGAACTGTGGATATCAAATAGTTTTAAAATGGAACAAGCAACAATGTGAAGAAATCTCTGAAGGGGAAGAAATAGTTTGGGAAATCATCAGGGCTACTTCCAATGAGACTGACAGCAGAAGCCCAACACTTCAAGGGTATTTAAAACAAGACATTGATTGTCAGAGCTAAATGTGACTTGTGTACATCTACACTGAAAAAAATAAAACCCATGGCAGCAAGTCTAGAGCCTAGGTCAACTGATTCAGGCTCATGGGGCTTGTTGGATGAAGCTAAAAAACAGCAGTGTAGACATTCCAACTTGGGTGGGAGCCTAGGCTCTGTGACTTTCCTTCTTTGCCAGGTTTCACAGCCAGGCTCCATACCTAATGGGAACACCTACAGTGCTTCTTCAGCCCTGTAGCATGAGCCCAGGTCAGCTGACCCAGGATACAATATGCACTAATGCGTGTTTCCCACTCCCCTGTGGAGACGTACCCTTACATTTTGAGGCCCAGCCAACTGTGGACACGAACAGTCCTCATCTCAAGTCAGAGAACAGGGAAGATGATCTCTGTGGGAGTCCCCAGTAACCTCTTAGCAAAGCTGAAGACTCCAGACTGAGTTTCTCACAACCCTGGATCTAAGGAGGTGAGTATACTCTGCTGACAAATATCACAACTGTTCTGTAACTGGATGACATCACTAACTAGTAAGAAAGTTGTCATGCAGATAACAAAATGATGATCATGGCTGCTCCTGCTGTCTGTCTCTGAGGTGGGAAGAGACCACTATGTTCAAAATGTGCAATATTTGATTTGTAATTTTAAAGTTTAACCACAACAAGTATTTAATTCTGAATACTCTCAGATGAAGCGGTATTCCAACAGCAACATTAAATCTAGTTCTGCACCCTAGATTATGCAAGTTTGGCCACATTTGCACCCTCCCAGATACTTCTAGCACTCTGATCAAGATGAAAGACTTTTATTGTAATTATGTTGATGTATAGCCATTAAAATGAAACAAATGAATGGACTTTACAGAGCTTTCATGCATCCTTTCTATGCTAGCTTTAGCAAAATACAGAATCTTGTGAAATATCACTAAGAGCGAGCGCCAGTGGTATTTGATGGTATGTCTACACTGCAACATAAGCTCAGGATTAGCAGAACTTGAGTTAGCAAACCCCAAATTTACTAATCTAGGGCTTGAGCGCCTATACTCATTTGTAACCCAAGGCTAGGAATTGTTGAATCCTGGGTCCCAACCTGGGGCTGCAGCATCTATACTGTATTACATGGACCAGAGGCCAACTACCCAAATCACAGCCATCCAAGGGCCCTCCCAAAACTTTAACACTCTAGCCCTTTGTTCATGGTGCAGTGTAGTGATTATTCACCAAACTTAATAAACCAGAGGACAAAAAGTCAGCCCTGGGGATTGTGGGATACATTTGGTATACTCCCAGAGCATGAGTTCAGTGGTGCTGTGTCTACACTGCAAAGCAACAGGGCTTGAACAGCAGATCCTGGCTTGATTCAGGCTTGGAATCTCCACTTACATCAGATTCTGGGACCCTGGGTCCGAGTTCTGGGTCAGTGTATTTTTGTGTAGGCGGAAAGGGAGTTAGGCTTGACTCTGAATTTGAATCCTGAGCTTACACTGAGGTGTAGACATACCCTTAGACTATCAAGAGATTCCTTTGCGTCCCCCAGAATGGGCTCAAGTCAATAGAGAGAAATTGGTCTTGTCTAAGGATTGTGTGGATGAGAAAAGTTCAGTACATTAGTAATAGGAGTGATTTTCTACCATGACCAGACTGTCTCCATTAGAACAGAACTAAGCAAAGTAATCTGAGCCATGACATTCAATTCATTTTAAGATTTTCCAAAATGTTGCTGCTGATACACTCACTCAATGACTAGCTTTGTATAGTGTTGGCTTAGTATTTAAAAAGACTCCGATTTCTACCATCACATTTGACTTATTTTTAAGCGCATCCTACAAAGCAGTTCAGATGAAAATTGACCAGTTCCTTTGTAGTGTCATCAGTTCTCCTACTCTGACAGTGGCACTAATCTAATTATCATTGCTTAGGACTTTACGTAAGTAGATTCAGAGACTACACTCAGTTATAGCATAAATATAATTAAATATGCAATATGTAGAAGCTGCACCAACTCCTGGGGAAGCCAATCAGTTAGCACCAGTCATCTTGAGATAAATCTGATGCTATAAACATTTAAAAAAAAAAGGAATATGATGTAATGCCACTAAGAGGGAAAAAAAAATAATTGGAGATATACCAATCTCCTAGAACTGGAAGGGACCTTGAAAGGTCATCAAGTCCAGTCCCCTGCCTTCACTGGCAGGACCAATTTTTTGGAAAGGCGAGGAGGAAAGGCGATTCCAAGGCAAATGCAGTACCTGAAACTAAGTCATTTTGACATGTACTAGATTTCAAGTCAATCTTTTGACTGATGAATTTGCCAAGAGCTGAAGCATAAACCATGGAACTGTAAGGTGTGCCTCAACTTATTGTGTGAGGTAAGGAATATATGGGAAAAGCAGGGATGGCGGAGTCTTAAATTGGGACAGTAGCTCCTTCCTGACACTACCTGACCCAAGAAGAGAATGTGCTGGGGGTTCCCTAAGTAATCTGAATAGACACATGAAGATTAGCTCTCGAGAGATTTGAGGCCAAGTCTCTTGGCAATACTTTGACGTTGTTTTTGATAAGGGCCAGTAGTATCTTCATGTTATTACAAGAAGTGACACAGGAAAATGAAACTACAATAACCAGTGTCCCTTCTGTAAGATTTCCATGCAGTTTCATTCCTTCTGTAATTAACACCTATAATTCAGCCTATAATCCAAGCATTAGTAAGAGGCATAAAACTCATCTAATTTCTCACTTTGTGACTGGTTTTGGTTCTTGCCCTTCTTAAATTGGAAGGGAAGGAACATAATGTGATGCGAGCCTAATGCTAGAGAGAGGGATCAGCAGATAATCCTGAACTCCATATACAAAGAGAAAAGGTTATATAGGCAGAGTGGGGGAGGGGGGAAGAGTTTCATTCTAGAAGCAGCCACCAATTCTTGGTCCGAACCAGGAGGCAGTAACTGTAAATGACATTAGATGCTCAGACCAGTAAGTGAGGGATTGTTCTCTTACCCATTACTTGGTAAATGTCCTTTCCATATTTACTGTCGAACTCCAAGTTCCCTCTGATTTGGACAGTTTGCTTAGACAATGAAGGATCACTTCCTGTACATTTATCTTAAACACGCCTCTTCTCTTCACCTCCTCACACTTTTATTCATGGTAAGTGGGAAAAGACTGACTTGTACCATTCCAAGAGAACTACAATGCTTGTGATCTTGGGGGGGGGGGGGGGGGGGGGGGGGGAATAGGAAGGAAGGGGCGGAGGGGTTGAAACTAACCCAGGCTGAATAAAATGTCCTACACTTTCAGCAGTGTGTACGCTAAGACCTATTATTTCCACATTTTTCTAGGTCATTGATGCAAGAGCAAGGAGGCAGACAGCTATATTAGTTGTGTGTGTACTTAACAGGATGCCAGCTCTCTGTACTCATCATGCACCAACACCAATTCCACATTACACCACACACACACAACACTTAAGAAAAAGGGTTTTGCTCATTCCCTATTTCAAAGATATTTACGGTCAACCAAATCTTAGAGACGTACTTAATTTCTACAATTTAAATACTTAAGTAGGGCTGCAATTTAACAAAGCAGATTATGTTAAGAGCAGATTAAGATAGCAGTCTGCTGGTGGTTCTATTTTACAACAGAGTCACTTAGTCAATGACACTACATTTCAATATTATCACTACCTACTCCACACGTGTGTGTGGGAGATCAATGAAGTCCTTTCCACAAGTTACAAAACCTACTGCTGTATGAGGACAGCAGACTAAACCCCAAATTTCACCTAGATTTAGAGCAGAAGTGCAGCACAGACACGATGTGTCTAGATTGACAAAGATATGATCTGTGCTTGTGTAAACATACCTGCACTAGCTTTAATGAAGCTAGCTAGCTAAAAATAGTACTGAAGAAATGATAGCATAGGCAAGTATGCACCCAGGTGAATTTGTACTGTGCTGTAGCCTGTACCACCAAAATCACACCTCCAATGTCAGTGTAGATATACCCATAGTTGGATGGGAAATGGCTGCTGTAGTAGATACCATTTTGGAGTGTCTGTAACAGTTCCGTCCACAGAGCAGAGGTCTTCCAACTGACGTGCCTAGATCAGCAGTTTTCTGCAGGTAACTTCCTGGTAATTCACAGCATTACATGATATGGGAACTGGGATAAAGGAAGAGGAAGGTGACGCAAGAAGATCTCTTTCATGGAGTAGTTTATAGAGTGAAATAGTTTGTGCATCTCTGGAGTAAGGGTGCCTGCATAGCATGATATTTCCACTGTACTTGAGTGATTTTTCATCCAACAAGTCAAGGATCTCATTATTTCTTATTACTACAACGTAATACTTTTTTTTTTAAACCATGGGATGTTTTGATTAATCTCCCTGTGTTTCTTGAACAACATTGCTAAAATTCACAATCAGAGTAAAATCTGCCCATAGAGACTTTATGTACATCCAAAAGAGACTTCAAAATTTTTGTATGGGTACATTTTACTATTGTGAATTTATCACTATACATTTGACATGGTAATCTCCATCTTTTAGTCAGATTTGGAAATAATCCTATTTCCCTAATGCATAAATCTACACCCATTTAAGTGAAATTGTTTATTAAATACCTTTGTAGGAATTACAATTCTAATATCTTGTTGAAGGTGACAGTCATGTAATATCACATCATGCTCAGAGTTCTGTTAAGTTTGTGAACTATTGTAGCTGTAAAGTTTCAGAAGTAACATTTTCCAGCACAGTACAAAACAAAGACAATACTTGGATCTGACTATTTGAGGGCCTCCTTTTGACACACAATGGTACAATGCAAGAGCCAATGCTGAGCCGCAAACCATTAGGACAAGCTGTACAGCTTTGCCAAGCCAGATTCAATTTGTTAAAGAAAAAAGTTCAAGGATCAGCCTTAACAAAAGCCAAGCAATGCAAGAGCATCTAATTCTGAAATAAGAGAGAGTTTATTTGCTTAGTGACTAGAACCAAGGTATTCCAGAAACACTAGATCTCAATTCATTGTCCATAAGAATCTGTGGACGGGGTGGAAAGGAAAAGAGGCAGTTTCCATATGTCACAAGTCACTTCCTCTAACTTACTTTTGTTATTACGAATGTCACCAGCATTGGGTGAATACTGCAAGTAGTATTTGAAAGTATTTGATTATAAGCCTCAAAGGTGCTTCGGCTCAGACTTCAGCACAGCACTTGAGCACATGCTTGTGCTTAACCATAACCATATTCTTAACTCCCCCTGACTTCAATGTGAATTAAGCATGCACTTAAGTGTTTTCCTTAAATCAGTGACTGAACCTTTTATCTTCAATCTGTCAACATATGTATGAGTTAGCCTTTGGCTCACTAGAGAGTTGTGGAAAAGGAAGTGTCACAAATACTTGTGAGTATTTACTTGTGCTGGAGATATTGCCATAGCAATCTTGCTTTCTGTCCGTTCAGGAGTCATTGGGGAAAGAAATGTGACCAGTAACAGTATGAATAGTAAATTAATAACAGATACTCCAAGAGTGATTTGTTGCTTTTAATAGTTTGCAAGCATGAAGTGTGCTCACAGAAGCCCTAGGTCAAATTTTGGCCATATATATTTTGCAAAATTCAATCTGAATGGTTCACAAACAGAATAGAGGGGCGAACTAGTCAGTGCGCTCAAACAATAACTTACCTATTCTTAAAGGAATAGCGTGAAACTTTATTTATTAAAGGTTAACTGCACAATGGAAGGGTTATGCGCTGAAGCAGAACCTGTGTCCCTTCTGCGATAAATAGAGCAAACCTGAAAGGTCTCTGTCAGCTTCCTCTTCTCCAATGTCTTCCCACCCAAAGAATTGCGCCCTTTTATAAAAAAGCACCACCACAACACTCAGTTATACTAAGTTGCCATTACAGCAGTACCCAAACACCACCAATGTCTTGTAAAGAAGGGGATCTCAACTACCACTCAGGCGTTGCTGAGATAACACATTTTACTTACACACACTTTTGGTTTTCCACTTTTTTGAAACTTACCCACTTGAAAGCTAAACAACCTTTTAAAAATTCAACAGTTGAGCTGAGTTTAGATCCCATCTCCTTATGTTACCTTGCTGCACTAATGCCAGGATGCAGTTAATTCTGACCTTCCCACAGAGCCAATAGCATTAGTGGAAACAAGCCAATGGTTACACTGCTGGTAGCGTGGTCCACAGCTGGAGGGAGGAAGCATTCTGCTGATACAAGATCACTGCACAAGTGCCCTTTATGTATGCAGGATGCCTTTCCTTTTAACAAGTTCACGTTTAATTAGTCACAAGGCTTGTCGCTACACGTATTACAGCCATCTTGAAGCTCGGATTGTTTTGCTAACGTTAATCGGTTCAATCTTTTCAGACCAGTATTTGCACAGCTCTAAACTAGTTAAGAAACAGTGTAACACAGAACAAGTCCAACAATTATAAAGCAACTATAAATCAAGAAAGCTGAAGATGGCATAGAGAGTACCCTTATAAAGTATTCGGATTATACCAAGCAGTAATGCACATGCTTTGGAGGATAGAATCCAAGATGGGGATTCAGATTATACCAAGAAGCAATGAGCTTAAATTGCAGCAAAAGAGGTTTAGGTTGGACAACAGGAAAAACTTCCTAACTGTAGTTAAGCACTGGAACAAACTGGCTATAGGGGTGGTAGAATCTCAGTCATTGTCTAACCTATTCTTAAAAACCTCCGAATACCAGTCAGGAATGGTCTAGTTCAGAGGTGTTCAAACTGCGGGGCATGGAGGAACATTGGGGGGGTGAGTGGCGATGCCAGGTGGCTCAGGCTTCAGCTCCAGGTGGCGGGGCTCTGGGAGAGAGTGCCACCTCCATCCCCAACTTACCTCTTGTTGTCTGGGTTGGGAGTCTCAGCTCAAGAAGACTGAAAGCTGCTGGTCTAGTTATTATGTAGTCCTGCCTTGAGTGCAGGGGACTGGACTAGATGACCTAGTGAGGTCCCTTCCAGTCCTTCACTTTAATGATTCTACAAGATTAGTACTTGCCCCACCATGTCTTGAGCAGTTCAGCTGTGTCCTTCAGCCAAGCGAGGTGTATTAAATTCCTACTAAACCAGGGGTTCTCAAACTTCACTGCGCCATGAGCCCCTTCTGACAACAAAAATTACTACAAGATCCCAGGAAGGGGGGACTGAAGCCTGAGCCCAGTCAAGCCCGGGCCAGGGGGCCAAAGCCGAACCTCAAGGGTTTTAGCCGTGGGGAGGGGTACTGTAACCTGAGCCCTGCCACCCAGGGCCAAAGCTGAAGCCTGATCCCTGCCATCCAGGGCTGAAGCCCTTGGCTTTCGGCCCTGGGCAATGGGGCTCCGTCTTTGGCTTTGGCCCTGGGCCCCAGCAAGTCTAACACCGGCCCTGGCAACCCCATTAAAATGGGGTCGTGACTCTCAGTTTGAGAACCACTGTACTAAACTGTTGTCTTCTTAGGAGATGGAGCTAAGAACATAGAATGTGCAGGCTTCTGGTGCAATGCGTAAGCATGAAATCTCCACGCCAGTGAACCAGGAAATAGAACAAGCAAGATAATTACCATTTTTGCAGTTTCACACACAAAATATTGGATGAGTAAAGATTTAAAGGTTTAAATCAAGGCATTGTTAGCCATACAAGTACTGTTTAATTTTTGTTTTTTAAGGAATAAGCACTGTCAGTCTTAATGTTTAGGCTACTGCTTTTACAGTTTTAAAATGAGCACACTGAATGCACATTATGTTTAGTGGATCAGTCCTAACAGCTTTCAGTACAAAGTTAAAGCCATTTAGAGTCACTTGAAGCATTTTTATTTTATAATCTATTATTGTCACTGTAACATTTTGCCTCCGTATTATAATACCATGTAATTATCAGCCATTAGCAACATTTATCTACTTCAAAAACTGCCTCTGGCCATCTCAAAGAATGCAATCTTGTATTTCTCAGATTTTACCTCTCTCAAGTCCTCCAACTCCAACATATGTACAGCGTACATTTGCTAATTTTATTTTTAGCCATGATAATGTTACAGCACTATTTCCATTTCTAACATATACGTTATATAAAAGGACACATACATAGATAAGGTGCACAAATATAAAATTCTATAGTGCATGTGTATGTAGGTTAATACATATTTGCACTAGAGTTAATATCACAGCAGCATTCAATATTTGCACAGGGCAGTTATAAAGGTAAATGGCAACTACTGTCTTTTTTCAAGACATTTGTAAGAGAGTTTAAGAACTATTATGATGCCTGCTAAAATTCACATCTCTCTGGGTTTTTTGGGTGCAGCTGACCCAAAGCTGGATAGAAAGCTGGCTAGATCGTCGGGCTCAACGGGTAGTGATCAACGGCTCCATGTCTAGTTAGCAGCCAGTTTCAAGTGGAGTGCCCCAAAGGTCGGTCCTGGGGCTGGTTTTGTTCAATATCTTCATTAATGATCTGGAGGATGGCATGGACTGAACTCTCAGCAAGTTTGCAGATGACACTAAACTTGGAGGAGTGGTAGATATGCTGGAGGGTAGGGATAGGATACAGAGGGACCTAGACAAATTAGAGGACTGGGCCAAAAGAAACCTGATGAGGTTCAACAAGGACAAGTGCAGAGTCCTGCACTTAGGATGGAAGAATCCCATTCACTGTTACAGACTAGGGACCGAATGGCTGGGCAGCAGTTCTGCAGAAAAGGACCTAGGGGTTACAGTGGACGAGAAGCTGGATATGAGTCAACAATGTGCCCTTGTTGCCAAGAAGGCTAACGGCATTTTGGGCTGTATAAGTAGGGGCATTGCCAGCGGATCGAGGAATGTGATCATTCCCCTCTATTCGACATTGGTGAGGCCTCATCTGGAGTATTGTGTCCAGTTTTGGGCCCCACACTACAAGAAGGATGTGGAAAAATTGGAAAGAGTCCAGCGGAGGGCAACAAAAATGATTAGGGGGCTGGAGCACATGACTTATGAGGAGAGGCTGAGGGAACTGGGATTGTTTAGTCTGCAGAAGAGAAGAATGAGGGGGGGATTTGATAGCTGCTTTCAACTACTTGGAAGGGGGTTCCAAAGAGGATGGATCTAGACTGTTCTCAGTGGTAGCAGATGACAGAACAAGGAGTAATGGTCTCAAGTTGCAGTGGGGGAGGTTTAGGTTGGATATTAGGAAAAACTTTTTCACTCAGAGAGTGGTGAAGCACTGGAATGGGTTACCTAGGGAGGTGGTGGTGGAATCTCCTTCCTTAGAGGTTTTTAAGGTCAGGCTTGACAAAGCCCTGGCTTTGTCAAGCCCTGGATGATTTAGTTGGGAATTGGTCCTGCTTTGAGCAGGGGGTTGGACTAGATGACCGCCTGAGGTCTCTTCCAACCCTGATATTCTATGATTATGACCCTGCTGTCAGGAGTGCTCCTAATCCCACTTTGCCAGCCATGTCCCAGAAATATGGACACTGGTTATTAAGCAACACTTCAGTGCACACTCACCATCTGCTTCGTAATGGACAGCCAAAGTGCTCCTGTGAGTAAAGCCAGCATAGTGTCATAAGGAATTTTTTTTTTTTAATTTGAACATAGGAAATATTTAATGAATATTTCCAGAACTTTGTGATTGGCTTTCTGAATGACTTTCTGAAAGTGCCAGTACAGGAAAGAAACGGCTCAATTCTCTGTCCAAACTTCTTGTTACAATAGCTGGTAGAGAGACACAAAAGGTGGCTTTAAGCCATCTTTGCCCCTCCTCAATTTTGAAGCTGGTCCCTGACACAGAAGTCAGAGCTCCAAGGAGACAGCATACACTCCTGCTGATGCTGGTCAGGTTCTGCTGCTAATACCACTGGGGAATGATTATGAGGGGAGAGATTAAAAAGACGGGACTTTTCATCTTGGAAAAGAGATGACTGGGGGGCAGGGGGGATATAATAGACATCAATAAAATCATGAATGGTGTGGAGAAAGTGTATAAGGAAGTGTTATTTACACCTTCACATAAACACAAAGACCCGGTGTCACCCAATGAAATTAAAAGGCAGCAGGTTTAAAACAAATAAAAGGAAGTACTTCACACAACACAGCCAACCTGTGGAATTCATTGCCAGCAGATGTTGTGAAGGCCAAAAGTATATCGGGGTGTAAAAAAACAAAACAAAACAGATAAGTTCATGGAAGATAGATCCATCAATGGCTATTAGCCAAGATGGTCAGCAATGCAACTCCAGAGCTCCCTAAACCTCTGACTTCCAGAAGCTTGGACTGGATGACAGGGATGCCCTATTCTGTTCATTCCCTCAGAAGCACCTGACACTGGCCATTGTCAGAAAACAGGATACTGGGCTAGATAGACCATCTGTCTGACCCAATATGACTGTTCTTCTGAGTGATTTCATATAAACTAAAAATTATACACCAAACTCACCAAATCAATTAAACATTGGGAAGGTATAATTTCTTTACAATTTCTGCTCTCACCAAGTAAAAAGGGACATAACTGAAGGTGAGACTTAATTTTTTTTTAAACCTACCTTGACCATACAGTCCCCACAGGGAAGGTCTGACCTCCCCAATTCTTTCCATATAATCATTGCAACTACCTGAAAAAAGAAATAAAAGACACGAGCAACCCAGAGGTAAACAAACTAATGCATGCGCACTGATTTATTTTTTTAAGTCTCAGATCATGCACTTTTATTTTTGGACAGTTGCAAGGTTGCAACAAAGACCAAAAAAGAACCACTAACATAGGCCCATACTCTGCATCTGGACCCTGGGGACCTCAGAGGTTAATGTGGTCTGGCGAGGGCACAAGCAGCTGCCTATGTGAGCCAACTGCAAGATTGGGGCCAAAGGCAAAGGTTGAAACAAAAACTGACTAAAACTACGGCCAACAATTGGTATTTTGCCTACATATCACTACTGCTGGTGTGCTCAAATGCAGCTTTTGCTTATGCAGTGATAACATTTTAGGTGCAAAATTAGTTAAATACACATATGAAAAGTTCATAATTTTATACTGCCGATCCTACAGAAACCCATGTCCCTGACTTCAAAACAGCGATAGCAGAAACCTTTATGTGAAGGCAGATTATGAAACTAATGATAACTAAAACATCTGTTTACAGGCCTTCTTTTGAAGGACAACTAAAGTTGGACTAAGGGTGGCATTAATTTTTTAGCAAATTAAATGCCTTACATGGTTATAAAGAGTAAATAACTTTGGTACATCAAACTGCTATTTGGAAGTTTGCCTTGGCTATATAGAGAGGGATGTGAGAAGTTTGCCCTATTTTCACAGTTGAAAGCTTCATTGACTCACACAAAATACTTTAGACTAATATCCTGTGGCACCGGAGTGACCTACACGTAATTATTGCATGCTTCTTCCAAAATATTTGTACACAACCAGAAATTATAGCCTAAGTCACCAACAAGTTTTTGGTTTATACCAGCAACACAAAGATGGACTTCAATTAGTGGTAATCTAGCTGTCTGATGTTTTTAGCCATTTTTTAGACAAATGTTTGGTTTATCTTCTGGCTACAATTTTCCTTACATAAACATATTTATCCTGTTAAATGATGTTTAAAAACCTCCATCTCTCCTTTCTCCCATCCTGAAAATGTTATCTCCCTCAGATTTGAGGGGCTGTGGGGAGGAAGGGGATCAAAGATCTTGGTATCCCTATGAATGCCCTCTTCATTTTGCTATTAATTGCACCAATTTAAAAAGGGGTGTGTGAGATGTGGGGAAGGGGGGGAAAGGCAATGCTTTTAGAGAAAAAGGAGTATTGACTTTTTACCTCATATAATTGGGGTAGTATCATTAACGGCTTGGCTACACTCGAGAGTTGCAGCGCTGGGAGTTTACAGCGCTGGTCATCCAGCTGTGTAGGAACAGCGCTGGTGTGTGGCCACACTGACAGCTAACAGCGCTGCAGTGTGGCCACATTTGCAACGCTGTTGGGAGTGATGCATTATGGGCAGCTATCCCAGCGTTCAAGTGGCAGCAACGTGCTTTTCAAAAGAGGGGGGTGGGGTGTAGTGTGACAGGGAGCGGGGGAGAGAGAGAGAGTGTGGATTTTTGGAGCCGACATTGTGTATTAGCTCCCTGCCTTGAAAATCAGAAAATTTTCTCAACCCCTTACTCTTAATTGCAAACAGCCTGCAGACCAGATAAGCAGCACGGACTCCCTTTCTCCCCCCCACCCCACCATTTCTCTTGTCAAACAAACACTCAACCCCTGTGAATGAGGTAGGCAGGAGGTTATCTCATTTGATTGTTCACAGTCACTTACAGATTGATCACAGCAAACAGGAGCTGTGTTTGTTTAGATAAGCAGCTCAGGGAGCCCCGAGTTCACAACAAAACAAAGAGAGGCTGCATAACAAAACAAAGAGTAATTTACTTAAAAGCATTCTGGGATATCTCCTAATACCCTGGAGGCCAATAACAGCGCTGGTGTGTCCCCACACTTGATGAGCAGCGCTGGATCACCAGCGCTGCACTCACTACACCCCAAGCAGACCAGGTGTTCAGCCAGCGCTGCAGCCAGGGAGTTGCAGCGCTGGATGTGCCTTGCAGGTGTGGACAGTTACTAAGCTGCAGCGCTGGGAAGCCTCCACCAGCGCTGCAACTCACAAGTGTAGCCAAGCCCTTAGTTGATTCCTCAAGTTTGTCAACATTCCTCAAAATAACATGGCTCTTGGCACATAAAGCAAAATGAAACTGCTGAGCTATCACTTTGAGATGGTGCTTAGAGATTCACCAGCTATTCTGGCAAATATTGCTTGAAGAGTCATCATTCCTTCCAGTGCCAGACATGTTAGGTGTTTTGTTTACCATACAACTAATTTGTGAAGTTACAACAATGTGTAACTGTTTTTTCCTGCAGCGTTTCCTGAGTCAACTCGGAGTCCTACTCAGCTTCTGTTTAGTGTTCAGCTTTCAACTCCCCCAGAATATTCCCTACTTGGTTGATTCTCTAACTAAAATGTTTACTGTGCCATTTAGTTTGAACGGGTTGCCATCTGGGCCCCCTCACTGTGAACTCTCTCCAAAACACTCAGTCTGCTGCTGTCTATAGCACTGAAATCAAGCATTGCATCGCCACTGCAAACTCACTATGAAAGCACATTTGTCTAATTATCATTCATTCCTAGACTCCCTCAAGCATCAAATGTTTGACCACCCTAGCACTAGTCCTGCCTGACTTTGCCTTTAAAAAAAACAACAACAAAAAAACAACAACAACAGTGCATTCTATCCAGTGTCAGCATTTCAGATTGCCCTCATCTGGTCTCAGTCTTATCATTGCGAAAGTAACATGATGTGGGAAAGCTTTCATCATTTATTTGTTGTATAGCTTCACACTAGAGACTGTTCTGTCTTCTACCGTTAGATGACATTTTCTCTATTAATTCAGCCTACCTGCATGCTTTCCTTGAAAATCAATGCAAGAGTGATCTAAAGACCATTTTGCACAGCAAGAGACTATAAGATGTCTCCATTGCTGAATTACTGCTAGTTTACGCTTCCATTTTTACTCCCAGGCAGATTAATTTTGATACTGCACTTTAGATTGTTTCCTGTAACTAGTGCTCCCATTTATTTATATATACATATTACTTTGGTAAACAAGCCCATCATTATATTGCATACCCTTATATTTTCCAGATTAAAATTGATATATAGTTATTCACTGCATCAAGATCCTTCTCAACAAGTAATACATACTGCGAGAGAGTGAAATTGAAATAGTCATAGCCTCAAGTTTTTTCTCACTCGATATTTTTCACTGCTTTACAACTGAAGTGTTAAGTGTGTGGTACATTTCATAACATTAAAAACTGTGAATAAAATAATACAGTTCCATAAGCCATACTAGATTTATTTTGCCCTACTGAAAATTCCAAATCAAATCCCCTCTATGGACCTGGGCGGACAATGTACATGAAGTAATCTCAGAACAGTGCATAAGTGATATCCCAAAGCACATCCTGAATCAAGCAGTAGAAACTGGACGAAAAAAAAAAATCAGAAACTGACGGTACACGTCAAGTGCATAACACATATATATCATGTTCCAATTACAGTAAAAAGATGTTACGTGTGATAAACAGAGATACAACATTTTCAGATGGAAATACGATTTTCAAGTGGGTGCCCTTTTAAAGACATCAGAATCTGAAACACTGAACACTTTTTAGACCAGTAGTTCTCAACCAGGACTCCGGAGCTCCCCAGGGGGCTGCAAACAGGGCTGGCATTAGACTTGCTGAGGCCCAGGGCAGAAAGCCAACGCCTCACCGCATGAGGCTGAAGCCCAGGGCCCCAAGCTCCATCACCTGGGGCTGAAGCCAAAGTCTGAGCAACTCAGCTTTGCAGGGCCCCCTGTTAAAGAGCCAACTACAACGGTCTTTCTTTTCTGAATCACTGACATGCAGTTCAAGATAGGATCTTATGGCTTTCAGCCATCTTTTAGGCTGCATTTTGTTTCATTTGATAAACTTATAAAAGCTACTGACTACTGAAGAGTGAGTGAGTGTGTGTGTGTTAAGAAGAGAAACAAATATAGAAGGCCTGAATAAGTTATGAGAGTCTCTAAATAGCGGAAGCCAGTCTCAACACACACCTTACTGCTTAGAAGAAAGGCCAGAAAAAGTGTTCTGTTATCAAGTGCCAGGAGTCAAAAGACAGTCACCTACTACTTCGTTTCAAAGTACCATTCCCCAGCACACAAGACATTCTGAGCTCTCTAGTTTCTTTGTGGGACAGCACACTATCTGGTCCTCAGATCATGCACTGTTAAGAAATTTTAATTAATTCAGGGAGAAAGTGCATTTACAAAAAAGGTAGCAAGTTATGTAACACTTATTGTGTGGAGGTCAATCGTGGATGTTTATTTCAATCTATCCATTTCATTTAAAAAAAGGAATCTGAGGAAAATATTAGGTTTCAGTTTGCTCTATTGAAGAACTTTTCTAGAAAACCAAAAATGAGGTAATGCAACATCTTCATACCTTTGGCCCAGGTTAGATTTGTACTTGGTTGGGTTTCCAGTCACAAATGAAGAGAGTTTTTTTTTAAATCATTTCATTCTAATGCAAGTTTGTGCATCTCACAAATTACCCACAGCTTTCTGGCCCAAGTGACGTGTCTACTTCAAGAGAGCTCCAGGACTAATAGCAGGGCTGGCGAAATGGAACTCTTTAGGGGGTAGAGAGCAGTGGAAAGGAGGGAAAAAATATTTACATGATGACACCTTCTTTTTTCCTGTGTGAGCACCCCAATTTGACTAAGTGTCACTGTAAAAAAACTCTCATTGTGAAGAGCCACTCAAACCAGCTTTCCATCAGGTAATTTTGCTCCTAAGTCCCATCCCCCTGCTCTCAGCCATCAGATCTAAAAAGATTACTTTGCTTTTTGTGCAGCTTTATGAAGTACATTAAAACCAGTAAAGACGACACATTTCTTTAAAAGCAAATAGGCAGCTATTTATAAACCCCTTGAATTTTTAATCAGCAACAGGCTGGTAAGCACTATTGTGGCACCTACAATATGCAGTATAATATACCCAATTACTGCTATAAGCAAATTACCCAGACTTCTTAATTAAATGAAACATTGCCTAGCATAATGAAATTCAGGAGAGGATATTAAATATTATTGCTTCATTCACTCCAACCATCCTTCATTAATGGCAAGAGAGCTTCTGATATCTTGGTACTTACAAACCTTTTACAGCTTTGAAGTCTGATTGCAGATAGTATTCTCTTGCCAGTGTTGCCCTGCTCAAGGACAAGATATATAAATATTTCTAGGCATCTTGAAGTTTTCCTTCTACCTTTACAGCGAGGTAATCGATTGTCAGCTTAAGCAAGAATCTGTGATAGAAAAGTACTTCTACTTAATACTCACATGCTTACTAGCAGGTTGACTCTGAGGTAAAGATCCAGGAGCCAGTACTGGAGAGCTTGTAGGACTGCAAAGCTCTGGAAATGGATTTGGTATGGCTGGCAAAGAGGATGTTCTGAACTGCTGTTCTTCTTCTTGGAGACGTCTACAAACACATACGAACTGAATATTAAAAGAAGAAATTAAGTCTCCTGACTAACCCACTGCCCTCCTCCATTCAGCATATTGATATCATACACCATTTAGGAAAGTGGATCAAACAAACTTTGTTCTAAACAAAGGTATTTTTTCCAAAATACCAAGCATATAATTACTGTGATTGAATGAACGAATTAGGTAATGCATGTGAAAAGTCAGTCAGGCATCCAAGCTTCTTTTGCTGCATCTAACTTGATTATTTGTGTGCATAATTGCGGTAATTGTGCACACAAATTAAATGCACATTTTGGTGAGACAAAAATCAGATCTATATCACAGATAGCAAGGGCTAAACTGAAGACTGTTTATGTTCTACATGCCAGAAGTACATATACGTGAGCTCATTCAAATGGATGCAATCCAAGAAAAGGGCTGCTACTGCCAAATTCTGGATCTGAACAATCCTGCCAGCAGAATCCTTGTAGACTTTGTCACCCGTCCTAGAGGTCTAGCATAGGAGCAGACCGTTGAAGTGTCGCAGTTGATTGTAACTAGATCCTAACAATGTTTCATCTCTGTGGTTACGATTAACTGGGATACTCCTATGCTAAAGTTCTAGGACTGGTGGCAAGGCCTACAAGAACTCTGCTGGCAGGACTGTTCAGATCCAGAATTTCGCAGCCTTCATGGTCCAGTATAAAGGCACACCTGTTTAAACAGGCCGATAGGCAAGATTTGGTTTTGGTGGGAAGTGGTATGCCAGCCATAACTATGGGCTAGAACAGTGGAAATTTGACTTGTCTAGCCAGGTGGTGGAGGTTTTCCCAACTTGTGTCTAAACAATGTGATGAAAGAGTTATCTAGATGCAGTAGAGCTACCTAGAACTGGTCATTATATAGTTTATGGTAACGATTCCCTATAATCAAGACAGCCTCTTGTACGCCAAGCTTATAGACAGCCTATGATCAGAGACTTGTACTGACCTCCAGTATACTGAATTGGAATAGAATAAAAAAAATTCTTCAATGCATTTAGAACAGTGGTCCCCAACGCGGTGCCCACGGGCGCCATGGTGCCCGCCGGGGCATTTATGTGCGCCCGCCTAGTGCCCAGCAGGGGAGAGAAGCCACAGCCCCGTGCCTGACGAGGACAGAGAACTCAGGCTGCGGGTGTTCTCTGTTCCCGGCAGGCACAGGGCCTGCCTAGAGCCCAGCAGGAGAGAGAAGCCGCGGCCCCGCGCCTGCCGGGGACAGAGAACTCCAGGGCTGCAGGCTGCGGGCGCCGGTGCTCTCGGTCCCAGGCGGGCGCGGGGCCCGCCTAGTGCTCAGCAGGGGAGAGCAGCCAGGGCCCCAGGCCTGCGGGGGACAGAGTACTCCGGGGCTGTGGGCGCCGGTGTTCTCTGTCCTCACGGCTTCTCTCGTCTCTCTGGATTCATATATTATGTAATATTAAATATGATTTTTTTGTATTATTTAATGTACAAATACAAAATAAGCCTTGAAAAATTGTTGGCGCCCGCCACACTCTTCTGAAAACATGAATGTGCTACTAGCCACAAAAAGGTTGGGGAACCACTGATTTAGAAGGTCTCAACTCAGCACACATCTCTCTTGTTGACATCTCCCACTAGCTTTTGTGATCCCACTGGAAGGCATCTCTTTCTCTTCATTCATCATATAGGAAGCCTAGGTGCCTAACTCGGGCTTTGTGAGGCCATGTGATTTTCTAGGCAACTAAAAGTTAAGCATGGTGACAGAGCCAGATTAACTCTTCTGCGGGCCCAGGGCTATTAGATTTTGTGGGGCCCCTGTATACAAGTCTTTTTCCTAATTTAAAACAAAATGATCGCAATTATGGCATCGAGGCTATTAACACTATACTAAACTTGCCTTTTAATTAACATAAAGCCATCCTGTGGTTACATTTCAGTCTTAAAACATGTAGAATATAGTCAAGTTAATTCAAAATAGCCTACTTCTTACCTAGAACAGCTGTTCTATTAGTTTTTTTCTGGGACGGAGTTTGTGTGCAGGAGGGGGCTCTAGTCTGGGGAAGAGTGTTGGGGTGTGGGAGGGGGTGTGAGGTGTGGACTCTGGCCGGGAGGCACTTACCACAGGCAGCTCCCAGTCAGCGATGCAGCAGGGTTCAGGGAGGCTGCCTGCCTGCATGCCATGGTCCCACGCCGCTCCCAGAAGCGGCTGGCTGCTGGCACGTCTCTGCGTGCCCCTGGGGGAGAGGAGGACAGCGTGTCTCCATGTGCTGCCTGTGCAGCTCCTATTGGCCGGTTCCAATGGCGCGCGCGGAGCTGCCTCCCCTCCCACCCCCTCCAGGGGCTGCACAGACGTGTCAGCAGCCGGTCGCTTCCGGAAGTGGTGTGGGGCCACGGCATGCAGGCAGCCTGCTGAGCCCTGCTGCGCGGGGGCCCCAGGCTGCAACCCATAAAGCCCTGCATGGCGATGCTGAGCCTAGGTAAATCTAGGCCCTACTGTACTAGTGCTTGTGGAACTGCACAGAGTTAAGAGAGTCAGATTCTTCTCTGATAAGTTTGTTATGCTTGGAAATGCCAAGGAAACCGTTTAAAAAAACCCAAACATCTTCCCCAGAGGATTATCACTGTGCTACGTGATGCCAATACCATGCCTAGAATGGACACCAGAACAGTTTGGCCAGAAAGCACTGGGCATTTCTTTGTGAATATGACCATGAATGGTAACAGGGAGCTTCGTGCCCCACTGGTCTCCTTGTTTCTTACATCAATTTCCAATAGAAGAACATAAATGCATGGACTTCGTATTTGAACGATGGATGAACCTGCAAAAGCACTAGTTCACATTCTGATAGCCAATTGGTGGAGAAGCTGTATATACCACTGTTGGCAGTACTGATCAGAGGTTGCTTGTGGCCATGGCAAAACTGAAGTTGAAGGCTACTCAAACCAAGCCTTCCATTAGTGAGTTAGACTTACAGAAACTGACTAATACTGCTGTCAAAATGAAATACCAGGCTGAAATCTGCAAATGATCTGACACACTAACCTTTGCTGATGAAAGCTTTTAACACAAGCAAGTCAACAACTTGTGATGGTTTCCAGTTTCCTCTTATGGACGCTGCCAACAAAGTGCTGGGGAAAAGGCATGCTAGTCTAAACATCAATGGGCAAGTCAACAGACCATGGATATAGAAAGAAGAACATGGCTTGGCTCACTTAATCGAGAACAACTGAAAATACCTACGCCTCAATGCCTTGTGCGTAACAGCTTTAAAGCAGGACTGTGAGATGTTTTGGGCAAATAAGGCTCTATTGATGGAAGCTGTATTGGCCACACACAACTACAGCACAGTCTATAAAGAACTGCATAACTTAAAAGCTGGTCCATGGAACAAATCCTTGCTCATCAAGGATCGACATAGTAACATGCTCAGCACCGAGGCAGAATGAGTAGATAGAAAGAAAACTTTAAGGAGCTTCTTAATTGCTTCTTCAGAGCAGCAGATTTGCAGTTCCAGAGGGATGCAAAGAGTCCAGTGACCACCCTCCGTGTGATGTCACAGTGAAGCAGGTTCCAAGTGCAGCCTGTAAGCTCAAGAATGGTTGTGCTGCCAGTGTTTGTCATATGTTGATCAACCACAATGGAGATTTGGTCTTGGAGTGGCTGACCCACATTATCAACAAAATCTGGATTCACGGGATTAATTCTTCCATTTTGGAAAAGGAAAGGCCATACTCTGGTGTGTTCCAATCACTGTAGCATCATTTTGCTTTCCATTTCAAGCAAATTGTTCATGCTGGTTCTTCCTGAGAATGTTAAACCCACCATAAGGAATCTATGCTACCTACAGCAAGTCAGGTTTATGCCCAACTGGATCAACCATGGAGCAGATTCTTACCCTTAGACAAATTATTCAAAAAGCCCAAGAGTTTCAATGCAGGAAGGATGAGGCGCATATAGCCTTTATTGATGTGAAAGCTGCCTTTGACTCTGTTGATTGTTGATCCCTTTAGCTTTGCCTGCAAGCTGCTGGTGTGCCCAGCAAGCTCCTCAACCTTCTTGTAGAAATGCACTGCTGTGAGAGCTATGTTCTCTTAGGTACTAGAACGTCCAATCAGTTTGAGTACAACAGCGGTGTCCGGCAAGAGTGAGTGGCTGCCCTGAGCTGCTCAACATCATTATTAAACAAATGATGGAAGTGGTCACTAGGTGCAGACTGGGTGTGATACTGCATAAGAGGCCTGGAATATGCTGATAACATGGCTATGTTCACATCCTCATGAACTAATTTCATCCATGTGCTGAAAATATTTAAGGAAATAACACATAAGCTTGGTCTGCAAGACAACTGGAAGACCACCAAACTGATTAATGTGGCCGAGGGACCTCTACCCCATCCACCATAATCGATGGACAAGACGTTGAATTTGTCAACTTATTTGAATATCTTGGTTCCATTGTCACCAAGAAGGGAGGTTGTCTTCCTGACATGACACATCAAATCAGCAAGGCTACGAGTGTTGTGCCCACCTTTTGGAAGCCTCTGTGGCATCAACACCACATATCAACTCAGACTAAGATGTGTATACAACAAGCAGCAGTGGCTTTGGTACGACTCCGAAACCTGGGCCACCACAGAAACACAAATGCGCCAGCTGGATGCTTTTGACATGAAATAGCAGTGATGTATTGAAGGCATATGGTGATTTCATCACATTACAAACAAGGTTGTCCGACACAGGACCAATCAGTCTCTTACGTCTTCCAAGTTATTAACCTCACCTGCTCAACTTTAATATAGAGCAGGCAGGTCAGGCTTCTTGGAAACAGGTGATCCAAAGTGTGCACTATGTGCTCCACAAGCAGGAGGATTAATGAATGAATTTGTGTTTCTCACTTTATTTGGAAAGGCTATTTGTTAACTGGAGGGAAAACCCCAAATATATTTGCGGACTGGATGAAAGCAAATCAGCCTGTCCAGTTAAACTAACAGCAGGGTTTTTTTGAAAAACAAACAAACAAACAAGATTAAGAACCTTTTGTTACACATAAAAACCTTCAACTACTATAAAAAAAGCATCTGTTTAATCTTTCACTTCAAGCTTGCAAGCAGCAAGTTCTATGCTGGGAACAGCAAACTGATTTAAAGATACTTCCACTTTCGGCTTCTTATTCACTAGCATAATGCTGCTATATCTGGAGTTGAAGATGCTTTATTGTAGTGGTCTCAAACTCTGGGTTGAGACCTCAAAGTGGGTCACTACCCCGTTTTAATGGGGTCACTAGAGGTGGCATTAGACTTACTCTATTAATATAAGGTTTTATAAATTTGTATCACAAACCTGATGTTTCAGTTTGGGCCTCATACAGGCAAATGCACCTGTAGTCAAGTATCTAATGGCCACTACAGAAGGTAAAGTGTTTCTATTAAACTAACAAGATATTCTGAGTAGATACTGTGCATGACAGCACATTTGGATGAAGGATATTAACTAAATCCAAACATGGTAGGTCACTTGAGCAAGCTCATACTAAAGACATGGCCTCCAAGTAATACAGACAATATACAAGATTGTATTTTCTGTCTTAGTTGGTAAGCCATCTTTCTCTTAAAAAAAAAAAAAAAATCAAGTGCATCACCACTTAGTATCACTAAGCGGCTGTCAGATATAAATCATGAGATGACCTGGTTCTTTCAGTTAGCCCAAGACAAACAAACATAAGAGTCCCTCTATCTTGTCCCCTTTTCTTACCTGACTGCCATAATGCGCACTGGCTGAGACCGCTGCACCTTCTGCCTTGGAGACATGGACTGCAGAGAACTTGTTCCTGAGGTTGGCAGTTGGCTGCGATTAAGCTGGCCATTTTGAAGAAGGGGAGTGGTTTCTGACTGCATACCGCACACTGAGTACAAACTTTCAAATGAGGAGTTCATGTCATTTACCAAAGCTTCTAGGTCCACATCATCATCTGTACAACAAACAAAATAAAGATGGCATTACACATTTGAAGGCTAGAACTACTATAGAAATTTAGAAGGATAATGACAATTTACAGAGCTTTACTAATAAGAGAGCACATATTTTCATATTATGAGCTCTCTTCACTGTCCAGGTTTTTGTTATCGAAAGCTTTTTCAGAGTAAGATCACAATTAAAAAAAAAAAAAAGGCAGAACACACTTTTGACAACCATTTGACTATTCAGAAATATGAAGACTGCTGTATTTACTGCTGGTAGCGAGTCTATTTTACCCTGCACTGTGGAGATAGTAGCAGTCCCTCATTCGGTGTGTCAATGTCAGTTACTAAAAGCAGTGAATTCTTATCTTATCAGGTCTTTTCCAATAAGATTAACTTTGATTTCTAGAACAGTATGCCTTGTATTGGAAGCATCACCTCACTTACAGTAAGGACTGACATACACATTTTAAACTCAATGGCTTTTCAAATTCTCTCTCTGAACTTAAGAATTTTGGAGTGTTCAGAGCATCAGACAGTATAACAAATGTTAAACTGTAAGATGCAAGAACCTAGACAGATTAACCTTCTACAGAGGAGACTTAATGGGGGAAAAGAGATCCCGAGTTGGGCAAGTTGGAAAGTCACTGTGATGGTGTATCAAAATTAATCATTGGCTATCTGCCAATAGCCCTCCATCTCTTCAAATTTTTAGACTGCAGTTCCGACCAATGAAGGGAGTGGACGGGAGAGGGGAAATAAAACACTTTTTTAAAATCCCTATCATATTATCCCCAATCTCCCCCAGTCCTCGAACTTTGAGTAGCCATGCAACCTACAGTAAATCTGCAATCTTTGCTCATTCATTCTTTGTTGGCTAGTTTAACTATGGGTACTTTGCGAGAGAATAAACCCTGAGAGTCTTTTAAACTTAATACCCTCTAAATCCTCATTCCTAGAACACTTATTATAATAGATATTCCCTAGCAACAAGTTACCTCTACAGTTACATAGCACTGCCCAGTTAAAACATGTTCCCTACCCCAAACAGCTTCTGATCTTGCTCCCCCACCCCCTCATTTTCTAGATAAACATCTATAAGTTTCCGTCAAGCCACTGTCAGTGGGTGTTCTGCCTGTGATACTTCAATAATCAGTTTTAATGCAGTAGTGGAGACAGCTGCTGTTGAAGTCCTCATTATGTGTTGGTTTGATGACTGCACCTGGAATAGCATTGCTGAATTTCTGTTCAACTATATATGTAATTAAACGGTAGCAGTGTTCAGGGCTCATTATAATGTCCGATGAATTAGTTTTGGACGCTGCCACCCACAATCCATGATGTATATGACAAGCCAAGAACCTGCTCAAAACGAAACACCCTAGAACTATCCAGAGGTATATTAAATACTGAGTAACATTTTCAAAAACAAAAGTAGTGACTTAGAGCCTATGTTCCATTTGAAGTCAATGGGACTTTCAACAGAGCCCAAGTCACTTTAGTTTAATTGAAAGTGCTACCCGGGATATTTCTAGATTAAGTAGAGCCACTACAGAAGCAGCAAGTGCATTTGTTCCATTTTTGGATGGTTTTGTTTGTTCCTGGGCCTTTGTACCTTATGGCTGATTACCAATTGCGAAAGCACATCTTCACCGGACTAGACCGCTTCCTCTACTTTTTTGCCAGTTTAAACATCTTTATGTAAGAAGATAAATTTAGTTATATCTAAACTTATCTACACTTTCCAAGTGTATCTTAAGTTTCACTCCCTCCCTCAGATTCTCCTCTTACCTGACAAGCACCTATCTGAAATAGGGTCACATTCCAGCTTTTCTGTCTCATCACGGCAACAAGGAATTGAGGCAGAGTTACAAGGCTCCTGAACTTAACCACTGAACTTTAATGTCACCGCATGGGAGGAGCCCCAGGCAGTGGGGCATCACCAGCATTATACGGGTTAGAGCCAGATAGCTGTCAGGTGTTGCAGAAAAGGGATACCAAAACTGAGATACTAGGTATGTGTTAGGTGAATTAAGATGCATAACAACTGGTTAGCAAGCATAAAGCAGAACAGAGAGGAAAGTGTGTGTTTAGTGGAAACTGATGTGGCTTAGAGTCCCACAGGGCTCTAATTTTATTAATCTTGACAAAGGGACTACTGTGTAAAAAGATCATTAAACTTTCAGATTAGCAAAACAGGGGGAATATTAAGATTCACCTGTAGTTGATCAATAGGATACTCCTGATTAAGCAAATAGGCTGAGGCAATATGAACTTTGATGTGCATACAATAGTGCACTTCATTAAAAACAGTCATATCAAGTACACTTGAAACGGAGTTGAATTTGTTAGTGTTAGAAGGATATCAGCTCAACATTTAAATTCACTGTGCAGAGTGAAAAAAGACTGAGGATGCATTGGATAGACATGGTGAAGAATGATAGAACAAAAAGGTTTAAAGATGAACAAAGCTGTGAAGCTGGTACAAGACAGAAAGTGGTGGAATGACTTCATTTGGCCCCATCGTCGCTGCTTTAAGAAAAAGTGTTTGAGGTGCTATATGTTTATATTAGTGAAGAACACCTTGCACTTGCATTGATGTTTGAGGCAGTTCTTAGATACTGTCGGAATCTGCTCCACAGTTTTTACCAGTTCCTGGACCCTGGTCATTAAGCACTTTGAAGATAAGAACTGATATCTTGAACTTCATGCAATATTCTATTGAGAGTCAACATACTGAGTTATCACACCCTGTGCCAGCATAGCTGTGCTGGCATAAGCCTCTAAATGTAGATACACCAACAGAAGGTGTTTCACCCACCCCTCTGATGTAGGAACACCACTTCCCTAAACAACAAACTCTGTGGACAGGAGCATTTTTCTGCCAGCATAGCTGCATCTACACTGGTTTTTTTGTCAGCATAGCTACGTAGCTAAGGGTTGTGGGTTTTTTTCATATTTCTGTCTGACACAGCTAGACTGGTATAAGTTTTAAGTGTGGAAGACCAGGCCTGAGCAGAGAGCAGATTTGATGTGCTCATGATAATTCATGCTGCATTTTCTGATAGCTGAAATTTCTTAAGGGTTGATTGTTTGATGCTCAGATAGCTGACTGCATAGCTACAGTCCAGCCAGGAGATAACGCAGGTTAGGTTATCATCTGCCAGGACAAAACACAACTCCTAGCCAACCACATAATAGAATACATGACTTGTAACAAGAGCCTAGCTTAATCAAGGAGTCCAAAAGCACTCTGGATAGCCTTGACCATTTGGGGATGTGCAATTCAAAAGGGAATTTGCATCCACAGTGCAATCCCTCAAAGTGTTTTCCTCCACCAATCAACAATGCTGATCTTGCTCTAGGTTTAGGCTTCAATTAAGCTTAGGTTTAGGAGCAGCCAACTTCTCTTCATCCATGAACTGATCTTGACCAAGCACTGGGGTAGTTTGTTAACTATATTGTAGGGTTGCCACCTCTGAGGTACACCTGATATGATTCTGTCATAAAACTAGACAGCTGGCAGCAGGTACTGAGCATCCTTACAAAACAAGGAATGAACCTGGGAAAACCTGGAGGAGAGGTTGCAACACTAGTATGTTGTATTCGGTGAAGGATAACAAGAGAGTTGTGTGTCGTGTAAATCTGAACCACTGATGTTTCTCTGGTCCACTTAATGTCTGCATGTAAGTGTTTAAGATGACCAGAGAGAATTGATCCTCATAGGACTCTGCAAGCGAGGTCTTTGATTGCAGAGGAGCAATCTCCAATCACTGCCTTTTGGACCCATCTTTCCAGGGAGGACTCAAGCCATTTTAATAAATTCCCTTGTATACCTCCTTCAGATGGACAACATCATTTTGTGGCTGACTGTGGCAAATTCTGCAGCAAGGTCCAGGAGTATGAAGATGGATGTCTGGGTTTTATGTCTTTTCCTGAATTCAAGTTATGTTGGGGCTAAGATATCTGCTTTTTCAAGATTTTCGCTCTGGCACATGGAGCACATGTGTACCCACGTTTGGAATTCATATATGGAGCATCACTCAAAGAAGAATCAACCTTTCCCTTTTAAATGTGTTAAAAAACATGAAATGCTAAGATTGCTGAGTCTTAATACACACCATAAAGATTTTTTGCAGTTCTGAACTACTCTTGAATATGAGTCTTTACCGTATATTGCTTAAGGGCATGAACAAGGCTCTACCGTACATCAATAGCAATATTTTTGGTAAACTGAAGTGCATGCTTTCAGCTACAAGACAAAATGCAAGGGTTCACTCGGGCTGGGGGCAAGGAGTACAAGAGATCATCATTGCATGTTCTACAGTGAACAGCTGCTGAGTTAGATATTTCTGTCTTTTTCCACAGAAATAAAACAGCTTCATCACAGCACCACCTAGTGTTTCTGTACATATTGTTACAAGGAAGGAGGTTATCATCAGGCCTGGAATACCTTAATCTACATCTAAAGGTTTTTTGTTTAAGTAATTATTATGTGTAGTCCCCTATACAGGTCTGGATACATATGGAATAGAGTCCTCTCTGTCCCCTTTAACAAGTTTCTCTTGCTTTTTTAGTATTGATGTTAGTCCTGCAGAGGCACCTCAGCTTGAGGAGTGAACAATTCCCTCTCCTGTAACACAAAAGAATCTTTTACCAAGTTCCAATCAGCTCCACTTGTGCAAATCCAACTGAAGACAATGGGTTTTGCACAGCTGTCAGTGGGCCTATTACCCTGCAGAACTTTTATTACTCCTAATGTTACCTGGGGAAAGAATCCAGACTTTAGTGTAGTGTAGAGATGGGGGTAGAGTTTTATTTTTTCCCAAACTGGCAGCCCTGTAAACTCAAACATCTTTATACACATGGACTGAGCACATTTCAGACTGCAAGAACAGTCCCATAATGCCTTTGTTTGAAAATACTTTTTTAAAAACTTAATCTGTACTGGCTACTTAAAGTGAATTAAGGCACAGTAATTTTATTCTCATTTCCCCACGTGTACATTTCATTTTTCAACCTTCTTTCTTAGTTCGTTTCACACAAACTCTGTTTTGACCTCTACTAGGGTAAGCACAGAAGATTAAGGACCATATATTGCTCCTCAGTCACCACTTGCAACTGATATTGCATGAATAGAAGATAGTATCAAACACTTACTCCCATATACTGCCATAAAACAAAGCCATTTATCAGGGTAGCTGCTGTCCAGATAGATGGCGATCTTTCTTATAAGTCCTGACCATTAACTGATACTAAGTTTCAGTACAGCATGAGCCAAACCCTGCTCGATGATGCAAGGAGAATAAGCGTTCACGTAATGTCTAGCAAAATATAGGACAACAGGAGAATTTTTAAAGGCCTCCTTCATGTACACCAGTTAGTCCAAATGAGGATTGAGTCATCTTGTAAAAAAAACCAGGAAGGTTGTGCTGTATGCCTTTAGAACTCTGTGCCTGTTAGTCAGTGAAAGTATTATGTAAGGACTCTGCAAGTTCTATGCAACTGCCTGGGGAATTAAGCTGACATGAAAGGAATGCAGAGGTAATCTGCCAGGGTTTTAAAGAGAGTATGTTCTGTCTGAAACGTCTAACCCTAACTGGGGCTGATGTACTTCAAAGCTCCATGCGTGTCCATGTACAGCTTACAAAATGCCATACGGGACTGTTGTCCAGGGGTAAGAAAGGCAGATCAGAAACCCAAGACTCATTTCTGGAGAGGAGCATCAGATTCATTTTAGGAAACCTGTGATCCTTGAGCACCAAAGTTCTGAATGCACTGGAATTCAACATATAAAGACGTCTATGTGGAACTTTTGACACCTGCCATAGTCTTTGGGGAGCTTTGAAGTCGCACATGCACCTATTCCAATTTCTGTAAGCTCAGCAGGAGGGTGGGAAGTCTTTAGCATAAAATTTTTGCACATTAAACTTTATGTGCTGAAAAGAATTCAGTATATAAACACCTATGTACTTAAAACTTTATGGCTGGACTTGAGTCGTTCTTAATATACACCTTATTTCTTTAAGTAAAATACATAGACAAACTAAATTAAACAAAGTTATTGCTGCTAGGTAACAACCATTAAAAAAAAAAAAAAGGCTACATACCAAGAATGTTACAGTTAATAAAACCCAAAGTGTTCAAGAGCACAGAAAGGATCAATTAAATGTGGCTTGCAAAAGACGGGGGAACACACACACACACACACACCGCTTCTGTACCTGATTTGGAGTGTTCGTGATGTATACAACTAATTTTAAAAGTTTGTTGGGGGAAAAAAAAAGAAAAGTGGGGAATGGTTGGTTGCTTTTTTCTGTAAAGATTAGAAATTCACAGATGGACTCTTGTGGTGCCTTTCCTGGAAGACTGGAGATATGACAAGATAATGAAAACTTGAGCAGGCTCAGAGCAGAAGGATTTTAGACTTACTGTTTAAAACCAAGGATGTTTTACAATTTCTGTTAATGTTTATTTACTTACAATGACTACAGAACACTTTAGAGCAGGGGTGCCCAACCTACAGCCCACCAGAGCATTTCATGAGGCCCGCAGCCTCTTCAACACAATATACTAGCAGCTAATTAATTATGTCACCATGTCACATCATTTTAGTTTACACAAGTGTGTAAATAGACAATACTATGCATAGAAACAACCTAACTAAATACATATGAAACAAGCTGAACTTAAAATATAAATCAATCGAGGGGACTTTAAATTTTATTAAAATATGTAGAATCTGTTTGGCCCACACAAGGTTGTGCTTAGATTTATGTGGCCCTCCTGTGTAAGAGGTTGGGCACCACTGCTTTAGAGAATGAAGCTCCACCAAAGCCATCATAATAATCTGCCTTCCAATTAGGGTGCCACTGTGCTCACAGTAAACATTCAAGAGCTGCTCCTCCATGGATCCTCCAGATAAGACAGGGAGGTGCTGACTGTACATCCCAGCTATTTCTACGGTGGAAAACCTGCTCAGGTTCTATCTATTTTAAAGCGAGACCTCTTGGCCCTTCTCTATACCTCAAAGTAGACAGAAGTGGTACAATGTTTATTTAATTAATGCCTTTACTTTAGACTAAACAGGTGAAAGTTCACACTGGATACCCCTAGGACAACCTCAGCTCTGAGCCACAAGATGTAGTAATCAAATATAGCACTTTACTCTGGAGCAGGCCTGCACAACTCGTAAAGCGGCGAGGGCCACATTCCTCCAAAGAAAACAGCTGAGGGCCGAAACATCCCGGCCCCGCAGAAACACCCCACCCCAGGGCCGTCCAGCCCTGCAGAAACAAACCCTCCTTCCCCAGCGCCGCCCCACCAAAACAGCTGTGGGCCAAAAAGGAAGGTTGGGGGTGGGGAGGTGATACTTTATTTTAAATCAACCAGGGGCTCCCAGCTGAAGAGGTGGCTGGGAGCCCTCAGGGTCAAATTAAAGGGCCCGGGGCTCCGGTGGTTGGGGGAACCCATCAGGGTCGGCTCTAGGTTTTTTGCTGCCCCAAGCAAAAAAAAATTTGGCTGCCCCCCGTCCCAGCCCTGGGATCCCCCCGTACCCCCCTGCTGCCCCAATCCTGGGCTCTCCCCCCACTGACCCACACCCCCCTGCCATCCCAGCGCTGGGCTTCCCCCTTTCCTCCCCACCAGTGCCCTCCCCCCACCCTGCTGCTGCCCCAGCCCTGGGCCCCCCCCCCCCCCACACACACCTCCTGCCTCCCCAGCCCTGGGTCACTGGTAACACTCCCAGGGCAGGTCATGCAGCAGGAATTTTGGATGTGCACAAAACACAGACAGGATTGGTTCCCATATGCTTACAGAGCTGCAGTAAAGTGGAACAATTTTCAGCTTGTGGGATTGGAGAATATCTGGATGTATATTATAAGACTGTCCTCCATAAATGAGGAAAAGTTGAGGTGCCTTTATTATTCTTTTGTTCCACTCTTTCTTTCTATGGGGAATTTGCCAATGCAATATCACTGTCTTCCTTAAACAAACAAAAAGGCAATGGCTGTTGAAAATAGCAATTCCAGTGCTAATAAGCATTTCTTGCTCAATTTTATCCTGCTTTTTCTACAGCAAGTTACAGTGGATCAATATATTTGATCTGGGAGAAATGAAGTAACAGCTGCCCAAACTGAGCTTGAGCACTCCTGAATTTTGAGGTGTTCAAATTTGGAAGGCAGGTGCTGGGGGGAGGAGGTGCTGGGGGGGAGGAGGGGCTCCGCGGGGGAGCATGGCAGCAATGTGTCTGGAGCTGCATGGAGCCAGACACGCTGGTCTGAGTGGCACAGTAAGGGGGCTGAGGGTTGGAGAAGGGGTAGGGAGTTCCAGGGGGCAGTCAAGGGACAGGGAGCAGGGGTGGTTGGATGGGGCAGAGGTTCAGGGGGGCAGTCAGGGGACAGGCAGCAGTTGGATAGGCATGGGAGTCCCAGGGGTTTATCAGGGGACAGGTAGGGGGTGGGGTCCTGGGGGAAAGTTGGGGGGGTCTCAGGAGAGGGCAGTTGGGGACAAGGAGAAGGGAGGCTTAGATAGGAGCTGGGGTCCCAAAGGGCAGTTGGAGCAGGGGTCTTGGGAGGGAGCAATCGGGGGACAAGGAGAAGCAGCATTTAGATAGGGGGTGGGGTCCTGGGGGACAGTTAGGGGCAGGAGTCCCAGGAGAGGGGTATCAGGGGATAAGGACCAGCGGTGTTAGATAAGGGGTGAGGGTCCTGGGGGGCAGTTGGGGCAGAGGTCTGGGGAGGGGGCAAACAGCGGCCGCATGCCGGGATTCAAACGGCTCTGGGATGCCCGCAGCGGCGGGGAGCCCTGAGTCCTTTAAATCCCAGCCGCGGCTGGGAATCTCTGCGGGCAACCCAGAGCCTTTTGATTCCCGGCCGCGGCTGGGATTTAAAGGGCTCTGGGCTCCCACGGTTGCCAGCAGCCCAGAGCTCTTTGCTTCCTGGCCGCGGCCGGGATTCAAAGGGCTCTGGGCTGCCCGCAGAGTGCCGTGTGCGGGGGATTTAGAATCCCCTCGCGGGCCGCACAATGAGGCTCCGCGGGCCGCGCGGTATGTTGTGCCAGCCTGCTCTAGAGCATGAATTTAACTAAATCTTTAAATACTTCCAATAAGAACAGACACTTAGATCCAAAGACAAAAATATCCTGAAGTTCCCAAGTCTGGATTAATAAGCCTATCAATTCCACTCCAGTTATAAAGAGATAGGGTGAAATAAGTAAATTAAGATCTGACTTCCTGTTTGGAGGTATCTCTCTGGGAAGAAGGGGAAGCTCAAGGACATTAGGATGATCAGGTTTGGGTTCTTCCTGTATTTTTCAGACACATATAGCACCAGTGAATCTAATTACAGCGCTTGTGACAAGACAGTTGAAAAGACACATGCAACACCTATTCCTTACATCCTCACTGTACACTGTATTTTAACCACCACAGCATTCAGACATTACTGAAACAAGTTTATGTAATGGGCCACATACGATGGGAATGGTCAAATCTTGTTCCGTATTAAACATTACACACATTTGCTTTATCAACCTTTGATTGTATAGCCCCTTGGGTCAGCAATTATTAAGATTCAAATTTTTTCCTTAGGGTGATACTGTATAGGGAACACTGATGCAAGGTCATCCAAGGCAAAGTCTGAGTTTTTAAATAGGCCACTATGAAGTCATCATTACCACTGTACTTTCTAAAAACAGAAAAACACATGAACGATAGGTTAAGATGGCTACTTAGAATTAAACATTAAAATGAAGGTGAGTTAAAAGTTTAAAAACCTTGTTTAGGACCCGGGAAACTAATGAAGAATGGGCAGGAAGCACAAAACCTGCCCTCAACCCCCTTCTCTTCATAAGCAACTGGTTTGATGAAGTGGGTGCTCAGGTGTGACACACCTATATGTAAACCAACTGGTAAAGCTGAATATGCTGCCTGTCTCTAGTAAACAGGGCAGGAGAAGAGGCTAGTACCTAAATTGCAATGCCCATGATTGTAGAAAGGCTGCAACTCCTTCAAGGGTTGGGATAAACTAGGCTCTCTCACCTCCGTGAAATGGTGGATAGGGAATCAGCATTGTGCCTAGACTGTGTACATACAACAGAAATGCCATTCACTGTGCTCTCTTCTCTAGTGCAAATGTAGATAAGGGTGACAAGCTGCTGGTCTAAACACTGAGGGAAAGGCAAGGCATTGGTCCGCAATGGGCAGCTGATTTGAAGTACTGTTGGTAGGCCATATAGTAGATTGGCAGATTGCAACCCAAGTTGGAAAGTCATATTTTATGGGTGAATGGCTTTAAGAGGATTTCTGGGATACAGTATGAACTATATTCTGACAGAGCAAAGGTTGGTTTTGGTTGAATGCACCTTGAGATTATGCATTTACACTGAAGAGACAATGAACTGATTTAAAATATCCTATTACCTTTCCCTTAAAACTATGGAAACAAAAGATAAGTGCAAAATATATTAACTCCAATATTCCTTGGTCCCTACACATTAACTTTATACTTACTATTTCATTGTGATGTTACAGTTTAATTTAAATCAATAACGTTCTCTGAGTTATAAAGTAAAAAGATTAAGAGGCCACAAACTGAACACACACAGGACTCCAGGGTAATTTAGGCTCAATGGAGCTCTGCCGCCTGACATTCAGCCCACATTCCTTTACAAAATTTGCACTCCCCTTTCCTGATTAACTGCAATAATGCCAAGTAGAATAAGCAAACAATCTTTGCAAACGAAAACAAATACTATTTCATGGCTTGTCCTGCCAAGAAAGCACAAGCTTTATCCCAGCTCCAGGAAACTGAGTACATAACCTCATGACATGGCCCTCTGCTCAGCTAAAGCCAAGGCCTAAAATATCAAATTAGCTACTGAACCAGAGAATCTCCAGGACGACAAGGCAAGAATACTACTGTATAATTGGTCAGGACAGACTATGTACTCTCAGTTAAATGTTCAAGCTACAGCTCAGTTGGATGCAATTAAGTGTCAGACCACTTTCATTTCACACCTAAATCAGAGGTTATTTAAATAATGTTTTAAAATAGCAAACTAGTTACATTAACTTACGGGGAAACAAATGGAATATTTTTTTCCTTTATGAAACAGCAGCTATGAATCCTAATAGCCAGTATTCACAGTAGTCAATTGTTAAATTCAGCATACACAGTTATTTGACACCTGAGTTATCCTCCGTCTAATTTCACTGCTTTAGATCATGAGATTTTGAAGTCTCATTTGAGTAATTTTAGTCTATAGCTCTGAAAGTTTAATATATTTCGCTCAAGCTCCAAAAGTTAAATACATCTGCTGGAAGTTAATCATTAACTCTGCCCTTTAAATTACTCCAGTAAAACCAGTGTTTACACTGTACATGACTTATCTTTGCTGTGACGTGTGTAGTTTAAAGGATACAAGAGGAACAGAGCTCACCTGAACATATTTCAAATGTCAGTTTAGTCAACAGAATTGAGGGATTATTAGCAATACGAATGGAGACGCACAAAAAAGACAATGTTGTCTTTTAATTTTGCAGTTATACTTCTTGGAAGGTTTTTGTTTACTTTAATGAGTTGAATAAATATTTTAACACAAATTTATCATTTCGGCTCAGAAGGAAAGTTATGGGAAGGTTATGTAGTTTGGTCTCTTATAATCCAGTGTTTTAACACTATATTAAAAATTCATCCCCCCGCCAAAAAAACACAAAACCCTACATTTAGCCCCTTCAGATCTGGTAACTGTATAAGCCAGGAAGAAGGAAATGTATCCTTATCCAAAACAGGCTACTTTCATACATGAAGCAGGTTGGGATCGGATAGTGTGTTGCCCTTATGTGTTAACAAGGTGTGAGAGAAACATTTAAAAAGGTCTGCTGCTGTAATAAAATGTGTTCCTTTATTGCCATGTCGCAAGGGAACTCAGAGCTGACACATGTATTCACAGATTGCAGAACATATTGCTGAAATCACACTCCAAATGGCTACATGGATCAACTGTTGAATGCATCCATATTCTATCATGCAGATGTAAAAAACTAGAGGGTTTAAGATAATGAATATTGACAATTTAGACAATTCAACTGGTTTATTTATAAAAACTCTGCAGTACATCCACATACTATAGTTATAACGTGAGCACAGGGCTTCTCTTGTTAATTGACCTTTTAAAGGACTTTAGCAGAGCTTGGAGCCAGGTGTACAATAGTTTTATCAAAATCAAACATATAGAGGAGAATCATCAGAAAGCTTCCTTGTTGATCCTTTGTTTTTCCTATATGGTACATTTTGTGTTACAACTACATGTGAATTTACTCTCCGATTGATGTTAAATTAGTAACAAACAAAAACCCACTGAAGGCAGACAATGACACCCAGGAAATAAATACACCTTATCATTAGAGCCTTGCGCAGATACAAAATTTGTATCCGCATCCGATCTGCAAAAAATGGTCGGTAGATGTCTGCTTCTGCCTTTGTGGATGCGGATAGCCGCAGATTTGCAGGGCTCTATTTATCATTCACATCTCCACTGAAAGGTATACATACTAGTTTAATTTATCTATAGCGAATAAGTATTAGAAAAATGTTCATTTTTCTATTGTCTTACTGAACCAGATTTCTTTTCCAAATACATGTTCCTACAGTATCTTTTTAAATATATGCTAGAAGCACACTGCTATAATTACGACTCAAATTAGGATTAGATCCACCAAAACAATGTCACCTGCCCCCTACATGTATGCTTACTCCTAGCCACACTCCAAGTGGGTTTCCCAGTACTTTTTATATATAATTCCAATCCTTCCCATCAGGCATTTATGGCTTCATTTTCAGAGGTGTAGCGCACCCTCAATTCTGGTTGGCCTCAGTAGTAATTTAGAATGCTCCACTGTTGAAAAATCTGTCCACAGTTTCTCTCCATCTCATCAAGGTCTCCACATCGACTGCTGGGTCTGTGTCCAAAAAATCCTGCCTACATTTACCCCATTTCAGACCCATCAGATAATGGTAGAAGTCAAAAATGGAAGTTGTCCAATCTAGTTTTTTCTAGTTGCCCAATGGCTGAGATAACAAGACTCCTACCTTCCCTTGATTTCCATACTCCTAAAAATTGCCAGCAGCACCACACCATTAATTTCAGCTCTTTCTCATGAGCTATACATACTCTGAAACAGCTACAGTCTTTATACTTCCGTCTGCCTAGATCAGAACATTAAGGGCATAGGCATAGTGTGTAAGGAAGCAGCCAAAGTAGGGACTGATGCACTGGGGGTGAGGGGGTAAAATGGGGCCCAGACAGGGCCACTCCCTCCACCCCCCAGCACCCATCAGACCCAAAACTGTGTAGGGGTGGAGGGAGTGGCCCTGTCTGGGTCCTGCTCCCTACCAGAAGGAAACTAGGAGACAGGTGGTGTCACCTCCTGCACCAGCCCTGGCCTTGAGGAAAAACTACAGGAAGAACCAGCCAGACGCTCCAGCTGGTAGGAGGGGCTGCATAAGCAGCCAAAGCTTGGACCTTTGAACATCAGAGCCCTTTCTATGGTTATGACCGGACTACTTCTGCTAACTGGCTATTTGGGACAGTCAGCCTCAGCTTCATTCCACATCTGCCTTTCTTACCTTCTTCTGCCCTGCCATGTCCCCAACTCAACTTCCCTTCTCTTTCCAGCATAGTCCCTTCTAATTAAAGCCACCAAAATAAAATAAAAATGGAGCTATTCACGGTTATCGCATTGTTCACACTTCTTGTGTGTTATACTCATTCCCCTATCTGCTATCTTGTCTATTTAAGATAGTGAGCTCTTCAGGGCAGGAATTGTCTGGAGCTCTGTGTACAGAGAGTGCCTAACAATGAGGCCCCATTCTTGGTTGGTCCTTAGGTACTACCCTAATAAATACAGTGAATAATAAAGTATGGATGTTTTCTTCTTCACACCAGTATAATACTTACAGTCTACTTACTATGCTCAATACGATAGTATGTAAAAGGTGAGGGACAAAGGAACAACTTTACCCTTCCCACAAACAATAAATATCTCAAGAGAGCTGTGAGCAATAAGCAGAACACATTAATAATACTCTTACAGTCTTCCCAAATAGATTATTGCTTTGATAGCACTGCAGTGTTAGATGAAAGGAATACAGCATGCATGGCATTATAACTCTCTACCCCACCAATGAAATCTTATTCAAACTTCGGTCAGGTTCCAATTAAGCACATCCCTATCCAACCGACATGTAGAACCTTAAACAAAAAAAATAAGCCATTTCAATAAAGGAAAAAAGGCCACAAGAGTAGTAATTTGTTATAACCCCCCATATATTATAGGCTATGAGGAGCTCTGAAATGTGGAACTTGTTCCCAGATTAAGCTACCTCCAGCAGGTGGCACTGCTTACTTTTCAAAAACAGCATCTACACTCACATTTATATTTTACATAGCCTGGAGAGGTATAAGATAGCCTTGTAAAACTTATTTCTGTAGCTCTAACACTTCCCCAGGCAAAATCGTAGCCCACCACTCCATAGGCATGCAAGAGCAAATTCTACCAAAAAATAGTTTAAAAGATTGCAATGAGAAGTCTTAAATCTGAGTCAATTTTTTTTATACTTAAAGTTATATTTCCAAACTTGTATTGATCCAGATACAAGGCAGCACTAGCCAGATACCAATTCTTTCAGAAGTGAAAAGTGATTTGCAGGTGCCCAAGTGAGACATTTTAAAGGGGCCCAATTTCCAGAGACTAGGTGGTTCAGCAGTAGGGTGACCAGGTGTCCGGTTTTCGATTGGAACACCCGGTCGAAAAGGGATCCTGGCGGCTCCGGTCAGCACCACCGACCAGGCCGTTAAAAGTACGATCGGCGGTGCTGCAGCACTAAGGCAGGCTAGTCCCTACCTGTCCTGACTGCACCGTGCTGCACCCCGGATGCGGCCAGTAGGTCCTTCTCCTAGGCAGGAGGCCACGGGGCTCCGTGCGCTGCCCTCCACTGGCCAATGGGAGCTGGGGGGAGGAGGGGTGCCTGCAGCCAAGAGCAGCATGTGGAGTCTCCTGGCCCCACTGCCTAGGACCCAGACCTGCTGGCTGCTGCCGGGGCAGGCAAGCAGCCTACCTTAGCCCCGCCACTGACCGGGAGCTGCTGGAGGTAAGTCTACTCCCCAACTTTGAGGTCCCAACCCCCTGCCCCAGCCCTGAGCCCTCCCACAAACCCAGAGCACCCTCCTGCACCCCAAATGCCTCATCTCCAGCCCAGAGCCCACACCCCCAGCCCAGAGCCCCCACCCTCCTTGCACTGCAACTACTTGCCCCAGCCCAGAGCCCCCTCCCACATCCTGAAACCCTTATCCCCAGCCCTACCCCAGATCCTGCATCCCCAGTTAGAGCCCTCACCCCTCCCACACCCCAACCCCCTGCCCCAGCCCAGTGAAAGTGAGCAAAGGTGGGAGAGAGTGAGCCACCAAGGGAGGGAGAAATGTAGTGAGCAAGGGGCAGGGCCTTGGGGAAGGAGTGGGGCCAGGTTGTTCGGTTTTGTGCGGCTAGAAAGCTGTGTGACTAGAAAGTTGGCAACCCTACTCAGCACTTTCAGAAAGTCATGCCTTAGAAAGTATCAGAGGGGTAGCCGTGTCAGTCTCGATCTGTAAAAGCAGCAAAGAGTCCTGTGGCACCTTATAGACTAACAGACGTATTTGGAGCATGAGCTTTCGTGGGTGAATACCCACTTCATCGGATGCTCTCCCTTAGAAAGAGCATCAAGCTGGGTACCTAAAAACTGAGACACATCTATGAACAAAGGAAGTTTCACAACCCACTCACCAGGTTCTGGTGCAGTCCTTAAACTTCACCATAAGACTCACGGTTTGACCACAAACCATGCAAGACTGTTTATATATGGTTTAGACCTAGAAATAGGCAAAATCTGAACACAGAAGAATTTTGAGGCCTATTGAAACGTCTTTTTTAAAAAAAGCTTGTATTGCCAGAGTTTAATTTTTTTGTCAAATTCTATTCTTTGTTTAGAATTTCATATTGTAGTAATTTAGATGTGATCTCTTTTTGCAGTTGTCCCAATTTGTTTCAATAGCAAGTTTTTGATTCTTCTGTTATCCTACTAGAAACCTGACTCCAATGCTTAATGGCTCTACAGAGATCTGTAGAGTGTGTTCTGTAGTCACTATTTGTCTTTTTTTTCTAGCATCTAGAATTCATCAAGTTCTCTTGAAGTGAATTATGGTTGATTTGCAAAAAAAGTGTTCTGAAGGTATGAGCTACGTAACTACATCATTTAGGCCTCAAACATTCATGAGGTAAAAATAAAATAGGGGAAGACTTAAATGACTGGACAAAAACCACGTATTGAGTCAGTGTTAGAAGTCAGGAGTCCTTAGTAACTAGGTCCATGATGTGATCATATTAGGAACTGAAAAATCTAGCTAGGAAAATAGATTCTCACCTTGGCCAGATGGAAAGAAAAGATGCTTGATCTACAGCATTTTATTTGTTCAAAAAGAAGTCAGTAACAATTTAGTTATGCCGGTATAAATTTTAAGTATAGATGAGGCAAGTCTCAGACTAGTCTCTTTGGAAGCTGGTTGGCTTTTGAAGATAATATACAAGCCTCCACACGTTTGAAACACTTACTGCGATGTCTGTTAATGGTGTAATTTTCAGTGACATTTCTATGCTGGCAAAAGCCCTAGCGTAGAAGAGTCCTTTTGCTAGTACAGCTTATTTTGCTCACCGAAACAGTACAAGCTATACTGAGAAAAGCCATATTTTGCTGGTGTGAGCTACGCCTACATCAGAAGGATTTGCCAGTATAGCTAAACTACCAGAACTTTGTAGTGGAGACTAGTTCTTAATTAATTGTTGCTGTTGGTTTCTAGAGGGAGTTTGAAGCTGTTGGTGACATCCAATAAAGGTTTAAGTGACCTGAGAACTCCATAATCGGGAACCAGCCCCTTAGTATAAAACTACCACAGCCATGGTCAGCAGAGAGGATCCAGTTCAAGCACTTTCAGCATAAGAGAGGGAGCTGAAGTCCAGCAGGATGTTTTCTGTCAAAGGCCCCTTAAATTCAGGAACTGGTCCCCTCACTTAGTCCATAACAGTCTAAGTTTGCCCTGGAGAGCAACATTCTGCAAGGCCCAAGGCTCTTCAGGGCAAGGACTGACTTTTTGTTTGGCGGTTGTATAGTCCCTAGGCACTACTGCAAGACGTACAAATAGTTTTTCTGGTGGAATTGCACAAAGGTGCACACTAGGGGAGAGATATTACTACATGCACGTGTTTACTGTATTGGTGGATGTGTTGGCTGCACGAGCAATGGAAAGTTACTAGAAAACATCAAAAATAAATCACATCTCATTCAGAGTTACAGAAGCAACTAGCATGACCTCCAGCAAAATACCCACAAGAAACTCCAAGGCTTCTCACACCATGCCCTATGCCTGGAGTTGTTTCTGTGAGCCAAATTCCCACTCCAGAAAGATTTCTTTTAGTATGTACTCCAAGGTCAACTTCCACAGCTGTTCTCTGTGCCTGACTTTGATCCTTGTAACACACATTAAATTTCAGCCTCCTCTCAGCTTAACTCACTGATGCCCTATTGTGAGCCAAGTCTTGCATACCTCCTAGCCTTCTTACAAAAGAAAATTCAGCCTGAAAAAAGCTGCATTCTCTTTTTCCACAGCCAAGTTATACTGCATAGAAAAAAGCCATGTTAAAAGAATGTTCATGTTACAAAGTCAAGCACTCAAGAAGTTAGGAAAAGCCAAGATTCAAGTTGCCTAAATCCTGTCCCCTTTACATCTATGTATTATGATTAAAGCTAAGAGATCAACTGAATTTTTCAGTTTCCGGCTGAAAAAAAAAATTGATACAAAAATTGATTTGAAAACGTTGATAAAAAAATGGACATTTCCCATTTTTTTCCACCATTTTTTTTCTGGCCAAAAGTATTCACCAGATTTGACACAAATTCCCAAATAGTTTGGGTGTTCCAAAAAGTAAATTTTTTCAGCAAGTACTATTCCCCCAAAAAACTCTCTTAAGTTAGTTATGATACAATCTCTAAGCAAAGTGACTATGTGAGAATTTTCCCACAGGACCCCTGCCTCATTCACAGCAGAGGCTAGATGTTGCTCAGGAAATGAGGTAGCTGGTTGATCTTTTTATACTCACAAATTAGAGTTGCCCCATCCACTATTAAATGCACACCATCCAAACTCAAATGAATATGGACTTATGAATCAGACAGTATCTGAGCCTTACACACATTAAATTAATTCACTTTGCAATACCCCTGTGAAGGAGGGAGGAATTTTATGAAAGAGGAATTATAGCAAAGGAAGATCAAGGCAGAAATAGGCATTAGTCTCCATCAATTTTGGGTGCCTGAGTGACTGGGCACCCAGCTTGACACCAAGGGTAAAACAGCACTATATAACATTCAAAACACCGCACACATATTGACTAAGTTACTTTCACAACACCTCCATTAAGTATGTAGTAATCCCATTTTGCTGATGGGAAAAATTGAGGCAGAGAGGCAAAGTGACTTGCCAAAGGCCATATAGCAATTCATTGGCAGAGTCAGGATTTCTAGCCCCATGCTCATCCCTCTACCTCTAGGCCATAATGCCTTATTGCCAGAGGTAGTGAGCATTCTCAGCTCCCTCTGACCTCAGATGGAGCTTAGGGTGCTCAGCCCTTCTGAAAACCAGACTCCTTCAAAGTGGGCATTCAGAGAATGAGGATCCTGCAATTAGTGACCATCTTCAAAGATTTCTGTTTACATGACTTGCTCAGAATTACACAGAGCCAGGGATAGAACCCAGTTCTCCTGGGTGGCATTCAACTGCCTTAGACACCTTCCAGAGCAAATGAAGGGGGAATCTTACAGACAACAGCCTAATTTGCTACACAATTAGTTCAATGAGCACTTTCTATCTTGTGCTTTGGATTAGGCACTGGTCCGTGTGGCTAGAGTGCGACTGTGCAATCAAACGCTGTATTATGAGTCACATGCAAGAGGGGGCAGAATTTAATGCTGCCTGTGCCAATTTTAATTCCAGCATTTCCTAACTTGAGTCCTTGACTTGCAATCATAACATTCTTTTAAATGTAGCTCTCTGTATGCAATGTCCTAGGGTTTTGGGTTTTTTTAAACAAAAGAAAAAACCCAAATTGTTATGTGCAATTTTGCCAGTATGCAAAACCTATATTTATACTGGCCCAACTTCTCAGAAGTTTACCAGTAGCATATTGCAGTGACATCCAGCTACCTAATTCCCCCACAGCACATTAGTATACTATGATATAATAAATGTTAGGCTCCACTGATCAGAATTGAGCAATGAGTACCCACTGTGACAGTTGGTTGTTTCATTTTTAAAAAAGGAATTATGTTTGCTTACTTGCAAATTCAGGAAGTTCCATAGTCTGCAATGGTTTCCCAGTCATTTAGCACAAGAAGTTAGATTCTTTAGATGATTAAAAAAGCTATTTGTAAGAAAAAATTCAGAGCTTTAACAATGTTTGAATTAGCAACTTCCCTATCAACCAGATGTTTTGCAAGACCATTCTCAAAGAGTAATCATCAGTGATTTGCTGTCAAAATGGGGGATAGGTGGGAAATGTATCTAGTGCGGTTCTGCGGGGTCTGTTCTGCATCCAGAACTATTCAATATTTTCATTAATGTCCTGGATAATGAGTGGAGAGTATACTTATAAAATTTTCCTTGGGAGGGGCTGTTAGTTCTTTGGAGGACAGGATTTGAATTGAAAAGGACCTTGACAAATTGGAGAATTGGTCTAAAACTAAACAGAGGCACTTATAATCATAGAATATCAGGGCTAGAAGGGACCTCAAGAGGTCATCTAGTCCAAACCCCTGCTCAAAGCAGGGCCAATCCCCAGACAGATTTTTGCCCCAGATCCCTAAATGGCCCCCTCAGGATTGAACTCACAACCCTGGGTTTAGTAGGCCAATGCTCAAACCACTGAGCTATCCCTCCCCCACAGCTAAACCCAAGGTTGTGAGTTCAATCCTTGAGCGGGCCATTTAGGGATCCAGGGCAAAAATCTGTCTCAGAGACAGTATTTGGTCCTGCTGTGAAGGCAGGGGACTGGCCTCTATGATCTTTCAAGGTCCCTTCCAGTCCTATGAGATAGGTATATCTCACTTCAGTAGAGACAAATGCAAAGTACTACATTTTAGGAAGGGGGGGGGGAATCAAAACAACCGCAAAATGGGGAATAACTGGCAAGTCAGTAATCCTGCTGAAAAGGATCTAGGGGTTATAGTAAATGGAATACGAATCAACATGATGCATGATGCAAAAAAAGGCTAATATTCTGGAGTGTATTAACAGAAGTGTCATATGTAAAACATGGGAGATAATTGTCCCTCTCTACTCAGCACCGGTGAGACCTCAGCTGGAGCACGATGCCCAGAACTGGGCATCACACTTTAGGCAAGGTGTGGGCAAATTAGAGAGAGTCCAGAGAAGAGCAACAAAAATGTTAAAAGATTTATCTGACCAATGAGGAAAGGTTAAAAAAAGGAAGTATTGTCCTGTTCAGAACAGGACAAGACGACAGGGGCGGGGAGAGGACAGGGGGAAGAAGGAACCTAACAACAGTCTTGAAATGTATTAAGGGCGTTATAAAGTGGACAGTGATCAACTGTCCACTAGAGGCAAGACAAGAAGTAATGGGCTTAATCTGCAGCAGGGAAATTTTTTCGAACGATAGCTAACCACTAGAATAGGCTTCCAAGGGTTGTTGCTGAATCGCTGTCTTTGAAGGTTTTAAAGAATCGGTTGGACAAACACCTGTCGGGGGAAGGGAGATGTCTGGTATACTTGGTCATGCCTCAGCACAAGGGGGCTGGACCTGTTGACCTTTCAAGATCCCTTCCAGCCCTACAGTTCTATGATTCTCTGATTAAATTTGACACTTCTGGTCTTCTAGAGATTAAACTCCTAAAAAAATGTGCTATTATGTAGAAAAGAATATTAAGATCTTAAACTAATTCTATACTTTGCCAGACAGCTTAACCTACATTTTCTGTAATTGTGTCAGCCAATTTTTAAAACCCATTCAGTTACTAAGCACCAAACCAACATTTGTTTAGGATTTATGATCACTTCTGTAATTTAGATATGCAAGCAATTTAAGCAGCCAGTCAACCTAAAATGCTGAAACACTAAGAGGCTTGCAATGACTTGAAATGGAGCATATAATCACACAAAATTGTAAATTCACTGCATGGGATATCACAGCTTTGTTCCTTAACACTCCAGTTATAGGCCTCTCAATTGCTGCCGCCTTTTTTTTTTTTTTTTTTTAAACCAGGCAGCAACAAACACATCTCGTTCACCTGTCTGATGAAGTGGGTATTCACCCACGAAAGCTCATGCTTCAATACATCTGTTAGTCTATAAGGTGCCACAGGACTCTTTGTTGCTTTTTACAGATCCAGACTAACACGGCTACCCCTCTGATACTTGACAGCTCATTCAGTTATATCCAGAAAGTTTTTGTTTAGGAGCTGGTTGTAGAAATAATTTTATTTTTTGTTCTACCTGGAGGCAATGGAGGGCAAAAGATAAAAGTATCCTAACAATTAATTCCTATCTTTATGACAAACAATGGAAAGAAACCAAGGGCAGTGCAGACTGTTCTCCACCCTTCTGGCTATTTTGATAGAGACCAAGAATGTAACCCTGAAGGTCAAGAAAGATAAAAGGTCTACCTGTAAGTGCTCACATGAAGAAGTCAACGGATAAGGACATCATTTGTTTCCACCTGTGACAGTCTGAGCTTGGCTGTGGGATACACAGCACTATCTAGCATTGTGAATATTCCGTTTCCATAACAAAACATCCTTAGCAGTTTAAAAAAAAAATTTTTTTTTAAATGAACACTTGACAAGCTAAGCTGTTTGCAGATGAGAGGGCTGCATAATGTCAGCTATTAGAAACTACCTGCCATCATCAGAGAGATCAAAGGTGTATAGCTGATCAGAGACAGAACACAAATCAGTACAGCCTTGTTTGAAAGGAGGTGGGAGTGACTTATCTCTGTATCTAAAGATGTTCAGTGATTTTATTTGGGAGACAAATGAAGTTCTGGTATACAAATTACTAAAATTCACAAGAGGATTAGGAGACCTAAAAGGATACTGAGAATCTGTCATTTAGGTAGTTTAAAGAATGCAAAAGTAGAAGTAGTAATAGTTTCAGGCATGATACCTACCCTTGATTCTTCATGCCAATTTTTATCACTTACAACCAAGTTTTCTTTTGAAAGTACAGTTAAAGTTGGCACTTGATGGTATTTTCAGTTTCATCGAAGTAAATCAACAGATTAAGAAGATACCGTCCTCTTCATAGTACATACCACTACTAGTTAAAAAAAAAAAATCAGACTTCTGTCTGAGCTAAATTGACAGTAATCCTTTAAGTTGGAAAACGGCTATATAGGCAGAGTATCTGCATTTCTCCCAAGATGTTCATTTGTGAAAAAGCAAGGAGCTTGGCTTTGTACAATTAGTAACCAGAGACTAGATTAATGCTAGAATTAGCAATATCAGATGACGGTTCTCTTGCCAATTTTAAATATTCCCCCATGCAGCGACACTGTAATTTTCTCTTTTAAAATAAGGTTTAAGAAAGCTGAAAAGGGATTAAAAGCCAAACAGCATAGCAAGCAATAAGACAGAGAAGTCCATTAAGAATTGTTACAAAATATAAATATACACCTTCTTACACCAACACAACTGCCTTTCATATTTCATATTGAAGTTTTTCAGGTACCTCAGGATTTGGAGTTGGGAAACAGAGCTAAAGAGGCAGACAGCAGGGTCTTGAATGAATAACCCCCTCCCATAAGAGGTGAAAAGTCTACACAGAGCAGAGGTGGTGCGAACCCATAGCAGGCACTAAGCCGGAATCTTGGGGGGAGGGGGAGCCTGACCCACACAACACATACTAAAAAAAAAAAAGAGAATAGGGAGTCCCCTAGAGTTGTTCGGGGCCCTAAGCAATTGCTTAGGCTGCTTATACCTAGCACCAGCTCTGACACAGAGAAACAATTTTCCAACTCTAAAAGTGATTTTAGTCCCAAGACAATTTAATTGCCCACAGCAGCATTCTGACATTTAATTATAGCACCTCCAAAAAGGCTCTCAAACCCCTGAAGTTACTTAAATATATCTGATGTGTCTACCAGGGGCGGCTTCAGCCACCCCAAGCACGGCAGTCAGGCAGCCTTCGGCTGCTTTCCTGCGGGAGGTCCGCCGGTCCTGCGGATTTGGCGGTGCGCCTGCAGGAGGTCCGCCGGTCCCATAGCTTCAGCGTACCCGCCGCCGAATTGCCGCCGAATCCGCGGGACCGGCGGACCTCCCACAGGCAAGCTGCTGAAGGCTGCCTGACTGCTGCCCTCACAGGGACTGGCAGGGTGCCCCCCACGGCTTGCTGCCCCAGGCATGCGCTTGGAGTGCTGGTGCCTGAAGCCGCGGCTGGTGTCTACCATGTGTCTACGCTTCGAGCTAGGAGATACTAGTGCTAGGTCTCATCCTACTACGGTGCTAAAGATAGCTACAGTCTATGGAACACAAGCGGGGGAAGGGTGGATGGGCTAGCCAGCCCACATATGTACCTAGGGTCCCAGATAGATTCTCAGGAAAGCAATCAAATGTCACCCCAAATAGACAGGACATCTGAACAGACATTTGATACTTGAGACTACTACTGGGGATGGCATGCTTGCTGAAGTGTTACCTTAGTGACAGTAAATAGGGTCTGGTCTACACTGGGCGGTTGGGTGGGAGGAAAATCGATTTAAGTTACGCAACTTCAGCTATGTAAATAATGTAGCTGAAGTCAACGTACTTAGATCTAATTACCGCAATGTCTTCACTGCAGTAAGTTGACTGCTGACGCTCCCCCGTCGACTCCGCCTGTGCCTCTCGCTTCGGTGGAGTACCGGAGTCAATGGGAGAGTGCTCGGCAGTCGATTTATCACGTCTTCACTAGACGCGATAAATCGACCCCTGCTGGATCAATCACTCCAGAGGTAAGTGTAGACATGCCCTAGGAGACCAATACAACAGGCTAGAAAAAACAATATAAAACGTAGGCTATCAAACTCAGTTTTTCCCACTAGAGCGGATCAACTAGGTTTACAGTAAGTTTAGGGGCTGATTTTACTAGCCAATAGACCATATTTTTATTTAATATTCTACTTTGGCAACACAAAAGCATCAGAATTTGATCCTCTTCAGCTTTTACCATCAGCTTAATTTAAAGGCAGAACTAGCTTCTTAATACCAGAGCGGCAAGATTAGCAATGGTTCCATGGAGCGCTGAATTTACATGAGAAGTCCTAAGTTGGAGACTGAGGTGAAGAGCTTGACTCATCATCCATGACAAGATGTATTTTAAAGGCTGTAGAGATTACTTGCTTTTGGAAGGTTTCCATAATAATGGATGATATCATTTCAAAGACACGTATCTCCAGAGATTTCCCCCTGGGGGTTGGAGGGAGGGAAGAAGTGAATCAGACACCACTTCTTAATCTATGGTACCTACTCCTACACATGCCAAGTGCTATTTCTATTCTACTCCTCCCGTTAGAAAAACTAGGAAGAACAGTGGTATTAGACCTGATTTTGTATCTGACATATGAGGGAAACGGCTATTCCAAGCAATGCAAGACTGGCATCACAGTCAGAGCAGTTGCACAAACATAAATTGCCAGTTCTGCTGTTGGGAATGGGTGTCGCAGTCAATGCAGAAGAGAGTTCTAGTATCTATCAAAGTTCACCAATTGCATTGTTTAGATCATTAGGAGATACGCACTCATTGAATGGAATACCTATGCTCCTAAATAAATGACTGATGCATTATGCACCTAGCAGCACCACAATCGACACCGTTTAAATAAAAAAAATTAAGTTGTGGTATTTCATTTAGCAGCTGCATGTGCGCTGAATCTAAGACACACACACACAGCTGTGTGACGACAGAGGGCACATTTGTATAGAGAGCACATACTTTGACAACCTATACATGGAGAGATGATGCAAGAGTATGACCAGTGTAAGAGTATTAGCTCCCCATAAATGGAAATGGGAGTCAGGAAAAAACTAGGCAGCAAGATGTAAATGTTCAGTTACCTATGACCCCGAATTAACAGATTCTCATTTGCTTCCCACTTGTATGACAAAGAGTTTGAAGGGACCCACTAGAGAAACATCCTATCACTAGAACGGATTTGTACACACAGGATTTTGAACTTGAGGATTTGAAGGATTTTTTTTTTTAAAGCCACTGGAACACTTTAGAGAGAGTTAGTATTAACTAACCTTGTAATTTAAAATTGATCCACCCAGATGGAGAATAACTTTTAAAAAGGCAATCACCTTCTCATGCTGGAAGGTAACTGGTCAAAGAAAGTCAGAATCTTACATTAGCCATTAGATGCATTATTTACACAGAGATTACTTAATAAAATAAAAACAAAAACAAGAACAAGAAATGAATACAAACCCAGGAGTTTCCAAATATTTCAAATTCAGACCTTATGAACCTTAATGGAGAAACTAGAGATAAAAATATATTCTTCAATCAACAGTTTGTCTCCTTTTGAGCCCAAACCTGCCATGATACACTTAAATACAAACTGATACTTTCTCAGCTGTCTTGAGTTTAAATAGTTCCAGCTTACTAAGGAGGTTGGTCCAAAAGTTAAGTGGACCAGCTCCACCTCCTGTCTTCTTCACAAACATTGAGTATCAGAAGTCATTTCCTCTTCAATATACCTCCAGGATCCATTATGTAACTCTTAGAAGTTTTCAGAACCTGTCATTTCTCTAGGTCATTGAATAAGACAACCTAAAATGCTCATCACACACACACACCCAAATTTTAGCACTTTCCAACTTTTGGTTCGTTTTAAAAGGGTGATTTAAAGATTATTTTTATTTACATTATTGAGTTGCCTAAAGGCACCAGCCTTTGTGCTAAGCTCTGTACAACCATGAAAGATATTCTCTGCCCTAAATACCTGACCCTTACCTCTTAATACAAATATAGAAATGTGGGGCTGGAACACAGATGACCTCCTGAGGTCCCTTCCCTGTCCTGAAGCAGGATTATAAAAATTCAGATTTAACGCTGCTGGATTACAGTCCGATTTGGTCTTCTTGCCTGCAAACAGTGAGCACACATGCTTCTTTACTTCATTTAGTTCCACTGAAGTCACAGGAGTAGAATTATGCATGTGCTGAAAAGTTTGCAGGATGAGGATCACAGTTCTTATTATACAGTTATGGGGGGCTGAGTCCCTCATGTTGAGAGTTTCCACTTAGTAAAAACATATCTAGATAAGAACAGATGCCCAAAAGGATAGCTGGTCAGCTAGGGAAAATAAGTAGAAACACACCCACCCACATGCACACTAAATGGCTTCTGGTCTGTTTCTTTTCTTTTCAAATCACAAGCAGCCTTATGTACAGAATTTTCCAGTTAATGCAATTACTGGTCAATTTGTTCCTCCTGTAATTTGATTCAAACCTCTGGGACCAGATTTTTTTCTCTAAACTAAAAATAGCACATTCTCTTCTTTGTTCAGTTCTTGTTTTAAGCAGATCTCTCAGTCAATGGGTTTAGAAAGTGGCCATATAAACTAAGGAGAAGGCCAAACCTCTGTGCAAGCTGTTATATACTGTGCCCTGGAAGTAATAAAGATAACAAGATTAGACACAAAGTAATAAGAACGGATTTATCTGAAATAAGGTGGAAGGTACTATAAAAAGCTAGTTGGGAAGTATATGCTCACCCTCACATGCAATTACAGTAAACCTTTTTTGCACTGATGATAGTTGCAGTAAGTTATATAAATGCTGTTGGCACTGTGCAGAGACTCATGGAAATCTGGCTGCTTTTGGCATTGATTTCTTCAACACCAACGGCAATGTCTCCTACTGACCACTCAATTTATATACTGCTTTTTCATTCTACATTTTAAGTTCAGGACTTATTTGTACCTCCACAAAGCAGGCTTGAGTTCTGATAATAGCACATCCTGGTGACCCTGGTGGTTTCCCAGTACTGCAGTGAAAGACAATCCAGAGTGTTGATAATTACTAGGCACACTCATTGGCTGCCAAAGAAAAATACAGAAGTCACCATTGTGGGCGGCAAGTCAGAGATTTGTGGAAGTAAGCCAATCAAAGCTTGCAGGAGGAGGGACACAAAAGGAATGGGCCATACTGGCATATGAGCTATTTAGGTTGAACTGGAATAGGAATGCTGGAGAAGGGGGATTAGCAAGTACCACTCCGACTATGTCTATGCCAGTCATTAAAGCAGCACACAAAATAGTCAACTAGAGTGGATTTTATGGATCTACATGGTGTGCTGGCAGGGGAGTTTTTGTTATCTCTAAATACTATTGAGCCTACAAAAGTCACGTTTTTGCTATTAATTTGTAAATTTAAATTGAACTCTATTCTTAGGGCAGATTCCCGAGGACCGTGAGCGCTCTTTGGAAATCTAGGAAATTGATTGTTTATATTCTTAAAACCAGCATCTACATCACTTTAACTGCAGGCAAGATCTTCTCATGTGAACAAGGCAGACCTACGGACTAGTCATATCAAACTGTTGTCTGCTAATAAATAATCTGGCTATGGCGTGAGGTATAGCACTGTTCATTCTAGTTTTGACTAGGAAAGTAAAGAACTCCTGTGACATACAGAAGTTTAGACTTTACAGCAGAGCAGAAATACTCTGAAGAGGAAAATTGTATATGCATGCTAAGAAAAAGGGGTTGTAATGCATCTGTATAGGCAGCAAGAAGAATTTGACGGTTTGTACATGAAGAATATGCTAGTAGTTTACCTAATACATTATTTATTTTTAAGAAGTTATAATCAAGTGCTGCTTATTTGCGTTCAACTACTAAATACTGAATAGTAAGTAGTTGCGAGACCTCTCAAAAAAGTAACTGGGAGGTATAAATACAATGCATTATAAAATGATGATCACCACCTTCAACTGTCCTCTAAAGATGGGTTTGACACTACTTAAGGATTTTCTAGAAAAACAACTGAGCTTTCACAATGTAAGTGAAGTGCAAATAAAAGGGAATAGAAATAGTAGCAGCACAGGCTTAAGGGTTTAACCCTTCTGAAGTTTGAAAAATAATTTAATTCAATTGATTTGTACTGGGAGCCTGCTGCACATTTCCATTATCTTCCACATGGTGAGCCACTTCTCTTTGCTGGGCAGTATAGCTAAGCAGCATTAATAACTTCATGAGCATCCTAGTGGGAAGGGTAGACTAACTTCTCCGGCACCCCTCTACAGCAGCACAACCAGAAGGAGAGGCTGTAGCACATCAGGGGAAACATAGGCTGGGCTGTCTGGTCAGACTACTGGGGAGAACATGAACATGAGGCTCCCTCCCACTACAACAACGCCCATGAGGCACAGCAGAGGCAGACTGCTATCTACCCAAAATATTTTGACATTTCCAAATCAATGCTTCTCAGAACTTTTTGACCCACAAAAGGTTTTTGCTGTTTTGACTTTTCACCCTCATTGGAGATCAATATAAAAATTTCTGGTGGGTCTAGTAAAAGACCCCATAAATGACATTGTGATGAGAGTTTCACCGAAGTACTCTTAGCTACAATTACCCTCGCTCTCTCCTTCTGCACCCTTTGCTGTTGGGCAGCATACAGACTGCTGTACTTCAGCATACATACCAAAGCACTCCACAAATTACCATGCAAGTGTAAAATATTGAATATTGCTCTTATTTTTATGTGGAACTGAGATAAGGTTAAGTGGCCTGCCGTTTTCTCAAATCTTCCTTTCACCATTCTCTACCCCCCGCCCCCCCCAAATGCAACTTTAGTTGTCCTGGTCTAATCATGCTATACTTCCCCTTTTCGCCTCGTGGTTTTAAAGATGTTAAATAACTGTTCTGATATACTTCGTCACTTTCCTTAATAACCCTTCAATAAACACCATATAATTTCAATGCTTCATTTTTTACCCCATCTTCTATTTTTGCTATGATTTCCCAGACCTGAATCATTTTTTCAAACAATATTCTGCTTCCTGAATACGGAAACAGAGCCTTAGCGTTTCAGCCTTTTCCATGTCTTCAAATTTTATACCATTTGTTGAGGGCTCTTATTTCTTTATTCTCAATGGCTTCAATCTTACAAAATCTCTTCTAAGTGCTATGGCACGTCATCCATAGCTTTTCAGAGGTACAGGAAGATACTCCCCAATTCATGTTGTCTGAGGATTGTACTTGTCTGCCTTACCTTTAAATGGAGGGATCATTCAGTATTAATAACAAACAATGATTTCAGTCCAAAGTACTTGTTGCTCATGGAAGTGACTCATACCAGAAAAGTGTATTGGAAATAGCAAAAATACTATTTTTATAGCTATTGTAAAAACAATTGTATACAAGAACTGCAAGTTTCAAGACCCCTTGAGGGAATGTACTCCCTATTCCCCTCCCTCACCCTTAAATGCTTAGCCTTTTTTTTTTTTTTAAAATGGCTGCCTCTGTGGAAGGATGATTCGGCTGCAAACAAGTACTTGGAATGCCTGTAGCATGAAAGAGCTTATTTAGGTAGATACATTTGGCAAGGGTTTCTCAGCCCTCAGATAAAGCTCTCACTTGTGCCCTCTTTTTCCAGTTTACAGGGAATAGAAGAGATTCAGATTTCTCAGCAGAGTCTAATCCCTCTTGTACAGGCCATGAAGAAGAAAGCACGATTTTGAACTGGAAGCACTTGTACCAAAGCTGTTCACTTATAAAAGGGAGGAGGGGTTGTAGTTTAAGAGCAGCTGGTAAACTAATGATTGATAGAAGCTGTTAAGTCTGCTGCATTCAGAGAGTCTAACTTTCATTGGGGTCAATCATAAAATGGCAATGAGTGGGCATACAACAGCATAACAAATATGGGATGCTGAAAGTTCTGTTGCAGCATTTCACAAAATTAGACAACTAATACTGGATACACTATCTAAAATAGTTCATCCAGCTCTAAAGAGGCCAAATTCATTCAGAACGTCTGCTCAGGTTAAAGATTTGCTAAAGCATGATTTCCCAAACTGTGTTACATGTACTGCTGGTGGTAGATGAGCTTCCTGCCCTTGGTACACTCTAACAAGATGATTGTTCCCTTTTAAGAGGTGGCAGGGACTGGGGCCAGCCAATCCCTATTCCATGGCATGGCCTCTTTAAGGAAGCAGGTGTTCAAGGGAGCAGCAGACTAGCTGGGGGATGGGACCAGATGTTAATCAAATAGCTCTCTCTAATATGATAAAACCCAGCTAGGTGACTCCCAGATGGAAAGAGAGAGCAGGTAGCCTGGAAGAAGAGAATTACTGGAGAGTGACTCCCTGGAATAGGAACCAAAACCAGGAGGGAGATTGTTGGACTAGGGAAGCCTGCCTGAATCATACCAAAGCCCCATACAGGAGGGCTACTGTGCCCCAGAAACAAGGGGAAGAAGTGTGTTAAGGACCAAAAGAGGCTCTATGGAATAGGGCTGGAACCTGGATATTGGTGGGACGGAGAAGCTGGCTTCAATCACAGCATGGTCTCAGGAAGGAGGGCTGTGGAATCCCTTTAACCGTCCTAGAGGAAGGAGTTGAGTCCATGGACCAGGGCACGAGGACCAGTGGGAAAGGCTCTCTAGGGGCACCAGGGCCTGCAGTGGGACTGGCAGAGCTCCCAGTCTCAGAAAGATCTAGAGGGGAACTAGGAACCAGAAGCCTTGGAACAAAACTGAACTGGAGCTGAAGCTGCCTGGGTAAAGGCCTCCCACTTGCAGCCAGGATTCTCCCACCTTTCTACCTATCCTCTCTGAGCCTCTTGCCCTTTTACACATTCACACCCACCCACCAGAAGCAGCCCCCTGCCTTTTTACACACACACACACACACACACACACACACACCCCCTGGAACTCCAGCCAGAACCCCTATCCTCAATCTGGCCTCAACAGAGCTGAGCGAGAAACCAATTGTCTTGCAAAACGGTGAGATTTTGCAAGTTTTCCCATTCTGCGTCAGGATGTAACGGACATTGTGAAGATTTTCCACACACACACAAAGTCAGCAAAACAAAAAAACCCAGAGAAAGATCCATCCACCCCAGAGTAACCGATAGACCAGTGATTACTGAACTCACCTGGTATGTGGGAGAAGTTCAAGTAACTGGTGTGAATCAGGCAGAGTAGAGACCTGAAGCTAGGTCTCCCACATTGTAATGAGTGCCTGGACCACCAGGCTCATGCTTTCTCTGGTTGTGACCAGAAATTCCATCCTGGACCTAAGAAACCTTTCCTAATGAAAGCGGTCTCAAAACTGGCATGTTCTCACGCAATATTTCAGTTTTCAAAAGTGAGCATTTTGTGATACAAACATTGTGTCTAAGAATTCCAACCAGCTCTGAACCTGTTCAATGTTGAAGGACTTTTGCTCTATAGTTACTGGATAAGAGTGCACTTTTCATAGGTTTGCAGAGTAGTGTATGAGCAGGTCATAATACCAGAGAGATCCAGCATGTAACTTGACGTAGTAATTTAGCATTAACAGTTTACATTTTCATAGTGCTATAAAAGCATTAAGCTAGGTTATTTTCTCCACTGTAAAAAGGGGGAGGAGCAGCAGCCGTTAAATGAAATGTCAGAGGCCACACAATCTGTGGGAGAGTCAGGATTAGAATGCTGACATTTCTAGTTCCTAGTCCTTTGCTCAGTCCACGCTCCCTATACAAACAGTATGATTACAATATGTATCCATGTTAGCATGCAAGTTCACTTGCAAACTAAATACCAGCTATATTTACCCTGATTATTTCAGTTTTAGCAGAAAACCTAGAAATGGGTTTGAGACATGACTTGACAGTTTCTATTCATCTGCTGCACAATAAGGAACACTTGGTTTTTGGGTCCAACAAAATTGGCCTTTACTTACTCATTGATAGCGTATTATTAATTATATCAAATATTGGCCTTATTGTCCAAGTGTCCCTTCAAGCAGCCACTGACCTTATGGAACACATTCCATTTAACCACAATTGTTAAATACATCGGAGTAGTTTGCAGGACTCAAAGTAGTTCAGGCAAAGAAATATCAGGTGCCAAATAAGACTTCATGTGATCACTGATAGTAACAAATGAGAGGAGATAGCTGGAATTACTGGAGAGCGTACCCAGAGATCAGAATCCTTAATTTGCTGGAGCACAATGAAGGTACGTAACAATGAAGAACACATATTACAGTTTGTGGATATCTAAATAGAGCACATGTATGGACCTTTTCAGATAGCATAATGCTGAAGCAGAAATACTGAATACTTTTGCTGACCCACTCGCAGGCTTCCAACATACCAGTTATGTGGGACAAAATATTTCAAGTGCTGTCCCACGTAGAGAGCATATCACTTTGAACATTATTTCCAAGAAATCTCAGAAGGTTAAGGCCAAGGAGCGAGTGTACACTATGCATGGGCACACAGTGATGATGGTTCTGAGAATCATAACTAGTATCATGATGGAAGGTGACTAAGCGAATACCCAAGGCAAATCAGGATTTATTTATTTATGGTATTCCCAATGTTATCACACTAGTGTTATACATTCACTTGAATTAGATTATATTAAATCCACATTAGGAAAACAGGAGTGGATGGGGGGGGCGGAGGGGAAAAAAATCATTTATCTATTGATGCTTCTTGACCTAGGAAAAGGGCTTCTGGCATCAGAAAGTGAGGCTTCCCGGGTCTTCAACATGATCAAGATCCTAACTCTATCTCAATGAGCACTATTAAGCAGCAACAGGTTTACATTCTAATTCTGTGGCATGTGCCTGAGAAGACAGTAACTTTTTGGAAGAAGTCTTACCTCTGGTTACAAAGAAGGAAATCTACTGATGGCTTCAGAGAATGCCATTTAAATCAAGTCTGTCAAGGGGCTTGGATGCGACAAGGAAGCTTTAGTTAGAGTGTGGGAAAGGCAGTCTGAGGTGAACAAAAAATGGAAAGTTGCAGAAATATGAAGTGCATACAGGGGCCAGGATATCTGTTTGTGGCACTCTCTCTCGAGTATGTTCAACTCCTAACACATAGCACAGGTTTTAGGGAAAGAAATTAAAAATGAATGGGTTAGGCTCAGATTATAAAAGAATTCAAGAACGTAAACTACTTTTGAAAACTTAAGTAGTCTGGGAGGTTTGCAAATCATGGAATTCAAATCTTGCTGATCTTGACAAACAGAGAAACTAAATTTCCAGCACTTTTTAGAAAAAAGTTAACAATCCTGTTGCACATTGTTAATGGTGCCTTATTACTGTACTGACTGTGTCAAGGTTAACAGTTGCATTAAACTAATGGCACTTAGGGCTGGTTTTCAGAAAGTGCTGAGCACTCTACTACAGTTGAAGCTGTTAAAAGCAGCAAGTAGTTGGCACTTAATGTGAGCCCTTCCATCATTAAGATATGGATACTGTTATAGAAAAAAAAATCCTACAGAATGTAAACTATCCTTTTTCTAGAAGTTTGAATCACTCCATAGGAAATACAGTGTTTAAGTGCTATAGAGATGCATAAGGTTTTTATAGAACCCAACTGTCTACGGCAAGGTCTATGTATTTGTCTAAACCCTAAACCCATGGGGGCTCGATCCAGGTTATACTCCAGGGAGCTCTCAAATGTCACAACTAACCTCATTAATAGGGACAAGAAATAAAGCTGTTATGGGACTTTTCATAAGGGAAATAATTACACAAGCCATATGAAAATTTTCACTTTTGTTTAGGCATTATGACATGAATTTAGGGTTCTCTTTTACCTGTAAGAGTTGATATATAACATGCAAAGCAGGTAAGGAGGTCACTCCCCTTGCCAATCTATATGCATCAACTCTTCCAGAAGAATCAGTACTCTGAAGCTAGGTCCTAACAAGGAATAGCTTTCAAACTAGATTTGTAATACAGTATTACAGGCATTTTAGTATTTAAAAAACCTGTTTTGGTGAAAAACTTAAAGCAGCTGCACAAAATGGAGAAACGATATTACTAAAGGATCTCCTGGTCTTCTTCATTCATAGCTCACAAAGCAGTTTGCAAAAAGGAGGATATAAACAATTAAATGTTTTCAACTTGCACATTACCAGGTGCAGAAACAAATGCAGAAGTCAAATTACTTTAGAACATACACTTCTAGGCTTTCCTTCCCACCATCTTGATCAGACCTAATTCCACCCCGTTCCTTACCTTGGTGATTTAAAGAGATGCGATTAGATGGTTCTTGGAATCCTGGTTCCACCAGATCTCTCCGAGTGTGAGCTGAAGTCTGATCTACATTATCCTAAAAACACAAACAGCAGAAAATCTGATCAAAATATGCATTTTGTATTCTCCATAATCTAAGATACTAGGAGCTAAGGCAATTTGATATAAAAGAGCTGAAGAATGTTTTCTTCATTGGGTTGCGCTATAAAGTTCTTATAGATGACAAAGCAGTGAAATTCCTAATTCCAAGAACCCTGGCTTAGGACTTGTAGTTCATTAACCAGAACAGTCCAGACAAACAGATTCAATAGCCACTAGCAAACCCTAACGGAATAAGAGGTTCAGTTTAGATATTCATCCAAAAGTCCAGATATTATTCCAGTTCTCTATTTTGGCAACCTCACAAGATCAAGCTTGAAAAGCTTTAATGCTTTTGCCGGGTCAAGAAATACCATAACTTCTTGTAAGCCTTCCGTACTTCTGCCTAAAACCAAGACTTGCAGGGAGCAGGAAAATCAGGGAATAAAAAAACCCAAACAGAATTAACTTTATTTGATTTACTAAAGTCGGCATTCGAAGGAAAATTAGAGTAGATTCATATTTTGCCCGAATCATTTTATCAATGTGTAAACACCTAACATTTCTAGTTTGTTGAAACATTCCAGATTGAGAGTTAATTTACATTCTAGTATTCCGGGGTGAGTGGTCTATAGCTCATGACAAGAATTTAGTCTATGCCTCCTTAGAGGCTGTTTATAACAGCAAAAGGCTACTTCAGTTGTAAAATGAGTGCCAGTTGATATTAGAAAGTCTCAGACTGGCTGCTTGAAAGACTTAAAGTCAGTATGTATGAAATCTATCAATTCACAAGTTTATAGACGTTGACAACTCAAGAAATGCCAACGGCTTCATAGAATAGTTTTCTATTGCAGTTTTACATGTAAAAGTGAAGTTTTAAAATACCCCTATCTATCTAGTTGTATAATATTCCAAACCCTACAAAATGATACAGTACAAGTTAAGATCTTGACATCCACACCTTCATACATACACACCCAGACCTTCCATCTTTTCTGCTAAATCTTCCCGCGACATTTCTTGTGTCACTTGTGCCACCTTATTTTGAATTCAAACTAGTTCTTAGTCTCATCCTAGAACCACAAGAACTTTCCTGCTGACATGAAATCCTATTTACCCTTCTCTTTTCTGCACTTGTTAATCCTTCTATTTTAACACTTCAGTGTAATTAACCAATGTAATGCGTATTGCTTTTAGAATGGTGGTGCTTTCACTGCAATGCATGTCGTTTTCCTTTCTACTTGTATGGAAGGAGAGATCATGGCTATTCCCCAAAAACCTAAGCATAGTGTCTTTGGGAGGCAGGGGGCTCTGAGGGTAGGGTCAGACAGACAAATTATCTTATATTAATGCAGAAACCCCTGAAGCGATCCTTAAAGGAGTTTGAGCCAAGAACTCAAACCTGAAATTAACTGCAACTCAGCTATTCCAAACCCAGTACTGGACCAGGCATAAGTGCTAAGCATCTCAGACAGAGAATACAGCAGAATGAACTTCCATACTGTGCAGTGTAATGACGGACAGAACTCTAGTTTGTGTCCCACCCCACAAAATATCAGACTTCAATTTTCAGCTGGTGGCTAGATGCATATGTGACACTGTTGCCAACAAGCAAACTCATTATGATCAATACACCACTTTCATGGTATTTATCCATGAAGGGAAGCATGTGAGGTCTCTACTGAAAACTTGCAACTTACCAGTACTCCTAATCATTGTGAGATGTGTACATGGTTAATATTTAAGAAACATGTAACCATACTGAAAAATAACTCCAAGACCATAAGCCAGGCATAGTCACCAGGAAACCATAAGTCTTGGTAAGGGCCCATTCAAGTGGGAGGGAGTTGTCACCACTCCCCAGTGAGGTAATGCAAGACTCAGTTGTCTACCCTTGCCCCATCCCAGCACATTCAATGGAAAACCATCAACGACAGCTGCAAACAATCAAAATCACTTGGAGGTAAAAAGGAACATTGTAACAGACAGGGGATCGCCCTGCCTGTGAATAAAGACAAAAGACTAATTTTCAGTATATTACAGGGTGGGGAGAGGCACTCTGCATCCATTCGCTGAGGAGACGTCTTGTTAAGCGGGAATGTTTCATGAAAAACTGGAGGTTCCTGGGAAGCCAGCCAGTTCTGCAACAGATTGAACTTTGGCGGAGGAAACCTGCTTTTATTGGATAGGAAAGGTACCTATAAAAGTGTAGGCCCTATTTGCATTTTATGATTTTGTTTTGTATTGCAACCATTTGTTTCCATCACATTCTCTTGTTTCTAATGGCATCTCTAGCCTATTTTAAATAAATCTTCTTTGTGTTATAAGTGCTCATAAGTGCAGTGCCTTAAGGTCAAATTGGCAAATCTTTGAGAGCAGAGGACCTGAGGTTTCTGTGTAGCCAAGTGTCAGAGGCTGGATATCGCAGGGGAATGCTTGAAGGGGACTCAGGGACTGGATGCACTTTTTGTTAACTTGCAAGGCAAAGACAGGACTGGCACAACCCAGAGGAGACTGCATGACTGACTAACAGGCCAATGGTATTAGGAAGGTAACACCCAGCTACCATGTGCAAGACTCCCTCTTGCTGGGGCAGGGGATAAAAAGGGGCTCTCAGTCCTGGGTACCCCAAGAACTGTCCCAGCATGGCAAGAATATAAAATATTGACAGCCTAAGTCTTCTGAAATAGCAGAGGTCATGTTTCAAGAAGTACGTGGGTGCTAATTCTAATTCCCATGCAACAATTTAAGTTCAGATGGCATATCTGCATGCAGCCGCAAATAAATAGTCTTCCCATCATGAAGCTCACATGCTTAACTAGTACAGCAGTTGAGAAACCAAAACAAGGAAAGGTAGTTACACCAGAAGTCATTTTATTTGCAAGGCGGCCTTACAGTGTTTTCATTGTCCCACCAAAAACCAAGTAAAATGTCTGCTAGAAAAGAGACAAATACAATACGATGTGGTTACAAAATACAACAGCTGTACACATAGGGTCTTTTATCTTTGAATCCCCTACAGCATTAGATGGAAAAGGTTTGCTATAGAAAATCAAAAAGCTGTGGCCGCGAGTTGGCTGAAAGCCTGTAACTTAGCACTTAAATATAATTTCCACTGACTTACAGAAAGAAATGCCATCCTCTCTGAGGCAACCTTTCCGTTCTTCAGGAAGGTGCTTAAACCACAAGCCTTCCTCATCGACTCCAACTTAAAGTTACAGTAAAATTTATCAGAAGTAGAGGTTTCAATCACTGGCGGTGTACAGTGACTGTGTCTTTGCAGATGTCCTAGTTTGCTTCAATACTGGACAATTCTACCTGTATCTTCTAAAAAACATTTGTTCCACATTTTTCTCATGAAAGTATGCCACGGGCAAGGATTTCCTTAAGGTATTTAAAGCCAGGGCAATACACAGTAACGCGACAGACTTTCATAAACCACACCACCTGTTAAAGCAATACAGGCAGCAGAGAAAAGGTAACTACTATGCTGTTTTTAAAAAGCTCATGATAGTTTCACATGACCCTCCAGGATCTATTTATGTAAATTGATCAAAGACAAACAATGGCATGTTGCCAACTGCAGTAAAAATCAGACTGGACAGTGGAACAGGGTTAAAGGTTATATAATTGTTCCAAGTCACTGTATAGCCAATGAAGTTTTATTGTTTTGTGCAACCTACACACTAAATTTGTCAGCAAGTTAGACACCTGCTTTCTTCCATCATTCCTTCCCCAGCTCAATCCACGCTTACAATAAATCACATGTTTTCTACCTATTTTTATTCCTCTCCCCTCTAGCAAGTGCTTTCATCCTGAAATTAAAATATGCTCTCTGACTTGACTTATTACAATATCAAACCACAATAGTATTTTTAGAAGCTAGCTTAGGCATCAGCCCCTATAAACTTACTTGCATGAAGTATTTTGCATGTCATACAGCATCTGTGACTCTAAGGTTGATTAATCAAGTGACTAGTGGGACTACTGGAAGTGTATGAAGCAATGTTTATTTTTAATAATGTCCCTACAGCAGTTAGCGTTTTGTGAAGACAAACAAATCAGACTTAACAGATTAGATTTCCATGCCATTTTGCAAACTTCAGTATTGCATGACATAATGCAGTGCCTGTATCATACTTTAACAGGGCACAGTCAGAGGCAAAGACAATATTCTCTGTACATTAACAACCAAAATCTGGGATTATCTGACAATCTAGAATTATCAAGTACTTTATGGCATTATACCAGTTATCCAATTTTAAACTACTAAAATTACTAACTATTTGGGCTAGCATGGCAACAATTTCTGTTATCAAAAGAAAAAAATTAAATCAGACATTTCAAACAGAGGATCAGTCAACCTTACTCATTAGTAGCTGCGCTGTCTGCATACATTTTTTCTTTAAATCGCTTTCTGTGGTTTCAAGCGTTACAGTTCCTATTCCATAATGAGTTAATTGCAAATAACGATTGATTTTAAGAGGTAACAGCTTTATTAAGCTAAAGAAAAAAATTACACTTCCCTCCAGTTTATATGATAGTTTTGCATACTATAGTTTCCATGGAATAGCTATCCCATTGCATGGTAGACTAGGTTATTTCCCCCCCACACTCCTTTCAAAAAGCATTGCTAATCCCTTGGACTAACCCTATGATCAAATGGATTGGCAGAAAGGAGAAATAACCAATCGAAATAGCTTTGAAACTACCATACCTGTTCCCACACTCACCTTTGATGTAGTCCTATTACACTACTCCAGTGTGCCAATTAGGTAATAGGCATATTATGTTAGCTTTAAAGACAAACAAATAGGGTCTTCTGAAGACCACTTTGTACTATTCTTTACTTTCCAGATCAAGGAGCTTCTGCGGGCAAGTTGATGATGGACAGTGAACTGTGCTCAATGTTTACACTAACAAGAACAATTCATTTCTGCTGCATGAAGTAGGTAAATAGGAGGAGTAAAAAACCCAACAAAAACCTTCCTCTCTAAGCCATCCCCACCAAATAAATTGTACAGCTAGATTTGTATGTTAAATGTCAGATTTAAGGTGGGTCCAAACTAAAGTTTCACATTCTATGTTAACTTGCTCCTATCTGTTCATCTGTAGCTTTTGACCTTCACTGCTATCAAAGAGATTGACTGTCATATAGGACTTGTGGTTAACCAAGTGAGAGCAGATTTTCCTGTTGACTGCTCAGCGAGCTGGTGCTCCAATACCTGAACAATACAAAGAGCTATTGAATCTACTCAAGACTTAGTTCTGTATTTCTGTTTGGGGAGTTTAAGCCATTTTCCCCCAATGAGGGCTATCATAAGCTGACCCAAACCTAAGCCCAGTCCCAAATCAAAGTCACAAGGTTTGGGTCAGTGTTTGATTAACATGTCCCTTCCCAGAAATAGTTTTAAAAACCATTGGAGAACATGCACAGCTGTTGAGGAGCTCAAGGCCCCTTACCAAGCACCAACTGGCAATCTGTTTAGCATGATTTCAACAGCTTCCACCCCACCATCAACCTCAGCCTGGACCAATCGACACGGGAGGTCCACTTCCTAGACACCACGGTGCAAATAAGTGATGGTCACATTAACACCACCCTATACCGAAAACCTACCGACCCCTATGCCTACCTTCATGCCTCCAGCTTCCATCCCGGGCACACCACAAGATCCATTGTCTACAGCCAAGCACTGAGGTACAACCGTATCTGCTCTAACCCCTCCAACAGAGACCAACACCTACAAAATCTCCACCAAGCATTTTCAAAACTACAATACCCACACGAGGAAATAAGGAAACAGATCAACAGAGCCAGACGTGTACCCAGAAGCCTCCTACTGCAAGACAAACCCAAGAAAGAAACCAACAGGACTCCACTGGCCATCACATACAGTCCCCAGCTAAAACCCCTCCAACGCATCATCAGGGATCTACAACCCATCCTGGACAATGATCCCACACTTTCACAGGCCTTGGGTGGCAGGCCAGTCCTCGCCCACAGACAATCTGCCAACCTGAAGCATATTCTCACCAGTAACTGCACACCACACCATAGTAACTAACTCAGGAACCAATCCATGCAACAAACCCCGATGCCAACTCTGCCCACATATCTACACCAGCGACACCATCACAGGACCTAATCAGATCAGCCACACCATCACCGGTTCATTCACCTGCACGTCCACCAATGTAATACACGCCATTATATGCCAGCAATGCCCCTCTGCTATGTACATCGGCCAAACTGGACAGTCTCTACGGAAAAGGATAAATGGACACAAATCAGATATTAGGAATGTCAATATACAAAAACCTGTAGGAGAACACTTCAACCTCCCTGGCCACACAATAGCAGATCTTAAGGTAGCCATCCTGCAGCAAAAAAACTTCAGGACCAGACTTCAAAGAGAAACTGCTGAGTTTCAGTTCATCTGCAAATTTGACACCATCAGCTCAGGATTAAACAAAGACCGTGAATGGCTTGCCAACTACAAAACCAGTTTCTCCTCCCTTGGTTTTCACACCTCAACTGCTAGAAGAGGGCCTCATCCTCCCTGATTGAACTAACCTCGTTATCTCTAGCCTGCTTCTTGCTTGCATATATATACACCTGCCCCTGGAAATTTCCACTACATGCATCAGATGAAGTGGGTATTCACCCACGAAAGCTCATGCTCCAAAACGTCTGTTAGCCTATAAGGTGCCACAGGACTCTTTGCTGCTTTTGTTTAGCACAATATACTCTGGGCTTACCCAATAGCAGATGCCCCAGGCCATGAAAAACTATTTGAGTTAACAGGCAACAGGGCTTCCCAAGAGAAGGTAGAACTGCTACTCAGAGATAGGGCTGTGGGGAAGGAAGGGGTCTGCCAAAGCTCAGGTTCACAAAAACATCCAAATATATAGATTCTCATCTAGAGGTTTCAGGTTTTTTTCTTCACAGTTCATATTACTTCACTCTCCTCCCTAGATTCTGTTCTGGGCATCCATCAGCCTCATTTCTCCATGACCCAGCTCTTTGCATTTTATGAAAGATGGAATGCCAAGGAAAAAAAACCTAAAAGGCTTTGCATACTCAGCAGATGATCCCAAGGTGGATTTTAGCTTAATTGTAAGGAGCTCCCCCACTAGCTTAAAAATGCATTGCAAGACTAACCTTGCAACTCGATATCCTGTAAGTAGTTTTCCTGCCTCTAAACTGTTTTATCATCTGACTGAGAACCAACCGCAAGGGTGAGCATCCTCTGTCAAATAAGCAAGGTTCAATGCAGAATTTTTACATTCTTGTTCAGAGTTTTGACACCCAAGAACTTTTAAACCCCTTTTTAAAACTGCCAAAAGACAGACACTGTAATAAAATAAGATCAAATCCCAGGGGACTGAAGTGGTCTGCCTTTACAGTACATACTATAATAATTGCTGGTCAGAACCCTAGAGGCCTGGGCCAAATAAACCAACACTGGATTGTTGAGTTAAAATCGCATTCAAGTGAAGCTCAAAAGATGGAAACCCCTTGACAGAAAAATTCAATTCAGCAACAGAGCTGCTTTTTGGGGGGTGTTTGACAAGCTCTAATCCTAAATCATCATCTGCAATGGTGGCACCTGGATCCTATATATCCAAACGCCTTGAATAGTGTTACCATTCCTATCCCCTCACTCATGAAGCATTCCTTGGTAAGAGCATCCTATAGAAACTGAAAGTGGCAATATGGTATCAGATTTATACTCTATACGGTTGAACTGAAAAGACCCATTTTCACCAGTGGCAAGAGGAAAAATCAAATTTGCTTTATGGAACATTAAGAAAGTTAAGTGATTTGTTTTCACTCTGGTACTATGCTGAACTTTGACTGCTGCAATGAGAGCACTCGGGAACAGTAAATCTCTCTCACTTACAAAAAGTTGTCTTCCAAATCGGTTTCTGGAAAAACTGTTCAGTTAGAAGTGGATTAGAAAGTTTCTCAAGTATGCAGACTCTTAAATAATCTAGAATTCAGTAAGAGCAGTATGCTACAAGTTGAAATACAGTTTTCCCTCAACTAACTCAGAAGCGAATATACTGTACCAGCTGAAAAATTTTACCCTTGTGCTTTGGAAGCACACATACAGTATCATTATAGATTCAGCTTTGTAACATCCCTAAAACTGAGTAGGATTACTCCAAATGGAACTCCTTTCAGTTAATCTGATCCACAAAAACCCAGCTGTCAAAGAATCAAGATGCCTTACAAGTCTACAAAAACAAGAAAACCACAAAACACCAACAAGCCAAATCAAATCTACACTTTGTGCTTGGTGGCTGAGGTTACAGCATGCTATGGTAGAAGAGATGTGACACCTCAAGGTTACCGTCTTTGAATAATTCTGTAAAGAGTACAACTGACAGAGTCAGAAGTTTTAAAAGCCTCATGCTATATTTAATGAGTCTAAAAACCACAGTGCCTGCCTGGATTGAGACAGTTTAAAAGCAAAATAAAATTTTCAAAATAAAAAAGAAACTCCGTATGCAAGATGCTCCGTGAAGATTAGTGTTTGCTAGAACTGACTCCAGGTAGGAGGCATTTATAGAAAGGAAGTGCTATTTATTTTCTGTTGCACCAGCTTTAGCTCTGTAAGCTAGGGTCCATTCAATTTCTCACAAAAGGCAGTTGACTGGAGGAAAGTACCATTATGAAACTCCATGGGCTTTAGTACACGTTTTTCAGTAAGTAGGAAAGTATATGATTAAATGGAAGTTTTGTTTCTTGTTTGAAGAGGACCAACAGATCTTAGGAATGCTTTTTCAGCCCTAGTCTACACTGGGGGGGGGGGGAAGAATCGATCTAAGATACGCAACTTCAGCTACAAGAATAGCGTAGCTGAAGTCAACGCGTCTTAGATCGAATTACCTTGCGTCTTCACAGGGCGGGGTCGACTACCACCGCTCCCCCGTCAACTCCGCTTCCGCCTCTCAGCAGTGGTCGAGTTCCGGAGTCGACACCAGAGCGATCAGGGATCGATTTATTGTGTCTACACTAGACGCGATAAATCGATCCCCGATAGATAGATCACTACCCATTGGAGACCTGCCCTCAGGCTCTACTTAGTTGCAAGTCAGACACAGAGATAGGCTCCATCTCCAAGAGCCTGCCAGTGAGGTAACTTCCAAAGCTATAAACTATTGCCAATTCCAAGCTACTACAATTGGCTCTGGAAAAAAAAAAAAAGTTACTGAAGAGAACCATTTCTCCCAGACAGAAAAGCTTGACAGAAACAGGTCAACAGAATGGGGGGAGATCTGAGCTTTGCTATTAAAAGAAATATATCAGGTAAGCCACGGTAGGTTTCCATAGTATTCTGTTAAAAAGATCAGTCAAACTGTGGGATATTATTCGCAGTTGTCCATTAACATGGACTGAACAAAATTTGAAGTTTAATAGCATACAATTATTTGCAGGTTAGCTAAAAACAATACGGAGAATCACTGAAATATTAACAGTAGATACCCTCCCCATGTCAAATACTGCATTGGATGATGCCTGTGTAGTGACAGAACATGTATGAGTTTTATTACATTGCTGTTTTTCAAATTTCTCATTAAATGCAGTATAGGGAAGTGCTGGAACTTTGCTTGGAAAGCTTTGATATACAACAGATACAGCAAGTTTTTTCCAACAGTTCTGGCTTGTTAGGTAGTGTTAGACTTTAAGGATTCAATCCAGTTGGATTCCCTTCTGAGAGTTCAAGGGTTGCAAGTATGAAACGAGTCTCTTCTACCCTGACACCTGGGATGCAAATCAGCAACAAAATCAGCCTGCCACACTCCAAGGCCTATGTACACTGGGGAAGTTTCTTCAAAAGTTCTAACTTGTGCTTTTTAAAAAAGCTGGCACAACAAGCTGAGAGCAGATTTAAGAGACTGAATCTTTTACACAGGCTGGTTGGGTTAGGAACCTTGGAGCAATTGTGATGCAGAACAGGCTACTCAATCATCCCTCCATTCAGCATCACTGCCGATAGTTCTGACAGAGAGGAAGACAGTGAGCAGAGGGGCAGGTACTAAGAATCTTGGATTTGGTGTACAGACTTCTGAAGTGTTCTTGCAGAAAGCATAAAAGGAGAAGCTCTACAACTTCCTTTTACGGAGTCTAGCCAGGTTGTAATGATGTACAAGATTAGCATTCTTGGCAGGCTCAGTGCTTGACAAGATGACTTTGTGGACAAAGGCCCTTCACGTTGTTGGCTTTAACTTAATATGACTCTCCTGAGGAAAAGTTGCTGTGTTTATTGTGGGAACCATCAATTCCCATATGAACATTATTCTGGTTGGGAACAGGTTGTCTGGTATCTAGACTTTAACACCATATTTCTCATAAATGAGCAGAACAGTATTCTCTCTCTTCCTGCCTAGGTTTGTGCTTGAAATCAAGAGTTCAAAGGGTTGATAAACAAGGATGTTTGGTGAAAGCTATCAAGTTCATAGAGATGCAACTAGAATAATTTCAGGTCAGCTGACAACAAAGAATTCTCATATCCCCGCTGCAGGAGATCCCCCAGTCTCCATCTTGACCTTTATGAATCTCAGAGGTCTGTTGAGGAACTTCACATCTAAAGCTTCTCTGTTGCCCCTCCCCACTTCAACTTTTAGATGACAGGCAAAACATAAGCCTGGATATCTCCTACCCAGGAAGTTATCTATAGACTGATTTCCTCAATTGCAGCAATTCAGAATAAGCATCCATCCTTGTGTCTACCCCCTCCCCCAAGTGTTCCTGGGAGTTGGGTAAGTGATGAATTTGGTCCAGGAGTGGTTGCCTCATTTGATCAAACATTTGTTCCTAGTTATCTTGACAACTCATCTTTCAATGGAGAGATGGAGCCTGTTAACTGCCAGCAGAGCAATCTGTCCTAAGGCCAATTCTTTACCTCAGGGATGCTTATAATTCAGGCACCTTGTTTGCAGTTCACTAATGACTGTTCGAAGTCAAAGCTCCTAATACACATGAACATTTTTTATCTTCTGATAAAGAAATCTTTGTGGGGAAGGGGAACAGTTAGAAGTTTAAGATCTCATAAATTTGCTGACCCCAAGCCCCAGAAAAAGTAATTGCATAACTCATTAAAAAACACACCAACACTTATCTACACTAAACTATGCCAGTTAATCCTTCCTATAAATAGCACTTGGATACAAACCATTGTACCATCTCTCAAACAGAGCATTGTACTCATGCACTTGACAAATGGCTTGGTTCCAAGCTTCTAAACTGAATAACTGAGGCAAATTATGCAAAGAAAAAGGTGGAAGTTGTGAGCAACGAAAGCAACATACATATATACAGGTATATTTTTTAATTAACCAACTGCATTGAGTTATTTCATGAGCAGACATTAAAAACTTGAGTTCTTATGGTGCAACACTGTTTTATATATGCTAGAAATTTAGAACTACAAGGTTTTAAAAGTTTTCATCAGGCATTTTCTTCATCTTATTTAGCTTTCAATCCCATTTGGCGTTAGAGGGTTCAAAGCCGCGTTTGCTCTCCCATCTACCTCATTTTCCATTTCAAATTAGAGCCATTCTGTACAGATTCAGTATGTTGAACTGAAGTTACTGATGCACCAAGTTCTAGGACAGAGGTAGGCAACCTATGGCACGCAAGCTGATTTTCAGTGGCACTCACACTGCCCGGGTCCTGGCCACCGGTCCGGGGGGTTCTGCATTTTAATTTAAATTTTAAATGAAGCTTCTTAAACATTTTGAAAACCTTATTTACTTTACATACAACAATAGCTTAGTTATATATTATAGACTTGTAGAAAGAGACCTTCTAAAAACATTAAAATGTATTACTGGCACGCAAAACCTTAAATTGGAGTGAATAAATGAAGACTCGGCACACCACTTCTGAAAGGTTGCTGATCCTTGTTCTAGGACAATAATTTTAGAACATGCTATGCCACACTAGCAACTAGAGAAAAACTCAAGATTTTACAGAGGTCTGCAGGAAAGCAAGCGTTCATCTTGTAAAAGAGGAATTGCCTATGCAGAATCCTACAGTTTTTACTGGAGATTTCAGATCGTCCAAACAATGTAAACATTTGTTAAGATGAATGAAAGCCACCATGTTCTGTAATGTCTCCATTTCCTTTAATGGAATGGCAGAAGAGACTATAACTATAGGACTATTTACTATGATAAAGTCAGGCATCCCCTCAGCAAATATGTTTTACAGTGTTTTTCTCAAATTCATTCTCTCTGCGTATTTTTACTGTTTGCTTCTGGTCTTGGAAGAAACCAGACACGGATCAGGAACTTCAGGGCATAGATTATTACATGCTTATGTTGCTGTCTTGTTACCTACAAGACACTTCTGGGGTGGAGGGGGGAGAGAAGAATGATTGTAGGTAGTTCTACCTAAGATTCTGCAGCAGGGAAATTACTTTCACAGATCATAATCATTATTTGGTTATTGTTCTCTGTAGACAAAAATTCTCAGAAGCTCAATAAACTTGCATTTAAATAGTAACTGATTACACATAAGTTACAATTTGTGTCAGAAAAACCTTGTGAAAAAACTAGAGACTTTTCCAACTGGCACCCTTGCCTTTAGCAAATAAATTTTCCAATTGGCAATCATCTCTCAAGTTCATTGAAGTACTTTCTAGAATAGTATTCTGCTGTGGTCTATTGGACCATACCATGGTCTATTGGACACCTTTGAAACAAGGGTACTGCAATACTTCAGAAAGTACATTCCACCATTTGCGCAGAAGAAACTACTGTGATGTTGCACTCCATAATGCTTTATGGGAATATGCTTATGAATGTATATATGACCTAACTGGAATATGTTTTATGCTACATATGCCATGTAACATATCTCTGTAAAGGTTATGATCTACTGAATATAGTCATCCTATTTGTATGCATGTATCATTTTTGCATTCAAAGTTATGAATACTGGCTATCTACCAGTTTAATTTTAAGTAGCCTCAGTGAAGCAGTTGGTCAGCTTCCTGAGAAAAGACTATTCTCAGTAACTGCCCAATTAAGCAACATTTAAGCCAACAATGAACTTGGAGACCCCAATCCACATCTGAGCTTTTCCAGGAATGTGGCTTGGCTAATAAATTCTGAGTCATGCATGGACATGTGACTTGCCCATGTGACTCCAAAACTCCATTTTGTAGCTGTAATTTTGCACAGGTGGAGAAAGGGGTTTAGACCCACAAGGAGAAACTACATAAAGCCTGAGAAGACCCCTCCATTTCGTCTCCAGCTGGCTCAAGAGATAGCCTCTCCACCCCAAAGGATACCTGAAAGAAACTGGGACAAAGAACAGTAACTACAGGGTGTGTGAATAATTGCTGGACCCAGACTAGAAGGAGGCTAGTCTGTAAAAGAGGCTTATTGGAACATCTCTAAGGGTGAGATTTTATCTGTATTCAGCTTCTTACTTTATTAGGCATCGGCTTGCATGTTTTGTTTTATTTTGCTTGGTAATTCTCTTTGTTCTGTCTGTTATCACCTAGAACTAAATAAAATAAATAAATAAATTGGAGATATACCAATCTCCTAGAACTGGAAGGGACCTTGAAAGGTCATTGAGTCCAGCCCCCTGCCTTCACTAGCAGGACCAATTTTTGCCCCAGATCCCTAGGTGGCCCCCTCAAGGGTTGAACTCAACCCTGGGTTTAGCAGGCCAATGCTCAAACCACTGAGCTATCCCTCCCCCATACTTAAATCATAGAATATCAGCTTTGGAAGGGACCTCAGGAGGTCATCTAGTCCAACCCCCTGCTCAAAGCAGGACCAATTCCCAACTAAATCATCCCAGCCAGGGCTTTGTCAAGCCTGACCTTAAAAACCTCTAAGGAAGGAGAGTCCACCACCTCCCTAGGTAATCCATTCCAGTGCTTCACCACCCTCCTAGTGAAAAAGTTTTTCCTAATATCCAACCTAAACCTCCCCCACTGCAACTTGAGACCATTACTTTCTGCATTTAATAAAATTACTTTTACTGGTTAATTAACCCAGAATATGTATTAATATCTGGGGAGCAGGGGGGGAAAGAGGGCAAACAGCTGTGCATCTCTCTCTATCAGAGTTATAGAGGGCAAACAATTTATGAGTTTACCCTGTATAAGCTTTATACAGGGTAAAACAGATTTATTTAAGGTTTGAACCCCACTGGGAGTTGGGCATCTGAGTGTTAGAGACAGGAACACTTCTTAAGCTGCTTTCAGTTAAGCCTGCAGCTTGTGGGACGTGGTTCAGATCTAGGTCTGTGTTTGTAGCCAGCAAGTGTATCTGGCACAACCAGGCAGGGTTCTGGAGTCCTAAGCTGGCAGGGGCAGAAGTAGTCTTGGCACCTCAGTTGGCAGCCCCAAGGGGATTTGTGATCCAACCCATCACAACAACAATAGGTCTTTGAATACTGCATAAACCCTCCAAACACTAGGCTATGTTAAGATTTCAACAGCTCAAAGGACTACTATAGTTACTAGTATGTTTTTGGAGAGGACATATGGGCAAAGAGTCTTGCATGCCAAAAGATTACAAAATGTAGTGCTATATTAAAAACAACAACAAACACACACACACACACGAGAGGGGGTGTCTTCAACCAATGACTCAGACTTCAACTGGCGTGCAAAGCCCTGTCAGAAGATTGCCAAGCTTTTCAAGAAATACCAATGATATACACTAAGAAACTTCTACTTCTTTTATAGCACATTTAATTTATTTGGTTGTATTAGCTATCACGTTGCAGGAAAGTTTTTGCTGCTAGTACACCACAAACTTTTGTCTAATGAATTTGCACCATGCCTGCTTGTAGGGAAGTCAGTGTTTATTATACTTCCTTTTCTTGACTTTGAGTTAAGCTTTCTGATAAAAATATAGGTTTGTGGAGTAAGACTACTGAAAACAGCTCCTGTTGAGATTACAAAACAAAGCATGGAGGACAAAAAGATTAGCTGAAAGGTGGACAAAGTTCAGAAAAGAAAGGGGCAACCCATCCCCTTGGATGTTACTGTACCAAAAATCTATGTTCTTCTTTTATTTTTGCTGAAATTAAGTGTGGTTATTTACCTAGGAGTTCATACATGAGATGGATATTCAGATTCCATGCTTCTGACCCATTCCTCTCCAACAAGGAAACACTACGATGGGTCCCAAAAAGACAGTGGCTATTAAGCTCCTGAGCTGCTAGTAAATCCTCCCACAGATACACGACCTACTGCCAGCAGGTAATCGTTTTATATGGAGATATACAAGAATCTAAGGAAAACAGACGGCAGGAGATGCCTTTTAGGCATTTACTACTTTTGGCTATGGACCAAAAAAAGTGTTAATACTGTTGATTACTTTTTTCTGACACAAAATCAAACCAGATTATTTCAGTAGTACTCACTTTGAAACCATCTATCATGTCAATTTCTAAAGACATTACAGGTAAAACAATTCCTATGGTAAGTATATATTGACCCAGCACATTTAAAAAAAAAAAAAGGTGGGGGGAAGGGAATAGCAATGTTTGATACAGACTAATACAGATTGCCAGTATTTGCTTGTTGGGGGGGAAAAAGTGTGAGATGCAAAACTTAGTTATGCTGCAAGGCATAGCTGTCTGATAAAGATGTACTCCCCCCCAGCCACTTCTCTTCATGTATACATTAAAGTATGCATATAATATTTGCATATACACAGGGCTGCCTGATTAAAGCAGCCATCATGCTCAAGTGTGCCACCCATAACTGGGCTAGACACCATATTGTACAAGACTCCTTCCATGTCTCTCTTCATAACTGATTCAGCAATTCCCAACTTTAGCAGAAGAAATACAATGACAAAATACATCAAGTTAAACAGATTTAACATTTTGCTTCAAGAACATTTTGCAATATGAAGTAATCAAATTCTGTTTACATATAGAACTACTACATCCTTATCTAAGAAGTTTTTCTATCAAATCTAGATTTTTTTAAAATCTTGAGGTCAGAGTATAAGAACTTTCATCCAATTTAATTCACTAAATGAATTTGAAACAGCAGGTGGCCCATCCAATTTATGTAGAAGGAACCCAGTTAGTGTGCAATGTTTTACACTGTCAAGTTCTAATTTTAGAACATTCTTTTAGCCAACAGGGAATTTGTTTACACTATCTCAGAACACACACTAAGGAAGGTTGTACATTCTATTTAGACTATCTCTGGCATCAGATGTCAATATTGATTCTTTTAATACCTCCAGTTTTCCCCTCTGTTTCTTCAATTGCAGCCCCTATTAGCGGACCTCTGAGGCTCAACCTATTGGGAGGAGTATCCAAAGGTAATAATTCAATTCTTTCTTTAAAATTGCTCATTTTGTGCAAAAAAGTTGACAGTGGTCATGGCAGCATAAAAGAAAATTGATTACCAAGTTGCTATCTCTGCCTTTTAGTTTTCATGGCATGATCACCAATTGATCTTTATCTCATTTTGAGTGTCAAAAACAAACTGCTCGGGAATCAAGCTTACCTTGAAGCGCTACCAAGAGACCCGGAACATGGTACTTCCATTATTGTTATGTTCAGATGACAATGGCATTAGAAATCTTTCCCATCAAGGAATAATTCAACAACTTTCTATTCTTTCATTTTAGAAGGAAAATTGCATTCAGCAGCACACTCGATCTTGAGTCCAAATAAACAAATGTCTGATTTTCAGTACTTCAAGAGGAGCATGAATCTTTTCTATCTTGCTACTTTACAATCTTTGACAAGATTTACAGCTCACTTACTAAACATGTTTTCTGTATTTCAGTCCATTCCATTGTTTCATATGATTTCCTTCAGACTTAGTCACGATGAGTCAAATCCACACTCTCATTTGATAAATTACTAAAATACTAGATCACCAGCTCGCAGTATTTCCAAAACATTTAAGTTTGCCATTGTGTTCCAATTGTTCATTATGGGCCCGATCTGAAGTCTACTGAACACAAGGAGAGAGTGTCTTTCCATTGACTCCAATAGACTTTGGATCAGGCCTTACTTTGGGTTAAAATATATTCCTGTAAACTACACTCCTTTCTACAAGTAGCTGAATTTTAACAGTCAATTACCACAAAGGTACTAGTTTAGAGCATAACAGTTTATTTTTATTTTAAACCAGTCTCCTTATTTGCACTGTCTAAATCTGAAGTTGATTAATTCAGGATAGCCAGCCTGTATTTTAAAAAGAAGCCGACTGGAAGCCTTGCATGAGAAGGTTAGGCAGTGATACTGGGGCATTCATCATAATTTCTCCTTTCCCCCCACCTCCTTGCCTTAAGTATCAGTTTTAGGAAAATCCACTGGAGTCTGTCTACTTAATATATTAATAGCTTTAAGTACATTTTTCTAAAAAAGGTGCCAGCACCACTTTGGGTTTGAATCCCCCAAAACTGTGCAGAAGTGTTTAGTGTTCTGGGGTACTTGCCAAAATGACAGTATTTACTGTATGACTAGTATGCATTAATGAAGCATAAATGGACAACTATTTACTTGTGCTAATAACTAAAGCGCTTTATTACAGCAGGGGCCTCAAGCATGAAGGATTGCCAGATTCCCCCTACTTGCCAAAATTATGTTTAAAAAAATAAAAATTGGAGCCAACATCAAGGGCTACAGACAGCACTCAGTCTCTCATGTCATTGTTTAACATGCAATATGTAAAGTACTAATAAACTCAAACTGCTTTCAGTTGACTATTTATTTTTTCCTTCTAAAGCAGGGCAATTTTAAGAGTTTACATTTTGGTCTGAACTGTACATAAAGCCAAAATTGTGTAACCATAGCCTTTGCATTATGTTAACCCCAAGATAGAAGGCTGAAATGGAAGGGGGGAAAAGCCACAATGTTTTATTAAAGTAGGATATCATCAGGATCTAGGCAAGAAAGAACTCAGCAACAGACCACTCCTGGCTAGAGTTTGAAAAACTAACCCTTTGTATTATTCCCCATGCAGCAGCTTTCTGAAAATCGAACAAGCAACTTCTTAAATGCATACATGCAAGAGGGCAGAATTAGCATTGAAGTGGGAATTTCTGGAGGAGAGGGAGTTGGGCGCGGGGGCGGGGGATTAGGGAAAAACCAAAAGTTCAGACTTGCAAACAAACATGCAAGGAATGGGAAAGGGATCACTCTATGGATGGTAAATAGAAGAAGGCTCTTTTAGCTATGGCTGTTCAGTATCCCGTGTGGAAGGGATGAGTTCATCTAAATTCTTCCAGCGCAAGTGTTGAGATCACAACAGGTGTTCTTATTGTGACACTCTGTACAGAAGTCAAGCTGTAGGTGCCCACAGTGATTAGGCTATCCTTTTATCTTTTGATTTAGTCCCTCAAGGTCAGTACTGCAGTAACACCCAGCTTCCTTATTATGGCTATACTATACAAACAGGGAAACAAATGGTGCCTACCCCAAGATGTTTCATTAGCAGTAAAGTCTGGAAGCTTGCACTTGCAGTTTCCTGTTATCTGTAACTGAAAGACTTTAGTCTGCAGGATTGTCTGCGTTTAACAAGCAAGTTCACTTAGCATTTAAAACATTTAATCTCATCCAATAAAGAGAAGATAAAAACAGAACCTATGAAATGTTTAGCTTCCTTCCTTTGGCCAAAAGGCATAAGTGATTGGTTTCTAGATAAGCTTATACTAACGCTAAGTATGGGCCTGGCCTTTGGGAAATGGTATTTCCTATCAATAGCTGATTAAAATAATCCCGCATCATTCCCTTGTTCCTTTCTAAATGGATGTAATAATCCCATTTTAGACCTGTCATGAACAGCAGTATTATTTCAATATTAAACATGGCTTCTTTACTATGCCCTCTCTCCAAGAAAACACATCTCCAAAAATATGGGAAGCAGCTCTTCCTTCGTAAAAGGCTTGCTCCAGCAGCAGGCACATTTGTCAAGGTGTCAGGAGCATGACTCATTTTTGTTTGTTTGTTTTGGGGTTTCTTGGTATACAGGATGATTCAGTTAGCAAGACTCATTTGTACTATAATATTTCCAACAGAGCTGTCCAAACAGAAGACTCGCTATTAGATAAGAGTTGCATTCGCTTATGTCTCATACTCTAAACGGGTTTGAACTGTGAAACTGTACTGGAATAAGTCCTCCAACTTCTCTTCTCCATTAAGATGGCACAGTTACAGTGGAGGACTGCAAATATGAGTAGTCCTCCACTGTAACTATTCAGTAATCAGCTTGTTAGAAATTTACTAATCTGGAGAAGACTCTACTCAGAAGATAAGCAGATGAAAATACATAGGATTTAGTTAGAGTTTGTTGATCAGGTAATTAACAAGTATGGCATAACAGTCTCATGTGAAGTTTCGTGTAACTGACCACTGGGCAGGAATCAAGCAGTTTCCATCAACACTGGTGTTCTTAGAACAGGGACTGTTATCTTACGTTGTGCACAGGAACATCAGAATTTAAGAAAAATTCATTCCCTTTATTCCTATGAGGAGAGTTTGGCTCCAACCCTAGGAAAATCCTGAATAAGTTCTAAAATCAGCCCAGGAAATTCTCATAGCAGTTTTCAAACTTAATGGGATGAAATAGAAAATCTGAGACAAAAACAAAACAAAAACATTTGCTTAGAATTGTGTCTTGCAAGCATGAAAAGCAAGGAAACACGATGACAAATGTTTGTGCCAGGACCATTTCTCAACTCACAAATCATCCTGATTTCATATGGAATCTGACTGTACTTAACCTGGAGCCTGGCACCACAAGAAGTAACAGATTGTTCATGTTTCCCTGTAGACCCACTAAAAGGATCAAATGTCAACAGTCCGCTGGAAAAAGCAGTAATCTTGGTAGGTCTGAAAGTGTATGTTAACTCAAATCTAACAGGCTACATCTCAGACACCTTTCCTATAAAATTAGTATACAAGACTAAACAAGCCTTTCCAGTCTCCTGTTCAGCATTAACCATCCATCAAAAAAGCCACACAGATTTCGTCACCTGCAATTTCTCATGAGATCTGCAACTATGGATTCTTCCTGCTTCGTGACCCAAATCTTTCAGTCTGTTTTGTTGCTGCAAAGGAATGTATGATATGATGGCTAATGGGAAGCTTAGGGACATATTGTGGGTTGCACCAGAAAGGTTGAGAAACAGGGATATAGACAAAGCTTCATACTTAAAAATAGTTGTCTGTCATCCCTTCACTTTGAGTAAGTGTTCTTAATATATTGCCAACCAAATGTCAGTCTAGATGAAACATACATCTGTTTTATAAGTCTGTTAGGGATACCAATTCTTAATTAGAACTGCTGACAAATCTTTAAACTAAATGTAGTAAAATCTGAACTGGGTATTCCTTAAATAGCCAGATTACTTCACACACAACCAATGATTTAGTGAGCTTCATGTGAAGTCACATCTCTCCAGATTTCTTTGAAACAAAACTGTTTACTGCAATATGATATTCAGATCAGACCCTTGGAGAAAAAGGATTATTCTTTAGTCACCTCTAAAACAGAAAAAGCACATCACTTAAATTTTAAGTGATTTTAAAATACAAGTTTAAGCATTGGAGGGAAGGTCCAAATCAGGCCTTTCATGAATTGTACTGTAGCTAGGTGAGAAAGATGGAGCATCTTCCACCAGAGGAAGGAAGGCGCTAATCGCTGGTAGGTGTACCCATAGCAAACTAATAGAGAGATCTGAGGTCTTTAGGGTTAGGAGATATAGTCTAGAACTACCAGAAGGCTTACAGTATCTGGAGAATGTTGGTGCAGTGGTGCCCAGGTTGAAAAGTGTCTATTTGGGTTGGTAGCAGGTTCTAGTAGACTCTTTTCTACTGTGGTTAGAATGGGGCCAAACCTTCTATTTCCGACGTCCCCATCCAAAAACCAGGCCATGAGATAGAGTGAGCCTGGAATGGGGTACTTGGTCTCTTCCCCCTCCCACCGTATCTTGAGTTAGGAGACCTGAGAACTGGCTAATCCTGATTAGTGGGCAGGCAGACATTGTTCTGTGAGCCAGAACTGTCTGGGCCAGTGAGGAGCTAGAAGAATGGATGTTGGCTCTGTCATGACATATCTTCCCTACGGCCTATGGAAGCAGGAAAATAGGAGGAAAGGCGCATCTGAAGCTGTTAGTCCAAGACATCAGCAAACATCATCTTGGGAGTCGCAAGCCATGGCTTCCCTGGAGTAATACAGAAAAAGAGCTTTCTGTTCATTTGGGACCCAAACAGTCCAACAGTGGAGTACCCAATGCATAAATCTCTCTCAGGATGCTCTCATGAATCTCCCACTCATAGTCTATTGAGACGCTTCCGCTTAATTTGTCTGCCAAGGAATTATGATTACTGGGAAGGTATGTGGCTTGTATCATGATGCTGTTCCTGATGCACCAGTTCCAAAGCTTGATGGCTTCCTGATGGAGGGGATAAGATCTCGCTTCTCCCTATCTGTTTATATAAACCACAGTGGTGACATTGTCTGACATTATCTGAATATGGAATGAGCGTATAAGTGAAAGGAAGGCCTTGCATACAAGGCAGACAGCCCTCAGTTCCAGTAAGTTTACATGTAGTCTGGCCTCTCATGGGGTCCAGATACCTGGACAATCACACTGCTCAGAGTAAGCACTGGGTCTCCATCCTGTCTTTTTGGAGAATTAGAAATACAGGAAGTAAAATCCTCTCTCATGGCAATGAAGTGACACATACTCTATTGCCCCTTGACTTAAGAGGGATTCCACATCTCGCTTAAGGATTACCTTATGAGAGTGGTCTCTGAAGGGAGACTAGGAACAGGGTTTGTGAGGTGAAAAGGAGAGTATCCCGGGTGGATAATCTCCAGAACCCAACTGTCCATAGTGATCTTGTTCCAGTTGTGAGCAAAAAGTGCAAAATGGTCCCTAAAGGTAACTGGGCCAAGGTGGTTGGGATCAGTGGTGGTACATGGGTCTCAACCAATATGTCAAGAGTGATGGCTAAAAGTAAGTAGAGGTTGTGGCAGTAGCAGGAGCCTAGAAGCAGTCTTTGAATCTTCTGATGTTTGTGCAGTGACTCAGCCATGTGCTGGTAATAAAGTGTCTGAGAAGGGGGTGGCCTCTGTCTATAGAGTTGCTTCTGGTGTTTCCTCCTGAGGGCCGGAGTATAAATCCCTAGAGAACACAGAGCTGATCAAGTCTTTTAGTGAGTGCAGAGACTCGTCCATTTTCTCACTACAGAGAGTCGACTTGCCAAAAGGAAGGTCCTGGATGGTGTTTTGAGACTCCCTAGGAAACGCTGCCAAACGCAGCCAGGAATTCCTCCTCATGACTAGACCAGGGGCCACACTTCTGGAAGCCACGTCTGCCACATCCACTGTGGCTTGAAGAGCTACCTCTGTCACTAGCTGCCCCTCATCTGAAAGACTGAAACTGGGCCCTGTCCTCTGTGGGAGGCTTGTCTGTGAACTCCACAAGCCTGCAATAGGTATTAACATCTTATCTTGCTAACAATGCTTGGTCATGAGTGACACAATTGCAGGACTGTGAAGGAGAAGCACTTCCTCCCCAGGAGGTACAGTATCTTAGAAGCTTTATGTGCTGGGATGGCCCTTTGGTAAGGAAGCCAAGCCCTTTCAACCACCACCTGTACCACTAATGAGTTGGGGGCAGGATGGGAGAAGAATTCAGCCCCTTTTGCAGGAATGAAATACCATCTCTTGGTCCTTTTTGGTCTTGGGGCACAGGATGATGTGTCATACTGCTCTAACAAGTTCTAGTACGGCATCATTAATTGTTAAAAGCCGCCCTACTCGGTCCATGCGGTCGCAAGATGTCCAGGAGTCAGTGCTGAGGGCCCTAGACCTCCTCTAATGGGATCTGTAGGTCACTGGCTACTCTTTGTAACAGCTCCTAGTACTGGCAATGGTCATCCAGTGGAGAAGGGAAGAAGGAATGACTGTTTCGTCCAGGAATGATGATGGTTCCGATGGGTGGCTCTTCAATACCTGGAGATTCTTCTCGTACAGAGATGGAACTGAGTGGCGAGAGAAACACTCAGAGTGAAAGGGGCCCAGGCATCTGCCATAAGGATCCCATGGATTCCAATAACGCTAGAAAGAGGGATTGATTGGTTGCAGGAACACAAAAGGAATTGGTACCTGCAATCCCTGGAGGATGAGTGCAGGTCATACCCAGTGGAATGGCAAGCATAACCTCTTGAATCTCTATCAGGATTCAATTGCCTCAGTGGAGATACTGGTGAAGCCATCTCCTCTGATTCATCAGAGTCCAAAAACTGCCCTGTTGATACTAGCAGTGCCATTTGTACTCCTGCTGGATGGCTGGAGGTGGGACAGTGATGTGGGCTCCTCCTCCAGAGTAAGGACATACCTTAGGAGAGCAAAGCCAGAAATAAGTGGAGACTGGATACGGGAGGAACATATTCTCTGGTGTTATATAAAAAGTCTTGGTCTGCCCTGGTGTCTAAGGGGTTCACTCAGTTAATTCTAATGGATCCGGTACATCAGCACAGCCAGATGGTCTTTAGATGGATGATACTGTACTGAAGATGGGTCCAGACCACCAGTCTGGGACTGAACCAGTGAGGATCTATCCTTATACTTCAGAATCAAGGTGACCAACGGAACAAGTGGATCTTTCTTTTTATGTATCTTGCCCTCGGATCGGGGGGGTCTTCATCGAAGCTGGTTCCTTAGGTTCTGCTCATGATGTCTCATCCAACCTGGACTGGCATGAGGAGGAAACACGCAGATCCTCAACGGGGATCTGTCCTTGTGCTCATAAGAGAGCTTGTGTGTCCTCTACTCTAAGGGGGAGCCCTGGAAGAAGAATCCTTGGGCTTAGATGTTGACGGCTCTACTCCAAGGCACATGCTTGGAGGCGCACTGCTAGGCCAACATACAGGGGAGTCTCCCTGACCCAGATCAGAGAAGAGCCTCATACCCTTCTCCCTCAGGTGCTTCTGTAGGCAAAGCTCCCAGGCCTCTCTGGGTAAAAAGGAACTCGAGAGACAGATTCTGCACTTGGCAGAGATATGCATCTCACCCAGACAGTACAGTCAGTGTTGATGTTTGTCACTGATGGAGAAGAATCAAGGGCAAGAGATGCAATTCTTGAATCTAGGGACTCCAGGCATAGTCCCAGAGCTGGGAGAGGGGTTCCACAACTGGGGGGAAAAGGTATAGTAGAGAATATTTCTTTTAACTACTAACTATTAATCTAAGAATATAAAACTGTTTACAAATTTTTTTATAAAGGTTATAAAACAAAGTGAAGGAGGACATGATTCTGACTCCAGCCATGCCGCCCTAAGAAGGAATTGGAAAGGTGTTGATCTGCACTGCCTCTTATAACCTCAGTCGGGAGCACAAGGAGAGCTACTGTACATGTACAAGCCCGTGTACACTGCTCTGACAAACTTCTGGACCCTGGTGCATGTGTACCCACATGCAGAATACACATAGGGACCATCACTCAAAGACGAAAAATCTGCTTATTGACGCCACATATGAGAAAGCTGATGACTTTTCCTGCACTGTCAGGAGTGCTATTTCAACATTATTGTTTTTTCATAATGTATGTAGAAGAATGATGCAATTCAAATCCTCTGTGTTTTCCATTCAGTGAGGCTCAAGCATGGTAAAGCGTACTTGTGCTCTCTGGTTGCCACGCATCATCTTTTTGTAGCATGAAAAGCTGAACTACATCCCAAGTTCTGTACAAGATTGTAGCTTGTACATTAAGCCTGCAGAACATTAGGAAATCCAACAGTGTTTATTCAAATCTAAATTTAAAAAAAAAAGAGTTTGGAAAATAGTTTCCATAGTCTTTATATGACAACTGTTAATTACACTACCTACAAACAGCACAAATTTTAGCTGATATCAGACACAGGTCATGAGTGCCAAACATACATGCCTTCTCCTACAGCTCTGTGTACTTTGTAGTAAATCAGGCCAAAGTTCTAGAGCAATGCCTCCTGGTTTCACACTTTTTTACAGTACACTAGAAAGTTGGTGGCACTTTTAAACAATTTTTCAAGGGGTGTTTTTATTTAATATAGAAACAGTCAAACTTTTGTTTACTTTCATAACTAATTTGATTTCACTCTCGCCATGTTTTCTACGTGCCACCATTTGGGGTTTTTCCAGTGTATAGATGGGATTATGTTGCATGGAGGCACTTGGAGTTTGATAGATGATGCTTCTGGCATCTGATAAGGCAGAGGTCATTTTGTATTATGAATATAAGCAAATTGGATATTTCTGCTAAAATTATCAGTTCATTGGGACACTATCTCACCCCTGACAAACCAAACCTAGTCAATCCACAAATAAAATAAGTACATTTAGGACAATAGCAGCAATTTTGGTATGACCCTTACAACCAAGAAAGAGTGGATACTTCTTTCAGAATGCAGTGTGATCTATGGCCAAAATTCTTCCCTAGCTTAAGACAATGTAGCTTGGCAGGCATCAGTGGAGCTGAATTCATTTATACCAGTGGTGAATTCTCTCCCTCCCTGCCTCCCTCTCCCACTAGTTTAATGACTAGGGATAGACCAGGGTGGACTGATTTAAATCAAAGTAATTTAAGTCACTGATTTTAATCAAGATTTAAATCAGAAGTCAGGAAACACTAATTAAATTTTTTTTTAAATTAGGAGCATATAGGGAAAGTAAGGAAGAAAGCTCAACATTTTTCCAAGCATTTGTATTCCATTTCATGTTGAATTAGTCATTGAAAATTGCTCAAACAAGTATTCCCTCTAATACCAATTAAGACAACAGGAAATAAACACTACTAAATACGTTAAAGAAGTTTGTCCCCCTCCTTTGCATTAGTACAGTGGTGGGTGGGGGGATAAGCAACCTTGACTCTCAGAATCCTAGTTGTGTGTTTAGAATTTTAGATTTCAAAAACTGTGAGATATTGAAAAGGGATTAAGATTCAAAAGGTGAGGCCAGAAGGCATCCTTGTGGTCATATAGTCTGACCTCTTATATAAAACGCAAGCCATAGGACTTCCCTAAAGTAGTTTGTTTGAACTAGGGCATACAGAAATAGACACTGGGCAGGTCACTGGAACTTGAACTATTTATGCAATCAACAGTTAAGAAATTAAATCTTTTCTAAGAGTTCAAGTCCCCGTGCATAAATGCTGCTGTAACTAGATTGCAAAAGAACGGAAACAAAGTCATCCCTTTTTCTGAGAAATTCTGGAACTATGTTCTGAATTTCCAGGAACTGAAGACAAACGCTGCCAATTCTCACTGCTGGATTTTTACTGAAGAGTCAGAGAATTTGGAAAGGACCACTGAAAATCACTGAAAGGCAGTACTGATTTTTTTCCCCCACAAGGCTAGAGATAATTTCCTGGGGAATGCACTCAGACTTACATGGAAGTTCCCGTTACAGTAAAGAAAAAGCCTCATGTAAGCAGGATCTTAAAAACTGCTTCTAAAGCAGCAAACGTTCTAAAACTAGCAAGGAAGTCGGTGAGAGACCTAAAGCCTACTTTTAAAAAATAAAGATCTGGTTCAATTACTGCTTCTGGTTGCCAATCTGAACAGGTAAACGAAGAAAGAGGTGGGTGAGGAGTTAGCTTAAAGGTTATGTCACACTGTAGGTAAGAGGAGGTTATTACCTGTACCTAGAGGTTCTTCGAGATATGTGGTCCCTATCTGTATTCCACTGTTGATTATGCATGTGCACTATGTCTCCAGAGCTGGAGAATTTGAAAGTAGCATTTGTTGGTCTGCGCATGAGCCCTGGCTCACCTCAGGCCTCCATCCAAGGGGATAAACAGCAGGGCAGACCAACTGTCTCTCCATTTCCTTCACCACAATGAATCAGATAAACTCTGAAGGAGGAGAGGAAAAGGAGGGTGGGTAGTGGAATACAGAAAGGGACCATATATCTCAAAGAACTTCCAGTTACAGGTAAGTAACTTCCTCCTCTTCTTTGAATGATGGTCCCTATTGCATTCCATTGTCAAGTGATTTGCACCCTCCTCCTACTTAAGTACTGCTTGAAAGATTCCAGAATCTATTGATCAGTGGATGTACGAAGACCAAGCAGCCCTGGGAAGGTGGATGGTATGCATGGATTGCCACTCAGGACTCACAAGGAGCTGATGGACAAGCCTGATGTCTTCAAAAGAGAGGATGTAGTCCAATATGAGAGGAATATCTACAGTTTCTGGGGGAATTCCTCTATGATGTGCCCAAAAAAGGTAGGTAACATCTTCTAGTAGAGTCCTTTCTACTATGAATAAGGATGTCTCACACTTCTGTGAAGCATGAACATTCGAAGGACGATGCCCATCCAAATTCTAAGCCCTGAGGTGGAGCTGAAGCGGATCAGGGTACTTGATCTTGCCATTTCACTAGGTCAGGAGCTTGGAAAACGTTGGGAGGATGATTGATAGTCAGGATGACATACATAAGAGGTTGAGAAACCAAAAATGTCTATGTCAGAAGGGGAAGATAAGGATAACCAGTGCTCTGTCCTTACAGATTTTGTGTTGAACTTGTGGCAGCAGTGGTAGCAGATGGAAGACATAAATGAATTGATCCAACCAAGGATGAAGCAGAGCACTGAGCTGGGAGTGGTGACCTGGGATTTCTCTGGAGCAATATGTGGTGCATTTCCTGTTTGCTTGAAAGGTGAACAGATTTCTGGTTGGAGTTCCCCATTGAGTGAATGTACTCTAGGAGGCTTTCCTCTGCTCCATTTTTAGCCTTTTGAAATAAGGTATAATGTAACCTGCGATTTAAGTTTGAATGATCTACTCAATCTAAACCTTGAAGTACCAACAATATCAAATGAAGGGTTATGAGTCTTTGAAAGTTTTAGTTCTGACTTATGTTTTGTTTTAAAAGTCCACAGCAGATGTATAAACAAAGAAGACCACAACAACAGCACTTCACACCATAACTTAGAATTTATACCCTTCTTCTGGCCTTTAACCAACACAATGCTGGCTCAGCAGCCAATTTTGCAAGTCAAATTTAATCTGATCAAGCTTATTGGGGGGGGGGGAGGGGGAAACAGTTTTTTTCCCCCTAAAGCTAATTTAATTCTTCACAGCAGACACTTTAGTTGAGAGTGATTTTCCAAAGCCAGTCTTTGTAATAGGTTCACGCACTCATTTCAAGAATGCTAGCACACAGTAAATATTTGTGCCAGGAAATACTGTGTAAAATTAAACAGGATACACTCTCTCACTCCCTCCTCTGGAGACCAGTTCGCCAGTAGATGCAGAGGATCCAACCCACAGCAGTGTTTATTATTCCTGCAGCCCTTATGCAATTGTTATGAAGCTATTTAGTCAGCTAGTTTCCTAGAACAAAAGCAGAGTATCTACAGTTTTATGAGAAGAGAGGGAAGGACATGGCACGTGGAAGTGTATAGCAGGCTGCAGACGAGGTGGATTATAAAATGCCAGTATTGCTAACTCCAGGGATTTTATCACGAAAGACTCATAATATTTGCTGTCTTTCTTAGAACTCCAGTCCTGGAGTCAAGTGATTACAAGGAAATCTCAGCTTTCATTTTAGTTTCTAGCGCTAACAGTTGTCAAGAAAAACTTGGAAGTGCAATCTAACAGCTCAAACCAAAATGCAAAGAAAAAACCTTCACTCGCCCCTTGGACAAATTTGAGGATTTTTTGGAGGCCTTTTTGAATGCATGGTACTGGAAATACTGCAGTTACTTTCAAAACTCAGGCAGAGGTCTGTTTAAATACAATACCCAAAATGGACCGATAGACAGCTGAGCCAATGGAATGAAGACCCAAGCTTCCTGGAATGAGTGAACCTTCCCTCTCCACTGAAATAGAAAATGTAAACTAACTCATTAAAACAATTTTAGGAGGAAGATTCCTAAGCAGCAAATGTGTAACCCACGCTAGCTTTTGTATCGCCTCCATCTTTTTGCTAGTCCACATGAGATAGCTTGCCGCTGTAGTAGACTCCTAAGAAAGTTTCTCCTTTTGCTCAAGCAGTATAAACTCCTGGTTTTAGCACGGTTGGCCCATAAAGGGTCAGTTATATATGCCACTAGCTAAATTCAACCACAAAGCAGGAAAAACTAAAACTTGCAAAGAGAAGGAATTCAAATTGGTTTAACTGACTTGATGAGACCAAAATGGGGTAGATCTCTCTGAACAGAGGAGCTATCTTAGAGCTGTTTGTATGTTGCGTTGGGGGAGCTTGGGGGAGCCATGGCCTTTGGCACTCCTGGACTTTGCATCATGAGGAGGATAGTTTGATTTAATGGTAAAGATTTTCTAATGTGAAGTGACTGGATGTTATGATTACACATCAGTCATGGTCAGCTCACCACCTTCTCCAGTTTAGAGTCAGGGCTAAGTTTGAGCCCACTGGATTGGAAAATTGTTTCTCTGGTGAACTAATGGAGATGAAACCCAGTCAAATCTATCCAAGGTTTCTTCCAGAAAGGAACAGCCAGAGAGCCAGGTGAATAAAGTCAATGTCATATAAAAAAGGAAGACATTTTACAGGACAGCCTAGATCTTTGTTGAAGACATCCATCATAGTTTTATCTGAACTCTGGAAGAGGTCAGAGAACTTTACAATTATTGGCTGATGACCTGTCAGTAGGAATCAATTAACTTTACCCTCTCCTATCATGAAGAAACAAGGGAGCACGTCAATGAAATGACAAGAAAAAGGTTAATCCAATGCACCATTTGGAGAAAAATGCTGTGTCACTGAACTGTGGAAGTCACTGCTGAAAAAATATATGACAGTTGACACAGAAGACTAGACACTGTAGGACTACTTTTATTTCAGATTTATGTCCCTGGGCTTTTAGGCCCTGTAGTCAAGTCCTGTTGTGCTAAGCACTGAACAGACACACACAGTCATGGTTCTAGAGAACTAATCTGTAGTTATTACACTAGCTACAGTAAAAATGAATCATATTATAAGATGGCCAGTAACTGTATAGGGATAGGAGCAAACAAACAAAAAATACACACGTTTTTGTTTAGTTCTCTGTTACAGGGTTTTACACCTTCCACTGAAGCATCTAGCCCGGGCCCCCATTAGATACTGGACTAAATGGACCAGTGATCTCATTTGTGGTAATCACGGCACTTCCTCTTTCTATTTATTTAATATTCAGCAGACTCTGGTCTGCTGAAAAAAAATATTTTTGCTGAAACAGAAATTTCCACATTCCATGGGTGCTGTTGCCTGTCACTCTGCCAGAAAGAGGTGTGGCCTAGCAGAATGAATAAGTAGATCTGATGGTCAAAAGGGTCCTTAGCCATCAATATTGCCTATTCAATTAGCTGAAAATAGCCCTCTTCTTTGCTTGCGGCATATATGTATTAGTGAATGGTTGGTCCATAGATAATGTTGAAGTCACTGCTACCAACCATCAGTCAAATTCAGAATACTACTAGGCAGCTACTAAATCTTCAGTTTTACATCCGCACCACCAAAATTACATTGCAATGTTTCAAAAAAAATAAAAATTAAATTAAATTAAATTAAATCAAAACCACACAGTTTAACACTTACTATCCGGTAAGGATGGTGTAAAAAGGAGTCTGGGCAGCCAGCTAAAGCCATTTGTTCTTCCAATTTTTCTTCAAATTACATCTACTGCTTCACAGCACCTGCAGAGAACAAACAAACAGTCAGAAACCACACTGAAGGCCTGACAACTTATTCTTGAAAAAAACCTGTTTGAGACAGATGGAGCAGAGAAGAGTAATAAGAAGTGGCAAGTACATGAACCAACTTGGAGGAGCAAGTCTGCAGGTCAAGATTCTAAGGTAGGATTTTATAGCCTGGGAGAACAAGTCTACTTTTTCATTCAATACCAGATTAGACAGCCCCGATAAGAGAGCCAACTATTGTCAAGTTCAATCACTCCCAATCTACTTGCATGCCTCCGGTTTAAGTAGTGTATGGAGGAACTCTCCTCACTTTGGAGGTAGATTCCTCATATACCTCAGATTTTACCTCATAAGCTTCCTCTGAATTCCAGAAATATATCAGATCAAGATCCTTCTAAGACTAAATGGATCATCATAAATAAAGCCTTGTCCATGCTTTCTTGAAAAAAAGTTAACATGTTAAATCAACATTTACCAAACAGTGGTCTCTGACAGGCTAGAAAAAAAACCCAGCAGTTTAACTGCTGACAAAGTACTAGCTAACGGTGGCAACTGTACCCTATTCAGAATTTTGACTAGATGCTAACCATTGGTAAGAAGTTAGCAAAACCTAGTCTCCCACTTCCCCCCAAATTATAGGATTCAAAAATTCACTCCTGATGGAAAGTATCAAAGCAGTTACAGCCATCTATATTTTCCCAGCTTGCACGATCCTGAAGCTGTGAAGTCGAATATAGCGTACTTCTCCTCCCATAAGAATTCTATCAGTCTCCCTTTATTGCAGTCTATGAATTAGAGTCTATATCGGGGTAGGCAACCTATGGCACGCGTGCTGTCTTCAGCACACGAGCTGATTTTCAGTGGCACTCACACAGCCCGGGTCCTGGCCACCAATCCGGGGGCTCTGCATTTTAATTTAATTTTAAATGAAGCTTCTTTAAAAGCCTCATTTACTTTACATACAACAATAGTTTAGTTATATATTATAGACTTCTAGACAGAGACCTTCTAAAAATGTTATGTATTATTGGCACGTGAAACCTTCACTCTAATTTAATAAATGAAGATTCGGCACACCACTTCTGAAAGGTTGCCGACCCCTGGTCTATATTTACATTTAGACTATAACTTTTGGCAAGATTAAACACCTACAAACCATTCCACACATTTAAAATTGGAGGAGAACACCCATTTGAGTGTAAGCGGTATCTTTAATTATATTATATTGCACACAGTTTATTCCACATGACCCCCTTCTTCATTTAGAGTACGGTGTGGATGCATGAGTGGAGCACAATTAGGTTTGCATCGGCAACTATAAGACTAGTATTTCCTAACTTGAGCACTAACTGTCACCTAAACAGTGTTTTAAGGCAGTGGTTCTCAGTCAGGGGTATGTGTACCCCTGAGGGTATGCTCAGGTCTTCCCAGAGGTACATCAACTCATCTACATATTTGCCTAGTTTTACAACAGGCAACATAAAAAGCACTAGTTAAGTCAGTACAAACTAAAATTTCATACAGACAATGGTTTGTTTATAGTGCTCCACATACTATACACTGAAATGTAAGTACAATATTTATATTCCAAATTATTTATTTTATAATTATATGGTAAAATTAGAAAGTAAGCAATTTTTGAGTAATAGTGTGCTGTGACACTTTTGTATTTTTTATGTATGATTGTGTAAGCAAGTAGTTTTTAAGTGAGGTGAAACTTGGGGGTATGCAAGACAAATCAGACTCCTGAAAGGGGTACAGTAGTCTGGAAAGGTTGCCAGCCACTGTTTCAATGCAGTTCAAATCGTTGGATTTCCCCCCCCCCGTAGCTCTCTATCTGCATGTTCAGAGAGATTTTCCTCTTCTGTCATTATTTCATTGATAGAGGACTTAAGGCAAATAGAGCCACCCAGTCAGAGAAGAAGTTTGACAGGGGAGAATAACCAGACCAATTCAATGTGAAGAAAACAGTTGCCAGAACCTCCATGCATTACCACAAGTAACTTGCTTGTCTTGCCATTTCCCTTGGACACTTCTGGTTTCCTGCTTCAGTGTCCCACAGAATACCCTGCATGTGTCTGAGACCATTCCCTTCCAATTAGGGTACGTCTACACTACAAGACTATTTCGAATCTACTTAATTCGAATTTGTGGAATCGACCTTATGAAGTCGAATTTGTGTATCCACACTAAATACACTAATTCGACTGTCTGAGTCCACAGTAACGGGGCCAGCGTCGACTTTGGAAGCGGTGCACTGTGGGAAGCTATCCCACAGTTCCCGCAGTCCCTGCTGCCCATTGGAATGCTGGGTAGAGCCCCCAATGCCTGCTGGGGGAAAAAATGTGTCGAGGGTGGTTTTGGGTAACTGTCATCATTCAACCGTCACTCCCGCCCTCTCTCCTTGAAAGCGCCGGCGGGAAATCTGTTCGCGCCCTTCTCTGGTCGGTTACAGCTCGGACGTCACAGCACTGCGAGCATGGAGCCCGCTGCGATCATCGCTGCACTTATGGCCGTTGTCAACTCCTCGCACCTAATCGTCCACCTCTTCCACAGTCAGCTGCTGAGAAATCGGGCGAGGAGGCTCCGTCAGCGCGGTGAGGACAGGAAGTCACAGAGTGGCGCAGACCTCTCACAAAGCAGGGTACGCCGCGCAGTGGAGATCATGGTGGCAATGGGTCAAGTTCATGGTGTGGAACGGCGATTCTGGGCCCGGGAAACAAGCACGGACTGGTGGGACCGCATAGTGCTGCAGGTCTGGGATGAATCACAGTGGCTGCGAAACTTCAGGATGCGTAAGGGCACTTTCCTTGAACTCTGTGACTTGCTGTCCCCTGCCCTGAAGCGCAAGGACACCCGGATGCGAGCAGCTCTGACTGTGCAGAAGCGAGTGGCCATAGCCCTCTGGAAACTTGCAACGCCAGACAGCTACCGGTCAGTAGCGAACCACTTTGGTGTGGGCAAATCTACCGTAGGGCTTGCTGTGATTCAAGAAGCCCACGCAATCGTTGAGCAACTGCTCTCAAAGGCAGTGACCCTGGGAAACGTCCAGGTCGTCATAGATGGCTTCGGCGCGATGGGATTCCCAAACTGCGGTGGGGCTATAGATGGGACTCACATCCCTATCCTGGGACCGGCCCACCAGGCCAGCGAGTACATTAACCGAAAGGGCTAGTTTTCTATGGTGCTGCAAGCACTGGTGGACCATAGGGGACGTTTTACCAACATCTATGTCGGGTGGCCGGGCAAGGTTCATGACGCGCGTGTGTTCAGGAACTCTGGTCTGTTTAGACGCCTCCAGGCAGGTAGTTTCTTCCCGGACCACAAAATAACGGTTGGGGATGTGGAGATGCCTACAATGATCCTCGGGGACCCAGCCTACCCGCTAATGCCCTGGCTCATGAAGCCCTATACAGGCGCCTTGGACAGTGAGAAGGAACTCTTCAACTATCGGCTGAGCAAGTGCAGAATGGTGGTGGAGTGTGCTTTCGGACGTCTCAAGGGGAGATGGAGGAGCTTACTGACTCGCTCGAATCTCAGCGAAACCAATATCCCCATTGTTATTGCAGCTTGCTGTGTGCTCCACAATCTCTGTGAGAGCAAGGGGGAGACCTTTATGGCGGGATGGGAGGTTGAGGCAAATCGCCTGGCTGCTGATTACGCTCAGCCAGACAGCCGTGCCGATAGAAGATCCCAGCGGGAAGCGCTGTGCATCCGGGAGGCTTTGAAAGATAGGTTCCTCGGAGAGCAGGGTAACCTATGACTCTCCAGTTGATTTACAGAGAAGCTGAACCTGAGCCTGTTTCAGTGACTGTTGACTTCGATCTGCGGTTACATACCCCGTTCTCCAGGTTTCCCCCCTTCCAACACACGTTTTAAAATAAATTTAATGGAACACTGATTATTAACAAAGTTTTCTTTAATTATGAATTCCTGTTCAAGGGTTGAAACATGGACGCAGACTGTGGTGGGTACGGTGTGCACTGATGTCCAGACCGCTTCTACACTAGAGGAATGACAGGCTCCTGCTCCTACAGCGGTCTCTGGGGGGAGGACGGTTGCAGGTGGGTGTGCAGGAAGGGGTGGGTTTGCAGGAAGGGGTGAGGGGTGCCGTCTTTGGGACGGAGTTTGGATGCAGGCTCTGGGCTGGGGGTTGGGGCGTAGGAAGGGGTGAGGGGTGTGTGGGAAGGGTGAGTATGTGTCCGTGGATGAGGGCTCTTGCTGGGGCTCAGGGCATCGGAGAGGCTCGTGGCTAGGGTGGAAGGGCATGGTAAGGGCAGCCTGCCTTGCCATTTGTGGAAGGCAGGTGCTAGGACCCTGGGGCAGCATACACCTCACGGACTGACCCGGGGCAGCATACACCTCACAGACTGACCCTGGTGCCTAATGACTGCAGTCTGTGTGTGTCCTGCTGTTGATCCTGCCCCCAAGTCTGTACCCTGGTAATGGAGGCTGTCCTATGTAATTAAAAAAAACCCTCCCCCCCCTTCACACAAAGTCGTCTGACAAGGAAAACGTGACGGAAACAGTGAATAACAACAAACTACTCTTAATACTCAACTACACAGTGGGGGGATGAAACTTGGATTTGTGACTGGGTGATCCAGGAAGGGAAGCACTTCTCAAAATTTATGGCATGAGAGCTGTTTGGTACATGAGCGCTCTGCTGGGGTGGAGTGACAGTTTTCACGGCCCCTAGCGCCCCTCCTTGTGATTTTGGGTGAGGGGGGGACAGGACTTTGTGGCGGGGGAGGGCGGTTGCAGATACACTGCAGGGGGGCTCTGTCCTCCTGCCTGCGGTCCTGCAGAACATCTACAAGGCGCCGGAGCGTGTCCGTTTGCTCCCTCATTAGCCCAAGCAGCGTTTGAGTCGCCTGCTGGTCTTCCTGCCGCCACCTGTCCTCCCGTTCGCTGTGTGAGCGCTGGTGCTGACATAGGGTCTCCCTCCACTGTCTCTGCTCGGCCGCCTCGGCTCTGGAGCAGGCCATCAGTTCCGAGAACATGTCGTCCCTAGTCTTTTTCTTTCGCCGCCTAATCTGCGCCAGGTGAGGGGGAAGCCGGGGCAGTTCGTGAAAGAGCCGCAGCTGTGTGATGGGAAAAAGGAAGTGATTTCCTTGAAAAGATACATGTTTGCGAACACTGAACACAGTCTAGTCAGTTTCTGTGAACAAGACCATACAGGGCACCTAGTCTCACGAGCTCTCAGGACAAGTTTGAGATTTCGGAATACGCTTTCATTGGCTGCGGTTGTGCACAGGAGATCGGACAAGCGGGGCGGTACAGCTGAATCCGTGTAGCAGCCAGGCCTGGTGCCCTACACTATAGGCTGCTTAACAGTTAATGGATAGCTGTGCCCTCCCGCTGAAGGCAATCTGGAAAGCATAAAGTCTGACCCTGTTCCAGCCCCTCGCGGCTGTGCCCGGGAAAGATCACTGTATGCTTTTCCTCTGCGGCCTCCAACACGTGGCTGTTAAACGAAGGTCATTGCTATGCAAAGTAAAAGTCAAGCATCCACAACAGTACACTAATTGCCCTAATTAGATGCAGCAGTATCCGAACGAGATTACCCTGAGGCGGGTCACTCGGAGAGAGAGAGAGAGAGAGAGAGAGAGAGGATGCTGCGAGAATCCCTGCACAGACCAGGACCGTATGCTGCCATGCTGGTGGAGGCAATGATTCCGCTGTACATTAGGATGGCCTGGCGCGGAAGAGTGTGCTTCCACGGAGCACCAAATAAGGCACCTCTCCCCAGGAACCTCCTGCGGAGACTTTTCGAGCTGCTCTACGAGAGCTTCGTGGAAGTGTCCCAGGAGGATTTCTGTTCCATCCCTATATATGTGGACCTTCTTTTTATATAGTTTTATATGGAAAAGTTTTTGTATAGTTTTTATATAGTTTTTATTCCTGTTTATTAAAAAATAAATGTTTCCATGTTTATAGCACTTACCGACTGATCCTTCCCCTGATTCTGAGTCCGGGTTAACGGCCGGGGAGGGTTGGTAGGGGATCTCTGTGAGGGTGATGAAGAGATCCTGGCTGTCGGGGAAAGCGGTATTGTAAGCGCTGTCGCCTGCGTCGTCCTCCACAAACCCTTCCTCATCTTCCCCATCGGCGAACACCGCCGAGGAACTGCCCCTCGACACTATGCCATCCTCAGAGTCCACGGTCACTGGTGGGGCAGTGGTGGCAGACCCACCTAGAATGGCATGCAGTGCCTCGTAGAAGCGGCATGTCTGGGGCTGGGCTCCGGAGCCTCCGTTTGCCGCTCTGACTTTTTGGTAGCCTTGTCTCAGGTCCTTGATTTTCACGCGGCACTGTGTTGTATCCCGGCTGTATCCTCTGAGTGCCATGGCTTTGGAGACCTTCTCGTAGGTCTTTGCATTCCGTTTGTTGGAGCGCAGCTCCGAAAGCACAGACTCATCACCCCACACAGCGATCAGATCCAGGACTTCACGGTCTGTCCATGCTGGGGACCTCTTTCTATTCTGGGATTGCATGGACTCCTCTGCTGGAGAGCTCTGCATCGTTGCAGGTGCTGCTGAGCTCGCCCCGATGTCCAACCAGGACATCAGATTCAAAGTGCCCAGATAGGAAAAGGAATTCAAATTTTCCCAGGTCATTTCCTGTGTGGCTGGTCAGAGAATCCAAGCTTGGACTGCTGTCCAGAGCGTCAACAGAGTGGTGCACTGTGGGATAGCTCCCGGAGCTACTAAGTTCGATTTGCATCCACACATGGCCTAATTCGAGATAGCCATGTCGAATTTAGCGCTACTCCCCTCGTCGGGGTGGAGTACCGAATTCGAACTAAAGAGCCCTCTAGGTCGAATTAAACGGCTTCCTGGTGTGGACGGTTGAGCGGTTAATTCGAATTAACGCTGCTAAATTCGATTTAAAGTCCTAGTGTAGACCAGGCCTTAGATGCAGTCCAGGGGAAAAAGACTTCGGAAAACATGAAGCCAATAAACACTATCCCCCTGAAGACCTTCTACCATGTTCATTTTTATAGCAGCTTCAACTTCCTCTTTACAGAGGTGGCTGGTGGCCAAGTATTTTCAATGAGGGACATTTGTAACAGACTTCCAACTCCATCTCAAAAGAACACAAGTTTACAGACCTCCAATTCATTCCTTTCGGGAGGCAGAGACCATTTTCTGTTCTAGGTTTGGCCCTGATCCGTGAATGGGGTTCTGAGCATAGCTAATACAAATAATCACAGCCCACCCCCCAGAAAAAGCAAGTTGGGATGATGCCTTTTTGGTGTGGGAGAAATTCTGGATATGAGCCAGTAGGTAAATAAATAGATTGCTTGGTCTCTAGGTACTGCAGTCTGTAGGTACTTACATAACTGAAAGACAGTTCACCTTTGCCTATATTTTTTTTTCGCTCTCTCTCTCTCTCTCACCCCTACCCTCCCCAACCCAGTACAGCTTTTCAGAGTGATTCATGTTCCCGAACCTGCATGTTCTCAGTGAACTTTTGACCCTCCACTGTACAATGTAAATAGTTAATACATTACTAACCCTTAAGTTAAGAGACACCTAAGCCTGTGTTTGCAGTTCTGCCCCAGTAAAACCACGTTATTTTATGATTGTTGTAGAAAGAGCTTTGATAAATCAGGATTATTGCTGTGGCAGGCAGAGTCAATGGAGAATCCTTGTGTCTTCTTGTCCGAGACAGCACCACTTTATTCCTTTTAAAACTCCAAACCATGACAGTTTAGAACGCTGTGCTCACCCACAGTACACTTCCCAAATCTCATTCCCCACTGGTGTAGATGGGCATGGCAGCTGGCATAGTTTTAAATCAGAGTCATCAAGACCTCAGAGCAGGAGTGGACATGGTGGTTAGTGGGGTGGCAGTCGCTACACTAGCACTTTCTACTTTTGTCTCCATATAGGGTTGCCAATCCTCCAGGACTATCCTGGAGTCTCCAGGAAGTAAAGATTATATCATGTGAGGAAAACTCCAGGAATACTTCCAACCTAGTCAATGGAGCTGCACTCCAAAAGGTAATTTATTGCGGAATTGTGGGGGAGGGGGAGACCACGCGAGAGGGAGGAAGAGAGGGAAACAGACTAAACACTCCCTAAGATGTTTAACTTTCACCGATCTGAGTGGAGTTGGGGTGAGTGTCAGGCTGCAAATATGCATGTCCCATAGCACAAGGCAAAACTATTAACGGGCTTTTTCCTTGTAAGTTATCAACAGCGGAATAGCTAAATGACTTTTTGAAGAACTACTGCTGACTCCTGAAGATTAAGTTACAGGAATCTGTGTGTTTTAGAAATCAACCTGAATTCAAACTGTGCATCATGAAGGGAGGGATAGCTCAGTGGTTTGAGCATTGGCCTGCTAAACCCAGGGTTGTGAGTTCAATCCTTGAGGGGGGCCACTTAGGGATTTGGGGCAAAATCAGTACTTGGTCCTGCTAGTGAAGGCAGGGGGCTAGACTTGATGTCCCTTCCAGTTCTAGGAGATAGATAGGTATATCATTTTACAGTGTGAAGTCTTCAAACTAGGAATGCTAGATTTTTATTTCAGCAAACAAAAGACACACACTTAAATTGTATTACAATATGATGTGCTAAACTGCACATAAACTACTTCGCGCACACAGACTTTGAACGCCATGTCCACCACAGCAAGAAATATGATTATCGGCTCATTCAGAGATCTTTGAAAAGCTAAGTTGTGTCTGAACAGATAGGCCATATCAAAAAGACATATCAAAAAGACAATCTAACAACCAGGATGCCGCCAAAATACAAACGTGCTGCTTCTGTGTAATAGGAGACATTCCATCACATGGGCACTGTAACAGGGTCGGCACCCACCTTTCACAAGCACCCCTTCTGGTTAGGTGTCTCTGCGTTCTTTCCGTAAGTAGTCCCGGCCCTGGTATGGGACTGTATCTTCCTACAGCCGTGCCAGGCTCAGTCCCTACTCAGTCCTGGCAGCCAGCCAGGAGCTCCCTCAATGCTTCCCTGGTCCCTGCCAGCAGGTTGTCTTGGGCTCAGCCCTAGCAGCCAGCCAGGAGCGTCTCACTCCCCGGTCCCTGCCAGCAGACTGTCTTTGGTCTAACCAACCAGGCATACAGTCCTTTCTTCTCCAGCTCCAAGCAGCAAATAACTGCTGCTCTGTTCTTCAGCTCCTTCTATATTGCCCTCCTGGAACCCTGACTGGCCACTCCAGCAGACCCTCTGATTGGTTGTTTCCTCATAACCACTCTAGGCCACTTGAGGAGCTCTCCACTGCTCCTTTCCTTGAATAGGTGTGGCAGTACCCTGAGTCTCCAGCAGGGGACCTTTGGGCCTAGTCCACCCCATCACAGGCACCATTTAGAAAGGTGCCACTCACTCTTTCTGCAAGGTAGGCTTGCTTTAGAGCAGGGGTCCTCAATGCGGTGCCCGCGGGCACCATGGCGCCTGCCGGGGCATCAAAGTACGCCCGTGTACTGGCCGGCAGATGAGCATCTGCCAAAATGCCGCCGACAAGCTGCATCATCCAGAGGTGTTGCCACTGAAATTCCGCCAATTTTTAGCGGTATTTTGGTGGCAACACCTATTTACGTTGCCATTTGTCGTCAGAATTTTGGCGGATGCTCGTTCGCCACCACGGTCCTCCATGGCTCGTTGTCGAAAAAGGTTGGGGACCACTGCTTTAGAGTGACAGCAAAAGGTTTTTTTAAAAGTTAATTTATGGGTTTCAAAGGTACTTCAGTTATGCAAAACAATGGATCCTATTACTTAAAAACTACTTTACTTCTAGGAAAGGAATGGGATTTCTAATAAACTCTTTGAAATAGCCTTAACAGCTCCTTAAGCAAATTGTTTGAGAGAGAGATTTCCTTATCCACAGTGAGATTTGGCATCAGAAAACTAACAGCTACCTAAAATAAACACTCCTGTTAATAAAAGTATTGGATTTGTACGGTATTACTTTGAGTTACATGGCATGCTGCTAGTTTATCTGTAAAAGATTACTTAAAATTTAATACTTAAACCTTGCATTACTCATACTGGAAAAGACCATTTTAAGCATCTAACAAGGGTTTCTTTATTAGAATATGGCATGATGCCCTTTTAGTACAGCTGCTAGGACATCCATATAGAATGTATCTTTAAACATGCAAACAATAGACATGGCCAAGACCATCTAACTTCCATTTGTCAAAAGTTTACATTCAGTTCTCACCAGGGCTATTCTTGCAAGATTGGCAGAAGGCAACTCCAAATTTACTTTTCCAGTATACACTTTGCCTCAATTCTCGAACACTCAATCTTCTCAATTTCAGAAGATTCATATTAATTTAGCTGACATGTGCCAAAGCTTCTATCTTGCACAGTATGAGTTTTGTAGGTACATCAAGAGCTAAACTGGCTAGAGTATGAAGGAGATATTCTAAAGTTGCTATAGTGTAGTAGCAACACTGAAAGGAATTATTTGTATTGGTTTGAGCATTCAGATAGATCAGGGAGAGTGAGAAAGAGGGTGAAGAGAGAAGTCAGTTTTGTACCGCAACAATTTTAAGTCAATATCTTTATTTAAAAAGTAACATCTATAAAACATTGCCTTATTTAATAAAAAGGCATGATTGTTTAGAACTGAATAAAAATTACAGCAAATTACAGGAATACAGCATGGGAATTTCTTTATTTAAACGCTGCATTGATTCCCAAGATAAATCCACTCTAACTAGTGTTCTACATACAGAAGTCCAGATTACTGCAAGAAGTTTTAATGCGTTTCCAGACAATACTAGACCAATATATTGACTCTAGACTGTGCTTTAATTTCAACACTACCAGTGGAAGATCTTAAAATTACTTCAAAACCGTTATTTTAGGCAAGATTGCATAATTTATCAAGACTTATTTGTTTCACAGCAATATTCTTGAGTATTCATCTGTGAACACTGCAATAAGGAGGAAAGCAATAATCTTCCAATGACATCATCCCCAGTCATACATCTGCACTGATTTAAGATCACATACCTCTCCTGTCTGTCTTAGTTTACCAAAATATCCCTGCTACAGTAATATAAAGCATATTATTTCACCTTTGAAATCTCAAATTCTAGTGTACCACACCATTAGAGAACAATAAATTGGGGAGGGGGGGGAGAATTTTACACCAATTCATGGGGGAAGTCTAAGAAAGTTAGGCGTTAAAGTCATTATGCTAGCGAATTTAGTGTTTAACAGAACTAGCAATTTTACAAGCAAAAAAAAAAAACCATTAGATTTACAAGGAATGTCAACATTTCCTAAATTGTGATAAGTATGACAAAAATGAAAGAATCCAATGTTGCTACCTTCTTAATTATGCACAGCTTTTACTAGTCAGTTCCATTTGCTTAGCCTAGCAAAATTTGGGATTATTGTCAAATAAAACAAACAAAGCAGCACCACCACTAAAATAATTCATCTCCTTTGGCCATGCTGTAAGTACAGTACCCTGAACGTGTATACATACAAAGTCAAGGGCCACAAGCAAAAACATAGGTATGATGTTTACGTAGTTAGAAGCACTATGTTTTCTACTGCAATGTCTCTAATTTACACTAACATTTAATCTTAAAACAAAATATTACTATTCTGAAGAGCTTTTGGATTTTCTGCCTATATGGCTGCCTATATATACACACACATTTATCATCTAGAGACCAATTTTAGAAGTTGTTGGATGCCCTCTAAGTAGTCTAGGCATTCAATAAAAGCTTTAGAGTTTGTTCCAGCAGACCCAAGTTCAGACTGGGGTAAGGTTGAAGCTCTCTGCGTTTTTCCAAACGGCCAGCATTCCCTACAAAGTGGAGGGTATTGCATGTAGGGAATAGGCCAAGTCTTTAGTCCACAGTCCAATAATATGTGAATGAATATTTCAAATGATTCCTTCTAATGTGCACTATTTTTATGTCAACAATTTCATATGTAATTGTTTTGCCTGTTTACACAAGTTTACTTGTTCCCTCTTAAGGGTAATGTTTTACTATCTCAACTAACCTAGTCTCATGTCACCTAAATACTTCGCCACTTCGGGGCTTGCACCCTTTTCCATATTCACATACTAATTCTAGTATGGAACCTGGAACACCCCACTGAGTCAGTCATTCCCCAGCTTCTCACCTATTTCCTAACTCAAAGTAGGACATAGTTGGGAACTCTTTCTGCATGCCCACTCCCTTGGAGTTCTGGCACCTTCAGTATTCTTATAAGGCAGCCGGCTAGTCAGCCTTTCCATTTTTGGGAGAGGTATGTGTGTGGTGGGTGGGAGGTTGGTTAGTGTGTTGGATCCAAGTTTTGAGTTTGAGCTCATCAAAATACCTTCCATGTTTTGGCTGTTTGAGTAAACCCCACTCACAAAAATAGCAATTCCCATCTTAGTTTTTTAATTCTAGCATGTTGCCATTGCAAATCATTGACTAGGATTTGGCAATACAGTAAAATCCCACATAGTTGGCTAATATCTACTGAGTTGATATTTAATGTTGAATTTGAGCAGCATGATCAACAGGAAGAGCAAAAGAATTTAATAGCAGGAAAGTAAGAGTCAGATTAAAGTATGACTTGGTTAATAGTACCATCACATAAAAAGGAAGACTGGTGTTGAAATGTATTCTCCCCTCTTGTGGTCCACATGCACTTAGACAAGAGCAAGACAATCTCAGTTAGGGGTAAGAAGCGAAAAGTCTTACATCACACTTGTGCAACAGTAAATTGCCCATGTAATATTTGATTCAGTAAGGGCAGTGGTGTATGCCTGAGATGTAGAGAATGTGTTTAAAATCACTTATAATACACAAATTCATGCACTGAAATAGTGATCAATCATGGTAGAATTGTACATTAATTATAACATTGTGTCTCAGATACAAACACCAAATACTAAAAGCCTGAGTAGCGACTATACAGGAGTATGTAATAACATTAGATACTTAGCTCATTAACTGCACCACATTTTTAAAGTGCCAAATTTTAGCTACACTCCTTCATTTGTACTCTGCAAAGAATCTCAGAGATTAATAGACCTCTCTGTTTACCCTTGATAGGTAGGCAACAGCACTATTAACATAATTTTCCATCGGAACTGTTTTGACAGAAAATTAGGTTACCGACAAAACAAAATTTTGCAAGAAGTGTCCAATTTATGTGAAAATTTTTGATGTTTCTTAGTTAAACAAATCAATGCCCCAAAACAAACATTTCCATTTCGATTTGCTGCCACAGTGCCTCACAGGAGTTGTAGTCTGGTTACATTGTGTCCTCATTCTCCTCTACAGGTTGAGCTAAAAGTAGTTTGCTTGGAAAAGTCTAGAGTTTCTATGGGAAACAGAGAATGATTTTTCTCACCTTCAAAGTTTTCTGCTGCGGAAGGAAAATAATTTTTTCCAACCAATTCTAGTGAATACCAGCAACTATCTGGTATCTAAATAATCCTACTTATTTTCAGGTTTCTTTATGGAAGTTGAATGCATGAGTTAAAGTTTCAGTTTACTATTTTTGTTTTTTTTCCTTTTGCAAATGCTTTGAGTGACAATATTAGTCCAGCCATTAGCTTATTTTGAACATTGTCATGGGCTGAAGCAACAAAATATGTCAGCTACTCTTAGCTATTCAATACTCAATCCATCTTAATCTATTTTCAGATATTTAAACAGGTTCATTATATCACTACATCATTTTATGCTTTACTGTTTTTTAGAATACCTGCCTAAGAGATCTTAACTGTATGTAGTAGTCTAGCTTGCTACAAAAGAGCTTTCAAGCATAAACAGCACAGACCACAATGAGGTTTGCAAGAGCCAAGTTATTGCTCTGTCACAGGCTTCATATAGGACTGGAGAAGAAGAAATCTAAAAGCTTGTGAAGACTGACAACAAAGTCACACATCCAAGAAATAAAAAGGATGACTATCAGCATATATCAGCTCAAACAATGTGTACAAAATCTAATTAAGGTTCAAGTGCCATAATTCTGGAAGAGGCGTTTCTCGTCTAGGCCCCATGAAAGAGGTATAACCATCTCAGATCAGATTTCAGTGGCCATCAGAGACCCATGTTTTGTATGGCTCCCTACTAAGCAATAAATCTACACTTCAAAACCAGACTATAATCTCTCAGACTTTAGCATACCCTTTTTGTGATCATGTAGAGAAAAAAAGTTCACACCCTGGGCTAATATAGGGAAATATTTCCAGGTGTGCATCTCGAATATTTCTACTGTGTCTGAATCAGTTTCTCACATTAGAATGTGTGGAAATAACTGATCCTAAGCACAAAAAGATTCCAACATTTACTATGCAATAGTGCAAGCTGTTACTTAATTACAGCCAGACACCAGCTCGGTCTTCTGGTGCATCACCTTCTTGTTTTATATTTGCTGGGAAAAAGGGTAAATGATGCACTTCAAGTGCAATGCAGTCTCTGCCTCAGCTTACCACCATACAAGGCAATGGGAAGATTGCAATGGTATGGTCACACTGCCAACACAGAGGCTTTTCCAAGTTTTACATGTTCCATCTGCCAGACAAAGGCTTTAAATCCAAGCAAAAAGCTGTACAAAAGTAGTTAAGAGTAAAGAAGCAAAGATGGTAGCCTGCCAACATTTTAGAAGTAGAGTTAAAAGGCAACTTCCAGGCAATTTTGAAGAGAGGGCTCATGCTTTTTCATGCTGCACAGAAGGCAGCATGGAAGGGTTTTGTCTGTCTGTTTTTAATACTTCAGACAAGCTTCGCCACATTTTCTCCCTGCTATTTATTGAGCTCTTTAACAAAAGCTCTTTTCTCCAGCAGCGTTACTCACTGAAGTCACAGTGGCGCTGAAAAGACAGCTACTCCAAATTGTATGCAACACTGAAAAAATCTCTTCCCCCTCCATGATACATATCTTTCCATTTTTTGCCATTCAGTGTCATCACTTCACTATTTTTCGAACTCTAGTGTCTTCCAGGGCAGGAAAAACTAATTTTTTTGAACAAAAAACCTTTATAACCCTTTATAAAAAAGCAGCAGCAAAAAAAAGGAAGAGTACAAGCCCAGTACTGTCTCCTTTGCAAGTCACATTCAGTGAACTCCACTGTTTATTTCATCATTAAGTTTTCTGGAACCCAGTGAGGGAAACTCTATGCTGTATGTCCTAGACCACTAAAGAGGAGTGTGAAGGGATGGGAGAGGTACCTTCTTCCATCACTAGACAGCATGGGGCAGGAAGGATGGATCAGAAGACGTTCTGGGGACTTCTCTGCACGTCTCAAGGGAAGTCAGAGGGTGGAGGCCTTACCTTAGTAGTAGCAGAGTAGCAGCTACACAGCTGCAAAAACATATATGAAAAACCCAAACACATGTATAGGACAAAGCTTATGACAGACAGTTAGGGCTTGTCCACTTGACAAAATTTATTTATATGTTTATAGTTACACTGGTATAACTCTAGGTTTGCCAACTTTCTACTGGCACAAAACTGAACATCCTTGCCCCACCCCCTGTCCCGCCCCTTCTCTGAGGCCCCATCCCAGCTCACTCCTACCCCCTCCCTCTGTTGCTCGCTCTTTCCACCCTCACCTCACTCATTCATTTTCACCGGCTGGCTCAGGAGATTAGGGTGAGGGAGGGGGTGAGGGCTCCAGCTGGGGGTGTGGGCTCCAGGTTGGAGCCAGGAATGAGGAGTTGAGGGCACAGGAGGGAGCTCTGGGCTGGGACAGTGGGGTTGGGATGCAGGAGGGGGTGAGGGGTTTCGGGTGTAGGAGGGGATTCCAGGCTGGGGGTGTAGCCAAGGGGTTCAGAGTATAGGAGAGGGCTCCAGGCTGAGGCAAAGGGTTGGGGTGCAAGAGGAGGTATAGGCTCTGAGCTGAGAGTGCAGGTTCCAGAGTGAGGGCCAGAAATGGGGGGGTTCAGGGTGCAAGGGGGGCTCTGGGCTGGGGCTTCAACTGGGGATGCAGGCTCTGGGGTGGGGTTGGGGGATGAGGGATTTGGGGTGCAGGAAGGTCTCTGGGCTGGGACAGAGGGGTTCAGAGGGCAGGAGGGGGAACAGGGCTGGGCAGGGGGGGCAGGGGTGCATCCCCCAGAAACAGCAGCATGTCCCCCCTCTGGCTCCTATGTGCAGGCAGGGCCAGGCTGCTCTGCGTACTGCCCCATCTGCAGGCCAATGGGAGCTGCAGAGCTGGCATTTGGGGGCAGGGGCAGTGCACGGAGCACCCTGGCTGCCCCATGCCCAGGAGCTGGAGAGAGGACATGCCACTGCCTCCGGGAGCTGCATGGTGCCAGGACAGGTAGGGGGCCTGCCTTAGCCCCACTGCGCCGCCAACTGGACTTTTAACAGCCCGGACAGTGGTGCTGACCGGAGCCACCAGGGTTCCTTCTCAACCGGGCATTCCAGTCAAAAACCAGACACGTGGCAACCCTATGTAACTCCCTGCATAGGCACTCTTATTCCAAAATAAGAGTGTACACACAAGGACTTATGCTGGTAGATTTTTCCCTGTGCTGACTGTAAGGGCTTATCTACAATCTCTTTGCAACCCATATTAAGTATGCATAGCTAATGTATGAGATTTAAGTGAAACATTTACTCTGTTTTTGGAACTGGCATTAGATGTAAACATTGGTGGCTTACAAGATGGAGAGAAATGCAGAGTACTGCTGGTCGGCAAGGAACATTAAAGTCTACAGATTACAGAACAGACATGTAGTTACAATCCTTTATGGTCCGAACCACTCTCCATGAAGTTGCTATTTTATTTTAAAGTTACAGCAAGTGGCTGGTGTAACAAGTGACAATTCAACAACATTAGTCAATTAAACACAGAGAAAGATTTCTTCTAATTAAGATAGTATAAGAATTTGGATGATTGCTGGAGTCTAAATATCACAGAAGTAGGTGCACCAGAAGCACATGAATATATATATTTAGGTCAGAGGAGTATGTATGGTCATATGTTGGATGGGAATGGGGAGGAATAAAGAGGTTGTTTCGAAATTTACACCTTTCAATGCTTGACAAGATGCCTATTTCAGTAAAAAAAAAAAAAACATTTGTCATCATACTCCTTTTACCTTTGCTTCCCAATATTCTAGCAAAGGAAAGAACTGCTTTTCCATGCATTATCACAAAGTCCAGATATCAGGGAGAATTTTCAAGTGTCCAAGTGACTTATGCACCAAAGTCTGATTTTCAAAAGCAACTCAGCCTCAGATGGCTGTTCAGTGCCTTTCTTAAAAATTGTATCCTTCATCTGAAGTCAGAAATTTTGCATTTTTTAATACAGAAAGTGACCGTGCCTTTGATTTTTGCAACACAGACCAAAAGAATGTTACAGAAAAGAAAAAGTGCAGATGATTCAAAGTTACCTTTGAATACCTACCTATTGACAGTCATGTTTGTGTCTGATGAGATTTAAGAATGCTTCCCCGTTTGCTTGTTCTCCTCCCCACTTAGACAAATTCACAATCTAAAGAAGTTACCCAATTTGCGGTACTTTGAGCACAGGTCTGTGTACACTCTAGTGGAGTATCACTTAAGGTGTAATTTGAGTTACACAAAAGCATGTGGTATCTTAAAAGAGAAAACAGGAGCTAAACAAACATAGATCAAAGAGCTTGATGCAGGTCCAGACACTTCCACAAATGAATGTGAAATTTCTTTAAAAGAATTCTGTTCTTCCCCTCCCCCCGCCATTATTAAGTGCAAATCTGTTAGTCTAAAACTCTAAAGGCTATACTTTGTAAAGGAACCCACATCTGGCACTGAATGTTTGCTGCAAAGTATAGTATCTTAGCAACAAGAGCTCATATTTGACCCATGTACTTGGTCCAATATTCTTTTTTTTTTTTTTTTTTTTTTAAACCGGAGCAGACGTACATTTTAGAAGCAATGAGAAAGACTGTCATCCACCTCAACTCCTACCAGCAAGAGTGTGTTTGTGAAGATTTCAATGTTAATATTGGTATATCATGTTGGCTCGCCAGCACCACTATAGTTTAAACATCTGTCTAACGGTCGACTTTTCCAAGTCCTCTAAAATAGACATGTTTAGTCGGGGTTGTTTGGAATTCAGTGTGCCTCAGGAAGATGCAGGATAGGGTCACAAATTAGGAGTTGAGTGTGGAAATCAAGAGACGTGACCCCTGGAAAAAAATAACCAACCTAGAAGTTTTTTTTAAAATGCCTTTTTATTTAGTTTTTGCTCACAGCTAGAGATCAAACTATTGGTTATTAGTGAATCAAAATGGTAGCAGTCTGTTGAGCGTTACCCAAGGTAGTGTGTGGCCCCTACCAAAATCTTTGAGGGACCCAAAACAGAGAACAATATTTAAGAAAAACGTACCTTTTTTCCCCCTACCATGCCTATGCCAATACAGAAAAATTGCTACAGGTTTTTCCATTCCTTGACTCCTGTAAGTGCTCTAATATGCGAACAGTTAATTAGATTGCTTTGAAATCTGGTGTGCCTCATGGGGGCATGGAATAGCGTTAGTGATTCAAATTTGGGGTCATTTGACTTAAGCTAAGTCTAACTAACCGTACAAGGTAGCAAGCTGACAGGTACTGACGACTGGATGAATCACACCCCTCCTTGAGTTTGATGACTGTGAATGCATCCTTACTTATGTTAACAGAAAGCTACATTAATCATAGGTGCTGAAACTAGAGGTTCTGTTGCACCCCCTGGCTGAAAGTGGTTTCCATCATATCCACGGTTTATAATTTGGTTCAATGGCTCTCAGCACCCCGACTATACAAATTGTTCCAGCCTCCCTCACATTAATCATGATCCCTCAACTAAGACCCTGCCAGAGGTTTGGATTGAGCAGCAGGACACGGCTACAGTTTGAGTTATGAGTGGCAGTTTTATATGGGGGGAGGAAATGTAACCAATCTTTGGGGGGGAAAAGATAAAGATGTGAATGCTTCCTGGGAGGGAAGGGGTGGGAGACTAGGGGGAAGAAAAGGGGATGGGTGGTAGAGGAGAGAAGTCGGGGGCTCAGGGGAGTGAACAAGTGGGACAGCAGAAAGGGGGACAAGGAGGGGAGGGGGCTGAGTGACAGGGAGAGAGTAGGGGTTGGGACACCTGTCAGCTCCATTCTCCCCTCCAGTGTGTAGGCCCAGATCTGAGAAGCTCTTCTCCCTCTATAAGGTCTGAGCCCCCTCTCATATGATCTGGGATACAGGGGCCTTCCCCATCTGGAGGTGCCTGAACCCCTGTCACTGCCCTCCCAGGTGTACACCAGAATTTGGGGGGGGAGGGAAGGGCTGTGTCCAGCTACAGAGGTTGGACACCCCCACCCCCCACATCCCTCATGTGAACTGGGTTCTGGGAGGAGGGGTGGGGACTTTTTGAGCTTGCCCCCATATGAGTCAGGATCTGGGGACGCCCTGCCCCTTTGAGTGAGGCGCTGAGAACAAATATACTTTGTGCATATCACAGGCCCTAAAGCACTCAGGAGGGTGGAGGGGTACATCCCCTGGAGTGATGGAATAGTTCACTCATGTCAGAGCTATGCTTTCTGGTTGTACTCATCTCCCAGGGTGTCCTCATTTTCAGTTGAGAATATGACACCTCACACCTTTCAGAGCCTTCTATACTGTAGACAGATAGGTGGAGGAGCCCCTCCCTAAAACAAACATCATTCTATCCTTCCTGTTTAAAGGCTGATGCTTCGGAGTGCTCTAAAATCCACAGGCTTACAAATTCTTATCATTCAGTAGCATTAAGATGGAATCCTGTGGTGAGTGAATGGGTTGTAAAAGGGAGGTGAACAGTAGGTGTGGGACAGACAGAGTAAAATGTTTCAGTGTTCATGGGGTACATTGGGGCATTGCTGAATGAGAACAGAGTTACGGTTGTCCGGGGAACCTTCACTCTGCCTCTCCTGGTTTTCTGAAGTTTGAATTTTGCTCAGCTCCATGTTCTGCAGCAGGATGACCTATCACCACGCAACCTTAACTCTGCATTAAATGTAGTTTTTTGCCACTGAATAATGCTATCCACAAAGAAGGTCTCTCTTAGTCAAACTGCACTTCTAAACTCAGGTTTTCACATGTACCTTTTGCTCCTAAGGTCAGTATGTCCTGAGAGACACTTTCAGTTCAGTTATCTAAAATCATCTTCACTAAACAGTCAGATGGAGAAATTCTGCCCAACATGAGAGATGTTTATTCACTCCAACCCAAGCCATTGTATTGGGGTTATCTGAGTTATGTCACCTGTAAGCAGAAGACACCTAGCTCTGCTTGTTGTTTCCTTGGACTAAGTTTAGTCATCTCATACAGAGTACCTGACTGGCAATCAGACTGAGACAAGAGCAAACTGGCTTAAATTCAATCCCACTAACAAGTGTGCTTGTAAGCTGGGACAGAAGACTACATAAGGAAGCCAGAGGCAATATCTGCTCTCTTGGCTGAATAGGGGCATCTACCTTTTCTCACTCTAGTTTTCAACCTGAAGTGCTAAAGTAGTCTCATTCACTTTTAGATGCCAAGGTACCAGCAGTGGCCAAATGTGCTTCAATTCCTTATTTGTATATGGCAAGATTTAAAAACAAAACAAAAATACCACAAGTTTAGTATAGCTGTCAGTTATCCCATCCCTGTACCTCCAAAAGAGTGGGTCTTTCAATGAGCAATTCTGGAATAGAGAGAGATCACTTGGAAATTTTAGCTGGTGCCTCTAGCAGAAAGTATTACATCCATGCACCAGAGCCTGCTCTGACTTCCAGTCGGTTTCCAAGTGCAATACCAGGTTTGCTCCAGCAATCTATAACTGCTTTTTATGGTTTGGGCTGTGTCTTTATGACTACCTTTCTTCTTGCCTCACTGTAGCAGGGCTGTTACCCGCTCCTGCCCTGACAGGGTTAAAAACAGCCCAGGAGAGGGCTGTGGCTGGGGCAAGAAGCCTGGGCTGATTAGGGAAGGCAGGCTCAGCTGTGGCCAAGCCCCAATCAGGCCCAGCTGGCCCCTATAAGAGGCAGTGAGCCAGGAACCTACTCAGTCTCCCTCTACTTGTAGAGGGAGAAGGGCCTGGCTGTAAGGTGCTAAGTAAGGAACCTAGATTGGAGCAGGGCTGGGGAAGGGCCAGAGAAGCTCGGAACTCTGGCCTAGGAAAGCCCCAGGCTGCAGGCCTGGTAAGGCCTATTAGGTACTGGGTTGCAGGGTACAGTCCAAACCCCTCTGCCTGTGATGAGTGGCTTATACTGCAGTCTGTCCCAGTGAACAGGGGCTAGATGGAGACTGGGCAGTAGCTGAGACTGAGGCAAAGTGGGGATAGTGGGTGGGGAGACCCTGAGACTGAGGGGTTACTACCAAGGAGGCAGCACTCTGGAGAAAGGGGCTCTGGGTCCTGGGAGGGACATGGGGGCCAGCGGCAGCGGGGCACCGGCTGGCAGAGGGTGCTCCGGAGGCTGGATGAGCTAATTCCCGAGACAACCAGCAGGAGGTCCTGTAGCAGTGAGTCCCACACGTTTACACTCATCCAGACAGTTATAATCCATTGGAATACGCTCATTGAGAGCCCAGTTCACATCTGGGAGGCAATTAGTTTAGTGAGAGCTCACTTGTCTTTCAATGCATGCTCCAAAATCCATTGACCCCAGCTTTTTCTCATAGGGTAAATTGAAAGGATTGGGGACATGGAATCTATGAATCAAATCTAAGGCCAGAAAGGGCCATTGTCATCATCTAATCTGGCCACAGAACTTCTTCAAAAGATGTACTCTAGGAATTATTTTGGGGGACATCCAATCTTCCATTAAAAATGGGCAGTAATGGAGAATCCACCACAATTACCTTGGTAAATTGTTGCAATAGTTAATTACTCCCAACATTAAAAAGTCACCTCTTATTTCAGGTCTGAATTTGTCTAGTGGCAACTTCCAGTTACTGGATCATGTTATATACCTTACTCTGCTAGACTGAAGAGCCCATTATAGAATAGTTCTTCCCCATGTAGATACTTAGACTGTGGTCAAGTCACCCCTTAACCTTTTCTTTGTTAAGCTATATAGACTCAAAAAGCTCAATCACTAAAAGGCATGTTTTGTAATCCTTTTATTTGGCAGAGAATATTGACTGGCTGCTATACTGTGGGGTTCTATGAGAAAATACTTCTCCCTCTAGGGCGCACCCTATATAGAAAATAGAAATAGGCTTTGCAATCCATCTTGTAGCCCATAGGCCTACCTTGTCTTATCATATTCACTGCTTTGTATTATATTGAGCAGTAATTAAAGAACCTACAGGCCTGTATCCTGTAAGATATTAGCTTCAAGTTAGCATAAAGCTGAGGCCTATGAACTTTGGGTTTTCTGGGCCATTTATCTATTCAAAGTATTGGGGAGCTGAAAATAGTGTTAAGGGGAATTTCTGACCACAGGAACAACCAACCACAAGAGTGCCATGGCAATGAATTGGACATACATAACAGGTACATGAGCTACATTCACAGATACCTAACCACAAGAGAGCCATAGTAACGAATTGACATATATGATAAGTTGAAATCACTGATACTACACTTGATCTGAGCCATAGAAGGACACGCCAACGTTCAGATGAGGATATACAAATAAGGAAAAGGGGAAATACCCCTAATAAATATGCATCACAAACAGTGGTGTCAGCATATCATATTATAAAAGTTGCATCCCGGCCTAGGGGCAGTAGAAGAAAGATGTAGTTCTTGGGAGGTACCAGAATGATGGCCACTGGTGATGAGGGGGAAGGTGATGGAGATGATAACAGCTAACATTCCAGGTTGTTCTGCAAGGGATGGTGTAAGCATATGGATGTGTAGTCTGTAGTATCTCTATCTACCTTACTGAGTTGGGGTATTTGTGAGTGTGCTAAATGTATTAAACTATTGGTAAATACAGAAGAGTTCCTATAGTGCAGGGGTAGGTAACCTATGGCACACGTGCCGAAGGTGGCACGCGAGCTGATTTTCAGTGGCACTCACACTGCTCGGGTCCTGGCCACCAGTTCGGTGGGAGGGGAGGCTCTGCATTTTAAAAAGAAGCTTCTTAAACATTGTAAAAACCTTATTTACTTTACTTACAACAATAGTTAGTTATTCTAGACTTATAGAAAGAGACCTAAAAACATTAAAATGTATTACTGGCACGCAAAACCTTAAATTAGAGTGAATAAATGAAGACTCAGCACACCATTTCCGAAAGGTTGCCGACTTCTGCTATAGAGTGAGTGTTATAACTGTGTACATCAGGGTTCCCAACTATACAATAATTTGAATAATGGTGGGCCCGATGTGTGTGTGTGTGTGTGTGTGTGTGTGTGTGTGTGTATCACACACACACCCCTACAATCTGCATATCAAGTCAGGAGCATTTGTTATCAAAACCTCTTACTAATTTGACTTTCCATTATGTCCAACTAACCTTTCAATTACGGAAGGTTCTGTCTTTCAGGATTGCTGCTGGTGACGGATATCTTGCTTAAGATTGTTTAGTTAAAGGGAAACTGATAACTCCTTCAAACAGACAAAGCCTAAGCCTATATATACACGCAGCTCTTACTTTTTGTGTGATCATTACTAAGATTGCTGAAGCTCTTAGAATTTACTTAAGGGAGAATAAAGTGATTTTTTATAAGATGCATTATTTAAAGATAATAGGAACTGATCATTTTTCAAAGACAGACTGAAATCCAATTAAGGGAAACTGAGTCCAAAAAAAATCTCTTTAATTCAATGGGATATGGGCATATGACATCCTTAGGGTCCCTTTAAAAAATCTAGCAGGGGAATGTACACTGTACTGTATTCCAGATATTCAAATTTATTTGGAAGTCAACAATGAAGAAAAGAAATGTATGTGGAATTAAGTAGCTGTTATCAAGTGTTGAGTTGGATTAAGTTTTTCAGAATGCCGAGCACTTACTGGCATTCTGTGATGTAGAGTGCAGGCTGGGATTTTTGGTTTCAGGAAGGGGAGGCATGTCTCAGAGTATCATGTCCTTCTTCTTAGGCCTGTGGGATTGGGCCTATGGGCAGCCCAGACTCCTCAAGCAAGTACAATGACCCACAGAGAAAACCGCTTGCACATTGCCACACAACAAACTGGGAGGTAGGACATGGTAGGCCTAGAGTCTTAATCTTTTCCAAACAGAGTACACATTGAACAAAAATAACTCATGAATTAATTAAATTTTGTAGAAATGTTTAGTGTGTGTTAATGTTCAATTGAAGTGTGGCCATCTGATCGCATTCCTTGTGTTTGTTAGTGTAAATTTGTTTGTTATTGACTTACTCCTGCAGAGATGAAGCCCACAAGTAGAAAAGGAATCCTATCTCCTCCTTTGATCCTTACTGTCAACAGGTGACTGGAACCCTAACTCAATAATAATGACATGCTTAAATTAACCATAAGAGTAACTAACCACTGGAACAACTTACCAAGGGTTGTGGTGGCCATCACTGACCATTTTTTAAATCAAGATTGGATGTCTTTTTAAAGACATACTCTAGTTCAAAAGGAATTATTATAGAGAAGTTCTATGTAAGTTTGCCAGGTGTTTGGTTTTTGACCGGAATGCCCAGTCAAAAAGGGACCCTGCTAGCTCCAGTCAGCACAGCTGACTGGGCCCTAAGAAGTCTGGTCAGTGGCACAGCGGGGCTAAGGCAGGCTCCCGGCCTACCCTGGCTCTGCGCATCTCCCAAAAGCAACCAGCATGTCCTGGCAGCTCCTAGGCGCAGGTGCAAGCGGGAAGCTCCATGCATTGCCCCCGCCTTGAGCGCTGCCTCCGCAGCTCCCACTGGCCGGGAATTGCGGCCAATGGGAACTGCAGGGCGGTGCCTGTGGACGCAGGCGGCAGGTACCATGCAGACCTGCCACCTAGGGGTTGGATATGCCAGCTGCTTCCAGGAACAGTGCAGAGCCAGGGCAGGCATGGAGCCTGCCTTAGTCCCACTGCACCACCAACCAGGAGGTGCCTGAGATAAGCACCGCCCCACCGGAGCCCACACCCTGAATCCCCTGCTGAAGCCCTCACTCCCTGCCGCATCCCAATCCCTTGCCCCAGCCCAGTGAAAGTGAGTCAGGGTGGGGGCTGGAATGAGTGGGGGCAGGGCCTCAGAAGTAGCGGGGAAGAGGTGGGGCAGGGCAGGGCAAGGGTGTTCAGTTTTGTGTAATTAGAAAGTTGGCAACCCTAGTTCTATGGCCCATGTTCTACAGGAGGTCAGACTAGATGTTCACACTGGTCCCTTTGGCCCTTGGAATCTAGTAAAAAAAAAAGAGAGCCAAAGCCTTTGTTTCCTCAAATAGACCCTTTAAAATGGAAGCATGGGGGGGGAGGAGGGGGAGGGAAGATTGAAATAGTCTTTATAGACTATCATCAATTTAACTAGAACGGTACTTGGCAGCACCCAAATGGTACATATCTAAAGCAGAGTAGGAGGGCCAAATGCCAAATCTTGAATGATGACATTTTGCCAACTAATCTACATTAGAAGAAGCTACTTTTCTGTTCTTTCAGGACGACTCAAATTCTGCCAGGCCAATATCAAATGTTTATTTAAGCCTTATTTATTTATATTTAAATTTTCAAAGTTGTGGGAAATTATGAGTGGAGGTCAGACAAACTAATTACAGAGACAATCAAAAAGTTAAAGCTTTATAACCATTAAGAACACCAACTGGCAACTTTACATTTCAAAATATACAAAGTAAATCTCCTTAAATCCAAGTCTAGTAAATTCTCAAGCAGCACTTTTTCCTTTGCCTACCTAAATTTCAATTATTGATGGAAATGTTTCCCTCCCCCCCCCCCATCAGTTTGTGTGTCTACAGTGAAAGATTCCATTTATCAAATAAAAAAGTTATACTTCTGGGGATATTTAAAGGGGGTCTGGCTGGAACCTCTCAGGCTGCCAGAAATGATGAGTTGGCACAAGTATGAATTGAATTAGCAGATGCATGTATTCTTAGCTACCAAGATTTGTAGGAAACTGTTTCAACTGCATTCAGTTAACTTTCAACTTCAAATGCATCTGAATAACGTATTTAGGTTCTCATGAGTATGGAACAAATAGCACCAGTTACAGTCACAAGGCGGGGAGGTGCTTGCATCTCTATTCAAACCTGCAATACCTGCTATTCCAATCCTGGGATCAACAAACAAGCTGCATCTAAAGACTTCAGTAACTTTCCCACTGTGGTCAAACTCCAATGGTGAAAGTGTTTGCATACACATTTTACAACTGTTGTCTAGACCATTGGTAACAATTGCTAAAGCACCTCACTGTAGAGAAGGCTGCAGATATTACTCATTGTGTAACAGTTGCATGTTGGAGGCAAGGTCCCATGTCCTTTGCTTAACAGACTTTATGTGGCAGGGAACCTAACAGAACATACCACCCGAAGCCCTATCACTGCCACCTCCACTGCTGTCTAGAAAAGCCAGTAGATCTGTTGAACAAAAAAAAAAAAAAAAGTAGTTTCATGCTGCCCCCAGATTTTAAGCTGGATTTGCTGCTCATTTTGCACTGAAAATTGCATTTTAGAAGTTGTTGGGAGAAGCTGAAGGTGCATCAGGTGCAGACCCTCCATGTTCACTATGTCATATTAAATAGCTTAAATGCCTGAACAGCAGCAGTGATTAGCGGAGAAATAATATTCCATTCAGTTGATACTTATTCATGCATGTTGAATTCCATGTCTCTCCAGCTCATGTACAGAAAAAAAGTTCCCTCTTCCCTGGACTTCTCTGCTGGAGGAAATATTCTAACCTCTCCTCCTCGCAGAAATACAGTAAAGAGGGTCACCAAGAAGTTTAACCTATATAAATCAGACTTCCTTGCAAAAGAAAGCCAAAAGTGTTGTCATCCTGACAAATTCTCTCTGCTTTACCTAAAGTGTCATTCACAGAAAAGTCTCTCTTAATTGTAGAGAAGCTGAATTTTTAACTGTTACTAATGGGTCATGAAACAATAATGCAAATAAGTTGTTTTTTCCTGATCCTTTAATTTTAGACATACTTGAGGTTTAAACAGCACTAATAGCATAAAAGAAAGTGGAATGAAAAATCCAAGTTATATTAGCCTGCAAGTCTTCTATTAGTGCATTTTTCAGTACTACCTCATATTAACCAGGCCTACAGAGAGAGAGAGGTCCCTCATGCACAGATTTCTGCTTTGGATTAGAGTGGATAGCATACTATGTCTACAAAATGAGCAGCACACTTAGATGTAGCCCAGGAGTAGAATTGCCAAAACCAAACACTTTCCCTGCCCCTTCTCTGAGGCCCCACCCTGCCACTCACTCCATCTCCCTCCAACCCCCAGTTGCTCACTCTCCCCACCCTCACTCATTTTCACTAGGCTAGGGCAGAGGATTAAGGTGCTGGGGTAGGAGGGGCGAGGGCTCTGGCTGGGGGTGGGGGATCAAGGGTTTGGGGTGTAAGAGGATGCTCTGGGCTGGGACCAAGGGGTTCAGAGGGTAGGAGGGGGAAATCAGGGCTGATGCAGGAGGTTGAGGTGCAGGAGAGGATCAGCAGTGCAGACTCCAGGCAGCACTTACCTCAAGCAGCTCCTGGAAGCAGCAGCAGCAGCAGCAGCATGTCTCCCCTCTCCGGCTTCTTTGTGGAGGCACGGCCAGGTGGGCTCCACGTGCTGCCCCCGCAGTGCCAGCGCTTGGGGCGGGGGCAACGCATGGAGCCGCCTGGCCATGCGTCCACATAGGAGCTGGAGCAGGGACACGCCGCTGCTTCTGGGAGTTGCAGGGACCCCTACCTTAGCCCTGCTGCGCCACCGGCCAGACTTTTAACAGCCCAGTCAGCAGTGCTGAGCGGAGCCACCATGGTCCCTTTTCATCTGGGCATTCCGGTCAAAAACCAGACACCTAGCAACCCTAGCCAGGAGAAGGGACCTATGTGGCTCTAAGCCCCAAAGGAGTTGTCTTTGTTTTAGCAACCCATTCCTAGTGCTCTATGGGCAACACCACAAGCCAGACTCACTGTGGTGCTATGCATTGTGGCCCTATTCCTTTACCCCTCCAGCAGACTCATGCTATCCCCAGCCCCACCTCTAACTTATTACTTGCAACATGACCTGTGTTTGGCTATTAATGCAGCCTTATGCAATACCTGCATCAGACAGCTGGCCAGAGAGGGTTGTTTTTATTTATTTATTTTATTTTTTGGTTCCCTTTATGATGCTACAGGAGGAGAATCCCTCCTAGAAACTAGAGATAGAAAATTCCAGGAAAATTTTACTACTGGTTCTCATTTATCTTAACCAGTTTGCCCATTTCTAACTCAAATTCCATCTCTCACTTTTACTATTAGGGAGGCATAATAGAATACCAAGAGATTTTTCCATTTCCTTAATCTGGAAAAGAAGTCAGAACTGTGGCAGAAGAGTATTGTGTGTGCGTGCACACACACCCCTACCTAGAGATCTTGCAAGAGCAGTTTGAGAAGTCTACTTGCTAGTGGTGAACCCAAGAGCATCTCTCTGGCTACCACAGACAGGCTTAATCCATATATATGAATATGAGGGAGAGAGAGAGAGAGAGAGAGAGAGAGAGAGAGAGAGAAGTCTAAGATGCAGTTTTAAGTGAGTTAATCTTCCATATATAGGCCTATGCAGTGCTGTCTTCCCAAGGATGCAAAGAAACAGGTGCAATGCTTCTGCTGCGCAGAGATTTCCCTAATAGCAGTGTATTTCACAATACACCGGTAAATTGCATACAGCCATTCAGAACCTTCCGGTTATCAGCAAAACAACAAGAATTTCAGTCAGTTTCTCTCTTTTGCTGGGAAAACTAGGAGAAGCAGAAGAGGCAGGTACTGCAGCAATTCACATTATATTACCACCAAAGCCTAGAGGTAGAGTATTTGATACCACTGCCTATTGAGGAGGGAGCAAGAATGCTGAGCAAAACTAAGGACAGGACCATGCTAGGAATCCCAGGCCTATGGAATGGACTACATGCACAGGGTATTACCCCTCAACCTTTATGCTGGCTCACCCACCACCTTTTGGTGCATGCAGGTTTAGTCCTCAGGAGAGTACAAGTTTAACAAGATTCTACTTAAGAAAGGAGTTCAAAAGCAAAATCAGGAGGAAGAAAGTGGCAAAAGTAGTCTGAGAACAACCCTGCAAAGGGCACAGAAAGGAACTGCTCTGCATTCTTGTAATGGCAAAACACTACTGTTCTAATGAAGCAGCTGGGGGAACTAACTGATAAACAGCTAAAAACTCTCATCACAGGAATAGTTGGCATTAACCCATGGATCTCTAGATGGACGAAGCAGGAAGTCAACAGAAGAAGCCATCAGTGAAGATTCCAGCCTCATACAGTCATCTGCTTATGGCTGCTTTCTTTGGAATTCTGGTCAAGTGGGAACAAATTGGGCTATTCATTGGCACTACATGTTCATTAAGGAAAATACAGCAGTGCTGCAAGTTCTAAAAATTCTATTTAATGTGCAAATACATGCACAAATATTTAGTGAAGTGTGCATAAAACATTCAAAATTAATCACAGAGTTTTCCTCCGAATGACAATGTGGCTTCCCTCCTTTGGGAGACGATTTCATAGTCTCACATCTTACTGTAATTTAGTATTTCTCATTTTGTAGCTCAGTTTATTGCTTCTGATCTGAAGCAGTTTGTACAGTAGCTTGCTAGTTCACATTGAATATCATGAGATCAACAGAATTACTGAACTTCACAAATTGGTGATTACAAAGCATATATGAACATGTAAAGCACTTTGTTTTGTCAATTACAACTTGATTTTATTTTAATCTTCCTAATATAGAAGATGTTGTTTATACACAGTTTTAACCATTGTTAATCTTTCCTATGAAAGGAACAGACTTTCACTAGTTAGCACTGTATGGAGAAGCAATGTTCTGAAAGACAGAAATATGGAAGAAAACACACTGTCCCTCTCCCATGAAGTGCAAGAACAACAGAATTGGCCAGTGCTGAGGGTGGGGTCATGGTTTGCTTGTTTTGTTAAAATATTGTTTTATATTTATATATAAATATAAAAAAATCCAGAATACTTAGACATTTAAATTGTTTTATTTAACTAAAATAACAATGTTGTCTGGTGATGTTCTCCTCCTAATACAGAATGGTAAGAAAATCCTCCAAATATTAATGATTAACCAGTTGAATTGGAGATATTTATGAAGTCATTGGGAGGTGAACTACCTGCTTCAATTACCTTTGGTAAATGAAACAAAACATTTTCTGATATAGCTGTAAAACTAACCTGAAAAGTTTTCAAAATAAATCAGTTTAAAAATGTAGTGTGTACCTTCTAAAAATGAAACCTACATCTATCTCTGAGTTGTGAATAATATGTATTAAGGTTATAACAACCAACAAGAATGCACTTTTATGCAGAAAACCATGATTAAATCGAGTCTTCTCGACTAGTGATTTAAATCAAATCCACTCTGTTCAGGCTGTAGGATTAAGAAGCTAAGTGTTAAGTTTCACAGGGTAATACTAAGTTACATAAACAAGTTATCCTCATCGTGGAAAAATCCCAAATGGACGTAGCCTCCTTGCAGATCAAGTACCTTCTGGATTGATCTTGGCTAGGTCCTTAAAACAGTTTGGCTACATGTTCAGTCTGTCAGTAGCTGGCAATCTTACCATATCACCAAATCATTTGGGGCCCATGAGATCACTGACCATGTATCAGGATTCTTTGGTAAGAGAGTTTCCTAAAATGTGTTGATCTTAGTAGGGCTATACCAAGAAAGCCACCAAAAGTGAACTGGTGCTGCTAGACAACAAATCAATGCTTCAAGAAGTGCTAAAAATGTTTCAATACACAACTGAGTAATTTCCATTCCCCTTTTTAGCTTGGCACTTCCATGTGATTCTTTGAAAACATTCCATAGATAAGTTTCAATACAGAACTCTTAATTTGTCAAACTTTTACTCTAAGAAATTTGTTTCTGTGACTTCATTCTGCTGCAACCTGCTTCTAGCCCAGAGGTGGGCCAACTTTTTGGCCCAAGGGCCACATCTGGGAAAAGAAATTGTATGGTCCACCAAATATGCTCACAAAATTGAGGTTGGGGTGCAGGAAAGGGTCAGGGCTCTGGTTGGGGGTGTGGGCTCTGGGGTGGGGCTGGGGATGAGAAATTTGGGGTGTAGGAGGGTGCTCCAGGCAGAGACCAAGGGCAGGAGGGGGAATCAGGGCTGGGGTAGGGGGTTGGGGCATGGGGAGAGGCTTAGGGGTGCAGGGTCTGGGCAGTGCTTACCTCAAGCGGCTCCCAGAAGCAGCAACATGGCCCTGCTCCAGCTCTTATGCATAGGGGCAGCCAGGGGGCTCCGCTCTGCATGCGGCCCCCTCCTCAAGCGCTGCCCCTGCAGCTTCCATTGGTTGCAGTTCCCAGCCAATGGGAGCTGCAGGGACAGCGCTTGGGGCAAAGCAAAGTCCCCTGGCTGCCCCTAAGCATAGGAGCTGGAGCAGGGCCATGCCCCTGCTTCCAGAAGCCATGTGGAGCGGCCCCCGATCCTGCTCCCCAGCTGGAGCACCAGAGCACCGAAGCAGGGCAAGCCCCAGAGTCCGCTCCACAGCGAGAGCTTGAGGGCTGGATTAAAACAGCTGGTGGGCCAAAGTTTGCCCACCCCTTTTCTAGACATTAGTTTAAGACTTCCTCACATTACTGGGACTGCAAAGGGGGACCCTATGTTCAGAGGAGAGACAGCAATAACCTGAATATGGGAAAGGAAGACCCGCTAGCCTAGAGGAAGATGCCCAGAAGTCAATTTAACAGGGACACTGGAGAGCATCTCCAAGATGATGGCTGACTGGGACTTAGAGGCTAGAATGCAGGCATGGTTGCATGGCCAAAACAGACCAGACTAGAAAAAACAGCCCACTGGCAGTTTTAAGCCAAGATGCAAACCACACGCTAGTCATTCACATCCCTCCTTTTTCTCCCCACCAAACCTCACCTACCCCAAAAACGTTCTGATGGCTGGGGAGCAAGAGGAAAAGGAGTCAAGGGGAGCCATCCAGGGATTCTTGTACTTCCATAACAGTAACACCAACAATTAAGTTAGGCTTTAAACTTTACCAGCTGACCTCAGACTATGGAGTTTAAAGCCAATCCAAGAGCCAGGCATTATTCTGGCTGGTGCTATATAGTGCTTTACAACAGATATCCATATATTTATCCCAGTTACACAGATAGGAAAACAGAGGCACAGGCACGTGACTTGCCCAAGGTCCCTCAGCAGGCCAGTGTCAGAGCCAGGAACAGCTCTCGGCCACACTGCTTCAGTTCTATAGGGCTCCACCTTTAACAGTTAGATATGGACCTGTAACTAGTTAATTGGCACCAGATATGAAAAATCAAATCCTCCTCCCCCCCCTCCCCAGTATAACCCAAACTACTTAACATAATCCATACCCAGGGTGTCTTCCACACCCCATTCCCATGAGAGTTCACCAGGTACAAGTTTTAACATGCTTTAGATGTCAGTGCAGACCACTGAAAACACTATGTAAAATAAGGATTGAGGAAGATTCTTTTTTACTTTCCTACATTGGGCTGGGCAAGTAGAAAAGGAAAACTGAAAAATCTTAGATTTTAAAGAATATCTAACTTTGTGCACAAAGCTGTGTAAGAGCTTCATTAAAATGAGACCACTGCATACAGAAGCTTTCAATCTTCAGAAATCTATTTGGTCTTTGCTTTATTTTATTAACTGAAAGTCCATGCTACAATGTGTCACCCCCATCTCCCCACCAACTTTTGATCTTGTAATAAAACTGATGCTAGTTTCAAGAAAGCATTATGACTTCCATACCAACAGACCCAAGGTATTTCAAACATTCAAATTACTGGGATAGGAGTCGTCAACAAAAATAGCTATAGAGAACTTATTCAAATCATGCATCTCTGAAGCAGTAAAACAGAAATTCTGCCCAAGTTACCATGGAGCTAATTTATACAAAGGTAAGTCTGAAGACTGTTTAGGTTTTTTTGTTTGTTTGTTTTTTTTAAAAAAAGGCAAATAATCAAGTGCAAGGTGACTGTTCACTTTAAAGATAGGAGGAATCACGTGCTAGGTTTTGGAATTTTTTCCTTAAACAGCAAAATCGCTCTAGTTGGAGAGCTATGCTTTACTACAGTGGTTCTCAAAGCCGGTCTGCCGCTTGTTCAGGGAAAGCCCCTGGCTGGCAGTGCCAGTTTGTTTACCTGCCGTGTCCGCAGGTTCGGCTGATCACCGCTCCCACTGGCCTTCCTTCGCCTGTGCTGCTTCCCGCCGCCCCATTGGCCTGGAGCGGCAAACCGGCCAGTGGGAGCCGCAATAGGCCGAACCCACAGACGCGGCAGGTAAACAAACCGGCCCGGCCCACCAAGGGCTTTCCCTGAACAAGCGGCAGACTGACTTTGAGAACCACTGCTTTACTATGATTGTCAAGTGACCTAATGGGTGCTGAAGCAATGTCACAAAAAACAACAATGGCTGAAATCACTGCAAAAACTGACTACTGCCAGCAGCTTAAATGTGCAAAAAGTATTTGGATTGCAGCTCCTGAACACACAGTTATGAAAGAGAGAACCATGTTTTGGTAACTTAAGTCACTGTCCCCCTGGTTTGCTGCAGGTGGGGGAAGCCAGGGAAGTTGCCTTCTCCTCCAGAAGCCTGTTCCTTGGCTCCACACACACATGCAGACACGTGCGTGCACGCACACGTTCAACAATTTAGGTCACTGCCCTTCTCCCACTGTATTGTGACCTGGATTATTTGCTACTTGTAACAGAGGCCTTAAAGCAGCTTCTTCATCCCCCTTCCACACACTGCCTTCTAGGAATTTCACAAGTCACCGCAGGAGGATTTAGACGCTGTAATGCTATTACACGCTGCATCTTGAAGTATGAAATGAAGAGCACAGTCGCTTTTACAAAAAGGAGAACCCTCTATCTGTGAAGAGATTTCTAAGAATGCATTGAGGTAGTCACAGCAAAACTGGCAAAGGAGTAGGCAAAACATTTTGAGCAGAACAGTTTATTTGCACTTTGTCATACGTCAGCCTACTGCTTCAGATTACTGACTGGAGAGCTACAGGTTATTCTCTTCCTAACTGGGTCCCTGTCTAAAATAGTCATGTTATTTTTAGTATGGTACTTAAGTATCTGGACTGTGGCCTGTACAACAGAAGCTGGCCTGTGTCACTGGCCATACCAGAAATTCCAATATTAAACATGAATGCACATGCCACATATCTGGGCCAACTTTTGTTTTTCTACATCGTGTTTAGTGACAGATTTTCAAGATTTAACACACTAACCAACATGCCAAAAAATTACACAGGCTTACCGATTGTATATACTGCTGCTAATGCATGTAGTGTTTACAGCCTTTTCAATAGCCAAAGCATGACATGAGAATTGCCAATGAAGCCTCAGGTGATGGTTTCTTAATTAAACTAGAAAGCAGTTTTTCCCAGGGCAGAACGTAACAGTATTAGTATTATATATCTTATGTAGATGCTGCGGTGGACACATTAAAGGGCTCTAAAAGGGAACTAGCAAATGCTTTACACAATGGGTTTTTTCATCCTTCGGTCTCCCATTTAAAAAAAAAAGAAAAAAAGAAAAAAATACACAGTATCTTAATTTGAAATTCTGCCCAGCTAGGAAGTGGCATGTTTCAAACCTACTTAGTGTAGGAAATAAGAATGTTTAGCTGCTTAGTCTGATTCACACAGCATCAGATGCTAGTTGCATCTGGAAAAGCAGCAAAGAGTCCTGTGGCACCTTATAGACCAGGGGTCGGCAACCTGCGGCTCCCAGCTCGCCAGGGTAAGCACCCTGGCAGGCCGGCCCGGTTTGTTTATCTGCCGCGTCGGCAAGTTCGGCCGATCGCGGCTCCCACTGGCCGTGGTTCGCGGTCCCAGGCCAATGCGGGAGGCAGGAAGCGGCGCGCGCCGAGGGATGTTCTGGCCACGGCTTCCTGCCTCCCGCATTGGCCTGGGACCGCGAACCGCGGCCAGTGGGAGCCGCGATCGGCCGAAGTTGCCGACGCGGCAGATAAACAAACCGGGCCGGCCCGCCAGGGTGCTTACCCTGGCGAGCCGGGAGCCGCAGGTTGCCGATCCCTGTTATAGACTAACAGACATATTGGAGCATGAGCTTTCGTGGGTGAATACCCACTTCGTCGGATGCAAAGGTTGTATCTGAGTTGCATCTGAGTTCTCTGGCCCCAAAAAGGAGACAGCCTCTTAGCTAGTCACAGTTCAAAAGTTCTGGTGTTGCGACTAGCACCTCTTCCACTGGAGCTCCAATTTAGATCCTTCCATAGCCAATAAAAGCAACTTTGTTTGGTCTAGAGCAGTGTTTCCCAAACCTGGGATGCCGCTTGCGTAGCCCGGCCTGGTGTGTTTACTTGCCGCATCCGCGGGTCCAGCCAAATCACAGCTCCCATTGGCTGCGGTTCGCTGCTCCAGGCCAATGGAAGCTGCTGGAAATGGTGCAGGCCAAGGGACATACTGGCCGCTGCGTCCAGCGGCTCCCACAAGCTAAACAAGCGGCGTCCCAAGTTTGGGAAACACTGGTCTAGAGGAGTTTAACCATTTGTGGATGGAACTAAAGTCATGATTACATTAGAAAGCTAAGGAAGTTTAACAGCTTGAAGGAAGAGCCTTTCAGAAACAAGGAACAAAGCACTAATATCTACTAAATGAATTCAAGGTTTGAAAGTAAGAAACACAGCTTAGATTACAAGTATTCTCAGAAAAACAATGAGGAGTACTTGTGGCACCACAAGTACTCCTTGTTGTTTTTGCTGATACAGACTAACTCGGTTACCACTCTGAAAAGCATTCTTATGAAATCCCACCAACCAGTGATCTGATTCACCACTGCCTTGCATCTTCTCTAGTCATTTCTGTCTATGCGAAGCGGTTGTATATTGCTACCAGATCAAAATGGTAGCATCACTCCTAGTTTGCATATAGATATAACTACACAAGTTCCAAGGCATTAGAAAAATCTCAACCCAATTTAGTCTCTGGATTCTACCCTATAACTCCAATTCTCAGTTGTTGGGTTGCAACTGGCATGAGGAAAAAAGGGGTATGAACCAGAATGCTGGGGACAGAACTATTTCTTCATTCCAAGAGAAGATACACTAGCCTCTTGCTTGTTTAGGCAGAGTTTTCATGCTGAAAAAAAATGCGGAGCTAACCAAAAGTCTCCCTTGCACATATCTAAAAGGAGTCTTCCCCATTCTCCATCAATGAATCGGCAACATTTTAGACAGCTCTAATATTTGGGTCAGGAAGAGGAGGGTGAGGTCTTGAGCACAAGTAAGTTGTGCTGATACTTAGCATCCCTTTCTCTCTCTGGGTTTGTTCGATCTCATATTGTACTTGAACTGTAAATTCAGAGCAAGGACTATCTTTGTTAAGAGGAAGTTAGTCTCCACAAAAAAGACTTGCTTTGTATAATCTGGAGAAAGGAAGCCAATGTCTTGCTTCAAACCTGTCCCAAGGTTCTTGTATGGATTTTTACGGAAGCTGGGACAAGATCCCAGGCTAGATCTTCTGGAAGGGGAAAAAGGATTGTGCAGACAAAGCTTGTTTATATAATACCTGTGCCCTGCCCCCAGAACCTGTCATCTTGAAGTGGATTATGGAATACTGGGTCCTCTTTCAAAAGGGTTCCATAACTTTGCAGCACTCCTGTCTTTGCTAGTTGTCTCCACTCTGTATAGATTCTTTTCTCCAAGGCATTTCTAGGTCTGGATAGAGTTTGGCCCAGGATTGTAAAATGAAGGATTGACAAAATCCCTTCATGCATGTTACTCCCCATCGCCATACCCCCATTTTTACATGATTCTGTATTCAGTGGCTTTAGATAACTAACAGACATACCCCACACAAAACCCCATTATTCCTCAAGTATTGCTGAGCTGATCAGAACCACTGAGCACCACTTAAAGAAACTTTCAACCCAAAATTTCAGAGTGGCTCAGGGAAGCAGCCCATTATTTTGGTATGCTGCTCTTATAGAGGAAAGCACATGGTACGGCAGTGTTTGACTAAAACTCCCCCTTTGAACACTGGGGCCTTTTCTTCCAGTCTCCTTTCAAAAGTATTCACTATTATCAGAAGCCATTTTTAACTATTGCCTGCTTGTGAGCAAGAGTGAGGCCTTGTCTACACTACAAAGTTCTGTCAACAAAAAAAGGCAGCTTTTGTCAACAAAACAGTGAATGGATACACACTGCAATGTGACTTTTAGTGGCAAAAATGGCCTGTTTTGGAAACAAAATAAAACCATCCCAACAAGAGACAAGTTTTTTGCACAATTTTTTTGTTGACAAAGTGCCAGTGTTGATACCACGCTTGATTTTAATCGGCCTCCAGGAGGTATCCCACAATGCCCATCCTGACTGTTCTGGTTAGCAGTTTGAACTCCACTGCCCAGCAGCCAGCTACACAACCATCTGTCCCTCCCCATTAGGAGCCCTGGGAATTTTTGAAATTCCATTTCCTGTTCGCTCGGTGTGGAGAGGTCTCGTTGCATCTTCCCTGGTGCCCATGGTGGCTTATCACAGCAAACGCTCCCCCACCTGGACCACTGCAGAGCTGCTGGAACTGCTCAGTATATAGAGAGAGGAGGCTGTGCAGTCCCAGCTGTGCTTGAGCCATAGGAATTTTGATACTTATGGGCAGATTTCTCAAGGCTTGTGTGATAAGGGCTATGATTGGGACATGCTGCGGTGCCAAATGAAGATAAAGGAGCTGAGGCAGGCATACCATAAGGCGAGGGAGGCAAATCACCACTCCGGTGCTGCACCCCGAGACCTACCAGTTCTATAAGGAGCTGGATGCTATACTCGGTGGCAACCCCACCTCCAAGAGTCCTGTGGTTACTTTGGCGGGCCTGGAGGTGCCGTAAAGAGGACCTAATCTAGAGGATGAAGTCATTGATGATGAGATAGAGTTTGATGATGATGTGTAGCTCCCGGCAGGGTCGCCTGGTGGGGCAGGCAGCCAGGCACTGTACACCACTCGGGAGATGTATAGCTAGTCTCAGCAATTTATCTCGGGTGAGCAAAAAGCAGGAGAGGAGACGCCTGGTAAGTGGTTGTGGTTTGTGTAGTGCGGAGGTGGGTTCAGGGTATAGAAATGTACAAGGCTGGCTGTGTTTCTGTGGGCTCGACGTTTCCCTGTACAACTAATCAGTATGTCAGAACAGGGTGTTGATGAACGCCGAGATCAGACAGGAATCCTCCAGAGAGATCTCTAGGAACGTTTCCTGGAGGTTCTCAGCAATCCTCTGCCAAAGGTTCCTGGGCAGAGCCACTTTGTTCCTTCCCCCATTGCAGTAAATTTTCCCACGCGATTCGGCAATCACTTGTGCAGGGACCAAAGCAGCACACAAGTGAGCAGCACAGGGAGAAAGCCACAAGCATGTAGTAGGTGTACCCTCGCTTCCCTGATTATCCTCAGCAGTGACTCAGATATCTGCTACAATGACCCCCGCCTGCGGAAAAGTGTGGGAAAAAATTCTAAAATTCTCCCTAGTCAGCTGCACCACAACCTTTGCAGAGTGTTCTTTTCCCCCCGCATGTAGAGTCCCCCTCCCCCTCACCCAACACTCACCATACTTTGGGTGTTCACTGAGATGTGTGCTTGCCAAGAGTCAGTGAGATAGTGACTATTATGTTACAAAAAGTGTATTTTACTGAAATGTTTCAATGCTGTGCGTGAACTTAATCATCCTGCAGGGTGGATAAAAATCAATGATTTATTTAATAAATAAATGTTTTTCCCCCCTCAAAAAGCATTTTATAAAAAAAAAGTGATTTAAATAAAATTATCTGAAGATAAAGATAAGATTTCATTGCCATATAATGTATCATGGAATAGGGATTATAAATTCTAATTCTATAATATGGGACAATATATTCATGTAATGTTTAAGAAAAGTTTTATAAATGAGTTCCAATATTTTATGGATTAGAGACACAATGCTATGGAGTTCCAGGGGCTTCTGTACAGATTATTTAGGTTAAGCTTTCTATTTACTCAATGGGATCAGTGCTCAGTCTAGAAGATACCAGCAGAGATGCTTAGTTTTGCAGTTCTCAAAACTGTGGAGTTGTGTCTCCAGAGATAACATGCTTGTTAACAACAATTTTGTTGTTAAATAAATTATATATAGAGGTGAGAAATAAATCTCAACCCTATTCTCCCTCTTCAAATTTGTGTACACAGAGTCAATCCCTTACCTCTCTCTAAAAGTGCAAAGTTTCAAAAACTTCAATAAAACAGAAGATTGTTGGGGGCAGAATAGATCTGGACAAGAAGAAGTCTGGAGATAAATGTGAGAATAAGAACCACGCAAGAAATATGTGTTTGCTGCTGATGTTTTAAAGAAAGTCACACCAATGAACTGGTGGAAGTCACTTAAACACTTGGATTCAGAGACTGTTGAAGTGATAATCTCACTTTTAACAGCAGTAGCGTCTTCTGCCGGTGTAGAAAGAATATTTTTCTTCTTTTGGACTAACTCATTCCACATTGAGAAATCGTTTGGGACTTGAAAAAGTGGGAAAGCTTGTTTTTCTTTTCCAGATTATGAACAAACAGCAAAATGAAGGTGAAGATGACTGAGTTAGCTGCAGAAGTCAATATTTTAAGTTTCTCATGTTGACCTGGCTGACAGTCCATTTAATTTTTTTTTAGACTATTTCATTTAACTATTTTAGTTAAAAACAATTTTAACAAAAACAAACCTGATTTTAAAAAACTTAAATGTTTAACTAAATTCAAAAATTCATATGCTTGTTCTGTTAAATTATAATATGTTTGATGTTGAAGAAAAAAATTCAGTTGTTTTGTTTTATGTAACTAATTTAAAGTCTCTCCGGTGATGTTCTCCTAACACAGCATGGTAAAAAAATCCTCCAAATATTAATGATTAACCAGTTGAATTGGAGATATTTATGAAGTCATTGGGAGGTGAACTATCTGCTTCAGTTACCTTTGGTAAATGAAATAACCAATCATTCATTTTCTGGTATAGCTGTAAAACTAACTTGAAAATTTTTCAAAATAAAGCACTGTTTAAAAATATATAGCGTGTACCTTCTAAAAATGAAACCTACATCTATCTCTGAGTTATGAAGAATATGTATTAAGGTTATAACAACCAACAAGAATGCACTTTTATGTACAAATTCATGATTAAATCAAGTCTTCCTGACTAGTGATTTAAATCAAATCCACCCTGTCCTTCTGTGCATTGTTCCCTCTGTTTCAGCAGATATGGCCTTGATGGACATGCCATGCACACCAGCCGAGTGTCTCTGCCAGATAAGAAAGCACCCAAGATGGAGCAAAGAATGTGTTTCAAGAGATACTGCACTTCTCCAATGCAGAGAAAAAAGGAGCACAAAGAGTGGAGGGAAGCTGAAAGGCTAAACAGAAAAGAAAAATTAGGAATTTATTAAGGATGCTACTGAGCAGATGTCATTGAGGAGCACAAGCAGATGCTGAAGTCCTTAATAATGCCACAGACTGAGCAGATACATGCCTGCCCTCCTACAGCACATTCAGTACTCTTTTCTGTACCCCTCCACCCGCATAGTCCTTTCCACTTTCCGGGACTTCTTGGTTGCTTCACTCCACCCCCTTGGACAACTAACTTTCAAAATGGTAGCTGGATCTACATGCAGCTCTGAAAGTCTGCCCTTCCCCATTCAAGCGTGCGTGTGTGTGTGGCTTCTTGTGCAATAAAAGCAAAGTTTTTGAACAGTAACTCCTCTTTATTTGTTTCCTACAAATTAAGATAGCAGGCACTACCAATACATACACAGGCAGTTTAATCATTTGCTTACTGGAATGTAAGGCCCCAAATGTCACCATTGCTTCCTAGGAAAACTACATGTAATGTAACATTGCAGGACTAATCACAGAGAAATACATTACTGGTTCTCCTTTTCAAAGCCTCCCTGATTCGAATATCCCCTCTCTGGATATTCCCCTCTGATATCTCTGGTATCCAGCTGCTCAAAAATCAAACAGCCAAGCGGTCTGCCTCAACACTCCACCCCTGAGCTAACCTTTCACCCTTAGCTTCACAAAGATTATGCAACGTACAACATGTGGCTATGACCATGGAATATTAACCTCATTGAGGTCTAACCTGCCATAAATGCATCGCAAAGCGCACCCTGAATCTGCCAAAGGCACATTCCCCTGTCATCTGGCACCTACTCAGCCTGTTGAACTGCTCCTTACTGCTATCCAGGTTTCCCATGGAAGGTTTGATGAGCCATGGCTTTAAGGGGTAAGCCAGGTCTTCCAGGATCACGATGGGCATTTCACCATATTGGAATGTGTGCACCTCCACAGTTAGGGAAACCCATTTCTACAAAGCCATTTCCCAGAGTCACAGTCCTTCGTAGCAGGATGCAATTAATTGCCCTGCACACTTGCATTAACGCAGCCCCAACAGTTGACTTCCCGACTCCAAATTCATTTGCGACCAACTGGTAGCAATCTGGAGTCACCAGCTTCCACACAGCGTTTGCCACACGCTTCTCTACAGACATCAGAATGAGAGCTGCCCTTGTGCCGAAGTGCTGGGGTGAGCTCCACACACAGTTCCAGGAAGGTGGTTTTCTGCATCCGAAAGTTCTGTAGCCCCTGCTCGTCATCTCACACCTGCATGATGATACGATCCCACCATTCAGTGCTTATTTCCCGAGCCCAAAAGTGACAGTCCACCATCTGCAGCTGTTCCATAAATGCCAAGAGCAATCTAAAGTTGTTCCTATCCATATCACACAGCATGTCAGGCAACTGGGAGGCATCTTGACAGTTATCAGAGCATAGGAGACCAGTGCGGGATCCATCCAGTCCCACAAAAATGCCAGGGTGCACAGCAAATAAGGACCATTGAAAGATGCCACAAAAGAAAGCTGGAAGCCCATGAATGCTGGGACAGAAAGCAATGCATAATGGAACACTGAGCCGAGTCCCAAGATGTGCCATCATCTGCTCCGCCTTCCCACAAGACCTAGCGGCAGAAGGTATCAAGCTGGATTGTGGGATAGGTACCCACAGTGCACTGTTCATACTGTCAATGCTAGTGTCCCAAGTGTGGATATGCTTTGCTGACAGGGAGTGCATGAGAACATGCAATACCAAATTTTTATTACAGCACTTCGAGTGTTGACATAACTTTTGGTCAACAAAACTCTGTAGTGTAGACAAGGCCTGAGTAGTTTACTACAATTATTTCCCTCATCAATAACCAAGCAACTGTAAAGCTCAAACAAAACCTATCTGACAAGACATTTGCCCCAAGCTGCGGTATTGAAAAAGTTAGCAGCTTTAGGCTGAAACAGGTGAGTGATTAAAGAGGGGGGGTTTATAGCAAAAGTAAGTTTGCAACCTTCACTATATATGTTTCCCATCTCCTACATATAGTTCTCTGATGACAGAGTATTGTTACAGCAACAAAACTATCAGCCAATGCTCCTCAAGCGTTGGATTTTTTTCAGGGTCTCTCTGTGACTAAAGAGGAGATGGCACTTTTGAAAATCCCACTAAGCACCTAAATATTTTTTTAAAATTGGTACCAAGTGCTTAACTTCTACTTAGATTTCTCTACTCAGACTTGACAGAAAACAGAAATTCCAGGCCTAAACTTTAGAAAGTGATCAATTTTTGCAACTGTGCAATAGAGCCACCATTTGAAGCCAGAGAAGGGTGGAGGGGAGAAAGAGACAGTTACTCTGATGCTAGGGGTATTTCTAGGAATAAGTTCAATTACATGCTTAGCTACAATACAGAAACTACTGCTCACAGACGCAAGCTTAAACCTGCTGTCAGAGGTATATGAAAGGCATACAGACCAGGGCATCTTCTTCTAGAAGTCTGAAGGTGCACTAGGAAACACATCACCTGTATTGGGCTATTCCAGTACCACACCAATCAATCAACCGGAGAGGTAGGCCGTGGCAAGTTTCAGTCCTCTTCGTCTATTGCTAATGCACATTACTAGTGTGTGTCAGCCGATAAGCAGCAAGCGTCTAAAATTTAGCCCCTACAGTCTGTTCAGGTTTTGTTGGTTTTTTGCGGGGCAACAGTCAAGTACTGGACTTTATTCACAGTTTCTCCCCAAACTGCATTAATTTGTTCTTTATGTATAAAAAGCCTATTGGAACATTTGGGGTAATGAATTTTATGTAATTAGACAGAGCTGCAGGCACCATCTTTAGCCAACTCGTTGTCCCTAGAGTGTGATAAATACCTCTCTCAGGAGTCCGGTTTTGCAGCCACCATCTGCATCAATGCATCTATGTCCTAAGTTAGAACCTGCAAGTCTTGCAAATTCAGTGTCCCTCAATACAAGACTTTAGTTCAGCCTTCAATTATGGAACTGGAAGTTATTTAACTTAAACTAACCAGAGCAAGGGAAGCCTTATGATCATATCTAACTTAAAATTAATTTTGAAACTCTATAATATAAGTCAACAGTTTGCCATCTTCTACTATTGGAACATGCCAAAATCAATTAAGATACCATTCGGGGGCGGGAGGGAGAAGAAGAGGCACACAAACAAAAAATTCCAGCAAATTTGCTTCCAACAATACTTAATGCAGTTTTTCCTCCAAGAACGAAATTGGTTTCATGGCTCTAAGATCTAGATAACCATTAGATCCTCAACAGCACAAAACGTTTCTGCTCTTGGATCAAGAGTCCAATGATGTACTGAGCTAGCATACACAAGACTGAGGCTAGTGGCAGACTCCATATAGTAGCACTGAAGCCTAGAAGAAAGCGCTATGGCTTTTCATCATCTAGTAAATTCAAAAGCTTGTAAGCAAGACTAAACGCTTGTCTACACTGGCAGTTTACAGCACTGCAACTTTCTCACTCAGGGTTGTGAAAAAACACCCTCCTGAACACAGCAAGTTTCAGTGCTGTAAATTGCCAGTGTAGACAGCTGGTAGCTACGCCACTCGACCACGCAAGCCACGTAGACTAGCCCTTAGGCACTGTTCTCTGCTCTGTCACTCACCATGTGACCATGGACAATGGGAGTTGAGGGATAATCCTTGGTGAAGTAACTTGATAACCTATGGATGTCACTATTATTTCTAGTGGTGTCAATCTATCTAAAAAATGTATTGAGCCAATCACAACAGGTTTTACCATTTCATTAAGTTTAAATTTTTCCACCTTTTTGTGCACGCTAGACAGTTTTGTTTATCCATCACATTGCGTGGCAACCGTGGAATTTCCTGCTGGTCAAAATGCCACCATAGCACAGGACATGACAAATGAACATTTATTCCAAAGTGACACCTGTGGTTTAGGAGTGACTGAAGTAAAGCCAAGTCTTAGATGTGAACTAGTTACCTGCCTCACAAGTAGGATGTTTACCATATGTGCGGTCTGAATACTTGTCTTTTTAACTTGATACTTGTACATTTCTAATGTTTCCTAAATATTTAAGAGGATATGAGGCAACAGCCACCCTCGAGGAAGTTAACTTCAACAAATCAGAACAGGATTTCAAGCAGTTCAGGAGACAAAAAGGGGCTCCAGAAGTCAAATGGAGACACTACTCACACAAAAACAAGACGACAGTATTTGGCACCTTATTTTTCTGAAGAGATCTGCTCTGAGAGTTTTCTGAGTCAAGATCTACTTATCTTCTGGATACCCCACCACCACATCCCCAAACAAACAATATGCTTTTATTACTTCTTAGCCCTATTTCACACTGTAGATTCAAGTTTGTTCTTCTACCAGTGACGGAAGTCCATTTCATAACAGAAATGTAAGTGTTCCCTTTCTCTCGCTCTCCCCCAACCCTCTTCCCATTTCTCTCCTGCTGCTGCAAGAGACCAAGTGACCAGGGGAGACAGCGAAGCTAGTTGCACAAAAAACTGTCAAAATGCACAAAACTGATTGTAAGGGAAAGTCTCTAGTCTATCCAGTCACCTTAGATGTTAGAACAGGCAAAACAAAATCAGATAGAAGTGTAACTTTAAATCAGTGCTCATTTTAATTACAACTCCAGGGTCAAATTCAGTTTCATATCTTCAGTGTACCCATGTTACAACCCTGAGCTAACAGTAAAGCAGTGATCTGGCCCGCAGCATATTTTCTACTGGAAGTATGGCAAGGAGAAAATGTGGGGAGACTTAGCAGTGCTGGAATTTGAAGATGGCCATCTTTACTTATAAAGTAAGAAAGATTAATCAGAGAAGGGCACATTGATCATAACCATCCATCAGCCCTTATTAGAACTTCATTTTCAGTTTATTATAATAAGGCACAAATCTATAGCTGGGGTCAGTTCCTGGACGCAGAACATCAAGACTGCTATGCATCAGTTGATACAATCAAGGTCTCTTTACTACCCGAAAATAATTTTTAAAAAAATTCTAAACACAAACTGAAGAGACTCTATTGAGAAGCTACTCTGTGACCTAGTCTGTATTTGAAACATCAGCATCTTCCACAGAGGTGATAAAGGAATCAACAGAAGGATACAGCTTGGAGAGAAAAAAGAAGAAAAAAAAAAGTATTCAAGAACTTCCAGTGACTTCCGTGTTGCCATAGGTTGAAACTACATGTCCGCACTAACTTGCTGCAGTGCTATACATAGTCAACCTTCCTGTATGGATGTGAGCAGGACTCTTATAAAAAAGGGACATAGATAACTCAGAACATTCAATTTTGGAATTACAGAAGAATGTTAAAAATTAGCTGGATAACCCAAACCACAAACGATGAGGTGAAAAGGATGAACTTTGAGAACACAATTACTGCAGACCCTAGTCAGAAGAGTAACTTTCTGCTGACCTATTGCTCGTGGATTGCAGAGCAACTTGATTCCAGCACTTCTACTATCAGGCAAGATCACAGGCAAGTCAGAAAGAGGGAAAGAGCCAGCTACATCAAACATCATCAGATGGACTAGTATCCACAGGAGAGTGAATGCTTTATAATTCTGCCACAAATGTGGGTGATGTTGACTGCAACCTTCCAACCTCCATAATGGAGGCCTCACTTGAGCAGAGTGTTTCCTGCTGCAATGTGACTATATTACTATTCATTTAAGTTTAGCAGTTCCTTTAAGTCAAAACTAGCTGAATGCCCCCAACCAACCAGGGTTTTAACGGTAAAACACATTAGACATAAGTTAACTATCTTTGAAGTGTTCTTTCATTAGATACCACTGGTACACCCTGGTTTGCTAGAGATCTGATAATGCATCGCTACAGTACTAAATAATACAGCTTGCATTAAGGGTTCTGGTTCTTCACAATAATGCCTCCTGGAAACAGCGGGAGGTTGGGGGAGGGAATGTTCAAATAATTTTGACTCCCATTTTTCTCCCTGCAAGCTTCCAACACAATTCTGAGGGCCCATTCAGCATTACTTTACTGGGCATATGTCATGGGTTGTATATACCCCATGCTGGCTCAGAAACCAAGGGGTTAATGCAGGTACTGCTGTCCAATGCTGCTGACCTGGCAGCCTCACAGCAGCTGGGAAGACAAAAGGGCTGGGAAGCAGAGGCGTGGGGCCACTGCCAGAGGAGCAAGCAGACTGGAGAAGGGAGGCCACTCAAAGACAGCGCCCTGAGAAGGAATGACTGGACCAACAGGCTGAAAAGGGGAGGTAGGAAGGAGCTCAGGGCACAGCTGGAGTCATTGAGTCCTGAATCTGCCTATCTGGCTTTATGGCCCTGAGCTGGATCCCAGTTGGAGTTGGTAGGGGAACCCGGGCCTGCCAATCTCCAGAGAAACTTATGAATTGAGTGGGTTTCCAAACCCCCTGGTCATGACCAGGACCAGCTGACCCCACCAGAAATAAGGAGGAAACCCACACACCCCAGTGGGAGTCAGTCTGCTCCCCCTGCCTAACTGCCCCAGCAGACTGAGTGAACTCCAGTGCAATGCTCTGCCTGCCAGAGGGGGTGCTGTAGTATTGACTCATCAGCCCACAGCATAGTTATATTTGGGCTTAAACATTCCAGCCCAAGTGTCTATACAGGCATGCAGACAGAAAGGGGAGCTATGCAGTATACCATGTGATAGGTAACTGCCTTTCAATTCCCAGTTACTCAATGGTACCATTGCTCTTTACAGAACATGGTGTATGCGCCAATGAGTTCTTTGATGGCTGCAGAGTTCAAAGCCCGAATGACAGTCCCCACAGGTAGGGCACACCCATGCACTAGCAATGCTCTGAATCCGAGAAGCAGATTCTTTCCTCCTCTGACGCCAGTCATCAAAACACTTGATCCAGTCTACCTTGCAAAGCCTCGCTCCATCTACAAAAGCCGACTGCCAACCAGAACAGTATTCTGCACTCCTTTCCCCAATCAGCTACAAAGATTCCAAAGGATATTAAATCATCTTTGCGAGCATCCTGAAATTTGCACAGCAATCTGCCTCTTCCTCTAGACCCTTCGTGAGCTTCAGAGCACAGCACACGCTTCAGGATCCTGTAATCCAGCATTCGCTTGACATGTCCAAGCCACCCGAGTCTTTTCTTACTAATCGCTATTCCCATGAATACCAGCATGATTTTAACACTTCCACATTTCTCACCCTGCCATCTTATTTGAAGAATTTTACACAAGCATCTGATATGAAAACTGTTTAGTCTTTTGGTATGTTTGGTGTAAGTCATCCATGTTTCTGAGCCATATAGAAGAGTGGATAAAACATCTCAAATACAGATTTCCACTTTAGGTTACAATGTTTTGTTGTTCCAGGCGCTATCTTGCAAAAGACAGAATTTCTGGCTGCTTTGCTACTAATAAGCTCAGCATCAAGATCTACATTGCTGGTAACAGTAGAGCCCAGGTAGCAAAATTTGTCGACATCTAGACAAAAATACCATCTAAGACGATATCTGGAACTCATTCTGAAGAGCCTTAGTACATAAGTCTTCAAGTTTACTGCTAGCCCAAAGATTTTGCACGAATCAGAAAACTTAAGTTGTTGTAGGGCATCAACGCTATGATCCACAAAGGCTGCATCATCTGCAAACAATAGGTCCCTTGTGATGGGCTCTCCTTCACCTTCGTTTTAGCTCTGAACCTTGCAACATTAAAGGAACCTCCATCATGTCTAGTGCTAAGATAGACACTTCTTGAATATCATGGAACGCGTGTTGAACCAGGGGAATTCTGTGCCACAGCATATGCGCAGAATTTATATCCCCCGCAGATTTCTTTGCTTCCTACACCCATTGCTCCTCAACTGCAGGGGGAGGAATCACTGTGCAGGGAGCTGCTCCCTCATTCGCCCAACCCTTGTGTATCCAGAACCCCCACCCCCGACAAGTCCCACTCCCCTTGCACTACCTCAACAAGCCACCTGCACCCAGATCCCCACCCTACCGAGCCCAACCAGCTGCACCTGGATCCCCACACCCCCAGCAACAGGACCCCTCACTGAGCTCCCCACACCCAGATACCCTGCCAAGCTCTATCCAACCACACCCAGATACCCACCTGCTGAGCTCCAACCACCTTCACCTGGACCCCCCCTGCAGAGTCCCATTACCATTGCACCCAGAACCCCCCCCACCCCAGCCCCTGTGCATCCAGATCCCCCCCTGCACCTGGACCACCCACTAAGTCCCTCCACACTTGGATCCTGCTTTGCCGAGCCTGCCTGCCTGCCCCTGGCCCGGAGGGGCAGGGCACTGGGGTAGGCTTGTTTATTGCGCTGTGTCAGGGCTGGGGGCAGCCCCACTGCTGAGTCCATGTCCCGAGGAAAGAGGGCTGCACAGTGATCTCCCACCTCTGTGCAGCCAGCGACCTGTGCTCCCCAATGCCAAGCTGGAGCCTCCACATTTAGAAGACAATTAAAATTTGCAGAATTTTAAAATATTGTGCACATAATTTTTTGGTACAGAATGCTCTCAGGTGTAATAAAAGCCAGGTACAGTGGAATATGCTTCTCTCTACACTTTTCCTGTAGTTGTCTTACAGAGAAGACCATGTCTATGGTTGCCCTTCCCAAGCGGAAGCCACACTGGCTGTCAGGATAGTTTCTCTCAGTTAAAGTTTGAAGTCTTACACCATATTCTTTTACCTGGATTTTTCCCACGATGTTAAGAGGCGATATCCCTCTCTGGTTATTATAATCACTTCTGTCTCCTTTGTTTTTTAATAGAGTTGGATGAAAAACATCCTTAAAAAAACTTGCAGAACAGGTGTTTTTTTTCCTTCCAATATCTCCTAGCAATATCTCATGCAATCTTTGCAGCAAGTCTTGTTCGCACATTTGTAGATTTCAGCAGGTGAACAGTCAGACCTGAAGCTTCATTGTTGGGAATCTTTTTGATGCTTTGTTCAAGTTCCTCTAGTGTAGGTTTGACATTCAGCAAAGTCATAACTTGAAATCCAGGCAATTCATTTAACACATGTTGGTCTACTACAAACTCCCTTGAGTATATATCATTTCACAGTGCTCAACCCACCTCTCCAGTTACTTCCTTTTATAATATTGCCATCCAGATCTTTCAGTGAAGCTGTCTTGTTCTTTATCAGCCCAATGGGCTTTATAAAGCCCTCATACAACTGCCTACCGTCCCCTGTGTCAGCCACCTTTGGATGCTGTCCCAGAGACCGAGCCAAAATTCTTGAGCACACCTCCAGGAATCTATTTGAAGAATCTTATGAGCTTCTCTTAGGTTGTTGAGCGAATCATTAGTCACTAAGGATACAGTAATCTTTAGCTCATTCAAGGATTTATATTCCCCCATCTGTAGTAAGATTAGTTTTTCCTGCCACCTTTCCCCCTACTGCTCCTCCCCCTCTCTATGTACAGTTTACTTGTAAGATCCCTATTAAGTTATGATTTACTAATTAGTTCATTATTGCTCATTAAAGTCCTTCCAGAGCAGGTCTCCATGGGTTTACAATCCCAGAAACTGTCTACTTCAGATTCCTGTAGTTTCAAATATGTGTCGGGTTTGAGTTACTGCTTAAAAAAAAGCACACCCAAAGTATGCAGGATATTTTGGTTGTATTATAAATTTACAGTCTTGATATCTTATAACGCTTCTGTCCCCTCCCAAAAAGCCACATATTTGAGGTTACTGAAGACAGACAAGTAATATTTTCTTCTACCTTCTGTTGAAGTGTGGATAACTTTGTAAGACCAGCCTAGAAATAAAAATACTCAACAATTCTTGGCATGAAGAAAGGAATTGTTCCATCTTTCTGTTAGTCCCTTACAGAATATTACACCAGTGCTTCTGTGGTGGCAATCAGCTTCTGCTAGGGTGCTCTTTAGGTATATTTGAGATCAGAGAAATAAAAAGAACAATTAAGGCAGCTTTGCCAACTATGATTCTCAAGTCATTGAGAGTTCCCAGTAAGCCAGAGCTACTAGACAGCAACCTTGGGACTTTCTGGGATCAATTTAACAAAAAAAAAAAAAAAACAGATATGCTAGAGCCTTCCCTGCCACTTAGTTTTGATCCTGCTCCTTGTCTAGCACCACAACTCAATAGAGGAATGCAAAATGGATGGGGAAATCCCAAAACCATGGTCTATTGCAGATTGCTACAATTCTTTGGCAAACCCATGTTGGCTCCGACGGTTTCTTTTACTCCCTTTTACGACTGCCAATTAGTGTTTTGGGTCTGAAGTAACTTTACTGCCAACACAAAAAAAAAATCCCTATACTATTTAACGTTTAAGAAGCGACTTGTCTCTTCACACTTCATGTGATGTTTTATGAAAAGCAAGTTTATTAAAAAGCCTGTGATTCACTTAGCAATTGAGAGCAGTATTTTGGTGATTTGTGGGAAGGGGTGAGAGTCTTGATACACACATATTTGTAGATACTGTATGCTTTTAGATAGCTTTGTACAACACAGGCCCACATAAAGGTTGGCAGGAACAGCATTAATAGAATTGTCAAATGTTAGTTCACAAATACATGTGTATGAAAGATTGATTTCTGATCTAGCATACTGGACTTTGCATTAAACGGAGGGAGATTTACCTGATTGGAAAGACTGAGCTCTTTACACAGCAACAAGTGGGCAAAGCTCTCTCACCAGCTGGTGCTGAACTAGCAGATATGCTGGCTAAAAGGTTCTGAAGAGATGGGCTGTTCACGTTTTCTTATAACCAACACTCCAGGAAGCCTGAATTGCAGGTCTTCACTGCTTGTCTGTGCACTTACCCTTGCTCTGTTTTACCCAAGTAATAATTTGACAACTCAAGTCAAAAGTAATTCTGCATTTAAGGGACAGAAAACTGACATTTGCTGACTTTACTGAAAGAGACGGTGAGTAAAGAACCACGGCTATTTTCACACTCATTTCAGTAACAATTGTCCTAATCCAAGCAGGAGGGGCTGGTAATAGTACCTGGAAACAGTCGGTCCTACAACCTCTGAAAGGGCAGGAGAGCTAGACGATGGGACATAAAGATGAGATGGTGTCCAACTATAGCAGCTGGTAGGTCCCAATTTGCTAAGTGATGCAACAAACATTTGTGCTTTTATTTGATTCTACCTATTACAAGGTAACTCCTGGATGTGAACCATTTTACTGAACAGCAGTGGTGCCTCTTTCAAGCAAACCTCTTTCAAGCCACAACCCTTTTCCACCCACGTGAAGGAAAAATGTTCTTGAGGAACCCATTTCCCTTTCAACCATCCAAGGGGGTTAAAATAAGTGGGTTAGTGGTAGGAAGGTATAGTGCAAATAAGTCAAATTTCATTGTCTTAAAGAAAAACAGATACTTATGCCAACATTATTCTAGTTACCTACTGTTACTTACATTACTAGAAGCACTAACACTGTTACCGTCTATGAAGTCCTGATGCATCAAGAGTTTTAGTCTAGAATTCTGACAGGATTCAGAAAAGTACCATGTGCAAAAGGCTGGGGGGAGAGGAGCAGGAGGAAGAGGAGGATGAGCCATAGCTATGGTAATATTACTATAAAGACAAACTTGCATGACTGAGTTGCATGTCAAAGTGACCTAGAGATTATTTTTAGAATGGTTGGTAGAATAACCAGTACCACAGGTAGCCCTCCTCCAGGAAATAATGGCAGCAGACGACAATGCATCCAACTTTATCTTTGAGCCCAGTTTTCGAACTGGATTCCTGGAGTTCGGAATGCAAATACTAATTCTTGTGTCTACAATGGACTCCTAAATGCTTAGACATCCTGTCTTTAATTAAGTTTAGGAACGAGTGTGCAACATGAGGCCTAGCCAGATTTCTATTGCAATGGATTAGCTTGCATGTTACTCCACAGAGCCCTGCTCACCCACCAACAGCATCAGAAGAGCTTGAGAATTCTGCTTGGGTCTCCCAGCCAAGATAAAGCCTTAGCCAAGCTCCCTACACACAGACACTAAATTCTGTGGCCTGTCTGGGTTGACTCCAGCTTGTTTGACCCAGCAGCGTGGCATTAATAAAACATTTATTTTTTTTCCTGGTGGTTTCCTCTTAGACTTGTCATTTCTAGATATTTTTGCAGTGGATTTTTTTGCTCTGACACGCTGAGGCAGAACTGACCTTAACCACTAGAGCTTGGACATAGACAAAGTTCCTCTTGGGAACTTTACCAGCTTAATTGCTTCCAAGTCCGCAAGCCATTCCATGTTAGCTAGAACTATATGCCATTTTAGTTTTGCAACAGAGCCTTTAAATCAGGTTAAATTGCTCCTAGATACTGTAAGACAATATCACAAGATGCTCAAAAGGGAGGGTGAGATGACTGGACACGAAAGGCCTGAGAAATTCTAGTCTCTTCACAACCAGCTGGCTTTGTAATGACTACCAGCAGTTTTTCCTCCATTCATAGGAAGAGAAACAGTTAAATGCATGTCCAACGTATCCAAGACTAAAAGATTAGTACAGCACCACATTCTTCAATCCTACTGATGCAGCAATTGGCAGAACCAGCACTACCTTATAATGCCATGAGAAAGTTACCTGAACCACAACCCTGTTGTACTTTGCAAGTTTCATCATACTAAATATTTGATTTCCACCTACCATATAGGCTGCACACCTCTAGAATCAGCTGTGCTATTCTTCAGAATTGCTCCTTTGACTTTAAAGCTTTGACATCATAAGTTTTCATCATAATCCACCTTGATAGCAAGGATTTCAAAGCTTTTTCTGATCAGAATATAGAACAAGTGCAATTCTCTTCCTGTAATATTCAGCCCAGTTTCAGTATCTCTAAGGCTTTTACTTTAGGAGCTTAATTTTAGGCTCTTTTTTTTGGAAAGTCTTGACTTTCCAGTTTCTTCCTTACCGTTCTTCCTATATATTCACACAAAGTGACCATTTGATTTATCTGGAGTGCTTTGGTATCAGAAGGAGGATGGAAGAACTATTTCCCAGTATATGAAACGGTGTTGATATTTAGGCGTTATACCACACACAAAACTCAAGTCTGCTGCTTGCTGGAAGCCTTCTATGATATTCTGCCCCCCAAGGAAGCAGTGCACTTAATAGGATCTGAACTGCCTCTACACAGGAAAGAGAAGGGGTGTTAGGAAGACAGGGAGGAAGGGGGCTAAAAATTAGAATATGTATGTTACGCACCTTTTAGAAGATCTGGACACACAGCTCATTAACAACTCCCACTAAGGCCGATCCTGTCTAAACTGCCACCCACACCACACTACAGAGGGTGTAAGCAGCAAGTAGCATTTCATCTCTTCTGTTGCTACAGCTGAGTTTTTAGCCCTCCTTCTCAACTCTCATGAAGCTTTCAAACAAACAAAATGGGGTTCAAGTGAGGTATTGCTTAACTGTCAAGGGCTGTAGTCTATAGCAGTTTGTTAGAACATCCCGCTAAATAAAAGACAGTGAAAACCTTTGATTCACGTAAGTCAAATACAATCATCACTGTCCTATTGTTTCTGATCAGTTTTAAAAGCCAGGTAGTTTCCCCCCTAGAAAGGCCACGACTATGGATAGCTTCAGCTAGAAGCTTACTTCCCAGAAGAGCTAGACATCCGCTAGCTAGTATTCTAAAAATAGTACCTTAGTCAGGGGCAGCACAGGAAGCAGGTTGAGAAAGCCTCCCAGTACATGCCCAGGGCATCCGGGCAGGGTGGTACTTGGGCAGCTAGACCTGAGCCCCCCACCTGTGGAACCCCAAGCTTACACTGCTATTTTTAGCATGCCAGCTCAAGCAGAGGTAGCACATGTCTACCTGCTCTGGGAAGCATGCTTCTAGCTGTAGAGTCACCATTTTCAGACCACTAGAAGTAGAACAACCAGAAAGCAGAGTAAAATTCAGAACCAAGGGCAAATCAGCCTCAAGTACATTTAAAGAAGTTATCCGTCTGTTTCATGACTCCCTGGTGCTCAGAAGTTCAGTACCTTTAATAGAAGACAAAAGACAAATCCAAGTTGACACTATAGTTCATGAGTTCTTGCAGGGAGGGTTTCTTAAAGCCACTCTTCATAAAGAGATTGAGACAGATCCTCCATCAAGACAGTGTGGAACGGCAGGTCTTGTGTAGTTTAGGCCCTGCAGGCAAGAGCTGGGTGTGTCAATCTGGTAGATAAGCTCAGCGGCTGACTCGTCACAAAACAGCCCGGGGGAGGAAGCGTAAAGATCCTTCACAGCCTTTGGCCTAATGGTTAAGGTGCTCAGCCAGGATGTGTGAGAACCTGGTTCAATTCCTCCCAGTGAGAAGAAGGGATTTGAACAGGGATCTACCAACCTTAGAAGTGAGCACCCTACCCACTGAACTACAGAATATTCTGATATAGGTCTGTCTCCATCACTCTTGTTGAAAAGTAGAATATTAACTAATTAAAGTGAGCCAAAGAGAGAGAGAAAAAAAAGTCACTCTATAGTCCAGTGGATGGAGCACCCACCTGAGAGATGGGAGACCCCAGTTGAAATCCCTTCTTGTCAGGCAGAGGAGGAAACTGAACTGGGGTCTCCCACATCCCGGGTGAGTATCCTAACCACTGGACTAAAGGTTATGAAGGACGTCCTCCTCTATCACCATTTTGTACAGAGTTAGGTACTTGAGCTGCCTGACTCCAGGTTCCCAGCTGTGCACTGCAAGCAGAGATAGCACTGAACTCCACGAGAAGGGTGGAGTAAGGACACATCCTTTTCATTAGCATCTCCTATTGGCTAACGTAGGCAGAGCCTCACCTCGCATGTTGCCTTTTGGGGAATCACATTCTAGGGTGCCTATTTCTTCCTATTTCTGTTAGTCTATAAGGTGCCACAGGACTCTTTAACGCTTTTTATTTCTCCCTAGTCTTTGTAGAGGGAGCCAAGGCACATAACTCAGGCTTTGCAGATCCCATTGATTTTCCAGGCATTGAGAAGTTAAGCATTGCAACACCCCTTGTCACCAGACCATCATCTCACCTCATAGTTGTGCTGCATCAGAATCCTGTCATTGGAAAAATGTATTCAAATGCTACTTCCACTGGCAATATGCAAAGTGAGTGTAAAATGCAGAGTTACAGCTGTGTGTGTGTGTGGAAATAAAGCAGTCTGACCCACTGAGAAGTCACTTATTGATACAAGAACAATTGTTCTATAAAGTGCAAAGTCTTGAGTTATGATAAAGGAATCCATTCACTTCTCAGGAGATGTTGGTAATAGTAATGCAGAAGAATCACTCAATGCTCAAGGCACTTCTAGTTTGATAGGAGTATAACATACAGTAAAAAGCAGTTAGCACCAAGACCCTCCTAAATGGATTTTATTAACAACATACAGTTGAGCTAGAACAGAGACCAAGCACCCAGTGATACTTTCCTGAAAGGCAGTAATCATAAGGCTAAGCCATCAGGAGTTCCCCTTGCACAGTGTACTAAGCTTCTGAAATTTTAGCTTTTTACAAGTTTACATCTATGCATGTATTTTGACATAACCACTGATTCCTCTTCTGGAATAATGTTCAAGAAATTAAAATGTTACCATTCCCTTTTCCCCATCCCAAAGTTTTAGTTAGGAGTGAAGGGTAGTTTTGGTGTGTGAATCTTAAAGTTCACTAGCTCGGTTGAGATTAGTTTCTAAACATTTTAGAGATGAAGTCAAAAAGTTGCCTGAATTCTGACTTTTGCCCTTCATCTCTGGGATGTTTCAGAAACCAGTAACACTGACATTTTTAGGAGGATAGCTAAAAGTTAAACATTTTATATGCGCCAAGGAAAGCATAAAAGAAAGGCGAGAGTTAAGTCATCCATCTGGTAAGGTTAAGGGGGGAAAAGGGGACTACGAAGGTGGAGCAGGAGTGGAATGACGAGGCTTTGAAGCACCCAATTCTTTGCCAGCAATCAAAGGGTTTTCATATATGAAAAATTCAAGCAAGCTGCAAGGCAGATTTCTGGAGACTCCATGGGATTCAGTCCAATTGCTACTTCCCAATGAAAAAACACGTTTTGAAGTTAGGCAAAATGTCATCTTAATTGCTCCAGAAGCAGAGAGTCAGTCTGTCTGTCTCTGTGTGTCTCTCTCTCTCTCACACACACACACACACACACAGAGCTAGGTTCAGGGCAAGAGTTTCAGGATTTTGTATAGTGATAGCAATCAGCACTTAAAAATTATTTAGAAGCTATTTAATGGGTTGATTTTTTTTTTGAAAGTGCCACTAAGTTATGTGTGTTGTGAAACAATGAAGAAAATTATGAGTACCACTCTTGAAAGTGGCAAGGCTGCAGCTAAGATGGCAAAAAAAATAGAATCCCTAGATTATGGGCAATAGAGACCCTGTTACATTACCAAACAGCACTGCATTTTCTCATCATGGTGATGTAATGGAAAGTGATATTGCAGAAGACTACAGCATCATTCACTCCTGACTCAGTTACAGCCCTCAGCAAGCACAAGCTCATATTCACAACAACATATCCTCATCACTACCCATCTTTACATTAGTCTTTTTGACATTTGTGTCCCCTACGCCTACAGGACAGGAGTACTTTGGTCAGTCTATTCAGCAAATCGGCTGAAGTATGACAACCACAACTGTTGCTTTGTAAGACAATTTCGTCCAAGCCTGTCAGAGCTTTGGATCGCAGGCTCCTTTTGCTCTCACTGGATGACTGAGCATTTCCTCCACAGCATGCTCAATACAGCCTGCCAGAAAAGTTTGATTTCCTATTTTTTCCTGCTGAAAGCTAGTAGAAACTGGCATCAATTTAGGTTGGGAAGAATCAGATGCCAGTTTACCAGTAGTTTAAGTAAACATATGTTTACAATTACCTCGTTCATCATGACCTACTTGTGTGGAGTTGCCTTTTTGGAACTAGTTCATGTTTACTGACTCTGGTCTCTGAACAAAGCTGAAACGTTAAAATTTACTGTAACTGAGAGAGCCATTGTATCAGCACCCTGCTCGAAAAGTTAGGGCCATATGATTCTGAGACATGAATTGATACACAATGCTAAGACAAACACTACACTGGGTTTCTCAGGGAAAGCTGCACTCTGAGTAGAGCCACTGTGTCTCCTGGCATATAAATGACCCTCCGACATCACCACAAAAAAAGTTCTCTTCAAACAGAAAGGAGGTGCAGATTGTGTTGTGTGCTAGCTGGTCCTTTGAAGAGCTGTATCTGCTCGGACTTGTCCCCAGCAGTCAAGAGGGGACATCTCATCCTACATTTTAAGCTACCTAAAGAGCAAGCCCAAAGAAAACTACCACAAAGACCACAATAATAAGACATTTCATAGGGTCAGACATCTCAAATTTCAAAAGAATAGTTTCTTTGCTTTTCCTAGCTTGGGCGCTGATGGGAAAGAAATTCTTATGGGAGAAAAAATTCTATTTTTTACATTGAAAACCAGTTCATGCATCCCTAGTAATAAATTAACATAGAGGGATAGAATGGAAATGCCAAGAAGTTAATACAGCAACACTACCACAACCCATTAAGTTATAGAACATTACCAAATGGTGTTTAAATGTTTACCCAGTCTAACGTCAAGCAAACATTTTGAAGTAAAGGAATCAAGTTTACAGCAGTTTTTACTAATCCAGTGAAAGTTTTACCTAGACAAGTCAAATGATTGAGTACTTCCAGAGTCCTACAAGTGCAAGTTAGTACAACCCCTTAAAGCCCTCTGGTGTTACATTCCCTTGTATGACTGGCAAGGGGGCTTTGCTATGAAATTCTCCATTCAATTAGGGGCAACCACCTCAATATCTACATATCTAGATGTGTGGTGTCTAAGTGGAAAGCCTCAGAGAAGCTGGTTGTGGCTCCCAGCCTAGAGCTGCTCTGCAGTATACCAGCTGCAAACAGTCTCCAGTTGGACATCTGCTAACTGGGGATTGTCAGATAACATCCTCCCCTTCCTTACCAGTGTTGCAAGGGCTGCTGGAAGAGATGGCACATGGCCTAGCTATACCATCTCTATGCCAGCTGGCGACTCCCCATCTTGGAAGAAACCTTCAGCTAGGGAGATCCAGCTACTTTTAGCCTTTACACACCAGTGGACTGCAATTCAGGATCTGGCCCACAGTTCACAGGAAGACTTGTAGCGATTCTTGTTAGATTCAAAGTCATTTAACTATGCATGACACAGGGTTGCAAATGTTTGCTCTACATATATGACTATACCAGCTGTGTTCTATGAACAGAACTGAACTACAGATATCCATTTTACATTTAGGTAATGCTTTCAAAATAAATACAAAACCACCACTGAAAGCAAGTCACGCCTGGGTTAGAGGTTGAAAGCCAACATGCACAACAGTAGGAGAGAGGATATTTTGACTGACAAAAACCAAGGAAACTCACTAGAACATGCAGCCAGAGCAAATATGATCTACTATAAGAACAAAGAGTGAAAATGAAGTACAACATTAGCAGGCGGGGAGGAGGGAACAAACAAACTTCAGGCAAGTGTAGAGGTCCTGCTTCCATACATTAGCATTCAGAACCGATGTTACCAAACATGACTTTTTAGTCTGTTTGCTGTGTGTTGTGCAGTATATTTTAAAACTAGACCATATCAAAACTTGCTTGGCTCAAAGATTAAGTTTATTCATTAGACTACAATTCTACATCTTGAGACCAAAGGCAAGAGAAAGAGAGGAACATGCTTCTTGAACAGCCACATCTCTTCCATTCAGACCGTACTAGGGAAATGATGTGTATGTTCTGAGCATTCTGGATGTCCCTTCACTCCTCTTCCCCCTATCTAAATGAACTAGATTGAAGTAGCAGGCAAGGCTGTCATTTACACCATTTAATATTTCAGGCACATGTCCTCCTTCCACTCAGGTTGTCTAATCTCCATACTTTTTTTTTTTTTAAACCTGTCCTCATAACTCACTCCTTTTAATCCTGGGATTAGCCCTGTTGCCCTCCTCTGTACCTTTGAGTGCTGTAAGTGCAACTAGCCCATGAATTTAAGAATAAGTCAACCTGAAATCTTGTAACTGCTTACTGATCTCATCTCCTACAAAAGCTTTGTTCAAAAGATCACTCAAGCACCTCTGTGAAGCGATACAATTTCACTTGACTATTAAGTTCAATTTAGAAATCTAACATTCCACTCCTACCCTCTTCGTGGTGCCAATTGTTGTTTCTCACTTGACATGAGTAAAATCATGAACAAGCACAGAATTGCTGTGTGAACCTTGATCAGTATTGCTTTGACATACCAGCAACATATGTTCCCAGTTCAACAAATCAAAACATTTTACACAAAACACCACTGCCGATACAGTGGTGCTCCCAGGTGCTGAATCAGCACTTTCCATACTACTTCTAAAATAAAATGTTATGTGGATTTTAAGGGAGGTGGGGGGCTGGCAGTTTAAATCCTAAGCAAAAGAGATTTTGCAATAGTGCATCTGCCGAACCAATTAACTGCAGACTTTCTTTTATAAAATGATACAGTTTAGGTCCCAGTTTGCAAAATGGCAAACGATTATAAAAGGGGAGTCCATGCGGAACAGCTTTCTGCTGCTCTACCTCCAATCATGAGTTGGAAGTGGGAGAGGACAAGAGGGCAGAAGGTAAAAACTTCTCCTTCCAACCCAAGTCTTATTTTACACAGAACAGGTTACAAGAAGCTACCCAATATTACCCAGAGGCCAACAAAATGCTGTCCCACACCAATGTTCAAATATTCCCCTTACTCCCAAATACTTGAGTTTGCTGCTACCATCACAGATTTACAAAACAGAAGAGAAGGAAGGTGGCAGCATCCACGAGTGGCACTTTTGTGAACTGTCCTTTACCTCAGTGTTCTTCCCGAAAGAGGAAAAAAAAGGCAAGGAATAGGATTTCAGACCTAAACTTTTAATATCTCTGGGAAAAGCAGAGCAAAAGAAACAGTTTAGCTTTCCTGTGGCCCTGTAAAAGCAGCTGCAGTGCCAGATAAATACTTAGAAAGTGCAGGCTAGTAAGTACAGCACCCCCCAGAACTGGTGCAAATGGAAAATCAGGCTAGGAGAAGAACCATGTTCACAGATGGATTAAGAATAGGATTTATTCTGTGGCTCAAGATCCCCTCTGATCGCTGCAGTCCCAGCCTCCCCGCAACACACTTTTCTTCAGGGCTTGAAAGGATCTCACGTCTGACAACGGAATGGTTCAAATACGTGCACAGGCTCAATGACTCCCCCAAGGGGCTAATAAAGGTCCAAACGAGAAGAGAAAAGAGAACACGGCAAACTACTAACAACGGATTCTCAGCATTAAACTCGCCTGAAGTCTTGTCACTCGGGGGGGGGGGGGGGGGGAGAAAAATGGAAAGTGGTTCCAGTTTTCCAGCCCGGTTTAATTGGGAAGTTTTGAAAGTGAGCAACTAAATCCGAAGCCAGAGAAAGAGAATTGCACACTCCTCCCCCAGCTCTAATCTCAGCTAGTAAGGACCCAGCACACAAGCTCCCTAGCTGATCTATATATACGCACAGGCGCGCTGTCCCCTTGCAATTTAGCCCCATTGCCTCTGGCGTCCTCCCTCACCCCAGCCTGTTCTGGGGCGGAGTGGGAGTGCCTAAGCCAGTGCATTTTGCATTTGCAGCTTTGGACCTCTCTCAACTGTTTGCTCCTGCAGACTGTCCACCCCCCGAAATTCCTCCGCTTTCCCCCTTGCAAGAGACGCATGCAGGATATTACATGCCCACCCCAAAAGGGGGCTGGGGTGAGCATTGGACCTTCGCCCCCCGATTCTCTTACCTGCTGCCTGCGGTTCCTCTTTCGCCCTCGTGGCCTCCCTCCCGCTGCTCAGGACACCAGCGCTGCCCCCTCCCCCTCTTGAGAGCTTCTCTGTGCGTCTGGCTCCTTCTGTCTCGCACGCTCCGATCAAGTTTTGTTGCTGCTGTTCTGGTGGGGCCGGGAGCAGAGCAGGCAGCGGGGGATGCTATGGGGAGTCGGGGTAACTTCGTAGCGCGGAGTGGGAGAGGGGGAAAGTTAAACTCCCAGCACACACGCCAAAAAACTATACGGTGCGGGAGGGATTTGCAAAGAAAACTTCTGCCCGTGCTGCTGCGGATCCTGCTCCTGCTCCTGCTCCTTCCTCCAGGTTCCTGGTATTAACACGGGGCTACGTGCCCCTGCCACCGAGATCTTGCTTCGTACTCAGCTGACTCTCCAGCTTAGGATGCATCATCTCCACCGCCCCCCTCCCCCTTTAATAGGCTTTAAACCCACCTCCCACCCCGGCACCGCCTCCTTCACGCAGCCGCAGCCCGAGCCGTTCCACGCCCCAGCCGGCCGCGGCCGGGGACGGGCCAGTGCGCTCCGCTGGGAGTTCTCCCGCCCGGCCCGGGCTTTGCTTTCCAGCCGCCCTGCTCCCTGCGCCAGCCGCCTGCCAGCCTCCCTCCAGCCCGGCTGCAGCCGGAGCTGCTGCCGCTGCTTCCCGGCTGGTCGCTGTGCTGACACAAACGCGCCCTAGGTTTGCCCGAGCTCGGCCACTTGCTCCCAGCACCCCGGGCCCGCTCACAGTCGCGCCGCTCTGGGACTAAGCACACACGTGTGCGTACACGCTGAGCTGCTGCCTGCACCCGCCACTAACGCCGTCCACACACACACGCACCGAGCCCAGGCTCACTTGCATTCCGCCGCACACGGTTTCAGACTCACACTCACCCAGCGCAGCCTCTCACACTTCTGTCACACGCAGACACTCTCACTTGGCTCTGGCAAACCCACAGCTATGCATTGCTGGCAATCATCCTCCTTACACTGACTTTGCACACGCATGCACTGTGCTCACCTACACTCCTGGAGACACAGTGACTTGTGCTCACTCTCACCATCACCACTCACACACACACCTTACGCACTCACTGTTCACTCTCACCATCCCTGCTTACACACACACAACTTTCTCATGTATATTGTGCCAACAGAAATATTCACACACACTGGGATGAGGCTTGCCCAATGGATGGTAATGCTGTTTCACATTTGGACCAGGTAGAATAAATGCAAAAACAGGATAGTTAGATTTGTGCTCTGCAAGAAACTGAGTGCCATTAATGAAAAAGGAGGTTGAAGTGCTGCTGTGCAAACAGAAAAGCCAAAAAATGCATCAGTAACAGCCGGAGTGACTGGACCAGCCTGGATTAAACGGACCAGGCCACACTTCTTAGCATCTATGCAAAATTATCCTAATTAATGACAATAAAATAATTGAGAAGGGATATTAAATCTTGTATTTCAGACCCTAGAAAAGTCACGTTTTCTGTTCAAAGATTACACTGCTCTACAGCCAAAATGCTTCTGAAATAAATGTAGGCCAACTTTACTAATTCTGGGTCACTGAGAACGAAAATGATGCTTAAAATTGTTGATTGGCTCTAGTTTTCAAGATATGCTATTGGGTCAGTATATACGACCCTTGACTTGGGAATAGCGGAGGATAAGTGAGTTATAAAGGGAAGGGATCTCAATTTAAACCAGAAATGACTAAAATACATCTTTGACTGGATCTATGAATAAATCTATGACTGGGTTTGGACAGTACTTGCTTTTTAGGCAAAACAATGAATGATGCAATCTGAAGCTGGTATTGCGTCATACATGATATGAATTGCATCATGTTATTCCTAGAAGTCATGGATGATGTAATCATAACGAAGCTTACATCACTCTGCTGAACAAATTGCCCTATATCAGCTCTAGAAATCATACAGTGTCGTGCTCTTTTATTTGTCAGTGTTTGATTTTGCAAAGGGACACATTTCTGTTTAGCCAAAGTGAGCAGAGATGCCTCGTACTTGAGTGAACAGTGCAGATAACTTCTGCTATGTTTGTGGTGAAGTGACTTTTGCATCACAAAAGCGCAGTATAACCACTATGGTTAAGAAAGCCTATCACCTTTATTTTGGCTGCAAAATTGGAGATCAGGACAAGAGGTGGGCCCCACACATATGCTGCAACACTTGTGCAACAAATCTTCGCCAGTGGTTGAACAGGAAAAGGAAATCTATGCCTTTTGCAGTGCCAATGATTTGGAGAGAGCCAACAGATCATACACCAGCAATTGTTACTTCTGCATGGTGCCTCCAGTTGGGAAAGGTGTGTCAAAGAAGAAAAAGTGGACTGTGCATTATCCAAACATTCCATCAGCTATACGCCCAGTACCCCACGGAGAAGGACTGCTGGTTCCTGATGCACCAGAATCATTCTCACTTGAGTCAGACGAGGAAGAGGAAGAGGATGGAACTTCTGGTCCTGAACCATCAATGTCACAGGACCCACATTTTCTCCCATCCTCCTCCTCTGAACCACACCTCAGAACACAAGGTGAACTGAATGACCTTGTCAGGGATTTGGAACTACCCAAGAGTAAGGCAGAGCTGTTGGGCTCCAGACTCCAGCAGTGGAATCTCCTGGCAAGTGATGTTAGGGTTTCCATGTTCCGTGACCGTCAAAAGGATCTTGTCCCATTCTTCATGGAAGGTGATCTTGTAGCCTGCAACAACATCGATGGTGTGATGGCAGCCCTCAACATCGTTCACGATCCAGATGAGTGGAGACTGTTCATTGATTCATCGAAGACGAGTCTTAAAGCTGTTTTACTGCATAATGGCAGTGTTTTGCCATCAATTCCAGTTGGTCATGCAGTCCATATGAAAGAAACCTATGACAACATGAAACAACTTTTGAGGTGCATAAACTATGACCAACATCAGTGGCAGCTTTGTGGCGATTTGAAGGTTGTTGCTCTCTTGCTTGGTCTGCAGACTGGATACACAAAGTACTGCTGTTTTCTCTGCAAATGGGATAGTCGTGCAAGAGATTCCCACTACATCAAGAAAGATTGGCCACTCCGACAGTCATTGGAGCCTGGGAGGAAAAGTGTTCAGCATCCACCACTTGTTGAATCAAGGAAGATTTTGTTACCACCCTTACACATCAAGCTGGGTCTGATGAAGAACTTTGTCAAGGCCATTGACAAAACACAAGCAGTTTTCAAGTACCTCCGTGGAAAATTTCCAAGGTTAAGTGAAGCTAAGATAAAGGAAGGTGTCTTTGTTGGTCCTCAGATTCGTGAACTTCTTCGAGATGATGCATTTGACCATGCACTGCGTGGCAAGGAAAAGACGGCATGGAAAGCCTTCCAGTTAGTGGCAATAAATTTTCTCGGAAACAACAAGGCAGACAACTACAGGTTGTTGATGGAAAACCTCCTCAAGGCATACAAAAGCCTTGGTTGCAACATGTCACTAAAGAGACATTTTTTGCACTCTCATCTAGATTTTTTTCCACCGAACTGCGGAGCAGTGAGCGACGAGCATGGCGAGCGATTTCACCAGGACATTGCAACAATGGAGAAACGCTATCAGGGCAAATGGAGCCCATCAATGCTTGCAGACTATTGCTGGACAGTGACAAGAGATGCTCCATTTAATGAATACAAGAGACAAGCCAAGAAGCGCCGAGTAGACACTGAATAGGACTAAACTATGTACATAATAGTTTTTTGCCTTTTGTTTCATAATAAATTTTAGTTATATAACCCTTTTGCTGATTTTTAAAGTGTTACATAAACAGGACAGGTGAAATATTATCATGTAAAGCAACCATAAGCACATGAAAAGACCTAGGTTTACAATTTATGATTAAAACTCTACTATCTACACAATATACATAGACATAAAATGTAAAAACTTACATATCTTAGAAACAGTAGCCAATCAGTTGTTTTAATTGTCATATTTGAATTCAGCACATCAAAATACATAATAAATAGCACATTTTATCTCTGAAGCACACGACTTCTCAAAAATTCTAGACCAGTGTTATATTATGGTTTTGGTCTGACTTGATTTTTGAACGCCCATCTCCCACCTTTACAGGAGGTTACAATTCATTTTTGCCAATGCTTCAGAATTTATTCAGGTGATTTTGGCCCCCACTGCAAAAGCTTTCACCCCTGCCCTCTGCCCATCAAATAATTCTGCCTCCTGATACCCATCAATTTTGCCCACACAGGAGTTTGGTGCCCCACCACCACTTACCTCACCTCTGTTCCTTCTGTATTTCTTGCAGCACTTCATCCATCCCTCCCAGGACCAAAGCAGAGGGCTGCAGCTCGATCCCCTTCTCCTCTTTCCAGGGTTGAGGGGAACAGCTCCAAGGGTTCTTCATCACTCCTGCCCCTTCGCAAGCCAGGTGTTGCAGGGAGGGAGGGAGGCAAAGAAGAGCCAGCCCATAGAAGGGAAGGGAGAAGTTGAGATACCTTGAGTGGCTAGGTTCTTTCTGCTCCTTCTCCCTCCCACCTGTGAGAAATGGGGTCACCTCCTGGTGGGGGGGGCTCCTCCTGCTCCTTGCTGCTGCTCTGAGTGGTTGCACTTCCCTAGGAGGTGGGACAAGCAGCCAATCAGAGGGGGTTCCTCCCAGGCAGGGCTCAAATTAGCCCTGTCATTGCAAAGCTGCAACCCAAGCCAAACTCTAGCAGAAACGGGCAGAGTTAAAGACTCTGCAGTTTGTAACTGTTAGAGATCAGAGTGAGGCCTGTGTAGGGGCTGATTGTGCAACATACACCAACTGAAGGGTTCTTGTCACCTTCAGAAGCATCTAGTTCTGGAGACTATCAGGGACAGGATACTGCACCAGAGGGACTATTGGTCTGATGCAGTATGGCAATTCTTACGTTCCTGAGGTCTTGGGGCCTGGGCAGGTGTTGGAGAGGCCCTGCTGCTTCCCGGCTAGTCACTGAGGACTGTCAGCCATGGTTAGATCTTTATATTTTACCAGTTGGTCTTGGCCACCTGTAACAACCCACTCAAAGCGTGGGCAGAACCTCAGGTCAGCAGGTCTCTGCACTACAAGGGGCAGAAGTCCCACTTCCTGTGGACTGGCTCCACCAGAGGGATATTACCAGCTGCCTGATCAGCAGGGAGCTTTTTTGAGGTGCGGGGAGAGGGGAGCAGCAGCTAGAGGAAATGTGAAATGTTTGTAAGGTGGCATGCCTGGGGTTGGGGTGTGGCTTGGATGGATGGTTACAGGGGACTGGAGGTCTTTAAAGGAGCAGAATGATGGGTAAGTAGGGAGGATTGGACAGTGATAGGGGACAGAGGAGATCTGGAAGGAGATTCTAGTGTGTTAGAAATACACATGTAAACACTCTTTGTACATATTGTAGGACATATTTCCAAACACGATGTATGCAAGTAACTAACTACACAACCCCTTTTTTCCCCAACCTTGTCTGCCCCTTCTGTTTTCATTCTGTGCTCTCACGTCTTTCATCAAGACCACCATTTATGCCACAGAGAATGTGCCTGGCTATCTGATCTGTGAGACACATAGCATGCTGTATGTCCTTGGAACAATTCATGGTAACAGAGACTGCAGGGGAGCCTTTATAAACTGGGCAGCCCCTCCACTCTTTTGGATTCTCAAGCATTCCCCAGGGCTCTCACACACTTGTAATACTTACAACTCTTCAGCAGCAGGGGTCCTTGTGCATTTCAACTTTACCTATTACCAGGGCTGCACTGGCAGCTCCACATAATCCAAAGAATATTTTTAAGTGGCTCACATGTTGACAAGTAATTTGTGGAACTGAGAAATGGCTCTTCCAAGGAATCCAGGGGTATCCCCCCCTAAGGAAACTTTTGACGTGTGTGTGCACGCGCATGCCATTTGGTGCAATCTAGTGCATTCTAAAGGTGGGAGGGGCAGAGAGCATTCTATAAACCATGCCTAGAAACACCCACTTGTAGAAAAATATCAGCTGTATCTATAGAAGAGGCTGAATGCCACTGGAAGCAGGGAAATTCCCAGTGCTCCTCATTATTATTAGAAACCACTATTGGCATGTATTAATTATAGCATTGTCATTCAACTTTCTATTAAACACCTTTTAAAAAGTAACTTACTATTTCTACATTGCTTTTGTTCTCCCTTCTTTCTCCATTTCCATTCTTTTAGTCCCCTATACAGTATATGTTGGTGTCTTTTCACAGCTATCCCTTAATTTCACCTTCCTCTTTCTGTACATGTGCCGTGTCCTTCCCTGTGTTCTTTCATCTGTCCATCCCCCAGTCACTCCCTCATATAGAATCATAGAATCTCAGGGTTGGAAGGGACCTCAGGAGGTCATCTAGTCCAACCCCCTGCTCAAAGCAGGACCAAACCCAACTAAATCATCCCAGCCAGGGCTTTGTCAAGCCTGACCTTAAAAACCTCTAAGGAAGGAGATTCCACTACCTCCCTAGGTAACCCATTCCAGTGCTTCACCACCCTCCTAGTGAAAAAGTTTTTCCTAATGTCCAACCTAAACCTCCCCCTCTGCAACTTGAGACCATTACTCCTTGTTCTGTCATCTTCTACCACTGAGAACAGTCTAGATCCATCCTCTTTGGAACCCCCTTTCAGGTAGTTGAAAGCAGCTATCAAATCCCCCCTTATTCTTCTCTTCTGCAGACTAAACAATCCCAGTTCCCTCAGCCTCTCCTCATAAGTCATGTGCTCCAGCCCCCTAATCATTTTTGTTGCCCTCCGCTGGACTCTCTCCAATTTATCCACATCCTTCTTGTAGTGTGGGGCCCAAAACTGGACACAGTACTCCAGATGAGGCCTCACCAGTGCTGAGTAGAGGGGAATGATCACATCCCTCGATCTGCTGGAAATGCCCCTACTTATACAACCCAAAATGCCATTAGCCTTCTTGGCAACAAGGGCACACTGTTGACTCATATTCAGCTTTTCGTCCACCGTAACCCCTAGGTCCTTTTCTTCATCTCTCCAGTCTCTCACACATATCAAATAGCCTCTGACAGATACACATGACCCAGCCATATGCTTACTATTCACCCACCATATACTCACTCAGTGTCTCTAACCCCAGCAGAGGGCTAGGTGTGGGAAGCCACTCCTGCCACCAATGCTAGGAAGTAGGGGGCAGAGCTGCCTGATGGACAGGATGGTGTAAGCAGGGACCTCTCCCTGCACCACAGGGCCTCCTTTGCTAGAGCTACTGGGGCCTCTCCTCCAAGGGCCCTCTGCTTCAGATAGAGAGTAGGACTCAGAGAACTGCATAGCCATAGTAATGGAGGAAGCAAGGGAGGCCCCCAGAGGACCAGCAGCAAAGAGTGACAACAGAGCCTCTTGTTCTGGCCCTTTATTTCAGGAGTGTAGGCGCTGGGCCCTCCTACAGCATCCTTTGTTCTAGTGAGGGTGTGTGGAGCTGAGCTCCCCTATCACAAGACACTCTGTTGTGGAAGGGAAGGAGGCTGTGAAAAGCTGCTGAAGAGGAAGATGTCTCTTGGGTCAGCCTGAGGAGAATAGCAGTAATATTGTCCCTGGCAATATTGGGAAAATGGAATTGTGAGACAAACCCCTTCTTGGTGAGGTTGACAAGCCAGGCCTTCCCATAGCCCTTACCCCATGCCCATCTGCGTTTCTGCTTGAGATCCCAATCCACTAGTATGGCAAGGGGATGAATGGAAAGTCTCTCCCCTTCTTCACTGGCTGTGAGTAGAGAGGCAGCTGATCCTGTTCCTTTTTCACATGGAGCATGCTGTCCATGCAGGAAATTTTCGCCTCATACCTGGAAAGTGTGTGATGACATTACTGTGACATCCCATGATCCTGGAGCTAGTCCCAGCCCCATTGTGCTTATTGGTTAATCATATTCAACACATGCTTCTTTAGTTATACTTTGCAATTCTATAGCATTTTTCACTCTAAGGCCTGGTCTACACTACGAGTTTATCTTGAATTTAGCAGTGTTAAACCGAATTAACCCTGCACCCGTCCACACAACGAATCCCCTTATTTCTATATAAAGGGCTCTTAGTATCGATATCTGTACTCGTCCCCGACGAGGGGAGTAGTGCTGAAATCGGTATTGCCATTTCGAATTAGGGTTAGTGTGGCCGCAATTCGACGGAATTGGCCTCCGGTAGCTATCCCACAGTGCACCATTGTGACCGCTCTGGACAGCAATCTGAACTCGGATGCACTGGCCAGGTAGACAGGAAAAGCCCCGCGAACTTTTGAATTTCATTTCCTGTTTGCCCAGCGTGGAGAGCTGATGAGCACAGGGGACCATGCAGTCCGAGAATTGAAAAAGAGCACCAGCATGGACTGTACGGGAGGTACTGGATCTGATCGCTATACGGGAAGAGGATTCCGTGCTAGCAGAACTACGTTCCAAAAGACGAATTGCCAAAACATTTGAAAAAAATCTCCAAGGGCATGATGGAGAGAGGCCACAATAGGAACTCACTACAGTGCCACGTGAAAGTTAAGAAGCTCAGACAAGCCTACCAGAAAACCAAAGAAGCAAATGGAAGGTCCGGGGCAGAGCAGCAGACATGCCGCTTCTACACTGAGCTGCATGCAATTCTAGGCGGTGGGGGCGCCACCACTACCCCTCCTCTGACCATGGATTCCGAGGAGGGGGTAATCTCAGCCATGCCTGAGGATTCTGCGGACAGAGAAGATGAGGAGGAGGAGGAGGAGGAGGAGCTTGCGGAGAGCACACAGCACTCCGTTCTCCCCAACAGCCAGGACCTTTTTCTCAGCCTGACTGAAGTACCCTCCCAACCCTCCCAAGGCATTATCCCAGACCATGAAGCCATGGAAGGGACCTCTGGTGAGTGTACCTTTGTAAATATAAAACATGGTTTAAAAGCAAGCTTTTTTTAATGATTAATTTGCCCTGAGGACTTGGGATGCATTCGCAGCCAGTATAGCTACTGGAAAAGTCTATTAACGTGTCCTGGGATGGAGCGGAAATCCTCCAGGGTCATCTCCATGAAGCTCTCCTGGAGGTACTCCAAAGCCTTTCCAGAAGGTTTCTGGTCAATGCAGACTTATTCTGTCCTCCATGGTAGGACACTTGACCACGCCATACTAGTAGCAAGTAATCTGCTTTCATTGCATGACAAAGCCTGGCAGCGTATGGTCCCGGTGTTTGCTGGCATTCAAGCAACATCTGTTCTTTATCTCTCTGTGTTATCCTCAGGAGAATGATATCATTCATGGTAACCTGGTTGAAATATGGGAATTTAATTAAGGGGACAGAGGTGGCCGTTCCTACTTGGCTGTTTGCCTGTGGCTGAAAAGAAATCTTTCCCTGCAGTTAGCCAAGCCGGGGGGTGAAGGGGTTTTGGCGCTGAGCTTTTTCGCGTTTGGCTAGCAGGGATCTTTCCTGATACCAGCCACACAGTGGGGGGAGGCGTAAAGTGATCATCCCAGAGAATTGGATGAGCGGGGGGGTTAATTTGGTTTTTGCTGCTGCACGTTAACAGGAAAGCCGCAGCACTCAATGGGCTTTGTTTGGTATGTGGGAAAGGAGGGCGCTGCTTTTATGAAGGCTGCAGAAGCCGAAAGACAATGGCTTACCATGGCCGCATGCAAGCCAAATTCTGTTGCCCGGAGCTGCGTCTGTGATCTCTAACACCAAAGCCACAGGCACTCAATATTAAGATGCAAAATGTGACCTTGTACTGAAATCACATGTGCTATGTAATGTGAATAGTGTTGTTCACCGTGAAAGAGTATAAGCATTGTTCTGTAAAATGTATCTTTTTAAATACTTCTCTCCCTTTTTTCCCTCCCTCCCTCCCACAGCTGCAAATTTTTCAACCCTCTCTCCTCCATCCCGAAGGCTATCTCAGATAAGACGGCGGAAAAAAAGAACACAAGACAAAATGTTCTCTGAACTCATGGAATCGACCCGCAATGAAAGAGCTCATCTGAATGAGTGGAAGGATGCAGTATCAACGTACAGGAAAGATGCCAGTGAACGTGAGGACAGGAGGGACCAACGTGAGAACAGGAGGGACCAACGTGAAGAGAGGAGGGATGCTCGAGATGAGAGGTGTCGGCAGGAAGATCAGAGGTGGTGGGATGCAACACTGGGGCTGCTGTGTGATCAAACTGACATGCTCCGGCATCTAGTGGAGCTTCAGAAATGGCAGCAGGATCACAGAGTGCCGCTGTAACACTTGTATAACCACCCTCCCACCTCCTCAAGTTCCATAGCCTCCTCACCCAGATGTGTAAGAACGCGGGGGGGAGGGGGGGGAGGAGGCTCAGTGCATCCACCCACTCCACACCAGTGGACAGCCCAAGCAAAAGGCTGTCATTATTTTGAACTTCTGAAGTGGCCTTTTCCTTCCCTCCTATCCTCCTCCCAAATCCCACCCGGGCTACCTTGTCAGTTCTCTCCCTCCTTTTATAATCAGTTAATAAAGAATACATGGTTTTTAAACAATAGTGACTTTATTTCCTTAGAAAGCAAGCTGTGATCAAAGGAGGAGGGTGGGTTGCTTACAGGGAATGAGTCAATCAAGGGGGCGGGTTTTCATCAAGGAGAAACAAACACAACATCACACTGTAGCCTGGCCAGCCATGAAACGGGTTTTCAAAGCTTCTCTGATGCGCACCGCTTCCTGGTGTGCTCTTCTAATCGCTCTGGTGTCTTGCTGCATGTAATCAACGGCCAGGTGATTTGCTTCAGCCTCCCACCCCGCCATAAACTTCTCCCCCGCACACAGCAAGCAGCAATAACAATGGATATATTGGTTTGGCTGAGGTCTGAGCGAGTCAGTAACGTGCGCCAGCATCCCTTTAAACGTCCAAATGCACATTCTACCACCATTCTGCACTTGTTCAGCCTGTAGTTGAACAGCTCCTGACTACTGTCCAGGCTGCCTGTGTATGGCTTCATGAGCCATGGCATCAAGGGATAGGCTGGGTCCCCAAGGATAACTATAGGCATTTCAACATCCCTAACTGTTATTTTCTGGTCTGGGAAGTAAATCCCTTGCTGCGGCCGTTTAAACAGAGTGTTCCTGAAGACGCGAGCGTCATGAACCCTTCCTGGCCATCCCACGTTGATGTTGGTGAAATGTCCCTTGTGATCCACCAGTGCTTGCAGCATCACTGAAAAGTACCCCATGTGGTTTATGTACTGGCTTCCCTGGTGCTCCGGTGCCAGGAGATGGGTTCCATCTATCGCCCCACCACAGTTAGGGAATCCCATTGCAGCAAAGCCATCCACTATGACCTGCACATTTCCCAGAGTCACTACCTTTGGTAGCAGCAGCTTAGTGATTGCTTTGGCTACTTGCATCACAGCAGCCCCCACAGTAGATTTGCCCACTCCAAATTGATTCCTGACTGACCGGTAGCTGTCTGGCATTGCAAGCTTCCACAGGGCTATTGCCATTCGCTTCTCAACTGTGAGGGCTGCTCTCATCTTGGTATTCTGGCGCTTCAGGACAGGGGAAAGCAAGTCACAAAGTTTCATGAAAGTGCCCTTATGCATGCGAAAGTTTTGCAGCCACTGGGAATCATCCCACACCTGCAACACTATGCGGTCCCACCAGTCTGTGCTTGTTTCCAGGGCCCAAAATTGGCATTCCATGGCTAGAAGAAATCTTTCCCTGCAGTTAGCCAAGCCGGGGGGTGAAGGGGTTTTGGCGCTGAGCTTTTTCGCGTTTGGCTAGCAGGGATCTTCCCTGATACGCTCCTCCTCGCTTGGTGTTTCAGGTCCTGGTTCAGCATAAACTGCACGAGAATGCGCGAGGTGTTTACAATGTTCATGGCTGCTGTCTTGAGCTGAGTGGGCTCCAGGCTTGCTGTGGTATGGCGTCTGCACAGTTCACCCAGGAAAAAAGGCGCGAAATGGTTGTCTGCTGTTGCTTTCACGGAAGGAGGGGTGAGGTTGTACCCAGAACCACCTGCGACAGTTCTGGAACTATGGGATAGCTACCCACAGTGCAATGCTCCGGAAGTCGACACTAGCCTTGGTACATGGACGCACACCGCCGAATTAATGTGCTTAGTGTGGCCGCGTGCACTCGACTTTATACAATCTGTTTCCAAAAATTGGTTTCTGTAAAATCGGAATAATCCCGTAATGTAGACATACCCTAAGAGAGCAGTGTGCATTACAAATATTATGTTTCACCCTATCTAAAGAGGGGGAAACTAAAACACATAGGGGTAAAATGATTTGTCCAAGGTCACAAAGCAAGTCAGAATTATATCTCATGAATTCCTGGTTTCCAAATTATTCTCTCTCTTCAGCCAAAGTATCACCAAATATTTCAGATTGACTATTAAAAATAAATAACAGTGTTAGAAATACACAATGTTACATACAATACAAAAGATATGTCGGGGGTCTTTCTTGAACCACCATTTCTGGAGCTTAACTGGATTTCTTCCAATAAGTGTGGTCTCACTATATAACACTGCTGATCCATCAGTTTATCATGAATTAACTTTAATATTTTACAGGTGTGAGAACATGTCTATTTGCTATTACACATTATTTTTAAAGGATTAAAATGCATACACTGTGTGTCATTATGTTACATTTTACAGACAATAAAATGACTTGAACTGGAGCCAAACTTGTTGATAGAAGATTCCTTTACAAGTGCTTATGACAAAGAAAAAGAGTGTCTAGTTGAATGGTTATGAAATGGGTGTCTGAGCATAAATTTCCTTATATAAAAATAAACCATTTTACTAGAAGATTGTTGAAGTGTTCATCTATATAATATTTATTTGTCTCATCATGGCAGTAAAAAAAACAAAAAACCCCAAAACACTAGTGTGTGAGGAATATTTCCTGTACATTCTGGCAAGTATAAATAGTAGGCAAGACATGTTTAGTTTCCTGGACTACAGCTGTGTTGTTTGAAACTAAACTATACTGTCATAAAACAATTAAAATGGTTAACTATAGCTGTAGAACTAGATCCTTGTAGCTGAATGGAAGAGCAGATTTATGAGATAGTTAGCTTCTTTCCCCTGAACTAACAAATCTCTGAAAAAGTCACAGTATACTATATCATGGAAATAATGTAAAACAGCCTTCAAGACAACATACACCAACTGTAGAGTTCTTGTCACCTTCAGAAGCATCTAGTTCAAGATAACCCAATATTTTCCAGGAAAATAAGTTGTACTCTACTTAAGGAAAATGTGCAAGAATCGGTGGTGACAATGCCATTTTGTCTGTGTATCTTCTCAAAGACAGTCACAGAAGTAGGTGTAAATTACAGAGACTCAAGTTCCTAAAACTTTTCTATGCAAATGAATTGGTCAGGGGCATTACACCAGAGATGAATTTGGCCTAAGAATATCACTGTCTTCTCTTCCTCATAATAGTTAATATAAGTGGTAGATAAGAGCCCACACTTAATTCTGGTATAACTTCATTGACTTCAGTGGAGTTAATTCTGATTTACCCTAGAGATCGGAATCGGGCTTCCCTGTACTTGAAATTTCTTGCTGGAAGAAGCATGGTTAGATTAGGGCATAGGCACTATCGGCCCATACCTAGGGCCCCAGTCTAATGGACAGGGCCCTACCAAATTCACAGTCCATTTTGGTCAATGTCACGGTCATAGGATTTTTTAAATAATAAATTTCATTATTTCAGCTATTTAAAGCTGAAATGTCACGGTGTTGTAATTGTAGGGGTCTTGACCCAAAAAGGAGTTGGGGGGGGGAGAGTTTGCAAGGTTATTGTGTGTGGGGGGTGGTATTGCTACCCTTACTTCTGCGCTGCTACTGGTAGCAATGCTGCCTTCAGAGCTGGGCAGCTGGAGAGCAGCAGCTGCTGCTGGCCAGGATCCCAGTTCTGAAGGCAGAGCCGCCACCAGCAGCAGCACAGAAGTAAGGATTCCATGGTATGGTATTGACACACTTACTTCTGCGCTGCTGCCTGCAGAGCTGGACCCTCAGTCAGCAGTCGCCACTCTCCAGCTGCTCACCTCTGAAGGCAGCAGAGCAGAAGTATGGGTGGCATGGTATGGTATTGCCACCCTTACTTCTGTGCTGCTGCTGGCAGGGTGCTACCTTCAGAGCTGGGTGCCTGGCCAACAGCTGCCACTCTCTGGCCGCCCAGCTCTGAAGGCAGCGCAGAAGTAAGGGTGGCAATACCATGACCCCCCTAAAATAACCTTGTGACCCTGCTGCAACTCCCTTTTGGGTCAGGACCCCCAATTTGAGAAACGCTGGTCTCCTCCATGAAATCTATATAGTATAGGGTAAAAGCACACAAAAAAACAGATTTCATGCAGGTTTCACGATCTGTGGTGCGTTTTTCATGGCCACGAATTTGGTAGGGCCCTACTCATGGAGTCATGTGATTACATCGGCGTCTTGTCTTTCATTTTAAAATAAAGTATGTTTCTAGGCCTTATGGATGCAAAAAATCCTGAAAATGTGAACTCAGTGTAACTGATGCAGTGATGTCTTCAGGCTGTCCTGTCTGCAGACCCAAGCAACAATAGCTCTGAGAAATGTGAATTGCCCCATATATGGGGAGTTAATCTCAAGACTCGCTGCTCTTGGAGCCCTACCAACACCACCCCACCAGAGGACACTTAAGTACAGCAGGCCCAATCCACCTATCTAAACAGATACACCTTCCTTGCCTGTTGGTGTTAGTACTCAGGGATCCCTGGCTGTCACCCTAGCTGCTCCTGTGGGGAGAATGTCCCCTGCTGTCATTCCTGGTTAGAAGCTATCCTGTCTTTCTGGGGGTGGTGGGCCTTCCCCGGCCATACAGAGTAAGGTTCAGAGCTATAGTGTGGACCCTGTCTTGCAGTGTGCCTAGGGTGCTAGATTGCCTTATGATTTATATTATCGTAGCACCTAGGAGCCCAGTGAGAAGACTCCATTTACTTTGACAACTGTTGAAATTATTATGTCATGGTAGGATAAGCTTAAATATTGCGGGTCCCATTCTAATTCTAGAGAAGTTTTGATTCAATGGGAGGTTTGCTGAGTAAGCACTGCAGGACCAGGTCCTAAAAATATAAGTGAAATACAGATGTTCTGCACTTGCTTAGCCTGGAAATAAAACCTTGATACTTAAATAGAAGAACACATGGTGTCAAATTCTCCCCCTGTGTAATGTCACTGGACTCTCAGTTTGCTCTGCACAGATGTTTAGCAACATAAAATGACTGTTCCTCATTCAGAACTTACCCTGTGACACATTTTAACCTTCAGCATTCAGTCATTTTTGAGTTGTGTACAAAAAAAGTCTAGTACTTTCAAAGCAGAGAAAAATGAAAAAAAATGTTCCTCTCTCCTTTCACTCAAAAACAGATGAAGATGTTTTCCTTAACATTTCCAGAAAAATTCATCTTTATTCTGAGACCAAGGAGTAAAACAGGAGTAACTCCACTGAAGGCAATGGAGTTACATCAGTGTACAGTCTGTGCAGGAGAGGTTGAAATCAAATCAGACAGTTCAGTCCCAAATGGCACATTCTTGAGAAAGTTATATGAAAGAGGATGCTGAGTATCAACTTTATGACAAATGGTGTAATTAAAGATTTCAGCAGTTGAAAAACATCAACATAGTCATATTAGCTGATGAATATACCGTGGAAAAATTGGTGAGGAACCTTTAAAATGGGCTCTGCTTGGCACAAAGAAACTTCGGACGGACAAGAAGTCTAACACAGTGGTTCTCAAACTTATTTGATCACGCCCCCCGTCTTTGTGTCCAGGGCCGGCTCCAGACCCCAGTGCGGCAAGCACGCGCGTGGGGCGGCCCTTTCCCGGGGGGACGGCAGGCTGGGCCGGCGGACCTGCCGCAGTCATGCCTGCGGGAGGTCCACCGGAGCCCCGGGATGACCGGACCTCCCGCAGGCATGACTGCGGAGGGGGCGCTCGTCCCGCGGCTCGGCTGGACCTCCCGCAGGCATGACTGCGGCAGCTCCAGCGGAGCCGCCGGACCTGCGAACCGTCCGCAGCTGCAGGAGGTTCAGCTGAGCCGCGCGACCAGCGGACCCTCCGCAGTCATGCCCGCGGGAGGTCCGCTGCTCCTGCGGCTCCGGGGCGCCTCCCGCGCATGACTGCTTGGGGCGGCCAAAAAGGTAGAGCCGCCCCTGTTTGTGTCTGTAGTAGTTTATCTCCCCACACCCCCAAGTACATATATCGATTAAAAAACATCAACATGCAACTCTCACTAAATATTAAAAACAGTAAGGCATTGATTCACACAGAGCCAATGATCCATTGTAATAAGAACAAAAGCAAAACTGCAATTGTGGTTCATGCTTACAATTAAATGCGTACATTGCGTTGTAGCAAACGGATTAACGCAGCAACTTTGTATAATGCTCTGCAAGCTTAACAGAAATCTGTCAAAATGCACAGCACCATCTAGAGTTAAATGCATAGCGCCATCTAAGGACCTGATATATCTGGAGGAATCAGCGTTGCTAGTTATTCATTGCTGCGGGTAAAATGTGCACAGGACTTTTTTCCCCCTAAAGTTTCTCACATACCCCCAGAGTACATTCCAGGCCCCCCAGTTACAGAACCTCTGTTCTAACAGATTTTAATTGCCATGAATATTAATGTCATATCTGGAAAAAATATTCTTTTACTAGAATTGGTTGACGCATTTAGAATTTTTTTAATAATAAAAAATGACTTTTCCTAAAGTGTTTTTGCTATTCATTTTTTTTACAATATTCAAAATGGAAAAAAATTAGCCTTTTTTTGTGTCCCCCACTTCCTTTCTCCCCTTCTTTCCTTCCCTTCTTTACATGTTTTCCATTTTGCCACTAAATGCAATAGAACAAAGGCAGTCCCAAGTGGTTTTATTTTGTGTTATTTTGTTTTTTCACTTTTTCTTTTTGCTCACTCTAGAACTTCTAGAAACTTTCTCCACTTACTGTAAACTCAAGTTAGCAAAAGCAAAAATGAAAAAGAAAGAACAAAATTTATTCTATCAATTTAGTAGAAATGAGGTGGGGACTAAAAGGAAAAACTGGTTAATTTTGAAAATATTTTAAAGTTTCACATTTTTTAGCAGATAAATTCTGCTTCCATTTCAAAACTCACCTAACGAAAATGACTGAATTTTTCCAAAACTTTTCACTAATTCTTTTTCATCATTCAATTAGCTCTATATTTTTTACCTCATCCTGCAGAATATTTTATCAACTACATTAAATAGTAAAGTTTAGATATTTCAGCTTCTGCCAAGTTGAACCAGTGGAGTACTTTTTTAAGATCAGATGAGTATGTGAAAGGATTTTTTTAAGTAGGTATTTGTTACTTTCTGTCACATAAATATATTTAAAATAGAATATATTCACTGCTGAGGGTATATCATAGATGTTTCACTGTAGACTGTAAAGATTCATTTTCTGTGGCTAGTTAATTTGCATCTCTCTTTTCACATTTCCTTAAAAGGCTGCACAGATTATAGTAGCTGGGGACACACTGTAACTGGAGATAGCATTATAAACCCTAGCAGAAGATATTTGTTCCTTCCTGCTGGTATGAGGTAGAACAGTTATGCAAGTTTGTAAAAAGGAGAATTGCATTCTAAAAGGGGGAAGGGGATTGTACTAAAAGAAAGCACATGAGAAAAACCTTTTGAGTCCATTTGGCCCACAGCTGTATGAGAGCGCAACATCTAGTCCAAGTATTATCCTTACAATTAACACATCAATGAATTCAGTGTTAATTAGGACATTATATCATCATCATCATCCAGAAACTGATAAAGGAGAAAATGGCATATTTTTGAGGATCCAAGAGGATTTAATGTATATTGACATAAAATATAAGGTTTTCACTATTTCCAAAGGCTGTGTCTATTACTTGATCCACAAAAAGGATTTCCGGAAGCACAAAAGCTGGAGCAAGGTGCCAAATAATGCTAGATGGAAGAAGGCAGTAAAAAAAAAAAGAACGTCCCTCCCTCCATCTGCCATAAGATTAGAGTCAGCTCAAGTTATACACTATTTCTCACATTCATCAACAGAAACTAGGATTTATCCGTAAACGTATAAGCCTTATTCATGGCCACATGCCCAGAACAAGGGGCAGCACAATGTAATGTCCAGATGCAGGCCAGGAGGGAGACTGTGACTCTGAGAGTGAAATCCTGGCAGAATTAAAGTCAATGGCAAAACTCCCATTGACTTCAGTATGGTCAGGATTTCACCCTGAGTCTCTCTCCCAGTTCTCCTGCTTCTCCAGGAAGGGAACAAACAATGCTGTACCTAGTGCAGAGTAAATTTCTATGTTGGTCTGCATGATGTGAAAGCAGAGCCAAGGCTACATCTGATCTCCACCTTCTTCCATCCCCTCCCACTCATGTGCACAAGGTGGGACAGGAGGTACGTTTACACTGCAGTCAGGGGTGTGATTTGCAGGAACACTGCTACCCAGCTGGCAATCACTTGTGTGCCAGAAACTTCAATGGTGCAATAAGCTTGTCAGTAATGGACACAAGCTGAATGTACAGCCAGACCACCTTAAGGACCTAGCCAGAGATCTATTTGGGTGGCACTTGACTTGCAAGCGTGCCACATCCCTTTGGGATTTGCCATGATGATGCTGAATGTACCCACACTTACTTTCATCTAGCTGGCTTGCTAAAAATATCAGAGAGGATGTGGTGCCACATGCGTCAGCCCAGGCTGCACAAGCCAATACATACCCAGGGGGGCAAGGCAGGCTCGCAGAGCCTGCACTGCGATGTGCTCACTGATATTTTTAGTGAGCTAACTCAATTAAGGCTAGTGTGGCTACATCTACATGAGCTGCGAATTGCATTCCTGGCTGCAGTACAGCTGTACCCACAGTGCAGAGCTTGCTTCTCCTCCCACACTACTGCCCTTGATGCAGGTAGCCAATGCAGAAGTGTAATGGATGCTTGTGGCCTTGCTAGCATGATAGCACAGTTTGGACCCAGCTGCTCCTTTGCATCTATCAGGGGTTGAAGAGACCCCCGTCCTCTCCAACTGCAGGCTGGGGTAGGTCAGTTGTTCAGATATAACCCAAGTCTTAATCCAGTCTTATCTCCTCTGTTTCCCACAGCAGTGCAGCACAAGAGAGTATTATGGTCCTGTGGGCCTAATAATTTCAGTACCTCACTCGGCGACACAGGGAAAGGGAACAGAGAGTAGTAGTACTGCTTAATGCGCTGACAGAGCTCAAGGTCCCCACCTTTGAAAAGCTTCATAACTACTTGGTGTTGAACAGGTGTGTTCTTAAAAATGTGCCTTAAGCACTTGGCCAAGCTGAATAGGTCAGCCTTGTGTAGAACCAGCATATGTGGCCATGTGTGAGTTGGAAAGCCACTATCTTATCTACTCAGTAGGAGTCGCTAGAACCTCTAACATTCTAGGCGCAGTCAACTCTTTTCTCATCCATTCTTCTCTCAAAATATTATAGTGGCAAGTTATTTTATATTATGGTAGTGGCTAAAGGGATCCAACAGGACCAGGACCCTGTTGTGCTAGGTACTTTTTAAACACAGGATTGGGTTTGAGTTGAACAACTGCCCTACCACACAGGCATGGCTTCTGCACCCAAAGAATTTACATTCTAAGGCAACAAGTGACATGTTCATTCTGGTCTTACCCTGAGTGGTTTTGAGGATTTTAGATTGCCTGGTTCTTGTCCTCTGGTTATTGTCTGTGAAGCATTTGAATTGACCTTTGTTTCACCTATGCTTCTGTGATGAGATCATTTAGAAAGTATCATATAAAAAAAAAGCACTTAAGTCTGTGAACCCGAATGGAGTGAAGATACAGCAAGGATATTTATGGCAAATCAATGTATCCATCTAATTGCTGTCTTCCAAATTTAAAGGATTTATTTTTACTGCAGAAAGAATACTATTGGTAGTTTGTTCCTCCCTGAGAGCTACAGTACTTGAAACCAATAGCTGGATTTGTCGTATAGTGAAAAAGTGAGAGAAAATTCATCACATTAGGCACCACAAAGCAATTGGAATCAAGCCAAAAGCAGATGGTAACTCAAAAAGAAATCCTCTTTCTTCTGTAGAAGTAATATTAATACTTTGCACTTCTGTAGTGGTACCCATCTAAGGATCTCAGTATGTTTTACAAACATTAATGAACATAGCCTCACACCACTCTTGTAGCTAGGTGAGTATAATTATCTGAGGCATATACATGTTAATGAGAAAATTTCTCTCTCTCTCACCGGAACATTTTTCATTCTGGTAGGGGTATGGGGTCCATAAACTCAGTAGCGAAGGGTTCTTCAGTCACCACACTGTAGTAGGCAGTCCCACTAATGAGCCCTTCTAGAGTGTCACTTCCAAAGATAATAGCTATCATATCTGAATAAAACGCTTTCAACGTTAAGAACAACAGGTAATAATGCCCAACACTAAGAAATAGTAACTGTCCAACCTGTGGAAAACAAACAAGGGCCATAGATTAAATGTAAAAACAGTTTTCCACCAGCTCTCCCTAAGAAAGGAAACAAACAATTCAACACTATTTAAAATTAACCTTCCATAAGCAGGAGATGAAAAGTACAGTACCCACCCCATCCCTACCAGAATGAAAAACATTTATGAGACACAAATTTTCTCATTCTCACTGTGGGGGATGGGTCCATAAATTCAGTAGAGATTGAATTTTTGTAGCAGTACTCTCCCCTGCACCCATCACTATCAATTGTTGGGTGGGCTAAAAGAGAGCTCCTCCTGAAGGCTGCTTCACCTGACGGAAGTCTATCAGTTTTATAGAATTTTGTGAACATATGCAGGGATGCCCAAGTTGGTACCCTGCAAATTTGTTCATATGGTGCACTGGATCTGTCCCCCTATGAAGCTGCCATTGCCCTCATGGAATTGAATAGGAGAGTTTTCTCCTTGGCTTTATATGTCTCAGAAGTATATCTCACCTAGTATATCTTGCTATGGAGGCCCTCTGTCCCCTAACCCAGTGGTGCATTAGCTCTCTTAATAAAGATCTTAATTGCCCTCCAGACATCTAAAGCGTGCCATACTCGTTCTTTCGGATGGGCTGGATTTAGGCAAAAGGAGATGGACAAAAATCTCCTGGGACTGGTGAAAGGAAGATAGAAGTTCTGCCCTGTCATTATGGAAAACACAATTTTGAGGGAGTTACATAGAGGAATCCCAACCCAGAGACCCATCGGACAGATGTTATTGCCACTGTAAAGTGAATTTAGCTGTCTGGAAATTTGGAGACACTTTGGACATGGGTTTGAAAGGTAGATCCAAGAGTGCATTCAGTACTAGGGAAAGATCCCATGGGGCTACTCTGTGACTAGGACAGGGGTCGACAACCTTTCAGAAGTGGTGTGCCAAATCTTCATTTCTTCACTCTAATTTAAGGTGTCGCGTGCCAGTAATATATTTTAACGTTTTCAGAAGGTCTCTTTCTATGTCTAAAATATATAACTAAACTATTGTTGTATGTAAAGTAAATATGGTTTTTAAAATGTTTAAGAAGCTTCATTTAAAATTAAATTAAAATGCAGAGCCCCCCAGATCGGTGGCCAGGACCCGGGCACTGTGAGTGCCACTGAAATTCAGCTTACGTGCCACCTTCGGCACGCGTGCCATAGGTTGCCTACCTCTGGACTACGAGGATGTCTGATTAGGGAACTAGCTTTGTGGAATTTTTTGACGTGGGGATAAGGAAGATCAATCCCTGGCTTCCAGAATAGAGACTATAACAGATGCTTGAGTCTAAGTGTGTTGTACTGTAGCCTCATAGACAGACCTGTCTGTAAGAATTCTAGGAGCAATTTGACCAAACTGATTTTGCCATGCATCCTTTTGGCATGCACCAGGAATAAAATATTCTCCATATTCATGTTTACTAAGAGTTGGTGGAAAACTTTCTGGACTTCAATAATGTTGAGATCCCCCTCTTGGAGTATCCTAGTTGATTTTAATATGACTTCTCAATAACCAGGCAGTCATGTTCAGAGATACCAGGTTGTGGTGGAACATATGGCCCTGAAATCGTACATCCAGAGTATACTGGAGAGGTAATAGAAGGTGTGATGGTTCTCGAGGTAGCCAGGACTGAGAGTCCTCTTGTTAGGCCTCCACCTGCAGCATCAGGGAGACTTACTGGTGTTTAACTGAGTGTCAGCTCTCTCACGACACCAGCCTGTTAGCCACCCAAACAATCTCCTGTTAGCCACCCAAACAATCTCCTCTGGGCTATGCCAGCCCTTAGTTTGCCTTGCAGGTTAACATTAGGTGTTATCACCCCTGAGCTCCTTTGAAACATTCCCTTGTAGTGTCCAGCTCCTTATCCACCGAACACTCACAGAAGTACCAGGTCTATTGTCCCCAAAGGAACTGTATATGCACCAGCTTGAATGATTAAACTCAGCATCAGCTCCTTGTATAATACCCCACAGCACTGAAATATATTTATAGTGAAAAAAATGATACGTTTATTATCAAAAATTTGAAATTCAAGAAAAAAAAATGAGCACAGTTAATGAAAACAAAAGGGTTAAATATAAAACAAAATCACAACACAATTTTTAGAGATGAAACATAACAGGCTAACCTTCTGTCTAAAGAAGTGTACCTCACCCCCAAGCCCTTTGCAGCATGTTAACCAAGTCTGGCTAAGGTCCTGTTTTCATGAATACAAACATGTTGCCAGTTTACTTGTTAGGTGCAGGACTTCTACTTATATCCCCAAAGTTCATCCTCTGTCCTCAGGGACTGTAAAACCCCCTGTGGCTTGCTTTTCCTGGGTCCTGCTCCATCCTCACTGAATTCTCTTCCCGCTGTTGATTTCATATGTAAATGGGGCTTCCACTGTGTTGGCTTACAATGCTTAATTTATATACTGACAAAGATAGGTGAATAAACATATTTTGTCTGGCAGAAAACCTGTTTGTCAACTCTGCCTTAATACTGACTTTAGGAACATATTTTTGGTATACATATGTAAGTCCTCACATAGTATCTGTACATGCATTTCACAACCAATATTGATGACCAGCATAACCCTGGCTTTCCTTTAAGACCTACATGATATTCTTTGGTGAACCAGAATGTACATCCTAGGATCAGGATATTCTTGTAACCCTCTTGTCAATCAGCATTGAGGGATTCATGGGTCACAGAGGGGTCTCAGACATCTCCACAAAGTTTGAAAATCAGGGACATCTGGGCCAGTGTGGTACAATCAGAGATGCTGTAGCCTATTGTCTCTGTATGTGTTGGATAATGCATGTTATCACAGGAAAAGGAGGGAATGCATATAGGAGAGCCCTTGCCCATACCTGGGTGATGATCTTTTTTCCTGACCTAGAAGTTGTTCATTTTGGCATTGGAGCTGGATACAGAAATCCCATGTTGGTTTCTTAGACATTAGGACTATGTGGTCAACTCCCTCTGGTAAGACACCACTGCCCCTGTCTGCAATTTTGTGGCTTAGCAAATTTGCCATAGCAATCAGCTTTCCTTTGACAGGCATGGCGCAGACTGACAGAACATTTCTCTCATCCTACCTGAAGAAGGTTGTGGCTTCTGCTTGTAACAAGCTCAACCAGGTGTCCCCCTGTCCCCAGGTGTCTGTTTTGTCTGTTTATGTATGCCATGGCAGTAGTGTTGTCTGTGAATACAAGTATGTGTCTGGAGTTACGGTAGGGAGGAGTGCCTGAAGAGCTAGGTGAATCACTCTCAGTTCCAAACGGCTTATGGTGTAGTGAGATTCCATCTGTGACCATTGATTTTGTACCATGTGTTGAGTTGCATAAGTTCCCCATCCCTCCAAGCTGGCATCCATCATTATGATGTCTGTCTGCTGTTCTGCCAATTGGCTACTGTCCATGAATCTTGTCAAATCTAACCACCGTCTGAGGGATCTTTTTTACTGTGAAGGGAAGTCTTACAGTGTGAGTTGGAATTACGAACGTGATTAGGGAAATTCAGCAGGTGGTACTGAAAACCCTTGAGATGAACCTTTGCCCAGATGAGTAGGTGTATGCAGGACATGAGCATGCCTATTAAACGTAGCAAGTCGTTCCTGTAGGAATGTGGACTGTGAAGGATCTTGTAAGTTTGCTCCAGAAACTGTACTTGCATGTCGCTGGAGAGGAAGGCTTTCTGGACTGAAGTGTCCAGCCAAGCCCCCAGCTGTTCTATTGTCTGTGTAGGGACTAGCTGGCTTTTCTCCAGACTGATTATAAACCCATGCCATTGAAGGGTGTGTACTGTCAGTTGCATGTCTCTGGCTGACTTCAGGGCGTAGGGAGGGGATTCTTATCAGAATGTCATTGAGAAAAGGGTACACGTGTATCGCTTTTGGATGTTGGGATGCCACTGCTAGCACCAGCCCTTTTTGAATACCAGGGAGACAATGGCAATGCAAAAAGGAAGTGCTTTGTACTGCATGTGCAGAGTGCTTTATACAAATTGTGAATGGGAAAGATGGGAATGTGAGATATGCCTCCTTCAGGTCCACAGAGCTTAGGAAATCCCCAAGTGACAGTTGACACAGTAGACATGGTCTCCATTTTGAACATGCAGGAGCTGATCTTGCTTGTTGAGAGTCTTTAAATCCAGTACTGCCCTGTCCTCTCCATTTCTTTGGACAGATTCTGTTGCCCTTCTTTGGAGAAGGTGATCAATTTGCTGGAATATAGCCTTCCTTTTGGATAGGTTAAAGGAGAGGGGAGAAATCTGGAATGTGGGATCCCTTTGAATTCTATTCCTGGAGAAGGAGTCATCTCTGGGGTTATTGGACCTGGCGTTACCCCATCTATTCTTAAGAATCTGTTGTCTCTCCTACCATATTTCTCTGAGGCTCCCTAAACCCAAAAGGACAGTCTAGGGTGTAAAACTAACTTAAAAATCTCTCTTCTGAGCTTTATGATCATTAGCAGAGGAGAGATTTTTTTGGTTTTGTCCTGTGCTCCAGAAAAGGCTTTTTATAATTGGTTCCTCAAAAAGTTTCTCTCCTGAGTATCAGTTTGCTACCAAACCCCTGATTTGCAGAAACACCCCACTTTTATGTTCATAGCATAGATGTCATCTAGCTACCACATTGGATTTGATCAATCTGGTGAAGAATCTGAAAACATTGAGCAAACCATCTGGAACTAGCACAGATGTTAGGATTTTTTTTTTAAAGAGGATCCAAACCCCTTGGCTTTTGGGGGGATGTCACGTCAGAGAACAGCGACTCAGTATAAGTGAGTCCTGCTCTGGCGAAAAAAATGGCTACTGCTGACGGTCTGAGGGCTGATTCCACCCTTTGATCAGAGATATTTTTGGGAAGGAAGTTCCCTTCAGCCAGGAGGACAGTGTCCTTGACAAGGCTGCATCAATTTTAGGTACAGCAACCAAGAACACTTTTAACTGGCGTGCATTATAGAATTTTTTGGCTCATTTGATCAGATCCCTTGGCCTTTGTTGGGCTTTCCCTTTCCGCCTTTGCAGCCTTAAGCAGGACAGCCAGGATGAGAATTTAAGGGTCAGTTTTAGAGCCTGTTGGAAAATATTTCTGGGTATTTTATGCCTCCTCATCCCTCTTTTCACCCTTTTTGGTCAAACGCTCTGGGGAGATTCAAAGAAAGTAACTGCCTTTCTCAGCATAGACTCGAAAACTGTGTGGGGAACAAGAGCTCCTGGGGATTTGTTGAGGTTTCTTTTGCCTCAGATTTTGAAAGTTTATCCTGTTCCAAAGAGAAGGAGTATGTAGACTTGGAGGATTTATTTGCCGTATGGCTGCACTTGTGATCCTTACTCCACTTGGAGGAAGAACTAGCAGGAAAGAGAGAGATGAGGATTCCGAGTCATCTGCTGGGTGTGATCACCTCATGGAGGGAGGAGGAGAAAGTGGGGGAAAACTCCCCAGATGAGTTGTCTTTTCTGATCCCTTAGGAATTTGTCCCGGTGCTTTTTGGTCCCTTTTTCCCCCCTTGCCTGGGCTCCAGGAAGGAGGAAGTGGATGAGGAATTGCCTCGGTGTCTACATTTTGTCCTGTTCCTTGGTTTTTTTCATTGGATGCCACAGGGGTGGTGGTGGGGTGGGGGGCTTTAAGATGGCCACCAAGGAGGCAGTGTCAGGAGGCTGCCTATGGAACATGAGCTCTTGGCTTCAAACTGGTCACCGTGACTCTGCTATGAAAGAAAGAAGAGAAAACTGATTTCTCTGGGCTGCCACTGGTTCTCTGGAACGCTGAGGAACAAAGGGGTGTCCTGATTGCAGCATGCCCACCAGTAGGAAGGAGGAGGTCACTGGCAAAATGTGCAGCCCCACCCCCGCTCCCCTGTCACAGTGCCTTCACTGGTGAAAGAGAGGAGGGAAGGTGACTGGGGTCCTGGGGTTTTACCCTGCTTTCATTCTGCTTACTAGAGTTCCTGGGTCTCCTGTGATTCACTTCCTGGGGTGGGACACCTACTGAGGAGGCCCAGTCTATGTCACTGGCTGTAGATTGAACCTGTGGTGTCCTGGGTGCTTTTTTCAGTGCCTTGTTTTTCTGTGTCTTGTTTGACTGCAGCCACCCCCGTGCTGCTCTGTTGCAGCGGGCTGGCCTGCTTACTAAGTGGTGGCACCAAGGTTGGAGGAACGAAAGGAACACTTTTCCCCTTCGATATACTTATCCAAGGGAGCAGAGCACAGAGTACAGAACCTGCCCTTTCCCTTCTTTTTCAACCATTATCAGGGGCCAACTTGAGAGAAGAGCTTGGTAAAAGTCCCTGCAATTGCCTGGAGCTCCATGAGGTAAATTTTAGTGGGCCTTAAAAAGCCAGTAACCCCCTCCACTAAAAAGTGGAGAGCTCAAACAAACAAACAAGACAATCATCATCAGGTTATAGACAGGCTAGAAGACCTGACTCTAGACCTGCTGTGCCTTTGGCAACAGAGAAAATTCTGGAGGGGCTATTCAGCATGAAGAGTCATCTGGAGAATCAACCCAGCCAATCAAAACATCTGACTCTGCCTACTACAGTGTGGGGACTGCAGAACCCTTTGCTATTGAATTTATGGACCCATCGCCCGCTGTGGGAAGGGTGTAATTTTCAAAAGGCCCACTAATAAGAGTCCACATTGCAATTCCTAGATTTAAATAGATGCCAAGCCACCACAACTCCAATAAGCACCTCTGAAAACCAGGCCCTTGTTATCTTAAATTTGGAACCCAAAATACTGAGGCTCACGAAGTTAATGGCTACTTGAAAATGTTGGCATAAGAGACTTTTGCAAGGTCTCTTAGGAAGTCTGTAGCAGGGCTGCCAAAAGAAATAAGACCTCCAGACTTTAAGTCCTGTGTCTCAATTATAAGATCATTTTTCTTTTGGGCTCCTCTTTTTACCCAAACCCCTTTCTTTCCATAATACAACCACATTTTGTGACACCTTGGTTGTTGTCTCTTCCAAGGTCAAATCTTTCCGAGTAATTTTCACCAAACACACAGGCAATGGTAAATGTGAGAAAACAGATGCCTCAACATTTACTTAATTGCAAGTAATCTACATGATATAAAAATACAAGTAATTCTTGATTTTAAGAAAAGTCTCTGAGCATACAAAAAATTGGATTTAATAAAATCAGAGGAAAATACTAGGCTGAAGGATACACTATTGACAATTTTTTTAACATATAAATTTGGGGTTTACCTGTATGTACTTTAAATGGACAAACTGATCCTACATTTCACTTGTTTTCCTTCTTTGGCAAGGAGATGTGGATGGTTTTACATAAAATCCCAGCCCTTTTAAAATCAAAGGGAATATTCACATTGACGTCAATGGAGGCAGAATCTCTAACTTCTGTTATATGATTCTCAAAATTCACCTTTTATTTTAACTACAGCTAATGTACCTAAAAAGCTTTGGGGGGGGGGGTAGGGGGATGGGAGTTATGGGAGATACTCTGAAGTCCCTGTATTTTTCTCTCTTTTTCAATTCTTTTCATGAAATCATCTCTTACTGGGGCAACCACCACCAGTTGGAGTCCAACCACCACCACTCACAAACTGGCCAGATGGACAGTCTTAAAGGTATAGAGAGGAAAACAAATCTTACCCTTGGGGCTGCAAATGATGCTTCCTCTTACACTTTGATTTAACCATCTAATGCTACATCTGCAGAAAACAAATTCTGACAAAGGGTATGTCCATACTACCCGCCCGGGTTGGCGGGTAGCGATCGACTTCTCGGAGTTCGATATATCGCGTCTCATCTAGACGCGATATATCAAACTCCGAACGTGCTCCCGTCGACTCCGGAACTCCACCACCGCGAACGGCGGTGGCGGAGTTGACGGGGGAGCCGCGGACTTCGATCCCACGCCGTGAGGACGGGTAAGTACTTCGAACTAAGGTACTTCGAGTTCAGCTATGCTATTCGCGTAGCTGAACTTGCGTACCTTAGTTCGAACCGCCCCTCCCCCCCAGTGTAGACCAGGCCTTAGTCCAGAGTGGAGTCAAAATGCAGACTTTTGCTGTCAGGCCATTGAAAACTCAAGGCATAGGCTACATTTTGATAAAGCAAATAAAAAATGTAAAGCACTAATACGGGCTATTGCTGTGGAGCTTTAAGTTAATGAGGACCTTAAAGCTGATGTGGAACTTAAAGCTGATGAAGAATTTAAAGACAGAGCTAAAGACCCTGCGTATTTAAACATGCAACTCGGTTCAGTTAACGTGTACTACACATATACTAACTACTATATTGATGAATAAAAAGTTTCTTCAACTGTACTACATCAACATATTGATGAATGGGAAGCAAATCACATATTTATCTTTCATAAATTGAAGTGCTAAATCCTAACCGTTATTTGTGTCAAAATTCAAAAGTTAGCTGGCAACAAAGGGTGGCTGAGAATGGTGTTATTCTTATTATTTGTATCACCGCAGAGCCAGGGAGCCCCAGTCATGGACCAGAACCCCATTGTGCTAGACCCTGCACAAACGAAGGAAGCATTTCATTAGCAGATAAAGAATGATAGCCATGTGTGCACACCGTAATCAAATGCACTCGACTTGGAATGTAACCCTAAAGAAGTACTGGGCTAGTTTGCTCTCTCATTCTAAGATGGTGTCTATGCTTAGGGTTTTCGCACTGGTGTAACTATGCCAGTGTAGCTGCAAACCCTCAGGGTAGATGCACTGCTCTCGTATAAAACAGGGCTTGAACCGATGTGACTACAATTCAGTGTTTCTCAAACTTCATTGCACCGTGATCCCCTTCTAACAACAAAAATTATGACCCGACCCTGGGAAGGGCGACTGAAGCCCGAGCCCCACCACTCCAAGCTCGGGGGCCAAAGCTCACACCCAGCTTGAGGGCTTCAGCCATGGGTTGTGGGGCTCAGATTTTGGCTTCAGTCCCAAGCCCCAGCAAGTCTAACACCAGCCCTGGTGACCCCATTAAAATGAAGTCGCGACCCACTCTGGGGTTCTGACCCACCGTTTGAGAACCGCTGGACTACATTAATGTAGTTACGTCAGTACAAATTTTCCTTATCTAGAGAAGTCCTAAGGTATTTCTTAATGCCTGTTGTTGAGTATCTTACTCCCTCTCTCCTGTCTGTCTTCTCTAGTTACATCCCAATCCTGCAAACACCTGCACCTGTACTTAACATTGGATATGAGAGTACTCCTATTGAAGTCAACATGGCTACTCATAGGCATAAAAGTTAGCCACTTGTGTAAGTGTTTGCAGGACCTGGAAGCTCCTTGGGACTGGAACTGTCCCTTACTAAATGTTTGTACAGGGCCTAGCACAATGGGGCCTTGATCTTTGTTGGAGTAATAAACGAGCGCTCTTCTCTATAGACCTGTTCCTAGGTTTTGTTTATTTGTATTGAGTCTTGTTTGATCACTGTTCTCAAAGGTAGGGGTGGTTTAAGTATGAAGGCCCAGTGAGCGAAGGAACAGGGGGATAAAGGACGAAGGGGTACAGTGATAGAGCCTGATGTGGGCAATAAACACCTCTCAGGAAAACAGTGCTTCCTCTTTTTCCACACAATTTTTGTTTGGGAAACAAAGCAACAGTCTGCCCAAGGTAAAATACCAAACCTAGAGCTGAGGCAGAAGTAAAATAAATGCTTTAAAATTTCAGCATAAGGCATCATAGCTTCTAGTGCAACAGCCACTGATCTACTAAGGTGCTATAAATCTGTCCTTGGCAGAGTATGCCCTCATACATTCATGCCACTCCTACCCAGCTCCATCTCCTTAAGAAAAATAGCAGAGCTTTATTAATATTACTCCACTTTCCCCAAACTTTCACTAACCCCCCTACTATATTCCGTCTCCTTAAAGACTCTAAATTCTTCATAATGAACCTATCTTTCCTGGGAACGCTCCCTATATTCCCATATCAGGTGATCAACTTGTTCTTTAACCTTACATGTGTTACATAACCCAGCTTTGTGTCTACTGACTAAATATAAATTGTTTATTCAGACCACAGGGAGCAGTTAACAGACTAAATATGAGTACTTCACTGATCCTTTCATGACATTGGAGTAGCAGGTTATCCTCTCTATTTTGGGGCATACTTCATAGAATCTTCTTCCTCTTTCTCCTTGGTTCATAATGTTTAAATTCCTGTTTACTCAAAGGAGTCTTTATATCAATTCCTCCATTTTTAAAGCATTTTTTGCTTCCTTATCTGCCCCTTCATTGCCAGATATCCCAGCATGTGCCGGAATCCATGCTAGTACTATGGTCATGCTGGAGCATACTAACCCTGTTGTCAAAAACAATATTTCATTTATTAGCTCACCTCTGCTTTCTCAGGTACCCCCTTTAAGTGCCAGCATACCAGATCATGAATCTGAAAAGATAACAGCTATGGTAAGCTGTATGTCCCTTATTCATAATGGTAATATTATTCCCGCCAATTCAGCTGTCATAATGGCTACAAAATTAGATATTCTTTTAGATTTATTAACTCCAATCTCAGGGATGCACAAGGTTGCACCCACACTACGTGTTTTTTTATATTTAGAGCCATCCGTTTATATTCGAGAACGGTGACTCCATTTACCGTATATAAACTCATAAACTTTATCTGTCATATAGGTCAACTCTTTCCCTTTATTTTAGAATACAATTCTAAATCCTCATCCAGAGAGACATTTTTTCAGGTATAATTGACTGCCCCATAACTATAGATTTAAATCTCTTCTAGTCCTTCCTTTTCACTTAACTCCTTCACCCACATTTTAACCCTAAAACCCTAAGGGAGTTTATTGTGTCGGGCTACAATTCATCCACTTAATTCCCAACATTCCTCATATATTTTTCCAGTATTCTATTTAGTATATAGTATTCACTATTTCCCGTGATTTTAGCCCAAAATGTCAGCTCTAACATTTTCTTTCTTAAATAGACAGGCATTTCACCTGTAACTACCTGCATGATACACAGTGGCATTGGAAGAAATGTAACACATGCAGTACATAGCCCTTGATCTTGAATTGATGCTAACTTTCTAAGCTCTGGTCCAGATGCAAAAGTGAAGGTTTGACACGCATACTCCATGACTGATTTTATTAACACTCTATCTAGCATCATCAGCACTTTCTTATCTGCTCCCCAATTAATCCCAGCAGTACTCGTAAACAGATTAATCCTGCCTTAACATTTATTTGTAATACTTCCAGTATGGCCCTTCCAAGTAAGTTAATTATCAAACAATACATCCACATTTAAAACTATTAACTATATGCACCTGTTTTCCATAAAGATATAAATTGCCCATATCTCTAATTTTTCTCCCACTGAAGATCATTTCCTTTGTTTTAGCAATTGAAAATTTAAATACCCAAGCAGGTCTGAGACCTCTCTGAGTGTTTCATTGATTCTCTCTCTCCAGCCAGACTTATTCTCCAGTGTTTAACCCACAGAGCACAATCATCCACAAATAGGGTAATACCTATTCCTGCCCTCAGACTTTTTGGGAAATCATTTATCATAATGTTAAATAAAGTAGGGCTGACGACACCCCCTGGAAGAGTGCCATTGGCAATATTATAGATACCTGATGAGAATTTCCCTACTCTATCCTGTCTGGTTCTTTTACTCAAAAAAATCACTTCTCCATCAGAACATTCGTCCTTTCAATCCTACCATTGTCTATTTATATAACAAACAATCCCTCCCCGTAGGGTATCATATGCTTTTTCAATATCCAAAAAACCAGTTATCATATACTCTTCATTACTTATACTATTTTGTATTTCTGTTTCTAATCTTACAATATGATCAGATGTGCCTCTCCCCTTCTTAAAACCGTTTTGCACATTTTGCATCCTACTGATTGGAGTTCCCTCCTTTTAACGCCTCCTCCTCCAGTCCTGGCACGATTTGCAGGAGTAGAGGGGCAAGGTTACTCAAGCCCATAGCAGCTCCTCAATCCCTTCCATGCTGTTGCATATTTGTATACCCCATCACACAGGGACTGAACCAGAGAGCTCATCACACAAGCCTCTACAACTTGAGCTAGAACATGTCTACACTAGGAGTGCTTTGTCGGTGTAGATATACCAGAGCACTGTAATGGCAAAGTGCACTTTCCTGCTGTAGCTTATACTATACCTTATACCACCATCATCCCAAGAGAAACAATCCATACTGGCAAAACTGCCAGTATAACTGTGTCTACACTTGAGCTTTTGCCATCAAAGGTATGTTGGTCAGGGATCACACTTCTTCACACCCCTGACTGACATAGCGCTGCTGGCAGAAGTCTGTAGTTGGCAAACTGAGTTGGACTGGTCATAGAAGGGGATATTTAACATACACTGTCCTGGTGGTTATGCTGGTGCCATTTTTAAAATCTCCACTTTTTTGTGATCCCTTGATGGTTATGCTGTACAGAAAACTTTGACTTACAGAAGGAATGAGGCAGGATGGGAAGAGGCGGGGTTGGGGCAGGGAAGGGGCTTTGGGGTAGGGGTGGAGTGGGGGCAGGGCAGGGGCGGAGCACGGGTGGGAAGAGGCGGGGCAGGGGATGGAGCAGCACGCAGCTGCGTAGGGCACCAGGAAATGTGGTTCCCCAAATTTCCTGGTGCCCTACACAGCTGCATACTTTGCGTATGGGTAGGGACAGCCCCAGTTCCTGCCCCATACAGCATACAATCTAAGTAGTTCAAGTATTGGGTAAATGCAATGTTGTATCATGCCAGTATATCAAATCCCTCTGTCAAATTCCCCTTTCACCAGTGAGTTTTGTGATGGTTACTTAGGGCTAGGTCCTTGGAGATCTACTGAACTCAATGGCATTATGCTGATCAGCAATGGTTCAGGATCTGGCCCTTCAACTATATCAATAACTTTTAGTTCCATTTCTCTCTGTTTCCATTTCTCTCTGTTTCCAACTATCTCACTTACTATTATGAGAATGTTACGGCCAAATACAGCAAAGAGCAACTATTGGCAGACTTATGTCTCCCTTACGCCCGCTAAAACTTTCCATGAATGCCAGTGGGAGTCTGAGGTATGGAAGCATAGCAGGATTGGGCCTGTACGAGGAGGTTGTCATTTATAAATATTGACTTGACTGTTTATTTCATGTAGTTGCTTGTAAAATTCTTTTAGGCTGAAGCAGAAGGCACAGTGCAGATGGCAAGGATATTTTTCACAGTTTTCATGGTGGATAACAATATACGTGACATTTTGCTCATTAAATGTGAGCTCTGGTATGTGAGTAAATATGCCAGGCATCTGTGCTCTAAAATTACCAATATGAAAATGAACAACTCAAGTGTTTCAGTCAATAAATGTACAGCACACAATCAACATTCAGCAATTTTATGGCTATTGTGTGCAAGAAAAGCCCTGATTACAATATTGCAGGGAAAGTTCCTATACTGGCAGACAGTTGGCCATATTGATCTAATACTCCCCTGCCCTCTATATTTTATATTATATAGGCCTGATCCAAAGGTCATTGAAGTCAGTGGAAAGACTCCTATTGACTTCAATGAGCAGTGGATCACACCCAATGAATCTATGTTTTTAGTGGAAATAACACCTGCACTGCTGATCCTGGCAAGATAAAGCCATGGAGAAAAGAAAGGGAGATGACCAGGATAGGGGAGGAAAGAATGGGAGAAAGCCAACATAGGCAAAGATGGAGGAACAGATGAGCTAGACTGCAGAAGTTTGGGGAGGGAAAGAGAAGGGCCATTGGGGAGGAAATGGGATATGGGTAGGGTTGGACAAGAAGAAATAGCAAAATGGTTGAGCAGCAGTAGTAGTGGGTGAACAAGGGCAGAGAAAAGAGAATGGATAGTGGAAAATATGGGGAAGAATACATCGAAGAAAGAACAACGGGAAAGGAAAAAGTGCTCCAGTTTAGGAAAAAAGAAGAGTATGCTTTCACAAAGAAAGAAAAGAGAGGGGAATATAATGTACATGGAAAGAAAAGGCAGAAAGAAAAGACACCTGGTAGTGAATGTTATTTATTTGTGTTCTAGATTTTCTAGAGATATTAGTTTGAGATGGCTGCATTACTCAACAGCAGTGAAATTAAAAAAGTAACTAGAGAAAAAGACAAATAAGGTGTTTTGCTTCAGGATTTCATTCCAACCTGATCAAATCCAAGCCCTTCCCCAAGTCAAGATTATGGAGGCACAGGTATATAATGTACATGGAAATGTACAGGGATCACACTTCTTCACTCCCCTGACTGACATAGCTCTGCTGGCAGAAGTCTGTAGTTGGCAAACTGAGTTGGACTGGTCATAGAAGGGGATATTTAACAGGTATATAATGTACATGGAAATGTACAGGGATCACACTTCTTCACACCCCTGACTGACATAGCTCTGCTGGCAGAAGTCTGTAGTTGGCAAACTGAGTTGGACTGATCATAGAAGGGGATAGAACCTGATAGAAGCCCTTCCCCAAGTCAAGATTATGGAGGCACAGGTAGCAGCTCTGTATTTAATGTTCGACTGACGTTTGGACTTAAAGCCAGACTAAAATGCTTCTTGTTCCTGGTTAAATTAATTTATTTTGTTTCCATATATGGTACAATTTCGACTCAGAGAACAACTAATTTTTATTTATTATTTTCTTTTATTAAAAGGGTTCTGATAAAAGAGTGACATTTCATGTAAAATTTCAAAAAAAAAATATTTTTAAGCTGTTAATATTCAATTCAAAATACCAGTTCCTGGGTTCAGCTTGTCATAACCTTGTAGTGATACATAAAAAGGAAAGATTTAACAGCCCAAATGAAATGAAAACCCTGGTGCATTCCTAACCATAGTGCTGATAGTGCTTCATGACACTAAAAGGCTTGACCCTATATACCCATTGACCCCAGTGATAAAAGTCTCATAGATTTCAGTGGAAACAGGATTAGGTAATGATGCGACGAGTGGAAAACAGATTGGCATTTACTCAAAGAGGCACATGTCAGAACTTCTTCCTGATCTTGCTCCCTACAAGACCTTTTTATCCCTGGCCCTATTTACTTCTTTCTCAGAGAGCGGCTCAAACATATTTATGCCCTGTGTCCACCTGTTTCAAGTGGATTTGTACTCAGCATGGCTAAGCCATGCTTCCACTGCCTCTGCCTGTGTTATCGTGTCTACACTACTATTTATATCCATGCTATCTCGATGAGAACTAGCACACGTATGTGTACATGAGCGGGGAATTACACCCCAGCTCACAGTACAGAAGTAGATTAATGCAATAAAGATTGTAAGGCACTCAGACACTACATAAATGGGGGCCAAATACTAATAAATAAAATAAAACATAATAATAAATAATAAAAATACCTGGTTCTTATAAGAATACCTCAGGTGTAGGTAGAATACCAGACTTGATGGACGAGTGGTCAGGATACCAGGGTGAGTCAGCTGTATAGCTCTGCATATTGATCTGTGCAAGGTCCTACAACCTGTCATCTTGTCCAATCATCTTATCAGAGGGGAAAACAGGAAAGGAGGTAGTTGCAAAAGTGAAGAAGTGCTGGGAAAGAAATAATAAACAATCTAGCAATAAATTTAACAGAAAACTGGTTTGATACCTTACATACTAAACCAAACAATAACGCAATCATACATTTATGAATATGACAAGGAAGCATTTCCTTACACAATACTGAAAACCAGAAAGATGCTAATTTTGTTGTACTTTTAAAAAACATAATAAAAATCGATACACCATATTGAACTTAATAGGAGTTTTTCCATTAACTTCAGGAGTTTTGGATCAGGTCCCATGAAAATTGGAGCACGTACAAATCTTTATGATATCAAAGCAAGTATTGTGCTAATTCAGAGCTATTTTGGAGATTAGTATGGGCTCAGTTGTGCATTCCTTTGCACCTAAAACTCCTACTGAAGTTATTGAGAGCTCTGGGTGTGCAAGAAATGCAGGGCTGGGTTCTATATTTGTAAAGAATTTACTTTATGCCACTGCTGCTTCATTGAATAATGTCTTGCTCCTCAAATAGCCCCAAGGGGCTCCAGATTTGATGGCCACCCCATTAAGGTGTAGGGGACTATTCAGCATGAGGGAAGGTGGCAGAATCTAGCTGCCTGAAAGTTTGCAAACACTGTCCTTTTTCCTGCAAATGTCCATAACCAGTTTATTATTATAAAGGTCTATTCCACCCATAGATACTCTCTCAGGCCATAAATCCTACTTAAAGTGAAGAATTGGAAGTCTGCATGTTCAATATTAATATATTCTTTTGCTAACACCAGACTATTCAGTGCATAAGACATTTACTCCAGACAGATAACAATGAGATATTTCCAATTATTTATTATATATATTTTATAATTTAGAAGAAGCTGTGAGTAGTAAGATGCTGCATCTGCTTTGCATTTGTTAAAAATGGAGAAATCCTAGATATTTTAAAAGAACTGCAAAGGTTTTGCTGTTACCAACTGGCTTGTAAAATTCCTAAAGAGGAAAGCTGTTTTAAAAATACAGTTAGCATCGAATTTAAAAAAAAAAATTGTAGCATTAAACACCTCCCTAAGATCTTGAGAAATCAAAGCTATAGACTTCCTGTTGTCCCTGATAGAGTATGTGACATTATGACTACCATAAACAGTGAATGGAAAGAGCAACTCCATTCTAACCCCATCAGCCAGCCACCATTCGATGCAGTATAAGGCCCTTGACTTTGTATGGCCTTGACCTGGCTAAAGGATACTGCAGGACTGAGTTTTATGCATCTGGTTCCGGGCAGATATTTGATGCAGCAGAAAACAAGGGGGGATTGTTAAGGAAGGGGTGTAGCTTTGTTTACATGCAAAATAAAGACTAGATGTTTCCAAAATTAGATCTGATAGTATCGCTATTTGTATGCAAGCCCTGTGTGCAACCATACTAATTATTATAATAATAGAGCCTGTGTAACATGCTAGGTGCTTCAGATAAATTAACAATATTTAATACAAAACTCAAAATCAACGTCATCCTTATAGGACTGCGAGTGCTCTACAATAGAATGAGGCCAGCAGACAGGCCTCGGGATAAAAACTCCAGAGTAAACCCATTGTATTCCTAACCCACCTCCTCCCTGCATGACTGATAACAAATTTGCTAGCAGGGGAAAGGGCCCAAGGGTGTGAGGGAAAGCTTTACAAACACACCATTAATTACAATGTAATAAAGAGATGAATTACTCATTGGGGTGGAGTAAGGAAAAGCCGAGGGAACATAAAAGTTTCTGTGGGGGTGATAGTGTGGGAGGAGAGTAAGAAGCTGAGGTGGCCAGGTGTGGATGAAGCATGCCGAGGACTATAGCAAATCAGAGTCCACAGATCAATATATTGTCCGATTATAAGATTTATTGGTCAATAGCCATACATTGTCACTGGCTTTTTATTGGCTTCATAAAATTATATTTAATTATATGTTTATTTCTCAGTTATGCAAATCCCTGCACTTGAGAGGCTGAAGGGTTCTGCTTTAGATAATGATTGAACTGTGGTTTCTCCAATAGGTGTACAGCATTCCAATCCCTGCGCTCTGCCTAGCGCATGCTAGTGTTTCACAAGGGCTGTGCTGCTATAGCATTATAGTAGCACCTGGAGACTCCAGCTAAGAACAGAGCTCTGGTGTTCTCGGTATACAGACACATAATGAGAGACAGTCCCTGAACTGAAAGGGTGGGTGGGGGAACACTGGCACAGAGACGTGATGGCCCTGATCCTCACAGATATTGAAATCGATGGAAGTTAGGAGCCTAAATACCTGGCCACCTTAATGTCCACCCTGTTACCACAGATGGCCACTGCTCCTTTCAGCCTACTCCCACTCCGTCAATGATCCTGAGGAATCCAAGACACACAATGAGCCACACATTTCTTCCTACTTATTTTAAATGCTCCCATTCCTGCCTGTGTCTGAGCATCAGTAATAGTGGTGTTGGAGAAAAGGCCAACCTCACCTCCTGCTCATTCAGATTTCAAACTGTTTTGCATGTCAAACATACTGTTTTTTGAGTTGAGGAGAGAGACAATAGGGGGAGCTATAAAATAAACAGCCAGATTTTGGCTGGCCCCATTGTGGATGTGCACATGGATGAGAAGAGTGCAAGAAACCTCTGGACACTTTGTCGTCAGCACCACTGGCTACAATGCCAGTGCTGTGCTCTTCAAAATGGCACCCGAAAATGTGTGAGAAGGAGGCATGTCCATGGACCCACCTCCTCACCTCTGCATCAGTGGATATAGCCAGTCAGCTGCTAAGGAAGCTCTGTGAAACATTGTGCACGATTAGTAGTCAAGGACAAAAAATATTTATACACTCCTACTGAAACAGTATAGAGTGGTTAAAAAATACTCTCTCGCAGAGCCCCCTCAATGCCCTCCAGTTCCACGAGCTTCTCAGGGAAACCCCTCAGAACAGGTCTTCTGTCCATACAGAAGAGACTGGTCCTCATACCTCAAGCCACAGGAGGTAATGATCCTCCAATCTCTCATCCTGACCCAAAACCAAATCCGGAGTATGGATTGAGACTTCAGTCACCTGAGATAACCCCATAAGGTGACCATGAAGTCTTGAGCCAATCCAGAAGTTTTATCACCTCTGTGGAAGCCAAATTCAATAAGCAAAAGCAGCCTCGGTGTCTCCCAGACCACAGCAGAGAGAAACTTCATCAACTCATGCAGGGACTTTGCACTGCAACAAAGCAATCTATGCTAGCATTAACTGCATTTTAACATTATTATATAGTGTAGTCCAATGGATAAAGCACTTAGTTGGGTGTTTAAGGGCCTGGTTTTAGTCCTGGTTCTATCTGCTAGGTGACTTTGGGCAAGTCACTTCGGCCTAGATCCTCAAAGGCATTTAGGCTCCTAACTTCCATTGTTTTCAATACTGGTGAAGATTGGGGCCTTCACCTCTGTGTGCCTATGTTCCCCCTCTAGGTGCTACTGTACTACTTTATCAGTACAGCCCTTCTGAAACACTAGCAGGAAGAGTCCATGTGGGTAGCACTGTTACTCAGAAGCCTATTTAGCACTGGTTTTCAAACTACCTCTCTTTTACACTTCTACAACTTGGCCACGAGTAAAGGCTGGTGACACATATTCCAATAACTATTCCAGATAGCCTGGATCCTTAAAGAGATTGGGCCCCACATGAGGGAAACACTTTTGTTATAGAGTAAGTTCCCCAGACAGTGTAGAGATGCTACATTTCCAGTACACACCTCATGAAGACTTTGGTTCCCCAATGACACAATTCCTGCTTGGGAGCAGAAATAAAGCGGCCCAGGACAGGGCAATGACAGGCTGCAGCTACACAAAGCAGCAGGATACACCTCTGCCCCGATATAACACGACCCGATATAACACAAATTCGGATGTAACGTGGTAAAGCAGGGCTCTGGGGGGGTGGGGGGGGGACTGTGCACTCTGGCGGATCAAAGCAAATTCGATATAATGCAGTTTTAGCTATAATGTGGTAAGATTTTTTGGCTCCCGAGGACAGCGTTATATCGGGCTAAAGGTGTATTTTGTTACCTCATTGCTATACACAGTACCTGTTCAGAATAAAGGGTTTACCAGGACGTTGTGAGATCTTGTCAGTGAGATACTGTATGGTACCAGGAGTGGAAGGCACAGCGTGCCAGCAGACCCTGTGAGAGATCAGACCGAAATGGCTGATACAGAGCTTGTGCACCTCACAGTGTAACTCCCCCACCAACTCTAAGAATCAGGGGAAGTGCTGAATGTGCCTGGAAACAGTCCAAACAGCAACCTGAGCTGTATATGAAAGCCAGTGGGCAGGGCCGGTGCAACCCATTAGGTGACCTAGACGGTCGCCAAGGGCACTAACATTTGGGGGGCAGCAAACGTGGCGGCCGGATGTTTGGCTGCCACGGTCGTCGTCGGTATTTCGGGGGCGGGACCTTCCGCTGCCTCCATCGGGGGCACCATTTTGGGGGCGGGACCTTCCGCCGCCTAGGTCGCCAAAAAGGCTGCCGGCGCTCCTGCCACTGGGGCAAACAAAGTGGAGGTTGAGCAAAAGATTTTTTTTGTGCTCAATACTAGCAGACAGGTGTACAATGCAGTCTATAAAGATAGGGAAAAAGAAGAAAGCATTGCAGAAATAATGAAAATGTTTGAGGATCATTGTATCTCTAGAAAAAAAGTTACTTATGAAAGGTGTGTGTTCAGGACGAGAAGATAGAATTAAAGGGAAACAAAAGAGGAGTTTTCACACGCTTTAAACTAAAAGGTCAATCCTGTGAATATGGAATATTAAAGACTCTCTCGTTAAAAAAGAGATTGTCCTGGGATGTAACAATAAAAAAAAGTCTGTGAACAGTAACTAAGGGAGATGGATCTAATACTAGAAAGGGCAATATATATATATGCTAAGCAGGAGAACAAACAGAAACACCTAGGGAAAGCCTAGGGAAAGGCTCTAGTATATGACTGAGAGTACCTTAGTTAAATCAGCAAGGGAAAATTTCACAGAAACTAAATTGACCAAGTACAGAAACATGGAAAGCAGGAATAATGCCAGTGAAGTGGCAACCAGCATAAATATAGGAAATGCTCAGTATTCGGGCAAGTATGTAGAATCTATAATACACCCCACTATTATGCTAAAATGTGAAGAGAAATCAAGAAAGTGTATGTATTAAGTGCAGATAGGAATTCCTTAAGTGAAGAGAGAGCTGATCTTAAATAGAATAATGGCAGAGGCTGAAAACTTAAAGATTGGCTAATTAAAATGTGCAGAAATGGCACATAGGTGAGATATAAGATAGACACTGAGGCACAGGTACATGTGATGACAGAAACTGAAATAGAGAGCTGTACGGAGCACATAGAAATGGCAGAGTCAAAAAGAACCTGTGAAAGACTATAGTGGAGGAACAATTCCAGTGTTGCGAGACTGCACACTGACACTTAAATACAAAGGGAAAACAATAAAACAAGAGTTTGTGGTAGTACACAGAGGCAAGCAGCCAGTCTTGGGTCTACACACATATGAGGTGCGTGGTCTCGTTAAGAGGATGTCTGACATAGAGAGACAGAAAGATAACATAGAACCAGATATGAAAGTATAATAGCAACATTTCAAGATATATTCACAGGAGATGGGGGCCTCTTAGTAACATACATGATGCCGTTAAGAGAAGATGCAGAACCTGTGGTACATGCTACATGAAAAGTTTCACTAGTCTTAGAGGGTAGAAGAAGAGCTGTAACACATAACAGCAAATGGTATCATTTGGAGAATAGAAGAACCAACAGACTGGGTTCACTCCTTAGTAATTGAAAAGAGGAAAAGAGGGGGACTATGGCTGTGTATGGTCCCCAAGGAGTTGAACAAAAACATAAAAAGAGAACGCTACCACTTGCCAACAAGAAGTAAATTATCTGAGATGGCAGAAGCCAAATTCTTCAGCAAATTAGATGTACTGGCAGGATTTTGGCAGATCCCCTTGGACACTGAGAGCTCCACGATCTGTACTTTCAACACAGCATTTGGCAGCTACTACTGCTTCTTCAGACTGTCTCTTCAGAATACATTTGGCTCCAGAATTATGTCACTGTACAATGAGCCAAATGCTAGAGAGTCTAGCAGGTGTGAGAATGTACATAATAAGACCAAATGTCAATTTCAAACAGAAATAACATAGTAGGGAGAGAGACAGACTGCAAAGGGAATCTTGCCCGATGAATCAAAGATTCAGGCAATACTGAACATGCCGAGATCTGAAGATAAAAAGGGAAGTCAAAGGCTGCTAAGTGTGCTGATCAGCTCACACAACTCACCTAAGACATCTTCTCCACAAGGTCACAGAATGGGCACTAATGCCAGAGCATGAAGAGAGTTCAATGATTCAAAGCACATTCTGACATCAGCTGTGGTGCTGCAATTTTTTGACCCACTGTAAGAGATAATACTCTCCACAGATGCCTTCAAAGGAAGGCTAGGAGCAGGGCCGGCTCCAGGCACCAGCCCAGCATGCAGGTGCTTGGGGCGGCCAACGATGAGGGTCGGCAAGTCCGGCTCTTCGGTGGCAATTCGCCGGCGGGGCCCTCACTCCCTCTCGGAGCGAAGGACCAGCTGCCAAATTGCTGCCGAAGACTGAAGTGGCGGCGGTAGAGCTGCTGCCGAAGTCCCGCAGATCGCGATTGTGGCTTTTTTTTTTTTTTTTTGCTGCTTGGGGCAGCAAAAACCCTGGAGCCGACCCTGGCTGGGAGCAGTACTATTCCAGTGTCATGGAACTGATGGGTTGTCACTCTTAAATGCATCTACACATAGGTGCCGACTTCCCCGCTTTCCAGTGGGTGCTTGACCCCTGCTCTGCCCCCGGCCCCGCCTCCACTCCAGCCCTTCCATGAGGTCCTGCCCCTGCCCTGCCCCTTCCCACCCCTGCCCCACCTCATTCCAATCCCTTCCCCAAAGTCCCTGCCCCAACTACGCCCCCTCCCTGCCCCTATTACAACTCCTTCCCCAAATCCCCGGCTACGCCTCTTCCCTGACGCCACACCTGAGTGCGCCACGTTTCCGCTCCTCCCTCTCCTTCCCGGAGTGTGCTAACGCCACCAAACAGCTGTTTCGTGGTGGCCGGGGGATGAGCTGGGAGGTAGGCAGAGGAGCAGGGAGGCAGCATGCTCAGGGGAGGGGGAGGAGGTGGGGCGGGAGGGGAGGGGAGCTTGGCTGCCAGTGGGTGCAGAGCACCCACTAATTTTTTGCCATAGGTGCTCCAGCCCCGGAGCACCCACGGAGTCAGCGCCTATGCATCTACATGCAGAGCAGATGTACGCACAAATTGAAAAAGAGACACTAGGTTTGGCGTATGAGATTTCAAGACTTTCTCTAGGGTTGTAGCTTCAAAGCAGAAACTGATCACAAACCACTGCCTGCAATACACAAAAAAAAAAAAAGGACTTGGGGAAGTACCACCAAAGATACAGCAACTACTTTTGAAAATACAAAAAAAAAAGTTCCAATCTGGACATCGCTTAGTAATTGCAGACAGACTCTCAAGAACATGTGCTCTTTCTGATAGTACACAGCCTATGATCTGGAACAAGCAGTAAACAAACATGATAAAAGCATCATGTGCTGTGTCTCCAGGCATAGGAGATGAACTGGAGACAGAAACAGCTAAATATGAAGTGCTGCAAGCAGTGATACAAACTATAAGTAATGATGGGGGGGGGGGAACCAACCCTTCCGCCTGCCTATTTCCACTATAAAAATGAGCTTTCAGTGATCTCAGCAATGCTCTCAAATGTAGATTGAGGTTCCCACAATAATGACAAGGAAAATATTGGGACAAATACACTCAGGACGCCTGGGAATGACCAAATCAAAGAGGAGAGCTAGAGAAGTTGTATGCTTGCCACAGATGAATAGTGACATTAAAGAAATGGTGAGCAGGTGTGGAAGTGCTCCAGGAAGTGCAGACTTCACTTCTTCATGCAGGCTTTGGTTTTCTGGGACACATTTCCTGCTGTGGGCAGAAATAAAGAGGCCTAGGACAGGGCAGTCTCGGGCTGCAGCTACACAGAGTCGTAGGAAGTTTTGGTACCTCATTTCTGTACGTAGTTCTGTTCATAATAATGTGTTTATCTGTACATCAGCATGACATACAACAACACCCATCTCCAACTGGTTTGTGGATCAGATTCAGGCTTAGGTAGGAGATAGGCGAGTGGGCACCTGCCTGAGACAGCAGTGCACATGCTCAAGGCATAAATTTAGGTGCCTAGGGTACTTTTACAGCAAAAATGTAGGCACTGAGTGAATTTAGCTGCCTAACTGGTTAGGTGGCAGCTGAGCAGGTTTTGTGGATCTCAGTAGCACATAATCTGGGATTTAGGCACCTAAATCCCTTTGTAGATCTGGGCTGATGTGTTTTAGAGAAGAGTCACACAGGGCTGCCCAGAGGGGGGGCAAGTGGGGTAATTTGCCCCAGGCCCTGGGCCCTGCAGGGGTCCCTGGAGCAGGGTCCTTCACTCGCTATGCGGGCCCCAGAGAACTCTCACGGGGCCTGGGCCCCCCGAGCTTCTTCCACTCTGGGTCTTTGGCAGCAATTCGGCGGCGGGGACCCCCACCGCCGAAGACCCCCAGGCCCCCTGAATCCTCTGCGCGGCCCTGAAGTCACAAGACATATTTCTATATCCTTGACTGACATCATGCAGGGCTTATCACTCAGCGGAATATATTAAAAGGCTCTGTAACACTTTAAGCATCAATGTAACCAGTTTCCTTAGAGGTTTCCAGTCAGAATTCACGTTTATTATTTGTTTTCCTCTGCATGAAAGGAAAATATTTCCAGGGTGCAGCACTGTGAAATTTAGTACATGATAGACTTTAGCAAACTAATCTTCCATTTATTATTGTAGTATGTGACCGTGTTTGCCACTTGACTTGTTCTAGTTATCTATTTTCAGTGTCGTTGAACAGAGTAGCGCTGCAAAGGGACCTCCTAAAGACCTCTTGATGTACTATTGTATGTGGCACAATGATTAGGCACTTTAATAAATTATGGGTCCTATAAAATCGATTCTGATATATTTGTGTCATTCGGAGACACCCCCAACAGGTTTTTTTGGGGTTATCTGAATAACGGAGGGGGTCTACTTTACACTGCCCAGAACTAAATTAGTACATGGATGAGTTCTTCCTGTTCTCAGCATCTAGCTCTTAATTTCAGGTGCTGTGAGAAGACAGACCTTTCCAGTCAACCTCAGCGAGAAAGGGGATAAGGGTAGCAAAGATAGGGGATGAAGAGAATAAGAGTACCAGTTCTTGGAAGTCATGATATCATATACACTGGAGACAGGAAAGGCTTGGAGCTCCATGTTTCCCTTTCTGTGAGAGGAGGAGAGCCTGTACCTACACTAGGAGATCATTCTTCTTGAGCAGTATGCTCCTCCTTCCTTCTGAGGAAGCCCTACTGTTGGTTCCCTGCATTGTGACATGAGGGGGTGAGGAGGCATCTGGGCTCTTCCCATAGGTTTGGCGTGGGGTCAGAACCCTGGACACAGTGCGACTTAATAAAGGTGTGTTAACTTGTGATATTGCCCCTCCATGTTGTTGAATGCAGAGTAAGGGAGTTACATGGTAGCTAGCATAGGAGGAGCATTCTGAAGAATGTCTCCGGCAGGACCCATGCTATTCAGGGACTGGTGGGAGATGGCGGGGTGGGGCAGTACAGCAGAGGCAAGGAGTACCTATATGGATATTTTCCCAGGCTCTCCATGTGTGAGTTAAAACATGTTCCCTAACAGACGAATGTGTAGGAAACTCTATGAATTTGCTCTCTACTACATAGATTACCACCTCACAAGGAAGAATAGGGCCTTTAATTGGATTAGATTTAATCTAATCCATCTCTTTGCCAATGGAAAATTTCTCCCCACAAATCCTCCAGTGACATATAAAGAGTATGAGCCCAATATTTCTCCCATTACATTCAAAAGGAGAGTTATCTTTGACTTAAGTGGGAGTTACATCAGACACTAAATGCAGAAAATAGTGGGCCCAATCCTCAGCTGGTATAACCTGACATAGCTACATTGACTTCTGTGGAGCTACAACAATTTACAACAGGTGAGGATCTGGCCCTGTATTTTATTATATTTTTAAACAATCTGTCGTTCAAGAAAACAAATCATGGCTGTGTTTGTCTATTGTGTAGGTCTTTTATGCAGTTCTCTTTTACTAGCCATCACAGATCACACAGAGGGCATTGTTAGTTACACTTTGCAAGAGAGAGGAAACCATTAAATTATGGTTTGGGAAAATAAAACTCTTACCCTGAGGCAGTATGAGGCACGCAATTCTTCAGTACTGCAACGCAGCATGCACAATGATGCATTTTAACTGGATTCCGGGCCATATAAATACTTGTGATTCTCTATCCTAAATTACGCCTGTGTCCAATATTTTGGATTTTCATATAATTTGAACATAGAACTGTCACAGTGTAGACTTCAGGTTTAAATTATGTAGAGCTGATATTTTATTGCATAGAATTTGTTTCACATCTCGGTGGAAACCTGACAGCTGCATGACTATGTTGCATAAATCCAAAGGGGCATAGAAAATGTAAAGCAGAGGAAATGCTCCAGCAGAGCCAGCTAAATACACTTTGTTCTCTAATTATTTTTTAATCTTGAAAAAATTGCATGTGTAAGTCAAAGGTGACCTTAAGCACTTTTAAAATGTGTGGAACATCAGCATGATAATAATATTTTCTAAGGGACAGACCTGGTTATGCTCCTGAAGAGAAGAGCAAGAGGGCAAAAAGGAGCTTACTTATTCCCGTGTGTAAGTGGCTTACGCACAAGTAGCAGCACAGGTTGGGGAGATAGTAGTACCCAGTTGTGGCTGTTCTCTCTCTCATACACATGTTGGCAGGGAATGGAGGTGAGTGGACCCTTGACTCCATCTACCAGTGTAGCTGAGCCAGCACAGATTGGAAAAGAAGTGGTGCGAGGTAAAGGGCTGGCGCAGCTTCCTTCTTTCATGGAGCAAGGCGGGGAGAAGAGACTGAATTGTGACTCGGAAAGTTACAATGTGGACTGAGGTCTGCTCCTGGGGCAGCATAATTATGTGCTGCCCCTTACATATAGTGGGTTGAAAGGTTACAGCCTAGCCCAGTGGTTTTCAGCCTCTTTTCATTTGCGGACCCCTAAAAAAATTCAAATGGAGGTGCGGACCCCTTTGGAAATCTTAGACATAGTCTGCAGGCCCGCAGGGGTCTGTGGACCACAGGTTGAAAACCACTGATCTAACCCTTAAGATAAACTCTTCTCTTGAATAGTTATTGATGCAAACTTACTTTCTTTTAGTATGGTGTACTGTACTTTGTGTCTTCCACTTCCGGCTTTTGAGCTGGCAATATCATGATCAACACAAAGTTCGATAGGGCATTACTTATGTAGTGTGAAGTGCTTTGCACTGGGGTAATTTTCACCTCCTTACATCTGTGTTCTGTGTAAAGTGAAGAGCAGCAGACAAAATTCTACAAGATTAGGCTAAATGGGGCTCTGCAAAAATGTTTTGCAGATCCCTATATAGAAAAATGGCCACATCAAAAAGACCCATCACACAGTTCTGTGCTCCTTCTGGAATTCCTGAGGCTAATATTGGAGAACCACCTCTTTTCTAGACTCAAGTCTGGTGATTACCTCCTTGCTTCCTTGATAACTCTATTTCTATAGAGCATCTGTTAGACACCAATCTGCCCTCCAAAAGCTCACCAAGGGATTGAATGGCTCTACTGTTATATGGGAGTGTGGTCTGAAGATAAGACTGTAAGCCAAACTCAGCCCAGCTCCAACTCCGCCTCCCTCTGTGGCCTTTGACAAATCACGTCAAGGATTTTTTTTTCAATTGGGTGCCAAAAGGAAAGCAACTAAATCCACATTTAAGAATCTACATTACATAAGTGGCCTGAATTTTAGAAGGGATGAGCACCTGCATGTCTCATTTATTTCAGTGAATGATTCAGGTGTTCACTGCCTCCATAAAGTGGGTGATTTATTTAGGGATCTAAATATGAACTTTGGTGTCTAAATTTGGGCACTAAGGGCTAGAGTCACAAAAGAACTTAGGTGCCTAGATCCCAGAATCAGGCCTCTCTGGGATTCACAAAGCCAACAATCAGCTGCCCCCAGATCCTGTAGGCACAGTACAAGTTCCATAGGCATCTACGTTTCTGCTTCTGTGCATGCGTACTGCAGCCCTGCACCAGGCTGCTGGATGCCTGAGCCCCACAACAATGCACGAACTAGGGGAAGATAGGCATTCCTCTGCCTAGCTAAACTGAGGGGTCCAGTCCAGTAAGTGTGCTCAGAGCTTGCCTACCACATTTGGTACTTGAAAGTTAGGTGTGGTGATGTGCAGCATCACCATGCCTCAGTTTCTTATCTAGCTCTTAACCGAAACAAAAATTGGCTTCAGTGTCTGTGCCTCCATTTCTCCATCTGTAAAATGGGGATATTAATATTTACCTAGACCACAGGGTCAGCATTAACATAGTTAACATTGGCAAAGCATTTTGAAGCTATGAAATGTTGTATGCCGGAAAACGATAACAAACACTCCCTTAGTATCCAGCCACTTCGCAATCATCAACAGATTTTATCCTTGAAACACTCCTCTGAAGTAAGGAAATACTATTATCCCCATTTTACAGATTGGGAACTGAGGCCAGGGTAGATTAAGTGACCTGTAAAAGGTCTCACAAGTTGACCATAGCTGAGCTAGAAATTGAACTCATGCTTCTTGAGTCCTAGTCCAGTGCCCTGTCTATTACTTCTTATACCAAACCAGACTTCTACTGAAGTTGATCATTCTACTCACATGCTTAACGTTAAGCAGATGCTTAAGTGCTCTGCTGGATGGGGGTGCTAAATACAAACCTGAGAATAGACTGCAGCACTTTGCAACACGTGATTTCCCTCTGAGTGAAGTGCAAACCTTTTGGTTTTGGCTGTTCTATGGCACAGCTGAATAACTATCTTGTTGATAGGCTCATATTTTACTCAGAGACATGCCACAAGTAAACAGAATGCTGCAGCCCCCACTGCAAACTGCTGCAGCACGTACTGGTCTAGTGTACAATATTGCCAGACTGTATGCCATTCTTGATTGCAACCTTACTAAATAGACTCAGTGAAATGGAAGCAGACACTATGTACCTCTTATTGCGTTTCCTGCTCATACACATGTGGAGGAGCTATTTGGACAGTGCACTTTAAGCCAAGACTGTTTATTTCTCCTACAATGCTTATCTCAGTCAGTTACTATTCTTGTACATGTTGTGTCTGGTAAAGAAAAAGCTAGGCGGCTTGCCCTGGGTAGCTGGGACAATGCACATGGAGACAGTGCTTAATTAGTAATGAAAGAGGTGCCGGGGCTCAAGCAATGATTAATTTTAAATTTTAAACTTGTTATGACTTCGAATGTGTGGCAGTATTATTGTCATTACCAATGTATTATATTATTAAGAAACATTGTTAGTAGAAATCAACAAATTATATTTTTGATATGGATGGAACATATGTAACCAAACTTAAAAAAAAAAAAAAGATATAAGATTTTTCCTTACCCTAATCCTGCAGTGCTTGGGAGAGCTGGTACCGGATATAACCTTGTGCTTTACTTCTCCAGAAAAGTCCATAAAATAGCCATATTTGCCTGGCTATTCTCCTGTTTTCTCTCCTTGCTTCTTGCGTCATTGGCTCCTTTGCATCCTCTGCATCATCCGGGCACCCAGCTCTGAAGGCTGCGCAGAAGTAAGTGGGGCATGGTATGGTGCATTGCCAGCCTTACTTCTGTGCTGCTGCTGGCGGCGGCGCTGCCTTCAGACCTGAGCACCTGGAGGGCGGTGGCTGCTGGCTGGGCACCCCGCTCGAAAGGCAGCACCGCCGCCAGCAGCAGCACAGAAGTAAGGATGGTATGGTAACAAGACCCCTGGGATCCCAGTCCTCCTGCAGGGCTCTACTACCCCTACTCCCCCCCCCATCTTTTCCAGACCCCTCCCCCCCGGGTTTTGCATGGTGGGTGGCTGCCTCACTTGCCCTACTCTGATTATGGCCCTCCTGGATACAACCGTGTTGAGAATTTAAAGAAAATCATGTTTCAGAGCAAAAAATAGAGATTTTTTGAAAAAAACTTTCATAACTGATGCAGCAAGCCTTGAGGTGCCAGGACTATGAACTGCCAAGCCTAGAGGTGCTCAGCCCTGGCACAAATCAAGCACAGCTTAATAATAATATTGAGGGTAGCTAGAAGTGAATGAACCCTCAATTACACAAATAGGCTGTTAAAAGCTTTGTCAACATACCAAATCCTAAGAGTTTGGGATTCTATAGAAATATCCTCAGTTAATCTCTTCCACTGGCCGTAGGATCCCCCCAACCATCTCTTAGTTGTCTTTTGAGGATCTATTGGCCTGACTCTTTCCTGCCCTTGCTAATACCCTGCTCTCCCACTCCTTCAGTTTCACTGGGCATTTGCTTCCCTCATTCTCTACTTACCTCTCTCCCATTTCAAAGACCCACAAGCGTTTTGAGGGGAAAGAAATCATCCTGACCCTCTACCAGCTTTTACTGCACCAAGGCAGCCCCTGGCACATTGTTACTAGAGAAGAAACACTAGCTTATCTCCAGGGCCGGCTCCAGACCCCAGCGCGCCAAGCGCGCGCTTGGGGCGGCATTTTGCCGGCAGGGCGGCAGGCGGCTCCGGCGGACCTTCCGCAGTCATGCCTGCGGAGGGTCTGCTGGTCCCGCGGCTCTGGTGGACCTCCCGCAGGCATGACTGCGGAGGATTCGGTGGTCCCGCGGCTCGGGTGGACCTCCCGCAGGCATGCCTGCGGATGCTCCACCGGAGCCGCGGGACCAGCGCACCCTCTGCAGACACGTCTGCAAGAGGTCCCCCGGAGCCGCGGGACCGGCAGCGCGTCCCCTGCGGCATGCCGCCGTGCTTGGGGTGGCCAAATTCCTAGAGCCGCCCCTGCTTATCTCACTATAGTATCCCTAGTGCAGAGCTGCACCTAAGTGCTTCCCTGCTTCTGCAGCCCTATACCTCCTCCTCTATCTCTCCACAGGGGCCTGCAACCTATCTGATTGTGGATATGGGTTTGCACATTGCACCTTCTTCAGGGAAGGTACAGAAGGCATGCTTCCCTGCACACTGGGGAACTGCAGGATGTTTGAACATTTGTTCTGTGGATTTAATAGTGGATCCCTGTGTCTTCATACATGAAATCCACATTCAGACAGATAGAAAGCCACTCAAGCCTGATCTTCAGCTGCTGTAAATCAGCATAGCTCTGTTGACTTTACTGGAGCTATACCAGTGTACACAAGCTGAGGATCTGGGCCCTTATGTTTTGGATGGTTTTTGGAAAGAGCACTATACACCCAGTGCACCAGTAGTTGTACCAGATATAAAGGGGAAACAAGTGTGTAAATAAAAACAAAAAAAAGCCCCTCCTCACTTAGCTTTCATTTTATACAGTGCATATACTTACAGCAAAATGCCTTTGTGAAACAGAATCCCTCGCTAAAGAAATAGCTTTGGAAAGATTACCTTAGGTTTGTTTTATTTTTAAACAAAATAGGGTGCATAGCTTAAAAATTCTCCAACCACTTTTACCTCTCTCTCTCTCTTTTTTTTTTTGTTAGAGTGTATGTGCATTTCTTTTCAAAGTGAGCTAATAAACCTAAGAAAACTGATGATACTGGTGCTTGGACAGCCATCAGAGAAAACGGAATAAAGGTATTAGTGCAGGAAGAGAATTGAAACACTTCCAGAACTCCATTAACAGGATGAGAAAGTGGTTTCAGAGATGAGCTTCTATATTAGGAAAGCTTTACTTATTTCCTCTGAGATTCTGCCAGTCTCAAGAGGAGAGAGGGGTTGGGGAAGAGACAGCAAGATGGACATGAATAGGTGGATGATGTAGGGAAGAAAGGTTTTGATTCTTCATTATCTGGAGAAAATTGTTGAAATTAGATAGTCTATTCTTGAGGTAGATGGGGCTTGATCCTGTGCCACTGAGTTTTGCCTTTGACTTTAGTACTGGGACCATGAATTATTAGTGACGTACAGGGATTTAAACAAGAGGAGGAAATGGAACATAACACCAACCTAATACACACAGTAAGACAGAGGTGCAATCACATAAACAGAGCTGTGAAGCAGGAGTGAACATGCATGAGTCCTACAACCAGTTTGGGGAAGAACATCAACAGAACAGTAAAAAGTCAGTGGGGCTATAGTCCCTCAAACTGTGCCTCTGTAGCAGGAACAAATAGAAATGAACGTTAAAGGGACAGCACCAAATTAAAAGTATAGATTTCTGTTGGTAAAATATATTGTCACAAACATCTACATTTACTGAGATGTTTACTGTGTACATTGGACAGCTCTTTTGTGTCTTGCAACTTGTAAGAGAAAAGCATTTTGAAAGATAAGAAAATATGATTGCAAAGCCACAATGATATCAAGGAGACACAGGGGCTGGGTGGTACCTAAAACTGCTTTAAATTAATTTAAAAAAAAAAGATTATATTTCAACTTGGTGTCATTTGAGGATAGATAGATAGATAGATAGATATTCAAGTGTCCTTACACAAAAGCAAGAGGCATGGGGAAGAAACAAGAATAAAGTGAATTAATACTGTAATAAACCAGAGGGACTATGATTTTCTGGGTAATCAAAAGATGGTGATGTAATTAACACCTCTGCAGCATGAGAACCAATATTTACAGTCAACCTGATTCTCAACTGCCCTGCACTTTGAATGTTCCCCTGAGTGTTAAGGTGACAGGCCCAGAGAGAGGCTATTCTGATTCAGTAGGATTCTACCCCCAATTTGCACCAGTCTAAATAACTGTGAAGTAAAAGGCAGTGGGAATCAGGCCTAATGTTTATATAGAACGGAAAGGAGAGAAAAGAGAAAAAGTGTGGAAGGTGGTAGCTCTGTGTTTGTATGCATAATGAAATACCTAAGAAGGAAAAACATAATCAAGAGTATATTGCAGGTGGTCTCTGATGCCATCCAATCGTTAGGATGGAGAGATTCTCAGCAGGTAGCTCCTTTGTTGGTGTAGCTCCTTTACACCAGCTAAGTATCTGATCCTAGATTTCTGGGAGCAGCAACCTCAGACAATCCTGATGAGGATCAATGGAGGAGGTGGATCTGTACCGACGGTGACCTCATCTGAGGGTTTCACATATAATACAATAAAAACATCTCTCTGAAATAAACAAAAATTAAGACAGAGGGAGAAGGTAATAAATATGAGCCTAACTGTGATAATACAGAAAATAAGTCAGGAGAGATGGCATGACATGGGTATTAAGGGCTGCTAGTTCTAGGGCCCAGCTCAGCAAAAGCGTGATTGTGCATCAGCCACATCCCTTAAGGGAAGTTCTGCCCTAAACACAACACAAGTTTACCAGTTCTGCTTCAGGGCAGATGTCCGAGGAATGCATTTGATATTATCTAGAATAAAGAGTCCAGTAGCTTCTTCGTGTACCATCTCAGTTATTCATCTCCTGGGGGGGCGGGGGTGGGGAGTGTTATAAATATCTGGTACAATGTGGTCCTTGTCTTTTTTTATTCTGAATCCTCACATGATAACTTCTTAGATCTTCTAATTCAAACAGCTTTAATGTTTCCAGCCCTCAGCAAACTCACCTCAGAATCAAAGGTCTCATTCTCCCCCCGTCTCCCAACCCTCGGCTTGACAGCTTAGCTCCTAAACAACTGGAGAGCTAAGAGTTCCAACTTTCCCAGGACTATATATAGTTTATTATAAGCTTTCTGTGAAGAAACTATGTAGCACAACATAGAAGTGATACTCCCCTAGGCATTGGGAACAGCTGTTGGATCCTACACTTGACATTTTAGTCATTATCTTTTGTTTATAGTCCAGTTTGGTCCTCAAATTCCATCAGGAAGAGGCTATCAAGGTAGTGTGTCAGCTTTTAGATGCTTCTTCCCAGAGTTTCCTCCTCCTATCTTCTTCAGGGGCCTATTTCATTTGTATCTACTAGGAAAGCCTTCCCCATCCTTTCTCTGCAATCGTAACCCAGTCTTAAGCTGACTGACCTTTGTTTTCAAGCATCATTCACAAGCATGTTCTTTCAGTGTTCAGTAAAAATCATTTTCTCCCCACCCTTCCTCTAGCTAGAAGAGAGTGCAAATCACGGGCCTTTTGGACTATACAGCAGGAGAAAGATGCCTGCAAAAGCCTCTAGTTCCAAGAAGAGATAGAGATAGTCACAGATTGTTTCCTTCAACAGAGTTCTACTTACTTCTTTATTTTTCACCTTGACTTGACTCATATCCAGTAGGAATTTATGTGCTGACAGAATGACTCAGCGGAAAAGAAAAACAGCCACAGAGAAGCAGTCTTTTCTTTCAGGGATAAGATGTATAACAAGAAAGTAAGTTAAGCGAACATAAGAAGAAAAAGAAACAAAAAACTCCCTGTATGGGAGGTTTAACACAGTCCTGTGACCACAGGTCTAGAAGCCCAGCATCCTGTCAGCATTCTCTCCCCCAGCAGTCAACATATAGCTATTTGGAGCACCTGGGAAAGAGGAAGAGGGAAAGTTAACCCATTATTCGCTGGGAACCAGGTGGTGGTGCCCTTTCCCCACCCCAATCACATGATGTTACAAAAATGGTTTGTCAAAAGAATCCTTTGTTTTATTTTAAAATGTATTGCTTCCTTGTGTCTTTGTGAATTATGGACCCAAACCTGCTCTCATTAAAATGCATGAGACAGCGTCTGGCAGCTTGGCCCTGATGCAGTTTACATAAACAAACCTAAAGGCTCCCTTATGTCCAAGCAGTACAGTTTGAGCCAACTGCTGACTTCATTTCATCTAGACTGTCTTCTGCTGGATAGAGAGCAACACGAGAGATTCTTTTCATTCATTTATTTGAGTAGCTTAAAATGATCCGGTGCAGAGAGCTCATGGAAAGTGAAAATGTAGTCGTCTGGTTGGTGAACTCTGTTTTACCACATAAGCAAGATTATGATGAATACCAGAAAGTTGAATCACATTTATAACCAAGCAGAACCCTTCTACTGTCCAATTTATTTCAAAGCCTCCATTTTTCAAGTCTGCCTGTGTATTCTGCATTTAGGAGACGTAAAAATTGATTATCCTTTTTATTAGCTGTGCAAAGCTATTAAGACACTACTGACCAGATCATGCGCTGCAGCAGGCTGATGAGCGTGTGATATAAAGGTGGCTTTAAAGCCCATCCTCCCTCCTACACTAGTCCACTGCTACAAAGCTGCTTTAAACTGTGCTGGCTATCCCCAGCCCCAAAGGGATTGCTTTGCAGAGATTGCCAGGGCACAGGGACACCCTACTCATGTAAATACTAAATAAGGAAGTGTTATTTACTCCTTCTAAAAACACAAGAACTTGGGGTCACCAAATGAAATAAATAGGCAGCAGATTTAAAACAAACAAAAGGAAGAATTTCTTCACACAACACACAGTCAACCTGTGGAACTCTTTGCCAGAGGACATTGTGAAGGCCAAGACTATAACAGGGTTCAAAAAAGAACTAGATAAATTCATGGAGGCTAGGTCCATCAATGGCTATTAGCCAGAATGGGCAGGGATGGTGTCCCTAGTCTCTGTTTGTCAGAAGCTGGGAATGGGCAACAGGGGATGGATCACTTGATTACCTGTTCTGTTCATTCTCTCTACGCACATGGCATTGGCCACTGTCGGAAGACAGGATACTGGGCTAGATGGACCTTTGGTCTGACCCAGTATGGCCGTTCTTCCTGCATTATATGGTGTATATACAGAAGCCGGTTCATCCCTGCTGTAACTCCACTGATTTCAGTGGAGTATTTGGCCCATATAGCTGAATCTGGACATTCTTAACTCCTATTAGGCCAAACTCTCCCCTGCTTTGGAGTCTGCACAATCATTCCCAGCTCTGCTCAGGGAATGCAAAGTGGGATTAAAGTACTACCCACTCAGAACTGTCCACTTATTTTCCACAGATGATAGCATTTTACCCCCACTTTGCACACCTCTAAATGACTACACAAGGAGGATGGCAGTGGACAAGCAGACCCATTGACTTCATATATACGTACTTATAAACCATGGAAAATTGGGAGTAATTTATTTTCATGTTAGCAGTTAAAGAAAGGTGGTGAGTAAATTCTTTTGATGACTCACACCACTAATCAGAAAATTAAAAGAAAAATAGTCTTTCCAGTGTCATTTCTTCATCTTTTTGTTTGATTTTGAGAGATGAAAATATAAAAAGATGCTGTTTGCAATAACTCACTTCAAATTATAAATTTCCAGTAATTTCTTCTCTTTGAAGATGTTGCATACAACAAACAGGTATACAACCCAATCCTGGAAGCCTTTATGAAACTAAATGCACCAGAGTATTTTCATTGTATTCAATAGGGTTAGTCATGGACTGTTCTTGTGTTCACATGCTTAAATGCTTTGTAGGATCAGTATCATAGGCATGGGGCTTGCATTCACTAGAAGATTGTGTTGTGTTTGAACATAACAATGAAAAGTAGCTGATGCTGACCATGTTTGGCTGGTGAATGTAGACCAGGACCAAAAAAAATCACATTTAGTGTTGTGATAGCTAATTTGGAATAAATCTGGGTCTCACCATTGGCTGGGTAATTGGGAATGGATATTTTGAAGTTAAAAAGGAAACCACATAAAACACACTAATGGGAATCAGAGGAACTTAAGTCTGATATCACAAACCCTTTCTTGAAACCAGCCCTGGAAGGTTCTGAAGGAGAGGTGTGATGCATAGGAAGAGGAAAGGCATTCCAGGCATAAAGGCAGCATAAAAAAAAAGGCAGAAATGCATGAGTTGGAGAATGGGAGCAACAAGAAGAGTAAGGCATGGGTAAACAATATGGCGTAAAATGGGAAGTAGGGAGAAACAAAGGCAGAGATGTGAGTAGTGATAGAGTTGTGCAGAACCTCAAAGTAAAGACAAGGAATTTGACCTGCATGGAGTGGGAGCCAGTGACAAGAGTCAAAAGTGGAGTAGTGACATTCTAATTAGAACCTATTGAATAGACCAAAAAGAGGTGAGAACCATGGAACTGAAGAGGAGGAGATAACTTAGTCCAAAATGGAGAAAAGCCATGGCACGAAACTAAACTTTGGAGAGGATGCAAAGCTAGTGGCCAGACTCTTCCACACAAAAGAATGCATCAAATGCAAAGGCCATCAGGTAGCTATGTTGCAGCTCTGCAGCTTGGAAGGAGTACCCCAATACAAAGAACATTTTCTCAAGCTTGACACAGGATTTGGTCCTGGTATATTGACCTTCTGGAATCTCTTTGTTTTCTCTTTCTTCAGCCAGGCCTCTACCTCAGGCACTGCAAGAAAGGGATTATTGTGAAAAGTGATCATCATCATCACTGCCTGACATCACTGTGGATGCCATCTTCTCCAAGGTATCCAAAGATAGCTTCTCAGCATCTTTATTAAAGGGGCAACTGGGGGATAGAAAAGTGAAGTGTGCACTGAAAAAACAAAATGGTTTTCCTTGCCATTAAAGCAGGAGTGGGCAAACTTTTTGGCTCGAGGGCCACAACTGGGAATAGAAATTGTATGGCAGGCTATGAATGCTCAGAAAATTGGGGTTGGGGTGCGGGAGGAGGTGAGAGCTCTGGTTGGGGGTGCGGGCCCAGGTGGGGCTGGGAATGAGGGGTTTGGGGTGCAGAAGGGTGCTCTGAGCTGTGATCAAAGGGTTCAGAGGGCAGGAGGGGGATCAGGGCTGGGGCAGGGGGTTGGGGCATGGGGAGAGACTCAGGGGTGCAGGATCCGGCTGGTGCTTACCTCAAGTGGCTCCCAGAAGCAGTGTCCATGTCCCTACTCTGGCTCCTACATGGGAGCCGCGGCCAGGCAGCTCTGTGCACTGCCCCGTCTGCAGGTGCCACCCCGCAGGTCCCATTGGCCGCAATTCCCAGCCAATGGGAGCTGCGGGGGCAGTGCTTGGGATGGAGGCGGTGTACAGAGTGGAGCCCTCTGGCTGCCCCTACATGTAGAAGCCAGAGCGGGGCCATGCCACTGCTTCCTGAAGCAGCATGGAGAGGCCCCTGACCCTGTTCCCCAGCTGGAGCGGCAGAGTGGGGCCATGCCGCTGCTTCTGGGAGCCACATGGAGTGGCCCCCGACCCTGCTCCCTGGTTGGTGCGCAGGAGCAGAGCAAGCCCCAGACCCTGCTCCCCAACGGGAGCTCATGGGCCGGCTTAAAATGGCTGGTGGGCCAGATCTGGCCTGCGGGCCATAGTTTCCCCACCCCTGCATTAAAGGATATGTTCATCCTCCTCTTCCCTGCAATTCATATGCCCAATCTAGAAAAAACTGCATGCACCAACAGCAGTAAAGAATCATAGAATCTTAGGACTGGAAGGGACCTTAAGAGGTCATCTAGTTCAGTCCCCTCCACTCATGGTAGGAGGACTAAGTATTATTGGCAGGACTGATGTATTAAAGAATATTCACAATAAAAATAAAGAAAGAAAATGAGCTCCATTAAAAAGGTCAAAACACCCACTTACATTTGATGAATTAGTTGCAGTTGCAGTTGTGAGGAGCTTCCAAGTCCATTCAAAAGGAGAATGAAATACTCCACTGCCTTGCCTCTTGGGGAGCCGTTACACAGGTACAGGAGATTCATGCCAAGCAAGTTTTGGGGAATCACTTCCCAAACAATGGTCAGAATTTTTAGCTAATCTAACCCAACCTGCCATGAACTAGATGCACTATATCCACAAAGTGAAGGTCTGTTGACTAGGTATCTTTAGAGATACTAGGAAAACACACAGACTAATGTAATGAGCATGCATGGCCTAATACTGCTCCTTACTAAGAAAAGGGATTTTGCTATCGACTTCCATGGGAGCAAAAGCAGGTCTACAATTAGGGCTGCAGCACTTATACATGCTATAGATATTCTGATCCTGACCAAATACTAACAAAAATGACTTGCAAAGTTATTGATCTCTAAATGCTTTCCCAGTTGTTAATACTGAATGAGAGTATTCAGTATGTTGAGTCTAGTTCTTCACTCGCACACACCAGGCTAAGCCAGGAGTAATTCAACTGAAGTGAATTACCATGTGCTGGTGTAAAACCCATGTTGTTATCTGAGTGGAAAATCAAGCTCGCAATATTTTACTTCTGCATTGCTCTACTCTAAATGAGAAACTAATGCAAACATTTTAGCTACCCAAGAGAGGAGTTGTGAAACATCTACCATATTTTAATATGTAATCACACACTATTATCATAAATAGGATTTGAAATAATTATCAATACATCATTTTAACTATGACTCATCCTTAGGTTGTCTCCCTAAGTAGACTGCACATTTAATAATTAATGCCTTATACTTTAGCATCACTTATCACATTAGATATTATCCCATGTTCAGTCCATTCACTGGGAGCAAAATATATTGCCACTACATAGCAAAAACCAGACCACAGCCAAAATGGATCCATATGAGAATATGATCATGAATTCCCTTGTCATACAATCCATGCAATGCCACCCAGTCATTTTTGCATCAAACTCATAACTTCTTTTTGAGCAATAGCATATCTTATGGAATGACATCCAGTCTCAATGTAAAGACTGCAAGTGATACAGAATCCACCACTTCCCTAGGTAAGTTGTTCCAATGCTTAGTTACCCACACTGTTACTAATTTGTGCTTTATTTCTAGTCTATGTCCAGCTTCAGCTTCCTGCCAGGGATCGTGTTATACCTTTTTTCCCCCCTACTGGATTAAAGAGATGTTTACAGTTAGAAATGTCTTCCCCAGGTATAGGCCATGATCAAATCACCTCTTAACCTTCTCTTGGATAAACTAAATAGATCGAATTCCTTCATTCTTTCATTAGAAGATGTTTTCCAAACTCTGAATCATTCTTGTTGCTCTTTTATGAACCATTTCCAATGTTGTTTTTGAAATGTGGACACCAGAATTGGATACAGTTTTCTAGTAATGGTCTCACTAATACATTTTACAGAGGTAATGCCACCTTCTCACTCTTACTTGGTATTCCCCTGCTTATGCATCCAACAATTGCTTTTGCTCTCTTAGCACCAAGTGTAATGCTGTAACTCACATTAAAAGTTTATCTACTGTACTATTATCCTATAGTCCTTTTCAGTGTCACTGAATTCCAAGATACTCCCATCTTGTAAGTATGATCTATATTCTTTGTTCCTAGATGTATGATTGCATTTGCCTGTGTTAAAATGCATGCTACTCAAATGAGCCCACCTTACCAAATGAGGAGGCTGAGATAGCACCCAGTGGCAGAAGCAGAGATAGTCCTGAATCTTTACACTGCATATCTGAAGCATGGGTAATAAGGCACTCCAGGAATGATAGACACTATATGCAATCTGTTTGCAGCATCCCTGGCACACTTCTGGGACAGTAATAGAGGCAGGTGAATTGTGGAAGAAATGCAAGGCAGAGGCAGGGAAGCAACGTGCTGAGGTGAGCCAGCAAAGCTAAACTTTGTCAGGACCAAAAGCCATGGTGGCAGGTCTGGACTTTATGGAGCCTTCATCTCATGTGCAGTCTAGACTCTCACAGAGGTAAAGATGCTGCCATCACTCAGCACAGCCAGGCTTTCTGCTGGATGCCCTAGCTGACAAATTACCACCAGCTGCACAGCACAGTTTGTAGACTCTTTGCTAACAATTTCTGATTTTGTTTCTTTCACACATCAGAAAGGGCCTGCTGACTTCTGGATAGCACTAATACAGAAAGGAGTGAGTACAACACATTCGGCACACGTGAGAATCTGCCTGAAGCTAGCATGCCATACAGCACTGGAATCAGAACACAACATTCTCTGGGCAAGTAAATTGCCAAGTATTGCCCACCTGAATTTCCAAAATATCCACAGATTTTTAGATGCAAAAGTCAACACGTTCTGTGAATACTTCCACAGTGAACTTGTAATGAATGTATTCACCTTCCTGACTACAGGGAGTAAGAAAACAACATAATGTGGGCCTGAATGGCTACAGTGAGACGTATAGGACACACTTAACAAGTATTGTACAACATGGAATACACATGCTCTTCATAGGTAGCCTCTCCTCTCATCTCATTCACAATCATTTCTTCTACCAGAAGAGAGTGAAAATCCCTGACTGACCAGAGATCATCTATTGAAATGGACCTGGAATACTCATACTGGAAATCTCTACCATGATATTTTAAACATCCATCTATTTGGAAAAATGACCTGAAAGTCAAGAACAGTACATTCAGAGTATTCAAGTTGGCATTAGAATTACTATTTGCCTCAGCACACACTATGCTGTTCAGTCACAAATACTGGAGACTCCCAGGGCAACTAAGTTATGTTTTCAGTACACAATGGTCATCTTTAAAAGCTTTTTATTTGCTTAATTATTCATTATTATTATTCATTATTATTATTATTATTGTGCCTTCAAGCCCCAGTCACAATCCAGGTCTCCATTGTGTTAGGCACTGTACAAACACAACAAAAAGACAGTCCCTGCCCCAAAGAGCTTAATACAAGACACAACAGATGGATACACACAGACTGTTGGAGGACTACAAAGAGACACTAATGGTTAGCATAATAGCCAGTGGTTTCAGCATTACTTCAATATTTGCGTTATTGCCTAGAAATTCCGTATATTAAGTATAGGGAAGACAGGGAGTATTACAAATACTGAAGTGACATTATCTAGTTATCTAAGACAAAATTAGAATGTATTTAGGGGAATCACTCTATGCTATGAATTAAAATCTATTTTTAATTACAGATTTTGAAATTCATTTTTAAGAACTAAAACATCAAAGCTAATATGAAAAAAAATTTAAAATAAATACCTATTAAAGTCACACTTTATATTGAGGATATGTTTATGAATAGTTTATATAGGGTTAATGGATGTTAAAAGCAAGTTACAGACATAAGCAATGTGTGTTATAGGTGGTTATAAGCACTTCAATAGACACAGGGCCAGCTCCAGACCCCAGCGTGTGCTTGGGGCGGCATGCCACGGGGGGCGCTCTGCCGGTCGCCGGGAGGGTGGCAGGTGGCTCCGGTGGACCTCCCGCAGGCATGCCTGCGGATGCTCCACCGGAGCCACGGGACCAGCGGACACTCCGCAGGCACGTCTGCAGGAGGTCCACCGGAGCCGCGGGACTGGCGACCGCCAGTGCGCCCCCCGCGGCGTGCCGCCGTGCTTGGGGCGGCGAAATTATTAGAGCCGCCCCTGAATAGACACCATGGATATAAGCAAGATATTGACTTGGACTCTAACAATTGAATAAACATTAATTAAAAACATGTATATATCATATATTAACCATTCAGAAACTATAAATGCACCCTTAATATAAATGAGATCCTTATTAAAATGAACAAAATATTACAGTTTTGCATGCCTTATAGATGTTCATAATTTAAAAAGAAAGAGAAGTATGAATATGAATATCTTTTAGACGAAAAAATGCTTTTTACCTTTGGAATATTTACTTTTACACCTTTGTGCTGACTACAAGTTCTCTATGTACTTGTTCAAGCACCTGAACTCATCCACTGAAATCCAAGGTAGAATTACAAGGATATGTGAATACATATTTCCCTTCCCCCCCTTCGCCACAGTAACATATCTAAGCAAGCGTGGCACTATACCTACAAAATAAGAATACCACCAAATGGACACACACCCAGACTCTAGGGATAAGTCTATAGCTCATAAGTTTTCATATTTGATTTAGAGGACTGTCCAGAGCTACTGCATTAGTCCAGTTCAGTGGTCCTAGTCATTTCTATTATTCTCTAGCCCAAACTAAAATTATTATAATTCAGATTTTTATCATTTTCAACACAAATGTAAGCAATAAAACAAAACAAAAAACCTATCACCTCATATGCCCCCCCACACACAATTAATTCTGATGCTTCTCCCACCCAACCCTCCAACTGATTGCAGGGCCCAACAGTTTTTAGGTGATTTGCCTGACAGGCCACCCTGCTAACATCCCAGGTCCAGCTCCTTTCTCTTCTCCCATAACCCCTCTACTAAATCATGGGGGGGACGGGGGACAGATCTTCACCCTCCTAATGAGGAGATGATGGTTATCATAATCAATCATCATCAGAGATTTTTTTTTAAACCACTACCACCCCCCCCATACACCCCTGCCTGGGGAGCAAGAAGAGTAGGGAGTTATTGCAGAGCCAGCAGAGAGCAGCTGCTCCCCAACAGGCTCTGAGGACAGGGGCTGAATGCTGCAGGCGCATACCAGGCCTGTGCTCACAGGAGGAAGGGAAGAGGGTTGTTCCTGCCAGGTGGGTTGAGGGACCAGGGTGTCACTTGGCACACACAGCACCTCTGATTGGCTGCTGTTCCCCAGGAGAGAGGGGGATTGGGGAAAGGCAGTCAATTAGCTGGGGATTTCCCCACAGACTAGGTGGTTTCCCCACAAACCTGCAGGAAGGTCTGAAATCCCTTTGTCTACAGGAAACCCAGTAGGGTTATTTTTGTTTACTTATATTTTATGAATTTATTTCAAAATTAAAGGGCAAGCAGAAAGCAAAAGAGAGGGGAAGTATAAAAATCACAAAGATAGAGGGAGTTCAGTTCTGACAATTAAAGTACCAAAACCTCCATTGTCCACCTGTAGACAAGTGCCATCGCAGGGAACCCCCTGGTGACAGGGAGGCACTACAGGCACCTGGCCTCAGTTTCCCTTCAAGTCCTAAATATAATTCACATGGACCTACTGTCTTTAAAACAATGTTCCCCCTCTCTTAGGGACTAGTTTGTTATATATCACTCAGCTCCCCAAAAGACTCCTTTCTACTCACTCCTCAGGTTTAGGTTCAAAGTCCTTGTCAGGACTATGGATTGAAGTCCTGGCCTCTCCAGCTCATAGCTCACTTCTCAAATTTAAGATCTCACAGTCCTCTGTCTTTCCAGCTGATCTCTCCTGCTAAGCACTTCCCCCGTCTGGGCTTGGAGTCTTTTTAATTTTTTTGATTCCCCTGCCCACTGATCTATTCCATCTCTTAATCTTCCCCAGGTGGGTCTAATAACGCCAAACAACAGTCTGTGCTGGCTGGAGAGAGAGAGCGCGCATTGCCCAGTGTACTCTACAAGGCTCCTGGTCCCAGGCCCTTAAAGGAACAGCAGTCTGGGATGGCCCCATACCTTCCCTCTCCCAGACATTGACTGCTCCCCCAGACCCTATTCCTCTCTCCCATTGAGTGCTTCAGTTACTTTCTGGCCTTCATCTGCTTCCTTGGACACACGGAAGAGGGTAAATGGGCCTCTCACAGTACCCACTCTGGCCCCATTGCACCAATAATCAAGAATTTACATTATAAACATGTCTAGATACACTATACACCTCTACCTCGATATAACGCTGTTCTCGGGAGCCAAAAAAATCTTACTGCGTTATAGGTGAAACCGCGTTATATCGAACTTGCTTTGATCCGCCGGAGCGCACAGCCCTGCCCTGCCCTGCCCCGGAGCACTGCTTTACCGCGTTATATCCGAATTCATGTTACATTGGGTCGCGTTATATCGGGGTAGAGGTGTATTTCAGCAATGATGATTCTGTGTGACAGATTCACTAAATAGGTACAGGAAACTATATTACAGTATTTCTTTCGGCATACTGTATAAATTCAATCCTCCTGCTTGCTGAACTAATCTGAGTTTTGTGTTGGTGCTATGCGTATACGTCAAATGTACTGGAAGGGAAACCCAGTAGGGTTGGCTAATTGGCTGTTTGTTAGCCCAGCCCTACACTAATGTGTTAGGGCAGAGGGCATCCACTGGTGGGAGGCATCCAGCAAATGCTAGAATGCACTACACTTTGCACAAGAAAAGCAGCACAAAAATAGTATCCTTATATAAACTCAGCTTTTTCTAGTTTTTCTAGTCTTTTTAAAATAGGTTTGCATTCCACATTTGAATTTGTCCTTTGATGTATAGAGAGGTCCCAGGACTGCAATGCATCTCCTCCACAGACCATGGCCTGTCTAGAATGGTTGCTGCAGGCCCTCTATTCAACCTGTGTGAGGGCTTTGGGCCACTTAAGTATGCGTCCAGTACTTTCACCCCCAAACAGGCCAAAATCCAGCTTTGTTTGATCCTCTTCTAGATTCAGCAGTTGTGCAGGCTATGCTTTTGTCACTGCCAGTGCTTCTACTGGAGCCAAGCTAATGAAATATAAAGAAAAGGTTGGCCATTTCTCTCACCATGCACCATCCTTCCATTTGTTTGTTATTTTTCTGGATGGAATCCACATTCTTGTTCCGGAGACAGTCATTCATGGGTTACCTTGCTGTAACTCAGCTCAGCTAACAGGGGCAACAGAAGCCTGTGACAGCTGCTTGGCTAGAGATCATGAAAACCAGAAATGTCCCTGTTTTCAAGGACTGTCTCAGTTTCTAAACTGTTCAAGATATACTTTATTCAAAATTATAAGACAGATATTGCTACCTTTTCATTTACAAATTTCTTTAACTCCACTATTCCTTCCACCATTTCTCTTTGTCTCTCTCCCTCCTCCCGTACACAAAATCACTCCATCTTCATTAAGTCATGCCTCAAAGATGGCAGAATTTGGCTGAGAATTTCTTATTATTTGTTTTTATATCTTTGGCTATTTGGTCTTCAAAACTCCTTCTCAGCTTTTCTGTGTACTTACACTTTTACGTACCATAATCTGTAACTCTTTCTGTTGCCTTTGACAAAGAGTTGTCCATCAACAGTATTCCTTAATAAGTTTACCTGTATTTTGTTTCCCTCTTGTACCAAATTTTTACAAATCCATATATATTCTGCAATATGAGTATCTAAATATCGGAGAGACCTGAGTGTCTGTAGATCAGACAGAAGAAAGTATGTGTGATTTTGTCTGAGTAAAGAAGGAGTCGTGGAGGCACGTAGCAGTTCTGAGTGAAAATTTTATTAGCGTTAACTCTTAGGTTAACATGTTAACATTGTTTAAATACATTTTAAAATAATCCATGACCTTTCAAATGATATTCCAGGCTCCAGTAAAAGAAACTCCCAGCGCACGTGACAAGCAGTGACATGCCAAAACAGTTGCAAGAGAAAAATGTGTGTCCAGTGTACCATTCGTTTGGTATGTCAGGATGAATGTATTTCCTGCCAGAAATGCCATCCATGCACACTGGTATCCAAAGTGTGGCAAACAAAATTCTCTAATGCACACGTGAAAATGAAAGCAAAAGCATGTACAAGAAGAGCCCTTCAGATGCATACATGCACAGAAAGTGAGAGAACATATATAAGAATTTTTGCTATAGATTGTGAGATTTACAGCTTTGCAACGCCTTCCAAACCCTCTTTGGAAAAAATTCACAATGTTTTTTTCCATCAGACCAGTTCACCTTGGTTTCCAGGCCAAAAAAAAAACAACAACAAAAAACAGGTAGGGAAAAATGTTTGAACCACACTGTAAACTTGTAGGCAAGTGATGAGTTTCTCCAGGTACACGTATATTTGTGATGGTTTGTCGGTGTGCCAGAACCTAAAGCAGGGCTTGGGACTATTCAGATGAGCCTGAGCCACAAAGTGCAGATCCATTCATGTGGTAAGGACGTGTATGTTTCAAACACAGACAGGATGGAGTATGCTTTGTATATGTTAAATATATACGTGTGTGAGTATGTGTAGAAGTTATAACAGATAAAATCAGCCATTTCATATTAGTTCATATAAAAGTTAACATTCCTACCCAAGTCCAACACATACCACATGTGATTCTTATGTAGGGTCAGACTTTCCTTCTCTTGCTCATGCTGAGTAGTATCATACTCAGAATTCCCCACTGAAATCAGCAGCCTACACACAACATAAGTATTACATCACATAAATAAAGGTGGCAAAAATTGGCTCATTGCATTCACAAAAGGGCTAACTTGTGACTTAGACTACAAACCCCTACAGGGGAGTAGAAATCACCAAAACCTCATCTGAGGGCAATCCGGACCTAGGAATGCAGGAGTATTCCATCCTGTAGCAGGTGGGCGTGGAATAGGCAGAGCCTTAGCTCCACCCTTCTACATGCCAGCTGGTGCAGCTAAACCCAAATAGGGCTGGCATAATTTGCTGCTGGCCAAGGCCAACAGCAAATTACTTCCTACCCATGACAAGACAGTAGCAGGTGAGGAATTGGGATTCAGGCATTCTCTGGTTGCTCCTGCATTAATGCAAGTTATGTTAGCTTCACTCCTCAGGGCTGGCCTAAACGCACAATCTAACTTATATAAAACTATGAGGCCTATTTCTATCACTCTGTAATTCAGTAATACCTTCTTGCATGGTTGAGGTACTACTCCATGTAAGGGTGGCAAATCTGGGCCATACATTTATGTTTCATGTGGGAGCAAGGCCGGCTTCAGGGGTTTTGCCGCCCCAAGCAGCCAAAAAAAAAAAAAAAAAAGCCGCGACTGCGATCTGTGGCAATTCAGCGGGAGGTCCTTCGCTCCGAGCGGGAGTGAGGGACCCTCCACTGAATTGCCGCCGAATAGCTGGACATGCCACCCCTCTCCGGAGTGGCCGCCCCAAGCACCTGCGTGCTAAACTAGTGCCTGGAGCCGGCCTTGTGTGGAAGCACCCTGAAGTACAAGGGTGTTCAGATCCAAAGTTTGGGTTAAGGTCCAGCACTAATGGTCATATTGGAAGGGGAGAGGACTATCAAGGAGGCAAGGCAGAGTCCTTTGAGAGCCTGAAGCAGATAATTGTCAGCAGTGTGTGCTACCAACTCCTTCATATCACTCCCTCTTTTACCTCAGAGCCAATGTAATATTTCTTGCTAATGCAGACCAAGAAAAATTAAATGGGGAAACTTAGTTTGAAAGGAAAGTCACTGTTTACTTCACTTCCACAGCACTCTCAGTTTTCATACTGAGTGACAGCTTAAGACAGCTTTGGTTTCCGTATGATAATTACTTTTGAAAGATTATCTGTTCTTTTGGTTTGGTTTCAGTAGGAGTGAAGTAGCCATTTTATCTTGTTCATACATACACAAATACATGGGCATTCTCCCATCCACCTGTAGAAAGATGACATTTATCCATTAAAAGAAGTGCTAGCATAAAAATCTTCCATAACAGAAAATATAGGCAGATATTGGGAACACAAATTGTAATAAGCTCTTAAGTTAATGTTGTACACAGATTAGTGCTCCATAAGAGTATTATGTGTGTGTAATATCTTAGTTTTCAAGTGGATTTTTTATGTATGTTTGGACTAGTCCACCTTTACAAGATTTTTTTTTGCAAAAGAAAAAAAAAAGCAGTTAAGAAATATTGCTGAAATCCTTATTTCTGTATTGATTTTGCTGAATGAGTTTCTGGGAGTCCTTTAAAGTGGAATATTTTAAGAGATTAATAGGAGGAAGTGCCATGCTCCTAAATCTGTCTCTTCTTCACCCTCCCCCACTCCTTTTTTTTAAAGACACCATTTGATAGGCAATTATTTGTATTAGCTTCCTGTGTAACAGAATTGCATACTAAGCATTACCAACTGACTGCCTCATTAATTATGCTAAAAAACACAGCTGGTTCTCACTAGCTGATGAAATAAAGCACAATAGCGTACTAGCCTATGACTCTGCCTGCCAGAGTCAAAGACAGACAGAAAAAGAGTTTGACCTCTACTCTAGTTCAAAGTTTCACACACACACACACACTCTCTCTCTCTCTCTCTATGGGAAACTGCTGAACACACACACACACACATTGCTGACATTGAATCAGGAGAGTTTTCCCTTGCAAAACTACAACATTAGTATATGATACCATGAGGCAAAAATTATAGCTTGAGCAGTAGTGACAACTTTAGTTAAGGTTGCTAAGGTCCTTTCAAAACACTTCTTTTCTGTTATTGATGGAATTCAGGCAGAGAACCTACTTTTATCTGTGATATGCTCCGCCTTTTAAAAGAACTTCACCACATCTGACAATAAGAATTTCTTCAATAACTAACAGCTATGCATTCAAACAAAACAAAAAAGGTCATCTACAATGGCACCATCTGGTGATACTCAATAATGTTACAACATTTTTAAAATTAGGGATAGATTCTGCCACTCCTACTTACTTTCAGTAGTACCTTACTTCTCAAGTAGTCCCTTTAATTTAAATGGGACTTCTTATAGAGTAAGATACTTCTCCACATTAGTAAGGACTATAATTAATTATACATTACATCCCCATGGGAGGGAGGTCATTATTATCCACATTTTACAGATGAGGAAACTAAAGCTCAGAGGTCTTATGAGTTACCTAAATTCATGGCAAATAGAAATAGAACTCAGGAGTTCTGCCTTTCAGTCTCTTGCCCTAATTACTGAACACCTTACCTCTGTAGAACTATTCTTCAAAAAGTGTTTTAACCTCCTATGAAAGGTAGGAATGAGTTTCTCTCTCTTTTTAAACATCAATGAAAGAAGAGACTCTTGTTTCCCTCACTTTTGCATAGAAGTATCCTATCTCTCCGAGGCAAATCATTTGATATTTTAGGGCTTGATTTTTGTCAGCCTCGCTCATGCCGCTAGTACAGCCTTCCATGGGATTTCTCCCAGAGCAAGGTACTACTCAAACTAAGGAAAGATAGCACAGTTGGGCTCTTACACATTATTAATGATCTTTTAAAGAATTTTAAAACACAGCAATATCCTGCTATCTAGAACATCCACATGAAGAAAACCATACATCAGAATAGAACATGTGAATATGAATGATACTAGAGTTCTTTAAGTGAAAGAAGAACATTTCTGGACCTGGCTTTTAAATGTCTCTAAGATTAAGAGGACAGTTTTCCTTTTTGGCCTTCTGCCATTCTGTTAGCAATGTCTCAGTGAGCAGTGTTTATATTTCACATTGTTAAGGATAATCCTGAAGACATATACAATATACCATGCCTACAGCTGGATCACTGAGAAAATGGAGGAGGATGAAAGTGTAGAGGAGGCTGAGGTCCAGCACTTTTATTTCAAGCTTTTCTTTCCACTTCAGCCAAGTTAATCAGCAAAGTCATAAATTAAAGGTTTATTCCTAGACATCACATGACTTACTCAGAAATCATCATAATCACAAGTTTCTTATTTATTGGTTCCACATGTATTGGAAAAAAATGCTCAAGGAATTGTTTGCGGTTTCAGTACTTAGTCACCATTTGTGGGCTTTCCAGATAAGTATTGTAATATGGTCTGCTTTCTTATCATCCATTATCTGAAGTTAGACACAACTGAACTAGATTATTGCTGCTATGTTCTATTTGTTTACATTTTTCAGTAAGGAAGCCACAGAGCAGTTGCATAAAACTCAACTCCATATACTTCCTTCTTCCTTCCAAACCATACAAACCCGCACTGGGTCAAAGATTAAATAAGTTTATTTTGATATGTTTATTCAGGAATTTGGGCAGTAAATGTGACACTGAGCATGTGGAAAAAGACTATTCCTTCCTTTCATTCCCCATTGCAGTATAATACAACACTGGTATGTGCTCTTCATTAATTTCCTATATGACTTTGGTAAACTGAGACAGTGGTTCATTTTATTAATATAACTTTGTTTATGGGGGAAAAAATGAAGTCCCTAGAGAGGCTGGTATGCTCTGGCAGATAGATACTTCATAGCCTTCCACTCTCTTTTAAGGTTAAGTTCAGCAATACATACACTCACAAACAGGGTCTATATAATTTTACCAGCTTAGCTGTCCTCAACATGTGTTGTAAAATAATATTTTTGTACCAAAAATCAGATGAAGTTCTGCCCTTCTTTGGTTTGTGACTCATTCATGGACCCTTTTATGATTTCTGCAAATCCATTCATTATTAGGAAGAATTTCCTAAAGAGCATGGGTGAATATTTTTCTGCCTATGTGTACTTGCAAATTGTTACTGTGATTATTCACTATTTTTGGAGTGTTTGGAGTGATATTTCTGATTCCTGATGAGATGATTGAAATAGTGCAACATGAGAACAATGAATAACAGCAAATAGTATATGTTTATTAAAAAATGAGAAATTTTGGATTTTCACAAGCATTTTTATAAATACCCAACAGTCATCTGAATACACCGAAATGAAAAACACAGACCCCAGAAATAACAGTGAATTACAGTCAAGTCACTAATTACAAATTAAGTCTTCATTATTCAGCCAACTCTTGTTATAGCCATCAACTGCCTTTAACCACCTCTCCTGCATTCTCCCCACTGATGCAACTTCTTATAACAGATCAAACCTCTGATCAGCTTTGAACAGCTGCCATAGTTTAAAAATAAAATAAAACAAAACAAAACAAAACAAAAACACAAATGCTGCCCAGAAAATATTTCCTTCTTACCCCTGAATTGTGGAATTCCTGATTTTCAACCAGTCATACTGGTCTGAGTCCCAGGACAAGCAACATTCAGTCATTGACCAGAGACAATTATGAGCTCCAATATAACATGATCTACCAGGGCCATAAATGAGAACTATGTACTCTCAGAAAGCCAGGAATCGCTCTCTTAACAGCCTAGGGAATTTGTTTCTAGTCCTGGTAAATTAAAGATAGCAGACTATGTATGGAAAAGTATCAGAGGGGTAGCCGTGTTAGTCTGGTTCTGTAAAAGCAGCAAAGAATCCTGTGGCACCTTATAGACTAACAGACGTTTTGCAGCATGAGCTTTCGTGGGTGAATACCCACTTCTTCGGATGCAAGTGGTGGAAATTTCCAGGGGCAGGTATATATAAGCAAGCAAGAAGCAAGCTACAGATAACGAGGTTAGATCAATCAGGGAGGATGAGGCCCTGTTCTAGTAGTTGAGGTATGAAAACCAAGGGAGGAGAAACTGGTTCTGTAATTGGCAAGCCATTCACAGTCTTTGTTTAGTCCTGAGCTGATGGTGTCAAATTTGCAGATGAACTGGAGCTCAGCTGTTTCTCTTTGAAGTCTGGTTCTAAAGTTTTTTTGCTGCAGGATGGCCACCTTAAGATCTGCTATTGTGTGGCCAGGAAGGTTGAAGTGTTCTCGTACAGGTTTTTGTATATTGACATTCCGAATGTCTGATTTGTGTCCATTTATCCTTTTCCTTAGAGACTGTCCAGTTTGGCCGATGTACATAGCAGAGGGGCATTGCTGGCATATGATGGCATATATTACATTGGTGGACATGCAGGTGAATGAACCGGTGATGGTGTGGCTGATCTGGTTAGGTCCTGTGATGGTGTTGCTGGTGTAGATATGTGGGCAGAGTTGGCATCGAGGTTTGGCATGGATTGGTTCCTGAGCTAGAGTTACTATGGTGCGGTGTGCAGTTGCTGGTGAGAATATGCTTCAGGTTGGCAGGTTGTCTGTGGGCGAGGACTGGCCTGCCACCCAAGGCCTGTGAAAGTGTGGGATCATTGTCCAGGATGGGTTGTAGATCCCTGATGATGCGTTGGAGGGGTTTTAGCTGGGGACTGTATGTGATGGCCAGTGCAGTCCTGTTGGTTTCTTTCTTGGGTTTGTCTTGCCGTAGGAGGCTTCTGGGTACATGTCTGGCTCTACTGATCTGTTTCCCTATTTCCTCGTGTGGGTACTGTAGTCTTGAGAATGCTTGGTGGAGATTTTCTAGGTGTTGGTCTCTGTATGGAAAAGCTACTTCAGGAAGTTTTAAAAATTTATTACATATAATTTTTCTCTTCCTCCAAAGTCTGCACAGTTGCACTCATGGCACTGAAGCAGCCTAACTTCATTACAGGTAGAGTGAACTGAAAAATAATACTAATATCAATAAAAAGGCCTAAAACATTACTAATACTGGTATTTTTCTTCTGTGAAATATTTGCTTTGTAGAGAATACATGATGATGTGGAACGATAGACAGGTTTTATTGACATTTGCTTGAGACAACCTGCATAACTCACTCATGGTTTTGCTAATGATGATAATGTGGCCATCTCAAAGTCATGCTAGTAAAACTTTTACACCACAACAGCTTGTCATATCTATGGGCCAAATCCTCATCCCACTGAAAAGAATCAGTTTTTATCTAATGAGTTGAAAGGGACGAGAATATGTCCCTTTGCCCCACATCTACTGGAAAGCATCGGGAACCCTGAAAATTGTTTTTCAGTGGCTTCTGGGGTTTCATGCCCAGACCAGATACATTTTGATCTGGGGCCCGCTCACTTACACAAAGATGGCCCTAGGTATATACAGGGTTTTCTTATATATAATTCTGTATAAAGGCAGAGAGGCTTGAATAAAATAAGGATCAGCCTGAATCTTAGCCCAAAACTCAAAAGGAATAAAACACATTTACTCATTTGTTTAAGATAAACACATTCTCTGCAGTTCTTCAGTTCAGCAAGGGCAGGAAGCAGAAATCCTGAAACATCCTGGGCAAAGGCTATTCTTGTAAATTTCCTACTTTTGCTGAAACTGGGAAGGACTCAAAACCTCACAAGAAAGCCTGGACTCTTTAGACTTCCAGTCTGAGTCTGAAACTTCTAGAGACTTATCCACAATGAACAAAAACACCAAGGGCCAAATTCAGAGCCAGGCTGGGAAATCTACAAGAACAGCCTTTATCATGGTATTTCTACTGCTTCCTGTCCTGACTGAAATCAGGAAGTGTAGAGAATGTGTTTCTTTAAACAAGGTTTTCTCAACCACATAAAGGTTCTGGTTTTGTCTGCTTTGAGTCTAAAGGTCAAGATCCAGGCAGCAAAGTTAATGGGATTGTGTGGGATGTAAGTTAGTGATGGAATTTGACCCATTGTTCCTCTAATGTCTCTACTACTGTGATTTAGCCAAGAGGCCTCAAGTCCATTTCCATTTCTCCTGCAGACTGAAGCAAGTTGCTTAAACACTTTATGCCTCAATTTTTTCACATCTTAAAATGGAATAATAACCCTTTCCTATGTTACCGGGATATATTCAATTGATTGTTGACAAATGCCTTGAGATCATCTGGCATAAAGCACCATAAAGGTGATGAGTATTATTCTAATATTCTGTCACTGAAGAGCATCATAACATGTTGTATTTCAGCTGTGCCAGAAGGAAGGACTGTACTGACAAAATCAAATTGCCATGTGATTTTCTTATAATGTTCAATTCTGCATACACTTGATCACTCTATTAACATCAAGCTGAACTGTAATAAGATATACCAGAACATTAGTATAATAAAACTATTATAGCTCATTTCTATGTCACTGATGTTAATATTTAATGGACAGTGAGACAGGTGCCCCATTTTATGAGGCAATAATATGTTTCCTGACTGGATAAACTATGAATGCTGAAGGGCTGAACAGTTTGTCCCTAGAAGGGAACCAGATTATTGCTGAGGGAAATGGGACATCTATTGTAATGTCCAATGTTGTTCTGATTTAGAAAAAGGCAAAACCTCTTTTATTTCTCCCATGCTGCCTGCCACTGTTTATTGCTGTGTTTAGCTGTTGGCTTCCTTGCTGTGTTGGCTCAGAAACCAACCAGGGAGACTTCAGTTCTTTAACACTGGAGCAATGCACGGCTTACAGAACTGGAGGAGAAAGGGAAAAGTTTTTTATGGTAGTTCGCATTTCTTAAAATCAGACTTAAACCACAGACTTGGGGAGGGATGATAGAGTGAAGATGGTTTATTTTTGTTAATTAAAAAGAGATAGTTGGACTCTAAAGGGCAGATTCTCAGCTGGTCACCATGGCCTGACAATAAAGCTATGTCTATACTACACAGCTTTTAGCGACATGGCTGTGTTGCTACAGCCGTGTTGCTAAAAGTCGCACAGTATAGCTGTTGTTTATTGGCTGTCCTGCTGATAAAAAATTTCCACCCCCAATGAGTGGCATTACCATTGTCAGCAGGAGAGCACTCCTGCCAACAAAGAGTTGTTCACACCGGCACTTGTCGTCAGCAAAACTTTTGTCTTTCGGGGTGTGTGTGTGTTTTTAATACCTCTGAAAGACAAAAGTTTTGTCATTCAGTTACCAGTGTAGACATAGCCTCAGTCAATAGAGCCCATACTCCAGTGCTGGGATGTGACTCTCAGAGGACAGCCTGGCCACATGAAGGAGACTCAAAGGCTGCCACAGCATGAACTGCAAAAACACCAAGATGACCCTGGGATGTAGAACCTCACCTGACTTCCATTAGCAGGGTCCCTTTTATCCTCTAGCCATGGAATTTACACCTTGCAGAGGAATTATGCTACAGAATCTCAGCATTCATTAAAAAAAAAATGGAGAGCCCCTACGGTTGCAGAGAATACACTCTGGTCACTTTTTTGAGGTTACCTCTGCAGAATTGTGGGCATGAGTCTGCAGAGAGCCTGACACAATAGCTCTAACAGCTATGAATTCCTGCTCCAAGTATCTCAGTCAAGGACCCATGCACCCAATGATTCTGCAGCAGTGGAACCTGACATTTTTACGACATGCTACAGAATTCAACATTTTGATGCAGCTAGGTGCTTCAAATTTAGTTCTTGGGCTGTCACTTGCTCTCCAGCTTTCCCAACAAGGGAGAGCTAATTAGAGTACAGTGCATGCTTCCTGGACTATTCCGGGAAGCCAGGCAAAGGTAGGGGCTTAGGGAAGCCAGAGCCGGAGTCCTGCCTGTAGGCAGAGAGAGAGGTGAAGTATAAGCTAGGTAACCATGATGGAGGGGGATGGGAATGAAGGCTATTTACTTAGATTTTGATTTCTCTGAGGCAAAGGGTTGTCTTTTTGTTCTCTGTTTGTACAGTACCTAGTGCAGTGGCATTCCTACAAGTTACTGCAATACAAATAAGAAAATAATATTTCCTGGGAAAACAATATACTAATGTCACCACAGAATTTAGATGCTCCCAACAGAGTTTAGAGGTCGTTGCCATGGAATTTGTTCCAATTTTGCAATGGGATACACAGGGCCTTCTCCATGATGTAGGTAGCAGCCAAGAAGGGCTCTACACTCTAGGAACACACCAGTAAGTGAAAGGAGAAGGGCAATCACTCTGTCCTGTGGCCAGGCCCTCTCTTGCCCATTACATTCTGACACTGGAGCCTGGGCTCCATAGAATTACTGCCAGGCTGTGAGGACATATTTATCAATGCACCAATGTAAGCAGGTTGAGTTCCAGATTCTCCAGTCTTTTTAGTGAGAACCCAGATCAGTAGCCAAACCCCAGCAGGTTTACCTGGCCCTACTTAAAATGGAGATTATGGAAAGAAAGGGATTAGCTAGGCAACTGTGACTGAGCGAGTCAGATTACCGGGGGGTGATGTGCTTCAGCACAGATGGGTCCTTTTATTGAGAAATAATAATACCACAGCAGATCTGCTGGAATTTTCATTCATAGCATAGTTACCTTATTATTTAAAGGGACCTCTGTGGGTGGTCCCAGCAGGAAACAAGGCAAGTGGGTCTAAGTGCCTCTGTGGGTGGCCCAAACAGGAGGCGGGATAGCCAGGTCTTCAGATTCAAGCTTCCATCTCTGGGGGAAGAAGGTTTTGTGGGTGAAGAAGCAGAGAGAAACATTGCTGAATGGTGGGGAAACAGGAGACATGGGGGAGAGGCAGGACAAACTGAAAGTAGATTGAGAAAATGAAGATAAGGATGAAGTTATAACTGTCGATCCTTCCCAAAGTTCAGGGGTGGTCGGACCCAGGATTTCTACATTATGCCTTTCAACCAAACAGTAATGAGTTATGCATAACTGAAATAAAGCATAACTTTTTAACAGTGAGTGTAATTATATTTTGGAGCAACTTAACAAGGGTTGTGGTAGATTCTCCATCACTGGCATTTTTTAAAAATCAAGGTTGTTTCTAAAAGATGTGCTCTAGTTCAAACAGGAATCAATTCCGGGAAGTCCTCGGCCTGTATTATACAGGAGGTCAGACTAGATGATCACAATGGTTCTTATTGGCTTTATAATCTCTGAATCTAGAAGCATCACAATCCCCTGAGGTGCAGTAGCCAGGTACAATTACACCATTTACTAATGAGCAAACTGAGGCACAGAAAGGTTGCACAACAAGTCGTTGGCAGCACCAGAAATAAAACAAAAGGGTGCCCTGGTCTCCTAAAGGGTTACCATGACCTGGGGTAGATCTGAAAGTGAGCTCCCAGTCTTTATAAAATATTCCATATGGCCAGTATGACAAAGCCTCTAACAACCAAATTCATACCACTTGCATTCTTGTGGTACAGGTGGTCCAGACATGGGAGACAACTTACCTGTGAAAAGAAAAAAACTTCAAATTAAACCCTCTCAAGATGAGAGAAAATGGTTTAGAGTACTGAGCAGCAGCAGTCATTTTATGGAGCTCTGGAGAGACAAGTGAAAATTGCATATATACTCCTGAGAACCAGCTGGATGGCACGGTATCCCATGAAGATGGGAAATGGCTGCCAGCCCACAGACTTGTCAGACCTTGCCAACTGGGGACCTAGATCATGGTGTAAGGTGACATGCTGGACCTTTGCTCTTTTTCAGCTTGCACTTAAAGGGTAGGAGTAGTTAGTGGTTTTAAGGAGTAGCTAGTGCAGCCTACATATTGTCCTTCCAGGGACTCTTGCACATAGTGGGAGGGCTGTTTAACCCTAGACCAAGAGTTCACCTGCCTGAAGCCTTGGCCAATAGGATTCCAGGTAGCCAGCATCTGGTTGTCTCCTCAGAGTCATGGAGAATAACCCAAAAGGTGAATCTCTAGCTGAAAATTCAGACTTGTGAAAGAAAGGTCTAACAAAACTTTGCAAGTTGCTACTCTAGATGTGTCATCTTTAAACAGGTAAAAGCATAGAATTGGCCAAGGTGGTGGTCCAAAGAAACATCAATATACTGTGCATGCAGGAGACCAGTTATTCAGGAACTGTAACCCAAGAGCTGGGTGTGGCCTGTAAGTGGCATTACATAGGTTGTGGTGGAAGGAGAAATGGTGTAGGAATGGTGGTTTGTGAAAACTTTGTAAAACTATTTGGGAAATCATCAGGGTGAATGACAGTTTAATAGCTGTCCATATACAAATGAAGGCATGTGAGTTATCTGTGGTATTGGTATATGCCCTACAACAAGGCTGCTCTGAGGAAGAGATGAGGCAGAGCCTGCAGAATCTAGTAGATGTGGCCAGACTTGATAAATTACTGCTAATTCAGGGAGATTTCAGTGCTCATACAGGCTCAAGTGGATCAGGCATTGAGCAGATACTGGGATGGTATCTACTGGGATCTCAGAACTTAAAGAGTGCTGCACTGCTTGACATGTATTTAAGCAATCAGTGGACGATTGCTAACACTTTGTTTAAGAAGAGAGAAAGTCATCTTTACATATACTGAAGCAAGCATGCATATAGATTTCTTGCTAATGCCAGTGAACCAGAGGGAATAGTTAATTATTATAAGGTTGTCCCAAGCGAAATGGCCACACTCCAACACAAACCATGGTTGCGACTAGCAAATGAACCCAGCATGAGATTTGCTCCAACAAGACATGCACCAGAATGGGGAGACTGCGCAGCACAACTACAAAGGAGCTGGTCGCAAGATTTGAGCCAAGAGAGAGACAAATTGTAACAGCAGAAAAGGAGTGGTGTTGCTTCAAAAATATATTGACCCAAAAAGCTGAGATGCTATGTGAACATGCTAAGCAGGATAGAATGGTGTTGTAACACAGAGGTTCATTCACGTTGTTTGGAAAGAGAAGACAATCCCCAGAAAATAGAAAAAGTCTTTACTGGTACTGATACACAAAACAAAAAGGTGACATAAACAACTGTTCGAAGTACTGAGGAATTAAGCTGCTGTCTCACTGCATGAAACTGTTAGAGAGCCTCATAGATAGTTGTATTTGTTGAATAGCGGAATCCATTTTAGAAAAATAGCAGTTTGGTTTTAGAAAAGGAGAAGGGACACCAGATGGTGTGTTCATCACTAGATGGTGAAAAAAAATGTTGGAGGGGAATGTTGAGCATGTTTGGGCTTTCCTTGAATTGGAAAAACATTCAATAGAGTGCCTAGGCCAGGGGCGGCTCTAGACCCCAGCGCGCCAAGCAGGCGCGTGGGGCGGCCCTTTCCCGGGGGGGCGGCATTTGGCTCCGGTTGAGCTCCCGCCGGCATGCCTGCGGCAGGTCCGCTCGTCCCGGGCTCCGGTGGACCTGCCGCAGGCATGCCGGCGGGAGCTCAACCGGAGCCGCGGGAAGAGGGGACCCGCCGCGGGACCGGGGAAGGGCGGCGCAGTGCACCACGCTGCTTGGGGCAGCCTACTTTCTAGAGCCCCCCCTGGCCTAGGCAAATGCTGGTGTCTCTGCTTCGATTCTGCAGTGTACCAGAGAACCTTGTCCAGATGGTGATGGTCTTGTTTAAACAGTTCTATGACAAGAGTTTGGCCAGCGGTCAGTGTAATGGAGGGTTCTGAGTTGAAGGTTAGGCTCTACCAGGGCACGTTGCTATTTATTATTGTGATGGACTTCATTAATAAGCAAATACAAATGGAAGGTGGTACAAAGTTGATCTATGCAGATAACATTACACTAATCGCTAATAGCAAGGCAGATTTGGTCTAAGCAATCAATGCCTGGAACAGAGAACTAACAAAAGTATGAGTAAAGAAAAGACTGAGGAAAATGACTATACAACGTACAGGGCAGTGGAGAATCAATGCCACAGCCTCTTCATGCATAAAATAAGTTGGGCGCGTATTCTCAAGTTACTTAAAATTCCTGTTTGTAAATTGGCAATGAATTTAAGTGTGTCCCTCATGAGCATCAGTTCTATTTAATGGTATTTTATGCCACTTTGAAATGGAAAATGGATTTTAGCTTCTAGGGAAGTTTTTACTGGCTCCAGTTATACTGCATTTTATGTGGTTAGATGATGAATAGTAACTATGGGATGTCAGGCAGCAGAACACAGTTATGTCATGCTGAAGATAGGAGTGCCCAGATCAGTGGTTCTCAAGCAGGGGTCTGTGGCCCCTGGGGGGCCATGAGCAGATTTCAGGGGGGCCACCAAGCAGAGCCAGACTTAGACTCACTGGGGCCCAGGGCAGAAAGCCAAAGCCGCACTGCACGGGGATGAAGCTTGGGGCCCTGAGTCCTGCCACCTGGGGTTGAAGCTGAAGCCTGAGCAACTTAGCTTTGCAGGGGGCTCCCATGGCATGGGGCCCCAGACAGTTGCCCTGCTTGCTGCCCCCTAATGCCAGTCCTGGCTTTTATATGCAGAAAACCAGTTGTTGTGGCACAGGTGGGTCATGGAGTCTTTATAGCATGTTGAGAGAGGGGTCTCACAAAGAAAAAGGTTGAGAACTCCTGCCCTAGGTCAGAATTTTTAGATTTCATACAGTTTATAAACTGTCTAGTCATTCCTTTGATTTAAATCTTTATCCCCACATTTCAAACACGTCCTTTTTGTGAGCAGCTGGTCACAGAATATGTCAGCAATTTATAACTCAGCCTCCCTCTCTCTCTCTCTTTGCTTTATATTGAGGTGTAACTTGCGGTAGCCTGGGTAATTTAATTCTCATCCAACAGAAGCTCCAAAAAGGTGAAGTCTGTTCCAGTCCATTAAGTTTAAATGGGCTACCACCTTATTTATTTACTTACTTTTGGGCTGCTGTACAAAAGCATCTCTTAAATTCCATGTCTTCATTTCATTTCCAGTTCTGTCTCGCTTTTGAAGAGTGCTATTTTCCACCCAAGTGCAGATTGAAAAAAAAATAAAGAAAAGAAAAAAAAAGAAAAGAAAAGAAAAGAAAAAAGGAAACCCCCACAGAACTGCAGTACTAAAGAAAGGAAAATGCTCTCAGTGCAAAATCAGTTTGTAATTAAATTGTTTCTCTTTGATAAAAGGTATCTGAGCTGTTCTGGCAGGATACATTCGTTTTATATGCTGGATTATGGAGATGTTTGTGCAGATTTTCTTTACGTTGCAGAATTGATGAAAGAGTATTTAAATACAGCAACTGTTAGCAGACATTCCCCTTTTATTAGGTGCATCTGAAAGCCTTTCAGACCATGGCAGACTGCACTTCCCTACACTAGTTAGTACCAGCAGTGTAGTCAAATGCTTATCATATATAACTAAAGGACCTGACTCCATAAGGTGCTGAGTGCCCTCAATCCCCCTCAGAATCCCATGGGAGTGGATTACACTCAGCACCTTTCAGGATCAGGCCCTTAGGTAGGTTGAATATTTAGCTACGAACAGCAGTAACTTTTTAATCTGGAATTCAAGTGACCTTTAAGATAGGAATCAGTTCTTATCACATGTAAAGTTTGTGCCTTGTCCCACTGAAATCAGTCTCCACAGGCCTCTGATTTTCCATAGCCACAAAGGCTAGTGGCAATTCTCAGCTCTGCATCCTTCTCTTCAGCAGCCATGGACACGCCAACAAGCATTTCATATTGTCCAACTCTGCCCAGGTACAATAGGACTTTTAGAATGGTATCGGGGTGTGGCATAAGGAGCATAAGCACCATGGTACTGTGGGAACTCAATGCTCAGTCAAATGCAGAATCTGAGTTCAGACCCTGAGCTTGGTTTCTAAGCCAACAAGCAGCTCCTGGAAGGGAGGGAAGCTGCTCATGTTGATCTTTAGGGACTCCCCTGGGCTGACATAAAGAGCAACATTAGTAGGTTCCAGAGGATCTCACATCCAGCCATCCTCTTTTAGAGAGAAGGTCACAATGACATGGAGTATTGGATGGGGAAGTAATGAACCTCTTGATGTGCCCTCACTCAACTAAAGGAGGTTCAAAGCCATCACCCTTCCTACCTGCCCCAGTTCCTGTTTTGCTCCTTTTCTGTGCTGCTCGCCTTAGGTCTGGTGTAGCATGGTTCATTCTCTGAAGCATCTGGAGCTGGTGCTTCAGAGATCAGGATGCTAAGGGCTTTTCACACTGCTGCTGCTGCTGCCAGCATGAGAAAAGAGGAGCAGCTTTGCAAGGAAACAATACAGGAACTCAGAGGCGGTGGGAGGAAAGGAGACCCATCATGTAGTGTCTGTGGTGTAGAGGTACATACACATATATATGTGTGTGTTTATTTGGGATTGATTTTGTCAAGCCCACTGTAGCTACACAAGGGGAATGTGAAAGGAACCTTCTCTCACTCTGAGGCCAGGCACAATCATAGTCCTCGTGTTTTCCCACTGATGGCAGCAGCAATTGTATTTGGCAGCCTGGTTGCATCTTACCAAACTTCAGCCTTACAATAAATCCAGGTGAAGATGGACTAGCATGCAGAGTGCAGGTGAGGTGATCAATGGGGCATGATAAATTCAGTTTGTCACATGATTCTGCAGTTTAATGTACCAATCTGTATTTCAATACACACACACAAAATGGGCCAGATCCTCAGATGATGTAACTCAGCATATGTAACTCTATTGAAGCCTCTAGCTGAGGATCTGACTCCACGTGTTCTGGCAGTAACTCGGTGTTATTTTTTTCAAGTCTGACTCAGTTCTATTGTCTCATCGATGTCACAACAGCTCACAAGTTATTAAAAATTCATGGCATTCTCTTCCCTTCTACAGCATTTCTTAATATTTCAAGTGCTTTGAATTCTCCACAGATGGCCTTTAAGACAGTTGCAGCCAAGGGTGTAGCGCAGGGTATATAGGCTATGGATGTGTTTTATTTTTGGAGGCAGGACCATGCCCACATTTTAGCAGCTGTGAATGCTGGCATATGCTGGGGAAGAAAAGGTTTACATTGCATAGATTCCAATAGACTGCTTTAGAACAACTGATTTTGAAGCAGTTGGGCTGATAAACCACCATGATTGATCCCTGATGAGGGGTGATGTTTGAAGACAATTGTCAAATCTTCTGTTTTAGCTTCAGGAAAACTGATTCTTAAAACCCTCAAACTTTTCTTCTTCTGGTCCTTCTCTGTCATGCTCCTAGTCCCTGACAGGCAAAGGACAATGCCATATTTTAGAGATACATTCTTATTGCTTATTTTTGGCAGGGCTATAGCAGCTTTTTACTAAAAGTTTGAGAACTTCTGCAGTGTGGATAGTGCTGTCAAGCCCATTTTTAATGCAAGAACTTGGATAATCAGAGAGGTACAGTGTAACAGGGTAGGGTGCTGATGGAAAGATTATTTATGGTTTGTTTTCATTAAGGTCAATGTCCCTAGTCCACTGCTAGACAATGGATGATTAATTTCTGTCACTTTTTGGCATGTCAATTGGCCTGTAAAACATTTTGCCAACGTCAGTGACCCAATCAGAGATATGATGCAGTAATTAGTAATCAAAACCCTGATCATCTTATTTAATGACTGCAGTTGTGACAGCTACAGCAAGAGAGCTCACCCTTTGTAGGCATTAGTTTCTTAATGATGTAATACACATCATGCTTTAAAGTATCCCTGCATTTGTAATAAATTAAACACAATTCAATAAATTAAACATTGTTCAGAGTGAAATGCTGCAAGTGTGGAGGGACACTCAGCCTATGTCAGAAACAGGTTGGAAATCCTAAGGTTATATGTAAAGCTATGCTTTTGATTACTCTTGACTGTAGTGCTGTGAGAGAGTTATTGTAACACCTTCTGTCCTAATCTGACCTGCAAAGCATCGTCTCAGGCCAATGTGGTTTGGATTCTCCTCATTATTCGAGCTCTCTCCATTGTACAATTGGCAATAGATTCATGTCCTGAAATCACAGCCCACAACAAATCGAGGTGGGACAGCACGTCTCCAAGAAATGCATGTAAGTCAATTGCTGCAACACCATTTTTGTAGAATACGGATGTAACTGATAACTGGCAGCATTACAGTGTGCTGCATTTGACTCATTCTGTACATCAGAGAATTCCTCTTTTGAGACAGAAAAAGGGAATTTACAATTCACTATTTTTTTTCTAATATGGATCCTGATTCTCTCTTCCACCATGGTCCCTTTATTCCATGCCCAGTGGTAAAAATGGGGCAGAATTGGCCCCCAGGGAATACACCTGTGATCAGTGGGTTCCCTGGCTAGAGTAAAGCTAGCAGAACAGCTCCATGCTGGCCCCTATCTGGCCCCTGATATAGAGGGGCATGTCAGAAGTGGTGTGAGTCATTGTCAAAGAGCTCCTGCAGTCCAGCTCTTCTCAGTTGGCAAATGGCTTTCTGAGAGTCAGTATAGCCAGAGTGCAAATTAGAGTAGCCTCAATTCCTCCCTAATTTAAGGTCCCAGCACAACCAAGAATTTGAGAGGAGTAAAGGTAGTGTAATGCCACATTTGTCTCTGCACCCACACAGTTCCCTTGATGAGCACAGCAGTGAAGAAACAGGGAAATGGGGCCATAATGTAGTAGCACCTCAGCCTTCTTTACACATACTACTGACTACAAGGAATGGTGTAGTGCTTGCCAGCCATTTCAGCATGCTACAGAAATTCCGACTCAAAGGGTCAGACAGACTCCAGGTGAATCCAGTTATCCTGCCTAACTGTTATGAAGGTGCTTGCCTGAAGAGATTAATCGTACTTTGTTGCATGAAGGTTGAAACACTTGTGCTCAACTGGATCTCTGAATGAAGCCACTTTCACCCCAAGTCCCTGTGAAGTATGCCCTGAGCTCCATCAATTGAAGCCTTCTTGTTCATTGCGGCTACCACTCTGGGACCCATGGAAGATGTCTCTGAGACAGACAGAGAATGGCATATTTGGGAATTTGAAAATGGACCCATAACTACATAAATAACTAATGGGGCCTTGTTAGCCTTCCCTACTTTTCAAGTGGGCTACTGCATGTTGCATCAGCTGCAGTGAAACAACATGAGACTTTTCTGGTCAGCCCCAGATATGTTGCATAATAATAGTCAAGCTTGGAAGTGATGACAGTGGACAGTTTCCTGCTACCTATAGATGGAAGAAGGCTTTTTGAGTCACTTCCATTCTAGTGGAGTCTAGGAGCAGCAGCAGTGTTTGACAGTTGGGTGGCAGCTACCGTCACTTGACAATGCATTTATAGTTCATGCTACATTTTCAATGCACTTTTCTCTGCTAATCAGAATTACCACTCTTTTGCTCAGATTGAGCCAAAGCCAGTTGTTTTAAAGAGCTATGTCCCTGGGACCTCTGCCTTGCAGCAGGATGGTAGGCTAGGGGCTTCTGCCCAGCGGGGAAGGGCATCTTGGGGCTTCAGCCCTGTGGGGTGTGCCTGCAGCCCTGAGCCCTGATAGGTGCCTCCTGCAGGGCTGAAGTCCCAAGCCCTGGCAGGTTTGCCCGGGTCTCAAACTTCAGAAAATTGTCATATGCGGCTCGGAGGGTCAGTAAGTTTGGCCACCTCTGTCATATAGATTTGAAAAGGAAGGGTCAGACTCTACCAGTGAAGGTCTTCAAAGAGGATGAAGAGCACCCTTTGGAAAGACTGCATCCAGTTTAACAGAACTCCATCTACCCTCACCACGTGGGTAAATCAGCTCCCTTGGTTCACAGTGCCAATAGTCTAACAGTATTTGTATGGGCATTTCACCTTTGTGAAAGCCAGAAGATTGTCCTTCAGTGCAACCAGAACATTCTCTGTGTCGGGTCTGGACCCTGACTGGAAGAGATTTAGGAAGAAGTCAGATGCTGTAGGAGATTCCAATAACCTTCTACATGGAAGAGACCTTTGAGAAAAGAATTTCATGGGTGAGATCACTGATGTTGAATGGGTGTTTTTTGTTTTGTTTTTGAGCACAGACTAGACCATAGCATGTTTAAAGGCTATTTGTTGCTTGTTCTAGTCAAGCCACAAGGGCATAGATCCTACAGTTTGTGTGCATGTTTGTGCGTGATGTAATATATCACATCTATCTAGATTGTAAACTCTTTGAGGAAGAGCTGTCTTTATCTTTGTGTCTTGGGCAGCACTCAGCACATCGTCAGAAGCAAGCATATAAATAAATTATGCCTATGTTTATACTTACGGGTGTACAAATGTCTAATTCTAATACTGGACTGAACATTGAATAACTGAAAAGGGGATGATGCCAAAATCCAAGCTAGAAGATAAGTAATGGATAAAACACTAAATAATTCAGCCACATTAATTATATCTTATGATTTTGTGCTAGTAATATAAAATACATTCATCTTTGTTACCCCTCTGAACATAAATTATATTACTTTTCTTATTATAATTTGGTTAATAATTTGCTATAGACATAACACGTTGTTTAAAAAAGGACTGTAGATGTTTTACCAAAAATAAATGGTACAAGTGCAGCAGGAGTTGTGTATACCCTTATTCATTATTAAATGTTATCATTCCCATAGTCTATAAATATAATTGGTCAGTTAAATGAATTCCACAGAGAACAACTTTAAAATATATAAAATGACTGTGTTTGTTTCTAAAAATTAAAGTGAACTAATATACACTGGAAAGGTTAAAGTCTGAACATTTTTTTTCTCCATACTGTTGAGGATTAAGATAAGTAAACTTGCATTATAATCATATTGCCCTCTTTTTAAGACAAGTTTGCTGATACTGACAAAATGTTAATTTTTAAAATACAGATTACAACAACGAACAAGGAGTCAAACAGTTACTGACAGTTGATAGACACTTTGGGCCAGATCCTTAGCTAGTGCAAATCAGTGTGAATCAATGGACCTACACCGGATTTACACAAACTGAGGATCAAGCCCCTTAATCATGCTCTGTTCATCCTGCCTGAATTCTCTCCAGAGCAGAAGCAAGGGTGAGGGATTTCTGATACTGGAGGAGGTATAGAAAGAGTGGGATTCTGTGGCCTGCATTGTGCAGGAGGTCAGACTAGATGATCATAATGGTCCCTTCTGACCTTAAAGTCTATGAGTCTATGAGAATACCTGCTTTTAGCTATTTATCTTCAAAGAGACATATAAAAAACTATGTGGACAAAACCAAACATCAGCATATTTGCCAAAAGGTGGCTGGATACTACAGAAGAATACTCACCACCCTTTATGATTGGCTATGGCATAGCAGGCTTTTGTCTTCTAGCACCGCCTCCCAATGGTTGATCCAATCCTACAGTGGTCTACCTTTTCTTGTGACCTGGCCGGAGTTTCCTCATCTGAAGACCTCCCAGGGTTCTTTCCTTAGAAGTCCAGTTCCCACCTTATTATCAAGGCTCACCATTGGTGACTGCTCCATGTCTTTCCTTGGCTCCAGCCAGACTTCTCTATGGAGTAGAGGATCCCAGGGCCAACTATGCCCCTGGGCCTCCTCCTTGATCTACCTGCTCTCTCTATTCTCTAGTTCCAGAGAGTGATTGCAGCATTTATTCCTGCAGCCCCTTTTTGCTCCAGACTTTTCTTTATAGTCATCACTTAGCTCCTTCCTCAGCTGAGCTCATGTACCCTATCACAATACCTATTTTGGCATAGCTCATGAATATTTTAGGTACCTATGTCTATATCTAGAAGGCATTTAACCAAATAGAGTGGCAATTTCTGAGTCAAAGGATAGCTAAATTTGGCCAAGGGAAAGTTTTGATTATTGGCTAGTGCACATGTAACCCACACACCTCCTGGGTGTGGTGTTCTGTCCCTAGGGGCACCAAGACCACTTAGAGAGAGTTAATCAGTCTGCTTTACAGCTTTAGCTCATACACTCAGGGCCAGCTCCAGGTTTTCTCCCGCCCCAAGCAGCGGGGGAAAAAAAAACAAAAACCGATCGGCGGCAGCTCAATCGCGCCGCTCCATTCTTCGGCAGCAGTTCGGCAGTGGGTCCTTCACTCCCTCTTCTTCTTCGGCAGCAGCTCAGAGGGACTGAGGGACCCGCCGCTGAATTTCTGCTGAAGACCCAGACGTGCCGCCCCTTTGTATTGGCCGCCCCAAGCACCTGCTTCCTTAGCTGGTGCCTGAAGCCGGCCCTGCATGCACTAAGCTCCAGAGGCCCCAGGTTCAATCCTGCCCACTGACAATCGGGGTCTGTCGGTGTTACACACATATCTAAAGTTATTGGAAAGACTGACATTCTATTCAGTCCCTTAAGACTCAGTCTTGGTAACTAAATGTTATCTGGGGAAGTACCAGGCAAGGATGTCTCTTCTTCCTGATGATATATGAATTGATAATCAACCCAGCACAAGATATCATCAAAATGTGCTGATAAGTAATAAAGATAAGTAAGATAAGTACTAAAGGTCACATTTACTGTATATGCGGATGAATGACTAGATTGTATTACACAGTCTAAACAGTCTATCCCTACATTATTAGAAATTAGTGGTGTAATCAAAGGTAAATGCAAGTAAGTTTGCCTACTTCTCATTGATGAATATAAAGTTTAGGTTAGGTTAGTTTACCTACTTTTCTTTTTTACCACCATGTCACCATTAGAATCATCGAATAATTTAATGCATGATTAGGACACAAACTCACATTTGAGGTTTTACTTTGCAGGAAAGCCACACAATACCCACTTGAATTAATTCTAAAAGAATTTAAATCCTTTGGAATTAAAGTTCCCTAAAACTGGAAACAAATCCCAATATTAAACATCAGTCCTCCAGTCCAGACAATTAGGGTTGATTTAGATATGTGGATAAACCAGCATGAGGGGTATGGTAACCAGCAGGAAAGCTAACTATTTCTTCCCTGTTTATTGTGCCGACCTCAAGTGCATTCACAGAAACTAAACTTTCCAATCAAGTACAGAGAATGTCCCCCTATTTGGCTCAGTCAAAAAAAAAAAAGACAATTATAAAAGTCTCAAAGATTTTTAAGTATAAGAGTTAGAAGGCCTCAAACTCCATCTATATAGAGGTACATTTTGGGGCCTTGCTAATGTAATATCTATCTGGTTGACTAATGGAACATACTGGCTGCCACTGGGTCCAGAGAGAACAGCATACACATGACACATTAAGGGTCCAATGTTGCAATGTCTACACTACGAGTTTAGGTCGAATTTAGCAGTGTTACCTCGATTTAACCCTGCACCCATCCACACAACGAAGCCCTTTTTTTCGACTTAAAGGGCTCTTAAAATCGATTTCTTTACTCCACCCCCAATGAGGGGATTAGCACTGAAATTGGCCTTGCTGAGTCGAATTTGGGGTAGTGTGGACACAATTCGATGGTATTGGCCTCCGGGAGCTATCCCAGAGTGCTCCATTGTAACCGCTCTGGACAGCACTCTCAACTCAGATGCACTGGCCAGGTAGACAGGAAAAGGCCTGCGAACTTTTGAATCTCATTTCTTGTTTGGCCAGCATGGCAAGGTGCAGGTGAGTGCAGATCTCATAAGCAGAGTTGACAATGATGGAGTCCCAGAATCGCAAAAGAACTCCAGCATAGACTGAACAGGAGGTACGGGATCTGATTGCTGTATGGGGAGATGAATCCGTGCTATCAGAACTCTGTTCCAGTAAATGAAATGCCAGAACATTTGAAAAAATCTCCAAGGGCATAAAGGACAGAGGCTATAACAGGGACCCGTAGCAGTGCCGTGTGAAACTTAAGGATCTCAGGCAAGCCTACCAAAAAAACAGAGAAGCAAACAGCCGCTCCAGGTCACAGCCCCAAACATGCCACTTCTATGATGACCTGCATGCCATTCTAGGGGGTGCAGCCATCAGTACCCCAACCCTGTGCTTTGACTCCATCAATGGAGTAGGACGCAATATGGAAGCAGGTTTTGGGGACGAGGAAGATGATGATGAGGAGGTTGAAGATAGCTCACAACAAGGAAGCAGAGAAACCGTTTTCCCCAACAGCCAGTACCTGTTTCTCACCCTGGACCTGGAGCCAGTAACCCCCAAACCCACCCAAAGCAGGCTCCTGGACCCTGAAGGTGGAGAAGGGACCTCTGGTGAGTGTACCTTTGTAAATATTAGACATGGTTTAAAAGCAAGCGTGTTTAATGATTAATTTGCCCTGGCATTCACGGCCAGTACAGCTACTGGAAAAGTCTGTTAACGTGTCTGGGGATGGAGCGGAAATCCTCCAGGGATATCTCCATAAAGCTCTCCTGGATGAACTCCCAAAGCCTTTGCAAAAGGTTTCTGGGAAGGGCAGCCATATTCCGTCCTCCATAATAGGGTTAGTTGGGTTTCTGCTGCACGTTAACCCAGAAACTGCAGCCCCTCCTTTTAAATTGCCAACCCATTTTAAATGGCCAACCCAAGAGCCGCTTGGTATGGGAATTGAGGGCGCTACTGTTTGAAACCATTCCCACATGTTATGAAGGTTAAAGAAGCCAAAAGACTGCAGCTTACCATGGATGCCTGCAAGCCGAATTCTGTTGCCCAGCCCTGCATGAGCGATCTCTCACACCAAACCGGCAGGCCCTCAATAAGAGGCAAAATGTGACCTTGTAATGAAAGCACACGTGCTATGCAATGTTAACAGCAAGGTTTACCATGAAAGAGGGTACCCATTGTTCTATAAAATGTGTCTTTTTAACTACCTCTCTCCCTTTTTTCCCCTCCACCAGCTGTATATGTTTCTCCTTCCCAGAGGCTAGCAAAGATTAGAAGGCGAAAAAAAACACACTCGGGATGAAATGTTCTCTGAGTTCATGCTGTCCTCCCACACTGACAGAGCACAGCAGAATGCCGTGTCCTTCCCTCCTCCCCCACCCCTCCCGGGCTACCTTGGCAGTTATCCCCCTATTTGTGTGATGAATTAATGAAGAATGCAGGAATGTGAAGCAAGCGGTGATCAAAAGGGAGAGGGGAGGGTGGTTAGCTTACAGGGAAGTAGAGTGAACCAAGGGGGGCGGGGGTCATCAAGGAGAAACAAACAGAACTTTCACACTGTAGCCTGGCCAGTCATGAAACTGTTTTTTAAAGCTTCTCTGATGCGCACCGCACCCTCTTGTATTCTTCTAACCGCCCTGGTGTCTGGCTGTGTGTAGAATCATAGAATCTCAGGGTTGGAAGGGACCTCAGGAGGTCATCTAGTCCAACCCCCTGCTCAAAGCAGGACCAAACCCAACTAAATCATCCCAGCCAGGGCTTTGTCAAGCCTGACCTTAAAAACCTCTAAGGAAGGAGATTCCACCACCTCCCTAGATAACCCATTCCAGTGCTTCACCACCCTACTAGTGAAAAAGTTTTTCCTAATATCCAACCTAAACCTCCCCCTCTGCAACTTGAGACCATTACTCCTTGTTCTGTAATCAGCAGCCAGGCGATTTGCCTCGATCTTCCACCCCACCATAAACGTCTCCCCCATTACTCTCACAGATATTGTGGAGCGCACAGCAAGCAGTAATAACAATGCGAATATTGGTTTCGCTGAGGTCTGGCCGAGTCAGTAACCTGCGCCAGCACGCTCTTAAACGTCCAAATGCACATTCTACCACCATTCTGCACTTGCTCAGCACCTGACTATTGTCCAGGCTGCCTGTGTATGGCTTCATGAGCCATGGCATTAAAGGGTAGGCTGGGTCCCCAAGGATAACTATAGGCATTTCAACATCCCCAACAGTTATTTTCTGGTCTGGGAAGAAAGTCCCTTCCTGCAGCTTTTGAAACAGACCACAGTTCCTGAAGATGCAAGTGTCGTGTACCTTTCCCAGCCATCCCACGCTGATGTTGGTGAAATGTCCCTTGTGATCCACCAGTGCTTGCAGCACCATTGAAAAGTACCTCTTTCGGTTTATGTACTCACTGGCTTGGTGCTCCGGTGCCAAGATAGGGATATGGGTTCCGTCTATCACCCCACCACAGTTAGGGAATCCCATTGCAGCAAAGTCATCCACTATGGCCTGCACATTTCCCAGAGTCACTACGCTTGATATCAGCAGCTCTTTGATTGCGTTGGCTACTTGGATCTCAGCAGCCCCCACAGTAGATTTGCCCACTCCAAATTGATGCCCGATTAAATGGTAGCTGTCTGGCATTGCAAGCTTCCACAGGGCTATTGCCACTCGCTTCTCAACTATGAGGGCTGCTCTCATCTTGGTATTCTGGTGCTTCAGGGCAGGGGAAAGCAAGTCACAAAGTTCCATGAAAGTGCCCTTACGCATGCGAAAGTTTCGCAGACACTAGGAATCGTCCCAGACCTGCAACGCTATGCGGTCCCACCAGTCTGTGCTTGTTTCCCGGGCCCAGAATCAGTGTTCCATGGCATGAACCTGCCCAATTAACACCATGATGTGCACAATGCTGGGGCCCATACTTTGTGATAAGTTTGTGTCCATGTCTACGTCCTCATCAGTCTCGTCACCGTACTGCCATTGCCTCCTTGCCTGGCTTTGCTTTTGCAGGTTCTGGTTCTGCATATACTGCAGGATAATGCGCATGGTGTTTACAGTGCTCATAATTGCCGCAGTGATCTGAGTGGGTTCCATGTTCCCAGTGCTATGGTGTCTGCACTGAAAAAAGATGCGAAACGATTGTCTGCCATTGCTCTGATGGAGGGAGGGGCGACTAATGACATGGCTTACAGGGAATTAAAATCGATGAAGGGGTGGCATCACGAAGAAACACAAACAACTGTCACACAGAATGGCCTCCTCAAGGATTGAACTCAAACCCTGGGTTTAGCAGGCTGTTGATTTTACGGAGGGCCGGGGGAGCAAATGAATACGAATGAATACAAAACAAATCTGCTCTATTTCTTGTTTTGATCCACTCCATCTCTCTTATACATCTTAGGCTGGCAGCAGATGGTGCAGTACAACTCCTAGCCATCGTCATCTCCTGGCAGCTCACTAGAAGATGGTGCAGTACGACTGCCAGCAGGACTGAGTCTCCAGGAGACGAAACTTAAAAAGGGAATGAACCCTGAGTCACTCCCATGTCTGCCCAGGCGCCCGTGACCGACCTCACTGAGGTGGGCTAAAAGAGCACGCAGGAGTATGACAACGATGGCTACCAGTCGTAATGCACCGTCTGCTGCCAAAAGGCAATAAGCTGAGCTGCTGCTGCTGTGTAGCAATGCAGTCCCATGTCTGCCAGCACCCAGGAGACGTATGGTGATGGTCAGCTGAGCAGGCTCCGTGCTTGCCGTGGTATGGCATCTGCACAGGTAACCCAGGAAAAAAGGTGTGAAATGATTGTCTGCCTTTGCCTTCGTGGAGGAAGGGAGGGAGATGGCGGCCCAATGACATGTATGCAGAACCACCCGCAACACTGTTTTTGCCCCATTGGGCATTGGAATCTCAACCCAGAATTCCAATGGGCAGCGGAGACTGCGGGAACTGTGGGATAGCTACCCACAGCGCAACGCTCTGGAAGTCGACGCTAGCCTTGGTACTGTGGACGCAGACTGCCGACTTAATGTACTTAGAGCATTTTGTGTGGGGACATGCACAATCGACTGTATAAAAACGATTTCTAAAAAACGACTTCTATAAGTTCAACCTAATTTCATAGTGTAGACATACCTCCTGCAAGGTACTGATCCTGTAGGAAGTATCAATGAAGTCAATGGGAATAGAGTGTTCTCAGCTCCTCTCAAGAAGCACTTAGGGCTAGATCCTGCAAATGGATGCATTCAGACAGATCCTTGAAGCCTGGTCTACTTCAGTGCAGGAGGTGTCCACATGCAATAAATGTCATTATTGGGGGCTTTAGGGAGTAAATCTACTATTTTCTAGCTTTGAACTGTTCCTTTCCAGAATAAGAACTGACCCAAGAGTGACTTTAGCAACCTGTCTGTATCCCTGAATTTGGAGAAAACTCAGCCTTCCAGAATTGTATATATAGGGTAGGCATAAAGTACAAGCCTACTGAGATTTAAAACTATTACTAATTTAAGTTTACTAAAAAAGATTAAAAGCACAGTGACATCATAGCCTTTGCAGAACTTGAAATAATTTAAATTAACTCCCAAACCTGCAGGCCTTTTACTATGATAGGGCAATAGGAATTTGGGGGTTAAAAAAAAACAAACTTTAGGAAAAAAACAGAGGAACAGGTCCCATAAAGTGACTATTGTCAGTGGGCCCGAGAGAGAGAGAGAGTGTGTACATACTGTAACAAATCTGTGACCATCTAGGAACTTCATAGTTATCATTCAGCAGAACAGTTTGGCCACTCAAATCTTTATGGTGACAGTGAGGACCTAACGATTCCTTTAACTACCGGTATTACCAGCACAGGGTCTATGACCGAGATGAGCAATTTGATTCCACACACGTAGAGGGCAGTGTTACACATACATACTAGCCCAGGGTCAAAAGTGGGGTGCCGAGTCTTCATTTATTCACTCTAATTTAAGGTTTTGCGTGCCAGTAATACATTTTAACCTTTTTAGGTCTCTTTCTATAAGTCTATAATATATAACTAAACTATTGTTGTATGTAAAGTAAATAAGGTTTCAGAATGTTTAAGAAGCTTCATTTAAAATTAAATTAAAATGCAGAGCCCCCTGGACTGATGCCACTGAAAATCAATGTGGGTGCTGCCTTCGGCACCCTTGCCATAGGTTGCCTACCCCTGCACTAGCCTGTTCATTACAATAGCTATCATCCTTCTATCTAACTTGCAAAACCTCAGCTTCCACCCCCCGCCCCTCGAATTTGTGTGTGAAATTTCCCAGTGGGCAAACAATATACAATCTCTATTGTCAGAGAAGTAATGGAACAATTCCTGAAAGTGTGAATTTATGTTATGTTGTGTTTAGCCCATTTTCCATACTGCTTCTCATTCTTGGAACAGCCTCCCTTCTTTATGATCCAAACAACCCCCTAGTTCCATTTAAATTGCTCCTTGAAACACATTTCTGTGAAGCCTCCAGCAATAGATGACTGGGTATGACAAAAAACAGTGTTTGCAAACAACCATTTCAGTTCAGGACAGGCTTTTTGTTCATACAAATGTCTGGTCTTCATACCAGACAGGACATTCAACCAGGCATTAACGTGCAAACAAGAATTCGTTATTTGCTTTTTATGAGTTGCTGTTCGTTATTCTTCTCTTAAAAGTTTCAGCCATCCAGTCTCTGCAACAAGGGAACAGAAACAAGATCGTGTCATTTGGCTGAGCAAATCACATGCCACAAATGAAGAATAGCAAATTGTCAAAGTGAAAAGCTTGCTAACAAGCTAGAGGATGAAATCAGGATCAGTTTCCAGACAAGCTAGGGATACATTTTGGATAATTGATTTGCAATGAATAATTCAACAAGCAACAGAATGTTTTGTTTAAATTGTGCCTATTTTGAGCCTGAATGGTCTCTGTATGGTGTGTGGTATTATGTGACTTGTCTTCCTATGTTAGATTGTATGTTCCATTTGGCAAGGACTTCCTCTTTGCAGAGTACAGGTTGTCATCAGTGCTATACTCATAAATAATTACTATGTATCAACAATTTAAAAAGGGCAATGGAGAGAAAGGAAGTGATCCAGAGAAACCTATAAAAGTCAGTTCTGTTGTTGGAGAGGAGAGCTTTCTGTACTCCATCCCCCCACAGCACACACCAGGCTCCACTTTGGTTACCCAAAATCTGCTAAAGAGAGAGGGAGTTGGGAACCTCTGTAAAGGAAACAGCCAGTAAAACCACAGCCCCAAGCTTTTATTCTCATCTTGAATGAATTTCTGGAATTCCTTCCACAGAAAAATAGCAGTGGATTTATGGACTTTATTTAGCAGGCCAAATTAAACAGTCTTGGGATGGATGCCCAGTTGTCTGTGTGAGAGCAGAGTTTCATTGTCAAGTACCATAAATTCTATCTGTAATCCTCTGAAGTTGTGTAGATTTGATCCATTACATCATTTACCACCACAATCACATTGTACCTTTGGTCTCAAGGATCTATGTTTCTTCCGCTTTCTTGATATCTTGAGTCACCGAATGAAGGTTGGATCACGCTGACCTAACTATCCTGTCAAGGACTAAGTAGATGTGAGCAGCCATCACATCCTGAGAAGAATCCAGCTGAATAAAGTCATCAGAACTATTTGGCATCATTTGTGTTACAATAATCAAGAAAAGCTGATAAAGAAGCATGTGAGGACTCAGAAATGTTATTTAAAAAAAAAACCAAAACAAAAATCTCTTGCTAATCATTCTAGTCATTTAAATCAAGTTTGTACTCAAATATGTACCTGGCCAAATGTTTAAAAATAGACTTCTGCCTTATGCATACAAATTACGTCTGTGCATGAGCTAACCACTGATAAGGTGTTGCATACACAAAAGAAAATGTTTGTGCCTGCATATTTCCCATGGAGAACTTGGTTCAAGGTTTCAGCAGCAGGCACCTATTATACTATAGTGGAGGTTGTTTGTAACTCTGAAATGTTCATAACTCTGAACGAAATGTTATGGTTGTTCTTCCAAAAGTTTGCAACTGAATATTGACTTAATACAGCCTTGAAACTTTACTATACGGAAGAAAAATGCTTCTTTTAACCATCTTAATTTAAATGAAACAAGCAGGGACAGTTTCCTTACCTTGTCAAATCTTTTTTTAAATCTTTCCCTCCTCCCCGCCCCCCCCCAGTAATTTACGTTTAGCACAGTACTGTACTGTAATTGCCTTTTTTTTTTGGCGGCAGGGGGGCGGGGAGGGGCAGTGTCTCTGCTGCTGCCTCATTGCATACTTCTGGTTCCAAATGAGGTGTGTGGTTGACTGGTGAGTTCATAACTCTGAGGTCCTCTTGTACTATGAAAGCACTGTGTTGCAACAGTTCTCAGCAAGAATCGATGACCACCCTGTCCTTCCCATACTGCTAAATGGGAGGGTGTGGGGTGAGTCTCAACTAGATCAGGGTGCTGGTATGGAAAACAAGGTCATGGTATGGAAATGGCTGAGAACAACTGCTGCATTGCCTCAGTGCAAAATTATGAGGCAAGTAATTTAGACAGGTGTATCTGTGACCTTTGCAGTTCCTTTGCTTAAATGTATGACAAAAACAAAAGAAGTCTTCACCTTATTTTTCTTTATGGAGAACAGGCTTTCTTTACACTATGAACATACTGTGCAACAGAGCATTGCTTTATTAACAAATCCTGCCAAATGCTAACTGATGAGGCATAACCCTTACCTAACAGATTAATAAACATTTCCTAAGATGACACACTCGGCATTCTAATGCATTTATTTCTAGGGAAGCAGCTGGTCCAAGCCAGTGTGGACAGTATTAGTGGTCTTATGTTCTTTAAAAGACACATTAAGACTGAATTCAATCTCTCTCTGGGGTAGGGCTGCTCAGCCTGTCCAGGACCAGTCAGATGCAGCCATAAATGGAAGAACGAACATCTTTAGATAGTCAATAATTTGGTTGTTCCGCCAGGGAAAGATAAATGGTCTATACACAGAGAGGTGGCCATGTTAAGACTATTAAGAAGGGAGCAGTATGGTCTGACATGTTGTTTCTAGCCTCCTTTGTCCACAGCATCTACGCCCTTGTGCTGTGACACAAATATTGATCCTGCGGCCTGAAGAGGATTCAAATTCTAGGGCCAAATCCAGTAGCACACCCTCCATCCTTACCCAGATGGTATCCCAGGGACAAGTGAAGACCGAGTCCAAAGAAAGTAAAATGAACCTCCCCTGAACCATGCAAATCCAGTGTGATTTCAACAGGCATGCTCAGGAGCTGGGTGGTAGAGCAGCTGCAGTGCAGTGGGAAAGACTTTCCTTCAGTGCCTGGCACTGGGCTTTCAGTGACAGGAGTAACAGGGCTGGGGAGTATAAAGGAGGGGCCTATGAAGAAACATGTATTTGTCTTAACTTGGAAGTCAGGTTCAAGTGCATTTTGATGAGCTGGCTTCAGTCTTCCTGGGCTGGAAACAGCTCACTGCAACACAGGGCCTGGTGGAAAGGGGAGCTTAAGGAAAGAATGAACATTAGTGAGGAAGTAGAGGGTTGGGTATAGGGTGGGGTGGGGAGGGCGAGAGAAGACATAATTGTTGCTCAAGTAGAATCTTTTAGAAGAAAAACCATCATGAAGCCAATAATGAACTTTTTTAGAGAGAGCCCTTCTAACACTGCTTGCATCCGAAGAAGTGGGTATTCATCCACGAAAGCTCATGCTGCAAAACGTCTGTTAGTCTACAAGGTGCCACAGGATTCTTTGCTAACACTGGTGTATGGCTTTTTGCACCCTGTGTCTCTCTAGTGGCAAAAGGGGGGGGGGAGTCAGATAAGTACTAACGAGTAGCAATGGGCCCAAGCTATGGAGTTTCAGATTCGAGTCTCCATTAAGCTGTGCTTAGATTAAGTGTTTTGGTGCGGCCCATTATATGGATACAAAGTTGCAGATCTGAATTTCTATTTGCATATTCCCAAAGGGAAAGATTAGTTGGACACAAAGTTGCAGTCTAGGCCTCTCTCTCTATTACTGAGTATGGATAAGGCTAAGCCTTAGCATTAGAAAACACAAAATGTCTTTGTAGAGCTCCCTCTGTGCCATAACATTAGCTTGTGCTCTACGAGGAAGCCTGCCAGAGAGGCAGAGAAGAACATTCTTTAGAGAGAGTATATCTGAAAGCCTTGATTCAATTTGTATCCATCTTGACTCTAACATTGTCTCTAAGGGTATGTCTACACTGCCATGAAAGTCTGGGCTCAGACTCAAGCTTGAGCCCAAACCCCACTTCACTCTACTCACAAATTTCTCAGACTTGGGCTCAAACCTAGGACTCTGCAGGTCTGGAGGGTTCAAGCCGAAGTGAAGCCAGGACCCAGGGTTCAAGCCCTATTGCTTTGCAGTGCAGACACAGAGCCCCCTGACTTGAATCCTGGAAGTCTGCCAAAAGTATCCCCAGGGCCGGCTCCAGGAACCAGCTCAGCAAGCAGGTGCTTGGGGCTGCCAAGTGGAAGGGGCAGCACGTCAGGCTTTTTGGCAGCAATTCGGCAGTGGGGTCCCTCGGTCCCTTTTGGTAGGGAAGGACCAGCTGCCAAATTGCCGCCGAAGAAGAAAGCAGCGCGGTGGAGCAGGCACCGATTGCAACTTTTTTTTTTTGGCCGCTTGGGATGGCAAAAGCCCTGGTGCCAGCACTGAGTATCCCACAATCCCATTCCCACAATTGCATGGGCCATCTTCCTTTGTCCTCTCTATCGCAAGAATCTCCAGTCGACTCCAGGAAAATGGAAGCAATTCTGCTTGGCATACAGCAGCAACTCAGTGGTCAGCTGTACGCCAGCATTAACCCTTCTATTGTTTTCTGAACACCAAGCTGCAAGCATCTCATTAGAGAGCCTTCTGTGTTTGCAGTGGAGACAGACCAGAGCAAGCTTTTTGCAAAGCACATGGCTTCATAGTCACAGGAGCACAGCTCAAATTTGGTGACTCTCTAGGGCAAGGCCAGCAAAACAGTGGACTTCAGTAAAAAGTACCAGGAATGATCACACATAGCGGCAAATAGTGATGAAGTTGGCAGGACTGCAAATTTACCAGGCCAGTGAACAGTGCAGGGAGTGGATTAAGTGGTTCAAAACTATGTACAGGAAAAGCTGGGACCAGATCCACATCTCAGGCAGCTCACAAACATCATGCCTGTTTTATGAGGAGTTTGACCAGGTGCTGCATATGGAGCCAACTGTGGTGCATGACGACCATGCTGGCCCCAAAATCCAGCATAGGAAGTGATGGGAGCCAGCAGCAGGTGCCAAGCAAGGACAGTAAATTGACTGTTGATGCAACTGACCCCAAAGGATGCTTTATTGCAGGAGCAGCAGCACCACCCCCACCTGGGCTCACACTTGTAGGATGTCCTCCTGAGGAGCAGCCTGCTGCAGAGCCTGAAGCCGACACAAAAAGGGACAGAAGCCACCGTGAGCCTGACATGTTTCTGGATCCATTGTAATCTGGGTGAAGGCAGCATCTATACTGTCCTCCTTGAGGAGAGCTCCCCACCTCAATTGGTTCCCCCCAATCCCTGCCCCATCCTACCCTACAGGGCTCCTGGTCCCAGGCCTTCAAAGAGACAGTATCCTGGTTGTCATAGCCAACTACTAACTCCCCAGGACTGCTTCCTCTCTTCCTCCATTTCTGTGGCCTTTCTTTATTCCAAATTCCCTGGAACAAGGTCTTCTGTCCCCCTTTGGTCTTAAAGAGCCAGTATACCCCATTACAGTTATTTGTAAAGTATTTCCTTTGATTAGTTTTATGTATTTTGTCTTTTTAATTTAATTGGGTGTCTCCTTGTTCTTATATTATGAAAAAGCCCCAAACTACCTCCGCTAAACTCATTATTTTCTCTCTCTTTCTCTATCATGTCACCACTTATTTTTCTCCTCTCTGAAGAATGCCTTATATTTCTCACTCTCTCGTGTATATACATATATATATACACACACACACACGTATTCTCATTTGAACATTAGTACCAGAGGTATTTTATTCACTAGCTTTTGTCTGTCATTTGTTAATGATGACATCTATGTTATGAAAATGCCTCATCCAAGCAAGGAAAATCATTAGGGTGAATGCATGGTTTTGATAAACAACAACAAAAGTTACAAAACAACAACAAAAGATCCCCAGTTAGGAAGAGAATATATATGCAGCCAGCTCATGGCTATCTGCTCCAGCACTGTCTGCCAGAGCTGTCATGATGGGAAAAATATATTGTTCCACCATGGATTATCCCTGACAGTACTTAACAAAAATAGTATTTGTCTTCAGATTCCTCTCCGTCCCACACGCTCTAGCAGGAGCTCAGTTTCCATCCCAGCTGCTGCTCCCTCCTTTTCTACTTCTCCTAGCCCCACTCAGCCACAGAACGCCTCCTCCCCACCCTCAAGACCTGACTGCAGTGATGGCTGATGCCCAAGATGACTGGACACAAGCTGCCTCCTTCCACCCCACTCTCCTACCCTCCTCTTCAGGTTGATCAGATTTTCAAATTGGAAAAATGAGAACACTCTCAGGGTATGGGTGTCACTGACAGGGAATTGTTTGGGTGGGTCATAGATGGGAAACTTGTGGGGTCAGAAGAAGAAAGTGGCATCCTCTTCCCCTTCCAGAAGGGAATATGGGAACATTTTGCAGTGAAGGGCAGGGGGAAGAAGAGGGTATTTATCCCAGTGACCCCTTTACTGTCCTCCGCTAGGTCTAGGCTCTCCCCCTCCAGTCTAGCTCTTCTTATCCTCTCATAGTCCTCTAGGGACTCTTCCCTCTCCCTCTCCCTCCCCCAACCACTCTCTTCCATCCTCAAGCCCAGCTGACTCCATTCCCCCCGGCCCTCAACTCTGCCAATCCAAACCATCCTCTCCAATTTCAGAGCTTCACCAAGCCGTCTCAGCTCTTCCCATACTAACACCCATGTGCACAGAAATCCCTGCCCCACACACCTATCCCCTAAGCTTTTCCTGCTTGATGTATGTAGAACTCAGAACCACTCCTCAGCTGTGACCTTTCTCCCACTGGACACCCCAAGCTCGCACCCTGCCCCTATACACACAACCCTCCAGCATCAGAAAACCCACCCTCAGCCTCAGTACTCTTCCCTTTCCTGGTTAACATTCACCATCACCAAGCTAAGCAGCTGCCCCACCTATGTCACATTACCCTTCCTGTGGCTGTGCTTGAAGAAGAAAGAGCAGAGAAGGACTATGGTTACAGAGAGTCCTGTATTGTGAATTACACCTGTACTCCCTGCTCTGTCTCTCTTTCCCTCTGCTGCTTGCAGTCTATATGCATCAGTTCCAGTCCACCAGGAGTACCCTAGTGGTAGCTAAGTGTACTGCTGCGTCTCTGAATTCAGCAATTCCAATCCAACCAATGAGTCCTCTACAGTATATCAGCTATGCTTAATATTACGGTACAGCAATCATTCTTTAGCACTATAAAGCTGCAACTGTTCAGGCACTTGCTACTAAATGGGCCAAATTTTGTCCTGATTTACAACCTGTGCAGTGCCATTAAGGTCAAGGGGAGTCAGTGTTGGCAGGTTGATAGCACCATTGGAAAAAAAAAATCACACCACTTTTTGATAGGTGTGGATCTAGGGGCCTCACCTTAGGCACTCAGGTTTGAAAAAGCTTGGCCCAAAGGGACTTGCCTGAAGTCAGAGTCATGTCAATGGAACAGGAGTTCCTGGCTCCCAGTTCTGTGATCATACCACCTCTTCATTGGAAACTATGGATATTACAGACAGAGTGGAATGGGTGGAAACATCCCCATCCTTCATTATTCCTGACTGCATTTGAGTACTATTAGATTTGCACTTTCAGAAGCACTATGATTCACTGAATAATTTAAAAACCTCTGTATTTGTTGATGTGGGTATGCAGCCACTTGAACATAAAACACTATACTCCCTTGGTAACAGAAAACACCCAGGGATACTGGCTTAAAGCTGTGTCTGGGATACTAAGTAGTCTGAGGTGATTGTTGTCTCATGATGCTATTCTAAGTCTCAATATTTGGTGTCTCTCTTAAAGATCCAGCTCCTGGAGTCAAGTGATGATGTTTGAATCTCAGTTTTCATTTCAGGAAAAGTAAATTTCTATCCCTCATGGCAATGGAGAAAAATCTGAAAATGTGAACTGAGTGTACCTTAATGACTTAAGCTAGAAGGCAAAAAAACAACAAAACATTTTTTAAAAACTGTCATCATTTTAAAGCCAAACTCAATTTTTAAATACCTTGGTCGGGCAATGTTGGGTATACCTTGACCTCTCACTTAGGGTATGTCTACCTTGGATTAAAACAGCCATGGCTGGCTCAGGTCAGCTGACTCTAGCTCATGGGGCTTGGGTTGCAGGGCTATAGAATTGCAGTGTAGACATTCAGGCCCAGACTAGAGACTGGGCTTTGAGACACTCCAAAGAGGGAGAGTCCCAGAATCCAGATGAAGCCTGAACATCTACACTGCAATCTGATAGCCCTGGAACCTAGACCCAAGTCAGTTGACATGGGCCAGCCACAGGTGTTTCATTGCAGTGTAAATATAGCCTGTGGGTACACGTACACTGTGAATTAAAGTGTGATTGTAGTGCAGGTTGGCATACCAGCTCTAGCTTTATTCTAGCTAGCACAGGTAACAATAGCAGTGAGGACATGATGGCATAGGCCTTTGTGCAGGCTAGCCACCTGAGTACATACCCTCAGTCCCTGACACACTGGAACTGGGGAACTAGCTCATGCAGAAGCCCGTGCCACCACCTCTGCATTGCTATTTTTACCCACGCTAGCTAGAGGTCTACCACTGCTAAAAATCACATCTTAATTTGCAGTGTCTCAAAACACTCCCCTGACCTACCTGAACCAAGCAAGCTAAAAAAAATAATGTGGAGTTTGAGCTTCTCCTAGCAAACTTGAATGATTACTGGAGACCTGTTCTGGAGAGGACTTTGTGGTAATGGGTACTTATCTTTTTTTTTTTTTTTTTTTTTTTTAAAAGAATAGCAGGAAACCAGGGAGGAGGGGAGTTGGGAAAGTTCTAGGCAGAAGCTTTAAAATAAAGAAGAAAGATGGAACAGCTTTGGCCATAATACTGTATGCCTTAGTCTCAAAGTTTCTTGTTCAGTGTTAGAAGATAGTGGCTGTCTTTGTGATTGTCACATGAGACTCTGGGTAAATTAAGCCTTTCTGAGCAATGTCAAATTCATCATGACAAGTAGTACAGGAAGGGGTTCAGGCCTGTAGTGTGGTCAAGCCAGGCTCAGGGAGGCTCTGTGTGGTGACAGAGGCCGTGTTTATTCTGGAAGCTAGAGAGGAAGAACTACAGGGTCTGTCTTAGCTGACGTCTCTAGAAACACATGACAGATGTTAGTCATGATGATTAGTGCACTACAGGAAGGAGTTCAGATAATACCATGATGAGCATGGTATAATAATTGATATTAGGTACTATAAGGGTTACTGGAGGCCCATCTCTAGTTCTGAGACTATCCAGACAGCCAAAAGAGATGTTCTGTAATGAGTGTAAGATCAGTCTTTTTCTAGGTAGTAGCAACAAGTTAACAACAGCAAGAAAAGGAAAGGCACCATGTCTGTGAAGCAAAGAAGTTCCTCAAAAACTAAGGCATTTAGTGTCTTAATATCCCCAGCCAACCTTCATATCACTTGGAACAATGCGTGTGTGTGCGTGTGCGTGTGCGTGTGCGAGAGAGAGAGAGAGAGAGACTTATTTAATTCCCCCGAGGAGGTCACAGAGTTTATCATGGCCAAAGGCTTACAGCCTGGTACTCATTCTACAGAAAATAGCAGGGACTGTTTTAGAAAATGATGTATCCTTTCTCCTTCTCTCAGGACTTTGCTTCTGCCTAATCAGATAAGAATGCTATCTAAATCAGTATATTTAAAGGTGACCTACAAAGGAAAAAAATAGATTAGTGCCCAGTTTTGCTTCTTTAAGGTCTTTAAATAAAGCGTGAAAGAAGGTCACTACCTCCTCCCTGAACCTCTACCCCCTTGTACTTGTTTTTTCTTAGAAATTCAAGTCTTCTCTATTTTGTTTTTTGTTGAATGACTCTGACTTAGATTTTCAAGAGTGCTCAGTGCTGGCCTAATTCTGCTCCCACTGGGGAACCAGGACACTTAATATCACAGAAACCATCAGGCAAGTGAAACCTGATTAAACAGGGAGAGGAACAGTTTCTTATTCACACTTGTTTTGTTTATACCTATTTGACTCAAATAGTTGGGAAAATAACTTCTTAAGTCATCACCCTGCTCCTTTGATAAAGGATTGAGAAAACTCCCACTCCACGTCTCTGAATTATCCCAGAAATCCTCCACTAAAAGCAGCGATAAAACATTCCCAATATTCCTAAACAAAAAACAAACTCACACCAGTAGACAGCAACTCCTCCTCATCACAGTTTTTTTAAAAAAAGAATAAAACCATCTGTCAAGCCTTTTTCAAACATTTAAAAGCCAACCAAAAAGGGCAAAAAAGGTTTTTTTTTTTTAATTTCAGCTTCAACTCTTGGCTGCAGACATCACAGCTTCTGAGATTGGACTAAATGTAATGCTTTTTTTTTTTTTTTTTTAAATCAGATCCAGAAGGCCACCTAGAAACCACTGCTTATTCAGCATGTAACTGCTCACCAGCAGGATAGGGCAAATCAACAAGAGTATTTCACACCCATGCTCCACAATGGCTTCCTAGCCAGTTTCAGGCCCATTTCAGAATCCTGGCACTTGGCTTCATAGTTGAAAAGGGGCTAAGGCAGTGCTACTCAGACCTTAGTGGTCCAGGAGCCAAATTAGTGATCATAATTACCCAAAAGCCACAGTCATGTGGATTCATTGTTTCATTTACTAATTATATATTATATATATATTTTACACACCCCCACCCAAAATGACTGACCAAGTATTTTGTCAACTACAATTGGATAACATCATAAAAGCATCCTGATTTGTTAATAATTTAGATTGGTTAATAATTAAATCACAGAGTATTTTAATACATGCTGTAAAGAGCCACAGGAGACACATTCAAGAGCCATTTGTGGCTTGTGAGCCTCAGTCTGAGTATCAGTGGGCTAAGGCATAGGGGTCAGTGACGCCACCTCTTGTTCAACACCCCACTCCATCAGTTGGTTCTGATGGGGACATTGAGACTAATGGTTCAAACTTTATGGGGACAGAGTGATCTTAGTGGCAGGTCTTCAGCTGTGGAATTCACTGCAGCTGAGGAGAAAGTTCAGCCAGAGTCTTTCTACCTCTACAGCCTTATTGTTAATTTTCAGTAGCACCCACTATAGGTGAGGCTCTTCCCAAACGCTTACATAGGGAGGTCTCTGCTCTGAGGAGCTCACAGTCTGATGCAGGGCTGGATGAATCTTTTGTGGGACTTGGACCGTGGCCCCACCCTCATGCTGAGGCTCTGCACACTGCTCAGCCCAGGAGAGCAAGTGGAGAGGAGCAAATAGAGGGGAGGTGGGGGGAGTGAGTGAGTGAGGGACACGACCTCAGGGGGAAGAGGCTGAGCAGGGGTGGGGCCTCGGGTCAGAGTGCAGGCAGCTTGGGGCCACAACCTGGGCACTGACGGTGGGCCTGGTGCCCTAGCGCCATTGTAAACCCAGTACTGGTGTAATGCAAACAGGTAGACTGTGATCAGGGGACAGGGAAATCACAATAGCAATTTATGTCGAGTTTATTTACAGATAAAGCACAAGGCAAGGTGCTTTTTTGACAAGCCTTCTTCTAAGATCAGTGAGACAAATTGTGGATCCCACTACAACTGCTCTGCTGTCCAAAGTAACTATACTGGGTGTTTAGTCAGCCAGGAGAAAGCAGGGGGATCCACCAGCGCAGGGGGAATCCCTGAGTTGATTAGTGCTCCCATGCTAATCCTGGGGCTGTGTCCAGATGAAAGGAAATGTGACCTGGACATTGCTATTCCCCATTGGTTGTCAGACGCTAAAGTTACCTCATATGGCCATATGCAGTAGGGAGTAATTACTCTAAAGAGTAGCCCAGTTCCTAGCTGGCCCCAGGATTGTGAGTGTGAATATGGCTTAAAGCCACCACTGATCAACCCTCTTTCTGAGCTGTGCCAAAAGCAGCTCCTTTTGAAGCCCAAGATTGGAGCCTGAGTTACCAAAGAGGCCCCAGACATGTGCACTAGGGAATATATTACATGGGTCTGATTTCTCTGAATGGGAAACCCCACTTGGATGGTTTTAATTCGAGAGTCATCTTGGCTTATATCAAAACCAGTGATGGGGGGATTTTTCCAGAAAGGTAAAATTTGGTTGTTGCTTGGAGAGGCTGCCATTAGCTGTGACAGGAGAAAATAAACCCACTCCTGAGTGTGTCAGATCCTGCCCATACCCCAAGCAAGCCAACCCCATTCTCCCAGTATGAAATATTATGTTGGCTTCCCCCTCCAGGATTCACTCAAGCATCAGGAAACATCTCCAGAAAGCCTGGGCCACACAGGCAGCTGGCAAACCTGGCCACCCTTAGGAGGAAGAAAGCCAGGACCAGACATTTTGCAGGAGGGGCTGGGGAGCCAGTGCTGCCCTGGCAACTGACCTGATTGCTTGCCAAGAACAGCAGGGGAAAGTGGGAAGGAAGCTCCCAAGGAAAACCTAGCTTCTTAGCAGATTGTTGGCTCAAAAAGGGAGGGGCTAGGCAACGGTGCTGGAAAGCGGGGATGAGGTCAGGCTGAGAGGGTAATTGAGATTCAAGGTCTGGCTGACAGGGAGATATTTACCGATGCTTGAGTGACATTTACAGGCGAGAGGGGGAGCTGTGGAATGTTATATGCTGGGAAGGGAAGCATGTGAGAGTGGATGCAGTTGCCAGCATTTTTTAAATGTTTCTAATGACAGCTCTCCATTAGCCTGGGTTCTGGGGACAGCAGGCTCCCAACCGACAAGGGGCTACATCTGCATTCTGGAAAATGACAAGTTATCTTTGGCTATGACTCTTAATTACACAGGCCTCTAAAGGTTGGGGGTTCAGGTAAGCATCCCAAAGTTAGAGCCCATACAGCCCTTAGGTGAACCTGTGGAGGTCTCTTATTCTTCAGCCCCTAAACAACCCCTTCTTCCTCAACTGACTCCCATTACCTGCAGCTGTATTTGTCTGGGAGGAGGCCTGGTGAGCTGCAGCTCACCACATCTTCAGAACAGGACAAAAGGCATGTCCCTCTCATCCGGCATGTTCAGGGCAGGATAACAAGTCTTCCCCACCCACACTGGCATCACAACAGGTCTCTTCTCCCTTTTGACCTCTTCAAGGGGCATATCCCTTGCTTCCTCATATCCATGGGAGGGATGTGTGTGTGTGAGAGAGAACTTTCATGGTCTCTTCACTGTGGTTAATTTAGATACCAGACACAAAGTTTGTTTATTTAAGTTTTTAGAATAAAACTGTGTGTGTGTGTCTATTCCATAAATTAATCACCACATAAACAAAGACCTGCCCATAAATAGAGGAAAAACAATGGGAACATGAAGAGAGAATCATAGAATCATAGAATTCAAGATCAGAAGGGACCATTATGATCATCTAGTCTGACCTCCTGCAAGATGCAGGCCACATTAGCCGATCTACCCACTCTTTTAGCAAGCGACCCCTGCCCCATGCTTCGGAGGAAGGCGAAAAACCTCCAGGGACACTGCCAATCTGCCCTGGAGGAAAATTCCTTCCCGACCCCAAATATGGCGGTCAGCTGAACCCCGAGCATGCGGGCAAGACTCTCCAGCCATACCCTCTGAAAGAGGTTAAGAATATCATATCATTGACCCAATTTGACCCAATTAAGTACCAGTTTGGCACTTAATTGACCTATTGACTAAGCCCGTTATCCTATTATACCATCTCCTCCATAAACTTATCTAGCTTAATCTTAAAGTCATGGAGGTCCTTCGCCCCTACTGTTTCCCTCGGTAGGCTGTTCCAGTATTGCACTCCCCTGATGGTTAGAAACCTTCGTCTAATTTCAAGCCTAAATTTCCTGACTGACAATTTATATCCGTTTGTCCTCGTGTCTACATTAGCACTGAGCTGAAATAATTCCTCTCCTTCCCTGGTATTTATCCCTCTGATATATTTAAAGAGTGCAATCATATCTCCCCTTATCCTTCTTTTGGTTAAGGAAAACAAACCGAGCTCCTCAAGTCTCCTGTCATACGACAGGCCTTCCATTCCTCGGATCATTCTAGTGGCCCTTCTTTGTACCCATTCCAGTTTTAACTCATCCTTCTTAAACATGGGAGACCAAAACTGCACACAATACTCCAAATGAGGTCTCACCAACGCCTTATATAACGGGACTAGCACTTCCTTATCCCTACTAGAAATACCCCGCCTAATGCAACCCAAGACCGCATTAGCTTTTTTAACGGCCACATCACATTGCCTACTCATAGTCATCCTACGATCAACCAGGACTCCCAGGTCCTTCTCCTCCTCCGTTACTTCCAACTGGTGCGTCCCTAGCTTATAACTAAAATTCTTGTTAGTCATCCCTAAATGCATAACCTTACACTTCTCACTGTTGAATTTCATCCTGTTACTAATACTCCAGTTTACAAGGTCATCCAAATCTCCCTGGAGGATATCCCGATCCTTCTCCGAATTGGCAATACCTCCCAACTTGGTGTCGTCCGCAAACTTTATCAGCCCACTCCTACTCTTGGTTCCCAGGTCAGCAATAAATAGATTGAATAAAATAGGACCCAAAACCGAACCTTGAGGAACTCCACTGGTAACCCCCCTCCAACCCGACAGTTCCCCTTTCAGTACTACCCTCTGCAGTCTCCCCTTTAACCAACTCCTTATCCACCTCTGGATTTTCATTTCGATCCCCATCTTTTCCAATTTAACCAATAATTCCTCATGCGGTACCGTATCAAACGCCTTACTGAAATCCAGATATATTAGATCCACCGCATTTCCCTTGTCTAAGAAATCTGTTACTTTCTCAAAGAAGGAGATCAGATTGGTTTGGCACGATCTACCTTTCGTAAATCCATGCTGTAATCTATCCCAGTTGTCATCGGCCTCCTGCTCCTTAACCACTCTCTCTTTCAAAATTTTTTCCATTACTTTGCATACTACAGATGTTAAACTAACAGGCCTGTAGTTACCCGGGTCACTTTTTTTCCCCTTCTTGAATATAGGAACTACATTAGCTAATCTCCAGTCCAACGGTACAATCCCCGAATTTAGAGATTTATTAAAAATCATCGCTAACGGGCTAGCAATATCACTCGCCAATTCCCTTAATATTCTAGGATGAAGATTATCCGGGCCCCCCGATTTACTTCCGTTAAGCTGTTCAAGTTTGGCCTCCACCTCAGATACCGTAATGTCTACCCCCATTACTTCATTCCCATCGGTCCCTCTATCACTATTCCTTAGCCCTTCATTAGCCTCATTAAAGACCGTGGCAAAATATTCATTCAGATATTGTGCCATTCCAAGGTTATCCCTAATCTCCACTCCGTTTAAAGTTTTAAGCGGTCCCACTTCTTCCTTCTTGGTTTTCTTCCTATTTATATGGCTAAAAAACCTTTTGCTATTGGTTTTAATCCCCTTCGCTAGGTCCATCTCCACCCGTCGCTTTGCCTTTCTCACTGCATCCCTACACCCTCTGACCTCAATAAGGTAGGTTTCTTTGCTGATCCCTCCCATTTTCCACTCCCGGTACGCTTTCTGTTTTTTCTTAATGACCCCTCTAAGACGCTTGGTCATCCAGCTCGGTCTAAAACTGCTACCTACGAGCCGTTTTCCCTTTCTCGGGATACATGCCTCTGACAACTCCTGCAATTTCAACCTGAAGTAACCCCAGGCGTCATCTACCTTTAGATTCCTAAATATGTTGGTCCAGTCCACTTCCCTAACTAGTCGTTTTAATTTAGTAAAGTTAGCCCTTTTGAAATCGTAAACCCTAGTCTCAGATGCAATATTGATTATCCTCTCATTAATTATGAATCGAATTAGCTCGTGATCACTCGAGCCAAGGTTGTCCCCTACAACTATTTCCTCAACAAGGTCCTCATTACTCACCAAAATCAGATCTAAAATGGCATCCCCCCTCGTCGGTTCAGCAACCACTTGATGGAGGAATTCATCAGCTATCACGTCTAGGAAAAGCTGAGCCCTATTGTTATTACTAGCATTTGTTTCCCAATCTATATCTGGGAAGTTAAAGTCTCCCATGATCAAGCAGTTCCTATTAGTGTTTACCTCCTTAAAAACATTAAAGAGCTCCCTATCCGTCTCCAAGCTAGATCCCGGTGGTCTATAGCACACCCCAATCACTATCCCGGGTGAGGCTCTGGTAGTTTTCTTCCCTAATGTGACCATTGCCCACACAGACTCCGTATTAACCATTGCATTGCTAGTTATTTCATTACATTTCACCTCATTATTGATATACAATGCTACTCCCCCACCTTTACCTTTGCATCGGTCTTTTCTAAACAGCACATACCCTTCCATACCTGTAATCCAGTCATGGCTATCGTTCCACCATGTTTCGGTTATTCCTACGATATCCGGTTTCAATTCTCGGACCAGGAGCTCCAGTTCCTCCATTTTATTACCTAAGCTTCTCGCATTGGTGAACAAACATCCTACCTTTTGCTGTTGGGCTCCTCTCACTCTTCTCACCCCGCTCGGTAGGGACGCAGTACTACCAGTATGACCTGTCGATCTAGTATCTGTCCCCCCCCTCTTCCTTACACCTAACCGTCCCCCTCTGGCTATATCTGTTGTTAACTTCTTGTTCTCACTCCCAATGTATAAATTTGGCGTGGAGTGCACCAGGGCCCCTCCCAACCGTCTCCCCCCAGTGTCTAGTTTAAAGCTCTTTTAATCAGATGGGCCAGCCTCCCTCCTAGAAGTCTACTTCCTTCCCTACTTAGGTGGAGCCCATCCCGTGAGAACAGTTGTCTGTCCCCAAAAGCCTCCCAGTGCCCATACATCCCAAAGCCCTCCTTGTAACACCACTCTCTCAGCCAACTATTAATCGTCAGGATTCTCTCACCCCTTTGGCGCCCTTCCCTAGGGACAGGTAGGATCCCACTGAAGATCACCTGAGCCTCAATTTCCTTAAGCGTCTTACCCAACCTGGCATAGTCTCCCTTGATCCTGTCTAGCGAGAATCTAGCAGTATCATTCGTTCCCACATGAAGGATGACCAAAGGGTTCTTACCTGCTCCTCTTAGGATCCTTTTCAACCTCAGGTCCACATCCCGTATTTTAGCGCCCGGTAGACAGCACACCCTTCTGTTCTCCGGATCGGCCCTGGTCACAGGCCTGTCCAACCTTCTCAGTATGGAGTCCCCAATCACGTAGACCTGCCTTTGCCTGGGGACAGTGCGGTCCTCTAACCTATCCCCCATTCCCCCTGGTTGCAAGCTCCTTCCAGAATGCAATATCTTGGATCAATAGAGCGCTGTGCTTAACTTCTCCCTCAATGGAAATCTTTTTTGTTAGCCCGTGTGTTAACTTTATTCAAGCCCCTGGACTCCAAGCTTGTGTTATTAAAGATTGCATTGGTTCTGTGTTACTTGCAGCAGTAACAATATATCTCAGGTGAGGGGGAGGAAGGGAAACCCTATTTCCATCATGAATTATCTTCTGGAGTAGTCTCTGTGGCCCTGAGGATTGCTATGGTCCGGCTACTGCTTGTGGTCTTAGAGGAGAAATCAAAATCTGAAAGGCCCCCAGATCGCCTCCAAGCAGTGGCTCTATGGCTGCTTCACCATCACTGGGCCCCACTCTTCAACTTACTACCACATGTGGTATTGGCACTGATAGAGTGATGCTGGGGATGAGGTGCATTGTGGGGAGGGGGCCCTTCAGCTGAATGACAGGAGGGGAAATGGTGAAGGGGTAGAGTGACCTGCAGAGACACTGGAGCCAGAGGATGGTTCCAAACTAAGCTGTTCTTGAGGGACAATGAGCCTATCGGAGGTGGAGACATCTTCCCAGGGCAATTGGCAGGCAAAGGGCGGGGAGGGGAGGCACAGCCTACTGAGCTTCTCCCAAAGTGCCTCTGCACTCACAGAGGATGCTTTTGTCCCCGTCCCCTCCCCACCCATCTCCAGACTCTTCTTAGTCTCATAGAAGCTTGGTGTAGCTTCTGTGTGATCTCCACAGAGGAGCGGGACAGAATCTAATGTTGGCAAATCTGGGAGATATGGAGCCAGCAAGTTAATTTCTATGAGCCCTCTGCTAACCAGCAATTCTGCAGGTTCTGACCATGCAGCTCTGCATACTCTGTGCCCATGTTGGCAGCAGACTAACCATTCTCAGAACTGGTGAGGCCATTGCAGAAGCACTATGGAGTAAGGCAGAAATGCATCCATTAATCCTGTTTAAGAGAGATAAAGGATTTGGCCTGGTGTGCTGGTACATTTTTTTCTAGCACCATCTTATGCCTGAATCATGTAGGCTTATTTGTGGATTTATAGGCAAACTTGTCTTTTGGCCACAATGATAATACCAAGAGGACACTAGTGTGTATTGCATTTTGACTGCCAAGTTTGTGAACATCTCTTTCAGAAACCACTCCCTGGCTAAGGGGCTCATCCTGCTCCAGCGAAAGTCAGAGTCTATCATTGAACTAGACAAGGGAAGCATCGGGTCCAAACATGTATACCTAAGGTAATGGTTTCCAAGATTTTCATGCAGTAATACTTAGCACTTTTCAAACATTACTAATTAACCCTCACAACCTCTTGATGATTAAGTAACTATTATTATCTAAGGCAGCAAGGTTCAGTGAGTTGTCCAAATGTTTTTTTATGTGTATTACAGTAGCATCTAGAAGCCTCAAAGCAGCATTAGGGCACCGTTGTGCTAAGTGCTGTCCAAAATTAAGTAGTATAGATGCACTCTCTGCCTCAAACAGTTTACATTCCAAATATGTGGAAGGTGAAGGGTAAGAGAAAGGGGTACAATGTATAAGCAGAAGATCGGGAACTGAGGCACATAAAGTAACTTGCCTCACATCACACATTAAGTTTGTGGCAGTGCCAAGAATTTAACCCAGAACTCTGGAGTCCCAGGACAGCTTCTTAACCACAAGCTCAGAGGGAATCCATGTCAGGCATTGCTTTGGGACCTTTTAGGTCCCAATCCCAAGCTCAGATCACATTCCCGTTTACCAGCCATTACCCTAACTCATGCTGGAAATTGGGGTGCTCCTCTTGAGTGAAGGGAGAAACTCCATTGTGGATTGCAATACAAAACAAACAGCAGACAGTAACTGTGCACTGGGGCTCAGCACACCAGTGCATCTTCTATTAGTCTTACTGTAGCCCTCTCGGAGACCAGTTATGCACCAGGATCTCCTTCTGTGAGGCACTGTACAAACAGAACAAAAAGACAGTCCCTGGCCCAAGAAGCTTACAATTTAAGTATAAGATAAGAGACAACACCTACAGACAGACTGACGGGAATACAAGGAAATAATGGGATAATATTGGTCAGTGTGACATGGGGTCCACTCACCACAAGTGGAACCTCCTTCTGGTCAGTCTGGGGGAAATCAGCTTTCACCAGGTAAAAGGCCTCCTTCTGCTTCTCACTGTAGGTGCCATTGCCATTCTCTCACTGCGACTCCATTTTTGTGACTCGGCCCTCTGGCCAGGCCAGGGCATGGGTTTGCCCCTTTGGGAGTATCAAAGGCTTTCCTCTCTGTGTCTCAAGCAGTCTTCCCATTCACTGCCCCATAGTGCCACTCCCTCAGTAGTTGTCTGAGAAAGCCAGGACTCCAGGGTTAAGGACCCTCTAGTCAGCAGCCAATATCTGTTCCCCCCCCCCCTTGGACCTTACAGTCTGTCCCTGAGCCCTTTCCTTACCATCTGGCTTTCCCCAGCTCCCTGGGTTTGGTAGCTTCACAACACCCTCCTCCCAGGCAGTAACTATAGGCTACTTGCCTCTGTAGCCTCAAACACACCTCCAAGGGAATAACTACAGACTACCTCTCCAGAGCACAGCTGCTCTCAGCTACTGGGCTTTACACAGGTCCCTTGTGTTCTGTCCAGCTGAGGCTCATTTAATCAGTTCCTGCTCCTTGGTTCCTCCTCCAGGTGCAGTCTGGGGAGTTAATTGGCACAGTTAGCCACCTTAACCCTTCCAGGGTTTGTCTGAGGTGGACACTCCATCACACAGCATGACAGGCAGTATTCTCTGCACACTAGCAGCCTCACCATTGCCAAATTGAACATAGATAGGTGAGCCTAGAGTGCCAGTCACATACAGGGAAGTAGCAGCATAGGTACACATCCCTGTGGTTTGGAACTACTGCTTTAGCAGATCCCTGAAAAACCTTGGGAAAGTCTGTAGTCCCAGTGACTGACCTGTCTCCCCTTTGACATGAATCGGTTACATTTGTTCAGCTGATATGAACCTCTTAAATGCTTTTTTCCCTTGCCACATTGCCCACCCATTACCTTATAAAAATGAAATGAAATACCATGCTGGAACATAATGATTAAAATATGAGACTGCACTTTTTATCTTGAAATGAAATATGGAGGCAAAGCAGACAGAAGCACAGCCTTTTGTGTTTGGTTGGGTGCATGTATTATTTATGATGTGGAATGAGTGAATGATTGCCTTGAATTTTGATATGTGAGAGAAATGAAGTGTTATTAGTACTTTTAATGCACTGCTACAGGAAAAAGGTTTCCTTTAAGCCTCTGATCTGAGAAGAGCAGGATTATGGCACATTTCACATATATAAATTATAACTGAATATGCAGAGCTTATTTAGCAACACTGAGCTATCTTCACCTATGTGTAAACTCCATTACATTTAGTAGGTTACATCAGGGATTAATCTGCCCTGTATTTGTCAATTAAAACTGCAAACAATGGCAACCTGGTTCTTGGCAGAGTGGTGACCTTCACCCCAGTAACTTAGTTTCAAGGGCCACAGAGCTTTGCGGCTGAATAATAGACTCATGTCTGTAGAAGACTTGAGTCATAAAAATCAGGCTTCTGTTCTGACATTGTGATTTCCCCACAATAGCCATCAGGAGAGGAGATGAATTAATCCCTCTTCTGAGTGCCAAAATGACCTTTAATAATTCAAAGTTAAAGAGACAAAGCTATACATTCTTATACAACTGGAAGAGACTGGGTCAGGAGTCTGGATGCTGTTATCAATAACACTATATTCTTCAGGAGATGATTCATCATCAAAGAATAGCAAAAGATGATCGTGTTGGGGCACGTGTTTAAAAGCCATTTGGACCCTATTTTCAAAGCTTGTTACCCCTTTTAACTTGAAAACCAAGAGCCTGATTCCATTTTCAGTGTAACTAAAGGTCACCAGACAATATCCTTCATTTTCTTACCACATATGAGTCCTAACATCAGTTGTGTGACTATTTTCCAACCACTGCTATTCACAAGACTCCCATTTTCCTGCTGCATCTATCCATTTTGTGAATTCTGTCTATTCTCCTCACTAACTTTATATACAGTACATATAAAAAGAGACCTAACACCCATAAAGATACTCACACACACATACATGCTATAGTGGCATCAATTTAAATCTAATTAATGTTTGGAAAGCATTTTAAGATGAAAAGCTTTGTATACATACTGATTATCATGATTATTCAAATTCTGTTTTTCCTTATCCTATCATAAATGTAAGAGAGAATGTCAACAGACCAGAATGTTCTCACAAGGTAATGGCCCCCTGCTGCTACAGAAGTGCTAAGGCAAACTGGAGGCATTTATGGAAAAACACTGTTGAGGCAAAGGAAAGATGCTCATTTTCAAAGCAGAAGACATTGATTCAGTGACAATGTTATCATCACAGCAGCTTTATTCTTATTGTAAAAAATAAACAGATGTAGATTTAGTCATTTTATATCTCATAGCTGTAGATGTATGAAGGGTGGCACTTGCTCACTATAATATATTAGAGAATCTGTTCCAATCTACATAGTCTCTCTGTTGTATCTAGGTACTCATAAAACCTTTAGCCAGAGATCAATTTATATGTAACCCTTCTGCCAGGTGAAGCCAGCAACAACCAGGGCCGGATTCAATATCTACGGGTTCCTTTTCAACAATACAACACAGAACCAGCTCGAGCCTCTATCCAGTAATCAGGGAAAATGACACATCACCTCTGTGTGCCTCTGAGAGGCAATATTTCTCCAATTGCAAGCACGGAGTCTTTTAATAAAAGGAGGGAAGTCACCCAACAATTAGGAAAAATGTCACAAGCAGAATTCATAATCATAAAACTCTGAGCAGGACACCCACCCCAGAGTGAGTGGGGAAGTGCCTTCTGCCTCATGTTCTTGAGTTCTACAACCAACAATTCCTTTGCTGTGCCCCCACCGCACTCACAGTGGTTGTCCTTGGTCAGTGAGGACCTAGGGTTCAGAGGTGCATCTGTATGAGTTCACCTCCCACCTGGGGAAAAAGGCACCTTGCTTGCTCTGCTATCTGCACACTTGCTCTGGCTGGCCACCCTGCCAGCCATGGTTCCTCGTTGCTGGCCGCCTGGCCAGCCATGGTTCCTCTTTGCTCGCCACCTAGCCAGCCACTCATTCGTGGCTGACTGTCAGTCACCTTTTACTGCTACCTGTATCTCTGCTGTGACCTCTGCACATCAGTCTCTTAGTAATTTTCAACTCTTTGCAGGCTGGGCAGAAACACTTCCCCACCACCACTGATTTCAGCTCTCATTTGAGCACTTTAACAAAAAGCTCCTAATGAAGCCTATTTAACTCTATCTTTGAACAGTGGGGAGGAACAGGTTAAACCAGACCGGGAACCCTTGGGGAGAGTCCACAACTCCTGGCTAAAACACCTATCCCCACCCCTATTACTTTCACAGGGCTCTGGCATTCGAGCCCCTGGCTTTGTGAGGGCCTTTCAGCTGAGAGTGACCCCTTAATCGGGACAAGCTCAGCACAGTTTTGCTCTGCTTTAGTCATACAATGAAGATAACAACATTTCATAACCCCTGCATTCAATATTTAAAAATTTCATTGAAGTTAATGTTAAAATTATATAATACACAGCTTGAGACAAGAGTGTCTGTACATCTGGGTATAGTGCTTAGATTATCCACAAATACAAAGTTTGATTTTAAAAGTCATATGATACATTTAGCACATAATCAGCAATAACCCAAATTTAGGTGAATAAATTTAACAATACAGTTTAGATATTAGCATCCAAGAATTTGGGTACATCACTCATAAAAAGGTATAAAGATATTTGGCTGTGGAAACCAAAATATATCAATGAGTAAAGATTGTCCCTCAGTAATGGAGAATTTAGGGTAGGTTGTCCATTTAGAAAATATAATCCATCACGGAAGTATTTCAGTTACTTTCCTTACTGCACTCTCATCAGCACTCCAGCTTATCACTCCTGGTATTGCCGATGTCAGGTGATGTGTTCTAGATAGATGTCCCTCAACTACCTGATGGTGTCCAACACCATAAGTTGCTGCATCAGCCAAGCGTAGCACTGACGGATTCCAGATTCTCTCAATGCTCGCTTGTTACTGGGGTCCCCTGCGTCCAGAGCTCGACAATCAGCGCATGTGTCTGAACCTGGTAGCCCTTAGCTCTCAAGGTGTCGGCCAGAGGGGCATATTTCTCCACTTTTCAAGCTTGGGCATCGCGGAAAACCAGGGTCCTATTCTCAAAGGGCACTCTAACATCCACCATCAAGATCTTCTTCCAGTCCTCATTGGTGATGATAATATCTGGTTGTAGTTCACTGTCAGTTCCAGGGATGGCAGAGTTCACAGCCTCCTTCCCTACGGGTGGTGGGATGGCTCTGACTAGGCGATCTTGGATGGCTTTGTGTTGCTGTTGCCAGGTTCTGAAATGGGGCTTGCAGCTACACAGGATGTGGGGTAGTGTCTTGTTGGAATAGCCGCATTTCCTACATCACTTGTCCCATGGCAGATGATTCTGCTCAGTGAACCTCCAGTCTGCAAATCGGGTGAAGCTGCCCCTGGGAGGAAGTGGTTGCTGGCGTCTCACTTGCATATCACCTCAAATGCCTTGCCCTGGTCTGGCTTCTGCTTCAGGTTTTCCACATACTGGCAGTGGATAACATCCTTCAGGGTCCTCTCCAGCATGGTTCTAGCTTTCGGAGTGAGGATTGTGTGGTCCGTGTACTTCACCTGTGGCACCAGGACTCCCACCAGGACTCCCACCACATCCAGTAGCAGCCAAAACACTTCTCCAGTCATCGCGTAGCATTGCGAGCACGAGTTCAGAGTGAAGCAGTCTCCCCCCTCTTTCAAATTCGCCTTCCATCCAGCTACTCAGGTACGTGGTGACATCTTGGTTGGATGGGGTCCTGGTGATTCGCTTCTTGATGGCATCCTGCAGAGCACTCTCCGTGATGTTTCTCACCATGGCATCCAGGCATGTCAGAGGACATAAGGCGTGAATGATCACAGCAACGTCGCACAGATCACCCATTCGAGGGATGTTGGTGCCGCCCTGCCTGTGTGAGATGTACACAGGTTCATTGCTGGCTCTCTGGGGAAGAAACATGCACTTCTTCACCAGCTGCCTGATGGTGTTCTCTGCCTTGTTCAGAGGTACCTTTGCCACAGCCAGTCCCCTCAGGATGAATGAGATATGGGGGATCAGGAAGGTGTTCAAGGTGTTGATTTTTTGTCACGGTGCCAGTAGGGAGGAGTCTATCCTGGCCCCATCTCGTGATCTCCGTGATGGTATCCTTAGGTGTCAGCTGGATGTGGAAACCCTTGGGCCTACTGAGATGTTGGTATGCTTGCCCGTCCTCGAGGAAGATCATGGGCAACATAGACTGGTAGAGTTGAACTCTTCCAGTTTGAGATGTTCTTTGCAGGTGATTCATTGAGACTTACATTTCTTCTGTGTCTCGAAAGGCAGGTCACAGAGGGCAAACCAGAAGGCGATCCACGATCCACTTGCTATGGATTCTCCTGAGGTGTCTGCTGAGACCGCCAATGTACTGGAATCCTCAGACCAGATAGCAAAAGTATGTCCGTAGGGAGGGAATACTGGAGATAGACGCATTCATTCTCCTTTTCTTCTCCCTCTGTTGGATGGGCTTCAGTCGTATCAGCTGATTTGCTAGATGCTTCTCGTTGATCTGGGAGAGTAGTATGGAGGTTCAGCTGTGCAGGCATCTAGTGAGGTGTTGAGGTCCCCCTGGGTGGTTTCTGAGGAGAGGCTGGTGTTTCCGGTTGGAGTACCCTCCAGAACAGCAGGACAATGACCAGCTTCAGGATCCTGGGCAGTAGAGAAGATGGAAGAAGTTCTCCTTGTAGCATCCTTATCCTGAAAAGTGGACGAGATGATGTTTCTCCTGGCAGTGATGTCCTGGAAGACCATCCTTGACATGCAAGATCTCCCTGAAGCAGTGTCTCCAAGGGTTTTCTTCATGGAGGTGCTGCTTTTCCCATTGATATTGCTCATCTGTGATGTTCTGGAAGCATTAAGGGTCTTCTTAGAGGCTGTTCCCCCATAGGCATTCCATGGAGCAGCAGCAGTCCGAGCAGCAGTTGAAGGTTTCTGTGGAATCGGCAAGGGAGCGATCATCTTCTCAGTCTGTCCTGGAGTCTCCAAAGGAACATGAAAATTTTCTTTTGAAGCAGTAGCAGTAGAATCCATCTTCAAAAAAGTAGTCTTCTTCAGGAAAGCAAGTTGAGTGTTCTAGAAGGTGTATTTTGTGCCTCAGTAATTAAACTGATAAGAACAGAGACTACACTTGATCTTAGCTGAGAAGCCTATATGGGACTATTTGAGAAGTAAAATACTATCCAACATGACTTAGACTAGCAGATTCTGGCTCAAAATGAAAAGTGTTGGCTCTGTATAGATATATATATCTAAAACAACCAGGGTCTGAATGAACTAGCCCCTGACAGCTAGTTCAGGATGGGGAGAGACTTCAGGAGCCAACTGTGTTTACATGAACATACCTACTCTCCGTAGAGTCTAGCAGACAGGAGTTGTGTAGCTCCAAGTGATCAGTTTTGGCTGGTGTTGGGTTACAAAGACAAATGAACCCTAAGATAAGTCTCTGAAGAAGGGACCTTCTGGGGTAAGAGACAATAGTCTGTAACTGCATAAAAAAAGAGGAGTGGGGACAAGCTTTTATCCCTCACCTAGGAGACAAGCTGACAGCATGCTTGTCTCATGAAAAAGGGATCTCAGCCTGCCTGTCTGGAAGGTGCTGGTGAGCAATACTTTAGACATGAGAGTATCTTGTTAATTAAGTCTAGGCTCTAGAATGTGTGTTATGATTTTATGATATATGTAACCATTTGTTTCCAGTACTTTTACGGGCTATTAATCAAGTGTCCATATTTTGTTAAATAGACTTTTACTTGTTTAAACTATCAACCTATCTAAGTGCTGTGTGTTTAAGTGCAGCAGTGATCTGAGGTGTAACTGGTAAACTATGGGTGCAGCGAATCTGTGAATACTGCAAGTGTCCAGTGGACCAGAGACTGGGCACTCCAGGGCGACACTTGGAGCACTTGGGGGTTGGAATGTGCCTATTGCTATCCGGTAGAGAGAAAGCAGGGCCTGCAGAGGCCTAGAAGGGAGGGCTTGTGTTGTTTGTGGCTGGTGGAGTTTGGGAGCTGGTCCCTGGCAGACGAAGACAAGACTTCCTCAAACTAAGAGCAGGTGATAGTGAGATGTGTCAGAATCTGGGGTACTCCCAGGAAGCCTCCTAGTAGTTATACTGATGCTTATTTATAATGGTATAGTTATTCCTGCCCAAGAAATGGAATAAGCTATTTGAGTATCAGGCACCTTTATACCAGTATAACTGTGTTCCCACTAGGGGATGTACAGGTATAACTATTTTGGTTAAAAAGTCCCACCCTTCACTGAAGTAGTTATCATGGTATCTATGTGTAGAGACAGCCTGAGTATGGGTTGCAAATTCAGGCCCATTTTTCTGAAATACTGTTTTACAGTATTTTAATGAGAAAGCTGGTTTCTGACTGGCTGGAATTCTTTTCAACATGAATCAGTAAATAAGCATCAAACATCCAGTAATCAAATTGGCTGGCAGAGGCTCCATTTTATATAAGAGAAATATTCTGAAGAAAAAAAAAGCTAATGTCTTTTCCACCTACTTTAGTGGGGCATGTTATGTTTTCCTACACATAAAAAGTGATCAGATGCCTTCAGTCTGAATGATTGAGTGAGAGAAAGCAATTAAACAAAAAAAGAACAAATGTAAAGTCTCTATGATAGTGCACAGTTTGGGTGCCTCCTTTGTAACACATGCTACATCAATGGTCTCAGAAAATGGCAGCGGCCTTTGGAGGCAGCAAAATCCCAAAAGTTTAGAAGTGCAGAATGCAGAAAACAAAATCATTACAGTTACTTAGCTACATACAACATGGGTTTTCTTGCTGGTACTCTTTTTTCTGTTGTTTTCTTCCCTCTTGAAATGATTAAAATGGTTAGAGAACAGTGAAACATGCTGATAGATAGTGAAACACGCAAAGCTTAGAAAGCAATTTTGGAGGTCACATGTGCTCAGATTGATTATGCAGTAACCTGATGGTATCAACCTTTTCATTTTCCAAAGCTGGGGGGAAAAAAAACAACTTTAATATAACTGCTGGCAGATTGTCCTTTTCCAGATACAGCCTTGTCTAAACAATAGAACAAATGCCACAAACTGGAGCACCATGTTTTTCCCCATTCCCTATACTGCACACACTGCTTCTTCTGTTAGCTAGCTGCATTAGCCATAATAACACTAATGTATTTTTGATCTTCATCCTAAAAGATTCCAATGTGTTGTGCAATTTTTGAGCCCCATGCTTCCCTCCATTCTGCACCACAAAGGGGAATGGGGGAGGTGGGAGGGATTCAAGAAAGAATAAGAAGGCCTCAGAACTCATAGAGGAGTTCTATGGGAATACCCTATCCCTCCCCAGGGCCCAAAAACCTTCACTCAGCAGAGTTGGGACTCCATGGGTCTTGGAAGGGCCAGAGCTTTTGTTCTGTGCAACTCTGTCCCCTTCAGCCATCAGAGTAAATCCCAGGGAGAATGCACATAGTAGCAAACTCTGGTTAAAACAGCATTAATTCCTCTCCATGGCTCCGGAGGAATAAAGTGTAGGCACACCAGGAGCTAGCGTGGGAGCCACGGTGCCAGAAGAAGGCCAGGAAGCTTTGTGTGGAGGGGCTGACCCGCTAATCTAATCTCTCCCTTGGTTCTTATATGACCCCCTCCCTCTGGTAGCTGAATGCAATCCAAGTATTTAAAAACAGAAACAACAATAACCTTTATCTGAAGCCTGGCTCAGTGTCAGCTGGGATGGAGCATAGTTTCTCCATGAAGGTTACAGCGTTGTAGGATTTCCAAGCATTGGTCTGTGCACTTTGGTGCCGCACCCCCCCAAAGAATCTCCAAGCCGTTTGAAGGGAGCAAGCCAAGAAATCGCAGTGAGGTGATTCTCATGGAATTTCCTGCTTACTTTGCCCCTTCTGCGGTTCCCCCCACCCGTACAAGAACAAGTAGAGTCACATATAGAGGAATCCTTCCTTCACCACTAAAGCACAGCCACCAGCATGGTAGAACACAGCAGATATTTAAAGGCCTGATCCAGTGCCCACTGGAGTCTTTTGAAAGCTCCCATTGGCTTCAATGGGCATTTCCCCCCCTTCTCATTAAAGCAATGAGAGCATGCAGGTAACAACTTTATTGTTATTTAACACTTACATAACTCTAACACAACAGAAACCAGTCTGCTACTGTCCGAAGCTTGCAACTCACTGTCTGTCCTTGCAGTCCAGGGCCATGCTTTCCAAAATGGAGGGCACCCTCTTTGATCTCCACAGCTGTACCCAATATCTTTACAGAACAGCTGCTCCACACAGGCATTGGGTCAAGCCCTAAGTGTGAACAACACCCCTTTGCAATAGTTTGAGACAGGAAATATCCCATTGCAATAAGGTGTATTGAAATGATCCAATTGTATAATACCATTTATTTGCCTCATCTATTGCATTTAAAAATCTGTTCTTCAACCCAAACAGGTCCAGATACCAAGTTTTGAAATATATATATTTTAAATCCAGGTTTACTGATTTCCTTAGTTGTCTTGCTGGCAGGTTCTGCTGTTGGAGTTTCAGCTGGATTGCAGCTGTGGAAAAGAATGTGAGACAGCACTGGGAGATTCTTAGCTGAAAAGTTATCTTGCCCTTCTAGGAACTAGGTTTTCTTTGACTTACCTTTGATTATAAAGCATTTGTTGCCTAACGTACAATGTATGTGCGGAAATTATCTTATATAGTTTTGTCCCTTGAGATGCTTGTTCCAGGCTTCCCTTTGGTTAAAGAAAACCGAGTTCCCTCCAGGAAAACATACAGCAAAGGATCTGGTTTAAATTACTTTACAAGCCGTATTGAAAGTGGGCCCTGAGTAATGAAACATGAGATCAGCCTCCTGAGGAAAAACAAGAAATCCTCACCCTTTGTTCTCAAGTTGGGAACATACAGCACGTTGCTATCTTGGGTTGGAGTTTGTGAAATGTATTTAGAGCCAGCACAAATCTTCTTACTACACAGAGCGAGGTTCTGCATCTTGCTGGAGACCACACAAACCTAAGAATGGTTCTGATTCAATCCAGAAAAGAAAGAAAGAAAGAAAGTACAGGCTGTCCCCAAACCATTTCAGAGCTTTTGCATTTGCTGTATGCTCACCATGTTTTTACTTGTTATAGAATCAAGATTAAAATCCAGTCTCTCCACTGTGAATTTTTTTAAATAGTTTTTAACCTTGTGTTGACAAATCTTTCCCATGAGAATAGGACTTGTATTGGGTCAGTTGACAGTAGCTTTGCTAGTCTGAAATAGTCCTCATCACACCCAAAGCAAAGTCTGTAACACAGGACATGCTTTTTATAGAAAGAGCCCCTGTGATGTAGATCATTTAAACATTTTAATAATTAAAAACCATCTGTGTCCTATCAAGAAAATAACTTAGGAAAACCATGGAACTGAATACCTACTTTTTGTGAATGCAGCTCCATCTCCTCCTTGCATTTTGTAACAAACCTGTGGATACCTATTTTGGGAACTTTATGGTTAATCTATACTACACATTATGGCCACAGCAACTGCAAGGAAAGAACAAGATTCTTTTTCTCCAAAACTTTAAAAATTAAATTCTTCTGATACTCTCCATTACCTGCTAGTAGTACAGGGACCAGGACATACTGAGTACTTCTGATTCCATCCACTAAAGGATAATGGAATACTTACATATTAGTCAGGTCAATACACCATAAACTCCTTGCTTCATCATTGTTTAAATCCATATCTCAAACATTCAGATTCTAATCATGCCCAGGGATGCCAATTTAGCTCCCAGCCATCTCATCCTAGCATCAACAAGAGCAAAAGGAGAGCTAGATAAATAGATGCAAATATTCACTAAGGCCTGGTCTACACTAGGATCTTAAATCGAATTTAGCAGCGTTAATTCGAACTAATCGCTCAACCGTCCACACCAGGAAGCCATTTAATTCGAACTAGGGGGCTCCTTAGTTCGAATTTGGTACTCCACCCCGACAGGTGGAGTAACGCTAAATTCGCACTTGCTAGCTCGAATTAGGCTAGGTGTGGATGCAAATCGAACTTAGTAGCTCCGGGAGCTATCCCACACTGCACCACTCTGTTGACGCTCTGGACAGCAGTCCGAGCTTGGATGTTCTGAGCAGCCACAAAGGAAATGACCCGGGAAAATTTGAAATCCTTTTCCTGTCTGGACAGTTAGAATCTCATTTCTTGCTTTGACATCGGGGCGAGCTCCGCGGCACCTGCAACGATGCAGAGCTCTCCAGCAGAGGAGTCAGCCCAATGCAAGAATAGAAAGAGATCCCCAGCATGGACAGACCGGGAAGTCCAGGATCTGATCGCTGTGTGGGGCGAGGAGTCTGTGCTGTCGGAGCTGCGCTCCAACAAGCGTAATGCAAAGACCTTCGAGAAGGTCTCCCAAGCCATGACACAGAAAGGATACAGCCGGGATGCGATGCAGTGCCGCGTGAAAGTCAAGGACCTGAGGCAAGGCTATCAAAAAGTCAGAGCGGCAAACGGACGCTCCGGAGCACAGCCCCAGACATGCCGCTTCTACGAGGCACTGCATGCCATTCTCGGTGGGTCTGCCACCACTGTCCCACCAGTGACCGTGGACTCAGTGGATGGCATAGTGAGCCAGGACAGTTCCTACTCGATGTTCGCCGATGGGCAAGACGACGAAGGGTCCGTGGAGGAAGGCGCAGGCGACAGCGAACACAATGCCGCTTTCCCTGACAGCCAGGATCTCTTCATCACCCTCACAGAGATCCCCTACCAACCCTCACGGCCGTGAACCCGGACTCAGAGTCAGGGGAAGGATCAGGCGGTAAGTCGTATAAACAAGAAAATATTTATTTGCTCGAAAACATGTATACCAAAAATATAAATTCTATCTATAAATACTATATCTAAAAGTTTTTAAAGGGAAACTAAACGAACAGTAGGTCTACACAGATTGGGATGGAACAATAGTCCTCCATGGACAATTCCACAAATGCTTCAAACAGTTCCTCAAATACCCTCCGCAGGAGGTTTCGAGGAAGAGGTGCCTTATTTGGTCCTCCGGTGAAGCTCACTCTTCCACGCCACGACATCCTCAGATACAGGGGAACCATCGCCTCTACCAGCATGGCCGCGTAGGGTCCCGGTCGGTGAAGTGCTTCCCTTAACATCCTTTCTTTCTGCACTCGAGAGACACGCCTCAGGGTAATCTCGTTACTGAAGTGCTGCATCTAATTAGGGCAATTAGCGAATAGTTACTGTTCTTAATGGTTTACTTATACTTTGCATAACAAAGCCCCGCGCTTAGCAGCCACGTGCTGTAGGCCACACAGGAAAAGCATACATTGATCTTTCCCCTGCAGTTTCGGGAGTGGCTGCAAAAGGGTCATAGTATCTGATTTCCAGATTGCCTTTAGCACGACGGCACAGCTATCCGTTAACTGATAAGCATAATGTACTGTAAGGCTTACCAGGACTCTCTGCTAGAGGGATTCTGCTATCTCTCCCGACTTCTCCGCTCTCCTGTTCAATGGCGCAGCCAATCAGAGCGTAGGCCAAAATGTTGTGCTTCTCTGGAGACCACGTGACACTTGTTGTCCGGTACGGTCTTCTTCATAGAAATTGACTAGACGGTGTTCACTGTTCGCCAAAATGTATCTGTACAAGGAAATCACTAACTTTCCCCATCACACAGCTTCGGCTCCTTCCCGGACTGCCCCGGCATCCCCCTCGCAGAGACTGGCAATGATTAGACGGCGAAAGAAGAAGACTAGGGACGACATGTTCGCTGAACTGATGGCCTGCTCCTGAGCAGAGGCTGCAGAGCAGAAACACTGGAGGGAGACCCTATGTGAGCAGCATCGCACACTCATGGAACGTGAGGATAGGTGGCGGCAGGAAGACCAGCAGACCACCCAAACGCTGCTTGGTATCATGAAGGAACAAACGGACACGCTTCGTCGCCTTGTTGATGTCCTGCAGGACCGCAGGCTGGAGGACAGGGCCCCCCTGCAGTGTCTCTGCAATCGCCCTCCCCAGCCAAGAAGTCCTGGTCCCCCCTCACCCAAAAGTACAAGACGGAGGGGTGGTAGAGGCCGTGAGAACTGTCACTGAACCAGAGCAGAGCGGCCGTGTACCCCGCACTTCTCACGTTAGAAATTTGTAGAAGTGCTTCCCTTATAGGCTCAGCCAGTCCCAAATCCAAGGTTCATCCCCCCACTGTTTATTAGATTAATAAAAGATGTTTGCTGTTAATCACTGTTTCCGTCATGTCTTTCCTGTCAGAGGATTTTTCGGTGTATGGGTTGGACAGGGGTTTCATACTTGCACGGTATAGCCTACAGTACCAGGGTACAGACTTGGGGAAAGGATCAACTGCGGGGCACACACACACTGCAGTCAGTAGGCACCAGGGTCATTCTGTGTTGTGTATGCTGCCCCTGATCATTTCGTAATGTGTATGCTTGTCCAGGGTCCTAGCGCCTGCCACGCCATTACTGTGAAGGCAGGCTGCCCTTACGATGCACTTGCAACGGATCCACGAGCCTATCTGCTGCCCTGAGCCCCAACAAGAGCCCTCATCCACGGACAGATAGTCACCCTTCTCCCACACCCATCACCCCTTCCCACGCAGAAACCCGCAGCCCACTGCCGTCATCCAAACCCCTATGCAAAGAAGGCACCACTCGCCCCTTCCTGCAAACCCTCCCCTTCATGCAGAACCACTGTCATCCGTCCCCCACCCCAGGGACCTATGTAGGAGCAGGAGGATGTCAGTCCTCTATGGAGGAAGCGGTCTGTACGTCAGTGCACACCGTGCCCAGCACAGTATGCGTCCATGTCTCAACACCAGAACAGAAATGCAAAGTAAAAGAAAGATTTATTAATAATGAGTGTAACAATTAATTTGCTTAAAAACGTGCTTTGGAAGTGGGGGAAACTTGGAGAACGCGGCATGTAGCCGCAGATCCAAATCGACACAAACTGACACAGGCCCAGGGTCAGTTTCTCTTGAAAGCAAGTGGAGAGTCATAGGTTACCCTGATCTCCGAGGAAACTTGCTTTCAAAGCCTCCCGGATACAGAGCGCTTCCCGCTGGGATATTCTCTCGGCACGGGTGTCTGGCTGAGCGTAAACTGCAGCCAGGCGATTTGCCTCAACCTCCCATCCGGACAAAAAGGCCTCGCCCTTGCTCTCACACAGATTGTGCAGCACACAGTATGCAGCAATAACTACGGGGATATTCTTTTCGCTGATGTCCGAGCGAGTCAGTAAGCTCCGCCATCTCCCCTTGAGACGTCCGAAAGCACACTCCACCACCATTCTGCACTTGCTCAGCCAGTAGTTGAAGAGTTCCTTCTCTCTGTCCAGGGCGCCTGTATAGGGCTTCATGAGCCAGGGCATTAGCGGGTAGGCTGGGTCCCCGAGGATCACTGTAGGCATCTGCACATCCCCAACCGTTATTTTGTGGTCCGGGAAGAAAGTACCTGCCTGGAGGAGTCTAAAGAGACCAGAGCTCCTGAACACACGCGCGTCATGAACCTTGCCCGCCCACCCGACGTTGATGTTGGTAAAACGTCCCCTATGGTCCACCAGTCCTTGCAGCACCATGGAAAAGTAGCCCTTTCGGTTAATGTAATGGCTGGCCTGGTGGGCCGGTGCCAGGATAGGGATGTGAGTCCCATCTATAGCCCCACCGCAGTTTGGGAATCCCATCGCGGCGAAGCCGTCTATGACAACCTGGACGTTTCCCAGGGTCACCACCTTTGAGAGCAGTTGCTCAACGATTGCGTGGGCTACTTGCATCACAGCAACCCCCACGGTAGATTTGCCCACGCCAAAGTGGTTCGCTACTGACCGGTAGCTGTCTGGCGTGGCAAGTTTCCAGAGGGCTATGGCCACTCGCTTCTGCACACTCAGGGCTGCTCGCATCCGGGTGTCCTGGCGCTTCAGGGCAGGGGACAGCAAGTCACACAGTTCAAGGAAAGTGCCCTTACGCATCCTGAAGTTTCGCAGCCACTCTGTGTCATCCCAGACCTGCAGCACTATGCGGTCCCACCAGTCCGTGCTTGTTTCCCGGGCCCAGAATCTCCGTTCCACACCATGAACGTGACCCATTGCCACCATGATCTCCACTGCCCGGCGTACCCTGCTTTCTGAGAGGTCTGCGCCACTCTCCTCACCGCGCTGCCGGAGCCTCCTCGCCCGATTTCTCAGCAGCTGACTGTTGCAGAGGTGGACGATAAGGTGCGAGGAGTTGACAACGGCCATAAGTGCAGCGATGATCGCAGCGGGCTCCATGCTCGCAGTGCTGTGGCGTCCGCGCTGTCACTGACCAGAAAAGTGCGCGAACAGATTTCCCACCGGCGCTTTCAGGGAGGGAGGGCGTTTGTGAGTGACGGTTGAATGATGACAGTTACCCAAAACCACCCTCGACACATTTCTCCCCCCAGCAGGCATTGTGAGCTCTACCCAGCATTCCAATGGGCAGCGGGGACTGCGGGAACTGTGGGATAGCTTCCCACAGTGCACCGCTTCCAAAGTCGACGCTGGCCCCGTGAATGTGGACTCAGAAATTCGAATTAGTGTATTTAGTATGGATACACAAATTCGACTTCATAAGGTCGAATCCACAAATTCGAACTAAGTTGATTCGAAATAGTCTTGTAGTGTAGACAAGGCCTAAGAAATCTACCCTATGCCATTTTTTCCTCTGAGACTGTAGATGTCTTTTGAAGCATGACACTTGAAAACAAGCTATCCTGTCATGAAGAAATAATGGGCCAGATTCACCAATATGCTCTGGCTGCTTTCTGTAGGATCAGACCCAGACAACTCCAGATCCAAGAGGTTTTTGAGTGACAGTCTAATCACATCTGATTACAAAAGGCTTGTTAATGGTGTTGGTTTTTCCCTAGAATTCCTTAAGTGTCTCAGGCCTTCTTCCTTTAGTAACTAGCTGTAATACTGGGACTGCTGTGATCATCTGAGGCATTCGATCTAATGGCCCTCTGATTGGGGGCAGGGGTAGCATTTAAGCAGCTCGGTGATGGGCCCTGGAATTCACTTCTCATCTTGAGTCACCTGAGCCTGGACTAGATTTCCAGGACACAGTGTCAGACTTGCACTTTGGTCTTGTGATGAAAACAGCGGACAGGGACTCAGGAGGGGTGGGTTCAGATCTTGGCTCTGCCACAGAGTTAACTCCAGGATCAGTACCTTAGATTGTACACTCTTAAGGCAGGGACTGCCTGTTATGATGTGCTTGTACAGCAGCAAGCTCAACAGATCTTTGATGGGCCATCAAGGGCATGTCTGCACAGTCTACAGCAGCCAACCTCCCAGCCCAGAGGCACAGATTTGGGTTTGCAAGGCTCAGGCGAGCATTCTAAAAGTAGCTGCGCAGACAGTACTTTGTCGTGGCTCAGGCTCTGACCCCCCCCGGCCTCCAAGGCTACAGAGCCCACACCTCAACTTCGAAGTGCTGTCTACACAGCTATTTTTAGAGTGCTAGTGTTAGCCCTGCTAGCCCAAGTCTGTTGGCCCAGGCTGTGGGGTGGGGCTCGCTGCTGTGGGCTGCATAGACATTCGCTTAGGTGCTACTGTAACAATAACCTTTTTGCTTAGGGTACGTCCATACTACCCACCGGATCGGCGGGTAGCAATCAACTTCTCGGAGTTCGATATATCGCGTCTCATCTAGACGCGATATATCGAACTCCGAACGTGCTCCCGTCGACTCCGGAACTCCACCACCGCGAACGGCGGTGGCGGAGTTGACGGGGGAGCCGCGGACTTCGATCCTGCGCCGTGAGGACGGGTAAGTAGTTCGAACTAAGGTAGTTCAACTTCAGCTACGCTATTCGCGTAGCTGAAGTTGCGTACCTTAGTTTGACCCCCCCCCCCAGTGTAGACCAGGCCTTAGGCTTTCTCTGAGGGAGAAGAATGAGTAAGGCTTAGGGAGGCAGAACTGGATGCCATAATGGAGATGTGTGTTTATAATCAGGAAGGTGTTACTCTGTTGAAAGCCTGCTTTAAATTTAGTAGCTGTATTCGCATTTGTACATTTTGGTGGTTCTGCTGGGAATGTGTCTAGTTTAGATACTTGATGCTGGAAATGCATTTAGCTCAAAAGATGAAAGGAATACATAGTATCTGTTTGGGAGGATTTAAAAACAGAGTTGGAAGCAGCAGTTTGGTACATTTTATCTTGAGAACTGCTGGCTAGCTGAACAGCTGCTTTCGCTGGAGTTCTGAAACAGATGCTACATCTGGGGATTGTCAGTTTTCCTGCTGCACTCTCTGTCTGTGTTCGATGTTCTCACGTGAATGATGTGCACGCTGGGAAGCAGCATGGTTCAGCGGCTAGGGGGTTAATTATAAATCAAGAGATTTGGCTTCTAATTCTGTCTCTGCCACTGACTTACTGCGACACCTTGGGCAAGTCTCTGTGCTTCTGTTTCCTCCCATACTGTTAGTCTATTTTGTTGTAAAAGTCTTTGGGGCAGGGATTGTCTATGTGTTTGTACTGCACCTCGCACAAGGAGGCCGAGATCTCAATTGGGTGCTGTAGCCACAACTTACTGTAAGACAAATTAATAATAATAATATACAGGAAAAGAAACAAGGAAAGAAAGCTCTTGCCTTTTTGTCAACTCAGCTCTCTCACCAAATAAAGAATTAACCCATTCCAGAAGTCTAACCTCTTCTTGACTGCTTGGATGGCAGGGTAATATGAATAAAACATGCTATTCACTACTTTTAAAAGTATTTACATAAAATACATTGCTATATTTTACTGCTTTTTCATGTTATACAAGCCCACCTTTAGGTGGTAAGATTTACAGCAGGCTAAGATTTATTGACCTAGTTCAGCATGGAAATGGCTGCTAAGATTGACTTGTCAGCAGTTTTTAATTTAATTGCTCTTTGATCCTTCAGCCTTGAAGATATTTGCATTTTCAGCTTAGCATCTCTTGGCAACACTTGTAGAATACAGCAGCAGCAGCTGAGACCCAGAGCCCTACAACCTGTTAATTGCTCCATTTCTAGACGTGTCCTGATGTTGAATTACAATAAAGTTTCAACCTCTCTCTGCCCCTATAAGCATGCTTTCTAGTGGGAATAATACTCCTATTTGTTTTCATTCCCTAATATTTTAATCCTCTTTGGATCACAGAAAATATACAGTCTCAAAGGGACATTTTTCAACTGGAAACCAAAAATGGATACATCCGTGCGGCCAAACTGCCTGTTCTTTGCTCAAATAAGTGCACAAGAGAGATCCTCACGGTGGGGGAACAAAACCTACCGCTGCTAAACATGGTTGTGAGGCAATGGCTTGTCCCCTTAATATAAAATAGGCCTCTATTTAAGATGTCTCATTTTAATGGTCTTTAGTTAGGGGATGGGGGAAAAAAAATAACACACCACATCCTTCTCGGTTCACAAAAGCAGCATTAATCAACAGGTGCGTCTCAGGGCAAAAGTGGCTACTTGGATAATAGGCAGGACCATTAAGGGAAAGCAGAGTGAGAAAAGAGAATCAACAGCTCCAGGAATAAGAGAACAGCCTTGGTTCATGAATGAAACCTTGAGTAATTCTATGAAATACCAGAGGTAGGAATATGTAACGTATAGATCTGGGGCTTAGAAAGAAATTTCACACAAACGCTGACCAGAGCAGCAGCAAAGCAGTGCTCTTACATGGGGTGGGATAACTGTTGCTAAAAGATTAATACAGAAATAAAAACAATACTTTCTACAGCACCTTCCAGCTGAACACTGCCATGGACTGTTTCCCACTTGAATTCTAGTCTGAAGGCTTGGGACAATAAGAGTGGGTCTGGTGCCAGGAGGAAAAGTGTGACTGTTCTTTGACAAAATGGACTGAATCCTCCGAACTGGCATGTGCAAGAAACCCAGTACTGGCCAGCGTAGAGGCACCATGCACTGCTGAGGTCAGGGGTATGGAGGACACCACTCCATGAATCAGGCAGATCAAAAGGACGAGGTGCTAACCAGGGAGATGCTCGGCACCTTTCTGGGGCCTGTGGATCTCTCTGAGGAATCCCTGGATCCAGATGTAGCAGCAGAGTTGGTATCCAAACTGGTTAGGCAGGAGGGGGTCCTCTGCATAGAACTTTGCAGTGTAACATGTACCAATGGAGGCTCATTTTACAGGCTTGTGGGCAGGAAGAAGAGTTTTCCTAGTTTTGTGGTTCATATGAATGTCAGCATCAGCATTTTTAAAAGGGCAGATATAGCCTCACGTGTGGACAGACACATCCTTCTCTCCCCCTGACCTCTACCATTACCCCTCCCCCACACCTCCTAAGCAAAGTGCAGGCTGCTGAGCCCCACCCGCCCCAAGCCACCTAGTTCACTTCCTCTGTCATACCCCCAAGGTCAGAATCATCCTCAGTAACCCCTCCCCCTGCTTTGGCTATATGGGCCGCTGTTCCCAGTCGGAGTGCACATGCCCGCTCTGCATGTACAATGGCTGTCTGAATCACACCATGTACATGGATTCAAAATGACTGACAAGTGAGAGGGAAAACAAGTGATACAACAAAATCTGTGGTAAAGGCAACAATAGAAGCCAAGAGTCTTGACTTCCAGTCCTGGACTCTAAGCTCAGAAAAGCACAGACCCAAACCTGCTTTATGGAAGAATCCTTTTTCTTTGGACTGGCACATTATAACCAATGTAAAACAAATCCCATTCATATTTGCACTGCGTCCACTGCATCCATATTACAGGAAGTGTGGGTGACAATGGTGCATATGATGGTGTCCCACAATTTTGTTCTTTTGCTAGGATTTTCTGTCTCACAGCTCCTGGGGCATAAAGCACCTAGCAGTTGTTGGCACCTGAATAGTGTTGGTTTCCCCCCAATCACATGCAACTGCACCAGCATCTCAGTTTGTCTAAATAGAAACTTTTCAGGACTGTGGGCATAACAGTACCAGTATCAGGAGCATAAAAAGGTCAGAAAAGCGATATGGCACATGTAAGCTTTTAATTCAACCCATACAAATCAAACAGAGGCCAGGAGGAAAAATAGGAGAAAAAAGAAGATGGAGTTTCGAGGCAACCTGCTGCCTTCAGATTTGGCTGAAGAATACAGCAATTTATGGAGTTGGATTTGACTCTGCCTCTACCAGTGTTTGAGTAGTCGTTCTGAATACATATGCCCTGATTTCTTACTGGTTCCTATTTTAACAGGTTCAGAAGCTACAGTTAATTTTTCAAAAAGGTTTCCATGATAATCTCCTGTTTTTAGCTGTACATAACAACTTCATGAAAAGTTTTCTTTGGGGGATGAAACATCCTGTGATTTGTCCCCACCTGAAGGCTTTTCTTGAATTTCTTGAGTGAAAAATATACACTTTCGCCATTAAACATTTCTAACCATTCTTTTTTGCTAAAAGAGTTAGACTTAGCAAAAGTTTCAAACTTGAAAATTTGCTTCTAAATAGTCCTTAATGAGGGCTTTTGCTAGGTTTTGTAATAAGAGAAGGTTAACAACAAAACACAAGATAAAAGACAGTATAAGCAATTGATGTTTTGCTGAACATGCTCAGTAAAAGCCTCTGGTAAGATTTCTTTTCTGACACCCATATTGCTCCCTGGCAGCCCGATAAGTCCAAGAGCTTCTTCAGCGACAATTTGCATGAGGTTCATGGTATAATTTTCCATTGCAGTACACACAGGAAAACCCTTCCAAACAACAACGGCTTCCTTAAAGTGACACCATCAACTTGAAATCAAGTCAATTAGGCGGGGAAAAAAAAAGGTTCAGGTATTATGTCTGGTCCTATGTTTAAAATAATAGGAAAATGTTGTGAAACTACAAAAATTGGTAGATGGATACAGGGAGCAAAACTTCTGCTACATAAACAGCATCGAGTACCTTGTCAGTGCTTAAATAAATAGTAAATAACAATATTCAGTTAATAATAAATAATACCTTTGTTTCCTCTTTAGGAAGGTACAGTCATGCCGGTGTAAACCAATGCACTTTGCTAAGGAGTGAGACACACAGTAACCTTTTCCAGCCAAATGAAGACAGCAGCAGTGAAGGGTACTCACAATTCTATTAACTGCAATGAAGTGAGAACTTCTGAGCCTAGTTGTGATCATTCACATGCTAACCCTAACCATTCTCTTTTTCTTCAGTTTTCTTTTCAAAAGAAGATATTAAATGCAAATACTGTTAAAGCAACATTAGTGTTATACAGTTTTTTTAAAATCAAGAAATGCAAAAATTAAGGTTGCTATAGCAACATCAATTTAAGCACATTGTACATGTATGTGTTATGGCCCACACTTAGCAATACACACACATACACACACATATATAACAAAAATATATTAAACTGAACAATAGGAATAAAAATAAATTGTATATTAAGTTGTTAAAAACTTTAAAGTATCAGAGGCAAATCATTCTGGTGCAAATAATCACTTATTGAAAAATCAATGGAAATTTTTCTGTGAGTAATGTGAGCAAGTTTTGGTCCTTATTATATTAATAAATAACCTATACACATGCAATTTGTTTAAGTTCATGTTGTTGCAAAAACCTATTCTTAAAGTTGCTGCAACAAAGGGGCAGACACTGAGGTCTTACTCTTTATACAGTCATTCAGACAAACATCCACTGCAGGCAAAATTTTGTCCTGATTATTAATTATTAGTATTATTTTTTGCATTCAGGTGATAAGCATGTGTTTAACTCTAAAGCACCTGGAGGAGTGTTTCATTCTGTTCTAGAAAGATTACCACATGAACTGCCTGTGGTAGGTGCATCTATTTCCTAACCTTGAAAATTCATCTGTGTTGCAGTGACAAGCTGATGCTGGCCACATTTTTGCCTTTGATCAATGTGGTGTAAAGTGTGCAAATCACATCTGTGGGGTGAAGAAGGTGAATTCTTCCCTGCTTGAAACCCAGGCGATTGATGTACACTTCAAAAGATATTTTTGTCCAGTGCCGTGTAGCCAATATTTGCAGCCTACTACTGAACATGGAAAAAAAAGAATCCCAGAAAAAACAAAGCTATATTACCTAAGTCAAATATTTTGTGCATATAACCAGAATTATTTAAAATTAAAAATGGAAAGACACCGTTAAGAACTGTTTCATGATCAAGTGATACTCTGAGCTGAGGATATAGTTATAAAGCAATGTAAAAAGTGAATGAAACCAGCACATTCTCTATTGTAGCTTTGGGACCCGATTCTCTCCTACTTTACACCAGGTGTAGTTACTTACACCTATGCAAAGTGTAGACACTACCATATCTGAATTCTCCATTCCCTTATGCTCGGGGTAGTGTTTTCACTCCCTCTTTGAACAGGTATAAATAATGACGATAGGGCAGGGGGTGCAGGGAGTTGGAGGGGGTAGTAATCAGGCCCCATGGAATTGCCTTGTAAAATTGATATGAGGAGAATAAGTCTGTATACAATTCAACGAGTTGATGAAAAACCTTCCTGTCTCCCTGATCACACACATTAAGTATGCATATTCAGAATAAATACCTTGCTAGCAATGACTATTTCCCATGTTCTTTTCTTCACCACTTGCCATGTGCTGCTCCTCTCCTCAGGCCAAATTCTGGTTAAGTGCATGCTAGAAAAATCTTGGCCAGCAGGTGTATGATGGAGCAGTTGATGGTCTGTATTTTGGCCCTTCCAGGAGAGCACCCACTTTGCTGGCTTTCCACAACAGGAGCCATGTAGGGACACTACAGGGACCAGCCAAGAGGTAAGTGGGTATCTTCCTCATGTATGCTCCCTTATCTGGCCATGGTCTCTAGGAAACAGTGCCCCACAGAGATGAATCCTACTTTTAGTGGGAAGAGATTGTATAAGGGGGCTACACACTTAGTTAGAATTGGCTTGAACATAGGTGCAAATTAACTCTCCCATTTGTTGGGTTCATTAGGGCCTATTTTCAGGCAGCCACCAGAATATGGCCCTCATGTAAGTAGAAGCTGTGGTTGTAGTGAAGAGAGGAACAGGAATAGTGTACTCATTTTCCAGCAATGATGGTGCAAGAAGTTGGACTCCCCATTGGCCTCAAGGCAGCTTTAACTTGCTCTGTGACCCCTGAAGTGGACTTTCGATCATCTTTTCTGTGTCACAGTGAATTTGACATTTTGTACCACAGATGTTCTTACTCTTATAATTGTTTTATGCTTTGGATTTTGATAATTGGAGGTTTCTTCAAGGATAACATTTTAAAAAATTTAGCTCTGTATCATTAGTGCAAGCCTTATGGCTGAGGATGGTTGTATGGCTTGAATCTTAAGGCATATAATATACAGTATATCATTCTCTTGGGATCCAATTTTGCAGCCCTTGTTCCACTGAGTAGCATTTACTCATGCATGTAGTCTCATTGAATTCAATAGTAATCACATAAGCACCAAGGGGTACAGAATCGGTGGGCACTAAGGAGATTCACTCTCATACCAAGAGAACAATATACTCCTGTGAGCCCAGTCTTGCAACTCCTTATCTATAGAAGCTGCACTTGTCTTCAGTGGAATTATTCGTATGCAGGGCCGCCCAGAGGATTCCGGGGGCCCGGGGTCTTCGGCGGCGGGGGGCCCTTCCGTTCCGGGACCCGCCGCCAAAGTGCCCCGAAGACCCGCGGCGGGAGCCCCCCGCCGCCGAATTACCACCCGCTGCCGAAGTGCAGCCCGGTCTTCGGCGGTAATTCGGTGGCGGGGGGGGGGTCCCCGCCGCGGGCCTTCGGGGCACTTCGGCGGCGGGTCCCGGACCGGAAGGGGCCCCCCGCCGCCAAAGACCGGGCTGCGCTTCGGCGGCGGGTCCCGCTTCCCCCCCCCCGGCCTCGGCCTCTTACCCGAGCGCGTCTCCGGCGGGGCCTGAGCTCCGTCCCGCTCAGAGCCGCGTGGTGAGGGGGCGGGGCTGGGAGCTCCACGCCGAGCGGAGGCAGCTGCCCCGCCCCCTCCCCACGCCGCTCTGAGCGGGGCGGGGCTCAGGCCCCGTTGGAGCTCCCAGCCCCGCCCCCTCACCACGCGGCTCGGATCGGGGCGGGGCTCAGGGGCTCGGCCGGAGACTCGGCGCTTGATGCGCTGAGGCTCCAGGAGAGGGGCGGAGGCGGGAGCCTCCGCTCTTCTCTTGGGGGCCCCTGCGGAGCCCGGGGCAAATTGCCCCCTTTGCCCCCCCCTCTGGGCGGCCCTGTTCGTATGAGTAAGATTTACTACTTTGAGTAACAATTGTCAGGATTAGTTCCAATGTATGTAAATCCATTTTTATGGTGGTACCTCTAGTTTTCTGCTGTAGGATAAATTGGTAAGATTCTAGGGCCAAGATGACCACTATGTAACTAGGCCAGGGGTCGGCAACCTTTCAGAAGTGGTGTGCTGAATCTTCATTTATTCACTCCAATTTAAGGTTTCATGTGCCAGTAATACATTTGAACGTTTTTAGAAGGTCTCTTTCTATAAGTCTATAATATATAACTAAACTATTGTTGTAAACTAAATAAGGTTTTTAAAATGTTTAAGAAGCTTCATTTAAAATTAAATTAAAATGCAGAGCCCCCTGACCGGTGGCCAGGACCCGGGCAGCGTGAGTGCCACTGAAAATCAGCTTGTGTGCCGCCTTTGGCACGCGTGCCATAGGTTGCCTTCCCTGAACTAGACCAACCCACAAAACGGTGATCTTAACTGATTATCATGGTTATGAAACAACAGCAAGTGGCTTTGTGACTATACATAATTCCATAATTAGGAGATAATCTTTCTCCATAAGTGTTGCACTAATATCAGGATTTATATCGATTTGGTTCCTTGGTTCCATTTGTCAGTTTTTAATAGCATTCCCATCAGATCAGTCATGAGCCTTTTTCTGGTTTGAAACAGTTTACGTGAAGACTCTGAGAACTGAAACGACATGCTGCTGTATTACCTTTTCATCCCTCTCGAGTTCCCAGTAACTGTACAGATAGTTCTGTAACTGTAAAGAGCAAGGCAAAGATTCTTGCAAATCTTGTACAATTTTTTTAATTGTGGCACTAACAGATGAATATTTTACAATATGTAACATACAGTCATATTAAGTACAGATGGCTAAACAGTCCTTCTCTTTTTTAACATTAGCCACACTACAGAGCTATGTTTTTAAACTCCAGCTCTGAAACCCTCCCCCCACTCAAATATATCCATTCTGGGCTGTGTACAGTGCTAAAATTATTATAAAAAAATTAAAATATACAAACTCTCACTTCCTCAGATTCATTACAATATAGTAAATATGAAAAAATGTTGACTGATCTGTCCTTCTGAAGTTATCATTTCAATTTAACGAAATATTTTCAAAATATATGTCAACTACCAAAGTAGTTAATATTTGTAAAATAAGCTGCTATAAATAATGGTGAGACAACACTAGAGCCATCATGAATTAGAAACAAGGGGCCAGATTATGTGCAATTTACACCAGCTCAGGTTCTGACCCACAGACTTGGTCCTGCTCTTTCATATGTGAGTGGGCACACCTCCGTTTCAGAGGGCAGGAATGAGTCCCAGATCCTGAAAGACTAAGCAGTGTTTTGAAACGTTACATTAGAGACTGTGAAGGCTTTAAGTAAAGGTCCTTTTTATTTCACATCTCACAACACTTTCACAGTGTCATGAATGGGTTCAGTATATCTCATGTTCACTGTTGATTACCTGCTTAGTGAGAGTTCTAGAGATATAAAACTCACCTAATTACATAACATAACAGCATATGGCAAATTTAGGCAATTCAGAATCTGCCACAACTTATTTCTTGTGATTAATATTGAGGGATCTTTATTCTACTTGCTTTTTTTCTTATTGGTTCTAGCTATTTTGTCCAAATCAAAGAGTAAGAAACAAGTGTATTGTTTGAAACATTTGCATATTTTAAACAACTTAAGACTGAATGAATGTTATTGTTCACACAGATAGCAAAAATCTTTATTTTCCCCGTATACACCATTAAGTGTTAATGTAGGACTACACAGTGTTTATATTTGTATTAATCTGCCAACAATAGTTTATTGGCAATCTTAAATATTTAGAGGCAAAACACACGTCCTTGGCACAGAAACTGTGCAGCAAAGCATCATATTTTCCCCTTAGAATCATTATGCAGGTACACTCAATTGCAACTTATTTTGGCCCGTAGACAGGAGAATAAACTAAACTTCTTGATGTTCTTTGCCACTTCAGTCTTTGAATGATGATTATGTGTGTGTGTGTGAAGTTAGATTTTCCAATTACCTGTTCTTTAAACATGATTCAAACTAGGAGAGGGACCTATAATAAAAGAAAAGAACATGATCATTCAATATGTTGTTAAACCTCCAACTGTTGACATTACTAGCCAAACATTCTCTTGTGGGGTCATTTTATTGTTATTTTTATATCACCATTCTTTACTAGCGAATAATTTGCACTCAGTGAATTTAGTGTCTTTTCTTTCTTGCAGACTGTGGACAGACAGATCAAAATTTCTTTCTGTGATGTGATTGGTCACATAAATTACCTGGTGGTTTGTTTTTGTGTGCATGTTCCCTGGTGAGAGGAGAGGGAAATGCATAGGCCTGGATTCAGGAAAGCATTTAAGCACATACTTAACTTCACCCCCATTCATGAAAACACCTAAGAATGTGCTTAATTTAAGCTTAACTTTACACACGTGCTTAAGTGCACATGCTTACGTGTCCGTCCAAAATAGGGATGCTTTCCTGAGTCAAGGCCAGAATGAGGAGAAGAACTTGAAAAGCCATTGGGCTTTGACTCACTCGGGAGGAGAGAGGATTTTAGGATCACATAAAAGTAAAACAGATTAGCAAATTTTTGATAATTTTAAACCTTTTCCTTTCTTGGCCATAAAGGCATTGGCAGAAGCACGGTTCCTTGAAAAATTAGTCTGATTAGTCTGCATGATTTATTAGCTAGGAGAGGAGTTGAAATTTATTTTTGTCTTTTCACATTCACACAAAGTAACAGTGCGCAAGTGAATGCTTCTAATTGTGAAGGGAGATGGTCAGATTACTGTCTGGCTCATTTAACCTGTGCACCAGAGCTTGGCCAGATGCTTTTGAGGGAAACTTCTGCCCCACTTCTGTGCTAAGCACCCAGCACACTATTTCAGAATTTCATTTGTCCTATTTAATCAAACTACACTCTCCTAGGGTGACCAGATAGCAAGTGTGAAAAACTGGGACAGCTGGTGGGGGGTAATAGGAGCCTATATAAGAAAAAGAAAAAGACCCCAAAATCGGGACTGTCTCTATACAATCGGGACATCTGGTCACCCTACATTCTCCAGATATGCAACCCACCTCCTCCACCTGAATGCCAGCACTCCCCCGCCCACACACTATCCAATATAAAATACATGGGTGTAACTCCCAACGAATGGGATTTGTATAGATGTGAGAAAAAAATTTGCCCAGTGGTAGTTGCAACTGTGTAACTGAGAGGAGAACTGGGTCCATCCTATATTTCCATTTTATCGGGCAGACATTGGCTGCCATTGTGCTCACAGCTAGATGTATAATTGGTCATTTGCATATGGAATAACTGTGATTCCTAGTATAATGATGGTAAATCCATGTGCAAATTACACACATATACACATGCAGAAGTATACATAATTTCAGAAGTCTGACCCATATATTCTCATACTATCTCTGAGATAAAAGGAAATGAAAGTAAACAGAAATAAAAGGAAATGAGTATAGCCAAACTGATATAAAAGCCACATGATACAATATTTTGAATACATTATATCACTATTGAAACTAAGGCCAAATGGGTGCAGCACCATTAGTAGAGTTTTGTCTCTTAATACCACCAGAGAATTTGGGCCTAGATAGGCAGTAAATCTTTTATTCTTCCCTATATCATCCCATTCATCCTCTTGCCTTAATGCTTCTGTCTAATACTATCCAGTCACCGCTGCTTCCAGTGAAAGCCAGGAATTAAATATCTTGTGTGCTCTTGTCCACAATCTGTTAGTAGCTAAGAACCCAGGCCATTGAAACCCACAGCAGCCAAAGCAAAGGGAGATCAGATAAGGGCTCCTGTTGATGATTAACTGCCCTTAGGCTATGGTAACCCATAAGCCCCCCTTACACACTCACATATACTATCTAACATAATGACCATGCACTTCTCACAGGTGGTCCCCAGCAACACACCTGCAGCTGGATACATGATAGGCCTTATCTATGGCTTGCCGTCAGACCTTGGAAGTGTGAACACCACACCATGTTCCTGGATAGGCCACTATTTCATTAATACTGAAACGAAAGACCTTCTCTTTATGTTCATGGTCCCCACCTCTTTCAAGTGATAGGCACGAGCCTCCACTTCTCTCTGGGATGGCACCCTGTGATCCAACCACTCTTAAAATGTGTCTTTGGGTTACATCCTCCCGGCTGCCAACCATGATATAGAGCAGGCCCAACAATCCTGGCCCCTGAAAGTGTTTTTCATTGAGAGTCTCTGGACAGTAACAGTATGCAGTGATACAAATGCCACTTCAAAACAAAGTACGATTTATTTGCCAAGAGGTCCAGAGCATTCAGATAAATGGATTAAAAACAACAACATAGTGTCTTGCCTACAATTGGCATTCCCCTCAAATGATCAGTGTCTTTTGATCTCTAGGAACTCAGCCCTGGCAAAACAGCTGTGTGACCCAGGTTGGAGCCAAGGAGTTTCCTCTTCACAGCTATTAATTTGGCCATTGTTTGAGTGTTTGTTGGGCTGTTCCTTATCTAGGCCATTGTGTTGCCTTTCCTGCCTGGTTCCTGAGACAGCTCCATGTAGTCTAACACCATGGCAAGTAACCCATCACAAATGAAAATACAAATGCATGGATGTTATTCATAAAAAGAATAGAGATATTTCCTGGTTCTCCCAACTATGCACTAGCCAAATTACTTCACCATCAGAAGTTCTTGGTTCCAGAAAACTTCAAGAGGACAATGGAAGAGAAATCCACACAACTGAAAGACCACTTGTTGACAATCTGTAACCAACATCTAATAGAAAACATTGACAAAGGAGTTTCAAAATGAGCCCTGCCCTCATGCCTCCCACACATGCCACTGTGGTTCTCTGATGAATGACGCAAAATGAAGCAAGACAGAAGTCTGCAGTGCCGGTGGCACAAAATTCCCTCACATCTGCTGTCCATGAACAACTCAAGGCTCACCAGCAAGGCTCATGCTGCAGCCATAAAGGAAGCAAAACATGACTCTCCCTCAAACATACAACCAGCCAAATAATGGCCGGCAGAACTATTCCATGCTATGAACCTGCCAATCAACCCAGAGTGCCTATCTCCATGCAATGTAGAGATATATAAACACAAAAGCCTAAATCCTATCCACTCTGAATAGTTCTCATCTTGCTTTGCAATTAAAATCAACTAAATCAGAGTAGGCCTCACTGAGACAGGGATACCACCTAGGAAACCTCTCCCATCCCATCTGCCTTAATGGAATTTGAACCATTCTCCCAAATAGAAACCCTGGAGGATTCAAAGAAGTTCCAGTCCACCAACTATACAGCTGAACGCCTATCCAACTACTGACCACTTTCCAGCCCTCCCTTTTTCTGGAGGACATTGAAAGGGTGGTGGCATCCTACCTTCAGCAGTACTCATCCTCAGCTTACATCCTGGGTGCCTCACCTTCTAGATCCAGAGGAGGGCACAACAAAAAACCAATCTGGCTAATGGTGATGCATGATTTTCTGGCACTGGTCAGAAAACAAACCTCTCTGCTAATACTGCTAGAGCGCTCTCTGACCTCTGACACCATAATTCTTACAGTGCTAACGAATTGCGTGCCAGAAGCTGTAGGCGCAAATGCAGCAGCATTCAGCTGGACGCACTCATTCCTAGTAGACAAAATTCAGAGAGCTGTGATGCAGAGTCCGGCAAGGCTCAAGAGACCTTTCTTCTCCACTTTAATTTGTACAACGGACTGTCTGGAGAAATTATGAGGTGCCCCAGATTCATCTATCACCAGTATGCAGATAACATATATCCCTCTCCACCAATGCAGCCTCTGCCTAGGTGTCCTAATGCCAGAAAGAAATGAGCATCTGGCTCTAGCTTAACCCAGGAAAGACAGGAGTAACATTTGTAGAAACTGAGGGAAACACTTTGAGGAATTTGTCAGTACTCTAACATTGCCAATGAGGGCATTGGGTGCCAGATTGTCAAAAAGATGTGGAGCTCTAGGGCCACACAGGACTTGCTATTCAATTGCTCCTTTTCATCTTGGCAAAAGCCATAGGTGAGGTCCTCTTTGGTCTCCTCCATGTTAGAACTACAGGAAACTCATCTACCCTCAGAATGTAACCACCAGGACAAAGATGAAATTGCCACAGTGCTTACCTGCATGCCTTCTAAACAACAAAGGCCAATGTAAATGTATCACATCTGCCTTCATGGACTCCTCTGGCTCTCCGTTCACTTCAGAACAGGTTTCAAAGTCCTGATCCTGATCTATAAAGCTTTAGTGAATGGGGGCCTGACTAGTTCTGAGACCACCACCACCAGCAGCCCTTTCACCCTGCAAGACAGCTAACCTCCACAGGGATAATGTAACTGGAGGGATCTATGTTTAGACTATTAGACACTTTGAGAAGACCTGGGACTCAGAAGCAGGACCATGGCTGTTGAACTCCTTGCTGGAAGAGTTCAGACTGAACCCAATCCTGATCGCACCATTGTGTAAAACCCACTGTTGCTAGGAAGCATTTCTTCAGGAATAGCATGGATAAATAAACAAACAATAATACATAAAATATACCAGAAGATCTAAATCAACATTTTTCTGTAACCGGGTGGAATGGAGAGAGAAAGCACCATTTGTTCTGAAGTCTTTTGCTTCTTCATAACGTTGTTAGATGGTTTACACCAGGGTCGGCAACCTCTGGCACACAGCTCGCCAGGGTAAGCACCCTGGCGGGCTGAGCCAGTTTGTTTACCTGCTGCGTCGGCAGGTTCGGCCGACCGCGGCTCCCACTGGCAGCGGTTCACCATCCCAGGCCAATGGGGGTGGCGGGAAGCCGTGGCCAGCACATCCCTCGGCCCACACCGCTTCCTGCCGCCCTCATTGGCCTGGGGCAGCGAACCGCAGCCAGTGGGAGCCGCGGCAGGTAAACAAACTGGCCTGGCCTGCCAGAGTGCTTACCCTGGCGAGCCGTGTGCCAGAGGCTGCCGACCCCTAGTTTACACCAAAGTGATAGGTGCCTTATACATACCTAAGAGAGCATATTATGTGTAATTTTACACATACAAAATAACTGCACAAATTGGTTTATTTTAGCATGCTGAAGCTGGACCCTTAGAGGTTCCCTGAAACACTACTTGTTTGTGTAATGAGTAATAACTCTGTAAGAGTTGTACTTTATAAGAAATTAGATCTTTTATAGCTATAGTATCAATTGGTTGATAATATTGCTCAGTTTGTTTTATTAAGGGGAAATGGACAAGGCTAAATCATATTTATGTGTTTATGGTTTGCATCAGCGGAGTCCCAAGGTGGGAAAACTCCATCTGTGCTTGCAAATACCCAAAAGTCCATGGGCTAAAGTCCATTCTCAGTTACTGAGTGAATTCTGGAATAAAGCCACTGAAGCCAATGGGCCTGAATCTGTTCTCACCATCATTTGTGTAAATCAGGAGTAACTCAGTTTGACAACAGAATCTGGCTCAAAGAGTTTAATACAGTGACTCCAAAATACCCCACTGTCACTCAGAGCAATATTTGGCCCCTTGGGAGTTGCATTTATACAACTAAAACCAGAATGAAACCCACAGGGCCTGAAACTTATCTCATATGAACTTTGTACTGGTATAATTCTATTAACTTCAGCGGAGTTATTCCTGACTCACACCAGCGTATGAAAGTCTGGAAATCACCATGTGCGCTGTGTGCACATACTTGCATACTGGGTGGTTCAGTTTCATTTTCTTCACAAGGTTTATGTAGAACCACAATTTAGGAGAGATATGGAATGTATTAGTAAAAATCTGGCATATCATAAAAGGGAGACTGTCAAGAATATTAGGCCTCACAATCTGATCCACAGTCAGCCTTGAGGGTGGCTGACTGGGCGAATGCACTGAGTCCCAAAACTTATTGGAATTAAAGGTGAATATTTATCCCTAAATTGCTTAGGTGCAAGTTTTTTGGAAAGGGCTAGAGGAAAGGTAGATGCGCCTAATTCTGGCTTATTCTAGGCCCTGTTTGTTCAGAGGTCAACTGGAATTATTAGTTTGTCAGAATATAATGGAAGAGGTCATCCAAATTCTATGATTTTTTAAAATTAATGTTCTTAATGTTCCTCTTCAAAAGAAAAATATGTATGCAAATTTTATTCTCACACGAAGAAAACCACACGTGAGGTGATGTGCTCCAATGTCCAAAGACTTGAGATGCAGCACTAATCTTTCCACTGCAGTTAAAGAAAACATGGTACGTATCTCTTTAAGTTGGCAAAAAAAAAAAAAAAACATAGCTAGCACAACTTGCAAACTGCTCCCAGGGCAGCACTGCAACCTCAGCTTGTTTCAGCGAAAAGGCTGAAATTATAGATGAGCACGTTTACCTTTCTTAACCTTGCTGCTCCAGCGCCAGAGCGAATAGCCTCCATTAGGGCCTCTCTTGCCTCCCCAGGGTTACTGGTAGCAGTGACAGGAAATTTAGGAGCTGTCATTGACTTGTGGCTGGGAGGAGGTGGTGGCGGCGGCAGGACAGGTGGAGGGGGGATCCAAAGTTGCTCTGCCTGACAGGCTTCTTTATTTTGCAAGGACAGTTCTGCATTTCTAAAGCTCTGCAGCTCTTCAGAGGCCGATGATGAGATCTACCACCGAGACAGTTGAACGTGAATAGTTAATATCTGGCATAACACTAAATTGTAATTATTTGACACTTGATGCACACTTTTATTTCACCACTCCCAACTTCAGTTTGCTCAACTGATATAAAACATGTAGAACTTTTGTTTGCTCATTGGTTTAAACATCTGTTACTACTCTCTCACATCACTCAACCGGGCTGATTACCAGGACCAAGGACTTGGCATTGACTGTGTCTCAGAAACTCTATCTTTACTTACTGTGAACTCTAGCATCCTGTAACTCTTCTTTTAGTGTAAGGTAAAAGGCTGACAGTTGGACTTGGTGTGAGTTTGGGTTACTTTGGAATTCCTTAATCTAAAACTTCTGCATGGATTATATGTGCAGAAGCCTGCTCTAACATAAACAACCTGGTGGGGAGCTTGCTTGTGCTTTTTTCAACAGTCTTTTGTCTTAAACAATATGCTTAATACCTATTAATAACAATGATCATGTCATAAATGTCAAGAATTTATTTATCCTCCAAGTATTTTGCAAACATTAACAAATTTATCCTCACAGGACAAAAGCGGGGATACAAAGTAAATATTATTATCCCCATTTCATAGATGGGGAAATTGAGGCAGAGAGTGGCATGTGAATTATCTAAGGCCAAGGAGGGAGCCAATAGCAGAACAAGAAAAGACGGTTACTCACCTGTAGTAACTGGTGTTCTTCGAGATGTGTTGCTCCTATCCATTCCATGTAGGTGTGCGCGCCGCGCGTGCACGGTTCTTCGGAACATTTTTAGCCTAGCAACTCCGGCGGGCCGGCTGGCGCCCCCTGGAGTGGCGCCGCCATGGCGGCGGATATATACCCCAGCCGGCCCGTCCGCTCCTCAGTTCCTTCTTGCCGGCTATTCCGACCGTGGGGAAGGAGGGCGGGATTGGAATGGATAGGAGCAACACATCTCGAAGAACACCAGTTACTACAGGTGAGTAACCGTCTTTTCTTCTTCGAGTGATTGCTCCTATCCATTCCATGTAGGTGATTCCCAAGCCTTACCTAGGCGGTGGGGTCGGAATGAGACGTGGCGGAGTGTAATACCGCAGAGCCGAAGGCTGCGTCGTCTCGAGACTGGTGCACCAACGCGTAGTGGGAAGCGAAGGTATGGACTGAAGACCAGGTGGCCGCTCTACAGATGTCCTGGATGGGGACATGGGCCAGGAAAGCGGCCGATGAGGCGTGTGCCCTCATCGAGTGTGCGGTGAGTCGGCACGGGGGAACGCGAGCAAGCTCGTAACACGTTCTGATGCAGGACGTCACCCAGGAAGAAATCCGCTGCGAGGAAACCGGCTCGCCTTTCATGCGGTCAGCTATTGCCACAAACAGCTGGGACGAACGCCGAAAAGGCTTCGTGCGGTCGATGTAGAACGCGAGTGCTCGGCGGACGTCGAGGGTATGCAGCTGCTGTTCCCGAGGCGAGGCATGCGGCTTCAGGAAGAAGACCGGGAGGAAGATCTCCTGGTTGAGATGGAAGGCCAACACCACCTTGGGGAGGAAGGCCGGGTGTGGTCGGAGCTGCACCTTGTCCCCGTGAAAGACGGTATATGGGGGACCCGCCGTCAGGGCGCGGAGCTCTGAGACCCGTCTGGCGGATGTGATCGCCACGAGGAAGGCCGTCTTACAGGTAAGATGGAGGAGAGAGCACGTAGCGAGGGGCTCGAAGGGTGGGCCCATGAGCTGGGCGAGGACCAGGTTAAGATCCCATGTCGGAGCAGGAGGACGCACCTGCGGGTAGAGACGGTCTAACCCTTTAAGGAATCGTGATACCATCGGGTTGGAGAAGATCGAGCGACCTCCTATAGCTGGTCGAAATGCTGACAGCGCTGCCAGGTGCACCCTGAGGGACGAGATTGCAAGACCTTGACCTTTGAGGTACCAAAGGTAGTCGAGGACAGTCTGGATGGGGGCCGAGAAAGGGTTGATACCTCTCTGGTCGCACCAGAGGGCAAAGCGCTTCCACTTGGCGAGGTAAGTAGTTCGCGTTGAAGGTTTCCTGCTTTCGAGCAGAACTTGCTGCACCGCTGCGGAGCAATCCCTCTCTGCGTCGGTTAGCCACTCAGGAACCAAGCTGTAAGATGCAGCGATTGCAGGTTCGGGTGACGAAGCCTGCCGAGGTCCTGGGTTATGAGGTCCGGCCACAGCGGAAGGGGAATGGGTTCCCGAACCGACAGCTCGAGCAGCAGGGTATACCAGTGCTGCCTCGGCCAGGCCGGAGCGACGAGTATGATGCGGGCGCTGTCTCTCCGGATCTTGAGTAACACTCGGTGGACGAGCGGAAACGGAGGAAACGCGTAGAGAAGAGGCTCTGTCCATGACAGGAGAAACGCATCTGAGAGGGAGCCTGGAGCTTGACCTTGGAAGGAGCAGAACCTGTGGCATTTGCGGTTGGACCGGGAAGCAAAGAGGTCTATCTGGGGAAAGCCCCACCTCTGGAAGATGGAATAAGCCACATCTGGGCGAAGGGACCACTCGTGAGAGGCGAAGGACCTGCTGAGGCGGTCGGCCAACGTGTTCTGCGCTCCTGGCAGAAAAAACGCTTCGAGGCGAATCGAGTGGGTTACGCAGAAATCCCAGAGGAGCAATGCCTCGTTGCAAAGTGGGGAGGACCGCGCCCCGCCCTGCTTGTTGACATAAAACATGGCTGTGGTGTTGTCCGTGTAGACCGCTACACAGCGGTTCTGCAGGTGAGCCCGAAAGGCGAGACAAGCTAAGCGGATCGCTCTCAGCTCCCGGACGTTGATATGGAGGGAGAGCTCCTGGGGTGACCAGAGACCCTGGGTGTGTCGGTCTCCTACGTGAGCCCCCCAGCCCAGCGCCGAGGCGTCCGTCGTCAAGGTGATTGACGGGCGAGGCGGGCGGAACGGAACTCCCTCGCAGACCGTTTCCGGGTTCAGCCACCAGGTGAGCGTCTGGAGAGCGGGCTTTGCCACCGTTACCACCATGTCTAGGGGATCGCGATGAGGGCGGTACACCGACGCCAACCACATTTGGAATGGGCGAAGTCGCAGCCTGGCGTGTGCGGTCACAAATGTGGACGCTGCCATGTGACCCAGGAGGCGGAGGCAGGATCGCACCGTTGTCGTCAGAAAGGCCTGCAGCTCCCGAATGAGGGAGGCCAACGTCTCGTGCCGAGTGCGAGGGAGGCACGCTCTGGCCAGATTGGAGTCGAGGACCGCTCCTATGAACTCCACTCTTTGCGCTGGAACTAAAAGGGACTTCTCGGTGTTGACAAGCAGGCCGAGAGACCGGAACAGATGTAGAATCTCGGTCACCTGATTCGCCACCAGCTCTTGGGAGCGGCCCCGAATCAGCCAGTCGTCGAGATATGGGTAGACGTGGATGCGACGACGGTGGAGGGCTGCGGCGACGACCGCCATGCACTTGGTGAATACCCTCGGCGCGGTGGAGAGGCCGAAGGGGAGCACTGCGAACTGGTAATGAGCTCCGTTGACCATGAAGCGCAGGAAGCGTCTGTGGGGGGGGTAGATTGCCACATGAAAGTAGGCATCCCTCATGTCGAGGGCAGCAAACCAGTCTCCAGGATCCAAGGAAGGGATAATGGACCCCAAGGTTACCATTCGAAACTTGAGCTTGCACAGGTATCTGTTGAGCTCCCGGAGGTCTAAGATGGGACGAAGGCGTCCTTTCGCCTTGGGGATGAGGAAGTATCTGGAATAGAATCCCCTGCCTCGCCTGCTGGGAGGCACCTCCTCGATGGCACCCACGCTCAACAGAGATTGGACCTCCTGTAAGAGGACTTGCTCGTGAGAGGGGTCCCTGAAGAGGGACAGGGAGGGTGGGTGGGAGGGAGGGGGCGAAATGAACTGTAGGCGGTAGCCGTATTGGACAGTGCTGAGGACCCAACTGTCTGATGTTATAGATGACCACGCCTGGAGGAAGCGGGAAAGGCGATCGGAAAACAGAAGGGGTGGATCCTGATTGGAGAGTGGTGAGCGGCCCTCGGGCGTCCCATCAAAAGGCCGTCTTTGGGTCTTGAGGGGCCTTGGACGATCCCTGGGCTTGATTACGCCGCCCGATGGTCTGCGGCGGAAGGGGGCTGAGCGCCTATTGTTAGGCGGGCGAGGTCGGTTGTGTTGAAAGGGGCGATAAGGTTGACGCCGGAAGGAACGCCTTTGGGTGGCCGGCGTGTGCATTCCTAATGTGCGGATCGCCACTCTGCCGTCCTTTAGGGTCTGAATGCGGGTATCAGTCTTTTCTGAGAATAGACCCTGCATCTCAAAAGGAAGGTCCTGGAGCGTGTATTGGACCTCCGGCGGCAGAGTAGAGGACTGAAGCCATGCAATGCGTCGCATGGTTACCCCTGACGCTATGGTCCTGGCCCCCGAGTCCGCTGCGTCTACCGCTGCCTTAATTAAGGTTCGGGAAGCCAGCTTTCCTTCCTCCAGCAGTGCCGAGAATTCTCGGCGGGAATCCTGCGGGGTGAGCTCTGCAAATTTCCCTAGGCAGCCCAAGATGTTGAATGTATATCTCGAGAGCAGGGCCATTTGGTTGGCGATGCGGAGTTGGAGGCCGCCCGCTGAGTAAATTTTCCGGCCTAACAAGTCCATGCGCTTGGACTCCTTCGACTTTGGCGCAGCGGCGGGCTGTCCGTGTCGCTCCCGGTCATTGACAGATTGGACAACTAGAGAGTCCGGAGCTGGGTGAACGTAAAGGTATTCGTACCCCCTCGGGGGGACCGAGTACTTCCTCTCAACCCCGCGCGCTGTAGGCGGGACGGAAGAGGGCGACTGCCAGATAGCGGCATTGTTCTTTTGAATTGTCCGGATGAAGGGGAGCGCTACCCTCACGGGGGCCTCCGCCCCCACCACGTCCGTGATGGGGTCATCGACCTCCTGGACTTCTTCCACGGGTAGGTTGATGGCCTTAGCTACCCTTCTGAGAAGGTCCTGGTGAGCCTTGAGGTCGATCGGCGGAGGCTCCGACGGTGACGCCCCTGCCACCGCCTCATCGGGGGAGGAGGATGAGGAAGGACCCGGTAGCACTTCTTCCGGTGCCTGCTCCGTGTCTGCGGGAATAGGTGCCCGCGTTTCATGCTCTAAGTGCGTGCCGTGAGCGGCGGCCTGTGGAGTGGGGGACGGAGGTGGCCTGCTGACCGTGGCTACCGGTACCGAGCGCACCGAGCCTGGCTGTCGCGGCGGAAGGGGAGGCCCCTGTTCATGTTCGGCCCAAGGCACCCAAAATCCCCATTGTTGAGGTCCATGTTCTGGTGGGAGGGACCCCGCCCGGAAGTCAATTGCGCTGCCCCTAGGGGAAGCGACTGAGGGCTCTCTTGATGGCCAGGGGGGGGCCGAAGCGGTGGCCGGGCGGACGTCCGGTGCCGGAGTAAAGTGCCCCCGCGGTGCCGACGGACGGTGCCGGTCGTCACGTGGTGTAGCCGGCGAACGGGACCTGCGCGTGGCGCGGTGCTGGGAGCTCGACCGGCGGTGCCGGGAGCTCGACCTACGGCCCCGGGAGCTCGACCGGCGGCCCCGGGAGCTCGACCTGCGGCGTCGGGAGCGCGACCTGCGGCGTCGGGAGCGCGACCGACGGTGCCGGGAGCTCGACCGACGGTGCCGGGATGCGGATCTGGACCGCGTGCGGCGGCGCCTGGAGCGACTGCGTGAGTCTCGACGCCTCTCGCGGTGCCTGGAGCCGGACCTGGTGCGGTGCCGGCGAGTCGGCGACCGGGACTTGGAACGTCGCCGGGAGTGCGACCGGTACCGCGACTGGGAGCGGTACCGGGACTGCGACCGGCGAGGAGACGGGGAGCGTCGTCTCGACGTGGATCGTCGTGCCCGGTGCGGTGGAGAGCGGTGCCGTGAGCGAGATCGGGACCGAGATCTGGCGGCGGTGCTGCGATCAGCTCGGAGGCCCGGGGACGGGGGGCGCATCATAAGTGGCTTCCCAATAGATTTGAGAGTCCGCACCGGTGGCACCGGCAGCTGAGCGCTTGCATCAGCGGTAAGGTCAATCAAATGTCTTGCCGTCGCGAACGCCTCGGGCGTGGACGGCAGCCTCAGCTCCTCCTCGGTAGGTACCGGGGAGCCGGGCGGTGCCGGACTCGACAGGCCTTGCGGCGTCGGAGTCGACAGCACGGTGCACGTTTTGTGCACAGCCTCAGCCTGCACCGTTACAGTCGGAGGCGGCTGGGCTAACGGTTTCTTGTGCTTGTCCGAGACCGTCTTCGGCACTTTGCGCTTCTTTCCCGGGGAGATGGAGCGGTGCCGGGTCTTCGGTGCCGGGTGCTGAGATGCATCATCGGCACCGGGGCGGCTGGGTGCGGTCGGCGCGCTGCTAGCTGAGGCAGTCTTTGGCGCCGCCGGTGCTGGTGCCGGAGGTTGGAGGGCCGACTCCATGAGGAGTTGTTTCAACCTTGAGTCCCGCTCCTTCCTTGTGCGAGGCCTGAAAGCGACGCAAATGGGGCACTTGTCCGACTGGTGTGCCTCTCCAAGACAGCGGAGGCAGGAGTCGTGCGGGTCACTCACCGGCATAGACCGCTGGCAAGCCGCGCAGGGCTTGAAACCCGCCGGTCCGGGCATAAGCCCGCACCGGGGCGGAAGAAGAGGGCTAACCCCTCTAATTCCCTAATGACTATCGTAACACTAACTATAGAACTATTAACAAAACTTAACAACTATGATAACTATATACACTAACGATCGGAGAACGCTAAGGCTGTGGAGGAAAGCAGATCACTCCACTGATCTGGTCACGGGTGGAAAGAAGGAACTGAGGAGCGGACGGGCCGGCTGGGGTATATATCCGCCGCCATGGCGGTGCCACTCCAGGGGGCGCCAGCCGGCCCGCCGGAGTTGCTAGGCTAAAAATGTTCCGAAGAGCCGTGCACGCGCGGCGCGCACACCTACATGGAATGGATAGGAGCAATCACTCGAAGAAGAACTCAGGAGACCTTATACACCATTCCTGGGTGGAGGGATAGCTCAGTGGTTTGAGCATTAGCCTGCTAAACCCAGGATTGAGAGTTCAATCCTTGAGGGGGAAATTTGGGGTAAAAATCTGTCTGGGGATTGGTCCTGCTTTGAGCAGGGGGTTGGATTAGATGACCTTCTGAGGTTCCTTCCAATCCTGATCTTCTGTACTCTGTCCCCTACAATACATATACATTGCACTAATAAGCACAGGCCACATTGTGTGAAAGTGATGGATAGTTCCTTAAAAATAATGCAAAAAGCCCCTCTTTACTGGAGAAAAGAATTTGAAAGTGTCTCTCTGATACAACAATTTATTTTCAGAACTTCCTTCACATGGATTCTCAGCTATGCCCAAGAAGTTCAGTAGCGTGTGTGTGTGTGCAAACATGGCCTTTGCCTTCATCAGTCCTGGAATGGCTGTGTGCCAGGCTGCTCTTTCTCTGCCTCTGGTAACATACTGTGTTGTGGGATGTCAGTACCCGAGGAAGCTGTCTATTCTATCTGCCCCAAGAGTAATGAGGCATTCACAGTTGCTTTGAGGATAATGGAGTAACATAGGGAAGAACAGGGACATTTTGTGGTTGGTAGACATCCAGTGATCCCCAGCTGTGGGGATAGTTGGTAATGGTTTGAGTCACTGCATCAGGGAGATGGGACACTTCTTGCCCAATACACTTCCTTGGCTGGGCCAGTGAACTGAGTAAAGGTTCATATTAGAGCAATTCAAACTCTGGCTATTAAAAATAAGAGATGCCTTAATTAATGGTTAGATAAATTCTTTCAACAGAAGGCGTCATCCAGCTGTCGGGAAATAAGTCAGATTTTTAGTTAGTCGCATACAATTGCATGTATACATTGCATGCATCTAACTAATTACCATAAACAGAATGTGCGTGTGGAGGTCAAGTATTTGCATGCACATATGTCCAGTAGGTAGATTTGTGGGGTAGGTTGACACATAAATTAGGTGGGTTGCAAACTGCCTATTCCTACCATGAAAAGCTAATCCGTAATGTCTAATCCTGTGCAAATGCCGAACTGAAGATTGTTGGGTTAAGTATCTGGAGTGTGCAGTCCCATATTAAACTAATTTGGGTTTACCTTGATTTAATGTTAGCCATCACATTAAAAATGTTTTCCCCTCAGCTACCAGTGTACAACTCTAGTGGAGGCAATGAAGTTCTATAGCTGAGTGCAGAATTTGGCCCATCACATAAACATTACAGTCCTGTCCTTTGTTGTCATAATTTTTTCTAAGGTCTTCTTGTTGCAATGCAAATTATTTTGCATCACTCTAGGTCACCGTGCACCCAGCACATTCAGTAGGAACAACCAATGAGAAGAGCACTGATCCTATTTATCTATTTCTTACCTTTTTTAGTCTTGAGGTGCCACTGTGGCCTCTGATCGCTGCCAGCAGGGCTGAATGCTCATTCTCTGGCTCAGCATATGAGGATTTCTTCTGACTTCCATTTATCATGCTGTCTGAACTCTAGAGTATGAACAAAATAGACACCATCAAGTTGTTACTAGATATTTGCTTAAAGGTAGTTTGAAAACACTTTATTAAAATTGTTCGGAGCACATATCTGTATTTTAAGCTCTGTGGGCCAGGCAGCTTTGCTTCCTTTGGGCCTGATTCTGCAGCCCTTATTCATAATGGATACTACTTACTCAAGCAAGTGGTCCCACTGAGTTAAAAAGGAATGCAGAATCAAGCCTTCTGTGTACTGTGCAGAACACCAAGCACAGTATCAGCAGTTAACAAATAATAAATCTCGATGATATAAAGTAACTGTATATCTTTCATTGACGTGTAGCTAAATGTTTCCTATATACTGCACATTCCGATGTTTATATAACTTTCAGGAATACAGGTTAGGCTTTTAGGTTAACCTCAATTACTCCTCTCTTTATACTGTACAGCTGTATTCCTCTGGTTATTCTAACTAGTGCAAGTGGCTATGCTGTTGCATAACAATATACAGTACGTGCGGAATAACCAGTGGCCTGGTTCTGAATTTTGCTATTATAAATTTTTTAAATACTACGTGTACTACGGCTCATCAACAAGAGTACCAGTTATAAAATAGGCTGCTGTCTACTCCAGTGAATACAGGCTTTTTCCAGTTTCCATGGCCTAAATGAAGTCTCCACTTTACCTTTCGGAGTTTTTCCTTTCCTCCTGCAGTCTGAATGGCTTCCATTAAAGTGCTGTGCAGAGATGTATCTTTTGGAACTGGTTTCTGGACAATGGGTTTAAACTTCTTCTTTGGCCCAAAGATATCGGTCTGTACAGTGACATCAGATTTATTTATACTGTCAGGCTTCTCATCCCTTTGAGAAATGACGTGGTTATTCACAGGCGTAATATTTAGCTCTGACAAGGCTTCCGAAGAATTAGTTTGTATATTGTTACCAGGATGCCATTTAGTGGGCCTCAACAATGAGCTGGAAGAGGATGTAGGTGCTGGGAGATCAGGTGATGTGAATGATGAGGAAGAATTAGTATGGTCCGTCTTCTCACATTTCTGATCAGTCAAAGGATGTGTGTTTTTATCAACTATACTATGTTTCTTGTTAAAACTGTGATCACCTTCTGCAGTCCTGTTATCCTTTGAAGAAGATTTAGTTGGTACACTGATACTCCGTTTATAGAAACCTACAGGGGTTGTCTGATTCAGTAACCTGATGTTCACTGCTTTGTTTTTCGCAGCAGAATTATCACCAAGCATCAACCTGCTATTTGATGCTGTGTGACTGCAAGTAAAAATATTTGAATAAGAGTCTCTCATTTCTGCTGGTTTTATTTCCATAGGGCTGTTTTTGGCCATAATAATGCATCCTTTGGGGAGAGGTTCTGTTCCAGTTTTTATCAATTTTTCTTCATGATTATTCTCCTCTTTATCATGCTTCTCTATCAAATCAGTCTTAAACGTAAGTGGATCTAGGCGTTTTGCAATGGCAGAGGCAACGTAATGGCTTGACGTTCTTTTATAAGGCTTTAGAAATGGGAACTCTGTCTTATCCTTGGTAATTGTTGGGGACACTAAAGTTTTTACCTGAGACTGTGTGGCTGGCACAGGTGGCTTGATTCTTTCGAGCTCAAAATGCCTTTCAGCCACATTTGAAGTAACTGGTTGTGATGGTATAGGTTTTGGATCTGTTAGAGAGAAAGGTTTGCTTTCAGATTTTGAATTAAAGGGTTTGGCGCTCACATTGACTATTGACTTTTTAGAATTATGTTCTATAGAATTGTCAGATTGTTTTCCTGAAGAGTTTGACCTCCAGAATTCCTTTACTCTCCCAATAAGAGGTTCCTCAGTTTCACTGGAAGAAATATCTGACATGTTCTTCTTACCAGCATTTGGAATCATCAGGTTGCCTAGGTCATCTATCTTAATGGCACCAGTGGAGAAGGAATTACCTCTATCGAAGTATTTTATTTCAGGTTTGGGAGGGACAACTTTAAAGGTTGTCAGACCTACTTTAGGTTCATAGCTTGTTACAGAACTAGGGGCACGATGACCCCACAGAGGTGGTGATAGGATATCTTCTTTCTCCTCAGTTGTTTTGGTTGATGGGGGCTTGAATTCCAATTCTGTTTTCATTTTGTTCAAGAATCTTTCCTGACTATTTTGTTCATTAAATGGATTTGTTTTCTCGCTTGCTATGTGGATTTGAGTCTTAGGCTTGAGGTGAGAAGAAATCAGCATGGGTTTGCATTCCTCAGAACTAACACCATCTTTATAGGTGTTTTCCAGTCCCAGGTTGTTTTCATTTCTCTTTTCAAACGAGGATGTAAGAGATTCAAACATCTCTCGCCTCTGTTCTACGGGCAGGGGTTTAGATACATCGTCAGAGGACTGTTGGTGAATTAAGTCCATGGATATACTCCAAGACCCACCATCTACATGTTTTTTATCAAAAGACCCTGCACTGTTATTATTTGTAAAGTTCCCTAAATTAATGGAATCAGCTGAGATATCTTCATCATCTGCGTTAGGGAGTAATGCATTCTCTTCATCTTCAATTGGACCTACTGCGTTAATATCCAGAATCTCATCTATAATTGTTACTGGAACAACAAAGGCAGCATCTTGAGCAGTGTCTGCATCACTGAAATGCGGGCTGGATGCCCCATTTGTGTGGTTTGATACAGAGTCATTATCTGCTTCATAACGTATACCTTCCATTGCTGCAAAAATATAAACAAAAACTTTCACTAATTGTCAGATACGTGCAACATCACTGTCAATTACTCAAAGATAGTTTAGACAATCAACAAATCAGGATTTTGATCACACTTACATAACTTATGACATACCTGTTCACAAGTTTCCATACGTGTTCCTGTGGTAAGAAAAAGCAGTATCTGCATACATTTTACTGTCTGGTTGATGATTACCATCAGCCTATTGTGCGTACACACCTCCTGATGTGGCCAATGGGAATCTCAAATGTGTAGTTGAGGGTAGAATTTAGTCTATTGTTTATACCTTAACTTTCACAAATGTCTCAGTGACAAATACTTCACCACAATATTCCAAAGGAGTATTTCAGAAAAATGGCAAACATCTCTCAATTATGATTTTCAAACCTGGTTAATAAAAACAGTCTGTCTGAGGGACTACCTCAAGCAAGCCAACAACGAAACTGAACTTACATTTCTTTTTCTACCATCCCGCCCTCTCATCATCATCCAGGAATGTAACAATTTCACTGTGAAAGGAGCTATTGGGGTTTATTTCTTCTTTCAATTACTTTGGTGTAAATCAAGAGTGACTACACTCAACTTAATGGACTTGCAAAGGTATAAACCTCCCATAAATGAGATCATAATAGGCCCACTGCATTCTAAGATGCTGCAAAATTATGAGGTTTAAAGAAGGGTTTACATCATTTTGCATCAAACAAATAATTGTGTGATATTTTGATTTATCACAGGTGGTTAGGAAGCAGGGTATTTCTTTGTGAAGACATTTAGTCTCTTTTTATCTATTCTGGTCAGGATTTAGAGTTCTAACTTTAAACTACATTTAGGAATGCAGTTGAAATATCACACAGAAAACATCCCCCCTTCTCCATTTGATCCTGATGAAATATACGCAGTTTGTGTGGTATAAAATGATAGGATCTGGCTACAAAATTGCAAACTACATATGGCACATTGATCACAAACATCGTGCCAAATTCTCTACTTCCACTGAAGTCAGTGAAAATATGCCAGCAGCAAATGTGGCCCATAAAGTGCTAGCTTTCTGGTAGCAGGCACTCATATACAGTGATGTCCATATAAATAACTGGATAAATAGATAATAGCAGTCTAAGGATACTGATTTGATCTAGCAGCAAAACAATATGGGTTGGAGTAGCAGAATTGTATAGTGTGGGTAAAATTTTGCTCACAGATATACGTGTAGCTCCCAGTGACTTCCATGAGAACCTTGCACATGCACAGGGCAGAAACTGACTCTGTATATTTTTGCCATGCCTTGCAACTTCTGTAGCTGACACAGTTCCCTACCTTCTAAATCTTCATCCAGTTCAGCCAAAGTCTGTTGGAGTCGTGCAGCAGTGAATACATCCTCATTGTCATTCTTAGCTGCAGTCGTTTCTTCATCTCTGCTACTAATTGAAAGAAAAAAATGGTGGGGTTATTTTTGCATTGTCACTCTGAAATCCATTCTCATTTCAACCCCTTTGGTTTCATTGTAGATGTGCAGCACCCCCCCCCAAAGAACAAAACCCATGCAGAGCTACAGGCACACACCATACTGACACAACCACGTCTCTTATTAAAGTATCTTTGCACTGTGGGATCTTTGTAGTTTCTCAGTGTGCTGGTGATCAAAAGATTAGGATTAATAAAGCTTGTCACAAAGAAATGGCTTGGTTTCACTGTGAAGTCTGTACAAAGGAGAGTGCCCAAATGGAAATTGTTTGCATATCTGTGTTATTTTAGAGCAGGCTGCTACATGTATTGTGCACACAATCTACATACATATGGATTGCAATAAAAAATAAATACAATTAAGGTCTGTTAAACATCCATTTTTCATTCTGAGGGGAGGAAAAAGGAGTAACTAATCTCTTTGGAGACAGTTCTAACCATATTAATTATAAGCCTGATTATTCACTCAAATATAACAGTATAATCAACAGTAACACCCCTGGTTTCAATGAAGTTATGCAATGGTTTAAAATCAGTGTGAAATCAGAATCAGGTCTCTCATATTTTCTTCAATTGTTTTTTTTTTTTTTAATTACCAGAGATATTTGTGTGAGAACAAGATCTTTGTTCCTTAGAGGTGGAATCCTGACCCCACTGAGGTCAGTGGGAATCTTGCCACTGACATCAGTGGACCCAGGATTTCACTCTAGGACAGGTGTGGCCAACCTGTGGCTCTGGAGCCACATGCGGCTCTTCAGAAGTTAATATGCGGCTCCTTGTATAGTCACTGACTCTGGGGCTGGAGCTACAGGCGCCAACTTTCCAGTGGGTCAGGGGTGCTCACTGCTCAACCTCTGGCTCTGCCACAGGCCCTTCCCCCACTCCATCCCTTCCCACTCCCTCCCCTCAGCCTGCCATGCTCTCGCTTCTCCCTCCCGCCCCCAGAGCCTCCTGCATGCCAGGAAACAGCTGATTGGGAGGTGCAGGGAGGGAGCGGGAGGTGCTGATTGGCAGGGCTGCCAGTGGGTGGGAGGCGCTGAGAGTGGCGGGGATGGGGGAAGGGTGGAGCTGATGGGGGGCTGCTGACTTATTACTGTGGCTCTTTGGAAATGTACATTGGTAAATTCTGGCTCCTTCTCAGGCTCAGGTTGGCCACTCCTGCCTAGGCGTTTGTTTATTCCTTCTCCTTATTCCTCACTTTAAGTCATAACTTGCCAGTCTGTGACATCCCAGTTAGGATTTGTCCTTGTGCTTAGGCTACTGACAAAATAATTTCCTGCTCCAGCCACTCTCAAATCCTTTCACTAGCTTCTGTTTGCCTGTCAAACTTCTTATCCTCATCCAGACACTGTACAACTAGCTCCTGTCCACATCTGCTCTGTTTCCATTTGCTCCCCCACCCACTACCTACGCTCCTCCAAACCCTCCTCCTTCCTGTATGTTCAATTTATACTATTCTCCTCTTCCATCTTTGTGCCATCTTCCATGCCCCAGTCTTATTCTTGAAACTCTTTCCCTTTCCTTCTGTCCCTAATAGTGTGAACCTTCTCACTCAAACCCATCCTTGAACATGCTTCCTTCTGGGAGGTCCTCATACATACAATAAAATGTACTGCTTCAAGTAAAACTGTTCAGCAAATCATATAAGTCTGAATGTTGTTGTCTGTGTTTGAGTCAGACTGCAGGGGCCCAATCCTGCAGAGTACTGCTGAGTGCCAAGGAACCTCAACTGCAGTTATAATTAATAGGCACTCAGCACTTCCTCAAAACAGGCCTTCTGAGTTTCAGTGGGTTCTAAATTAGCTGTTATCACTCAAGAGAGAGATTTGGGCGTCACCGTGGATAGTTCTCTGAAAAGTTCAGCTCAGTGTGCAGCCGTGGTCAAAAAGGATAACAGAATGTTAGGAACCATTCAGAAGCGGTAGAAAAAAAGACATAAGACTAGACACCCACACCTCTAATACTGTGTCCAGTTGTGGTCACTCCTTCTCAAAAAGAATACAGTGGAAATGGAAAAGGGAGAAGGGCAACAAAGAAGATTAAGGGTATGGAACATCTTACAATAGACTAAATAATAGACTAAAACAATTAGGACTCTTCAGCTTAGAAAAGAGATGACTAAGGGAGGGGATATGATAGAGGTCTATAATATCATAAATGGTGCGGGAAAAGTGAATAGAGAAGTGTTATTTACCCTTTTACACAACCCAAAAGCCAAGAGTCACCCAATGAAATTAACAGATAGCAGGTTTAATAGTGAAAAAGTATTTCCTCAACTAACTTGTGGAACTCATTGCCATGTGACGTTGTGAAAGCCAAAAGTATAACTGAGTTTTTAAAAAGAACTGGATAAGTTCATGGAGGGTAGGTCCATCAATGGCTACTAACCCAGAGGGTCAGGGATGCAACCCAAAGTTTGGGGTGACCCTAAATCTCTGACTACCAGAATTTGGGAGTGGAAGACAGGGGTTGATCACTCCATAATTGCCTTGTTCTGTATATACTCCATGAAGCTCTGATATGGGCCCAAACGAGACAGGATACTGGGCAAGATGGATCATGGTCGGACCCTAAACTCTTATGTCCTTATGAGAATCTACCTGAAGCCATTTTGTTTTCATTTATTGAACTTGGGCTGCAAAAAGTCCTTTTGCTATTGCCCGTTGAAATAGACCTCTGAATTATTTTTTGGGGTTGTTCTCCTGTTTCTGTTGTTGACTTAATTAACTTATTACAACACATTTTACTTTCTATGCCATTTTGTTATATAAGTTTCCCCTACTGACTTCAGAATGAACTGAATAAAAATATCACATCCATAGAATCAATGTCTTTTAAAGTTCACCTCTACTTTCTCGCTTCACTGTGTCAGCATTCCTGCAGCTCTGTGCTTAAATGCACAGATAAATTCCTTGAGCCTGACTCTCCTCTTACTTACACCAGCGTAAATCAGAAGTAACTCCCCTGAAGTTATATAAATAAATTGGTATAAGTGAGATCAGAATCAAGCCCCCAGTCCATGCCAATACATAAATAAATAAGCCCCAGAACATTTTTCAGATGTTTGCCATTGCCAAAGACACCAGCTCAGCGAAGCATTTGACCATGTGCTGAATAATAATCAAGTTAAAACATAGCACTTTAACACCTGCTTAACTTTAAGCAAGCAGGCATGTAAGTCCATCTGAAAGCAATGTTTAAGTGCCGTGCTGAATTGGGATCAAATCCAGTAACCAAAATCTATTGTTTAAATACAGAGAGAAAGAACTGACAAACCAAAATGTTATATAGGAAACAGACTGCAAACGGTATATATACATTGCTTCAACAACACAATGGGCCAGATCTTAGGAAGTGCTGATCATCCACCGAAGCCAATGGGAGCTGAAGATGCTCAGTACCACCTGGGATCAGGCCCTACATGTGTTACTCATCAGTCACATTGGAATGCTTATGTTAACCTGAGTTTTCTTGTCAACAGACCTATGGAAAGGCAAGGGAGCAAGAAGAGACAGGTTCATTCTCATCTGATCTACAGGCTGAAGAAGTGAAGGTTCCAGTGCAGAAGCCAGAGGATGCAAGGCCCCAATCTTACAAAAAACATGAAGTAAATGGAATTAATTATTTGAGAAAAGTTACCGAACTATCTAAGCTCTTTGCTGGACCAGGCCTAAGCAAGGAGCTGTTATCCACACGCAGTGCAGAGTTCTATTATGTGTGGGTTCTCATACTGTGCTCATCACCGTAGTATCTACGCAAATTCCAGCAGTGCACTAAACCTCATGATTAATACCTGTCATGTGCTGTTTGTTCTCTCATCCTCTTGACCCCAGAGTCCAAACTATTTCTTCCCGTTTTATGTATACTCCCTCCCCCCACCCCAAAAACCTTATTACTCCTGGGGGAATTCTAGGCCGCTGCGCAATGCAGAATTTTACAGAAATTAATGTTGTGGAGGCAGAATTTCCTTTTCCCCACAGAAATGGGCTGCAGTGCAGCTGGCAGCCATTAGGGGCCACTGGACCTGGCAGAGCCCAGCCCCCACCCCTAAGAGACACTGCGGAGGAGAGGGGGAGGGAGCTAAAGGGTTCCTGGCAGCTGCAGTTCCCAGCATGCCCTGAGGGAAGGAGAGGGCGGTGCACAGGAAAGTGTGTGCAAGCCGGGGACCGAGCATCAGACTGTTTTTCCCTCTGGATCCCTGTGCTCGGGGGAGGGGAAGAGAGAGGCGGGTGTCTGGGCTGTGGGGGCACAGCTGGGCTCTGAGGGGAAAGAGGTGCAGGTATCTGGGCAAGGGGGGAGCCCCACGGCTTGGTTTCGGGAGGGTGCGGATATCTGGGCTGGGGGAGGGGATTTAGATATATTGGCTGGGGGTAGGGACCACGGCTAGGCTCTGCGGGGGGTGGGTTGTGGGTGTCTGGCCCACTGGCTAGGCTCAGGGGGGAAGGGAGCGGAGAAACAGGAACTGGTTTGTCATAGGGGGTTTCTTTAACTCTCTACTCCTGGGGGAATTTTTGTGTGTATCTGTATTGTTACAGACATACTTGCTTACAGGTATTTTGGAATAAATTACCAAAATGATGTGATTATGTAGTGTTATTTTGAAAAATTAAATCTGCAGAATTTTGCAGAATTTTGCAATATTGTACACAGATTTTTTTTTTCAGGGCACAGAAATTTTAATTTTTTGTTGCAGAGTGCCCCGGAGAGTAACTTATGTTTTATTCTGATAGTGTTCATTCAGTCTCCTAAAATACATAGGAAAGTGGCATTACAGATAAAGTCTAGTGGATTGTGCTCAGGGGCTAGGAACCAGAAAGTCTTGAGGTACAATTCTAGCTATAGTATGGACTCACTGTGTGGTCTCAGGGATGTTGTGTAGAATCCAATCCATCTCTCACTGAAATCAGTAAGAGCCTTTCCAAGATGCTGGATTTGGCCCTTACAGCTAAATTATTACTTCCCCTTAATAGGCACAGAATGGGCAGGGATTTCTTCCCAATTTCTCTGTGTACTTGTGCAGTGATAGAGTATTGTCTGCTTCCTAATCTCTGTGCCTCAGTTTCCCTAGCTGTAAAACTGAGATAACAATACCTAACTCATAGGAGTGTTACAAAGAAAATTAGTTGCTTGTACAGTGCTTTGGAAATGAAAGTACTGTACTATTATTATTTTTCTCTTAAGCATAAGGCTTTAGGGAAGGTGCAATTTTTTGTGTATTTCTTAATTCTAACAAGATTCATTCTCCTTCCCCCAAAAAACTTTCCAGTGTCCATATACAAATATTAGGGCTTTTCTTGAAATGATCATGGTTTCAAAATACAAGTGTGTGTGTCTTGCGTGAGGGGAAGATCTAGGGGTTTCCAGTAGCTCACGTGACATATACATATGCTTAAAACTACTTTTCACATGACAGTCTTTAGCAAAAGAAAACAAAAGAGCCTTTAATTTCTTTTTAAACCCTCCCTCCCTACCCTTTAGCTTTTTCTTTTGTTGACAGTTCTGTTTTGGCTAGAATCCAAGACAAACATAAGATTTATTCTGATATTGTGTTTTACATGCTGGATAAACATTAGCAATGGCATTTTCTCACACACTATTTTTCATTCGGGAAAGAACATGATAAACTTTAGGTTGCTTTTCTCATACAGTAAGAGGTGCTGAAAATTATAGCACTGCTGAGTTTTTAGCCAAGCTAGAAAGAGCAAACGTGCATAGCTCCAGAACGCTGCTCTCTATATTCCTTATGTAGATTAGCAGAGATCCATGCAAGGGCAAAGCCTGGGGTGCAGCAACTCCTCACCTACTGACTTTAATGTTCCACTGAGCTGAGGCCCCAACATATAATTATTCCTCCGCAGTCACTCTCTCAGCTGGAGACAAAATGAAAGTTACGGCAGCATTTTGTCAAATTAGCACCACAGAAAAAGGACTTTTATGAGAAAGTTTAATTCAAAGGGGGAAGAGAAAAAGCTCAGCTACATCTAATCATAAATACAGCTTACAGTTAAAGACACTATAATTGCAGTCAGAGACGCTGCCATTATAGTATATTTAGAGCGACTTCTTTGGGTTTTAGCACATGATCAAATTAACCCAATCCTGAATTAAGAGTATTTCCAAAGAGTTATGGAAAGCTTGATATATAGTATCAGATGTGGATGGCTGCAAAACAAGCTTAGTGTAGCTGAAAAACACAATGGGTAACACAGGGCTATGTGAACTGCCTTAAGGAGACAGAACAGTCATGCTGATTTTCTGCCCCCATCCAGTAATATCAAAAGACCCAGGTTAGCGGTTCCCAGATGTCCATTCTTGGCACAAGGCTCATCTATGCTAAATAATCGTGGGCCCTATCTTGAAAGGTGCTGAGCACTGATGACTTCCACTGAGGGGCCTACTTGAATGGGTGTTGAGAGCACTTGGCACCTCACAAGAGGCAGTCAGTAGCTTGGAGGAACCAGCCTGCCCTTTGGTGTAGCAGGATGATCCTAGGATTAAAACAACGGACAGGGACTCAAGAGCTTCAATTCCCTTTTCTTCCACAGACTTTCTTGTGTGGTGTTGGGCAAAACACTTTATTTCTCTGTGCCTCAATTGTTCATCTGTAAAACAGGACTAATGATCCTTCCCTATCTCACAGAAGTGACGTGAGAAGAAATGCTTGGAGTACTCTGGGAATGGGAGCTACGTAACAAGATAGATATTGAATGAGTTTAAGCTGCCCTGAGAACATGTTTTTGAAAGAGCATCCTTGTGAATAAGGCTTTCTATTTAAATTAAGTCACGGTGGGGACCCCAGACAACCTCCATGTATTGTATTGCCATTTGGACTGGATTTTGTAATTAATGTAGCTAAATGCTTTTCAATGGTGGGAGTAGCTGTTTTCCAAATTAGCCAACAGGCCTCCAAAACCTTTGAAAGCATTTGTTTTCCTCTTCATCTTGTCAGAGGTGAAGGGGCTTTTTGATTTGCCATTTGAAAGAGAACGTAAAGGCTGAAAAACAGCACAGTTAGGCAACCACACTCCCAGAGGGCACCCTACAGTTTGACACCTCCAATTCCAACCCCTTCCCTCCGCCAAAAAAAGTTAGAAAATGATCTCCTTTCCCCTCAAGCCTACTCCCTCCTTTCTGAGGTGCAAGTGAACTTCAGTGTGAAAACTTTTAATGTTCCAGCTTCATATGACCAAAACCTGCAAACAGTGCCAAACTGTATGCTGTTAATGTACTGGAAAGTACATTCCATTTGGGACCGGTTAGATAATAAAGTCATCATTTGTTTTTAATGCAAGGTTTCTGAAAGTGACAGACAAATAGAAGAAAAGAAAAAACATTAGGTCTGTATTCTGCCATTGTGTGAATGCCACATATCCCTGCTTTTCATGTTGTTAAAGGAGAATAAAAGGCAAGCAGCACTCCCTTTTTGGACACAGGAGAGTTTGGTTATCAGGTTTATTGGAGTGTATTATATTTATAGGAGGGTAAAAGTGTGCACAAAGGTTGAATGCATCCATTTCCCATTCTCAAAGAGTAACTGGCTTGTCAAGACTAGGATATATGGGCCCAGTTCTGCCCTCAGATATATAAGCATTACCACCAATTGATTTTAATGGGAACTGCATGAATATGAGAGAAAAATTGGGTTGCTTCTTTGTAGCAAAAATAATGTGCATTTCTACTACAGGTCTCTTTCATGTTCACTGGTCAAAAAACACCACACTGAAATTCAAAATGTTGCTGTTTAATATATATTACTGCTTTGCATTTCTTAATATTATCCGAGTGCTTTATATACAAACATTAATGAATTAACCCACAATATAACGCTCTGGAGTGTAGAAATATTACCCCTGTTTTAAAGATGGGGAAACTGAGGTACTGTGAGGTTATAGTACTTGTCTCAGGTTGAGCACCAAAAATCTGAGCCAGAATCTTGATCTCCTAACTCCCAGCACTGCAGCTTTATCAATACTACACTTCCTTACATGTAAAAGATTCTGCAATTCCACAAGGACAAAACACTTTGCTTATGTATACATTTAATTAAAAGGCTGGCTTGGATTGTTACTCTAATGACTGTGAAGGTCTATTACTTTAGAATAATAGTTTCATCATCATCTTCCCTCTATGTGCATCAGCCAGCAAAGAAATGCATGAATATGTCCAGATTTTTAATATTCTTTTATGGGGGGGGGAACCAAGGGAGGGGGAAGCCAGAGATAGAGAAGGAAAGGATGGAAATAACCATATTTGTAGAATATGAGGGTTGTAAACCTCTCAAACATTTGCGGGGTTCATAAAAGTAATTTCCATTCCCCCAAATTCTCCCATTTTAACCTATTTCTTCCCTATAAACACAATTCAGATAATATAAAATGTCCTTTTTACCTCGCTAAAATAAAACCCATCCTATGTATTATGGATAGTACAGTCCAACATGACATTCTCATAAAAAACTAGGGAAAATGAGATCTAGATTAAATTAGTACAGTATAAGGTGGGTGAAAAACTGGTTAAAAGATCATTCTCAAAGAGTAGTTATCAACGGATCACTATAAAATGGCGAGAGTGTGCGGGAACGTATCTAGTGAGGTTTCACAGGGGTCAATCCCTGGGTCCGGTACTATTCAATATTTTCATTAATGACTTAGATAACGGAGTGAAGAGCATGTTTATAAAATTTGAAGATGATGCCAATCTGGGAGGAGTTGCTAGCACTTTGTAGGATAGGATTAGAATTGAAAAAACCAACATGACAAATTGGAGAAATGGCCTGAAATCAACAAGATGAAATTTAATAAAGACAAGTGCAAAGTACTACATTTAGGAATTTAAAAAAAAGAAACACACAAAATGGGGAATAACTGTCTAGGCAGTACTACTGCTGAAAAGGATCTGAGAGTTATAGTGGATCACAAATTGAATATGAACAATATGATGCAGTTACAAAAACGGTTAGTATCATTCTGGGATATATTAATAGGAGTGTTGTATTGAAGACACATGATGTAATTTTTCTGCCTTACTCAGCACTGTGGGTAGGAGCCTCAGCTGGAGTACTGTGTCCAGGTCTGTGCGCCACAATTTAAGAAAGATGTGGACAAATTGGACAGAATCTACAGGAGAGCAATTAAAATGATAAAAACTTTAGAAAACCTGACCTATGAGAAAAGGTTGAGAAAAGGTTAAAAAAACTAGGCATGTTTCGTCTTGAGAAAAGACGACTTAGGGATGACCTGACAACAGTCTTCAAATATCCAAGGGCTGTTATATAGAACAATGATCAGTTGGCCTCCATGTCCACCAAAGGTAGGTCAAGTAATTTGCTTAGTGTGCAGCAAAAAAGACATTATGAAACACTGTCTAAGTATAAAGATACTTAAACTCTGGAATAGGCTTCTAAGGGTGGCTGTGGAATCCACAACATAGATTTTTAAGAAGAGGCTGGAGGAACACCTGTCAGGGGTGGTCTAGGTTTACTTGATCCTGCCCTAGGGCAGTTGGGCAGGACTAGATGACCTCTTCAGGCCCCTTCCAGCCCTGCATTTCCATCATTCTCCTCTGTCCCAATGCTAGGCTGTCACAAGTGGCATAGATGTTCTACGTGGGATATTCATTTTTCATTAGAATTTCTCTGTTCCTCTCTGCTCTTCCTCCACTAGTTTCTCTATATTTGTTTTTCACTCTGACCACTTTCTGCTTGAATTTCATCATTACATTCCCCCCCTCTTCTCTCAGTTCCCATTTTCCCTAAGGAACACAAAGCTTATATCATTCAAGTTTAAATGGGCTGAAAATTAGGCACAAGTTCATCCACCCCTACTCTTTTATCATCAGCCCATCAAAAAAAACAAATAGCTCTGTAACGAACAGAACAACAGTTTCTCAGGTTGGTAACAAAAAGACGCTTCTCCTGCTCACAGTAGCCTCAGCTACTCGGATGAGAGTCAAGTGTTACAAACTCTCCAAAAAAGAGAGGAAATAGGCTCCTTAATTCGAATCCAGGTCATTAATTGATCCCAATAGATTTTTTTCATGCCCTCAATCAGCTTCATCTGGAGGAATCTGCCTCCACTCGTTACTGCTGAAACTATCTCAGGCAAGGGAAAAATCCCCTTCCCATAGCCCATGGACAGATATTAACACATGGCTCAGCACTGTGTTGCATTTACACATCTGGTCACAGGCTAAGAATGCTGTATTTTTTGGCTTTGTAATCTGCACATTCCTCTACTTTATAATTTACAAATCTCTAGCTGGTTATTATTAATTATTATTATTATTATTATAGGTGGGGCTGGTGGCACTGCCTGTTATTAAGGTTGCCTGATTTTTCCATTGTAAGACCCTGTTTTCAGTTGCATACATCTCTGTGAAACTTCAACTGTTTGGGTTTAAATTTTCAAGGCTGGGTGTTTGTCTCTGGCATTTTTGGGGAATTCAGCTGTTTCTGAGAATGAAGCAAGGGAAAAATATGCTGTTTTGCCATGCTAAAAAATCCTTGAGATCTCTTTGGAGCAAGGACTTGAAATTTGGAAGTGAGTGGCCTTTCTTAAGGGATGTGCCTTTTGCATTCCTGTGAAAATCTGCCCACGTTATAAGTTTTTGAAAAATCACAGTTTGCATATGCTCCACAGCAGCTAAAATCTCTGAATTCTGCCCTCACCAAGCATGTTTGAACCTCTCAGCTCCTAGTGATGACCTAGAGTATGCACCAAAGCCATTCCCACAGTGAGACTGAGTATGCTCCACACCCAGGGTTACATGGGAGAACCCGGACCTTTCCTGTAATGGCTGCTCCCCCTGCCCCTCTGGACAAGGGTGGGGCCAGGCACTGGAAGTCAGACCAGGGAGCGTCTGTCCTGTGCTCTCAATGGCCACGCTACTTGCGCCCAGGCACTGTGAGGGAGGAAGTAATCTGATTCAAATGCAGAGGGGATAAACGTGGGACACGGGGGAGAGAACAAGGAGTCTGTTGAGACTGGGGCTGGAGAAGGGAGAGAAACTGGGACAGGGAGTTGGAGTGGGGGATCCTGGGACTAATTTGGTGGGAAAGCTGGGACAGGAGCCACAGAGGAAGAGGCTAATTGGTTGGGAGCTGTGGGGGAAAGAATGGGACTGGAAACTGGTGAGAGACCAAGAGGGGGGACTGTAAGTCATTTGGCTGATGGAGGGGAAATCGAGTTTGGACACAGCTTGGGGGGAGACTGGGACTAGGAACCAGTGGAGGGAGATGGGAGGGATGAGACAGATCTGACAAGGAGCTAGGGTGCAGAGGGAGAACTGGGACAAAGAGCTAGGGAGTGGGTGAGGGAGATTGGATGAGGAGCCTGGGGATGAAGACTGTGACTGGGAACTAGTGAGGTGAGGGAGAGAGTTTGGATGAGAAGCCAGGAAAGAGAAACTGGGACTGACTGGGCAAGGAGACTGGGGACAAGGAGCTGGGCATGAGGGTGAGGAACTGGGACTGGCTGCGTGAATACAGTGGAGGGAGACCGAGTTGTGGAATAAATTGAGACTCAGACAATGAATCTGGAGAGAGATTGGGACTGGCTGGCCAAGGAGACTGGGACTAAGACAAGAAGCCAGGTGTGCGAAACAGACAAGGCAGGGACAGGTTGGAGAGGGTGGGGCACAAGGGGTCAGGCTTATAGGAAATGGGTAGAACAGTCTGTCCCCACTAGACACACTGCCTTCCAGAGCCTGGAATGGAAGCCAAGATTCCCAAGTCTCCCCTTTTCTTTGCTGTCAGCAAATATGTGCAAAAGTGAAACCCACTGGGAAAGTGTGTCTCTCATCCCCTTCTAGTGCTTGTCTACATACAGGATGGCAACCTACTAGTGCTATCATTTACTTTGTTAGCTCAAGTCTGTGCGGTGGATCTTAAGGTTCTAACCCTCTAATCACCCATGTGGGTATCAATATGATGTCACAACATGAAAATTTTCTTTTTTCATTTTGCTTTTTTAAAATCTAGGAAATTATACACACAAATCTATGTTAAAAGAAGTTTATTAAGGTTGCTAAGTCACTCACTCAAAAGTTAGGAAATGTCAGAATTAAAGTTGCCCAGGCAACCTTAATTCAGCTCCCTTGCACATATGAAGTAGATACAGTCTTTAATTACATGATCGCATACTATTTTTTCCTACAGCGCCCCACTTCATTTAGTGCACAGGATCGTCCAGTTCTAGATCTGGAGCAGGGTTTTGTAATTAAGGAGGCTGTTGTCTGTAGGACCCCTGCCTCATTTGTTGTTGAAGCTGGAAGATTGTAGTGAATAAGGCAGGAGCCTGCAGGAAGAGAAATAGGGGGTCTTATGGTTAATGTGACCTTGGAGAACTGAACTCTATTCTTGCCTGTGTCACAGGGTTCCTGAGAAATGCTAAACAAGTCACTTAAATCAAACTTGTCATAGACAATCACTAATTGGTGTGTTCTTCATTTTCTGGGTGCCCAACTTATGGCTCTGGGGCCTGATTTGCAGAAGTGCTGAACAGAGCAGGCCAAATAAATGATTGAGACTCATTTGAGTTTGGGGGCTCAACCAAAATATATGGAAAAAAATGGGTTTAATTCGAACCCATATCAATTTTTTTTGAATTTTTTTGTCAAATTGAAAACTTGAAAAATATTTCTTTTGAATAGACTAAAAATATTTTGGTCAACTGAAACCAATTTTTTTTCAAGCTTTTTGGTTCAATTGGGACATTTTTGGGCGGTTTTCATCTTTGTGTGCGTGTGTGTGTGTTTGTGTGTCTTAAAAAATTGGTCAGATTTCAAAATAGAATGCTGTTTCAAAATGAAAAAGCCAAAATGAAATGGTTCGAAACAGTCAAAGAAAAAATGTTTGGACTTTTTTGATTTTTCCCCATAGTTCTTTGGCTGAAACTATCAGTCCAATTTGACCCAAATCTGCAAATGGTTTTGGAGCCCCCCAAAAAGCATTTTTCAGCAAAAACGTTATTTGCTAAAACCATTTCACCCAGCTCTAGTGCTGAGCCCTCAGCATTGCAACTTCAAGGTCAGCAAGAGCTATATTTGAACATATTAAGTTCTATATACTGCTAAGTACCCTGAAAAATCAGGTCCTAGGAGTCTGAAATGGGAACCCAACATTAGTGGACACTTTTGACCTTAATCTCTCTGTGTCTCAATTTCCCATGTGTAAAATGGGGGTAATGCCAACCCCACACCTCACGGGGGGGCTGTGAAAATAAATTAATTAGTGTTCAGGTACTGCTTGGATACAAGAATGATGAGCATCATAGGTAAGCTCATGAGGATATTAATCATTCTGACTTCAGAGCAGGGTTTGAATAGTCTGCAGTAAATAAGGCATGGGCCCCAAACTGAGCAAAGAGGATCAAACAAAATATTGAATAGCTGCTCATTAAGTGAGCACTATCCATCCTGTGCACAGAATAAGGCTGGGGTCCTGCAGAAAAAATTATATGTGATCAGGTGATTAAAGACTATGTCATAATACAAAAGCACAAGGGGGCCAAATGAAGGTTACGCTGGCAGAGCCTAACTTTTGACTGCTTGATTTTACAACCTGAATAATGTTCTTTTAACACAGCATTTTGTGTGTAATTATTTATACAGTTCCACACTGTAGGTGTGCATGATGCTTTGCAGATATATAAAAGTGACCGATCCTTGCCCCAAGGAGCTGGCATGCTGACACCAAACAAAGAATGGGAAAAGAGGGGGTATGGGAGGACAGGAGTAACAACTGTGAGAGATCATGAGATGTGTTTATTGCTACGTATGCAACATTTTAACTTCTCTGTGGTTTGCTTATTATTCATATAATACTATATATTAAAATTTTGTGAGCAGGTATGTGATAAGATGCTAACCAAAAGAAGCCAGTTGCAAAGAGGGATATTAAGGAAGTGAGTTAGGCTGAAAGGTTGTTCAGGGTCAATGCTTAATGATGCTTACAATCATTTTTTCTATTATGGTAGACCCTAAGGCCCCCAACAGAAACCAGGAGAACATTGTGCTAGGCACTGTGAAAACACTAAGGGTAGGTCTACACTTACCTGCCGGGTCGACGCGCAGAGTTCGACTTCTCGGAGTTCGAACTATCGCGTCTAATCTAGACGCGATAGTTCGAACTCCAAACGCGCTCCCGTCGACTCCAGAACTCCACCACCGCTAACGGCGGTGGCGGAGTCGACGGGGGAGCCGCGGACTTCGATCCCGCGGCGTCTGGACGGGTGAGTAGTTCGAACTAAGGTAGTTTGAGTTCAGCTACGCTATTCGCGTAGCTGAACTTGCGTACCTTAGTTTGACACCCCCCCCTAGTGTAGACCAGGCCTAAGGCATAGATGTACTCTCTAGCTCTGCTTGAGATGCCACCTAAAAATAGCAGTGAGGCCAGGGTAGTATGGTGGCAGCTTGGGCTAGCTAACTGCCCACAGGTCTAGCCTGAGCCGGCACTCGTGCTACACTGGCTGCACTCCTATTTTAAGTATACTAGCTCAAGCAGAGCTAGCACAGGTATGTCTACGTGAGCTGGGAATCACACCTCCCAGCTTCAATGTAGCCATACCCATAGCAAGAAACAAGCTCTGCCCCTAAGAGCTTACAATTAAAACAGACAAATGGTGAGAAGGAAACCAGAGGGAAAAGAAAGGTGAAGTGACTTGCCCAAAGTCACACAGCAAGTTGATGGCAGAGCCCAGAATAGACTGGATTCCCAGTCCAGTGCTCTACTTAACCCCAAAACAGACATGAAATTACATTTTTGAAAATTAGTGACCCGGCAAGCTGCTCATTGTGCATGGGCAAAGCTCTATGAAGGCAATAGGACTCCAGCATGGGCACCCGGCAGAGCTGGGTGACATTTTTTGTCCAAAACTTTTTCCTGCCAAAAATGCAGATTTGGTGACACTAAAACATTTCACAAATTTGTGTCGGTATCAGTGAGCTATTCCTTTTGAAAAAGAACAAAGCTGATAAAAAGAAAGAAACATTTTGTTCAGACATTTTTGAAAATAAATGTTTGGTTCAAAACCACTTTTTATTTAGAAATATCATTTAATTTTATTGAAAACACATTAAAATGCTTGAAATCAAAACAAAATGTTTTGTCTGACCCCCTATCTTTTTTTTCCCATTCACCAGAAATTTCAAAAGACTTCATTTTTGGGTTGATCCAAAAATCTCTCCCTCTCCCGCCTGCCAATTTTTTGGAATCGCCAGTGAAACGAAAAATCTATTATTTGCACAGCTCTAGCATTCTGGTCACCTGCTGGAGCAGCTCGCAGGATTTGGGGTTTTACTTTGAAATCTCTCTGCCCTGCGTATTATGGGTAGTACCCTATAAGACCTTCTACTTGAGAAAACTTCGTTGGAGACACAATTGCTGTAGTTATTGTCAGTTCTGAAAGTGTGAAGATAGCTGTACATGTCATTTCATATCTGAGGATAGATTTATGCTTGCAAACACATACGTCTACTCCATACTAAGAGCCAGATTTTGCCTTTGAATGCACACATGGTTTTCACTGACTTACATAGCATCTGATGGGCAGACTCGGATTGTAATTCTCTCCTGTGATTTTCAAAGGCTGGCATGCATTTCAGTTGCACTTTCTCAGAGTTTAGTCATACATCCCTTATGATAATAAATAATAAATAAACTTTTAATTTTTAAAGCCACCCATGCCTGAAGGCCCCTGGAAGCCTTAAGAAAATGAATTAAAAAATATAATTTGCCAAAAGTAGGCAACATCGCAGAATACCTCCTGGAGCATGAGCTAAGCATTATGTGGGACTCATTAGCTTATGTAAACACTCTGGACCTGATTTTCACTTACTCATAGGCTCTTTACTGCACTGGCAGTGCAGATGGGCCTTAAAGCGAGTGAATGTAATTTACTCCCACTTCCAGAACAGTGTAAAGTGACTTCAGTGCAAATGAGACTCAGACCTTTTCTTTCTGTAATAGGTCTGTTTTCCTAGAAATTACTTATTTTGCAAGGTAACTAAAGCCTAGCGTTTAGTCAACTTTATAATGATTAATAAAAATAATACAAAATGTTTAGAATCTCCTGTAACAGCCTTTACAATCAGTTTTCAAATACTGGGCCAAACTAGTCCCTGGTGTAACTGCACTGGGCTCAATGGAGTTCAGAACCATAGATGACTCTGTCCCATTCTTGCTAACTGGTGCACTTTCATATAACACAAAACTAATTGGCTCCTGGAATATTAAAGTGAATCAAAAAATGGCATTTTACATCACATATTACTTGTCCTTTATAGCATTTACATACTTTCCAGTTTATTTTATTTTATTTTAAAGTTGAGCTAGATCCTAATATCTGGAACTGGTAGAAATGTAGCAAGAATTCATGAGCTTCATTCATTGTTTTCTACTGGAGCTCCAATGCTTAAGGAACAGAAATATAAGAAAGTATAACTTACTGTAAACGTTCATACAAAACTCTACTTTGACTTCACCGGGAGTTCAGCTCCCAGATGGAGGAGAGGGGATTGTGTAGAAGGCTCATTTCTACAGTCCCTGCTCATGTAAGGAACTATATAAAATCCCAAAGTTTTCAGCTGACTTTACTACATAGGCAGTGGATCTGCTATGACATAGAAGCTTTGAAAATGACATGCTGTAACTTTTCCTGCAGTGCTCAAAACTGACTCAAATTCAGATCATGAACCTAAGATTTTAATACAAACAGGTATTTAAAAAAATAAAACAAACTTATTTATTTTCTTTCCTAAGAAGTGGTTTTTTGAAGACTTAAGGAGTTGACCTCAAGGGGAGTAAAAATGGCATTGTTTTCAATACTAGTTTGTTTGCAAACAGGTTAGAAGCGGAGTTGGAATTCACACACTATAGGAGAGAACACATCAGTTTAAAAGATTTTGCTATTGGCATCTCTGGTACCGCAGCATCAGCTGCTGTTGCCGTAGTACTAAAACCTATTACAGATTTTAGGCTCCCACAGGGCCCTAACGTTGATCTGAAGTGATTTCATACTCACAGGAAGTGAATTAAAAAAAATAAAAGGTAAAACATGCAAAAAACACCCACAATGTGCTAATTCAACATGAGGACTGAGATTTTTACATGGACAAAAGTTAGCAAATTTTAAGTGATATTTCCAACATGATCCATAACTTACATCTCTTGCTTATGTGTAACATTTCCTAAAATTTTCTATAATCATAACTTTATTGTCATCTTTGTGTGGATCAGAGGCAAAGCTGAGTCCAAAACGAGAGATGTTTTTGCCTTACAATGAAGTGAAAATTAAGGCAGATGTTGACTTTTAAGCTGTGGTATGTGATGTTTTAATGGCATGCGATAGGTCTTTCACTTTATTGGGAAGCATGAAACATGCCATCAAATGCTGCAAAATACTTTGCACTGATTAGGAATGCTATATTACTGGGCTATGCTGTGGTGTATTTTGTGCTTCAAAGTCACAATTATGATATGAAATTTGGGGATAAGTAAGGAGTGTTTGTGGTAGTGAAGATTGTAGTTACTTTTGGGCAGTGTATACAACAGCCTGGACATGCATATTTTATCTAATCAGTTTGGGCCTTGCTGTTTCAAGTGAAGACAGCTTATTCCTCTCATGAGCCCTGATACAAAGCCTATTGAAATCAGTGGGAGTCTTTCCACTGACTTCAATGGTGTTTGGATCAAGTGGTTAGTGCTAATCATACTTATTATGCTAGTCTATGTCATCCTCCATAAAGAAATTATTAGGGGATCTATAGTGGATTATACAGCAAGGAAAAGCCACATGGAAGACAGAGTTAAAAAGACATCTGTAGGGGTCTTGACATCAATGGGAATAGGATCAGGCCCAGGGTCAGATTTAGGGATTAAATATTGACTGCAGGCCAATTTATCCCCTACTTCAAGTTTTGCCCCAGAAATGCGTGGAAGGAGATAATTAGGCCAATGCTACATGCTCTTTTGAAGGTACAGTAGATTAGATACTAAACAGAGGGAGCATGGGCTTTGTGTCGAACAAGTAGTAACAGGTTTTTTCCCCCCTTGAATCTTGCAGTGTCACACAGAGTGGGTGCCCTTCTGTGTGTCATCTTGGACCACCCTCCTTGCTGGTGGCATAGCTCCCCTTGATTTCCGGTTTGCATCAGCAGAGCACTAAGAATTGAGTTTTCTTTTCAGTTCCACCATTGACTCACTATGTGACTTTTGGCAAATAATAGAAAAGTCAGTTTCACTTGTGTTTGCAATCAGTTTCCAGGTTTTCATGTATTAGCTGAGTGCTGTGATATTTGGGCTGAAGAAACTGCAGGAAAATATTTATTTGTCTAAAAAACATTATTTCCTTGGTTGGCAGTGTTGCTGTAGATATGCCGATCTGCAATAAAATTACAGCCCTTCCCTCATACATTATCGCTGCTGCAGAATTAACCAAACGATGACACAGAATTATTTTAGCCTTCATGGAGAAATCAACCCCGAAGAGCAGCAGAATTTTGCAAGAAATTACAAATTAAAACAAAAAAGTTACTTCTGCCAGTTGTTACAAGCACATGATCTTAGGGCGTTTTGGCACTAAATATTTTCATTAGGATGAGCCCTTAGGTGTTTATTTGGCATTGGGTTATGAAATAGCAACAAAAAGTAGAAGCTGGCTTTGCTAAATGCTTTCCTATAAGAAAGGCAAATGAGATTTTTTTTAGACTATTTTACAAGTGGGACTTACCTCTGGTGAGCATTTCCAGAATCGTTGCTATCACAGGAGGTATTCCTCACAGAGCACAACTCTGCTGCGTAAGTTCCATCCCTTTCGGTATTGTCCTCCTGACCATTCACTGGCTTGTCTTTCAATTTCATATTGTCATTTTGTGAATCCAAAGATACGACATCAGATGGAGAACTCACAACACCTGAGTCTTCAGTGGTGTCTTCTGATGCAAAACAGCTGCTTACTGATGTTGTCTCCTCTACCTCTGATAGTTCCAAAACCATACCATCCACAACATAAATATTATCATGTGCAAGCTGCAGGCTCTCTGAATGAAATACAGTAAAGATAGTTAGCTAAAAATCACTGCTCATGCTTAGATAACTGAAAGAACATAGGGTGAAATCCTGGATCCACTGAAGTTAATGGGAGTTTTGCCACTGACTTCAATGGGTCCTGGTTTTCACCCTTGATATAAATACTAGCTTGACTGGAAATGAATGGAAATGCCACCAGAAACACCAGACCAGAAACAGAAGACATTTGATAAAGATGACCTGCAAAAGGAAAAAAAAATGGGGACTTTGCCTATCTTTGCTTCCTGAAAGGTGGTTCTCTTCTTACATACTCCCTTCAACATTATTTTCCTTACCATTTTTCCTTTAAAAATGTCAGCAAACTCAAGTCTGTCTCTGTTTACTCTGAAGAACTTCTTGGAGAATTATAGGAGTGGAAGCTTTCTGCTCCTTCAAACAAAGGGGCAGAGCTATGTTAATCTTTAACAAAGAGAACTATATTATTATTAATTATTATTATTATTAAGAACAGAAAACCCCAACATTTCAGTTTTATAAAGAAGCAACAGGGAACACACACAATATTTTTCCTTTTGCAAGTCAAACTTTAATCTTGTAAAAGATGTAAGTAATGAGACTTTTAACAGACACAGTATAACTGTTAACTCAGTACTTCAATTAATTTCCTATGCTTTTTTCCCCTTCTTTAAGTGAAATATACAATTTTTAATTCCCCCAAAGATATATACAAATTTGGGCTCCATCCTGCAATTTATTCATGTAAGGGAAACTCCCACTGATGTCAACAGTTTTGATGATGGATTGGAGGCAGATTCGAGTCCCAAACAGATTTCTTTCAACAAAAGGAATTATTATTATATTTATAGAGATTAGATAAAAATGTCTGCTATGACCTGATCCTACAAACATTTATAATTGTGCTGAACTTTAATTATGTGAATACTCCCACTGGTGCCAATGGATCTACAATGATGGGTAAGATCAAGCACACGCTTAAGTGTTTCCAGGATCAGAGCCCAAGACTTAGAAATAATACACGATCTGCAAATCAGTAAGAGGAATACAGACAAACAACTATTGAATTTGTTTTGTTACATTTTGAGCTGCAGTATATTATTCCTGAGGGTTTTAAAATATCTATTAGTCAACTGAGGACCACTTTGTGTAAGAAAAAAAAGATTATAATCAAAATGGAGCTTTAAATAAAATATTTATTTTAAAAAGATGTATCTTAGCAATGAAGCTTCAAATAACATTTAAATCAAATCAAACCAAAATTCTCCTTGGTTGAGTTACACAATGTCATTAAATACTGAAATTGATTTCTGACAGCAGAAACAATAAAATCCATAGGGTTACAAGCCATGATTAAAGCTATAAGTGCTGTCAAAACGTATTTATTACTGAGGCTGCTGCAAAAACTCTACTGCAAGTTTGAGGGGGATGTTACTCAGTTTTGTTGACCTTATTTTCTATGATGCTAGCTCTTGTTTTTCACATTTAATCACATATTTTATTCTATTTAAAAATCCTGTTAAAATAGTCTTAAAAAATAAATAAGAGGCAGTACATTGATTATAGTATGGTCATGGTATAGGAAAGTGTTTAGAAGAGCATCAACACATGCACAGATCTGAGAATAACCATAGTACATAATCACCAACACTGAAAAAGGATAACATGACCAGAAAATACACAATAAACAAACACCACCATACTGTTTGTGCTGCTTGGTTTTCAATTACTTTCAAAAATACAATTATTAAAGCTATAGTAAGAGAAGAACAGATCATAGTGGAATACATTATAGTGAAGTAAGAAAGCAATTTAAAGAATGAAGCAATGCACAATGCAATATACCTTGATGCATGAAGTTCTGTATGTGACAATAAAATGGCTACATCTATTGCCACAAACATGCGATAAATAAGTCCGATATGCTGTTGCCAGAGCTGTGCATGCTCAGTTTGCTGCTCTAGCACAGCTGGCTGGAGTGATCCCTGCAATATGTGTCTGCCTGTGGAATTCTCCCCTTCCTCCTGTGTCTCCCAGCACCCCCACTTTTCCCCCCACCCAGCAAATGTCTCCTGATGTGGAGAAATGGGTCTGAGACCTCCACTTGCCAATATCATCCAGCAAGATGCCCAGTTACAGGAAATGTCTTGAGATCCCCAAAGCTCCTATGCCATATACTGAAAAACAAAATAAATACCCCTCCTCCAAACCGCTAGGCCCAAGTGAGAATTGAAACCAGTGTGTAAGCCTTTGACTCCTGCAGGCACACGATTCAATGTGAGGGCTTCCCCATGGTCATTAAACTGCAGTTCTGCTCTGAAAAGTGACAGTGTAAAATGGCACCTTCCTATTCAACAAGGAAGGAGTAAGGATATGATTGAAGTTGCTTCTAAAAAAAAAAACCCAGATGCTTGTTCCTTTCTTCCTCTTATCACACCACTCCCAACAAAACAGCAAATATACGGCCACATCCTGACATCCTTACTCAGTGGAAACTGCCATTCAAGTCACAATTATAGACTGAGTAAGGACTTCAGGATTTGGTCCATAGATAATAATTACTACAGATAAATTAACGTAGCTGAAACACTGCTGCACTCTGGAACGCTGTCTATACTAATAACTATACAATGGGGCCAAACTCCGCTCTCAGTGACATCCAGCTTCTCCACAAACTTCATTTGGATTGTACCAGTGTAACATAGTGTAGAGTTAGGCCTGCAGTTGATAAATAAGCATTAACATTTCATACTGTGTGCCATGTCTTCTCTAACTGCAGTTAGATGGTGCCCAGCAATACACAGCACACTTTCTCACCTACCAGGATACGGACTCTGGAAAGCCCAAATGTGTCTTGCAACACAGATCTGCCCTGCCTAGCAATAAAATGCCCTGCCACTGCACAATTAGGTCAGTCATAAGTTACAAACTTTTTGTTTTGTTTTTTTTTTGTTTTGTTTTTAAGAATGTTTCCTGTGATCATCTAGAGGCAAAGAGGAGAGTACCTCATCAGTCAGGAATGTGAGCTCTTGCTTAACACAAAAGGAACCTTGTCACTCTAATTTCAATACCCTGTAAGTAATTAAGATAACACTAAACTCTGAGTTGAGGAGAATCAGATAGTATACATATAAATAAATGTATTTTGATATTGCATGTATATATACATACACATCATACACACATACAATACATAAAATACATACAGTGTCTACATATGGTACAGACATCACTTTCAGTTCTATCCTGCCTGATTTACATTTTCCACAATTTCAAACTGATTATTACATTTAATATTTTATGAGTGACAGGGGATATATCCTGTTCCTAGTTACATTGATGTAAGCCTGGAGTATCTCCACTGCATTCAAATGAGGTCAGATTCAGGCTCCAAGACTTTAAAACAAGCATATCCTAAGAGTATGAGCCTGCACTCACTGAAGCCAATCAAAAAACTCTCTCAATGGATTCAGGTTAAGCTGCTTTATTTTCCAAATTATGTCTTCTGTTTTTATGACATTGCTGGTTTACTGCCATATCCAGCCATGATAGAAACAGCAAATCAAAATGCATTTTAAAAGAGGAAATTGTTGCTTTAACCCCTGTCTAGTGAATAATCAGGGCTCAGTAATAGATTTACAAATGAAACGTTCCTTTAATTCTTCTCAGTATTTGCTCTCTGTGCTAACAGGGCAACCATTATGTTCAGATTTTTTTCAACTGCTTGTTTCACTGCCAAATATTCTTTTTTCACAGGGTGAAATCATTTTGCTGTACTGCAAGTGGTTTATTACAGTATTTTTGTGAGTAATAATAAAAAAATTACCATATGTTAAACAACACTGAATTCTTATAATGGCGCAAATATTACAACATACTTATTTTAGTGACAGTGCTCAAAACCTCTAGACAATTGCTCTAAGTATTAGCAATAGTCATAAAAAGCTGGACATGGGTCACACAAAGAAGCAATATTTGAAAAAAATTCAGTAGTATATCGTCAAGAAAGAAAATGTACCTTTATAAGAGGCATGGCAGGTGACACAGCAAAAATATAGTCTATAATTCATTTTTATAATGATTACAAGAGATTATGAAAATAGGTAATGCAAGGATCACTGTAGCAATCTTCATACAAGATAGACATTTTCTAGAAAAATTATTTTGTTTTTAACAATGGACTAAAAACTTAATGCAAATATAATTGGGAAACGAATCGCTCTCACTAAGCAGAATTAGCAAAAAAGACAAAATGGACGAAATTCTCCCTTGAGTTATGCCAGTCCAGGCCCATTTACTTCAGTCAGGTTGCCTAATGTAACTGAGGGGAGAATTCAGCCAATGGGTATCTCTACACTCTACACTTTGAGTGATGGATGTGATTCCCAGCTTGAGTCGTCATACCCACAATAGCTCTGATTGCGGCAGTGTGAACTGCAGAAGGGGCTAGCTGCCCTGAATATGTACCTGTCTGAGATGCTAGGCACATACTGGGGGAGGGGGGATGGGCAAGCCCCTCCCACCACTCTTGCTGCCAGAGTTGTGCTCTATTTTTAACATGCTAACTCAGTCAGAGATAGCATGGGTATGTCTCCTCAAGCTGGGAATCAAGCCCTCAGCTTGAAGTGTAGATATACGTGTGTGTGTGTGTGTGTGTGTGTAACTGAAAGCCTTGCAGAACTCAATCAATTTGACAGCTCTTCTCAGTAACCACAATATATATTTATAGTCATTCATATGGGCATCAGCGGAAGGAACCTAGATTTAGCTCTGAGGCTTTACCTCTCCATGTGGTTGCTCTGCAAGGCCCGGGGGTCATGGGCCAGGAGAAGGTACAGATGATTGCCCTTCGCTAGGGTGACCACACAGCAAGTGTGAAAAATTGGGACAGGAGGTGGTGGTGGGGGGGGGGTCCCCAAAATCGGGACTGTCCCTATAAAATCAGGACATCTGGACACCCTACTCTTTGCAGTGCAGTCCCCCTTCCTACTCCAGAGCATCCTAGTGTAGTATAATGCTGGCCTATTCAGGATTAGTCTGCATGTTGTGCATGGTCATCTCCGCATGCTTTGAGAGCGGGGGCTCAGGGACACCAGCCAGAATCAGAGCACCTGGGAGTGCAGCTTCTGCAGCTGCGATTATAATCTAGAGGCCTCCACATGAAAGGCTTTAACCTCTGCAGAGTGTCATACTTCTGTACCAGAAATGGACTGGTTACAGAGTTTGCTTACATGCACCAGATGTGTTCATCAAGATCCTTTGATGCTATGCCAGGTATGGCTAAGGTTCATTTAAATAAAGTATTTTACACATTGCAACCTAGTGGCTGAACAGTACAATACAATTTAGCATTCCATTACATCTTCCCCTTTAAGTTCTACAATCCTATCATTTACAATATGTACATTATCACGCGGTCTTTGAAGTTTAATCCGTTAAGCATCTCTGAACTGTACTGGTTTTCTAATTACACAACCCCAACATGTAACAACTTGGTCATCTGTCTGTCCATTAGTTGCAACAGCTGGTTCTGGTCATCAGTTTGGAATCCTTGAGTCTTCTTGTTTTGCATCTGTCATCTGAACAGTTTGCTCTGTTGATTGTTCCTTCTGAGGAACAAACTATAGATGTTGAAGGTTTCCACTGAAGGCTCAACCACATATGGCCTGGGCACTGGATTCTTTTTCTTTACGAGAGCTGTAATGTATTCCACTGTGATCTGTTCTTCTCTTACCATAGCTTTAATAATTGTATTTCTTTACGACAGCTTTACGACATCCTTCTTCTCCACCCAATTTGACATGAACACAGTCACCAGGTTCTAGATCTGTCAGTTCTCTGAGTGATGTCTGTTGTAAAAGTGTTCATAAGCTTTAGTCTTTTTGTCCAATTTGGCCACTCTCTTCATGTCTGGCCAGTTTGGAGATTCTTTTCCAAAGTTGGAACAGTAGTTCTGAATTGTCTTCCCATCAGCAGTTGTACTGGACTATATGCAGTAACTGCTACTGGTACTGATCTGTAGCTTAGAAGAGCAAGGAATGGATCTTCATGCTATAGGATTTTCTTGGCTGTCTGTACAACTCTCTCAGACTCTCCATTTGTCTGCGGGTAATGTGGGCTGCTAGTAATATGATCAAAATCATATTTTCTTCAGAAGAACTTAAATTCTGCTGCAGTGAATTGGGATCCATTGTCTGTCACTGGTTGTTCTGGAATACCAAAAATGAGGAAAGCTGCCTTTCAAGTACATTATTTCTATATATATATATATTCTATATATATCTATATATTCTATATATATATATATATATATATGGGAAAATAGTCCCCGATGACCCGGTAATGATGCCCACTGAATTCGCATAAAACTGCAGCAAGCTCTTCCAACATCTGTCTGGCAGAGGCATTTTTATTAAAGGTTCTTTGTGTTGTGTTGGTCCATTCGTTCTTCAATGTTCACATGCAGATGCTTATTCTTTATGTCCTTGCTGATGCCCAGCCACCACATTGACTGGTTGGGCCATTTACGATATCTAGTTAATCCTTGATATTCTTCAAGGATGAGGTTTAAGATTTCTCCTCTCATTTCATTTGGAATTACAAGGTAATTGCTTTTAATCATGAGTCCATTTGACTTGCTCAATTGTCCACATACTGCAAAGTAGTCTCTTGTCACTTTCTTAGCCCTGGTCTTCGCTACGAGTTTAGGTCGAATTTAGCAGCGTTAGATTGATTTAACCCTGCACCCGTCCACCCAACGAAGCCATTTTTGTCGACTTAAAGGGCTCTTAAAATCGATTTCTGTACTCTTCCCCGACGGGATTAGTGCTGAAATTGACCCTCCTGGTTCGAATATGGGGTAGTGTGGACGCAATTCGATGGTATTGGCCTCCGGGAGCTATCCCAGAGTGCCCCATGGTGACCACTCTGGACAGCACTCTCAACTCAGATGCACTGGCCAGGTAGACAGGAAAAGCCCCGCAAACTTTTGAATTTCATTTCCTGTTTGGCCAGTGTAGCGAGCTGATCAGCACAGGAGGCCATGCAGAGTTCATCAGCAGAGGTGACCATGAAATCCCAGAATCGCAAAAGAGCTCCAGTATGGACCAAACGGGAGGTACTGCACCTGATCGCTGTATGGGGAGATGAATCCGTGCTATCTGAACTCCGTTCCAAAAGACGAAATGCCGGAATATTTGAAAGAATCTCCAAGGGCATGAAGGACAGAGGTTATAACAGGGACCCGCAGCAGTGCTGCGTGAAGCCTACCAAGAACCAGAGAGGCAAACGGCTGCTCCAGGTCAGAGCCCCAGACATGCCGCTTCTATGATGAGCTGCATGCCATTCTAGGGGGTGCCCCTACAACTACCCCACCCCTGTGCTTCCCTCCTCCCCCACCCCTCCTGTTCTATCTTGGCAGTTATCCCCCCATTTGTGTGACGAATTAATAAAGAATGCATGAATTTGAAACAACAATGACTTTATTGCCTCTGCAAGCGGAGATCAAAGGGGGGAGGGGAGGACGGTTGGCTTACAGGGAAGTACAGTAAACCAAGGGGGCGGGTTTTCATCAAGGTGAAACAAACAGAACTTTCACACCGTAGCCCGGCCAGTTATGAAACTGGTTTTCAAAGCTTCTCTGATGCACAGCATTCGCTGCTGTGCTCTTCTAACCGCCCTGGTGTCTGGCTGCGCGTAATCAGCGGCCAGGCGATTTGTCTCAACCTCCCACCCCGCCATAAACATCTCCCCCTTACTCTCACAGATATTGTGGAGCACACAGCAAGCAGTAATAATGATGGGAATATTGGTTTCGCTGAGGTCTAACCGAGTCAGTAAACTGCACTAGCGAGCTTTTAAACGGCCAAAGGCACATTCTACCACCATTATGCACTTGCTCGGCCTATAGTTGAACTGCTCCTTACTACTGTCCAGGCTTCATGAGCTATGGGAGCAAGGGATAAGCTGGGGTAGGTGCAACTGCACGGTGCTGCCGACTGGTAGAGCAGCCTGAGGCAGAAGCCTCCAGCTGGCATGATATTCCAGGCAGGACTGAATCTCCATTAGACAAAACTTAAAGAAGAGAATGACCTGGAGTCATTCCCATTTTAGTACAGGTGCCCCCGACCAACCTAACCAAGGTCGACCAGGAGAACCCACGGGATGACGACGACGGCTAGCCCCATCTGCTGTCCACAAGGCAAGACAAGGGGATACTGCTGTGTAGCACTGCAATACTGTGTCTGACAGCAGCACCCAGGAGACATATGGTGACAGTGAGCTGAGTGGGCTCCATGCTTGCCATGGTATGTCGCCTGCACGGGTAACCCAGCAAAAAAGGCGAGAAACTATTTTTTGCTGTTGCTTTCACGGATGGAGGAAGGGGGGGCTGATGACATGTACCCAGAACCACCCGCAACAATGTTTTTGCCCCATCAGGCATTGGGAGCTCAACCCAGAATTCCAATGGGCGGCGGAGACTGCGGGAACTGTGGGATAGCTACCACAGTGCAATGCTCCAAAAGTCGACGCTAGCATCAGTACTATGGACACACACCGCCGACTTAATGGGGACACACACAATCGACTGTATGAAATTGATTTCTAAAAAATTGACTTCTATTAAATCGATCGAATTTCGTAGTGTAGACATACCCTTTAGATACTTGGGCCAGCCACCCCAATGTAACTTAGAACTTCCTGAAGTTGAGTGTCTGTGAGGTTGCTTTTTGAAGGTGGTTTGGTGTCTTTTCTGACAATGCTTCGCATGCATCCGTATCAGCCATGAAGACCTTTATGTCATCTTAGAGTTCACAGGTAACTGAGTGTGATGTTGGGCTCCATGTGAACGTCTGCTTCTATCAGATTTTTCCCAGGAACGTATTTAACAATTGGGTTAAATGGAATTAACCGTAGCAATAGACATTGGCATCTCAGTGGTGCTTCATCCAGTTTTCCATTGATAAGGGTTACAATCAGTTTATGGTCTGTTATCAGTGAAAATTAATCCAGTACACAGAGATATCTGTAAAAGTTCTCACAGGCCCATACTCTTACCAGGCACACCTTTTCAATCTGTGCATACTGTTTTTCTGCTACCGTGAGTGTGCAAGAACAATATGCGACTGGCTTCCACTCAGAGCCATGTTGTTGCAACAACACACCACTTACGCCATAGCTGCTTGCATCCGCACCGACCCTGGTGGATTTGTTCACATTATAGTACTTGAGAACTGCAGCTGTTGAGATCATTTCTTTTATCTTTTCGAAGGCAATTTCTTGATTTGGCCCTCGTAATCGAGAAGTGCTGGAATTTAACAGTTCATTCAGTGGTTTTGTCACTGTAGAATTGCCTTGTAGGTATTGACCAAGGTAATTTACCATCCTCAGTATATGTCTCTATCTGGTACATTAGTTGGTGCATTCAATTCTCAAATTGCTTTTACCTTCTCAGGGTTACGTTCCCATCTTTGTTTATTGTTTTTCTCAAAAACTCAGTTTGGGGTAAGTGGAAAATGCATTTTTCCTTCATTAGCTTCAGTCCAGAAGGTCTGATTAGGCCAAGGACTTCATTGACGGTCTTGTTGTTTTCTTCCATCTAAGATCACACATGAAAACTACCACAGTATGCCAACATTTTTATGGCTGACTTAGAACAACACTTCCTCAGCTCTCATCCCCTAAAGCCCCTACTCTACTTGCGCTACACTGATGGCATCTTCATCATCTGGACCCATGGAAAAGAAGCCCTTGAGGAATTCCACCAGGATTTCAACAATTTCCATCCCACCATCAACCTCAGCCTGGACCAGTCCACACAAGAAATCCACTTCCTGGACACTACAGTGCTAATAAGCGATGGTCACATAAACACCACCCTATACCAGAAACCTACTGACCGCTATACTTACCTACATGCCTCCAGCTTCATCCAGACCACATCACACGATCCATTGTCTACAGCCAACCTCTAAGATACAACCACATTTTCTCCAATCCCTCAGACAGAGACAAACACCTACAAAATCTCTAGCAAGCATTCTTAAAACTACAATACCCACCTGCTGAAGTGAAGGAACAGATTGACAGAGCCAGAAGAGTACCCAGAATTCACCTACTACAGGACAGGCCCAACAAAGAAAGTAACAGAACACCACTAGCTGTCACCTTCAGCCCTCAACTAAAACCTCTCCAGCGCATCATCAAGGATCTACAACCTATCCTGAAGGACGATCCCTCACTCTCATAGACTTTGGGAGACAAGCCAGTCCTCGCTTACAGACAGCCCCCCAACCTGAAGCAAATACTCACCAGCAACCACACACCACACAACAAAAACACTAACCCAGGAACCTATCCTTGCTAGAAAGCCCATTGCCAACTCTGTCCACATATCTATTCAAGGGACACTATCATAGGACCTAAACACATCAGCCACAGTATCAGAGGCTCGTTCACCTGCACATGTACCAATGTAATATATGCCATCATGTGCCAGCAATGCCCTTCTGCCATGTACATTGGCCAAACCGGACAGTGTCTACACAAAAGAATAAATGGACACAAATCAGACGTCAAGAATTATAACATTCAAAAACCAGTTGGAGAACACTTCAACCTCCCTGGACAATCAATTACAGACCTAAAAGTCGCAATTTTTCAACAAAAAATCTTCATAAACAGGCTTAAATGAGAAACTGAAGAACTGGAATTAATTTGCAAACTGGACACCATTAAATTAGGCTTGAATAAAGACTGGGAGTGGATGGGTCATTACACAAACTAAAAAAACTATTTCCCCATGCTAATTCTTCCTCCTTACTGTTACTCAAACCTTCTTGTCAACTGTTTGAAATGAGCCATCCTGATTATCATGACAAAAGTTTTTTTTCCACCTGCTGATAATAGCCCACCTTAATTGATTTGTCTGGTTAGAGTTGGTATGGCAACCCCCATCTTTTCATATATATATATATCTTCATGAAAACTTATGCCCAAATAAATTTGTTAGTCTCTCAGGTGCCACAAGTATTCCTCGTTCTTTTTGCTGATATAGACTAACACGGCTACCACTCTGAAACTCCATTTGTGCTTGTTAACAGTTCTGCTATCTTTCTTTGGAAAATTTCAGGTGTATTGGTAATCCCAAAAAGTTATCTTTGAAAGAGATGTGATAAATTTAGTCAGTTTAGCACTGTCTTTGGCTAAAGGAATTTGCCAGAATCCACTCAAGGCATCCACTTTGGATAATATAATAGTGCCTTTCACTCTGGGGAGAAAATATTTTTCTCTCTCAACTGCTTCATTGAAGTCTTTTAAGATCCACAAAGATTCATATTTTTCCATTTTTCTTGATAACTGTTACCACTGGGGCACACCATGCTGGTGGCTCAGAGATTTTCTCACTTATGCCAATCTGCTCCATTCTCTTTAACTCAGTTTCCACTTTATGAGGTATTGGCATAGTAATCCTGCAAGGTGTGTGTACCTGTAAGATTCAGCATTGTCGCTTAAGATTATTTGTTCTGGATTGCCTTTCAAAAATCCAATATTACCAAATATTCACCATTGAGTTCTTCTACATTTCTCATCAGGCCCATCATGGCTGCCTCATTGAGGCTGAGAAGGCTGTTGGTCTGTGGCCATTTGATCACATACACTCTGAATGTACAGCTTTTTTCTTTGTAAGCTGATTCTGTGGTGAACTGGCCCATGCAGTTCAGAATACCTCCAGGGCTAGTCAGAGCTATGTCAGGTGACTTCAGCTCTGGGAGGGATTGAAGGTGATTGTAAGTCCCTTCTGAGATGACTGTGACATCAGCTCCTGAGTCGTTTTTAAAGTAAATAGTCTTGCCATGAATATTCAGTTTCATTCTCCAGTCAGACTCTATCTCGTCACAAGAAATAGATCCCAGAAACTATGGCTCTTGAAGGTCTATAGTATGAGTGGAATCCCTGACTGCTTTGGTGCGGCAAACAGCTGAAAATTGTCCATATTTCACGCATTTATTATACTCCATGCCTCTGGTTGGACATGTATCATCTCTTGGGATATGACTTTTTCCACACATTGTGCATGTAGGCTGGAATTTGTCCCTGTTAGCCTGTAATTTCTTTCTGCTTGCCTCAGGGATTTTATGATAATGACTTTTAACACTCAAGTGTCTCTTTACAGTTTCTAAGCTACTTTCAGGTTTTTCAAGTGTGTCAAGGTTTTGCTGTCTCATCAGCTCAGACTTCTTTACTCTCTGTATAGCTGTGGCTAGGGTTAAATCTCTCTTCAGTTGTAGCTGTTGTGAAAGGTTTTTATTTGTTAATCCAATATCAAGCCTCAGTCTTATATTTTCATATTTTGCATTCCCAAAATCATAGTTTTCAGACAATATATGCAGAACTCATAAAACATTCAGCATTTTCTCCTGGTTCTGGAATTCTCTGATGGAAACATACTCTTTCATAAACCATAATTCTCTGAGGTATACATTATGCATCAAACATAGCCAGAATCCTTTCATAGTCATCTTTGTGACTGCATTCAGTAAAGTCAAAGGATTTAAAGATATTGCTCTTCTTGTTTTCCCAAAGCATACGTTAAAGAAGATACTTGTATATCACAGTTTTCTTTGTGGAATTTGTTTGCAGTTGGAAATCTTGCAAAATACTACTTCCAGTCGTCCATTGTGAAGGTTTGTCAAAGGTGACGTTCTCTGAGGCATTCAAGAGCGGCATGTTGATGAGACCCTCCAACCTTTGTTGCTTTGTTCCTTCCGTTTGCAACCTTTGTTGGTATCTTCCTTCTGTTTCTTAGGTTTCAGAGTAGCAGCCGTGTTAGTCTGTATCCGCAAAAAAACCAGGAGTACTTGTGGCACCTTAAAGACTAACAAATTTATTTTAGCATGAGCTTTCGTGAGCTAAAGCTCACTTCTTCGGATGCATAGAATGGAACACACAGACAGGAGTCTATGCATCCGAAGAAGTGAGCTTTAGCTCACGAAAGCTCATGCTAAAATAAATTTGTTAGTCTTTAAGGTGCCACAAGTACTCCTGTTTTTTTTCTGTTTCTTAGTTTACTCCTGACATCATGTCATGTACTTCTGTGCCAGATATGGACTGGCTACAAAGCTTACTTATCATACCAAACGTGTTCATCATAAAATCCTTTAATGATCTGCCTGGTATGACTGAGGTTAGTTTAAATAAAGTAGTTTTCACACTGTGCCACCTAGTGGCTGAACAGGATAACACAGTTTAACCTTCCATTACAGCTCTGTCCCAGGAAACAAGTGGGTTTATAGTGCTGAAGCCTCAGTTGGTTTCGTGGGATGAGGAATGGGGGCTATCTTTGCCGCAGATGTGGCACAGGCAGGTAAAGTCCACAGGGCTTAATCCTGGGTTGCAGCTACAGTTCTGGTGTAATGGAATCAGTTACACTGTTCCAATTCAATGGTGGTGTGTGTCAGATAGCCACAAATGCAGATACACAGGTAATGGGAGAAAGACTCTCCAACCATAACCCAATTCCCAGCCCTCCATTCTCTTGTGTCTACAGCAGCCCGGGAGATATAGTAGTCCCTGAACAGATCTGGTCACTGCTATTCAGGGAATCTGGAGAGCAGCACGAGATGAAGAAAGTCAGTTGGCTTTGTGTAAAATAGACACAAGCAGTTCCTAACTAATGTGCAGAATAAATTGGCAGAGAAAAATGGCACTTAGGGAAAAAAAATCTCACTTCCATGGCACAAGCTACTGTGAAATTCCTCCAAATCTATGGTAGTACAAGACTCAGCATTTGCCTACAAAATGACCCTTCCCCAGTCCAAACATTATTGGCTGAATATTGGAGGAGCTCACCTTAATAAACAATAATCTGCTTCAGATCATTTAGCCACTTTCCCCCGTTTCCTACATCTCCTGTCTGCACAAATCCTCAATGGTTTTTGGACACTACACACATTCACATTTCCTATGCAAATAGGTTCTATAAGGACAATCTCTCCATACTGCACAAAAGTGAACCTACTACAGATGCACCATCTCTGTGCCAGGAAAGCATGAAAAGGGACAAGTCTCACCTGAGACAGCAGCAGAAAGGCAGACACGGAGTATTAAGTCACTGGATGCTCTCCTTGTACACACTTTGCGCTTGCGATTACAGTAGTCTCAAGGCTGCTTTAATTTGTGCCAGCCGCTTGGACCAACTGTCCTCAAACAGGAGAATCAGTGCAGTGTAGATTTATTTCACTAACGATGCCCACTTTGCAGGTTACACCTCAGCTTTCACAGCATAGCTGCAACGACAACAACTTCACACAGACCAAGCTGCCTACACAAAATACAGTACAATGGAGAATCAAGTGTTGGGAACTTCAGAAGTTTTCCATCTCTTTTTCTGGATTTTCATGCACAGGGGACAATCAAGCCCTGTGTATCCAATTACATGTGGAAAATAGGACTGTAAAGCGATTTAAAAAATTAATCGTGATCACATGATTAAAAAATAAATTGTGATTAATCACAATCACACTGTTAAACAATAATGGAATACCATTTTTAAAAATATTTTGTATGTTTTCTACATTTTCAAATATATTGATTTCAGTTATGCAGAATACAGAGTGTACAGTGCTCATTTTATATTATTTTTTATTACAAATATTTGCACTGTGAAAAACAAAAATAGTAGTATTTGTCAATTCCCCTAATACAAGTACTGTACTGCAATCTCTTTATCATGAAAGTTGAACTTAAAAAGTAGAATTATGTATAAAAATAACTGCATTCAAAAATAAAACAATGTAAAACTCTAGAGCCTACAAGTCCACTCAGTCTTAATTGTTCAGCCAATCACTCAAACTAGTTTGTTTACATTTTCAGGAGATAATGCTGCCTGCTTCTTATTTACAGTATCACCTGAAAGTGAGAACAGGCGTTCGCATGGCACTGCTGTAGCCAGCATCACAAGATATTTATGTGCCAGATGCACTAAAGATTCACATGTCCCTTCATGCTTCAACCGCCATTCCAGAGGACGTGTCTATGCTAATGACGGGTTCTGTTCTATAACCATCCAAAGCAGTGCAGCCCAAAGTAAGTTCATTTTCATTATCTGAGTCAGATGCCACCAGCAGAAGGCTGATTTTCTTTTTTGGTTGTTTGGGTTTTGTAGTTTCCACATCGGAGTGTTGCTCTTTTAAGACTTCTGAAAGCATGCTCTAAACCTCGATCCCTCTCAGATTTTGGAAGATACTTCAGATTCTTAAACCTGGGTCAAGTGATGTAGCTATCTTTAGAAATCTCACATTGGTACTTCTCTGTGTTTTGTCAGATCTGCAGTGAAAGTGTTCTTAAAATGAACAACATGTTCTGGGTCATCATCCAAGACTGCTATAACATGAAATATATAGCAGAATGTGGGTAAAACAAAGAGACATACAATTCTCTCCCAAGGAGTTCAGACACAAATTCAATTAATGTATTTTTTTAATGCGCATCATCAGCATGGAAGCATGTCCTCTGGAATGGTGGCCAAAGCATGAAGGGGCATATGAATGTTTAGCATAACTGGTACGTAAATATCTTGCAACGCCAGCTACAAAAGCGCCATGCGAATGCCTGTTCTCACTTTCAGGTGACATTGTAAATAAGAAGTGCACAGCATTATCTCCCGTAAATGTAAAGAAACTTGTTTGTCTTAGCAACTGGCTAAGCAAGAAGTAGGACTGAGTGGACTTGTAGGCTCTAAAGGTTTACATTGTTTTGTTTTTGAGTGCAGTTACGTAACAAAAACAAATTGACATTTGTAAGTTATTCTTACATAATAAAAGCAGCAAAGAGTCCTGTGGCACCTTATAGACTAACAGAAGTTTTGGAGCATGAGCTTTCATGGGTGAATACCCACTTCATTGGACATGCATCATGTGAATTAACTGCGATTAATCCACAGTCCTAGCGGAAATTATTATTATATGGCTAAATTTCCACTATAAAATGGTACTCTAAAATTTATTTACCAGGTCTGTGAGCAGTCTTAGAGGAAACAATAAAAGTCCCAATTGAAAGTAGTTATTCCTTCCCATTTCTTATACTTATTTTCACCACAAGCCATCAAAGAGAAAAAAGGCAGATTTAACAGGAAATGGAGAATTAATCAACATGAGCAAAATCACCCCTTTCTCTTGCCTTGATCCTCTCTCACCTCAACTACTGTAGCCTCTTTCTCTCTGATCTCCCACCTTTCCACAGTTCAGCTGATCTAAAGTGCCATTTTTTCCCTTTCACTCACTACCCATACCTATGACCCTGAGTCCCTTTGCTGGTTCCTTGACTTTTATTGCATCGAGATACAGTTCCTTGACTTCACCCTCAGTGCAGAGTAGCTCTGACTTGAGGGATCTCTCTGTACTCAGAGACCCCACCCCTCCTCTCCTGCTCTGTGGACAGTAACAGGTAGGAGATGCCCTGGGGCTGAGAGGTACATGGAGTAGCTACTCACACTGGGTACCCCGCCTGCCTTACCTGGCCCTACGTAGGCTGGGGTTTAAGCTATAATGAAAAGGAAGGAGACAACACAGATCAGGATAACATGGGAATACAGTCAAGAATATTTAGCAGATTTCTTCAGACTTCCACTTTATAAATCATCCCAAGTAGTTCTAGTAGTATGCAGTGATTGATAAAGGGGATTCCAGCAAGTCTCAGTGAGACAGAAGGAAAACTAGATCTAAAACCAGAAACTGCCCTATATAATAAGGGTTGGTTGAGAAATATGCTGCTAGCCACATTTTGCTGGTAACTGTTAGTCTTGAGTGGTAGTTTTTGGCAAACTGCATCCTTTACAAGGGTGGTCTGCTGCAATCCAAGCATGCTTCAGGATCTGAACAAATGGACTGTGAAGGTGATTTTCAGCAGCTATCTTGGAGAACAAAGACTTAAGCATGTATAAAATTGCATGAATAACACATGCAGTATCGTGGTTAAAAGTAAAAACGATTAATGCACCTCTGCTACAAACCGACATTTTATTAGGTGATTTTAAAAACCACAGAAAAGAGCCCATTTTCTAAACCTTTTTCTTTTAAACTTCACCATGAGTTCCCCTGTGCATTCTGGTTTATTCAATTCATCCTTTTTCTTACTGATGTTTTCCATGGTTAAGAATTCCATAAAATCCCTATGACAGATTCATACTTCCAGGATAATCCAGCGAAAGAACATAAAACACATTTGTGCTGTACTTATGCCTTCCTTCCCAATGGACTAGCTGCCAGCAAAGTCAGCAAGAGGAGACAAATATTTTGTACAGTTGAAAAAAACGGAGGCAAATTCTCTTCTCATGGGCCTGATTCACCTCACTATTACAATGGTGTAACTCCATTCACTTAAAAACAGAGTTACTACTGATTTGCACTGATCTAACTGTAAGAAACGGACTCACTTATGCTTAACTCTTATAGAAGTCAGTGGGAATTGCACTCAACTGAGGACAGGTTTTGGACATCAGTTTTGTATTTATGTGGTCAAATCCTGTTCGCCATACCCATATAAATAGTACCCTTGCGGCAAATGGGACTGCTGCATGAATAAGGCAACTAGTATTTAGCCCCCTGTCAGCAATATGAATTATTTTATGGGTAATTATAATCACAGGGAGTCCAGAAGTTGCCATCAGTCCATGGTAAGCCATCACTAATATTTTTCACCTATGCTAATGGTTGAAAGTAAAACCCAGACTGGAGCTGTGCCTAACGGGAAGGAATTTTATCATTCTGTCCATTTTTTTGTGTCAAACTTTCTATTTATCTCATACAGACATAGCCCATTATAAATTGTGACATCATTCTCTAGCTCCACAGTCAGCTCATTCATTGTTTCCCCTTGCTTCTTTATTTCTATACATATATAGAATAGTATCTATAACCATCCAAAGTCAACAGTTAGAACATCCAGAAAATTAAACGTTTCACATAGAACCCCCATGTCTAATTAGTTAGGTGACCCAAAAGAACTTCACTTTATTGGCCAGAAACATAAAGCTCAGCTAAAACCACCAATAACAAGTACGCTCATAGAAGAGTTTCAACAGCTAACTTCCAAATATAGCTCTATTTTACGCATTCTTTCAGACATCTCCATGGCCTAAAGACTCTGAGCTCTACTCTGGTCTCTTTTGATTTATGTGACTTGACCTTCTTTTCCTCTTGGACCTTCTGAGTCATAGTACAGCCCTGCTTGTTTTCCTGTTCAAAGAACAAAGCACCACCGACGTTCAGGTGCAGTTTGGCTAGTGGTTTATTTTTGGCTATTATAAGGATATTTTAAATATGGGGAAGGCAATTCTTTTTATTGAGCATGTGTGTGATCCTTCTAGATCTTAATGCACAGTATACACTGTAAGGATCTGATCTTGCAGTACTCATATACTTAGACAGCTGGCTCTTTGGGGCAGGGTCTGTCTTTGTGTTGTGTTTGTACAGCACCTAGCACAGTGGAGTCTGGTCCATGACTTGGGCTCCTAGGTTCTACTGTAAGTCAAATAATAAATAATAATCACATATGTGCTACACAGCGTGGCACCCGATTTAGCGTTCATGAATGCTTTGCTGGGTCAAGGCTATATCTGGAGTTTGAGGTTTTTGTGTACACGTTTCCCCATAAAAGACAGGCTGGCTCAAGGAAATGGTTTAGTGACATGAAGCCTTGCAACTGAGCTAGTGGTCTTCGATCAGGTTAGGGATGGCTGAGAAAAATCATTTCCCCCATCCCAGCCCCTGGGGAATTTCAAAAAGATTTTGGTGAAAAATGTTTGACAAAGGAGGGCAAGGACAGAGGAACAAAATAGGGAGAGAAAAGGGGAAAATACCAAAACCCCAACTCATTTGGTTTTGTGTTTTTTTAAACAAAAATTTCATTTTCAGTGTTTTTCCCCCATCCCTTTCTCTCCCAACACTCCTATTTCTCCCTTTCCCCTTCTCTTTTCAAATGCCATTTTTTGCTTCTGTTTTACTTACAAACCTTTTTTTTCCTGACAAAAAGCTATTTTCTTTCCATTTGGTTGGAAAATTCTCTACGAGCTCTAGGGAGAACATGGAGATCCACTGATCCTGATAAAACTCACCTTCATGACTGGAAGTCTTGCTTACAGTTTCAGCAGAGGCCATGCACTGAATAAGAGTGACCTCTTCAGAAAATTTAGTCATGCTGGTGGGATAGTAATTAGTTATCAGTGTCTGTGCTGTACTTAGAGTGAGGGCTTTAGTGTCCAGTGCAATCAATATGGTAACTTTTCTACAGATACTAAATTCACTCAGAAGGAAAACACATCATAGGCACGTGTACTGTATGCTATTGACATCATATGTCAAAGCTGTGTATTACAAACAGATTTTTATTTCATGCACAATGAAAGCGAAGAGAAGTTACTTTATTTCTTTTTCTGGAGAGTATTTTGAGAGTGTGGGAAAGTGAATGTGATTGGTGATTTCATTTGAAGACTATCTGAATCACATTTTTTAGCTTTGGTGTACACAGCACAGGAAAGTTGCCAGGTACAGAAGAAGCTGGGCATGTCCACAAGGGAGTGGAGCAAACAAGCAAATTACAGCATATGCATTCTTTTTAACCAAATGTTTTCATCCGGAAAACTTGGGTACTTAAATGAAAGCTACCCCCAAGCTTCTTTTATGCACATGGCCAATGCTTAATCAGCAGATTGCTCTAGTTTTTCACAGACTCTCATCTTGAATAGTTTTCAATGGATTAAGTTTTTCTCCGAAAAGACACTTGCAGCTTTTCTCTTTTGAAAGGGAAGTGGGACAGGTTTTACCAGTACCCTGTCAAAAGGGAACTGTATGGCTCCAGATGGTTGATTTACGTGGCTGTAGGACTGTTAGTGAACCAAAACCAAGGGGTTTAAATATAAGCCTAACATACCTCGCTCAAAATAATCAATACATTCTTGCATTTTGTCCCAAAGCTTCCAAGTTCCTACCTTCAATAAGGCCTTGAAGTGACACAGGCTGGCCTTTTCAGAGGCTTCATTAAACCATGTTGGTGCAGAGAGCATCTGTGTTCCTGGAGCATTTCTACTAGCTTTTATATTCAGTAAAACTCCCAGAATTCTCTCTCTCTCAAACGGGCCATACTCTTTATTTCATCCAGCATACACAAACTAAACTCAAATAAAGAAAATATTGGTTTTGGATTTAAAGTTATGTCAATAGATGACTACCTGTTACATTTGCTACACTCAGGTCCTGATTGTGACACACATATCTCATAAGTAGAGTTGGTTGAATATTTTTTTCCCCTCAACAAAATCTTTTTTGGGGTAAAAAAGCCTTTATAAGACAAAAATATTTTTTTCTCAAAATTTTCCATTTTTTTATAATCCCAAAATGATTTTTCCCCTTTTCTCCCTTTTGTTTATTTATCCTTTTTTGGTGGCAAAATAGAAGACAGGGAAAAAGGAATAAAAAGAAGGAAAGAAGGAAAACATCTCAAAACCTAAACATTTTCAAACCAAACTTTTTCAATCAAATATTTCAAATAAAAATGATTGTTTTTAGAAACCTGTGGAATTATTTTTTTTTCCAAATTTTGAATTGCTTAGTTTTCATACACATCATTTTTCTACCAGTTCTATTCTTAACGAGCTATTCTGGCAACCATGAAAGGGAAAATGACTGTGCCAGCCATAGCTCTCCTGCGCCTCATGATCATCCTGTTATGTTGTGTCCATCCACCCCTCATTTTACGTTTTGTCCTCCACTATGTCCCACCTTTAGCTTATGGTACAGTAGGTTGGGAAGTATGTCCTTAATACAAGCCAAGAACCAATTACTGCATTCCCAAAAGGAGCTGACACAACAGACACTGCCTCTGACCTCAATCCCTTGCTCCCCAATACTCTAAACCCAGAAATGAATGTACATAGGCAGAATTCTCTAGTTTTTAGAATGAAAAATAAGGAAGAAAACAGAAAGAGCATTTTAGCCAGTATTTACAGATAGAGAAGCTGTCTGTCCTATCACATAGGATAAGGAGTGAGCATCTGAGCAGGGGCAAGCGCTAGGCTACGGGCATTATGAGCTACCTGAGGCAGAGAATCAGAGAACTCCCAACCACTCACTACTGGGAGCCTTCACTCCCAAGATCCCTTTTAAATCATGATGGGCCTGAGCTATACATTTCAGATTTGTATTTCAAACATCAACCTTCGAGATTTTGGTTCGGCCCATTATAGATATAGGAGGCCCTGAAATTAAGATCCAGCTTGAGATTCCAAAAGAATACACACATACAAAAATAACATGGGAGAGGTGCTCAGTGCAGCTCTGCTAGTGATAGAGTACAAGAGTATTTATATTTGGGTGTGTAGGAGAACCTCCAAATTCAAATGGCAATTGAGCATGTTTTCAGTGCTTTCCAATCAGTAAGGGTTTGCTAAGGAGGCAGGTAAGGGTACATTTTCCTTATTTTGAGAAGGGAGGGGCAAGCCTTAAAAGTATAGAGTTCAGTTCATAGGATAAGCACTCATACAACTTTAGCCGCATTGTCCTTGTGTGTGTGGGACTGGGCTGAAAATCTCACAAGAACAGAGTTCCATGAAAGAGTCCTGGTACTTCCTGCTTCCAGTTACTCTGGAAAGTATGAAATGTAGGTTTGTTCCACACTTCATAAATTAATCACACAGCCAGAGTCAAAGAGTCAAATTCAGCTTTGGCAAAAGAATGCAAAATTTCATAGAGTACAATGGAATTGTTCCCTCTTATGCCAGGGCTGATTTTGACCCAGATCCTCCAGAGTCATATCTATTATCTTTAATGCCATAGTAGTGGAACAGATGTACAAATAATGAAATATACAGGCGCCATTAGGAAGGGTGGCTATATTTTCCTAAGCCTGCTTCATTCTCTGCAGAATTTTCTTAAACTGTGGGAAAGTGAAAGGATTTGTGATTAAATTTTAGGAACTACTGACTGGATTAGAGAATTTAGAACAGGATAGGTTGCTATGTCATCTTTTACATTCAAGGTGCATCAGAGTGCTATAGGGGATTCATTAGTGTTTGTACATACTTTGGAGACGTAAAGTTCTGTATGGACTTAAGTATTGTTATGAGCCTGATGCTAAGCACTTTCAACACCCACTGACATTGCAGGATCATTCCCCTTATTATATCAGCAGAGTATATTGAAAGCAAGTGGTAAAGCAATCTCTTCCTGGGTTGTGGATATACAGACAGAGGACAATATCTTCCAAACAGTTAGTGGGGGATGTGTACACTAACCCCAGTTTTTAGAGGGGTTACTGGAATAGGAAGGGTATTGTGCATATTTTCTTGTATAGTGTTTCTCCAATACCAAATTATGTCACTAGTTGTAATTTTCAATGGTGTATTTATCTAGCCACACAGGTGTTCTTGCTTTGCTACATGAGACATTTGCATAAGAAGTGTGTAAACTGTGGCAGTAGGTTTGGCTCTCTGACCTGGAGCAGGGAGTTCACAGCTTTGTAATAAGCTTAGAAAACAGTAATAACAACATGGAATAAGTTATGTTCTATCTTTTAAAATAACATGTATTTTAGTATGGAAACTTAAATGGTACCTATTGCATGTACTAAATATATGTTGAGAATCATGGAAGTGATCTGAAGCCACGTTAGAAAGAGAGCACTACTTTCTTATACACACACAGAGGGACTGATTCTCATTTACACTACGGCCCTTTTATACCGCTCTGACAGTGTAAAAGGTCCTTAATAGCTCTTCAATCTAGCAGAGAAAGGCATACCAGGATTCAATGGCTGGAAGCTGAAGCTAGACAAATTCAGACTGGAAAAAAGGTGTAAATTTTTGACAGTGAGGGTAAATTAACCACTGGAACAATTTACCAAAGGTCATGGTGGATTCTCCATCACTGGTCATTTTTAAATCAAGACTGCCAGTTTTTCTAAAAGATCTGCTCTAGGAATTATTGTGGGGAAGTTCTATGGCCTGTGTTAATACAGGAGGTCAGGCTAAATGATTACAATGGTTCCTTCTGACCTTGGAATCTATGAAGAGCAGGTGTCAATGTAATTAATGGGCACATCAGAATCAGGCCCACAGATTTCATTTTACATTCTCACCGCCGATAGGCATTTGATAAATGGCATGGGCATATGTTACGTAAATAAATATATCATATGCCTGTGCAATTTATCACAAATTAGGACTGGATCACATACCCAGTAATCCAGCTCCTCTGGTACTTATTCTAACTTTCCAAACCCATGACCAGCTTCAAACAGTTGACAAAATAAATAAAATCAAGTATCAATCTACCAGAGAGAGGTTTCCTCCTTCTTCTTGCAAATACGAAACTGGAATTTTCTCCCCAAATTACACCTGCTTGAGGCCCAGGATGAGTAAGATTCAGTTCTGGACTGGAGATAGATTTTCTACACATAACAATATAATGAATGTAAGGATTGGTATCTTGTAGCCCTACCACTGAAAAGGCATAATTTCTAGCTTCTCAAAGGGAAACACAGCTATCATTTCAATCTTTAGAAAGGTCTACGAGAATGGACCTTAAAACTATGACATTATGTATAAAATATATTTTAGTGGTTTATAAAACCTGTTACTTTTTTCTCTTCCTTTGATCCTTGAGCAAATGGACTGATGGTTCACAGATTCACAGAATATAAAGCCAGATGGGGTCACTGTGATCATCCTATCTGACCTCCTGCATAACACAGGCCATAGAATTTCCCTGAATTAATTCCTCTTTGAACTAGAATCTATCTTTTAGAAAAAAACAACCAATTTAATTTAAAAACTAAAAATTGACAATGATGGAGAATCCACCACAACCCTTGGTAACTGTTCCAGTGGTTAATTACCCTCTCTGGTAACAAAGACACCAGCTTTTACAAGTGGAAGGATACTAAAATAATCTCTAAAGACAATTGAAAAGTTCTGTAAAACTCATGCTGATAAAAATCTTTCCACCACAGCACATCATCATGTATCACAACTCTCTTGAACACTAGGCTGAAAATCTGTCCTGTTCCTGTGCAGTTGTGCTTGCAGATCTCAGGGAAGCCCCTGCACCCTCTCTGATACTTACAGTACAGGGCACTGCAGAATTTGATTAGCTATCATATGTATAGTAACACATATAGGTAACCAGGGCTGCCCAGAGTGGGGGGCAAGTGGGGCAATTTGCCTCAGGCCCCGGGCCCCGCAGGGGCCCCCATGAGAGTTTTTCGGGGCCCCTGGAGTGGGGTCCTTCTCTTCCTCCAGGGGCCCCGGAAAACTCTCGCGGGGCCCGGGCTCCCGGAGCTTCTTCCGCTCCGGGTCTTCGGCGGCAATTCGGCGGCGGGGGCCGAAGACCCCAGACCCCCTGAATCCTCTGGGTGGCCCTGTAGGTAACACACATTCCAACACAAAAAAACATTATGAGAGCCTTGGTAACAATCTGGGACAACATGAGCTCCCTCTGGTGGTTACAGTAACACTGGACAATTCCTATGGTGGTTCACCAAAGCCTAATCTGGAGTAGTTAATGAATGCCTACAACTCTACTGTATGCAATACAAGTTGACTGGCACTTGGCATGTCTCAAAACTGGATCCATCATGATTTAAGCATCTCCCTATGGTCATTTTGGCACTGACTTCTCATATGTATTGGAATTCAAATCATTGAGTTATCTTGTGATTTATAAACTATCCACATATTTCTCCCCTCCTTCCGTCAAATGAGTCATTACATTTTCAAACACAGTTCTTTTTACCATCCCAAATTATCTGGTGCTGAAGGAAAATATCTGGCCAATCCTATTTGGTGGAGAAACAAAATGCTGAGCAAATTAAATCCACACCATTTCCCATTCATTTTTCAGCTTAGTATGAGTTGACAAACACACTTTGTTGGAATTCAATAGTCCTTATAGTCAATTTGGTATTAGCTTTCCCATGTAATTCTCATTATGTTTCTACTGCCCTCATGGAATAATATGGGCAGTAAAACCAACCAATGTACACTTCCACCAATGCTAACTTGAGACACTACCCTAGTGAATAAAGGGCCTGCTCCTGCTCCCAGTGAAGTCAATTGGCAAGGTCCCATTAACGTCAATGGTTCAAGATAAAGGCCAAAGTAGCTGTCATATGTTTCAAAGACACTGGGCTAAATTCTTGTTTTTAGCCAAAACTTTTTTTACTGTTGAAAACTTTTTGGTTTTTGGAAGTTTGGCTGGAAACAGAAAAGCTTTTAGTCAAAAAACCAGAAGTCTTCCATTGGAGATTTTCGTTTTTCAGGGTTCCAATTTTCCAACCCAAAAAACCCCTGATTTTTTTTTGAAGAATGCAGACACTTTCCAGGAAAAATTTTCTTTAGTTTAAAACCTAATTTTCCATTGAACAAAAATGTTTTTGACCAATCCTACTTAAAACATACCAGGCGCAACTCACGACTGCATTACTCTGGTTTTATACCAGTGGAACTCCAGGGATTTTAATGTAGTTACATGCAGTGTAAAACTGCAGTAATGGAGACTGATTAGCCCAACATTTTGTGAACATTTACAAAGTTTTAAAGAATGGAGAATTACAATGAAACCTGCACAAAAGCCTCTTTTCTTAAGAGACTTCCCCAAAGTACCTTACAATATACTGAGTAAAATTTTGCTCTATTTTTTTAAAAAGAAGACTCTGCAGTATGTGTTGATTCCTTGAGTGGGTTCTTAAAACAGGTGTAACTGAACACATAATAGCCACTTTATCCTTAAGACCTGTCAAAACTCTTTCTCATCATATTCCACCCTCTTTGTAGGAATACTCTGCTTTCTTTCTCCTCTTTTTGCATACCTGGAAAGGATCCAAAAGGCATATGATTTTGCTCAGGTTAGAATAAGAATTTTGTGTGATGTAAGTAAGGCCTGGTCTACACTGGCGGGGGGGTTCGAACTAAGGTACGCAAGTTCAGCTACGCGAATAGCGTAGCTGAACTCGAACTACCTTAGTTCGAACTACTTACCCGTCCAGATGCAGCGGGATCGAAGTCCGCGGCTCCCCCGTCGACTCCGCCACCGCCGTTCGCGGTGGTGGAGTTCCGGAGTCGACGGGAACGCGTTCGGAGTTCGATATATCGCGTCTAGATGAGACGTGATATATCGAACTCCGAGAAGTCGAACGCTACCCGCCGACCCGGGCGGGTAGTATAGACGTACCCTAAGAGTCACATTCTCCATCACACTCATTTAAATAACAAACATCTTAAATACCTGTTGCCCATGAAGGCAGAATAGGGTTTTGGGTGTGTACGCTGTTTCAGCTCATAAAACCCATGGTTATGATCCAGAATGAGTAAAAAAATGTGCTGGGGAGCCGTTTGCATGAACAAGTGTCCTCAGTGCAAAGAGTTTTAGGTGGGTGTGATCCTACCAACAGTTCATATTTTAACTATAATCATCTGCATATTCCTTTTGTAAATGAAAAATGAAGACCTGCAGAATCAGATTTATCTCGAGCAAACAATGTTTTGAATCTTGTTACAGAAATATGACAAATATTTTAGTTTCCATAGTGTGTTTGTAGAATCAAGAAGAAATTAATCAAAGTAAGCATTAGTTTGAAAAGTAAAAGTAAAGGCTATGAATTAATGTACTTGGTACTTATCCTCAGTTTTCTGTTTAGGCCCATTATAGGTTCGACAGACCTTTAAGGTTTCTATTTTTAACTCAGTAACTTGATCAGTGGCCAAGATATGAAAGGAATCTTGGACTGTAGGCTATGCTCACTTTCAGGTCTATCCAGATGGCACAAAATAGCTGCAATAAGGGAAAACATAAAATGCTTGGGAAAATGCAGACTGCAAAAGGCCTAGCCTTATAGAAAAATGAGCAATTGTACTAGAACCTTTTCAATAAATTTGTAAAACAGATTGCATGTAAGGAAAAAAAATGTGAAACACTGAATCAAATTAAATATTGACCCAAAGCAACAAGAATAATTTGTAATGAAACAGACATATGAATTGGGAATCTTTTTGATGGTGATACGTATCTGTATAACACAGGCTTCAGTTCTGGAGAATACACTTAACAAATGAGTGTGAAACAAAGCCAAACATAATCAATATTAATTAAATGAAGGTGTGCAAGTTCAAAAAGAAAGGAAGCCAAGGTTTCAGTCAGATAAAAGGAGCTCTTCTAGCAGGGAAGGAAGAAAGGCAACGGAAGAGTCAGGGTAGCAGAGGCAACGGGAGGCGTCAGAGGTATGAAGGTCATAGGATGAGGCAAGTTCTGTCAGACGTGCTTGGTGTGTGAAGGGAATGATGCACAACAATAAACTGTTGGGAAAAAAGTAAATGGTAAAACATATAAACATAAGTGAAGGCAAAAATGAAAGAATGGCTAGCATGCAAACTAACCTTCAGGGTTAGCTTTTTAAAAGAGCCAAATCTCACTGAAATTCAATGGCATTTGGGTATGTAACTCCCATAGGCGCCTTTGAAAATCCTAGCCTGGATTCGTGGGGCCAAATTCATCACTGAAAAAGCAGGCTCAATTCCTCTGTAGTCAATGTAACAACATGCATAGATGCTCAAGGTGCACGTGACATCTGGTTTTCTGGAGTGAACTTTAATACCCATGGAAGGTGCTAGGTTGACAGTCTGGGAGCTCGAAGTTCTTTATTTAGTCACAGGCCAGGCATGGCAGGAGGAGTGTCCAGACAAGCTTCCCTATACTACCCTTTCAATGCACCTTAACTACGTTCTAGGGACCATCTCTAAGCAGTGAGAGGTAGCTCATTCTCTAGGCTCACATAAATCTTAGCATCTTATGCTGAGAAAAAAAACTGGGACATTGATTATTTGCAACTGTTGTGAGATGTGTGTGATGTCAACACCTCCCTGACTAGCAAAACAGCCCACAGAGTAGCCCACTTCAGAGTAGCCCACTTCACTTCAGATCTAATTTACATGTACTCAAATCTTTACATCTATGAAAAGATGGCTTCCCCACTATGGATGTCTCCTGTTATTTTTATTTAAATTTAATAAACTTCAGTCTTTAGAAATTGTCCTTAAAGGGCTGACAATACCAGATACCTCCACCTTAAGTTACTGAATGGAGGTGCTGAAGGTGTTTGTAGAACTGTTCACTCTCACATCTGTTGTCATTTATGGTTATATGAGCTATGCCACACAAGGTTTTCATTAAAAAAACAACACACGGGATGGGAGGAAAGAGGTACCTTATCAACTCCCTGTTCTCCTCAAACAGAATTGAATTACCAGTCAGCTAGAAATATACATCTTGGTATGTTATCCATATAATAAAACTGGAAAATAGGCTTGCAACCCCTCTCCCCCCATTTTATGGTAATGGAGGATATTTGACCATTGTATGGTACTTTATTTTTGCATAGAATGCAAATTTTGAGTCAAATTAGGATTTCAGTTTATGGGTTAGGTGCCTATAGTTACATTTTAGAAATTTAATACGGAACCCGGCCCTTGTTGCTGTTGGCTCCACTTGGCAGAAGGGTTACAACTACATCAATTAATCATCCTTACTCAGTAAAAACTCTTATTGACTTCACTGGTATGCCAGCCTGCACAAGAGGGAAGAATAGATTTCAGGATCCGACCCAATAAGAAGGTGAAATATTTATCCATTTTAAACTAACTTTTAGTTCTCTATTGTATTTTTATTTTGTGGTCCATAACATGACAAAATAAAAAGATACCATATAAAGGACACAGGAGTAAGGCTGCTATTCAAATGGCCTGTTTCAAACCATTTTAAGAAAACATACTGTAGTATCAGCTCTAAGTACAGCATCCTCTACATGGCATAACAGATAGCTTGTTAACAGCTCATTCATTAAGAACATACAAATTATGGGGCAAAATCAAACTCCATGCAACAGATGTAACAGAGTCTCCATTTGTGAACTACAGTCAAAACTCAACCAAACTCGGAATAACAGGTCACAACAGCCAGATTAATAAGTTAAGGGAGGAAAAAGGATCCCACAAATATAACATTTCAAGACATGCGTACAAAACATATATCTCTCTCTACTGGTGCAAATATTAACAAGAAAGCTCAGTTAATGACAATAAGATTAAAGAGCAAAAATCATGTAGAACAATTGTACTGTTGTTTGCAGAAAACACTCTTACCATTAAGGCAGAAAAGCTCAAATATCTCACGAAAGGCCCTATTCATGAATGACTTACGCTCCACATAAGTTTGGGAAACTGTGAAGAGTGATTTCCCCCCCAACCCCCATCTAACGCCTACAAAATGGCTATTCTTCAATATAGGCTTGTTGGAGCACAATGGGACAACTGTCTGGTTGGCGGAGGGGGGGGGGAGGGAAATGAAGAAAGGGATGTAGTGCCTGATAAAGAGGTGGCAGAGAATAAGGGATAGGAATGTAACTTGCCACAAATGATCACAGAGTTTGAGCTCTAAAACAGCAATCATGAGAAGACAGGCTGAGGTGGTAATTTTCCTGGTCAACATTAGAAGGATATGATCCTTACCAGCGTGAATTCTTTTGTCATTTAGGAACAAACTTACTTTCCATTAATATCAGGCATCAATAACTTATTCTTCCTCCCACATTTTTAATGAGAAAACACTTTTATTGTCTAAATCTAAATCTATGCTCTTTGAATCGTCTGCATAGGTCCTATCTGCAGTGTACAAAGCATTCTCAGGCAACAGGACGTCATTGCAAACTCATGTGTGGTTCTAACCCACCCAACCCCTCAATCTTCTCATTTCCTGTCTTTAAGGCCAATTTTCTCAAGCTTAGGTGCTTAATTTTAGGCACTTAAATAAAAGTGTCCTGACCTTCAAAGGCTCTGAGCACTCACAACTTTCACTGAAGTGACACTGAAACGCCTACACTTGAAAATTTGGACCTAGTACTCTGGTACATATAGCAGTTTTTAGTGACCTTTTAAATGAGTATTTCCATTTTTGGAAAAAGCTGATTTTCTTCATTTTTGCAACATGTGCAAAGCCCCCCTGGGCTGCAGTGTCTATTATCATGCCAGGGCAGCCACAGTAAAGGATGTCAAGAAAGCATGGGTGAAATCCTGGCTCCATTGAAGTTAATGGCAAAATTCCTATTCACCCCATTGCTTATGAATTCAGAAGTGGCAGTATCAGAAGACAAAGCAGGAGCACAGAGTAGAAATGTACTTCCTCCCACTCAATGCTGTGAAACGCTCCCCGCTCCACCAATGGAAAGGATAGTTTATTTGTTGAAATTTGCGAAGTTATCTGTTATCACCATCAGAAAAGGGGGATTTCCTCGTAAAATAGCTGAGATCTGTGTTTTTGTGAATGGCAGACAAGACATCACCATTTACTTCTATTCAGGTTCTTATTCTGCATCTCTCACTGTGGCATCTGAGCAACTTTTTAGTGCACACTAAGCAATGTGGTGCCTTCTTTCTCCTTTTCTCTCCCCAGGAATAAAGTTGTGCGGGAACTGCAGAAATTGATCAAGAGCACATAAAGTATGTATATGTATATTTCTAGGGGAGTACAGAGTATAAATATGAAGGTGCAATAGGTGCAGATTTGCCCAGGTCCAATATTGAATAAGAGTCCTTAAAAGATGTACTAAGCTCTGCTTCCTTGATTTGGATAAGCTGAGGATACTAAAAGCTCATGTAATGTTTCCATGTAAAAGCTTAAATCAAAGACATTTAGCTGGGATATCACATTTGTTTAAGAACAAAATGATCCGACGGATAAAAATCAGAGGAGAATTGATTAAAATGCATTTGATTGCTAGAGTGGAGCGGAGGACCATTGCAAAATATTGTAAAGATAGGAAGTCAGTTGAAGCACAAATATTGATTAAAACAAGTCCAGAACAGATCTTTAAAAAGAGAACCACTGTGTACAAGCTGATGGTATCGAACCAAAAATCGAATTACAACAAGAATTTTGTTCATACATTAGTAGGAATAAAATAGGTTAATCCACATTAACAGTTGTGTTTTCTAGTAGCAGAAATCCTTCACATAGAGACTTTTTCCTCCTTCCCCCCTTTATAAAACTTGACATTCTACATCTCTTTACCTAAGATTTGAACAATAATGCATTGGGTTTAGCTAGTGGGCAACTACCCCGCCCAACATTTATACATTAGGTGAAGATAGGGTTGCCAGCCCTCCAGGAATTAAAGATTAATCTTTAATTAAAGATTATGTCATGTGATTAAATCTCCAGGAATACGTCCAACCAAAATTGGCAACCCTAGGTGGAGAGCTACTTAGAGTATAATCTTTGCAATGAAAGCTTCCCAGAGAAGGATCTCAGTGGGATTAGCAGAGATACACAACCCTTTATGTGGTTACCAAACAGGCTCTGATGCTGCAAGTTATTGCATCTGAGAGGACACTGCACCTGTATAGAACCCTGCTGGTGTGTGTGTGTGTGTGTGTGTGTGTGTGTGTGTGTGTGTGTGTGTGTGTGTGAGAGAGAGAGAGAGAGAGAGAGAGAGAGAGAGAGAGAGAGAGAGAGAGAGAGAGAGAAGGGGGGCTTACCCATGTGGAGTCATTTGCAGGATCTGAGTCTTAGATCATGTACCAAGATTTGAAAACAGTCAAGTCTATATGATAACTCTGAAAATACAACCATGTTTCACACAAATAAGGAAGAGTGGCACAACTATCACATTGCATTGTCTGATAAGATTTCCCAAGGGAGAGAGTGCACCCAGGGCTAGTCAGGAGGCATTGGAAGATGTACATATTAAGGTGAGTAGACCTTTAACAGTACATGGTGGGTGTGACTGATTTTCTTGAAAGGGGATTTCAGCTTGCAAAAGCTTGGGAAATACTAGTCTGATAGATTACAGTGGTTGCTCAATAGTTTATTGCACCTCTATGTTTTTGGATGGAGGGGGAGAATGCTCATGCAGAAACAAATCAAATACTAAACCACACATTTCTGCTTTGAAATGCATGAAACTGCATGATTTGATAGTCATATTTACACATCTCCATATAAGAGCTAAGCAGCTGTAGCAATATTATCTATAAGCAAATGTTTCATTCACCTCATATTAATTAATCATATGGATATAATGCATTGAGCATTTCTAAAGAAGAGGCTGGAAAAGAAAAACATGTATGTCTGGAGAACAGAGAGGAAAGTCTGGAAAAGCTATCCTTGACAATAACCGCTAAAAGAAATGAAAAACAAATACATAGATTTTTAAACATACGTTTAGGTACCAGGTTTGTTGGTGCTGTAACATCTGGTGCTTCACTGTAATAGTCAGTTGGATCCATAATGTCTGTATCAGGAGGAGGGTAAGGTGGGGGTGGGGGAATCACTAACTGGGGTGGACCACGTGTGTTGCCTCTAGGAGGCTTTTGTGGCACCTGTCGTCCATTACCTACAGGAGGATCAATTAGCTAGTTACTTTATTGTCAAGTCAATTATTTGTATGTTTCTTTTAAAACACACAGAAGTGTGTGTATTCACCTGCTCCCCCCCCAACCATCCACTCTGTCTGGGTCTGATTCTGCTCTCACTTACACCAATGTAAACCAGGAGAAAGTTGACAGATATATGCTGGTGTTAAATTTAGCTACATGAGATAAGAATCAGGCCCAATATATACATGTATGGCACAATCTATACACATCAATCAGCATAAATCTCAATTGCTGTTTTGGCAGATAGTAAAACACACTAATTTAAAAACACTATACAGAAAATATCTTCCTGAAGGTGGATTTTTAAAAAAATTGTTTCTCCCTTAGACACATAGACTTTAAAGTCAGAAGGAACCATCATGATCATCTAGTCTGACCTCCTGCACACTGCAGGCCACAGAACCTCACCCACCCACTCGTGTAATAGACCCCTAACCTCTGGCTGAGTTACTGAACTCCTCAAATCATGATTTAAAGACTTCAAGTTACAGAGAATCCACCATTTGCACTAGTTTAAACCTGCAAGTGACCCATGCCTCATGCTGCAGAGGAAGGCGAAAACCCTCAGGGTCTCTTGGTCCCTTGGTCTGACACAGCCCCACATCTGTTGAGCTATAGGATACTATGCAAAACTATTTCCCTAACTCTTTGAGGAGGTAGGGGAATGGTGAACGTTGGTATTTCTGAATGGATGTGCTATTTGGGCTTTCATTTTCTTTTTATAGTTTTTTCTTTTCGGCTTTGACAATGGGCAGAAGCTGCTGGTTTTGTTGCTGTTTCTATGATGGAGTTTCCAACCTGTGTCAGAAATGCTTAGAACCTCAGAACAGTACTTAATTTAGTATCATGCATACTAAATGGAATAAATGGGTGTCCTTTACATTATTAGACATATTAATAAATACCAGCAGTGTCACATCTTGCTTGCAAATGATTGTGGGTAAACCCTGGAGATGTTTGGTCTTGATAGAAGCCAGATCTCTCTCTCTTCTTTTGGAATAAGACAAAGAGACGAGATAATTCATAGGTCTGAAGAACATGTTCTCCATTTGTGATAGTGCTGGAGTCATACTCGGCTACCACTAACATTCTCTTGAAATCCAGCAGGCCCCTGTGCCTTCTGACCGTATCTCAAACTTTCTTCTGTGTTTATGGGAAGGCTCCAGCTTAACCAAACCTTAAGTGGAATTAGTGAACCACTAGGAATAGCTCTGAGCTATCAATCAGCCAACTTCACCCAAGCCTCCACAAAGGATTTAATTTTGGCACTTTAGATTTCTTCTTACAAGGCCTTCAAAGTGTGGTCATGCATGCATTAGTGCAGCAGTGTAGTGGGAGCAAGAAGGCTGGAAAAGATTTAACTGAATAGGGTTTTCATAGACTACATCCAGCTGATAAAGGTTCATGGAACAATTTAATGTCCATAAGTATGCTGAACTCCAGTGACGTTTTTGACTGCTTTAAGAGAATTAGGCACAGCACTTTGGGGTCAGTATAAGTGATTTGGTGTTAAATATTTGATCTGACCCGTTTGCCAGTTTAAGAGGTTTTTCTCCATGATTTTTACATTCCGATTAGTAGGGTCAGGGTGGGAGGAGGTATTTTAATCTGCCCCATCATGCTGCTGACTATTTCCTGTAGCAATTTTTCTCTATACAGTCTTGCTTTGTTCGCTCCTTTCTTTTTGCTTCCTGACACATCTGTGCTGTCTCATGGTTTCATAGTTAGCGCCCCAAAGAGAAGCTGTTTTACCAAGCTTCCCTCATTATAACATTGTGTGTCTATAATTATATTAATCTAAGACTGCAGCAGAAAATGAAAAATATATAGGAGATTATTATGCGACATATCCTTAAATCAGCAAAGCTCCAGTAAAGTTAACTGAGCTGTGCTGATTTACAACAACTAAGGTTCTGGCCAAAAGACACCTATCTATATAGCTGTGGATAGAAATAAGTGTGTCTGTTCTGTTTTATTTCATCTGTAACATTTCAAGCAGTGACATAAAATAAAGTTAACATTAACATAGTTAAAACACCAAATGTTATCAGTAATGACTTGTGGTTTTCAAGGGGAGGCATTGGGAATGACAGATTGTGACATCCGCAATAGTTAACAGGCAGCCAATTTTCTGAAAACGATTGTGCTATATTGCACAGCGATAGCATTCTCCTTTGCGAGTTTAAATAAGAGATGTCAATGGAGTCAAATATGTTACAGGATAATGGACTCCTGCTGCTACATAAATGCTGACGCATTAAATGTGAGGCATTTACTGAAAATAAATGTTGAAACAAAGCTAAGAGGTTTCTTTCTAAAGTGTGAAGCATTTGTAATGTTAGCAATTATACATGACAGGGTGTTCATTTATGGTATCATATATGCAGTCTTCAGTGCTATGTGAAAATGCTGAGGTCGAAGGTGCAACCTGGAGTGTACCAAGTGTACTGTAGCACATTTTAAATGATTCCCTTAATGTACTGGATAATGAGTTCCAACGCAAGGGGTTATTAACTCATATCTTTCAGAAATCAGTTTTTTATCTAAGGGAATAATCTTGCAGTCCTCACACAGACAAAACTCCCAGTGACCTGAAATATCTGGAGGGCTTTTTCTCAGTTTCTCTTTCTATCTGTGTGTGAGTAAATGAGTTATATTGCATAAAACTGAAAACTATAATTTTCTTGAGGTATGTATGAAATTTATTGCAGAACCTATCCGTTCTTTTCTTGCACTGATTAGCTAAAGACTCTATTAATGCAGATTCATCTCAAACAGGACTGAAGACAAGAACAAAACTTTATGGAACATACTCCACTGCCATAAAACCATCATGGGACAACGGAAAAAGTGTATTCAACAGTAGCAAGGGCGATGGCTTTGAAAACAATGGGGCAGCCCTTCAGCTGGTGCAAATTACGATAGGTCCATTGAAGAGAATGGAGCTATAACAACTGAAGTGTAAGAACATAAGAACGGAAAAAAAAAACAACCCAACCTGTGTGGTGCTATGTCAATTTACATCAGCTGAGAATCTCCCTCTCTCCATAGAAGTCACCCGTTGGGTCCAAACTCCATTCAACTGGGGCAGGGGAATGGGCCGGGAGGGCATCTTCAGAAGGGCATAGTGTTGGCCTAACTCTGTTTCCACTGAACTCAATGATGAAACTGACTTAAATGGGAGGAGAGTTGAGCAAAAGCAGAGCGGGATTTTCCAAAGCACGTTTAAGTGTCATGCAAAAACATTCTACTCACCCAAGCAGTATTATTCACCTTTCAAAACTCTGTGAACCTCAAACACTTAATTACCAGACTTTCATTCTTTAGGATAAATATTTTTACAGATTACATAGTTTCCAATGCAAGGGGCCATTTTAGGGAATCTTCAAATAGCGAGCAGTGCCACATAACGCACATGCATTCAATTCGAGGAAGAAGAGAAGAGAAGTGCTTACCCACTGTGCTCTTCCTCTTGTCTTCCTTTTCTTCTGTTCTGTTTGGCATGACAGGAACAGGAGGAGTCGGTGGTGGAGGGGCTCGTCTCTTTTTTTTCTGTAAATCATTCTGTGTTGCCCCTTGCGGAATCTAGCAAAAAACAAATGGAAAAATTCACATGGTGAGGGATGTAATGTTAGGTTTCCTGCATTATCAGTAACAGAAATGCACAGCAGGTCACAGAATTTGTTTCTTACATAAATGTACTTCAGCTCAGAATATTGCCATGATGCTTTGTAATGAAAGTCAGTCCTAAACTAAAAGGACATTATAAGGTAAGATTGGAAGAGAAGGGAGGATATAGCGACTCAGTAGGAGGAGTTCCAGTCTGCAAAAGTATGTGTATTTGTTGATCCTGGGAATTAATGGGCCAAATATTCTCAGATGCATGCTCCTGAAAGGTGTTGGGTGCATAAAATACCCAATCCAAAGTTCATTGATATCTTTCTATTGGCATCTATAGCCTTTGGATTATGGCTAACTACTCGACGTTGTTCATGTAGGGCCTGATTGGCTCTCATTTTCCCTGATTTTCTTCTCAAACTAGTGTAAATCAGGAGCAATCCCAGTGAAGCCAATGGAGTTACACTGGTATAAGTGGGAAAAGAATCAGATCTACAAGTCCTATGTTATGTGGCCAAGTGCCTACGTTGGAATGTTGTACTTTTCAAGCGAGCTTTTGAAGATTTGGCTGAGGTGCTGAGACTTCAAATAAAGGCAAAATGCTGAAGTTGGTCAGTCATGAGTTAAAAGCTTATTAGATCCTTTTACAAAAAACAAACAAACAAAACCAAGTGACTAGAGTGTTGTTGGATGGCACAATGTTTTCTGCAGTTTATTGGAATATGGTTGTGTGTGTGTGCATGGCTTTATGTTATTGACGACCCTGAAAAATTTACTGGAAACAGGTTAGGCTGTTATATGTCCTCCATTTTGAATCTTTGAGTGAATAGAGTGTTTGTGAGGTACTAATAGCACGAGGCTGAGACAAACTTAATATAGACAGCAGCTATGGAAGCCTCCCATACATGCAGCTCTGCCTATGCACCGTCATCATCACTTGCAATACAGCTGCTATTCCTGTCCTGAAACTCTACTGAGCAGAAACTACCAAACATGCTGGGGTGGAAAAAAAAGGTTATGTTTATGAACCTGTATATTTATTGTGGAGGATGACAATATAGCAAACAATATCTTCACAATGCTAAAGGCTACTTTCAAAGTTTCAGCTGAGCAATCGCACGTGAAAACATCTTTCGTAAGCATGCAGTGCATCCTGACAATATCTGGGATACGTGACTGAGTTCCTAACGAGGTCTATGAAAGAGTAGTACCCAATTTAAACCAATCTTCTTCCACAGTGCCAGCAAAATCCTTCCATGTCAGCTCAATCATTACTGTACTTTATGGTAAAGATCACGTGGTAAAAATATGAAATCTCGACGCAGGTGCATCCAGACAAATAAATGCTAACGAAAACATCTCCTAACACCACAAGCTTTGGTGTCTGGAAAGACCAGCCCCAGGAATAGTGCATGGAAAATTAGTAGAAGGAAAAAAATTCTCTACATTAGTACTTTGTCTGGGGATCATTTTCCTGATCCTTCTAGCAACTTTATTGCAGTGGAACACTATACTCTATTAATTTTAAAGTTCAAGAAATTTTACATTTCCCCCCACTTCTCTACCATATTTAAATCTGGTTTCTAGATGCTAAGAAAAGTTTATATAAGCCAGGGAAGACTGGTAACAAATTGCATAGTTAAGAAGGATCTGCATAATAGCACATGCTGTTATGCAATGGGAATCAGAGTGTTTTTTTTTTTAAACTATATTTAATAATCTGTGAGCCAAACCCTGCAGACCTTAGGGCCCAATTCAGCAAAGCGCCCGAGCTCATGTTTAAAGTTAAGCATGTAGTTAAGTGCTTTGTTGAACTGGGGCCTTAGTTCCTATTCTTTTTTTGGGGGGGGGGGGCGGAATAGAGGGGGAGGGGAGAGCGAGGGGAAGACAACACATTAAAGTAAAAAGGAGTTTTTCCTGGAACACTCTTTGTGACTGGGGCTGTGGTGGAGGAGGTGCTGACAAAGCAAGTTCTACATCTGGGTGTAATGAAAGACATGCCAGGAGATGTTAAAAGGGCCATAGGGCAATGATGAATAGGGCCCAGTTTTCCTAACTGCTGGTGCCTCAACTCAGCCTAAAATGTGAAAATGGTGCTGGGCTCTGGCTGCTTGGAACATCAGCAAAAATGAAGATTCTTCAGTTAGAATTGAATTAGCAATTTTGATGATGATGTATGAACCAGAGCTTAGACACATCTTTTGAATGAGGAGTGAGAGAGTTTTTATTTCGCTAGTGTTCTGAACACAACCCCAGTTTTTGGATGATTGCCATAAGCCCTGCTGAGAAATACACTGCTGGGGTTTTTGTTCACAATTTGATAGTATAGATAATTACATCAAGGAAATATTTGGAAGCCTTGCATTTATTAAATGCTACATTTTTATGAGAAAATTAGTAATAAATTGCCTACTAGGCAGCAGTTAAGTGATGAGTCACACAAATAAATCCAAAACGTTAAAATAACAAATAGATACCAGACATATAGTTATATTAGATACAAACTACATTGTTATATAAATTAGATATATTAGATATAAACTAGATTGACTGATTTACAAAAATTTTAAACTTGGAACTAATAAGAAGTTTGCAGTTTGCCTGTCAGCTCACTGATCACTTTGCACATGAGTTTTAACCCCATGTCCCACTTTCAATTTCTTTTAGTTTTTTTATATTGTGAACTATTTCAGAGAAGCACCATGTTTTCCTGAGAGTTTGTACAGTTCCATCTGGAATGCTACCACTGCATAAAGAAATCACCACCACCAAAGAGCCTGAGTCAGAGAACTCCTGTCCTTGGTTCCAACCTAACTGAACGTGGGCAGTGATAGACCACCCTACTCCATCGTTACTGCCAGCCATTGACTGGTAATCACAGAAGTAGTGAAGGCCTAGCTTATAAAGGGATCTGTCTACCAATACTACATTATTAATGACAGGTTTCAGAGTAGCAGCCATGTTAGTCTGTATCCGCAAAAAGAACAGGAGTACTTGTGGCACCTTAGAGACTAACAAATTTATTTGAGCATAAGCTTTCGTGGGCTACAGCTCACTTCATCGGATGCATGTTCTTCAGAACATTCCATTCTATGCATCCGAAGAAGTGGGCTGTAGCCCACGAAAGCTTATGCTCAAATAAATTTGTTAGTCTCTAAGATGCCACAAGTACTTCTGTTCTTTTTACATTATTAATAAAACCGAGGCAAATATTTCTCTCCACCTGGGAAGTAAATGAATAATACTTTTAAAAGAATCAAGTATTGCAAATAAGCAAAAGGTATACATATGTTAGAGAAAAGTCTGTGCTCTACCAACTCAGCATTTGAATGTAAAACTGTTGCTGAAGCTTGAAACTGGTTCCAAATACAGGTTACTTGCCACCAAGGTAATTTGTTGAATGAATACTTAGGTGCAGTAGGCTAGTTTTCTTCTGTATTCATAAGACATTCATTTACAGTTGATGAAGCTATTTTGAGCTCTGAACGTGTACCTTTTAATTCTACACAAAATAAAAAATGGAGTTAATAACTATTGCACTGTGTGGGTGTGAGAGCACATGACTGTGTGCAGTGGTCCTTTATCTGGAAAGTATTATACTCTGTATGCGCAGTGCGCCTGACTTGCATTCAGTTGACAAATAGCTATTTCATGACAAATAGAAATACACAGGATCTAGAAGAGCTGTAATGAGTGGCTGTGAGGCATCACAGTAAATGTACCCTAGCTTGGAAAATATAGGTTGGAATTTTGGTGGAATAAGAATGCCCTAAACTAACTGGTGTTACTGCTAAAGTGGCTACTGTATCTTTTTCAACATCTGCTATTCTGCAGTCCTCAAATTCCAAGCGTCCAGCATGGCACCTCCCAGCACAAGGCAATTTCCATCATCAAAACAGAAAAGTGACAATTCATCAAGATAAAACAAAAAATAAAATAAGTTAAAAATAAATTCTTGCACATGCATCTCTTTGCACTAATGTCAACTGAGTTACAGCTGAGGTATATTTACCACATTAGCACTTTTCATCCAACAATCTCATTTTTACAAAGCAAATGTTCAGACTTCGAGTTACAGCTGTATCATCATAAGAAAGAGCATAACCATAAGAGAGAGTGGTAAATTTGAAACATATATTGCCTGGGACTTATATTTACCAGTAACTCCATTATATTACATACAGTAAATATATGTGCATATATATACACTTCTATCTAAAGTTTAAGGTATGGTGAAGTTAGCTATAATTAAGGCCAAGATTTTCAAAAGTGACTAGTCATTTTGAGGACTCAATTTTTGGGTGCCTAATGCTGGTCACTTTAAAGTGGTCTGATTTATAGAGACACTCAGCACTTAGAGGTGTCAAGTTGGGCATCCAAAAACAGAGGCAGCAAAATTCACTTGTCACTTCTGAAAATCAATGGAGTTATTCCAGATTTACACAGGGGTCACTGAGGTTAGAGCCTGTCTCTAAAGAGCTCATTTCTAATCTTCTTCGTCATGAACTGACTGCAATTGATAGAAATTCAATAAAAGGCCAATCTCAAAGAAAGTCCTTATAAGCTGATATCTCTGATGGTTTTGAAGGGGCTAACGTACAGCAGACAGTCCAATCTTTAACGGAATGTGGGAAACTCTGTGTCCACTCTAGTATGCTCAACAGGCTTTTGTTTTGCTGAAGGAAGAGCTAGACTGAGGACCACTAATGTTACATTTTCTTGTCCATGTCTGTTGTGTTTGTAGAGGAATTAAGCAGCAATCAGGCATTTAGAAGGAAATAAGTTACTTTATTGTGCATCCGACGAAGTGGGTATTCACCCACGAAAGCTCATGCTCCAATATGTCTGTTAGTCTATAAGGTGCCACAGGACTCTTTGCTGCTTTTACAGATCCAGACTAACACGGCTACCCCTCTGATACTTTATTCATTATGGCATTTTAGATCACCGCTAAGAGAAAATAAATGATCTCTGTAACTCCATCTTTCATGATACTATCTTACAAAAAAGGGTCAAAAATTAAAGGTGGGGCTGAGACCTGAAATTCAAATCTGAATCTGAAATGTCCCCAAATTCAGTAAGGTTTGGATCTGAGGGATTCAGCTTGGCCATTATGAAGATACCCAGGAAGGCAGGATATGGATTCAAACTTTCTCAGCTGGGTGACTGGATGCAGGGTTTCTGTTTGGGATCATTTTTAATCATCACCTATTCCACAAGATGTTCTACCGGCATGTAACAGCTTCCATGTTCTCTCTGCATTCCTGCAGACAAAGCAGCCATTTCCACTGCTTTGGAGAAAACTGGACAGACTGGTGGAAGAGAGATAAAAGACTAGAAGCCTTGAGAACCAAAGGGAAGAGTAGCATAACAGAATTTTCCTCTGTAAATGATAAAGATCCTTTGGCACTTGGTGAAGAAGAACTCGCATGTGAAAGGCATTAGCTTGGTGCGTCAAATTCCTCAAAGATGTATTACTTCCTACTCTACGAAGAGGAAAGAATCCTCTGCAGATAGCAGTTTATTTTCAGCTTGCATACTTATTTACCAGTGATACTTGCTTTCAGGGCTGAGCTTAGATAGATGTATAGAGACACAAACAACCTGAATGTTACAGAAAAAGGAAAAAAAAAATCAAATGCACCAACCACTTCAATAAGGAAGGCTTAGTCAACTACATAAAAATATTGCTTCTCTTATCCTGTTGGCTAAGTGCGATGTACTCACAAACACATCATAAAGAAGATGAAAAGCTTGTTTAAAACTAGCAATGCTATACATATATAAAGAGTGTCTAGTTCAAGACTGGGTCATAAAAATTGTTAAAAGTGGTTCTTTAATGTCAACCTTGGTAAATCTATCTAGGAGGCTAAACATAAATGGCAAAAAAACACAAAGAACATTGTGTTTCTTTTTCGCAATCGTATATACCAAAACAATAGAACTTGAAAATAATTTGTTATGGCTGGCTGCTTCTTTTATAAAGAAATCAAGCCTTAACAATATTATCTGAAGTAATTTCCCATCCAAACTTTGTTATAAGAGCCCCTTACTGAGTGCAATAGATTATTTTGCTGTTCTCAGCACTTGTGTTTAGCTTTTGTGACATTTTTAAGAAAGCTTGATGAGATGATTAGGTGAGTTTCTGGTTATGCAACAAATAAATAAAGAGCAATGTTAACTTCAGGACATGTTTTTAAAATGTTCTTTGAGTACGGGCTACTGTAAAACTGAACTAAAATAGTCCTTTGTGACCTAAATCTGATAAATACTGTTCACCCCTTCTGCCTCCTTTATTGGTGAGACCACACAAGATGCAAAAGGCGATTTTCTATTAAATTCATGTCACTGGCTCATGTATTACTTTGGAAAATATTTACAGTATTACAGACAAAGCATTTGAAGAACATGGTGAGGGTATTTTAATTTTGTGAGAGTTCAAAACTTGAATTACATTTTTGGCCCAGAGATGAGATTTTGGTAGATATTAAAAACTAAAAGTGTATTACAAACAATGCCAAGAAAAAATGATGTGTCAAAGTGGTTGGGAACAGAGTCCTATCTGGCTAAAACCTGAGAGTTTCATTCAATAGCATTCCATAATGGGCACATTATGGACATTAGCAATTGACAGGAACAGATTATGTAGATATGGTACAGAGGGACTGTCATAAATAAACAGATCAGGGTTAAGGTCTCTTTTCCCTGGAAAGGGTTAACATGTAGTACCTGGTGACCACCTGACCAGAGGACCAATCAGAGACGAGATAATTTCAAATCTCTGTGGAGTGAAGCTTTTGTCTGTGTTTTCTTTGTTTGTCTCGGGTTCTCTTTTTGGATCTAAAAGAGACCAGTCATGTCTCCAAGTTCTCCTGGAGTAGTTTCTACTAATTAATAGTGAGTATTAATTAGAAAGGCGAATTAGTCTTATGATTTGATTTCTATATTTGCAATTGTGGGTTTGCTAAAGGAAATGCTTTATTCCTGTTTGCTGATATTGCTTTTACTGAGAAAAGGGGGAGGGGGAATTCTCTCCAAAGATTGATAAGCTTAGACCCTGTATTGTTCTATCTTGAATTACAGAGACAAGTTACTTTCTTTTTATTCTTTAATAAATTCTTTTCTATTAAGGACTTGTTTGGTCTTTCCTTGGGTGGATTCTCAGGGAAAGAGAAGGGGGAGGTATCCCTCTGTAGTTAGATCCCGGTATCTCTCCTAGGAAAAGGGAGGGGGGAGGAAGCAGGGGGAATGGTTTGTTTCTCCTGGGTGTAAGAACTCCATGGATTTGGGGTTCTTGGAATCCCCTAGGATTTTGGGGAAGGACTGTGTCTCAATCCACATTTCCTGATTGAGTGGTGGCAGCTTACTAGATCTAAACTAGGATTTTAGTTTAGAGGGAAACCAAGTCGGGTCCCCATCTTTGAACTCACAAGCTCAAAGTGGGGGTGAGACCCTAGGACATGGTGGCAGAATACATGCGGGTCCCCATCTTTGAACCCACAAGCTCAAAGTGGGGGTGAGACCCCAGGACATGGTGGGCAGCGATGGGAAATCTACCCTACGGGTTAGGGTGGGGGGAGAATACCTGCGGGTCCCCATCTTTGAACTCACAAGCTCAAAATGTTCTTTGAGTACGGGCTACTGTAAAACTGAACTAAAATAGTCCTTTGTGACCTAAATCTGATAAATACTGTTCACCCCTTCTGCCTCCTTTATTGGTGAGACCACACAAGATGCAAAAGGCGATTTTCTATTAAATTCATGTCACTGGCTCATGTATTACTTTGGAAAATATTTACAGTATTACAGACAAAGCATTTGAAGAACATGGTGAGGGTATTTTAATTTTGTGAGAGTTCAAAACTTGAATTACATTTTTGGCCCAGAGATGAGATTTTGGTAGATATTAAAAACTAAAAGTGTATTACAAACAATGCCAAGAAAAAATGATGTGTCAAAGTGGTTGGGAACAGAGTCCTATCTGGCTAAAACCTGAGAGTTTCATTCAATAGCATTCTAGTGGGCACATTATGGACATTAGCAATTGACAGGAACAGATTATGTAGATATGGTACAGAGGGACATATCCAGATGGAATCCAACCCGAAAGGGATAGCGAACTTTTTCACATGAAATAAACAACAACATAAAAGTTCAAACGTCAGAAGATCATCAAGTAAGCTTTCAACTCCAGCATTAGCTCTGTCCCTTAAATTTTGCCCATGCTCTGCCTACAGGCCAGGCACTCCCATTGTGCTTGTCAATTTTTCACCATCATTCTTTTCAATAGATCCCCAATATTCCTGCCAACACTCACTGTGCTGGTCTGGCAAATGCCAGCCACTCCGTATTCACAGGCCAAAGACCTGACTTTCTCCAAACCTGTCCTCAGTGAACTGTTGAGCATGAGAAAGGTGTCAGTAAGATGGGTGCCCAGAACATTGAGTATTGATCAGAACAGAGCACAACCTGACTTTTCCAGGGAACTTCTGAGGTGCTTTCAAGTAAACCCAAAAAATTCACGAGCAGGATTGTAACTCAGGATGAGACATGGGTTTCCCATCCAGCCTATTCACCAGATTTGGCTCCCTCAGTCTTCTAGCTGCTCCCTAAGTTGAAGGAAGACCATTGTGGGAAGAGTTTCAGTGATGATGAGATGATTGCAGCAGCCCATGGGTTTCTAGACATACAAGACAAGGATGTCTACAAGATAAACATAGACAAGCTGCAGCTGTAATGGACCAAGTGCACTGATATCAAAAGGGACTTATTGAAAAAGAAACAAATAACTGAATGCAAATTATGTTTTTTCCTTTGTCAGTCTAGAAACTTTCTGAACGCCACTTGTAGTCCGAACACACACATACAAAGTTATCATCTTTAGGTCAATGTGTGACCAAGACCTTGCAGGGCAAGCACTCGCTGGTGAAATGTTCTTGCCTTCCAGCTCTCACTCCCTCTCCTTTCCCCCTTTTCTGTAATGTTTCCTCCTTTATTCTTTGTTATTTTACTGACTGCTCTCATCTTTGTTATTTTTTCAGTTTTTAATTGTTTGTCTAGTGTACTACCAACCGTACTGGAGGAGGTCCAGCGGGTGTTTGACAGATAACTATTTTTTGTATTTTACAGATTCATGTACTTGGACAAAAAGAAGAATGCACCTTTACTAAATCATGTATTGACTATGGGCCACATTCTGCCACCCTTACTTATGCTGAGCCATACCTGACAGAGTTGCCATATTCTCTGATTTCAGCCAGCCAGACTTTGATACTCTTACTTGCATGTATTTCTATCAGCCTACTTGGGACAGTGGGAGTGGCTTTTTAAGTGGAGTCAGGGGCCAGCCTACCTGGGACAGACTCCTGTAAGGGAGAATGAACTCAGCCCTACCTGGAGGCAACTCAATCCTTATGTAATTGATTGGCAGTTGTTTAGCTAATGACTTCCCAAGAGAGCTCATTAGAGCAAGGAGCCAGGATGCTGTGCTCCCAGAGAGAACAGCTCCCTAGAGAGGACAGCAACAGAAGAAAAGTGGCTACAGGTGAGGGCTGCCATGGATTAAGGTAGAGACTGAACTGGAACAGACAACTGCAGGCCCCAAGGAGGAAGGGTGTGCACCCTTGAGCCCTGCCAAGAGGGGCTGTGACTAAGAAACTCAGGCCACCAGGAGGAGGGGGCATAGAATATCAGGGTTGGAAGGGACCTCAGGAGATCATCTAATCCAACCCCCTGCTCAAAGCAGGACCAGTCCCCTGACAGATTTTTGCCCCAGATCCCTAAATGGCTGCCTCAAGGATTGAGCTCACAACCCTGGGTTTAGCAGGCCAATGCTCAAACCACTGAGCTATCCCTTCCCCACATGCAACTTCAAATTCAGGGGGAGACATTTTTATATCTAATTTATTTACATTTAATAAAGTAAAACCCAAAGAGGGGAATACCCTTTTGGAATTCTTAGGAGACCCTGAGGCAGGGGAAACTGATGAACACAGTGCCTGTAGTGCCCCTGAACTACAGGGAGTAAGGTCCTACAGAGTGTAAGGAGGAGTGGGAGATCCTGGCCTGGTAAAACCCTTCATAGTTAATATTCTAACTGGGCAAACAATTGTAACATCAGGGAATACATATCAGACCACCCTGTCTTCTCCCTCACAAGGAACAGTAGCAGATCTTGAAATAGGAAGAATGAATTTACAGGAAGCCCTGCTCAACAACTTTACTGATTCTTCTGTAGCATTGTGTGAATTTTATATGGTAGAATGGTAGAGTTTTTTTAATTTGTAAGGTTTTCACTGAGATTTTGTATATCACTTACTGCAGATGAGAAGAAAATGTTTTGAACCAAGCAGAAGCCATTTTAAAGATATCAACGGCATAGAGATAAATTTTTAAGCTGCAGAAAGGAGATATAAAGCTGTCTGTTCAGCTTGGTGATATAAAAGCTGCTCCATGCATTTTCACAGAACAGCAGACCCTTCACCCTGCCTCAATCTAACAGCCATAGGAAGTCCCAGTTTGACATTAATATGTCCTTCACACTATTTACTCACATGTCTAATACATTCAGAACAGGTCATGCGTTATTAGACTTTTCTTTGGCATACATTGACCGAGAAACCAGATTTTGGGAGCCTCTCAAACAAACAACACTGAGTAATTTTATGAAGGCTGATCACACTAAGTTAAACTGTGTAGTGTTTCTGGCCAACGCTGAATTCCTCCCTTCCCGCTCCATAGAATAATGTGACTAGAAATTGAATTTATCTGACTGAATTCCATATGTACTGTAAGCATAAAGTCAGTATGGTCTGATGTTTCTTTGAGTAATTCCCAAAATATGGTCATTGTGTTACAGGAGATCATTTCAGTGGTGGGACATTTTAGTAGCGTTCTCTGATCCCTAATGTAACACAACAAAAATCAATACCTTGTGGCTCTATTGAGATATTCAGAAACATGGTATATGGAAAGAGTTTTAGGCTGACTTTTGAACAGGATATTCTATAAAGTAGTTGTAATTTACTATGGACAATTATCCATAGATTTAATGCGGATTCTACTCTGATCGATGCCAGTACAGTTCCTTTGAATGGGCACTGTTAATTCTGCTGGCCCTACACTACTGAACATTTTTATGAATGACCTGGAAGAAACCCCCAAATTATCACTGATACAGTTTCCAGATGACCCAAAAACTGTGGGAGTGGTAAATAATGAAAAGGACAGGTCACTGATATAGAGCGATCTGGATCTCTGGGTAAACCGGGTCCAAGCAACTGAGATGAGTTAATGGAAATGTATACATCTCAGAACAAAAAGTACAGGCCTTATTTACAGGATGGGGGACTCGCATGTGGATGGAAGCTTGAACCAACATGTAAGAAAATCAAGCTTGCCTGCGAAGACTTCTCCAGCCATCCAAAGAAGAAAGATACTTGAAAGAACATTCTAAGAACATCCTCTAAGTCTGGATAGGCTTCTGAAGTTGATGGGCAAAGATCCACTGGTGATGGTTCATATCAGCATTAATGACATTGTGCCATGGGATATCTTGCAGACAGTAGATGACTTCAGGGAATTTGAAAGTGTGCTGAGATCCTTCCTGTCCCAGGAGTGAAGGAAGACAAAAGGCAGAATATTCTGGAAGTGAACCACTGGCTAGGTAAGTGGTGTGGGGTGGAAGGCTTTGTTTTTTTGGAACATCGATCCACCTTCTATGAGGAGAGGGACATATATAGTTTATACAGCCTCCACCTCAGTAGATGGGGGACCAATATCCTCAGGGACAGGCTGGCTAAAGTACTCAGGACAGAGTTAAAAAGACGGTTACTCACCGTTGTAACTGTTGTTCTTCGAGATGTGTTGCTCCTATCCATTCCATGTAGGTGTGCGCGCCGCGCGTGCACGGCTCTTCGGAACATTTTTAGCCTAGCAACACCGGCGGGCCGGCTGGGTGCCCCCTGGAGTGGCGCCGCTATAGCGCTAGTTATATACCCCAGCCGGCCCGTCCGCTCCTCAGTTCCTTCTTGCCGGCTACTCCGACAGTGGGGAAGGAGGGCGGGTCTGGAATGGATAGGAGCAACACATCTCGAAGAACAACAGTTACAACGGTGAGTAACCGTCTTTTCTTCTTCGAGTGATTGCTCCTATGCATTCCATGTAGGTGACTCCCAAGCCTTACCTAGGCGGTGGGGTCGGAGTGAGACGTGGCAGAGTGCAAGACTGCGGAGCCGAAGGCTGCATCGTCTCTGGATTGCTGCACCAACGCGTAGTGGGAAGCGAAGGTGTGGACAGAAGACCAGGTGGCCGCTCTACAGATGTCCTGAATGGGGATGTGGGCCAGGAAGGCTGCAGATGAGGTGTGCGCTCTTGTAGAGTGAGCGGTAAGACGGTCAGCTGGCACCCCAGCCAGCTCATAGCAAGTTTTGATGCATGCGGTGATCCATGAGGATATCCTCTGAGAGGAGACCGGCTTGCCTTTCATACGTTCCGCAACCGCTATGAACAGTTGTGGCGATTGCCAGAAGGATTTTGTCCGATGTATGTAGAACGCAAGGGCCCGTCGGACATCTAGGGTGTGCAGCTGTTGATCCCGACCCGAGGCATGAGGTTTCGGGAAAAAAACGGGAAGGAAAATGTCCTGATTTACATGGAAGGCTGACACCACCTTAGGGAGGAAGGCCGGGTGAGGCCGAAGCTGGACCTTGTCCGCATGAAAGACGGTGTACGGAGGACCGGCCGTTAGGGCCTGGAGCTCGGAAACTTGCCTTGCTGAGGTTATTGCGACGAGAAATGCCGTTTTCCACGACAGGTGGAGCAGGGAACACGTAGCCATGGGCTCGAAGGGGGGCCCCATGAGCCTGCCCAAGACCAGATTCAGGTCCCAGCGCGGAGTCGGGGCCCGCACTGGTGGGAACAAACGCTCAAGACCCTTGAGGAAGCGAGAGACCGTAGGATCAGAGAAGATGGATCGGTGACCGACGGGTGGCCTGAAGGCCGATATTGCTGCCAGGTGCACCCTTAACGATGAGAGCACAAGACCCTGCTCTTTAAGCGACCAGAGGTAGTCCAGTATCGTTGGGATAGGGACGACGAATGGATTCAGATCTCTCTGATCGCACCATATGGCGAATCGCTTCCATTTGGAGAGGTAGGTCGAGCGAGTGGAGGGCTTTCTGCTCTCCAGCAGGACCCGCTGAACCGCCGCCGAACAGGTCCGCTCCGCGTGGGTTAACCACTCAGGTACCAGGCTGTCAGATGGAGGGACTGCAGGTCCGGATGGCGGAGCCTGCCGAAGTCCTGTGTTATCAGGTCCGGCCATAAGGGCAGAGGGATGGGATCTCATACCGATAGCTCGAGCAGCAGAGTGTACCAGTGCTGTCTCGGCCAGGCCGGAGCGACGAGTATGAGGCGGGCTCTGTCCCTCCGAAGCTTGAGCAGCACCCGATGTACGAGCGGGAACGGAGGGAAGGCATACATTAGGTGATCCGTCCAGGGGTAGAGGAAGGCGTCCGACAGGGAGCCCGTGGCGCGACCCTGGAACGAGCAGAACTGGTGGCATTTCCTGTTCTCCCTGGAGGCGAACAGGTCTATCCGGGGAAACCCCCACCTCCGGAAAAGCGTGTGAACCACATCTGGGCGGAGGGACCACTCGTGGGACAGGAACGACCTGCTCAGGCGGTCGGCCAGCGTGTTCTGCACCCCTGGAAGATAGGACGCCACCAGGTGAATGGAGTGGGCTATACAGAAGTCCCACAGTAGCATCGCCTCCGTGCACAGCGGGGAAGATCGGGCTCCACACTGCTTGTTGACATAAAACATCGCCGTTGTGTTGTCTGTCAACACCGCGATGCAACGCCCCTGGAGAGTGGGGCAAAAAGCTTGACAGGCGAGGCGAATGACTCGGAGCTCTCTGACATTGATATGGAGGGAGAGCTCTCGGGGCGACCAGAAGCCTTGGGTGTGCAGGTCGGCTAGGTGCGCTCCCCACCCCAGCTCTGACGCATCCGTGGTCAGAGTGGCGGATGGTTGAAGGGGGCGGAAAGAGACTCCGGCACACACGACTGCTGGGTCCAGCCACCAAGTGAGCGAAGCGAGTGCTGGCTTCGTGGGCGTGACCACCATATCGATGGAGTCGCGGTGGGGCCGGTACACTGACGCGAGCCAAATTTGAAATGGGCGAAAGTGCAACCTCGCGTACTGGGTGACGAACGTACACGACGCCATGTGGCCTAGAAGGCGGAGGCAGGAACGTACTGTTGTCCGTGGGAAAGCTTGTAGGTCTCGAACTAGAGAGACCAGAGACTGATGCCGAGGTTGGGGCAGGCAGGCCCTGGCCAAATTGGAATCCAGGACCGCTCCGATGAATTCCACTCTTTGCGAGGGGGTCAACATCGACTTCTCGGCATTGATCATGAGCCCTAGACGTTGAAACAGGGCTAGGACCGTGGCCATGTGGGACGCCAACAGTTGGCGGGATGGTCCTCGGATTAGCCAGTCGTCGAGATAGGGGTAGACATGTATCCGACGACGGCGGATGGCCGCGGCCACCACTGCCATGCACTTGGTGAATACCCTCGGTGCTGTAGAGAGGCCGAAGGGCAGCACTGCGAACTGGTAGTGTGTATTGTTGACAACGAAGCGCAGGTAGCGCCGATGAGGAGGGTAAATGGCGACATGAAAATACGCGTCCTTCATGTCGAGGGCGGCAAACCAGTCTCCCGGATCCAGGGAGGGAATGATAGTCCCCAGGGTCACCATGCGAAACTTGAGCTTGACCAGGTATTTGTTGAGCTCTCGGAGGTCTAGTATGGGTCGTAGGCCTCCCTTCGCCTTGGGGATTAAGAAATATCGGGAGTAAAATCCCCTGCCTCGCATGTTGCTCGGCACCTCCTCTATAGCACCCAATCTCAGTAGAGACTCGACCTCTTGTAGGAGGACTTGCTCGTGAGAGGGGTCCCTGAAGAGGGACGGGGTGGGTGGGTGGGAGGGAGGGGGCGAAACAAACTGGAGATGGTAACCAGACTCTACCGTGCGTAGCACCCAGTTGTCTGATGTAATCTGGGACCACGCCGGGAGGAAGTGGGAAAGACGATTGAAAAAGAACGGGGAAGGATCCGGAGGAGAGACTGATGGGCCGTCCTCGGGCGTCCCATCAAAACGCCTGCTTCGGGCCTTGGGGGGCCTTGGAAGGCGCCTGGGATTGGGTACGGCGATTGCCCGATGGGCGACGTCGATTCAGTCTGCCCTTGCGTGTATTGTCCGGTCGAGACCTGGACTGGTTGAACGGCCGAAAAGGCTGCTGCCTGAAAGGCCTCCGTTGTGTCGCAGGCGTATGCATGCCTAGCGTACGGATGGCAATGCGCCCATCCTTAAGGGTCTGTATCCTGGAGTCCGTTTTCTCCGAGAATAAGCCCTTCGTATCAAAAGGCAAGTCTTGCAGAGTATACTGGACCTCTGGCGGCAAGGTGGACGATTGCAGCCAGGAGATCCTTCTCATTGTCACCCCTGATGCTAAGGTCCTGGCTCCGGAGTCTGCAGAGTCCAGTGAGCCCTGAATAGAGGACCTGGTAGCTTTCTTGCCCTCTTCCAGCAAAGCTGAGAACTCTTGCCTGGAGGATGTTGGAACCAACTCTGTAAATTTAGAGAGGGCTACGAAGTTATCGTAAGCATAGCGGGCCAGAAGAACCAACTGGTTCGCTATGCGTAATTGGAGGCCGCCAGCCGAATATATCTTCCGGCCCAACAGGTCCATCCTGCGCGCGTCTTTAGATTTAGGAGCAGGCGCAGGTTGTCCATTCCGCTCCCTGTCATTCACAGACTGCACCACTAGGGAGTCCGGGGCCGGGTGGGTGTATAGGTACTCGTACCCAGTCGGGGGTACCGAGTACTTCCGCTCCACCCCACGGGCAGTGGGAGGGATGGACGCTGGGGACTGCCAGAGCGTGGTGGCATTTTTCTGGATGGTCCGAACAAATGGTAGGGCCACTCGCATGGGGGCCTCCGTTCCGACCACATTCGTGATCGGGTCCTCGTCCTCAACAACCTCCGCTACCGGGAGGTTAACAGCTTGTGCCACCCTACGCAGGAGGTCCTGATGGGCACGTAAGTCAATCGGTGGTGGATCGGATGACGAGGATCCTGCCACCGCCTCGTCTGGCGAGGAAGACGAGGAATGGGCCTGAGCAAAAGGAAGTGGCTGAGGTTCGTCCATGGGGTGCGCAGCCGCCGCCTCCCCGGGATGTTCCGTCTGCACCGGCGGTGGTGGAACCTCAACCGGAGGCGATGGAGGGGGCCTGCTGACAGTGGCTTCCGGCACCCCTTGGACCGAAGTCCCCTGTCGCGGGAGGAAGGGGGCACCCTGAGTCTCGTGGGCGGCCCAGGGGGTCCAGAAACCCCATTGCTGGGGACCCGGGTCTTGACCTTGCGGGTCCGCGTGGTAATCTGTGCCGGCGTCGTCGTGTGAAGCGACCGACGGCTGACGGGAAGGCCACGGGGGGGCAGAGGCGCTCAGAGACTGCGCCGTCGATGCCACTAGTCTGTCCGTGGACGGTGCCGGGTACCGGTGCCGATCGTCTTGGTGCCGGGAGCGGGAGCGGGACCTGCGACCGCGAGAGTAGCGGGAGGTCGACCGCGATCTCGATCGCCGTCGATGGGAGCGGCTTCGAGAGCGGCGTCGGGAGTGGTGCCGGGAGCCGGATCTCCCTCGGTGCCAACGGTCCGGAGAGCGGGACCGGGACCTGGAACGCCTCTGGGAGTACGACCGGTACCGCGATGGAGAGCGGTACCGGGACTGCGACCGGCGCCGAGAAGGAGAGCGGTACCGGGATGGAGACCGGTGCCGCGACCTTGAACGGCGGGAAGGTGACCGTCTCCGGGATCGGGACCGGGAGTGGGACCTGGATCGCCTTCTATCCCGTGAGTCAGGGGTGGCAGGTCGTACCATGGCCGGTTTGCCCACTGACAGAACGGCTCGCACCGGCGGTGCCGGGGGCCGGAGGCTCGGTGCCTCTGTGAGCTCTATGAGCTCCCTCGCCGTCGAGAACGTCTCGGGCGTGGACGGGAGAGGCAGCTCTACCACGGCGTGCACCGGGGAGCGCGGAGGTACCGGACTCGACGGCCCAGCCGGTGCCGGAGTCGACGGTACCGCGCACGGTCCGTGCGCTGTCTTGGACGGTGCCGAAGGCGCCGCTGCTGGCTGCTGGACCACTGGTCTCGCTGAAGTAGTCTCTACAGCCTTGGGCTTAGGCTTCCGTTTCCCCGATGGTGAATGGGAACGGTGCCGGGGCTTCGTTGCCGGCTGTTTCTTAACAGTCTCGGTACCGGACCGGCCGGGGACCGCTGGAGCACTCCTCACCGAGGACGACGCCGGAGCCGGAGGAGTCGGCACCGCAGGGGTAAGCGCCGACTCCATAAGGAGCTGCCGCAACCTAATGTCCCGCTCCTTTTTAGTTCGCGGCTTGAAGGACCTGCAAATGAGGCACTTGTCAGGTCGATGTCCCTCGCCGAGACAACGAAGGCAGGCGTCGTGGGGGTCCCCAACGGGCATATGCCGCTGGCAAGCCGCACAGGGCTTGAATCCCGGTGTCTTGGGCATACGCCCGCACCGGACGGGAAAAGAGGGGCTAAGCCCCCCTAACTCCCCTTAATCTAACTACTAACTACTCAATTAACTCAATTTAACAACTAACTATATACACTAAATACAAACTAGAACCAAGGTGAGCTAGGTACGTGGAGGACGACAAGCACTCCACAGTTCCAACTGCCGTCACGGGCGGGAAGAAGGAACTGAGGAGCGGACGGGCCGGCTGGGGTATATAACTAGCGCTATAGCGGCGCCACTCCAGGGGGCGCCCAGCCGGCCCGCCGGTGTTGCTAGGCTAAAAATGTTCCGAAGAGCCGTGCACGCACGGCGCGCACACCTACATGGAATGCATAGGAGCAATCACTCGAAGAAGAACTAATAGCACAATGGGAGGATAAAGAGAGGGAAGACTGAGCACTCAGCACAAAATCAAGACATTTTGAGAACAAAATCAAGGAACCATAGGACATGAAGAGAAGAAATTATTTAATTGCCTATACACTAATGCTAGGATCCTAGGTAACAAACAAGAAAAAATTGAATTGCTCATTTATGAGCATAAATTCAATCGAGTTGGTATTATTGAAACCTGGTGGGATGATTTGCACAACTGGATTATTAAAATATCAATGGTTATAACGTATTTAAGAAGGACTGAGTAGGCAAAAGTGGAAGGGAAATAGAACTCTATGTCAAAAATGGCATTATCTGGTTCTGAGTCACTGATAACTGGGAAGAAAATGGTCTTGAATGCTTATGGATCAATGTCCTAACAGATGAAGCACAAGATGAGATATTATCTGGTGTCTGCTACAGACCACAAAATCACAATGGAGAACAGAACAACTGCCTCCTTATTCACCTATCTATAATGTGTAGAGGGAAAAAAACCCCGTGTAATCACGAGGGACTTCAATGAGAGTGACATATGCTGGAAGTCTCATGCTGCCAGTACTAAAACATCCTTGGAATTTCTAAGCATCAGAGATGACGATTTCCTAACTCAGAAAGCATTGCAGCTGACATGAGGGAATTCTGTATTAGACCTTGTCCTAACAGATAAAGGCGGAATGGATCACATAACTAAACATTAATGGTAGCTTAGGTACATGTAATCATGACAGGATCACATTTATAATGTGCAAGCAGAATAAAGTCCAAACCAGGTGGGGTGTGTGTATGTGTGTGGTTTGGACTTTATTCTGCTTGCACATTATAAATGTGATCCTGTCATGATTACATGTACCTAAGCTACCATTAATTTTTAGTGATATATATAAAAATACACACACACACTCTCTCTCTCTCTCTCTAGGTGCTTCAATAGGGCCAATTTCACAAAACTGACAATAATTATGAGCCAAATCTGAGTAGTGGAAGAATATAATCAGAAAAATGTGAATGATAATTGGGAATCATTTAAGAACACCTACTAGATGCCCAAAATGCCACAACCCCACAACTGAAGGAGAACGTTATGCTAGTTAATAAACTGATTTGATTTATAGGGGAAGAAAAGGCAACTATAAAAAATAAAAACATAAGATATAATAAATGGAAGAAAAGGGATGTTGATAGTGATGAATATAAATCAGAAGTTAGGAATTGTAGAAAATTGATACAGGAAGCAAAGGTACACAAGGAGAAGTCTATGCCCAGCAGAGATAAGGATAATAATGAGTTTTTAAAAACATATTTGGAATACAATAATTCTGTTAATAGTATTGGTACATTACTAGATGGAAATGATAGAATAATCAATACTAATGTAAAATAGGCAGAAGTGTTTAGTAACTATTTCCATTCTGTATTTGTGGAAAAAATTATATAGTCTCATTATATGGTGATAACAGTCTTTTCATTCAACTAGTAACTTTGGAGGATGTTAAATAGAAGCTACTAAAATCAGAAATTTTTAAACAGCAGGTCCAGATAACTTGCATCCAAGAGTTTTAAAAGAGCTGTCCGAGGAGCTGACTGGACCTTAATACTGATATCGCTGGTCTACAATTTTTGAGAAGTCGTCTGCTTCAGAGATAAAATGTGCTATTTATTATGTATTTTGATGTGCTGAATTCAAATATGAGAATTAACACAACTGATTGGCTACTAGAAAAAAGAACAGGAGTACTTGTGGCACCTTAAAGACTAACAAATTTATTTTAGCATGAGCTTTCGTGAGCTACAGCTCACTTCTTCGGATGCATAGAATGGAACACACAGACAGGAGATTGGCTACTGTTTCTAAGATATTTAAGTTTTGACATAAGAACATAAGAACATAAGAATGGCCGTACCGGGTCAGACCAAAGGTCCATCTAGCCCAGTATCTGTCCACCGACAGTGGCCAATGCCAGGTGCCCCAGAGGGAGTGAACCTAACAGGCAATGATCAAGTGATCTTCCTCATGCCATCCATCTCCATCCTCTGACGAACAGAGGCTAGGGACACCATTCTTACCCGTCCTGGCTAATAGCCATTTATGGACTTAGCCACCATGAATGTATCCAGTTCCCTTTTAAACATTGTTATAGTCCTAGCCTTCACAACCTCCTCAGGTAAGGAGTTCCACAAGTTGACTGTGCGCTGCGTGAAGAAGAACTTCCTTTTATTTGTTTTAAACCTGCTGCCTATTAATTTCATTTGGTGACCCCTAGTTCTCGTATTATGGGAATAAGTAAATAACTTCTCCTTATCCACTTTCTCAACATCACTCATGATTTTATATACCTCTATCATATCCCCCCCTTAGTCTCCTCTTTTCCAAGCTGAAGAGTCCTAGCCTCTTTAATCTTTCCTTGTATGGGACCCTCTCCAAACCCCTAATCATTTTAGTTGCCCTTTTCTGAACCTTTTCTAGTGCCAGAATATCTTTTTTGAGGTGAGGAGACCACATCTGTACACAGTATTCGAGATGTGGGCGTACCATGGATTTATATAAGGGCAATACTATATTCTCCGTCTTGTTCTCTATCCCCTTTTTAATGTTTCCTAATATCCTGTTTGCTTTTTTGATCGCCTCTGCACACTGCGTGGACATCTTCAGAGAACTATCCACAATGACTCCAAGATCTTTTTCCTGACTCGTTGTAGCTAAATTAGCACCCATCATATTGTATGTATAGTTGGGGTTATTTTTTCCAATGTGCATTACTTTACATTTATCCACATTAAATTCATTTGCCATTTTGTTGCCCAATCACTTAGTTTTGTGAGATCTTTTTGAAGTTCTTCACAATCTGCTTTGGTCTTAACTATCTTGAGCAGTTTAGTATCATCTGCAAACTTTGCCACCTCACTGTTTACCCCTTTCTCCAGATCATTTATGAATAAATTGAATAGGATTGGTCCTAGGACTGACCCTTGGGGAACACCACTAGTTACTCCTCTCCATTCTGAGAATTTACCATTAATTCCTACCCTTTGTTCCCTGTCTTTTAACCAGTTCTCAATCCATGAAAGGACCTTCCCCTTTATCCCATGACAACTTAATTTACGTAAGAGCCTTTGGTGAGGGACCTTGTCAAAGGCTTTCTGGAAATCCAAGTACACTATGTCCACCGGATCCCCCTTGTCCACATGTTTGTTGACCCCTTCAAAGAACTCTAATAGATTAGTAAGACTGATTTCCCTTTACAGAAACCATGTTGACTACTGCTCAATAATTTATGTTTTTCTATGCGTCTGACAATTTTATTTTTACCTATTGTTTCAACTAATTTGCCCGGTACCAACGTTAGACTTACCGGTCTGTAATTGCCGGGATCACCTCTAGAGCCCTTTTTAAATATTGGCGTTACATTAGCTAACTTCCAATCATTGGGTACCGAAGCCGATTTAAAGGACAGGTTACAAACCTTAGTTAATAGTTCCGCAACTTCACATTTGAGTTCAGAACTCTTGGGTGAATGCCATCTGGTCCTGGTGACTTGTTAATGTTGAGTTTATCAATTAATTCCAAAACCTCCTCTAGTGACACTTCAATCTGTGACAGTTCCTCAGATTTGTCACCTACAAAAGCCAGCTCAGGTTTGGGAATCTCCCTAATATCCTCAGCCGTGAAGACTGAAGCAAAGAATCCATTTAGTTTCTCCGCAATGACTTTATCGTCTTTAAGCGCTCCTTTTGTATTTTGATCGTCATGGGGCCCCACTGGTTGTTTAGCTGGCTTCCTGCTTCTGATGTACTTAAACAACATTTTGTTATTACCTTTGGAGTTTTTGGCTAGCTGTTCTTCAAACTCCTCTTTGGCTTTTCTTATTACACTCTTGCACTTAAGTTGGCAGTGTTTGTGCTCCTTTCTATTTGCCTCACTAGGATTTGACTTCCACTTTTTAAAGGAACTCTTTTTATCTCTCACTGCTTCTTTTACATGGTTATTAAGCCACAGTGGCTCTTTTTTAGTTCTTTTACTGTGTTTCTTAATTTGGGGTATACATTGAAGTTGGGCCTCTATTATGGTGTCTTTAAAAAGGGCCCACGCAACTTGCAGGGATTTCACTTTAGTCACTGTACCTTTTAACTTTTGTCTAACTAACCCCCTCATTTTTGTACAGTTCCCCCTTTTTAAATTAAATGCCACCGTGTTGGGCTGTTGAGGTGTTCTTCCCACCACAGGGATGTTGAATGCTATTGTATTATGGTCACTATTTCCAAGCGGTCCTGCTATAGTTACCTCCTGGACCAGCTCCTGTGCTCCACTCAGGATTAAATCTAGAGTTGCCTCTCCCCTTGTGGGTTCCCGTACCAGCTGCTCCATGAAGCAGTCATTTAAAGTATCGAGAAATTTTATCTCTGCATTTCGTCCTGAAGAAATGTTCCCAGTCAATATGGGGATAACTGAAATCCCCCACTATTATTGGGTTCTTAATTTTGATAGCCTCTCTAATTTCCCTTAGCATTTCATCATCACCATTACTGTCCTGGTCAGGTGGTCGATAATAGATCCCTAATGTTATATTTTTATTGGAGCATGGAATTTCTATCCATAGAGATTCTATGGAACATGTGGATTCGCTTAAGATTTTTACTTCATTTGAATCTACATTTTCTTTCACATATAGTGCCACTCCTCCCCCTGCACGACCTGTTCTGTCCTTCCGATATATTTTGTACCCCGGAATGATTGTGTCCCATTGATTGCTCTCATTCCACCAGGTTTCTGTGATGCCTATTATATCAATATCCTCCTTTATCACAAGGCACTCTAGTTCACCCATCTTATTATTTAGACTTCTAGCATTTGTGTACAAGCACTTAAAAACCTGCCCCTGTTTATTTGTCTGCCCTTTTCTGATGTGCCAGATTCTTTTTTATGTGACTGTTTATCATCTGACCCAGCCCTTACATTATACTCTTTCGTCCTCTGCTCCTGACTATAACCTGGAGATTCTCTATCATCAGACTCTCCCCTAAGAGAAGTCTGTGTCCGATCCACATGCTCCTCTGCAGCAGTCGGCTTTCCCCCATCTCCTAGTTTAAAAACTGCTCTACAACCTTTTTAATGTTTAGTGCCAGCCGTCTGGTTCCACTTTGGTTTAGGTGCCAAAGTGGAGCCATTTTATGTCTATGTATATTGTGTAGATAGTAGAGTTTAAATCATAAATTGTAAACCTAGGTCTTTTCATGTGTTTATGGTTGCTTTACATGATAATATTTCACCTGTCCTGTTTATGTAACACTTTAAAAATCAGCAAAAGGGTTATATAAATAACATTTATTATGAAACAAAAGGCAAAAAACTATTATGTACATAGTTTAGTCCTATTCAGTGTCTACTCGGCGCTTCTTGGCTTGTCTCTTGTATTCATTAAATGGAGCATCTCTTGTCACTGTCCAGCAATAATCTGCAAGCATTGATGGGCTCCATTTGCCCTGATAGCGTTTCTCCATTGTTGCAATGTCCTGGTGAAATCGCTCGCTGTGCTCATTGCTCACTGCTCCGCAGTTCGGTGGAAAAAAATCTAGATGAGAGTGCAAAAAATGTCTCTTTAGTGACATGTTGCAACCAAGGCTTTTGTATGCCTTGAGGAGGTTTTCCACCAACAACCTGTAGTTGTCTGCCTTGTTGTTTCCGAGAAAATTTATTGCCACTAACTGGAAGGCTTTCCATGCCATCTATTCCTTGCCACACAGTGCATGGTCAAATGCATCATCTCGAAGAAGTTCACGAATCTGAGGACCAACAAAGACACCTTCCTTTATCTTAGCTTCACTTAACCTTGGAAATTTTCCACGGAGGTACTTGAAAGCTGCTTGTGTTTTGTCAATGGCCTTGACAAAGTTCTTCATCAGACCCAGCTTGATGTGTAAGGGTGGTAACAAAATCTTCCTTGATTCAACAAGTGGTGGATGCTGAACACTTTTCCTCCCAGGCTCCAATGACTGTCGGAGTGGCCAATCTTTCTTGATGTAGTGGGAATCTCTTGCACGACTATCCCATTCGCAGAGAAAACAGCAGTACTTTGTGTATCCAGTCTGCAGACCAAGCAAGAGAGCAACAACCTTCAAATCGCCACAAAGCTGCCACTGATGTTGGTCATAGTTTATGCACCTCAAAAGTTGTTTCATGTTGTCATAGGTTTCCTTCATATGGACTGCATGACCAACTGGAATTGATGGCAAAACACTGCCATTATGCAGTAAAACAGCTTTAAGACTCGTCTTCGATGAATCAATGAACAGTCTCCACTCATCTGGATCGTGAACGATGTTGAGGGCTGCCATCACACCATCGATGTTGTTGCAGGCTACTAGATCACCTTCCATGAAGAAGAATGGGACAAGATCCTTTTGACGGTCACGGAACATGGAAACCCTAACATCACCTGCCAGGAGATTCCACTGCTGTAGTCTGGAGCCCGACAGCTCTGCCTTACTCTTGGGTAGTTCCAAATCCCTGACAAGGTCATTCAGTTCACCTTGTGTTATGAGGTGTGGTTCAGAGGAGGAGGATGGGAGAAAATGTGGGTCCTGTGACATTGATGGTTCAGGACCAGAAGTTTCATCCTCTTCCTCGTCTGACTCAAGTGAGAATGATTCTGGTGCATCAGGAACCGTCAGTCCTTCTCCGTGGGGTACTGGGCGTATAGCTGATGGAATATTTGGATAATGCACAGTCCACTTTTTCTTCTTTGACACACCTTTCCCAACTGGAGGCACCATGCAGAAGTAACAATTGCTGGTATGATCTGTTGGCTCTCTCCAAATCATTGGCACTGCAAAAGGCATAGATTTCCTTTTCCTGTTCAACCACTGGCGAAGATTTGTTGCACAAGTGTTGCAGCATATGTGTGGGGCCCACCTCTTGTCCTGATCTCCAATTTTGCAGCCAAAATAAAGGTGATAGGCTTTCTTAACCATAGTGGTTATACTGCGCTTTTGTGATGCAAAAGTCACTTCACCACAAACATAGCAGAAGTTATCTGCACTGTTCACACAAGTACAAGGCATCTCTGCTCACTTTGGCTAAACAGAAATGTGTCCCTTTGCAAAATCAAACACTGACAAATAAGAGAGCACGACACTGTATGATTTCTAGAGCTGATATAGGGCAATTTGTTCAGCAGAGTGATGTAAGCTTCGTTATGATTGCATCATCCATGACTTCTAGGAATAACATGATGCAATTCATATAATGTATGACGCAATACCAGCTTCAGATTGCATCATTCATTGTTTTGCCTAAAACAAGTACTGTCCAAACCCAGTCATAGATTTATTCATAGATCCAGTCAAAGATGTATTTTAGTCATTTCTGGTTTAAATTGAGATCCCTTCCCTTTATAACTCACTTATCCTCCGCCATTCCCAAGTCAAGGGTCGTATATACTGACCCAAAGCATATCTTGAAAACTAGAGCCAATCAACAATTTTAAGCATCATTTTCGTTCTCAGTGACCCAGAATTAGTAAAGTTGGACTACATTTATTTCAGAAGCATTTTGGCTGTAGAGCAGTGTATTCAATAACTCTTGGAACACTGGGGAGGTTCTAGAAGAATGGAAGAAAGCTCATGTTGTGCCAATTTTTTAAAAGGGTAAATGGGATGACCTATGTAATTATATGCCTGTCAGCCTGACATCAGTCCTGGGCAAGATGATGGAGCAGTTAATATAGGACTCAGTTAATAAAAAAATTAAAGGATGATAATGTATTGGGATTCTCCTCAAGACCTTTTTCTTACTTGGCTTCCCAAGAACTCACTTGATCAGACTCAAGCGAAGGGGGTGGGAACCACACATCTACATTTACACAGCAAACTTTTCGATAGACATATTTAAACATTACATTTACTATACATTGCATTACACGTTTTGGGATTGGCTTGGTTACTTTATAGGAACCAACACCTTTACAGCATGCTTTGCCACGCACTGTCCACACACAAGTTACTTTTTAACCTCATCATATGTTTCAGGCTTATTTTGTCCATTGTAAATAGTTCCTGGGGTGTTCCCTCTTATCTTAGCTACTACAAACATTCTGTCTCTTAGCTTACTGACACATTTACCTATCTTAGTTAGCACAGTCTTTCTGTTTCAAGCCTGCTGATTAATTTACCTTCCTAGTCCTGAATCCCCAAAATGGAGCCTGCCTCACACATGCCCAATTACTTATGCCAAGCCAGTCATACATAATGTAATTGATGCAAATCAACATGGGCTATGGAAAATAGATCCTATCAAACTAAAATGATTTTTTTATGAGATTACAAGTTTAGAAGATAAAGGTAATAGTGTTGATGTAACATGCATAGACTTCAATAAGGCATTTGACTTGGTATTGCACATTTTGATTAAAAAACTAGAACAAAGTAAAACTAACAGCGCACACATTAAATAGAATAAAAACTGACTAAATGTTAGGTCACAAAATTTAAGGGTAAATGGAGCATCATAATGAACTAGGTATGTTTCCAGTGGGGTCCCACAGGAATGTTTGCTATTTAACATTTTTATCAATGACCTGGAAGAAAACAAAATTATCACTGATAAAATTTACAGATGACACAAAATTTGGGGTAGTGGTAAATAATGAAGAGAGCAGTTCACTGATTCAGAGTGAGCTGGATTGCTCGGTAAACTGGGTGCAAGCAAACAATATGCTTTATGTTTTAATACAGCTAAATGTATACATTTAGGAATAAAGACTATAGGCCATACTTACAAAACAAAGGACACTATTCTGGGAAGCCGTGACTCTGAAGAGATTTGGAAGTTGTAGCGGATAATCAGCTGAAGATGAGCTCCCAGTGAGATGCTGGGGCCAAAAGAGTTAATGCAATTCTGGGATGCAAAGAATCATTGAACTGGAGAGGTCATCTAGTCCAGTCCCCTGCACTCAAGGCAGGACTAAGTATTATAGACCATCGCTGACAAGTGTTTGTCTAACTTGCTCTTAAAAATCCCCAATGATGGAGATTCCACCACCTCCCTAGGCAATTTATTCCAGTGCTTAACCACTCTGACAGTAAGGAAGTTCTTCCTAATGTCCAACCTAAACTGCCCTTGCTGCAATTTAAGCCCATTGCTTCTTGTCCTATCCTCGGAGATTAAGAACAAATTTTCTCCCTCCTCCTTGTAACAACCTTTTATGTACTTGAAAACTGTTATCATGTCCCCTCTCTGTCTTCTCTTCTCCAGACTAAACAAACCCAATTTTTTCAATCTTCCCTCATAGGTCATGTTTTCTAGACCTTTAATCATTTTTGTTGCTCTTTTCTGGACTGTCTCCAATTTATCCACATCTTTCCTGAAATGTGGCACCCAGAACTGGACACAATACTCCAGTTGAGGCCTAATCAGCATGGAGTAGAGCGGAAGAATTACTTCTTGTGTCTTGATTACCAGGGTCGGCTCCAGGCACCAGCTCAGCAAGCAGGTGCTTGGGGCGGCCAAGGGGAAGGGGCGGCACATCGGGCTCTTCGGCGGCAATTCGGCGGTGGGTCCCTCGGTCCCTCTCGGAGGGAAGAACCTGGCGCCGAATTGCCGCCAAAGAAGAAAGCAGCGCGGTGGAGCTGCTGCCGATCAAGGCTTTTTTTTTCCCCGCCGCTTGGGGTGGCAAAAACCCTGGAGCCGGTCCTTTTGCTTACAATACTCCTGCGAATACATCCCAGAATGGTGTTTGCTTTTTTTGCAAGAGCGGTACACTGTTGACTCATATTTAGCTTGTGATCCACTACGACCCCCAGATCCCTTTCCGCAGTACTACTTCCTAGGCGGTCATTTCCCATTTTGAATGTGTGCAACTGATTGTTCCTTCCTAAGTGGAGTACTTTGCATTTGTTCTTATTGAATTTCATCCTATTTACTTCAGACCATTTCTCCAGTTTGTCCAGATCATTTTGAATTTTAATTCTATCTTCCAAAGCACTTGCAACCCCTCCCAGCTTGGTATCGTCCACAAACTTTATAAGTGTACTCTTTATGTCATTATCTAAATCATTGGTGAAGATATTGAACAGAACCAGATGCAGAACCGATCCCTGCAGGACCCCGCTCGTTATGCCCTTCCAGCATGAGTGTGAACCATTGATAACTACTATATATACTTGTTCATAAGCCAAATATTTTTGGTAAAAAAGTGACGCATCAAAGAGTGGGGGTCGGCTTATAAATGGGTCTACACCAAAATTTGATGATTTTAAACTCTATGGAATCATTGAATTGAATATCTAATACATTGTCATTTTGTTTACCTGGAGCGTCTGGAGGCATGGAGCCCCTCAGCTCCTGTAGCCTCAGGTCGCTGTTCCCAGCCAATGGAAGCTGTGGGAAGTGGTGCCACCTCCCGCAGCTCCCATCGGCTGGGAACGGCGAACTGCAGTCACAGGGAGCTGAGGGGCTCCGTGCCTGCAGACACTACAAGTAAACAAAGCGTCCTGACCCGCCAGCGGCTTACTCTGACGGGCCGGGAGCCAAAGTTTGCCAATCCCTGAAATATAGGGTCGGCTTATGAAGGAGTCATACAGTTTTTGCTATTTTTACCTAACCATCTTGGGGGGGTCGGCTTATAAACAAATGGGCTAATGAACAAGTATATAGGGTACTCTCTGGGAACGATTTTCCAACCAGTTATGCACCCACCTTATAGTAGCTCCATCTAGGTTGTATTTCCCTAGTTTGTTTATGAAAAGGTCATGCAAGACGGTATCAAAAGCCACAGTAAAGTCAAGATATACCACATCTACCGCTTCCTCCCATCCAGAAGGCTTGTTACCCTGTCAAAGAAAGCTATCAGGTTGGTTTGACATGATTTGTTCTTGACAAATCCATGCTGATTGTTATTTATCACCTCATTATCTTCTAGGTGTTTGCAAATTCATTGTTTAATTATTTGCTCCATTATCTTTCTGGGTACAGAAGTTAAGCTGACTGGTCTGTAATTCTCAGGGTTGTTCGTATTTCCCTTTTTATAGATGGACACTATGTTTGCCCTTTTCTAGTCTTCTGGAATGTTTGCCGTCTTCCATGACTTTTCAAAGATAATTGCTAATGGCTCAGATATCTCCTCAGTCAGCTCCTTGAGTATTCCAGGATGCATTTCATCAGGCCCTGGAGATTTGAAGACATCTAACTTGTCTAAGTAATTTTTGACTTGTTCTTTCCCTATTTTAGACTCTGATCCTACCACATTTTCACAAACATTCACTATTTTAGACATCCCATTGCCACCAACCTTCTTGTCATTAAGCACCTCTGCCATTTCCACATTTTTTGTCATGGTCATTGTCTTTCCCTCCTCAATGAGTAACAGGCCTACTCTGTCCTTGGTCTTAAACAAGTGAATATCGAGTAGGAGTACAGACATTATTTTACCTCTGTATTTAGCACTGGTGTCAATACTGCTGGAATACTGTGTCTATTTCTGGTGCCCATGATTCAAGAAGGATGTTCATCAATTGGATAAGATTCAGAGAGGAGCCATGAGAATGATTAATGGATTAGAAAACTGCCCTCATAGTGACAGAGCTCCATATATTTAGCTTAAGGTTAAGTAGGAAGGTTAAGGGATGACTTAATTACAGTCTAAGTATCTACATGGGGAACAAATATTTAATAATGGCCTCTTCATTCTAGCAGAGAAAGGTGTAACACAATCCAGTGGCTGGAAGTTGAAGCTGGATAAATTCAGACTGGAAATAAAGCATAATCTTTGACTCAGAGTGTCATTACCCATTGGAACAATTTACCAAGGATCATGGTTGATTCTCCATCACAGACAATTTTTTAAATCAAGATTGGATGCTATTCTAAAAGATCAGCTTTAGGAATTATTTGGGGGCTATTTTATGGCCTGTGTTATACAGCAAGTCAGATGAGATGATCGCAGTAGTCCCTTTTGGCCATGGAATCTATTACTTCCCAATACTTCACTTTTGGATTTTGTAACCCAAATAGCATTCTTTTAACATACTTGTTTTGCATGTTATATAAGTAAAGGCTAACAAAAGACAATACTGCAGGCTTACTTTAGGCCACGACACATTCTAAATTAACTGGACTATGCTTGATGAGGCTAAGGTATTATAAATAGAGCTGGGCAGAAAATGCAGTTTTGGTTGATCTGAAACTTCACAAATTCATGTTAAGTTTGCTGAATAGTTTTGACTGAACTGAAAAATCAAAATGTGTTGGCAATGCCCAAACGTATCATTGGGCTGAAGTCATAAAATGGCTGGAGAAGGTCCAAGTGGTTATGGTGGTGCCACCCTTTTTACAACTTTAGCCCAATCTTTAAGGCACTTGCCTGAAATCTGAGAGACCTAGATTCAATTCCCCTTCTCCACATCACGCAGAGGACTCAAACCTGGTGGGCGTTAGCCCAGTGTGCTAAAAGTTAGAAGAAAGGTGGCACTTCCTCCTCCTCCCCTGTTGGTTTTGTGAATCTAGTCCTCTTTTGCTTTTGTTTAATGCTGGAATCAAAACAAACAACTTCAAGTTGGGCCAAATGAAACATTTGATCCAAAATGAGTTCTGACCATTTTGATTTGCCAAAAATGCCTAAAAACTTCATTTTTGGTTTGACCTTTTTTTCAGAATTGCCAAGAAAACAAAATATCCATTATTTGTGCAGGTCTAATTAGAAATTCTGTGCTAATTTTTAAACCTAAGTATAACAGACTATGAAAAATATTTTAAAGTAATAAAATTTCTAACCAACTTAGGCTGGGATTTTAAAAGAAGCCTTACAGAGTTAAGAGGAGGCTATCCTATTGATTAGGGGGCTACTCAGGCTCTTGGAAAATATTGGTTCAATTCCTTGCTATGGCACAGACTTCCTGGGTGAGCTTGCGTATAGCAATTACGTCCTATGTTTCTCAGTTACCCATATCTAAAATGAGGATAATTCTTCTCCCTCAGATAGAAGTGTCATGAGTATGAATCCATTAAACATTGTTAGCTGTTCAGATGCTATGGACATGGGGCCACAGTGTATATAGTTAGGCTCAAATCTTATTAAAATTTAATGGGATTAAAACACCTACTCCCATGACACTCTTTTTTTAAATCTCACCCTTATTTAATATTATTTTAAATACAATTCACAAAATATTTTAGAACTTGGCTCTTTTATTGAAAATCTAAATCACACTCTCTCTCTCCTCTCACACTGCAATGCATCTCGCAAGTTACCTGAAATACCAAATATAAAGTGAAGCCAATACAGATGGTGTTACACCAATCTCTCAGTTAGCTACAGTAACAGAAGTGGAGCTTAGTATTATATAGACTGACTAAAAGGATAAAAAATCGTTACGCTACCTTGATAATTGATAAAATTTGAGACGACAAAAGTCAAAGATGGCCTTAGTTACTGAAATTAATAGAGACTATAAACCAATAATTGTTTATCGCAACGACATAAGAAAGCCAACTGAGGGTGAAGGGGCAAGCTCATTTTTCCATCTGTTTTTAATGAACTCACCCAATGTCACAGTCAGAGGCAGTTAAAATTAATATGTCTAATCATCTTCAAACATTAACTTGTTCAGCTGAATGTGTCAGACAGGAAGCTATCCATAAACAAATCTAAGATGTTAAATTACTAAAATAGCTGCAGTTTCCTCCCTCTGAAAAATCTCATTATTAGCTTTGGTATTATTTCCACTCAAGGAAGTCACTCTACAACACCAAATATTTTCACATGCACTGAAATGTATAGACTACACAAGTCCACGGATGTTTGTTTTGGCAAGAGAACTGAATTTCCTCCGTTTCTCTGAATACATTGTATACATTCCTCTTCGTTGCTGTCTTCATTTAGAAAGAGGAAGAAACCCCAAACGCTCACACAGATCATCTCTTGAAAAAAGCAGTTTGACTTGCTACTAAGGTGCACTCTTCTTCCTATAATATCTTAGATCGAGTGGGGGGGGGACTGATTATTACAAAAAACCCTCAGAACAATCTATAACATTTTTAGTTGTACATTTGCAGTCATTTGATTAGTTTGTGTGGACAATAATTTGGAAAACAATTAAAAAAAAAAACAACAACTTTGATTCTGTGATCAGACAAGTACATAATGTGGAGGACCGTGACTTATTTTTTCTTCTAATAAATTATGAATGAATTTAGTAGGGATTAATTATATTGGCTTGATCTAGGCATATAGTGCTATCGGGCAGATGTGTAAGGCAAGAGTGGAAGCTATGGGCATAAGGGTTATATTGCCTTTTTAGTGTTAGATTTTGGATTATGACTTAAAAAAAAACAAACAGGAGATTGTTGGGGGAAAGAAGTTAATTTGGCATATTCCATTCTCCCTGGGAAGGACTATCCCTACCCTTCCACAGAAGAACCCAAAGAAGAGGAAAGCCACCTGGAAAATCCAGGAGATTCATCTCATATAGTTTTCTCTCTTGTTCATCCTCTGGGGGAGAATGTTTTCAATCTTGTGCTGGAGAAAAGGAGTATGGCCTGTAAATCCTAGGTTCTAGGGGAGAAACCAGACAGCAATCCTGTGAAGCTTGGGGCAGTTGTGCAGGGAGCAGCCCCTTCCTGGTGCTCCTCAGTTCCTGCCCTTGGCAGTACAGGTCACCCTGGTGCTACGCTATACGTGCCTCCTTCAGCCCCTCCTCTCCCACTGGGAAGGAAGACAAAATGAGTTACTATTGCTTGGAACAACACGAAGACCGAGATGGGATTTCTTCTCAGAAGTCTGCCAGGTTTGGAGGAGAGCAGGCCTAGCCCCACACCAGCTCTATCCAGGGGCAGCTCCAGATCCCAGCGCGTGCTTGGGGCGGCATGCCGCGGGGGGCGCTCTGCTGGTCGCTGGGAGGGCGGCAGGCGGCTCCGGTGGACCTCCCGCAGACATGCCTGCGGAGGGTCCGCTAGTCCCACGGCTTCGGTGGAGCATGCGCAGGCACGCCGTGCTTGGGGCGGCTAAATGGCTAGAGCCGCCCCTGGCTCTATCACACCCTGCTCCTGAAACTTCCCTTCCCAGTCCAGTGAGCCACAGCCGCATAGAATGTTTATGAAGGAGCTGGCTTGGAACCGAGAGCGAGCCAGCAATGAAGCTAAACCACCTCCTTCCATTATTCCCTGACTCTTTCCATAACATAGCTTCCTTCCCCTAGTACAAAATGAATGAGAGTAACAAATCCCTAGTTACAAGGTCTTTGGAAAATAAGAAAGGGTTAACAGACCACAATGAGATCCAATCAGAAAGTTGTGACTTATTACAAAATATGGTCCTATAAGTCTCTAGTGTACAGTGCATACCAGTAGTGTAAGGATAGATAGCCTTTTCTAAAATGACACTTTCCCACACAGCTTTGCTAGTGTATCCTACTATTGCTATTGCGGTCCTGGGCATGTCTTAGACTTCCAACAGTGTACTCTTATGCATAATTCTACAGGGTTTCTTTGTCAAACTGCGATGTGTTTGAATGGTAGGCACCAATTGCAACTAGGATGAGACCAGCTTATTTTCTCCTGTAACCTAAATGAAGCAATCTTTACAGAGGTGAAAGACTAATGCTGTAACCACCCAAAGAGCCTGAGGAAAAGAATGTGGATTCATTTAAATGAGAAACAATTCAGAGTTCTAACCAGCTTGAGAACGCTGACTATTGGACTGCATTCATTTTGGTATGTTTTTCTTGCTTACTTACTAGTATTTAAATTACAAGCATGCCCCTATCTAGTTTAGTCTTCCAGAAAGCCACTCTTTGGTACATTTCTTTCCTTTTAAAAATCAAAGTATTTACATCATTGGAGTTAAGGATGAAAATTAAAGAGAAAATGGGGTTTCTTATAGAAATAAGCTTATATTCTATAAAACAGAGCAAGGACATAATCATTTCCCTCCATTTACTGGTTGCCACTTCTTAAGAGCTTTCGCTGCTTAACATTATTTTATAGTTGTTCTATCTAATGTCCACAAATACTTTGCCCAACAGAGATTAATAATTATTTGACACATTTTCTTTCTAATTAGAGTTTAAGCCCAACATGACGTCAGCATATGCCATTTGTCTGTGTGACTGGTGAGCCAGATTAAATTTACTTTATTTACTAAATGCTGCAACCTTGCCAAATTGCAGGCTTGCACAGAACAGTATGTTCGGGTGCTGACTGTCTTGCCAGCTTTCAAGGAAGTACTTGACGGAGACCACATGTGGAGGTCAAGTGATTCTATCATGATATCACCAGATGGTAAATTATGGTATTATTCCCAAGACAGGTAGCATAGTTTGTTTTGAAACAGTTGGTAGTTGCTCCATGAACTCTCAGCCAGAAGCAATTTCACAATTGCAAAAGACAAGGAATGCTGTCGATGTTGGGGGGAATGCTTTCCCAAAGAGACTTCGTACAAATAATTTGAATTCTAAGCGTCCAATCTGTATGTTTTCTAAAAAATAAATAAAAGTGCTGTTTTATTAACTCCTATTTCAAATCAGAGTCCTTCCTTTCCAAGCTCACTCTGAACAAATCCTGTATTCACACATGGTTTTTGATGGCATGGGGTGAATTCTGCACTAGAGGCTGAAAATAATAAAATGACAGTAACTACATCTTATATAGCGCTTTTCATCGGTGCATCTCAAAGCACTTAACAAAACATGTCACTATTATTATCCCCATTTTACATAATGTGAAAACTGAGGCAAAGGGAAGTGAAATTACTTGCCCAAGGTCACCCAGTAGGCAAGCGGAACCAGATATCCTGAGCCCCAATCTAGTGCTCTGTTAATTAGGCCATAGTCTTTGTATGTAAATTAAAACTGCATGTGTTTCTGTGATATACTGCAATCCCCCAACTTCCACAGCCTTCACTGGGAGTTGAGAGCTCCCATCGCATTCCAGGACTGAGTGGATTGGTGTGCTACAACTATGTGATTGACCGGGTAGGAGCGGTACATAACCAAGCTTGCAGAAGCCACTAGAAAAGCTGCCGCCTGAGGGATCTTGCAGGGCCTTCAATGCTCATCAACTTAATGTGAGATGAGGGCAGGGCACACAACACTTTGCACAATCTAGCCCTAATTTATACCTGCTGTGCAACCTAAGCCACCACTGAATTCAGCTGACGTTGCCCATGTTTTTCTCGAATGGGTAGGTTAATGTTTTTTTTTTCTGGGCATATTTGGCAAATTGCACTAAACTCTTAATTTCAAAAACAAACATTTGTATAGCAAAATGCTATAAAAACCACAGGGACGAAGGACTCTCTTTCTTTCAGTTTTTATCATAAATGTCCGATGACTTTTTTAAAATCTAAAGCTAAAAAGTGGAACACAGTTTAAATAACCAATCATTTTGAAGGGAGTGTTCAAAAGGTAAGTACCTGTGTTCATTTCCCAATACACTGAATGGGAGTTTGGATTGAGACAGGGTTGCAAGACAGATCCACACAGGGCCAGTGCAGAGGAATTTTTGCTCCCTATTGCATGTCTATTCAGCGATACAGCTTGGGCCATAATCTAGCCCTAAATCTTCACTTGAACTCTCACAATAACATCCTCATTCACCCTTGCCAAATTTCAGAAGCAAATCAATGACCCTTAATTGCCTTGGGACTGAGGAAGTTGGGATTTTTTAATTGGCTCATCATATTGGGACATTTTAACCTATTTAAAACTATGGGACAAACGAGACCAAAAAAGGTGACACAGAAGTTACTAGGGAAGGAAGCTGCCTGAATAAAATGGAAAATATTATTAGTACACTTTCTGCAATTTTGCTTTTATAAATTGGACACTCGCTGCTAGCAAATTACTCTGCAACAACCCCAGGTTGAACAGCAGGAGATGAGGAAAGGATGGGTGGAAATTTGGATTCGCACTGTGGAAACTCTTTAGATTTACAGAGAAGAGAATTATGTCATATGTACTATTCAAGTGGAATATGTACTTAACTGACACTCTTAGAAGATGTTAAGAAAATATATTCACAAGCACTAGAGAGATTTAATATAAATCATTATGCTAGTAGCCTTTGATAACTTTTATTTTAAAGAGCTTATACATTTTAGCTTATGATGGAATATGCATGTAAAGGCCCAGAATTCATTATAGTTAGGGATAATTTTTTTCTTTTTTAAAAAATTGGGCCAAATCATTCCCTCTGCTAACAGTCCTGTCAACCCTCTGTATGTTTCCCAATCTAAATGTGACCACTCTCAGAAGGGCATTACATGTCTTTAGCTGCCATGGCATTTTTCTCCCTGTTATTTTAATTTGGTGCTTGCATCATTAGCAGAATCACTGTGTAGTTGTCTAGTTAAATTATGCTTTATGAGTGTGTAGCAGATGTTAAGTACTATCAGTTGATTTCATATTTACCACACAAACATTAACTTCTCAGACATGAATAGAACAAGCTTGTATCTTTGGTTACGTCTTGTTCGGCTATCTGAATGGTATATTTAAAGCTCTTTAAGGAGAGAGGAACAAATATATTTCAAATTAGAAATTAATTATTCTGTGTTCTAATTCCATAGACATTACCTTAGGAGAATGCCCAAAAGACGTCATTGTAAGGACCTCAGTCCTCCTTTACTTCATGCTATTGTTTTCTACAAATGAGTTCTAGTACATTTTGATAATGGATTGTGTAATGAGGTCATTATAGTCCAGAACAAATCCAGCAGAAATATTAGGCAGATAAAACTTTCAGATTTATGATTGGTTACTGTTGCAAAATTTTAGTTGATTTATTTCTTCCCACAATTTATTGGCTGATGAGGAAAACAAGTTTAAGACTGGCTTTTATAGCATAAGATTACTAGTAGCAACATTTGAAAAACCCTAGATAGCTACAATTTTTTAATTTATATTACAATTTTCAGCTTCAGAATCATTTCTCACCTGGTTATTTAGATTTTCTAGAATAAACCACTGTCCAACACTCTCACAGAAGTGGTTTAATTCAGTCTAAACTCATCTCTAGTATAACTCCATTGAAGCCAGTGGAGTTTCACCAGGGATGAATTTGCCCCAATGTATTCTGACAGGTTAGAAACATCATTCTTATTTGCTAAGCGCCAGCAATTAGATCTGCACTGTACAAGTTCATCATGTCCTGAATAATGCAGGTCTAGTGCCAGGCAATTTACAGCTGCGCACCTATCAAGCAAGTTGCTTTAAATTGTTTGGTGTAAAAATTCACATTGGGGATACAGTTATTCCTTAAAGGACCATTTACACTTAACACAGAGCTTCATCTCACAGAGTGCAAGTGTGGAGTTTTATGCTTTGAGCAGAAGACAAAAACCAAAAAAAATCCCTGATAAGCAGCACTAGGAATGCAAAGGTTACTGATACTGCATTAATGAAAGTCTTGCTGCATGGCTGCCAAGCTGCTCCGGCTTAGTGAAACAAAGAACTAATGGGTCGCTCCAGTGAAGTCAGTGGGAATGGTGCCACTGAATAGTGCCAGTGGGTATGGGTCAGGGCCGGCTCTAGACCCCAGCGCGCCAAGCGCGCGCTTGGGGCGGCATGCCGCCGGGAGGGCGGCAAGTGGCTCCGGTGGAGCATGCGCAGGCACGTCTGCGGGAGGTCCACCGGAGCCGCCGGACCGGCAACCGCCGGCACGCCCCCCTTGGCGTGCCGCCCTGCTTGGGGCGGCGCAATTGCTAGAGCCGCCCCTGGTGTGGGTTCAGATCCTATGAGAGGAATGTGTCGATAAGTGCCTCTGTAGCATTCTCCAAGAGCATTAGACCCTATTTGAATCCTAACTTGCAGTCAGAAAGGAGAGTGAGGGGCTTGAAACTTACTACCACTGTGTGCTTCACTTTACTTGCTCCTAACAGCCCCAACTCAGACTTGTAGAGGAGTGCAACAGCCCTCCCCCATCTGCAACCTTGCTGCATGCCCCACAAGGACTTGTGACAAGAGACCAAACTCCCTCCCTGAGAAAACAAGCAGAAAAAGTAGTGCAAATGTCGAACTAGGAATGACAGGTTGAATGTGGGGAATCTCCGTTATGGGCAAATCTGGAATATCCTGTGGGCTTGGGTGCAAGTGGCTACTCTGAGTCCCTGCTGGTGCCGCAGCATTCACATTGCTAATCTTAGTGCCAGCTCAAGCCGAGCTAGCACATGTCTGTCTACCTGGGCTGGGAGGCACACTCTCCCAGTTGCAGTGTAGACATACCCATGAGGCTAGTGCCCAGGAGCCTAGTGGCAGAAAGTAGATTGAGAACAGAATGGTGTATCGTGTAACAGGGTGGCTTGGCTGCATTCTTCCTGCCCTCCTAGGAGCTCGAAAAGGTGATGTGTCTTTGGGCCCCAAGGATGGATCTTATAAGCATTCAACCCCTAAAAATATATCCCTATTACCAAAAACCACTTTAAGGCAGGGTTACAACTACGACCACTGGGGAGATTGCCAAGAAAATTCAAGGTGATACAGGTAATAGTGTTGGTGATTAGATGGCACTCAAAGAATAAGTATTGGAATAAATTCCTCAGAAAAGTTACAGTGTTGCCAAAAGTGTCATGTTTTGGTTGAACCCCAGTCCTCAGCCTGTCAATAAGAGTACAGGAGCACTTTTATTTATTTATTTTTCTAAGAGTAAGATTTTTTCTGTTAAATGTTAATGACAATTTCAATGACTAATCATTGAAGAAAGTGTGTCTTTGTTAAAGTTTCAACAGCCCTGTACTTTTAATGAAAATATTGATTCTCTGAGAGCTACAACAATTCCTACAGTAAAATAAGGCAACACAGGAGGTTGACATTCCTGATATTCCTAAAGTAATAAACAAAGGCAAAAGAACTTTTAAAAAGAAAACAACCCCCCTTCTTTATACACCATAGAGAAGAAGAAAAAAAAAGAAGAGACAGGAACCAGATTTTTAACTTTCTTTGAAAGTCACCTTTAAGAAAAGAAACCATGTGCTCTTTTCTCCTTGGGAACCAATTTTGTTTTCCTGTCTCTAGGGAATGAATAAAAGCTGGAAACTAATCTAGAAGATGCAGGGAAAGATGTATTCTGAAAAACAGCTTTTTCCTGTTGCAGAACCTGATTCACTGCATCCTGCCTCAGAAAATGAAATGTCTCCTGGATGCTCCACAGAAAAAACATTCACAACCCACTGAAAGAAGAAAGGAAATGTGCATGAGACAAAGGTTGAGAAGACCTGACCCACAAAACCTCCAAGTCAAAAGAAACCTCCCTTCCTCAAGGGAGAGAAAAACATACGCCTGCATTTTGATAACTTGTGATGATGTCTTTGACTTAGGGGTAACCTACAAAAGGAAGATACAGTAATTGATTGGAATCCACCCATCCCTTTTGTTGAATTAAGGGCTCCTTGGTAACAGGGGATACAACTGGAATCTGTTTCCAACACTTAACTATTCATGACCTTGATCCAAAGCAGAAAATTACACAGAAGTACAGAATAAGGTAGAAAACGAAGGGAAAAACCACTCAAGACATAAACCCTACACTCTCATAGCATAGCAAAACAAAGACTGAACAAATGTCATCACTGCTGTCATTTGAGGAAATGTAAAATTGACCACCAGCTTGACCCTAAAGAGACTGGAAATTCCTTCATGCTAAATATGGTTCTAAAGATTGTCCAAGGGAAACTGAGGACCTGGTGTGCTGGATACAGCAGAAAACAGACTGTGTTTTACCCTACACTCTTGCAGTGTCTGCATTAGTGAACAGATGTTAATTGAACAGATGGGATAGCACTGGTGCATAGTGAATGCCAACTGTGCCATGTGTCTACACTAGCCATTCCCATTCAATTGCAATTTTGCCCCGTGTCCACACTTGTCCTGTTTTACGACACCACAGCTGCACCTCCCTCTGGGTATTTCCCATACATCTTTCTGAAGCAATGGCTTCTGGGAGCCCAAGAAAATTGTGGGGAAAGAGGTCAAATCCTGCAACCCAGTCCCCATCTCCAAAGAGAAGCTAGGATCAATGCTCTGCTGTTGCTCAGCAAGCAAGGCTTTTGCTGAACCTTTTGAAAAACAGTTGTGAGGCCTCAATGGGGGCTGGAGCAAGATAGCAGCTGGTGTTCTACGAATGCCTGTGGGGAATAGCAGAAGATGCTCTAATGGTATGTCTACACTTAGAGCTGGGGGTGAAATTCCCAGCTCAATGACACATACCCATGCTAGAGCTCACTGAGCAAGCCCACTAAAATAGAGTGTAGCTGTGGCTAGCCATCCCAAGTACATACCCATCTGAGATGCTAGGCACCTACTCAGGCAGCTAGCCTCTCCCGCCACTCACGCTGCCGGAGCTACACTTTATTTTTAGCACTCTAGCTGGATCAGAGCTAGTGCGGATAAGTCTCCTTGAGCTGGGAATCACAACCCCTCTCCAAGTGTAGATGTACCCTGAGAGTATTTGTGAGGAATGGAGAACAAGACCAGTAGTAGCTGGAGATTGTGGAAATGGTTTTCTCCCTATGAGTAGCTGGCTCTGTGCAGTACAACGGGATGGTGTTCATCAGCTGGAACACTGCTCCCGGGTTCAGGCTGTGACCACAGACTAGTGGACACAAGTCATTCTGAAGACTGAGCGTGGTCAGCTAGCCATGATCTCATAGTGTCAGTCCAGAAGGATGAGAACTCCAAGTGGAAGAGTGGCAATTGATCTGTGGAGCTATGAGACAGGTCACCTCTGTAGACTGGTGCACTGTGGGGGCACTAATGGGAAGACTGTTTGCACTGGTGAGGCTATTACACCTGAGTCCCATCTACACTAACACTGGCCCAGTAGAGACTGACATAGAGAAGAATGATAGAACAGTTAAATAAAGCAAGCCTAATTTTTAGAGGTGTTGTGCAAGAAAGTAAATGAAGCCTTTTAATAGTTACCTAATTATGGACTGCAGAACCTAACTTTAGGCACCTATTTTGAAAATCTTGGCCCATGTTTTTAACTATGTAACTAGTAATTCATAAGGCAGAGATAATGGGCCAATTTTTCAAGAGGCTCCTAAACTAGTGCATGCAAAAGCAACATTTGTGCATACAAGCCAAAGTGCACAAATGCCCATTTGTATGGGAAATTTGGGGAATGCAAATTTAGAGTCCACTTCTGAAAATCTGGTTCAATGTATAAAACACTAATGCTTCCAATGGTTCTTTCTTACACATGCTAGTTCTCATTGCTGGCATACCTTATTCACACCCACGTCTCTCCCATCCCATTCCTTTTCCTGTTATTCTTTTAATAACATTAAAATATTTAAAACAAAACACTTAGATCTTAATTTGTTCTGTGGTTGACAAAATTGTCTTTTTTGTGTGAATAGCACGCAGCTGGCTTGCTGAGCATGCACCCAATGCTAGGATAATTGTTCCATATTCACTTGAGAGGGCAGTAACTTCCAAGTCCTAATTGTAGCCATTTAAGTGCACTATTAAACAACAAAACAGAATACAAACAAAGAAATAAACATACAAATAAACAAAAAAACCCAACACCCATTGGCCCAGAGCATCCCCTACCACAGTAATATTTGTTTAAGGTGGCCTAATGGGGGAGGAAACATTTTCTTTTGCCCCTTCCCCCAAATTGTTCTGGTCTCACAACCATTGGCACTTTCAGAATTCAGAGGATCCTATGGCACCATAAAAGACAAGGCTCATCCACCCATGACTGCGGAGGCCCTGTGCACCAACTCTAGTGTCCCAGCTCTGCTGCCTCCAGCAGCTTGGCTCCAGTGGAGCTATGCTACCAGTGCCTCCTCTGGCGACAGCTGCAGTTGGGATCCCCTGCGATGTGGAGAGCTATGGTAGAGGAAATAAAGCCTGGAACTATGTTTCCTTAGTAATTTGTATGGAGCAGGTGAGGGGGTTGATGTGACCTTCCAACTCAGGGCCCTCCTCTGTCCCTGCCGCTGTGCAGGTCCCGGATGCCAATCCAGCAGCTGTACTTCTTCAGGGTCATAGAATGGGATGAATTTGGTCTATGGTCTCCAGTACAGGGTACCAACAGGGAATGGCCCCCACAAGTGTGCGGCTTGGGAGACTCCTTGGGCCAGCAGTGGTGGTATTTCATTTTGTGCCATAGCTGTCCTAGATTTGTGTGCAGAATAGTCACTGGTGGCCTCAGAAAACCTTGGCCCTTTCCCTGGATTGTACATATAAAAATAAAGAACATGGGCTTATCCCTCGGGTTTCATCTATCTCCAATCAGACCAGGGCCCCAAGTTGGAAGAGGCAAAGGGGACTTTATGTCCCTAATCCAAGGCTGGCCATTTTCAATGTACATTAAAACATCCTCAGAGTAGCTCTAACTTGGACCCAACTTCATTGGCCCTCAAAGTACTATTCTGGCAGCAGGCAATCACTTCTGCTTTTAGTCATGCCCACAAGGCTGTGCACCAGAGGGTGGCCAAAGATCTGGCCCTATGCACTGGTATTTATTTGTACTGATTTTTTAAAAACAGAAAATGGATGCGTCTGTTGTGGATAAACTGGCTTTTTACAAGTTAGGGAATCCCTGTAAATGGAGTGATAAGGCCACCAAGCACTGACTGTTTAACCAGGCAGCTCACTATCTCAGCAGCATTGATATCACACACTAGTGATGATGGAACAAGGACAAGTGAAGAGTCCTGCACTTAGGACGGAAGAATCCCATTCACTGTTACAGACTAGGGACCGAATGGCTAGGAAGCAGTTCTGCCGAAAACGACCTAGGGGTTACAGTGGACGAGAAGCTGGATATGAGTCAACAGTGTGCCCTTGTTGCCAAGAAGGCTAACGGCATTTTGGGCTGTATAAGTAGGAGCATTGCCAGCAGATCGAGGGATGTGATCATTCCCCTCTATTTGACATTGGTGAGGCCTCATCTGGAGTACTGTGTCCAGTTTTGGGCCCCACACTACAAGAAGGATGTGGAAAAATTGGAAAGAGTCCAGCGGAGGGCAACAAAAATGATTAGGGGGCTGGAGCACATGACTTATGAGGAGAGGCTGAGGGAACTGGGATTGTTTAGTCTGCAGAAGAGAAGAATGAGGGGGGAATTGATAGCTGCTTTCAACTACCTAAAAGGGGGTTCCAAAGAGGATGGATCTAGATTGTTCTCAGTGGTACCTGCTGTCAGAACGAGGAGTAATGGTCTCAAGTTGCAGTGGGAGAGATTTAGGTTGGATATTAGGAAAAACTTTTTCACTAGGAGGGTGGTGAAGCACTGGAATGGTTACCTAGGGAGGTGGTGGACTCTCCTTCCTTAGAGGTTAAGGTCAGGCTTGACAAAGCCCTGGCTGGGATGATTTAGTTGGGGATTGGTCCTGCTTTGAGCAGGGGGTTGGACTAGATGACCTCCTGAGTTCCCTTCCAACCCTCATCTTCTGTGATTCTATGATTCTAACTTCTGCTAGTAGAAAATGGGCTGGAAATACCATATACTTAAAAAGCTATCTGTCTCCACCAGCTTTAAAAAAAACCTCACAGAAGTCAGTGTTAGGAACTTGCCAATTGGCTTAGGTAACTAAATAGTGTTCCTCAGTATTTCCAGTATTCTTTGCACTTCTACTTCCCATTATTTATTGAAATGTGGATGGCAAATATTGAGGTACATTTATCTAGGTCTCTAGGAGAAAACCGGCACCTGTTTTTATTTTTTTTTTAAAAGGGCAGCCACTTTACTTCCTTGTGAAAAGATTTTTACAAAGGTCTGATTTACATTTGTTTACACAATACTAATCTCAGGACTAACCTTTCCTTTAGGGCATAAAAATAAAACTTTTCACCAATACTGTGAATAAGTTGGTTCACTATGACCTGGATCCTTCAAACACTTACAAATATACAACTTTATTCCCACTGCAGTCAACAGGAATACTCATGTGAGTAATGTTAAGCATGCACCTAAGTGTCTGAGGGATTGGGGCCTCATATTCTGCCCCTAAGGATCTGATCCTGCTCCCATATAATTCAGAGGCAAAACTCCCATTGACTTCAGTATAGCCTGATTAAGCCCTAAGTGAGATACAGGAAAGGAACTGAAGTAGTAAGGAAAAATCCACATCAATTAATCTACATCAATTCACCTCTAACAGCAGCAATCTCAAAACATTCCTGGGAACGTAGGTAAAAATGGCAAAATCTGTTTAAAGCAAGGGAACACTGTGGAACACAGAGTCGACAGTGCTATTCCAATATACACCCACTCAGGAGCTGACCCTAATTTAGAATAAAATTAAAGATGCTCTGAAATGAACACTGGAATGCCAATTGCTCTGTTATGTTGCCTCATCTGTCTGTCTCCTTAAGGGAGCCATAACTGGCTAATAACAAACCTCAGATACCAACGTACAACAGATTAAAAAAAAACAAAAAAAACCAAAACATTTTTTTAAACATCCAAAGCAAGAGAACCAGCATGTGGCTCCTATAGCACATTCCACAGAAATTGCATTTATGGCTTTTGGGGTTGACACTGGGTCTATCGTGTAGATGACGGTGGCTGAAGAGACCCATTTTGTTTTTGATGTTGTTTCCTGAAACCTTAGGGTTTCATGTTGAATAAACTATCTACATACTGTAAAAAGGCTCTTAGCCAAAGCCCACAGTGCCTTGTTTACAATCTTTTCCTGCTCTCACCTCTGTATTTTTCCCACCCCCTATACACAGAATGCTCTTCTTACCTTAGTTTGCCAGTTCACTATTCTCCCTGCCTTCAAGTCCCTCCTAAAGACTCATTTCTTCTGTGATGCCCACATGAAACAAACTGCACCAAATATATTTTTTAAAAACGGACCTTGTCATTAGGACACTAGACAGGGATGCAGTAGCTCTGGGTTCAATTCCCAGCTCTGCCAGACTTCCTTGGCAAGTCACTCAGGGTACGTCTAACACAGCGGCTGGGAGGTATAATCCCCAGCATGGGCAGATGTACACATTCTAGTTCTGCTTGAGCTAGCACCTAAAACAACAATGCGGTCGGGCCAGAGGCTGAGGCTAACCACCCCAAGTACTTGCCATTGGGGGTCGGGTGGGACTGTACTTGAGTGGCTACCCTGCTGTGCATTGGTTCAAGCAAAGCTAGTGCGTGTATCTCTACCCACGCTGGGAATTACATCTCCCAGCTGTTGTGTAGACATACCCTCAAGTCTCTCTGTGTCTGGGTTCCCCATCTATACAGTGGGATAACAGTACTACCTTTCTCCCATCCTTTGTTTGTCTTGTCTATTTAGACTGTACAGTCTTTGGGGCATGGACTGTATTTGCAGAGTGCTTAGCATAAGGAAACCCCAGTCATAGCTGGCTCCTCTGAATTTCCCTGTGCGTCCAGTTTTCCCCAATTCTCTTCTACCGTTAGCTCTCCGAGGCATGGAGATTTTGCATTTTGCATTTAGCTCAGCACTTCGAACATTTTTGGCTCTGAGTCAATAACAAATAAAATAATATTCCCTAATTGGTAGAGCTAGTCAAAACAAAAAGGCTTGAATATTTGTCACTGAAATTTCAAAAATTCCACCATTGAACATTTCCACCATCACTATTAACGGGATCACTAAGGTCTCTGGAGGCTGTACAGGAATTGCTGGAAAAAGGAGTTCACCTTTTGCTGAGCCCTCACAGAATGCCTTTTGCATGAATTGGCAAACTAATCTCAATGGTCTGTGAACTCAATATCAGAACTGAAGATGGGGAAGATTCCCCTGCTTCTGAGGCAGCCTATCCCTGCCAGGATTGGTATTTTAACCCTGGCTCACAACGATACTTATGAAGAATATTTTTTGTGGACTTTGCATTATAATAAATTGCATCAAATGGCAGATGTCAAAAAATGTCTTGAGGGAACATAGAATCATAGAATTCAAGATCAGAAGGGACCATTATGATAATCTAGTCTGACCTCCTGCAAGATGCAGGCCACATAAGCCGATCCACCCACTCCTTAAGCAAGCGACCCCTGCCCCATGCTTCGGAGGAAGGCGAAAAACCTCCAGGGCCATTGCCAATCTACCCTGGAGGAAAATTCCTTCCCGACCCCAAATATGGCGGTCAGCTGAACCCCGAGCATGCGGGCAAGACTCTCCAGCCATACCCAGACAACTGAACAGACAACTGGATTCCCTTCTTGGGCTTTTTCCTCCCTCCCTGCTGTAAATTACTGAGTGGAAACTCTGCACAGTCTGGAATACTGCTTAATTGTGCTCTGAATATAAATGAATACTTTCTAGTAGAGGTTTTTAAATGGGAGAGGAGAAAATACTACCCGTGAGCAAGTCTTGGGAGGCAAATGTTTGGCAGGTCATTCCAGCGGTCTTTCCCTCATAGAGGTCAGCTATCATTGTATGCCCCTCTGAGATGGCAATCGAGATATGATTAAATTACACAGCAAGCAGTTATCTGACTATCTGGAAAACATGATTGAAGAAAATCTAAACAATTAATAAGGTATATTCCAATCTCATTGCATATGGCTGTTACAGATTGCAATCACTGGGCACAAACATGAGAAATGCATCACTTACAATTTATCTACACTGCTATAAAAATGGAATGTCCTAGAGCTTAATAGTGAGTAGGAAATAGTAGGAAAGGGGGTCAGGGTAAGTTTGCTACGCCTCCAGTGCTCACTTTTCTATACCGCTTTTAGGGAAACAGATTCAGTTTAAAGGTAAAAATCCTTTTCAAGTTCAGAACACTACCATTCTCATTTTCTAATAATCTGCTAGCCTCACTGAAAATAAACATGTTCTCCTTTTGCAGGATCTTCCTGTTAGTAACAGTTGCACATAAATAAAGTTTTCTAAACAGACATCTTATCTTTTTATGGAAGGAAGTCCATTAATAAGGAATTGACGTTCTTCCCTAAAAAAAAAATACATTTGTTAATTCTTTCCCATAAACTATAGAAATAAACTAACACCCTGAGATTTTTTATTCTATTTTCACAGCAAACTGGATAGTCTGCACGTAGATAAGGTTAGCACTGTTTGCGTTTCTGTATAAACAATGCTCTTGTTGCTACCTTACCATGCAACATCAAATAACTAATCTTTTTTCTCAGGTTTCAACTGCTTCATGGAATTGTTGGTTCATTTCTGCTGGATTCCTTGCAGTTATGTTGGATCATCTTCTACAGTACAGGTTGTGAACAGTTTGCCAAACAAGGCACTTCAGAAGCACATTACCCATGTTTGCTGTCTTGAACTGCAAAACTGTTTTCATAGAGATGTCCTTTCCCCATCAAAAATAGGACAAAGGAGCACTCAGATGAACTCAAACAATTGATCTGATAAACTTCAGTACTTCAACTTTACTGACTTCGTAAACTAGGCAAGACATTTCTAGTGTCCCAAATTAACACTATTATATAGAAAATATATGATCCTTATTCAACCACACGTTTTCCTTCTACAAAATGTTGTTCTTTTAAAGAAAAAAAATTATAACAAACTTGATGTATGTTATGTCACTTTCAACAAATAACAGACATATTTGTTCCCAGACAATCCAGAAAGCAGTACTTTTAGTGATGGGAAAACAATACTGAATTGGGAATGTTAGTATGTAAAAAGGTTTCTGTGCTCCAAAATTAAAAATGTAAATGACATTTTAAATGAAGATAAGCTCGAAACAGTGTAGCCTTTATATTGTGATTATACTTGTGTAAACGTCTTATAAAATGCCATAATATTTGTTCAGAAATATCCATGTTTCATAAACACAGTGAATGTTTAATTTTAGGGGCATCAATGTATTTATTAACATGGAAGCCAAAAGGAATTAAAAATATACACAGTGCACCAAACATTGCAACACAAGGTATGTTGCTGATGCAAAACGCATGGGAAGGGATGTTAGTAAACAGCACCTATCCAAGTTCTAGAAGAAATCTTAATGTTATGTCATACATATCACATTTTTACCAGAAGAGCTACAATAATGGGAAATTTGGGACTCATAGGTATGAATCATGGAATGTCTGGGGTGTGAGGGTGTGAGTGAAAGAAAGAGAGAGAATATGGAAGGGGAAATGAATCAAAGGAAAGTGATGTCTGTGTGTGCATGGGATAATCTATCCAAACTAACCTGAATCCATCTCGCCTGGGTAACAACAGCAGTGAAGACAGTGCAGTGAGAGCTTTGCAGCAGGATAGGGAGTCAAGTATGTACCCACAGACAGGGCTGGGCTTGTACTACTTGCAGTGAAGCCCACTGCACTGATTTCACTGCTGTTGTTACTGGCGCTAGCTAGATTTAAGCTAGCTCAGGCAGGCTAGCCTGTGCACAGCTTCTGCTGCATAGACATGACCTTGGTATATCAACACTGTCTATACAGCCTTCTATCTGAGAAGGCATTTAAAGTACAATACTGTTCTTTTCTGATCACCAGACCAGGAAGAAGTTACTTCAATGGAAGGCAGAAAAAAGTAAGCCATTGTAAAAGACATTTAACAAGATACAAAGTCACTGGGTAAACTCCTGCAATAACTACTCACATCAGCTCATTCTAATCATTAAAATTAAACTAAGAAATAAAAACAACTAACAATAACATCAGCATAATAATTCTACTGTTCAGTCCCATTGTTTTTATGTTGCAAAATTTCCTCCTCCTTTAGGTATTTATTGTCTATTCAGGGGTCAGTTGTGGCTTTGCTGCAAGCCTCACAAATAGGGCAACAGGCACCTGTGCTGGCCTGGAAGCAAACTGGGAAACAGACTGTTATTCAGACAATCTGCCTCCCATTTTGTTGGGGGACATAACCAGGGCTGGCTCCAGGCAGGTGCTTGGGGCAGCCAAGGGGAAGGGGTGGCACCGGCACGTCGGGCTCTTTGGCGGTGGGTCCCTCGGTCCCCCTCGGAGGGAAGGACCTGCCGCCAAAGTGCCGCTGAAGAAGAAAGCAGCGCGGTGGAGCTGCTGTTGATCACGATCGCGGCCTTCTCCCCCCCCTCTCCCCCCCCCGCCGCTTGGGGCGACAAAAACCCTGGAACCGGCCCTGGACATAACCTGGAACAGCATATGTCTTCTAGCACACCAGTGCTGGCCTGTGCACTGGAGGCAGAACCAGGGCTCTGGATCACATCAGTTCTGGATAATTGTATTACGGGAGAGCAGTCCTTTGCTTTTTAGGATTCAACCCAACAAAAAATTGCTCACTTGGAAGGGTGCTGACAGAGTTAGGAATGGATCTTTAGGAATGAGGGGCAGTTCTAGCAATTGAGGTGAGTGATACATTCAAAGCTCAACAACATTCAACAAGAGTCCTCACTGAAGTTATTGAAGAGTTTCACTGGTTGCAGGATTGACTGGCTGACCAAAGCATCCAATCAGTGGGATTTATTTCTAACTCCATTATGGGTTGGTTCTAGTCAGTGCATTTAGCAACTCTGCATTTCCTTATGTCATTCTTACCTGCATTGTCATCTTTGCCACTCCACTTGTCTCCATACTTTGCAAATGGGGTGTTGCCACTGGCGGAGGAGGTGCTCTGCGTTTTTTAATTTCTGGGTTGGCGGTCATTCCTGAAATGTTGCCAAGAGATAGTGATGGACCCAGCGTAATGGAACGTGAATTCACTGAAGGTGAATTTGGAGCTGTTGCAAAGCCCTGTAAGTAGATGTATAACTTGGTCACAATCACTTTTTAAAGACTATGGGAAGAAACACAAGAAAAACAATTACACCCATTTACCCTTAAACTCAGACAATGTTCTGAGTGATTGTGTATGATCCTCTGTCAAACTTTGCCACATTACACACTGCACAATATCTGGACATTTTTCCAAGATCAACTGACATGTAGTAACCCCGTTCAGAAGGGGGTGAAAGTTGCAACAGATGAAACATATATTCATATTTAGAAAGAAACAGTCAACCCCGTACAACTTATTAGAACCATTGTTGGGTAATAGTAAGGAAAAATGCACAAAATTAAAAACAAATTTGACCATCTCTTTTCCACCATGAACTATGTGCAGCTTGTTAATATGTCAATCCCTTTTAATCACACCCAGAGTATTGAAATATCACTTAAAACTCCAGAACGAGGATTATAGTCAGCAACTCTACTCCTCAGCACAATGCAAATTTCTACTGTAAGTATAAGATCATTTGTGCAGAGACAGAGCTTTCTTGGGGGCCGATCTGAGGTGATGGAACAAACACCAACAGAAACTAAGGACCATCACAAACCTCACCACCCTCTGCTCCAAGTTCAAGGTGCACTTCTTCAACCTTTCCCTCTCAAACTCAAACACATACATAGCATCACAGACATATTATGTTTTCTGAAAAAGCAAACTACCAAAGCACTGAATTGAACACACAATTTCCTCCCTGGGGTAGAGATAAGAGAAAAAATGAACAACACATGACAGATATTAGTCACATTCTTTAACACAGTACTGGAAGGCTGCTTAGATACTACATTGATGAGGATGGGTAAAGAACCTACATAGAATAAAATAGATTCCATTTCCTACTAGACATATGTCCACATCACAAACACTATCACAAGCTGACAGTCTAAGCAACAAGGTCAAGGACACAGAGATAATGAACTATCGTCTCACACAAGAGATGGCCCCCTCCAGCTCAGGACTGAGGCACATTAGCAACCCCGGGGAAGCTTGCAATGCTGCTGCCCATTCTGTATCTATTCTGTGGATAGAGAACTACTCTTCTAGGGGGGTCATTCTGGCACCTTTCACCAGCACTACACTTACACTATTTTTAATTGCTTGGCTTGACAGCACATCTTCTTCCACAACAGTTGGGATGTCACAGAGAAGAGAGCACAAAAAAGGAAGACTAAATATACACAGCAGGTTCTGAGCAGAAATCACATCAAAGAAAATACTGGCATGTAGTGGCAGCTGATCCGGAAAAGGTTTCCTCTCAGTTTCTTGGTTCCCTAATTAGGCCATCCATACTTCCAGCAAAGAGTCACCGGTCAGATTCATCACTGGTGAAAATAAGTGAAACTTGGTTGCCATGGCATTATCCATCTGTGTGGAGAGCAGTATTCCTCTTCAAGATGTTGGATGATCTAATTGGGGATTGGTCCTGCTTTGAGAGGGGGCTGGACTAGATGATCTCCTTCCAACCCTGATATTCTATGATTCTATGATATGGAAACTGCAACAGTCCAATGCTAGTTTGTGTAGTTTTAAGGAGACCACCACTGAAATGAAGAGCTGGATTAGATAGGGGAAAAAAAAACAATACAAGAAGAAACATGGTGCACATGTTTTTGACTGCTCAGTAAAGTTCCATGTTCTGCAGGCACCATAATAAACTATGAAAGAGAACTCAGATGCTACTTTTACAGGATTAATTGATTTGAGTCTGATCCTGCATCTACTATTCACATGGACCTAGCATGGACTTAAGTAGGAATTCTGGATGGACTGGGTGCAGGCCACTTTATTACTATGTAGATTGCTTACTATACAGTCGACCTTCAGGCTGGACAAATATAGCTGGCACAGGAAGTCCCTGGTACTAGTATACCAGTAAGTGTTCTCTCATGGACTATAACCTGCATTTACAGGGGGGTTAGATCATCATCTAATATATCTTTTCCATCTCTGATTTCTCTGAATGAGAAATAGGGTTTATGGTTTAGGGTTTAACAGGGTTTCTCAACCTTTGTACCTATTCAACAAAATCACAGCCTATAGTATGGGCTTCTAATAAATATGGTTTTGCTGCATCTTTCAGGCTTTATCTACACTGGCAATTGAATGACAAAACTTTTGTCTTTCAGAGGTGTTAACCCCACCCTCAAAAGACAAAAAATTTTACTGCGACAAGTGCCAGTGTGAACAGCGCGTTGTCCGCAGGAGCGCTCTCCTGCCAACAACGCAAACGCCGCTTGTTAGGGGTAGAAGTTCTTTGTCGGCAGGAGAGCCGGTAGTGACACAGCTCTGTTGCTAAAAGCGGTGTAGTGTAGACATAGCCTTAGAGGTGAACATACTCTATCCTTGGCTGTATCTGCTAGGCAGCAGCAGATAGCCTGATCTCATCTGTAATCTGCAGGGTCTCTGTGTTCTTAGATACTGTGTCTGTTGTGTCTGGCTCTATATAATAGAGTATGTTTACTCCTAAGTATATGCTACCCTACAGACAGTAGAATATAAAGAAGTTTCCTTTTTTGCACTCTTAGAGGAAGACTGAAGAAAACCAGTTTTAGCACTAATTTATGTTTTCTAAGTTTTTACCGAATGTTTCAAAAGGTTGGGGAATCTTGTTAATAGGTTCACAGAAGTTAGAGATTAAAATGACAATTCAGATCTTCAAGTCTATCTTCCCTGCAAGTGCAGAATATTATCAGCAACAGAGGACTTATCCAGTATTAATCTGGCATTGCATTTGATCCAAGGTCATACTCTCAGTAAAGGGCCACCAGAATCTTTTTGTTGAACAAAGCACTCTGGGAAGAAAATACATGAAAAAATATTTTTGACTAGATTTTGTTTTAAACTAGTTAATATTTCTGAAGGGAGGTGGGGGGAGGAAGGGGGAAACACCGCAACATTGACATGTACCAACACGCAAGTAAGTTAAAACAAAACAGTAAGAAAAAAATAAGTAAGGATCTACCCCAATTCATTTCTGTGTGTTTCCGAGAGCCAAGTCTAAGAATAAATGCAATTGATGCTTGAGTGGGATTTTCAAAAGCATTCACTGCTGCCCTAACTCTGCTCAGATTGAAGTCAAACTTCCATTGTCTTCAAGGGAGCAGAGTCTGGCAAACACTGGGAACTTCTGAAAATCCCACCCTTTTCAAAAGAACTTTACACAAGTCTGGATAGAAAGATAATCTAGGGGCTGATCTTGTAGACCTCTACTCACTCAAGTACTCCTCACACAGGCAAGTCATCATCAGGGGCGGCTCCAGGCCCCAGCACGCCAAGCGCGTGCTTGGGGCGACATGCCGCAGGGGGCGCTGGTCCCGTGGCTCCGGTGGACCTCCCGCAGGTGTGCCTGCGGAGGATCCGCTGGTCCTGCGGCTTCGGTGGAGCCGTGGGACCAGCGGACCCTCCGCAGGCATGCCTGCGGGAGGTCCACCGGAGCCGCGGGATCAGCAGACCCTCCGCAGGCACGCCTGCGGGGGGTCCACCGGAGCCGCAGGACCGGCGACCGGCAGAGCGCCCCCCACAGCATGCCACCATGCTTGGGGCGGCGAAATGTCTAGAGCCGCCCCTGGTCATCATTTTCATTCATTTCTGTAGAACATATACCCTTGTATGAGGACTAATCACATGAGTAGGACTGTGCCAGGACCAGACCCTTACTAGTAACTCTGGATCTGATCTATTTTCCACTAAAGTTATCAGGAGTCTTTCCATTGATTTCAATGGGAATAGGATCAGGCCCTGTGTTAGATTCCTTTAGAAACAATAGATTGGGGGCTTGATTTTCAGACAGTTTAGGTATGCAGTTACTGAGAATGTGTACACACACACACACACACACACACACTTGTAAAATTAACTATGTTCAAATACAATTATTTTATTTGCACACATATTTTGCCCAAATTATCTCTCACTTACTATTATTTTATGCTATTGTCACTACATTGACTCCACATGAATTATTCTTGATTTTCACCAGTGTAAGTGAAAGCAGACTCAATCTTCATAATTGCAACTGTCTGCCTAGGTTCTCAGAAAAAAACAGGCCCTTTATCCTCTATTTTTATTCCATTTAATAATACATTATTGATTTTGTGAACATGCTGTGAAAAGACAATCAAATTTAGTTCCTACAACCTTTGCATTTCCCTGCATTACAAAAACCAGTACAGCTTCAGATATCAATGAAGTACATTAATAAAGACATGTTAAAATATCTTCCAACTTTTAAAGTCACAGACGTGGGGCATTTATAGAGCTTTTGCTCCTGGTTCAAAACCACAGTATATATTAAAAGAAAAGAAATCTTATATTTGTATTAGCTCACATTGTACTTTTTTCTGAATACAGCCAGGGAACACTTACTGTTGGCACAAGCAGATACAAATGCCCTGACAGAGTTGTGCCAGTTTATGTCAGCAGTGAATTTAGGCCCCAATTCAGCAAAGTCCTTAAGCATATGCTGAACTTTAAGAATGTACTTACATCCATTCCTATTCAGCAAAACACTTAAGCACATGCTAAAAGTTAAACCACTGTCAGCTGCAATGCTTACTATTATTTTAAGTGTGTGCTGCCATAGGAACTTGTGATAAACACACACACTCTTCTGTGGACATTTAATTCAGTTTATTAACAACCAGAGAAGGTGTAGGCCAGTGTCTGTCACAAAGCTTTCCCTTAGCTTTTCTATCACTCTCTGATGTACCTCGCAGTCCTAGGCAACTGATTTTTTGGCTCACCAACCAAACTCTCTAACTGTGGTCCACCTCCTCCATTTTTTGGAAGAAATGTCTGACCTTTGAAGGGTAGGGTTTAAGCTTAGGGTCCATCCCTGTCCTCAGCATATCTTATGGGCTAGCTAGCTCGAGCAGCTCCCTTCTCAGTCTGCGGGCTTCTGTTAATCCCATTCTTTGGTTGCTGATTCTCCCCATGCATCATACAGGGAGCCTAGGTACTTACCTCAGGGCAGTTTATTGCATTCGGCAGCAGGGCACCTAAATGTTACGTGTTGCAATGCTGAGTTTTAGTTCCCTTTGTGAATCTAGCCCTATGTGCCTAACTTCGGTTGACATCAGTGGGGGTTAGGTGCTTAGAAGCTCCTGAATATCTCACTAGGGGCCTAAACACTTTTATAAATCTGGCCCTAAGACACTTTTGAAAATAGGAATTGGGTTCTTAAGTCATTTAGCTGCTTAAAAAATATTACCCTAATATATTAATAAGATTTAAATTATATTAGATATAGACATAGTTAGGCTATAAAGCTGAAAGTCAATGAGGTTTTTTACCCCAAACAGTTTCCCTCACCACCCTCTTTTATTAGTTTCCTTGGCTTTCTCATGACACAAAGTGGCATTTAAAGGTCATCAGGAGACTGAATGCTGCTTGCCTGCAATAGCAATTTGGCTTCCTGTTCTCTGTCCACACTGGTCAATAATTTTTTTTCAAAATGTCAAGGTTTTTTTTTTTTTTCCCTTGTGGGAGTGTTACAGCCAGGCCTTTCTTCTGCATCTTTGTGCCAAACCTCACAGATTCCAGCTACCTGTTTTGTTATGCAATTTCCTTCTGAATGGTTTGTATATCAAAAACCAATCAATTGGGTTGTTTTAAGAGTTGGAACTACTACATGTAACAGGAACAAGAACAGCTTTTTTTTAAAAAAAAAAAAGCCAAGACATAAAAAAATAAAAATAAAAACAAAACAAAAAATATCTCTGTATGGGAGATGAACTTTTGTGTGATCGTACTGAGAATTAATGTGAACTGAAAGATCTGGAAGGAACAGACAAATCCATCAGCCCAGTGACAACGGGAGTATTTATCGTAGTGGGAAATGTAAACCCTATTAACACAAACTCACATTGATTGGCTGAATGCCACTACAGCTGATTACTAGTAACCATTTAGAATGCCAGGCAGGTTAAGTCAGAGACTATGGTAAAAATTGAAGTTGGATGATGCTCTCCTGGAAATGATGATAAAACTCCACATATTAGCATTAAATGTGACAACAAAGAAACTGAATCAATTCAAACACATGCTTCATAACCAAAGCATAGTAGTGTGGTCTCCAGGCCACCTGGAGGGACACACATACAAAAAACATACTCACTGAGACCACTGACTTTTTTTAAAGTGGGTCATCTTAAATATAGTTTGCTTTTTCTAATCACTGAAATTCCCTAATGACTTTTAACTGTGATGCGCACATCCTACTTGCAATCAGAGGTTTAAGAGAACAACTGCATTTCTTTTTTTTCTTGATTTTTATATTATCTCACTCCATTCAACTTTGGAAAAAAAAAGAGTCTACCCACCTAGTACAAAATTAACAGTACAAAGGCAACTATATAGTTTCCATAATAGTGCCAGCTATAGTTGTAACGCTGTTCATTTTATACAAACAATATCTTATTGAATACACTTTGACATCCATGTTTTCAAGGTTTTATTTCAAGGTTTTGAATTAATCCTTTGGAGACTATAAGCCAAATTCCCAGCCTCCTCTGCTGTCATTTTGGTGCTAAGCTGGCAATACAATACCTATGTTCTAATTTATTAGAATTTATTTGGTGAATACCAGAACTTGTACAACTAGAATTAGAAATGCTAGAACCGGATGCAGAGAACACACAGGGATAAGGAGGGCAGGCTCTCTTGCTAAGCTCTGCTAATTCTCCTTCACACTGATCTAGTACATTCCTCCTCTTTTAGTTCTGGTTTGCAGAGGAGCAGGAATCAGGCATCCTAAGTTTTGGTGGTTTTCTGTAATGTGCACAAAGAGCGCTATGGACCAGGCTGACATCACATTTAACTGGTGACCTGTTTGAACAGTATTTCCCAGTGTAGGAGAATGGATGGACTCCTCTGCTGACCTATCATATCAGCAGATATTAAGACCATCTATCAAGCTGTTGAAGTCCTACAGGCTCTATGTGGCAGGTGCCGCTCACTAGCCCCTTCTGGATATATGAAAGGTAGGAACACCCCTCATGAGGAGGGGATTCTAGAACACAGGAGGTCCTGGAAGCAAAACTTAGGGACAGTCAATCTCAGAGAGACAGCTTAGGTTGCGGTTTGTATAGTACTATTGTGTTTGAGTCCCCAGGAAGGGAGTAAGTAGGATGACCAGACAGCAAGTGTGATAAATCGGGACGAGGGTGGGGGGTAATAGGAGCCTATATAAGAAAAAGGCCCAAAAATCGGGACTGTCCCAATAAAATTGGGACATCTGGTCACCCTAGGAGTAAGTCTGGATTTAAACACAGGGTCTGTGTGATCTGTTAAGAGTGAGACCCTAGCCTATTCCCGAAAAATACAAAATGATGTAAAATGATGTGTGTGTGTGTGTGTGTGTCTGTGAGAGAGAGTGGAGTGAGTGAGAAGCATTCATAAGTCAATCCTTTTATTTGAAAATCTATTTGGTATTTTAATATATTTCTATATTCCACCCCTACTCCCATTTGGGTCCACGCCCATACAGAAGAGACACCCCTCTCCTCCTTCCCCGTACACTCTGGGGGCAGTAGGATCCAGGTGCTGCCTCCCCTTCTCCTGCCATAGTACCTTGAGTAAGAACTAGAGAGCAGCCAGCCAGACTCCGACCCCACAGGAGCAGAAGCAGCCAAAGCAGGGACCTCTGGACATTCCAGTCAAAATTGTAGAAAGTTCTCTGATTTTCTCTGTCCTGGGCTGACTGGCTGTTTGCCCCAAACCTCCCCCGTCACAGTCTCTGTACCTCATATTCTTTCCACACCTGCCCCTCCACCCTGTCCTCCTTAGCCCCCTTCCCTTTTCTTGCCATTTAGCAGATCCCCTCCTAAGTAAACTCACCCACATAAACAAAAACAAACAAAAAAAACCCAACGAACCAAAATCATGGCACGAGCATTCCGTTTGATGCTATGACACTGTTTGCTCTGCTTGTGTGTTATAATCCTTACCCCACCCAGTATCTGTCTTGTTTATTTAGACTATAATGTGTCACTGTTCATTTGTACTGCCCCACTGGTCTGTATCCATTTGCCTTATGCTTAGACTGTTATATTTTTGGGGCAGTGACTGTCTTTTTGTTCTGTGTTTGTACAACGCTTAGCACAATGTGGTCCTGGTCCATGACTGGAGCTCCTAGGCATGACCATAATACAATATCGAACACCACAAATGAGTCTATAGATTATTCATGAAGTATCTAAAGGTTGCTAAATAATGTTAATGTTGCTTAATATTTAAGCTTCATTAGCGGGTGAAAAAAAAAGTATTTAATGGAGAATACATGTTTTGACTTACAGATACATTTGTGAATTCATGAAAACTAAAAAAAAATCAAATACTGTCACATCAACCTTAAGCACCAATATCTAGTCATTATTCATAATTTTTTCCTTCCAATATTCAACCAATGCCATCTATTATAAATTTGATCCTAAGTCTCAAAAGATGAATTAATTGTTGTGGCAGCTATAAATTATATCAGAATACAGATTTATCAATTTATGGAACTGATTTTGACACTCAGATACACATTCTTAATTATATGCATCCCCAGATAATTTATATATTTTCCAGAATTTCCTATAGGCAAGACCCTGCGATTCTTCATGAGACAAGAACTAATTGAAATACAGGTTGAAAATAGAAATATATAAATGCAAAACACCAGCTGCTTAGTCCTAAATTTTATCTGTATATCTCTGTCTCCAAGCCCATGTTACAGTTCAATACATTTGCTCCAAGCAATCCGTCCTGTTTTAAAGTCTCACTCCTCAGATTGTTCCGAAGTGAAACAAATCAGGGCATTTTATAAAACTTTTTTCTGTCACTACTACTTGACAACATGCCAGTGCCAACAGTAATGAGATTTCATTTGCAAAAATCTCATCCCTATAGCAAGGAAATCTCCTCATTGGCAGAAGAGGAAAGCAATCAGGGTATCAAGGAAAACTGGGAGCAAAATCTTCTTCACTTATAGCAATGCAGCGGAATAGAAGTTAAGCTTGATTTACATTTTTCTGTGTTCATGTAATCTGCTGTTATTTAAGTGGCAACGTGTCACTAACACATTTTATAGTTTAAGCAAAATATTCTATAGGAACAATTAGAACCAAGCTTTTCCTGACAGGAGGCATATATAAAACACTTGGATTCTCTGGTCCCATACTGGACATTTCAGGTCATATGTGATAGCCAACAAATGTAGACCCTATTGAATCTTGTGACTCAGAGCTGGGTAGCTTGGTGAGATGGAAGGAAATAAATCTCCTTTAATTCAAAGGTCTTAGCATTGACAGAAAAGAAAAAAAAAGCCTTCTCAATTTAATGCAGTGAATATATAATTGCTGTTAATCCCTCTTATGCATAATCTGCTCAATTCCTGTCATTAAGTGTCACATAAAGGGTGAACAAAGGGTTTCTCTGAAATTGAAGGTGACTAGTCACAAAGACTAGAAACTAAAGTTGATGATGGTTCTTTACAAAACAATGATTCCCAAATCAAGCAGGTAGGTTCTCCAAGAAACAAACAGCAATGTTCTGTTAACTCTTTCAATGTCAAGCCAATTAAATTTGCAGCTAGTACTCCTGTATCTGTCTTCTTCAAGTTTCTCAATTCCCAGTAATAATAGTTTAACAGTTCAAAATCCGTGAGAAGTACAATTTTTCAAAGACAAAGGCCTTGGCTACACTTGCCGCGCGGGTCGACGCGGTGAGTTCGACTTCTCGGAGTTCGAACTATCGCATCTAATCTAGACGCGATAGTTCGAACTCCCCGCACGCTCCGGTCGACTCCGGAACTCCACCACTGCAAACGGCGGTGGCGGAGTCGACCTTGGAGCCGCGGACTTTGATCCCACGGCGTCTGTACGGGTAAGTAGTTCGAACTAGGGTACTTCGAGTTCAGCAGCTGAACTTGCGTACCTTAGTTCGACACCCGCCCTTAGTGTAGACCAGGCCAAACATAACTACACACAGGAACCTGCTACCGAATGTTTCTAGATAGGGATGTACGTCTATATGTGTTATAAAAGCAATTGTGAATTGTGTGTGTGAATATATGAAAACACCATGTTTTCTAAAACTCCATACAGCTCCAAACAACATAACATTGCACATTAAAATTGACGCTATGTCCTAAATCATAGAAATATCAATGGGCATGATGCTAGCATTGCAGAGCTCCAACGACTCCCACTAAGGCTAAGCACTTTGTACTATCATCCTGTACGACATCACATAAATACTGACATGCTTTTTTGGATTATGAAAATCTCTACCTGTAAATATTCTCAAATGTATTTGGAATATTCTTAACTAAACATGGACAAGACAATCACAAATGCAGCATAGAAAACTATCCTGCATTGAATATTTTCTATTCCACTCAATAGTTTAATGTAAATTTTATTGTCTGGTGTTCTGGCAGGCTGTAAATCAGTGTTTCTCAAACTGGAGTCGCCGCTTGTGTAGGGAAAGCCCCTGGCAGGCCGGGCCAGTTTGTTTACCTGCCCCATCCGCAGGTCCGGCCGATCGCGGCTCCCACTGGCTGCGGTTTGCTGCTCCAGGCCAATGGGAGCTGCTGAAAGTGGCGCAGGCCGAGGGACTTACTGGGGCTTTCCCTACACAAGCAGTGACTCTAGTTTGAGAAACACTGAACTAATTAGTGGGTGACAGTTTGGAATGCTGACAACAAGCAGTTAGAATTAGGTTTGTTTGCATTTCATACAACTGTGAAATGATTGATAGTATGCTGCAGAAGTGTGCAAAGACATTTCAGTGTCTCAGCTGCTAGAATGTAGTTTTTAATAGATTGAGCTTTCAGGAAACACTAGAATCAATCTGCATATATTGCACGCTACTCTATGGTGGTGACCTAGCTACACAGTCCATCTAGACCGCTAAAAGCTTACTTTTCAGAAATATCTTTTTTGCATAACATTGTCAAAATGCTTCATTCTATGGAAACAGAAAACTGCTGGGAGGTTTTGTATTGTTTTAATGAATTTGAAACACATTTCTTAGATCAATAAAGGAATTGGGGGGAGGAGAGGAAAGGGGTACAATCACCACTCTGATATATTAAAGAAAAAAATAAAGGAAAAAAATCCCAAACAACCCAGTGAACCACTTAAAGATTGATTTATACTCTGTGCATGACATATTTCTGCTCTATTTTAAATTATTTGTAGACATTCATATAACATAATTTACGTGGACTACAGTGTATAGTAGTGGGACTGTGCCAAAGTGATAAAAGGTCCCTGCCCTGTAAAAGAAAAAAAACCCACCCCAATACAGAGCAGATCATATATAAAGAAGAGACTTGGCTGAAACTTGTAAAATTGCTTCCCGCCTTCCACCACAGTTTGGAATGGAAGAGGTTGAGGGAACCTGATGTATATTGAAAAGGAGGTTATTCCAATCATATAGGGCTTTATGGCAAAAAGTTCAGAACAGAAAGTGGTCAAAGGAGATAATTAAGGTGGTGCCAACAGAAGCCGGGACAGTACAAGAATCAGAAGGGGATGTTGGATGAAGAGAGGGAAGAAATAAAAACAGGAATGATGGAGAATTAGGAGGATTAAGTGTTCACTTGATATAGAAGAAGAGTGAGAGCTGCTGCAGAGATTCAAGGAGAGGAGAGGTTCTGCTGGAGGAACAGTGATGAGAATGGGGTGAGACACCTGGGATGAAGACTGAGAGAAGCTCCAAAGTCCAAGAAAAAGCTGAGGTGGAAGAGAAGACAGTGAAATATTAACAGAGTTGAAGGCTGCAGAAAGGTCAAGAGAATGAAGATAGAGAAGAGGCCATTTAGACTCGGCCAAGAGAAAGTCATTAGTAAATCTGGTAAGAGCAATTGTAGCAGACTGAAGACAACAAAAGCCAGATTATGTGAGACTGCAGAGAATATGGGCCTGATTCTTCTTTCACTTACAGCAGTGTAAATCAAGAATAACTCCACTGAACAGAGTTACACTGGAGTAAAACTAATGTGAGATCAGAACTGGACTCTGTAAATGCACCTGCAGCAGGGAACATGACGTGGCGAGAATGAAAGGGAAGAGACACTCACTTAATTTCTTCTATTATTAAGCACTTATCAATCATATTACCTCCTGGAAGCTGATCAGAGTTCTTTAACACACTGAATTTATCATGGCATTGAGAGTTATTTTCTCTAGCCTTACTGGATCAAATCTGAGGTGTCCTCCGTCAAGTTATGCCAGCTTAAATTAATTAAAAATTAATAAATTAAAAAATCAATAAATCAGTTTGATAGGTCCCTAGAAGATGTGCATTTCCATTTTTGCCAGACATCTGGTTTTGCAATTAGAAGTGCTTTTAAAAACAAATTGGCCAGAACTCCCAGCAAGTGTATATAATTCTAGTTTACAGGAACATAGGAATTGCCATACTGGATCAAATCTGAGGTGTCCTCCGCCAAGTTATGTCAGCTTAAATTAATTAAAAATATATGTATCTCCTAGAACTGGAAAGGACCTTGAAAGGTCATTGAGTCCAGCCCCCTGCCCTCACTAGCAGGACCAAGTACTGATTTTTGTCCCAGACCCCCTGAGTGGTCCCCTCAAGGATTGAACTCACAACCCTGGGTTTAGCAGGCCAATGCTCCAACCACTGAGCTATCCCTCCCCCCTTATACCAGTTCACATTCTATCTCAAAGTTGTTAACTTTAAAATAAACCTACTATAATACCCACAAAGCATAAGATCAATAGGAATGATTACCAAGAAATACTAGTATTAAAAATGTTAGCATTAACTATTTTTTCTTTTAAAGAGCAATATATTCATGTTTTCTGGAGGCAGATGGAAGGGATTTCCACTCCAACCTAATTAAAAAAGTAGACTTTTCAATTTTACTACATGATTTTCCTTTACGAATGCCTGAGGGAGATTTTCAAAGGCACAAAGGACAGTCAGCTCCCATCAACCTTTGATAGGTGGGATCCTAACTGTCCTTTCTGCATCTGAAAGTTTCCTACATATTCTCTTAGCAAAAAACTACAGATGGAGACCACTGGAGAAGACCACTAGAGAACATCTTACCTGGAATATAGCGCCAGATCTTCAGCTAATATAAATCAGTATAGCGCAGTGTTTCTCAAACTTGGGACGCCGCTTGTGTAGGGAAAGCCCCTGGCGGGCCGGGCCGGTTTGTTTACCTGCCCCATTTGCAGGTTCGGCTGATCGCGGCTCCCACTGGCCGCAGTTCGCCGCTGCAGGCCAATGGGAGCTGCTGGAAGTGGTGCGGGCCAAGGGACTTACTGGCCGCCGCTTCCAGCAGCCCCCATTGGCCTGCAGCGGCGAACCGCAGCCAGTGAGAGCTGCGATCAGCTGGACCTGCGGACAGGGCAGGTAAACAAACCAGCCCGGCCCGCCAGGGGCTTTCCCTACACAAGCGGCGACCCCAGTTTGAGAAATACTGGTATAGCTCTTCTGGGCGCTACTCCATATTACAGAAGCTGAGGAAATGGCTCCCAGTTTCTAGTCTCATTCCCATACAAACGCTCTGTTAATTTAGAGCTAAGATTGTGCAACAGCATTTTGCTTTTAAGTCTGTGGTAACCGTGGGAGGTAAATAAAACCATGAGATTGTCAGGGCAAAATTTTTAAAAAGGGACCATTTTAAAATATTGCCTTTGCAATTAGCTAATATTTTGCTAAAAATACTATGAAAAATTCACATGCCTTCTGAACAGTTATAATGTGAAACTTGGAGACTAAGTTCAGTTGTTGAACCGTGCAATAGAAGGATTTTTATTCTGCTTGAAGTGCAGATCTCAAAAACAAACTTTAATTATGGAGTCACTAATGACATCCTCTATAAGAAGAGGATTCTAATGTGGTGATTCAGATGAAAATAGCCTGAAACTTTATGGCTTCAATTAGCGCTTTTAAACTTTTAAAAAGTAATTAATAAATATTGTACGTTGAGTTTTAACCACCTAAGGCACTTACCCCAGCCCAAAGAACTGTATCTGCACCTTTCCATGCTGAGCAAGCTACAGAAGGCTGTGGATAATGGCACTCAGCAGATCATTCTGTTCAGGTGAAAGGTCAGCCTGCTGTTGAAGAAAAACATCACCACACGGGCCAGATCCTCAGCTGGTGAAGTTACTGGAGCAATGGCCATTTATACCAACTAAGGACTGGCTCCAATCCAACAATAGGCAGGAGATATGAAAGAGCTGGGTGGTAGGAGATCTCTTAGGAAGAACGGATGCAAAGGCAGCAGCATAATACCCCAGTCTGTATGACACTGCCATTTCTGTACAACAATTATTTCATATCCCAAAGGGCTTCAAAACGATGTACGTATGACATCAGTGAGATGCACCAATCAGCCCACAGCACGTTGGACAACATTTTGACCAGCCACACCAAACACATGCAGTCTTTCAGAAAGTTCAACAGGACCTTTAACATTATACGACAAAACAAGACCTCAGTTTTTTAGGTCTTATTTCAAAGATACCTACATAAAAAAATCACAGGGTTCAGTTCATTTACCTCAAAAGAAAGAAGGGCTAGACTAGACACTATCAAGATTTGAATTTAGGATTTCAGGAAGTATAAAGATTTTATCCCTGATACTTCAGCCACCAAGCCATCTTAACACTATTAGCTAGCAGCTGTGGAGTAGTCTTTCCAGGGAAGTAGAGGCACCCACATTGATTAATATAAGCACATAAAAACAGCCATACTGGGTCAGACCAAAGGTCCATCTAGCCCAGTATCCTGTCTTCCGACAGTGGCCAACACCAGGTGCTTCAGAGGAATGAACAGAACAGGCAATCATCAAGTGATCTATCCTGTCGCCCATTCCCAGCTTTTGGCAAACAGAGGCAAGGAATACCATTGCCGCCCATCCTGACTAATAGCCACTGATGGACCTATACTCCAAGAATTTATCTAGTTCTTTTCTGAACCATGTTATAGTCTTGGCCTTCACAACATCCCGTGGCAAAGAGCTCCACAGATTGACTGTGCATTGTATGAAGAAATGCTTCCTTTTGTTTGTTTTAAACCTGCTGCATATTAATTTAATTTGGTGACCCCTAGTTCTTGTGTTATGAGAAGGTGTAAATAACACTTCCTTATTTACTTTCTCCACACCAGTCATGATTTTATAGACCTCTATCATAGACCCCCTTAGTCATCTCTTTTCCAAGATGAACAGTCCCAGTCTTATTAATCTCTCCTCATACAGAAGCTGTTCCATATCCCTAATAATTTTTGTTGCCCTTTTCTGTACCTTTTCCAATTCCAATATATCTTTTTTATATTTGAAACTTTTAAACCAGATTACAGGCTCTCTGGCAAAGGGATTTTCTCTGAATTATTTACTTGTGTTGTGGCTGGTACAATAAGGCCCTGAACCCTGACTGAGTTCTTTAGGTGCTTCTACAATAGAAATACATAATAAGAACATACACAGTTCTAGCAATGTTCTGTAAGGAATAATACTCCACTGTTAGATGGACTCAATACATGATCTAATAGGTTTTTCCATCTCTCATTTTAAAATACTATGATTCCTGGGGTCAGAAACCATGGCAGGTACTTCTCCTTTGTATGGAATTTTAAATTTGGATCGCAAATGTGTGTACTTAAACGCTGAAGAAATCGTGATAATGTTAATTTCAGGGTATGACAATCTCACGAGAGCAAAGGAATGCAGAGTAGAGACTTCCACTCTGCCCTTGTGTCATCCCATTTGGCAGACAAAATAATCAATATTCTGAAACTTGCTGGTAAAGACTAGCTGAGCTGTAATAACTGAGCACATCAGGGTGAGTTAAGGGTAAAAAAGCAGATTTCCCTCCAAATGTTCTTCCTCTGTTAGGATTAAACCCGATCCTCATTGTTATTTTAAAACAGATTTCAATATTGGTTTTTTGTTTAAATAGTGGTATCACTCGTCATTTATTATTTGTATTCTGGTAGCATCTAGAGGCCTTGCTCTGGGGTCAATTTCCCATTGGTCTAGCCCCTGTACAAACAAAAGGACGGTCCCTGCCCCAATATAGGACATTGCTGGGTGACAAAGTACAGCTTTTCTGGAGCTCCACCTGCTTCAGTCCTCTCTCATTTCACACACACCACTGCACACCGGTCTCACTTTCTGCATTTACGAACAGGCAGTATCTTACTGAAACCACAAAGGGTATTCCAGGTCTAAAGGTTATTAGGGTCACTTTAGGACTGACAGTCCTAACCTGTGAATGCTCCACACTCATGACTCTTTTGGGCCTTGATCCTCTGCTGCCTTGCACCTCGTCAGGTCAGTTACACCTGCGTAAGGTAGGCATGCAATGCTTTCAAGTCACAGTTCTCCACTCCCCATCACAGATGGTGGCATTTTGCACCCACTTTTTGCACTTGCAGTCAGAGTGCTGTGCCACATGTATTTTCCGTATCAGTCCTGAGTTTAACTGACACAAACCATGGAAGTCCATGGATCCTTGTCTATATTTGGGGACCCGCTGGTGCTAGCACCACTGCATCTGAAGCAGTGGCAGCACTGGTGGGAATTTTCTCCTGCAGTTCCCATGTGTACGCACAGCCCTAGATAATAAAAGAAAAACTTACTCTTGCATCAAGTTATTTTTCATCAAAGCCACTCCTTGTTTTGCCATTGTACATAACTCTGCAAGTCTCCACTTGTTTACTGTGTTCTTCCAATGGGAAAATCTTTGCATGTGCTTTTTAAATGAAGAGAATTAACCAATATGAGCTGCTCATCTGCGTCAATAGCACACCAACAAGGAATTAAGCCCCGAGGTGCTAAGATAGCCAGAAACTGCCACGGTGTTCACTGCACTGAACTGAACAGGAGGGAGCACGGGTGGTTTTCTAGAAATTCCTAGTGTAGACAATTCCTGGAAGCTCAGAAAGGGCCTTAAAATCCAATGCCCCTGAAGTTAATTGGAGCCTTTCCATCGACTTCAATGAGCTTTGTGTCAGGCCTCCAATGGCCACTGTAAATTGACTGTGCCAATGGTCCCACTGTAAGCCACCATATATTGCCAATCCCAATACAAAATCCTAAAAGCCCAATAACTGGAAGACAAAAAGCTCTTATTCTTTTAATATACGTAATCACTTCAGGTTTTACTATTTAATTCCTACCAAGGAAACACCTGGGGAAAGTGAAACATCTTTTAAAAATGCTCAACCACATTGGCCTTGTTAGGCAACAGAGTTGTGTTGGGGGTAGTTTGGAACCACACCAATGGGGGAGCTCCAGGGTCTGCAGGAAGAGTGAGTGCGTTATGCTGGTCAATTCTCTGTCCACAGCCAGCTTCTCAGAGAGAGAAGTGTGTGTGTAACCATTCCTTTTGCAATGGCCTGCCCTAGAGGAGGGTGCAGGAGGGATGAGTCTCTGACTGGACGACTGGATCTTGGGGTGGCAGGGAGGAAAGGAGAAGCTCCTGAGCCCTTCCCCTCTTATGTACTCTTGCAAAGACCAATTATGCAAAGTATGAGCAAGGATGGGAGAGTGTGTGTGTGTTGTGCTGAGAGATTTTGTGCTGATTTTACAGGTGGTGAATGAGGGGTGTGCATGAGGTGGTGTGAGGGGCTGTGTGTCTTTGGGGTTATTGTGCTTGCTGGTTGTGTTTTTGTGTTGGGAGATTAGTAATGAGTTGTGTCAGTGGTGTTGTGCTATAAGATTTTGTGTTTATTTGTGTGAGTGGTGGATGAAGGATGTGTGCTGCTGTGAAAGCCCAAGTGTGTTTGGGGTACTTTGAGTCAAATGGATGTGGTAGTTGGGCCAAGCAATCCATCATCCGTACAGTCAGCATACAACCAACAAAACTGTTTCATGCAAAGTAGCTGTATAGTAAGGGTGGTGATTTGGTTGTTATCACAGTGTTTTCAGGACTCTTGGTATGGCAGAGATACCTGCCTTTCTGCAGCTGTACACCGCACAGGTGTATTTTGTAAAGTCAAATGGCTGAGAACATAAATATTGGATGGTAACAGACAGTGAATCCCAGTGATGATTTAACCTGATATTCTAAACAAAATGAGCTCTCAACCACACTTGCAGCTGTTTCCATCACTTCACACTGACTCAACTGACATTCTAGGCTTCATAGTGACACACAGGTGACAATCCTGGAATCTTATTATATCAGTAACACTGTTATTTCTATTTTCATTGTTGAGTTCACAAAAAAGGTTAAGCTTCTTCCTTTAACAAGAGAATGGGCATAGTCCTCTTTCCCTTTTTTAAGTGTGATCAACCGCCTTCATTTTAATTCAACTTTGTTAAAGGGGGCCCATTTTGAGACTCTCACTGTGTCTTCATGACTGTGAGGAAACATCTATGGTAGGTTAAAAAGTGGACTCAGTTGCAAGCCCACTTTTACACCCCGCCAGGGGAGTGATGAAGTATAAAGCACCCCATCATTCCCCTGCATGAGGGCATGCTACTCTTCCTCCCATGCAGAACCTTGCTGCCAACATGGAAAGGGAGTCAGGATCCAAATTATTACTTTGCTTCATAATTTTGTCCCTGATCTGCTCATGGGAAAGAGCAGCAATGTGCTGTCCTTTACACAGAGCTTGTGGTGACCCCACAATCTAGAACCGTACGATATAAGCCACAGTATGATCATGCATGGAGGAAAAAAAAGTAAGGCTTCCCTATGGCTGACTGCATAATATGAGGTAAAAAATCCTTCCCAGAAGAGGAAAGTGTGAAATTTTACTCACAGCCATGGCAATGAGGTAACAATCCCCATATAAGCTACAGAGAGAGATCTAGAACTAGGTTAAGCAGATACATCTACAAAAAGGCAGAATTTGGCCATAGGGACACATTTTTTATAAATGGATCAAGTGATTTTGAATATTAACACACACAAGTATCTTGATCTGGATTTGACAGCTTGTACACTGTTTTGCAGCTCAATGCAGTTTGTAAAATGTGACCAAATTGTGAGGGAAAACATGACCAGATACACACATGCATAATCTTGTTCTGCAGTTGTTAGAGGAAAGCAGAGGATTATCTTAAACACTGGTAAAGCTGAAAACACTGATAACTGGTATAATCAAAACCTCTGAATCTTAACTAGTGTGGTGCTCCAGTATGTTGCTATCTGTTTATTTAATATTCAACCTGATAAAATTAGAAATTGAACATGTCAAAACCGTTAACAATCACAAGCACAATTTTAAAGAAGTGCTGGGTTTTGTTATTAGTCTAATCTGGTTGCCCATAATGACTTTTACTAATTTTTCTCCATTTGGGTACTTCTGAAAAGAGAGGTAATTTTAATTAAATACTAGTTTAAAAGCCAAGTTAATTACTTGTGCTGACTTGTGTACTCATCAGTAGTTTTAGGTTCAGGTAATATAGTCTTTCTGATCTATACCCCTTGTACCAGAACAAGGTACTTACCTAGCATTAGTTAAATTTAGATGGCACCACTATCCACTATTATTCTCCGCCCACTACTGTTTTGCTAATCTCCCATGCCAGCTGCTCAAATGTTTACATTTGAAGGGTTTTCTCTGTTTGTACAGAAACAGTCTCTGCACAGTATCTCTCATCTGTACATTTACCAGACTGAAGGCAAGAAAAGCTTGCTGCTTGATTAATAGTTTTAAATGTTTCTTACTCCCCCCCCTCTTCCCCTTGTGTCAAATACATTGCCATTAGATTTTTACAAAGCAAGCCCGCTGTTGCAATTTGTGGCCTTGATTCTAATTTCATTTATTCAACTATAAATGAAAAGTGACTCCACTGAAGTCAGTGTAGTTACACCAAGTTCACACGAGTGTAAGGGAGATCAGAATCAAACCCTGTATCTGAAAGTATGTAGTGCTGCACAAAACTAAGGAACAATTGTTATAATTGGAGAAAAATCCTTACATTTTACATTGCTTTAAAAACATCCTGCGCAAAACTCTCAACACAAAATTTCCCAGGGTTAAGACAGGGAGCGCTGGCAAGTGGGTACAGCAGGAGACTGGGAGTCAGGAACCCGAATTCTATTTCTGGCTCATTATGATACTGGGTCAGCAAGGCACTTAAGCAGGTGCGTAACGTTAAGCATATGATTGTAAGCTCTTTGGGGCAGGGACCGTCTTTCTGTTCTGTGTACAGCACCTAGCATAATGGGGTTAATAATAATAGGAGATATACCAATCTCCTAGAACTGGAAGGAACCTTGAAAGGTCATCAAGTCCAGGCCCCTGCCTTCAATAGCAAGACCAATTTTTGCCCCAGATCCCTAAGTGGCCTCCTCAAGGATTGAACTCACAACCCTGGGTTTAATATGCCAATGCGCAAACCACTGAGCTATCCCACCCACCTAGTCTGGCTCATGACTAGGGCTCCTAGGCAGTAACACAATAGATTAACAAATAATAATATATGTCAATGGGCCTACTCGGATGCTTAAAGTTAAGATGCTGTTTAAGTGCTTTCATGGGCCAGTGCCTATGTTACTTGCCTTGACCACACCACGTTTCTTATCTCCCCTCCAGCTTCCCCATTTATAAAATGGGAATGATGCTTCCTTCCCTCACATGATTATTGTGCAATCTGAAGTTTGTGAAATGCTTTGAGATCCTTTGCTGAAAGGTTCTATTCAAGTAGGAATTGTTGTTACATGTAAGAAAACACATTTCAAGAACAGAAGTGAGCCTGGGTGGATCAGAATATGCTATCAAAAGTGTATAGATTCCCCTCCAGGCAATGTACTGTTTCCTATTTCTCCTCCTTCCTTTCACAAAATGTTGTATAGAATGTCTTCATTTAAATTAAGGATGCTAGGAATAGGAAGAAAGTCCTGAATCGTTTAGAAAGCTTTAGTCATTGACTCTGCTCTGTGAGGGCAAGGCCAGTGTTAGGTTTACAGATACAAGAACAATAAAATCTAGTTTGGTGATAGTCAAGAAACTAAGAAAAAATTGTCACATGGCTACTTCGGCTGTGAGCTACCTTATCCTAGAAAATCCAGTCTCACACCGAGGTACAAGGGAGGTATTCACATAATTCTCATTAACGTCATACTGCCCTAGATCCATGTGAACAACTCCCACGGATGTCAAAGGCAGGATTGAAGACAGTATATGGCCCAGTCAGAGTTACGTAACTCCCCTGTGCATCAAAGAGAGAACACAGCTCTAAGGCTCAATTGGACAAACATTCTTCCTCCCACAAAGTGAAATACATTGTGTCCTGTCAGCAAATCCTCTCTCCCCTGCCGTTTGCTGAAACACATAATTTCACACATTACCAAGTAACTCAATGCTACCAATGAACAGTGTGAAATTTATGCCCAAATCACGAGATCATTTTATGTAAAATATATAAGATATTGCTCTCTAATATTTTTAATGAAATTGAGTCTGCGCTATCCATGCAAGTATTTGGAAAACAACCAAATGGAATTTTTGCTCAAGCTTCATTATTCTATAGCTCTTTGGATGGAAAATAATTCATATAATCAGCAAAGGCAAAAAACTGTATTTTATCTAAATTCTGTATACTCATAATTATATTCGGGGTGCTGGAACAACTTGTATAGTGGGGGTGCTGAGATTCATTGAACCAAACTGTAAACCCTGCAAATGATGGAAACCACTTCAAGACAGGAGGTGCAGCAGCACCCCCAGCACCCGCACCTATGATTATTTTATACTAATATAATAAACATGTGACTATGACTCAGTCTTCTGCTCCAAAGATATAGGCCTTTATCACTTGAAGAAAAGGAGACTCTCCATTGCATATTAGCAATATATGGCCTATGACACACAATTAAACAGTTCTCACTACATACAGTAAAGGGCAGTAACAGACAAGTTGTTTATTACCAGTAGTAATATTTAGGAACTTTAAGCCTTAGAAGGAAAAGTTTAGATAGCCAATATAGACTGTATCTTACATACACAGAAATATGAGAAATCTTTTTTTATGAAACTATATATTAAATAGTAGAAAATCAATCACAAACCTTGACCCTAAGGTACACTTGTCTTTAAAGGTGTTATTTCCAACACCCCTATACTTTTGCCAATTGCACTGAGCACTGTGTGAATGTGAATTACAAGCCTATTTTGCCATTAAGGGATTTCTGGCAATGTCATATACCAAAGAAGCAGCGTTAGAATAGATTGAGATGGCACCAGAAACTATCAAATGGAATTAATCGCTTTGTCTTTCTGTTTTTTGGTTTTTTTTTTAAATAAAATATATAATAGCCAGACACACACAAATTAAACAAAAAACATGGGCCTGATTTGCTGCTGCTTTATTTCAGCTTTGCACTTACTCAACATCACTGATTTCAGTGAAAAGGTGGAACAACATAATAGTGAATCAGAAACTTAGTCTTTTCCATTCCCCTTCCCTCCTTTCTCCTCTTCTTCACCTGAAAATGCCACTGCAGGGTCTTTTCTTTAAAATGACTTTAATTAAAAATCACTGCAGGAGCAGCTTTTGCTGAAATGCTTCTGGAACAGCAACAACTAAATGGAAAGATATTAAACCTCCTAGTGTCCAGAGGCAATCTGGCATTCCATCCATAAATTACAAGTCAGGGAACAATGAACAGGTGGACTCTGAGAGTCTACTGTGTAGGAAAGCAATGCACAGCATTGCTAACTCTATGATTTTATCCTGCGTATTGCAGTATTTGATGTTTTACTTAAAGAGCCAGCTCCTGGAGGCAAATTATTATAAAGGAATCTCACCAGTCATTTTAAAAAAAAGCTTCAAGCCACCATGATTGCAGAGAAAAGCTTGAAAATGTGACCTGAATGTATCATAAATGCTCAAAAATCAGAAGGTAAAAGAAAAAGAACCTCTACATTATTGTTTTTAAATCTCATGGTTTTTTAGCCATTCTTCTGATTTCTGGGGCAGGGCAGACAAATTATTTTTGAAGGCTTGGGGTTGGCGACACTGTGTTATAGACAGGGCTGATCGTACTGCCTGCTACTAAGTTTGCTGTACACGTCCCAAAATAAGACCCTGTTTTCAGTCACTTATAAATTGTGTGAAACAAATTCTTTGGGTTGAAGTTTGCCATGCTGGGTGTCTGTCAGGCTGAATTATTTTGGAAAATTTCAGCCAAAACAATTCAGCTGATTCTGAGAATGAGGCCAGGGAAAAATATGTTGTTTTTCCCATGTTAAAATAATTATTTGAAAAGCTCTAGCACCCCATGTTTTCGAGCAAGGACTTAAAGTAGCAGAGCGGTGGCCTTTTGCTGTCCCCGTGAAAATCCACCTAAATTTGGCCAGATTACAAACTTTTGAAAAACCACAGTTTGCACATGCTCAGCAGAGATGTTTAGATTTCAGCAGCTAAATTCCCAGATGATTCCATGAGTACTGGGCGTGCTCCAGTCTGGGGCTCAGCAGCACCTTCCCTGTAACTGCAGCTGTTGTGGGCTGTGTATTGTGTGAGTGTCTGGGCACCTGAAATGACAGAAAGGAGACCGCCTCTCCTGTACTCTCAAGGACCCTCCTGTTGGGCCCAGGAAGCCTGGAGGAGAAAGCTGCATGATTCAGCTGTAGAGGGTACAACAGCAGGACTTGCAGGGGGCTAGGACACAAAACAGTGTGTGTGGGGGAAAAGACTGGGAGATGACGGCACAATTGGCCATCTGCCCTGAGTAAGATCCCATCTGAAATCTGAGTTAGGTAATTGGGTAGCTAGCCTCTGCTGCTCACACCACCACAGACACATTTCTATTTTTGGCACACTACCTCAATCCGAGCTAGAGCTGATATGTCTAACCAAGATGGAAATTATACCTCCTGCTCCAGTGTAAACATACTCTTAGTCCTGAAAAACCCAGAAACTAGAGTACATGTGCTTGAGCTCCACCTACTGGCACCTTATCTGTTAACTAACTAACTATATACAGACACTCATAACATTAGCAAAAAGAACAGGAGTACTTGTAGCACCTTAGAGGCTAACAAATTTAGCCTAACTTGATGGGCTTGAATAGAGACTGGGAATGGCTGAGCCATTACACACATTGAATCTATTTCCCCATGTTAAGTATTTTCACACCTCTTGTCAAACTGTCTGCAATGGGCCATCTTGATTATCACTACAAAAGTTTTTTCTCTTAATTAATTAGTTGGTTGGGCAACTCCCACCTTTTCATGTTCTCTGTATGTGTATATATATCGCCTTACTATATATATCCCCTTACAATATGTTCCATTCTATGCATCCGATGAAGTGGGCTGTAGCCCACGAAAGATTATTCAAATAAATTTGTTAGTCTCTAAGGTGCCACATGTACTCCTGTTCTTGTTACTCTGAAACCTTTCATAACATTAGGTAAATGGTGACAACTCCCATCTCCTGCAGCTTTTGGAGAACATTTTCTGGCTCTTCTGCTGCTGGTTAGACAAACTCTGTTAAAGAAAAATTGTGTGTGGGGAGAAGGAGAGAATTTAAAGTGAATGGGAGGGTGAGAAATTGCAAAAATAAAAACAAAAAGTGTAAACAGAAACAAACAATTATTTACAACATGGTCACCATTATTACTGTGAGAGCTTTGCTACTGGCTGAAACAGTCACATGTCCTACTGGAGGACAACAGAACCCTTAATGGAGGTTACAGAAGTTGCAGCATATTAAGAGCAAAAAATATTTTTAAAAGGTTGGCAGATGTTCTGGAATTTCTTGTTTATAGGAAAAACTTAAAAGGTGACCACTAATGGTTACCAATATCCACAAACTGTGGCATTAGCTATTAAATACCAGTATTGGTTACTTTTTCAAACACCAGTGCAATAGTTTTCCACTACAAATCAACCCTACTTCATATTTTAGAGTTGTACTGTGCTGTAATGTGTGAATATTGATATAAACTCATACAAATACACAATAACAGACTGGCACATATAAAACATGGTAATGCACATTAATAACACCATGGGTTTGATTTTCAGACTGGACTTAAGCTGACCTCACTTTTTGTGCTTGTGAGTTCATATTAGCGCAGGGGTCTCAAACATGCGGCCCGCGGAGCTCTTCCCTGCGGCCCGCGGAGCTCCCCAGGGCCGCCCAGAGGGGGGGGCAAAGGGGGCAATTTGCCCCGGGCCCCGGGCTCCGCAGGGGCCCCCAAGAGAAAAGCGGAGGCTCCCGCCTCCGCCCCTCTCCTGGAGCCTTTCCCCCCCCCTTACCCCCCCCGCCTTACCCGAGCGCGTCTCCGTCCGAGCGCCTGAGCCCCGCCCCGATCCGAGTGGGGAGGGGACGGGGCTGGGAGCTCTGGGCTGAGCGCTGCGCTCGGCGTGGAGCTCACAGCCCCGCCCCCTCACCATGCGGCTCTGAGCGGGATGAAGCTCAGGCCTCGCCGGAGACGCGCTCGGGTAAGGGGGGGGGGGAGCGGCCGGGGCCGGGCCGTGGGGGGGGGGGAAGGGAAGCGAAGCGAGACCCGCCGGGCCGGGCCGGGGGTGGGGAAGGGAAGCGAGACCCGCCGGGGCCGGGGCCGGGCCGTGGGGGGGGGGGGAAGGGAAGCGAGACCCGCCGGGCCGGGCCGGGGGTGGGGAAGGGAAGCGAGACCCGCCGGGGCGGGGCGGGGCCGGGCGGGGGGGGAAGGGAAGCGAGACCCGCCGGGCCGGGCCGGGGGGGGGGAAGGGAAGCGAGACCCGCCGGGGCCGCCTAAGTGCCCCGCCGCCAAGCCACCAAACAGTTGTTGGTGGCGCTTAGCACTTTCCAGGAGGGAGGGGGGAGGAGCGGGGAGCCGCGCGCTTAGGGGAGGAGGTGGAGAAGAGACAGGGCAGGGGCGGGGCCTCATGGAAGGGGTGGATTGGGGGTGGGGCCAGGGGCAGCAAGGGGGCGTGTCAGTGATGCGGCCCTCGGGCCAATGCACTAGTCCTCATGCGGCCCTCGGGGTCATTTGAGTTTGAGACCCCTGTATTAGCGGATGCTGTTTGTCATTTTAGACACAGAACTATCAGAGACTGTGCATCATAACAAGATTAGTTGGCTCAAATTATTCACAATGGCTAACTTCAGGCATACAAAGGAAGGCCAGATTTTAAAAAGCTTGCTCGGTATGTGCTGAAGGAAATCTCTGAACATTATTCTTCTGAAATCATCTTCCTAAACCACAGAAACCTTGTGTGATAAGATTTTGTGCTGAAGTTTCAAAACCTCTGACAAAATGCCTGACTGTGTTTTTATTAAGTATTTTTTTCCAAACTGATTTATAACATAAACAAATTCCACATTAGAGATATATGTGATTCAGCACTTGGGATACGTTGCTTCCTTGTGATTTATTAAACTATTAGGACCCTCCAAAATAAACATAACTAATTTTAGCTCTTGCTGGTAGGAGTATCAGGTTTCATTTAGATTAGCTGTTCTTTGGAGGATAGTGACACCATGTGGCAAAAATTACTCTATTCTCCCATTTCTTGCAGGCTGTTCTAAATTCCAACTGAAAGACAATAATCCTTCTGAATAGAGCAGTGGCTCTCAACCTTTCCAGACTACTGTACCCCTTTCAGGAGTCTGACTTGTCTTGTGTACCCCCAAGTTTCACCTCACTTAAAAACTACTTGCTTACAAAATCAGGCATAAAAACACAGATGTGTCACAGCACACTATTACTGAAAAATTGCGGACTTTCTCATTTGTACCATATAATTATAAAATAAATCAATTGGAATATAAATATTGTACTTACATTTCAGTGTATAGTATACAGAGCAGTATAAACAAATCATTGTCTGTATGAAATTTTAGTTTCTACAGACTTTGCTAGTGCTTTTTATGTAGCCTGTTGTAAAACTAGACAAATATCTAGATGAGTTGATGTACTCCCTGGAAGATCCCCCAGGGATATGCATACCCCTGGTTGAGAACCACTGGAATAGAAAGAGAAGTATAACAAACTGTTCCAAATATGTTGTGACTTCTGACTACCATGTTTGTTTGCATGTAAATACATACTATATATATATATATATATATATACATATACATACATACATACACACACACACACACACACTTTTCAGTAATTTGTTCACTTTACAAAACATCATATTAGGCCTATGCATGTCTGTTTTTCAGTTCTGCACAGAGCTGACAGATCCAGCACACAATGAGGGAAATTATTTTTGTTTCATTTAGAATAATTACTTTATTCCTATACAATCTTTTACTTTTATAATGAAGCCTTATTTTTGATGGGTGCTGCAGACCACTAAGCAGAATTTTCTTCTCTTACTTTGTATACATTCTATATCTCTGTGGGATTACACTTTCCTCCTACCTTTATCTCCCCTTATTTTTACTGATGCCAGCAATACATGTCCTGTCTCGTTTATTTTGTCTGATTCCCCCCATTGATTTAAAAGAGAATTTTCCCTTATCCTGTAAATGACTAACTACTTGGTGGTGGTATTAATGGCTCCAAACAAATTTGTATAAACATGACACTGAAGACTGTTTGACTGATAATATGAATATACAACCATAGGCGTTGACTCCGTGAGTGCTCTGGGGCTAGAGCACCCACGGGAAAAAATTGGTGCGTGCTCTGCACCCACCAGAAGCTCCCTGCCCCGCTCCCCCACCTCAGCTCACCTCTGCCTCCTTCCCTGAGCATGCCACGTGCCCGCTTTTCCCCCCCAGCTCCCAGCGCTTGCGCCGCGAAACAGGAGTTGGGGCAGGGACTGTGGGGAAGGGGTTGGACTGGGGGCAAGGAAGGGGTGGGGAAAGGGTGGAGTTGGGGCGGGGCCAAGGATGGGGGGGGGCGCGAGCACCCACCAGCGCTGGGGAAAGTTGGCGCCTATGTATACAACCTTTGCTTGAATAAGCTCTCACTATCTCTCATTTTGTAGAGTTACCTTCCATTTCTCCATATCGCCTGGCTCTCATACCCTAGAATTATCATTTATTCTACAGTTCAGTTTAGTAAAGAGACTGGAGACCATTGATGTAGAGAGAGGATGGATGGTCCAGGACTTGTGAGAACTGTGTTCAATTTCCTGCTCTACCTGAGACTTCCTGTTTGACCACAGCCAGCTCACTCACTTTCTCAGTTCCCCATCTGCAAAATGGGGATAATTGTACTTCTCTACTTCACAGAAGTATTCTGAGGATCAGCAGATTAAAGAGTGTGAGGTGCTCAGATACTATAGTAATAGGGGCCATATGAGTATTGTAGATAGAGCTCTGCTGTTCAAAGGGCATTGACCAGGAGCTTCCAAAACCCTCTTTTCCACTCGCTTACCCCTCAAAGGCATGACATTGCAATGACCTTTTCTTTGGCAGCCAATGCTGAACAAAGCTCCCTCATGGGCCCAACATTGCTTTCCCTTATGCCACCCAGAAGGGAATCTCTGAAGAGTCATGGAAGATATCCCCTCCTTGCAGGTCCAGAGCATATACCAGCTTGCCTTTGCTCCGGCACCTGCTCACCCTGGTGGCTCAGCACCAAATTTGAAAGCCATGCTCTGGGGCAATGCAAAATGCCTTGAGGACGACACAGAATTGCAAATAACTCTGAAGGGAGCCTTAAAGGGAATTATAGTAGAGGAAACACTTAACAGAGAACATTTTGAGAAAATTAATATCTTCCTTTATAACACTTCTCAGCCTATAGGATCCCAACATATCTTTCTAATTTAGGGCTGACCCTGATGTCCTCACTCATACCAATTAGTACTTTACTTCAAAGGGACCATTAGTGGAGTAAGCTGTTATTCAATATGATAAGGGTTTCAGCGTCTGGCCCATAAGGAGCTATATATATGATAATTTCACTGACTACTGAAATGCATCCACCTCTGCAGTGTGTTAGAGCAGCTGTTCTACAAGGCAAGACTATATGAGAAACTGGGACTTGAAATGAAAAGCAACATCGTATCTAATTAAAAATGCAGAAATTTCGATAGGTAGGTAGGCAGGTAAATAGGTAGACTGTAATTGGCTGAGCTGGAATTTGGCTAGGACACCAGAATTAATACCCTTATTCTTAAACAAAAAGAGTGTAATGGAATCTTTAATGCAAGTGATCATGAGCTTGGTTTTATGTCACATCTAAATAATGATGGTTACTCAGTGCCACAGTGGGGTGGACACTGACTCACAGGGAAAAGTGTCATGTATGGAGTCATTAACTCCATCTTCTTAAGCACCTAGAAGTTCCTCTGCCATGTACTGATCTGGAGTGGCCCTTCTTACATCTGCAGGTCACAAATAATATGCTCAACTATTATTCTTTACAAATAGTAATTAAAATAATTACTAAGCATAAAATAAAGGGCAAGCTATACTTAAGAGGATTTTCACAATGTTTAGTAACCAAATCTTACTTTTTCCTAAATGTATGTATTATCAGAGCCCCCAGTCTCTTAGTTCTGCCAGCCTGTATCGTTCATAAATCATTCATTTGAAAGGAGAGTAATTAAAAAAAAACAGTAAAGAAACCAGAGTTTGTGGTCATATATACTTTAGCAAAGCTATATATGTCTACTCTCAACTATCCTAAGACTAGATTTAGTTTTCTATCAGATGTCTGGTGTTACATACTATGCAATGATTGAGTTAGAAAGAAATGTATTATTGGAATCTAGAGTTTAAAAGCTACAATAAAGCAGTTTTTATTATTATTAATATTAATCCATATTAATTAAGTACCATTCCCATCAAGTATATATACTTGAAAAATGATGAGTGACTAGCAAGAACACAAAATAGAAAAAATATAACAAAACTGCAAAGTGATCCAATACACATCAGCTCTAGGGTCTAAACAAGGTGATAGCTCATTCTGTCTCCTTTACATAAAAAAAATACCTACAGTTCACTGATGTTGGATGTTCATAGATATTATGGCCAGGGGGATCATTTTGATCTCTAGTTTGACCTGCTTCGTAACACAGGCTGTACAGTTTCATCAAGTAGTTCCTGTGTCAAGCTCTGGCTGAGCTACAGCATATCTTTTAGAAAAACATCCAATCTCTATTTAAAGATATCAAATTATGGAGAATCCACCAGAACCCCTAAATAACTTGCTCCAATGATTAATTACCTTTAGTGTAAAACATTTGCACTCTATTTCTAGGGAGAATTTTTCTCACTTCAGCCTCCAGCAATCAGATTTTGTTATGACTTAGTGCTAGATTAAAAAGCCCCTTACTATTAGAAATATTCTCTCCATGTAAGGCCATGTAGACCATGGTAAAGTCATTTCGTACCCTTCTCTTTGTCAAGTTAAGTAGTTTGAGTTTCTTTAGGCTATAATGTCAGCAGGTGTTTTTTACTTTTGTTAGTTTTCAAGTGGTGAAACCCTAAAGAAGACGAGACAATTTGTAGTTTTCATACGTGAACAATTTGAGTTAAGGGGTATATCACAATCTGCTAACTCATGTTAAAACTACAAACTGCCTAGATTTTACCTTGTTTTTGTTATCACCTTTTTTTATATAGTGAAGGCACACCATAAAAGGCATGTTTCCAGACCACAAGCTATTGCAGCTCTTTTCTGAAGTTTTTCCCACTGGTTTCAGATACATGCATTAAGATGGAGATGCAATACTGCTGAGCAGACTACTTACATGTCTCATTATATGAATTTTCTGAGGAACAACTTTCATACTTCTATTTTAAGCATGTCCATACATTTTATCAGGATGAGAACCATAGCAAATAACATAGAAAGCTAGCTGCAAAAGCGTGAAGTAGTGAACAATGCCCACATTGTACTTGAAGATTAATTGCTCTTTGGAGGAAAAAAATAAAGGATTAATCACTCGACCTAAAAACGTTCCAGTTATTGAACATTGGCACAGTACCTCTGATTATAAGATTTGTTTGTACCTAAAGTTATATTGTTGTGATTTTAAAATAAATAGTTAGTGTTAGAGGTAATTTTTAAAACTGTTCTTTTCTTCCAGTGTCATAAAGTGTGATTCGATCAGTCAAAAAGAAATGTAAGGATGTAGGCCAAGGGATAGCACAAAGTGTAAACGAAGGAACTGTGGCTATGTCTTTATTGCAAAAAAGTGTGTTTTACAGTCAGATAGTTGTCTCAATGTAAAATCCTTGTGTAGACAGGGCACGGATAGGTGTTATCCAGATGTACCTAGTTGAAGTCAACTCTATACCCCTTACCAGGGGTATACTTTGACTAGTTACAGCCATATAAAAACCATCTTTGCCTCCTCTAGGACTTTACATACCCTTTTTGAAGTGAAAATATGGTCTATACCCCACCTATCCTGTAACACCATCATTACCTTTGCTGTACCTGCCCCTGTGATTGAGAAAATTCTCTCTGGACTTATTGAACTACAGTTTTCAAATCTAACATCCACCCACCCAGGGCCAGCTTTAGGAAGTGCGGGGCCCAATTCGAACATTTTCGGCGGGGCCCTGGCAGGGATGACTAAAAAAAAAAAAAAAGTGTAAAAAAAGCCTTTCATTTCTTCCATGTATTATTTACTTTCCATAACTATATAAATAATAAAATTATATATTATGTACATTGCATCATATATGCTGTTGATTGGTTATTAATGACTGCTGTTTCACATGTGTGGGTCCCCGCCACTCCCTGGGGGGTGTGCTCATGTGTGGGTCCCAGCTGCTCCCTGCCTCCCTCATTGAAGCAGGTGTGCAGGGTTACTGCCGTGGGAACTGCAGGGCAGCAGTGGACATGGGTCTGGTTGGAGGCAGGGCAGGGGCTGACTGGAGGTAGGGTCTGGCTGCAGGCAAGGCAAGGGGTGCAGGGCTGGCTGGAGACAGGGGGTGTGTGGGGTGGGCTGGCTTCAGGCAGGACCACAGGGGAGTGCAGCAGGGGTTGGCAGGGCTGGAGACAGAGGAGTGCGGCACTGGCTGGCTTCAGGCAGGAGGGTGCAGCAGGGGTTGGCTGGAGACAGGGCAGGGGGTGTGGGGCTGGGTGCGGGCAGGGCGGGCAGGGCAGGGTGTGCAGGGCTGGTGCGGGCAGGGGTGTGTGGGGGGCTGGCTGGCTTTGGGCAGGGCTGCCGGAGGGTGTGGCAGGGGTTGGCTGGAGACAGGGCAGGGGGTGCAGGGCTGGCTGCAGGCAGGGGGGCGGGGCTGGTGAGCAGGGCAGGGGGTGCAGCAGAGGCAGCTGGAGCCCCGGCCTTTAAATAGCCCCCAACCTCCCCGCTATTCCAGGGCTCTGTGGGGGCTATTTAAAGGGCCCAGGGCTCCCCTGCTTCTACCCCGCCCCGGACCTTTTAAATAGCCGCGGGAGCCCTGGGGAATGCATGGGGGCGTCAGGGCTCTGGCGGCTATTTAAAGGACCGGGGTGGCAGAGGCAGCTGCAGCCCTGGCCCTTTAAATAGCCCCCGGAGCCCCCCGCTACCACAGGGTTCTGGGGCTATTTAAAGGGCCCGGAGCTCCAGCCGGGAGAGCAGGGCTGCAGGGTAGGGCTTGCCGCGCTCCAGCTAGAGCTCCAACTGGGAGAGCGGGGCTGTGGGGCAGACGCACTACCGCCGGGGCTTTGGTCAGGGTAGCGGGGCCACGGAAGACCCTGGAGCAGACCGCAGCCGGGGTAAGTAAAAAAAATTTTTAAAAGGCGCCTAAGGCGCGGGGCCCTTTTAGGCGCAGGGCCCGATTCCTGGGAATCGGGCAAATCGGCCTAAAGCCGGCCCTGCACCCAGCCCTGCCATATGTGTTCCATCCATTTCTCCTGTCTTGGCCTCTTTTTCACAACTGTCGCCATTTTGGAATTGCTCTATCATTTGTTCTGCCTCAGTGATCTGACATTTTCTTCCCACCCCTTCCTCTTAGCCAAAGAGCTGCAGTTTCAGCCTGAGCATCACCTCCCCAGACACTCCTTCCTGTCTCACTAAGGGACTGTGAGAGCTCAGGCTCATGTTTCAGTCATCTGAGATGTCATCAATATCCTCTTCTAAAGATTTTGAAAGGTCCTCCAACAAAAAGGTAATTATTGTGATTAATAATTAGTTCACAGATTATGAGGCCAAAAGAGACAACAGTGAGCATCTAGTCTGATATCTGGTATAATCAGTTAGTGTCTAGGTTCTCCAACTATCTTGCCACGGTCATCTATCATAAAGAGGACCTGATATTTCTAATGTTAAAAACAAAAGCAAAAAATTATTTATAAAAGTATTAGGAGCCACACTGATGCACCAAAAAGGAGTGCACCAGACCACAAATTAAACTTATTATTTGCACACAGTTCAGCATTAAAGTCCTTGGGTGAAATCCAGGCTACACTGAAGTCATTGAGAGTTTTATTTGAAGACCCCATGTTGCATTTTAGGTGGTCAGAAAAGCCTGAACTGTGTGTTAAGACATCCAAGGATTGGGGCAACCACACTATAAAGCGCACTATTGCTACTTTTTTTAGTCAAGCAGCTGGAATAGCATCTGCTGATCTGAACAGTCTAAGGAGGCAGAAGCAGCAAAAGCATCTATAAGCCATGTTAGTACTTACATCCAAGCTCCTTTCACTAGCAGTTGCAGAACTAAAACCATCCTCATCCCCATAGTTACCGTCCATCCTCAAACGATCTTCTGTCTGCAATACAAACAAGCAGCCTATACCAATGTGGGAAAAACAAACAAAACAAGGCGTAATTGTGCCAAATCAAAGCACCAAATCTGGGCAAGGCCAGGGCATTCAACTAGCACAGCTGCATTGGACTTCTTTTTTTAAAAGAAATATTGACTAGTTTGCAAGATCTCCCTAATATAGCCAAGGCCAGAGAAACAGATGAACAGAGAGACCTAGGAAGAGCAGAAAAAACAAACAAATGCAGGAATTATTCAGCACGACAAAAGAAAAGAAGAGCTAGTAGAAAATGGATACTGAAGAACAAGGATCACATTGCCACTGATTCTCCTGGGTGCACAGGGGTAGGGGAACGTGCAAGGGACAAGCACAACATCTGTCTCTGTGACAAGGTACTACTCATCTTTGCTGATTCCAATGAGCAGACTAGCCAAAAGAGGGGTGGGGAAACACTGAGCTGTGGCCTTGCAACCCCTTCACAATAGCCTGCAGGGTAGAGCAATAAGCAGCCCTGTGGTCCCTGTAGAGCTGGTGCAGCTGCGTTTGGCTCCCTTATGCAGGGCTTTGTGCAAAGCATACAATCTAGCCCTAAGTGTAAAGTGTGTGCAAATCAGAATGAATCTAAATACATGGGAAGCAGAAAATCAAGTAGTGAATCACGTCTTGAATGAAATCTTGAGAATGGAAGGCAAGAGAATTGTGACTTGAGAAAGACCACTGTAAAGGATAGAAATTGCTTATCTTCAGTGTTAGCATCAGGAAAGAACTGTAAATTGCATTTTTTAAATATATTTTTCATGCTTTATTTATGAAGTGTCTGGTTTCTCAGACTGTAGCCAGTGAAGACTAGAAACAGGACTGGGATTCCTTTAAGCTCCTTTGAAAATAATAGCCAAGAATGTGTTATTCTTTTGTCCCTAGTTTATGAACATTAGAGAGAGAAAGGAGTTTGGAATCCTGCATAGCTCATGAGTAATCTCATCCCCATCCCCGGTGGATGTCATAAAACCAGGATTGTAATAATAGAAATGGTGCAAGTCAAACCTGAGGAGAACCAAGTAGAATACCAAGAGCATACAATTCACAGCAGAGATTTTTTTTAAAGTAAAAATTATATGCATAGTAATATATTATAAACAAGCCCTCCAGAGGAAGGATGGTCCTGCAGTTAAGGCTTTGGATCTCCCTTTAAGAGACCTGGGTTCAGTTCCCTGGTTTGCTATATACTTTCTGCCAGGCAAGTCTTCTTGGTGCCTTAGTTCTTTACCTGTAAAGTAGGGATAATTTTATCATAGAGGATAGCAACCCCTGCTTGACCTGCTTCCCATCCCTTAAAACAACCAATTTGCAGGTGTCACCAATAAGAATTTTCAGATGGGTCCAGAAGCTCAACTCAGGACAGATTTTCAAAAGCACTCAGCACCCAGCAATTCCCATTGTTCTCAATGGGAGCTACAGGGTGCTAAACTCTTACAAATATCTGACCCCAACTGTGGTTGCTGAAACCTTCTGACAGCCTAATTGAGCATTTTAGAAAATTTGACCCTAGGACACTGGCTGGGTTTAAGCTAAATACCAGTGAAGTACAAGCACATATTTCTTAGTAATAGTTAATCAAATATATTTATCAACTTCTGAGTTTACTGCTCCTGCCTTAGGACCAATTGAGATGTTGGGCTATAGAAACATGAAACTAAGTATTCCTTTTCTACCCTGGTATTGTACCAGGGTGAACTTTGTAGTACTTTATTATCCCATTTTTCCCTTTCAGAAAGTTACTGCTACATTTTCCTCCTCGGTTATGTTAAAAACGCTTGAAATCTGACAGTTGTCATAAAATGTTGACCCCAGTGAAGTTAATGGCAAAACTGCCAGCAGGGTCAGGATTTCACCCTTAATGTGTAAAATGACCTCAGTTGAAAAACAGTGTTGCCAACTCTCACAGTGTTATTGTGAGTCTCACCAATATTTGACATTTTTCTTAAAAGCACCAGGATTCATGTGATTAGCTGAGAAACTCAGTTTTAATTTAAGAAAAAAGGTTCCAGCTCTCATAGTTGTAAAGAAAAGCTTTAAAAAATTGACCCCAGTGCACCCTAAGGCTCAGAAACAAGGTAGCAAAGAAAATGAGCCCCCGAATTTATTAATTTTTAAATATCTCATGATTTTTAAGCCAGTCTCATGATTTTGGAATGCTTGGGTTTGGCAACACTGCAGCTGGGCAGAAATTAATAAAGTTAAAAAAATATATAAAATTGGCTGCTGTGTATGCACAATATAAACTTTCTAGTATAAGTTTGCACTTACAAAAAATGTGCTGTACATATGCAAGTTCTTTCCTAAACACACTCTTATCAGTGTTGGTTATTAATGACTTATGCTCTGACACTACATCACCATCCTTACCCCGTCACAATGGAATGGTTTGTTAATAAGAACGCTACATGCTTATCTAAGGTCAGATTTTCAAAAGAGCCCATTAACACTGGATGCCTCCATTTTAGGTTGCTCAGTGTGGGACCTCTGGATTCTGGTTTTTCAGAGGCTGAACAGACACAGCTCCTATTAACTTAACATGGAATTATGGTAGCTATCCACTACATGCAAGTGGATACATATAGGTGGACTTATGCCCACAAGGAGTCTCCCTAACTTTTATGAGATGCTGCAGGAGCATAAGAGTTTGCCCATGCATCTCTTTGAAGGAGTGGGGTCTTAGGTGCGCTATCCTTGTGATTCACACACACCCAGCCCCCATATGAATTTACAAACTGGGGTGTGTATACCTCACTGAAAGACAGAAGAGGTCCTAAGCTCCACCCCCGCAAGTCTAGTAGGTGGAGAATGGGGCAGGGGGCTTGGGAACTGCACTTTAATGGTAGAAGAGCTGTATATGGCTTGCAAGCCACAGTTTGGCCACACCTGCTATACAGTACCCTTCATTCAAGAGTGGATTAAGGCAGTATCCTGGGATCCATGCTTGGTCTGAGGGAGTCAATAAGAAAACAGGAGGCTATTGAGATGGAGGGGTCTTGAGAGAAAGAATTTATTGTGTGGAAGGAACATCAAAGAGTCCTTGAGGAGGTTGTGAGAAGAGTCTCTGCTAGAGGGGATTTAACTAGACTCCAAATTCTTGGTGCATCCTATCTCCAGTTAAGGCCTTGTTCCTCCACCCAAGGAACTGAAATCCCACTGACTTCAATAGAAGCAGGACTGGGCCCTTCATTGTAAAAGGTAACTAGAAAAGAAAGCAAATAATGTTTTGGTTTTTTTTCCACTTTCTTATCATGTATAAAGAAAGATTGAGTTCTTCCCTTTCTTTTTTATGCTGCGCTCATAGAAATGTTGACCTTGTCCATTCTGGTTTTCCTGGAGGCATGGATAGATGTCTGCAGAACTGGCAGGTTCTTGACATCACAGATTCAAAGGAAGAAAAGTCTGAAGGCTTATCTACACTTAAAATGCCACAGGGGCACAGCTGAGCTGCATCACTGCAGCGCTTCAGCATAGACACTTCCTACACCGATGGGAGGGGTTTTCCTGTCAGCACAGGTAATCCAACTCTCTGCGAGACAGGCTACATCAGTTTACACAGGGATATAGGTCATTTTAACAACATGGCTCAGGAGTGTGGATTTTTCACACCCCAACTGACACAGTTAAACCGATCTAATTTTCTAGTGAAGATCAGGCTTGAGTTACTGAAGGCTTGGCTACACTTGAAAGCTGCAGCGCTGGTGGAGGCTTTCCAGCACTGCAATTAGTAACCGTCCACACCTGCAAGGCACATCCAGCGCTGCAACTCCCTGGCTGCAGCGCTGGCTGTACACGTGGTCTGGTTGGGGTGTAACGATTGCAGCGCTGGTGATCCAGCGCTGCTCGTCAAGTGTGGACACACACCAGCGCTGTTATTGGCCTCCAGGGTATTAGCAGATATCCCAGAATGCTTTTATAAATTACTCTCTTTGTTTTGTTATACAGCCTCTCTTTGTTTTGTTGTGAACAGGGAGCTCCGTTGATCCCGGAGCTGCTTATAACACAGCTCCTGTTTGCTTTGATCAATCTGTACCTGGCTGTGAACAATCAAATGAGATAATGAGGCAGGCAGGGAGTGAGTGTTTGCTTGACAGAGAAACAGCGGGGAGTCCGTTTGGATGCAGGCTGTTTGCAATTAAGAGTTAAGACTAAGGGGTCGCGAACATTTTCTGATTTTTCAAGGCAGGAAGCTAAACACACAGTGTTGGCTCCAAAAATCCACTCTCTCTCTCTCCCCCCACTCCCTGTCACACTACAGCCCCACCCCACCCCTCTCTTTTGAAAAGCACGTTGCTGCCACTTGAACGCTGGGATAGCTGCCCATAATGCATCACTCCCAACAGCGCTGCAAATGTGGCCACACACCAGCGCTGGTAGCTGTGAGTGTGGCCACACACCAGCGCTGTCCCTACACAGCTGCACGACCAGCGCTGTAACTTTCAAGTGTAGCCAAGCCCTCGTGGAAGTGACTTATCTGAAACTGCTTATCATTGTTAATGCCTATTGAACTCAAAAGCTTAACATTTAGAAGAGAATGTGTTTTGTTAAATGCTCAACACACCCAACTACTTCAATTAAGGGCTGGATTTGAGACTTCTCATCTTTCTAAAGTAAAAAAGCCTAGCAGCCAGGACAACTGCCTTTTAAAATTGAGAAACACATCTTTCAGGCTTCAGCAAAACCAAAATAAACCCATTTTTTAATTCTTGTCCAGCTCACTTTTAACTCTATTCCCAAAAGCAAAACTTCTCCAGCCTGTCAGTGCATCACAGTTTGATATTAATATAATGCATGTGGGAATTGTATTGGATTTTTGGATATTGAGATTTTACACCTGAGACTATTTTTGTAATCTAAAACATGGTGTTCCACTTATCAGACCCTCTTAAGAATGGCCATTAAATATTGCTCACTCCTTCCCATGGACTTGTTGATCAAAATGGTTGTGCTTGAATGTAGTTTATACATTTGTGGATAAACAAATCCTTGAAAGAAATATAAAAGGCACCCTAAATAAAGGTAGAAAGAAAACAATTCTGTAGCATGATATAAAATAGATAATGGTTTGCAGAACCCTTACCTTGCTGCTTCTTTTATTAACTTTGAAAAATCCCAGAAATCCTCTCTTTTCTTTTTCTGCTGCGTCGTTGCTTATTGAAGAATTTTGACTTGTTTCTGAAACAATTATATTGGGTTATTTTTTATACTCTCAAAAGCACAGTTACAAACCCAGAAGTTTTAAAAACAATGATTCCAAGTTAACCCTTTACTCCCTGAGTTGTGTGTGCATAAGGGTGATCATGAGGCAAAATAATATAATTAAGTAACAGATTCTGGATCCTCACCTGGATCAGATCCTCTCTAATTTAGGGCCTGACCCACAGCTCTGAAGCCAATGGGAGTCTTTCCACTGACTTCAACAGGTTTTGGATGAGACCCATTGTAATCCTGAGTCTCAGGATTATGCATTACACACAGGAGTAAGGGGTTGTAAGATCAGTCCTGAAGTTGTCATTAAGACACTACAACAGTAATTTAGGGCTTGTGTCCTTCTAAAACACTACAGTGGCACAGATGTGCTGTCACAGCTGCACCACTGTAGCACTTCAGTATAGACACTACCTACCCTGACAAGAGGGGTTTTCCCATTGATTAGGTAATCCACCTCCCTGAGAAGCAGTAGCAAAGTCAACAGAAGATTCAGTTCAGCTCAAAAATCACCGCTCAGGGGTGTGGATTTTTCACACCATGGACCAACTCAACCTAATATTCCTAGTGTAGACCAGGCATTAGTCTTTGAAAATGCTTTTAAAGTACATATGAGGAGTCAACCCTCCCCCACTACCAACAATGCTCCTTTAAAAAACGTGATTATAAATTTTTAACAACCCATGGGCATGGTTCAAACCCATCAGAAGTCAATGGAAAGACTCCCATTGACATCAGAGGGTTATGGATCAAGCCATGTTATAGGAAAAGTAAACCTTCCTGTGGAAGCGGAAGCTCTTTAGAGACTGATCTTGCAACCTTTACTCATACTAGTAGTGCCATTTAATAACCTCTTTCTTGGTATTTCTGTGGATGTTTTAGGGCAGTGTTTCCCAAACTTGGGACGCCGCTTGTGTAGGGAAAGCCCCTGGCGGGCCGGGACGGTTTGTTTACCTGCCGCGTCCGCAGGTCCGGCCGATCGTGTCTCCCACTGGCTGCGGTTTGCTGCTCCAGGACAATGGGAGCTGCTGGAAGTGGCGGCCAGTACGTCCCTCAGCCCGCGCCACTTCCAGCAGCTTCCATTGGCCTGGAGCAGCGAACCATGGCCAGTGGGAGTCGTGATCAGCCGGACCTGCGGACGCGGCAGGTAAACAAACCGGCCCGGCCCACCAGGGGCCTTCCCTACACAAGCAGCGTCCCAAGTTTGGGAAACACTGTTTTAGGGGAAAGATGACGTAGGTGTGAACAGGCTTTGGCCAAGCAGCCAAATGCAGCCCAGAGAGTCCATGTCTTCCAGACTGTCATGTCTTAGATACAGAAATCAGCCTTGAACTGACTAGGGGATTGCATATCCCAAAATTCACTGCTCTATACTCATCTGTTTCACTGGCAGCTCGTGGTATAAGGAACAATATGATGCGACCCTGCATTACGTGGCCAGCAGCCAATAGGAAAGGCCATTCTGAGATCAAGAAGCTGAATTCAATACACCAGTTGAACAACTCTGAACACCCAGCTCTGATTAATGATAGTTCACCACCTCTCAGCCATTTGCTCTGCCACTTTAAAGGCCTGATCCAATGCTCATTGAAACCAATGCAGTTGTTCTCCCATTGACTTTAGTGGGCAACTGATCAGACCCTAAATGCGGTCCTCTAGCTCCTGGCAAGTTGTAATAGTCTTGATGTTTGCAGAAGTTTTAACAAACTGAGAAAATTCACAAGTTAAAAATACTTGCTTGTTTTGTAACATGAAAAATAAGCAAAATGACCTTAAATTATTTTTAACCATAAAAAACCATGTCACAAAGGAGACTCTTGTAAAACTTTTTGCATGTCATATAAAGCATCACATTTTTGTTAGAAGGTGTTAAGTGCATACAGCAGACCAAAATACAGTAGAAGAGTAAATATGATTAACAGATTAAAAACAGAACCAAGAAGAAAATGCCCCTCCAGCTCAACAAAAATACCAGCAATAAACTAACCAATATCTTCCTATATGGACTACTAAGCATTGCCTGCATTCATTGGTCTCAAATTGCTATCCCCGTGCTTAGGGCTAGACTGTGATTCACTGTGAATAAGGGCTTCACAAGCCATCCCTTAATATTTAAAAGTAAAGACTGACGGCCAAGTGGAGTTAATGGGAGCTATATGCAAATGTATGGGAGCAATTGGTCCCAAAAGTTGAAAGGGAAAAAGACGGTTACTCACCTGTAGTAACTGTTGTTCTTCGAGATGTGTTGCTCCAATCCATTCCAGTTAGGTGTGCGCGCCGCGCGTGCACGGCTCTTCGGAAGATTTTTACCCTAGCAACTCCGGCGGGCCGGCTGGGCGCCCCCTGGAGTGGCGCCGCTATAGCGCTGAATATATACCGCAGCCGGCCCATCCGCTCCTCAGTTCCTTCTTGCCGGCTACTCCGACAGTGGGGAAGGAGGGCGGGTCTGGAATGGATTGGAGCAACACATCTCGAAGAACAACAGTTACTACAGGTGAGTAACCGTCTTTTCTTCTTCGAGTGATTGCTCCAATGCATTCCAGTTAGGTGATTCCCAAGCCTTACCTAGGCGGTGGGGTCGGAGTGAGACGTGGCAGAGTGTAAAACTGCTGAGCCGAAGGCTGCGTCGTCTCGAGACTGCTGCACCAACGCATAGTGGGAGGCGAAGGTGTGGACCGAAGACCATGTGGCCGCTCGACATATGTCCTGGATGGGGACCTGGCTCAGGAAGGCGGCAGACGAGGCTTGCGCCCTCGTGGAATGAGCGGTGAAGCGGCCCGGGGGCACGCGAGCCAGCTCGTAGCATGCTCTGATGCACTGAGTTACCCAGGAGGAGATGCGCTGGGCAGAGACCGGCTCGCCTTTCATGCGATCGGCGACTGCTATGAAGAGTTGTGTAGAACGCCGAAAAGGTTTCGTCCGCTCGATGTAAAAAGCGAGCGCTCTACGGACGTCGAGGGTGTGGAGCTGTTGTTCCCTTGGCGAGGCATGGGGCTTCGGGAAGAAGACCGGGAGAAAGATGTCCTGATTGAGGTGGAAAGCCGAGACCACTTTTGGCAGGAAGGCCGGATGCGGACGAAGCTGCACCTTGTCTGTGTGGAAGACGGTGTATGGCGGACCTACCGTCAGAGCCCGGAGCTCCGAGACTCGTCTGGCCGATGTTATGGCGACGAGGAAGGCCGTCTTCCAGGAGAGGTAAAGAAGAGAACACGTGGCCATCGGTTCGAATGGCGGACCCATGAGTTTGGACAGGACGAGGTTCAAATCCCAGGTTGGGGCCGGACGCCGCACCGGCGGGTACAATCGGTCCAGGCCTTTCAGGAAGCGGGAGACCATCGGATTGGAAAAGATGGAGCGACCTTCCAGAGAAGAAGGACGAAAAGCGGACACCGCTGCCAGGTGTACCCGCAAGGAGGAGACCGCCAGACCTTGCTCCTTAAGGTACCAAAGGTAGTCCAAGATGGTAGGGACGGGTACGACGAAAGGGTTGAGCCCTCGTTGGTCACACCAGAGCGCAAACCTCTTCCATTTCGCCAGGTAGGTGGAGCGAGTGGAAGGCTTTCTGCTCTCAAGCAGGACTTGCTGCACGGCCGCCGAACAGTCCCTCTCTGCGTGGGTCAACCACGCAGCTACCAGGCTGTAAGATGGAGGGACTGCAGGTTCGGATGGTGGAGTCTGCCGAAGTCCTGCGTGATGAGGTCCGGCCATAACGGGAGGGGGATGGGATCCCGAACGGAGAGCTCGAGCAGCAGGGTGTACCAATGCTGTCTCGGCCAGGCCGGAGCCACGAGTATGACGGTGGCTCGATCCCTCCTCAGCTTCTGGAGCACTCTGTGCACGAGAGGAAAAGGAGGGAAGGCATAGAGGAGATGAGTCTGCCAGGGATACAGGAACGCGTCCGACAGAGAGCCCGGCGAGTGACCTCGGAACGAGCAAAACTGGAGACACTTCCTGTTCGCCTTGGAGGCGAAGAGGTCGACCCGGGGAAACCCCCACCTCTGGAAAATCGTATGTGCAACGTCGGGACGAAGGGACCACTCGTGGGAGAGAAACGACCTGCTGAGATGGTCGGCCAGCGTGTTCTGCACTCCCGGAAGAAAAGACGCTTCTAGGTGAATGGAGTGGGTCACGCAGAAGTCCCACAGGAGGATCGCTTCCTCGCAGAGGGGAGAAGAGCGGGCTCCGCCCTGCTTGTTTACATAGTACATCGCAGCGGTGTTGTCCGTGAGTACTGTTACACAACGGCATTGTAGGTGGGAGCAGAAGGTCCGGCAGGCGAGGCGGATGGCACGGAGCTCGCGGACATTGATGTGTAGCGCGAGTTCCTGGGGCGACCAAAGGCCTTGGGTGTGAAGCTCGCCCAGGTGGGCCCCCCAACCGAGCGCTGAGGCATCCGTCGTCAGCGTAACGGATGGGCGAGGAGGATGGAACGGGACCCCCGCACACACGACCTCCGGGGTGAGCCACCAGCGGAGGGAGTCGAGGGCCGTCCTGTTGACCGTGACCACCATGTCGATGGGGTCTCGATGAGGCCGGTACACCGTCGCGAGCCAGGACTGGAAGGGGCGAAGATGGAGCCGCGCATATGCGGTGACATATGTGCAGGAGGCCATGTGACCCAGAAGGCGTAGGCAGGAGCGCACGGTTGTGGTCGGGAAGGCGACGAGATTCCGGATGATGGAGGTCATCGTCTGGTGCCGGGCGCGGGGAAGAGAGGCCCTGCCAACCGTGGAGTCGAGAACCGCTCCGATGAACTCCAGCCGCTGCGTTGGGAGCAAAGTGGACTTCTCGGTGTTGATGAGAAGACCAAGCCGCTGAAAGAGAGACAGAATTTCTGCCATCTGTTCTATCACGAGCTGACGGGACTGAGCTCGGACCAGCCAGTCGTCGAGATACGGGTAGACGTGCATCTGACGACGGCGGAGGGCTGCTGCTACGACTGCCATGCATTTTGTGAATACCCTCGGTGCCGTGGAGAGTCCGAATGGCAACACGGCGAACTGGTAGTGGGCGTTGTTGACCACAAACCGAAGGTAACGCCGATGAGGAGGATAGATCGCGACATGGAAGTAGGCGTCCTTCATGTCGAGGGCGGCAAACCAGTCTCCCGGATCCAGGGAAGGAATAATGGTCCCCAGGGTGACCATACGAAACTTGGGCTTGAGCAGATATTTGTTCAGCTCGCGAAGGTCCAGGATAGGACGTAGCCCGCCTTTCGCCTTGGGGATGAGAAAATAACGGGAGTAGAATCCCCTGCCCCGCCTGTCTTGAGGCACTGCTTCTATGGCACCCACGCTCAACAGAGTCCGAACCTCTTGCAAGAGGACTTGCTCGTGAGAGGGGTCCCTGAAGAGGGACAGGGAGGGTGGGTGGGAAAGCGGGGGCGAAACAAATTGAAGGCGGTATCCCGACTGGACTGTTTGAAGCACCCAGTTGTCCGATGTTAAGCGGGACCACGCCGAAAAGAAATGGGAAAGGCGGTTGTAAAATAAATGGGAAGGATCCGGTAGGGAGAGTGATGGGCCGTCCTCGATCGTCCCATCAAAAGGCCTGCTTAACCCCCTGAGGGGTCTTGGAAGCGGCCTGGCCCTGGTTGCGGCGGTTGCCGGACGGACGACGGCGATTTTGGGTCGGACGTCTGCTGGTGTAGGGGCGATAACACTGTTGATAGCGGGAGGGCTGCGGCCGGAAGGGCCTGCACTGCGTCGCCGGCGTGTGCATTCCGAGCGTGCGGATGGCAACACGCCCGTCCTTCAGGGTCTGGATCCGAGCATCCGTCTTCTCGGAAAACAGACCCTGGGTGTCGAAGGGGAGGTCCTGGAGTGTATATTGCACCTCCGGCGGCAGGGTGGAGGACTGCAGCCAGGAGATGCGCCTCATTGTCACGCCGGATGCCAAGGTCCGAGCCCCGGAGTCCGCGGCGTCGAGGGCGGCCGTAATAGATGACCGAGAGGACTTCTTCCCCTCGTCCAGCAAGGCGGAGAACTCCTGGCGTGATGTGGAAGGCAGGAGCTCCGAGAACTTCGCCAGGGACGTCAGAATGTCAAAGACGTACCTGGCGAGGAGGACCATGATGTTTGCGATCCTCAGCTGCAAACCCCCGGCGGAGTAAATCTTACGGCCGAGCAAGTCCATGCGCTTGGCTTCCTTGGATTTAGGCGCAGCGGCAGGTTGGCCGCGCCTCTCCCGGTCATTAACAGATTGGACCACGAGGGAGTCCGGGGTTGGGTGAGAGTAAAGGTACTCATAGCCTGATGGTGGGGCTGAGTACTTCCGCTCGACCCCGCGTGCTGTGGGAGGAATAGAAGCGGGGGTCTGCCATAGCGTAGTGGCGTTCTTTTGAATGGTCCGGACGAAGGGCAACGCCACGCGGACGGGCGCATCCGCACCCACCACGTTGGTGATTGGGTCCTCATCCTCCTGGACCTCCTCTACGGGAAGATTCATGGACGCCGCCACCCTGCGAAGCAGGTCTTGGAAGGCCCGGAGGTCAATGGGCGGGGGTTCGCTGGTCGCAGCCCCTGCCACCGCCTCGTCCGGCGAGGATGACGAAGATGCACCCTGCAGAACCGGCTCCGGCTCTACGTCCGGTGGGTGAGCCTCCTCCGAACCGTGAAGCGTGGGCGATTGGCGGACCGGATGAGCAGATGGCTCGTGCGGAGGAGAGGGAGGCGACCGGCTAACAGTCGCTTCAGGGACCCTGGTGCTGGTGGTCACATCCCTCCTGGGAAACGGGATACCTTGACCTTCATGCTGTCCCCACGGGACCCAGTAGCCCCACTGCTCATGCGGAAGTCCTTGTGGGGTAGGCCACCGGTGGGTAGTATCATCGGCACCGGAGGCTACGGAAGCCGTGCGGGATGGCCAAGGCGGTGCTGTAGTGCCGACGGACTGAACCGCTGACGGCGGGAGGCCATGCACCGACGGCACCGAGGGTCGATACGCAGAGCGCCGACGGGACGGTGACCATGAGCGTGGACTCCGACGGTGCCGGGAGCTCGACCGGCGCCGGGAGCTCGACCGGGACCGGGATCCGCGGTGCCGGGAGTGACTCCGGGAGTCGCGGTGCCGAGACGACCTCCGACGGTACCGACGGTACGGTGACCTGGATCGGTGCCGGGAGTGCGACCGGTACCGAGATCGAGAACGGTACCGGGACTCAGACCGGCGTCGGGATGGTGCTCGGTGCCGCGAGGAGGAGCGGCGACGAGACTCCGAGCGGCGGGACGGGGACCTGCGCCGGGACCTGGACCGGGACCGGGACCGGGACCTCGACCGTCTTCCACGCCGCTCGTCAACCGAGGGCGGTCTTGTCATCCTGGCTGGCTTGCCGAGAGAGACAACAGCCCGCACCGGCGGTGCCGGGGGCCGGAGGCTCGGAGCCTCTATGAGCCTGATGAGGTCTCTGGCAGGGGAGAATGTCTCCGGCGTTGAAGGCAGCCTTGGCTCCACCTCGGTCGGTGCCGGGGAGCGTGGCGGTGCCGGACTCGACGGCGCTTGCGGAGCCGGAGTCGAGGGCTCAGGGCCCGTTTTACGCACTGCCGCAGCCACTCTCGTAGCGGACTCTGTGCGTGCCTTCGCCACAGCCTTCACCAGTCTCTGCTTGCGTGCAGGCGAGAGCGAGAGGTGCCGGGTCGTCTTCGGCGGCCGTTTAGGTACCGTGGCCACGGTGCCGGCGCCGGTCGGTGCCGCGGGTGCACTCTGCACTGAAGAAGCCCTCGGTGCCGGCGCTGACGGTGCCGGGGGCTGGAGGGACGCCTCCATAAGGAGCTGCTTGAGGCGACTGTCTCTGTCCTTACGCGTCCGCGGCTTAAAAGCCGAACAAATGGCACACTTATCTGTACGGTGTGCCTCGCCCAGGCAACGGAGGCAGGAGCCGTGAGGGTCACCCACTGGCATAGGCCTCTGGCACGTTGCACAGGGCTTAAAGCCCGGTGCCTTGGGCATGAGCCCGCACCGGGGAGGGGGAGGGAGAAAATACTCCCCCTATCCTTATCTAAACTAACTAACTATTAAAACTAACTATACTAACAGTAAAGAACTATATACAAAACCAGTAGAGAGAGCTAGGGATGTGGAGGACTACTGAGCACTCCACAGTTCCGACTGCCGTCACGGGCGGGAAGAAGGAACTGAGGAGCGGACGGGCCGGCTGGGGTATATATTCAGCGCTATAGCGGCGCCACTCCAGGGGGCGCCCAGCCGGCCCGCCGGAGTTGCTAGGGTAAAAATCTTCCGAAGAGCCGTGCACGCGCGGCGCGCACACCTAACTGGAATGCATTGGAGCAATCACTCGAAGAAGAATACATGTTTATTAAGGAACATCTGCACTAAACACACACTATGGTCTCAGTCCTGCAATCAGATGCACACGGGCAGATCTCATGGATGCAGAGAAGTTCCCTTGATTTCAATGGAACTCCCGTATGGGTGCACCCGGGTCGTCCCACATGGATCAGCTTTCCAAAGTATGTAATTTCCATGGTGAATTTACAGACTGTCAACAGCTTTATTATAAATCCCTTAAAAATTTTACACAGAGATGGGATTTCAGACATTGTGTATATTATTTCACGTCAACAAAGAATTCAGGGCAAAAATTTCCTCTTAAGTCCATATGGCAGATCATGACTGATACTACGCTCTCTGAATAGGAGGACAATGCAAGTAAGGACAGAGAATGCTGAAGTCAAGGGATGAAATCATGGCCCCACTGAAGTCAACAGTTTTGCTACTTATTTCAATGGGGCCAGGATTTCACACAAGGTCCTCAATATGAATCAGAACACTGTGCTTATAATTTTTTTAATGCATTTGAAAATAACTCCCACTTTTTGTTTCTGAATCACATACAGTAAACACAAAAGAACACTGAGGACTACTTTTCTAAAGTTGGGCAATTTTAGATAGACTTGCAAAATGAGTTCCTGCACCTGTTGTGCCAATATTCACATTTGTGTAAATCAAACAGCCATATGCACATATGTCCAAGTATGTCCATGTTTGCACACATATTTTTCAGGCACAGTTTAGAAATCAATGGCTGAAAATGTTTTAGTTTCAAATCTTTTCCCCAGGTTGTTGTAAAAAAAAGTTGGCATTGGTTTCTAAAGCAAAAATGCGTAATGGAAAAGCTCACGATCACAATGATGTCTACATGTATGTCTACACAAGATTCAATCATACCCAGTGATTGCAATATAGACATCTTGTGACACTGTACTCCTATTCTTCACAGTGATATTATGATGATATGATTATGACATAATTATAATGTATTTTATGCAAGATAAGTCATGTGAGATGTCACTGAAAAGGTTATGATTTGCTGAATATGATTATCCTATTTGTATGCATGTATCATTTTTGTATCTGAAGTTATGAATATTGACGATGTAGCTATATTTCAAATGTAGTTGCACCTGGGTAACGCCCACTACACAAGATGCTTGTAGTATAGATTGCTGTATGGGGAAGGACCTATTCAAGACAATGGGCCATTAGGAAAAAACAACAGGCCTTAGGAGAAGCTTATCTCCCATCTGGGGAGCATTCCTGAGAACGCTATAGACAGCCTCTGAGTAATGGCTGCTATGACTCTACAAAGACATGATGTGACCACATGTCTCTAGACTCCATCTTGGGATATATCAATGTTTTTCCACAGACCGGTCTGGGAACCAAGCTTTGAAACAAAGGGTTCCCACCATAAGCAAAAGCTATATAAGGCGGGGAGCGACATCATCTGGTGTGCTTCACTCCCTACCCAAGGAGACTCCTGAAAACACCTGAGGAACAAAGATTGAACTGAGGAAAGTGCTGGACCCAGACTAAAGGGATGTTTAGCCTGTGAATGGTACACCTAGGGATTCCAACCTGTAAGCAAGTGCAGCTTGCTCCTTAAGAATCTGCAGCCTACTCGTATCATCTCTTAGGGTGAGAATCTGCTATTCATAACCAATCTAATTAGTATATTAATTTTTGTTCACGTCTTTTGTTTATTTGCTAGGTAATCTGCTTTGATCTGCTTGCTAGCCCTTATAATCACTTAAAATCTATCTTTTGTAGTTAATAAACTTGTTTTTGCTTTATCTAAACCAGGGTGTGGGAATCATAACTTGGGGGAAAAGACTGTTGCATATTCCTCTCCACATTGAGGGAAGGGGCAAATTTTATGAGCTTATGCTGTACAGTTCCCTGTGCAACACAAGATGAAATGATTTTGGGTTTATACGCCAGAGGGGGTACGTGCCTGAGTAGCTTTCCCATGTAGGGGCTGGTCAGAGAGCCTGCTTCTAACCGCAGCTGGATGTGTCCCTGTATGTATGCTGGTGAAAGTGCAGGCTGGAAGACTTTGTAGCTTGTCACAGCAATATGGTGTGAGAGGGAGCCCACGCAGGACCCCTTGATGGGTCAGGGGCCTCAGTGGTACTCCAGTTCCAAGTGGCACCCTGGGGGGAACCCATCACACATCCCCTAATACAGTGGTCTCACTTAAAATGTCATTGTTTATCCACAATTATCACACACACGGGTATCTCAGTATGTTTTTTTCCAGTTCAAAAATAAAGTACAGGTAAACCCCAATTAGTTAAATGCATCCAGGGCAATCAAAACATTCTCATTTTGCTCATATGTGAATTTTGAAATCATGAGACATATCAGAATTTAAGATGATCTGAATTCAGATATCACATTTTAGATTACAGGCATCTACCAGGATTCCATGCATCAGTATGTGATAAGGTTTTAAAATATTAACATTTTAATGGAAACCATTCTATGACGAATGTATTTTCCCTCCTCCCACTTTGGCCAGAAATGCAGGCAAGTGAAGCAGTCCATCTGTACTGAAAAAAATCACTGTCTATGATATAAAACAGATAATGCAAACAACTCTGTTCCCTGTAGTATTTTATGCCATGACCTTGCAATTTTGTTATGCTACCAAAGCCATGCTAAAGACAACCTGAAGGGGAAACTGATTTCCCTCAAGCATTATTGTACAGTACCTCTATAGCTTAGAGAAGGTTCAGACTGAGTTTTTGATGGAAGAACTGGAAAAGGCAGGCAATGAGAAGACAAAAGAAACCACATTAACTTTCTGACATGTCACCCGGTAAACCACAGATACTATCCCAGGGGTCGGCAACCTTTCAGAAGTGGTGTGCCAAGTCTTCAATTATTCACTCTAATTTAAGATTTCGCGTGCTGGTAATACATTTTAATGTTTTTTAGAAGGTCTCTCTCTAGGTCTATATATTATATAAATAAACTAGTGTTGTATTGTAAAATAAACAAGGTTTTCAAAATGTTTAAGAAGCTTCATTTAAAATTACATTAAAATGTTCATCTTACGCCGCCAGCCCGCTGCTGGTAAGGAGTTCTGTTCACTTAGGCCAGCAGTGGGCTGAGCGAGGCCGGTGGCCGGAGACCCCAGACCGGCAGTGGGCTGAGCAGCTCAGCCCACTGCCGCTCAGGGGTTCCATCCGCCGGCTCCTGCCAGCCAGGATCCCGGCTGCCGGATCCGCTCAGCCCACTGCCAGTCTGGAGTCCCGGCCCTGCCCACATACAGTGGGTACCTACCTTCTCCCTGGTTCTGGCCCATTCTCTTCCTCTCTCTGCACTGAGCTGAAGATGGGAGTGCACTGAGCACAGGGCTGGGGGTGAAGGGTCTGGCCAGGAGCTAGAATGAGGGAGGGGGCTCAGGGTTGTGGCAGGAGGTTTGGGTGTGGGGCTCTTACCTGGGCAGCTCCCATTTGATGCAAGGGGTGCAGATGGGAATATGGGAGGGGGGTGCAGAAGCTCCCGTTTGGTGCTCAGGGTGGGGATGTGGGGGGTGCATGGGGTGTGGGAGGGCTGGGGATGTGTGGGGATGCCAGAGTCAGGGCAGAGGGCTGGGGGCATGTGAGGGGGTGCAGGTGTCAGGGCGGGGGGGGGGTGGGTATGTGTGGGGATGCCAGAGTCAGGGCTAGGGTTGTGGGCGGGGGGAGGTGAAGGAGTCAAGCAGAGGGCTGGGTATGTATGAGGGAGGTACATGGCTCAGGGCAGAGGGCTGGTGTGTGTGTGGGATGGGGGTCAGGGTTCAGGGCAGAGGGCTGGGTGACTGACCCCCTCAGAAATCCCAACCCCCCGGCTCCTTGTCCCCTGACTACCCCCTCCTGGGACCCCTGCCCCTAACTGCCCCCCAGGACCCCACTCCCTACCTGTCCCCTGACTGCCCCGACCCTTATCCACACCCCCACCCCCAGACAGACCTCCAGGACTCTCATGCCTATCCAACTGCTCCTCGCCCCCTGACAGGACCCCCAGAACTCCCAACCCATCCAACCCTCCCCCTGCTCCCTGCCTGCGCCAACCACTCTCCACACCCCTGCCTCTTGACAGGACCCCCAGAACTCCTGACTCATCCAACCCCCCCAGCTCCTTGTCCTCTGACCATCCCCTCCAGAGACTCCCACCCTGACTGACCCCCCCAGGACCCTCCTTGCTTCCTGTCCCCTGAATTCCCTGACCCCATCCACCCCCTAACAGACCCTGGGACTCCCATGCCCCATCCAACCCCCCCTGCTTCCTGACTGCCCCCTCCAGAGACTCCCCCCAACCACCACCACCCGGGATCCCACCCCCATCCAACCCACCCTGCTCCCTGTCCCCTGACTGCCCCCACCCCTTATCCAACCCCCCCCAGCCCCAGCCCCTTTACCATGAGGCTCCAAGCAGAGCCAGATACGCTGCCCCATGAGAGTGCGCAGCCCCGCCCCTCAGAGCGCTGCGCGCACGGCGGCAGGGCTCTGGTTGAGCGGGGAGCGTGTCTACTTCCCCGCAGAGCCAAACACTGCCCCGCGGGAGCGCGCAGCCCCGACCCCCTGAGCACTGCACGCACGGCGGCTGGGCTCCAGGGGAGGGGGGGAAGGTGGGGATGGGACGGCAGCTTGCTGCGCTCGGCCGGGCACTCCGGCCTGGGAGTGCGGACCCCCCGGCTTGCCGCGCTGGGAGAGTGGGGCCATTTGCCCATTTGCCTATGTTTCTGCTCCCTGCCCCCACAGGCGGAGCGGAGGGCAGAGGAGAGCGGGCCGGTCTGGCAGGGCCGGCTCCAGGGGTTTAGCTGCCCCAAGCAGCCAAAGAAAAAAAAAGAGCCGCAATCGCGATCTGCGGCAATTCAGCGGGAGGTCCTTCGCTCCGAGTGGGAGTGAGGGACCCTCCACTGAATTGCCGCCGAATACCTAAAAGTGCGCCCTGCTCCGGAGTGGCCGCCTCAAGCACCTGCTTGATAAGCTGGTGCCTGGAGCTGGCCCTGCGGGCTGGACAGCATTTTTAATGGCACACTGAAGTCCTAGCAGACAGCAGCGTACCATTAAAAATCAGCTTGTGTGCCGTCTTTGGCATGCATGCCATAGGTTGCTGACCCCTGTACTATCCATTACCCTTAATATTTGGTCTTCAGAAACACTATAAAGAAAGGTGTTTTTTGCCCCCCTGAAACTGGACATGCAAGGCTGCTGTTAGAAGCAACAGTGCACTTATCTGAGTAGAGAGGTTTGTTGTTCTAATTCTTAATCAGGGGTAGGCAACCTATGGCACGCATGCCGAAGGCGGCAAGCGAGCTGATTTTCAGTGGCACTCACACTGCCGGGTCCTGGCAACCAGTCCGGGAGGCTCTGCATTTTAATGTAATTTTAAATGAAGCTTCTTAAACATTTTAAAAACCTTATTTACTTTAGATACAACAATAGTTTAGTTATATGTTATAGACTTATAGAAAGAGACCTTCTAAAAATGTTTAAATGTATTACCGGCATGCGAAACCTTAAATTGGAGTGAATAAATGAAGACTCGGCACAGCACTTCTGAAAGGTTGCCGACCCCTGTTCTTAATCTTTATTGAAACTGCTTCAACTTCTAAGAGAAATGATGTAAGCAGGTGGAAGCAGTTTCTCTTTTAACAAAAGACTTAATAGAACTTTAGAAGTGGAGTCACTCAACTAGAATTTTCTCTTACACACAGTCTGTGTTTTAAGCACATCCAATACCATATTTAGGGTTACAGGTGGCTCCTGCTAATGAGATAAGATGCTGGAACAATCCATTTTGTCGACTTGATAATTGAGATGGGGACCTATTCTGCAGCCCAAATGAATGGGTTACTGCCACTGGGCAGGGGAAATGATACCAGAAAAACCTGGGAAGAAATATTGTGTTTGCAGGATCACCCTGGGGAAACTCCACTAAAATTATTTCTTTTTTATTTCTCAGGACTGACACCCAGACAGGTAGATATGAAAAAACAACAGAAAAGAATTAATCCTGCAGAAATACATTTGGGCTCAGATGTAAGATCATTCTAATGTAATGGTTAATTGAGAAACAAAATTTAATTTCTCATATCAATCACCTATGCAGTGGGTAACATTTGTACTATTACAGTCTGCTCCTATAGTTCAAATCCTGCAATTGGATCTAGCATGGGCTTCAGTAGGGCTCTTCACGGGTACAAAAACGTGACCCTGATTAGGGCCAATATTGTACACAATGCACTTTGCCACTTTTCTGGTCCAAACATTAAATTAAAAGAAAAATGTTTTAAGAAGGCCCAGACTCATTATTCTAGCGAGAGGTCTCTGAAATATGCCAAGTTATAAGGATGAACACTCTGTATGCTTAACATGCTGCTCCAAAGTGGTTCACTGTAAATATGTCTAAATAGAAGAGAAGTAGCATTTGAGTTGTGGCACTTTAATTTGTGGGTGTCGTTTTTGAGTCTCTCGCCATTTCAAAGGTAAGGAGATACTTAGTTTACTTAAAAGCCTAAACTCATTGAAATATAGATCATTTCAGGGTAAAACTGCTATTTAACGGACGGATTTGAAAGAAGAGACCAAATGCCAATGTAAATAAATGACTGTATAAATAAAAAATATGACTGCCTAGCACCATATGCAGTGGCAACATTATCTAAACAATAAACAATGACATCAACTCTGTTGGAAGAGCTACTCAGTGAGAGAAAAATGAAAGAAACAATTTTTAATGAAGATCACTTTTTGTTGGTTAAAAAATAGCACTTGGCAGTGTCAGCCTAAGAGGTTTAAAGCATATTTAATACCTCTACTCTCTGATCAAAGTGCTGTCTGAACAAACTGAAGTCCAGGTAGGTGGCATTAGAATATTGTTTAGAGGAGGAGAGAAAACACAAGAGAACATTATTTTAAATAAAAATACCTCATTGGTTCCTCTTCATTAACAGTAAATAGCTTTGTTCATAGGAGGAATTGCTTTGGAATGTAGCAGCAATTATTTCTCATAAGCCCTGGTCTATTTCTGTTCCTCTCATTTCTATCAGCTGCCATGATGATGGCATGTTAGCTCTCCCTCGTTCTCTGTGTCACAGCACAGGTGGATGAGCAGCTCTGTCTGGATACAGCACCAGTGCCCTGTGTGCCCCTGTTAACAGCAGCCCTCAGGGGCAACGAGGCTCCTCCTTTTGTGTTTAGACTGAGCCAACCATCTCTTTCACAGCTGTTAGCCTCTACTGGCATGATGCCTGGGAACAAGTCACGCTATTTACATTCTGGGGACTCCTGGATGGCAGCTGAATGCACTGTTATCCTTGCTGCTGCTACTGGCCTTGATTATAAAACATGAGTAGCTCTATAAAGCTGACATGAATGTCACCCTTCTATTTAAGTCTGGTTTTAAAGCAACAAAGATGTAAATACTGATCATGTGGCATGTGTAACCGTTGGTATGTCACTAAAGCCATAGCAGATGTGGTTCATCTAGACTCACCTCTTTTCCTGTCCCAGGCATACAGTTCCTTTATCCCTAACTCGTCCAAGGACTTTGTAAGTTCCAGCTCTTCCCCGGTGATATTGTCCCTCAGGAGGACGACATGCTCTGGACTGACCTCGCACTTTTCACAAATAGCTGGGATTATGCTATGCAGAGGCACCTCAGGACTAACTCGAACCACAGCCTTGTGTGTCTTCAGGTAATTCACTACCAACCTCATGGATTTCTGAGAAAGCAAAGGAAACAGACAGACACTGTCAGGCTTTATGTGGGTGTCTCCACACCGACCTCTCCGTGCTTTGCAGTGACACAGAGCAGGTACTGAAGACTTTTGTTTTGCCTTGATCCTTCCAGTGCAAACTTAGTGACTCAAATGGGGAAACCTGCTATTGGACAAGAACTTAAAAAAAACCAAGCAGTGATTCACGAGGTCAGTTTAATAAGAGAAAACTCAGAGGTAGTCGTGCATTAGGAATCCTACCGTAAATAAGCACCACCATATTTGAATGACATTCAAAGCATAGACAGTAAATACCTGGTGGAAGAGTGAAAAGTAAAGTTAATCAAATGGGAGGGGGGAAAAATCTGTTCCAAAACCAGATACTGGCAAATCAAGATTTTAATTCAAAGAGCAGAGGGGGAAGAAATTTTGGCCCATATTCTGGGTCACACGAAGGCCCCTTTGCACTGCCTAAAGGGGTCATAAATCCAAGAGATCTTGCCAAGTAAGGATTCTCCAGGTGGAGAACAGCAGCTCTTACACCACGCCCCTGCTCACAGTGCCTATACAGGATACATGGCCAGGGCAAAGGAGCTGTGGCCAGAGCACCGCTTATTTAAAACAATGTCATTTTTCAGTGTGCATAAGTAGCTCCCTCAGTGATATTTTAATGTGATCAGATGCACTGATTCCCATTAACGTTTATATTTCAGAGAAGCAATAAGTCTTTGGAAGACAGTTAGCTTCAAATCTCTCCCAGATGGTGAAACTTTCCATTTGGTTTAAGGTTTATTGTCTTCCTGCCCATTTAGTTTAAGGTTTGTTGTCTTCTTGATAAAAAACTTTTACTTATACAATATACTGTATGTGCAAAGTCACTACATAAAGGAAACAGGTGAAACATCTTAAAATTCACTTTAGGGATTATTTTCAGTTTAAAAACTTTATTTCATAAATGTCCTTTCAGATTCTGAGTCATAATGATTTAATTTGCCTTAAATACTATATTTAACCTTATTACTACAACAGAACGCTAGTATCCAGAGTGAGTAATAGTAATTTTACCAGTTTAACAGATGACTGCATCAGTCTGTACACAAGCCTCTCCCATCCTGATTTAAAGATAAAAAACAAAAGCGGGTGGAATAGGGAGAATCAGCATCACTGCTTGAAGTCATACTAGTATAATAATGGTCCCATAGCATTGTTCTAGCAGCGGGCAGTACTGACCTCAGGGATCCTAGGTGGAGGTCGTTTTGTCTTCCCTTCAGGAACTTTCTCCTTCAGAAGTACTGTCTGTACATCCAGCGCCCCAACCAAAGTATTAGGCTTATAACTCAAAGGTTCCATCCCACAAGCCTTCAACTCAAGAGTATGGTGAGCTGGATTCAAGTGGTACCGGCTGCACAAATCCACCAACAGATCCATCACGGCTTTACTGCAAAGAAAAAAGACTCTGTAATCGCAGTTGCAGGCATTTTACTGCAGGGTGATAGGGCCTGAAGCAGCAGCCCAGCTGTGTACATGTCCCGAGTTCAGCACTTCAACTCTTCCTCCTCAAGATGGTTAAAAACAGACTCAAATGTTACAAATCACATATTTTCCCCACTGCTGTGTGTGTGTTTGTGAGCCTTTGATTAATGACACATAGTTAGACCAGAACTCTTACAGCATAATCCAATGGTACTCATAGCATAAACCAAGGGTAGGCAGAGTGCACCTTGTCTGCTAAATGCCCCCATAAAGTTCTACAATCCAGTGGCCCTCATCCTTTTTATGTTGTTGAAGACAGAGATTACATGTCCCAGTATGCAATGCTCACATTGATGGGAGAAACCTGGTCAGTCAGATAAAAAAGAAGCGCTTCAGTCTGGGATCTGTAATCTTCATGGGTGATGTTTTTCAGTGAGAGAGAAAGAAACAGGAAAAACTACATAGATGTTGCACCATCTGGGGGGACAGGCATATTTCCACTATGCACCTTTAATTACACTATTAATTCACAAGCACTACAAGGAGCAGGCACTTAATGGAGTCACTGGGGAATTTGCAAGAACTGCTTTGGCAGCTCCAAAAAGTCAGGCATGGAGCTGTTTAGGAATCCTCTCTCCAGTGAGACAAAGGAGTTAGGGATTGAGCCCAACTTTCCGACCAGGATGCACCGGATATAGGGAGCAGCAACCTTGAAGCAGGAGCCAAGAAACAGTCTGAGAGGATGCTCTGCTCTTCTATCATCTGTTACAGATGTCTGGGTTGTGAAGGCTCCAAGTACATTCTCAGATGCAAAACGGACAAGCCTGGGAAATTTGAAAAATCAGATCATAGCTGAAAGAGGAACACTATTGGGAAGAATAAGAAGACTGAAGATCTAACCATGGTGGTTTTATGATGAGGGGTAACATTTCAGGGAAACCAGGCACCTTAGATAGCTGTGCTCCCTTGTGCAGTACATCATTATGAAAGTACATTTGGAAGTTCCATTGTCTAATATGCGTGCACTATTTCACATTTTCAAGCATTTATAATTATATTTTGAAACTGTTTCTCCATCCAAATGTAGCAATACACAAATCCATTGAAATATGCACACACGTGTGCAGAACTACAGCACATTCCCACATACACACATGTGCAGCAGTGAACATCCATAGTTAAGGTTGAGGTTGTATATCTGTCCATTGCAATATAGATATCAGTTTGCCTCTTTGTGTATAGACAGTGGTAAGTAGCTCTCTTTTCAAATAGAATTTGCATATGCTGTTTTCTTTGCCTAATTGCTGCTGTTTCAGAGAACAGAACAATCTGGAAGAACTTAAATTCATAACACCTCATTATAAGTTCTATACGCTACTAGACATTTTCATTTAAATAAGATTATGTGTTTCTGCAACACGTAGCATAGCAGTAATTCACACAAGTTTGGCTAACAAACAAAATGCCATCTTAAAAAATGCAAGCTATTTCATTCCAAAAAAAAATTAGCATAGAGACTGAAAAAAATACTGACCTTCATGCACTTAATTATTGCAGTTCCAGAACACAACTGTAATACTCATGCTGTGGTATCTCATTAAAAGTATGCATTGTGTTCATCAGCACTTTTCTAACAGCAATCACATTTCCAACAAAGCAGTAGACCTCATCCAGATGATATGAAAAAGGCAAATTATGGTCAATCATTTGAGATGAATTCAACTCCAGCAGAGAGAGAAGAAAGCTGATTTCAAAATCTCCAGCTAACTGCTGAGTACAGAGAAGATGGGAACTACATACAGTAAGTATTTCAGATGAGATCTGCAATGCCCAATCCTGTTTCATCCTGCTTATAAATACTCAAAACTGCCATGGAAAACATCCCCAAGCTTCAACTGTACTATTTAGGAGCCCACAGATTAAAAGATAACAACTTCAAAGAGCAAGTTTATCAAAACGGAAACTTGAAACATTTCCCCAGAATGTCAGCAGAATAAAAACAGAACTAAAAGAAGTCTGTGGACTAAATGCAGAATGAATAGATTCCCTTATAGATGAGAGTTTCCAGAGAGATAAGAACTCAAACTAAATGAAGTGGAAGCCCTTTGTATTAACATTATTTTTTTCTATAGAACTTCACCATAAGCAGAGTTCATTATCACTGGAAATGCACTTTGTACATTACAATGTACTTCAATATACAAGGAGTGTAGTGATCTCTGCATTTGCTGTAAATAGGATCCACAATGAACACCTCACTCACCATCCACAGAGAGGGTTGGCACTATACTGTCTGTATGGATGTGAAAGTTCAAAACATTTTCTGATTGTTACTGGTAACTTGTGGACTGGTTCCTACCTCACTTCATTGTTGGCCTTCAGGCAGTTATCTTGATTTTGGAGAGGTCTCTCTTTGGCTCATGTTGAAAATCAACTCTTCTATCTCTTTAATAACTGGAGATATACCTATCTCCTAGAACTGGAAGGGACCTCAAAAGGTCATTAAGTACAGCCTCCTGCCTTCACTAGGCAGAACCAAGTACTGATTTTTGCCACAGATCCCTAAGTGAATTCACAACCCTGGGTTTAGCAGGCCAATGCTCAAACCACTGAGCTAGCCCTCCTCCCTCTTGCTTCTTCCTGCTGGAGTTGTACATGCTGTGGAAGCCATGAAGTGCACTCTGTTCACAGAATACTATGTCAGGGTTGCTGTCAGCCATTTACACTTGCCACTCTCTTCTGGAGCTCTCTCATTAGGGATGCAAGATGGGATGTGTGTATCTTGCTTTTGACTGGACAGTAAAGGGTTCAAGCTCCTCCTTTGGGTTTAAAGGAAGAGTCTCTCTCTCTCTCACAGACTGTCATAAGTGCCAGGCTTGTGGGGAGGAGCTGACAGCTGTGGCCCATTAGGTAGTTTGGAGGGTGAAGCTGAAAGCTGGACTCATTAAGAGGAAACCAAGAGAGGTCAGGACAGAGGACTCTTGGAAAGCAGAAGTTCAACTTCCTTTCATGGTGAATAGAATGGATTATTCACCATCTATAAGAAATCATCATATAGAGCCAGTGATTTCTTATTCCCTGTTATAACCTGGGCTTGGACCATCCCGCTGGACTTTGTTGAAAGGGGAACTTTAGGGATATCTTTAGGCCACCCTGCTGAGAAAGGAACAGCTTGCACTGAATTTCCGTGATACAAGATTGAATTGGAATGTGCTCTTTTTGCCTGTCCCATTGGGACCCCTGAAGAAACATTTCCTTACCACGAAGAGAAAGGGATTCCCCTTGTTTGTTCTCCACTGCTTTAAAGTGTTGGTGAATCCTTTCCAAGTAGTAGCATCCATGTGACAGGGTTCTTCCCTATTTCCTCTTTATTTATTCCCACCTGCCCAGTGCCTTAAGACTCAGAAGTAGGCTGACCCTTCTTCCCCATCATCTGGACCTTGCTGCTTTCTCGGGAGCTTGTTACTGTCACTTCTAGAATAACCAAAAGGGGCTTCCTCCATCTCTGCCTCTTCACCTTGTCCCCTGGTGCCCCATTCTGACCACGATTGGGTGAAGCAGGTCATTGCTTTTAAAGTCCAGTTTCAGGACTACTCCAGCTCCAGAGCTGAGACCTCCTTTCTTTGCCCCCTCCTGCACAGGTTAATCTCTTTTACACTGACTGTCTAGCTAGGATGTACATTCTTTATTTATTCAAGCCAGAACTTGGAGGTATTAGAGGGAAGAGTCAGAAAACTAACCAAGTATATTTCCAACACTCTTTAGAGAGCTGTAAACTCTATAGCACAAAAAGGCCCCAGGAACTGCAGGGAGAAACCATGTTAAGGTTCAAACATGATTGCCCAGGCAGATATTTTTAGCAAGGGACTGTAATTTGGCTCCATGTCACTCTTGTATTATTAAACAGTATGATATTCAAAACCAAAGCTGGAAAGTAAAGAAGAGAGACTGCTGTATCAGCAATATTTATCAGGCTGACAGCCCACTTAGGTACAGTGTGTGGCTCATTTCTGCCACAGGGTTCCCCTGTAAAAATCAAGGAAGAGATTTACATTTGTGTATTACTTTGAAGACAGAGTAAACAACAGAATTATTCTGGGACTGGCCTCAACTTAGTCTCAACTAGAAGCATCAAGAGTAGTTAGTTTAAATATACACTAGTACATTTCAGGGGGTGGGAGAGAGATACTCTACTGACAATAAAAACAGGTCCCTGCCCTGTGAAACTTACAAACTAAACAGGTGAATGAGGTAATATCTTTTACTGCCCCAACTTCTGTTGGTAAGAGAGACCAGCTTTCTTCAGGTCTGGGAAATGTCCTCAGAGTGTCACAGCTAAATACAAGGTGGAACAGATTGTTTAGCTGTGTTAGGAGTTAACACATATTTGAAGGAACCTTTTAAGGTGAAGTGGCCCATTAACACCCATCCAGTCATGGGGGGAAAAGGAAGGTGGGGGTTGGGGTGGGAACAGCTGGGTGGGTGTTGTTAATAGGTTATAGATTGTTGTAATAAGTCATAAATCCAGTGTCTCTATTCAGTCCATGATTTTTAGTGTCTAGCATGGTTATGAATTTAAGTTGCCAGGATCATCTTTTGAAAGTGTTGTTCAGGTTTTGTTTGAGGATGAGAACTGACAGGTCAGATATAGAGTGAAAAGTGTTCACCCATCGGTGATAGGGTGCTTTTGTCTTTTATCATTTTCCTGCGTCAGTTCATTCGAGAGCACTGTGATTGTCTGGTTTTACCTATATAGTTGCTGTTGTTGGAGCATTTAATGCACTGGATGAGGCACACTACATGTTGTGATAGGCATATGTAGAAGCCATGACTCTTGAGCGGTGTGACTGCTACAATGATCAACACCCCTCACAACACACCGGAGTACATTTCCCAGACCTGAAGAAAAGCTCTGCGTAAGCTTGTCTGTCTCACCAACTGAAGTTGATCCAATAAAAGATATTACCGCACCCACCTTGTCTCTCTAATATCTTGGGACTGCACGGCTACAACACTGCATAAACTAAATAGGGAACCTTCAGCAAAAAGTGGAGTGGGGAGGAGGGGTGACAGATGCCAAAAAATGTCCTTTTGCTTTGTATTTCCTTATACTTGTCTATTTTGCCCATTTGCCTTTTGACTGCCTATTGTGGCTTAGGACCAGCCTTGCTCCTCTAATTTTGACTCGCATCCTATTTGCTATTTTGTACTTCAATTCTTGTTATTCACTTTTAATCCTTCCGTGGTTTTAAGTTTCCTAATTATTTGTTTTTAAACCTCTTCTACATTTAGCCCTTTATTATTTGTAACTATTTCCTTCTATTAACCTGGACCTGGTACCACCACTATGTACACAAACACACCCCCAGTCCCTCTCTCTTTAGAACTGCTCCTCTTTAGAAACCATTCTGTGAGATGACTTGTAAGCTGTAGCTGTTATCGTTTAGGTCTCGATCCTGCATTCAGAACAGGGAGAGCAGACCCCCCATATGCCTGTGCAGAGCCCCACTGAAATCAGTAAGACTCCATATAGGCCCAGGACTCTTTCCGCAAGGCTCTCAGTGTGGGATTTGGGCTTTAACTTGTACATTTTTTAGGTCAAGGATCTGTCTTTTATGGATTATCTGTGAAGTGCTAGCTTACTGTAAATCACCATAATAGATATGACTGTGGAAGCTTAGCCATCATCCGAGCTAGCTCCCTAGATGATCAAAAAGACATTCTCTCCTTCTCCTGTCCCATTAATCACCTCTCACCCTCCCTCGTCCAAATCTGGAGGTTGTTTTCCAAAGTCAAGGATAGTTCAAAATTCCCTGGCTATTCTTCTGCAACACATGGCAATATTATATGCAAAGTCCACCATAACCACTCCTAATGCTGCAGATATCAAACCCCAACAGTGACAAAAAGAGGGCCAACACATTAGCTAAAAAGGTATAGAAATTGTCTCTAGAGTATCTGGTGTATTTCATTAGTATAACAATGCTGTTGACAAGGTTGGAGAAGGCGGAGAAACTGGGAAGAAGAAAGCAACTGTACACTGTACTGTTAAACCAAAGGAACAGGATAATAGAAAACCACAGCCCTCAGAAACTTCTCCACGGGGGGCACTTACTGGGCCTTTTCATGGAGGTATCATCAGGTATTATAATCATAGAATCACAGGAAGGGACCTCCAGGGGTCTTCTATTCCATTCCCCTGCACTCATGGCAGGGCTAAGTATTATCTAGACCATTCCTGACAGGTGTTTGTCTAACCTGCTCCTAAAAATCTCCAATGATGGAGATTCTATAACCTCCATAGACAATTCATTCCAGTGCTTAAACCACCTGATAGTTAGGACATTTTTCCTAATGTCCAACCTAAATCTCCCTTGCTGCAATTTAAGCTCATTGCTTCTAGTCCTATCCTCAGAGGTTAAGAAGAACAATTTGTCTCCCTCCTCCTTGTAACCACCTTTTATATACTTGAAAACTGTTATCATGTCCCCTTTCAGCCTTCTCTTCTCCAGACTAGACAAACCCAATTTTTTCAATCTTGCCTCATAGGTCACGTTTTCTAGACCTTTAATCATTTTTGTTGCTCAATTTTTTTTGTTCTCAATAACGAGGACTATCCAGGCATAAGGACCTCATCTTACACACACACACACACACACACACACACACACACACACACACAGTCCCTTGCAGGAAACTAAACCTGATGCAATTTAAATTGCAAATAATCTCTGTCAATAAACACAAGCTATTAAGAGGCCAGGGATTAAAACATTAGGAAGTACAAAAGGGCAGGACAACAGAGGTGTTTGTCTCACATGAAGAAGAAAGCTTTGGCGATTTTGCATTAGAGCAAGTTTCATGCAAATCTGAAATTCTTGGAGATATTTTCCACAAATGATTCTTTAATTATAGGACTCAGTGCTCCACCGTCCTAGAACTTGTGCAACAAATCAGCAGGAGAGCTTTCAGTCAAACCTTCCACAGTCCCAATAGGGATGTATTGTAGAATTGCAATGAAAGTGTAACTGGATTTCATAGTGTATGAATCAAGCCAGTGATCATTCTTGCGGGGGTTAGTCTCAGAAGTTCACACACAAAAATGCTAGCTGGAGCACTCGACACATACTGCGAACACATAACATCGCAATTCAGCAGCACACAGAGGTGGGCAGAGGAGTGTCAGAACTCCCTGAAATATCCCCAGACCCTCTATCTCTCCTGATGATGCACCAGGCTGAAGTTGCTCAGTTGGATGTAGTGGGCTTGATTCTCCACCACCCTGCACCTTATCTAATCATAGATACCTATGCACAGTGGGGTACAAAGCTATAAAGAGTCAGGCTCAATGGATCTCTCACAAATGCACGTTCTACACTAGCAACTCGAATGGCATCACTTCTCATTTACACTTTCGTGCAAGTGAAAGGGGAATCAGCCCCAGTCCCTCCTGTAATTCACTAATCAAGATGGGTCCAACTGAGCTGCTACGTTGTACTGGTGCATCAGTTGGCCAGTCACAGAAAAGGCAGAGACTATGGACAGGAGGCAGGGTAAGACACTGTACGATGGGACTGGAAAGCAAAGAGAGCATCAGATAATGGGTGGAGGCTGGAAGGGCGGGGGAGAGAGAGAGAGGAGAAGGAGAAGGAAAGGAGAAAGGGAGAAAATGGAGGGAAAGAAGGAGAAATGAATGAACAACTTTGTGTTACACAATTATAATGCCTGGAAAGTATTGCAGAAGCCACAGACATCTGCAGAAGGGCCTCAGCAGCGGAGCACGGTGAAAAGGCTGCTTGACTTCGTCCCACCTGCCTTCTTCTAAGGGAGGGAGGCTCTACATCTTCCTCCCACCCCATGAAAGAAGTGTTTTTCAGGGAGCCTCTGTGCCTTCTACACCCTGTGCAGCATTCACCTGCAGGTGGCTTGACAGACCTTTCCAGTGGTGCTGCTAAGTGAGTGTTAGGCCTGCTGCTGGCTAAATTGTAATTAATGCACTCTAGGCTTGTCCAGTTGGCAACATCCCAGGGTACACAGTGCAGCTGGGATGTTCTACAGCATCCCAGACACGTTGTGCTCTCTGGGGTATACTAGAGAAGCCCCCGAAAGGAACTGCAGCAGTGTAAGATCCCAGCAGAAAAAGACCAGGGTATTGGGAGGGAGAGTCAGCCAAACAGGTCTTAAATCTTACAAATGGTTCAGATTTTGTTCAATTCCAGAAATGGGCAAAGTTGAAACCAGTTTTCAATTCACTCATAGGAAATACTGGGAAGAGGAGTGAACAGCAAGGTGGACTTTCTTCAGATCAATCCAGTTAAAAGTTAAACTACGGGGATAGTGATTCCTTCCTTTGCTTTCACGGACTCGAAGTGTCTGCTTCAAGCAACAAAAAGAATATTAGATCTGCAATTGCTTTATGAGTGCTCACATTTATTTGCTTTCTTAATGTCTTGTCATCCTTCCTCTTTCAGACCTGCCAGAAGCTTGTGCTGATCTGGTGCAATAAAAATCACACATTTAGGTTATTGTTTCAGGACATGATGCAGTGGTTACACAAGAGTACAAGCACTGATTAGTTGTTTAAAAAAAGATATTCCACGACTATTTTGGTACAGGAAGTCTGATTTCCCAAGAGGCAAACATATTATTCTGGAGTTCACAGGGATTAATTATTCTAAAAGGACAAAACGCTTTGTACAATACTATTATATCACAACACCATTCATCAGCAGCTCCATTCTGCCCTCAAATCTGCAGAGTGGCTTTTCCAAATTCTGAAACAACTTGTGCGTTTGAGGAGCCACTAGTAGCCACAACAATAAAGAGACACTGTCAATTTTAATTGTTTTTATACTTAAAAAAAATCCAATTTCTGATAAAGTGTTCTTAATAAAAAGAATTAAAGTCAGGCTATACTACTTAAACATCATTCAAATACTTTTTATAAGGACCTCCCTGCTTTCTTGCTGATGTCTAAAAGGGTCTTTTCTGCAAGGGAGAAATTGACTATACATAAATAAAGTCAAATACACAAAGTGAACAAAAATAGAGAATGTTTTTTCCTCTCTAGCTACTTTCAGTTATAATAATCTAAGGTATTACTTGTAACTATAGGAGGTCCAATATTTTGAGACAAACGTGATTCTCAAGTGGACACTTTCCTTTTAAATTGCTCTTCCTCAATTACTCAGCCATCTTTCATGATACTGATTTCCAGAGCCACATTACTTACTTTGCTGCTGGCAGATCTCAAAAGAGGAAGTGGTTTTACAGCCCTAAAAAGACAGATTTATCACAATATATAAAGGCAAATTCTGCTTGCACATTCACTGATATAAATTCTGAATGACTTCCATTGATGTCAGTGGAGTCATTGGTGCTTTACACTCGTGTAACAGAGCAGAATGCCACCCACCCGACTCAACTGGTGGAAAACTTGATAGGACTGGTGACGATTGAGATAGCCCCTGAAGAAAAAACAGGGAAGGGAGGAGACGCAAGTGCTTGTGGGAACATGGGGATGGCCTCTCTTCTTTCGACAGACACAACTGGTACCTGCTGATAGCGAGTGGGGCACAATTTAAAGGTTTTCCCCCCTCCCAACACCTTGAGTCACGCCTCCACCCCACTCTCAATGGCCCATCCTTGAAGCTCCCAGGTGTTCGCTCTGCTGGGAAAGGCAGCAGTGAAAGCAGTGGCTCTCCCTGCAGCTCCCACCTGTTTGCTGCTGCCTCTCTCCAAGGCCGCAGCTTACAGCTTGCCAGCCCCAGGAACTGTCACACAGGGAAGCGGCCTGGCAAGCAAACCCTGGCAGAAGTCTGGGGGGGGGAGGCACATGACCCCACATTTCCCCCCAACACACATCATCTCTGCTCTATCCCCACACTGGTCAGGCAGAGCAGGAGGGAAACTGATGTTTGATGAAGTTATGGCCTGCTGCTTAAAATCTATCCCTGTTTCTATTCTCATTGGCTGATGTGTACTGATCAACATGCAAAGTATTTTATGATATCATCTGAAACAGGCGTAACTGGGGTAGGCATGTATGAACTGAGCTGGCTTGATTAAAATAAGAACTGGCTCAGATGTTTGTCTCAAATTATAACTGAACCCCAAATTAAAAATTTTCATACAACTTCTTCCTCTATTACATTTTTACTTTTAAAAGTCTTTTCACTTTCTTGTTTCAAGTAGGCCTGGAAATGGAAGTGCAAAAACTGAAATTGTTATTGTGAGTCTTCTAACCCAATTTTGCAGCCTCGAGAAGTTAAGATAGTTCATATAAAATTCAGAAAGAAGCTGAACTTTTAGGCATTTCTCTCAACTACCCCTCTACCTCGATATAACGCTGTTCTTGGGAGCTAAAAAATCTTACTGCGTTATAGGTGAAACCGCTTTATATTGAACATGCTTTGATCCACCGGAGTGCGCAGCCCCTCCTCCCCCCCGAAGCACTGCTTTACCGCATTATATCCAAATTTGTGTTATATCGGGTCGCATTATATCGAGGTAGAGGTGTACTTTCAACATCCAAATCTTTGAAAGTTTGACCAATCCTAACCTAGAGCCAATTTCCTCAGCTGCGTGCTGATACTTCCCTATATTCATAGTCACCAATAGGAGTTCTCCACACAGATTGATGGCAATGCATTACATGGTTCATTGAGCATAATTTATTTCACACCCTTGCTGGGATACACTTCAGCTGCCATAAATAGTTAACCTATGGGGAACAGTCTATTTATAGATGATGGTACATTTTCAGCCAACTTTCAAAGGCTAAAGCCAGCACCTAGCAACTTTTGGTGTATTTCCAACATCCCCTGACAACCTTGGGCCCACAAACCAAATGACTGGATTCCACTGATCAATATATACAATATTAGCACTAGCCATGGTAGGGATAACAAACATCCATGAAAATCAAAGGCAGGTTATGGTATAAATTCCAATGCCCTGTTCAAGTGCAAATAGCTACTAAATGTATTTTCCTTTTTCATTCACTTCTCTCTCCCCCTCCCCCCCTCCAAAAAAAGATCACAATAGGGACCGTTGTAATTTTAGTGCTTTTGCAAATTTATTTTTGGAAGGAAAATATTTTTTCTTGGTCACTAGGCCCATGATGGCTAGTATCCTTTGCATGACACTCAGAGCTTGTTCAGGTTTGCTGATGAAATATCTGTACTTTTTGGCCAATGACAGCCAATAATTCTTCATTTCCTGAATCTGTTCTGTTTTCTGGGCCTCTTCTTTCATTTTGTAATTAGGTTCAAATAGCTCTTCTCTTTCATCATACCTGTAACCTGATGTCAGAGATAACTATTACTTTCCTTTGACCTTTCAGTTCCTTGAGTCTACTGAGGCTTTGGGCCTGATCCTGTAAACTGATACGTGCTGTGTGTTCTGCATTTTGTAGCTGGCTGTGGGTTTGAAACTGGTACATCAGGCACGGTTTGCTGGCAGAGTGTGCATCTCCCAAAGGCATCAAAGTGCCCACCCCCACCCCGCCATCCCTCAGCCAGAGAAGTGAGCATGCGTCTAGACTTTTGTTGCTGATTACAGGATGCTGTGTCAGATTGGGGCTCCTACCTGTACACAGGGGTTTTGCCCAGTGCTTAGCAGTAAGTACTAGAATATAAATACATGCACAATCAGACCCTCAATTATGTGTTTCTGCTCTAACTTTGTCACTGTTTAGAAGTTTAGTTACCCAAATATAGGTGCTGCTATGTCAAGAACTAGGAATTCTGCTGCTGTTTTGAGCCTTTTCTGTGTAAAGTATCAGAGAGTAAATTACTGGGTCTTGATGCCAAGGCATTGCCTGCTAGGAATTCAATGTTCCTTGTTTGGGTGATCACATTAGGTCCAGTACTGGTGCCAGCTTTCCTTCTATAGTTTAGCATATTAGTATTAATTGTTGATTCTACTGCGGGTTAGGGTTTATAGTGTAGGGTATTATACAACATATTTACATGAGTATTTATTCCTGTGTTGTTCTACAGCATCCCAGACACTCTGAAGAGGCTTGTGAAGTGCTTTTAAAGTATTATTAATGGGCCAGATCCTTCCTTCCCTCCATAGCAAATCCCATTAGTGGGGGTCCAGAGGAAGAAACGACCTCAGCTGTCTCCTCAGAAATATTTCTCCCCAATCTTCATTCATTGGTGACAGGATTCTTATTCCCCTGCCTCTATTCTCTGGCCACTCACACACACCAGGAGGCTGCGTTCCCCGCTTCCCTGCAGAAACCCAGCAGATCTCTGGGATATGCATGGACTAATTTCTTGGGGTTTAGTGAAGATAGAGGCCATATACATCCACACCAGCTCTGCTTCCCAGTGGCACATGCTCCTTTGTGCCCTAGCTGACTGGTTCCAATACAGCCACACTGTCAGGTCTCTCACAGACAGTGTTTCTCACCAGGATTCCTGTAATGAGGAATCCTTTAGCAGGGGGCTACAGAAATGTGCTACAGCCTAAGACACTCTTATTTGTCTCCCATAGCTCCATAGAACTGTGGGAGGACTGCCCATGCCCTCTTTCCACAGATCCCCTGAGGGGTTCTGTGGAAAGTGGGGGAAAACAGCTGCAGAGTTCCTCTTCCATTTGGGATGGAGGAGATCAGCATAGCTCTGGGGGCATAATCGGGCCCACTGATATAATAATTTTCTCTCTAACCTAGAATCCTACAGGAAAGGATGAAAAAAAAGAGACAAACTCCACCAGTCCTGAGAGGGGTGAGTTTACCCACCAGCATCCTATTAAAAATGCAAGATGTGGGGGAAAGGAGGTTCCAGGATGACAGAGCTGATTGGTGCCTTACCTCCCATGTACATTGTTCTTCTGTTCCACACCACTTGGTAAAACGACTGTGAAGTCCACTGTCCTGTTTATCAGATTTTCTTTCATGGTCACCAGGCTCTGGTCAGGGATTACTCCCAGCTCTGAGAGTGACTTCTGTTCACTCTGAATTTGACTTGCAGCAAGAGGTTGACTTGGTGGAGGGGGAGCTCGAGCCTTCATTTTTCTCCTTAAGAAATAAAAAGAAGTAGAGAGTTAGTGATTTCAAATACAATCCCTTGGTGGGAGGGTAAGCATGTGTTAAAAGGGAAATGCTTTCCCCCTGATTTTAGGCCATTTATAACACCTCCTACACAGGGGTGAAAGAAACTTAAAGGACTTACCAGTACGCTGGAGTCCTGAGCGCCAGCGTGGCCTCAACCAGAAGAGGCGTGGCCTCAACCGGAAGAGGGGGCGCCTTTCAAGATTAAAAGGCCCTGGGGCTCTGGCTGTGGCTGGGAATCCCAGGACCTTTAAATCACCCCAGAGCTACCAGCTGTAGAGGCATCTGGGAGCCCCAGGGCTCAGGGACGAATTAAAGGGCCTGGGGCTCCAGCCACCGTGGAGCTCCGGGCCCTTTAAAGCACTGCCAGAGCCCTGCCAGAGCTGGGGCTCCAGTAGTCGGGCTCGGGTGGGGATTTAAAGGGCTCGGTGCTCCTGCCACTGTGGGGAGCCCCAGGCCCTTTAAAGCGCCGCCGGAGCCCTGGCGCCGCTGGGGTAGCCAGCCTTCTTCAAGAACAAGTACGGTTTATTGATTCATAGAAATTTAACAAGTAGAGAGAAACAGGATTAAAACAATAAAAACCTAGATGGATATTTCTTACCCAAACCGAGCCTTCTCCTGCCAGTTTAGACAGCTTCCGCTTAATCCAGGCACATGCCAAGTACTGGGGCTGGGTGAGACAGGTTGCTGCCTCCCTAACTGCTGCCTCCCTAACATTCTGACCCACCATAGTGAGTCTCCCACCTCAGCTCGCAAGCAGACCTTGAAATCTTAAACAAAGGGTCTTTCGAATGGATAGAAGTTCCTTTGTCTGACTTGGAATCCTGCAGCTGGTGCAAACTGGTTTATGCATTTCTCCAGAAGGAGTTGGCCATGGTCTCCCAATAGTGGATACACAGTATTGTCTACTTGAGTATTATGCAATTAAGTTTGTCTATACTTATTAACTTTTCTTCTGGAACCCAAAAATTAAATAGGACTAATTTTAACTCTTAACAAGCAAACTAATCCATCAAACCCACATATATTGTATATATAATGCGGATCATTCCCATGTTCTTCACAGGTGGGAGCAGAGTTAGGCCTATACTTTCTCCACACCTTGTGCACTTTAGCAGGGCAGAGCACAATAATGCCCCAAGATATGTGAAGTGTTAGTTCTAGAGAAGCTTACTTACTAAGGCCTCAAACCTGTGAGGTGTTGAGCACCCTGAACTCCCATGGAAGTCAGTGAGAGCTGAGGGTGCTCAGGCCTCATCAGGATCAAGCCCTCAAAGACTCAGAAACGAGGAGATACTCCTTATCAATGTCTCTGTTTCAATTTCTCTAAACACTCCATTGTCCATTCATCATTTGTGTAGTAAATTGAGCCAAACAAGGACATTTCTAGTACAATTCATGCAATATAACAAATAAGACAATACCTATAACCTAGCCTGTAACAATGCAATGTAACAATGAATGATAAACAACTGATCTTTCTCTCTAAATGAACAACATTACTTTGCCCCTCTTGTCATTCATAGATTTTTAAAGGCCAAAAGGGACCATCAGGATCATCTAGTCTAGTCTCCAGCAGGCAGAAGAATTTGATCTATTAATTCCTGCATCATACATTCTCTCCTTTCTGCCTCTCTGTATATCTACAAAATTTAATAAAATAAAGCATTAAATGGAGTTAATTGTTTCCACTTGGGTGATAAAGGTGTGCGTACAAAATGCAGATATGGTAAACAGGTAACATGAAACATATCAACCTGGAATCCTAATACAAAGGCATAAGTACGTGAGGCAAGTCTGGAGGAAAAACCTCACTCATGAAAGTTATTTTGGACCATTTACATAATCCACGAACAGTAACATTACATGTTCTATTATTTTGTGTATGAAAGAGGTAGATCCAAAGCCCAGTGAAGCCAATAGGAAGACTCCTATTGACTTTGTCAGGCTTGGGATCAGGCCCTATTTCAACAGAAATAACAGTGATTGTTATAACAGCATTCGTTTTGGGGTTTAGGGCCTGGTCCTACTTCCATGGACTTCAATGAGAGCATCATTTGGCTCTAAATGATCTTTGGGTAAACAACTGGTCAAATTCCACAATGACATCTCATGGAAACACATTCCTAACTGGTTTCAGAGTGGTAGCCGTGTTAGTCTCTATCAGCAAAAACAATGAGAAGTACTTGTGGCACCTTAGAGACTAACAGATTTATTTGGGTATAAGCTTTCATGGGCTAAAACCCACTTCATCAGATGCATGGAGTCATTCTTGAGGACAGTGTCTTGTTACACAGGATAGTAGTGCATCTCTAAGCATGAGAAAGGGTGGTTAGGAACTGTGAGACATGAGACAGCCTCTCCTCTTCTGAGTAAGAAGTCATTGCACTGAATACTGGCATACCTTGGAAAAATAAGAGATGGTTCATACAGTATCATGTGAATGGTGGCTCTTTACACCAGGACAGTATAGTTCTGTGGATACACCCTGACACCAATCCATCATTCTCCAGAAACAGTTACATAGTTTTTGAGATACAGATGGAGAAGGTGCATCAACTTGCATCAAACAACAAACATCCTTAATAACAGAGAAAGTTCCACATAAAGTCAACTTTTACTTTCTCATTTGTTTGGAGGTAGCCAGGCAGACATATGATAAGTACCATATAAATGCTAATGCAATATGAGCAGCTGACTGTGCATATATTTAAGACAATTGGTTCTGATGACTAGTATCCTAATGACCCAGTCTCATTAGACTCATGCCCTGCTTATGTCAGATTTTAAGATAATATAGATGGGAAAGCAGTGCAATGTTGATCACACTAATTTGCAAAAAAAAAACCACCCAAAATCCAAAAAACACCCCCCCCACTGACCTAGATACATAGATTTTTTTGGGGGGGGGTGACTGGGTTCCATTTTGGGCTACCTCTCCTGCTAAATAATATAGATGGAGCAGAAACCCAGAAAAGGCTCAGAACACACCAAAAAAAGCATATCAGAGGGGTGTGAATTAGCTAGAAAAGGGGGCAGGGAAAGACAGAGAGAGATCAAACTCTGGGAAGCTGAGTAAGACCTGGACCTTTATCATCATGGCAAATCCCAAAGGGATGTAGCCTCCTTGCAGATGGAGTGCCAGAAAAGGACCATGAGCTTCAGCCAGAAGATCAACGAAGGACACAACTGGATTCAGGATAAAAGATTTAAATTAAACCAGGTGAATGACACAGGAGCCCCTATATCAGCTGTACACCATCTTGGCTCACTCTTACGCTGGAGTAATCCTTCCTTGGCCAAACATACAGCCTCGAAAGCGGAAGTATGTTGGTGGTACAGTGCAAAACAGCTGCCTCACACCTAATGGTCTGGTCCCCAAAGCTAGCAAAAAATCTGACTGACACCATCTGTATGTAGACTGACAATTCCCATGACAAGCTTAAGTCTGAGAAATCCAATATAATGCCTGAAAATTGTACTTTATGATGAAAATGCCCATAGAATGAGATGGTCACCAGAATGCTATGATATTACCCATGATACAGCTATAGGACAGTGCTGCTGCTTCCGGGAGCTGCTTGAGGTAAGCACTGCCTGGAGCCTGCACCCCTGACCCCTTCCTGTGCCCCAGCCCTGATCCCCCTCCCACCCTCTAAACCCCTCTGTCCCAACCTAGAGCACCCTTCTGCACCCCCAATCCCTCATCTCTAGCCCCCCCCCACCCCAGAGCCCGCACCACCCCCCCTGCACCCAACCCCCTGCCCCAGCCCGGAGCCCCCTCCTGTTCCCTGAACTCCTCATTTTTGGCTCTACCCCAGAGCCCACACCTCAAGCTGGATGCCTCACCCCCTCCCGCACCCCAACCCCAATTTCGTGAGCATTCACGGCCTGCCACACAATTTCCATACCCAGATTTGGCACTCGGGCCAAAAAGTTTGCCTGCCCCTGTTCTAGTAAGACAATTGCACAAACATTTATAGCTACACACTGGCTCAAACACAATGATTCACATGGACATGGCTGCTAAAAAAAAATCAAACAAGTCCTGACTTCAACTGTTCTACTGTGTGAGGTCAGTCTCTCATTCTGTATTATTGACGCAGCAAGGAAACTGGAATGGTGAGGGAGGAAAGAGCAAGGTGAGTTTTCTGGATTCCAGGGATGTTGGGACTTTTATTGTAACTTACCTGCAGTTGCAACTCTCTGAGGAACCAATGGGAGGGGAGAGAAGACAGTGAATATAGAAAGCAAGAGGAAGACTGAGAAAAGCTGTGACACTGAAAATGTCAGAAATTTAAGAAGAGGAAGAAGCGATTAGAACCGAAAGCTAAGTGAAGATGGTAATGGAACTCAGAGAGAGTAAGAAAGTTAAAAGGGATATATTAGTTCTGAATTAAAGCTGCATGTTATTTTTTAAACACACAGTAAGGCAGGAACAGACACTCTGGAGCTGATGACCTACTGCTGGGCCCCTCATGTAATTTATACCTAGATTTGCATGGATTTGATTTTTATTGGTAAATGTTGATTTCACTGTACACACACAAACTGCTGAAAAAATATTTCCATTGATAACAGTAACAATTTACAGATATGCAAAGTAAGACTTTATGGACAAAATGCTGTGACGTAGACTTTTGAAGTAGTAGATATTTGCTATGCATATTTTGACATGTGATTTTGACATTTATATTTTAACGGCTGATAAAGCTAATTTTTTTGAAACTCAAAGTCTACTGTCAATAAATAATTGTGACTCTTCCCACTGTCAGACCCTCCCCTGAGAATTTCCTGCAACTGTGAAAATTTAAATCTAAGAAAAAATCCCACTTAAAAGCAGATATCTGTGAACATTATAGAAAACTAAAAATCAAATTCTACCAAGCCTATTTATACCTGTGCAAATTGGAATGCAAGGGAAGTGAAAATGCTATAATTTTGATTTGATCATATTTTTAACCCACTTTGCAGACCTTTTGCACAGTTGTTAATGACTACACAAGGAACGTGGCAGTGGAAAATCAGGTCTAATGCCTGGAGAGGAGCTGGGGGTGGGTGCATACTCACCAGTGACCATTACTCAATGTGGATAAAACCTGCAGCATACACTTCCCCAAAGCAGTCCTGCAGTCACTTGACTTACTGATGCACACAAGGTCATGGTTGTGACCCAAGCATGCCCAGATATGACCCCTCTGGGGTGAATCTCTGCTGGCAGTTCTACAGACTTCCATCCTCTCCAAAATCAGAACTTTGCTAGGAATTCTGTTGATCCAAGAGTATATGAGCCAGAGTGGGATCCAGCTCACTCTCTCATACCTATGATGTTTTAGCAGGATAAACTGGAGTATACAGTCATAAGAGCTTAGTTTTGTTGCTAACCTAATGCTCAGAGAGAGCAGATCTGTAGATTAAGGTGGTGTATTGTTTACATAGTTACATTTCACACCATAACCACATTTTAATGCACTTAACTTTTAAAAATAATAACAACGTACCTTTCTTTGGCCACTGGCAATTCTCCAGACTAATTTTAACTCTACATCAAAAGAGTGTTTTCACAAGAAACACCGGAACAGTCGTGAGATTCTTGATAATCCCTGCTACCAGGCTGCTGATAAAATTACAGTCAAGAACACTTCTAGCCTGGATGATTCAATCCGTTTGTAAGCTTATATAAGAATGGTTCATTCTATGCCCCAATACAAGATAAAATAAAAATAAGCCGTTGCTATTATTACATACAATGCTCCATTTCTCCATAGACATATAGCACTGTTTACGAAGGGCTGAAATTCCTTATAACGATATATTCTAAACAGAAGAAAATGGATATGGCAGGGAGATAACGTGATGATATAAACAAATCCTCTGGCAACATTATCCTAAATCTCAGATTTGCCTCCTTGAGATTAGATTCCTCAAGGGGAAAAACAAAAACAGCTCCTCCATAGTACAGCAAGTGGTAGCAGCACTGCAGAAATGATGAATAGTCCCTTGTGTTTCTCCACACCACCAAGACATTGCAGTGCAATGAGAACAAGCCAAAAGCCCTTTGGACCTACACCTCTCTTGGTTATTTATTAATAAAAGTGCAATATGACGCAGCTTTGACATTCCAACTCCCATGACAAAAAACAAAACAAACTAAAACAGTCTGCATACCTGAAATACCACTGGTGCTAGAATTTAGACAGACCTTAGACAGTGTGTGGTAACGCTGTACTGCACAGGTTGCTTTCCTCAGTGCGTGGACTAGATATCCTGATAACTGCAATGACCCTGTGCATTTCAACATCCTGAAGAGAGAATCCCAGAGTTCTGTCTTTTCTCTAGCGCAAAGGTCACGTTAACAAGCATGAGGGTTCAGCCAGCCTCAATCAGAGGAAATGGATTGGGGCTGGGGAGAAGGCTGGTGCCTGGCCCCAGAAACTGGCTGCACCTGTGGGCCTGCTCAGGAAGGAGCTATAAAGCCTGGCTGGCAGCCAGGGCAGAGGGGGAATGGCCAGGGAAGGGTTAGTATCCAGACAGAAGGGAGAAACCCTGTAAAGAGGAGAAAAGCCTGTAAAGTTTGTATATAGTATTGCTGGTGGTGGGAACTATTCTGTGAATAAACCACGGGTGCTGCAAAGGAGAAGCCTGACGGAGCTTTATTAAAGGAGCCCAGAGCACCAGGGGGGCAGGCCAGGCAAGGACCCGGTTATAGAGGGTAAACGGGCTCACTTTTGCAAAGCGTTGAGAGCTGTGTCTCAAGCTCTTCACAGGCTGAGGACCCACTGACATCCACAGAAGTTAAGCGCACTCATCACCACGCAGGAAGAGCTCAGCAGTTCACTGTCCTGATCTCACTAAGAGCAGAATCTGTGCCTGTCCCCTTCCCGCATACAGTATATAAGCATGCTCCCAAATATTCATTAGGAAAATCCCAGTCTTTTAAGCATAATGAGCAAAATGCACTTTTGGCACAGAAAGCTAGCTCAGTATCTCTGCCCACTTAAGTTGATGGTGGGCCTGTCAAGGATGTGTATGTGGTGACCAGGGCCATTCGCTGACAATTTTGGAAAGGATGTGTGGTTAATTTTAGTGATTTTATTCATTGTTTAGGATAATCAGAGAGAGTATTGTCATTGGAACTTAGTCTGATGTACACAGAATGCTTCATAATCCATCAGTGTCTTCAGCATAGATAGTTTATGGTTTTACCTAATAGCACATATGTACTACTCTTGCATTAAAATAATTTAACCATTTGAAATACTTATCACAGACCCACATTCATAGATTCCAAAGCCAGAAGTTACCACTGTGATCAACTAGTCTCGCCTCATGTACAACACAGGCCACAGAACTTCCCTAAGATAATCGCTAGAGTATATCTTTAAGAAAAGCATTCCATCTTGATTTAAAAATCATCAGTAATAGAGAATCCACCCCTTGATAAATTGTTCCAATGGCTAATTACACCTCAATTAACAGAATGGTTCCCATGGAGGGAGAGCCCAGGGAAGAGTGAAATTTGTTTTAGTTACGGTACTTTAATTCTTCATTTCCGCACTTGTAAACAATAATAATAATAATAAAATAATAATAATAACGACCCAGCACCATAACTATGAATTACGTGGCTTTCTGGGTTTTGCTTTGGCTATAAAATTACATGTTTTGAAGCTTTCTTTAAGTTATTGATATGCATTTTCATGCTTAGCTTTTAAATGCTGCTGCGTTTTTTACGGAGAGCCCCCAAAGGTATGGTGATAATGATTCCCTGAATGGCATGAACAAGTCCTCCTGCACAGGTGGGAAAAATTAATTTGGTTCTGGCATAGCGATGATAATTATCAGCTTACTTTTTGATCTTCTATTTGATTCTACTGATGGAAAAACCGTGCAGCTTTGTGTGTTTTAAATATTAGTTTTAATGCAAGGAAGATTTAAATTGGAAATATTTACAGATAAGCACATTGTGGTGGGGGAGGAGGGAAGGGAATATCACTGTCCAGGGTGAAAGCTTAAAACAAGGGTCATCTTAGTATATATGAAAAATCTACTCAGGATTTGAGCTGAGATGTAGCATATCTAGCAGAATGTCTGGAACTCCATAATTCTAATCCTAACTCTTCCATAGATTCACTGTAAGCAAATCATTTAACCTCCATGTGCATCAATTTTCCAATCTCAAAATGGGGAAAATACTTATTTATTGCACAGGTGCCATTAGAATTAATTAATGGGTCTGATTCTGCCATGGGAAAGATACTCCTAAGATATGGCAGGTTCAGGCCCTATGTTTATAAAAAACTACATAATTGCTAAATATTATTTTTCATTTGTCCAGGACTCAGATTTCTGCACCAACATGGCATCTGCATTCTTGAGTGAATAGGAAGCAGTCATCTGACAGGTATGCCAAATGATTTGCCAGTCCTCAAGTGAAAGTCTGTATACCTTATTTCTATCTGTAAGCAAGTATGTGTTAGTTTCTTTGTGGCAGACTCCATCTTTCTACATTCACAGGGCCTATTTATCTGCTTTGTCTTTGTCAGGTGCCTTTTTCCTCCCCAAAAATCTATTGCCCACCTTCCCCTGAACAATATTTGTCTAGTTAAGGACATTTATTTCCTGCATGAGATAACACACAGTGCTTTGTTCATAAGACAATGTGGTATTTTGAATGGAACTAGATGGCAATACAAAATGGAGAGCTCATCTCTAAAAGCCTTTTCAAGCTTCAATGGCCAAGGTATTTTCTTTCCATTACCATTTCCTTTATCTTTTCAGAAAGCTATCTTATCTTTGCAAGGTGCCTTTTTTGTTCTATTGCTGTCTTTATTCTGATGCTTTCACGCGAAAGACAAAGCTTGAAGGTTGATCACAAAGCACAGGCTTAGGACCCAACAAAAGCTTATGAGGGAGATTTTTCAAAAGACACAAATGGGACTCCCACTGAAAGTCAATGAGATTTGGGCACCTATCTGCCCTTTTCGTTTTTGAAAAGCTTCCACAAAATCCAGAGTAAAGAATAAAGTTTGCAGATTCACAGATTTTAAGGTCCTGAAGGGACTAGTCTGACTTCCTGTATAACACAGACCAGAGAATTTCATCCAGTTTCTCCTGTATTGATCCCTCACTTGAAGGACAGCGAGGCTGAAGCTCTACCCATTTGCGAGCCTTGTATTGTCAGTGGATCCTAATACCAACTATGGAAGTAAGTTACGCCATATAAGCGTCTTTTATACCAGTAGGACTACATATCCACGGGGGAGTTGTACGGCTTTAACTATGTCAGTTTCTAAACTAATATAGTTAAAATGACAGAAAACTATGTCAAGTATCAGAGGGGTAGCCATGTTAGTCTGGATCTGTAAAAGCAGCAAAGAGTCCTGTGGCACCTTATAGACTAACAGACGTATTGCATCCGACGAAGTGGGTATTCACCCACGAAAGCTCATGCTCCAATATGTCTGTTAGTCTATAAGGTGCCACAGGACTCTTTGCTGATTTTACAGAAAACTGTGTGTAGACAAGCCCTAAAAGACATCAAGGATAACTTTTTTCAGAATACTTGGTGAGCCAAATCATGACTCAGCAAGCACTCACTGAAGTTAGTGAGAGTGCCGCCTGAACAACCTCTGCAGGTGTACACCTAACAGCTCTATGGCAGGACTGCAAGCTCCCGCTCACACAACCAGTATGTGGTGAAGATCGCACTTGGTGCTGGTGTTCTGTGGTTTTGCCTTAGTACAGAGGTGCACAGCAGGTGAGTAGTGAATACTATTTAATTATTTACAGCGTATGCTTGAGTGCATGTTAAGAAAAGAAAACACAGCCTTATGTTTTGGGGTGTGGGAGTGTGGGTAAATTACTCATTTTTAACATGATACCCCAATATGATTTTACTTCCAGACACTACATGTGGTAATTAGAGTGATAACATATCAGAAGCTCCCAACACCAATATTTTATTTTGAAGCTGTACCTTTTTTCTGCTTGTCAGTTTTTTCTCTTGTATTATTTTGTTACTGAAGGGCATATGTAGGGCACACTCAAAACCAGACACTCTTGTCCCTAAAAGCAGTCATATTGTACACAGTGAAAAGTTATTTTCCTCTCACTGGTTTGTTTTGTTTTTAATTTAGTACTGATGAAAGCTGATGAATTAATAGCCCTGCAGACCAATCTCTTCTGTTTAGCCAGACAACAGGTAGAGCACAAGCAATGCCAAGGCAAGCTTTCACCTTACCATCTGGCTATCATGCTTCAACCCTCACCGGCGGGGACCAACTTTAGGGGTAAGATTCTATCCTGAAGATTCAATAGACAGAGGCTGAAACTGCTAATAAAGGTGCCTATTAGCAGCAGTTACAACTGGGTGAGTTTTGTGATGTAGATGCCCAGCCAGTAAGGATATATACTGTAATTAGACACCAGTGGCTGGCCCATGCCAGCTGACCTAGACTCCCGGGGCTCCAGGGAAGAGAATATTTAATTGCAGTGCAGACATTCTGGCCTGAGCTCTGGGACCCTTCTGCCTCGCAGGGTCCTAGCACCTGAGCTGCAACACAAGCCCAAATGCCTACTCCGCAATTAGACAGACTCTTAGCCTGAGCCCGAGTCAGCTGGCATGACCCAGCCACAGGTTTTTAATTGCAGTTTAGACATAGCCTCAATTCAGCTCTTAGGGTACCAACTTATTTCACATACACTAACATCAAGTAATTGTCATCTGATACCTATTAAAGTGAACTGCATTGAGCCACTGAACTAGCAGTGAAAGGCATAGTATCCCATTACCGGTCTCCCTGACACATCCAGTCCCATCCCCAAACTCCACTGTTGGTTTTGAATTTTGACTCTTCAATCATCCAGTCTGGCTTTCCGCTCACATGTTAATCCCGCCGTGATCAAGCACTGAGCCATTGGTACCGTTTGATTTCAGGCAAACAAAAGAAACTATAAACAAAGCACAACACTGAGGAAATGTCATTGTTTGTACACATACTATTATATATGTTATCATAGTGCCTCTCAGCCTCAGTCATGGACCAGGAACCCTTTATGCTAGGTGCTGTGCAAAAAGACTGTCCTGCCCCAAAGAGTTTACAGTCTAATGGAAGAGACAACAGATGGATATAGACAGACTGATGGTGGAATACAAGTGAAAGAGTCAATCCTGCAGTCCATCTGAAGCATTACCTGATGCCCCCCCGTTAGGGTCAAACTGTGGCTGTCTCTGCATGGATGTGCTCAAGTAGCTAATGTTATAAGTGCACAAGGGTGCTGGATAGGGAAAAAAAGCCCACCCTCATCCATACCAAACCCATGTGAAAGACATCCACAACATTGCCACCTGCATTGCATTAGATCACAGCTAGCACTGTTAGCAATGCCCGAAAGGGTGCCCCACCCTACGCAATTTTACTATGCATTTGGGAAGAATCAGTTTAGCTGACATAATGCTGGCCATGACTTTGCAGTCAGTGTGGACCTGGACAAGTCACAAGATTGAACCCTAAAAACCCAAGTGTTAAATCACAATTAGCTGGTAACAGACATGATTTTTCTACACTTACCACAAAGTTGTGGCAGTCTGTCAGCTAATTTGATTCTACACAACTATGCCCACCTGCAGCAAATTTCTGTAGTGCAGACAAACCCAAAGTGATGTCTCTAAACAGGTTGCAGCCATGGTTGGAGTTGTGACACCCTGATCATTAATTAGTCTGGACACAGGAGGAGAAGTCCACAGTGCAATGTTTTATTTCAAGGGCACAGTTGCCAACTTTCACGTGGTAAATAAGCACTCCGACTTTCACAACAAGCCAAAAATCAAGCTAATCCCATTTCAAAACAAGGCCAAAACCAGACAGTCCCTAAGAACCCCAACACTCTATGTCAGTGGTTCTCAAAGCCGGTGCGCCGCTTGTTCAGGGAAAGCCCCTGGCAGGCTGGGCCGGTTTGTTTACCAGCCGTATCCCACAGGCCGTGGTTCGCCGCTCCAGGCCAATGGGGGCTGCGGGAAGTGGCGCGGAGCGGCTTTGAGAACCACTGCTCTCAGGGCCGGCTCTAGCTTTTCTGCCGCCCCAGGCAGAAAAGAAGAGCGCCGCCCCCCCCGAGCAGCGCCGACCGCAGCCCGACCCCCGCCCCCCCGAGCAGCGCAGCGCCGCCCTAGCCCCCCCCCAGGGAGGCGGCCCGCAGCTGGCTACCGGTTCGTCTGGAGGGTGGGGGGTGGCCGCTGCCCGCAGGAGAGCAGCGCGAACAAGCTGAGGAGCGGCCCCTCCTCTGCAGCTGGGGCAGGGCCGCGCTACCAGCTCCGCCTGGGGGGGGGGCCCTTACTGCGGAAGAGCGGCGGGAGCTGGTAGCGCGGCCCTGCCCCAGCTGCAGAGAAGGGGCCGCTTCTCGGAGTGCACCGGCGGGGACAAGCGGAGGAGAAGCGGCCCCTCCTCTGCAGCCCGGGCAGGGCTGCGCTACCGGCTCCCGCCTTTCCGCGGTAAGCAACCCCCCCAGGCGGAGCTGGTAGCGCGGCCCTGCCCGGGCTGCAGAGGAGGGGCCGCTTCTCCTCCGCGTGTCCCCGCCGGTGCACTCCGAGAAGCGGCCCCTCCTCTGCAGCCGGGGCAGGGCCGTGCTACCTGCTCCGCCGGGGGGGTAGGGGGGGATGCTTACCGCGGAAAGGTGGGAGCCGGTAGCGCAGCCCTGCCCGGGCTGCAGAGAAGGGGCCGCTTCTTGGTGTGCACCCGCGGGGACAAGCCGAGGAGCGGCCTGTCCTCTGCAGCCGGGGAAGAGCTCCCGCCACTCTTCCGGTAAGCGGGCACATGCACGCCCGTCATTTCGCCGCCCCCTAAATTTCGCCGCCCTAGGCACCTGCTTGTTTAGCTGGTGCCTAGAGCCGCCCCTGACTGCTCTATGTGATTAGATCTCCCCGGCGTGCAGTCTGGGACTGTGGTGAGCCCGCTGTGCGCCCCGACTCTCTTCTCCCCTTGTCCTCCCTGGCCGGGAGCCAATCAAAAAAAAGAAGCAACAAGTTACAACAAGCAACAAGCCACAAGCCAATCTACAAGCCAAAAACTAGTCAACAAGCAACTCACAAGCCAATTAAGCCAAAAACAAGTCCAATTTCTGTGTGTGGGGGGGGAGGGGGTTGTGGGTTTTGCTCATGTGCACTCTCTCTAGCACCACCAAAGTCCATATGCCCTCACACTACCACATGTACATTGCACTTTCTCACCTAGCTTATCAACCAGCACACCTCAGTAAAACAATTTAGTCCTTGGTTGTGAAAAAAACCTCAGCTCAGTAAAATATGAGAGAGAGATTCTAAAACTGTACATTTGGAAACACGGGTTAGTTATTAATATTATCAACTGCAAACTTTGACAGGATTACCACAGAATGAGACCAGTAGGCACTTCTAGTTTTATTACTTGTCAATAACTATAAAGCAATGAAATAATTAGTTTCTACAGGCGTCAATGGCTGAGGACTGGGATAGGTAAGACCGATGCGTTCCCGGAAAGTTTCACACTATTATTTTAAACCAGCGTAAGCAATAATTATTATACAAGTTTTCACAGGGTTTTTCCTTTTACAGCTGCTCTTCTCAAGCAGTATGTAAATATAAGAAATACAGTGTGGTTAGGCAAAGTGCTGATTAATGAACTGTGTTATGGCAACTGATATTTATAGCTAAGAGGTAACTTCAATGTGTATTTGCAACTCATATGTTACTGATTGTATTTTGGATTGTGCTCTATTTCTGTGCACCACCTAGTCCCTGATCCAACAAATTAAGCACATGTGAGTAATCTCACTAAGTAGACTTCATTAAGGTTACTTCTGTGCTTAAAGTTTAACATGTGCTTAAGTGCTTTGCTGGATGGGGCTCTAGAACAGTGTTTCTCAACCTTTTGATACCAGGGACCAGCTTGCTGCCTTCCTAAACTGTGTCAGGGAGATCTCAGGGATCGGTGCCAGTCCATGGACCGGTCTTGGAGAAACACTGCTCTAGAACACTGGCTTAAAAAAAATCTAAGGGCCAGATCATAGAATCATAGAATCTCAGGGTTGGAAGGGACCTCAGGAGGTCATCTAGTCCAACCCCCTGCTCATAGCAGGACCAAACCCAACTAAGATGTGAACCCTTTACTCACTGTGGCGAGCAGTTAGTCACATGACTATGCTACTGCAGTCACAGTGCTTGCATGAGCAACTGCTTGGGAAAGTGATCAAAGGGCTCACAATCTGGCCCTCTAAAAATAAATAATACAATTTGAGCTACTCAAGTCTTTTTACGTTCTTGTAACATCTGCATAAGTGTGCGCAATATGCAGCACCAGAAACATAAGGTGGAACTGGCTCAGAAAAACTGATGCCTCCATTTATTTTTAAAATGTCAAAAAATAGTGACCTTATTTCATGAAAACGGTCTCTTTAGAGAAGAAGCTTGTTTGTCATCTTCTTTAGCTATGTCTGCTCACAAGAAAAGCAGGTTAAACTGGGCATCACGAAGAAAATCCATGATGGCATCATTAGCTGGTTTTATATCTCAGTTTTGCAAGTTACTGAGCACTGCAGTAAGGTGATGGGTGTCCTCAACTCCCCATGATGTCAGTGGGAGATGAGGATGCTTATCACACTGCAGGATCATGCTCTTACTGCTGCTGGATATGGCTAGTGTCACACTGCAGGCTCTGATGTGCAGAGGTAAGAGAACTATGCTTAGAAAGATGCATTGCTGAACCAGGGTGGCAGCAGCAAATATTAACATAAGTTAGCAAGAGCCAACGGGTCTTCTGCACTGATCTGAATAATATTTTATTTAATAAGAATGTTTTCAGTACAGTTTAGCTACATTTATTGCACCTGCCTTGAAATAGGTGCTGTAAGCAGTGATGAGCTGCCAAAATATTAACAACCAGTTCCCTCCTCCTCACCCCAGGAGGGGGTCATGCCCCCCCACCCCGGGGACTCCTGCCCCATCCAACCCCCCCATGTTCCTTGACCGCCCCCCCGGGACCCCTGCCCTATCCACCCCCCTTCCCTGTCCCCTGACTGCCCCTTGCCACCCCATCCAACCTTTCTCTCATTCTTGATGGCACCCCGGGACCCCTGCCCCATCCAACCACCCCTTCTCTCTGTCCCCTGACTGTCCCTGGAATCCCTACCCCTAACTGCCCCCCACCGCCCCATCCAACCCCTGCTCCTTTCTGACTGCCCCCCCCGGGACCCTTGCCCCCGTTCAATCCCCCTGTTCCCTGCCCTCTGACCGCTCAGACACTAATCCACCCCCCCCAACTCCCCTGCCCTCTATCCAACATGCCCTCCCTGCTCCCTTACCGTGCTGCCTGGAGGTGGGGGCCCAGCTGGGCTGGGACTGGGGCTGGGACCGGGGCTGGGACCGGAGCCACCCGGCCGACGTCGGGGCCGGACCCGGGGGCCGGGCAGGAGCTGCGCCGCCAGGCTGAGTTTGCGGCAGGACCCAGGGGCCGGGCTGGAGCCGCGCCGCCCGGCCCCAGGGTCCGGCCGCGACCTCGCCGGGCGGCGCGGCGCCTGGAGCCCTCCTCCCACTGGCACGCCCGCCCCCCAGCCCCTACCCCAGCTCAAGCTCACCTGCAGGAAGCCGCTGCTTCCTTCTCAGCCCTCCCCAGCTTCCCGCGCGAACAGCTGATTCGCAGGAAGCTGGGAAGGGGGAGGAGAAGCTGGGGGAGCTTCAGAAGAGGAGGCAGAGGTGGAGTGAGGTGAGCTGGGGCCATGGGAAAGGGTAGGGAGCTGCTAGAGCTTTTGTTAAATTTAAAAGCCCTTTTGGAACTAGTTGTCCCTCCAGGAATAACCGGTTCTAAACAGGCTTCTAAATTTAACAACCGGTTCTCGCGAACCAGTGCAAACCGACTGCAGCTCACCACTGCCTGTAAGCACTTTGCCAAATGCATTCAGTGGGAATTGAGGGTGCTTGGCTCCTTTCAGGATGAGATCCATACACTGTGATTCTACCCATCTGACTGTCATATGGAACAATCCGTCCCTCTTGCTCTAAGTCACACTTGCTCCAAGAGTCCCAGACACCCTAACGCAGCAAGGAAGCAAGTTCTTCCCAGATGACTGAAGAATTTTAAAAGGTGTGGCGAAAAGCAATCAGGCTTCCTTGAAGAGGTAAGCCGTGGAAAGGAAAGGAGCAATGCAGCTAGAAGATGTACTCCTGCTGTAATCTAAGGGCAACACCCTGGCTGCATTTCCCTCCTTGGATAAGAGGACTTTTTCCCAACATAGTGGTTATTGGGTGGCTCCAGGAGCAACCTGCAGCAGGTAAGTGTAACTATATAACTGCAGCCCAAAGACCAGGAGACATTTCTTTTATTCAGCCAGAGCTGGATTGTCTTGGAGGCTACATGGCCCTGGATGAAGGAGCTGGATGAAAAGTCCTGAGAATCACAGAGCAGCAAAGTATGGCAGATGAATATTTATTTCAGTGATCTATCTTCCACCAAGTGATTTTGCAGTTTACTGGTATTGAGCTTTGTTAATGAGAGAAGGTTTCCACCCAGGGCCGGTTCCAGGGGTTTTGCCACCCCAAGCAGCCAAAAAAAAAAAAAAAAAAAAAGCCGTGATCGCGATCTGCGGCAATTCAGTGGGAGGTCCTTCGCTCCGAGCGGGAGTGAGGGACCCTCCACTGAATTGCCGCCCAATACCTGGACTTGCCGCCCCTTTCCGGAGTGGCCGCCCCAAGCACCTGCTTGCTAAGCTGGTACCTGGAGCCAGCCCTGCTTCCGCCTATCTTTTTCCAGAGTAGGCTTACATGGAGGCAGCACCAGTGACCTTCCAGTGTCTGCAGAAACCCCCAGACTGGAGAAAGGCCTGAATCAAAACTCCATCTCTAAACAAACCTACATTTGTTTTTATCTTAACTTGCATAGCTTACCCATGTGTCTAAAATATGAGGAAGCAAACCACTGGCCATGAAACAACCCTCCAGTTTGAGTCATCTAAATGCAAGTCTGAACTTTGTAGCTGGATTGGACTCTTAAAGAGCAGATATCTCACTCTGATTTTGCAGTACGTTCTATGTTCCCCCGCAACAAATGAAATCAGAGGTGCCAGGACATAAAGATGCCTCTCTTTACTATTTAATCATCTTTTTAATCAGCATTAATAATTAATTTGTAATTCATGTTCAAACAGACATTAAAAATCACACAAACCAACTTATTTAAAAATGTTAAGGAAGTGGTAATGAAATGAGCAACCTTAATACAATACTGGTGTTGTGTCAGGATCCCTCAATGATTAAATGCCAGAGCCACTAGTAGGAAATTTCCTACTTCATCTGAATTTCTATGTATTTTCTTGGTGCTGATTTGCTTAAGAAAGTTTGTATAAAAAAGGCAGAGAGAGATCTATATTTAGCTTTCACTTGGTTATTCTTTACAACTATAAATGGCACAGTAATAAATTGTTTCTTAATTAGATATAGACAGTTGAAATAAGAACATTTTTACAGATAATAAACCACTAAAGTTCAGTGTAATCTAATAAATTAATGGTCAGAGTGAAAAAAGATCAAGCCAGTAAATTACAATTTGATGAAAAACAAAGAAAATGCTATATTGACATATAATCTCCTCCCTTACACAGACTTACTGTGGGCACAAAACAGCTGGTTAAAGTGACAATGATCATAAAAGCCCTTCCCATCACCACATCCAATAAGAATAGAAATGTTCATGCTTTAAAAAATAAAAAGTCAGTGAAAATCTTTTAGTTAGTTAGTTTCAGTTTCTTGAATGTGCTTATTGTGCTCCTAGGCCCATGTATTAATGGTTGTGTTTTCAGTTGTACAAAACAGAAAGGGACACACTGGCAACTTGAGGATTTAACAGCCCCCTGAAAAGCAAACTAAGTGATGCTACATGGAACACCTGACTAAACATACAGCACCACCCAAAATGTCAACAAACCCAGATATTATCAGACCTACAGGGGGAAGCAAGCTTCTGAGCCAAGGGCCATTCACTGACAATATCCTACCTCCCAGGGCTGTTAGCTTGAACAAGTCATTTGATCTGAACCACTGGAAAATTATGTGAGGAGAGAGGCTGTCTCTAAGCTGGCTAGGACCTGAACCCTTATAGGGCTTTATTTATTAAAAACCAACACCTTGAACTCAGAGGTGAAAGTGGGCCCGTACGGCATACCGGTAAGAAGTGGCCGCCGGTACCAGCCCCTTTTGCCCTGCACCCCGAGGGCTGCCGATGGGGGGAGGAAAGGGGCAGCTGCCCTGGGGCCCGAGCCCTTTAAATCACCGCCAGAGCCCCGGGCAGCGTGGAAGGACTGGCTGGGGGAGGCTGCATTTGATAGCCATCGGATGTTGTTACCCCATACCCTTTTATCTTACTTTCACCCCTGCTTGAACTACTATTAGCAGCAGACTGCAAACCTCTGCTGAGGACGGTGTAACATGTTACAAGCGAGACGCCACTCTGAGAATGGAAGCTCCATATTACATGGAAGCATTGAGAGTGATAGTCAGTTGCTGCCCCATCCAGAGCAGTGACAAAGATATGGAGATCTGTGATCATGCCTGCATCCAAGAGAAGAGGTTGTCAAGAAGAGGAGATAAAAGAAAAGCTCAGTTGACCAGAACCTCCCTGTGGCTGCATGGCTGTGTATGCTGCTAGCAGGCAAAATGCAAGGCAGTGTGCATGCTGTGTCAGGTAGCTGCCCTCTGGGGACACTAGATGGAGGGTAGCAAAGGAAAGCACTACAGGTCTCCTCCTTCCCCTGGCTGATAAACACAAGGGATGGAATCTTGGCCCCACTGAATTCAGTAGGAGTCTTACCATTTTCTTTGAAGGAGCCAGGATTTCACCCAAGATGCAGAACTGAGTTCACAACATTTTGATGACACTGAAACCCAAACTATCTTAACTATCTCCTCCAGCAGGCTCTAGTACAGGTTAATCAAGAGTGATGACAAAACAGAATCCTATGGCATGGCACTTGAGACAGCTGTTGGGACAGATGAGCAGTCACAAAACACGGCCTCCCGCATCCTATCAGTTCACCTTCTGACACCTTCAAAACATAATTCCATCTTCTCTTACCAGGATCCACAATTTTATCAACATCCGATGGCTATCAAATGCAACCAACAGATCTAAAAAGCTCTAGCAAAGATATCTGGTCTTCCATCCATTGGGAAAAGATACCACCAATCCTGCCATTTACAAATCTAACCCCCCACTGAAAGGGCCCAAGAGAACATGAGGAAACCAGATAAAGCCAGAGCTACCATGCCACACCCTTCACAGTAGGGTTCTCTGACACAGGAAGGTCAGAGACATGGTGATAATTAGTCAGATTATTGGCATCCAGAGATGACTTCTTGAGCAGGGGCCTAAAAGTTGCTCATTTGAGCAGTGAAGGCGCCTTTCCTTCCCATATGGAGATGACGACACTATCCACCAATAACAGTTCTAACAGTCTTCCTGAATTCAACAGGAGGATTTTACTAGCCAGGTAGTACGCAGAACAAAATTCTTTAAAAACATTCTCTCTCTTGCAGCTTGCTGAACCCAAACACACACAGCCCTGGGCTAGTTAAGGCAGAGAACACAAAGTGAAACTGACTAAAACAAAAAGTGAAACTGCCCAAACTCAGGGCTGATCAAAGAGTAAATAAAAAGAGGGACTTTGACTTCACACTTGCACAAGGAACTAAAACCCTCTTCCCTTCCCACCTACACAGATTATCCAGATCTTGGATTCAGCCATGTGGGATTAAGCAGGGTCAATTATCTAGTTCATCCCATACTGGAAGAATGAGTAGAGCTTTGGTTCCAGAGTAGCTGAACCAGTGCAAACTAAGGTGGGGCAGAGGGTAGTAATTAATGCCAGTATAGGCTAGCAGGAATTTACCTCTCCTTGAAAGGAAGCAGGAGGAAGGGGAGGAATTATGTCTGAGAGGTGCTCTGAGTCAGAAGATCTCCCTGGGCTGCTTCTGGGGAGGTGCAGCTCATACCAGCCCCCTTTGCTCAGAGCTGTGCCTGAAGTCTAATTATAGCCCTTAAGGACTATGATTCCATTCAAGTTCTTACTGATATTTAACAGATAAGAAAGAATACAGCTAAATAGGCATTGCTCATGCAAATGTGGGAAAGGGCCCAGCATTTTGTGGCATGTGAGAGGCCTCTGAGGATTGGGCCCCTTTTTGGGGAGGGGAGCAGACAGGGAAAGAAAAAGCAAGAATTTCATTTCACAACTACCCCCAAATAAAAATGAACTAAAAGTTTAATCTTGCCCTGAAATCCTGGCATGCCTATAGTATTGGCAAAGGAAAACCAAATTAAGCATAGATGAATGGTGTCCCATACCAAATCTAATCACTTATTTTTAAATTTGGAAGGGCTTGAACAATTGAAAATATCTGGGTTGGGCTTAGAAAGAAATTCCACACATCCTTCTCATGCACCACAAGGGCATAGCTAACTATAATACATGGCACTGAAAAAAAAAGAAGGGGGAGAGGGATAGCTCAGTGGTTTGAGCATTAGCCTGCTGAACCTATGGCTGTGAGTTCAATCCTTGAGGGGGCCATTTAGAGATCTAAGGCAAAATCAGTACTTAGTCCTGCTAGTGAAGATAGGGGGCTGGACTCAATGCCTTTCCAGTTCTATAAGATAGGTATAGCTCCATATTATAAGGTAAAACAATAAAGAAATACAAAAGAAAAATTGTAAAAATCTACCTAACCCTTATGATGTAAATGAACAAATATGCACTTAGCACACACTTGTTTATAGTTTCTGCTGCAGGTAGGGTCAAGATACCATTATAATGGAATCAACTCTGTACATAACAGAAATATTTTTGTAATAAATAACTTTGGTGTGATAGCTAGATAAGGGAAACATTAAGTCTGACCGTGATCTCATTTCTCTCCTGTGTGAATTAGCAGTCACTACATTGAAGTCAATAGACATACACTCACACAAGTCTATTTTAAGCTTATGTAAAATGGGTGTAAGTAAGGAGAAACAGGCCATGGATTTCAGTCATACATGTGAATGACAAGAAACTTCTACATCTCTATAAAATATCTTTATTTCTCATGCTACAAAAGGGTGTGCTGTCAGAAGTTATTTTGTTTGTGAATATTTGATTTTGGTTTCATTCTGTGTTGTGATATAATAAATAGATTATATAACCCAACTACATTTTAATTGATACACAGTTTCTACTGTGGTCAATCTGAAAAACACATTGCCATATAGCCACAATTTTCCTACTGAAACATTTCCAGAATAAATATAAAATATGACTTTCTTTGCAGCATTTGGGGGGGACTGCAGGGAGCAAGAGAGTTAACAAGATAAAGGCTTTCATCTCTATACTGCCATTTCAATTTCAGTCCAGATCAGTCATGGACAAAAACTGTTACCATCTGATGGCTGTAATGGTCCCATGTGAAATGAGTCAATGGGCTCCAGTCCAATTTCCAATGGACAAGCACCCACATCACAAAAACAACCGCTCTTGCCACTAATTGAAACCATGCTCTGCGGTGGCTAAGGACTGACTGAGCAGAGACTGAACTACCCTCTCACAGAGGTCTCTCGAGGCATTGAATTGTGCTGGGGAGGAGCGATGGTCCAGTGGTTAGGGTGCTAACCTGGGCTACAAGAGATTGAGTTCAATTCACTGCTCAGCCAGAGTTCCTGTCTGACCTGTACAAGTCACTTAGGCCAAATCCTCAAAGGTATTTGAGGATCTGGGCCTTAATCAATCTGTGCCTCACTTCTCCACCTGCAAAACAGGGATAAAGGAAACTTCCCTACCTCACAGGAGTGTTGTGAGGTGTTCCGATACTATGGTGATGAAGGCCATATTAGATAGAGAGGAATAGGTAGGGCACATTGGTGGGCCATTGTGGGAAAGTTAGCATATGCGGTAGCAGTGCAATCTCTCTGTTTATTTTTAACTGTGTAACCAAGGTGCCTCGAAGCCTCAACCAAGATCAGGGCACCATCGTGCTAGCACTGTACATACACATAGTTAATGGAGACAGTCCCTGTTTTTAAGATAAGAGCGACAAAAGGTAGGAGAGGAAATAGAAGCACAGACATACCTCTGTCCAAGCTTACATAGCCAACAATGGCCACAACTAGGAATATAAACCTGGTTTCCTGATTCCCTGTCCTGTGACCTTATCCACTAGATCATAGTCTCATGTATTGTCATTCAGCACTTTTTACTAACACTGACCTTAGTGTCACTGTCCATATAAATTCTAGTCAATTAAAAAAGGAGTTAAATTTTAAATCCTCCATTTGTCCATTAATTTCTCTGCCAAACTGTGTTGTCCCTATTTTAAAAAATGCATTTCTTCCCTTGTTTTTACCTAAAAAGACCGACACAAATAACAAGTGGAACAGACAAGATGACTATACAAAATGCCATCAAATTCACAAAGTGAGAACATTAGAAAGAATAAAGCCTCCCCCGCCCCACCCCCCCAATCACCACCCCAGCTCAGTTATAGCAATCTGAAGTGCTATCATAACAATAGCTGGGACAATATTTTTAGACAAAATTTTGGCTTAAGTTGAAAGCATCCTTTACAAACAAACAAAACAAACAATAAATCATCTACCGTGGACAGAATAAAAGAAATATAAAAACATCCCAACCCAACCCCCCGCAACCACACACCAAATCTAACCAAGTCCATCTATCACTAAGCTTATGTCACAAGCCAGCTCACAAAGAGCATAACTTCATCACACACTAAAACAAGATAACTGCAGCTTCCAACTACAAAAATACAATATAGGGATGCAGTACAAGGCCTAAGGGCAAATGGACAAGGTTGTCTGGCCAATATGTTAAACTCACCCACCCACCCACATTCCTATATATAATTTTCCTTAATTTACCAAATAAAGTTGGAAGCCTCCAAAACAAACACTGTATTTAAGATATCAGCTCCTCACAAGGATAAGCCATCAGCAATAATACTACAAAGAGACAGATTCTGATCCTCTAACTAAAAAATGTAAAAAAAAAAATCTATTTTTTTTTCTTCACCAAAAAAACGGGGTTAATTGTAAAACAAGGTACTTCTCAACATGGGTAAAGGTATCAGCATCTGTCCCAATGCCAGATTTCTTGTGCTCACGGACACAGAGACACACACCAGGCACCATCCCTACTGTCTTTCTAACAGATTTGATCTTGTGAGGCAGAAGAGGACTGTGATGGATCAGAATCCAGGTTGAGTCAGAGTGAGATTCTTGTCTATTTCAAATCGCTATACGCTTGTAAGCATGGGCACACTTGAGATAATTTAATTCTATTTGTCTTTTTAAATGACTAATATTTATTAACCCCAGTGGCTTTTGAATATTTTTTAGGACTTTAAAAATATTAGATTTCACCTGTTGTTTCAGTTGAAAAAATAAAAGACTATTCATTCATTCACTTATATCACATGGAGACAAAGCTTTGTTAGCACTAATAAGTATTTTTCATGAAAGCACAATCCAAAGAGATTTGCATCCATAGTCTTTTAAATGAATTTATATCAACACACTCTTTGGTAAAGCAAAACAATGAACTTTAATATATATTAACCACCAGGGGGAGCTTCTACAGCCTCTGGAACAGTGGTTCTCAACCTTTCCAAACTACTGTACCCCTTTCAGGAGCCTGATTTGTCTTGCGTACTCCAAGTTTCACCTCACTTAAAAACTACTTGCTTACAAAATCAGACATAAAACACTAAAGTGTCACAGCACACTGTTACTGAGAAATTTCTTACTTTCTTATTTTTACCATTTAATTATAAAAATAATTGATTGGAATATAAATATTGTACTTACATTTCAGTATGATACTTGAGCCTGTTTTGCACTTCTAAGCCTTATCTGAAGCCTGAGTCCCAAGCAGCAGGGCTGAAGCATATAACTGAGCTTGTCAGGACCCCCTATGGCATGGAACCTGAAGTATTTGCCCTGCCTGCCACACCCTAATGCCAGCCCTGCACTTGCGCCGCCCCCCCAACCTGTCCCGTGACCCTCATTGGGGGCTGCAACCCCCAGGTTGAGAAACACTAATCTAGAATAGTTGAGTACCCCTTTGAAGGCCTGTGAGTACCCCTAGGTGTACATGCGTTCCCCTATTTGAGAACCACTGCTCTAGAAAAGAACAGAAACGTGACAAAAAACAAGTTTAGCTTAAGGGCTACAGAGTTGAAACTTTGTAGATTCCCTATTTCATCCTAAGCTTTGTGAGCAATCAAAACTTGCTTATATTTTGTTTCCCCTACCAAAGAGAGCTAGTGAAATATTTTAGACACAGCATGATTAAGGCTGATAAAAATTAAGTGATTAAAAGTTAAAGGGGTCTCCTCTCACCTTGATATAGCGGTGTAACTTGCATAGATGCTAAGGGAAGTTACTTGCTTGGATCAAAGGGAGAGTGAGGGCACTTTAGTTATCTATCTCATACAGAGAAAAAAGCAGGCATACTTAATTTTGTAATCAAAACAGACCACCCTACAGGATTTAAACTCAGAAGGCCAAATTCTCAGCAGGAAGAAAATGACATATATATATAGTGATTTCAACAGAGCTACCTCAATTTACCTCATTGGAGGATTGGTCCCACATGCTTCTCACCAACACAGATAGACAATCCATCCAGTAGGCTACAAAGCCTGAGTTTAGAGTCAAACATTTGCAAGTGTTAAATTGACCCCAAGAGTGAGATCCTCTATTATTCCATGAATTCAAGAAAAACAAATTGAGAACCATGCATAAACATTAAGAAGAGTATGTATATGCTATAATTTTTTAAAGGAATTTCCTAGTTGATACCAGATACATAAAAATCACAAAAATAAGATTTAGTTTTTACAATGAGAGAAATGTGAAGAAACTGGATTTTTATATTTCTAAAAGTTATGCAGGACCTTTCTCAATAACGAGCCCATTTAGTATTATTATATTATTATTTAAGAGTGCTGGACACAAATGCAATGGTTTGGTTCTTGTGACAATGCTCTGGTTCCAGATCAGGGTCCTGGCTACCATGCGGATAGATGTAACAGCAATGCTTTTGTTCTCACTTAGCCAGACTCAGTATCCTGACTTCCTATGAAAAATAATATGCACGACTATTTACCTAATAAGCTATATTTTCTCCATATATAATGTAAATACAAGTGTCTCAGGTATACAAGGGCCTATCTTTACCAATTTAAAAACAAACCAGTCTAACATAATATTGACTGGCTATCAGCTGGCTAAACATTGCTGACTGGAGTCTAATGGGGTAGTGTTTCCAGAGTCTAACACTACTTGCTCTACGAGCATTAGACACTCAAACTATTACAAGTATCCAGTGTCAAAGCACTTGGCGTCTTTCACAGTAGTAATACACTGGAGCTGAGACAAGGAGGAGTAGAAAGAGTGGGGGTAAGAGGTGAGTTACAAGGTACGAGTTGGAATAGGGAAAGGGGCAGAAGAGTGAAGAGAAGGTAAGAGATAACAGAGAAGGCGAGGAAAAAACAAAACAGAGGAGGCAAGAAAAAGAAGGGGCAGAGACATGTGACCTGCCATAAACCGAATCTCTTGTCAGTTACAGAAAAGAAATTTTGCATACAGAACAGACCTGTCAAATACAGGGAAGCAGCAGGATTGATGGAGGGAAAATTCTGACCGAAGCTGTAGAAATGTTTTTCTTACATCAGCACATTTCTGAAATGAACTATGGAAATAAAGAGAGGCAGGGTCCAAATACATAATAATACTTTGAGGAGTCACTTGTCAATAATGACAGCAAAGACCCCAAGGGAAGCGAGTAAATCAGCATTGCTCCCTTTTTACACATAAGGAAACTGAGCCTCAGGGAGGAGGCAGTTATATGGCAAGGCCACACTGTAAATCGTTCACAGAGCTGGGATGAGAACAGTGAAGTCCTTCTTTGCTCCCAACCTTTTGCACAAGCCATTAGATTTTGCAGCTTCCCTCTTGTAGCAGAATCAGCAATGGGAACTTTCTGAACATTATCCAGCATGAGCAGTGTGTCACATTCACTGATGCTATACAGCTTGTAGCTCATATCTCAAAATGGTGCTTAATTGATTTTCAATCTTCAAAAAAAAATAATGGAAGTGACACTCTATCCAGACTTAACTGAATGACTGCTAAAATGCCATGTTTTAAAGCTGAGACCTGCAAGAACTGCAAGAGACCCACTGTATCTCCTTTTTTTAGTAATCTGCTAAAAGCTAACTTTCAGTATCACAAGTAAGTCATTGTGTGCAAGAAAAGACCACTGTCTCTACTACTGCTGCACACAATAACTATTCTGCAGTATCCAATACTGGAGTGGAAACTCCTCACTGCCAATGTAATGTGATTATGCATTATGGAGAATGCCCATTTAGTGCTACAGACAGTAAGAAAAATGACTAGTGAAAAAAACAACATCCCACCATATTTACTTTCTCACTATCCAGTAGTGTTCACATTTAAAAGAAAGAAAGAACAAAAGGAAGAAAGAGGTATACTGTGTAAATTTATTATATATATATATATATATATATATATATATACATACATACACACACACACACACACACACACACACACACAGTGGGAGATTAATTTATAGGTCACCATGCAAATTTAATGTATTTCAAAGATTGTTAATGATCACACAACAGGGGATCTGCATAAATCCCAATGTCATGAAACAGAAGGCACATCTGCAGTGGAGTATATATATTTTGAGGCAGATCTAGACATAGAATGTCTGTGTTACCCAGGGCCACCCAGAGGATTCAGGGGGCCTGGGGCAAAGCGGGGGAGCTGCAGTGCTTGTACTCACCCGGTGGTGGTCCGGATCTTCGGCAGCATTTCGGCGGCGGGGGGCCCTTTAGTTGCTCCACGTCTTCGGCAGCACTGAAGGGCCCCCCCGCAGCCAAAATTCTGCTGAAGACCCGGACCGTCACCGGGCCAGGGCTCATGTGGGGTCAAGGGCCTGGAGCAAATTGCCCCACTTGCCCCCCTCTCTGGGCGGCCCTGGTGTTACAGCACCAATCTTTCTTCAAGTTATTGGTCTTGGACAAGAGATGCTGTGAATAGATCTTCTTGAGGCTGGGGTAAGCATTCCAGCAAGTTTCCTGAAGTCTCTCCTCCTACCATCATAGACTCATAGACTTTAAGGTCAGAAGGGACCATTATGATCATCTAGTCTGACCTCCTGCACAATGCAGGCCACAGAATCTCACTCATCCACTTCAATAACAAACCCCTAACCTATGTCTGAGTTATTGAAGTCCTCAAATTGAGGTTTGAAGACCTCAAGCTGCAGAGAATCCTCCAGCAAGTGACCCGTGCCCCAGGCTGCAGAGGAAGGCGAAAAACCTCCAGAGCCTCTGCCAATCTGCCCTGGAGGAAAATTCCTTCCCAACCCCAAATATGGCGATCAGTTAAACCCTGAGCATGTGGCAAGACCCACCAGCCAGCACCCAGGAAAGAATTCTCTGTAGTAACTCAGATCCCATCCCATCTAACATCCCATCATAGACCACTGGGCATACTTACCTGCTGATAATCAAAGATCAATTGCCAAAATTAGGCTATCCCATCATACCATCCCCTCCATAAACTTATCAAGCTTAGTCTTAAAGCCAGATATGTCTTTTGCCCCCACTGCTCCCCTTGGAAGGCTGTTCCAGAACTTCACTCCTCTAATGGTTAGAAACCTTCATCTAATTTCAAGTCTAAACTTCCTAGTGTCTAGTTTATATCCATTTGTTCTTGTGTCCACATTGGCACTAAGCTTAAATCATTGCTTTTGTTGCTGTGGATTAAGTCTGAGCTAACTGTTCTATTTATTCTAGGCACTGGCATACCTTGGAGATGCCAGAGGCTGCATTGGTGAAGAAGATAGTTGACACTGAAGTCCCATGGTGTTTCCTGATCTCTCCACTTGGAGTCATGTGTGTGTTAAAGAAGAGTCACAATATTGAACTCTGAAGGCCTTCACACAGTAAGGCGGACACATGCTCATCGTGATTGCCTGTGTATGAGGTCAGACTGAAACCAGAATAGTGCTGTTCAACCCATTCCCCCAGCAAAAGCTTTGAGCTAAAATATCAAAGGGGTTGAAAGATGGAGCAGCAGAAGCATGGAGATTTGACCTTTGTCCATGGCAAGAAATACATTTTGAACAGGTTGCTGCAGTGGTGTGTACCAGTTCATTTGGTGCATTTTAATGTGGGATGTGTTTAGTTCAAGTCTTTGCTAAAATGTTATCTATGGCTGCAGTAACATTAGAAGATCCTTATCCAGGTACTACAGTATTTGCTTTAAGAGCAAATAAAGATGCAGTCTGCAACAATAACAGCCAGACCAAGAGTGGTTCTTTTTCAGGTGCCCAGACAATGAACATAGGGGGCGGGGAATGCGCAGAGACTATTCCTGCCTTGCATATCCCATGCAACTGCACAGTAATTTGCACCAATACAACAATTTACAGAATCACGGTGAAATAGATTAACCTCCAAATGCATCCCCATTAAAATGTTTCTGATTTCAGGTCATTGTGCATATACCCTAAAAGAGCCAATGACCCTCTCCTACAGGCATGATAACCTCAAGACTGTCAGGATGATCTCTTCCCAGATGGGAGTTCCTCACTCCTTTCCATCAACAGACTGGCCTGAGACCAAATCCAGAGCTGGCAACCACTTCAGAATATGTTTATAGAGCGTTAACCATTTAGCCATGATCTTCACCATAATGCGCATCTCTTATATCTTTTGCTGCCAAAATATGACATCAGGAGGGATGGAAGACAGTTCATTTCTCAGCAGCTACCACAAATATCCTAAATATATATATTTTCCTTTCTGAATCTCTGAGAGAGAGAGATCTGACCTAGAATATAATGAAAGGGCATTTGATTCAAATTTTGTATCCAATGTTTTTTCTTACTTGGTTTGTTTATCTTCTTCTAAAAGAAAGTCAACATCGGCCAATCTGATTGGGCAACCTTACTATACTGCAGAGTCATCAGTACAGACTGGACAACAAATTGTCCCTTCTGGTTTTGTGGCAAAGGTTGAAAAGTATCTGGTGGTAACTTTCTATATGGATTTTCTTCTTGTCAGTAGAAACCATAACAGATATCAGCCTCTCCAGAGTCCAATGCTTCAGTCACCCTGTTCATATGCTTACCCCGTGTTTTTTAAATCAAATTCAGACCCTTCTGGATCTTCAAGGCATAGTTTACATAATTGGTCAAATTTTCCAAAAAGGCACCCTCGATTTGCAGACATAAATGGGGCTTGCATTTTTGCATCTGCAACAGAGCTGTGGGCACAAATTAGCATGCTTCTACGTCTAATCTTCTGCTTGCCATGCAAATTATATAGTCAAGGGTGCGAGTGTTCAGACTTCAGACCACAACTGAAATGCATTTGCAAAAGTGTAAGCGCAAGTTGTATAAACAAGAAAATAGGCCAGGACTCTGCCCTTCTGAAAATTTACCCCATAGTGTCATGCATTTATCATCAATAGGCTCTCATAAAAACTTAAGGGAAAAAATTCCCCCTCCCAGATGACTTCAGTAGGGTGAGAACACCTTTCACCTTAAAAACCTCATATACCCAAGCCTGAAACCTCTCTTCTCCTTCCTACACCAAGCTCAGAGCCCAGCAGGATCTGGAACCTCTAATCAACTCCCCGCCTCCAGGCTCCAAATCCTTCCTTGCTCCAAGATAATTCCCCCAAGACTTATAACTCATCCCTGTCACCCAAACTCTAGATTCAGAAATCCCTCCTCCAGGCCAGAACCCTTCTCCTGCCCATTTCAGTAAGTCCACAGCTCCCACCTTTGTCCCCCAGATTCTTGACATTAACTTCAGCTCAGAAACCCTTAAAGACCGTCCGCCCAACTCAACCTGCCAGCTCAGAAAACCTCTACCTGTTGCTAGGCCTGTAGAAGCAGAAGCAGAGGCAGCCGGGCTAGACTGTGGCTCCAGCCAGCAATTCTCTTCCTTTTGGGAAGCTAAAATTGAATTAGTCCAATTGTATTGCAGGCATCAGGAACCTCCTAGGGGCAGTAGGTGGTACTGCACATTGCAACTCGGCAGCCACACCATACACACTACACAGGCCTGGTCTACACTAGGCGTTTAAATCGGTTTTAGGAGCATAAAACCGATTTAACGCCAAAACCGTCCACACTAGGAGGCACCTTATATCGATTTTAATGGCTCTTTAAACCGGTTTCTGTACTCCTCCCTAACGAGAGGAGTAACGCTAGTATCGGTATTAACATATCGGATTAGGGTTAGTGTGGACGCTGATCGACGGTATTGGCCTCCGGGAGCTATCCCACAGTGCACCAGTGACCGCTCTGGACCGCAATCTGAACTCGGATGCAGTGGTCAGGTAAACAGGAAAAGCCCCGCGAACTTTTGAATATTTCCTGTTTGCCCAGCGTGGAGCTCCGATCAGCACGGGTGGCGATGCAGTCCGAAATCAAAATAAAAAAAAGAGCTCCCGCATGGACCATGCGGATGTGATCGCTGTAAGGGCAGGCAAATCCGTTCTATCCGTTCTATCAGCGCTCCGTTACAGAAGATGAAATTCAGAATCCTTTTTTAAAAATCTCCTGACAGACGCCATAGCAGGGACTCAGCGCACTGCAGCGTGACAAGCGTAACGGAAAGCCAAAGAATCAAATGGATGCGCATGGACTGGAGGACTGAAGCTATCCCACAGTTCCTGCAGCCTCCTAAAATTATTTGCATTCTTGGCTGAGCTCCAAATGCTTCTAGGGTCAAACACAGTGCCCGCGGGTCAGGGCATAGCTTGGCAATCTACTCACCCACCCCCACCCACCCCCAGAAGCGAAAGGTAAAACAATCCTCTGACTCTTTTACATGTCACCCTATCTTTACTGAATGCTGCAGATAGACGCGATAGTGCAGCACTCAACACCAACATCCTTGCTGGCCCCGTCATGGGCGGCTGATGGTACAATACGATGGAAATCCATCCTCATCATCAGCATAAGCTGATCGTGCAAAAAGATGGAAATCCATCCTCATCATCAGCCTCAGCTGATGGTACAAAAGGACTGGTAACCGTCCTCGTCATCAGCCTATTGGCCCTAATTTTTTCTGGTGGATGGATGGTGCAATATGGCTGGTAACCATCCTCATCATAGCAACAGGGGGCTGAGCTCCATCAGCCCCCACCCTTCATGTGTAAAGAAAAGATTCAGTTGCCCCTGGACTAGCAGTGGGATGCTGGGCTTCTCTCCTACACACTGCTTAATGTCCTGTCTGGACTATCATAGCAGCTGGAGGCTGCCTTCCACTCATTTCTCACTAACAAGTCAGTGTGTCTTATTCCTGCATTCTTTATTAATTCATCACACAAGTGGGGGGACAATGCTACGGTAGCCAAGAAAGGCTGGGGGAAGAACGGAATCAACAGGTGGGGTTGTTACAGGAGCACCCCCTGTGAATAGCATACAGATAATAATTTCTGCGGGCTCTGACACAGAGCAGGTGGTTCTCTAGCACACTTGCCTATATTAGGCAGCACTGATTCTATTTTTTGATACCAAAAAGGAGGGATTGACTCAGGGAGTCATTCCCAATTTTTGCTTTTGCGCCCCTGGCTGATCGGCCAGGGGCACTTATGACAGCAGCCAATGGTACAAAACGATGGAAGGTACAATATGGCTAGTAACCACTCTTGGCTTTTGCGCCCCTGGCTGATTGACCAGGGGCACTAGCAGCAAATGGTACAAAAGGACTGGTAGCCATGATCATCCTCAGTTCCAATTTATGGAAGGGTTTGGATGGTGCAATATGGCTAGTAACCATCTCTGCTGTCATGCAAAAGCAAAAGCATGCTTCTGTGTAGCGCTGCTGAATCGCCTCTGTGAGCGGCATCTAGTACACATACGGTGAGAGTCACAAACGGCAAAAAAAGCTCCATGATTGCCATGCTATGGCATCTGCCAGGGCAATCCAGGGGAAAAAGGCGCGAAATGCTTGTCTGCCGTTGCTTTCCCAGACGAAGGAGTGACTGACGACATTTACCCAGAACCACCCGCAACAATGATTTTTGCCCCATCAGGCACTGGGATCTCAACCCGGAAGTTCCAAGGGGCGGGGGAGGCTGCGGGAACTATGGGATAGCTAGGGAATAGCTACCCACAGTGCAACGCTCCAGAAATCGACGCTAGCCTCGGACCATGGACGCACACCACCGATTTAATGTGTTTAGTGTGGCCGCGCGCACTCGATTTTATAAAATCTGTTTTACAAAACCGGTTTATGCAAATTCGGAATAGTCCCGTAGTGTAGACGTACCCACAGTGTCTAGTATAGGCTGATCGCTGGGGCTTAGCCACCCCACAAGACTCTAGTGACCAGCTGCCTCTGATGCTATACCCTTCACTGCATCACAGAAAAGAAAAATGGAGAAAGCCTAGTAGATCCCATGCCCAGGCCGGTACAGAAATGCTCCTCCCAATGCTTTAGTACTTTTAAATATCACAAGCACAGGAACTTACCCCACTTCTCTTAGGACTGTCTGTAAGTCAGTGGGATTTGAGGGTGTTTAGCAGCTCACAGAAACCAATCAGCATCCCTCAATCCTTCAGCCTCTCTGCTGAGGCAGGTACCAAGGGTGTCAGTTATGGGACTTTTTGCAACATGGAGATCTGTCCACCGTAAATTACCTGAGTCCACCAAATATATTTTATAGGATATCAATCATCATACATGAACAGTAAGATAACTACTGATCTAAGTTGGAGATACAGGTGTAACCTTTGACGTGAAAGTCTTCATATTTCCCTACAGATTCCCTGAACGATTCCATCCCGCTGAAATACTCTCAGCACAGCATATGGATGTGTTGAAACCTTATTAGTCATGTTGCCTGGAGCCTCATTTTGCCACCCTTTCTTGTGTTGAGTAGTAGGTAGTTATGTGAGCAGTCCCACTGAAGCTGATGTGACTGCTCAGATACATACTGCTCCATGTGAGTTATGGAGGCAGTACAAAGCCCTTAAATAGGATCTGTTGTGTGTTTTGAGAATCTGCTCTAACTGTGTCCAAGTATTGAGAGTAGGACTCAGTGTCTTGAGCATCAAGATTCTTTGGCCAAGGTTCAGGTCAAGTATTGTAGACCCTACACCTCCTTGGCCAAAGGAATTGGATGATATTTATTCTCTTCTTCAAACCAGGGTGGCAGAGCTAAAAACAGAAACATGTTTTATTATGCATGTATAGGTTTTGTGTTGTTACAATCAAGCTGTTTTTACAGTCCAAGTCTATTCATTCATGTTTGTCAACAGAGTAGCAGTTTCAATACATAGATATTAAAACAAAAACAAAAAAAGCGGCTAAACAAGCTAAGATTTTATAAAGAATTCCTGAAGTTATTTAAAACAACATAGTCATTCTGAAGCACCTCAAGGGTTAAATCAGTTTTCCTAACTGGAAACTCTACTAGAATAAACCAACAGTGTTAAATGCTCAGACCCTCTACTCCTGAACAACTAGGTTTAAATCCAGGTTACCACCACTCAAATAGGAGGTTTTAGGGAAAATAGGGGAGGGGAAGTCAGTTATGCAAAGAAGGCATTAAAAAAACCACACACACACACACACACACACCACACCTTCTCTCTGTGCAGCCAGTGGAGCACAAAAATCTATGCTGATCATAATATAGGAATGCACCTATATTAGGATAAGGAATGCCTTATCCTCACAACCTAATTGAAAACAGTATCCTGGAAACATTCCCTTTTCCACCTTTTTCTTCAGAGATCCTCTACACACCAAGTGAAACACTCGGCCCAATTTTGCTTAACCTTACTTTTAGCTGCTCCTCCTTGGATAGCTATGTAGCCTTGACAAAGTCAGTTCACCTCAGTTTTCCCACCTGTAAAATAAGACAGCAATACTCACCCTGCTTTGCAAAATGCTTTGAGATCTATAGACAATTAAAAAAACCTAACATATCTGTCACATGCTTGCCTGAGCCAGTGGGTGTCTTAGAAAGCCAGCTCACCTTAATTTTACAGCAGTAAATTGATATTCAACTCAGTGCTACCTGGAGTTTAGATTCCATAAAACAAAATAGTCCTTTTCAAGTGCAACCAAAAAGATGGAGACAGGGATAGGCCCCAGGACCAGGTGAGATTTCATGGATTATCACACAGGAGCTCTTTCCTCCCATCTCAACTTCACCCAGACCTACATCCTGGAAGAAGCCACCAGCATTTTTAATCTTGCCTTCTGGGTCCTGATTGGCTTCTGTCTGCTCCCAGCCCCTCTAGCCCTGGAGAACCACTTCTTATGGGTTTTGCCAGCATCTGATCCTGGATGGCCTCTCTGAGCAGCACTTACAGATCTAAAACTTCACTCTTCTTTTTATCCAAAGGTCACCTTATTTGGGAGGGGTGCATCAAGGTGGTAGGGGCTCCAGCATGGGGGTAATAAATGCCTGGTACACCTTGCCATAGTTATTATTATTAAATGGTATTATATATTCATGTCACTCTTCTATATCATACTATATTTCAGGTTATGTATGGTACATACAAGCATGTGCCATATGTCTAGAGAATCTGTCCTAAGCCGCTCCGAATAGCGGCAGCTTAACTGAATGGCTGAAGCATAACCTAATGCCCCCTTATTTCATGCTGGTGAGGCAATGAAAGAAAACCTATTTCCTTAGCATGACTGGAGCTCTGCTTTGTTTTTCTTGATCCTAGATTTATATTCATAGTTGATCTTCAATGAATCTTTGGTTGCTAAACAACAGCTCCTCTGTCTGTAGTCAGTGAGGATGTGGAAGAGAAACTGCCAGAAGGAATCGTCTAACGGAGCTAAGGGTGAATTTACACAGTCTGCAGCATTCTCTGGTCAAATTCCCTTTTTTCTGGGCAGGTTTAATAGAATCCTGAAGTCAGAGCAATGTATACGATCCAAGGTAACCCGACAAGTGTGTGATTTCTTTTGATGTGTGTTCACACCCTCCTCTCTCTGAAGTTGATTTATGTATTGCAACACCTGTGTTGTCTTAGAAACACTTTGGCCAAGAATAACTCAACACACAGTAGCAGACTCTTTTTTACACCTGACTCGGGGGCACAGAGCGGCACGTCACGTAGCTGACTCGTTTTGAGTCAGCATGAAAGGCCCCGTTTTACAGAGATAGAGTCAAAACAGAAACTTTAGGAGGGCATGACACAGTAATAGCCCAGCTGAGCAAAAATTCTGGAAGGGGAGCCAGAGTAGTCTAAAGGACAGGGGAAAAACCTGACACATAAGGTGGGTCCTGAGGTTTCAAATCACCCTGTTACCTTTACTTTCCACATCCTCAGTCATTTAAACATAACATGGAGGAGAAAGGGGAGCTCTATGAAAAAAGAAATGCAGCATCAGGCTGGAACCAGGCTCAAAAGTGTGTTGCAAACGACACCCATTTTGGAGAGAGGAGTAAATTGCTGCCGGCGCTGGCAGCAAAGGAACAGGCTCAGGTGCTCAGGTAGCAGGCTGATGGCTGCAGGAACTTCCACAAATATTTTCTCACCATGCCTCTTGATTGTTCAAGTGCTTCAGGCTCCCCATTTCAAGAATGACAGCAAGTGGCTCCGGTCAACCCATAACTAGTTTAAAGCCTCCCTTATGTTCTATCTGTTCTGGGGGTTTATTTTAATCCAGAGCTCTCTCCATTCGTGCAGATTTCATAAACATTACATTTTTGTCTTTTTAAAGCACTGCCTGCTTTCCAGTAGTGGGATCCATTTACTGCAAAAATCTTTGCTCATTTGTTATATAAGTACAATGTATGGTTGGGGCCTCTGGGCACGCAAATACACAGAGTAAATAAATAACCAAATAAATATTTAATGTGCCAAATTCAACTTTGGTGTAAGCAGACACACTCCTATTAATGGGTGGAGGGTGTTGCTGCTTACTCCAGGAATAAACTTGGTCCATTATTGCCTTGTCTTTGAATGTATCCCTTGAAAACAACGATCTGATACTGCACTGAGAACTATGTGGTCAAACCCCTGCATCCGTGTGGAGTCCCGTTGGTCAATGGGACTCAATTCAGGCATCAGGATCTGATTCTGCCATTCTCATTATGGGGCTATACAAAGCAACACCTATTGTAAACTACAATACCAGCAAATGTCACTTGCCTTTAAGACATGAAATCTGACTTCAATTCCCACCCCAGCCTCTGTACACAACTCTGGTAGTGCATAGAGTCTGACAGGAATCACGAGGGGATTTGGGACAATTTGCTGAATGCAGGAGCAGCAGAGGGCTGAAATAAGTAGCCCTATGTTGTATTTAGTAATGCCAATCTCAAGAGATCAACAATCATGAATCAGACCCACAAAATAATGATTGCCCCAAAAATCAAGAGAGTATTAAAAAAGTATTATATTGTGGGGGTTTGGTTTTTTTGGTCTGTCTTTTGATTTTTGAACTCCCCCTGCACCACACCCCCCTCACCCCAAACTCACCTCTGCTCCTCCAGGAATTCTTCACCTCCATCTCCCAGGTGGGGTGGGGGAGGCTGCAGCAGAGTCCCCTCTATCCCTTCAAGGCTTGGCCTGGCACAGCTTCATGGGCTCTTCATCACCCACCCCGTCCTTTCCCAGGCTAAATTTTTTTTGGGGGGGGGACGAGCTCTTTGCCAGGGGGCTGGAGTTTCTTCTCTCATTGTGAGATGAGCTCCAGCTCCCTCTGAAATCCCGTACTCACGAAAAAAATGGCAAGAGATGGCAATACTGCGTACCTCCTCACAGGCCCAAGTACAGGGCAGTGCTGAAGGCGGAGCTAGGTGCAAGAGAGGGTATAGCTACACTACAATTAAAAGCCTGTGGCTGGCCTGCGTCCGCTGAGTTGGGCTCACAGGACTTGGTCTAAGGGGCTCTTTCATTATGATAATCACATTCAGGCTAAGGGTGGGTGGTCCCAGAGCTCAGGCTGCAGCCTGAGCCAGAATGTCTATGGCACCTGACAGCCCAGCGAGTCTGGGACAGCTTGCATGGGCCAGACGTGGGTTTTTAACTGCAGTGTAGACATACCCATCGTGCTCAGCATGATGAGGATTCTGGGCTGTGGGGAGGTATAGCTCACAGGCAGCCCAGGACAGGCTGCTATAAATTAGAGCTTTCCCTGGAACAGCTCTAATTTACACCTGGTGCCATTTCAGCTCCTGCAGCAGCCCAGAATCCGGAGAGCACAAAAGGTGGTGTCAAGCCCCCTTTGCCGCCCCTCTCTATAAACTATGCCGTCTGTGCTGTAGCATCTCTCAGGGGGCACAGCACAGAATCAATCCCACAGTTTTTAATTAAACACCTAATTAAAGCAAATGGCAACTTAAGACAGGGAAGCAGCAAAGAATCCTGTGGCACCTTATAGACTAACAGACGTTTTGCAGCATGAGCTTTCGTGGGTGAATACCCACTTCTTCTTGCATCCGAAGAAGTGGGTATTCACCCACGAAAGCTCATGCTGCAAAACGTCTGTTAGTCTATAAGGTGCCACAGGATTCTTTGCTGCTTCTACAGAACCAGACTAACACGGCTACCCCTCTGATACTTAAGACAGGGAGTTTGTTGTTGGAGGTGGCCCTTTTGTGCATATTATCTAGTGTTAACGGCAGAAAACTGTGTCTGAAACATAAGATAATGCTGTGTAAGAAGACAATTATATTCTTCCTCACATACTAATGATTATATATGTGCACAAAGTAAAGCCTAGCAAAGATTTAGCCATGCTTGTCTGGATCAGGGGTTCTCAACTGTTTTCTTTCTGAAGCCCATCCCAACAGGCTATAAAAGCTCCACGGCCCACAACAACTGTTTTTCTGCATATAAAAGCCAGGGCTGACATTAGGGGCAGCAAACAGGGCTATTGCCCAGGCCCCATGCCACAGGGGGCTCCGCGAAGCTAAATTGCTCAGGCTTCTGCTTCAGCCCTGGGTGGCAGGCCTCAGGGCCCCAGGCTTCAGTCCCATGCAGTCAGGCTACAGCTTTCTACCCTGGGCCCCAGCAAGTCTAACGCTGGCCCTGCTTGGCAGACCCCCTGAAACCTGCTCGTGGCCCCCAGGGGGTCCCAGACCCCTGGTTGAGAACCACGGGTCTGGATGATATGGCAGCTATATATATACACATACATATATAGCAACTGGATTTCTGTTGCTTCCAATTTAGAAACTGGGATTAGGGAAGCAAATAGCAACACAGTAAAATGCCACCCTGTTGGCATACCTTTTTCATCAGTAATAAAAAAAAAGTGAAAATTTCTGCTCTGTTATTCAGTGAACTTGTATGCATACAAATGAATTTGGAACTAAACTTTTTAATCCTCCCATTTATATTTTTGCACTTACAAAATGATTAAATAATCAATCTATTGTGGATCTATTTTAGAAATTTATTTGTATACATTGAATTAAATTGCCTGACTTCAGGAACAAGCTGAATAAAAAGATTGTGTTGTGTTGAGAAATATAAACAGGAGGAGACTATCAGAAAAAAGTTAATCACAGATCCCACACATGACACTAAAGTTGCTAGGACATTTCCAGTAAACGTGCATAAGCCAGGTTTAATTGTTTATCATGGAATTTGAAGTTCCCATCAAATGTGTCTTTTAAAGGCCTAATTTTGAAAGCACCGAGCAACCTTAATTAGTATTGAAGACAATGGGAGCTGAGGGCATTTGCCAGGCTGTACAATCGAGCTGTAAAGCATTCTCTTGCACCCCATAATCTCCAAAGCAGAGTTCTACTATGAGAAATGCATAACCCTTTCATTTATATTAATAACATAAATTTATTTAAACAGCTATGTAAAGTATATATAAAAGTTGGAAGATCACAATAAGGTTTGAATTAAAGATTCACATTACTGAACAACCTAATGATCATGTCACATACATTGGGGTAGTGCCATCAACTTTAATGGAAATAACTCTGGTTTACACTGGTGTAAATGAGAGAAGAATGAAACTTATGGTGTCTATATGCACACAACGGGCAACATTCTGCCCTGCAAATCAATGGGGCTGATCCCGTGCTGTGATTGCACTTAATAGCTCATCCATCATGTTTTTTCCCCCCATAGGCTGTGAAAACAGGAAGTTCTAAGAAACCATATGTCCCAATACAGACACATCTTGATCTGAATCTGAAGCTCTTTGAATTGCGCCATCTGAATAAAAAAATTTTATGAGAAGATAGGTGTAACCATTAAAAGTGTGAAAGCAGTAACTGCATTGGAGATTTTGAGGTGCTATTACCTGGAAACTGATTTGATCATGATGGAAATTCAGAACATGTCAGGTCATAAGAATACACTGCATAGCACAGGCCAAGAGATCATGCCTCGTGTCTTTATATTTGACATTAAACATTCCAAGTAAAAATACAGACATTTGTTCCTCCTAGAATCATCCAATACTTAAATAGCTACACCCACATCACTGGTGCGGGATCAGTCTCCAGTAGCTATAGCATTAATATTATATGCACACAATAATTATTGGAGGTATTGAAAGCAGAGGAAGAGGAGACTCCAACAGCACTGCAGAGGCAGATTTTGTTTTGCACAGTGTACAGAAATGTGTAAGAAAGACACAGTCAAAACAAGAATGTACATAAGAGTGACACTGAACTAATACAATAGTTAAACTGTAGGACAGTGTTCAGGAATACCCCCAAAATGCTGGAGCAATCAGTGTCAGCCTAAGGTACCTGCTGCACAAGTGACAAGTGCTCAGGTTGAAATTGTTGGAGGAGAGTCTTCACTTAACACCACAATGGCTAAAAAAAACCCTGATATATTTCACTTGTGAATCAAGGTAACTTGCTTAAATAAGCCTTTCACTTCCACTATTCCTGCTTCTCCACCTAACCTCCTTCAGAGTGTCTATGTGCAGCATGTTAGCCATGCTGCAGAAAACCGTCACTTCCCAGTCTGAATATTAGATCAAGGTATATTTCCCTGCTACTGTATTTTTCCATTTGAGCTGCATTAAAATCAGGCATAGGTGGAAAGAAAAAGAGATTCCGCTCAGAGAAGCACCTCAATCATACTCCAGCCATGACTTTAAAACTCACTCTCACTAACTCAGGCCTTGTATATATTACAAAGTTTTGTCAGCAAAAGCTGCCTTTTGCTGACAAAACAGAGGTATGCACACTACTACAAAGCTACTTTTGGCAGCAAAACTCTGACGTTTTGCTGACAAAATAAAACCACCTCAACAAGAGGCATAAACCTTTTTTGCAGCAAGGTTAAAGCGACAAAGCATCTGTGCCGCCCCACCACTCCCTTTCAAAGCTTTGGGAAGTATATGACAGCTGAGCGCCCTGCTCCCTTTGGGGAACAAAGAGCAAATCACTAACGTGGAATGCTCCTGTTCTGCCCTGCACTAGGAACACAGGGGCTGGCAGACTGCTGCTGCAGGGATCAGGGGTCAGGGGGGTACTGCTGTGCTGCTTTGACATTCTTCAGCACCGAGAGCTCCCGGAGCTGCTCAGGATGCCACTCCCGGCAGCTGAGGAGGCTGTGGGAGAACTCAGAGGGAATCGCAGAACCACAGGCAGGCAGAGCGGGCTGCTTCGGGAGAGACTGCTGTGCCGAACAGATCCAGGGGGTGATGTGGGAAGGTTTTCCCCTCCTCTGACCTCGGGATAAGTAATTCAGCCTGCTGCCCCTTCCCTGCCCCCCACACCAGACATGCCACTTTCCTCTCCCTCCCCTCTCTACTCCTGGGGGAATTCTGCACCACTGCACAATGCAGAAATTAACATTGTGCACACAGAATTTCCTTTCCCCCACAGAAATAGACTGCAGCGCTGTTGGCTGCCACTAGGAGCCTCTGGACCTGGCAGAGCCCAGCTCAGGCATAGAAGACACTGATGGGGGGAGGGAGAGGCAGCTAAAGGGTTCCTGGCAGCTGCAGTTCCCCACACGCCATGAGGGAAGGAGAGGGAGGTGCGCAGGAAACTCTGTGCAAGCCAGGGACCGAGCATCAGGCTGTTTCTTCCTATGGATCCCTGGGAGGGGAGGGGGTACGGGTATCTGGGCAAGGGGGGCACCGTGGGTGGGCTCTAGGGCAAAGACAGTGCAGTGTATTTGGGCCGGGGGGCCCCCATCGCTGAGCTCTGGGGGGAGGGAGTGCAAGTATCTGGGCTAGCGGGGCCCCTGCAGTTGGGCTCTGGGTGGGGAGGGGTTGTGTGTGTCTGGCCCCCTGGCTAGGCTTGAGGAGGAGAAGGGGGCAGAGAAACAGGAACTGGTTTGTCATAGGGGGTTTCTTTAACTCTCTACTCCTGGGAGAATTTTTGTGTGTGTCTGTATTGTTACAGACATACTTGCTTACAGGTATTTTGAAATAAATTACCAAAATAATTGAAACTCACGTGATTATGTAGTGTTATTTTGACAAATAACACTTGCAGAATTTTAAAAATATTGTGAGCAGAATGCCCCCAGGAGTACCCCTCTACACTTCAGTTGAAAAAGGGGCTGACAATCTACTAGGATGCCCCTGGAACAAAGGGAATGAGAAACCTACATCATGTGATGCTGTACCTACCCTATGGTGCAAACCCTTCCCAAAGCACCCTGCAGCCAATTGTACAGTGGGATAGCTACCACAGTGCACTGCTCTCTGTGTGGATGCAAGAGCTGCTAGTGTGGATGCGCTCTGCCGACACAAGGAGCTAGTGTGGACATGCAACAGTGGTTTGATTAAAGTGCTTTAATTAAAGCGGCATAACTTTTGCCAACAAAACTTCGTAGTGTAGACAGTGTAACTCATTATCCCCATTTTACAAAGATTGGATTAGAACTAAGTAACACGTATATGTAAGTAATCAGGTAGCATTTTGCACCTGTTCATGATGAATGGGATCTAAATTTACCCCATACATTTAATGTTTATTTAAATAACAAAGCAAAATATAAACCTCAACCAAAACTTTTCTCTGACTTGTTTTTTCCCTGTAGGATCCCTTTGCCCTTGACCTTAGTTTTCCTCTTAGGATGGAGGTAAGAGAATCTAGTCTGGCTGCCAGGGTGATCAGCAGAATCAATTTTCATCTCTCTGCAGTGTCATAGGGTCTGACACACTATTACAAATATGCATTTCTGTACTGACTTTTTAGGTGTTCTAAATGCATACTATTATGTTGTATCATGAAGAGACTATGGAATAGTGATGATATACAATTACAGTAAAAAGTCAGCATTTATCCATTATTATCAGCTACGTTCATCTTAGGCCTCATGCAGCCGTGCTCCATTCTTATAAAATGGTTCAATGGATAAACCAAAACGCTCAAATATAAACATCCCCTCCCAACAACTGAGTGATGCTGAAACCCACTGTGCGCATCCTATTTAGTTTCAACATTAGAGGGATGAGGTGACTTACATGTGAGTATATTTGAGCATTAATTGGCTTGAAAGTGTGGTTTCCATGCCAATTAAAGGCTGCACAAATATTCCTTCTTGCCCTCATGTCAGAGTCTGTGAGTAATGTATTAAGACAGAGGATGCTTTTTAAGGGCTACAGTCTACTACTGTTGCTTGTGTTGAAGTGAACTGAAGACAGTGAGAGCTTTGTGCTAAAACAGAGGAGTAGAACGTGACCTAAATATCCTAGGGAACTTTGCTTTAGCCAATGAATAACATTTAGAAAGGGTGCAGGATCGGAACATCGTTGAGGTATGATAGCCTACAGCATCTAAGCAAATGCTGTTATTTTGTTTGAACTTTAATGGCTAAACGCTGCCCTTATATAAGTGCACATATAACTCCCATTGACTGCAGAATTTAACCCTTGTGTTACATTCTTTAAAAACGTGTTAATAGATACTTGCTATCTACCATCATCAAAACTCTTTTTTTCTTTCCCAAACAAAACACAATATTGACTTAGAGTTAAGGTGCCTGAAGCAATTACTCTAACCCTGATGCAAAATACATAACTGCAGCATTAGCATTTAAAACCCATGCATTAGAAAGACTAGAAGTGACAAGCCAAAATGAGGTCCTACTCTGAAAATTGGCACTTTCTTATCAAATAGATCTAGTCCCCTCTGTGTTCAGAATTGCCTTTACTGACTCCAGTGACAAACATAAATATCGCTTTTCATTCCTGGTGCACAGACTTAAGTGGTGGACAGAGCTTGTTTTGGCCGCCTGCACAGGGGTGAACTTCACCCAGGCTGTATGTGCTTCTAAAGGTCCAAAGTAGTGGAGCTTTCCTCCTGTACATTTCCTAAAGTGCGCAGAAAAGACACTCTGGGTGTGATCCAGGGAGATACTTAGGTGCCCACATCCTGTTTTTAGGCATCACTACAATCCACAAAACCCCCACTCTGCTGTCCCCGAACTCCATAGGCACCTAACCTCACTTGGTGCCTAATTTTTTCCAGTAAAAGGTTCCCATGCATCTAAGTTTTTGCCTCTAGACATGCACAGTGCCACCTCTCTCTAGGTGTCCAGACACTCATTTCATGGCTAAGTCCCAGAGCAATTCACAACCCAAGGGAAGACAGGTGTTTGGCTGCCTTAGCCACGACTTGGGGCCTGATCTAGTAGGCATGCTCAGGGGCTGTATACCAGATTGGGCCCCTCTAGTGAGTTCTCACAAAGCAGCCAGGGGTGGGACCTCCCATACAGCCTTTAGCCCAGTGGTTCAGATAACTTACCCAGGATATTGGAGATCTCAGTTCAAGTCCCCCTCCTCCTGTGGTGGAGAAGGGATGTGACCAGACATCTGTCACCTCTTATGAGTGCTCCTAACTAGTGGGCTACAGGATACTCTGTTGTGGGGCTCTCTCAGACTCTCTGGTTGAAGTTGTTAAACTTTAATTAAATAATTGAATTAAATATTAATTGGGCCAGAAAAAGCATTAAAATGACTCTACAGCCCAGCAGTTAAGGCACTTACCTGAGCGGTGGCAGGTCCCTGTTCAAATCCCTTCTCCCCGCTCAGGATGGTGAGAGGGGGGACTGGAGCTGGGGGTCTCCAACATCCCAGATGAATACCCTAACCACTAGGTTAAAGGTTATAAAGGAGAGCCTCCTCTTTCCCCTCTCTAGCCATTTTGTTTCAAGCCCTGCATGCCACTTAGGCAGAGGAGCACCTATGTTCCCCCAGTTTGTGGCTTACAAGGAGTGATAGGCGCCTATCTCTGAGAAGAGGTGAGGCTTAGAACACACTGCTGTTGTTGGCAGCGCCCACTGGCTAGCTTAGGTGACTCCCCACCTCGCACGCTGGCTGTGTGGATAGCAGGCCAAGGTGCTCACCTCTCCCCATTTATTGTTTAGGAGGCTACATGCCTAACTCAAGCTTTGCAGATCGCAATGTTGTTCCTCTGATTTCTTTTTTTTTTAGGCACCTAAAGGTTAGGTACTGTGACACTCAGTGTTGTGAAGCCTAAGTCCCATCATGGATCCCACCCTCAGTTACTCCACATCTTAAAGAGATGCACAGAATCAGACTCCTTCCCACCAGGAGCTCTAGATGGGAACCCCCAAACTGTGGACTTCCTACAATCAGCAGGAGAGAATCTTATTCCTGGGAATGGTGGGAGGGACAACAACCAGCGAAGACTCTGCCCTAGTGAGCTTCTAAATGGTGTCAGCTGGAGCCCTGCTTCTGCAAAGCTTTGAGGGCTGCCAACCAGGCACTTTTTTTTTTAACCCCACTTAAATAGGGTTGCCAATTTTGGTTGGAAGTATTCTTGGAGGTTTCATCACATGGCATAATCTTTAATTAAAGATTAACCTTTTATTCCTGGAGACACCGGGACAATCCTGGAGGGTTGGCAATCCTACACATAAAAGAGCTGACAACTACAATTTTAAATACTGGCATGTATTTTATGTGTTAAATTTTAAGATCATAGCCTTTGACCATTTTTGTTAACTACCAATTTTTGTTGCATAAACAGAAAGATTAGTGAGTAATAAATGCATTAACTTTAAAAACTTAATCTGACCTCTGCATGAGATTTTGGTAGTGCATCTACTGATATTTTCATTGTTTATAAAACAACAACAACAAAGCACTGGTAAGATAGAGAGGGTCAAGAAAACACTAAACACCAGGCCTGAACTTTCAGGAGGAAGTTCTGTTTTACTCCTTAGCTATTGAACACATTTACTGGGGATGTTTGCACTGACACAGGCACACTTACACAGTTTCACAATCCCCTCTGGTTAATCCTGGTCCAAGTCACTTTTTATACCAGTGCACAGCATCTACATCAGGAGGTTGCATCGCTGTAGCTTATACTTACACAACTGCAAAAATCCCCAGTGTAGACAAGCCCTTACCTTTCAGAAAATTAACCCTGTATTCTAGGAGTAAGTGGTGTAATATTTGTTAGGACAACAATGGTTTTCTACTGTATGGCTAATAAAGAGATTTGGGGCCTGATCCAGCTCCCATTGATTTCAGTGTCCAAATTCCCATTAACCTCACTGGTGGTGGACTGAACCTTATTTTAGTATAATATTTAAATACAATCCTAACTCTGGGGTTAGTAGCTATGCCTCTACAATAGCTATTTGATTTTCCTTTGATTTTTCATAGTGGTTCAGTTTTTACATAATTTTATAACTAAAGAACTGCATATGTTCTTATTTCACACACATTCATTATATCAGCATCTTTGCTTTCAAAAATTCATCAATTAATAAGATATACTGAGGAAAAAGTTCATGCACTAATAAAAATAGTCTATATTTTCAATGAAAGAGAATATACCAGATACAAATAACCCCTCCCCACCAGCCCCATGGCTTTCCTTTGAGTCATCGCTAAAGAGCAACTACATGCTAAAAATTCTCAATAACCTACACACCCACACAACATGCGTCCAAAGATCATTTCCCAGCAAACATTTGTGGAGTTATTACTAACGATCCAGCTGCTAATTTAGCATCTGCTCTTCCTCTCAAGTTACCAACAAGTCCCCTCCCTATGTAGCAACCTGGCTCTGAATGGATAGTACTCACGCAAAGATTTGCCTCTTTAAAATACACTGATATATTTAGAATGAGTACACCACTTTATATGCAAAACAGTAAGAATATTTCAGATTAACTGAAAGACTTCAGATAAATAAAGTCAGCCTAATGAAAAAAATAGACATGCCAAACAAATAACTCTTCTTGATCTGGTAACTTCAAGATGGATTATGGAAAGGGGCAGGGGGACAGAGAGAGCTTTTTCCTATAAAAAGGAGCATTTTTAAAAGTACACTTTGCTTTAGGAAATTCAGTTTCTCTTTTTAAAGGTATGTCTTGCTATAGTATACTTAAACTGGAATTTCCTTTTTATAAAAAGAAAATATACAAGGTTTGCAATATAAAATATATTTTTATAAAGACAAAATATACAAGATGTTCAGAAGTACATACTTTATTAAGACTGGACCAGCATATTAGAATATGCACTCCCTCAAACAAAACTGCCTCTGATAAATAAAAAGCCTGACCCTTCTCCTTCTAAAAACAATGACAGTTTTGCACATGAACAGGTCTTTTGTTTTCTCTGTTCTGTGGTGTGGGTATTTTTGAGTGACTATGACTGAACTTCAGTCATGACTGATCTAACAGTGTGTAGCTAATTGACTTTCATTAGTCAAACTTTATTTTTACCTTTATTTTTACCTTTATCTAATGCACTGACTTCCTAAAATCGTATAGCTTAGTTCATTGGCATGTGTTTACAATGCATCATATTTTTAAAGGAAAAAATCATTTTACTATAAAAAAAATCAGTGCTTTGATACATATTCAGATGTCTCAAGGAATTTAACCTGTACCATATAATATTCTACTGTTATATATACATTTATATGCAACTGTAATAGCTATATATAAACATGACCATTTATGTTGTGTGAATTATGTACTACAGACCGATATAAATATACACACATACCTAGACATAATGAATGAACTGGCGCCAATGCCAGCATAGCCCTCTTAGTGAAGATCAGAACTATAACTAACAAGAAGCCAAACCATAGTTTATAATTAGTTATAACAAATATATATAAGGCATACATCACTGGATACATGTAAATGGTTTAGATTAAGAAGAACTGGGGTCAAACTGAGTGAGGAGAAATGTAGTGATGCACGTTCTATCCACAATCGCAAACTGCAGCCTTACAGTGTTCATATTAGCAGTTTTAATAGAAACATCCAGATACTATAGATTGTGAGACAAATCATTAGTATACTTAAGGCTTATCTACATGAACATTTAGTTTGCAGCAAGTTGGGGTATGAATCTACCCTGCACTAGCCTGCGATGACTAACTGTCTATGTGGACCCTGCTGACATGCATCAACATGTTAATGTGCTTTGATTTAGTCCTCTTTGAAATGGAATTATATCAAAGCACATTAATAAACTGTTAATGGTCATCAGCAGGGTCCACACTGATAGTTAGTCCATGACAGGGTAGATTCACTCCCAGTTAGCCAGAAATTAAATGTTCATATAGACACGCCCTGGGAAGAATAGGGTAATTTATTTGCTTGTGAGCACATATCTAATTCCCTCTTGATGCCATGCAAAACCCACGTAAAAAGGCTTTCTACAGAGAACCAATGAGGAGTTGAGGGAAAAGTTATGCCCCATTGGCTCAGTAGGATGGCATGAAACAGCTGCATAGCTGCAACTAGGGATTCTGGGAGTTTAGGCTAGTGGATTTGCATAGCAGTGCACTTATAAGCCACCATTCTGCACTGCCCTTGCCAGACCTTGAACTCCCTCTCTGCACAGATTCCCTGGCAGAAAGGAATCATTGTGGTTCTACTGGGTTTAGGACTTTCCATGACCACTGCTGCAGTGGGACAGCATTGGGGCCTTCAAGCTAATATTGCAATATATTTGCAGACCCAGCATTGCATTCAGTTGTGTCCAGAATGAGAGTTTTGCAAAGATAATGGTTAGAAATAAACTTTGAAAACTTAGGCCTGGTCTCGACTACAGAGTTAGGTCAACATAAGGCAGCTTAGGTCAACCTAACTCTGTAAGTTTCTACATTACAACGCTGCTCCTACTGATGTAAGTAGCTCACTACATTGACTTAACTCCACCTCCATGAGAGGCATAGCACTTTGGTCAATGTTAGGATGATACAGTGTCTGGGTAGACGCTACATTACTTACATCAGCATGTTGGCTGTCAGCCTCGGGGGTGGAGTAGAGGCTCCAACAGTGAGTCCTATGTGCACAGCTGAGGTTGTCAGCCCTAGGTCTGCCGAGCTCCAGCTGTCACTGCCTCACAATGCCCCACTTCAGTGGGTGGAAGCACTCCTGGTGAGGACGCGCACTCAGAAGAAGCAGAATGTAGACATGAACCACCGCTTTAATTATTGTGGTGGTTGTAGGTTGACTTAACTTGACTTAATTTTGTAGTGTAAACAAGCCTTTAAACTCTGCAAATAGCGATAGGACCAAAGGAGAAATGCTGGTACCGTCAACCACTTTAAACTGGTTCATATCCAACCCGAGAGGCAATAATTTCCCCCCTCCCTCCAAAGTAGAATGAGCAAATAAATACATTCTCCTTCTCCATTGCCAGGCCACAAATCTTAAACTTATAAGAGTGAACAGAAACTGAATGAAGTATAACCTCTCCTGCCTAGGGTTAGTTATCTTTTATCCCAATGATCTTTTCTTGAATGAATTATGTTTATACTTGGTGATGGGTAGTATATTTTCACATAGTTTTAATAAAAAGATAAATGCCTGAATTCTAGCATATAAGAGTTTGGCAGACACCACTGCCAAATCACAGCAACAAAAGCTATGTGCCTTAAGCATTGCGCTAGACAAGCCTACATAGGATTTCAGGTGATTGGGATTCTACACCAAATGCCTACATGGCTGCATTCTACCAGGCAGCAATCAGTACCTGTAAATCTCCCCCTCACTCTATGTCCTCTGCATGTGTTCTGAGGAAAAGACCAGCACTTGACAAATATTGCTAAACTTGCGTTTAGATGCATACACTGCAAATATCACAATCAGCATTGTATAGCGTCTGTCAAATGATCCTCTCCATGTGTTCCTGTCCCACTCAGCCACTTGCTGGCAGATGTAACTGGAGCCCAGAAATACTTCTGGAAGGAGGGGCAGACTAGTATGTAGTATGACACGATGGAAACTCTGGCTTCATAAGTAAGGTCCCCTAAGGTATCTGCATGTTTCTTTATATATATTTCATGACTTTTGTATGCGTAACTGTGTAACCTCAACCTTGCATTAGCAGCTTTATGCCTGGAATTTTAATACACACGTGTTCTTCCCCCCAGCATAGGTTGTGATTTTTCAAAGGCTCCAAAAGGAATAGGGCACCCATCTCCCTTTGAATTTCAACAGGATTGGGGGACCTAAGTCCCTTCGGTGCCTTTGAAAATCCCAACCATAAAATGCACCGGAACACTGAAGGCAGCTCCATGGCAGACCACAGTGTTGGATGAAGCATAAAGAATCATAGAAGATTAGGTCTGGAAGAGACCTCAGGAGGTCACCTAGTTCAACCCCCAAGACAGCAAAGTGACAGATCACCATCATAATAACACCACCTAGGTCTTATCTAGCACTTTTCATCAGGAGATCTCAAAGTACTTCACAAAGGAAATCAGTATTATCATCATTATCCCCGTTTTACAGATGGGGAAACCAAGGCGCAGAGAGGGCAAGCAACTTGCCCAAGGTCACCCAGCAGGACCATTGCAGTGCCAGAGAATAGATCCCAGCTCTCCCTAGTCATATACTAGTGTGTTGTCCACTAGGTCACATTGCCTCTCCAGGTTTGTTTCTGAAGTTTTGCTTTTGCACCAAGATCTAGGCACCAAATCTTGATCCTGAGCACAGAACCCAAGAAGGCACAGGGAATATAGTGGGAATCAAGGGGGAAAAATCTTTCAGATCAAAATCAACAGATCGGCCTTTCTACAGCTAGTACTGTAGATTCTACACAAGGTGCAGGCTTTTGGCTAGTAGAGCTGCACAGTTCCAGACCTACTGCTCACATCTCCACTTTGCTTTCCAACCTTCCTTCCAACATTGTGAAAAGACCTGCTGCAGAGCTGTAGAGCATGCAAGGAGTCCAGAGTCCAGTTCATGAACTGTCTGCATCCTGACCTCTTTAGCGAGGCATACACACATATTGTATTCTAAAGCAGTGCCTCCTATCTTCTAACCATGCGAGGGAGGGCACAGAACACCAAGAAAGCCCATTAGGGAGACTCTATGCCCTTTATATATTACAGTGATGATTACGATAGAAAATGATTGAATGGATTAAGGGAGAGATCTTCAAAAGGCACAAATATAACTTGGGCACCTAACTCCCTTGTGTAAATCTCTTCCTAATACATATTTTGGAACATACACCTTTGGGTGTTTAAAAATAGGAATAATGTTAATTAATTTTTTAAAAGTGGATCTAACATTTACTGTTTTCTTTCTACGTATGTGTGTGGCAACCTTTTTTTTGGTGGGGGGGGGAAGAACACAGAGAACAGAGAAAACATCCCTTCATAATTTAGCTTCATCCTTTAATAATTCTCAGAGAAAGAAATTTAATCCAGGAAAACCCCTGGTGCGGATTGAAATCACTTGGGTTTTTGTCTTTAGATGTATAATACTTATGAAAGATTTATAGCCACTCAGATGTTGTAGTGCACATCTAGCCAGGTGCTAAACACAGCCTGAGGGGACTGTTTGCAAGCTGACCTTATGCAGTTTGTTTTTCAAAGTAACTCTGCCATACCCTGATGAAACCACTTTCTGACGAGATGACAAAATTCAGTCTCCATATTCATTACCATCTGTTCAGAGATGGAAAAGTGTTAGAGCAGTGGTGAGCAGCCTGCAGCCCACAGGCCACATGCGGCCCATCAGGATAATCTGATTGGAGGCCGCGAGACATTTTGCTGACATTGACCGTCCGCAAGCATGCCCTCCCCTTCCCCCTACAGCTCCCAGTGACCACGTTTCTCTGTTCCTGGCCAATTGGAGCTGCAGGTAGCGGCAGCCAGCATGTCCTTGCAGCCCGCAGCTTCCCACAGCTCCCATTGGCTGAGAACGGTGAACTGCAGCCACTGAGAGCTGCGGGGGGCAAGAACACTCCAAGAACTTTAGAAAAGCTCAGCTCCAGATCCTGAACTTCATGGCTCAGGTCTATCTCTAGCAAAGACAAACGTGAAAAGATAAGAAACTTGAGAGAAATATATGGTCATATACACCTTTCTTATCTCCAGGTTGATCTGTTTACATGGGCCTACCCAGCAAATCCTATGCAATTAGGTCTTGATCTAACAGAATGCTTAAGCATATGATGAACTTTAAGCACGTGTGCAGTCCCATTGATGTTAAAGAGACTAATTATGTGAGTGAAGGTTGCAGAATCAGGCCCCATATTATAGATGTTCCTAACGCTTTAACTTTCTGGAACAGAGATAACTCACAGACTACCATACAGATTTCATAAATGGTTGGGGGGGGAAAAAACAACAGACAACAAATTTTAAAATCAGAAAATCCTCTTGTGTAGCAAGTTAGAATACAAATAATTGGCAATACTTTGTAAGCACCTTTTCATTCTAAGTTACTCTTCATGAAAAACAAACAACATGGGGAATTTACAGTGCTTTTCATAGCACGAAAGCCAAGATATATGTGTAAACAAGTTTTGTACTCAAGGCAGTTTTATATTTGTAAACTACTTCCCAGTAGGCATGGCTCACATATTTTCTCCTATTAAAAATATCTAACCACCAGACTTCAAGGAGTAACATTTCATTCCAAAACAGCTATGGCTAATTTGAGAATTCATTACCATAAACAGTGATAAAAACGGGCAGGGTTTTCAATTACAGGTGGCCTAAAGTCACAAAACAATTTGCACGCTTTTAAAAAATATTATTGGTATCTGGTCATGAGGCTAACAGCACTAAGAGAAGGAACAACCTATCCTTCTTCCTCAAACAAAGACTATGGCTTTACTGCCAAAAAAGTGTGCTTTTACAGCAAGGCAACAAATCCACATTCACCTATCTCACTGGTAAATGCTAATGGAGGCAAGGCACTGAAGTTTTACCATGATGTAGCTACTTGAGGTCAACCACAGGTGGAGGTATAGTTCTGAGTCTGACATTGCAGTAAGAACCACCTGTGCCTTGTCTCAATAGCATTTAACAGTGAGCCAACTGATGCATGCATGTTAGCTATCTCTCTGTAAAAAACAGGCTGTTGATTAATTTCAGTTGACTCGTGATTAACTCAAAAAAAGTTATCATGATTACATAAGAACATAAGAATGGCCATATTGGGTCAGACCAAAGGTCCATCCAGCCCAGTATCCTGTCTACCAACAGTGACCAATGCCAGGTGTCCCAGAGGGAGTGAACCCAACAGGTAATGATCAAGTGATCTCTCTCCTGCCATCTATCTCCACCCTCTGAGAAACAGAGGCTAGGGACACCATTCCTTACCCATCCTGGCTAATAGCCATTTATGGGCTTAGCCACCATGAATTTATCCAGTTCTCTTTTAAACCCTGTTATAGTCCTAGCCTTCACAACCTCCTCAGGCAAGGAGTTCCACAGGTTGACTGTGTGCTGTGTGAAGAAGAACTTTCTTTTATTTGTTTTAAACCTGCTGCCCATTAATTTCATTTGGTGGCCTCTAGTTCTTATATTATGGGAACAAGTAAATAACTTTTCCTTATTCACTTTCTCCACACCACTCATGATTTTATATACCTCTATCATATCCCCCCTTAGTCTCCTCTTTTCCAAGCTGAAAAGTCTTAGCCTCTTTAATCTCTCCTCATATGGGACCCATTCCAAACCCCTAATCATTTTAGTTGCCCTTCTCTGAAACTTTTCTAATGCCAGTATATCTTTTCTGAGATGAGGAGACCACATCTGTGATACAGCATGGCCAGAGGGCAGCAGGAGAGGGTTAGAAAGGAGCCTTATTCCCTGTAAGGGGAGGAAAGTTTGCTATAGATTAACTAGCGCACCTGACGCCAGTTAGAGCACGTGAAGCCAATTAGAGCACCTGCAGTCAGTCACATGATAAAATCCCATGCTTCAGTCAGACAGTGTGGGAGTTGGAGCAGAGAACAGTTTGGAGAAGTGCTGCAGTGGGCTAAGAAGTCCTAGACCCTAGGTAAGGGGCACCTGGCTTGTGCAGAGGGAGGGCAGGAAGCCCCCCACAAGCTGAAGGGCAGGAGAGGGAAGTAGCCCAGGAGAAGGAACTGTCAGTTCAAGTGGTTCACCACTATCCTCAGGGCCCCTGGGCTGGGACCTGGAGTAGAGGGTGGGCCCAGGTCCCTCCCTCTCCACTCCCCTCCTCTAGGACACTAGTGGGGCAATTCATATTCTAATTCAGGGGCAAGAAATGGCACCCTGAACCCCTCCCCAAAGAAGAAAAAGTGTGAAACCCATCATAACAGTGCTGGCAATTTGCCACACTATGCAGTATTCAAAATGTGGGCGTACCATGGATTTATATAAGGGCAATAAGATATTCTCCATCTTATTCTCTATCCCTTTTTGAATGATTCCTAATATCCTGTTTGCTTTTTTGACTGCTGCTGAACACTGTGTGGATGTCTTCAGAGAACTATCCACGATGACTCCAAGATCTCTTTCCTGATTAGTTGTAGCTAAATTAGCCCCCATCATATTGTATGTATAGTTGGGGTTATTTTTTTCCAACGTGCATTACTTTACATTTATCCACATTATATTTCATTTGCCATTTTGTTGCCCAATCACTTAGTTTTGTGAGATCTTTTTGAAGTTCTTCACAGTCTGCTTTGGTCTTAACTATCTTGAGCAGTTTAGTATCATCTGCAAACTTTGTCACCTCACTGTTTACCCCTTTCTCCAGATCATTTATGAATAAGTTGAATAGGATTGGGCCCAGGACTGACCTTTCGGGAACACCACTAGTTACCCCTCTCCATTCTGAAAATGTACGGTTTATTCCTATCCTTTGTTCCCTGTCTTTTAACCAGTTCTCAATCCATGAAAGGACCTTCCCTTTTATCCCATGACAACTTAATTTACGTAAGAGCCTTTGGTGAGGGACCTTGTCAAGGCTTTCTGGAAATCTAAGTACACTATGTCCACTGGATCCCCCTTGTCCACATGTTTGTTGATCCCTTCAAAGAACTCTAATAGATTAGTAAGACATGATTTCCCTTTACAGAAACCATATTGACTTTTGCCCAACAATTTATGTTGTTCTATGTGTCTGACCATTTTATTCTTTACTATTGTTTCAACTAATTTGCCCGGTACTGATGTTAGACTTACCAATCTGTAATTGCGGGGATCACCTCTAGAGCCCTTTTTAAATATTGGCGTCACATTAGCTATCTTCCAGTCATTGGGTACAGAAGCCAATTTAAAGGACAGGTTACAAACCATAGTAAAAAAAATTAATCGCGATTAATCACAATTTTAATCACACTGTTAAACCATAGACTATCAATTGAAATTTATTAAATATTTTGGATGTTTTTCTACATTTTCATTTATACTGTGTTGTAACTGAAATCAAAGTGTATATTATTTTTTATTACAAATATTTGCACTGTAAAAATGAAACAAAATAAATAGTATTTTTCAATTCACCTCATACAAGTACTGTAGTGAAATCTCTCTATGGTGAAAGTGCAACTTACATATTAAGGGGTTGTTTGTTTTTGTTTTTGAGTGCAGTTATGTAACAATGTAAAACTTCAGCACCTACATGTCCACTCACTCCTACTTCCTGTTCAGCCAATGGCTAAGACAAACAAGTTTGTTTACATTTACAGGAGATAATGCTGCCTGCTTCTTATTTACAATGTCACCAGAAAGTTAGAACAAGCATTTGCATGGCAGTTGTGTAGCTGGCGTTGCAAAGTATTTATGTGCCAGATATGCTAAACATTCACATGCCCATTCATGCTTCAGCCACCACTCCAGAGGACACGCTTCCATGCTGATGACGCTTGTTAAAAAAAATAATGCATTAATTAAATTTGTGACTGAACTTCTTGGGGGGGAAATTGTATGTCCCCTGCTCTGTTTTACCTGCATTCTGCCATATATTTCATGTTAGAGCAGTTTGGTATGACGACCCAGAACATGTTGTTCATTTTAAGAACACTTTCACAGCAGATTTGACACAATGAAAAGAAGGTATCAATGTGAGATTTCTAAAGATAGCTAGCTACAGCACTTGACTCAAGGTTTAAGAATCTGAAGTGCCTTCCAAAATCTGAGACGGATGAGGTGTGAAGCATGCTTTCAGAAGTCTTAAAAAAACAACACTCCAATGCGGAAACTACAGAACCCAAACCACCAAAAACGAAAATCAACCTTCTGCTGGTGGCATCTGACTCAAATAATGAAAATGAACATGTGTTGGTCCGCACTGCTTTGGATTGTTATCGAGCAGAACTCGTTATCAGCATGGACGCATGTCCCCTGGAATGGTAGTCGAAGCATGAAGTGCTAAAGATTCATATGTCCCATCTGGCACATAAATATCTTGTGACGCTGGCTACAACAGTGCCATGAGAACATCTGTTCTCACTTTCAGGTGACATTGTAAACCCAGGCAGCATTATCGCCTGAAAATGTAAACAAAGTAGTTTGTTTGAGTGACTGGCTGAACAAGAAGTAGGATTGAGTGGACTTGCAGGCTCTAAAACTTTACATTGTTTTACTTTTGAGTGTAAGTTTTTTGTACATAATTCTACATTTGTAAGTTCAACTTTCATGATAAAGAGATTGCAGTACAGCACTTGTGTTTGGTGAACTGAAAAATACTACACCTCTACCCTGATATAACGCGACCCGAAATAAGGCGGGTTCGCATACAAGGCGGTAAAGCTCTGACACGCTGTTCTGAGCAGCCTGTTAAGGGTGCTGGGCCAGGCCGGGGCTGAGGGGTTCGATAAGGGGCAGAGGATCTCTGGGGCGGTCAGAGGCTCCCCCCCGCCAAGGTCTGGGAGGCAGGAGCTGTTGGAGGGCACTTGTGGGGGTCCCGCAGTCCCAGAGTGGCCTGGGGGATTAGCGAGGGGCTGGAGCAGCCCGCTCTGCTTCCCTTGCCCCGGCCCCAGCCGTGTCACTTGGGGGAGGGGGCTTGGGGAAGGGATCCCCCCCTGTACTCACCAGCAGCGGCGGAAGCGGAGCAGCCTGGCCCCAGCCCCTCCACTCCGCCAGCTCCCAGCCGTGGAGCTCCACTTCCCGCCGCAGGTGAGTGCAGGACCTTTCCCCAGTCACCCCCCAGCGACATGGCTGGGGCCAGGGCAAGGAAAGCAGAGCGAACTGGGGCCGCGTCCCTCCGCTTCCAGCCACAGGTGACTGTGGAGGGGCATCCTTTCCCCAACCTCCCCGCACTCACCGGCAGCGGGAAGCGGAGCGCCGCAGCTTGGAGGTGATGGAGTGGAGCGGGCTGGGGCCGTGCTGCTCTGCTTCCCACCACTGCCAGTGAGTGCCTGTCAGGGGGTGGGGGGAAGCTGGATAGGGGTCGGAGCAGTCAGGGGAAAGGGGGATTGGGTAGGGGGTGGGGTCCTGGGGGTGATTAGGGATGGGGGCCTCTGGAGGGGGCAGTCAGGGAACAAGGAATCGGGGGGGGGGGCAAAGCAAGGTTGATATAACGCGGTCTCACCTATAACGCGGTGAGAATTTTTTGTCTCCCAAGGACAGCCTTATAATCAGGGTAGAGGTGTATTCTGTTGGTTTTTTACAGTGAAAATACTTGTAATCACCAATAAATATAAAGTGAGCACTGTACACTTTGTATTCTGTGTTGTAACTGAAATCAATATATTTGAAAATGTAGACATCCAAAATATTTAAATAAATGGTATTCTATTATTGCTTACCAGTGCGATGAATCACAATTATTTTTTTAATCGCAAAATTAAGCATGATTAATTTTTTTTAATCGCTTGACAGCCTTAGTAAAAAAACATCTTTTCTGGCAGTGAAGACATAGCATCAGATAACATCTAAAAGCAGGGGGTCAAATTAATTTGGATGATTAGGAGAGGGGGTGTGTGTGGCTTAAACCACCAGTATTAACACACGGTACATGAGAGGTCCTGATTCTGGTCTCATTATGTCTATTTGTATAATTTCTGCTCCTTCAGTCTTACAACACTGTAAATCAGGAGTAACACCACTGAAGTCAGTGGAATAACACCAGTGTCAGACTCCTGTGTTGCAAGCAAGGCGCAGTAATATGAGTGCAGGTGGGGATAGGAAGGTAGCAGTAGCTTGCTTATTTCCCTTAATGATCAAAGGACAGAATAAAGTTCTATCACAAATTGCCTCAAAGGAACTGATCAAAGCCCATTTTATGATTCTCCAACAACTATCAGTCAATCAGGGTGTTTTATGTGAGTCACCACTTTCATTTTCTCACAAATGCAAGCAGACTCATACGGTCTCTGTCTCAGATTCCCGTAAACCACAGGAATAGACAGCACCTGAGACCGTCCTGCCTGCCCTTAGTCTGTCTGCACAGTGTTACATTAGAAACATCACTTAGGGAAGAGATCCACAATTCTAACTAAGAATTCCGGAAGGTCTAACCAAAAAAAAAAAAAAAAAGCTGAGTCTCTTGTTGATCATATATTTAAGGATGACAGAAAAGAGCTTTGACAAGAAAGGGAGAGAGCATGGATGAAGAAAGTTACTCATTTTTAACCTTTCAATCATTCCCACACCAGAATCTGGCCTTCTGATTGTCTTGTCAGCTACAAGAGAAATCCATTCTATTAATTAAATAAAAATAAGTATAATACTTTGCATGTATGCAACTCTCATCCCTGGATCTTAAAACAATTTCTGAAGTCCATATTTTTTATTTATTTTACAGATGGAGAAACTGAACCATGACTAGTTTAAATGGTTTTCTTAAAGTCACATGCAAATCAGTGGAAGAGCTGGAAAGAGATTTTACTTACCACATTTGTTGGAAGGATAAGGAAAGAAGAAACTTTGTCTCAACTCTGCAACAATTAGTCTACCAATGTATTATATAGTTCTAATATAGTATTTAATTTTGCTATTCAAATATTGTTATGAGTGATTTATCAGATGGTCTAGAAATGCTTGAAATTGGGTGGAGGGAGAGGGGTTATAATTCAGATCACTAGGATTACTATCAAATTTACTCCTAAAGTGCATGATGGTTGACTCTAAAATTCAAAGATTTCTGGATTTAAGACCCCCATTTAAGATTGTCAGCATTTAACCATAGGAAAGGCAATGTATAGCTTTCATTTTATTTTTCTAATAAGTCTGGTCCTGCATTCTTTACTCAGGCATCTTTGTTGTTGATTTCTAATTGCATATCTTTGAGTTAAAACTGACATATGAAGGCTGGGTTCAATTTGAAGTTACTAACTTTGCATTCATGCATGTGCAGTAGGCATTTTCTGGTTTTTAAAAACCAGAAACCATAGTAAATAATTAAAATGTGTGTTGTTTGGAAAAATCTGGCTCCTCCTCTGCAGACACAGTGGGCCCTTAGGTCACAGAACCTCTCTCAAGCCCTGCACAGCACAAACCAGTTTCATGGAGGCGTGGCATGATGGCAGGAGTTGCACTTCGCAGCAAGGGAGGTGGTCATCTCCTCCGCTGCAAAGCGCAGCCCCTGCTAGCGGCTCCAGCCTCTTCCCAGTGGGGGGCTGAGGTGAGCCATAGCTCCCATCACCACAGGGCCCCGCCCCCGCTCCTCCTCTTCCCCCTGAGAACCCACCCTTGGCCAGGCCAGAAGTCAGACCCAGGCCATGGTAAGTGTGGCACAGGGAGCCTGGGCTTCTGTGGGAAGCCCCGGACCCTCCAACTGCCCTGGACGGCGTGCTCCGGGGGTGGGGACACAGGCCCTCTTCTACACAGGTGCTGCGGTGCCCCCCAAATTGTTCAGGGTCCATGGGCACGGGGCCTGTGGGCTTGTGTGTTAATCCACCACTGCATGAAGGCTACCTGTACAGCTGAGCATGAGGAGGAAGGGATTTAGGGTGGATGCTCTTGCATCAAGGAACATCCACCTCTATGGGGTTTATGGGCCAGAAGAGAGGTAAGAAACATATTTTCTTCCTTCCAAGAAGCTAGAAAGGAAGAACGCACACAAGCATACAACCAGAGATACTTGTGCACTTACAGACAGAGCGGGACAGAGAAAGAGAAGACTATATATGGCCAGAGGGCCACAAAATTATCCCCATGTGGTATTCTGGTATATTATTATGGCAATACATTATGGCTTTCTGCAATGCCATTGGATAACCAAGGAGCTCTCCAAGTCATCAAGCTCCAGCACCAGTGATAGCAAATAAAATCATCAGGAATTTCGGGAACAAATCCAATTAAAAATATAGCCTGAAAAAGAGATTGCTTCAGGACCACTACCTTCAACTAGCAGACTGCAGAGCAATAGAGAGAGAAATACAAAGAGAAGGAGAAGGATAATTGGCAAAATCCTTTCTGTGAACTAGAACTCTGGTAGCGGGGTGACAAGGTTTGATCTGTTTACAATATTTGTACAACAAATCCTGATTAGAAGCATCCATCTTAAGCATTATAACTTACCAGTAGGTGTCATTTACCTAGGTTTTTGTGATGTTAGATCCTAAAGTTTGGTAGCCTTATCTAGCAGAAAGTCTTATTATATTTCTCAGAACAGCAGAGTGTGTTTTGGAGAGGCAAATAGTAAGACAAGATTGGTTAGCATTGAGAGAGCTATGATGATGTTGAAATAGGAGCTATGCTCCGAGGGACCCAGGAATAACTTCTCACACGGTACCCATAAATGCATAGGGTGGGTATCAAGTGCCAAAAGAAGTTACTCCCAAAAAAAAAAAAAAAAAAAAAAGATTGTCCGCAGTTGCACCAAGATATTTTTTTCCTCGGCATTCAGAGCCTCTGCCATTTCATGTACATGTAAAGCACTCAAACAAGATGAAAGCAGATAAGAGGACAACATAGAAAAAAGTAAAATGATTTCTTCACATTGGGCTGAAGTTACTTACTGACTCTGCAGACTAATTTCACCAAGCTGTGAGAGCCATCATGAAAAGGAAAGCATATGTCTGGTCCATAGTGAATACAGAATGTGCCATTCAATCATAAGCATAGTTGGGGAAGGCGGGTTGATGGGATGTTGCACCCTCCAACTGCAAGCCAGGGGCATGAAATTTGCCCCCCCCCCACATGCGTGGCCCCGTTGGCCTGACTGGAGCTGTCCCCCCAAATACAGAAGTTAAACTACACCTATGCATTCAGTCCTGGCTCTATTTAGTTAGTGTTTTTGCTGCATATGCGCAATAATCCCCCCAGTCAAAAATGTAGTCAGGAAAACCACTAAGTGCAGAAGTAAGAGCAAAAATTAAACAACTTTTGTGTGCGTGTGTTTCTCACTTCTCCCCGCATACTCAGGAGGGTAGAGAGGGATGGGAAAGGAGAATAAGAGCAAGTACTTAGTGTACCCCCAAACATAACTTCAACAAACTCTCAAGAGAGAGTTCAAAAACTTTTAAATTTAAAACTTCACTAAAAGATAGTAAAATAAAATGATTTGAGATTGTTTTTAAAGACCTTTGAATAGGATTTGCTTTTGTATTTTCTGCCATGAACAGGTTGTATTGGCCTCAAGCTATGCTGAGAAGTTATGGCAAGCTCACGTCATGGGATGTGTGCATTGGGGAGAGGGGAGCGCTTTTGAAGCAAAGGCCAGTGTAGATAGGTAGTTTAACTAGATGATCAATCTGCATTTTTTCCAATTCACACCAATGCTATGACTACTGCTGGTTCCAATATTTTGAGAATTTCATGTGTGGGAGCTCCATCCAGCTTCCCTGCTCCATTGAGGAAGCCAAATTCCTGCCTTTGGCCTTCCTTCCCCATGTCAGGTCACCCAAGAATTAAAAACAATCCCAGGAACTCAAAAAGTAAGGGTGACTCCAGACATGGAGAGGAAGGAGGTTTGGCAGACAAGTGGGAATCATAGAGGCCTATAGTGAAAATGGAGATCCATGAATTATGAATGTATGTTGACAGCAAGACCTCAAAAAAAAAAGAATTTTGTTGTATGCCTGTTGTTGCCTGAGCATTTGTCTCAAAGACTCTGTATGCTGATTTTTTAGATGCACTTACATTAAGCTATATAAATAGAAAATTAATTGCAGCACTCGGTAAATTTATTAAAGCCATGCTTGGTGATTGGGACAGGAAACTTCACCAGCCATCAATGAATATTGTGCAGACAAAATCCCTATGCACTGTGAAAACGTGCCCTGGTATTTACTTGTTCTTCCTAAGGCAAGATTTAACTGTGACTACTGCAAGAAAGTGTACCATGCATAGCAGTTCTACCTTTCTAATTCAGATTCACAACCATATTACAATAAGGGGTGATTTGATTAACAAGTATGCATATATATTAATCAACAGACTACCAATTAACACACAACTGCAGAAATAAAAGTATGGAGAATGCAGTAGTCTAAGTGGATTGTTAGCAGTCCTTTGCTTACAGATAAAGGCTCACTTATTGGACTGATTAAGTATTATTATGTTTGTCTCTACTGCTGAACTTTACAGGTGATTATTGTTAGAAAACTGACTATGTGACAATGTCACCTTTTAATTCAACATCTGTGCCCCCTGTGTGACACTGAGCCTTATCTATTTACTGAGAAAAACAAGTTCCTACTCTGATTAGCATAACAGAGCTACTACAATTTAGAAAGACCAGGCTGGATTCTCTTCAACCTCATACATCATTAGTAAAATTATCATCTCAAGCCTGATTGTTGAATATTAGCTATGGCTGGTGATGCAACAGTTTGACCTTCTTATCCCAGGTTGAACAAAGAGGGATTGCAGTTAGAATTTTTTTTTCTTTTTTTGACATGTAAACAGAACAGTGTTAGTCTGGAAGTTATTGAGAGAAAGAGAGAGAATAAATAGGGAACTGTCATAGTGTCATTTTTTTTGCAGTCATTTTCAAACTGCAAGTACTATGGTTCAAAAGTACACACAGAAACCCAGAGCACATTAAAGGGTGGAATAATGCAACATTAATCCATTGATAAGGCAACCTTATTTCTGGTGCACAAGTACTAAATGTGGATATCAGATATTGTGGGTCACAGATGTCTCAGCACTCCCCCGACATGCAATCTTTCTGACTCATTTTTTGGCATATGCTAAATCTCTGGCTAAATTCTGCCACTGTAATGCTGAAACTATGACAATATACTGTTCACAGGTTCACTTACTTAGTGATAAGCAGTCTGGCCCACTGGTCACCTACCTCACATCTCTGAAAACATTAATTAATGTTATTCATTGAAAGATCAATGCAACTATTCATGTTATTTACTGTAGGAGCATGCATACTGAAAGACAGGAGAGGACATTTGATAATAGCTCGAATTTCTATTATCTGGAGATCAGACTACTTTGAAGAGCTCCTTAAAATCCTGAAATTGTCTAGAAAATGTTGATTTAAAATCTCTTTGTGATTCTAATCTACCAGCTGGCTTCACCCACCAAGATAGAAAATAAGCTTCTGGAGCCTTCTGGATGTCCCAGCATAGGGGGTTAAAATGTAAAAGCTGTCCATTTTCATAGAGATCTAGATGGCAGACCAATGGAGAAAACTGCACCACAGCATGGCATCAGATATGTCAAAAAATAAGTTTGTTGGAATCAACGAGAGTGTGTTAAAAATCTAGCTCAGTGGAAACTTTGTTAGGGCACTGAACTGGGAGTCAGGAAATCTGGGTTCCCTTCCTAGCTTAAACACAGACATCCTGTGCAACTTTGGGCAAGTCATTTAATCTGTTCAGTTTCCCATCTGTAGATGGGGTTATCAGTTCCCTGCCTCACAGAGGTGCTCTGAGGAGGCAATCATTAATTTTTATGAGGAGCTCAGGCCTTTTAAATACGTAGATAAAGACCTTCCCAAAATGCCAGAAATGTTGGGAAGATTGTGTACAAGCATTCAGATAACTGTGACTCATGTGAGGGCAATAACTCTGGCCATAACTACTAATACACTTTGATCTTTGCCATTCCATGCCAGAAGAAGCACTATACATCTCTGTTAAGAAATGGAAAGCCATTAAGGGATGAGTCTGGGGATGCATTTCCCCACCAGCACCTCTCGTGGCTGTGGCTGGTGTCATAGAAAGTCTGCATCAGTATCCCCACCTCTCCACCTACAGTTGTTTGACCAGGGCCGGCTCCAGCCTTTTTGCTGCCCCAAGCAGCGAAGAAAAGAAAAAAAAAAAAAAAAGATAAAGCCACAATCGGCGGCACTTTGGTGGCGGCACTTTGGCGGCAGCTCTACCATGCCGCTTCATTCTTCGGCGGTAATTCAGCGGCCAGTCCTTCCCTCCGAGAGGGACTCGCTGCCGAATTGCCGCCGAAGACCCAGACGTGCCGCCCCTTTCCATTGGCCGCCCCAAGCACCTGCTTCCTGCGCTGATGCCTGAAGCCGGCCCTGTGTTTGACCCTGTGCCAGGTGGCTCTCCTCTTATAACTCCAGCCCAGTGCTGAATTTGTGCTAGGGCTTAACAGGGCTGAGCCCCAGTACCCGTAGGCTTGGCAGTTCATAGCCCCAGCACCTCTGGGCTTGCCACATCAGTTATGAATATAAAAAAACATTGCTTGAGCCCCGGCATTTTTTTCATTACAAATTAAACACTGCTGCAGCCCTCTGGCTGGGTTGTTTATAGTCTCTAACCGTCCATGACAATAAAGAGTCTGACAGACTAGAAGTCCAATGACTCTAGCAATTGTCATTTATAACAACCTCCACAAAGTCCTGCCCCTTTTGCTCTGAGGGATTCTCATAATTTTTAGATTCCAAGGCCAGGAGGGACCACTGTGATCATCCAGTCTGACCTCCTGTATAGCACAGGCCATAGAACTTCCCCCAACATTATTCCTTTTGAAGTAGAGCATATCTTTTAAAAAGACATCCAGTCTTGATTTTTAAATTGCCATTGATGGGGAACCCACAACAAACCTTGGTAAAAACCATCGTGAAGAGATAATTACTCTCACTGCTAAAAATGTACACCTAATTTTCAGTCTGAATTTGTCTAGCTTTAACTTCCAGCCACTGTGTTATACTTTTCTCTGCTAGGTCAAATAATTTGTTCCCTATTGCAGTAGGGTGGCTTGCCCCTTTAGAGATAGGACTAGCCAATGCTGATTACTAAAAATTGGATTGGATCAGTTAATTCCCTATGAAGGGCAGCAGATGTCTGTAGGGAAAAGGGAAATTCAGAAAATGTCAGGATGTAAAAAAGACTTCTTCAAGGAAGACTTTGATACCAGGCTGTTTGGAAGCCAAAGCAAGAACCCCGAGGCTTCAGCCAGGTAGGTGCTGGGAGTGACCTGATAGGTGGGTAAAAACCCTGGACTCTGTTTTGGGACTTTGAAGATTATTTTTAAGTTTATTCACATAAATAAAGCTCCGACCCCCAAGAAGGGATGGTGAGTGGATGAGAAAAACCTGTGCGAAGTTTGTTTAAGAAGCCCTTTGAGGGAAAAACTGTTAGCATGAAACCCCTGGTCATGAAGGGTTACAAGGAAGACGGCCGACTCCATTACACCCATCTAGGTACTGCTAGACTGTGTTCATGTCTCTCCTTAACCTTCTCTTTGATAAGCTAAATAGATTGAGCTCCTTGAGCATATCACCATAAGGCAGGTTTTCTAATTCTTTAATTGTTCTCCTTGCTCCTCTCCGAACCCTCTCCAATCAACATCCTTGTTGAACTGTTGACACCAGAACTGGACACAGTGTTCCAGCAGCAGTTACATCAGAGCCAGATACAAAGGCAAAAATAACCTCTCAGCTCCTACTTGTGATTCCAAGGATCATATTAGCCGTTTTTACTGCTCCCTTTGCTGGTGATGGCAGGGAATCCCAGGCTCACTCGCTCCTCTGACTACCAGCCCAGTGACCCTACTTCAGTAGCTGCGACCAGGTCCTCACAATCTCTTCCTGCTTCTTACCTTGCCTCTCTTGTAGGCCTTCTCCAGACTCAAGTACTGTGATTCTCCCTCTCTGGAAGTCCAAACTCTGGAGTGATTCCAGCTAGTCTGAGCAGCTGAAGGAATCTTCTCTCTGTAGATCCTCAGTTTTTCTAGCAGTCACCTATCTCTCCTGATCTGCAGACTTCTTATCCCTCAGCTGTTTCTGGCCCAGTAATTAGCCACAGCTGGAGAGATAGCTAGCCTGCTTATAACCCCTAAGTGGCCATGGTAGTCTGGGCCTATACTCCCCATGACAGAATGTCAAGGAGTTGCTCGTCCCAAATCTGAATTTGCTGTCTTTCTAATACAGTAATATAATGGATACCATCTTCAAAATACGTCTTTTCATTGTGTCCCATGATGCATGCTACGTCAATTCATATCTCATAGACTATTTTAAATTACAAGTATTTTAAAATGTTATTTCCATGCTGTTGGACTATCCCACTGGTGCTGATTGCCTGATGGGGAAAAAAAGTAAAACAGATCATAGCACAATGCCAGTGTAACTAATCCCTGTGCAATCACATACTTTCCTAAAATTGAACTGAAGCAGCTCTGAAGATACAGGAACAAAAGCCAGGAGAAACCAAACAGAAACTACATGGAAGGGATATGGAGGACAAACAAGGATGCAGACCACCCAAGAGATGGCAGGGTAGAGTTAACTGGGACTAACAGGACCCCAGGGGGCAAAGCAGAATGGGAGGAAAGGGAATGCAAAATATACAAGAGGAAAAGAGGATGATGAGGGGGAGAGAGAGAAGGATAGTGAAAGAATAAGGGAGAATGGAATGAGAGCATGAAAACAATGGAAGAGATGGTAAAATGGAATATGAGAGAAGGAATAGATCAGAAACGGAAGCTTTGGAAAATGGTTGAGAGAATAAGAAAAATAGCATACATTCTACTGCATTTTTCTGACAATTCTGTTGTATAACCAATTTATTTTTAAATGAGTATATAATAAATAGTTTATTTTTACAATGATCTTTAATAATGTTGATGCATCAGTCATAATGAACTGAACAATATTTTATTTTCATTTTATGTCAGTATTTATACAAAATGTAAACTGTAACAGGATTGTTTTTGTTGTAAGCAATGGGCTTGATTCTTTTCCCACTTGCCATAGTTTTACATTGATGTAACTCTATCGACATCAATGGAATTACTTTTGATCTAGACCCTTGAATCAGGCCTTATGTCTGCAATGATGCTAGGACATATTTTATGGGGAATTTTCAGCATTAAGATACATATACACAACTCCCACTGAATTCCATGGGAGTTGTGTGTGTATGAGGGTGGAATTTGGCTCCATGTGGTTATTACTATTTGTAATATGAGGGATGATGCCCAGAGTAGGCATGTTTGCATAAGAGTTGCCGGAGGCAGGCAATGTTTAAAATATTTACCATAATATTTGTTTGCATTTCTAATCACACTCTGTCCTCCTTGCACATCAATTATTCTACACATTAGACAAGAGTCTTATACAAGTATAATGAAGGTGTTGTGTAGGCAGAGTATCAAGCTTTCCAGTTGTTCTACTTTTTTATTTAAAGATAAAAACACTTCAGGGCTTTTGTATATCTCAAATATTTTGACGCCTGAATATTATGATACAATGAAGTGTCCAAGTGGAGGCAAAGAAATAGTGCAGAGTAATGTTCTATATACAGCAGGTCTTCTCAGTCCTTTAAACACATGGCTTAGGGAGTTAAATAGTAAAGATAGATAAATACACAGTAAAACTTTTTTTAGAAGTTAGCTGTGCAATTCCATGATGTATGTCATTTAACATTAACTACACAGACAAGGAGCATAAGTAGAATTATACTGAAAGTCAAAACAAGACTTAAAAACTTGGCCTATTCTTTACTCAGAGACTTGTTTTCCTGAGGCCTGAATGTAACTGCTAGTAATGATATATGATCTTTATCTGTCTAGGTACTTAAACACTACACTGAAGGGACCCTATAAGTAACTCCCAAATGTATATTTGTATTTACCTTCACAATGCCCCTGTGAGGCAGGGAAATATTATCCTGTTTTACACAGGGGGAACTGAGGCACAGAGCTTAAGGCCCTGATTCAAGAAAGCACTTAAGTGCCCTGCTGAATAAGGATACTTCCTGAATTAGGGCCGAAGGGCCTTGTCCAAGGTCACACAGGAAGTCAGTAGGGGCTTGACCTGGCAAGACGCTGAACACTTGCAACTCCCAATGGCTATAGTCGGAAGTGAGGATGCTCAGCACCTTGCAAGACTGAACCCATGAAAAGTGGGAATTGAGCACAGATCTCATGAGCCCTCAGTTCAGTGCTTTAACTATATGACCATCCTTTCACCTAGGACTCAGTGCTGAATTCCTTGAGCACCCAGAACTCCCTCTGAAATGCAAGAGCAGAGACCTGCCCCTACTCCCATTGAAACCACTAGGAAGAGCAGCAGGCCCCATGCTGCTAGTGAACAATGTTTTAAACTGATGTATTTCTTGATTCTAACATCTGCTATGAACTAAGTTCTGCTCGTTGTTGTTTATGTTCATCTCCCACTTATGTCAATGAGAAATGGATCTTGTGCAACCAATGGCAGAATTTAGCCCACAATGCAGAGTTTAAGTTATGTTTGCTTGTATTTATTATTACATTATCTAAGAATTTAACATACAATCAGATTCTCTTTCTTCCAAATGCACATGTTCAAGGTAAGGTGCAATTAAAACTTTTAGGACTTGGTCCTACACAGGGACCATGGACAAATTAAGTCACAACAAGATCGTCCCATCAGGGCTTCAGGGGGACATAAGTAAAGCATACGCTTTGTGCTGGCCCTCTGCATAGAAGTGAATTTCACCCATGTTGGCACTACTACATAGTTTAAAAATCAGCTTCCTCATCTGAAAATGTATATTTAAATATAGCATTACTAATTATTATATAGAACATCCATCTAGTAACTGGTAATTATAATATTTCTTAGCTAGTAAATTCTAAAAATATTATCCAAAACTGACAAATACTTGGAAGGGCGGGGGGGGGGGGGACTGCAAGACTCTCATCAGATTGTTGTTTATCTCACTTTTAAAAACAACACAACACTATCACACTCCTAAGTGGGTAATTCTCCCAGAAACTGTGTCATGTATTACTTTTAGTTAGGGCCCTATCAAATTCACAGTCCATTTTGGTCAATTTCATGGTCATAGGATTTTAAAAATCGTAAATTCCATGATTTCAGCTATTTAAATCTGAAATTTCACGGTCTTGTAATTGTAGGGGTCCTGACCCAAAAAGGACCATGGGGGGTTGCAAGGTTATTGTAGGGGGGTTGCAGTACTGCTACCCATAATTCTGTGCTGCTGCTGGTAGCGGTGCTACCTTCAGAGCTGGGCAGCCAGAGAGTGGCAGCTGCTGGCCGTGAGCCCAGCTCCGAAGGCAGAGCCGCTGCCAGCAGCAGCGCTGAAGGATGGCATGGTATGGTACTGCCACCCTTACTTCTGTGCTGCTAACGCCTTTAGAGGTGGGTGCCGAGCCAATAGCCACCACCCTCTGGCTGCCCAGCTCTGAAGGCAGTGCAGAAGAAAGGGTGGCAATACCATGACCACCCCTAAAATAACCTTGCGATCCCCCCCACCACAAACCGCTCTAGGGTCAGGATCCCCAGTTTGAGAAACGCTGGTCTCCCCAATGAAATCTGTATAGTATAGGGTAAAAGCACACAAAAGACCAGATTTCACAGGGGGAGACCACAGTTCACTGTCCTTGACGCGTTTTTACTGGCCATTAATTTGGTAGGGCCGTACTTATAGTAAATTTATCTAGAGGAAATACATAGTAAAACTGTTCTACTGTGGACCACATGATGCGTTAATTTTGCTCACCAGTTTAACAAAGGAAGCTAGTAATAGTGCTATTAATGATTTAACCAGAGACAAAAGACAGTGCTGCTTAAATTTTGTTAAAAATTGCAAAGTAAAGGTCATTTTAACCTCTTGCTCTTATTTAACTATGTCAATTACTAGTGAAATCAGAAACATTTCTTGAGGGTTTTTTTTCTCAGACAGGTAACTTATTTATTTTATAGTCCTTTCATGAGAAAAACAGTACTTCCACAGACCCATGTATATATTTCCATATCCACCTGAAAGTCTCAAATGCTCATTTATTTTCTTGATACCGGCAAGCCAACAAAGGCAATCTAAATAAGCCTCTTCCCATATTTCATTGGTACCTCCTATTTTCGCATTTAATGGTAAGGAAAAATTTAGTAAAGAACCAAATTAAGATATTCATCAGTATCAGATACTAAAATTAGAAATTCAATAGTGTACTAATCTACATCTGCAGTGGATGGCATGCATGCATCATGTTGTGTAAAATTCCAAATCAAGATGATGGTATACAACTGCTGAGCTGAATGCTGATGAAATAGACTACCTGGCCCCACTAAAGTTTATGTGACTTTTGTCATCAACTTTACCAGGAGAAGGTTGAGACCTAAATTCTGTACAATAAGACATTCCAAGCACATCTCACCTTTGGAACAAATTCTACTGTCATGGTGGTGTAAATCTGGAATAATTCCACTGAAGTTTATGAAGATACTCCAAGATTTATACTCACGTACATGAGATCAGAATCTGGTCTATATACTCCAGTGGGATTACTCCAGTTTTACTACACTCAGATAAAACTGGATGGAGAACTTGGGGTTTATTTAGAAGTATCCATAATAACTCAATATATCTGCAGGCATTCTATCAGTTACAATCTTGGAGATAGGCACATAATATGCACTCCCAAAACAAGGTTGTGAAACTGCTTAAAGTATCCATTACAGAGACAAGGTGGGCGAGGCAATATCTTTTATTGCACCAACTTCTGTTGGTGAGAGACAAACTTACAGAGCAATCCAGGTATAGACTTTTCATCATAGTCACAATTTAGACACAAACCTATTCTTCAAAACATATATTCAAATTCACACCTTAGTTCCCATTTCTCAGCACTTTTTAAACTAATTCATGTTAATGCCTCAAATCCTTAAAAATACAGGAGAGAGATGTCAGATTTACTAGTTTCTTAAAATAAATTATAATTTTAAAAGATACTATTCAGATACAGGTCAGATACTCAAAGAGGTTACTATTAAAAAGAAAACTATCTTTAACATGAATTAAACCTCAAATCAACAACTACCACCAAGCTGACATTTCATCCTACAGGCCAAAGAAATACTGTACCTACACTATTTTTATTAGTACAGCACAAAGGAATACCTTTGGAGGCAATTTTCCTGCATCCACCACTCCCTGCATAGATCTGAAAACCAGTCATAACACTACAAGAACTAGCAAATGTAAACAAGTGGACAAGTTAATGAAACATTATATTAACAAAAGCACTGTTACACTTCAATCCTCTGCTTTATTCCAACTAAAAAGAAGAGAAATCAGAGACTTGTTTTCTTAGTTTAATTTAAGGTATAAATACCAGAATTACTGATTTTTCATTTCAATATTATTTATTCTGAACTAAAATTAAATGGCAAGCTTTTGAAAGAATCATGTTCTTTACCATGTTCTTGGAAAATGGTGTGAAGTAGAGCTATAAATTATGAGAGAAAAGAGAGTGACTTTTAAATGCTTGGTAAGTTTTTACTCCAATAAATGATGACCCACACCTTCATGTTATTGGTTTTATTAGTTAGCAACTGGACTAATAGTCACCTCTTTGACATCCAGCATTAATTTATTCTTTAAGGTTCCCAATCTATATTATATGGGTTACGTTGGGGTTGGTTACTTTGGGACAAAGGAGAAATAAGTTTCTTTCACAAAAGAGCCACCTGAAAGCCTGGGGACTGTAGCAGCAGTGGGTGGCAGCAGCAGGGCAGAGCATTACTGTCCCAGGAGCCTCCTAATGCTAGCCTAGAATGGGAGTTGAAATGTGGTAGGCCTTTTCCTCACAACAGCTAGAGTCATGGCACACTCCTTCTCTGCTCTAATTCCAGAACACCAGCACTTGCTCCTCTCCACCTGTGATTCTAGAACCTCATCACATTATCCCAGTCTGTTCTGATTCTAGAGTGTCAACATTTTCTCCCCTTGGCAACTTTACATGTCAACTCCAGAACCCCAGCACCTCCTGCATTGTGCCTGCAACTATCTTCCTCATTGCCGTGACATACGGACACAGGGCAGAGGAAACGGAGGTAACAGGGACAAGGCAAAACATAACTACACATGCTGTGTTTGTGCCTGTGGGCACACCCAAGGGAATGCTGGACAGTTATCAAAACTGTAAACATTTTGCTAGGAATAGTTTTCAACCAAGTGCTGGGGCTCGGTGCCATTACCTCCTCAGTTGCAGGAGGGTTATATACATGTCCTAGTGAATTTTAAGCTACTTTCTTTCTAATGACAGAAGCACTGAAAAATAGTCTGAAATTCCTCAATAATCATTCTCCTTCTCCCTATGATGCCTCCTGTCCCTCCTCTGTTCCTACACTTTACCCTCTTCTAGCCTTACATCATTCCCATAGTTCCTTCCCTTCTTTTTCCCTTTTGCACAACTTTTCTCTCCCTTCCAGGCTAACTTCCTCTTGTATCCTGTCAGTCCAGAGCAGTTTCCCCTTCTTTTCCCCCACCCCCATTTTCATGACTCTCTCCTCGGGGTTGCCTTCCTGCTCTCCCCATTGGTGCCTGCCCCTCAGGGATTGGCATCTGCCCCTCGGGGCTCCTCTCCTGGCAGCAGCTCAGCACCATGACATGCCACTTCCCCTCCTCCACTCTCCACCTTCTCCCTGCCAGCTACCCTTTATTCTCCCACCCCTCTCCTTCTGAGCAGCAGGCACCACCTCCTCCCCCTTCTGTGAACAGCTGGGGGGGGGGGGCTGGAGGGTGGTGGACGGTCTTGGCCAGATCAGGACTGTTGACAGCTATGAGCCTAGGCTCCCTAGCTCAGATCAAGCCAGTTACCTGGGAAACCTCCCCAGCAGCAGCAGTAGCAGGAGGAGAGAGAAACCACATGCCCAGAGCAACTCAGGCTCTGCTTCCCCTGGCTGCTGCCATCCCCAGAGGGCTGGGTGAATACTGCAAACAGAGGAAGAGGGTCACCCCTGGTTTGTGGGAGGAGAGGGGGCCGGGGTGAGGTAAATGATTATTATGAGAATAGCACCCAGGGTCCCCAGGATAGGAGGGGGGCCCCGTTGTGCTGGGCGCTGTACAAACGCATTGTAGGAAACCTTCCTGGAGCTTACCAAAATAAAATCAATCAATAAATCACCCCAGGCGAGTCATTAAAGCCACAAAGCCCTTCCCTGCCCAGTGTGTTGCAGGTCTCTTACCCGCTGGGAGGTTTATTGGTCCCAGACGCGAGAGTCTCCATGGATGGCTCACTCCTTTCCACTGAATGAAAGGCTTGATACAATTCCAGTTTGGGAGAGGGAGGTGAGGTGGGAGGGGGAAATGATGAGCTGATGCCTTTCTCCTCCTCCTCCTTTTTTCATTCACACTGTCCTCCCTTCTGGCTGAGCCATCCTCCCCTGGCTATCTGGGAGAGGAGAGAGTAAAGTTACTGTTCCCTGCCTGGCATCCGCTGAGCAAATAAGGCAGCTGGCAGGAGTGACTCCTCTCAGCCAGGCACCACGGCCGAGCGGGGGACACAGGCAAGGAGGGAAAAGGAAACGCAGCAGCCGCCACCGCCGCCGCCGCCCGGTGGCCCCCAGCACCTACCGCTGCCAGCCCAGCCCGCCCACAGCCTTCAAGGTGGCGGGCGCCCCGCAGGGCGCAGAGCCGGGATGCCCCGGGACACATGGCGATGCCCCACCCGCTGTCCCTGGGACAGTACGTGCCCCGCGCGCGGCCAACCCCGCAGGCACAAAACACCCGCACATTGCAAGCCCAAGCCCCCGCACATTGCAAACAAGCCCCCGCACATTGCAAGCAAACACCCCCTCCCCCCCCCCGCCGCGCGCGCCTACCCCCGCCGCCCACAGGAACCTCCTCCCCGCCTCACTCCGCCGGGCAGCGCCAGCTCCGACGCCCGTGGCGGCAGCGCCAAGCCCCGGGCCACTCACCTGAAGGCTGGGAGGGCCGAGCCTAGTCCCGGCTCCGCGCTGTCACACGGGCATGGCCGCTGCCTTACAGGGGCCGCCCCCTGGCGCCTGGCGAAACGGACCCGTTTTGAAGCGCGGCTCCGGCTCCGAGCCGGTGCTGAAGTTTAGGCGCGGGGAGGCGGAGGCGCGCGGCGAGCCCGTTTCCATGTGACTGCTCGGGACAAATACAAACACAGCGACGGAGCCTTTTCTGGGGCAGGGAGGGTGACACTGCCATGCACGCCGCTCCGCTCGGCCAGCCCGCCCGCCCGCGCCATAAATCACCCTCAAAGGGCAACGCCGGTCCAACTCCTCTTACACAGCCCGGCCCCGCGCCAGGACGGCAGCCCGCCAGAGGGAGGAGAGGGCAGGAGACAGGGCACAGCAAAGCGCCTCGTGCAACGAGCCAGATCGTATCACAGCACAGACCGCAGGCACCTGGGGGACAACGGCGCTGTCCGTCTCAAGGGTAAAAACACCTGTGGCCAGGAGCCGGGGCTTTCAAGGGGGTTGTCCAGGACTGTGGCATTTACTCCCTGGGGAACTAAAAAGAGCCATGAACCTCACAGCATGTATTGGTCCAAATGCAAAACTCCCTTCTTCGTCTCCCATATGGCAATGGAAAGTACATGGGGTGGGGGAAGGGTATTTATTTTTTTACTGAAAATTAACAAACAAAACCATCCGTCTATAAATGTTCCTTGTGGGGGTGGGAATGGAATTTGCCGGCCTAATTGAGGGTAGAGGGGAATATAGAAAGATTAGATTACATTACATTAGATTAGATTAGACAGAGAGCCTTTAAGGTGTCAGCTCTACTGAAGAAAATATTTCCAAGGTATAACACAGAACTCTCCTGGAACAGTTTAGTCAAGCAGTATAGTCAGGACAGATTATAGTGGACCCCCAGGTCTCCTATAGTTAAAAAGGTCCTATAGTTAAAAAGATTAGGACCAACTTTCTGTTTACTGCTCAAATCTTCTAGGTGTTTTAAACCCTCACAGTTACCTGGATTTCTTTAAAACTTGGTGTGCCTCATGGGGGTGCTGGCTAGGGTTAGTGGTCCAAATTTGACCACGAGATTCCTGAGATAGCCATGATCACAAGTCATGCTACAGCTGTGGACTTTCCAGCGCTGCAGGGCAGTTTGGAAACTGTTTAGAATGGCTCTGTCCCTTCCAGATTGCAAGGGTGAACTAGGTTTTCACCGGGTTCCCAATCAGTGTTTTCTGCAGCGTAGATGACACCTTAAGATGGTACTCAACTAAAAATAGTTCCCCTCATTCAAATTGTCCCAAACTAACAGCCTAGGCAAGCAAGAGTTGTGCTTGCCTCTGCCATGAGGCCAACGTTATGTTGCCACTGTATGTGTGTCACTGTTGCTCCTGTGCTTTTGGGTGTTATTGGACTATCAGACGAGAGTATCTGCACCACTCCCTTCCACCCACTCCATTTGCTCCATTTTCTTCCTTCAATCACTGGTGATGGTAGGAAAGGGGCACGGGGAGTATTGATGGACAGCTCAGCCTGCCAGGTTGGGCAGAGACCAGAGATAGGAACATGCAGGTTCACTAGCTTTAAAGCAAGAAATTTAACCAAGTCAATCTGACAAATGGGACAAGGGAAATGAAGCTCTCCCTGGCCCTGCTTTTTCACTCAGCAGCACCTCTGACAGCTCCAGAGGCTTCTCTTTCTGGAGCCCCCGGGGAAGAAGCCACTAAAGTTCACTCCATATTGAGCTCTCCTCTCACACACACCTACTTATCAGAGCGTATCTGGCTCAGGTTAGCATCCAGCAAGGAATTATTCACCAGACACTGCTGCTAGCACAAAATAATGAGGGAGTTCCCCCCCCCCATACACACACACTGAGTGATACCTGGCAGGTCCTAGTCAGCAGCAACACAGAAAAGATGTCATTGTTGTTTGCAAGAAAGCTACCATCCTTTCCCCAGGCATAGGATAAACTCTGGCAAACATTTCAGACATGGATTAATTTGCTAATGACAGCTAAGGTAGAGGTGTGCACCTCCCCTGTTCTGCGCTACAAGTGCCTTTGACTGAATTTCCCTGCACCATACTGTACTTCATTAGTACCAAGAATTTGGGGAAAGGATCATAATCTTCACCTACAATGTAAACAAAATGCAATTAATATAAACAAAATTCAGATAACTTAATCTAGTATAATACACCTGTATAATCATTCATGATTTCATCTCCTCTTTCCTTACATATCTGGAGTTCACTCCACTTAGCTCCCAATGCTCCAAACTGCAGAAGGTAAAGAATGCAGCTTGTGCTTGCACACACATACACGGTGTGATTACAACTCCACCATTCACAATCCACCTTACTGGCTTCTACATTCATTTCATGATCCTGTTCAAAATTGCCTTCTTTTATCCAGATTCTGCTTAGAGTTACACAAGTGCAACTTCTGTTCCAATTCATGGGATTTGCATCTGTGTAACGTGAGAGTAGAATTTAGCTACCCCGCTTTAAAATTCTCCATGGCTTGTAGTAGTCTGCTCCACACATCTTCTCTCTCTCTCTACTCCACCTGCTTGTCAAGCACCTGCCTTCTCTGCCCCCTCGCATAATCAGCCCACTGCTGAGAGAGCCTCTCTCATGTAGCTTCTGTTCCATGAAACAGCCTTCCTATATTTCTACCTTACATTGTACAGTCTTACAACCTACCTTAATTGACACTTTACATTTTCTCTCCCTCTATTATTGGCCTTATCCTTTTATGTTCTTATTTATTCACCATCTAATGTTGTCATATAAGAGTTTTCTGTGATTTATACCTCATTCTTATTCTCATATTTTAATATATAATTCTTTAAAAACTTTTGTGATGTAATTGGTAAGAAAGATGTTACACACAATAGTATCATTCTATACACACAATGTTGGTCTATTGTCATAGTAATTGAGTTTAAGGCCAGAAGGGACAACCACATCATCTAATGAGACCTCCTGTATATCATAGGCCATCAACACCACTCAGCATTCGGACACTAAACCCAACAACCAAAATTAGACCACAGTATTACAGCCCACAGGAGAGTGAACTATTATGTGCCACAGGCAGAGACTAGGAGGAACTGAGGCGGGTTGGCAACCTTGGGCATGCAGCCCATCCATCAGGGTAATTCGCTGGTGGGCTGTGAGACATTTTGTTTACAGGCACATCCCCCCACACTCTCCGCAGCTCCCAGTGGCCTCAGTTTGCCATTCCCGGCCAATGGGAGCTGCGGGAAGCAGCAGGCCGCAGTGATGTGCAAACCACCACTTCCCACAGCTTCCCTTGGCTGTGAACGGCAAACCTTGGCCACTGGGAGCTGCAGGGGGCTGTGCCTGCGGACGGCCAACATAAACAGATCATCATCAGCCCATCAGCAGATTACCCTGATAGGCCATGTGCCGAAGGTTGCCGACTCCTGGACTGAGGTTTACCACAGCAGAATGGAAGTCTGTATAACATTAGAATTATCATTATTATTCTAATGTATCTTCAGACATGCTGGAAGCAATAACAGAGTAATCTATTACTGTATATGCGACCGAAGAATCTGGGTTATGGGTGGATAAGGGTCTGATCCTGAAATGTGCTGAGCGCCTTCCACTCCCATTGGCTCCAACAGAGCATTTAGCACTTTGCAAGATCCTCTGAAATAGACCCAGTTCTCTGAAAGGGCAAAGGGTGCAGCATTTTCAGTGGGCATTGTAATTCCCACAGTACAAATGGCAGCGTGTTAATCAAGGCCATTTTTAGGCACCGGGCTGTCATTCTCAGAAGGACTGAGTGAGCAGCTGCAAATCCTGTACAATTATTTGAGTTTGGGAATGCTTCATTGCTCCCAAGACGGGGTTTTTAATCTCTCCCTAGCTGTATAGTCTCCAGTGCCATGCAATTCAACTGAAAGGATCCTTCATAGAAATCCTTAGAAAAAAATATTAAAAGTGTTTGGGCAATGGCTTCTTTTCAGTCAAAGGTCTTAGGTCTTAAAAAAAAAAAAGTGAAAAAATAAGCAACCAGAACATTACTATGGATTGGTTGTTGGTGCCAGGGCCAACCCAACCCATTAGGCAATCTAGGCGGTCATCTAGGGCGCTAAAATTTGGGGGGTGGTGACTGCGGCGGCCGGATCTTCGGCCACCCCGGTCTTTGGCGGTATTTCGGGGGCGGGACCTTCCGCCACCTCTGTCGGGGGCGGCATTTCGGGTGCAGGACCTTCCACTGCCTCTGTCGGGGGCGGCATTTTGGAGGCGGGACCTTCCCCCTCCTAGGATGCCAAAAAAGTTGGCGGCGCTCCTGGTTGGTGCAATATCTTTTTAAAGTCAGTTGACGCTCTGTTACACACATTTTAAAAAATCCTTAAATTGCTATATTTTTATCTTGTTTCATACTAAATAAAATACTACTGATTCAACCCTTTGAAACTATTTAATAATACATTCTCCTCGGAAGAAAACTGGTCCACCATGTTTTAGGGTTTAGCAAATTTTAGTAGCTCGAAGTTATACACACCTAATATATGAAATGTATAGTGCAAAATTAGCTGAACATGTGAGGAATCTAGTCAGACAGGTCAGAAGTTAAGATAGTTTCCAGCAACTAAATTGGTTTCTCTAGATCAGGAGGAGAGGTCAAGATTAGGTCAGGATTAAGTAACCTTTGTTAGCTAACCATGGGCTTTACCCTAGTGTAGATACCGGTTAACAAACCGTTTACCTAGATTTAGCTGGCTGAGGTCCACCCTTGAACCTTAACCGAGGTGGACCTTGACCAGTTAAATCAAGGTAAAAGATGTTAACCTGCATCTACAATAGGGAAAGATTGCACATAGATCAGGGTTAGTTAATATGTCACTAACTTGGTAGCTGCTCAGTCAGAATTTGTCTACCACCTTTAATACCTCTGCTTGAATTTTGTCAACCCTAGGAGCTTTCCTCCATTTGAAACCTTTGGTGGCTGCTTTAATTAGTGTTATTAGTCCCTCTTCTTTTTCTAATTTAGCATTTGCATTTCTCTTGAACCTGCATGATTGTTGGCTCTGGACAGTTTTAATGCAGAATGGAAATGTCTCTTCCATTGTTTGGCTTGTTCATGCATTTTCAAAATCTGTCCATGAGAGTCCCCTACGGGCATCACCTGTGATGGCCTGGTCCTTCCTGAGAGACCTTTCACTATTCTATAGAACTGCCATAAGTCTCCCCTCCCTGCTGCTGCTTCTACCTCTGCAGCCTTGTCCTGAACCCAGATATTTCTATCTTGCCTGAATCTCTAATTTATTTCGTTGTCCTTTTCTTTGTATTTTACATCTGATTCTAAAAGTTCTGCCTCTTTCTCGCACTCTTCCATTTTTATCTTCAGAGCTTTCCACTCGTCAATTGCTGCCCATGTTCCAGATGTAATCCATGCATCTTTCTTCCACTCTCTTCGGTGGCCAACTACTTCCTCTGCTATTGTCTTCTTCTGGTTTGACCATTTGTCTTTCATACTTTCATTAGCCTGGTCTGGTTAAAAACTGGAATCCGGTCTGTGTTTCTTTGTTTCTGTGAGGAAATGGGTGAAAAAACAAGTGCCACAAGACTGGAAAGATGGCCTCATCATGGCTTTGCCGATAAAAGGGTGATCTTATTCAGCGTATAAACTGGAGAGGCATTGTACTGCTATCGATCACAGGCAAAGAACTGACTAAATAGAATGAAGAAAGCAGGGGATGAAATATTACAAGAACAGGCTTGGCTTCATCCAGGTAGACAAGGTTGTGAACAGATATTCACTCTTCAAAAGGATCATAGAAAAAGCTACTGCTTGACAAAACCGTGTCTTATTCAGCATTATTGACTTTAAGAAAATGTTCAATGGTGTCCTCAGAGAGATCCTGTGGAATGTTACTAGGAGCTATGGAATGCCAGACAAGCTATCAACATAATAAGGAGATTATATGATGGAAGTAGAAGTACAGTAAGATAGGATACAGGCCTGAGTCAGTGGTTCGGTATTGTGTCTGGAGTTAGACACGGTTGTGTGTTATCACCTCCTCTTTGCATTAGCAACAAAAGGTATTGTGGACAGAGTAAAATGGGTTAAGCAAGATGAGCTACACAACCTTGACTTTGCAAAAGACATTGCTTTACAAGTAGGACATGGAGTGGAATGATTGTCTTTATATCAGAGGTAGAACAGGAAACAGAAAAGTTAAATAGAAAGTAAATGCAGAGAAAACCAAGATTATGAAGGTAAGAAACCAGACAACAGATACAAAGCTGTATGCGGATGGAAAATAAATCAAATAGGTAGAAGTGTTCTGCTATCTGGGGTGTGTGATGACATCTGAATGTGGCTTTCATAAAGATTTTCTTATGAGATTAGGAAAAGCAAACATCGCTTTTGAAGGTGGAACGGCATCTGGTGAAAGAGAGGTGTAAGAATGCGTGGCTATCCCACCCTGTTAATCTCTGAGGGAGGCCATGCCTCCTCACTGGCACACACCTGTGAGGGCGATATAAAAAGGGGAATTAGCTGCTCCCAGTGTTCAGGTCCTCAGGACAGGCAGAGCAGTAAAGCTGTCTATGAGCCTTGGCCCGCAGTCAGGGCAGGGTAGCTAATAGTGTAGGGCAGGGGTTGGCAACCTCTGGTACGTGGCTCGCCAGGGTAAGCACCCTGGCGGGCCGGGCCATTCTGTTTACCTGCCATATCGGCAGGTTCAGCCGACCACGGCTCCCACTGTCTGTGGTTCACCATCCCATGCCAATGGGGGCGGCGGGAAGTGGTGCGGGCGAGGGATGTGCTGGCCACGGCTTCCCGCCACCCCATTGGCCTGGGACAGCAAACTGCGGCCAGTGGGAGCTGCAAGCTGCCAAACCTGCCGACCCAGCAGGTAAACAAAGTGGCCCGGCCCGCCAGGGTGCTTACCCTGGCGAACCGCGTGCCAGAGGTTGCGACCCCTGGTGTAGGGGGCTCTGGCCTGCAGGCAAGGCAGAGCAACAAAGTCTGGAAGCCCCAGGCCCTCAGGGCAGGGCAGCAAATAGTCTAGGGGGTTCTGGCAGGGGAGCGCACCAACACAGTCTAGGGGGTTCTGTCAGTCTCAGAGGGAGGCCACACCTCCTCATTACATGAGGTCTCTGTGCCAAACTGATCCAATTATACCACGTAACTGTACTGAGCATACTACTATATGGAGCAGAGACCTGGCCAATAAAATGAGATTGGAGGCTTCTCATCACAGATGGCTGAGAAGATACTTCACATTTCATGGAAAGACAAAACAACAAATCCGAGAATAAAGGAGCTGACAGAGCAGACATATTAGAAAATATCATCAAAGAACGGTGGTATAGAAGATAGGAAATAGGCTACGCAAGCATTGAATTGCATACCTGAGGGAGGAAGAAGAAAGTGAGGATGGCCAAAAAAGAACTGGCAGAAGATAGTGACAGAGGATATAGAATGCATTGGCATCACCTGGAAAGAAGTATCACAAATACTGAGCAACTATAATCAATGGAGGCACTGGAAAACCCACTGTGTCAGTGGCACAGGAGAGATTAAGACAGGGGTAGGCAACCTATGGCACACGTGCTGAAGGCGGCACACAAGCTGATTTTCAGTGGCACTCCCACTGCCCGGGTCCTGGCCACCGACCGAGGGGCTCTGCATTTTAATTTAATTTTAAATGAAGCTTCTTAAACATTTTAAAAACCTCATTTACTTTACATACAACAATAGTTTAGTTATTATTACTGGCACGCAAAACCTTAAATTAGAGTGAATAAATGAAGACTCGGCACACCACTTCTGAAAGGTTGCCGACCCCTGTATTAAGAACTACCTTGTATTCACTAATCTTATCTAACCTCTTTTTCTACTCTAGGCAAATCCAAAGTACACAATCTTGAATGTTATTCCATAACACAGATGAGATCCTGATCTCAGTTCACAACTGCAGCTTTCTTGGCTCTATAACTCTGTGTCAATGGGAGTTTTGATTGAATAATGAGTGTAGGCTCAAGCCCATTAAAAGCAAAAAATGTTTTAAATGAATAGGAAAATCCACAGGGATCAGAACACTTCCAATAGTTTTACTTAAACCATTTCCTTCAGCCCCAGACTCACTTTGCTGTAAATTTTCAGCCAGAGGTATGGGAGTTTAACTCAACAATTCTTATTGATTTTAATGGGAGCCTATAATAACTACAAAGGAATAATATACATTTTAGGGACAACCTATCAAAATAGCAAACAAAACTGAGAATGTGGCAAAGTTGTATTTTTGGAAAATATCAAGCCAGAGTTAATTATGTCCCATTAGTCTCAAATATCAACTGTAAGAAAGCAGTAAAGAGAATGAATTTACTTTAGAGAGTCAGTATGGTCTAGTAGATAAGACACAACTAGGTGTTTGGACACCTGAGTTCTATTCCTGGCTCTGCCAATGACCTGCCATCTGACTCTGGGCAAATTAACCTTCCACTGTTTCCTGTGGCACCTTATAGACTAACAGAAGTTTTGCAGCATGAGCTTTCGTGGGTGAATACCCACTTCTTCGGATGCAAGCTTGCATCCGAAGAAGTGGGTATTCACCCACGAAAGCTCATGCTGCAAAACTTCTGTTAGTCTATAAGGTGCCACAGGATTCTTTGCTGCTTCTACAGAACCAGACTAACACGGCTACCCCTCTGATACTTCCACTGTTTGTTTTATTATTATTTGTATTGTGGTAGCACCCAGGACTCCTGGTCGTGAAGCAGGACCTCATTGTGCTAGGTGCTGTACAAACACAGAACAAAGAGACTGCTTCTGCCCCCAAGGAGTTTGCAATCTAAATTCTATTTAGATCCCAATCTGTTTGGGATAGGTACTTTCTGTTATTATCTGTTTTAACAGTGTTTAGTATAATGGGGCTCTGATCTCAGTTGGGATCTCTAGGAGCTGCTGTAATACAAATAAATACTAATATACTAAAACATGCCAACTAGCCTTGTCAATGAGCACAATGATATGCATACATTTATAGTTAGGCATTATATGGTTACAACATGGCCTAATCTGTATTAGCAATGATTTGTCAATGACTATTACTGTACATGTTCAACCAAATAGGTTTGTTTATTAGTACACAATGGCAAATTCTACCTGAATCTATGCTGGTGTGAAAGGTAGAAGAGGACCAGGGGGCTTCTTCTTTCTCCTATCCCACTGTAACCCATGCAGATGTCTACAAGGATGTTGACCTGATGCTTGGGCTAGGTGGTGGTCCATGCCTCCAAGACAGCTGGAAGTAGGAGCTGGGGAAAGTGTACACTATTCCTTTCTGCACCAGCAGCTAGAGCTTTGCTGTTAAGCATGCTGCCCCCAGATCCATGGACTTTTTCTGCCTTTGAAAGGAAGAACAGTTCAAGGAACCTCCACTTGGCCACTACACATTGGCTCCGCACCTCAACATAGACCAGGGAGACAATGCCACAGTTTAGAACATGCAGTCCATGGTGAGTAGAAGTCATGTGACTCAGAGTTGGCACAACAGACAGACATTTTATGAGACTGCAGGCTTGATCCACCAGGGATTTTGATGGGAGTTTTGCCTGAGTAAGGACTTCAGGATTGGACTCTGCCTGCAGTGCAGGAAGTCTTATGTTGATGCACTCTAAAGGGAAAACTTAAAAAATTGGCTGTAAATAGAATAAAAAGAATTTCTGTAAACTCAGCTGTCTGTAGATTAAAAACAGTGTATTTTAAAAGGGGTTATAAGTAGACAGTGAAGACACTGAGTAGCTCAGGCTGAAGCCGATATTTCTCTATAATGTATGGACACAGTCCTATGATCATAAGAATTGCAGGCTCCCCAGGACTTTTAAAAATATATATGTTAATTACATGTTTACAGGGATTATTTTTGTTTGTTTTACCTCCAATTTATGGATTGGTGGGGTAGTTAACATATCAAACCACGCATTTTGGATTGGAACCTTCCATACCCAATCATATTGTTCCCTCTGGCCTACTGATTTTGTGCTCAGTTGTGTCTTATGTGCATTAGCCCATGCTGGAGAGCCACGCTGCCCTAGAGAAATTTAAGAAGAGACCCCAGCGAGGCATAGTGAATGTGTGCTTGGGAGGTTGGGAGTCTTCCCCTCCCACACTATACAGGAGCAGTAGAACTACTTTGTGACTACTGCTACAATCCTGGAATAGATGCAGTAGTCCCCGTGGACTAAACTATGCAGGTACCGACCAGTGGACCCACACAGCCACAGATCTGTCAGCACCACTCCCAAATTACTGCTTTGTGCTGGGACATAGCCCCCACAGAGCACAGCTCCATGCCTTATGTGGAACATGCACTGTTGTATTAATTTAAATGGAATAAATGGGCCAAAAGTGTTGTTATAACCCAGTCACAGTCCAACACTGAAGAGTGTTAAACAAGGTCTGGTATACAGAAACATCAACCTGCTTAGTATCATGGCAAACACCACTAAAAATCATTATAACCTTTCATTAAAGGTAAAGAAAAGAAGGGGAAAACAGTTAAAGCATTTGAAATGTATACTACTGAATAAGGCTTTCATTTTAACATCATCTCTTGTTCCCTTTCCCTTTAGCTGGAAAGAGTTTTTAGAAGGCAAAAAGCCCTTGTTTCACAAGCTCTTAGATGGTCTCAAACGTGGAAATAACTGGCCTTTTGGAGAAAAGAGAAGTAGTAGTTCAGATGGGCTGGAGCTGTTGTTGTTAAAGTCCATTCCCGTTTCATCCCAGGTGGTGCTGGAGCCAACAGCTGGGCCCAGTAGATGTGGAGATGTCATCTGGGTCCCTCTCTCTGGTCTGGTCAGGACATCTCTCAGGATCAGGATGATGAAGGGCTCGGGGTCCCAGGAGATAGTGGGTTTGGCAGCCATGATAATGAAACTCACTCCACTCGCCACTTTTTCTCCCCAAAGTCTCTTTCTTTTGAGGACTCACAAAGGGAATGGTGGGTGGGATAGCCCATCCCCTCATTATTTTGTCCACCAATTAGGCCTAGTTTTCTACACACCAATTTTGGTTCACTGATTTCTGGTTCCACACTTTTCTTGTTTACCTGGCACAATCTTAACACAGTCCTTAAGTTATATTAGTAGGCTATTTTGTTTGGACTAATTCAGTCAGTCATTCTGTCTTGCTTTTACACCTTTTCCCATCAACATTTTTTATTATATGTTACTGCGACTCTTATGAACTTTCACATACTTTTCACAGTTGAGCTCAAAATTAGGGTAAATTTGGAGGCCCAGTTATCACGACAGTTTTTTCTCTGTCTGAAGCATGAGCCCTTTGTGTGGTCTCCCTTGAATTCTCCTTCTTCCCTTACATACCAGCCCCCGCCCCTGCACACACACATTTCTGCAGCTAAACCACAGCTGTTGCCAGGATACCAGACTAGGTGAACTACTGGCCGGATCCAATATGCCCATTCCTATGTTTCCTGGTTCTGCAGTGTTAAGGTCCTTTTGTGCCTGTAAAAGTGATGGTGTTGGGGGTAAGATTCTCCCCACAATGAGCAGCTGAGAGATGTTTGACTCATGCCCACCCGCTCTGTTATGCATTTATTTATGGCATGGGCAGTATAAGAGAATGCAGTAAAAGGTGTCAATTCTCTCTCTTTCTTTGGATGCTGTGCATTGGTACTACAGGACTGAAAAATCCCTGAGTGTATCCCATGCTTTTCCAGCCTGAGCTCCCCCACCCCGCTGTAAGCTAAGCTATGTACAATAATCCCCACGGATACCTTTTACAATGCTAAGCATAGAGACTTACCTACAACCATGCCTCATGGCAGTGTTGTTTGCTCCTTACTCACATCATTGTCAGATTTTTCCCGTCACTAAGCAGCATTTCAGACATGAGCAGCTGCTGTTCCGAAATACATATTCCCCAAGAACTTGTAGAAACACTGACTGATCACTATGCAATATTTGCTTAGGATTCCCTTCCATGTCCTGCAACTTCCAGAACATTCAACCAGGCAGGCATCTGACTGCAAGGGACACAGTGATCTTTATCCTAAATATGCCATCTGTATAGCTGGCTCTCCATTGTTTCAGGAAGTCAACCTGTCCTGGAGCAGGGATAAAGGTTTAATGAAATGTTGCTCAGTGAGCCATGCCGCACTTTCCCAATTGCTCAACTTGAGACAAGTCTGTGTTTTCAGATCTAAGCCTAGAACGAAGTGCAGAAAGAACATTCCAGTTACTGCCTGGGAAAGCCATGAACATTGCTAAACGAACTATCTACATATAACACACACCAAATTTTCTTTATGCAAATCATGACTATGTATGTGCGTGCATGTGGCTTTACCATGTGACCTGCCTTCTTGCCTACTCCATCCCTGTGTTGTAATCTATAAGTAATGTACTGGATTGTAGGTAGGTTGTGGGAGGCCTGACCTTGATCGAGAACTGCTCACATTGCAGATAATTATGACCAGGAGGAAACACATGCTTTTAATCAGTACTGTATTATTCACCGGCATAATTCCTCATAGTACAGGGTTCCGCCCTCAAGCCTTTGCTTATATTTACTTTTTGTGATGGATCCATTTGGTCTCTTTGGATTCGTATAGAGATGGGCTCAAACTAAGCCTCTCAATCCTAATTATCATGAACTTCAGGGAAGATGAGATCCAAAATTACCAGCTTCTCCCTAAATCTATAAAAGGCTACACAAGCCTCCTCTTTCCCTGCATGTTAGAGCAGTTCATCTCAGAGGGCAGCTCAGAACTTTGCAACTTGGGCCCATATCTAATTGTATGGTGTTACAATCTGCTTTCGCTAATACAGAGTCCTAAATAAAAACAAGGCCTCTGTCTATATAGAATATCAACATAAAGTCAGCAGCCAGAGCATAAATAATGACTGAGTTCCTATGCTAATTTCTCATTTGACTTTAAAATGAAGTGTCTATGTTGGACACTTAGGGTATGTCTATGCTGAAGTGTATTCCCCGGGTTAGAAGAACTTGAGGTAGCTTCCCCTCAGTTTGTTAACCTAGGACTTGGGCACCTAGATTCATATATAACCCCACATTAGGAACTGCTGAACCCTGGGTCCCAATCTGGGGCTCCAGTATCTATACTGCATTATGCGGGCCTAAGGCCAACAACCTGCATCCCAGAATTCCTGGTGCCCTCTCAAAATGTGGCCACTCTAGCCCTTTGTTCATAGTGCAGTGGGGGAAAAAGCTTGACTGTCCATAGAACACTAAACTGGGAGGAGTGGTAGATATGCTGGAGGGTAGGGATAAGTTACAGAGGACAAATTAGAGGATTGGGCCAAAAGAAACCTGATGAGGTTCAAACAAGGACAAGTGCAGAGTCCTGAACTTAGGACGGAAGAATCCCATGTGCTGCTACAGAGTACGGACCGAATGGCTGGGCAGCAGTTCTGCAGAAAAGGACCTAGGGGTTACAGTGGACAAGAAGCTGGATATGAGTCGACAGTGTGCCCTTGTTGCCAAGAAGGCTAACGGCATTTTGGGCTGTATAAGTAGGGGCATTGCCAGCAGATTGAGGGACGTGATCATTCCCCTCTATTCAACATTGGTGAGACCTCATCTGGAGTACTGTGTCCAGTTTTGGGCCCCACACTACAAGAAGGATGTTGAAAAATTGACAAAGCCCTGTCTGGGATGATTTAGTTGGGGATTGGTCCTGCTTTGAGTAGGGGGTTGGACTAGATGAACTCCTGAGGTCCTTTCCAACCCCAATCTTCTATGATTCTATGAAAGAAAGTCAGCCTGTGGGATTTTGGTGGACTCTCAGAGCATGAGTCCAGTGGGGTTGCGTCTATACAGCAAACCAATAGAGCTTGAACCCTGGGTCCTGACTTGACGCAGGCTTGGACCCTCCATGCCTGCAGGGTCCTAGGAACCTGGGTTCAAGCCCTAGGTTAGCACAGTTTGTATGTATACAGGAGGGGGGTTAGGCCTGAGCCTGAGTTCAAACCCTGGGCTCGTATTGCAGTCTAGACATACACTTAGTAATAGAGCTTCCATTTAAAAGGGACTTTATCTTTAGTCGTGTGTGTATTTATAGCTAGACTATATTATTAAGATTATATTCACAGACAGTCCGTTAGTTAAAAAAAAGAGGCTCTTTCTGAGACAAGGCACAATGTTATTACAAGGTTTCAACAGTTTTGTAGCTCCCTGTGCTGATTGCAAAATGAGAAAACATTGCATTAAAAACAGTCACTATTTAAAAATCTAAATTTCAATAATCTCTTTCATCAAAATTCAGAAAGTTTAACCTCCTCTAGTTGCTAATATCCTAAGGTGCCATTTTGAAACTTTAAGATGGATACAGAATTGCAATACTAATCTTCATAGCTATAATTTATGGGCCCAATTCTCATTTCACAGTGGTATTACCTAGATGTAGCTACCTTGACTTCAATGTAGTTAATCATGATTTACATAAAAGTAAATGGAAACAGAATCAGGTCCCCAATCTTATCAAAACTGTTATGCTACTGATACATACATATTTAGGCAAATATAGCTGAACCAATACTTCAACTGAATCACTTCAACTGCATTCTTCCATCATTATGGCCTTATGCTAAACAGCACTAATGAGCATACACAGATCTGAATGAATGCAAAAATTCATTAAAATTAGATTTAATGTACTCTGCGTATCTTGCTTCTTCAATAAAAAAAACAAAAAAGAAAAGGAAGATTCTTTGTCATGCTATCTGTAGCTTACTCCATAAACTGAGCACCATTAAAATATGTTTGATGTTAAATGATTAAATCTGTGCAAACCCACAAAGGGTCTGATTCTGTAGGGGTAAATCTGTTGAAATCAATAGAGTTATTCTGGTATGAGAGAAGAATCAGGCCTCAAAGGAAAAGAGATTCAATGATTGCTATTGAAAGGGTAATACCCAGAGAAAGCTTATGATGTCTGAAAGTTGGCAGATAAAATTAAGACAAAGTTTTGTTCCCAGAGCCAGGTTACAGCAATGAGTAAGGTCACACTGTCTCTGTATTTTCCTGCTTTTCCTCCCCTGAGGAGCCTCCACTGGCAATACCCCAGATTCCTCATCAAGTATAGATAGTGATGGTAGTACCCGCTTTTGAGCTTGGCTCTACTCATCACTGTGACCTGGCATGTTCACATTTTCAAGGGATTTTTTCAGATCTTTCAGAGCTCGTATCCAGGCAAGCTATTGTAGTCTTAATTGCACCCACACTAATTTGACAGCCAGTCGGCTGGAATTCAAAATCAAGGCACATAATCATCCTGTCTGGTTTTATTTCTAGGCGTAATGAAATGTCTTGCCTCTCAAAAAGCTCTACATGTATTTAAAAGGGTATTAGAGCTTAACATTAAATACGTGAGAAAGCAACAATAGGCTAGGCTAACACAGCTAAACATTGATGATCTCTTCTTTTCTAAAAGATGCATCGTTCATGAATACATTTTATTCTAGGGGATTGTAGTGGGAGGAAGAGGAAATGGAAGTCTTCCAAAAATGTCACATTCTGGAACCAATCAGGGTGACCTTAGGTAGACACTAAGGAGGTGGTTGCCTGGAGATCTTCATTCCAGGGTGCACCACCACCACACCACTTGGACATGTGCAATCATTCAAGAACAGGCCAGAGTCCTGACTAAGGCTTCTTTCTTCAGGGATTCTGCTCACTTGTTGCACCTCTGTTAACTGTACACAATTGGGCAAAAACAGAGACATTTTTGGAGGAAAAAAATATTCAGATAAGGGATTGGTAACTTGGTGAGCTGGGAAGAGGGGAGGAAACAAGGCATGGTAGGAGAAGAGCTTCATGGGCCTGATCCAAAGGCCATTGTAATCAATGGAAGGGTTTGCATGGGACCCTGTCTTTGGCCAGGATGCCACAACGCCTTCCAGTCCAGGCCGCACGGGCCATGATTTTTACACAAATACATCTTGATTCCATAGGCTTTTTTTGTAGAGTTGATGGGCTTTTGAAATTATTCATGTATTACAGTCATTATCCCTTTATCATTCATGCTGTCATGTTTCACAGTATCACAAAACTGCATTTATCTTACCAGGAACATACAAAAACCCTACCATTTACAACCCACCGAAAAACATCCCAGCTCAGGAAGCAAATGCCTAAAAGAGAGAGAGATATAAATCCAACATCCCTTTTAATATCCCTACTTTCTGCTAGGTGGATGTGCTGTTTGAACTTTGGAATCCTTTTTCCATTGTCTCAGGCTTTTGCTCCGTCAGTAGTTTTATTACACCTTTAACATACAGTCCTCACTCTATACTTCCACGTTATGTAATAGGGGTGGGGTAACAAATTATGACACAGTTAATCAGAAACGGGATTTTAATTTCATACGGAATCATCTGAATTTATTCAAAGAATGTACAGAACGAAAAACACCACACATTCAGCATATTCATTAACAGCCCAAAACAACTGTTTAGAGTTAATTTGAAAAACAAAATATTGTACATCTCTAATTTATAAATAAAGGAAATTAAGTCCCAGCTGACATGCTTGGTAGGATAACCTGACTGGGGGGAAATTATGCCTCCGCTCCAAGCCCTGGGAATAGGACAGTGCATTTTTGCACTGTCCTAGGAGCACACCAGGAAGCAGATTGTGATACGGAGTCACAATTTGCCTCCCAGTTCCTCCTCTACTCTAGGATCAGAGACATACCATGCACCAGCTCTATACCTGGCACAATGTTCAGCCCCCAGCATATTGGCATAGTTGTGCTGGCTGGAGTTTTAGGGTGGAAGCAAGCCAAGGTTCCACCCATTCTCCTCCTGCTCACCTGCATAGGATCGCAAGGGGAAATACAGCAGCTCTGCAGAGATTGCGCCACCCCCCAATCAACTACTGACAGTATAGGTAGCTGGCACAGGAGAGTAAAGGAGCTCCTTACATCCCCTCTATCCACCTGTACAAGTGCACAGCATAGGCCCCAATCTGGCCCTTTAATAAACTGAAGTTTATGCACCGAGATGAAGAATAATTCCAGGTTATGAGTAAGTAAATAACTAACACCAATTAAAAATCCATCATGGAGTAGACCATAATCACTCAGCTTCAATTGATTTATTCTTTTTATAGCATAAAACAGAAAATCCAATCTTCAAATATATTCAAAATGAATGCCTAACATGAATAGGAGTGTTTTCAGTATTTCTCAGTGTTTGAACTGAAAAACTCCCATTGATTTTCATAGTAAACATTGAACAAAAATCCCATGTATATTTTTGAAAATCAACCCCAATAATTAATTCAATGCCCCCCTTCCGAATGAGATAGTAGTAGTAAAACTGTGGACTGCCACCGATACCTCTTTAAAAAAACAGCCCAAGTTTTCAAAAGCGCATGCACATTTTGCATATTCCATACATGTCCATGCCCAAAGCTCATGCAGACATCGAGAACTTGCACGCACAGACATATGCATGTGCTGATCTGCTGTACAGATAAGCAACCCGTTTATGGCCCAAGCCAGATTGTGGATGAAGGTTACTTGCCTAACAGTTTGATCAGCATTGTGATTCCTTTCTGAGGGCATGTGACTGGGTTACCTGTGGAGTAGTGAATGTACGTATACAGACCGGGCACTGATGGAGACATTGCTATGCTCTCTCTCCACATGCATTTGCAGTGACTTTGAAGTAAACTGCTGTCGGAGGTGTCTGCTGATTTGAATTCTGCTATGAGAGAACTATTGTTCATATGGATCAGATGCTCTTGCCCTCACACAGGGGTGTGCAGGGCCACTATCTGCAAACATCTTTGGGTTTGCTGTCGTGGCCTGACTATGCAATTGCCTCCTTGTGCTTGCAGATGGTTGTTCTGCTCTTGAGGTAGAGTATCATAAGGGACCTACCCATGCTGGAGGCCCTTTCTGCATATGGAATGCAGAGTAACAACTTCTTCTGATGCTCACACCCTGTTCTGCTCACTCTCCACCCCTTTTCCAACTTGTACAGCCTATAGCAGACTCTCCAGGTCTATGTGCTGTTGTCTGGGATATGGAGGCTGCTTACTCACCCACTTAACCGGTTCATCCTCCCTTATACAGTTCCCAAAATGTGTGATATGCTTATTCACCAGAAGCTGCCTTACTGTTACATGCCCTTTTTCTCCCATATATCTCTACATGTTATAGAACTTTAAATGAAAGATTTTCCAAACTGAAACCTTAATAACCCCTCAAACAGGAAGCCCAGCTCATTGGAGCTGAACCCACTCTGTGTACTGCATAGGGAAACCCTACAAAAGTCCTTGCCAAGCTCAGCTAGTACCCAATACAATGAGGAAGGTTTGTGGATCTCAATCCTCCTACTATAGAATGATAGCTATCCTGTGAGCATAATCCTTCTATTCTTTCTGCTAAGACTTAGTAAAAGAGGTTAAAGTCACAGCATAGAAGGGCAATTGGACACACCATCTTCCATTCTTTTACACAAGAATATGACTTTTAAGAGAAGAATGTAATCCCCAGTATTCTATCTTAACTCTGAATCATCTGTTTCACTGTGTTTGAAGTCAGATCCTGGCTCAGGATATTATAAAGGAGGTTAATAATTTGTACAATAGTTTCCATTCCCTCAGTGTTGTTTATAACAGTGGATCTTGACAATGACATTTGTTACCTTGCCTCTTTCTGCCTTCATACTATTAATTAAGATAAAATGTGTATCACAGATATTTTTCAGACAGATATAATACAAGTAACATTTTTAGATACTTTACTCATAGAATTTTTTATCTAGGGATCTCAAGGCATGTTTACTTCACTGGGAGTTGCAGGTGCTCATCACCTCTGAAAATCAAGCCACGTATGTGGGTATTTAAATTGAGGCACCCAGGTTTGAACATTTGAGCCTACGTGAGTTACTAAGGGTCACAAAGGAAGTACAAGGTAGAACCAGGACTAGAACTCCAGAGTCCTGATTCTGAGTCCCCTGCTATACACACAAAATAGGAGCTCAAATACTGGCTCAACAAACTTGACAAGCCATCCTTTATTTCAGATATACCACAGTAGCTCACAGTTGTACACAAAAGCACTGCAGTAATATTGATGTGAGATGCAGAGTTTGGGGATGTAGAATACACAGAATCAAAAGGCCTTCAAAATAATGAACATGATTTCCAGAACTGTACCATTACACTAGTGATGCTGTTGAACCAGAAAGCCAACACAAAAGCTCAGCAACATTTCAAATATCGGGGTGGGGAAGGAATCATTGATTGCCAAAGTGATAAGGAGAAAAATCAGTAAGGAAAGAAGTGTTATTGCGAAAGCAAGCTTTAAAACATCTGTATGTAGAAAAACTGTGATGCTCCACTAGAACACAATATTGGCAGCTCTCCCTGAGGCTGAATTGAGAGAGCAGAGCCAAGAAGAGCTGATTCCCCAAATCTGATTCCAGAACTTTTCACACCCTCCCTTCCTGAAGGGGTGGGCATGCAGCAGCATTGCCCTGTTGAAACACAGGATAAGGGAGGGATTCTCAAGATCTGATCTCAATGTGTTTAACCCCAGAGGGCTCCATTGTGCTCCAACTGAAGTCAATTGGCCTTTTGTTTTTTACTTCAATGGGAGCAGGTCCCAGAGGATGAATCAGATGATGCTGGTCCGAGAAGGAACCTTGTGGGAAGTGGGCAATGAAAAATCCTACTAACACCTCCACGTAGGTAAAGGACTAACAGAAAGCATAAAGAACACTGTGATGAATTCTGTTAAATGAAGTTTTCAGTTCTGGTGTGTGAGAGAGGTGCAATGATGAAGTAATGAAGGGATTTTGAATTACACAGGTAGTTTTACAAGGTAAAGAGTTTGGGTGAAATTTTGGCTCCATTGACGTGAATGGGAATTTTGCCTTTGACTTCAATTGGATCAGGATTTCTCTCTCTCTCTCTCTCTCTCTCTCTCTCTCCACTCCCTGCTCCCCATGGTACAGGCGTATTAAAGTTGCAATGTCGAGCACTCAAAAGTTAGGTGGCCTGTGCAAACTTAATTCAGCCCTTCGTGCATATACATCATGATACAGCCAATGATTACATGATCACATACTAGTTTCCAACACTGCTGCCTCATTCAGTGCACAGGATGGAGGAGTTCTGGAGATGAACCAGGTTTGCATAGTGAAGGAGACTCTTGTGTGTAGGACCCCTGGCTCATTTGTTGCAGAAGTTAGAAATTGAGTAGTGAATGAGGCAGTGGAATGCAGGAAGAGGAAGGATGGGCTCATTGTTAAGGCAGTTGAATGCTGCACTAGATAATTGGATTCTATCCCTTCCTCTGTTAAAGAGTTCCTGTGTGATGCTAGGCAAGTCATGTAGGGTATGTCTGAACTGCAATACAACATCTGTGAGTGGCCTGTGTCAGCAGATTCGGGCTCTTGAGGCTTGGGCTGCAGGGCTATAAAACTGCAGTGTAGACATTAGGGCCTGGGCTAGAGCCCGGGACCCTTTGAGGTGGGGGAAGGTCCTAGAGCCAGTCTCTAGGCTGAGCCTGAACATCTACGCTGCAATTTATAGTTCTGCAGCCAAACCCCATGAGTCTGAGTGAGCTGACACAGGCCAGTGACGGGTGTTTTATTGCAGTGTTGACATATCCTTAAACAAAACTTTTCACAGGTGCTGACTGACTGTGTGCACCAGATATTCTGGGTGCCCAATTCGCCAGCCTGGGGTCTGCTTTGCAGAAGTGCTGAACACTCACTGCTGCAACTGACGTTTGCTGCAACTGGAACTGTGCTTTAAAAATACAAAGCTCTATATCATGCTAAGTACTCTGAAAAATCAGGTTCTAGGCATCTCAATTTGGGCACCCAATATAGGAGGACACTTTTGGCCTTAATCTCTCTATGCCTCAATGCCCCATTTGTAAAATAGGGATAATATCACCCCTTCACCTCAAAGGGTGTTACATATACATTAACAAATACATTAATGAATGTTTGTGAAGCACACTGATATTATAGTGATGAGTGTCATAGAAAAAGCCACAAGAAAATTAATAAATTTATGTTCACAGCAAGGCTTCAATAGTGTGCAGTAAATAAGGCATAGGGCCACCCACTGAGCAATGAGGATAAAATAGAGTATTGAATACTGATTCACTAAGTGTCCACCATCCATTCTGTGCACTGAATGAGGCTGGGGTTCTCTGGAAAAAATAGTATGTGATCGTGTAATTGATGATTGAATCATAATGCATACGCATAAGGGGGCAGAATTAAAATTGCACCTTAATTCTGGCATTTCCTAACTTTTGAGTGCTTGACTGTGTGTATACACACACACACACATTATATATGTATGTATATATATATACATATATATATATATAGAAAGAGAGAGAGAGAGAATATATATGCAGATAGCAAAAGACACTTTGTGCTGCTTCATTTCCACTTGTGAATGGTTTAGAAATCAAACCTCCTCATTTAATTAAGGGCAACAGTTATCACTCTATCTCATGCCCTTGCCAAAGGTTTGGCCTCTGCAATTACGTGGCTCATCTCATCAACATCTGCAGGAGATGTTAGCTTGCTTGTGCCAACTGTATATAAATGGGCAACAAAAGTGCCTTTGTACTACATGTTTGTCTGGTTTTGTAGCACTACAGCTGCCAGAAAATGCTAGATTTTTAATATAAACAATATGAGCCTGTTTCTTCCTTCACACACACTTAGGAATATCACAATGTATCTGGAAAATTGTACAGTGGGTGCAGTAAAAACATTATTGTTAAACCTTTTCCCCCGTAGCTGCTGCCAGTATGAGTGTGGAATTCCCATTCCACGGTCAGAGAACAGCTTCTCAAACCAAGCAGGGAGGGGAGACTCAGACAATACCAGCAAAGAGTCCTGTGGCACCTTATAGACTAACAGAAGTTTTGGAGCATACAATACCGATTCAATCCCTCTACGCACCTCAGGCAAGGCCATGCAATATATAGACTTGGGGACCACGATATGAAAGAACAAAATGGGAGACACCAAATGCAGCGGGAACCCAGAGATGAATAATTGTGTAACCAAGTTGATAAAGGAGAGATGGAAAACTGGAGACATTTTCTTCTCCCTTGCTTAAGACAGGAGGGAACTGTGGAAGTGGTTTCCTCACATTATATGCTAGAAAAAGCCTTTCTATCATAAAGTGAGGGAGTAAAATCCTGCCTAACCCTGGGAGAAAGGAAGGCGACAGGAAAGAGCTGCTCAATGTCATCTTGTCAGAATAAAGCCCAGCCCTGTGATGTAGCTGATGAGGTCAGTGCTTTACCTGAGTGGAAGATGAACGCTAGGCTGACTTTCCAGAAGAGACTCCGCAGTTTGGTAGGAAGGGAGAAGTGTGGATGTATGTCCAGTTTCATAGCCATTGGGACACATATGGGTAATTCAGAAAGAGACAGACAGGGAATGTGGACAAGGGGGATCCTGTGGACATAGTGTATTTAGATTTTCAGAAAGCCTTTGATAAGATTCCTCACCAAAGGCTCTTAAGCAAAGTAAGCTGTCATCGGATGAGAGGAAAGGTTCTCTCATGGATTGGAAACTGGTTAAAAGATAGGAAACAAAGAGTAGGAATAAATGGTCAGTTTTCAGAATGGAGAGAGGCAAATAGTAGTTTCCCCTAGGGATCTGTACTGGGCCTCGTCCTATTTAACATATTCATAAATGATCTGGAAAAAGTGGTAAACAGTGAGGTGGCAAAATTTGCAGATGATACAAGCTATTCAAGATAGTTAAGTTCCAGGCAGACTGCGAAGAGCTACAAAAGGATCTCTCAAAACTGGGTAGCTGGGCAACAAAACGGCAGATGAAATTCAATGTTGATAAATGCAAAGTAATGCACATTGGAAAACATAATCCTAATTATACATATAAAATGATGGGGTACAAAATAGCTGTTACCACTCAAGAAAGATCTTGGAGTCATTGTGGATAGTTCTCTGAAAACATCCACTCAATGTGCAGCAGCTGTCAAAAAAGCAAACAATGTTGGGAATCATTAAGAAAGAGAAAGATAATAAGACAGAAAATATCATACTGCCTCTATATAAATCCATGGTACGCCCACATCTTGAATGTTGCATGCAGATATGGTTGCCCCATCTCAAAAGAGATATATTGGAATTGAAAAAGGTTCAGAAAAGGGCAAAAAAAAAAAAAAAAGGATGCGGGGTATGGAATGGCTTCCATCTGAGGAGAGATTAATAAGACTGGGACATTTCAGCTTGGAAAAGAGACGACTAAGGGTGGGGAAGAGATGAAACAAGTCTATAAATCATGACTGCTGTGGCGAAAGTAAATAAGGAAGTGTTATTTACTCCTCATAACACAAGAATTAGGGGTCACCAAATGAAATTAATAAGCAGCAGGTTTAAAACATACATAAGGAAGTATTTTTTCCACACAATGCACAATCAACCTGTGGAACTCCTTGCCAGAGAATGTTGTGAAGGCCAAGACTATAACAGGGTTCAAAAAAGAACTAGATAAGTTCATGGAGGATAGGCCCATCAACGGCTACTAGCCAGGATAGATAGGGATGTTGTCCCTAGCCTCTGTTTTCCATCGGGTTAGCTGAGGCCAAGAACCTTGGGTATATAGCGGGGAGGGGCATGGTGAAGCCCCAGCTCAACAAGTTAGAAGCTATACAGAAGTGGCCCCAACCACTCCGGAAAAAACAGGTCAGAGCATTCCTGGGACTAGTGGGGTTCTATAGGCGGTTCATTCCCCACTTCGCCACCAAGGCATGCCCGTTAACGGGCCTAACCAAAGCTCGGGGCCCAGACATACTAAAATGGTCTGCTGCAGCCGAACCCGCTTTTGCGGATCTGAGGACGGCCCTCTGCACAGACCCCGTACTAGTAGCCCCAGACTGGGGGAAGGAGTTTATCCTACAAACGGACGCCTCTGAAGTAGGGCTGGGGGCGGTGCTTTCACAAATGGTCGGAGATGACAAACACCCCGTCCTCTTCCTCAGTAGGAAGCTCCTACCTAGGGAATGGAAATATGCCATAGTGGAGAAGGAATGCCTGGCAGTAAAATGGGCCATAGAAAGCCTCTGCTACTATCTACTTGGACAGAGGTTTACCCTTGTCACAGACCATGCCCCTTTGCAGTGGATGCACCAAAACAAGGACAAAAACGTGAGAGTAACAAGATGGTTTCTGTCACTTCAACCCTTCCACTTCACAGTACGACATAGGTCTGGAACCCAACATGGCAATGCGGATGGCCTGTCGAGGGTGCACTGCTTTCCGACCCAAGTAGCCCAACCCCGTAGTGTTGAGCAGGGGCGGGGGATATGTGGCAAACCCAGGACAAATGGCTACAAAGGGAGGGGTAGTAATTAGTCCCAGGGGTTAAAAGGCCTCTCCCTATCCACTGAGGAGAGGTAGCCATGGGGAAATAAGGTTCAGCTGGAACAGGGGTTACCAGGGAACTAGTTAGGTTCAGCTGGCCCCAACTGCTGGAGACCTTTTTAAACCCTCCCTGGCGTGGAAGCAGTGGGGAGAGTGAGAGAAGCAGAGAAGCTGCCAGCAAGTTAGGTGCAGCAAGGCTCTGAACCCCTCCCGCAAGGAAGGCTGCACTCTGTCCCCAGAAGGGGAGAAAACCAGCACAAGGGACTGACTGAGGGAAGGATCAGCCAGACCCTGTGCTACCTGGAAGGACTTTGCTTTGCCCAAGCCGGTGTCTCCAAGGCTAAAAAGGACTGAGCCCGCTGAGGAGAAGCAGGTACTTTGCCACAATATGCATTACATCCATATTTTAAACACCTAAAACAAATTAAAAATAATGGAGGGTTAAACAAAATTAACACACTATATTAATACTTGAAGTAATTTTTAAGGTCAGATGGCATTTACATTGAGCCTCCTTCACCCTGCTCTGTAAAGGGGCAGTAAAGTGGGTATATGTGCCAAAGCAGCATAATGGGGCCACAGTGTAAATGAGAATGTTTTATATTTTATTGCTCACACCTCTTGAGCACTAGCCCATACGCACTCTATGAAGAATTCATGGGAGTTTATTCAGTATTGGCACATTACTGTTAAACATTAATTCACAGGAATGTGGAGATTATTCAATCTTTTCATGTGCTGTTTGATCTGGTTATTAATTTATAGGGATACTGTCAGATAGATCAGTACCGAAGTCTAATGTGAGTAAACAAACTGTAATAACAGAAGTGTTTTAATGACTAAGGCCTGGTCCACACTAGGACTTTAATTCGAATTTAGCAGCGTTAATTCGAATTAACCGTGCACCCATCCACACCAGGAAGCCATTTAATTCGACCTAGAGGGCTCTTTAGTTCGAATTCGGTACTCCACCCCGACGAGGGGAGTAGCGCTAAATTCAACATGGCTATGTCGAATTAGGCTAGGTGTGGATGCAAATCGAACTTACTAGCTCCGGGAGCTATCCCACACTGCACCACTCTGTTGACGCTCTGGACAGCAGTCCGAGCTTGGATGCTCTGAGCAGCCATATAGGAAAAGTCCCGGGAAAATTTGAATTCCTTTTCCTGTCTGGACAGTTAGAATCTCATTTCATGGTTGGACATTGGGGTGAGCTCAGCAGCACCGGCAGCGATGCAGAGCTCTCCAGCAGAGGAGTTCATGTAATCTCTGAATAGAAAGAGGGACCCAGCATACACTGACCGGGAACTCTTGGATCTGATCGGTGTGTGGGGCGAGGAGTCTGTGCTTTCGGAGCTGCGCTCCAAAAAACGGAATGCAAAGACCTACGAGAAGGTCTCCAAAGCCATGAGAGACAGAGGATACAGCCGGGATGCAACGCAGCGCCGCGTGAAAATCAAGGACCCCAGACAAGGCTACCAAAAAATCAAAGCGGCAAACGGACGCTACGGAGCCTGCCACCACTGCCCCACCAGTGACCATGGACTCTGATGATGGGACAGTGTCGACGGCCAGTTCCTCGGCGATGTTCGCGGACGGGGAAGATGAGGAAGGGTTTGTGGAGGACGAGGCAGGCGACAGCGCTTACAACGCTGCTTTCCCCGACAGCCAGGATCTCTTCATCACCGTCACGGAGATCCCCTACCAACCGTCCCCGGCCATTAACCCGGACCCTGAATCAGGGGAAGGAGCAGTCGGTAAGTGCTTTAACCATGTAAACTTTTATTCTTAATATAACAGGAAGCTGAAGTATGTGAAAAGGAGGTCTCTCTATATATGGGGATAGAACAGAAATCCTCCTGGGAGATCTCCACGAAGCTCTCCTGGAGGTAATCGAAAAGCCTCCGCAGGAGGTTCCTGGGGAGAGCTGCCTTATTGGGTGCTCCGTGGTAGCACACTTTTCCGCGCGAGGCTTTCATGAGGTACTCAGGGAGCATTGCCTCCCCGAGCACGGCTGCATAGGGCCCTGGTTTGTGCTGGCTTTCACGCAGCATGCGCTCTCTATCTCCTTCAGTGACCGTCCTCAGGGTGATCTCGCTCGGAGACTCCTGCATCTAATTAGGGGAATTACTGTAATGTTATGCCTGGTCCAAAGTATTTTTAAAAAATCTCCGGACAGACGGCATAGCAGAGACTCAGCACGCTGCTGCGTGACGAGCGTAACGGAAACCCAAAGACTCAAATGGACGCTCATGGAGGGAGGAGGGACTGAGGACGCAAGATATCCCACAGTTCCAGCTGTCTCCGAAAAGGATTTGCATTCTTGGCTGAGCTCCAAATGCTTCTAGGGTCAAAAACAGTGTCCGCGGTGGGCCAGGGCATAGCTCGGCAATTTACGCAGCCCCCCACCCACCCCCAGAAGTGAAAGGGAAAACAATCCTCTCTTGACTCTTTTACATGTCACCCTATCTTTACTGAATGCTGCAGATAGACATGATGGTGCAGCACTCAACGCCAACATCCTTGCTCCCCCCACGCTATGGATGGCTGATGGTACAATAAGACTGATATTCATCGTCATCATCAGCCTATTGGCACATGGGGCAGTGCAAAAGGACTGGTAACCATGCAGACTACCATCTGTCAGGTCCCCCAGTGTCAGGTGAACCTAATTTTTCATGGTAGATGGTGCAGTATGGCTGGTAACCGTCTTCATCATAGCAACAGGGGGCTGAGCTTCATCAGCCCCCAACCCTTCATGTGTAAAGAAAAGATTCAATTGCCCCTGGACTAGCAGCAGGATGCTGGGCTCCTCTCCTCCACACTCCTTAATGTCCTATCTGGACTATCATAGCAACTGGAGGCTGCCTTCCACTCATTTCTCACTAACAAGTCACTGTGTCTTATTCCTGCATTCTTTATTACTTCATCACACAAGTGGGGGGACAATGCTATGGTAGCCCAGGAAGGCTGGGGAAGAACGGAATGAACAGGTGGGGTTGTTGCAGGAGCACCCCCTGTGAATAGCATACAGCTCATAATCTATGCAGGATCTGACAGAGAGCAGCTGTGCTCTCTGGTTCTCTGATACAGTGGTTCTCTAGTACACTTGCCCATATTCTAGGCAGGACTGATTCTATTTTTAGATACCAAAAAGGAGGGATTGACTCAGGGAGTCATTCCCAATTTTGGCTTTTGCGCCCCTGGCTAAGAGCAGCCAGGGGCACTTATGACAGCAGCAAATGGTGCAGTGCAAAAGGACTGGTAACCATGCCCATCTTATTACCAATTTATGGTATGGTAGATGGTACAGTATGGCTGGTAACCATCTCTGCTGTCATGCAAAAGCAAAAGCATGCTGCTGTGTAGCGCCGCTGGACCGCCTCGGTCAGCGGTATCTAGTACACATACGGTGACAGGCACAAAAGGCAAAACAGGCTCCATGGTTTACACGCTGTGGCGTCTGCCAGGGCAATCCAGGGAAAACGGGCTTGAAATGATTGTCTGCTGTAGCTTTCCCGGAGGAAGGGATGACTGACGACATTTACCCAGAACCACCCGCGAAAATGGTTTTTGCCCCATCAGGCACTGGGATCTCAACCCAGAATTCACAGAGACAGACTAGACTGTGTTCATTGTTCGCAAAAATTTATCTTTGCAAGGAATTCACTCCCTTTTTCCCATCACACAGCTTCGACTGTCTCCAGACCTGCCACAGCATCCCCCTCACAGAGGCTGGTAAAGATTAGGTGGCGAAAGAAAAAGACAGGGGACGAGATGTTCGCTGAACTTATGGGGTGCTACCTAGCCGAGGCGGACCAGCAGAGCCAGTGGAGGGAGACCCTCTCTCTGTACCAGCGCTCACACAGCGAACGGGAGGAGAGGTGTCGTGAGGAAGACAAGCAGGCGACTCAAACGCTGCTTGGACTAATGAGGGAGCAAACGGACATGCTCCTGCGCCATGTGCATGTTCTGCAGGACCTCGGGCAGGAGGACAGAGCCCCCCTGCAGTGTATCTGCAACCGCCCTCCCCCGCCACAAAGTCCCATACTCCCCTCACCCAAAATAACCAGAAGGAGGGGCGCCAGAGGCCGTGTAAACTGTCACTGCACCCCAGCAGAGTGCTCAAGTACCCAAAAGCTCTCATACCCTAAATTTTGAGAAGTCCTTTCCTTCCTGCCTCACCCAAGCCCCCATCCCAGTTTCATCCCCTAACTTTCTAGTTGATAATAAAAAATACTTTTCTGTTAATTACTGTTTCCGTCATGTTCTTTTAGAGGAGACTGTGTTTGAAGGGGGGGAAGGGGGTTGGTAATTTGACAGGAGAATCACCTTTACCAGGGTACAGACATGGGGGCAGGATCAGCAGCAGGTCACACACACACTGCAGTCAGTACGCACCCTGGTCAGTATGGGAGGTGGTTTGCAGGTTCTGTGTGGGTGGGGGGGTACGTGACTTTGTAGCGGGGGAGGGGGGTTACAGATCTCATGCAACGGTCCCTGTCCTGGACCACAGAGCCACACAGCAGAGGAATCTGTATCCGTCCTCCCCCGCCAAAAGGCCACATAGCCCCCCCACACAGAGTCCCAAAAAGGAGGGATGGCAGGCTCCGTTGAAACATCCAGTCCGGCACTGCAGACCGCTCTGGGAGCAGGAGCCTGTCATTCCTCGAGTTTACAGGCGGTCTTTACATCACTGCACACCCTACCCAGCACAGTCCGTGTTCCGGTTTCAACCCTGTAACGCAAAGTTATCAATAAAGCAACCTTTGTAAAGTTACAGTGGAACATGTATTTTATTTTTAAACGTGTGTTGGAAGTTGGGGAAGCGGGGAGGGCGGGATATGTAACTGCAGATGCTAGTCAACAGTCACTTGGTAAAGAAACAGGGGCAGGTTCAGCTTCTCTGTAAAGAAACTGAACAGTCACAGGTCATGCTGCTCGCTGCTCGCTGGTACTTGAAGAGTTCCTTGTCGCTGTGCAAGGCGCCTGCACAGAGCTTCACGAGCCAGGGCATTAGTGGGTAGGCTGGGTCCCCGACGATCACTATAGGCATCTGCACATCCCCAAGACTTATTTTGTGGTCCGGGAAGAAACTACCTTCCTGCAGGCGTCTAAACAGACCACAGTTCCTGAATACACGCACGTCATGAACTTTGCCTGGCCACCCGACGTTGATGTTGGTAAAACGTCCCCCATGGTCCACCAGTGCTCGCAGCACCATTGAAAAGTAGCCCTATTTCTCAGCAGCTGACTGTGGAAGAGGTGGACGATAAGGTGCGAGGAGTTGACAACGGCCATAACTGCAGCGGGATCCGTGCTCAAAGTGCTGTGGCGCCCGCGCTGTCACTGAGCAGAAAAGTGCACGAACAGATTGCCCGCAGGTGCTTTCAGGGAGGGAGGGAGGGAGGGCGTGATTGACGGTTCAATGATGACAGTTACCCAAAACCACCCTCGACACATTTTTCCCCCCAGCATGCATTGGGGGGAAATCCCAGAATTCCAATGGGCAGCGGGGAGTGCGGGAACTGTGGGATAGCTTCCCACAGTGCACCGCTTCCAAAGTCGACACTGGCCCCGTTACTGTGGACTCACACAGTCGAACTAGTGTATTTAGTGTGGATACACAACTTCGACTTCATAAGGTCGATTCCACAAATTCGAATTAAGTTGATTCGAAATAGTCTTGTAGTGTAGACATACCCTAAGTGAAAGCAGTTTTTGTTTTGTCATAAATAAGGCCCTACCAAATTCACAGTCCATTTTGGTCAATTTCACAGTCATAGGATTTTAAAAATAGTAAATTTCATGATTTCAGCAATTTAAATTGTTCTAATTGTAGGGGTCCTGACCCATAAAGGAGTTGTGTGTGGGGTCGCAAGGTTATCGTATGAGGGGGTGGGGTTGCAGTACAGCTACCCTTACTTCTGCGCTGCTTCTGGTGGCGGTGCTGCCTTCAGAGCTGGGCACCTGGAGAGTGATGGCTGCAGGCTGGGATCCCAGCTCTGAAGGCAGAGCCGCCGCCAGCAGCAGCGCAGAAGTAAGGATGCTATGGTATGGTATTGCCACCCTTACATCTACGTAACTGCCTGCAGAGCTGGGCCCCCAGTCAGCAGCTGCCACTCTCTGGTCGCCCAGCTCTGAAGACAGCAGCGCAGAAGTAAGGGTGGCATGGTATGGTATTGCCACCCTTACTTCTGTGCTGCTACTAGCGGGGCGCTGCCTTCAGAGCTGGGTGCCCGGCTAACAGACGCCACTTTCCAGCCACGCAGATCTGAAGGCAGCGCAGAAGTAAGGGTGGCAATACTGTGACCCACCTAAAATAACCTGCAACTCCCCTTTGGCTCAGGACCCCCAATTTGAGAAACGCTGGTCTCCCCTATGAAATCTGTATAGTATAGAGTAAAAGCACACACAAAAAACAGGTTTCATGGGGGGAGACCAGATTTCACGGTCTGTGACGTGTTTTTCATGGCTGTGAATAAAGTCCCCTAGTCATAAAGGTCCCTAAAGTCTTTGTCACTCAAACATTGCAAGATTGTGCTAGTGTATAAGAGCCAAAAAGCGAAAGTGATTAAAAAGGCAAACTTGACTTGAAGATGAAACTGACTAGTACATTTTAATTGCCCAAGATAAAGGAAAAAGCAAAAAAGAGTAGCATAAATAAGGAAAAGTGAGTTCATTATACATGAAATAATCTGAAAATATCTAGGATACAACTAGTAACACAAAGGACATTTGCTATTTTAAAATGTAAACCTTCTGGCCAGAAGGTCCAGAGAACAAAAAAACCCCACCCTCTCTATTTCTTCTGTTGGCGACAAGATAAAATGCCGCCAGAGAGAGCTTCATTTGTATAGGCCACCATTCCTCTAGTGACATTTGGGAAGTCTACATGTTCTATGTAATCTAAAGCAGTGGTTCTCAACCAGGGGTATGCATAGGTCTTCCAGGGGTACATCAAGTCATCTAGATATTTGCTTAGCCTTACAACAGGCTACATAAAAAGCTGAAAAGGCTTTCCAATGCAGACAAGACCCAAGAGTGTCCACACAGGGTCACACTAGTAAAACTTACCCATGTACACAAGTCCCTAATGTAAATCAGGCCCAAATACTACTTTTCTTATTCTGATAGAATCCTTTGTTCAGTGTTAGAAGAAAATACCTCTTTGTGCAATTCTTTACTATTGTCACATGACATGTCAGACATTAATCTTTTATTTTTGTATCAAGATTATAAAAAGAGAAAAAGAATATGCTACAATTCAGCACTCCAAAAGACTCAGTTTCGCAAATGAAACCTAAAAAGGAGGCATAATTTGGTTAGAATAAACAAAGTAAAACTCACACACACCCCTCAGAAATATTTAACCTGGTGAGTGAATCTGTGTATTGTTTCTAAACTATCTTTTATACCTCTCCCCGTGCCCCCCGCAAGAGCCATATCTAACAATGAATGATTATAGATGTGTCTCAAAGACTCAATAAATTGAATTCTCCAATCAGGGTGCACTAAGGCAGGTTTGAAGCTCAGAAGAGATGAGGATTCATAGACATGTATTAGAATGAAGAACACGCAGATTAGATCCAAAAAAAAAAAGAAAAAAAAAGCAGCTCCATAAAATCTCAGGAAGTATAACAAAGGTTCAACTGCACAACTAAATACACTTTTTTTAGAAAGGATAAAATCTCTCTAAATCTGTAGGATTTGTTTGAAAAAAAAATTCAATAGTACAGTAATTAACTACTTAGAGTAAATCCTCCCTTCAACCCACAGGGCAGATTTCAGATAATCAGCTCAAATGAAGGATTATCTTGCCTACAATGCGGAAATATTGATCAGCTTGATATTTCTGTCATCTGAACAACAATTCATGTTAGCTGCTCACCCTTGTCCCAGTGAGGCAAATACCTCTCCAAAAAGAGGACAGTTGCGGTCAAAAGAGGGTTTGGGTTTTTTTAGTCCAGCCTATGGCTAATTCACATTCTTCAGTCCTCACACAGAGATGGGATTCGAATATAATTGAACTGCAGCGGCCTCAAGAAATGTGGGCTCACTAGACAGATGGATGGAACATACCTCATATCTGCTAATGTAATGTTCCTAATACAAACATAAGCACTTAAGAACAGAACATGGATTTGAGACACTCTGGAAGATTTTTAGCTCTGTAAATATGTTGGCATCTTCTGACAGATATCAACCTCCAGGCATATGTTTCATGTCATTTAAAAAGAAATGCTATCCATTTTTCTTCTGACCAAGAAGCTGAAGTGTCAAGAGATAAGAACCACCTCTCTTCAGGAATAAACTCAAATGTATATGAAAATTCAATGGGATTTTTTTTTTTTTATTTCAGACTTCTAGGATGAACTAAATGGACAGCGTTGTGTTTCATTGATTGCTGTTGAGAAGCAAAGCTGGGAAAGTAACAGAAATATTTCTCTGATAGGTTGTCCCTCAGTAAATACAACCCATCTTAAATTCTCAATTACTTAGGGACAATCTACACTCATTGTTATATTTGCTTTCCACAACTAATATTACTATAATCTTTTATGAATAATGTACCGTACTTGAATATGTGAATGCTAATGCTTTAACTGTATCACTGAATTTATTAACCTTAATTTGGGATATTGAAGATTATGTACTATATGTATTTTATGACTTTAAACCAAACTTTGTATTTTTGGATAATTTAAGCATTATACCCAGATGTACAGACACTCTTTCCTTAAACTGTGTATTAGATAATTTTAACATTACCTTTAATAATTTTTTTAATCTGTCCTTTTTTAAGTGCCTCACACAATGGTTGGTCCATAGTCATTATTGTAATAAACATGAATAATTACATTCATTAACAAATAGGAAATTTCTACTCCAATACAGCAGGATACTACAGCATTTTGTGGCATCTTGCATATGTGTCAGTGGAGCAAAAGGTATCTATGCACCTGCTTTTTGGCATATGTAATTTCAATCAGAAAGGAGGGGTGTTTTCTGCTTGTCACTCATTGATATCCCTGGGAGATGCCATAGAATGCTTCAGTGCTTTTTATGCCATCTTTTGGACCAAACTTCTTGGTGACAGTAAAATAGATTTGATAGATGGTCCAGCACAGGGATTACAAACATGATCAACAGCCTTTGTGTGACATGAACCATGCCCATTGTCTGGGATAATTCATTGTGGAATGATCTTCTGGACTTCCTTTTGAAAATCTGCCCCCCCCAACAAAAATAAATGTGTTTCTGGTTATGTTGATCTCATTTAGGATGATAATCTGTGTACCTTCAAGTTGGAGAACAACTAAGGATCTTGTTTGATGCCTGACAGACAGATCACGGTGCTCTGCACAAACACTAGTTGCTTATAGTTTTGGTTAGAACAATGACTGTAAAATATGGAACCTTCTTACTCAACAAATCTGATCCTTGTGTGTATTATAACTCCAATCTTCTCTGACATTATTAATAATAATAATTATATTGTGGTAGCACTTAGAAGTCAACCAGGTCAAGGCCCATTGTGCAAGGGGCTGCAAAAACATATAGCAAATGTCAGTCCCCCTCCAAAGAGTTTACAAGTGACAAAGTTAATCTTCTACAGCTTTTTCCTCTCATCAGTAATGCAGAGGTAGCACAATTATGAGAATGTGAACTGGATGCAGTGTCATCCTGAGTATCATCATGAGAATTCTTAACTTAGTTCTAGTTCCAGGAACTGGTGTAAGCACATGAAGGATTTTGCTCACAGACTCTATATTGCTGAATTAGGAGGAAAAAGCCAAGCTTCACTTTCAGAATCTAGGGTGAGTTTGCTGGGATGGTATTTTACAAGCAAAAAAATGATCTGGGAGCCATCAAGACACAGTAAGACATGTGACTATGCCATTATCACACTCACTTTTCAGAGCACAGCCACACTTTCAGTCTAGATTTAGATTTTATATTCACTGAATATGGACTACATATGGACAGTCCATCCATTCCCGTATCTGTAGAGAGAACTCTGTGTTGAGACAAACGATTTTGACTGATTTCCATTTCCCTGCTTGTGCGAAGAGATAGGCATATCTATGGGCAAATCTCCTCTCTGCCAGCTATAATATAACCCATATGGAGGAATGAAAAAAACATGACTGATATATCAAGTCTCAAGTGCCCACAGGAAGAATTTATCCTAGAGATCCAGTCTTTAACGTCTAATGAGACCAAGCTTCCCACAGTTGTCAGCTGGGGAAATTTTGAATGTCCTTGTAACAGACCTATATTAATTTCTTCCTTCAGTGATACATACAGCCCAGAAATGCTGAACGTGAAGAAACAACTCTCTTACTCTGTCTGTAGTCTAGACTGGAAAGGTAAGCTTTCCTACACCCTTAAAGAGATGAAAATGGGAAACATTGTCGATATTGGCATCTCTTAAGTGATCAGTGGGCTTCCTGGCTTACCTCCTGTATTATCTAATTCTCTGGGGAAGAAAATAAATAGATATTCCCCTCCTGGGACAGAAACCATAAAATATTATAACTGCAGGAGAAAAAGGGCGCAAGAAAACCAATATAGGGTATTTTTAATGGAGGATTTCCCTGAAATTTTGAAGTTGTGGACTCAGAGAATTCATTTTAGGGCTAACTGTGTGTATTGTAAGTACCTGCAAGGGAGCTCCTCTCAAGTACCTCAGCTGTGGTAGTATGGCAAAGAGAGAGAGGCGTATGTAGGCAAGTCCAAAACCATTTAAGGCCTTATAGATCAGAGCCAACATCTTAAACATCACCTAGAAATCAATAGCCAGACAGTGTAGATCACAAAACATTAGCATCACGTACTCACAGTAAGAGGCTCAGCAGAACAAGATGTCCAGTGCAACCAGTTCTGCACCAGCTTCAGAGCTGACAGAAGTGTACGTCTTATGAATTACAACAAAACAGTGTATTCTGAAATGACAAAGGCATGGATGATGGTAATGAGGCCCATATCAGAAAGAAACAGTCAATCTCCTAGAACCTTTTTCTCTTCTAGTCACTGCTGCTGCATGATCATCTAACAGCATCTGAGAGTCCAACTAGACCCTCATGGGACAAATGGTGAACACCTACCCTCAATCAGGAGCACCAATAAAATCCTCTGTTAGCCTCCTTCAACCTAGCAACCTCAGCATTCATGTCGCACTCTCCATCAGTACCTGGCCCAAGCCAGGGAAGCTAATGATCCAACCAGTGGACCAAATTGGTGGTAAATCATGGTCACTTGCCACCTAAGCCACAGTGTGCATATGCTAAGAAGAAGATCTTAGTCTTCCCTGGATTGAGCCCCTTCCAGTTCCCTAGCAGTTATTACCATATCCTGAGAAAGACATTCTCGAGTAGCCAGACTTCTGAGCTGGACAAAAATGGAGAGAGAGAGCTGAATGTCATCCACATATTGAAAACATTTCAACCGTGTTCCTTGCTATCTTTCCAATGGCAACATAGACACAGGAATATGGAGGGGTAATAAGCTGGAACTTTGTGGAAACCCATATGAGAGGCGCTTTTGGGCAAATTTCTCAAATACTACCCCAACTCTCTCCACGATCAAAGAACAGAGACACCTCAAAACAGTCCTGTCTACCCCTGCTGTATGGCAATGCTGATATTCCACAGTCAAATGATGGGGCCACCTGTGTCCTTCTAGCAACAGGAACTGTACCAGGGTATCAGAGGGCAGAACTGGGCCAGACACACTTCTCTAGCTGATAAATGTTGCTTTTTTCCCCACAGGTATAATACTCTCAAACAAGTCAACAGTCAAATAAGAGGGTTGCGAAACAGTCATACAATGGAGTTAGCATTGCCCTACTTTCATTATCTTGATAGACTGGGTCACCTTTATAGTAGCAGCATTATCCGAGTGTTTCCACCTGTTTCATTCCCCTTGCAGCCTTCTTAAATCTGTACATGTGGAACTTAAAGACAGAAACACTCCAAATAGATTGAACACAACTACAGATTGTAGCCATATTAAAACTCATTCAGGCCATGTCTACACCATAACACAGTGTGGACTATGGGAGCATGAATTGCAGAGTGCACCAAAGTATTGCACTGTAACTGCCCTGTACGGACGCTGCTGCCGTGAACTAAAAGTGTGTGTTAATGTAGTCCTGTCTGAAAAGGATTACGTTAGCGCACTGCAGCGCAATGCAAACAAGCCCTTAGAGAATATGATTTTCTTGCTGCAGGATTAGAGTCCTGGTGATAACTTATAGTCCATCACTCTGCCTATAGAGCAAGCGTGGGAAGGGAGCAGGAATTTAATGAATGTGATATCAATTAGCTAGGAGTAGGAGGGCAAGGTCCACTGTGGTCTTATCCTATAACAATGCCTGTGACCTGGCAGCAGCTTTAAGTTCATGGCTGACTCTGTTGAGCTTGCCAAAAAGAAAATGGACATGTACACTTCGCTTTTGTCAAGTAACTGTGACCTGCCACTGAATGAAAGCAATTCCTAGGGAATATCAATACTGTGCAAGTAAAAGCATGTCTGCTGTATGATTGGCCTGTGTGGTTGACAACACTGTACAAGGGATTGAAGCTGAGAGGAGCTGAATGGCTTTTGAGACTAGTACTGAGTGCCCTCAGCTCCTGCTGAAATTAATGGGAATCTCACTCAGCACTAGTTAATAAGTGATCAACACCTTGTGGAACTCTACAGTATCAGGCCATAAAGCAGCTAATTCCCAAACTGGACAGAAAATAAATGATTATCTTTGAGAAAGAGAGAGAGAGAGAAAATGCCCCATTGGCAAGAAGTCACTTATATCATAGAATCATAGAACTGGAAGGGACCTCGAGAGATCATATAGTCCAGTCCCCTGCACTCAAGGCAGGACTAAGTACTATCTAGACCAGTGGTTTTCAACCTTTTTTTCCATTTGTGGACCCCTAAAAAATTTCAGATGGTGGTGTGGACTCATTTGGAAATCTTAGACATAGTCTGTGGACCACAGGTTGAAAACCACTGTTCTATGGGAACAACAATGTTTTGAGGACCCTTTAGACATAGTCTGTGGAGCCTCAGGGCTCTACAGATCACAGGTTGAAAACCACTGATCTAGACCATCCCTCACAGGTGTTTGTCCAATCTGCTCTTAAAAATCCCCAGTGATGGAGATTCCACAACCTCCCTAGGCAATTAAGCACTCTGACAGGTAGGAAGTTTTTCCTAATGTCCAACCTAAACCACCGTTGCTGCAATTTAAGCCCATTGCTTCTTGTCCTTTCCTCAGAGATTAAGAAGAACATTTTTTCTTCCTCCTCCTTGTAACAACCTTTTATGTACTTGAAAATTGTTATCATGTCCCCTCTCTGTCTTCTCTTCTCCAGACTAAACAAACCCATTTTTTTCAATCTTCCCTCATAGGTCATGTTTTCTAGACCTTTAATCATTTTTGTTGCTCTTCTCTGGACTTTCTCCAATTTGTCCACATCTTCCCTGAAATGTGGTGGCCAGAACTGGACACAATACTCCAGTTGAGGCCTAATCAGCGTGGAGTAGAGTGGAAGAATTACTTCTCGTGTCTTGCTTACAATACTCCTGCTAATACATTCCAGAATGATGTTTGCTTTTTTTGCAATAGTGTTATATCAATACTGAACAAAACATGCCCCTCCCCACCCCCCCAAACAATCCTCGCAAACCTTTAAAACTCCAATCACGTGAGACTGTTGAGGAAAGATGCTTCAGACAGGGCCTGGACTAAACTCCCAGGCCAAAGATACTTTTATAGACTCGGAAGAGGGAAGAAAGTTCCTGTGAATCCACAACACACATTCTACACTACCTCTTAAGTCGATTAAACATACGTCTCTCAGGGGTGTGAAAAAGACACCCCGCCCTGAGTGACGCAAGTTAGTGACTTAAGTGCTGTCCGCACCAGCGCTGTTTGCCGGAGATGCTTTCCCACCAGCATAGCTTCTGCCTCTCACAGAGGTGACATAATTATGCCGACGGGAGAGTGCTTTTGTTGGCATACAGCATCTTCACCAGACACGCTGCAGATGCGCTGATGTAGTGCTTCTAGTATAGACTTACCCATAGCAACACTGGGCCTTGTTAATATGTGCAGGGGATACCTCCCAGGGACATGTACAATGAAACCCTGTCTTTTATGGCTACAGAAATATCAATGGCTTAGTGGAGGTGGCTTTCCAGTAAATGTAGAACAGAATTGTTCTGGGTCCATCTTTTAGGCCAGAGAATAGCTAATAAGAGCGGTCTTTTGAGAGGTGTTACAGGAAGCGGTGTTGCACTTGGCACTCATTTCTCTGAATGAGAGCCAAGCCTTGGATTGTATAAAACTGTACTTCTGAGTTTGAATAGCACCTAGGAAAATAGAGCTCTGCTCCTGAATGAGACTCCTCGGGAGTCTACTAGAAAGTATTTAATAATGATTGAGAGTTCTTTGAGGCAGGGATCATCTGTGTGTGCCTGTGCAGTGCCTAGCACATTGGGGATGGGCCTCTAGGAATGAAGGTAATAAATTAATAAAAGTAATAATATTCCCTGTCATGATGTTAAGTGGACCTGCATTTTTGTGCTGTCTTTCAGATAAACTGTAAAATTTGTCCTGACCCCTTCTTGTAATTAAAGCACCCATGACACTGGAGTGGAGAAGTCAACCTTGGTACCATAGCAAAATTCCAGTGCACGTAATTATTACACTCCATCTAATTAAATTTCCCGAACAGTTTCAGAGTCTTTGGTTACTGTTTTAATACACTGCATAGTGTTGCTTTGCATTATAACACAGTTGCCAGGTTCCACAGCAGAGGCTGCTGTATTTCAGTAGTGGGTGAAGTGATTGCTGTGCATGGCTGTATTTGTAAAGCACTTTGGTAAGAAAAGTGCTATGTAAACAAAACATTTCCAACTATAAACCATAATCCACTTTACTAGTAGTTCTGTGAAACTGAGTCCACATTGTATGCAAACCTGTACAATATGGATATGTTTTCATTGCTTCAAAAGCATTCTTTGTTTAGGCATAATATTCCCTTACAACTAGGCATTTATAATTTACTTATTACAAAACAGAATCTTTCACACAACTGTCAAAAAAGTGAGAGCTGCTTGGATTATGCATGACTTAGTCTGTACAAATAAATATAAAACAAACAAAGTGTCAAGGAGGAATTTATATCTGCCCTAGGCAGTTACTCCTTATTAGAATTTCTTCAGTTTGGTATCTTACTCTTTGTAACATATTTAATTGTTGGAATCCATTCTAGTTTTTCCAAATAAAAGGGCCTATTTACTCATGCAAGTAGCCACACTGCAGTCAATGGGGCAGATTTTAATACCTTTACTCCCACTGGCTTCAAAGGGATTACTTGCACAGTAAGGTGTTACTTATTGTCAGTAAATGTATCAAAATCTCAGTGGGACTAGATATCATGATCACAAAGGTAGTTTTCCCAGGTTGAGGCTCATCCATTGCACTCTGGGTGTGCTGACCTCTGTGATTTCCCCAAATGAGGGAAACTCAATTGCATGAAAGAAAGGGGCAGATTCAGGCTCAAAGTAATGATAAAAGGGCTTGATTGGGTGATCCTACTCACATTGAATAGCACCTTACTGCACGAGTAGTCCTACTGACATCCAGGGCATAGGCACCAACACTCACTGGCAGCCCCACCGATCAGCTCCTCCTCCTACCCCCAGCGCCTGCCACCCACCGGTGATCAGCTGTTCAGCAGCATGAGGGAGGTGCTGGGGGGAGGGGTAGGAGCGGGGGCAGAAAGAGGCGGAGCGAGGGTGGAGTCGGGGAAGAGGCTGAACAGAGTGGGAAGGGGTGGGCGGTGCAGGGGTGGGAAGAGGCAGGGTGGGTGTGGGGCCTTGAGGGAAGGGGTAGAGAGGGGGCAGGGCCTGGGGGTCAAGCATCCCCAGGGAAACCAGAAAGTCAGTGTCTCTGATCAGGGAACTACTCATAGAGCAATACAGAGAGTTTGTTTGCCTCTTCAGGAAAGAACACTGATGTTAAGTCTTAGACACACACAATTTAAACTAGAAATTAGTTTGAACCAAAACCCCAAACCCTTTGAACTTTGAGGGAGATGGGAGACTTGGAATCCACATTTAGATCTGGATTTCAGTCAACCTCTCTCTTTAATATTGGCTGAACAAAAACCCTGAACCCAAACACCCATGATGAAGGCTGAGGGGTTCAACATCCAGAAACGGATCCTAACTCTGAGGCTCAAGCCCATCCCTAATACAGACATGTGTCACTGTAAAACACATTCAGGCTTCACTGTTTTCATGCCACACAATCCTTTGTCTCCAAAACAAGTTAGTTATAATCCACAGGAAGTATTTTCTTCATTCTCTTTGGTTTCATCATTCAAGGTTTGAAAAGCAGGAGAGGGACTGGAATATTATGTGCATTATAATATTAGCCCTCTTACTCCAACATGAACACATGTTTAGGGCCCCCATCACCACAGCTTCCAAGCACCTCACAAGAATGATGAACTTGTCCTCACATCACCTCTGAAGTCGGAAAGCATTATTGTCTCCATTGTACAGATGAATACACTGAGACAGGCAGAGGAAGGCCTTGTCTATACTGTGGATGTGTTTGCACTGGTAAGACACCTAGAGTAAGTCACACTTGTGCAAGCCCCGTTATATATTGGGATAGCATGTCTGTATTAGGGGTTTGCACAATGCAACTGCAGTGGTGCAAATTTCCCTAATGAAGACAAACCTCATGTGATTTGCCCAAGGTTTCACAAGAAGTCTGTGGCAGGAATGAATTCAGATCTCCTGAGTCCCAGATCAGAGTCTTAACCTCAGTATGTCCCTTCCTCTCTCTCTTGGCATAATGGCAACACATTGCATTTCACTACGCAAAAGGTCATTTAAATTGTCATTTGCTGCGCTTTTACTTTCTCCCCTTGTGGCAAGACTTTTGAAAACTGTATGATCCATTTTTAAACCTCATTAAAATACACATGGCAAGGAACAGCACCCATCCATGCTATTGTTAGGTTGCAAGTTCCAGTACATGAACCACATTTGAAAGTTATAAATTCCTGAAAACCACTATCCAGTACCTGGAGACTTCAAAGAAGAAAGGGCTTGATAACACAGCACAGGGCAAAATCAAACAGGGCAAAATCAAACAGGGCAAAAAAACAGCTGGACAGGTACTGCATTGACCTTGATGTAACAACAGTTTTTGTTCAGGGTGTTATCATCTTGGCCTCAGGCTAAGCCATGGAAGTAACCTCTTGAACTTAGAGCTCTTTTGGCTAGTGAGCTCATCGGATAAAAGTTTAATTGTCTGCATGTCAGTGTGTTGAGTCTTTATCACTTCTGCACTGTCAGTGTTTAATGTTACATATCCGAGGAAAGGGTCTATTAAATGTTACTGAGAACTCTAATTTAAAGAGTAGCCTCTGGTTAACCAAAGGGTAAAACAGAGAGAACCTGCTTAGATTTTACTTCTTTTAGGGGCTGACCCTTGCTGTCTGTTTATACCTAACATACCTCGGCTTTTCTTTGGCCAGTCATGTTTTGCAACAAGGATTGGATAACTGCAGCAGATGGATCTTAACTTACTGAGGCAATGCATGGTTCTTCAGGACGTAACACAGTGTAAGCCATGAAAAGACATTTGCTAATGCTTACGGAACAATCACTTAAGACATTACCATCCCTCAGTCTATTTAGGATAGGAGCTATCTCAGATACCACTGTGCAGTAACTGTTGGTAAAATGATTGTTTTGATAGGAACCACTCTACAGCAAAACTAAAGAAATCTCAGATGGAAAAGGTAAAGACAACTACACACTTGTCTGTGTCACTTTGGCAGTAAGACAAATCTGGTGGTAACACTGCTGTATTAATATGTTATTCAGTTCAGATCTCATGTTGCTGTAATTTCCCCTCTTTGACTCTCACACAGGCTACCTTTATTAGGATTTACCAATTCTTCCTTTCCCATGTCTATGTAACTTAGGTTGAGTTAGTGTTCCCTTATGGCAACAATCTCCTGTCAGTACAGGTTACATAAGGTGTCCCTTAAAATGTGCAAGCAAAGATGTTTTGTGATTTACTGCACAAATATTGCAGACAAGGCTTCACTTTGTTCTTCCTTCTATAAAAATATTTGTGCACAAATGCATACACAGTGACAGGCCACAAAGAAGAGAACAAATAGGCAGTGTTGTTAATCGCCAATCATGTGGGCCGGTGTTATATGTAAATATTTTCCCAGACCTTTACTTCACTAGTCAAATCAGCTGCATACGTTTCCTCCTATGCTCTTCTGTTGGGCACCAAAGTTTGATCAGCTATTGGTGCTGGGTCAGATGCTAGGAAACGGGGGCTATGACAGACACTGCTATATTTCCACCAAGAGGAAGAGAAGGGAGGTACTGTCAAATTTCGAATGACCAGATGGAAAAGAAAAACATTTTGATTATCATTATTAGCTGCTGCCATGGACTGGATTGCTGTGCATGGTGCAGTTATAGTCAAATTCAGTGAGACTATAACTGTTTCCCAATGTGGGACACTTGCCTTCACCCCTAGAGTGAAAAGGCAATTTGCTCAGAATGGTTTAGTCACTGAAATGTTAATCAATAGAACTCCTCACTCTTTCTCATTTATTTTCTGTCAGCTCCTGAGCTGCATGTTGTGGGGCAAGGAAGGGAAACAGAACATAGAATGCAGCTGCATGCTATACCACACAGGCTGCCAGCCAGCTCACAAAAGCCTTTTTGTCTACAGGCGCTGTCTGAAGATGTCAGATGCTCATGTCCCAATAGACTACTGTAATAATGCAGCTTGCACTCCGGAATGATAGTGTGGGTTATAAACAAGCCAGCAGAAACTTCCTAACAAAGATGGGGTAAACCATCAGATTCTTGGGCCAGATCCTCAGCTGATGTGCTTTATTGATGTCCATAAAGCTTTGCTGATTTGGCCTATTTATGGTGATTAATTCATTATTGATTGTCATACAGAAAGAAACAAAAAGTACAGAAAGGTAAATGACTTACAGCTTGTATGTTTCCAAATACCACAGGCTTCAGGGGGATTTCTAACAAAACTCTGCAATTACACAATTTTACAAAGTTACAAGACCAGACAATACAAACTCATTCAGTATTACAGAGCCATAACATGTTAGAGTCGGGGTAACAGCAATAAAATAGGAGAAGATATATGAATATGGAGTGGAGGGAAGGACTTTCTTTAACTGTATGGAGTGTGTGTGTGTGTGTGTGTGCGCGCGATGTTGATTGTGACTGTGATGCTAGTTTGTGTGTTTAAGGAGTTGCTTATGAATCACCGGACAAACATTAGAAAATGTTCCATTTAGATACATTTTCTGGTTTCCTGTTAGTTCTTTTGTATGACATAGTGGGTTAGATCCTCCTCCCCCATGACACAAAGGAGCTTGAATGCTGCTGTAACAATCTATCAGTGAATCCCCTTTCATGTAAAGGGAATCCCCATGTGGCAGAGAGTCAGTGCAATGGCTCTTCTCCACCTTTCTCCTGACCCCCGGAATAGGGCATGTATCAAGAACTTGGCTGTGGAAAGGGAACGTGGCTGAAGCCCTGCTACACTCTGGCAGTCCCCACCTGGTGTGATGGCTTCTTGTTGCAGCCAGATGTAACTCTGAGCAGCCCTGAGGCTAATGTAAGTTGTGCTGAGACCCAAACTGACCGTTGGTCAGCCACAGGATTGGAAGGATATATAAAGTTGCTATCAAGCTACGTTTGTCTCCCTGCTCCCAGCCACAGGCGCTCTGGACACAGCACTGGGGTGGCCAGGGATTGCCCGTGGTGTGGTGGTGGTATTATTATTATTTTTTTAAAGAGAGCTCATTTGTTCTTTCTACTTAGTTCTCACTTGACATGATCATCATGTTATCTTTGTGACATCATAATCATATCCACTGCAGGTGACAGTGATTGCTCCAAAAAGGCTTGATGATGTCACATGGGAATTAGGCAGAAGGAATAGATTATTCCTTAGACAGACACCCTTTCCCCCTGCAAATGTCCTCAATAATAAAGAACAAAGGAAGGAAATTACACAAAATATGATATATAGAAGAAGTATGATTTCCCAAGATAAGATTCTTCAAAGTCTTCCATGAGGTGTGAGTGGGCATTATGTTCTGATCTTGGAGCTCTAGCGTAACAAAACTCCCACTTACGTAAGATGGGGTCATAAGGCATTAATGAATGCACTGCTGTACAGTATGCAAGGAGTTAGAACAGCAAAGACCATGGCTCTCCTGCAGCTGCGCTATCTTTGGGATGAAACTTATGCTTTTCATATATGGGATTTCCTCAATATTTTTTAGGTCAAAAATAATTGCAGTGCTTTAAAAGGACAGCATTTCAGCTACAAATGAAACCCTTAAAGCTATTTCAGGTTAAAATAAGCAGCATTAAAGCAGAGCACCTTCTACCGCTGAAGATTCCATAAAGCTTTTATGTGATGCATGAGTATACTAAGCAAGAAGAGTGAATATTTCAAACAAATATGGTGACTTTTAAGTGCAAGAGAAAGCAAAACACTGCAGGAGGCAATGGAAGAAGGAACTTAAAAGGTCTATGTTAAAATTCTATGTCCTCAGTCTTTTGCAAGATCATCAGCATAGATGAAGTTTCAGACCAAAACTTGGATCTTGGACAGAAGCTGCTTACCTCTTCCACGGATGCAAAGAATAACTTTTCAGTAAGAAGCTAGGGGAAAGAAACACACCTGACCCTTATCTAACATATGCAAATGTTATATTTCAAAGGCAGAAATCTAATCTTCACAGTCTTATAGGTAGTTATCTTCATGTGCAAATTCCAGGAACAATTACCAGTTTAGCTAGCTGCTGTAATATCAGCCTAGGAAGATTTAAATAGCTATTGGCACCTAATGAAACATATTCTACAGTGAAAAAAATCTGTGGTTTTATAGAAAATGCTTTCTGAATTTCTCTAATTCTTTAGTACTGCTTTACAGACAAATGCATAGCAACAGGATCTTTGTTTAAGTTTTCATCTCATTTAATTTGCTCCCCTTCTTAATAAAGAGTAATAAGCACTCTTCAAAAGGATCTATAAACAATTAGGATTATTAATGCCTAGCTCTTATATAGCACTTTTCACCAGTAGAACTCAAAGTGCTTTACAAAGGTCAGCATCAGTAACAAATTAAGCCTTACAAAATGCCTGTGGGATATACAGGGGCGGCTCCAGGCCCCAGCACGCCAAGCGCGTGCTTGGGGTGGTAAGCCGCGGGGGGCGCTCTGCCGGTCACCGCGAGGGCAGCAGGCAGGCTGCCTTCGGCGGCTTGCCTGCGGGAGGTCAGCCGAAGCCGCAGGACCAGCAGACCCTCAGCAGGCAAGCCACCGAAGGCAGCCTGCCTGCTGTGCTTGGGGCAGCAAAATGCCTAGAGCTGCCCCTGGGGATATAGTAGGTAGGTAATTTTATGCCCATTTTATAGACAGGGAAAGTGAGACAGAGAAATTAAGTGACTTGCCCAAGGCCACCAAGTGTCAATAGCTGACACAGGATTAAAGCTCAGGAGTTCCTGGCTCTTTCTGCCTTTCATACATGATATCAGAGTCACCCAGTTATGACATTTCATTTGATTGCTGCGATATGAAGTCACGAAGGTTGTGACTTTGGCTGGTTCAACTTTCTATATGTAAAAGAGACAAAAAGGTTACCACTTCTACATCATGTTCCAGCCAAGGATCTCAGGACTGTATCCTGCAGAGTGATGAGCAGTCCTAGGTGGTGTTTTGAACCCTCAGCTTCAACTAACATGAATGGGAGATAAGGGCTTGTTGCACTGCTCAGGAGGCTCTGAGCACCTTGAGCCCTCAGAGAGCATCACAAACAGGAATGAAATCAGGCCATACTTGTGAGGTGGGGAGAGCCTGTGTTATTTCCATTAGTATATAGAGAAATGGAGTCACAGAGTGATTGAGACCAAAATGCTTCTGTGGTGTCTGAAGTTAGGTACCTATATTCATATTAGGCACCAGTGGCCTGAGGCTCAGCCGCAGTGAACACCAGCAACTCTCATAATAATTAATGGATTTATATCAGGGAATTAATTTAATCTACTGTCTAAAGTCATTGGGAGGTTAACAAGCTATTTAAGAGATTATCTGAAAAGGTTTTTACCTGCCAGGATCTGATTTCAGGGTTCTATATTTTTCCTTTAAGAGCTGAAGAGATCACAGATACCTGAAACCGAGCAAGAATCTGCGTTCTTTTCGGTGTTAATTGTGATGCCACTGACTCACCAGCTTTTAGAAGAGAAATAGAATGCAGAACTCAGGTACTGGAGGGAATAAGAAAAAATGGATGTTCAATTATTTTGTGTTAAAATGCATTTATCTATACAGTTTAACCCTTATGAGATGCTGCACACCTTTCATTTTCAATGAAGATCATGGAAATTGAGGAGGCTCAGCATTTTGTGGGAATGAGCTCTAGCAACATTACCAGTTGATTGATTCAGCATGGAATTTTCAAAAGTGTGCAGCATAGGGCTACCTCTGTTCCATGGAATTCAGTTGTAAAACCCCCACTGACTTCAATGGGAACAGGGAAGCCAACACAGAATGCTCTTGGAGAAAAAAACATGCAGTTCAAGTTGGGTTAATTTAAAAACAAAAGCTTTTCTGTTCATCTCTAAATAATCATGACTAAAAGAAAGTGAATCATGAGACCTCCAAGCCTCAGATCATCTTAGGAAACATCACTTGAGAAAGAGATTCTTTTATTGTTAGCAAATAGTCACTGTGTGTAGAGCTAAAACTCTTGTCTCCTCAGTGCCCTGTTATAGAATTTGGGACTAAAACCTCAAATCAAGCAGCTAGCTAGTTGTGCTTGAGCAAGACATCTCAATGATAACCTCCATGTCCAGTGATCAAAGCTATTGTTTTTCTTTACATTTCAAGATCACAGTCACAATGGAGAAAGAAGGCAAATCTAGGATAGCAGCATATAATATTGATGGGGAGGATATTTAATATGAATAGGGTTACCAGATAGCAACTGAAAAAATGGGATGATGGTGGGGGAGTAATGGGTACCTATATAAGAAAAAAATCCCAAAAAACGGAACTGTCCCTTTAAAAATTGGAGATGCGGTCACCCTAAATATGAAGGATCTTATTTAAGAATTAAATATTCTAATATAGAATTTCACCACAACCTTTGTGATGTGTACAGTTTATGGACAACTTTTCTTATTGCATCTTTATTTGCAGACTGTTCTGTTATGCACTGCCAGAGTACAATTAAAAGAGAGAATTATTAACTAAGCTTACACTTCACGTACATAGTGTCACGGTAGCATCAGTTATCTTCACATTGGGTTTGTGCCTTAATTAAGATAGAGAAGAGAAACTGGCTCTCTGTGTTGCTGAGACACTCTGTCTCACAACAGCAAAGAATTGGTGATAGAGGAGAGGTTTAGAAAGACATCCAAAGGTGCCAAAACTGTTGTGTTTTGTGCAATGGCTACAGAGTATATAAAATTGGCTTCTTTCCCCCCTAGGTTTTACCACAGTCAAATTCAAAAAGAGCAAGCATTTGCTTTGATGAGATGTGAATTTATGCAGACAGCAGGAAAATCCTCACTGACGCAACAATAAATTTTGTGGGGAGGAGCACATTTTATCCTTCCCCATCCACACATAATTTGTCTGCCGTCTTCATGTAGCTTTTCCATAATAAGGAGACTCTCTTGGGAATAGGTCACAAGGCACAGATAGCAAAGGTCCAGAGTGTTGACCTCATAGTGTACATGCAGGACAGATTTCAACTCTTTCCCCATCAACATGTGGAAAGGGCACAGTACTGGATCTCCAGCAGAAGACTATCACCTATATACTCCCTCTGTGAGTACTGGGCTTTGGAAGGATGCTCCAACTCAAGGTAAATATATAATCCTGGCCAAGGCTGGAGGGCTCTAATTGCAGGTTCAACCCTACACCCCCTTATTGCTTTAATAAGCTCTCCTAGATTTCCCTTTCTGTGTCAATTTCCCTTTCTGTGTCAACTTCCCTTCTGTGTCAACTTCTGGAGCTGGGACTCTGGGCACACACACATCTAGCAGTAACCACATATAATAAGAATGCAAGATACACATCCAGTGTTTTACTACTAAGCCGTGAGAATACGCCCCAAAGTCCTGTTTGGGTTCCTATTATTGAGAAGATGTGACCTGAGAAATATACAAACCATAGCACATTCAGGAATCTGAACCCAACCAAAAGAATCCCTTCTGCCTCAAAAATAATATTCATAGAGGTCTTGATAAAAGTAGAATCTGCAATAATTAAAAGAGAAGAATAATCGATCAAGATAATCTAAAAATTTCCTCTGTTGTAATGCTTCAGTTTTGGGGTGCCAAACTTGAGACACTTAAAAAGGGGAATGTTCACAGGGCATGTGATAAGCACTTTGTGGTAACTTGGCCTAAGATGTCTTGAGTTGGCCCCCCCCGAATTAAGGCACCACAAAGTCACTTTCAGAGTTCTGCAGCCAGTGTCAGACTCATTCCATAGATGAAACTAATTATATCTGCATAATAAACTATTTCATATGATACTTATCTCAAAGGAGCTCCTGAGGAAATCATTCGAACAGATTATCTTATCACTCAGGCTTTCCCCACCAGTTGATGGAATTCATGTTTTATTATTTTTAATAAGACACAGTTCATTCAAGCATTACACATGCATGAGATGAATATAAAGACTGACAAATGACAGAAATTTAGAGGGCATATGAATTAAAAAACCTTTCACTTCTAGGATGCTGGTTTGAAATAAGCTTGGGTCAGCAGTGACTGGACAGTTTCACCATCAAACTCTCAGGTCAGTTCCCAGTGGACATATTTCTCACCACAACATCGCTGAGAATGGGTTACCCATATCACTTGTTTGTGCACAGCGGGGAGAGCAAGTGTTGTGAGGCCAGTGCTTCCCCACATCCTCAGACAGGTGATCAAGGGTGAGGAATGGGTGGATTTGGGGTTAAGGGGGGAAGCAGGGACTGAATGGTGACTCATTCACAATTTGGTCCCTGATATGCTTCTGGGGCAGAGCAACTATGCGCTGCCCCTTATGCAAGGCTCATGGCAACTCAGGATCTAGCACTACAGACTTTCTACTTATTTAGGTCTGTTCTTAATATGGCTCTAATTTTCTTCCACAAAACACACACAGATATGATACAACAGTTTCCAAAGTAGAAACTAAAAGTTTGCTCACTATCAGGGTTTGTACTGATTAGTATAGGTTAGGGTTATAATTTTAAAAATATTTGATCTGACTCATTTTTCAAAAGGAGAGGCTCCTTTCTGTCCATCTCACAGGTCTGAATAACTGCCCATATTTTCTCTACTTTTAACCCCAGTTATTTCAAGGCCATTCCTGACAGCCAACATCCTTTGTCATTGTCATTCTAAACATATCTTGGGTCCCCTATGAAGCTACCAACTGGGCCTCCATTTGCAAGGCCTAAGATTTATAATGTGGATCTCTCCACCATCTCAACCTTCCTCGGGTAACTCTGCCATGCTAAATAGAGCAGAGTTCATATAGGTTCATATCTTTTTATGGCAGGAAACTGACAAGAAAGCCTGAGATTTTTATCATGGCTGCATTCATCACTCTCATCCCTAAGAGTTTTCTTTACCATAAGACTAAAACAATAGCATAAAAGAAATTAGTTTATTAAAATTAGGAGAATTCTCTGATTTTAGGTGTCTCTAGACAACAGTAGATCACAAGAACTGTCTTTTTGTAGCCTGCCTAAAAGGGATCTAGCTCTTCATCTTCCATTCCACTCAGTGCTTCTTTTACAACACCTTCAATTTTACAGGCAGACCAGAAAAATTCCACAGAAGCTTGAGTCTTGGCCAAAAACTCTAAGGTATGGGAGTAGGTTTAGATTTATAAGGCAAGAGCTAATAAAGAATGGGTTCAAAGCTGGTGTCTGCAATATTTTTCCCAAGAAGGAGCCAAGTTATCTCCACAGCTATCAGTTAACTTGTTCCCCCACCAGTTGACAGTGGAATAGGAGTGATATGCAACCCATTTCAACCTGGTGAAATGGATTCCCCAGTGACCCACATGCCACACGTGGCTACAAGTTTGGCAGAATTGCCTGATCTGGCCCTGTGCTTTGAAGAGACCTTGTCTGGCCTTTTTCAGCTCAGAGCCCACCAACACATCACCTTAACCAAAAGGAAGGAGTCAACATTCTGAGACACAGCGTGATACTTCCTCTCAGCACCAGAACATCTTGTCCCCATGGTTAAGAGCTCCATGTAAAGATGTGCACAACAGAAGCTATTTACAGTGGTTCTAGAAAGACCTATGGCCAATACTGGATCTTCCTGAGCACGTTATCTACTGGCACATTATCTATTACAGGGGTCAGCAACCTCTGGCATGTGGCTCGCCAGGGTAAGCACCCTGGCGAGCCAGGCCAGTTTGTTTACCTGCCGCGTTGGCAGGTTCGGCGGACTGCAGCTCCCACTGGCCGCCGTTCACTGTCCCAGGCCAATGGGGGCGGCAGGAAGCGCCGTGGACCAAGGGATGTGCTTGCCGTGGCTTCCTGCCTCCCGCATTAGATAACTTATTTTGAGAGCATGAAGACTGACAGCTGCTATATAAACTTGGGGTATGAATAAGAATAAAGATTTGTCCAAGGCAAAATTTCCATCCCCATGTGCTTCAGCTGAAAGGCTGCATCTCCTGGGAAGCCTTTTAGTTTGTGTAGGGCCAGCACCAGTATTGCCAACCACAGGAGTTCAAAAATCATGAGTCAGGCCCCCAGAACTCATGAGATGGGCTTAAAAATTAGGCAGATGTCAAAGTTTGGGCCTTTTAATTTGCCTTCTTTTAGGAGTTTATATATTTGAGCTTCTCTGCAACCAGGAGGGCTAGAAACTTTTAGTTTTCATGTAAAAAAACAAGTGGTTCTCATGTAATTACTTGAGTCCAAAAGCTGTGACTTTATTGAAAATACCAAATATCACAAGTGTTAGTAACACTGCAATTCTGACTTTTTTTTTTTAAATAAGAAGCTTGCTTGGGTTGCTAACATCCCCCAACCATTCATCTGGAAATGCCAGCAAATGCTTTGAGACTGCATAGGGGCCCAGCAGTTCCTTGTCCTCAGGGCCCACCACCACTGAATTCTTCTGGAGAAGAGTTGAACCTGTGAAGCCTATTGGGCTTTCTGAATGTGGGCTCCCTCCAGGGGAGTTCAGGGGGCAGGGAGGCGGGGACCTAGTCTGGGGAGCAGCCGCTGGGCACAGCTAGCCCCTGGGTTCTAAAAAGGCTCATTGGGATTTGCTCCTCAATAAACCAATGTGCGGGAGTGGGGGGAAGAGGGACGCAAGGTGGAAGTTTCACCTAGGGCACAAAATATCCTTGCACCGGCCCTGCCCCAGGGGGTGCATGCACCCCAGGTTAAGAACCACTGCACTAAACTGATAAGATCTGCATTTTAATTTAATTTTAAATGAAGCTTCTTAAACATTTTAAAAAACTTGTTTACTTTACATACAACAATAGTTTATAGACTTGTAGACAGAGACCTTCTAAAAAAGTTAAAATGTATTACCGGCACACGAAACCTTAAATTAGAGTGAATAAATGAAGACTCAGCCCACCACTTCTGAAAGGTTGCAGACCCCTGGAGTATACAAATATTACATGGAGAGTGAAAAAAATTCTATCCTTCCTTTTTATTTCAGTTCTTATTTGGTTTAATTTCTGGACTCAATACAAAGAGGGGCATGTTACTTGTTTAAACAAAATATTTGGAACCCAGAATCTCTCCATGTAGATCTGGGTGGATGATACTTGGCTGAATATAGGATGCACAGCCCCAGATAGCCTAATCAGCTGTGAGCAGAGTCAGGATGAGCTCTACCCTGACATCTGGTGGTGAATTATGGAGAGTGTGGAAAAGAATTTTAGGAGCTGATCGTGTTTGCATAGGCACACCCACCCCACCTGGCACAGCCCACAGCAGCCTGGGATGGTTGCTTTGGCAGCTGTGGGATCCCCAGTTTCTTTGTTGTTGGGGTGGGAGGAGTGGAGTGTTGTCACCCTGATTGTGTGGATGAGGAACTGTGAAACTGCTTTGTGACAGGGAGTCTCACCATCAATTGAGTGGCACTCGCTAGACAAGGGAGTGGGCTCCTTGTGTGAGCCAGAAGCATCAATTGCACCTCCATCTCTCTTCACTGTTGAATACCAGAGCTGATTTTTGATTTCCTTAAGAATCTAAGTTACAGGTTCCTGAGCTGAACTCACTAAGAGCCAAACTCACTAAAGAGCTGTGCTAACTAGTGAGGGAGCCTGAGGTTATATTGCAGAGTAGAGCAGCTGGCGGAGCGGAGCAGTTTGTGGGACAGTTGGAGTGCCCACAGAGTGAGCGGAGCCAAGCAGTTTGCGGAGATGGCTGGAGCGGATCACAGGACGGCTGATGGAGCAGAGCAGCTGGCAGAGCGGAGCAGTTTGTGGGACGGTTGGAGCGGCCCACAGAGCGAGCGGAGCCGAGCAGTTTGCGGGGACGGCTGGAGTGGATCACGGGATGGCTGGTGGAGCAGAGCAGCTGACGGAGCGGAGCGGAGCAGTTTGTGGGGAAGGCGGAAGCAGAATCCCACGGAGAGGCAGGACAGTCGGCCCCGGACCACGTAAGGTGCCCCTTTCTACCCAGGCTGGCAGGGGGAAAACCTCTGCAGATAGACTCTTGAACTCTGGGGCTGCACTGACCCGGGACAGAGACTTTTGGGTTGCAGGACTTTTGGGACTGTGGGTGATCTTTGGGTTGCTGGACTCTAGGCACATTTAGGGTATTGGACTTTGGAGTCTTGGGGTGATTTGGGGGTTACTGGACTCAAGAGCCCAGGGAAGAGGACACGGCCCAATTTCCTGGGGTGGGTCTTTGCTCATGGTTTGGTCTATGAACTCTAGTTGAAGTGTTTTCCCAATTTAATGCTATGTTTATCTCATGTTATTAAACATTTTCTGCTACACCAAGACTCTGTGCTTGCGAGAGAGGAAGTATTGCCTCTTCGAGGCACCCAGGGGTGTGTGTAAGATTTTCCCAGGTCACTGGGTGGGGGCTCGAGCTGGTTTTGCATTATGTTGTAGGGAAGGGACCCCTATGTATTGAACCCGGCCCTTGTTGCTATCAATTCGGCCTGGCAGAAGGGTTACACAGCTAATAATATATCTTTTCAGAAAATGAAAGAAAGCACATCAGAACAGCTGTAGGGAGTGTAGTTGATGGACAATCTGTCATCAGCAAAACAAGAGGTCGCTTCTAAATGCTTTTTGTGGTTGTCAAGAGAACTCTTGCAAACAGAGCACTTGTAAAATGACATAACAGTGCTGTATAGGAAAGAAAAAATTTATCACAGTGGTTTACAGAGATACCCAAAGGACCACTTGCAGAAATAGCACATTCAAATGCTGTTTGGGGATTGGACAGTCTTTTTGTTCTGTTTTGCACAAAGGCTAAGACAGTGGGGTCTTGATCTATGACAGTTCTCCTAGGCAATCCAAAAATACATGGGGTGGGATTACTGCCAAAAATAAAGACGCACACAAAACATATAACACAGTCAAAATCTAACTACAATTTTAGTGACATTCCCTCAAGTGGACACTATGGTGTTTAAGAATCATCTCTAATTTTGACGTATCTGCTCCTGCTCTAGCTAGTTTAGATCATGGCAGCCCGCCTTCCAATCAACACAGATCATCACAAATGTATCATGGTGCTCCAGACACTACACTGGCTCTGCACTGAATACCAGATCAAGTTCAAAATCCTGATCTTTAAACGTTTAGTTGCTGAGGCCTCAGTTACCAGTGGATGACATATCTCCTCTTATTCCGAGAAAGAGTTACAACAACTGTGCTCATCAGACAGCAGAACTACAACAATAAGGGTTAGACTCATGAGAACAGGGGCAGAGCTTGCTCAGTGGCTGGTACCCAGATACTGATCTCTCTTCCACGGAGCTGAGAATGACCACTTTCAACATAAGAAGTAGAACCCAACATTTTGCCATAGCATTCTCATGGTAAGTGAAGCAAATAAACAGATGAAAAACTATTGAAAGAGCTAGTGAAAAAGGAAAGACCTAAGGATTTACTTGATATAATTTCTGCAAGGTACTTGAATACCACAATGAGGTCAATACTTAGATTCACCATGTACATAGGCAAGGAAACAACTGGGCCATTATTTATTTATTTATTTATTTAATAAAAAATCAAACCTGAGCAATTTACTTGGCTTCAGTTTTTGGGTGTCCAACTGGAACAACATAAAAGGAGCCTGATTTTCATACTGGGTGCTCAACACTTTTTGAAAATTATTCCCTCTTAAAGGCATCTCACATTGGGCAACCCAAGATGGAGACATTCAATATCACGTACCATCGCACATTGGCTTGGGTATCTGAACCAAATGGTCACATGGCTGTCACCTCAAACATTTTCCTTGCAGGTTGTTTTTTCTGTTCCACTTCGCCTTCTCTCTGAACCATAAAACAATTCCTCTCCTCTGTATTTCTCCTGCAGATAGTGTCTTGCAAGTTACCAGGTTAAGCGTTCTTCTTTTGTAAGTGCTTCGTATTTTAAGCCTGAACCCTGTGGGTAAGATTCAGCCTGAGAAAAAGTGTTGCAAATATTTACCCTTTAACTTCTTTTCTGTGCTATAAAGTACACTTTCCCTTCCCACATTAAACACAAAGTAGTTTTTATACCATTTTTTTTCCATATGACAGGGTGATGGTGAGGAATCAGTACTGCACCATCATTTTGCAAAGCTGTGGAAAATAGGAGTTCACCTGTTTCATTTTATAAAATAAACTAATTTTCAAAGCCTTTCATTGTTATATACCATTGGGCGTGAACATCTCATGAGTCAATGAATCAACTTACAGGCCAGTTCATCAAATAAACCTCATAACGGTGGCAAAATTTTACTCCCTATCTTCAAGTACAAGTTTCTTTGTTCAAAAACAGAACAATACAACATAAATTACATAGACAGACCAGGCCCTTTCCCTGATCCAATGTCTCCTGACACTGCTGCTCCTTGCAGGTTCCTCTCTGAGCGTCTTGTTGGCTTTTTATCTAAAGGCCAGATGACCTATATGCTATCACCTGATCCCCAACCTGAAACCGATCACCCAAGAGGGAGCTAAATATTCTGAGGTGGGACTGAGCCCAACTCCCCTTCAAAGGCCAACCCATTTTGTGACAATCTCAATCTAAAATAATCTCCTATATTGTTTTAAAAAATAAATCGAACACTTCATTTGATTTTCAAGTCAAACTGATGCTTCACAGAAATCTTTGGAAGTTCTGCTCAGAAACGATTATGCATATACAGTAAATCCTGGTTTTCGTGTTGCTCTTCCCTCATCTCTTTTCTACAACCCTCTGTTTTTAGATTCATACTTAGGGGCTTTGAAAATGTTGCTGCTATAAACACAGGTGGCCAAGTTCACTGCAGTGTAATACTACTGAAACCAGTGTGGAATGATGCCAGGGATTAATTTTGGCCATTGCTCCAACTTCAAAGGTGGCCATTGTTTACAAAACCAAGTAATCTGAAAGCCTGGAAATAGGTAAGCTTCCCAAACCACCCTTAAGTCTATCTTTGTTATCTCTGCTCATCTTCCAGTTCCTGTGAGAGAATTTGCCAATTTTCTGCTCTCATCTTTATGAACAAAATGGTATTAGAATCAAAATCAGAGGGAATACTGTTACTGTATATTGGAGATGTCATGGTCTGGGGTAACCCTAGAAAGGAACTTGATTATGGGGGTAAAGGGTGTCTGTGTCATTGAAATGGGATTTAAAATTAGATAAACGAAAAGCCTGGAAAATATTTAATCAAAAAACTGTAAATAAGGTAAGATTAACTCAGAGGCTATCATGAAAATGCCACTACCTCTTAATAGACAGAAATTAAAGAATAAGAAATACCTATATACTATTCTAAAGTAATATCACATATATGCAGAGAACTTACGGAGTGGCATAGTATACTGTAGAAAGATTGGAAAGTACAGTTGTGCCACAACAACGGAGAAAGCAGAGGATATGTTTTCAAAATATTATGACACAATTTTAAAGGCCTTAAAGCGGTGACTGAAGGGTGAGGAATACACTTGCAAATAGTTTCATTGTCATTTTGGTGAGCTCATTAGCACTTACAGGCTTATTCCCCCCACACCTCCCATCCCACAGTGATTATAGCTACTTGTTGAGAAAGCATGAGAGCAAAAATTGAAGCCACAAGTGGGGGAGATGACCAATTAATCATTTCCCCTCTGTCATTTTGCAAGTTATGTCATCAGTTAGGATTAGGGTGACCAGACAGCAAGTGTGGAAAATCAGGACGGAGGGGTGGGGGTGGGTTAATAGGAACCTATATAGGAAAAAGACCCAAAAATCGGGACTGTCCCTATAAAATTGGGACATCTGGTCACCCTAGGTAGGATCCGCTTAGATTGTGCCCCAAAGAGCCTACTGACTTTTTCTGCGTGTACAGCATCTAGCAGTACAAATTCATGATCCATGACTGGATCTCCTAGGTGCTACTGCAAATACATATAATAATAAATGATTATTAACTGAAAATTCCTAATGTTGGCACTGCAGTAAAATAATAGACAGTATCTTGGTTGTGTGTAGCTGTTTAAAGCTGTCAGAAATCTTAATGCTCCCTGTTTAACAGGTGTGGTATGATTTTGCCCAATAACTTTAAATCCCTTGAAAAAGACAATTGTATGGCCAGATCTCACTGCCCTTTGTTTAAAAACAAAGCAATGTGTTGTTTAGAAGAGTGCTTCACTAGTCTTTATTGCAAGGCCTCTTTTTTTTTAAATGGAGCAATCACTTGTTACATGTAATTGTTCCTTAACCATATTTTAATATTCCATGTCAGTACTGGAGCCCGTCATTAACTCTGGTTGCTGTCACAAAGTGTCATTGAATCCAAGATGCCTATTCTAGTGCCATTTAAAGATAAGCACCCTTTGGAGATCAGCGGTGATCACAGTCATTTGCAGATACAAAAATAATTCTTAGCAACCCTTCTGGCCTTTTACAAACAAAACTGGTCAGTCGCTACAGCTGATTGGTCAAATATTATCCATGTTAGTGATACAGCTTTCTAAAATGAACAAACCCTCCATAAATAGATTTTGGAAACATCCTCCTCTCGTTTTCTTTTATCTGGAAAGAAGCAAGGGGAGGTGACTTGGGAAAAAGGATGTAGACACCCAAGCTGCCCCACTGAGTTCAGTAAGAGTTGAAGGAATTCAAGACCCTCCCAGGAGGCACTGAGCCCTTTGCATCCTTAAATGACGTAACCAAAAACTGTTGGTGAAATTCACTTCTGTGCAGAAAGGACAGTACAAGCCTATTCTACTTGAGCTGCATTTTGAGAAATCCATCTTTAAGAGATATATGAAGAAACACATTGGTTCAGAGGAGTGAACGCAGGTGCTTCGAGATAGGAATACTTGAGTTATAGTCGTAGTATAACCCACTAGTGTGCTATAGGCCCAGCTGTAGAGTCTTGGCTTGTCAGTTCAAACTGTTGCAACTCACGCTTTTAGCTCTGGAGGCCCCAGTTTAATCCCTGGTATGTCAGCCAAAATGGCAGCCATCACCTAAGTTCTGACATTGGAAAGTCATGTGCAGTCTTAAGCAAATCACTTATTTCTGAGCCTCATTCCTCCCCTCACCCCTGGAAAAAAAACATATAATAAATACTGACCTACTTACCTTCTGTGGAGTTGTGGGAATTGATTAGTTAATGGTACTACATTTCGGACTACTCACTAGAACAAGGGTTGCATGACAGGGACCTAGGAGTCCCTAATAATACTGACCTCACTTGTAAAGCACTGTCAAATCTACTGATGAAAATCATTAGATAAAAATATTATTTCTGAAGCCAAAATGTTGGCAAACATGCAAGAATATGAAGTAAAGGGGAGGGAGGCGAGTCAGAAAGATATAATTCCAATGAATAAATTTCAAGCACAGTTGTCCTAAAACATCAAAACTTAGAGAAAAGCTTATCTAAGAACAGTCTTGGCTTATAAATCAAAGAAATTCTTCCACAATATCCTCTCCAGAATATCATTTAATTCCTTCTCTCAGATCTGTTACAAACATTAAACACCAGCCGTAACCAAACCCAGATAATATTTTTTTTAATGATGTCACAATAGAATTTTTGGAAGCCTTCTTGATCCATCACTTACTTCATGCACTCAGCAGCCAACATCCCAGCTATCTGCCGTACACCATTTATCCATCTCCTGGCTGGTCTTCCCCTAGTATGACAACCCACCACCATGCCTTCCATGATAACTTTCTCAAGGTTATTTCCATGTCGACACCTGATGGGACCAAAGTGTGTAAGTGTGGATTTCTGACAGCAGGGTCTGCTTCTCTTCAGTAAGAACAACAAAAAACCAAGCCCTCCTGCAAATCCAATCAGCTTCCCCCCCGCCCATCAGCTCCTATGAGCAGGAAAACTCTGCGCTGGCGAGTGGCTCCTGGGGTTTGCTCTGAACCTTGTCAAATCTGGGCTCGGACAAATCAAACCAGGAAATGAGTTCCAAAGCCCAGAGGCCTTCACCAAAAGCACCCTGCTACCAACCCCTCCCTGATACAAAAAGAAAGGCAGTCTCCCAGGTACTCAAGACCTAAACCTGGAAATCAATTGTACACACTCTTTTTGTACAATTATTGGAAGGGAGCTGCAAAAAAAAAAAAACCGGAACATGTTGGGAGTCTAAAAGCCCTTCGACTGTTAGCTAGTTAACAGCCTTTTAGCCCTTTTCCCAACAGTCAGAGAGTGCATGAGAACGCTGGTGGGACCCATCATTTATATGACTCCCGTCAGACCTCTTCTTGACACAGAAAGTGCGTCCCTCAGCCTGATGCTATATTAGCACACTTCTCTGAGGCAAATCTGGAGTTTCTTGCTGCCAGCCTTTCAGTCAACATTAGACTGAGGAAAGCTGATGATCTAACTCAGTGCAAACAAAGTCACTGTTAAGTGCTGAAAACAAACTTCTGGAGACATAGTGTCTACTCTGACTCAAGGTCACCACTTAGTCAACCTTGGTCAATTACTGTATGGTGTGCAGTACTAAGTAATCACTGCAATGCGATATTAACTTGGGATTTGTAGAAAAAGAAAATGAATGTGGTGGGAGGTTTTTTTTTGTTTGTTTTTGTTTGTTGTTATTTTTTAAAGGAAAGGCTAGAAACAACAGCTGGAGTTGTTAGTGTTGTTACCAGATTTGCCCGTTATTTTGGGGTATGCTCATTTATTAGGGTTACTTTTCTGAGGGGAGGGGGGTAGCATTCTGTAATTCTATCGGTGTACTGCTTGTGTCACTTGTGATCTCATATGGAGCTCTACTTTTCCTTGCTGAATGTTCTCTCCCAATGGAGCTATCCTGCAGATCCTAGGTTCCCCAGGGCTGGGTTCTTCCAGCCCCAGAATCAGACGAACACACACAGATTAACAGAGCACGTCTGGGAGGACTGGGTTAATCAGCACTCCCAAGCTGACCCCTTATATGTCACTGGACTCAGTAGGCTGGGTCGAACAGCATCTCCAAGCTGTCACCCTCATATGCCATGGGCACCGCACTGGAATAGAGTACACCTGAGCAGGCTGGGTCGAGCAGCACTTCCAAGATGCCACCCTCACATGTCCCAGGTTCAGCACGTCTCTATCCCCACTTTCATGTTGCAATTGTTCTGGTAGTAACCCACTTGATGAGCAAACCCCAGAGGATTTTTGGATGCTGCAGGGATCTTTAGCTTAGGTATGAGGAGCGTTGCTGCAGAATGAATTAGGAAGCCAAAGAAACACCCAAAGAAGCCAAAAGAATGAATTAGGAAGCCAAAGAAACAAGGGGGAAGAGAGAGCAAAGCAACCAGCTTAAACATGAAAGTTATTTATTGCCAGGTAATTGCCATAGGGGAGCCAAACAAAACAGTCATAATATTAAATCTAACTTAAATTTGATTATAAAAGTCAGGTTTAGAAAACTATAACTGATCACACAAGTCACGGTCAGAAGACTATACCGAGAGAGAGAGAGAGAGAGAGAGAGAGATGGGTTCTCACCAGTCTGTGAAGCTTGAATCAAATCAGGGTTCCCAGGTGGTGGTGGTAGCTGAGAGTCCGGAGTGCTGGAGAGAGGCAGAGCCCCCAGTACGATCAGTCAGGAGAAGATGAAGTCCCAATGGAGCTGATGCAGATTTTGGATCCAGGCATCAGAGCACTTACTTGAGCGTGGGTAGGGGGTTTTGCAGAGAAACAACAATGGTTCAAAGGAGAACACTAGATTTGTTTATGGGTAAACTGATGGCTCAAGGGAGTATACCAAAGTTGTTTTGTTCAGGCTAGACAATAGGAACTGACCATTCCTGGCTGTGGGCGGTGTTCCTTGGAGGGAGCTCACAGTGCAATTAGGGATCACTATTTTGGATACCAAATAAGGATTTATTACTGAAATTGGTCCAATAACTATTGAGATGGGTGTGTGCAGGTGTGGGTCATTAACATCTGGAGCAGAGATCCCCCATCATGCAGTGCTTCCCTGCCTTTCTGGTTCCCGAGTTCCATGCGGTTCTTGCCTTGGAATCTCTGTTCTCCATTCTGTATGATAATAAAGATGCCTCCCTGTCCCATCTTCGATGCAAATGAGGCTAGGGGAGTTTCCTTAATCCTGTCACCCTTGTCCCAGGGGTTTAGGTGCGTCTTCCACCGCCTTTTCATTGCTTTTTGTAAGTCTTTCTTCTGATCGGTTTTGGTTCAAGCAGAAGCGGGGGGCGGGGGAAGAAGGTCTTTTGTGAGTCAGACAGGCTGGGTTCTGCACCCTGTAGGGTGACCAGATGTCCCAATTTTATAGGGACAGTCCTGGTTTTTGGGTCTTTTTCTTATATAGGCTCCTATTATTCCCCACCCCATCCCGATTTTTTACATTTGTTGTCTGGTCACCCTAGCGCCTTGGTTCCCCAAGAACACAGAGCTGATGGGTAATAGTGTGTACATAATGTATATATCAAGTCCCCAATGTGCTTGTTCTTGACCTTCATCAAGAACGAACTATTGCTCAGAAACCTGAACTTCAAGGTCCAGTGACTGGATCTCGCAAGGGAACAACATTCTACTAGTTTCTTTGTGGCTGGTAGAACTGGGGCAGAAGGGTAGCAGAGTTGTGTCTTAATGCAGGTACAAGAATGCTATAATCTTTGGCATGAAATAAAGATGTACTAGTGAAAAAATCAAGTATGGCCCTTCACATGATGGAGCCTGCAGCTCTTGGAGCTGCCTATCAAGCAGACAGTGACCAGGAAAAGAACTGTGTGAAAGCTGCCTAAAGGATATTTTTTCTAAAGGGTTAAAATGAAACAGGGGCTAACAAATTTAGTACTAGATATAAGTCACAAGAAGGTATGGATGGCCTGACTATAACCTATTGACCACTTTGCAAAATTATTTCTGGGTAGATTCTGGGAAGTGAACTACCCATGTGCCTCCTGAGGACTGATGATATTGACAAATGCTCCTTGAAGGAGCTAGCATTAGTCCCCATATTAGGCTATCTTGCAGGAATTCCATTATTTTGGTTACACATCATGTTCATGCTGCATCCATCACACCAGATCCTTGCAACGGGTGGATATGGGCTGTTTGTGGTAGCCCATAACCTTTCCAAAAAGGTCCTTCATCTGGAGGCATTCCTTTCATGACAGTGCAGCAATTCTGAAGTGACCAAATACATCCTGTAGATCAGGTCTTCTGTCCACATATTTTTCAGCTGTTGTACCTGGGTCCCAGCAGTCAGTCTAGGGAAAAGAGGAGTTGGCTATTTCTGTTGCACAGTACCATACCTATCATTCCTATTCTATTGTAGTATACCCATGCCAGTGGAATAAAGATCCCTGTGCTCCTGTTCCCACTGAAATTCTGTCTGATTTCCTGTTGGACCCTGTAAGCATCACATATACCTATAGTCTCCTCAAACTGTGACAAATGAACTCAGTGACCTTGGTGATGAATTTTTCCACACCCAAACCAAACATGTGCCTCATAGTTGTGAATTATAAGCTTTATTTTGTGCCAGATGTATGGTTCACAATCATGCTTATTTGTCCCCCAGTCCATGACTATATAGTGATTTGGTTGCTTCCTGAGTACAGTTTAGTGCTCTCTCTTTAAAGAAGATGTAACTGACATGCCTAATCCTGCAAGATGCTGAGCTCCTGTGAGATGCCAAGTATCTTCAATTTCTCGCTGAAGTCAATAGGAATTGAGGGCATTTGGCACCTGACAATCTGGCCTAAAAGCCTATTCTTTATTCAATACTCAAAGAAGAAAGTCAAGAGTCAGAGTTTAAGGCCAGAAGGAACCATTAGGTCACCTAGTCTGACCTCCTGTATATCATAGGCCACTAAACAACACCTAGACATCCCCACACCAAGCCAACAACCGGAATTAGGCCAACACATCACAACCGTCAGGAGACTACACTGTTGAATGCCACAGGCAGGAAACAGCAGGGACCGAGATGTGCCAATGCCCAAGGCCTCTGCAAAGGCAGGGAATTGATTAAATGAGATATTATCAAATGGAATGATCTTAAACAACTGCTCTTAGTTATAATTAATTCATAGCAGCCCCCTTTCCCCTCACCTTATGCATCTGTGTCTAGGGTGAAGACTTAGTCACTATCTGTACCAAGTAGCTAGTGAGTGACACTTTCATAATGTCAATAGGAGTTGAGGGCCTATCACAATGGGGGCTCTATCTCAGCTGAGGAGTCCAGGCACTATTATAACAGTGCTAACAATAATAATAAAGTCAGGTCACAAGAGCAAGTAATTCCCTTACTTCAGTGTTATTCCATGGCCTTTCCACCACAATGTGATATTTCTATCTAGTCTACCTAGAGATCTTCATTTATCCCCCATAAATATTTAATCTGCTTTGTAGCACTTAATTTGCTATCCCACTTTCACTCTTTATTACATAGGTACAGTTGATTTAACACTAAGCACTAATACTTTCTTATAAATAATTAACTGTGTGTAGATATTTAAAAGCTGTAGCGTACAATTACAGTACACATGACCATTGTGTTGTCTGACTTTTGGCAAACATCACTGGTATGTGCTGGTCAGATCTGTACAAAGTAAATTCTTTAAAACAGGGAACCGTACAAGACTGGAACCTGTTATTTGAAATCCTGCTCCCTCCAAATTGTAATTGTTTGGATAAAATGGAACCTGGCTCAGAGCCCCCTCTGGCTTTGCTTTTTTAAACATTGACAAGTTTTCAGAAAAAGCCAAAACTCAACTGATCAGCTTTCATAAAACCAGAGCATGGCATCTGCAGCCCATCTTAATTTTAAACTAAAGGATTCTCCTTGAAATCAATGGGAATTAGGCACCTAAATACCTTTGAGGATCTGGACCCATTTTCCTACCTTTTGTTTCTCTCTCCTACTGTTTACTCAGTATCAAATAAAATAAACAAAACAAAACAAACAGTGTCTGGAAGACTCGCAACCACAGTGTATAAATTATATTATACTGGGCTTGTGGTAGATTTAATACAAACTACCTTCCTGGAAGAGTTATATGAAACTAAATACAAATCTACAGCACCCTCTAGCGTCCAATATCCACTTACAAGTTCATTAATATCCTGAGCCACCTGTTGCAAGAGACATAAAAACCTGTGGTCAGAATTACCGGTACATCTCACATCAGTGTAAATCTGGAGTAACTGGAACCAGTGGAGTTATACTAGTTTTAAATCAGTGTAAGTGAGAGAATCAGACCCATAGACTCATAGAAGCTAGAGACGAAAGAGATTTGAAAGGGCATCGACTTCATCTACCTGCAAATGCAGAATTGTTCAGCACAGTATGTTTTCTCGAGTTCCAGTTTCATTTCAAATGTGCCAAGCAATGGGGCTTAAACCACTTCTCTTGGGAGACTATTTATCAGACAGATTTTTCTTACAGAGTAACATATCACTTCTCCTCTTCCCCTCAAATATTTATACATGAATAGTCCCCTCTAAGTCATTGTTTACTCAACCAACATATTTAACTTTTAAAATCTTTCCTGCTAAAACAAGCCTTGCAGACCTCAAAATAATTTCTGATGTTCCTCTGAACTTCTTCAGTTTGTAAACAGCTTTGATAGGGAGAGGCCCAGGAGTGAAGCCAACAAAAATCATTCTTCCTTGACCTACACCCTGCACAACCTCACTAAGGCTATGGCTACACTAGAGAGCTTACAGCAGTGCAGCTGCGCTGCTGTAAACTCTGTAGTGTAGCTGCTCTAAGCTGATGGGAGAGAGCTCTCCCGTTAGCTTAATTAATCCATTCCCAATGAACGGTGGTAGCTATGTTGGTGGGAGAAGCTCTCCCGCCGATATAGCACTGTCCATACTTAGATCGGTGTAACTTATGTCGCTCAGTACAGTGGCTTATTCACACTCCTGAGCAACATAAGTTATACTGACATAAATGGTAGTGTAGACATAGCCCAAGGTTGCATGAGGTTTAAGTGAAGGCAGAATTCGGCCGGGCCTGAGAATGTGTGGATTTTTTTTAGCCTTAGTTTTTTGTCCCAGAGTAGGAATACCTCAATAGACAATGGAGAAAATGTGGCAACATAAAGATAGCACTTCTGTTTTCTAGGGGTGGTATCTGGTGAACTGGGGAGATGCAAACTTAAATTGTCTGACTATTAACTAGACTTGATTATGATAAGGAGGATGATATTTGGTTCATGCTTTATATACCATTTATGAATGCAACCTTAATGTAAAAGGTTAATTAGTGATTAATAGCTGTTCACGGATGTTCTGATACAAATAGTGGGTTTTATAGATTTATTCCTGAAAGGTGTTATAGATGATTGTCAGCCATTGTTATATGAAATCTATTGACTTGCTGGATTTACAGTTGATCAGCCATGTATTAAAACATATATTGGTTCACTGATTACTCTTCTATATGATAAAGTTCTATTTATAAATAATTTAAAGTGTGACTGATATCATGCATCTTCTTGCTTTGTGTTCATTTAAAAAAAAAACTGATTTGCAGTTTTCTTTCTTCTGCCTTCCCTTCCTCTTTGGAGGGGTTGTTAGAACTTTTTAAAGACCTTATGTTAGGCTGAGGCATTCGTCAATTGGGAGTCAAACAGATTACTGCTGAAGACAGAAAACTGCATTATTTATCTGCTGTAATGGGCTTTTAAAAAAGGATTTGCTACAGCAGTTAGCACAGCAAAGAGGAGAGGAAGAGCCAGAAGTGACAGTGATGGGTTTTCAGAGGTTTACTTGTTCCTCTATTTAGTATTCATATCCCTGATGGAACAATATTGGTGCTATTGCCTGTCATTTTCCACACCACAGACAAATTGGCTCCAGTAGTGTTACTACCTGCCTCTGCATTATCTGGGCCCAATTGCACCTGTGCAACTCCATGATTTTATCATGCACTTGGAACACAGTAAACAAGTACATCAATTAATGCACAAAGAGAAATGGATGCCAGCTCATTCCCTTAGAACTGTGCTGCTCCAGCAGGAGTAAGTGTAAAAAGTAGTAAATAATGGTTACCAACATCAGTAATTTGGGACAGATTTTAAAGGACTTTAGGTGCCTAAAGATGCAGTTAGGCACCTGGTGTGATATTCAAAAGCTCCTCAGTGCTCAACTCTCCTTTGTTTCAATGGGAGTTCAGTGTCCAGATACTTTTGAAAATAGCAGTAGGCCCCTATCTGCATCTTCAGGCACCTAAAGGCCTTTGAAAAACTGGTCCTTAGTTTGCATATATTGTCATCCATAGCTCTCAAGGCACTTTGCAAGAAGCAGGTAAATATCACACTCCCATTTTGAAGCTGGAGAAATTGGGTCCCAGAGAGATGAAGTGGCTGCCCAAGGTCACACAGCAGGGCAGTAGCGGAGCTGGGAACAGAATGCAGGTCTGCTGATTCATAGTGCACTGGGTCACTCTGCTCTGAAGAAAGCTTCAGTGAGACTTTACAATACACTACATTAAATGAAGTATATTCACATGGTTACAACAGACGACTTTGATAATTAAAGGCAACTTTCAGGACAAGCTGAAGAATCCGTACAAGGGGGAATGCATTAATAAGCTACTTCTCAGAAAGCCCCTCCCTGCACCACCATCACTTTCAATTATGGTGAGAAACTGTTCAATATTTTATCCCACCCCACTGAGGATTGTGCAGAATGTTCCTCACTGGTTCCTTTGAATGCGATTTCAAACTGTATTTAATCCACCTTAATTAAATATACTGTAGGTTGTATGATATTCTTGCTGCTGGGATTGACGGCTTTGTTTTGATGCTTTGTTGCAATCTTTACATAACCTTCTGTCCTTTTGGAGACTGAGCTTTCGCTCTAAATTTGTGCAGCAATGCTAGTATCACAAAAGAGGTGAAGAAAATTAACTAGTTAACGATGAGCATTATAGGAACACCAACAGAAACTGAAGAGAACATCAGAGAGAATATTCTTAGCACTAAACTTTCATCCTTGCATTATGGGTACTTTTGCTTTCCTGTGTCTTGCAATGCTATCACTAACTATTTGAACAATAAATGCGGAGCCATGCAATAAAACTCCCTTTATCCCGCATTTGAGTGCTAATACTATGCAGTTTTTATCCTATATCACTCCTTTGCTGTAGTGAAATAAACATACTCATACATTACCATAAATCAGTGAGATGGCCTGTGGCAGATTAGCAGTACTTTAGCATTTGATTTGTAGTTTGGACGGCTGCTCTCTCTGTTCCTCAGCAGTACTATACTTGTTCCACGTCCAAATAGGATGTCATTCTCCCTGGCTTTACTGCGGTTCTTTGACTTTCTGACCTTCTATTTTAAATGCCAGGACATTGGCAGGGTGTCTCAATAACTGTGCTCCCTGCAGAGCTCTTAGGGATTAGTTGTAGTCAAGAGATCTTGAGACCTGTGTTTCAGAACAGTGCAATGGTGCTCAGAGTTTAATCTCTTTTTAATGAAAAGCTGATTTGCTTATCCCACTGCTCTAAAAATATAGATCTGTTTCTATAAATTGAGTTGTAATATTTTATCCTACATGATTTCTATATAGAAGTTAATATAGGGGTGAAAACATGAGGAGAAACATTTGTACTTAACCACTGATGGGCATTGAGGTTTATTCAGTGTGCAGGTAAAATAACCTAATGAAGGAGAGAGAATTTAATTCTCCCAAAGTCAGAAAGAGAGAACAAAATAGAGAGGAGATCGGTAGTAAAGAATAAACTAGCACATCAGAAATAAATGGTTCTTTTACAATAGAAGCAGCAAACGAAGCTGTGAGTTGTCTCAATATACACATTATAGGTATACCGCAAAGTGGTAGGAATACAAATGTTAATACTGATGGGGTTAGATACTGATTAATCAAAAGCAGATCTCTAAAACAAGTATGTGATACAGAGGTCTTCAGCATGGATCGCAACAACATTAAATACTTTTATATAGCGTTTTACAATCAGGATTTTCAAGGATGATTAGTGATTTTGAATGCCACAGTTTTCATTTGTTAAATAGGAGATGAATTAAAGGAGCCTGACATTTAAAAGAGCGGGGGCTTAGCCTTTTCTGTAATCAGGCCCCTTTAAGATGCCCCAATTTGGGCACAGAGACATTCAAAACTTTGGAAAAATCTTGGTCTATATCTTCAGAAAGCACTACAAACTAACTAATTCTTACAACACCCTACTAGAGAGAAGTAGACTAGGTATATAAGAATTATTGTTCCAATTGTACAGGTGGGGAAACTGAGGTGCAGAGAGATTAAGTGATTAAATCAAGGTCTCACAATAAATCACTAGCAGCGCTGGGATTACAAACCAGGAAGACCTGGCTTACAAGCATCAAGCAGAGTCTGTTAGACTACAATACCTATCTCTCTAGATAAGGTTAAGGTTGGGTGCTTATAATCAAGCACTGCTGCGTTGTCCAAATTTTTTCCATGAAAAAGCAAAAGCAGCCTACAGGTCAGATTCTTAGTGTAGGGGTCTGATCCTGGCTCTGGGTACTGGAGGTTGTGGTTCTGTTTCTGAAAAGAGTTTTGACAGATTGTAAAACAAAGTTGTCTCTCACACTTTGCCATCTGTCTTGTGTATGATTTATAAATACCTTTGCCCAACACACAAACAAAAACATGTGTTGGATGAGCAGTGTGCATCTGACTTGGGTATAAATTGAGTCTGTCTCAATTCATGACTAAGGTGAAGATTTAATCATGGGTATTTTTAGTAAAAGTCACGGACAGCTCACGGGCAGTAAACAAAAATTCACGGCCCATGACCTGTCCATGACTTCTACTATATACCCCTGACTAAATCTTGGGTACTCTGGAAGGAGGGTCCCAGGGGTGCGGCTGGTGCTCTAGGACAGGGAGTGGCCCAAGAGCACCACTGGTACTTGGAGTGGGGGAAGTGGCACACAGTCCAGGACCACCACTAGTGCTCGGGGGGTGGGGGTGGCCCGAGACCGCCGCTGCTGCTCAGGGTGGAGGAGGGGGTGGTGCATGGGAGCCTGACACCGCTGTTGGCTTCGGGGCTGCCTGAGCTGCTCAGGCCACCTTGGGGTCAGTCACATGGACTGCTGCAGAAGTCACAGAGGTCCCGGAAAGTCACGGAATCCGTGACCTCCATGACAGACTCGCAGCTGTATTCATGATGAGTAGCTGAGAAAACAAAGGTGTCAATCAATCTTTGAGATAATACTTTGTGTACCATCAACAAATTCTTGTTAAGACTAAGGCTATGTTAAGGAACTAAAGATCCATTGCTGAGCCGCCTTTTCTCCCCAGTCATGTGTTATGCTGAGCAGACCCTACATATGAGAAGAGCATCCAAGAGATTCTAGGGAATGAGTGGCTGAATGGAAAGAACAGTTTTTCTACCTATCTTTTCTAGCTCTATATCCTTCATCTCCAATGTTTCCATCTAGAAGTTCTTTTCAGAGAATATTATTCTATACATTTCAACATCCCTATCCTTACAGGCCTGTTTTTAATCAAATATATTTCAGATGTTCGCACTTGGCCTAAGACCTCACTGTGAAACTCAAGTTAATTAAAACTGTTTCCACTTCTCGAAGTCTTGTAAACTAAAGAGATACAGATTTTTTTTATATAGAACAAAGTCAAATGTGTGTGTAAATGGCCCTGTTTTGTAAAGTGCCTTGTGATCTACAGATGAGAAGTGCTATGTAAGAGCTAGTTAGTATTATACCACATCGTTTTACATGTTAGTGGAAGTAGAAAACACTGATTTGTAAATTTAAAAAAGCATCACAGCACAGCATTTAGCAGGCTCTCCCTAAATAATAAAATAAAAATTATTAATAAGGCTTTGGACAACTTTATCTGGGATATTGCATTCAGGTCTGAGCACCTAATTTCCAAAAATATATTGAACTGGTGGCAGTTCAAACAACAACATAAATGATTAGATATTGGAGGGTCTAATTCTGAGGAAAGATCAGAAGAGCTTCATATTGTATGTGTAGCCCAATTAACTAATGACTTAGGTCTGGGGATAACCATCTAGAAACATCTGAGTGGCGTGAGTGCCAAGAAAAGAGAGGAATTATCCAGGGCAAAATGAAGGAGCACAACTAGGAGCAATGCAATGAAATTAAAAGCAGGAAAACTGAGCAGCCACGATTCTGGCTTGAGAAAGGATCAGGAAGAACTATCCAAAATTACAGCCAAACCTTTTATTTTATTTCCCGGGCTCAGGTGCCAGCATTTCCATAATATAGTGAAACAGGTATCCTCCTGCATACATTAGCCCAGACCTTACTTGGTGTAAACTGGTGTAAATTCATTGAAGTGACTGAAGCTACACTGATTTATACCTCTTGCAGATTCTATCCATAATCTTTTTTTCCCTGCCTTTTTATCTCACACTGCAGAGAATCATCTGCTCTTAAATAATGAATTAAATGTTTTTATTAAGTAATATCCCTAGCACATAAAAGGTCCAGCTAAAATGCTGTTAAAATATATACTAGTTGTAATAAATATGATAGACAATGGTAATGAAACCATTTTGTGCCTGTAGAAGTACTGTAAGAAACATAAACCTGGCCTAAATTGTTCTTAATAACTGATTTTATTAATCTATAATTTCAAAATAATTGCTGCTGTTATATAAACTCTGATTACATTGGGGGAACAACTTAATGGTTCAGAAGTAATGTCAGAAACATACACAGAGTATTTTGAAGTTAATGGGAGTTTAGCCTGAGTAAGCACTACAGGATTTGGTACTTACTTGCCACAAAAATACCAAAATTTTGCCTTTGAATAAAATGGATGTAATTTGCAGAAAAGCCAGTTGGAGTAGCACATACTCTGAGGACAGAATTTGGACAAGAGAGATTAAAGGTCTGATTTTCATCCTGCAACTAACAGTGCATGTAATGAATGGTGGGGCATAAATATTAGGAGTTATACACCCAACTACCTGATTTGTATGTACAGACATCATTACAGGCCCGATTTTCAGAAGTGCTGAGAACCCTGAGCTCTCAAAGTGACTGGGAGTTGTGGTTATTAAAGGCCTCTGAAAATTTGATCCTTAGCATCTAATTTCTAATATTTATGTCCACAGTGAAGAGCAGTCACAAAAATAGAAGTGCAATTTTACAACTGTAAATTTCCACTTGTAAAAAGAGGCATGGCCAGTCTTTGATCCCAGTTACACTGGTCCATCATGCAGATGATATTCAGGCAGACTAACCCAACTGTTCCATACAGAGTCTCCAATAGGAAAGTATCAGAGGGGTAGCCGTGTTAGTCTGAATCTGTAAAAAGCGACAGAGTCCTGTGGCACTTTATAGACTAACAGACGTAATAGGAAAGTGAATCCTCTTCCACATATAACCTTAGGTTTTTAAATTTTAATTTCCCAAATCTCATTTTTGTGATATGTTCTGCTGATTTCACCACAGAAACTAATAACTCGTTTAAGAATATTTTGTTAAAAAAATTCTCCCCGTACTTCAGGGAGAATGGAACAGGTCCCCCAGAGGAGACTGTTCTCTGCTTTTAACATCTTTTCTGCCAACTTAAAATAGAAGAGAGAAAAAAAGTTGTGAAGTTGTTTACTCCGTTTAAATAATGTTTTACCTTTTTAAAACTTAGAAATAGAGTCAAAGAGTTTCAAACGTCAGACCTTAAAGTTAGGCTATTATAGCCAAATAACGAGCTGGTTTTGAGAAGTGCTGAGTACCCAGCAGCCCCTACTGACATGAAGGCTGAATAATTATTTGCATATCATTTGTTTTTGTTATTTGACCCAGCTCTGTTGATGGATGAATAATATTCCTTGTAAATGTTGGTATTTGTTCAAATGATTTGCAAATCAATTTTTGGATGTAGGGGGTCCAGGGGTTGGGTTGGGTTTCTTTTTTGACAAGACCCAGCATATACACACAGATTATTTAATGTGCTTCTGGGAAAAATAAATAATAAAATGCAAATTGCCAAGATGTTGAGGGTTAAAGGACCTGCTGTCAATTATTAAACGGCCTGTACTTTTCTATATTTTTCCATCACGCTATGTATGCCATACACTTCTCTGATGTTGTTTTTCAAGTCTTCTCTGTATACAGTGTATACAGAGAGTATCATGTAAAGAAGGTAATGTTGACATATCTACAGTCCCCAGCAAGGTATAAATAGAGGCTGTATTCAGGGCCAGTGCAACCATTTAGGCGACCTAGGTTTTCGCCTAGGACGCTAGGATTTGGGGGGCGCCATTTTCTTCGGCAGCGACCACAAAGGTCGGATCTTCAGCTGCCCCAGTCGCCGCTGGCATTTAGGCAGAGGGAGCTGGGGCAGAGGAGCGTGGGGAAGACCGCCTGCAGCAAGTAAGGGGTGTGTGTGTGGCATGCAGGGGAACTCCCCGCCCCAGCTCACCCATGCCCCGCCTCCTCCCCGAGCACGCCGTGGCTGCTTCACTTCTCCCGCCTCCCAGGCTTGCGGCGCCTAAGCTGATTGGCGCCGCAAGCCTGGGAGGTGGGAGAAGCGAAGCAGCGACGGCATGCTCGGGGAGGAGGTGGGAGAAGCGAAGCAGGGACAGCGTGCTCGGGGAGGAGGTGGGAGAAGTGAAGCAGGGACGGCGTGCTCGGGGAGGAGGCAGACCAGGGGTGAGCTGGGGCCAGGGCCGGCTCCAGAGCCCAGCGGGGCAAGCACCTGCCTGGGGCGGCCCTTTCCCGGGGGGGCGGCAGGCTGGGCCGGCGGACCTGCCGCAGTCATGCCTGCGGGAGGTCCACCGGAGCCCAGGGAGCAGCAGACCTGCCGCAGGCATGACTGCGGAGGGGACGCTCGGCCGGCGGCTCCAGTGGACCTCCCGCAGGCATGACTGCGGACGGTTCGCTGGTCCCGCGGCTCGGCTGCACCTCCCGCAGGCATGACTGCGGACGGTTCGCTGGTCCCGCGGCTCGGCTGGACCTCCCGCAGGCATGACTGCGGCAGCTCAATCGGAGCCGCCGGACCTGCGAACTGCCCGCAGCTGCGGGAGGTGCAGCCGAGCCGCGCGACCAGTGGACCCTCTGCAGTCATGCCCGCGGGAGGTCCGCTGCTCCCGCGGCTCGGGGGCGCCTCCCGGGCATGACTGCTTGGGGCGGCCAAAAACCTAGAGCCGCCCCTGGCTGGGGCGGGGGGAGCCTCAGGGTGGGGGGTGGGGAGCTGCCGCGGTGGGGCGCCTCAGGGTGGAGGGGGGGAGCTGCTGCGGGGGAGGGTGCCTCAGGGCGGGGGCTCGGGGATGGGGGAGGGTGCAAGGTGGAAGTTTCGCCTAGAGCGCGAAACATCCTTGCAGCGGCCCTGGCTGCATTTCTTTATGTTTGAAAGATCCCAAAGGATATTTTTGGGCGACTTGTCATCTACACTGAGAACTCTGTGTAGCAAGTGACCACAGGGCTCTATCCTGTTACTCCTGTTACAATGTTTAACATGTATGTATAAATATTTACAGAAATTAGTGAGGGACTACAAATCACAGAGCTTTCAGCAGGCTGACTGCACCGAAATGTCTTTCCATCTTGTGTGACCCAGCCAGCACAGCGAAGTGACTCACCAAATGCACTCACTAAATTAGGGACTTGATAAGAACCAGTTAGCAGAGGACTGACCCAATAAAGACTAAGGCAAGGTTGGCATACAGCTAAAAAAACGGAGAGAGATGGCAGTGTTCATATCTGGGAATGAGCCTGCCTTTTGTTATCTGGGTTCTTACTTAGGGGGCAGTGAGAAATTCTTGGCTGATTCCTGCACCTGGGATGGAAAGTATGACATTGGCTTGTATGTGCATGTGTCCTTACACTTGTCCATATGCTGCACTCTAAAGGGGAGTGCACATTTGAAACATGAATTGGTGCAGAATATAACAGTTTACTTATTAAGTGGTGCTTCAAGCAAAGGACTCAAAATTTATCTCATTGCTTAGGAAACTGCACTGCTTCTAGTTGGGGTCCAGGTGGAGTTAAGATATTGATTTTAACTGAGGTGGTCATTTACCCTCCAACAGTAATGTCCTTTTGAGAGAAAATGTTAGGCACTTTCAAGCTTAGGTCTACTGGAAACGTCTATTAAACCACTTGCTCCAACACAATTTAGAATAGTTGCAAAGTTCCAAGGTCATTTTGCTTCAAATGGTATCCACATACTGATCAGGAGGTCCTTGCTCACAGCAGTTGGAAAAGAGTTAAGAGCATCCCTAAGGCTCAGCTAGCTGTGTCAGCATGGAGCCTCTTCCTCCAAGCTCTCAGGAAGACCTGCTTTCCCTCAACAAACCCTCTCTACCCTGAGGTGTACCCTATAGAGTAGTGGCTCTCAACCTTTCCAGATTACTGTACCCCTTTCAGGAGTCTGTTTTGCTTTTGTACCCCAAGTTTCACCTCACTTAAAAATACTTGCTTACAAAATCAGACATGAAAATATAAAAGTGTCACAGCACACTGTTACTTTCTCATTGTTATCATATAAAATAAATCAATTGGAATATAAATATTGTATTTACATTTCAGGGTATAGTAGAATTATAGAATCATAGAATACTAGGGTTGGAAGAGACCTCAGGAGGTCATCTAGTCCAACCCCCTGCTCAAAGCAGGACCAACACCAACTAAATCATCCAAGCCAAGGCTTTGTCAAGCCGGGCATTAAAAAACCTCTAAAGATGGAGATTCCACCACCTCCCTAGGTAACCCATTCCAGTGCTTCACCACCCTCCTAGTGAAATAGTGTTTCCTAATATCCAACCTAGACCACCCCCACTGCAACTTGAGACCATTGTTTCTTGTTCTATCATCTGCCACCACTGAGATCAGCCAAGCTCCATCCTCTTTGGAACCCCCTTCAGGTAGTTTAATGCTGCTATCAAATCCCCCCTCACTCTTCTGTTCTGCAGATTAAATAAGCCCAGTTCCCTCCGCCTGTCCTCGCAAGTTATGTGCCCCAGCCCCATAATAATTTTTGTTGCCCTTTGCTGGACTCTCTCCAATTTGTCCACATCTCTTCTGTAATGTGGGGACCAAAACTGGATGCAATACTCCAGGTGTGGTCTCACCAATGCCGAATAGAGGGGAATAATCACTTCCCTCGATCTGCTGGCAATGCTCCTACTAATACAGCCCAATATGCCATTGGCCTTCTTGGCAACAAGGGCACACTGCTGACTCATATCCAGCTTCTCATCCACTGTAATCCCAAGGTCCTTTTCTGCAGAACTGCTGCTTAGCCAGTCAGTCCCCAGCCTGTAGCAGTGCATGGGATTCTTCCTTCTTAAGTGCAGAACTCTGCACTTATCCTTGTTGAACCTCATCAGATTTCTTTTGGCCCAATCCTCCCATTTGTTTAGGTCACTTTGGACCCTATCCCTACCCTCCGGCATACCTACCTCTCCCCCCAGCTTAGTGTCATCTGCGAACTTGCTGAGGGTGCAATCCATCCCAGATCATTAATAAAGATGTTGAACAAAACCAGCCCTAGGACTGACCCCTGGGACACTCTGTTTGATACCAGCTGTGAAATAGACATCAAGCCGTTGATCACTACCCATTGAGCCTGACAATCTAGCCAGCTTTCTATCCACCTTATAGTCCATTCATCCAATCCATACTTCTTTAACTTGCTGGAAAGAATACTGTGGGAGACCATATCAAAAGCTTTGCTAAAATCAAGATATATATCATCCACCACTTTCCCCATATCCACAGAGCCAGTTATCTCATCATAGAAGGGAATCAGGTTGGTCAGGCATGATTTCCCCTTGGTGAATCCATGTTGAATGTTCCTGATCACCTTTCTCTTCTCCAAGTGCTTCAAAATGGATTCCTTGATGATCTGCTCCATGATTTTGCCATGTATAGAACAATATAAATGAATCAGTGTCTGTATGAAATTTTAGCTTGTACTGGCTTTGCTAGTGCTTTTTAACGTAGCCTGTTGTAAAACTTAGACAAATATCTAGATGAGCTGATGTACTCCCTGGAAGACCTCTCTGCACCCTCAAAGGTGCCGCTGGTTGAGAACCACTGCTTTAGAGGACCTGTAATCAGCTGCAGCTGAAACACATCCTGCTTCCCTGTGCATATATTGTACCCTTCCTTCCTTCCATCCCTCCAGAATTTGGGGATGTATAAATGCCATTCACTGACTAGAGACCTCAGCTGTGTTAAATCAAACACCACTTGCCAGGGAAGTTGGATGAGCACATTTTTCAGGCCTTGGTAAAAGGAGGGCTGCTAATCCAAGAAAAAAAGGAGTCACTTTTTAGCCAGTTCCCTCTTCAAATCAGCATTTGGAGCAAATGACGAATGCCTGCAAAATGGCTGAGTCACTATGACCAAACCTAAAATCAGCAGCTGATAGGATGGCATGGTATCATAAGATCTGGAAATCTCCCTGTTGTTCTTATCTCTAACCCTTAAGCTTGTTTCAGAACATACATTTCTAAATAGCCATCTACCAAACCCTTTCCAATTGATATCTGAAAATATTTGGCCAATTTAATATTGCAGTTGTGTATGTTATTCAGCAAAAAATTTGTTCGATTTTCCCATCCCCGCCTTTATCTCCCAAACCATAGGCCTTTGCTTATTTAACTAAAATAATAGATAGCTAAAGCATCAGAACTACCCGGTGTGTGTGTGTGTGTGTGTGTGTTTATATTTTAGGGCTGTCAAGCGATTAAAAAAATGATCATGATTAATTACGTGATTAAAAATTAATCTTGATTAATTGCACTAATAATTGTGATGTTAAACAATAATAGAATACCATTTATTTAAATATTTTGGATGTTTTCTACATTTTAAAATATATTGATTTCAATTCAAATACAATGTGTACAATGCTTACTTTATATTTATTTTTATTATAAATATTTGCACTGTAAAAAACAAAAGAAATAATATTTTTCAATTCACCTAGTACAAGTACTGTAGTTCAATCTCTATCATGAAAGTTGAACTTACAAATGTAGAATTATGTACAAAAAAACCTTCATTCAAAATTAAAACAATGTAAAACTTTATAGCCTACAAGTCCACTCAGTCCTACTTCAGCCAATTGCTCAGACATACAAGTTTGGTTACAATTTTCAGGAGATAATGCTGCCCGGTTCTTGTTTATAGTGTCACCTGAAAGTGAGAACAGATGTTTGCATGGCACTGTTGTAGCCGGTATCGCAAGATATTTACGTGCCAGATGTGCTAAAGAGTCATAAGTCCCTTCATGCTTCAACCACCATTCTAGAAGACATGGATCCATGCTCAATAATGATCCAAAGCAGCACGGACCAACACAAGTTCATTTTCGTCCTCTGAGTCAGATGCCACCAGCAAAAGGTTGATTTTCTTTTTTGGTGGTTCAGGTTCTATAGTTTCTGCATCGGAGAATTGTTCTTTTAAGACTTCTGAAAGCATGCTTCACACCTGGTTCCTCTCAGATTTTGGACGGCACTTCAGATTCTTAAATCTTGGGTTGAGTCCTGTAGCTATCTTTAGAAATCTCACATTGATATCTTCTTTTCATTATGTCAAATCTGCTGTGAAAGTGTTCTTAAAACGAACATGTTCTGGGTCATCATCAGAGACTGCTCTAACATGAAATATATGACAGAATGCATGTAAAACAGAACAGGAGACATACAATTCTCCCCCAAGGTGTTCAGTCACAAATTTAATTAACGCCGGCTAAAAAAGTGCCATGCAAATACCTGTTTTCACTTTCAGGTGACATTATAAATAAGAAGCGGAAGCATTATCCCCCATAAGTGTAAACAAACTTGTTTGTCTTAGTGGTTGGCTGACCAAGAAGTAGGACTGAGTGGACTTATAGGTGCTAAAGTTTTACATTGTTTTGGTTTTGAGTGCAGTTATGTAACAAAAAAAATTTGAAATTGTAAGTTACACTTTCATGATTAAGAGATTGCACTACGTACTTATGTGAGGTGAATTGAAAAATACAATTTCTTTTGTTTATAATTTTTAGTGGAAATATTTGTACTAAAAATATAAAGTGAGCATTGTACACTTTGTATTCTGTGTTGTAATATAAATCAATATGTTTGAAAATATAGAAAAAAATCCAAAAATATTTAATACATTTCAATTGATATTCTATTGTTTAACAGTGCAATTAATCACGATTAATTTTTTAAATCACAATTAGTTGAGTTAATCGTGTGCGTTAACTGCAATTAATCAACACTCCTAACATTATATATATGAATTATTTGCACAGGCCTATAGGTTCTGTTTATTAGAGCACAGTGGTACATATGCATACTGTAGTATAATTGTCAGATTTAAATGAAATACCATAAGGCTCAAAGATTCAGCTGAAAGACGCCTGCAGGCCCAAACTATAATTTATAATTGCATCGTAGGTTTAATATCTTACATTTATGCTCACTTTAAGATTTCTTTACACTGCCAGAGTGGTGTAAAAGGGCCTTAGTATAAATGAGGATCAGGCTCCTTGAAGCCATATTCAGATTTAGTATAAATGAGTATTATTCATTGCAGCACTTCATTTATACAAGTTGGCAGCAATCCATTGACCATTTATCACATCTATTCTGTTTTTTCCTCAGGTTTTCACTGTATACCATATTAAAAACAAGTGTTACAAGATATACAAAACAGTGCTTAGTGAATGTACTTTAATGACTTTTCAATGCCATGAATTGAAAGACAGCTTTCTTGTCAAACACCTTGTCATGGAAGAGGAAAGATTTCCTGTTACTGATCTGGTATGTGAACTGAAAGTGTATGTAGAACTACACTGTTAGAAGGGCAAATATGTTATGATAAATATTTTTTAAAAGTCCTGTGCATATATGGTTTAGATAGCACTGCAGATCTTTGACACTGAGTGATGCTATTTAAAAGCACATTAGATGCAATACAAACCTCGGCTGGACAGATGGATTAAAAACTAAACTCAATGATTCACTGGTTTCTTGCCACTCTTTTGTGATGTCTGACAAAAATGCAGTGCGTAGTAGGTGAGAGTGGGAAACCAATTAATCTTATATGAGGCATACTATGCTTAATTAAGCACTTTAATATGGAACAAGGGAGGAGATAGATTGACACTCAGACTGGTGGTTGATTATATACTATTTAGTAAATTAATATAAAAATCTTGTGCATGCAACATACTATAAGGGAGTAAAGAAACAAGGCAAAATGAAATGGCTGACATTTTATTTTTGATCAACTTTTGGCAGAACTCTCCATCCTATTTCTCATCCCCTCTCTTTTTTTCTCCCTGAAAATAGCCTGAAGTAAGCCCTCCCCGAGAAAAATATCCCCTTTGATCTCTTTCTCAGGCCTTTAAGTTACTTATCTGATCCTATATTGTCTCACTTTACCTCAGATCCCTTTCATTAAGTGAGGAAAACTAACTGCATAAAGAGAAATATGGAGACAATGATAATTTCTAGCTGAAATACTTCATTGATCTGGAGTTACGGTTGGGAGTACATATCACTAAACATTATGTAAAATATATTTTACATAAACACCTAAAAGGAACTATTAGTAACCCAGAAAATTTGATATGAAGGTTAAACATAAATGACTCACAGTTAAGAAACACAGACAATTAATTTACACTGGTGTAAAACCATCGCAAGTGTGAGGATTTCATTCTTTGTTTCAATCATACCTTCTCTGTAAGACATGTTATTTTTCAATCAGCTCCTTTATAAGGGCTTTAAATACCCAGTGGCCAGCTACACAAATTTAAAAATTGGAGAACATGCTACAGCCCCAACTTAGGTAAGCACATGCTTAAGGTAAAGCATGTGCTCAAGTAGCCTTCCTGAGTAAGGATGCTTTCCTGAATTGGGCCCTGCATTTGTGCAGCTTGTTGATGGAATACAGAGAATGTGCACTATACATCACTGATTTTCTAACTGATTTCATATATCTGTCTCCAGTACTAAATGCACTGCTTTGTCACCATTATAACCTTTGCTCTTTTCATGTAAATGCTATCATTTAATGGCCAGGGCTTGGGAAGTTAGCAAGTACAGACATTCTACTTTTGTGTCTAATGACATGCGCCTAACTCTTGGGGCATGGATCCTTCCTGGGGAACAATTTTTTTCAGTATGTGTTTTATCTAATCAGGCATTGTGCATGACCATGAACAAAGGCTGGAGTCAGCACAACTGCCATTAAGAGCAGTGCCAGAGACATTACCAACCTCGTGTGAGACTAAGTGTTTACAGGATCAGACTGCCAAACTGGAAAGTGTATTTTCAGTGTCTCCTCCAGGAAGAAGGAGGAGATTTGGGTTTAATTTTGTAAATTACCCCAGTTTTAAATTATGAAGTCAATTAGTGTCATCAAAACTATGGGCTGGATTGTCACAGCCCTACTAAACTACAGAAGGGGAGTAAGGCCACCTCTTATACCCTGGCTCAGATTAGGATTCCAACAATGGGCATGAGAGCCCTGTCACCATCCACTGACTCAATGAGAGACAGAGAGTCAGAGGAGTTTTGGTTTGAGTCCTCCAACCCCGCCCCACTCACTGGTTGGAGTTTCTCACAGAGAGTGACTAGCTGGGGTGCAAAAGAGGGGATAAGATGCCCCACAAGAAGGCTGAAATAATTTACTCTCTCCTCAGAGCCAGGAGAGTCAATCAGAGTTCATCCTCTGTTCTGCACCCGGGGCAGTGCAGCTATGTATCTGCTCAGGGGATATTATAAGGGTATGTTGTAGCCCTAGATGAGCTTTTATGTGATTGCACCTGTGTCGATGTGTATAACTATAAATGTTGTTGCTGGTCAGAGCCATCCTTTCCTTTTTAACATGCAGCTCATTCTACCAGTTTTGCATCCGTAGGTCAGCAAAAGGCCTGACACAAAAGCAATGCCGCTGCTGGCTGCCAAATGGCTCAATTTAGCAGCCAGAAAGAGAAGATGTTGGCACAGGTAGAGTTTTTTATTTCTAATCAGCATTATTGCTCAGAAAAGGAACATCAGCTTAGTGAGGTTTACAGGCATGAAGGAATAATTCTGGGAACTTGAAATCTAAATGTTAACACAGATTATTAGAGCGGTAAAATTTTTTCTTTTAAGCAGTGGATTTATCTTGTAATAACTATATGTTTCAAGTCTTCTCACGTGTACTCTTCAGCTGAGGGAAGCTTGATTCACCAAGATCAATAATTCAGAGTGAGTATCCATAAAGCTCTGCAGATCCTGGGGTTAGCTGAAGAAGTATGGTTTTACTATACCATCAAACATAAAGGTAAGGTTTTTGAAAAATGCCCATACCTTGGCTTAATATAATTTTTAATCAGTTGGTCTCTATAGCAGCACCATTCCCCATGTCTTCTCAGAATATGTGCTGAGATCAGATAGAAAAAAAACAAATGGTTTTGCTACCCCAACTGACACATTATACAGTTCATCCTCAATATTAATTCTCTATCTTGAAACCTAACAAATATCACAGTAATGATGCATAGCAGGTCATCACCTACAGTTCTGTATGAGTGCTCTAGGAGCACGGTGTAGTTTGAAAATCACTGGTACTATCCTCATTATTCACGTCTACAGCCTTCTCTTCCTTGGTAGGCGACAGTTTGTCTCTCTCTGTCTGTTGATTCTTCATGAGTGTCCTCTGTATTTGATTCATGTCTTCTGTGGGTAGGGACAAATCTCTTCTGCATGGACCAGAGATGAATGGTTCTTTCAGTACCAAGAAGAATCCAGGGAACAAAGCATGCTTTTCCCATTCTTGATAGGGAATATTCCTGTTTGCCTGTCTAGCAATCCTTCTGGTTGAAAGAATTTATGGAAAGTTTTGAAGAAAGTAACCATCCAGTATTCTAACACACCCATTTTCACCTTGTTCTTGGCTGAGGACAGCCAAGAAACTAAGATTTGGATTTGCAAATTCACTCAGTACCAGGGCACCTTATTCCATCTGAATCCCAGCATAAATCTATGTGCGCTGGGGGATATAGATGTACATTTGACTAATCTGTGGAAGAATATTCTTTAGTTTTTGGATATGGGTGAAGTCAGATTTCCCACTGTAGATTGATATTCTGGTGATGGTGTTTTCCCTCCAGATGGTTACTGAGCTTTACACTTCAGTTGCTGGTTCACCTTGCTGAAACAAGGTAGATTTTTGATTCTTGCTTTCTTCTAAAAGTGGTGGTAGAATCACTAACAGTGTTGCCTGATGTCAGGGCCTTTTATATACGCTCCTGCACTTCAGACTCTTCTCTTGGGGGCATTCAAAGGGTGAAGCATGCTTCTTTCTGATCCCCACACTATTTTGGGATGTCTGACACACCAGGGGATATTATGAGGGAGCAATCATTGTGCAAATGAGTGTTCAGGCACTGTAATTGTATCCAACCTCTGCATAAAGAGCATAAGAATGGGGAGGCTTCCTGTGCTCTTAACTTAATTTTATGCACACCTGGAGTAGACAGGCATAATCCAATTATTTGTCAGCTCCACTAAATTGCTACCCCACTAAGATGCCCCAGCATGCATTGGACTGCTGTCATCAGTAACACCTATGATCACCCATAGAGGAAGGAGAGAACTCCAACTTCATTTAGTCTTGTGAAGGACATGTATGCTTTCATTTTATACCTCATATAGGATAGAAAATAGGATAGTTAAGAAGAGAACTTGTCCATGCTGGGTTGTATCAGTATGATACAGCTTTGTGGATAGGGAGGAAGCAGTAGATGAGATATATCTCAACTTTCGATACTGGCTCGCATGACTTCTCATAAACAAGCTAGAGAAATGAAGCGAACTATATAAACCACAGCCTACTATAAGGTGGGTGCACAACTGGTTGGAAAACCCTACTTAGAGAGTAGTTATTAGTGGTTCACAGTCAAGCTACAAGGGCATATCTAGTGGGGTCCCATAGGGATCTGTTCTGAGTCTGGTTTTATTCAATGTCTATGATTTGGGTAATGGCATAGATAATACACTTATAAAGTTTGTGGATGATACCAAGTTGGGGGGGTTGCGAGTGCTTTGGAGGAGAGGATTAGGATTCAAAATGATCTAGACAAAGTGAAGAAATGAACTAAAATAAATAGGATGAAATGCAATGAAGACAAATGCAAAGTACACCACTTAGGAAGGAACCATCAATTGCACACATACAAAATGGGAAATAACTTCCTAGGAAGGAGTATTGTGGAAAAGGATCTGGGGATTATAGTGGATCACAAAATAAAAATGAGTAAATGTAATAGTGTTGCAAAATAAATAAATAAATAAATAAACCAAAAATCTCATTCTGGGATGTATTATCAAGAAAGTTGTAAGCAAGACGTGAGAAGTGATTCTTCCACTCTACTCAGCACTGATAAGGTGTCAGCTAGAGTACTATGTCCAGTTTTGGGTACCACACTTCAGGAAAGATGTGGATAGATTGGAGAAAGTCCAGATAAGAGCAATGAAAATGATTAAAAGGTCTTGAAAACATGACCCATAAAGAAAGGTTGAAAAAATTGGGTTTGTTTAGTCTGGAAAAGAAGGATGAAAGGGGACTTGATAACAAATTTCAAGTATGCAAAAGACTTATAAGTAAGGGAGTAATAAAGCACCCTTCTTATCCACTGAGAACATGACAAGAAGTAATGAGCTTAAATTGCAGCAAGGGAGATTTAGGTTAGACATTAGGCAAAACTTCCTAGTTAAAAAGGTAGTTAAAAACAGCAACAAATTACCAAGGGAGGTTGTGGAATATCCAATACTGGAAGTTTTTGAGAACAGTTAGTCAAACACCTGTCAGTCTAGATAATACTTAGTCCTGCCTCAGTGCAGGAGACTGGACTAAATGACCTCTCGAGGTCCCTTCCAACCCTGCATTTCTATGATTGTCTGAGTCACAAGTCACTGATCATGTGGCAACAAACGCTTGGATCCAATTTACATTTAAAAAAGCAATCTAACAATTTGCTAACATGCCAGCCAATGGTACCCGAGATGAATATTCTATTCATTGTGTTAAAACTATTCCATTGAAAAAGAAAAACATCATGTTTGTTTATCTCTAAGGCACAGCAATTAAAAAAATTATATTTACTCCCACATTATTGGCAGATAGAGGCATACCTTGATATAAACTATGGAAATTATGATTCAGTCAGGTTTAATATACAACTCGTATTGGCAGAATTTCTGTGTTTAGTTTTCAGTAGAAGACCCAGGTGACTTCTAAATGTCAGGCTGTCATCCTAAACTTCTGTATTAGCACATTTATTTCTTGACATTTATTTTCACCAATATTATAAAGGAATATTATTTTGCACTGATATAGTGCTCTTCACTTAGACTCTCAAAGGACTTTGCAAAGGTGATTAAGTATTCTTTCCATTGGACAGGTAAAGTACCTGAAGCAGAGAGAGATTAAGGCCCTGATTCTGTAAAAATTCATTGATGTGCTTAACTTTATACCCTGAGCTTCAGCCCCATGTGGTGGGGCATTGGCTTTCTGCCCTGGGCCCCAGCAAGTCTAATGCTGGCCCTGTTTGGCAGCCCCCCTTAAATCTGCTTGTGGGCCCCCCTCAGGAACCCCCAGACCTCTGGTTGAGAGCCACTGCTCTAACCACAACATAGCCTCCCTTAAAAGGAGATGATTTACCATTTTGAATTGTCTACATTTTGAGACCAGGACAACCTGTTCTTTTGACAAATTAATTTTAATTACTGCTAGATTGTGGAAGGCATAATCATAAATTACTTACAACATGTTCAGAGAGGTACAAGCAGAAAGAACCCTTGTGTATAGGGGGGAAGCAGTAGATGTGATATATCTTGACTTTAGTAAGATTTTTGAGTAAGGCTCAAAAACAAACAAGGGAAATAAAACCCTGATAGAGCTACTATTCGGTGGGTGCCTAACTGGTTGGAAAACCATTGCCAGAGAGTAATAAGTGGTTCACAGTCAAGCTGGAAGGACATATCAAGTGGGGTCCCACAGGGATCAGTTCTGGGTCCAGTTCTGTTCAATATTTTCATGAATGATTTAGATAATAGAGAGTACATTTATAAAGTTTGTGGATGATATCAAGCTGGGAGGGGTTGCAGGTGCTTTGGAGGAGAGGATTAAAATTCAAAATGAACTGGAGAAATGGTCTGAAGTAAACAGGACAAAATTCAATAAGAACTAGTGCAAAGTACTCCACTTAAGAAGGAACAATCAGTTGCATGCATACGAAATGGGAAATGACTGCCTACGAAAGGCTGCAGAAAAGGATCTGGAGGTTATAATGGATCACAAGCTAAATATGAGTCAACCGTGTAATACTGCGGCAAAAAAGCCACCACATTATTCTGGGCTGTATTAGCAGGAGTGCTGTAAGCAAGACATGAGAAGTAATTCTTCTGATCTACTCCGTGTTGATTAGGCCCCAACTGGAGTATTGTGTCCAGTTCTGGGCACCACATTTCAGGAAAGCTGTGGAAAAATTGGAGAAAGTCAAGAGGAGAGCAACAAAATGATTAAAGGTCAAGAAAACATGACCTATAGGGTTGAAAAAGTTGGGTTTGTTTAATATGGAGAAGAGAAGACTGAGAGGGCACATAACAGTTTTCAACAGGGGGAGTGGGCTGAGAGGAGGGAGCAGGGGACGGGGTTTTTGGGGGGCAAGAGGTGGGGTGGGGGTAGGGGCTTGGGGAGAAGAGTTGAAATGAGAGCGGGGCCTTGGGGAAGGAGTGGCATGGAGGGGCAGTGCCATAGTTCCAGCACCAGTGGCAACCCCACTTTTATGGAGCTTCTGTCACTCCTGCATCACATGATATAGTTTTTAATGAAATATTAATCTTTAATTCCTGGAAACTCCAGGACAATCCTGGTGGGTAGGCAACCCTACTGTCAGGGTAGTTAAGCACTGGAATAAATTGCTTAAAATGGAATGGATGTTGTGGAGATTTTTAAGAGCAGGATAGACAAACACTCTCAGGGATGGTCTAGATCAGTGGTGGGCAACCTGCGGCCTATCAGGGTAATCTGCTGGCAGGCCACGAGACAATCTGTTTACATTGACCGTCTGCAGGCACAGCAGCCTGCAGCTCCCAGTGGCCATGGTTCCGGCCAGTGGGAGCTGTGGGAAGCAGTGCAATCTGCAGGGATGTGCTGGCTGCCGGTTCCCGCAGCTCCCATTGGCAAGGAACAGCAAACTGCAGCTGCTGGGAGCTGCGGGTGCCCGTGCCTACGGATGGTCAATGTAAACAAACTGTCTCACGGCCCACCAGTGGATTACCCTGACGGGCCACATGTGGCTCATAGGCCGCAGGTTGCCCAACACAGGTCTAGATAACACTTAGTCCTACCTTGAGTGCAGGAGACTGGACTAGATGACCTCTCGAGGTCCCTTCCAGTTCTATGATTCATTTAGGATGGTAATCTGTAAAGATTCTCTCTGTGTCATATCAGGCACAGGATGAAAGAAACAAACCTGATTTACAGCACAATCAGAGGTGAGCTCCAGCCGGTTCGCACCGGTTTGCAAGAACCGGTTGTTAAATTTAGAAGCCTTTTTAGAACCGGTTGTTCCAGGACAACCGGTTCTAAAAAGCTTTTAAATTTAACAAAGGTTCGGGCAGCTGTTCACCCAGCCCCCGGCCCCAGCTCACCTCCCCCTCTCCCCTGAATGCTCTGCCCTCATTCTCCTCCCCTTCCCCTGCTTCCCGCGAATCAAATGTTCGCAGGAAGCCTGAAACAAGCAGCAGGCAGGTAAGCCGGGGGGGGGGGGGGGAGAGGGACGGCACACGCGGCCCAGTCCGGCTCCACCTGAGCGGCTCCCCCTGGCCCCGGCTGAGCGCCCCAGACTGGTCCCAGCCAAGCACCCCCGGCTCGGGCTGGTCCCGACTGAGCGGCTCCAACCCGGTGCCCGCCGAGCGGCTCTGGCCCGGCCCGGCCCAGGGATTCGGGCCCCGCGGCTCCGGCCCCAGTGTCCGCCGAGTGGCTCCGGCCCGGCCCGGGGAGTCGGGCCCCGCAGTGCGGGGAGTCGGGCCCCGCGGAGCGGGTAGCAGTCCCAGCCCCAGGCAGTGTGGTAAGGGAGCAGGGAGGGGATGTTCGGTGGGTTGTGGGGGGGGGTGGATAGGGGTCAGGGCGGTCAGAGGGCAGGGAACAGGGGGATTGAATGGGGGCAAGGGTCCTGGGGGGGGCAGTCAGGAAGGAGCAGGGGTTGGATGAGGAGGTGGGGGCAGTCAGGGACGGAGAGAAGGGGTGGTTGGATGGGGCAGGGGTCCTGGGGGGCCATCAAGAATGAGAGGAGGGGTTGGATGGGGCGGCAAGGGGCAGTCAGGGGACAGGGAAAGCGGGGGATGGGTCAGGGGTCCCGGGGGGGTGTCAAGGAACATGGGGGGTTGGATGGGGCACGACCTCCCGGGGGGGGGCACGACCCCCTCGTGAGGTGAGGAGGAGGGAACCTGTTGTTAATATTTTGGCAGCTCATCACTGAGCACAATTAAAACACTGTCAGAGCACCCAGGTACAGCATAGCTCCAGTTTGGTAATGCAGATGGCTTTTCAGTTGTTCCCTAACCAAGATACAGCCTTGAATGTTGAAAAGTGAAACTAGGTTGTAAACAGGTTTCCTCACTTTGCTGGAACATTAATATAGATGAGTTCCAAAGCGATGCCAGAAGGGTTTAAAATATTTTCTGTTAATTACTCTGTACAACACATTGTGATAATTGGGAAATAGGGTGTTCGGTTAAAGTAACAAAGAAATGTAACGAATAAAAAAGGGGCTGGATAATGATGAGATTTCTGTATGACGGAATTTGAAGAAGAACCTGAGCCACTGGGTGTCACTGCCTTACCACTTTTAGGTATGGTACATGGTGGTCTGCAAGAGCAAAAAATAATCTAATTAAATTCTCAGAAATGTTTCACCTGGCAATACTCGATGGCTTGTTCAACAAAAAAGGTTTATTATCAATACAACAAGTATTGAAAGGCTTTTCTACAAGAACTGATTGCAAGGAGGTACCTCATTCATCTAGACTGACTTAATTTGCTGGCAGCTTTTAAAAATGCACAATGCTATCCTGTGATGATAAACAATCAGAAATGCTTGAAAAAGCGGTAATATTGTTAGTGGTGTGTGTGGGGGGGGAAGCTGTTTATGTTAATTGAAACTATTTGCACTTCCTTGTAGTTAGGATCAGGTCCTTAAGTAATCAGCCAATCTGACTAGGGCATAGGGGATTTGAAAGATGAAATAATGAATAATGAAACAAATATAAAAATAAAAAAGGATAATTATAAATGACAGTTGCAGATTCCAGATTACAATTAGAGTCTATCATTTTTAAGGGAACATATTTAAGGTAGCACAATTCAAAGGTAGACAGAGCAAATCCAATACACAGGGCCTGATCCTGCAGTCTGTGGGCAAATAAAACACCCTTTTGAAGTATGTGAGAGTTTTGGCCAAGTCAGGATTGTAGGATCAGGTCCACAATCTTACCAGGACAGTTTACATAGCTTTACATAAGCAGGCAGGAGACTGGGGCAACATGCCTTATATACAATACAGAAGGGACACACCAAAAAAAAAAGCCAACCAATTAATTTATAACTAAATTCAGTGTTCACCTATGTAATGTGTAGGTATATATAATGCAGTGGTGGGCAACCTGCGGCCCATCGGGGTAATCTGATTGTGGATGGTCAACTGCAGTCATTGGGAGCTGCGGGGAGGTGTGCCTTGCAGACGGTCAACATCAGCAAAATGTTGGAGGCTGGGGAAAGTATTTCAGCACATGGCTTCACAGTCACAAGACCTTGTAGGCAGTGCTGTTGTGGCCGTGTCGGTCCCAATATATTAGAAGGTGGGAAACATCCTCAGAGTGTCACAGCTAAATACAAGGTGGAACAGATTGTTTAGCATTAGTAGGTAACACATATTTCAAGGGAGCATTCAAGGTGAAGTGGCCCATTAATACCCCTCCAGTCATGGTGGGGAAAGGAAGGGAAAAGGAGAAAGGCAGCGGGTGGAGGCAGGGGAGGCTGTTAGTGGGTTACAGATCGTTGCACTAAACCATAAATCCAGTGTCTGTTTTTAGTCCATGATTTTTAGTGTCTAGTAGAGTAATAAATTTAAGCTCCCAAGCTCATCTTTTGAAAGTGTTGTGCAGGTTTCCATCATACATATCCTGGAGAAGATGGAGAAAGCCTCCCAGCCCACCTTTCCATTGCAAAGGCCAGCAAACTAATTCTCTTGTTACAGGATCTCCAAGGCCACAGAGACCATGCCGAGTCACTGTCTCTTTTCTCTGAATTTCTGCATAAGGATTTGTAGGGCAAATATTTCATCCACTATGGCACGAGCAAACAATCACGTTATTACAGACAGTCACGGGATCTGAGCAGCTGCTAAAAAGGTAGAACTCTTATTCTTTCAGAGGGAAAGGAAATGATAAGTGACAAGCCTGCAATGGAGAAATATGAAACATATTGCCCACCTGGAGGGAGAAAAATTGCATACACAGTAGTAAAATGAGATTATCGAGCAATGTTTGACAGATGAGAGACTGAAAATCCACTTCTTCATATCTGGCTTCCCTATGTGAATCCTCTGTCAGACACTGAATATTGGTGTGAATTTATCACAACAATAAATTAAAAGAAAATCTGTTAAGAGAGACTGATCACACACATGAAAATACAGTCTGATGGGACTGAAGCATCGATAAATAGAGTATGCAGAAACAGAGAGAAAGGTAAGTTCTTCTGAATGTGAATGTGTGGCTGATCATATGATTCTGACTCTGTTTCACTGAGATACAGTTTTAAAAACTACATTCAAAGTCTTTAGACTACATGGTTTCTAAAGGGAAACTGCAATTTAAAAATAAGTCCAAGCTTGTTTGTAAGATTGATTTAAAAAGTGGAGCCATGCAGGAACCAGAATTTATATTTTGTAAGAAATTTTGTAATTTTGAATTTGTTTTTGTTCCAAAAGTATTTTGTAATTTCCAGTGAACTTGAATTGTTTCAGGTCAGTTGAAACACTTCATTTGGGCAATCAAAATGTTTTATTTCAATATTTATGTTTATATTAACAATTCAAAACAAAGTTGTTTTGAAACAAAAAAAATCAAACGCTTCTTTCTGAAAGTGTCAGAACAGAAAGTTTTCAACTTACTGATGCTTTGTGTCCTCTTCTCCCCCACTCCTCCCCATGAAATTTTGTTGAAATTGAGATTTTCTTATGGGACATTTTGTTTTTGATGAAATGGCATTATCTGATTGAAAAAAAACTTCTGTTAAGGAAGGGTGGTGGGGGGGAGTTACCAACTCTATAAAAAAGGAACAACCTTTTCTAAGTTGTTTTGCAAAGATACAGAAGGAGAGGATTGTAAGGGAAAAAATGTAGTGTGTGTGTAGGTGCACGCGAGTGCGAGAGAGAAAGAGAGAGAAAACTATGAACTCTAGACATTCTATTGCTTTCACAGGCAAAGGAAAAAAGGGGGAGTGTGACTGTAAAAAAAAGAAAAAGAAAATGAAAATTCAAATGAATATTTGTTTCCAAATTTCTCATTGATTTTTTCCAATCAGAGCTGATAATTTTCTCACAAAAAATTTGCTTCCAGCAAAATTCAATAGTTCAGCAGGAACACTTTCGGGTTGAAAAATTTCTACCACCTCTGTGCAAGAAGAACTGTGCATCAGGCAGAAACAATACCTTCTAGAATAGTGGTTCTCAAAGCGGGTCTGCCGCTTGTTCAGGGAAAGCCCCTGGCAGGCCGGGTTGGTTGTTTACCTGCCGCGTCTGCAGGTTTGGCCGATTGCAGCTCCCAATGGCCATGGTTAGCTGCTCCAGGCCAATGGGGGCTTCAGGAAGCAGCACAGGCTGAGGGATGTGCTGGCCACCACTTCCCGCCACCCCCATTGGCCTGGAGTGGTGAACCGCAGCCAGTGGGAGCCGCGATCGGCTGAACCCGCGGATGCGGCAGGTAAACAAACTGGCCCAGCCTGCCAGGGGCTTTCCCTGAACAAGTGGCAGACCGGCTTTGAGAACCACTGTTCTAGAACATGAAGGGAGAAGGGATGCTGAGCAATCCTTGAAAATTGTTCACTTGCACTCATGCCTCACATATAGGACCAACTCTGCTGGCCTGCGTGGAGGTGAGGTAGGACTATGACCCTTCCCTCTCCTTGTCTCCTCAGAGAGTCTATTATATGTGGATTTGAGCATCATTGAACTCATGGAAGCTCAAAGACTATAGCTGTGCCCATTGCTTGTGCAAGGCACTATAGGAGACTTTCTGGTGCCCAGTCCCCCTGGACTTGTGCATTTATGCAGGGACTGGATGCTATCAAATCTAATGTTTTCAAAGTTCTTTGAAGAAGTAAATTGCTAGGGATTATTACATTCCCTCCACCCATTTTCTGCCAGCTCTACATCATTCTGTACTCTCCTTAATAGCTAGACTATTATCAAAGAACCAGGCTGAACACAGAGACAAAGCGACTTGTAACCGTAGCAACAGGAACTATATGCAAGCTCCCAGAAAAGCCCCCTTCCTTGACTCAACTCTTCTTCTTTGCAATTGTTCTCACACAGGTTTGCATAACACATTACAACACCGAGGGGCAAACTTTCAAAGCTGTGCACAAGGCTCCTCTGCTGTGCTGTGGTTCCCCCTTTAAATGGGTCTTCACTTGTGTGTATGGCCTCAGTCACCACCGTATCTGATGCTCACTGCATTTTTGGGACAGCTTGGAAGCCTGAGTCCAACACATGCATACACATTCTCTGCATCCTGGGGATGTGGGGTAAGGATAACAGAAATGATATTTTGCATCTTTGTGCAAATTTGTGAGCATCCCCATACACAGCCCCTTGGGGAAACTATTTTTAAGGATAGGAATAACCTGTGCACATAAAGGCCATTACAGGTTCAGAAGGAAATATGCACAAACATGCAGACCACGTCCCTGAGCCCTCCACTATGCCCAATGATAAATTTTTATGTCTCCTGTTAAGGAACCATAGCCACACAGCATTTGAAAGGGGACCAATATCAGGTAGCCACTGCGTCTTTCTCCTGGCCACAGGCCCGATGCTGCTATCAGTTCATATTTGTCTCCAGTGTCCTATGCAACTGGTTAGTTTGATGATTTGCTACCGTATATGTCCTTGTATATCCCATCATGCAGACATGAACAGCAGTATTTCTGTCTGAATTCAGAACTATTCTGTTCACTAGCTCCAGTTCTTAAATCTTTATTACCATGTTTCCTATTTTAAACCCAAATTCAGCAAGTTGCTTAAGCATGTACCTAACTTTAAGCATGAGTAGTCCCACTGTTGCCAATGAGAATATAGCTATGCTGAAAGTCAGGCACGTATGTAAGTACTTTGCTGAACTGGGGTCTTCAACAGCTATATCAAAGAGTTAGATATTTTATTTCCTTTACATTTGATTAACCTGAGATGAAAGTATATGTCTCAAAGCTATAGTGCCGGCTATACCATTTGTTATACCAATTATTGACCATCTGTGTTCTTCTGGGATGGCAGTTCCAAATAATATCAGATCAGGGACTGTAATTTATAGTTTCATTTTTCTGATTTGTGAAAGCCACAATCTCTTGCATTCAGACAGCATTTGATAAAAGCTACTCTGCAGTGGGTTTTTAGTATTTATGGGGCAATATATCCTGAAGGGTTACAGTTGCCATCATGTTGCCTAATGCATTTTTCCTTTTGACTTTGAAGGATACCATACCAATTGCTACAGATGGAATGAGTTGGCTTGGAGGAGATAACTATATAGTGACTACATGTAGATATTTATAAAAATAACTTTAAAGTGAAATGTGCTGCTCATGAAAGATGCAGGCTTGACATCCCTGGAAATTGAAACTCTGCCCTAATCCCCAGGAGCGTTATCAAGCAGCAGTGTAAACTTCTCCATGCTACCTTTCCAATATTCCTCAACCCTTCCCTAGACAGACTCCTCCTACAGGTTGAAGGTTAATTCAGATTCTATGCCAATTGACTTCTTGGCATCTTTGTTGAGACTGACAAGAAAGATGTCAGTTGCAACGATGGTTTTTGTGGAAGCTGTCCACTAAGAAACAGACTGAGACCAGCAACACATTTTACATACATACAGTAGACCACAAACAGACCTCCAGATACTAATGGTCTACAGACAGATTTTTAACGCTAGAGAAGCTAGACAGCTTTTGGATAGTTTTTTCATTATTGCATCTTATTTGAGGGAATTTTTAGGAGCCCACTTTTTTGAATGCATAACAGAGAATTACGAATGCCCATCATTGAAGACTTTACTCCAGCTTTTGTACAGAGCTCACAGTCTATGTTAAAGATTCCTGCCTGTTAGCAGTGTGTTTTTTTTAAAACCATGCCTCTCATTAGTCCCTTTGATTAATGATGTACATGCTTATTTAAATCCAATGTTTGGTTTATCAGATTGCACTTATGCTATGGCTCATCCTCATTAGATGTGGTAATTTCAATAGGACATACTACTGTAAGAGTGTCACAATGTGTGTGTGTGTGTGTGTTTTAACTGGCCTGCATATTTAGTTTACTAAAGATAAGGATAGAGCCAAAGCCAGGCTGCCTTTTGCCCTCTGGGTCATGGAGGGCCCTAAATGCAGGGTAGTGCATGGGACATGCTGGAAAGAAAGTCCATTGTTCTGGAAAGTCCACATCTCCTGTGCCCAGCAGAACTGTTAGCTGTGTGGGCACTGGCTGTGGCAATGTGAGGTGGGTTGGGACCACTGGATCTGTGATTATATGGAAACAATTGTCAAACCTCCTATGTGGGATATGACTAATAGCAGCTTTGGAGCAGGTGCACTGGTGCTGTGCACTCTGGTAGGGAAACTGTCTCCTTGACACCCAGGCACCCCCAAGGAAATTTTTAAGCAGGGCCTATCCACCGACACAGGGCTTTGCACAGAGATTCAAAACATGGCCTTCATACAGTGGGTGGTGTGGTAAGTTACTCTAATTAAAATACTCTTGGTGGCTCTACACCCACTTCCATAGATCTTTGTAGTAATCAATACCATATCTGTAATGTTGCTTTGCACTTAGACTGTAGTACTTTTCACTGGCAGCTAAGAAAGCACTTTATTAACATTCATGATTTAATTCTCACAACACCCCTATGGCATAACTACTGTATATTTACAAGGAAGTTGTGTATACCGTATATATATATATATATATCTCCTCAAAATATAATTTAAGGATTCTCATTCATCACACAAGTTTACTTATGAAGATCAGTTTTCAATCTTATAGATTTAGTAGCATTTGTTTTTATCTAATTTTCCTTCAATTTCAATGCTCCAATTTTTTTTCACTTTCTTAACTTGGTATGAGAAGAGGATTTTTTAAATACTGTTTATGGTGAAAAACTCCAAATTAATTTTATTTACTCATGTTAATGAAGACTTTTTTCCACTGTGTTGCTGGATCAGACTCTATGTTTTCTTTTAACCAGTGTTCAAATGATATCCCCCTGTATACTGCAGGAACTGTAAATCCCCAGACTTTGCTTCTGAGAAGTGGTAGTTTGAATTTGAATCATATATACTACCTGCTGTGCTTAGCACATCTCCAAAGTTAATGACTGCTATTTTTGCCCAATTGCTTTCTGCTTGTGGATTGTGTGGAAAGAGTTGCAAAGTGATTTTAAATATTTAAAAGATACAGGAAGACAGCGTGTTACACTCAACAAAATTATTGTGTATCTGCAAGAACAGCTGCATTTTCATTACACCTGAAGGCTTGCAAATATTGGCAAATTCTTTGTTTTTTTAAAAAGAAATAGTAGCAGAAACCCTTACATTTACAATACAATTAATGAGTTAAGACTATTGCAACATTAGAAGCAAAGCATTAGCAGAAAGATGCTCTGAGCTGTGGGAAAAATTTAAGAGGTTAGTTAAAAAGAAGAGAAATCATTAAAAGACAATTTGTGGGAAGCAAGGAAATGAGAGAGAATGGGAAATAAGATGTCTAAATTGGGGAGTGGTTGGGTAATGAAAGGATTAGCTTTCATCAGACAGAAGAGATCAGAAGGTAAAAGAAAATTAGCAGATCAAAGAATAAGATGCCAAGTCCATGAACAGAGAATGCAAACACTAGACAGCTAAATAGGGAGACGGATGAAAAAAGCTACAGCAGGCAGCTGATAATGGAGAATGGGAACTGTAAAGCAGAGTTACAAAGGGAATAACAAAACCAAGAGAGGCTGGCTCAGGGGATTAGTATTGTATATTCAACACACAGCCAACCTGTGAAACTCGTTGCCAGAGGATGTTGTGAAGGCCAAGACTATAACAGGGTTCAAAAAAGAACTAGATAAGTTCATGGAGGATATCAGCCAGGATGGGCAGGGATGTAAAACTATGCAAACCCATGCTCCTTTCTGGAGGCAAAAATTGGGACTAATATTTCACCAATTGCAAATCCACTGGTGGTGCTATGGTGGAAGCTGTTGTAGTAGAAAGGGATTACTTGTTATTACCACCTTATCAAATAAAACTAATTTGTACCATTCAATCAACCACATTTGTCCTGCCCACGGTTTATTACTTTGCCAAATTTCAATTTTCTAGAACCTAGATGTGTTAGCTCAAGATTTTTTCTCTCCATCTAAGTGTTTTTATTCCCCTCATATTCAAAAACAGTAGAACCATTTCCTTTCCCCTCAGACTTGAACACCAAAATTCACCTTCTAGCAGAGACCGAGCCTGGGAAATTTCAGCCTCAAGTACTTAGTTCTTGGCTATTGCTAGTGGCTATATCTATTATAGTATTGAGAGTAGTTCAGACTTGGAATCAGTGGCCCCAGACGATGCCAAAGGAAGTCACAAATGAATCACTGAAGGCAACTGAGTGCTGAGAATTTTCACAATATGGTCCAGCTCTTTTGTACTGATCCACAGTGTGTGAATCTAAAATATATTAAATAGACTCAAAAATGGAGCTGGGTGAAAATTTTCCATGGAAATTTTGCAGTGAAAAATGCAGATTTGGCGACACTGAAAAATGTGTCACACATTTATGTTGGTTTTGCTAAGTTGTTGTAGTAAAAAAAATTCTGAAAAAAAATCGAAACATTTTATTTTGACTTTTTAAAAAAAAGTTAAAATTTTTTAGTTTGAAATGATTTTTTTTACAAAATTTAATGTAATTTAATTTTATTTGAAAATGTTCAAAATTGGTCAAAGATAAAACATCTTGATTTTGGCAAAATGAAATGTTTCATTTAGCCTGAAACACTTTTTTTCCCCTTCACTCTCTGTTCAACTTTTTGAGTCATGAAAAATTTCCAAAAAAAATCATTTTTGGTTCAACTTGAAACTATTTTTAAAAAATTGTCAACTGTTTGGAAAATCTGTTATTTGCAAGTGGTACCCAGAAGTCCTCATTTCTGTGGTGGGCTGTTGTGCAGACCAGTTGAGGAGGTGGTAGAGGGAAACAGCTGGAAATCCTCTGACGGGTTTTTAATAAACAATGCCAAAAAGACTTGCCCATGTAGCCCATTTCTTTAGCTCTATGTTTATAACCAGGGTTAGCAGCTAGCAGACAAGCAAAAGACAACTGAAATGGGCAATGAGATTTTCATTATTTGTAAGGAAATCCTTACCAATCTGTTTTTGAGATAAAAAGTCACCATAATTCATTTCTACTGCTAGAGTAGGAAAAGTGGATTATGTCACAGATCCTCAATTGCATTTCAGGTGCTTGTTAGCATTTGGAGAACATAAGTAGGCTGATGCCTCTCCTTCCCCAGTTTTGAATATTTTAATCCCTGGTTTTGTTAACATCAGCTCGGAATAGGTTAATGCCTGGATTTACAAACTTCAAGATTCTTCTGTTGAGAGTCTGCAGTTCTGCACCTTGCTCTGAAAACAACTGGCTGGAATCTCACAGATATGAAAAGTCAAGCCCAAGATGAACTATGCCTCTTCATAAAACTTTAACCTGAGTGCCACTGAAATTCCAGGTTGGTTACAAAATTGTACTAAGAACTTACTCAAACCTATCTTGGACTGCCTGCCATTTATGCCTCAAAACATTTATTTATTATTAATTATTATTATTATTACTTCATATTTATGATGGTTGCAGCCAGAGACCCCAATCAGGATTAGGGTCCTATTGTGCTAGATGATATACAAACACATACAAAGAGCGGGTCCTTACTCTTATGCTCATAGCTATGCCTTTGTTTCAGAGGCAGCATGCCCTGCCATGGAGTATTAACTTCATCAGAAGAAAGAGGACCAAATTCTTCTGTTACCTAGGTGTCAACCTGGAGTGATTCTACTGAAGACAGAGTACACTGGTGTGAGAGGAGAATCAAACTCATGTCCATGCATCAAGGAGGTTACAATCTTAAGAGGCTATAGTCTTTGGGATGGGCATTTGGAAGCTGTTAGCCTTGTTGACAAAAAATATTAATATATTATTTACTATGATAGCAGTCCTGAAAATTTACAGGAAAGATGCTACAACTATATATTCCTCCATCATTCATATTATATGTCTGAAAGACTCCACCTCCATGAACACAGTTACTTGCTAACAGAAATCTGATTAACACTGATTTAAAGTTCTTTTTACCAGTAGCTTTAGGAATACTAAAATAGGATTACCATCTTTGTTTACAAGAACACAAAGTGCAAGTGACAATGATTGATCTAGAAGTGGCACATATAGGATGGACGGATCCACTCTTCATAAGGATTGTTCTTCTGCAAGGCGTTATCAGCAGCAACAAGGGCCAGGGTCAGCCTCTTAAAACTGACAGCCATTGATTGGTTCAAATGCCCACCCTGCATTTCTGAGATCACTAAATATCTTCTCTGGGTACCCTTAATAAGCAGTACTTCCTCACTCAGAGGCATTGAGTCTGTGTATGAAACAAGGAGAACTTTATAAGAGGCCAAGGGAACATACCAGCAACTTGGGAAAGCACAATAGTACATCTACATGAATGATTAATGAAACGCTTCCCTAGGGTAACTTAGGCAGTAGTCTATTAACTCAGTTCCCCATGCACTGGTGTGAATGTCCAATAAGCAAATAGTCCTTTACCATGTATATTTCCCTCCCTCCATCTGCCAAACCCCACTCACAGTTTGGTGTCAGTGGAGTATAATCCAAGAATCTTGAGGTGCACCTAGACAGGCCTGTTTCAAATTCCTTGGGAAGTGCTGCTGGGTCCTGAGGCTCCATCATTTAATCCAGCTGCAGCCATCTCAGCAATACATAATAGCTGGGTAAGAAGGGCCTCACCAGAGTTCTGCTGCCATCTTCTGTAGCTTCAGCAAAAAAAACCTTTCAGTTCAACCCTCCAAAAAAGCAAGTTCTGTGTTATTTCCTGTCATAAAGTCCTCTCAAAAGCCAGGATAAACAATGAAAGATATCTAGTAGCATACAGAGCCCTCAAACACCATACTTATTAAAAAAAAAGCAACAACCATTTTCCCCTTTATCTTCACTGTTTAGTTCCACTACCCAGCCAATTCTGAGTTTGTGTACATTTAGGGTGTCTCCCAGCATGTCACTGGAGGAATTCTGGGTAGCAAACATATGCAAACAAAGCTCTTTTTATAGTCATACTTCCCCTGTTTACTTATAGATGGGGGAAAAATTCTCCTTTCCTTCTGGAACTTCTGAACCATCTGGAGTTCTGGGTAAATAGCTTTTAGCAGATAAACAGCTTTGTTGTCATTCTTCTCCCTGTTCACCAACAAATGGGAGCAAAGAGCTCCTTACTCTCTAGAGATTCAGGCCATATGCCTTACATAACTAAGAAATGTGATTCATTTAATAGATCCAGGTCACTTAGAGCAGTGAGACACAATAGCTGTACCCCGTGGGTGGCCATTCTTCTTCCTCATCTCCCTTTTCTCTTTAGCTGCCCCTTTGATCTTGTTGAGCTTTAATAAATTGAGAGTCCTCACATTATGTGGATTTCTTGAAGGCTTGGAGCACTCAATGTAAATAACAGGTTTTCATTTCTACTTTACTTGACAATAAACACATTTTAAAAGCCTCCTGGCTATAAGTTCTTTATTATTGTTATATCCAGCACACTTCCATTTTAACAAACATTTTAATATACAACCTAATAATCTTTTGGTTTCTGCTTGGCTAAGGATGAATGAAATTGCAGACAGACTTGGGGTGAAATTTTGTCCCCAATGAAATCAATAGCAAAACTCGCATGGGGCCAGGTTTTCACCCCTTGATGCACTCAAGTATAGCAAGTAGCAAAATCATTAGCTTAAAAATAACTTAGTGGGAGAGTCCCATTTTCAAGCCATATAGAATTATTAAAATCAAGATGTGATTCCTTATGAAGCTTTTACACTGGATGTACTTTTAAAACAAACAAACACACTTTTTTTAGGTATTTGTGGCCATCTGTTTTTGATAAGAACAAATTATCTTGCAACTACCTTCTAATGGTGTTTTATAGCTTGCTTTCTTATACCCCAAAGACTGCCCACATGCTTTTTAATTCTTTATCTCTGTGTTCTTATTTAATATACAACACATAGCACATTGACTTACAAACAAAACTATCTCAGAGAAAGAGAGAAAGATCCTGAGATTGAGAGTTCTGTTTTGGTTCATAACTAGGAGAAAATCCAGATTTTACACAAACTGGCTGTAGCTGCTTCTGCTCTCACAAACTCCCTGTAACAGGGCGGGTGCAAGGATGTTTCACGCCCTAGGTGAAACTTCCACTTGTGCCCCCCGCCCCGAGCTCTGTGGCAGCCCTCCGCCCTAAGGCGCCCCCCCGCAGCAGCTCCCCCCACCGCCCTGAGGCACCCCCTCCCCGTGGCAGCTCCCTTTAGCCCGGGGAGTTGTGCGGCAGCTCCCTGCCCCAGCTCACCTCTGCTCTGCCTCCTCCCCAAGCACGCCGTCGCCGCTCCACTTCTCTCGCCTCCCAGGCTTGCGGCGCCAATCAGCTGTTTGGTGCCACAAGCCTGGGAGGGAGAGAAGCAGAGTGGGGCGGCGTGCTCAGGGGAGGAGGCAAGCAGAGGTGAGCTGGGGTGGAGAGCGGTTCCCCTGCGTGCCGTGCCCCCCCCTTACTTGCTGCAAGCAGCCCTCCCCGCACCCCCCCCGACCCAGGTCCCTCCGCCTAAATGCTGCCGACAACTGGGGTGGCCGAAGATCCGGCCACTGCTGTCACCGCCGAAGGACCCGAAATGACGCCCCCCCAAATGTTAGTGTCCTAGGCGACTGTCTAGGTCGCCTAATGGGTTGCACCGGCCCTGTCCCTGTTTGATTTGGTCTTCATTTTTAGCCAATGAGTCTTTTCATAAACACAACCCTTACAGCCAGTCTTGGTGCTATCTACTGGCAGATTCTAGCTATGTTTTAAAAACATCAATAAAACAGTTCACATAATGCTACCTTTTTAATTACCGGTATATTAATTTGCTGTGGTACAGCTGAACAACACTTTTCCTACTAAATATACATGTCCATGAGACGGCCTGAAGCCAAAGAAAATGTAATTTAGGGCTGAGATTTTCAAACACTGCAAGGATCTAGATGTCCAATTCCCATTAACTTTAGTGGTATCTAACTCCATTAGGCATATTTGAAATTCTCAGCCTCGAGTCAGTGAATGCCATTAAAAACTTCACAATTACTGGTTTCAGAGTGGTATTTATTAGTCTTTAAAGTGTCACAAGTACTCCTCATTCTTTTCACAAGTACTGTAATATTTGTGGCAACATTACTAAGATATTCATGAGAGACAAGGTAGGTGAGATAATATCTTTTATTGGACCAGTTTCTGTTGGTGAAAGACACATGTCTGGAACTACACAGAGGTCTTCTTCAGGTCTGGGAAAGGTTATCAGAGGGTCACAGCTAAATACAACATGCAAAAGATTGTTAAGGATAAGGCAGTGGTTCCCAAACTGTGGGTCTCATCAACAGATAGGGTCACAGCAATCTGCAGAGGATGCCATTTTGCTCCATGCAGCATGACCTCATATAAAAACTGTGTGCAAGGTCATGATGCATGGAGGACACCATTTTGCTCTACAAATGGTATCCTTGGCACAGCATGACCTCACATATACCAAACACATGAGATCATGCTGTACTATCAATGCCAATTTGCTCTACAAAATGGTGTCCTCCATACGGTGTAAGATCCTGGGATGAAATAATTAAAACTAGGTTATGCCAGCAAAAAGTTTGGGAACAGCTGCCATATGCAGTTAACACATATTACATGTGACCATTTAAGATGGAGTGGGAAATTAACACATCGGCAGTCATAGGACAAAGGCAGGTTAGTGGGTTAGATTGTTGTAATGAGACAAAACCAGTGTCTCTATTGAGTCCATGATTTTTAGTGTCTAGCAAAGTTATGATCCCAGGCTCATCTTCTGAAGGTATTGTGCAGGTTTCTTTTGAGGAGGAGGACTGAGAGGTCAGCTATGGAATGATCATTTTGTGAAAAGTTTTTGCCCCTGGGCAGTAGGGTGTTCTTATTTTTTACCATTTTTCTGTGTGAGTTCATTCAAGAATACAGTGATATTCATGGTAGGCTACAGTCTAAACACAATTTAGATATAGGGTTACAGTTGTGTGAATAATGGATTTTTTATTTCACCAGCAACTCTGGAAAAAAATGTTTTAGGTTGACTTGAAAATTAAAAAAAATTAATGTGCTTAGTGAATTGAAAAGAATTAAACAAAATGTTTTGCTTCACCTTTAAGCTTTTTCACCCAGCTCTAATCTACCAGCTGTGAAATTCCATGCTAAAGTTAATTTGGTCTGCAAATGTTGCCATATTTTAAATGGTAATCTGTGTATACACAAAGGAAACATCTTATTTGTTTTTGCAGACATAACACTATGGTACTTCCATAACATGACACCACTCTTTCTCTGGGAAAAAGAGGAAGGCAAACTCTGAGAACGACAGTAGAAAAGAGAAAATATCTGTGTGACGCTGTATGATTGGAACATGACTATTTATATCAGTAATATTGCCTGTTCAACTATTGCAACAAATCTCATACAAAGTATGTCATGTAAGGTGTCAATGGAAAAGTTATGATTTGCTAAATAAGATTATCCTGTTTGTATGCATGCATCAGGTTTGTATCTAAAGTAATGAATATTAACTATATTCAAAATAGTTTGCTTCTGTAGTAACATCCACAAACTAATTTGCATCCAGTCTGCCCAGCACTTTGTGAATGAACTATTCAAGCTGATGGCCCATTAAGGAACATTAACTCTTAGAATGAACCATAGAAGCAGCTCATCCCCTTCCTGTGGAGGCTTTAGATAAAATATGGGTAATGGCTCCTGCTGTGAGTTATCAAAGCATGTAAGGGCATGTGATTTGCTCATGTGACCCTGGACTCCATCTTGTGTCTGTACTTTTCCACAAACTGTGCTGGAGGGTTTGTTTGGAACAATGAAGTTCCCTCCACATGGGAGAAGGAATAAAAAATCCTGTAAGAATCTCCATTTTGTCTCTTTCCTGCTCTGATCTCTGGACTGGACTGAGGACCTTCCAATCTTTTGGAAGTTACCAGAGACTTTACCAGCCAGCAGTTTATTCTGTCACTGTTACAAACCTGATACAAGAACTCTGAAATGATTGCATGTATGTGATATTGACCATTTTAACTCTTCTCTTTCTTTTCTCTTATAAATAAACATTTAGATATTAGTTAAAAAAGTTATTGGGGGGATGGATAGTTCAGTGGTTTGTGCATTAGCCTGCTAAAGCCAGGGTTGTGAGTTCAATCCTTGAGGGGGCCACTTAGGGATCTGGGGCAAAAATTGGTCCTGCTAGTGAAGGTAGGGGGCTGGACTCAATGACCTTGCAAGGTCCCTTCTAGTTCTAGGAGATTGGTATATCTCCAATCATTATAATTGACAATAGTGTGATTATTGGGTAAGATCTGAGTTATATATTGACCTGGCTGTGTGGCTGATCTCTTCAGATCAAAAGACCCCTTTGTTTGATTAAATTGGTTTTAAATAACCACTTATCATAAAGTCTAGTTTCTGGGTGGTGAAACAAGGGCTGGGATGCCTAAGGAGACTGCAGTTTTGACTTTGTGTTAACCAGTGTGGTGAGACAGACATTTACTTTTGTTTCTGGCTTGGTATATCTTATAACAGAATAACCACCAGTTTGGGGTGAGTCTGCCCTTTTTCTCCTGAATCTGATATCCTCAGCTGTGACCCACTGAGGCACAGTGACAGTCTGATACTAGACAATGAGGAAGCAATCTTTAGCCATTTTCACTGCTGGATTGCTGCAACAAATACTTTGTTGAAAGATGATGAAAATTGCAAAGAAAATAATGGAATTCTCTTAAATATAATAACTGAAAACTTACCCTTTCCCTAATGTAGGAGATCTTGAGCCACATGTTCTCTTTAAAAAGTTGTTAAAATGTTCAAGGGCAGCAGTACACAAATGCTTTCACAATGTGGATCACATCTTAATACAGATATTTTATTGTGAATGCATCTCCTCCTTTTTTGCAGATGCACTGGGCATCTCCCCTTCTGTCTGTGATTTCATAACATCCCTGTGGCAAGTAGAGCCATTATTTACATAGAAAAATGATACTGGGAAAGCATTCAGAGCAGGAACTCTGCACAAATGCTTAGTTGCTTGTCTCGTGGTCCTCTACCTCACCTGCTGTGCTCCAGTGTTCCATTGATATTCTGTTGAAATGCCAGGAATGTCAGTGTATTTGTAGTGCATTTGGCAATAAGGCAAAGGATAAAGAGAAGGGTAATAGCTTGGAGGGAGGGGGGATATTTTTGAAATAACAGACTAGAACCTCTGCTCAGCTATTCTAATTTACATCATCTGAAATTCTGTTGCATTGGGATATTTAATCCATCAATCTTTACTTCTTCAACTTTTGTCATTGAAAGCATATAAAAACACAATATGCATTCATAATGAAGAGACTTCACATAAGTAAAACTAGGAAGATAGCCAGCGTGTTGTTAATGGACTATAGATAATCCAACATTCCAACTCAGTACTAAAGCTATCTTGTATGTCTCACTTTTTGCTGAAGGTTCTAAAACCAACCCATCATTACCATTTTGACAAAAGATAGTGACAATTGATGAAAATTTTAAAGGTATTTTAAAGTCATTTCAGAAACATGTTCCGATCAGTCATTTATTTGGGGGCTGTTTTCTCCCTCAAATGGCTATTTAGTGAAGATGAATGTTTGGTTATGGGAGCTCTTTCTCTCTTTATTCCTATCTTTAGTTTCTTATTAATGGAAAGGCCATAATCCTCTGAGAAAGCTCTAATCCTATGAGAATGGTTATGCCACAAAAAGAGAATGACATGTATAAGTAGGGTTACCATATTTCAGGTTTCCAAAAAGAGGATGGGGGGAGCTAGAAAGTGGGGCAGAGGGAGGGGGAGATGAAAGGGGGTACAGTTGGGGTGCTGAAGCAATTGTGACTGTTTCCCCCCCGGGGTGCAACCTGGGACTAGAACCACTGAGCCCTCTGTTTCACCAGCCTGGGCTCCCTGTCACACTGTGTTGCTGTGACAAGCTGCAGACTGCTCCCGATCCTGCATTTACACAAATCTTTACACAGGCATACCCAGCTGCAGTTACATGAATACTTCTCCTCAGCCACTCATGAATTAACAACAGAGAGGCTCCAACAAGATCCTCTCCAGCCTAGAACCCTGGAGCTGTACCATCCGACCCTGGTCAAAAGCCTGACTAGTATAGGAGTTATTACTCAGTCTACCCCTCCCTCAAAGTAGAGAGGACAATGCACAAGCCTTTGTTAACTGATCTGAGATTTTTCCCTAAGCACTTCACTTAAATCACACAGGTTTTAGGTAAAATATAAAATAGAATTAATAACAATAGACAGATCGATTTTAATTGATTATAAGTAATAGCAAACAGATCAAAGTATATAAGAAATAAAACAAAAACACAATCTAAGTTCTCTAAACTGGATAGGATTTGAATCAAGCAGTGTCTCAACCTGTTAGATAGTACAAACAGTCCTCCAAGCTTCCATACACAGGCAAGCTTCCTTCTTTCCTGCCAGGGACGAGCACTTCCCCCAGTTAAGTCTTTGTCCCTCTGGTGTTTCCAGGTGTGCTCTTGTGTGGGGAGTGAGGTCCATTGGTGATGTCACTTCCCTCTTTTATAGCTTCTCCCATGTGGAGGGAACTTTTCTTTCTTTCAAGCAAAGCCCATAGCACAGTTAGTGGAAAAATACAGGTATCAAAATGGAGTCCAGTATCACATGACCTAGTCACGTGCCCTTGCATGCTTTGATATGTCATGGCAGCCATTATTCATATGTAAGGCTATGATTTTGTCATGGATACTTCTAGTAAAAGTCATGGACAGGTCACGGGCGATAAACAAAAAATCACGGAATCCTTGTGACCTGCCCTGACTTTTACTAAAAACATCCCTGACAAAATGGGGAGGGAGGAGGGTCCAGCACCCTGCCCTCCTCTCTGCAGTAGCTGGGAGCTGCAGGGACCCCATTGCCCAGTGGATGAGAGGGAACCCCCTGCTACCCTGTGGGGCTGGGAGCTGTGGGTGGGAGGTCCCCTGCCACTGCAGTGGCAGGGGAGCTGCAGGGGGCCCCTTGCCAGCAGGGAGCAGCTAGGGGTCCCTCTGCCACCACCGGGTGGAAGCTGCAGGGGGATCCCCCAGCCTGTGGCCACTGAGCAGCTCCAAGGTCCTTCTGCCACCGCCGGCAGCTGGGAGTGGGGGGTGTGGGGGCTGGGCTGCGCTGCTGCAGGGTCCCCTGCTGCCAGCTGCAGCTAGTCAGCTGCTGGGTCCCCACTGTCATGGAGGTTGCCAGAAGTCATGGATTCCGTGACATAATCTTAGCCTTATCCATATGCTGACTGAAGTGTCTAGAGGTGAGGATAAGCCTTTCCCATGGCCCACTGTCTTTGTTGATGGGCCATTCGACTTGAATACACCATTCACAATGTGCTAGCTAAACTGGCTCTAAAGCTTTTTGGGTGTTGCCCAGGAGCAAGCACATTTGAAATACAGATAGACAGGCAATATTTATAACTCCAGTTACAAAAATGATACAGACATACAAATAGGATAATCATATTCAGCAAATCATGAATTTTCCATTTACGCCTCACATGACATATTTTGTTCAAGATACATCATAATTATGTCATAATCATATCATAATCATGCCACTACGGTAAATATGGGGTGCAGTGTCATAGTGGTATCCATGGCAGGGGTACTCTCTGGAGGTGGGGGACAATGTTGCTTCCTGTCACAATGGTGGGTTGTCTGGTGCAAGCCCAGGATGCAGCAACAGTCATCAGCCACCGCCTCCCTGCAGGACCCCTTCCCCAGGGCTGGGAGCTAGGGTCTGGATCGGTGGGATCCGGCTGCTGAGGCTGCAAGGGAATGGACCAATCAGCGGTGGATGCAGAGGGTGGACCAGTTGGGAACTGGACCAATCGGGGCTCTTTCTGAGCTGCAATGTCTGCTTTGTAAAAATCCCTGACATTTCCTGTTTGAAAACTCCACTCAGACAGAGGATGCAGCTTCAGAAAAGAGGCAGTGTCCAGGAAAACCCAGATGTCTGGTAAACCTAGTTGTAGGAAGCTCAGGTTAAAGGGAAGAGAAAATTCCTTATGATAAACAAGCACGTGAAAGAGCAGAGAAGCACAAAAGCATAGACAATAGCCACTGTAACAAGGCTATTGTATTGAGTATAGAGATTGCTACAAGTAATTCATGCTTAAGCAGCAAGAAGTTGCTAGTGCTACTCATGAGAATTATAAACGGCAAATGTTTGCTAGCTTGTCTAACTCCACAGAAGAGTTGGATGTAGAAAATAAATAAAGTTATTTCCCCCTTACTGCTTAATTTGATCACTTAAAATAAGACACCTGATTCTCCTTTCCAAATTGTGAAAATCAGGAATAATCCCACAGAAAGGAATGGGGTTACAATGGTGTTAAAGTTAAATTAATGTAAATGAGAAGAGAATCAGGCCCAGGATGTTTGTAATGTGCCTCTGCTCCCCTCTCCCCACCACAATCAGCTCTGATTTGATTGAGTGTGTAAACTTTATATGTAAAGCAATTAAGAAGATGAGAAGTTGAAAGTAAGGAAATAAAACTATATTTTAAATATATTCTAAATATCTAGTATACAAGAGTCAACATGGATTAGTGGATAGGGCACTTGCTTGGAAGGAGATATGGGTGCTGGGCTGGCTTTCCAACTTCTGGCCAATCAGTAGGGGGGTGGAGACAGGGCTCCTCCCACTCAATGCTTCTCTCTTTCCTTTTGCTCACAGCAGGGAATATTAGGTGATAAGTCCCTGCTCTCCCCTCTGTGAATGGATTTACTATCTGAGCAGGGACAAAATACTCTAGTACTTTCTGGTGTGGCCAAGGAAGGGCTGTGACCATCTACCCTTGCTTTCACTGAGTACCATGGGGCTGCACACTTGTATCAGAGGGCAAATTTTGGCCTTTTTTGGTTGCCTGATTATTATTTTTTTTAAATAAATACCTTGGAGTACTTTCTTGCCTGAAAGTACTTCTCTGGGAAACCCAGGCTCATGAGGACTACTGTATTTCATGACAGCACAGCCTTGCTTACATGAGCTCACACTGCTCTGGGCAGGTATTCTTGACATCGTGATGAATGTATTTTAGCCATGTCTTCTCTAACAGTTAAACCATCACCAGTGAATCTGCACCTAATGCTGAGAACAGAGGCAGGATGTGCTAATATAGACAAATCTTTGTTGTATTCAATTTTAGGCTGCAGCCGTAGCCTTACTTTTAAGCCATCTGTAAATGTATTAGCTATAGCAGTGGTTGTGCACCCCTTCTTTGTTGCTGTAGTAGCTGCTGCTCTCCGGGTGCCCAGCTCTGAAGGCAGAGCGGAGAGCAGTGGCAGCTGGCCTGCCACCCAACTCTGAAGGCAGCATCGCCACCACCAGCAGCAGAGAAGTAAGGGTGGCAATGCACCAAACCATGCCACCCTTGCTTCTGCATCATTGCTGTGAGTGGTGCTGCATTCAGAGCTGAGCGCCTGGCCAGAGGCCACAGCTCTCCGACTGCCCAGCTCTGAATGTGCACAGTAAGTTTTGTTTTTTCCTAAATCTTCTCATGCCCCCCAGAATACAATACGTGCATCTCCCCAATTTGAGAACCTCTGAGCTACAGGATGCATGTATATGAGTTTTGCCAGCATAAGGAGTTCAGCTTTAGGCACACAGTGAATTATCAATGTGCCCCTCTTCATCATTCCCCAAAATCACCATTCTAGGATGATTTTCTATAACTGTAAGGAGATGTCAAAGTAAAAGCCTTTTTTCTATACTAGCTACTTGGAAGCAGGGAATTTCCTTTTTTATGGTTTAGGTGAGCCACTGAATGAAATATTATCAAGCAGATGTAGAGAGGACTAGAGTGTCCATTTATAAGTGCATACAATACCAGAAGCTATTCTGCTTATTACACAGGAATTCACTGAAACTGATTGCAAACAGTCTGGTTTACAATACATCTCTGTAGAGAACGTTTTTGACTGGCTATCAAACAAATATTCAGCATATTTCCTTTACATCACTATAACACATTTTGCCATTTTGGGGATTTTTTTACCTTGATTTAGATTATATTGTGTTATACACAATTTTTTATACCATATAGTGCTTGATCCTTCAAATTCTCCATGTGTGGGCTTGTTATCGACTTCAGCAGGAGTTCCATGGGGAATGGCTTTCAAACTGCATGTATGCAGACCTCATGTAACTAATCTAGAAATCTTTTTAGTTTTCTCCCACTCTGAGAGAAAATACAAATAATAATATAATGATATTATTAATGAATTATGAAATAATTGAGTATTATCTATGTATAAAATTGTTGAGTCGAGAAACAGAGATAAATATTACAGCTGGTACAAAAAGAAAAATACCAGGATAAGAGAAAATTTAAACCAAAGCAGAGAGAGAAAATAAAAAGTATATCAATTGCATCAGGCCTAATAAAGAGTATTTAATTGTATGTAGGTAAACTGTTACAGTGTACCCTTTTGTCACTCAGTATTAGGATAAAAATGATGAATAAGGCAAAAATACATGATTATTTGTCAAATAACTTTACAAATATTTTCCTGGTAATTTGGTTGTTAAGACAATCTTTCAAAGTCTTGTGTGGTCACTAAAACCTGATCCATTGACTTTACTGGCTCCTGGATTGAGCCAAAGACTACTGAAACATTATAGGTGAAGTCAATAGTCAAAAGCTGTGCCAATGGGACCTCCATATCAGCAGTCTGAATCCAACCCAGAGGAGTAGCAGCTGAAAGGTACTAATGCCAGGTTGTGGGATTATGTGCTGTGGCAAAGTACCTTCTTCTCCTCAGCAGGCTCAGTCCTTTTTAGCCTTGGCTATTCCTGAGCACTTTGCCTGGGATAGTTGGTCCTGCCCGACCAGCTTCCCTGAGACCAACGTGATCACACTTCCCGAGTCTACTAACGCAGTGGTCTCTATACCATTCTTCTTAGCAGGCCTATCTATGAGGGACCATTGCAACCCGACTAGACTTATTAGATCACATGGTCCCCCTATATCTCCCAGTTCGCATTGCATGGGCTTTTCTACATTCGGGCATTGGGCAGCGATATGCCCCAATTCACCACAGGCATAACATCGGTACTCCGCTCGGGGCAGCCCCCTATTTTTCGGGCTGCTGGGCTTTATCCTCCACGTCTTTCTCCCCCAGTCCTCCAGTCTCTCCGGGACTGCAGGCTGCTCTTCTGCCTCCTTCCTCCCCTCCATAGTCCGGCCTGGCGCTAGGGCAAACCAGAGCCACAGCGCAGAGACTTGTCTCCGATTCTGGCGCCTTCCTTCCCCGGTGGTCCGAGAAAGTTCTTGGGCTGCTAAGTGTCTCTCTACGAGGGCAACTAGTTTATCATAGGAGGAAGGATCATTTTGGCAGACTCACCCTTATATGTCCGGTGGCAACCCCCTCATGTACCTGTCCAACACTAGGATTTCCACTGCCTTCTCCAGCCCATGGGTCTCGGGGCAGAGCCACTTCCGGGCAAGGTGGATTAAGTCAAATAGCTGAGACCTTGGCACTTTGTTATCCTGGTTTTTCCATTCGTGGAAGCGCTGGGTCCTTATGGCTGGCATCACATCTGACCTTGCCAGGATTTCCGCCTTCAGCTGGGGGTAATCTTTAGCTGTTTCTGTGGTCATGTCGAAATAGGCCTTCTGGGCCTCCCTGCACAGAAATGGAGCCAGGATACCTGCCCACTGGTCTTGGGGCCAGGCCTCTCGCAGTGCTGTCCTCTCGAATGTGAGGAGATATGCCTCTATATCATTGTCTGTTGTCATCTTCTGTAAATAGTTGCTTGCCCACAGCAGCCGGGTCCCCGTGCACCAGCGTGGTCAGGGCTTTTAACTGGTTCACTACTTCACTCTGGGTGGCTCAATCTTGGGCCGCCTGGTTCATCAGTAATTGGTTTGCCTCCTGTTGGACGCGTACTGTACCCTGGTAGCCTCTTGTTGGGCCACAGTGGCCTGTATAAATGCCTTCACTACATCCCCCTTTTTTTTTTTGGTTGGTTGGTTTTTTTTAGACTTACCCTGCCCTGACATGGCTTGCCACAGAGCCTCACTCGCTCATCACATCCCACCCCTGACACCATACATGGCAAAGTACCTTCTTCTCCTCAAGGCTAAAAGGAACTGAGCCTGCTGGAGACACAGGCTTGGGCAAGGCAAATCCTTACAGGTAGCACAGGGTCCGGCTATTCCTTTCCTCAGTCAGTCCCCTGTGCTTGTTTTCCTTCCTTTCTGGAGAGGGAGTGCAGCCTTCCTTGCTGGAAGGGTTCAGAGCCTTGCTGCACCCAGCCTACAGACAGCTTCCCTGCTTCTCTCACCCCCCCTCCCTTCCTTCCACGCAGGGGAGGGTTTAAAAAGGTCTCAAGCAGTTGGAGCCAGCTGAACCTAATTAGTTGCCTAGTATCCCTTTTCCAGCTGAACCTTATTTCCCTGTGGTTATCTCCCCGTAGTGGATAGGGAGAGGCCTTTTAACTCCTTGGGACTAATTACTACTCTCCCCCCTCCCTCCTTGTAGCTGTTTGTCCTGGGTCTACCACAGTGCATTCTTATACATCAGGAGAGCTCCATTGACTTCAAGTAGCAGGGTAGGGGGCCACCGCCTGAGCCCCGCCACCCTGGGTGGGGAGAGAAGGGTCTGCAGCCTGAGCCCTTCTGCCTCAGGTGGGGGGTGGAGCTCCGGATTCAGCTTCAGCCCCAGGTCCCAGCAAGTCTAATGCTGGCCTTGGAATCCTAATTAAAAGGGGTTGCAACCCCCAGTTTGAGAACTGCTGCACTATCAGGGGTGGCTCCAGGCACCAGCACGCCAAAATACTTAGAGCTGCCTCTGTGCACTATACAATTCTTTGAAAATAGCTTGATTTGTATTTAAACTTTGACTAATCAGTCATACATCTAAAAGAGCTGCCATTCCTGCCAAACATTCAGTTTTTGATCAGATATTCTGATTACAACATTTTGTACATTCACCTATCTATGCAATCTTTACACTGGGTAGGGTGGGCTTGATGACTCATCTGATCAGACACAATTCATAAAGTCTTCTTTCATCTGCCCCAACTCCATTCCCTAAATGGTATTTCTAATGGTTTAGCAATGTAGAAGGACCAGATCTCTGAGATATGTTTTCTAGAGTCTACCATTATTTTTTTTTATTTCTATTACCATAGACCAGGACCCCATTGTGCTAGGTGCTGTACAAATGCAGAACAAACTACAAGGCTGTTTATTCCTGTATGCCATCTAGGCAATTGAGCCATATAAATGCTAAATTATTTGAAAAGAGGTTAGCTCTCCAAAAGAATGAAAAACAATATTTGTTTCACTTTATAGAGTACCTGATTTTCATTTCTAGTCTATAGGTATGATATACAGTACAAGATAAATCTCATTTTGCAAACTTTTTCAGGGGGCGGGTGAACTTTGATATTCTTCTTCAAAATTACTGTAAAAATGAAAAAAAGGATGAGATAAAATCCCACAAAAGGCTTAGGAATTAAAAAGTACACTTGCAAATGAACCACACTTTCTCACTGTAATCTAATTTTCAATTTGGGAGACTTGATGTTGAACAGGATTTGCTACAGTGCTGCTACATACAATATTCGGACTGACTCATCAGATAACTACAGCAGCAGATTATTAACCATGATGACTGAATTTTGGTTTGTGCCTTGATTTGGCATTATGTAAATGCGTTTTGCAATTTTAGGGAAAGACTTCCAAGAAGTCTAGTGATAATTTGGAATTTCTCTGATGCAGAATATAGACCATTCTACCTTATTATCTTGTCTTCAGAATCAAAGGTACTCTCCACCCTGGGTTTTTGATAGTTCCGAGAACCATGATAATTATGTGTGTATGTGTATATATATATATATATATACACACAAACCCACACAGACTAAAGCGGTGGACTCACACTTGGTGCCTCCTTGTGGCCAGGCATGGGGTAGCTCTTTCCCCACTGGGTGTCTGCTGCTGACAGCTACTTCACCTCTGCAATGACCTGCCTCTTCCTGTAACTGGCCCTTCAGCCAGATCACTTAAAAATCTCTCCCTTTCTGGGGTAGTCCATTAACAAAAAACAAGAGGAATTAGTGCAAATAAACTGTGTTCATAGGCAACAGAGGGGAATGGTTCCCCCTCAGGATGTGTCAGACTCTGGCCCTCTCTTCCCTCAGGGAGGGGCCTTTAGGCAGTGGTCACTGGGGAAGCTGTTGCCTTTTCCTCAGGGGCTGAAGGTCTCCTCTCTTCTCTGGGCTGCCAACAAGTGAGCTGTTCTGCTTCCCTTTTAAACTTCTCCTCCAACCTGTGCATATCTTGCAGGTGTTGTGAAGTGGAGCTGCCTGAGACCAGAGTAGCTCCTTAACCCCTTGTTGTCCAGTGTGCGGTTTGTAAGCCCATCATAATTCTTTCTCTCTCTCTCTCTGAGAGTCAAATACAGAAATATCCCTGCTTAGGTGGCAGATATGGAGGCAAAGAATTCAGTTCAACACAGAGTAGCACTAGCATCTGCAATCTGGAACAATTTATATCATGCTCTGCTGTATCCAATTGAGATTGCACAGGGAATTTACATGGTCAGAATATAATTATGCAAAGTTGCATTTGACCAGAACACCTGCCTTAGACACCGGTAGTCTTTAAAAAAGAAATTTTAATAATGGTCACAACCTTGGTTTTACAATACACTCTTGATATCATATAGTTTTTCATGGCTTCAGCAAGCCATCATTGGCTTTAAAAATTAGTATTCAGTAACATTTTGTAGTAAAATATTCATCTTCAGAAAAGCACTATTTCAGAAGACAGAGAGAATCACTAGACAATCACCCCTTTCACTTAATTTATAGAAACATGAGAAGAATATAGTGAAAATATGTCATAATGAGTACAGATATAGTCAAGAGCAGGGGTCGGCAACCGGTGGCTCGCGGCTCGCCAGGGTAAGCACCCTGGCGGGCCGGCCCGGTTTGTTTATCTGCCGTGTCGGCAAGTTCGGCCGATCGCGGCTCCCACTGGCCGCGGTTCGCGGTCCCAGGCCAATGCGGGAGGCAGGAAGCCGCGGCCAGAACATCCCTCGGCTCGCGCCGCTTCCTGCCTCCCGCATTGGCCTGGGACCGCGAACCGCGGCCAGTGGGAGCCGCGATCGGCTGAACTTGCCGACGCGGCAGATAAACAAACCGGGCCGGCCCGCCAGGGTGCTTACCCTGGCGAGCCGCGAGCCACCGGTTGCCGACCCCTGGTCAAGAGAATCATATAATAGCTTAGTTCTACTAGAAAAACAACAGAAAAGATAAATGTTCTCTCCTCAGCTGGATGGGACATTTCTAGGTAACAATATTATGGAGTTCTTTAATTTAAAAATTAAATATTGGGTGACTAATATTGTCAAAAAGATAAATAAACTGTCTCAATAAAAATATAGATTAGAAAATTATACTTAAGGGTTTCACCCAGTAGTTGTACATCATTGTCAAATATGGAAGGAATACAACAATTCTGCCTCGGAGCAATGCAGTAGTGATTAAACTAGTGCCAAGTTCCAGATATGAGAGTAAGGCCTTCTCTCTCCCCTTCCAACTGACCCCAAGAATATGTGGTAAATGGGCTATTATCTACTCTGTTGGAGTAATTTGAGACACTGGTATGATGTTGATCTGTGTGGATTCCTATCCTCTATATTCTGGGTCATTTCCTTTCCCCTCCATATACCCTCCTTTTTTTTCTTCACAGGGCTGAAGAATACACTTCATATCCTCCACCTTGTGGTCAGCACTGTATGCCTGCAAAGCACTTGAACACATGCTTAAGTGTTTTACTGAATAGTGATGGATTAAGCACATATATGACTAACACCACCACCACCACCTCCATCTAACGGTACATCTATACTTATGGCAGGATGTAGAGTACAGACACTGCTTGCCCAGGTATCATGGGTATAAATAGCAGTGTTGATGGAGAGGCACAGCTTAGGTAAGGAGAATGCCATACATGCCTGACCCCTAAGATATATACCTTACATAGTTCTCCACACACTCAAGCATTGCCTCCCACATCTACATCTACACACTGCTGTAAGTGTAGAGGTGAACTTAGGTACCACTACCACAGTATCTGAACACCTCCCAATATTTAATGTATTTATCACATTACCACTGTGAGATGGGGAAGTGAGACTAACTCCCATTGAAATCAATGACAGGCACTTAAATACTGTTGATGCTCTGTAACCTTATGTAAGGTCACACAGAAAGCCTATGGCAGAGCAGGGCCTTGAACCATTATCCCCTAAGGTCTAAACCAATGACCTAACCACTAGACCATCCTTCCTTTTGAGTCAACTTTGCTCTTTTGGCCCCTTTCTCTTGTTGTGTTTGCTCATCGTAGCCTGAACGTAACAACTAACTGCCCATGCCCCTTGACCAAGACTAGGAAGTTGCTGTAGGAGCCAGAAACTCATCTTTCAGCATCTCTCCTTAGAGGTTCTGTATTCTCTTTTCTTTGGGGACATCAGTGTGAAATTACTCACACAACAATAATCATAACAGGAACAAGTTTAATACAAGCAGAGAGAAATTGGAATTAAAATGAAATCAATGATTGGCTTAACATCCCAGATTTACACTTTTCCTAAAATAACCTACACAGGGCATTCTCAACTTATTTACAGAAAAAAAAAATGAGAAGAGCGAATAGCTTACAACTCATGAAAGCAATCTGCTTTCTGACCCCCTTCTGCCAAGAATGTCAGTAAGACTGGTGTTCCCCTAAGCAAGATTTTTCTTTTGTCACGGACTATGAATTATGGACAGAAGCTCAAACCTTCCAACACAACATTCTTAAGTACATTGCTGACTTGGGGTTTGTAACACTATTAAAAAAGTGAGTCTGGAGGGGCCACTGGGCACAGACGAGGCTGCACCATCCCCTGAGACAAAAGAGAACCAAATTCTGTGATGATCTGCTCCCTGTCTAATATCATTAACCTTGGTATGACTGGATAGAGTGAGAGTCAATAGAAGCTGGCTCCAAAAGTGTTGCTCTCACAATCATCTTGAGTACATAGCCATTTTTGAACCTGTGTCTGTAGCACAGAGTATTTGAGTCACAATCCGCTTCCCTGTCTGCTCCTGGGACAGTGCAACAAAGATAAATGGTTTATCACAAGGTAGGGCTATAGTGCCTGTAGCTGGCTGCATTTCAGAAAGATACCCACCTTTTTCCTTATTGGCGCCACATTTAAAATTTTTCATAATATGAATCCAAGCAGAAACTAATGGCATTTTGAACTTATTTTAATGTTTAATTTCAAGTGACCTGGCTGCTAGTGAGTTAGCAGCAGAGGGAGGTCTGAAAAAAACAACTGTTTTTGTGAATACAGTCCTAGATATCAGGTTATGTGTGAATTTCTAATGAGAGTATGTTCCAATTAAAGTGACATGGTGTGGGTTTCTTTTGGAATCTGCTGCTGCAGATTTCCATGATGAATGGCATTCTAGGATCTGTGGGTTCTGAAGAGATTGGCTGTCTGGCTGTTGATTCGAACAGTGAGATTTCCATCCCTGCAGTCTGTCTCTGGTTTGTACCTTTTGAAACACCCAACTTCACTCTCCCACTTATATCTGAACACAATTAGTACAATATGACCACTGATGCTGCAGGCATTAGAGCAATTCCATGCTTGTGAAGCCTGGGGTGTGTAGTATTCATATTCTGGTAGAAAGAAATTAATTTAAAACAGATAAAGAAAATACCAGGAAAAGTTCATTAAGACTGTATCCCTACTATAAATTTTTAACATAGTGCCTTGGATCATGCTTCATAATGGTAGGTTATTAATACAGATTAATAATTTAACATTTTTCTACAGAAAATCAGATTATTTACCAGTCAGGTTTTCAGGCTGCTTATTTAGTTAGTTTTTATTGGCAAACTCCTTTTCCTACCCTCATTCTAACAGAGAATAAACCAATAAAGTTTTGTTTTCCTCCTTGTCCTGGCCAGGAATTCAGTAATGTCACCTATCAAGCTACTGTTCTACAGATAGATGGGCACATGTTCCCCTCCCAGTGACTAACCAGCAGGAAGGTAAAATATGCTCTGCAAAACTCAGCCGGTTTGAACTTCCATTGGATAAATTACACTTGCTTCTCAAGGGGGAGGAGCCATGGTACACATGGTGACAGGAGTGTGATCTGTGAGGGAGACAACACACAGGCTGTGAATATTTGGCCATCCCTACAGATCAGCTTCCCCTGTCTGGTTTTCCTCCCCTCACAAATGGGGCAGAAGACACAAGAGGAAAATAGGGTGTGTAGCAGCATGGTAACTTTTGGACATACATCCAATTGGAAATCCACCTGGTATGGGGGTCTATGGGGAAGCATATTACCTGGGGTGGCTGCTTTGGTTCTGTCTCATGCCAGTCTCATGTGCTGCCCAAAGCCATGCAGCCCTGACCACATAGCTGTCATGTGAAATGTCTCCTGTTGCTCCTGTGCCCAGAGAGGTCATGATACGGAGGCCCTGCTCCCCCTTTCCTCATGTTTCCAGGATATTTTCCCCACAGTTTGCTGTCTACCACACTGCCTGGCATTGAGGCCCACATGGCCCTGGGTCTGCAATATATGCTGTCCAGGCAGGCTGCCTCTGAATTTACAGTGACTATTAACTCTGGGCAGTCCTGTATTTATAGTGGCAGTGATATTGATGGATTTTCTATCTGGGGGATATTCTCCACCAATTTATCAGACTTTAAGGTGCAGTAGGTGAAGTGTTGAACATACACTTCTTTATATGGTCTACGCAATGAAAAACAAAACATTTTCTATGAGCAATCACCCATTCCAGGGGCCTATTGTCACAGCCAAGTCGGGTCAGCCAGACCTAGTATTTAGAGCCAGACTCTACAATCACGAGACAGGAGTCAAGAGTCAGCGGGTTCAGGATACTAGTTGGTCAGAAGCCAGAGGCAAATTGGAGGCCAGGTACCACATGTCAGATACCAGGAGTCAAGGTGAGTCAGGAGGCCAGGAAATCAAGCTATGGGAGCAGGAAGCACACAGTCTAGAGTAAGGTGGAACCCAGATGTTCAGCTTCCTGTTCTGGCTGAAGTAGGGCCTGTAGGTCAGTCACCTGCTCTGGGACTCCTCCAATTAGGCATCAGGGTGGAGCCAGGAACTGGGTCTAGGCTTCATGGGTTGGAGGTGAGTTATTGTCAGCAGGCTGCTGGATGGTGGGATGGTGTACAACTACGTCCAGGAACATTGTGGGATGGGTCGTGACTCATGGGTGATGACACCTATGGTCATAATGAGATAGATACTCTTCTCTATTACTATTAGCACCTGGCTCACAGCTTTGTGCCTCACAATACACCTGAGGAATTGCATAGTGCACACCCCATCATGCATTATTCATGCCATATAAAAACTAAGCTCAGAATTTCCATGCAAAAAGGCTTTATGAATAAAAAATTATTTCAGGCTCCATTATAGCTTGTGCATTATTAATAATGTTAGAAAATGCTGCTGAGCAAGTCTGAACTGTATCGAGTGCAAAAGAAAAAAGCATGGGTAAGTAGAGTTTTCAGAAAAAAGCCTAAACACCTGATTTAACAGACACTTAGTTGGATGTAAAAGCTGGACTTAACAGACATATATTTTCCCTGTAGATAGGTCTCATTGTTCTAAAGCATATGAGCACTGAGGAAATGTTATTCAATGTCCAATTTCAACATAGTGTTGAAAATGTGGGTGTGATGGACTGACAGCTGGTCGGGGGGAGGGGAAGGGAAGGTTATGTGGAAAACAGAAACCCTGACAAAAGCCTTGAGTTCCATTGCGAACCACTGCAGTCAAGAAAGGGCAAGAAGCCTGCCATGAAGCCATGGGGGGGTCTTTTAGCACAAAGAAAATGTTATCACAGGTCATTCTTCAGTTAAATGGAATTAAAGGCCAATGGACAGGCAGTGGGAAATGAAAAATGCATTAATACAATGCAGAAGGAAGGCAGAAAATGTGTTGCATGAAGCAGCTGTTGTGAATACAGTACCTTTAACACAGACCCAGGCAACAGCTTTCTGAAATGGCTTCAGAATCTAGGTTTTCTTCTTTAAAGTTTAATAGATAGACTATTAATAGACAGGCAAAGAATGTTTTAAAGTACAACCCCATAGTGCAAACTCTTTCACAGTTTCTGTCAAGTCACATAGACTTCTGCTAACTTGTTCTTCCAGTGCATTTGGAAACATATAGGGCCACAGTCCCCTCTTGCTCACACTCATCTAGCCCCACGGATGTCAGCAGAGTCACTCTTGAGCATCTGAGAATAGAATTTGGTGTGTGGACTATTGATCCTTTGAATCTTTGCCTGGTAGAGGTATACAAAAAGCACCTTTCATGTGAGATGAGTTCATCATGGCTTTTGCTGATGTAGCTGGGAAAGCACCTTTTTAGTTTACCTTCCATAGCTGATTCCTAGAGACCAAAAGGGTTCTGAGCCTCAGTTGTGAAAATGGGCAAGATGCACATAGAAGATGCCATAATTTCAAAATTAGATTGTGCAATTGTACACATACATTTGTGGGCACCTAATGTATATTTACAGGGAGAGGTAGGCCCCAGGGGCAGATGTACAGGTCAGCACAAGGTCAGCAAACATGCAGCATGGGGTCCAATGGTCACATCGCCTTAGGCTTTTTTAAACATAACAAGTGCAAAAAACCCCAAGCCATACAACAAAAATCACAGGCCTAAACAAACATGGAGTCTCACCCAAATTGCGTAGGCTTGCATATTTCCTATTATTGGAACCTCGCACCATGGTTACACTTTTCCTTGGCAAACTGTTCTGTGAGCTCTCCAGCTCCAACCTTGCTATCTCGTCTTTCCCAACTGCAAGCAGACCAAGGTCACTCAGCCACGTCTGTGATTATGTTGAACACATATAGTCTTAATGTGCTCATTCAATGTTCACCACTAGCCACTCCAAATGGTATGGTGAGAAAGAGTTGACACAACATTTCTATTTCTGGTAAAACTTCATCAAGAGAACTTGATACTATGAAGTTCAAATAGCTGTGGACATCAGGTGACAAACCTCTGTGTCTTTTGTAAAATATTACATCTTGAAAGACAATCTTGTGAACCAAGTCTAAAGAAAAATATGAGTATTTTCCCATATTAACAAAGCAAAGCAAAATGGCCATTTGCTCAACAAGGCTAATATCCATGGTTACATCTGCAATGACAGTAAAAGCTTAGCTTCTTTGCAGCTATTAAATATGTAGCTCCGGGTGTCTATTTAGAAAATACATATAAATTAATCAGTAATTGTCTTGCTTAAGTATTGGATTCTCATGGTGTCACTGATATGTTGGGCAAAAGTTGTATTGTGTCTGAGCATTATGTAATGATGCTCAACTAAATATATTAGTTGCTTTTCTCCAACACTTCACAGGTGGTTGTGGAAAGGGAGACCTAAACTAGCTAAAGTTTTGACTATGTCTAAAATGTTTACTTCTTGATGTTTCTGAATATTTTCAGATGCTTGTTCATCAAAACATGCATTGATGCTATGACCGTTAGTGAACTGTAGCGCTTTCACATTGAGTGTTGTTTGCTCCTCCCATGAACGGGCAACGACTTTAGCTTACTCTTCCAATCATTGAAACCTGTTACCTATGTTGATTTTTGGGATTCTGTATCTGCAAACAACCAACAAATGTGACACAATGAATAATATGAAAGATATGAATATGCTAGCCACTTGACATGAAAATCGTCAGTGCATTTTTCATTCTTTAAAATGAAGACGAAAAATAGCGGTTTACAGGAACAAAAAAGGAACTGTCCATTTGGCATTTCACTCTCAATGGGCTGGCAAGGACCAATCTGTACAAGCATACACAGTGGGTCAGGTGATAAAACTGAATCTTGAAAGTGACTTTTATCAGATGGGAATATCAAACTTATTTCAGCAGAAGACTGCTTTGACCAGCTTTATTGTTGACCTGCTCATCTACATAGCCTTGGTTTTGTTCCTTTCAAGCTCATCTACAGTATTTTTTTTTTTTTTTTGGTTTTAAGATCACCTATTGGATTTTTGCAGTGCTTAATTTGTTATGAAAGAGGTGCCAGAGCTCAAGCAATTTTTTTACTTTCATAATTGATGTGGCAAGCCCAGAGGTGCCAGGACTCAGGGCTCAGCCCTGGTAAGTCCTGGGACAAATTAAGCAGGGGATCTTTGTCTTTGTTGGTTAACATAAGAATGACCCTACTGGGTCAGACCAATGATCCATCTAGCTCAGTATCCTGTCTTTCGACAGTGGCCAATGCCAGGTGCTTCAGAGAGAATGAACAGAACAGATAATCATCAAGTAATCCATTCCCTGTCTCTACTGAGCTGAAGAGCCCTGTAGATGAGCTACCCTGTTGCTAGCTCATCTTACAAGATCTACAGTTGTACTTGTTTCAAGCAAAATGTCTGTGGAAATATCAGCTGCAACTTCAGTGGTACTGCATAAATTGTTTTCCAAACTTAAACCTTGGCACAATGACAGATTCATGCTTGTTGAATTGAGAAGCAGTACTTGACTTTCTGCTTCAGACTGCAGGGGTTGATCAGGAAGTTTACAAAACGATAATTTCTGACACAGGATCTTTGGAGGCAGTTTATAATAACAATCTCTTTTTCTTTTCCTTTTCTAAAACTAGACTTGTAATTGTATTGATGGTTTTCATTTTCAGATATGTTCTGGTATGAAAATAACTATACTCGGGGGGAGGGATAGTTCAGTGGTTTGAGCATTGGCCTGCTAAACCCAGGGTTGTGCATTCAATCCTTGAGGGGGCCACTTAGGGATCTGGGGCAAAATCAGTACTTGGTCCTGCTAGTGAAGGCAGGGGGCTGGACTCAATGACACTTCAGGGTTCCTTCCAGTTCTAGGAGATAGTTAAATAAAATTATAAATTAATGGAGCTATACCTAAGTTGGAAGTATAGGCCTAAATAAAGTATATTTTTGTGCTGCTTAATTTATCCTTCAGTTGTGGGATAAAATAAAATGTCAATTTTCTGTGCAGAATCTAAAAATTCTACTAGCAGAACTAGAGTGGGGCTGGCTGGAGAGAGTGCCGTGGGTCTGGGGAGAGGCTGGAGCAGGCAGACATATTCCTTTTAGTGTCCCACAGCCAGAGGAGGATATGGAGGCTATAGAAACAAACTACATTTCCTAACATCAGCCCTGGCAATACTAGAGCATGCTAAGTGGCTGCAACCCCTGCAGAATAGGGTAGGAAACTCGCCACTGCTGGGAATGATCAAATGCAGTGGGATTTTGCCAGGGCCTTGTAGGACAGGTGGGTGTGGGTCTCCTAGTACCCCTTTAAAATGGGGGCTGATGGCCAGGGCGGTGAGACACATGCAATCCATGCAATTGCATCAACCCTGAGGCAGCACGAGGGACCCTTGCCATGGTGACTGAGGGTGAGGCCCCAGATTCAAGTGCGGAGAGATGCCAGTGGCAAACGAATAGCTGGTGCAGCTGCTCAGGAGCCTGTGCACTTGAAGGGACCCTTCAGGCTCAGGTCTGCTTGGCTGCACAACATATGCCCAGCACAGGCTGTTGCCATTGTCTGCAGCCTGCTGGAACCACTAGGAAGAGCAAAGCGCTGGTCCCCACTGTCCACATTTGAATTTGCCTCCATTATGGTCAGAGGCTCATTCTCCCATCCCACTACCTAGGCAAATTCAAATAAGGGCAACAGGAACCATTATGCTGCTTTTCCTAGAATCTCTGGCTCCTACAACAACAGTTCTGGCTTTGGCAGGAGCAGTGGAACAGCGGCACTGGTGCAGGGCCCAGTCCAGAGGGAGCAGATGAACCGCATGGAGCTGGATGGTGGGTGGTGAGCAGAGCAGGGGTGCAGAGGCAGGTACAAGTGTGGAAGTGGGCAAAGTGAAAGTTTATTTAAATGTGGGCCATGCGATGGCATGTGGGAGCCCACAATGAAACCCTTTTTGTTATTCTGCCACTGGCAGATGGGAGAGGGAGACAGGGGAGTCCAGACCACGTGGGGCCTGGTCAGTATATGCTGATCTTGCTGACTGTTAAATCTGCCACGAGTGGGCCCCTAAGTGTCTGCAAACACTTGATTTGTGCATGCACATTAGGTGCATGAAATATAAATGTACAGTTGCACCCATCTATCTTTGAAAATCTGGCTCATGCAATACAGCCAAATAATAATGATGTTTTGTACTACAATAGCACATGCAGCCCCCAGCAGAGATCAGGGCCTCATTGTTCTAGGCCTGTACTTATATTCAATAAAATATGGTCCCTGCCCCAAAGAGTTCACACTATAAATAGCGGGAGGAGAAGCCACTACAAGTGGTACCAAGGGACACCCCCTTCCTTGGCCCCATCCAGTCCCTTTCACCCATTATGAGGTTCCTACATCAGTGCCAATTCTCCAAGTTCAGCATACACTTGCTTTTCAAGTCAAATGCTGCTTGTCCTTAGGCACTTGTGAACTTTGGTCTGCCCTGTCACTCCTTTGGTTTTCCCTAGCTCTGCATCTGGCCCCCAGAATCCTCACATTTCTATGACTCTACCAACATGCATCTCTCACTTGCTGGCACCAGCTCCACTGTCGCAGTGCTTAATGGTCAGCAAGCTCCTAAAGAGGAAGAACATCAAGTTTGTCCAAGGAGGGTGTGGTGAAGTGACTGCATGTACCTGTCTATGCAGTGTAATACTCAGCACTCCTGTGTGGGCCATAAGGCCTTGTGGATGTGCTTGCATCTTGGAGATATACCCATCTCCTAGAACTGGAAGGGACCTTGAAAGGTCATCAAGTCCAGCCCCCTGCCTTCACTAGCAGGACCAAGTACTGATTTTTGCCCCAGATCCCTAAGTGGCCCCCTCAAGGATTGAACTCACAATCAGTCCTTATTGGTTTAGCAGGCTAATGCTCAAACCACTGAGCTATCCCTCCCCCTTTGCAGACTACAGCCCTAAATGCCCTTTCCCCTGGAGCTAAGGCTGGGGGGCTGCTTTCCTCCACTCAGAATTACTACTGCAGGCAGAGAAATTATCTTTTCTTGATATTTATGAAGCTGATGTAAAAACAGATGGATAATCACTATAGCAACTTAATAACACACCAGGAGAGAGTCATTCAAAAACATTCCATGAGCAAGACCCTGACCCTTATAGTCCTCATTTTCAATCGCCTCAGTGATTTTTTTCTTCTGGTGCAATCAGGCAAATTCGTTGTGGGCCTATAAAGCCAAGTGGACTGTCCCAAGCCACTAAGAACTGTCTGCATTTGTGCATGTGAGAATTTAAGAAAGATCGTGTATCCTGATTTATTGTATTTTGCTAAATTCTTCCTACGGCATCACATACATCCTGTCTTGCATTTCAAGTTTAATTTATTCAGATAGTTACATGTTGTGATGCGACCTTTAGAAAAGGTATTGAAGTCAGATTTTCCCAATTAACTTGTTCAGCTGTGTTTGTTTGGTGAATTGCACCATGCATGTTGTATACTAGCCTTCTGTACTGACAACATTATCTTGTTCTGTGGCTCCCTATATGATATCAATCATTACAATAACTATTGGAAGACGGGAATAAAAAGAATTTGAAAATTTAAAAAAAATATAACTTTGAAGAACTTTTGAATGAGGAAAAATATCTCAAAGAATAATAAAGCCTGCTCTAGTGTCAGAGGCTGTGGCCATCCCTCCCTATCAGTCTCGGAGGGAGGCCACACCCCCTCGCTCTTGGGCTCCTTCAAGTTAATGATTGCTGTGGGGGAGGGGGAACTAGCAGTCTCTAAGGCCCTGGCTTTCTAGGCAGAGCCAAGCAGTCTAGAGCCCTGACCCCAGGCAGGGCGGAGCACCAAATGGCATAAGGGCTCAGGCCCACAGGCAGGCCAGGGTGGAGCACCAGACAGTCTAACCTGGCATTCTGACTCAGGAAGATGACAGACAAATGCAGGCCTCTTAGCCTAAGGTGTGGAGGCTGCCACCCCAGGGGGAGGGTTGGTGACAGGGGGACCCAGGTCCACCCTACTCCACTGAATCCCAGCCCAGGGCCCTAACAGTGGCCATCTGGGTCAGCGGGGATCTGGCCAAAACCCACTGATCACACAACCGGACTATAGTCTGGTCTCACTACTTCCTATGACCCCCTCGCTCTGTACCTGTGTCCCATGGGTATCTTCCAGCTCCCCAGGGTACACTGCTAGCAGCAGTCCCAGAAGCCCCTCGGCATTCTTGACGACTGGCATCTCTGGCAGTCCCTCTGGATCCTCAGTGCTGTAGCGGTCCCCCTTGGTTTCAAGCCCCAGGAACAGGCTGGAGGCACATCTTGTTTGGCAGCTCCAGACCAAGTGAGCTGCAGGGTCTACCTTTTATACTTCCTGTCATGCCCCTCTGCTTCCGGTGGGGCGGGGTGGCTTTCCCAGCTCTTCCCACCAAGGGGTGAGTGGTGGTTCCTCTCTGTCAGTCACCGAGGGAGGCCACACCCCTACGCTACACCTAGCTAGAGAGAAAATATAAGGTTTCCTGTTTTCTAGAGCATAAGACAGCAAAAGACTGCTTAAAGCCTATAGCAATAGTGCAGTGCTCCTAAAGATTTAGGGCATTAGCTTAAAATCAAGATAGTATGAGAAAATAGAGTCACTCCTTCCAATCCTGATCTGTGTTTTTCTCCTTCCCTACCACAGGAGATGTCCCTCCCCAGGGACAGATAATAAAGTTATTTGGGGCCATAACAGCTCTGTTGATCCTGTCTGAAGTGACAGATTAGGGGCCTGAACAAGTCTATAATTCTGCATTACTGTGAACAATAAGAAAATCTTTTTCAAGGTCTAGTGATGTAGTTAGGATGCTTACATTCAAGTCATTTGAATATGTGGTTTCCAAAACATTTGCCCTGGAAATCTTGAGGGATCATATTCTCTCATGATTTCCAGCATTTCCTAAGATTTGGCTGGGGTGGAAATAGTTCAGGAACAGGCTGTAGGATATTTCAGACAATAGCTAGTGAAGGTCCTTAGCACTTATGTAGTGTTTCCACCTGTAGGCCTCACACACTTTACGAAGGAGGATAAGCATTTAAATTGCAGAGTGAGAAACTAAGGCACTGAGTGCTCTAGGGACTTACCTGCAGTAACAGAGCAAGGAATGGAATGATGGACACCCACTCCCCCATTTTAGACGCAAACCTGGGAATCTTCCATGGTTGTTGATGTAAACTGTGCACATCAGAAATGTTGAAACAGAAAGTTTCTGTGAAACAGAAAGTAGATTAAATGTGACATTAAATAAATTAATTTCACATCCTTTCACACATCAAAAACTACTTTTTCTTATTCATTCCTTTTGGCCGTCACCAGGTCAGAAGCTATATGAATGCCTAGGTTTTGCAATGTGTTTACAGCCACCTGAAGTATAAACTATTTATATTTAGGACACTAGTTCTCAGCTTGTGGGCCATGCTCTGGGTCCCCCAGTTTTTTAGAATTGGAATTTAGAATTGCTCTCCCTTCCTCATATTGTTGGATGTCACTGATCAGGGCTCAGCTCACTTTGTCTGCACTTAGAGCGAGTTAATCACCAAACCACCAGAGTACTCTGCCTGATAACAAGAAAATGAGTTACCAATAATTCCATTTGTTGCAGCCTACTCTTTCCCCATCCTGTGTCAGGAGAGTCAGCATTATGATGCCACCTACAAGGAAACAAGGAATCAAAAGAAAGGGACATTCCTGGAAAAGAAGGATGCATGGATACATTGCTGGGTACCAAATATAATTGATGCCGATATTGCTAGTATGAAAAAATAGTACACAATGCTAAGGCCTGTCTAATGGACTGTGGTAATTTTGTGACTCAAAGCTCTATTACGGTTAGGGAATGTGGAAAATACCAAACCAAGCTCTGTGTTAGATTTCACACAGAGATTCAGTAACCACTTGTGGCTTAAAGACTGAGCCTTTAGATGCACCCTTTTTGTTTGTGAAATGGGATTTGTAACTGTAACTACAGCTGACTTATCAGGGGAATTTCCCAGTTGTTTCCTTCATGATCATTTCATTTTAAATACTTAGGTTACATCCCTGCCTTGTCTTGCACAGAGATGCTAGAGAAGTGGAGGGCACAGGGCAGCAGAAACTGATTTCTTTGTAGTAGCCCTTTGAATATGCTGGAGGTGCCCCCTTTTGAAAAGTGCATTAAGGTGTGTTACAGCACAATCCCCAACCCCTTTTGAGCATGTGCACTGACAGCTTGGCTCAGGGCCCTTCAGCTCAACTGGTCCCACTTTCCCCTAGCACATGTATAGTTAGGGACAGGATTATCCAACCACAAATCAATGGCGCTTTCAACTCTTATTGCAATGAGGAAGTATGAAAATATTGACAGAAATTAAGGCTCTAAAGATGAAAATCCTACCTCTAAGTAGCTATATCAATGTACCCTGCTCTGCTATAGCATCATTGTAACAGGTACTCTAAGGTTTTTTACTGTGGATTAATTTAATCTCCTGATACCACTCTGAAGTAGGTCATGGTTTTACTCCTATTTCACAGTTTGATAAATAATACTATCGAGAGGTTCATTGACTTTTTCAATGTCTCAAGCCTGGTCTACACTAGGCGTTTAAACCGGTTTTAGGAGCGTAAAACCGATTTAACGCCACACCCGTCCACACTGAGAGGCCATTTATATCGGTATAAAGGGCACGTTAAACCGGTTTCTGTACTCCTCCCTAACGAGAGGAGTAGCGCTAATATCGGTATTACCATATCGGATTAGGGTTAGTGTGGCCGCAGATCGATGGTATTGGCCTCCGGGTGGTATCCCACAGTGCACCACTGACCGCTCTGGACAGCAATCTGAACTCGGATGCAGTGGCCAGGTAGACAGGAAAAGCCCCGCGAACTTTTGAATATTTCCTGTTTGCCCAGCGTGGAGCTCCGATCAGCACGTGTGGTGATGCAGTTAAAAATCAAAATAAAGAAAGAGCTCCCGCATGGACCATGCGGACGTGATCGCTGTAAGGGCAGGCAAATCTGTTCTATCAGCGCTCCGATACAGAAGACGAAATTCAAAATCATTTTTAAAAAATCTCCAGACAGACGCCATAGCAGGGGCTCAGCGCACTGCTGCGTGACAAGCGTAACGGAAAGCCAAAGAATCAAATGGACGCTCATGGACTGGAGGACTCAAGCTATCCCACAGTTCCTGCAGTCTCTGAAAAGTATTTGCATTCTTGGCTGAGCTCCAAATGCTTCTAGGGTCAAACACAGTGTCCGCAGTGGGTCAGGGCATAGCTCGGCAATCTACGCACCCCCCCACCCACCCCCAGAAGTGAAAGGGAAAACAATCCTCTCTTGACTCTTTTATATGTCACCCTATCTTTACTGAATGCTGCAGATAGACACGATGCTGCAGCACTCAACACCACCATCCTTGCTTCCCCCCTGCCATGGGTGGCTGATGGTGCAATAAGACTGATATCCATTGTCATCATCAGCCTATTGGCACATGGGGCAGTGCAAAAGGACTGGTAACCATGCAGACTAGCATCCGTTAGGTCGATCAAGGGTGCCTGTCCCTAATTTTTCCTGGTAGATGGTGCAATATGGCTGGTTACCATCCTCATCATAGCAACAGGGGGCTGAGCTCCATCAGCCCCCACCCTTCATGTGTAAAGAAAAGATTCAGTTGCCCCTGGACTAGGAGTGGGATGCTGGGCTCCTCTCCCCCACACTGCTTAATGTCCTGTCTGGACTATCATAGCAGCTGGAGGCTGCCTTCCACTCATTTCTCACTAACAAGTCACTGTGTCATCACACAAGTGGGGGGACAATGCTATGGTAGCCCAGGAAGGCTGGGGGAAGAACAGAATGAACAGGTGGTGTTGTTGCAGGAGCACCCCCTGTGAATAGCATACAGCTCATAATTTCTGCAGGATCTGACACAGAGCAGTTGTGCTCTCTGGTTATGATATACAGTGGTTCTCTAGTACACTTGCGCATATTCTAGGCAGGACTGATTCTATTTTTAGATACCAAAAAGGAAGGATTGACTCAGGGAGTCATTCCCAATTTTGGCTTTTGCACCCCTGGCTGATCTCAGCCAGGGGCACTTATGACAGCAGCAAATGGTGCAGTGCAAAAGGACTGGTAGCCACGATCATCTTATTACCAATTTATGGTATGGTAGATGGTACAATATGGCTGGTAACCATCTCTGCTGTCATGCAAAAGCAAAAGCATGCTGCTGTGTAGCGCTGCTGAATCGCCTCTGTGAGCGGCGTCTAGTACAGATATGGTGACAGTCACAAAAGGCAAAACAGGCTCCATGATTGCCATGCTATGGCATCTGCCAGGGCAATCCAGGGAAAAAAGCCGCGAAATGCTTGTCTGCCATTGCTTTCCCAGAGGAAGGAGTGACTGACGACATTTACCCAGAACCACCCGCGACAATGATTTTTGCCCCATCAGGCACTGGGATCTCAATCCGGAAATTCCAAGGGGCGGGGGAGGCTGCGGGAACTATGGGATAGCTACGGAATAGCTACCCACAGTGCAATGCTCCAGAAGTCGATGCTAGCCTCGGACCGTGGATGCACACCACCGATTTAATGTGTTTAGTGTGGCCGCGCGCACTCGATTTTAAACAATCTGTTTTACAAAACCGGTTTATGCAAATTCGGAATAGTCCCGTAGTGTAGACGTACCCTCATTTTAAGTCATTTGCAGAGTTGGGAAATGCAACCTGTAGTGTGGGTTCCCAACACCCTGATCACCTCTGATGTTTATTACATATGCTTGTTTAAATCTGTAACAATTTTGATTGTTTAGCTCTGCCAGGAAAAGAAAAGGGAACTCCCCCCCCCAAAAAAAACACCACTATTTGCACCTTCCATCAATTCTGGATTGTCATATATTTGGTTTGCTGGAGCCTCTATGGCTACATCTACAGTTGTGCACTTCCCTAAGTACTTGTCTGTGTACTCATGTGCCCAGGACAGAGATGACCCTGATAGTGTGTGTGTGTGTGGGGGGGGGGGCGGCGGAGGCAGAGTGAGGGTAGCAGCTGCAGCCGATATTACTGAGCATGCTTAGTCCATGGAAGCATGCTCAGTACAAGCCAAGCAGCAACTTGGGGCAGGGGGGCACATGTTGCCTTTGCCTGCAGACCTGTGCCAAGTGTCTGGGTATACACTATGCAGTCATATACCCACCCACACTACCCCTTTTTGGTATGTAGTGGTAGTGCTACTATTTCAGGGGCAGAAGAAGGGACTTTATTCCCCCCAAATGACATGATTATGTATGGTGTTTCTGTGCCAACATTTATAAGGGAGAGCCCACATACATGCTCCTACTGTGACTCATGAAGCTGTACCCCAACATTGCTAATCCAAGATAAAGGGACTTCAGTGAGACGGAGTATATGTAGAATGGTGCTGGAGTGTCCTTTGGGAGTCTGAAAGCCCAATGGTGATGCCTGTAGATTCATTTGGGTGCCAATGTAGCCAATGCAGGTCGGATTATCATGGTGTGCTGTTCTTTGCACAACAGAGGTGAGGCTAAAGGGGAACACTTCCACAGTGAGTGGGCACAGGACACATGTTTTTCAAAACCTGTGGAGGCAGCCAGATCCTACCCATGTGCATACAGCTCTTGCCTCCCAGCAGACTGGGGAAATTTGTGATGCTGCATGTTTGTATGCCATGGACTATTAGGAAGCCAGAAGATGACTCAGGACTGTGTTGAGACAGATTATCATGACATTATGGTGCTACTGGAAAAGCCCAATGAACCATTGCCAGAGCTGTTGCAAGTAGGGTGACCAGAGACCAAGTGTGAAAAATCGGGATGGGGGGGAGGGAAGGCAGGAATAGGCGCCTATAGAAGACAAAGCCCCACATATCAGGACTGTCCCTATAAAATCAGGACATCTGCTCACCCCAGTTGCAAGATACCTTGGTGGGTTTTGATTCCCTGAACATGATGTTAATGTACTAACTGAAAGCAGACAGTTGGTGAAGGTAAAAATCTTCAGCAATGATTTTGTGCTGAGGGGAGTTTTAAGGTAGTTTAAGGGCAGTGTTGAACAGCATTTTTATTAAATGTTAACTGCTGTTTTCAGGGTGCTTTATGGGGAGCACTTAAGCATTGTTAAAGTACTTTAAAATGTTCTGTAAGGTTTCAGGAGGGCAGTCACACATTTCTTCCACAGTGCTCAGAGCAATGTATGATTACTCCCATGGCATGAGTACACCTATGGTTTCCAGTGGGGGTGGGAGAGAGCGGGTTTGTAAATGCACCACTGTAACATTCTATACCTTGGGGGAGTACTGTAACCCCCATATTGATAATTTTCATATAATCGTGATCTCATATAAAGCAGGCCTTGTAAGGTATCAGGGGAAAGGTTATGATCTGCTGAAAGTCATTTCTCCATGTATGAGTATCATTAATGCATATGAAGTTATGAGACTCATGTTGTATGGTGGTCACTAAAATGTGCTGTAAGTTGGGGAATCAGCCAGATATTAGTTCTCCAGAGGCAACAGCAAGGAAAGTAACCAATGCCTGGGCGGGCTGTCAAACACGCCATCAACAGCTATTGTCCAGCAAGGGAGCTACAATGCAATGACTCACCTGCATGAGGAATTGCTCAACCTTGCTTGGAGAGTCTCAGCAATGCCCCCCAGACATGCCTGGACTTGTGCTTCTCAAGCACAAGGGACTGATGGTATAAAACACATAGAGTGGACACATACTGGGTTCTTTTCCTGCCCCTGCCCCCACCTTCGCTGCAAGCAACTAACACACTGAGAAGAACACAAGACTCCAACAGAGAAGCTTGGTCCAGGTTTAAGAAACAAACCTGTACATTAAGGACTGCAATATCCAGTGGGGTGAGAAAAATTGCTTAATCTAGATGTTGCTCAGTCTAATAGGGTTGAGAGTGTAGACTGCATGCTTATATTTTCTTTTCTTTTGGTAACCACTCTGACTTTTTGCCTATCACTTAAAATCTCTTTGTAGTTAATAAATCTGTTTGTTTATTTTACCTGAAGCAGTGCGTTTGGTTTGAAGTGTGTCAGAGACTCCCCTTGGGATAACAAGCCTGGTACATATCAATTTCTTTTGTTAAATTGATGAACTCATATAAGCTTGCAGCGTCCAGCGAGCATAACTGGACAATGCAAGACAGAAGTTCCTAGGGTTGTGTCTGGGACCGGAGATATTGGCTAGTGTAATTCGGTTGCACAATCCAAGGAGCAGCTTACATGCCAGAGACTGTGCGTGAACAGCCCAGGAATGGAGGTTCTCACAGCAGAGCAGGGTAAGGCTGGCTCCCAGAGTCAAGGATTGGCGTGACCTAGCAGATCACCAGTCCAGATAACATCAGGGGAACATCACAACCACTGTTAATTTAATTTGTTAATTTAAATTTTGTTTCCTTTGTCTGTATTGTCAATGACATTGTTAACAAAGCCCTAAGACATTTAATTTAACTTATCTTCTGTTTTTCATTCTGGTGCTTTGCACAGCACCAATTATGTCACAACTTAGTTCACTGTAATGAACCCTTTTCTTGTTTTAACATTAGAAAATTGTTGGGGAGATGAAGGGGTGTGGGAAGGACAGAATTCATGACATTTCTTTGGCACCACACATTACAGAAATCACAGTCTTGTGCTGTGAATCCTACTCACCCATCCATAATGTGTTGAAAATACCATGTTGATCATATCTGGAAAGCAAGGTGCACACACAAGTGTAGTGAACACTAACTTTAATTTACATACATACATTGAATATAGAGCTAAAACAGTTTGTACCAGAAACAAATGAACACACTACCCCCCAAAAAAGTCAAATTACCTCAAAAGTGGGCAAACATTAATGTTCTTTAACAGGTCTCCTCACCCTTCCTCTCCTCCTCAGCCTGAAAAGGTAGGAAGGGGGAATGTTGCACAGAGGGACAAATGGGGGCATCTTCTGCATGAGGTTTGGGGGCTGAACGCAGGCTGGGCTACAGGGACATTCCCCTCCCGGATGCTTTGGAGGATTCCATTGCGTCACCCAGTGGGCCAGTTTACCTCTATTATATTCACTGCTCTGCATTATAATCTGCTTTATTATATTCAGCAGTAATGCAAGGAACCTACAGGCTTGTATCCTGTAAGAGATTGGCTTCAGCAGTTAGCATGAGTCTTGAGGCCTATGAACTTTGGCATAGATAAACTTAGGTAACTCATATGTTTTGGGGAACATCCAACCACAAGAGTGCCATGGCAATGAATTGACATATATGATAATGGGGTGAAATCATAAATACACTAACCTATAGAAGAAGGACACCTTAACATTGGTAAGGGGAGGAAATACAAATAAGGAAGAGAGGAGTGTTATATCCTTGGGGACAACAGTTTTAGGAAGAAATCACTTCAGACACAGAAAGCTGTAAACCTTAAAAGCAGCTATTTATTGCCACACACTGAACTAACCAAAAACCATCCAAAACTGGCTGGGCTATCCCCTAATAATCTAACTCAGTTGCCATAGCAACAACAAGATTCTATTACCACGACAACCAAATACAGAACAGGGAAAAACCCCTACTGAATATGCATTAGACATGGTAACGGCAGCGTAACATATAATAAAAGTGGCATTCCAGCCTGGGGGCAGTAGGAGAGAGATGAGGAGGGTGACAGATGAGGAAGATAATGGCTACCATTTCAGGGATGGTGTGAGTATGGATGTTCAGATGTACTTTCTGTATTATCTTTATCTACCTTACTGAGTTAGAGTTTGTGTGACTTTGCTAAATGTATTAATACATTATTTATTTGTAAATATAAATGAGTTCCTATAGTGTGAGTGTTGCACCTGTTCACATTGGGGTTCCCAACTGTACAATAATTTTATTAATATTGGGCCTGATCTTGGGATGAGAACCTGTCAACCCTCAAAGGGATAACTGGGAATTTTTATTCATAATCTATAGATCAGGCTACAATTGCCAAGGATTTTGGGTGCCTGCAGAGGATGTTGTGCTGGATATCCAGCATGCTCTCATTGCAGTTTTCCAGGTCCCAGACCGGAAAAGAGAAGTGGCTTTCCAATCCTGTGGCGGACATCCGGCCACTTATGCCAGAGAGATGTTTCTCCTAATGATCACCCCTCTCTGTTGTGCTGAGTGGAGCTGTTTGATGACTTATGAATGTGGACCAAGCACATTTGCCCTGGTGTTCCACCTGAAGAACCAGCTTGAATTTCTGCTACACCAAAATTTTGCTAAATTATGCTTATAGGACTAGGTGGCAACCCTAGAGGAAATTTACTGTATTCTATGCTAGCAGATTGAGTCCTCTTGGAAGAAGAAGAGAGAACCACAGAAAATGTCCAACCTTCCACTCCAATCTCCCTGCATCAGTGGTCCAGCCCGTGTCCAGAGAACTACATTGAAAGAGACGGAGAAACAGAGTGACTCCAGAAGTGTATTTTCTTCCCTGATCTTTTGGATTAACACTGCAAGCCAGTTACCTCTCCACTTCTAAGGGACATGGTACTGTTTGTGGAACTGCTGGAGTGGATGCTTCACCCACCCCTCTTCTGCAGAGTGACTCAGCACTGGGAGAGGCCACACACCAGGCACTGGAAATGGTAATTAGCATTTCTAAGGGTCACGGGGAACAAACCACTCTGACTTTCCTCGGACAAACTTTCATCAGTTCCCTTTCCTTTCCCAGACATAACAGGACTGAAGAAAAAGCCACCAACCACCACCACCCCTCTTGTGTGTGGCTCTCATTCATAAAGGGAAGGAAAGACAGGAGTGCAAGATGGGTGGTGTTGGGTCTTTGCACAAAGTGCCTTCACCCAGGCCCTATTAAAACTCACTCCCTTCCTTCCTCCATTTCCTCCCTATTTTGCACTGCCCAAGGGCTATTGCTTTCAGTGCTGGCTGAGAAATGAACAGATACAGGGCAAGGGGACTGCTCATTAATAATCTGTTATAGGCTCTGCTAAATGCTTTACAGTGGTTCATGGGATTTCAGCAAAATCATTGATTTACAGCCGTGTGCTGCTCCTGGACCATGTTGCAGTGGAGTGGTGGGGGAGGGCTTGGTGGTGGTGGGGAGGCTCTGGCATGTAACAGTGTAGCAAGAGAGGATGTTGTTGGGGATGGTGGGGGTCCATTGAGAGAAAAAAAACAAAACTTACCAGCCTTGAGTTCTGGTTCTTGCAGTAACTTTGGGTGCTCAGGCTTCTGGGGCAGGACTTCCTTAACTGGGTTCACCAGATAGAGGTGCAGAATCATATGCTCCTCTCCCACTGGTGCCTCATTGCCCTTTCTCTCATCAATGTCCCATCATACAATGAGGCCAGCAGGATTGAGGAGGAATTCAAGAGCGACTTCGGACTCTGTACATGCAGTTCTAGAGAGCACCTGGTATAAGCAACCTGGACGTAGGTGATCTGGCCTAGCAGTCACAACGGGGCTGAATTGTGCACACAAGGTAGTCATCGAGCAGCAGTTGGAGGAATTGCAAGAGCCAGGTCCCAAAAGGAAGAGTTAGGGTCAGAGTCAGGCCAAGGTGGAGACCAGAGGTCAAAGGCAGTACCTGGGTAGAATTGAGAGGCAGGAATCAGGGTCAGAATCAGCCTGGAGTTGGAGGCTGGAGATCAGGAGATCAAGCAAGTCTGGCATTGCAGTGGGCTGAAGTCTGTGTGGTTGCCCAGACAACTTCCTGGGACAACCACTGGGATTAAATAGGAAGCTTGGCCTACCACATGGTACCATCATTCTGCATCTTTGGGCAGTACTTCCTGTAGTGCCTACTCTCCACAGTGCTCCCTGGCTGTACCTCTGCCTGGCTTCTTGGTGATACTGTGGGAACATCAGCTGTCCTGACTGCAGACCCAGTTTCTAGTTTCCAGATCCTTACACCCTGTCCAGCTCAAAGCATGGGCATGTGCTAAGTCCCCTTCTGGAACAATTGTTGGAGTCCTTCGTCACAGGAGTCACAGGACCTTCATGTGCTCCAAGCACTGGGACAGAGTCTGGTGAATGCCACCTTCTCCAGCCTCTGTGAAATCTCCTGCTACAGGTGTATGCTCCTGGAGGATGGTGTACTCTGACCACACATTGCTCAGGACTGCAGAGTGTGCTCCAGAGACTAGGTGCCTGCTCTCAGACCATGATCACCTGTACTGATCAATAGATTTCAGCAGAAAACTGTTCTGAAGTGCTCAACATCGGCTGCTACTATTGATAGCAATGGGCTGGTCAGGGACCTTTATACCTTTGGCTAAGGGTCAGGCAGCAAAAGGGATCAATGCATTATGGGAATGGCCCCGGAGGACTCTCGATAGCCGTGACCTGGAACACGCCCCCTACCCCTGTCCACCATAGAATGGGTACAGGGCCATGCCATAGCAGAGACATATACACACCAACACTGCTCAGGCATATTAGCTTTCCCACACTAAACTGCCCTTCAGCAATGTGTTTCTGATGAGGACAATAGGGGAGTTATAGCACAACAATGTAACTGATCACAATTACATGTGCAAGTTCATACACACCCTATGTAACTGAAAATTACTAACTTTCAACTGCAGGTGGCAGCAGTTTCTCACTCTTCAAGTCATCTTGCTTAGGTTCACATCTGAGAATTCTGGTAACGTGCTAAAACGTTTGCTTAAAAATATCCTGTGTGTCTTTAAAACACTTGGGCTTTTTCTCCAACTCTGTGGCAAGGAAGGTTTTGATCATCCAGGGAAGGTTTGTTTGCTAAACTAAATCAGATATCCGTCTAAATTTGGGATGGAAACACTCTGTGAACAAAGATACATGGCAGATGGTGCAGGAAGAATACTGTTCAGAGATCACCATAGGGTTGAATGGTTTGATATTGATGATGATGATAATCATGGTTTAGGAGGCAAGGATGATGGTGAAAAAAAGAGATGCTAGTCACCTTTGACTATTTACAAGAATAACAATGGAATCAAAAATAGAATTGGATGAGTAAAATGACTAATGTGATCTTATTGAGGTAATAAAACTCAGTTAAATATTTTCCAATAAATAATCCAATCAACTCTCATTAAAAAAATAACTTAATTTGGTACATTAAGAATGCATGTCATTTGTTTCTTTATTGGGTATTTTCTATTGGCACTCATGGCTTCTTCCATCTTATCATAGATTTTATGACTAACAGTGGCTCATGACTAAGCAAACAAATTATTTTGCACTGAAATGATTGTTTTCTTCATCTGTTAGCTACAGTCACTAGGCAGGTATTTGTTGTGTACAAGAACTCTGCTAAAAACATTAGCAAACATTATTAAGCACAAAAAGAAAAATGATAGCTAAATGAGCTCTAAGCCATGGGCTAATCGAATGATGCATTGTAACACGCAAGGACAAGGAGAAATGACAAGATGAATTCAGCAGTTGCAAGCAGACAGAGCTTTGTAAAATCCCCCCAAAATAATTCAGCGAGATAAGGCGTGATTATGCACTTTCTATGAGTTCTGCGTCCTCTATGTGAGCAAGTAGCTATGAAACCCCTGGTGAAATGTGTCACAGCTTCATGTCCTACTGGGAAATAAAGAATTTATCTCTCTCATACATACTGTTAAAGTGCTGGAAATGGGTTCTCTACTCAAACTGCATATTTTATCTCATTCATTTAGTTACTGGAAGGCTTAATTTATCCAGGGATTGTTTAGAACTCCACTCAAGAATTCTGGAAATGCAGCAAGATGGGATCAATTTCCTGGCATGTGTAGACAGTTAATGGTGTCATGTTTTGGTAACTTACTGTAGGCAACATTCCTGAGTCAGATTCACCATTGAGTCACTCCAGATTTACACCAGTGTAACTCCATTGATTTTTAATTGGAAGGCAGTGAGTCTCCGGGGATAGGGCACTTTACTGGGACTCAGGACACCAGTGTTCTATTCCTGGCTCAGCTCCTGACCTGCAGTATGACCTTGGACAAGTCATTTCACCGCTCTGTGCCTTTGTTTCTCCATCCATCAATTGGTGATAATGATATTTTCCTCCACTGTAAAGTGCTTTGAGATCAATGGACGAAAATTGCGATATGAGAGCTAGGTAATAACGGAACTACAATGGTATGAAACTGGAATAATCCATAGGCGAATGATGCCATCTATGTCTATCTTTAAATTTCTCTGGCACTCAGAAGTGATACAGGTTGGATATATTTGTGTATAGAGGATAAATGGGCATGGAAAAGCCTTTGATAATACTTCAAAGGCCTTGGCATGGGCCCTTTAATGAACACATCTTCCAGTCCTTAGAGCAAATTGCACCTTCACATGGAAGATCCTTGCAAAAGGGGATGGAGAGAACAGAAAATCTGGAACTCACCAAATTCTCTTCTAATCTTCCATTTGGCAGGCAGAGGTGCAGCCTCCTAATGCAAGAGATGCAGGGGAATCCACCCTAGCTTCTCCTTCCGTGTGAATTCTCTGGCTTCTCATGCATCTGCACTATCAGGTGGGATGTGCTACCACTGGCCTGATACAATAACCATCTCTCCTATGAGTTAGCATTCAGGTATGGAGCACTGGATAATACAGCTGTACTTGCCTGTATACCACTTTGTCAGTGTCCCTAGCCTCTGTTCGTCAGAGGATGGAGATGGATGGCAGGAGAGAGATCACTTGATCATTGCCTGTTAGGTTCACTCCCTCAGGGGCACCTGGCATTGGCCACTGTCGGTAGACAGATACTGGGCTAGATGAACCTTTGGTCTGACCTGGTATGGCCTTTCTTATGTTCTTATGTTCTTTAGGATGGGAGAATGATGCTGATCTTTGCTCTCCATCCCCAACTTCCCAAATATTGTAGAACATGATCTCCAAGTCCATGGGCAGCAGTGAAGCCTTGGGAAGGTCATGATAATGCAGACAAGTCAGTACTTTCCCCCCCTACATCCCATCTCCAGCCAAGATTACCACCACAGTATTCTTATGTAGGTGATTAGACCACTTAATTCAGTCAAAGCTCTCAATGAAATCAATGGAAGTTTCATCTGAGAAAAGACAGCAGGACTTGTCTGTATGGTATTAGCTTTGAAGTATAGTCACCGTGATCGATCGGGCCATCAGCCCTCACAGAGGAGCTCAATCACAACATGCCATTCATGTTGTTCTAGTCAGTCCTTCAGCCACCTGCTGGCAGTGGCACCAGACATCTGCTCGGCAAAGTGCACCGCAACCCAGAACCTCTGAGCTGAAGTGATCTGTCAGCCTGAGCCTCCCAAGTGGCTGGGATTACAGGCGTGCGCCACCGTGTCCAACTTGACGTATCGCAACCTTTTAAAATACGTGTGTTGACCCTTTTTTTAGAGGCAGGAGCACATTTGCACATTCTTCTTAATTATGGTGTTGTCTCATCACATCTCAGAAAAATTTATTCTTCCTCTGGGAAACTACCTGTAACTGGATGCCAACTGAGGCTGCAGGAGGCATTGGGCTAGAAGGGTGAGATCAAGCGAAACAGGTATTTAATCACTGAAGTCTCACTAAAGCCCATATAATTCTATCAGATCTGCCATCAGATTTGTGAAATTTGGCACTATTGAGCCATTTTAGATTCTGACAGCAGCCTTCACAATCTATTTTAGCTCTTTGGGTATAATACTGTAGCTACCCTGCAAAAGGTAGGCAGGGATTTGCAGCTCCACAGTTTGTTTGTAATACTTTCCTTAGCTAGAATAACTTCTTAGCATATCTGAAGTCACTAGGGAGCTGTCTGGTTATAGGTAACCTTTCCTCTTTACTGGAGGTTTATTATTAGTGGTATTACAGTAGAACCTAGAGACTCCAGCTGAGATCAGGGCCCCACTGTACATGGTGCTGTGCAAATGCATAGCCAGACAGACACTGACCTAAAAAGCATACACTCTAAATAGGGAAGACAAACAAAAGGTGGAAGAGGATACAGAAGCACATAGAAGAGATGTCACTTGCAAGGGTCACAAAGCAGGTCAGCGGCAGAGCCGCAGGTATTTTGACTCTCAGTCCCGTATCTTATTCACTAGACTATTTTGCCCTTTGGCCATATAAAATATATGTATAGGCACAAAATGTAGTGCACAGAAATATCACTTAGGTTTGTGATACTTATTGACTAATATATCCTGACTAGCACATAAATACATCTGTGAATAATGTGTGTTATGGGTGCCATTTATATATATTAGTATGCATCAAGTACCAATATTATTAAACATATATATTGGAACAGGGATATAGCCTATACTGGCTTATTCCACAATCCTGTTCACTTATGCTAAGTATCACATACCATCTTGCATTTGCTGAAGTAAGCATTTGACACAAGCAGATTGGAAACTTGTCAAACTCAAGATACATTTGTTCTATGTCTAAGTACAAGCTGAGGAAGTACCTTCACAGATCGGTACCTGGAATGACAGTATCCAAAACAAAAACAAAGGAATCAACAGAAGAGGTGGCTACTCACCCCACGCAGTAACTATGGTTCTTCAAGATATGTTCCCTAATGAGAACTTCACTCTAGGTATGCTTGTGCACCCTGCACCTCGATCAGCAATGTCTCATAGCAGTGTCTGCTTGGCCCATGCATGTATGCTACTCAGTCTTGTGCCTGTGTGGTTATTATATAGTATTCTGCAGGCAAACTGCCCTCTGTTTGCTCTCTACCATGAAGCCCTATAACAGAGACCTTTAAGCATAGGGAAGGAGGGTGGGGAGCATCCATGTGGACATACATTTCAAAGAATTATAAATACTGCACTGGGAGAATAACCATTTCTTCTTCTTCGAGTAGTGTTCCCAGGGGTGCTCCATTCTAGGTGACTACTGAGCAGTTCCCTCTAATCCAGAGATGGCTTTGGAGTTGAGTCCAGTATGGAAGAAAGTACTGCCGAGCCAAACATAGCATTGGAAGTAGAGTCGTGAGCTATTGTATAGTGTCCAGCAAACTTATGTACAGAAGCCCAAGTTGTGCCTTTACATATTTTATTGATAGGAATGTTTTTGAGAAAGGCTGCAGAGGTGGAAATGGACCTCGTAGAATGAGTTCATGTGGTCGAGGGTGCTTGTCTATTACAAGATTTATAGCAAGAACTAATGCAGTTGGAAAGGCTTTGTTTAGAGATTGAGGATCCATTCTGCAAGTGAGACAAACAATTTGGGAGTCTTTCTGAAGGGTTTAGTCCTATCAAGATAGAAAGCCAGGGCTCTCCTGATATCAAGGGTGTGTAACAGTCCCTCTTATTTATCTAGGTGGCAGATGAATGGGTTGGTTAACATGGAACTTGGAGGAAATTTTTGGAAAAAAAAATTGTGGTGTGGTCATAATGTGACAAAGTATTGTGAAAGGGGGATATACTATAAGGTTCCCTATTTCCCGAACCCATCATATTGACATGATGGCTATCAGGAATACTGTTTTCATTGATAAATGGAGGAGTGAAAAGGTAGCTATCAGTTCAAATGGTGGTCTTGTAAGGCATTTAAGGACCAGACTGAGGTCTGTGTAGGATGCTTGATTGCCAGAAAAAGATTTTCTAGCCCCCTAAGGAACCTCATTGTCAATTGGTGAGCAAAAATTGAAAAATCCTTTGTTGGAGAATGGAAAGCTGTGATGGTTGCTAGGTGGACTCTAATGGAGGTCGGTGACAGCCCAGAGCTTTTTAGTGATAGTCCAGTATATCTGGCAGTAATGGGGCTGTTGGTAGAATATTTTTGAGAGTACATGTAGTGAATAGACTGTTTTCTGCTGTGTAATAGTACTCTTTTTACCTCCTCTGAACAGATTGTTTCTAATCCTGTAAACCATTGACCAGCCATGCTTTAAGATGAAGAACTCAGAGTTTGGGATGAAGGGATCTTATTGTCTTCCTGGAAGAGGAGACAAGGAGCAGCCTGGAGAGTGACTGGTGAGTAAAAAGCCAGCTGTATCAGGTAAGGAAACCATGTTGGTCTGAGCCAGGTCAGAACTATTAGAAAGACTCTAAGCTTTGTCCTTTTTAATTTTGAGTAGAACTTTGGATATTAGATGAGTCGGTGGGAATGCATAGAGTAGACCCAATGACCAAAGGTGAAAGGTATCCCCAAGGGATCAGTGACCCAGCCTGCTTCTGAAGCAGAGCTGGGCATATTTCTTGTTCACTGCTGTGGTGAACAGGTCTATTTGGCGGGTACCCCATTGATGGCATCTGTGGAGGAGTATAATAGACTCTGTCTCCCACTTGTGATCTTGGAAGATGTGCCTCCTGAGTGAGTACGCTGTCATATTCTGAACTCCTGGAAGATAGGCAGCCCTGATAACAATGTGATTGCATATTCACCAATATGATCGCCATATTTTGGGGTCGGAAAGGAATTTTCCTCCAGGGAAGATTGGCAGAGACCCTGGAAGTTTTTCACCTTCCTCTGCAGCGTGGGGCATGGGTCATTTGCTGGAGGATTCTCTGCACCTTGAGGTCTTTAAACCATGATTTGGGGACTTCAATAACTCAGACATAGGTTAGGGGTCTGTTACAGGAGTGGGTGGGTGAGATTCTGTGGCCTGCGTTGTGCAGGAGGTCAGACTAGATGATCATAATGGTCCCTTCTGACCTTAAGTCTATGAATTCCAAAGCTTGACAGCCTCGGCGCAGACGGTGGTGGACCTTGCCCTTCCTTATCAGCTGATATAGAACATGCATGACAAGTTGTTCATCATGACCTTTAGGTGTTTGCTCCGATTAGTGGTAGAAACTGGAACAGGTGTACCTGATTGCCCTGAGTTCCAGGAGGTTGACACACAGTGTGCTCTGGGCTGCGTGAGTGTCCAGATGGGCTCCCCGCCTTAGCACGGATGCATCTGTCATTATGACAATCATTGGGAAAGGACATGAAAAAGAAAGTCCTGCACAAACATTGCAATCATCTTTCCACCAGTTGAGGGATTCCTTTATGAAGGTGATTTTTGAAAGTAGTGTATTTAAACTGTGTTTATTTGGTGAATAAAAAAGTCCTGAGCCACCCCTGAAGGCAGTGCATTTGGACTCTATACTGTAGTCTATTATGAAAGTACCTGTTGCCATGTGCTCCAACAACTGGAGACAGTTCTTGACTAGGGCTTGTAGGCTGAATTGCATTGTATTGGCTATGTTAGAAAGGGCCATGGACATGTGCAGTGGGAGGTAGACTCTTGCTCCTACTGAACTGAGCTGAGATCCTATGAATTGCAACTTTTGCACAGGGGTCAAAGTGGATTTTTGAATGTTTAATTATAAGCCCATTTTGAGGAAGAGAGCTATGGCTATGAAGGTTTTCCATGAAGTTAGTTCTAGGGAGCAACCTTTCAGCAGCCAATCGTCCAGGTAAGGGAACCTCAAAATTATTTCCTGTGGATTTGCATGGCTACTACTGACATGATCTTTGAAAAGACCAGTGGGGCAGATGACAGGCCAAAGAGGTGCACCCTGTAGTGAAAGTGGTCCTGGCTCACAGTAAAACAGGAATTATTTGTAAGATAGATGGATTGCAATGTGAAAATATGCATCCTGAAGGTTGCGGGCTGAGAATCAATCCCTGGATCTAGTGACAGAATTATCACTGCAAGTGTTACCATTTTGAATGTTTGTGGCCTTCACATATGTGTTGACTAGCCTCAAATCTAGGATGGGTCTCCAACCACCATTCTTTTTTGGCACCAGGAAGTACCTAGAATAAAACCCTTTTCCTCTGTGCTGCATGGGAACCGGTTCTATAGCACACACTTGAAGGAGAGAGTCTATTTCTTGATTAAACAAGCTCTTATGAGAGGGGTTCTTGAAAAGGGATGGAGAAGGGGGGTTGGTTAGTGGAAAAGAAGTAAAATGGATGGAGTACCCTGTGGATACAATCTCAAAACCGTGTATTAGTAATCGACTCCCAGGCCTGCCTGAAGTGGTAAAGGTGGGGCCACTGAAGGGAGAAAGTTGAATTAGTGCAACTGGTAAGGATGAGAATGGTAACTCAGATCCTCGATCACCTCATCAAAATTGGTGCTTGGAGGTGGAAGGCTTTGAGGTCGAAGGCTGAGAGGTTGGGGGTTTCCATCTCTGGAACGTCTGTCTTTTGTGTTGTGGTTCATATGATCTCTGGGTGGTTGGGAATTGGGTAGGACAGGATCTCTGAGCCATCTGGGATTTGCTAAACCTTCACTTATATGCAGATGTATAGATCCCAAGAGAACAAAAAGTAGCCCTGGTGTCCTTTAATGTGCACAAAGATTGGGCTTTACTGTTAGCAAACAGTTTAGAACCATCAAAGTGGAGGTCCTCAACTATATTTTGTATCTCCTTAGGAAAACCCAAAAACTGGAGCGAGGACATCCTTCTCATAACTACTGCTGTAGAGATTGAATGGGCTGCAGTATCAGCAGTGTTGAGAGAGGCTTGCAGCAATATTCTGGTGAGCAGCTGGCCTTCCATAATAATTGCCTAGAACTGCTGTCTGTGCTCAGCTGATAGTTGCTCCACAAAATAATTCAGTTTGGTGTAATTTTTATGATTATTTTTCACCATTAACACTGGTAGTTAGCGATTCTGTATTGCAAAGATGGTGACAAAAAAGATTTTCTGCCAGTTAGGTCTAGACATTTATGATCTTTGTCATGGGGCATAGATTTAGCAGGATGCTGCCTTACATGTTCATTAATTGCATAGACCACCAAAGAACTAGGATAGGGATGAGAGAATAGAAACTCTGAGTCTTTCACTGAAACATAATATTTCTTATCTGCTCTCTTGCATGTAGGTGGAATTGTAGCCGGGGTTGCAAGGTCCAGAAGGGTCTCATTGACAGGTAAGGCTGTGTGGGCAGATGAAGCTGTAGGCAGGATGTCAAGCAGTTTATGATGTGATTCTTAAATTTCAATGACATGCATCCAACGAAGTGGGTATTCACCCATGAAAGCTCATGCTCCCAAACGTCTGTTAGTCTATAAGGTGCCACAAGACTCTTTGCTGCTTTTAAATTTCAAGAGGGATCTGCAAGGAGTCAGCAATTATCTTGACCAGAGCTGGAACCTGTTTAAAATCATCCACTTAGGACTGAGGAGTGGGCATAACTGCTTCATCTGGAGATGAAGAGATGTTGACCAGCAGAGAGACCTCTTCATCAACTCTAGGTTCTTGCTCCTCAAAGGTTTAATCCTGTGGATTGGGCCTCTGTAAGCATCCGGTGTTGGGGCTCAGCCCTCTCAGGTGCAGCCAGGAGCCAGGCCGCCTCACTATGCGGGGCCGCGTAATCAGTTCAGTCTCTGAAGTCCAAGCCCTAGGTCAGAGCGGGGCAGCAAATAGTAGGTCACGGGCTCAGGCCCTCAGGCAGGGGCTGAGCAAAACAAACAAACAATCAGTGAAGCCCAAGCCCTCAGTCAGGGCGGGGCAACGGACAGTAGTTCAAGGGCTCAGACCCTCAGGCAAGGGCTGAGCAAAATAAACAGTAATTTAAGCCCAGGCCCTTAGTCTGGGCGGGGCAACAAGCAGTAGTTTGTGGGCTCAGACCCTCAGGCAGGGGCTGAGCAAAACATACGGCAGTTCAAGGGCTCAGACCCTCAGGCAGGGGCTGAGCAAAACAAGCAGTCTTTTAAGCCCTAGCCCGAGGTCAGGGCGGGGCACCAGATAGCAGTTCTGGGCTCAGACCCTCGGGCAGGAGCTGAGCACACCCACAGCAATTCAGGGGCTCAGGTCCTCGGGCAGGAGCTGAGCAAACACACAGTCAGTTCAAGGGCTCAGGTCCTCGGGCAGGAGCTGAGCAAACACAATAGTTCAGGGACTCAGGTCCTTGGGCAGGAGCTGAGCAAACACACAGTCAGTTCAAGGGCTCAGGTCCTCGGGCAGGAGCTGAGCAAACACAATAGTTCAAGGGCTCAGGTCCTTGGGCAGGAGCTGAGCAACAACAATAGTTCAGGTAAGTCCAGACTTCTATGCCTGAGCGCTGGTGTGAGGGGGAGACTGCCACCCGTGAGTGGGGGTGGCAGGGGGGACACAGGCCCACCCACTCCACTGTGTCCCAGCCCGGGGCCCTAACAGCGGCAGTTAGTCTGCTGCTGTGTCGGTGGGGTCCTGACCGCAACACACCGACATCGGCTCGTAATCTGCCGTAGCCAGACTGGGGTCAGCTACCCCCGGGCTACTTCCCATCTCCCCCTCCATGGGTACCTGCTCATCACTGGTGTCCGCAGCGGGGTCCCACACCATGGGCTCCTTGGCGTGCTGAGGGCTGGCTAGATCGGGCTGCTCCTCAGGACTCGGCTCAGGGGGACGCTCGGGCAGCTCCTCAGGGTACCGGGCTTGGGGAAGGCTCGGCCAGTCCACCTCGGGGTATCGGGCTCGGGGAAGGCTCAGCCAGTCCTCCTCAGGGTACCGGGCTCGGGGAAGGCTCGGCCAGTCCTCTTCAGGGTACCGGGCTCGGGGAAGGCTCGGCCAGTCCTCCTCAGGGTACCGGGCTCGGGGAAGGCTTGGTCTAACAGGAGCTCGGGCAGCAGTGTCTGTCCTCTCCGGCGGCCAGGCAGCAACTGAGCGCTGGTGCCGGGCCTTTATACTTCCTGTCCCGCCCCTTGACTTCCAGGGGGCGGGGACAGGCAGCAGTGGCTCTGCCCATTGGGGCGGCTGTTCTGGCTCTTCCCTCTCCGGTGCAGCTGGGAGCCAGGCCGCCTCACTACAGCCTCCCAGAGAGGGGGAGTGATGAAGGCTGTCTACCTCTGAGATAAGTGGTGCTTGAAGTCCTGGAGAATTGCTGGTGATAGGTTGGCCAAGGGTCTTAGACTGGCCAAGGAGGTGGTGCATAAGGCATAGGAGGGGGCACTATAGGTGCTCATACAAGTGAATTGCTGGCTGAGACCGTGTATCATGAGTGGTAATAGCTTCTTCAGGCACTTCTGGAAAGGAGTCTTTATAGGAATGAGGAGAAGAGCCCTGTACCAATACTTGGGAGACCAAGGCAAAGTCTTCATCTAAATTCTCTTCCTTTAAATCACTGTGAAACAGTAGAGCATCAAGAGATATCTAAGGTGAAACCATTAGTACAGGGTGAATTTCCAGAGATCTCAAATGTCCTCGGTACCAAAAATATGTTGGAGCTCAGCAGTGGTGAGTCAGGCATCTCAGATACAGCTAGATCTCAGGGGAAAAAAACCTCCTGCAGTACCAGGCATGCTGTTGTACTAAATCCATGGCCTGCACAAAAGTGATAGTGGCTGAGGGAGAAGATGGTACCATGTGTCTTGGGTGGTCCAAGGAAAGTGCATCTGGAGCCCCAAGCAGGCTTCTTCAGTATTGAGTGAGCAGAGAAAGAGCTCTTCTTGCCTCCTTGGTCCTCTGATGGTACTGATGATCTTTCCAGGCCAGAGACTTTGCAGTCTTTTGGTTTAGCAGTGCTCTCAGTACCAGAAGAACCAGCAGCCTCATGGGTACCAGTTTGGAGAGCAGATGGTGCCTAAGTCACTGAAGTAATCAGAGACTGCAATTTCTTTGAGGTAGATTCTCTACCTGGAAAACTTGTGTGGCAATTGTTGGAAGTCTTCCTTTTATATGTCCTCAAGGAATGTGGCTCAGAAACAGTGGACGCAGCAGATTTACTTGGAGACCAGAGTGTGTGTGTGGGGGGGGAAGGGGGGGGTCTCCTGGCCTGGGTCAGAAGCTGGGCACAGCAAGCTCTTCATCGAGTTTGATTTCCCTGCTTTTTCTGGCTCTAGATTTCAATGTCAGACAATGTTATACTTCTGAGCAACGTCAGATTTCTTGTGGCAATGAATGTACCAGGAGTGTCCATCGCTCACCAGGATTGCCTCCCGGCATGACAGACAATGTTTGAAACTGGAGGTGAAATAGAACTATTTTATCTAAGTATCTCACTAAATATCTACCTATATATTTTTTGTTTAAATTAGGAAGCTAAAGACTACTACTGACTTAGTAACACACATGCACGGACTGAATGGACACTCTTATGTGAAATCTCTGATCAAAGATGCAGGGGCGCAAGCACACCTAGAGTGGAGCACCCATGAGGATATTACTCGTAGAGCAACAAGTTAGGGAACTGAAACAAGTGGATAGATTGGATTTTAGTGATGTGTAAAGAAAGATGTAACTTATAAAATCACATAAATAATACCAGCTGAAATGAGTAATTTGGGGAGCATATCATCTGCATAAGATGAATGTAACATCGCTACACTGTACTGCTCTTTGGTGATTGATATCAAATGGAACCTTTTTCCTTTACGATATTAATAAACCTGACTCACACTAGTTATTTGGCCTCTTGAGTATATTTCATAAAAAAAATAAATGACCCAAAGTGTGGTCAAGCAATTGACTATACAATTTATCAACAAACTCCAAGGCAGCCTTTGGGTGCATAAAGCAATGAATACATTGTAAGGAGACACAAATGCACTGAGGTAGTTTCTCCATGACTGAGATAGGGCCCAATCCTTCTCCCTTTGTTGTCAGTTGCTCTGATATTATTCATGCACATATATATCAAGTAAAATAGTTCCTGTTACAGCAGTAATCTGAAATTTCAGTTTCACCTCTGAGCATGAATAAACTGAGAAATATGGTTTAATATAAAAAAGCACTTAAATCTAGCCCCAGATACAGGGCTAGCTGTTGGATGCACATTGACCATGTGGTGCTGATATGTAGATTTGCAAAAGGCCCATTCTCACAGCTACAACCAGAAAGTGGGATCTCTAATTAGGAAAGTGACTAATTTTATAGAAGTTTGGAAGCCCTTGAGGCTTCCAGAAGTCTGCTGAAATATTTGGCTTGGCCCTTTACCCCAACAAACCACTGTTTACTTCTGAATTTCAGAATGCTTCACTTTAGATGCTTTGTTCGTTTCAAAGGATAATGATTTAGGGATGTTGCCTTCCACCAGGTCCATGCACAGAACTGATCCTCTGTGTGTGAATTTCCCCACTTTCCCAAGCAAAAGGAAAGGGCTCGGCTGCATTATTTTCCTTTCCAAGGCAGGACTTGCTGCTGGTCTCTAAGGAGGTCATATGGGGCCAGAGACTGCACTGAGTGGTCATGGGGCAGACGTAGGTGGGCTAAGAGACACAGCCAAGGTGACATATTGTTGGCCCTCCACCCCCACATAGATTCCTAAGAAAATATAACAAGCTAGTGACTGAATTATGTTTTCCATTACATGCCTTCTGTAATAGGTATCTTCTTTTTAAGGGAAGCTCTCAAGAGTCAAGGATAATACCTGCTGAGCTACAAGGCTATAGTAATTATGATTATTGCCTCTTTTGTTACATATTTAATGTGGTTTTAGAGCCAACTCTTATTAATTACATTGTGTTTACACTTTAAGTAGGCTCAGTCATGAGGTTAATCTTACAGAGCCTTATAATACCACACATCCTACAAAGAGTTTCTGGCACTAAGTTCATGGCCAGTTAGAAGCTTCAGATAATTGATATAGGTTTGTTTTACCTGGGTTAACTCTGAGCCATTGGGCCTAATTTTGCACTCAGTGGCAGTGTTATAACTGAGAGAAGAATTCCCCCCCCTTTGTTTAGCTGAGCAGAAATGTGCATGCTGCCTTTACTGATCTTCACAGTCTCATGCTGCTTGCATCAGTGATTGAGTCCCAAGTCCTTCTTTCTTATTTCTCTTGAATATTTTGCATTTATTCCACTCAATCAAAGTTTGCTGAAGTAAGCAGGACTTACATATTTTGGATATGTATGACATCAGTACTGCCAGACTCAGAGAGTATTTTCTCCTAAATCTGCCTTGTTTCACAGAAATTCATCCGAAGTCCATATCATCACATTCGACTGGTAGCTTTTGGAACAGTACTTGAAATGTACTGATAATAGAGGACCAACTATACACCACCTATACACAGCAATGTGACTTACACATACCTGTAAGCACATGTATTAACGCTCATTAGTCATCAAATTTGCTGACCTGATTTTTGTATCTGCCACTCTTTACGCTGACAAGATCAGATTGCCTGCTCACACCAATTAGCAGAAAGAGATGAAGCAAATTAAAACCAGAGAATACCCAGGCTCTTTTGGTGTGAAGGCAGCGGGGAGTTCCAGCAATGACTGAAGAACTAGGGCAAACATTTCATTTAAAAGTGAAAAATGTTTTTAAAAAATTAAAATAGCATGAAAGGAAAGCTTGACTAAACCCAGCTAATTGCAGTACTGGTCATTCTCACTCTCTTTCTTACATATGTACTTTTTTATTTTTAATTTGTGGTAGTTAATTCCTTTCAGAAGACCTGATATCATCACACTGGCTTCTGTAATAATTTTTAAGAGCACAGTACAGAGAGACTCAATGAGAGAGGAGAATGCTCATACCTAATTTTCTAGGGACTGATTTGGTTCCCTTCTGAGAACCCTGATTGGTTGATTTTGGCCTCTGGAGTGGGAAGGACATGAAGAAAGAATTCTAATTCCTTGTTTTATCTGATTTTGTGGAAACGGCTGCGAAGTTGTGCCTTGGGGACTGGGCTTTGTGGTTCAGGAGAGGGCAGAGAGCTGGGAGAGCAGCTGTTGTCTGTGAAAGAATCTGACCTTCCACACTTTGAGGAATTGTTTCTTAAGACTGTATTGAGCCCTTCATTTTGGGGTGTGGGTGCTAGGGAGGATGCACTGTTCTGAAAGGAGCACTGAGAGGCCTTCTGCTTTGGGGGATGCCATACTCCTGCTACTACATCACTTTGTGAGGTACAATTTACTTCCTGCTGCAGTGCCAGTAAACTGACACCAGAGTCAGGTATAATTGAACACCCAGAGTGAATAGGACAGGGGTGGCTAGAGCTGCTGATAATATTCTTTTGGGGCACTCTACCAATACCATTTTACCTTTTATGTTAACTAAATGGTTTGTTCAACCACTATGGATTAAGATCTCTCTCTCTCTCTCTCTCTCTCTCTGTATTGCCATCCTTGGACGAACTTTGTTTTGATTAGCATTTGTTGTTAATCACAGCAAATGTGAGATATACATAAATGAATATAAAGGTGAAATTGAGCCCTACACAGATGCACACAAGATCCTGTGCACCACTTAAAACTGAGGCTAAACACTTAGGGTCCTGATTCAGTAAAGCACATAACATTAAGCAGCTGTCATCCATATCCAGCTTAGCACTGAAGCACTTAACTTCAAGCATGCACATGCTTCAAGTTAAGTACATGCTGAATCTGGACTTTAGCGCCTGCTCCTGCAAATGTTGTCACAGGTGTGTCACTTTCCTCACAACTGTAAGTAGCCCCGTTGAATAAATGTGGACAAGTGTTTTCAGGGTTGGAGTTTAAATTGTTGCATAACGGCCTTTATGGTCCTGAGTTTAATTTCATTTCTAGAGCTAAGTGGAGCATACCATCTTGTTCTCTGCTTTGGGATGAAGTTCTCCCAAACACATCCCTCCTCCCCCACAAACAAATGTTCTTTATACCTGTATTTACATTTGTGGATGTTGTACAGATTCCTAAAATTCTACCTATTTTCCATTAATGTTTCTTCTGCTAGTCTGGTGTTTTCTATACTTTCTGGTATACCTTTTTTAAAATACAATCTTAGGAATGAAACAGCTGCTTTGTTCAAAGACTTGTGAAAACAGCATTTTGCCAGCAGTTGCTATTTCACAGACAAAAATTGTCCTTTGTCCTTTTGTGCCTGCCTAAGCTACTCTAAAAAGAAGTTCTGTACAGAGCAACAACAACCACCAATATTCAACTCAATGATTTGGACATCGTGTTATTAGTTACACTTCTCAGACAGGCACAATAGAGTTTATTGCACTTTGCATGCTCCAAGTGAGCACGAAGTAGGCTGAGAGGAACATACATCATATCCTGTTAAGCATCTTGAGGTTCCTTACCATTTTAATTATTACTGGATCTCATCCTATTTCCACTGAAGGCAATGGCAAACAAACTTGACCACAAGAGGAGTAGGAGCAGATTCATTATTATCATGACTATTATTTTTACAGGCTATTTGATAGAGAGATGTAGAGATGCTAAAGTAGGCTGCAAGGCACTGTATGTCTGGAAGAATTTCATTTCCAAACAGGGGGACAATCGGAAATTATTTAGGTTTGCTTCAGGACATGTCTCTTGGACTCAGTATGTCCAGCTTCATTTGAATTGTCTTAACCAATCTTCTCCCAGTTATCATAATTTTTTTAAATTGTTTTAATTAGCTTTTACTGACAAAACCTATGCAAAATTAGCTTTCTTGATTTTAAATATCAGTGGCATGAGCAGTGGGTAGTGAAGGCCAGGGGTGGCTAAGCCCCACCCACGTTCTGCCCCAAGGCCCTGCCGTCAGTCTCCCTCTTCCCTGAAGCTGGCTTGGGACTCAGGTCAGCAGCCAGTGGCTGGGGCTTGGACCTACTCAGGGGTTGGGCCAGCGGCTCAGGCCAGCCCTGGGATCGAGCCAGCGGCCCAGTGCTTGGGCTGTTGCAGCTGGAGTGGGCCGGCCAGTGTGGCTGGGTTGGGCTGGCTGGTGCTCCTCTGGCCGTGGAGTGTACAGGGAGCTCGGGGCTCCGGCGGGCAGGGGGTGGGGTCTTGGCAGAAGAGGCTGCATGCACTAGCCTCCCTGAAGGGGGAGTTCACCCACCACCCATGATCAGTGGCTGGGAAAAATAAGGCTCTGAGGCTCATTAATTACAGCATGTAGAGCTATACAGAATCTGGAAAATGAGTAAAAATATTTATTTGGGTCTGATCCACAGCCTACTGAACCCAATTGGAGTCTTTGGATCAAACCTGTGAGGACTGTTATGAATATTTCCCAATCCCCAGGATGTTAGGGCAAACCTAAATCACAAATTGACCACTGAGTTTATGTACTCTGAAACTATGTGAAATATCAAAAAAAGCTAAAAATATCACGTTTGTTCCTCACATTATCCAGGGAGATAGCAGCCTCAAAACCATGAGTCATTTCAGCATCTGATCTCAAATAGAAGCGGCGCCAGTTGAAAGGAAAAAGTTGACATATCCATAAGCAAACTTGGCACGCACCGTCAAGTGATGAAATGCCTCGGAAGTACTGACACTAAAGGCAACCGGAGCTCTCAGCTGAGAATTACTTTATTCCATACTCTGACATCCTTAGCCTTACCAGTCTATAACCCAGCTGTCTCATACAACTGACAACACTAACTCTGCCAAATGATAGCTTTCCCATTTATGAACACTGTAGGCTCCAAAATATTCTGCCTCTGGTATCAACAGCTGTGTGTCAACCATCATAAGGAATTTTGAGCCTCCAAGCTCAGTACCCAGTGATTTAGTAATCGAAATGCAACACAATTTTTCACTGTACTTTTTCTTTAACATGCCACATACAGCTCTGCATTTCATTGGCACAGGCATGTTATTAATATAAGCACCCATTCAGGGAGATACTTAAGCATACTTTAAACACATATGTACTATCATTGAAATCTATTTACAGTGGCCCATGGGTCTAAGTACCTTCCTGTATCAGAGCCATGATGTGTGCATTTTTCTATTTGACCTTTTCTGTATTGGGCTAAGCTTTAATTCTCCTAGCCTTTGAAGTATATTTTTGGACATTCACACAGGTAGCACCAAAGCAATAATGTGGAGTCACCTTGGTATGCATTTTAGAATTAATAATGCAACTTAGTTTGCAAGTACTTTTCCAGGGTTTCAGCTTCTATGCTCTGAGGTATATTTAACATACCCCTCTTGCTCTAAAGGTGCATACACATTATTGCTCTGAAGATGGAGCTAAAGATTTTTGAAAAGATAGCAGATGTTAGCCACAAATAAACAGACCAGATAAAAAGCTTTTTTTCCCTTGTAAAGAACTGATAAATAAGCCATGTTTTCCTGACTGCAGCTTATAGAGTTGGACATCTGTAGCTCATTAGTTGTCTACAACTGTCATTCAAATCAATTAATTGAAAGAATTAGGTGTCTTCTAAAAGAGGGGCAGAACAAAAATAAATTCACTTTTCTCTATCTTCTTTTAAATGTCCCCCTGGCATTGTTATGTTCTAAGGACAGCTACACAGAATAATTTATTCTTTCAAATCTTTTATCTTTGCCTCTTCTTCCTGTTCTCTGTTTCCTATGTATGAACTAGAATTTTGTTAGTACCTCAGAAATATCGAGCAGTTTCATGCATACCTAGTGGTGATCTCTTTTGCAGTGGGCATGTATTACATAATATGATGGGTAAAAGGACAGTTTCATAATTTGTGGCATAATACCATGGCTCATTATCCTAGTGTTGTAAGAGCAATCCATCACACAGCTGTTCTAGATTTGATCATAAGTGCATAAATCATTTCTCAACTCTTTTCTATGGATAGCCATTAATAAGTGAAATAATATGCTAAAGATTATGAATTTCATGGAATTTATTATAGGCAAAATTCATAGCCATCTCAATATTTAGGACTCCTAAAATTTGCATTATGAAGGATTCTTGCAAACTTTTTATGAGAAGAGAAGGGAAATGGTGACTCTCAACAGTTTATAACAGGGCTCGGCAACCTTTGGCACACAGCTAGCCAGAGTAAGCCCCCTGGCGGGCCAGGCCAGTTTGTTTACCTGCCGCATCCGCAGGTTCCACTGGCCACGGTTCGCCGCTCCAGTCCAATGGGGGCTCCGAGAAGCAGCGCGAGCTGAGGGATGTGCTGGCCGCCGCTTCCCGCCGCCCCCATTGGCCTGGAGAGGTGAACCGTGGCCAGTGAGAGACACGATCGGCCGAACCTGTGGATGCGGAAAGTAAACAAACCTTCCCGGCCCGCCAAGGGGCTTACTCTGGCGAGCTGTGTGCCAAAGGTTGCCGAGCCCTGTTATAAACTGTTGAGAGTCACCATTTCCCTTCTCTTGCTCAAGCAGCTCAGGAAAATGTTGGCAGTGGAGCAAACAATAATTGTGCAGGAACAGTCTAAAGAGTTGGGCCCACACCACTTCCAAACCAGCTTACCGCATTGCACAGGGAGGGCCTAGATAGCTGCGGAAGTGAGGGAGAAGGGGAGAAAGAACTAGGCTGGGCAGAAGTAAGGATGCACTGGGAAATATAAATCTAACATTTCCCAGCTTTTGAGTGCTTGACCTAAACAACATCCTTCTAATATATTTTGTTTGTGTGATTATTATTCACACTACAGTAGTGCCCAACTGAGATACTAGCTCTTCTGTTCTAGGTGCTGTGTGTTCATGTAGTAAGAGACAATCCCTTCCCTGAAGACCTTAGTCGAAGGGCTTGTCTACATGGCAAGTTATTGTGCAGCAAGTCAGGGTGTGAATTTACAGTGCACCACCTTGCCATGCAGTAACGTCCTCTATGGACCCTGCTACAGTGCACTGAAAGTACCAAACTGCATACTGTAGCAGGATCCACATAGGCCATTACTGCAAGGCAAGCTGCTACACTATAGATCCACCCCTGGCTTGCTGCGCAGTAAGTTGTCCAGGTAAGATGGACAAAGGAAGTTATAGCTCCATAATACAGATAGAGAACTGAAGCACAAAGGGATCAAGTGATTTGATCAAGAACACAAAGGAAGTCAATAGCAAAGCTGGGAACTGAACCCTCTTGTGTCCCAGTCCAATATCTTAGTCACAAGGCCACCAGATAAACAAGAGGAAATGCCTATACAATAAAACACTGGGACTCCTGTGATAAGGTCCAATCCTATGAAGTATTGAGTGCCTTCAACTCTCATTAAGGTCATTGGGAGCTGAAATTGTTGCATGCTCATTAGCTCAGCGCTTTTAAGGATCAGGCTCAGATAGAAGTGACATGGAAGTACCAGATTGCTCCACTGATTTTTCATTTTGCTTGTAGGCCCAAATCCAGCTCCCACTGAAGTCAGTGGATTTTTTTCTATTAACTTTGGGGGGGAGGGATAGCTCAGTGGTTTGAGCATTGGCCTGTTAAACCCAGGGTTGTGAGTTCAATCCTTGAGGAGGCCACTTAGGGATCTGGGGAAAAAAATTGGTCCTGCTAGTGAAGGCAGGGGCTGGACTAGATGACCTTTCAAGGTCCCTTCCAGTTCTAGGAGATTGGTATATCTCCAATTATAAAAAAAAAAAAAAAAAACTTAAATGGGTCCACTGGCATGGGGAGATTTTGTTTATAGACAGGTTCCAATCTTCATTAAGATTAAATCATGCTAAAAAGATTATAGATCATAATGTGTGGGAAAACAATCCAGTCAACAAAAGGAAGCTTAAGAATATAACTATCTTGTTAGTATCTTTTGTACAAACAATTCTACACTGTGAAAGAATACAAGACAATGGACAGAATACATGAGAGAAAAGTGGTGCAAGGATATGGTGAAGAAACTAAAGTAGTCAGAAATAAGGCCATCAACAGAGGGAGCGGGAAATTAAAAGACACAAAGGGGAAAAAGAAATATCTTTTAAGAGTCAATTGTATGTGACTTCTGAAATCTCCCCTCCCCCCAACTTCCATTGCTTTCACTCTCCTGCCCCCCCGCCCCCCGATCCTTTCTCACTCCTGACAGTTAATTAACAGTGTCCCTGCTACAGTCTGCTAGTCTAGTGACAAATTTCAGTAATTTGATGGTTCTGGCTGTGCGGAAATCCACTCCAAAAGCCTTCTCTGAATTCATTCTCTCTGTTGGATTTATTCCATGAATTAGATCTTTAGTTGCACTATGATCTATGCCAGAGTAGGATTTTATTTCTTAATTTTTACATTTGATACAGAAAAACTACAAAAATCCATGAACATAGTGTGAGTTCTTACCTTTTATCTTTAGCTCCTTGCTTGTGCCTTTATCTCCAGCAGGTTATATCAAAGCAGCATGACAAAAGAGGTTGCAAAAGTGGCTCAAGAAATTATGGATCTAACAACAACAAGAGAAAAAAGTAGATTAGATCTCTGCAGCCCTAGGAAGGAGCAGGATGGGAAGGTGAAGAGAGAATGTAGCTTAGTTGTTAAGGTACAGGTGTAGAAGATGAGGATTCTTGGTTCTGTCTGTAAATTCTCTGGGGCAGAGACTAAATTTTATGTGTAGTATACAGTCTTTAGCACAGTGGGGCCCAATCCCTGATTGGGGCCACTAGGCCTGTCATCAGTGGATACCTTTTGTAGTGTAGACAAGGCTAACTTCTGTGTCCCTCAGTTTTCCCATCTTTAAAATGCCAATAATCCTGTCTGAGAGACAAGGTGGGTGAGCTAAGTTTGAGCTTACACAGAGCTCTTCCTTGGGATCTGAAGAAGGTCTCCAGACCAGAAGAGGAGCTTTGTGTAAGGTCAGAAGCTTGACTCTCTCACCAATAGAAATTGGTTCTGTAAAAGATATTTCCTCACCCACCTGTTCTCTCTAATACCCTGGGACCATCATGACAACAATAATACTGCATACAATAATCCTACCTAATTCACAGGGGTGCTGATGTTTTAAAGACAATTAATTTTGTAAAATCTTCAAGATCCTCATAGGAAAGACACTAGTCAAATGCAGAATACTATCATTACTAAAAATTGATAGTTATGCCCAACAGGAAAACAGAAGTGACAATTATTAGGGTCCTTTCTACAACTAGCATTTATGCCTCTGAATATAAAAACATTATTTCAGGCCTCCTCCGTCTCTGATACTTAGTTTTTACTGTAAAACATATACACATTATACATTCCTGGATATTTCCTTACAGTTAAAGTTAAGCACATGCTTAAGTGCTTAGCTGGGTCAAGTCAGCATGCTCAGAACCTTGAAAGATTGATCTCATAGTTCCCAGATTTTCTGGGTTAGTTTTAGAACTGAGGGGGAAAGAGAGAAAGCATTATTTAGGATCTTATACATGTTTGAAAGCTGGGTACTCAAAACTGCAGGCATTTCTGAAAATTTGGCCCTAGGTGATTTGATTAACATCACAGAGAGAATCAGTGTTAGAGCTGAGATTAGCTTCAAGAGTCCCTTGGTCTCAGTCCTATGTTAGTTCACTAAACCATGGTGCCTCTTGTTATTAAGTTGCTCTTCCCTATGGCAGAAATCATTGTTATCATTTGCTGAGCAGTCAACTGACCTTCTCAGCCACAAACTCTGACCTGTGGTCTTGGATTTGATGTACCCAAAAATCGCAGTCCTGAGAGGCTGTTGGATGACTGTGGTCATTAGGTGATCAGTAGGTAAAATCTAGGATATGCTTTTGAATCCTACTGATCAGTTTACATTTTCAAGGCAATTTCCACAATGAAAAGGACTAGAAAGTGTTAAAATGAAAGCTGAGCTCAACCTCATAATTTTGGTCCTCCACGGGTCTTGTCAGAACTGCCAGAAATTCTATTGGCTCTAGGAGATAAGTAACATTTCCAGTTTTCTTAATCTCTCTGCTTGTTATTAGGAATGGCATTTGAACTATGTTGTGATTATGGATCTTAAAAACAAGACTCCTTCCTGAATTTATAAATTGAGTGATGCATTTCTCCAGTGCAATATGTCCTTCCATCAGTGGCACATGGGAATGCTGCCAAGAACACACTTGCTGCAGGCTGCCTGCTTTCACTTACAGATATTATATTGCAAATGGATTACAGTTCCATCATTTTCTTTGCAAAATAAATGGATGAGTCTAGTGTTTACATTTTGTGTATACAAAATCCATTACAAGTAAACAAGAGCATTCTGAGTTAAAAGTGATGTGAACCAGAAATGTGGTTCTCTCCCTGTAATATTGTTTAAATCACTTTGGCCTTGTTTTTAACAGTACTGTACCAAGCAACCGTCAAATATGGGTTGGTGGATTCAGCCATAACTTAATAATGGTTTAACATTGTGAAGACACTTTACAGGCCCATACAGCCTGATCCAAAGCCCACTGAAATAAACGGGAACTTTTTTATTGATTTATTGGATTTAGGATTAAGCCCTTATTGGCTGATCAGAGTAGTAAAGGATTCTGAGTACCTAGATGGAGTTTAAACACCTTGGTAATGAGCTTTATTGTAAAAGTGTACAAATAAATGTGAAGAATTCCTGACCTTTAATGGACCAAACACAAATAATACAAGGCTACCCTCAGGTAAAGTAGAAGTTTTCATAGATTCTGTGACCAGAAAGGACGATTATAAACATCTAACCTGACCTCCTGCATAACACAGACCATAGATACTTACCCAGTCATTCCTTTATCTAGCCCAACAACTAGTGGTTGAACTAAAATATATCTTTTAGAAAGACATCCAGTCTTGATTTAAAGATTCCAAGTGATGAAGTATTTACCACAGTCCTTGGAAATTTATTACAGACGTTAATTAATCTCACTGTTAAAAATGGTGTCTTATTCCAACTTTTAGGTTTCTTGACTTCACTTTCCAGGCACTGGATCTTGCCATGGTTTTGCCTATCAGACTGGAGAAGCTTATAGTATGACGTCTTGCTGGCTTTAGCCCCACCTAGCACAAAGGTCTAAAGTGTGGGCTTGCTTCACCCACACTTTAAAGAGGCAGATTACCCACCCTCCTAGCTCTCCTCTGAGCTCCCCTTTCTAGAGAAATGTCCTTCCTGACTGTCACTGCCTGACTCAGTCCCATATCCCAAAGACACATGCTTCATAAAGTGTGCTGGTCTTTCAAATTCATACACCACAGCTGGTCTAGCCCCGCTGTACCTGCAAATCTTTGCACTGAAGGCAGGCAGCTGGGAGCCAGCGGGAGAGGCTTAGCCCTTTCTGCGCCAGCCTTTGCATGCCCCATCACAGGAATAGATTCATTCCAAAAGCCAGATCCAAGCCTGGCTCTTAGGTTCAGGAAGTCAGCATGTCACTTACAAATGGTTTTTCAGGCTGTGCATGGCCTGAGCTTTTGTAGTGCAGAAGCTGAATTGAGTCCATATGGAAATTCACCTTTACTGTGGACTAAGACCTGTTGCTATTTTTTTAAAAGTAACATTCTTTTTATAATGGCCAGTTTGTTTGTTCCAATTAAATGATGCTAGTGATGTATTGTGATAAGAACTCAGAGCAGGTTCTTCATACAATGTACTAAGAAAATAAGATGTCAAATGGAAGTTATTGTATACAGTCATGGGCTCTAGTGGTGCCCATTTAGACTATATAACACTGATTGTTCTCTTGCAACCCTTTTAGTAGGAATACATCCCCACTACTAGGCTGTCAAGACTGTCTCTATGAGTATGTCTACAATGTAGTTAGACACGCATGGTTGGCCTGTGCCAGCTGACTCAGGCTTGCAGGGCTTGAGCTAAGGGGCTGTGTACTGAGGTGTAGACATTTGGGCTTGAGCTGCAGCCCAAGCTCTGGGACCCTCCAACCTTGCAGCCTGAGCATCTACACCACAATTATACAGCATCTTATCCCAAGCCCCATGAGCCCGAGTCAGCAGGCACAGGCCAGTTGCAGTTTTTTATTTGCATTGTAGACATACCGTGTGAGTCTCAAAGCTAGCTTCCTTTCCCAGAACATTTTCCTTTTTCCTCAAACAATGAATCTTCACAAATTCAACAACACTTGTACCTCAATATTGAGTGCTTGTAAAAAGAATTCCAGACTCAGGCGCATACATATCCACATGCGGAATACACATAGGCACTATCACTTTAAGAACCATTTTTTTCTAGTTTAAAAAAGTTCTTATTTTAAACCAATGTGTAAAGTTGTCAACTGAAGGTCTGATTCTGCTGGCTTAGGGTTTACAGCCTGATCCAAAGACCACTGAATCCACTGTGAATCTTTTCACTGACTTCAGTGGGCTTTGGATCAGACTCCAAATTAGTCAGTGACAAGTATAATATAAATAAACTATTCGGAAAATTAATGGATATTAGAGATGTTCTGTATTGTTCTACAAACTCCTATACACAAATATTTATTTAGCTATCAAAATTGTTAAAATTGATCATTGCAGTTTGCCATTACCTTTGCACATGGATGAAAATAAATAACCAAACTTTACATTTTTGTGTAATTAATTATCATTATCCCTTCAGAATAATGAATGAGAATTAAATAAGGCAATAATTATTATTCCTTCATTTTGGTTTAAATCTTTTAAAATGCTACTATTTTCAATATATGCCCTTGAGTGGAGTAATAATATTGAGGAGGATGGGGACATGTTAGAAAATGAACAACTGTTTAGGAAGAGAGATCACTTCAAACTGCCCAAGCAGCAGAGCTGCAACTCTGAACCCTAGAGATCAGCTCAGCTTTTCAGAACGCCAGCCAAACCACACAGACAGCAATCTGGCCTAGTAGACATTACAGCAAGCATGGAAAACACTATATCAGAACTATCAGTCACTGACTGTTTAGTAATCTGATTCCTGAGCAACTTCCCAGACATTTTACAAATTAGGGCATGAAGAAATGATTGATTTTTTTTCCCTTCAAAGAAATTGTGGGAATTTTCCATTACCCCTCTCCCCTGTTCATTTTGCATGATTCTCTACCCTTCTCCATAGGAGGATTTGTTCAGGGAAAGGACATGTTTAGGGCACACAGGGGATATATTGTTTCAGCAGTTTCCATGCTGGACTCAGCAGCACTCAGTGGTGCAGCTATGTGATAACTGGGTCTGAATCTGGCCCCATATTTTTGTATAATATAATGGATTTCCTTTAAGTGAAAAATAAAAGCTAATTTTCTGACTGCTACTTTAGATGAGCTTCAGGTCCCAGGCACATATACATTCTTTACAATCACCAAGTAGTCCCAATAGAAGTTTCAACACAGCCACCACATCTGCAGTGCAATGATACTACTATAGGGAAATTAAAAGTTAAGAAGGAAAAGGTTAAGTTTGGAGGGATTGTAGCAACATGTGAATGTGGTGCTGTCACAATAATCTCATCCTCTTCAGCTTTTTTTACTGGAATAAAAAAAGGAAAGCGAAGCAAGTCAAAATTTGAGTGAGACTGCTTTGCTTCAGGGGAAAACAATAAATAAACAAATACATAGCAAATGGAATAGCACTGTGTGTCATTTAAGAAAAAAAATGATTTTAGTTTGTCATTTGGGGCCGCATGTAAAGAAACGTCTGTATATAAATCTCAAATTCTGGCAGGTTCAAGTGAAAATGGCAGCACATCAGTATCCTTGGAGGGAGCGGGGGGAAGCCACAATGGACATGGAAAGTCAAATTATAGTGCTTGTTTCAACAAATGTTTAACTCTACTATGGCAGAGCTGATATTTTCCATATAGTAGCCCAAAATTATGTTTATGGGGTGAAGAGAATGGACGCTGTGTTACAGAATCTTTTATTCCAGCTATCATTTGTGAAAGTATTGACTCTTTGGAGTTATGTTCGAATGGCCTGGCTGGTCTTGTTATGATAGATTAAACTTCCTAATTCATTACAGGATGAAAGGAAAAACTTTTTGGGTCCATTCCTATTCACCTTACTAATATATTGGTCCAATTGGCTTCAATGGAATTGCTTGCTTGAGTGAAAAAAGCAAGACTTGGCCTTCTATGGAAAGGTTATTTTAGCTGAGGAAAAAAAAGCACTATACATACATAGTAGATATGTGTCTGGAGCAAAACCATGTGATGGAACACTCCCAAACTTTGTGGTATGATTTCTGTATCTTGTGTCTGTTTCAATTTGTTTCCCCATGGACTATATCTTTAAGTGCTAAATAAACTCATCTCTGCTGCAAAGCCATTCCATGTTCAGATGTAGCCAGTACAGTGGACAGACAGTTCTCACATGAAGACCTGTTCTCTTTTGGTTTGTCTCTCTTCATCTAAAATAAACGTCATTCTCATCAAAAGTATATCATTGCCCCATGTGAATGGGAAAAATGTAATATGAGGAATTTCAGATCCAGATCAGATTCAGACTTTACAGCTGAGGCCCATCTCTACACATAGGTATCTCTTAGCCTTCCCCAAATACAGGAAGTCACAGACTCAAGAGTTAACTCGCTAAGACCTAAGTAATTAATTTGGTGGTGTACAAGGCTATGAAGATATCACTTAATTTTGGATACTTACATAAATATACTTCTCATTGAAATAAGTGCCATAAAATTGGGCCCTGAACTGGCAAAAGATTTAAACATGTGCTTAAATTCATTGCTGAAGAAGGAGCTCTGTCTGGAATTGCTGCCAATCTATACAATGTCTGAGTAGGAAGTGCACTATTTTATAAGGTGGTCTGACTATGATGTTTGACTTTTTTCCTATTATATATATTGTCACCCTCTTGTCTAAGTATTTTCACACTTTGTAATAATGCAAAGAGATGTCATAGAAGCACTATAGGAAACTAACTGGGAATCAATCAGCATTTGATTAATTAACATTCTTGAAGAACAAACACTTTCCCGCTCAAGTGAAGTTGGTAGGTTCCATTTGATCAGACCTGAAGTTGAATTGTTTTGTTCTGAACATGAATGTTTGCATTCTCATTGTTAATCAACATACTCATGAAAATGATTATGCAATGTACAATAACATAATATTATATATACAGAAATACATTTTGGGCCTGATCCTGTGCCCATTGAAGTCATTGGAAAAAGGGATCAGGAACCTCAAATGTGTGAATGGCCAGAAATTAGGAAAACTGTATAAACACAGAATTGAGGTGCACACGTTGTGTTGGTGGTAGAAGCATGTTATAAGGGAATTTTGGCTGTGGTATGTGCCATCTTTTGGAAGATCTGAAGAAACCTAATGAGTACAACTGGTAAGTCCCTCAAAGATGTCACGGAATTTCTTGGAAAAATAGGAATATCAGCCCAGCTATTTTGGCCAAATCCCAACTACAGTACTTGCATCGTTCCAATTTAGGGCCCCAATCCTGCAAATATTTATGCACATGCTCAAATTTACAAACAAGATTGAGGCTTAAATTCCTTTGTCTCTTCAACTCCCTAAAGTATTTTTTCCTTGCTGACTGTTCTAAAATATGTTGGGCAGCATTACTGTGCCATCATAACAATTGCCACATCATTCCTCAGAAAATGGATGCATTTTGGAGGTGGCTGAAACAGTCCCAATGTTCTCTGGGCCTCACCTACCCCTATATTACACAAGTTTTATGTTGGTATAACTCAACTGAAATAAATAAAAATCCATTGGATTTCAATAGACAAAGTTGCTGTAATGCAGCGGTGAATCTGCCCCCCAAACTCTGTATAGTATTTCATTCCTGTATACAAAATACATAAATAAAAAAATAAAAAAAAATAAAGAATTTAAAAACAAAATAGTGATTTTGAGTTGTTCTGTCAGACCATCTTGAGAATTAGCTTGTATTAAAAACCTTAGAAACACAAGTAGAAATGAGGTATTATTTTATTTACCTTTTTATTTCATAACCTACAACAAACATTGCATAATGAACATAAGCAAGATGTCCAGTTGATAAATATACAGAAAGAGAGCTAGTTACAATGAATTTACTCATTAAGGACCTGTTCCAAAGTCCATTCAAGTCAATGGAAATCTTTCCATTTACTGCATTGGCTTTGCCTCAGGCTCTGAACATCCAAGCCCACAGAAGACTATGTAAGGATAAGAATAAAGATGGTCCTTGTCCTAGTGGTGTTCTTTGTTCAGTGTCAGAAGAAGGCGACACATGCTCGGTACATGCTGATTCTCTATCGTTACATTATAAATACAGTTTTGCTAGTGAATTCTATTTGCCTCCCACAGGAACAAAAAATAATTGTTCCATTCTTCTAAGCTCAGCTTTGATTTTATTTACTAGTGGATCTGTAGTTAATTTGATTTCTTTTAACATAATTAAATTTTGTTCCAGGACCCATTTTCAATTCCAATCTTCAAATTAGCATCTGCTATATGGATTAGTGTCCTAATAGATAAAGCACAGGATGGGGTACTAGTTGGTGTCTGTTAAAGACCACCAAAGCACACTAGGGAACAGGACAACTGCCTCATTATGCACCCATCTATAATGTGTCGGTAAAAAACCTGTTTGTGATCATGGGGTACTTCAATCTGAGAGACGTGCTGAAGGTCTCATGCTGTCAGTACTAAAACATCCTTGGAATTTCTAAACATTATAGATGATGATTTCCTAACAAAAACTGTTGCAGCCAACACACGGGAGTTCTATATGAGACCTTGTCTTTTCAGATAAAGAGGAACTGGTCACAGAACTAAAAGTTTGAGAACTGGGAGGCATGAAGCCCAGAGGCCCATGTCGTCATTGGGCAGAAGCCCCACCACTCTGCCACAGGGCATAGGCCTCGAACCCCATTTCCAGTCTGGTATGTGGAGAATTGGGGTGGGGTGGGGTGGGAGCTCTGTGAGATGCACTTTAACTGTAAAAGAACCGCATGCAGCTGGGGAGCCATGGTTTGGCCACCCCTGTGATATAGCCTCATCATATGATAACACTCTCTCCATTCCACTAGTATCTCTGGGGAATGTTTAACAGAAGTTACTGAAGTTAGATATTTTAAATCAGTAGGTCCAGATAACTTAACAGATCCAGATAATTTGAATCCAAGAATTTTAAAGAGCTGTCTGAGGAGTTCACTGGACCATCAATGTTGATTTTCAATAAGTCTTGGAGCACTGAAGAAGTTCCAGGGCACTGGAAGAAAGCCAATTTGTAAAAAGTGTAAATACCATAACCTAGGTAACCATAGGCCTGTGAGCCTGACATTGATCTCTGGCAAGATAATGGAGCAGCTGATATGAGACTCGATTAATAAAGAACGAAAGGAGGTTAATGTAAATCAGCATGGGTTTATGGAAAATAGATTCTGTCAAACTAGCTTGATATCTTTTTTGATGAGATTACCAGTTTGGTTGATAAAGGTAATCGTGTTGCCATATTTAGACTTCTGTAAGGCATCTGACTTGGTACTGAATGATATTTTGTTTAAAAAAACTAGAACCATATAAGATTTATGTGGCACATATTTAATGGATTAAAAACTGGCTAACTGATAAGTCTCAAAATGTAACTCTAAATGGGGTATCATTGAGTGAGTCCTTTTCCAGAGTGGTCCCACACAGATTGGGTTCTTGGCCCTCCACTATTTAACATCTTTATTACTGCTCTGGAGGATAAAATAAAATCATCAGTGATAAAGACTGCAGATGACAAAAATTGGGGACATGGTAAATAATAAAGAAGAAGGTCACTGATTACCAAGTGATCCAGATCACTAGGAAACTGGGCACAAGCAAACATTTCAATATGGTTAAATGTAAATATATACATTTGGGAACAACAAATGCAGGATGGGGTCCTCTATCCTGAGCACCAGTGACTCTGAAAAAGATTCCGGGGTCATGGTGCATAAGCAGCTTAACATGAGTTCCCAATGCAACACTGTGAACAAAAGAGCTAATGTGATCCTGGGATGTTTAAACTCAACTAGGAGTAGAGAGGTTATTTTACCTCTATATGTGGCATTGGTGCAACCACTGCTGCAATACCATGTCAAGTTCTGGTGTCTGCAGTTCAAGAAGGAGGTTGATAAATTGGAGAGGGTTCAGAAAAGAGCCACGAGAATGATTAAAGGATTAGAAAACATGTCTTACAGGGATAGACTCAAGGAACTCAATCTATGTAGCTGAGCAAAGAAAAAGGTAAGGAGGGACTTGATTATGGTCCCCTACATGGGGAACAAATCTTTGAAAATGGGCCCTTCAATCAACCAGGAAATCCACAATGCAATGGCTGGAAGTTGAAGCTAGACAGATTCAGACTGGAAATAAAGCATAATTTTTTAACAGTGAGAGTAATTAACCACTGGAACAATTTATAAAGGCTTCTGGTAGATTCTCCATCACTGAACATTTTAAAATCAGGATTGGATGCTTTTATAAAATCTATGCTCTAGGAATTATTTTGGGGAAGTTTTATGGTCTGTGCTATACAGGAGGTCAGACTAGATGATCACAGTGGTCCCTTCTGGCTTTAGAATTTCTATATTGGGAGAATTTCAAATTTGTTACCTTTATTTTACAAAATGGGTAATGCTCCAGATTTAGCAATTAGTTTCAGGTGTTTTTCAATGGTTGCTCCCATATTAGGGAACATAAGATGCTGCCAGCATACATTGGAACCGGATTCTCCTGGGTCCTTTACCTTGTTTAGTTACTTACACCTGTGCAAAGTGGTTATAAAATGCCACCAAATAACCACTGAAAAAGTCACAGTGCAATACATCACTTTAATTCTACACTCTTCATTCATTATTTCAGTATAACATCTTGGGCCAGGCTGTAGTATGCTTACTCCCATTTGGCAATGCCTTACTCAGTAAAAACCACACAAGGGGACTTCTTACGGAGTTAAGTGCTACTCTCTGTGAACAAAAGAGTGGGAATCTGGCCCATTATGACTATTCATATGAAACTGTGAATCATGTGTAAGTTTCAATAATATTCTTGCCCATTTGGGCCCAAGTGATTAATCCCTATTCAGGGCATTGCAGTGTTATTTATGTTAGAAATTGATTATATGAGTCAGGTATATTCCTTGGTGTAATCATGCTTATTTATGAAAAGTACACAGTACTGTTTTCCCAAAGAAAATAGAAACAAACAGGAGGATTTTCCCTTGCTCAGAGATCTCCAAGCCTGTCATTCCAGTGAGTTCTGTGCCCAAGAAGCTTTGTTTCTCTGCTTCTTCCCAGGAACACCCTCACAACTGCATGTCCATGTTTTCATCTCTAAGACTCACAGGCTGCAAAAATCAATATCCTAGTCCCTGTGTTTACAGTCAGGGAAACCCCTTGGTCCACATGCCCTACCTTTGACCTGCTTAATTGCTTTTTCCACTGAGTCTGAAAGAGAACTTGGCACACCCATTGACTTCAACATAACATACTATATATGGCTTTGTTTAATAGTGTGCGTTGTATTCTTGATCTTATCTCTCTTGAAAGTCATAATGTAAGTATGTGGAATTTTGGTTTTTTTCATGCTCAACATTATTCACTTTATCAATCAACTGTGCATTTTCCTTCTGAGTGTCTGAAGATGCCAATTGTAATTTTAAAATGACAATTGTCAAATTATTAGATAATGCAGCATTAGAGAATTGAAGGTAGAGTGTTGCTAGGTAGATTTCAGTTCTTTGATGTGTGCACTGTCAGTTTCAAAAGTGTGCAAGAGTATTAGTGAAGTAGCATGGCTGGATGTTTCAAAGTCAGTGGAGTGTTTTGGTGTGCAATCACCATTAGAGAAGATGTCTCAGAGTATGATGTTGCAGAGAACTACATCTGTAGCATCACCTGCAGGTCATCTTTCTCTGTGAGCAATTCAGTCCTCTGGCTGAGGGCAAGAAAAGCTCAAACTTGTAATCAGTTTCTCTAAACAGATCTACCTTTCTCTGGGCTCCATTTTCAATTTCCTTCTTAAGTTACACTGGAGTCCTCTTCCCTCCTTCGGCACTGAGCACCGGACCCTCAGAATGAATCTCTCTGAAGTCTCTGCTTGCTTGCAGACGCCGGCCCAGGCCCCTTCAGACAAATCCCTTACGGTGATTCCTCCCCTCAGACTGACCCATCTCATGTTTCATGGGGCTCAGGTGTCCATTAAGTTATCACCTGATGCTTCCCAGTCCCACTCCTTTGGAGGAGAAACAACTAATTGGGTACATCTGTTGAACCTGTGCCATAATTAATTGACCATTAGCCTGTTGATAGTGGCTGGCATTTTTCAAAAGCATTCAGCATTGGCCTAGTTCTGTTCCTTTTGTAATCAGTGGTAATAGGAGCAGTTTTATGCAATTGTGGAACACTTGTGAAAATCCCACCCACCATGGGGAGCATGAAGGGTGTCACCACTTGTGTTTGACTTGCTTTTTAATGTTTGTGTTGTGAGGAAATGCACATGAGCAAACTTTGACCTAAATTAATGCAGTCTTCAGTGTGGCAATATCTTCAGTGTGGCAATATGCAAATGTGGAGGCTGATGGCTGTGCCTGGTGAGAGGGGCTAGATCAGGGCTGCCGAGAGTGGGTTCGGGCCCTGGTGAAAAAATTTTTCGGGCCCCCCAGCAAGGGAAGACCTGCTAAACAGGGCCAACAAAGCCGGGGAAGCTGGGCCCCAGGCCCCCTTCTGGACCACCGGGCCCCAGTAATTTGTACCGGCTCTCCCTCACTCCCCTCGTCAGCCCTGGGAAGTAGACAAGACAGGTGAGAAGTAGACAGAAGGCCTGACACTAAGAAAATGGCCAAACCAAAATTTTCAAAAGAAACTAATGTTGTAGGTGTCTCAATTTTGGGGTGTTACACTTAAGATGCCTTACAGGGGCCTAATTTTTAGAAGATCAGTGTGCAACACTCTGCACATTCAGGCCTTTTTAATGTGTCTTAAGATAGCAATTTTCTGGGACTCAAATATGAGAGCATCAAAAAAGTAATAGTGCTATTTACCGTCATCTTTCACAGAACATACCAGTATCCAAATGTGGATTCCTCATTTTTTCTGACAAAACCTGTAATGGGAAGAGGAAATTGTACAAGAGCAACTCATCCTTGTTATAATTTTAAAATGCCATAGATCAGAAGGTATTTAATTTAAATTGTCAGAGCTCATCAGAAAAAAACCCAACTCTGCGAACTCTTTTAAGATTTCTTGTAAAAAATAAATGTCACACACACACTGAATTATTACAAACATAAGCCTAAATGTTTTTTGCCAAAAATGACACAACAAAGAATGCCTGGATGATGAGTCTTTTCTCAAATGCAAGAGAGAGGCTGGAATATATAACCCTTCACCTGAAATGTGGGTTATGCTCTAGTCTATTTGCATCTCCTTTAAACCTGACAAATAATGATGCTGGCTCACATATGGATCTTGCTTGCTCTCATGGTCCATCTGCCCTGTATTTGCCAGCCTTCAGGGCACAGTGCAAGGTGGATCTTTCTAATAAAGCATCTGATTTCTTTTTTACCTTTATTTATTGCTCATGAGAGATGCTGGATTGGAGACTAAAGTCCTCTGTTAATCCACAGGAACATAGGAATTACCATACCATATTAGACCTGTGGCCCATCTAATCCAGTATCGTGTCATTCAGCAGTGGCCAGCATCAGATGCTTCTAAGGTGTAAGAAATCCCACAGTATGGAGATGTGACATAATCTACACTTCATGACAGTCTCATCCTAATTCCTAGAAGTTATTAGAGATTTGTTTAAAATCTGAAACATGAGGCTTTATGTCCCTTCTAATACATTTAAGTAATAGCTATTACTACTAGGGATATTCTTGATGTTCATGCAAACAACCATTCCCTCTTTGAATCTGGTGGAGTTATTGGCTTCAACAACACCCTGTGGCAATGAGTTTCACAATCTAGTCATGCTTTGAGTGGAAACAGTATTTCTTTGTATCCATTCTGAATTTCCACCTTTTGAGTTCTTGTGCTGTGAGACTGGGAGAACAGAAACTCCTGATCTAGCTCTGGTATATAATTCATTATTTTACATATTTTAACATGTCTACTCTTATTCAGCTCCTTGATGAAAAATCTCATTTTTTTTTAAACTCTCTTAATTATGAGAGTTTTTTCCATGCCCTTAATCATTGTCATAGCTCTTCTCTGAACCCCTCCAGTTCTGCAATATCTTTTTAGATGGGGTGACCAGTACTACAGACAGTATTCCAGATAAGGCTGCCCCATTGATTTATCTAATGTTATTATGATTTCTTTTGCATATTATTTTTAATCCCATTCCTTATGCAACTTAACATTTGGTTTGCTTTTTTGACCTGCAGCTGCACACTGAGAAGAGGTCTTCACAGCATGGCCTACAATGACATTTAGGTCCCTTTCTTAAGTTGAAATAGTTTATTTAAAATACTGTATGGTTTAGTTACAATTTTTTCTTTGCATTTAACAACATTGTACTTAATCTGCCATTGTGTTGCCCAACCACCTGCCTCTGAAGTTCCTCACAGGTTTTTCTGGACGTGACTAACCTAAATAACTTTGTTTCAGGTGCAGATTTTGCTATGTCGCTGCTCAACCCAGTGTCCAAATAGTTAATAACTATATTAAACAACATGGCACCTAATGCAGAACTTTAAGGCACCCTGCTGTTGACCTTTTGCCATAATGAAAACTATCCATTTATTCCTACTCTTTGTTGTCTGTCTCCTAGCCAGTTTTTGATCCATGACAATATTTTGTCTCTCACCCCATGACTAAGCGTAATAGAGGAAGCAATAGTACAAACTGCCTCAGATTGTTGTGCCTGTATGCTACAACAATGCAGAAGGATGTGTTAGAGAAATGATTTTATACCATTATAACTATGAATTCAGAAATGATTTGGAACACTGAATATTCCTTTGTTTTTGTGTTCTTTGTATATTTGATAGAAGAGGTATTTATTGTGTAAGGATAGAGTTGTCCCTTTAAGAATGGGGCAGGGCAGTGGATTGAACTATGCTGTGAGTTTGAGGGAGACCAGCCTACAGCTTCAGAGCACAAAGTTTTTGGAGATAAGTCAGATGGGTCACAAGGATGCAGATGAGTGGGAACAAGCAGCACTGACAGAACTGACTTTGAACCAATTCAGGGTGGTATTTCAGTGGAAACGTTGCCTTCTTGGATACGAAGATGATTTTCCGGTGCGGATGCATTGCACGCACCAAGAAAACCATCAAAGTCTCTTTAGAGTCTCTAGCTGACTTAGTTAAGTTTTGGTTGAACTCTGGGGCATTGTTTTCAAAACAACGTGTTTGAAGGATTTGCCTTAGTTTGGACAATGTTACCCTAGGCCGTGGAGCCAAGGAGGCCACCTGAGCCAGAGCCTGACCACTTTCCAGCAGTGCTCACAGAGTGATCCAGAGCATCGCTTGGGCACTTGAAATGCAGGAAGGGGGACGCTCTGGCACTTCAGAATTTCCCTCTCCCCTCTCCAATTGGCTCCCATGACGCTCTTCCCCAAAGGTTCTATTGCTCAGTTGCCCTAGGAGACACTGCGGATGGGAAGGGTTTGAGAGGCATACATGGGTAGCTAGGGCTCGAGGGGCTCAGCTTGGTTTTGAGTCTCCTGGCTGCCCAGCAGCAGGATGGGCAGGGGGAGTCCCCAGAGCCCCATTACAATGGTACATAGAATCATAGAATATTAGGTTTGGAGGAGACTTCAGGAGGTCATTTCGTCCAACCCCCTGCTCAAAGCAGGACCAATCCCCAACTAAATCATCCCAACCAGGGCTTTGTCAAGCCTGATCTTAAAAATCTCTAAGGATGGAGATTCCACCACCTCCCTAGGTAACCCATTCCAGTGCTTCACCACCCTCCTAGTCAAATAGTGTTTCCTAATGTCCAGCCTAGACCTCCCCCACTGCAACTTGAGACCATTACTCCTTGTTCTGTTATCTGCCACCACTGAGAACAGTCTAGTTCCATCCTCTTTGGAACCTCCATTCAGGTAGTTGAAAGCAGCTATCAAATCCCCCCTCATTCTTCTCTTCTGCAGACTAAACAATCCCAGTTCCCTCAGCCTCTCCTCATAAGTTATGTGCCCCAGCCCCCTAATCATTTTCGTTGCTCTCTGCTGGACTCTCTCCAATTTGTCCACATCCCTTCTGTAGTGGGGAGACCAAAACTAGATGTAATACTCCAGATGTGGCCTCATCAGTGCCAAATGGAGGGGAATAATCACTTCCCCCGATTTGCTGGCAATACTCCTACTAATACGCCGTTGACCTTCTTAGCAACAGGGGCACACTGCTTACTCATATTCAGCTTCTCATCTACTGTAATCCCCAGGCCCTTTTCTGCAGAACTGCTGTTTAGCCAGTCGGTCCCCAGCCTGTAGCAGTGCATGGGATTCTTCCGTCCTAAGTGCAGGACTCTGCACTTGTCCTTGTTGAACCTCATCAGGCTTCTTTTGGCCCACTCTTCCAATTTGTGTAGGTCACTCTGTACCCTATCCCTAACCTCCAGCATAACTACCACTCCCCCCAGCTTAGTGTTATCTGCGAACTTGCTGAGGGTGCAATCCATCCCATCATCCAGATCATTAATAAAGATTTTGAACAAAACCGGCCCCAGGACTGACCCCGCTTGATACCGGCTACCAGCTAGACATCGAGCCATTGATCACTACCCCTTGAGCCTGACAATCTAGCCAGCTTTCTATCCACCTTGTAGTCCATTCATCCAATCCATACTTCTTTAATTTGCTGGCAAGAATACTGTGGGAGACCGTATCATAAGCTTTAATAAAGTCAAGATATCACATCCACCACTTTCCCCATATCCACAGGGCCAGTTATCTCATCATAGAAGGCAACCAGGTTGGTCAGCCATGACTTTCCCGTGGTGAATCTGTGTTAACTGTTCCTGATCACCTTTCTCTCCTCCAAGTGCTTCAAATGGATTTCTTGAGGACCTACTCCATGATTTTGCCAGAGACTGAAGTGAGGCTGACCAGTCTGTAGTTCCCTGGGTTCTCTTTCTTCCGTTTTTAAAATATGGGCACTATATTTACCTTTTTCCAATCATCCGGGACCCCTCCTGATCACCACGAATTTTCAGAGATAATGGTCAATGGCTCTGCCATCACATCAGCCAACTCCCTCAGCACCCTTGGATGCATTAGATCTGGACCCAGGGACTTGTGCATGTCCAGCTTTTCTAAACAGTCTTTAACCTGTTTTTTTCATCACTGAGGGCTGCTCTTCTCCTCCCCATACTGTGTTGCCCAGTGAGGCAGTCTGGGAGCTGACCTTGTCTGTGAAGACCGAGGCAAAAGAAGCATTGAGTACTTCAGCTTTTTCCACATCACGTGTCACTACTTTGCCTTCCCCATTCAGTAAGGGTCCCACACTTTCCCTGATCACCTTCTTGTTGCTAACATACCTGTAGAAACTCTTGTTACCCTTCACATCCCTTGCTAGCTGCAACTCCAATTGTGCGTTGGCTTTCCTGATTACACCCTGCATGCTTGACCAATATTTTTATACTCCTACCTAGTCATCTGTCCAAATTTCCACTTCTGGTAAGCTTCCTTTTTGAGTTTAAGCTGAATTCTGCTTAGAGAATTAAAGTGTTGTTGTTTGTTTAAGTCATTGAAACAGTGTGGCCTGGAAGACTGAGCACCAGACTAGGAGCCAGGAACTCTCCTGTCCTTATCCTGGCTCTTGCACTGAATCTTTTGATAAAGTCACGAAAATCACGAGACTTTGGTACACTCTGGATCTCAGTTTCTGCATCTGTAAAATGGGGATAATGATATGAGTGGTTTTGGGTGGATTATTAGTACAGTGCTTTGAAGAGGGAAAATGTGATGCTCCCAGCTGCAATTGTAGTTGACTAAAATTTCAAGGGGAAAATGCCTTCATGAAAATGTGGGATTTCGTATTCAAGTTTTTTTCTGTCTGCTTCTATTTGTTATTACATATTTCATTGTACTAGTGTGCATGTTTTTCTGCATTAAACCATACTTAACAATAAGTGCTGCATGTGGGAGAGAAGCACATGGTAATCTGAATGCAGCCAGCCAAGACCTCCCAAATCTAAGACCAGCTCATTCAAGGACTCACTCTATGGGCAAATCACATATACCTTTGTGCCCCAGCTTGTATGTGTGCAAACTTAGGATACTAATATTTACCTCTTGTACTTCATAGCATGTTTCAAAGATGAAATGGTGTTTACAAAAAGCTTTAAAGATGTACAGTGCTGCCTTTAAGTGCTAGATATTATAGTTAGATTTCAACTCAGATATTTTTATCTGTCATCTACTGGAAGTGTGTGTAAAGAACCGAAAACATACAATTGATTGGTTGCATCTAAGCGGTGGAGAAACAGAAATGCGGAAACTGTGTCCATCCTGCAGTACTAGTAAAAATTTTGTTGCTTTGCTTCGGATCGCTCTCTTTTCATCTTGGTAGGATGATCTCTGCTTTATTAAATCATGATTTCATCCTCCTTTTCAAATTCCTCAGCTATGAATGGAAGCGGGTGTATTTAAACTAAATTGAATGTCTTTTCAGAGGCTGGAACAAAATTGGGGAATACATAGCCACTGGGTAATTCTCATTACCTGCCATCTACAGCTGACATTTATTAGAATCCTCATGCCACTTGTGCAGAATTCTACCGTGGCTTGTCTGTGTGTGCTTAGGGCCAGCTTTCAATCACTCCAATAGGCTTTTATCCCTGAAGTGAATCAATACAGAGAGAATTATTTTGCAAAGGCCCGAGTCTATTTGTGTTTAGAATGTTATTTCAGCTTCTCTCCCACAGAACAAATATCACCAGCAGCAAAACCATATCTTTTCATATCTACACAGAGAAAAGGACAGTTTAGCACTCTCAGTAAATATATAAAGATTTTGCTGGTTAAACTATTTGAAGATTTTATATATATATATATTCTCTAAGAAAATACAAAGCAAAAAATAATGGATCAGAGCTCCTCAAACTTACACAAGCGTCAGCCTTTTCTGGATTTCCCATACTCTGACTCCATGGATTAATACAAGATACTTAAAGATAATATAAGAAACACTTTGTGTTTAAAGTGTAGTTATGTTGCTTAAAAACCTGCATTATCTCTATACAAATTCTGGATGAAGTTTATAGACACCAGGCAATGCAGGACACTACCTACTGCCTACCACTCTATCAGAGAACTATGTACAGTATATCTATCTGCTAAAGATGAATGAATAGGATAAAAGATTTGACATGAATGTTAGTTCAAGTTCTAAAACAAATTTTGATTCAACCATGGTTGCAAGTCTTTTCTGCTCACTTTTTGTGAATATTCATATGCTTGACCTTTATTAGTGAAAATACTTTGGGATAGTGAATTTTAAGACTAGATGAATGTCTAAATAGTAAAAGCAAATTTTAATTCTAAAAGCCACATCCTCATCTTAATAAAGATACAATGATTTACATCAACTGAAGTCTGGCTCTACTATAATAGCTTTTTAAAAAAACCTTAGTATATTGGTTTATCATTTCCAGTTCAAAATTTGTTCTGCATCAGTTAGTTATTATATAAGTAATCAGTTCATTGAACAAAAATACTACATAAACACAAATGATCAATACAGCATGAATTTCAGATGTACACATCAAAATTTACCTTGTTTAATTATATAAATCACATGGTATTGTTACTTGCTTGGATGACAGATGAAATTTGCCATCACAGCATTCATCTTGATTTGTATATTTGACTTAATAGGGCTACTCATCTTTGTAAAGATAAGAATGTGACTGCAGGATTAGGACCTATATGAAAGACTAGTGAGGCTACCAAGAAGGGAAGAGTGAGGAAGGAAATTAATTATAGATACATAATTATCTTGTTACTTGGTTTAGACAGACATCTGTCTTAATGGTTCCCACTGATCATCAATGGGAGTCTGAGTAAGGACTACAGGGTTTAGCTCTGCTTAATAGTTTTGGATACATTTATCCCCCAGCCACACCAGTGTAAATCCAGACTCTCTGATTTGCCTTGTTAAACTGTCTTAATTCCGAGTTACATCAGTGCAAATCCAGAGTAACCAAGACATGAATTTGGCCACGGTTTTAAAGTCTACAGGGACAAATCCTGATGTGCTTACTTCCACTGATCAGGAATTTACCTGAGTAAAAACTGAGACAGAATGAAAATGATGTAAAAAGGGAAAAGGACCTCAGGGTTTGGCCCATATATATCTCAGTGTTTATAAAGCTTTTTTTAATAGTTTCCATTGTGTGTAGCTCAGTGAAGATACTGTTCATTAATAATACACATTGCCATTCTGTGACAATTTGCCTTCGTTTGGACAATGTTACCCATAGGCCATGGAGCAAAGGAAGCCACCCAGGCCAATTTTTCAGCAGGGGGTTAGTGCTGACAGAGTGACCTGGAACATCAATTGGGCACCTTCTGTTTGAGGATCTCAGAGTGCTTCAAATATTAAATCTCAACATCCTCTTTGTGGTAAGGAAGTTTATTATTATTATCATAATGGTATCACGGATGGGAGAGGAAAAGCACAGCAAGGTCAATAACTTGCCCAGGGTCATATGGCAAGGGTGACAAAGCTGGGAATACAGCCCAAATTTTCAGGTTCTTGGTCCTGCACTTTTAACAAATTATAATCCTTTCTATACAAACACTTCCTCTGTTTTAGTTTTTGATACACAGTCCAAGGTTTCAATTTTTGTCACCCTATTTAATTTTGGTACACTGAATATTCCAATAGTGATGCATGTGGGATTTCCATGCATTGAAATAAAGATATATTTCCTATTGTGCATTAGAGAGACAAGGCAGTGAGGTAGTATCTTTTATTAGACCAGCTTTTCTGTGTAAACTTGGAAGCTTGTCTCTCACCAGCAGAAGTTGGTCCAATAAAAGATATCATCTCACCCACCTTGTCTCTAATATCCTGGGACCAGCAGGGCTACAACACTGCATCCTACTGTATATAACATTTACAGCACTGTAGGTTTTCATTTGGACAGCATATTCTTAACAAAAAAAAAAGGAGGAAATAAGAGAAACTGTAAAACTGCATGAGACTACTGCCACTGTAGTGGCTTTTAAATCTTCTATGTAAGGAATAGCAATAGCAGGATCTTTGAAGGAGGAATTGCTAGTAAGCCTGTGCTGATGCCTTATTCCATTGGGTCTCCTAGTTTTACAAGAAAACTATTTGGAAACAATCGAAGAAGGAACTAACTTTACCTTTGTTATTGGATGAAGAATACAAATATATTAATGTGGCTTCCAAACTACTGTTTCTAATTGTACATGCTAATTCTTGCAACTATTATTTTATTATGTACTTATTTTATTATTATGTATTCATTATAGTTAATGAAAAGAAAAGCCCAGGTAAATGTTTGTAAGAATCAAACATGCCACTGAAGTTTTTATAGAATATAGGCTGTTCTAAATGATATGACTTGTGCTGTTTAATTAGGCCTTTAGGTCATGTAATTTTTTTGGATACAATTATTCTTTCAAATGGAGAGTGTATGGCTTGCTTGAACTTGTAGCGTAATCACACTCCTTAACCAGTGCAGCATTGCCAAAAGCCAAGTAAAAAGGCAGCATCCAGCAAGGCAAGGCAACAGAAATCCAGCTGTCCCATTTCCTGTATCAGCTATACATCAATTATTTGTCAGGCAGCAGGTGTAATGTCACTGCAGGTTGTTGAATCTGTGGAATATTGCCGTGAAGATTGCAGATGACATTTATGGAGCACAATGGTATTCCAGGAGCTTCTTGGTGTTCTTTTATCAAAGGTGACACACTGAATAACCTGCAGGTTAGAATCAGGAAGGCCAGACCTCGCACTAGGGACAAATGAGGTATATTGATGAATGGTCTGACACAGCAGGCCTGCCTGCAGAGAGTAAGTCCTGGGAGGTGAACATGAACTAAGTCACAGAAATCCAGAAAGAGAAGCAGATGAATTCTAAAAAGAAAAAGGCATGATGTCTCTGCACTTAGCTCAGTAGAGCGTATTATCTTAATGGCAAGCTTAGAATTGAGGACATGAAAGAGTCTGAGGCTGCTGGAGACTCTGAAGACTTATGTTTAACTTGACAGTGGGTACTCTGCACTGCCTATGGTCCAGCAGGTAGTTTCAGTCTAAACTCAACCTTTAGTTGACAGGGCAAAACAATCACTGCTGACTTATTGCACTGAAGTTGCATGAGGTGTAAGCAAGCCCAGAATTTGGCTCTGTGGGTTTAATTTGGTAAAAGGCTTTGGCAGTTAATCCATCAGTTTTCTGAGAACAAAGCTTATCTAGTACACGGAACTATCAGATCAGGCTTTGTTCTGTGGTCTATGACTCAGTGTGTGAACTGGACTTCTGTTGCATTGGCTTTTTGAGAATTCTATATAAGTAAGGAGCAGCAGTGGAAAAGTCCCAGTTCAAAGTTAAATTAGTATTTTTTTCCTTTCATTTACCCTGTGCAAACAAGGATCGGCTCCACTGAGGTCAGTAAAGTTACTTCAGTATAACTGAGAGCTGAATTTAACAACCTCACAACAGAAAACTAAAGGGTACTTAATATATAAAAGGAGGAAATACTTCAGTCTTCCTCTTACTTTCTTCTGAGTCTAACCAACTGCCTGGCTTCACATTCCGGTATTCACACAGGGAGAGTGGTTTAAGAGGAAGATTAGCCATTGAAGAGCATAACACCACCAATTAAAGAGGAAAGTGTCCACAGAAGTTAAATGTGATTCTGTACTACATTTTTTCTTTAACTTACTCTAGCTAACTAAGTGTTATCTTGGTTATTTGTGATTCAGGATAATCTACATTGTGCCCAAATGAGAGTTGCATTGGGAAATGGCCAGAAGGCCACATACAGTTTTAATAAACTGTAGCCACCCTTAATCTTAATTTAGAAGTCTGGCCCAGCTAAAATTCTTCTTCATGATTCAAGTATTCAGTTACAGGATCAGAACAAATGTGACTTAGGTTTCCTAAAGCCTGTCCATCATTACTGAAGGGTAGGGCAGGAACAGGCTACATTGTTCAACCTTGTGGGTCAGAACTTTGACTAGTGCAGGCTTACTCAGTGTATTTATAATGGTGGCCCTGATCCTGCACTTGGATCTGCTCAGGCAGTTCATCTGCCCATATAGTGTTGTACAGAACTCAGTGGGGCTCCATATAGGCAGAAGGATCCATCCAAGGATGTATCCATCCCTCCATATCCAACTGAGTTTCAGAGGCAGGAGATATAATATGATCCCATGGCTTTGTGCAGAGGTAAAACTTTGAAGGAAGTGAACTAAACTTTGGATTTATTTCTCTCTCTGATGAAGGGAAAGTGTCTACCAGAGGTACATTGTCCTGCCAGGCTAAAATATATATGCCACATAAGAGCAGAAACTGAAGACATTTCTCTCTCAGCAATGTACCCAGCCACTTGATGGTGTCATCATCCGCCAGATGGAGAATCAGTAACCCACCGTCAAAATAAGCCAGCGGGCACTCGTGAAGGATATGAGACAAGCTGAGTGCAGCTACATCATTGGTCATTAGAAGAATCTCATTTGAAGAGATTAGCTATACAATTGCCCTGAGCTATTCAAAACTAGTTCAAAGTTGTGCCAAGACTACTTCTGTTCCTGCTTTCCTGCCCTGGCAGCTTGGGACTTCAGTGCCCTGCCTGGTTTGAGCCAGACCCGCTAGCCTGCTGCAAACCCAGACCCAGGTCTGAACTACATCCCCTAACAGCTGCAGACTTAAATGAAAGCAGCTTAAGAAGTGTTCCTGTCTTTAACACTCAGATGCCCAATTCCCAATAGGGTCCAAACCCCAAATAAATCTGTTTTATCCTGTATAAAGCTTATACAGGGTAAACTCGAATTGTTCGCTCTGTATAACACTGATAGAAAGATATGCACAACTGTTTGCCTCCCCTCCCCAGGTATTAATACATACTCTGGGTTAATTAATAAGTAAAAGTGATTTTATTTAAATACAGAAAGTAGGATTTAAGTGGTTCCAAGTAATAGCAGAACAAAGTGAATTACCAAGTGAAATAAAATAGAACACAAATCTATGTCTAATACATTAAGAAAACTGAATATAGATAAAACCTCACCCTAAGAGGTGTTACAGTAAACTTCCTTTTACAGACTAGTCTCCTTCTAGTCTGGGTCCAGCAATCACTCACACCCCCTGTGGTTACTGTCCTTTTTTTCCCCAGTTTCTTTCAGGCATCCTTGGGGATGGAGATGCTCTCTTGAGCCAGCTGAAGACCAAATGGAGGGGTCTCCCACGGGCTTAAATAGACTTTTTCTTGTGGGTGGAGACCCTCTCCTCTCTCCTATGCAAAGTCCAGCTGCAAGATGGAGTTTTGGAGTCACATGGGCAAGTCATATGTCCATGCATGGCTCAGTTTTTACAGGCAGCAGCCATTGCCCACATGCTATCTTGAATGTCTCCAGAAAGACTTGTGGATTGGAGCCTTCCAAGATCCATTGTTTGTTAAATGTTTCTTGATTGGGCACTTAACTTTGTACATTCCTTTCTCAAGAAGCTGACCAAATGCTTTACTAAGGCTACTTAAAAAAAATCAAGCATATACACAGACAATATAACTTCGAATACAAAAATGATACATGCATACAAATAGGATAAATAGATTCAGTAGATCATAACCTTTACAGAGATATGTTACATGGCATATGTTGCATAAGACATATTCCAGCTATGTCATATATACATTCATAAGCATATTTCCATAAAGGTTTATGGGGTGCACCGTCACAGTTGGGTAGGTGACAAGAGAGTGATTAATGACGGTCATCTCTGACCACTCATTATGCCAAGCAGACCCCACTGTCACATCCCATGGCGGCATAAATGACCATACAGGACGTCTAGAAGACAGGCAAGCTGATGAGTGGTTGAAGAGATCTGTGTACAAAAGCAGGTCACTGTTCTCATGGATCTTGGCCAGCAGTGTGATGGAAACCTTCTCCTGGTGAATATGAGGCGGTGCTATGTTACGAAAGTATTGGCCGCCATGGCAACGGAGTTGCACATAAAGTCCTGGTAACAATACACATAGCTTTGTTAAGCAATACATCAATGAGCCTCGTATGAGAGCCCCGGAGTGCCCATGGAGTCAGCGCCTGCATCTCCAACAGAGATTGCTAGATGGTCAAGTGTTGGGAGGACCTACTGGTCACAGTGCACACTGAGAGGCTTATATACGTTGGCAATCCTGAAGCCACCAACCTGGATCACTTTATAAAAACTGGAGAAGGGGAGTGGAGTAACATCAGATGTACTGGAATGCATGCATGTTGCATGGCCGTGTTTAGCATCAGTGGTGTGTGAAATGAGATCAAAGCTATAAATGTTGTAACATCCTGCTACATTAATTACAACATGTGTTTCTTGAAAAAAGATTGCGTCAATATTGGGATGAGAAACCAAGGCACTAATGATGCTGTGCTTAGCTGCTGACCGGCCCTTGACATTAAGCTGAAGAATTTGATCTGCTGATCCAGTGGCCTGAAAGTCAAAGGGTGGTGATACATTGGGGTCACAGTCAGAAACAACACAGGGCAATATCACAACATTGATTATTAAACAGAAATTCCCATCGGAATTAGAGGTGTTCTGTTTAATAATCCATGGCATGATAGGACTCATACAATAGAGGCAAAAAAAAAATAACCAACCAAATAAAATGGCTACAAACTGCATTTTTGGAATATCATGGCACAAGAACCTCTGGCCTACCACTGGTTCATGTTACAAGTAAACCAACTGAAATACTGCAGAGCTGTGTAGAGTCTCCACAGAGGTGGGGGTGGGTGATGCTCTCCTTGCTGCCCTCCACCACACACTTTCCATTTGAGTAGGGCAGTTGTAGGAGATCAATAGGGGTCAGTCAGTTTGAGGGGATGGATTATCACTCCAGAACAAAGACAAGCAATGCACAGCAGCTCTACATGGTTTCTATTGGAAGGAAGGAATGTCATTCTAGCAGTCAGACAAAGAGAAAGAGAATTGGCTGTGGATAACCTGGTTGGCTTTGAGTCAATCATCTGCCACAAGGGCGCAGGTTGCATAGAACATGGTAGTGGGAAGTTTTGTTGTAGGCTGGGAGAAAAAGACAGCAGAAAAGGGGGCAGCTAAAAGCTGTTGTGGAGAGATCAGATCTAGTGGCAGCAGGAGCCAGTTGGGAAGTCCAAGGAACAAGAATCAGTACCCCAATTGTAAAACACATTCCAATATGCATGACTTCAGTATAAGGTTGTTTGGGACCCAGCATGGGACAGAAGGCTGGGTTGGGCTGCTTGGACTCAATCAGTTTAGAGAGCATTAATCTGTACATTTAGATGTTGGGGGATTGGGTATATTTTACTTCTGCTGGGGACATGTATGTGTAATCCCTATAAGAGTCTCCTCCTGGAACTGCCCCTAATATTGACTAAGGGCTTGCCTGTCTTAGATAAGGATTGCTTTAGTGTTGAGAACAGCCTCTGGTCTCAGGATTAACTCCTGCCTCTCTGAGGGGGTGTGGGGTTGGGGCTCAGCTAGGGACAAAGGAGGTAATCCCAGGTGCAGTCTCAGCCACGCCTGGGATAACCCCACCTGACAAATGCCCAGCATCATTTCTTTACATATTCATGAAGTTTTATTTTGTAAAACTGACAACACACTTTCAATTAGCTTGGCAGAGCAGTATAAATGCATGAGCTGATCTCCCCCATTAGAACTTGAAACTGCAAATTTATTTAAGTAGGTGGTGAGAAGAGTATTTTTTATATTCGCAATGACATATGTTTCAATACAATATGTTACATAAAATTAAGGGGGAAAGAAGGAAAAAATATCACCCCCCAAAGAAGCACAGAATAATATAGAAAATCACATCTGGTTCCCCGAACAGCAATGAAGTTGTAAAGGATATGTATCTGAGGTGTCTCTTCCTGGAATGACAGGGGGAGAAAGTGATAATGGCTGTGAGAGTTTGTATGGCATATTACTAGGCTGAAGTTGTGGTGTGATAGAAAGATAAAGCTTTGAACTGCAGCAGTCCAGAGTTCTGCTTTATCTACAGAATGGTTCCAATGTTTTGTTCTGCCTGTATAGCTTATGACTGTGGTCATCCATTCTCCATCTGAACACTTTTAGATGGGAGCCATAGGAATAAGCAAAGTGGCAGAAAAAACAAAACAACTAAAGTGAGCTGCATGCCAGGCTTACATAATCAGATGATGCTGTAGCTGGATAAGGCCAAGATAATTATAGGCATAGTCTGTGCTCAAAGGATCAAGGAAGTTCAGATCATGCATATTTACATCTCCACTGTATCCTTATTAGTATGGAGAGCTGGCCAAAAAAAATGAAACATTTTATTTGCAAATAATTATTTGATGAGAAAAATGCCAACATTTGCAGTGGTATGATTAGAGTACAATATTAATTACATTCATCATCAGTGACTACCTCTGAAAGATTGGGATTGAGCGTCGCTCCTTATATGGCCCACATCACTGTAGTATCTGTAAATGCAACCCTATGAGGTCGAGAAATGCTATGATGAGGCATGAAGATTAAGTATTTGATTGAGCAGTCATAAACATCAGTAGGTGTCATTCCATGTGTAACCCACACACCTTCTGGGTGTGGTATACTGTCCCATCCAATGGCACCTAGACCACTTAACGAGAGATAAATGAGTCTGCTCTACAGCCTTAGCTAACAGGAAGTTGACTTTTTAGCTCATGCTGTAGAGGCTTATGCACTAAGCTCCAGGGGTCCCAGGTTCAATCCTGCCTGCTGATGACCAGAGTCTGTCAGTGTTACACATGGACTTCAGTTGACATTGGCTCAAGCCCATAGTGCCTTGCTTCAGGTCAGACCATAATTCAGTGGCAGAGCTAGGAAATAAGTAATTTATGTTTAACACAGTACTGTACTGTAGTCACTTTTTTTTTGTTTTGTTTCTGATGCTGCCTGATTGCATACTTCTGGTTTCAAATGAGGTGTGTGGTTGACTGGTCAGTTTATAACATTGAGCTTCTACTGTAATTCAGATAGAGAACAAACCCTCTTACTGACCCATCAATGGGAATTGAGAGATGTACCCAATTTTTTAATAAAATATTTAGATGATCTAAATCTGTTACACAACTAGTGGGGGAAAAGGGCAGAAGGTTGTGGGAAAAAATCCCGTATTTTTGTGGGGGAAAAATTTCTATAGGCGGTAAAAAAAGTGAAATCTTGGCCCCATTGAAGTCAATGGCTCCTATAGCCTTATCTATATTTATGGATTACTTTAACCAATTACCCACCCCAAGATGGGGGTTTACATGTACTTTAATCTGTATGAGTTCAGCCCCCAGGATCCACTACAGAGGTTGTCAGTGGAAGGAGAACTCCATGGTGCACAACATAGTTCTTTTTCTATAATAATTACTTTTATTATCCACCGAACAACTATACACACACTGAATTCTGGTAAAGAAGTGAGAGACCAATATGGTACACATAGTATTTGCACTACTCACACCATGCCTTGCAGAAAGCCCGAAGTGTTAGCCAGGGTGATTACGACTGGTGGTGAGGATGAGGAAGATGATGACTGTCTCCCCAACAAGGCACATAGGCCAGGATACAGCTTTTACAATAAGTTACACTAATACCCACTGATCTCTTGTAGACATTACTATCTAAACTCTGCAGTTATTTTCAAAACATCAGTACATCACAAACAGTCACATGCTTAGCACATTTATAATATAACTAACATTCTAAGACCTAATTTGATTAACATAAATCTATTTCAGGCCTGAGGCCCTTAGTTAATGTTGTAACACAGGGGCTAACTTTTATTTCACCTCTATATCCTAATTATATTTGATAGCTTTTATTCTTGGCCCCACTCCCACTGACTTTAACAGGAGCAGGATTTCATCAGTGAACATTTTAAACCATTTCTACTGTGACAATGCTTGCCCTCTCCTTAACAGACAACCCCACCCAAAAAAGCCTGCCTCTCACCTTCTGCCAGATACAAAGTTTCCACAAAGATTTATGTCCCACAAACTTTCAAAAATGCGGTTTTATTTTCTCCCAGAGCTGGCCAAACAATCCCTGTCGTTACTCATGATGTCTTATCAGCTGCTCCATAGAGCCAGTACTTACTGGTATGGTCTTGTTTCCTTTATCCAGAGCTTGACTATGTATCCATTCATTTGCACAAACATTGCTTGTTCCCAGGTCATGGACTACATTTTTATGCTCAAGATATATCTAAACTAGAATCTTAGATCTGAATTTCAGAGTCAGCTCCCACCTCCAAATGGGAAAAACAAACCACAGCCCCAAACACCTGAGAACTTTGGGCAATTTTAAATCTAGAGATACCAAATTATGGTTCAGTCCTGTCACCCAGTATTCTGAAAAAGGCTGCCTTACAAAGCATGTTGTCAGGCAGGCTTCAGTGTGATGGACACAATGAATATGGAACTGCTACCTGTGCCTCTCCATGTGCCTCTTTTTATCACGCTCTCCGCTTTTTTTTTTTTGTCATGGAATTAATAAGCAGAGTTCTCATGAAATGCAGCTCAGTGAACCATGATGCTTTTACTGCTCTGTTAGCTCCAGGCACTATCCAGTATAAATATAGAAATGACAGATGTCTGGAAGTCCAAAACTGAGAATAGTTTTCCTTTGGCTGTTTATTAGGTATATAATTACATAACAAAACAAAACAAAAACCAAAACAAACCTATGTTAAGAATCAAGACTGCAAAGTCAAACACTAAAAAGTTAGGAAATGGCAGACTTAAGGTTGTCTGTGCAATATTAATTTGGGGTGTGTGTGTGTGTGTGAGAGTGTGTGAGAGAGAGAGAGACACACACTCAGGACAGACAGCTGCAAGGGAGGGGTAGGAATCAGTCCCAGAGGGTTGAAAGGCCCTCCTCCTTATCAACTGGGAGGCAACTACAGGTCAATCAGGTTCAGCTGAGAAAGGGTTACCAAGTTAGCAAATTAGAATCAGATGAGGGGGAGCTACCTGAGGTTAATTAGGATCAGCTGATTCCAGCTTGGGGCTGCCTGCGATCTTTTTAAACCCCTCCCTGGAAGGAAGGAAGGGGGCAGAGCAGAGAGAGAAGGAGCCTTGCTGCCAGGAGTGTCGGAGCAGCAAGACAGCGAGCCTCACCAGGAGGAGAGGCAGTCCTCTCTCCCACAAGGGAGTAAAAAGACTCTAAACAGGACTGGTGGAGATACGGGGAGCAGACTTTCCCAGTGTCCCAAGGGGGACCAGATTACCCAAGCCGGTCTCACCAGGGCTAAAAGCAGCAGAGGCTGGGGAGACTGAGAAGGTGCCTTGCCACAGTGTGTGTGTGTGTGTGTGTGTGTATATATATATAAATAAAAGTTACATGACCACACTTCTTTCTTACAGGATCCCTGCCTCATTCAGTTTATATTGCATGGGAAGATAGTCAATATTTCCTTTTTGTCCTCATCATTCAGTGGGTAGTCCCATGCATTATTTACTGCATGCCATCCAAACCTTGCACTGAATGAAGATTGTCAGATTTTCTCATGGGCTTTTCTATGGTGCTCTCATTGTAGTGACTTAGCGCTTTACAAAGATTAATTATTCTTCATAACTCTCCTGTAAAAAATAGGTGGTATCTCCATTTTACACTTGGAAGACTGAGGCACAGAAATTAAAGGCAAAAGTATCAACAAATTTTGGGTGTCCAGTTTGAGAAGCTGGGGCCTGATTTTGCAGAATACTTGGCATTTTATATCCCTTATGTTCAAAGCTCCCATTGACTTCAGTTACAGCTGTGAGTGCTCAGCACTCCTACAAATCAGACCCTAGACTTTCAAGCTGGGCACCCAGAATATGAGGAACTCACAGTAGCCACCTGTGAAAATTTGGTTTAAATTACTTGCCTATCGTACATAGGAATTCTGTGGCAGAGACAAGGATAGAATCCAATTCTCTAGAGAAGCATTCACATGCCTTACCTATGACACCATCCTTCTGCCTCATTCATCACACACCATCCTAACTTCTGCAAATGAAGCAGGGGCCCTACAGCCAACAGCCCCCTGCAGTACACAGCCCTTATTTATTCCTACAACACAGTCCATCCTGTGCACTTAATGAGGCAGGCACCCCATAGAAAAATAGTATGTGATTATGTAAATAAATGCAGATGCATAAGAGACTGAATTAAGCCTGAGGTGGAGACCCAGCATGGAAAATTTCAGATCAAATATTTTAAGTTCAGCAAATTCATATGCAAGTGAAAACAGAGAGTTTTATAATGAGAAATGTTGGTCAGCCTTAACTTAGGCATCACTACCTGTGCCACCTATGATTATAGTCATGTGCAATGGATTTTGTAAACAAATATTCATTCCATTCATATCTGTATGAGGAATAGAGTATACTTTGTCTTAGGCAGATGCACTGGCCAAAGGAACTACAGGTGCAAGATGCACTTTGATGTGTGAGACAAAACAATGCAAGGTCCTTCTATTTAATGAATTAGTAAATTAAAAAAAAATCCCTAACTATTTAATTAAATCTTTACTCTGGGTGTGAGGCTGTGCAGCCACTAAGTCACCAGTGAATTTCAAGTGTAGGAGGGATGGAAAATCTCCCCCAACAAAGTGCTTTATTTTTCCCCTGTAATTTTTAACTTCAACCTCTGACAGCTGAGTGAATAGCTAGTAAATTTTTTCCCAAATGCTTTAGGGTCTTTTAAACAGAAATTTGCTTCAACCTTGTATAACCCCTTCCCCATTTTATTGACTTTCTGTGAACAATTATGTGAACAAAGTTTTCTTCATATATGCATGTTTGTGGAAACTTAATTTTGGGTAACAGTTTCATTTAACAAACATGAACCAAAATTCATTTGGTGATGAAATTAAAGTTTGTTTTGGGCAAAAGTGGAAGTAATTTATAAAGGATAGTTCACCCAGAGAGGGAATAGGATTAATGTCATGTTACTTCAGTAACCAATCACACAGTTCATATGAGGTATGCATGATTCCATATACTTGAAGGAATGCTCACAGGAGAGATTCTGAGCAATCCTTAAGTTGAAGTTTGCACAAAACATTAGCTAAATAACTTTGAATAATGAAAAATCATAAAATTGTAGTCTGTTCACAATCAATTCACAAAAAAGGGACTAAACTGAAAATACATTTCCAGTGCACAACTGTTCCCTCTGCTCTGTCTACAAGGCCTGCCTGGACGTGGTCTATCATAGTTTTGTTCAGCTGGCTTGAACCGCTCTATCAAATTCTGGATTGATGTCCATTCACATTTTGAACAGTCCCTGAAAAATACACAGGTTTGGTTTTGTGAGTCCTATTCACCTTGACATGGTGCTGAAATGGTGCATTCTTTTTGGTTTGTATTAACTGCCTGCAATTTTTCATAGTTCAGGGCAGGTGTTTTCTAGCAAACAGTTATTTAGGGCAAGTCTTTCTCCTGGGAGCTGACTGAAATCTGCATCAGTGGCAGAGCTAATGGGCACAGGAGAGATGACAGCCTCCACACTGGCCTTTAGGTGTATGTATGGCACCTTTTCAAGTCAACAGGTATAACTGAAGGTGGCACTACCAATGACCCATTGTCCCCTTCATGGCTCTGGCACTGCTCAAAACCTGGATTTGCTACTGCACTTCCATGAAGTATCACTATGTTAAGGCCATAAAGAACTGCTTGAATACAAGATGTCCGAACGCAGTAGTACATGTACCTTGAAAGGAAGAGTGGACCCCATGCTATCATTCCCAATAGATACTACACGGGGTAGAACGAGAACAGGTTCTCATGCAGCTAATAGAGCATGGCCTCATGCAGTGAACTTACATACAAGGGGCAGATCTGCTCTGCTTAGTAAGAAGGAATCCTTTCTGAATAGACATTTTTTGAGAGTAAAAAAAGACTTAATCTTTCACATGGAAGAACAGTAACTGGACATAGACTTAAAAAAAAATCAAACACTCTCTCCCAGGTGGTAATTACTTTGAGTTTCTGTTAGCCAATTCCTAGGATTGCTTTGCAACCGTCCATGCTCACAAACAAAAAAGAAATGGGGTAGTAAGAGTAGGAAGCATATCTTTCAGCCCATTAAAGACCAAAGGTGGGACAAAAAATAAATAAGAAGTTATCTAAAGATTTCTGCACTAAGTATAAACAATGTCTTTAACTTCAGTTTCTTGCATTACATTGTAGGAGATATCCTGGCTCATCTTCCATGGTAAATTCTCATGCACACTCAAAAACAATGGTTGTTTCCTTGCTGAGGCCTCCAATGGCACCAAATCATTTTGAATCACAGCTTAGGAGCAGCAAATAGCACTGGTTACTGTTGCAAACTATTTCAGAACAGAAAATGAAAACTATGTGACAAACTAAATTTAGGTGTTAAGGCTTCTGGAGTTTTCATGAGGGTCTTCAAATCAGTCATCTGGTGTGGTCAGAAACATTGGAATCAGTTTTACAAGGTGAAAAACACAGATGGGAGAAACATGAAATGTGGAAGTGCAAAGTTACATTCCAGAAAGGGGAACATAGGAAAATATAGGTCTAGAGGTTTCTGAAGAATTGTTTTCCTTTTCATGTTGATGGTGATATAATATTTCAAAAGTGGTTGGAAAAATGTAACAGTCAAAGAAATGCATATCATAAATGCCTTTCATATAATCGTATGCATTTACAATACGTATTAAAATTACTAGATATAGTTCTTACACACTATCTCTGACTCACATACTATTTGGTATCATTAGAGAAATACCTCTGACAAATGTTATTGGGAATAAATGTCCATGGCACATTCAACTTTGGAGGCAATTACTGGTGAAGCTTAGAGAAGTTCTGGTCAGACTCCTTAGAATAAGGGCCAGCAACAATGATCATGGGTATTTGCCCTGCACTTAGCTCAGAATGACTTTGTGGTGGTGGTGGGGATCAGTTACATAGATTTCTATGGAAATTAACGTATATAAATTTTTGGCTTCCATATCATATGTCAGAGCTCATATATAAAAATGCATGTAGAAGAATTGTCTGAGAATATATATTTAAATTAAAAACTAGTTTTCAATTTGACTGTACTACCCTTCCACATTCATTTCCCACAAATATTCAATTTTCGAATCAAACTTTAATGCTCAAACATTTGTCAAAAATCAAATTTTGGATTATGCATTTGATAAAATTCACAATAGGTGCTCTGTTGGCTATTTTCATAAGTCATCCACTCAGACGTGATCATCACAGATCACAAGTTATGGCTTGCAACTGAAAATCTTAATTAAGAGAGTCAAATATGCAACATGAACTGGGCTAGTTAGTCATGTAATTCATGTGAATTTTTATGATGCCCTTATAAGATTATCTGGGTAATTGACCAATACAATCTGAATTTCCAACTGTATATTACAAATATATTTGAATAATTTTCAGTGTGCATATGTAAATTTAGTATATAATAAAAATATAGAAAAGTTGTCATTTTTCTATTCAATTCTGTAGAACTCTTTCTTGCTGAAGGGCAAGGTGAAGCAGACGCCTGAAACTGCAATAAAAGAAAAGGTACAAAGCATTGGGATTCACCTGGTCCATCCATTCATCCCTAGAAGTGATAACATTCAGATGTACTTTACTAGAAATGGGAATCAGGTGATGGTAGCAAGCTGGTTGACTAGATCCTGAGTTAGCTCCTAAAAGGGTTTAATAATCTGCTGAAATGCACTACAACTCTTAGACAAGAGATGGCTGAAGCTATAAAGTTTGAACTGGTATTTCTCCTTACCCAGATTTGTTTGTGTATGCAGGGTTTTGATTCAAACTTTATATTTCAGGTGAGTAATTTTTCAGAATCAAAACACCAAGGCCCTTTTGTGGTGATTTTTTTTTAGAGTCGTGAATTAGTAACCAAAAGTACATAATTAAAAAACAGTGGTGGAGTTGGTGACTCAACAGCAACATGTACATATTTCTCACAATGGAGAATTTTTTCCCCCTAGTAACTTGACATCCTGAATGAGTTTTATCGTGAAGCACTGAACAAAGTACCATTACTATTGCCTCCTCTCAGCCTGATGGTCATCTATCAGAGCTCCCACCCCTTCTGGAATGACTTTGTAGGCCAACAGTGGGGGAAATGCTGCTTTCAAATTCACCAGTCCATTGGAATGACTATGTTTTGAGAAAGCTTCCTCAAAGTTTTGTTCTCCCTCTCTGTCCAAATCCATATCACATTCTCTTTCTTAATGCAGACACTGGATTAATTAATGTTGATAAAACTATTATGGAAGATCCACCTAAAATGTAACAGTGGTGGAAAAGACCTTGGGTCAGACATTTCAGGGTGGAGCCACAATCACCCCAATGATCCATCCTCAGTCTTTAAAGATACCCTTTGGATCTGTATCATATCCCCAGAAAGCACCTTGATTCTGGAAGAAAAAACAGGTTTTGCTTTTACCTCTCTAGTCATTTCTGCAGCCTTTTCAGAACATTTGTTTCACCTCTCACATGTTACTTTACATCTCTCCAAGTTATCAGTGTCATCACTGAATATCCTGGTGCACCTGATTCATTATCCTCGGAAACATTTGGGCCTTGCTCATCTGGGAACATTCATGAAAATTATGGATTTCATGGATATACTGGAAGGGCAAAGACTGGCCATGTTTCCCATTGCAAATTCCAAAGCACCAATTTCTGTGCTAAAGAGGTTGATGGCCACTTATCACATAGCTATTCAGAAATAAACCTTCTGCCTTTTTGGTCTAATTTCAGATATTAGAAGAATATTTCTGTACACTGAATATTACAAAATGATAAACAGCTCAATGTGCTTTCATCAAAAAGTATTATTTTCAATGCCTTGCCTTCACAAAGCATAGGCAGCTGTGTCCCAGTATTTTATGGATCTGTGATACAGTGTCTAGCCATTATGCCATCCTAATCTGCTAAATTACAATGACATCATAAAGCATTAGCAAATTACATAAAAACCCTCCCAAATCCTTCTACTCTCAACTGCTCCCCCAAAAACAAAAAACAAAAAAAACCCCACAAATACCCAACCTTTAATTTCAGAGGAAGCAGCAGATGTTGAACTGGGATTCATGTTATTTTAATTTCATTTAAACCTTCATTTCCTGAATCCAATTTACCAGTGCAGCTTTCTAATAAGAGAGAGAAAGAGAGAGAGAGAAACCACTTCTCTCTTTTGAGTGTAATTTTCCCCCCTTAAGCACTTACAGATTTGCTGTTGGAAGAAGCTACCCTGTACAGGAGCACAGGTGAGTCAGGCTAATCTAAAGGTCATCAGATAGCTTTGGGCCTGAATGTCCCTGCATAAGAGGGCAGAGGGAAGGCTTGCAAGGAAGCTTTACCCACCTTGTACAAGACCAGGGACCAGTGAGTTTCTGCACTAATGGAAGCAGATATACATCCATTCAGGAAGGGAGCAATTTGTATTCCATGTTGAAAAAAATATGGAACATCTATGCCTATGCACTGGGACAATTCAAATGGTAAAAAGGGCTGCATGGTGGGGGAAAAAAAAGTCTCTTCTGTTAGAAACTGCCTACATAATTTCTGCTTTGGAATTGTCAAATATTTGGTTATACAGTGTGCTGACAGTGTTACTTTTTACTTGCATAAAAGTAGTGATATCATAAGGTTATGTTGTGTACCTATCTTGTTTTTGGCCTACAAGAGTCATTTGTTGTGACTGTTGTTGCTAACAGGCTATTAGGGGATTTGTTTTTGGAAAGACAGCTGCACTAAAAAGAGACAGTCTAACTTTCTGCAGCCTGAAACGGAAATGCTGTGAGGCATGAATAAACTTTGATAAGAAAATATATTCCAACAGGGAGGGGAATCTAGATTCTCCCTACAGTAGAAGGTAGAGGGGAAATATAATCAAAAGTCTAGATTACACTGAGGCATTGATGATTTGAACGTGTAAAGAAGAGCTGACTTCATTCAAGCTACTTTAACCCCCTTCTTTCCCCCCCCCCAAACACCATTTGCATTTGGGTAAGATTGTGATGCCTTCACTTATATAGGGCTAGACCTGGCCACTGAGGCTCCGGCCATTGAGTACTACCTTAGTCCATTCCATATAAAGGCCTTGTCTACACTACAAGACTATTTCGAATCAACTTAGTTCGAATTTGTGGATTCGACCTTATGAAGTCAAATTTGTGTATCCATACTAAATACACTAATTCGAATTTCTGAGTCCACATTCACGGGGCCAGCGTCGACTTTGGAAGCGGTGCACTGTGGGAAGCTGCCCATTGGAATGCTGGGTAGAGCCCCCAATGCCTGCTGGGGGAAAAAATGTGTCGAGGGTGGTTTTGGGTAACTGTCATTATTGAACCGTCACTCCCGCCCTCTCTCCTTGAAAGCGCCGACGGGAAATCTGTTCGCGCCCTTCTCTGGTTGGTTACAGCTCGGACGCCACAGCACTGCGAGCATGGAGCCCGCTGCGATCATCGCTGCACTTATGGCCGTTGTCAACTCCTCGCACCTTATCGTCCACCTCTTCCACAGTCAGCTGCTGAGAAATTGGGCGGAGGCGGCTCCGGCAGCGCGGTGAGGAGAGTGGCGCAGACCTCTCACAAAGCAGGGTACGCCGCGCAGTGGAGATCATGGTGGCAATGGGTCAAGTTCATGGTGTGGAACGGCGATTCTGGGCCCGGGAAACAAGCACGGACTGGTGGGACCGCATAGTGCTGCAGGTCTGGGATGAATCACAGTGGCTGCGAAACTTCAGGATGCGTAAGGGCACTTTCCTTGAACTCTGTGACTTGCTGGCCCCTGCCCTGAAGCGCCAGGACACCCGGATGCGAGCAGCCCTGAGTGTGCAGAAGCGAGTGGCCATAGCCCTCTGGAAACTTGCAACGCCAGACAGCTACCGGTCAGTAGCGAACCACTTTGGCGTGGGCAAATCTACCGTGGGGGTTGCTGTGATTCAAGTAGCCCACGCAATCGTTGAGCAACTGCTCTCAAAGGTAGTGACTCTGGGAAACGTCCAGGTCGTCATAGATGGCTTCGCCGCGATGGGATTCCCAAACTGCGGTGGGGCTATAGATGGGACTCACATCCCTATCCTGGCACCAGCCCACCAGGCCAGCGAGTACATTAACCGAAAGGGCTACTTTTCAATGGTGCTGCAAGCACTGGTGGACCATAGGGGACGTTTTACCAACATCTTCGTTGGGTGGGCGGGCAAGGTTCATGACGCGCGTGTGTTCAGGAACTCTGGTCTGTTTAGACGCCTCCAGGCAGGAACTTTCTTCCCGGACCACAAAATAACGGTTGGGGATGTGCACATGCCTACAGTGATCCTCGGGGACCCAGCCTACCCGCTAATACCCTGGCTCATGAAGCCCTATACAGGCGCCTTGGACAGTGAGAAGGAACTCTTCAACTACCGGCTGAGCAAGTGCAGAATGGTGGTGGAGTGTGCTTTCGGACGTCTTAAGGGGAGGTGGCGGAGCTTACTGACTCGCTCGGACATCAGCGAAAAGAATATCCCCGTAGTTATTGCTGCTTGCTGTGTGCTCCACAATGTCTGTGAGAGCAAGGGCGAGACCTTTTTGGCCAGATGGGAGGTTGAGGCAAATCGCCTGGCTGCAGTTTACGCTCAGCCAGACACCCGTGCCGAGAGAATATCCCAGCGGGAAGCGCTGTGTATCCGGGAGGCTTTGAAAGCAAGTTTCCTCGGAGAGCAGGGTAACCTATGACTCTCCACTTGATTTTAAGAGAAGCTGATCCTGGGCCTGTGTCTCTATGTGTTGAGTGAGATCTGCGGTTACATACCCCGTTCTCCAAGTTTCCCCCACTTCCAAAACACGTTTTAAAACAAATTAAACGGAACAGTTATTGTTAATAAATCTTTCTTTTACTTTGCATTTCTGTTCAGGGTTTGAAACATGGATGCATACTGTGCTGGGTACGGTGTGCACTGATGTACAGACCGCTTGTACAATACAGGACGGACAGCCTCCTGCTCCTACATAGGTCTCTGGGGTGGGGGACGGTTTCAAGTGGTTGTGCATGTAGGGGTGGGTTTGCAGGAAGGGGCGAGTGGTGCCGTCTTTGGATAGGGATTTGGATGCAGGCTCTGGGTTGTGGGTTTGGGCGTAGGAAGGGGTGAGGGGTGTGGGGGAAGGGTGAGTATCTGTCCGTGGATGAGGGCTCTTGTTGGGGCTCAGGGCAGCGGAGAGGATCACGCCTACGGTGGAAGTGCATGGTAAGGGCAGCATGCCTTAACATTAGGGGGTGGCAGGTGCTAGGACCATGGACAAGCGTACACATCACAGAATGACCCGGGGCAGCATACACCACACAGTGTGACCCTGGTGACTACTGACTGCAGTCTGTGTGTGCCCTGCAGTTGATCCTGCCCCCGATAGTCTGTACCCTGCTAATGTAGGCTATCCCGTGCAATTATAAATCCCCTGCCCCCCCCCACATACACAGTCTTCTGACACGAAAGACGTGACGGAAAGAGTGAACAACAGCAAACAGCTTTTATTAATCTACTACATAGTGGGGTGATGAAACTTGGATTTGGGACTGGGTGATCCTGTAAGGGAAGCACTTCTACACAGTTATAGCGTCAGAGGTGTGTGGTACATTAGCGCTCAGCTGTGGTGCAGTGACAGTTCTCACGGCCCCTACCGCCCCTCCGTCTTGTAATTTTCGGTGAGGGGGGGACAGGACTTCTTGGCGTTGGAGGGTGGTTGCAGATACAGTGCAGGGGGGCTCTCTCTTCCTGCCTGCGGTCCTGCAGAACATCAACAAGGCGCCGGAGTGTGTCCGTTTGCTCCCTCATTAGCCCAAGCAGCGTTTGAGTCGCCTGCTGGTCTTCCTGCCGCCACCTGTCCTCCCATTCGCTGTGTGAGCGCTGCTGCTGAGAGAGGGTCTCCCTCCACTGGCTCTGCTGGGCCGCCTCGGCTCTGGAGCAGGCCATCAGTTCCGCGAACATCTCGTCCCGAGTCTTTTTCTTTCGCCGCCTAATCTGAGCCAGCCTCTGCGAGGGGGATGCCGGGGCAGTCCGGGAAAGAGCAGAAGCTGTGTGATGGGAAACAGTAAATGATTTCCTTGAACAGATACATGTTTGCGAACAGTGAACACAGTCTAGTCAGTTTCTCTGAACAAGACCATACAGGGCACCAAGTTCCACGAGATCTCAGGACAAGTTCGAGATTTCGGAATACGCTCTCATTGGCGGCGCCATTGCACAGGAGAGCGGACAAGCGGGGAGAGACAGCTGAATCCATCTTGCAGACAGTCCTGGTAAGCCTTAAAGTAGAGCATGCTTATCAGTTAGTGGATAGCTGTGCTCTCCTGCTAAAGGCAATCTGGAAAGCAGAAAGGCTGAGCCTTTTCCAGCCCCTCCCGCCAGTGCACGGGAAAGATCAATGTATGCTTGTTCTCTGTGGCCTCCAGCACGTGGCTGTTAAGCACGGGTCGTTGTTATGCAACCTAATTGTAAACCATTAACAATAGTAACAATACACTAATTGCCCTACTTAGATGCAGCCTGTCCAGAACGACATCACCCTGAGGCGGGTCACTCGGAGTCAGAGAGAGCGGATGCTAATGGAAGCCCTGCACAGACCAGGACCATATGCAGCAATGCTGGTGGAGGCGATGATTCCTCTCTACATTAGGATGTCCTGGCGCGGAAGAGTGTGCTTCCATGGAGCACCGAATAAGGCACCTCTCCCCAGGAACCTCCTGCGGAGGCTTTTCGAGCAGCTCTCTGAGAGCTTTGTTGAACTGTCCCAAGAGAATTATTGTTCAATCCCTATGTGTGTGGACCTACTATTTATATAGTTTGACATTTAAATTTTTGAATATAGTATTTCTATTTTTTCTATACCTCTTTTTAAAAAAATAAAAGTTTCCATGTTTATAGCACTTACCGCCTGATCCTTCCCCTGATTCTGAGTCCGGGTTAACAGGCGGGGACGGTTGGTAGGGGATCTCTGTGAGGGTGATGAAGAGATCCTGGCTGTCAGGGCAAGCGGTATTGTGTTCGCTGTCGCCTGCGCCGTCCTCCACAAACCCTTCCTCATCTTCCCCATCGGCGAACATCGCCGAGGAACTGTCCAGGTACACTATGCCATCCTCAGAGTCCACGGTCACTGGTGGGGCAGTGGTGGCAGACCCACCGAGAATGGTATGCAGTGCCTCGTAGAAGCGGCATGTCTGGGGCTGTGCTCCGGAGTGTCCGTTTGCCGCTCTGACTTTTTGGTAACCTTGTCTCAGGTCCTTGACTTTCACGCGGCACTGCATCGCATCCCGGCTGTATCCTTTGTCTATCATGGCTTTGGAGACCTTCTCGAAGGTCTTTGCATTCCGCTTGTTGGAGCGCAGCTCCGAGAGCACAGACTCCTCGCCCCACACAGCGATCAGATCCATGACTTCCCGGTCAGTCCATGCTGGGGACCTCTTTCTATTCTTGGATTGCCCGGACTCCTCTGCTGGAGAGCTCTGCATCGTTGCAGGTGCTGCGGAGCTCGCCCCGATGTCCAACCAGGACGTCAGATTCAAAGTGCCCAGACAGGAAAAGGAATTCAAATTTTCCCGGGTCGTTTCCTGTGTGGCTGGTCAGAGCATCCAAGCTCGGACTGCTGTCCAGAGCGTCAACAGAGTGGTGCACTGTGGGATAGCTCCCGGAGCTACTAAGTTCGATTAGCATCCACACCTAGCCTAATTCGAGCTAGCCATGTCGAATTTAGCGTTACTCCACCTGTCGGGGTGGAGTACCAAATTCGAACTAAAGAGCCCTCTAGTTCGAATTAAATGGCTTCCTGGTGTGGACGGTTGAGCGGTTAGTTCGAATTAACGCTGCTAAATTCGAATTAAAGTCCTAGTGTAGACCAGGCCTAAGTCCCACAGAAGTCAATGGATCATATCCTTGGCTGGTGGAAATTGACATAGAGCCTTTGACATCAATAGAAACATACCATTTTCCACCAGTTAAGGATCTGGCCCAATGAGACTATTTGAAGAGTAACGTGCTACCAATATGATCACAGTCTAACCCTTACTCCATTTAGGGTCCAATCTTGTATTTCTTTCCCCACACAAAACAGTGAAGTAAAAATGCCAGGAAAACAAAAGTTTGACACTACAGAAATCATCCAACTGCTGTCAACTTAATATTGGAAGAATCCAAAGTGACAGGAGTGATAAACCCAGCTGTGAGTGATAGAGAATCCAATTTTCTTGTTACTGCAACAACACTGAAAAGCAAGCACTGGGTTTTCTAATTTGTTTGGGTCGTTCTTTAAATAAAAGTTAAGTTTACCACAAAAAGAGCATTTTAATAAATGTAAATCAAGATCAATCAAGCTGATCAAGGTGAAATCAGTAAACACGGAGCAGACACAATGTGTTACCTCTCAGTTAACAACAAGAATATTTTTAAAGAAGACTACAATTAGTTTTAATTATAAAATCAGTGTCAAAATTTGGCATTCCAAAAAGTTATTAGAAATGACACCATCTAACAGTTAATCTGTATTATTCGGCAAGAGGAAACAATTCCATGTCAAGCAACTTAGTTCTTGCTTAATTCAAATATGAAGTCATCGGGTAAAAAAGAAGCAAGTAGCTAACCTGTCCCAGAAGTAGAACTGCCAGCCCTTGTCAAAAGAAGTGGAAATGATTCTGATCCTTCCTCTACAGATCAGATACTGACAGCTGAATCAGATACTGAATCAGAATGTTAAGGGAACAGTGTGTTTTATTGGATCAAGGCATTAGTGAACATGAAGAAACTAATGAATAAAATGTAACAGAGCAATTAACTTTAGAAGGAGAGCTTCAGGCTGATTTTAGAGAATGAACAAAATAGTATCATGAATCAAAACCCATAGGTAACTGTATATTTTGATTATTAACTATAGATAAACCTAATAGAATAAAAGATATTGATTTGTGGAAATTTTTCTTTACGATTTCTGGCCTGATATCTTGTACCATGTTAGGATTAAGTAGAATGAAATACATATTAATTGTATTAGAGGACTTAAATGAACATGCAGAAAATCATGATGAAATGGTAGGCCTGACCCTGCATGCCTTTCTTAAGTGAGTAATCCCTTTGAAGTCAGAGCAACAAAGAATCCTGTGGCACCTTATAGACTAACAGACGTTTTGCAGCATGAGCTTTCGTGGGTGAATACCCACTTCTTGCATCTGAAGAAGTGGGTATTCACCCACGAAAGCTCATGCTGCAAAACATCTGTTAGTCTATAAGGTGCCACAGGATTCTTTGTTGCTTTTACAGATCCAGACTAACACGGCTACCCCTCTGATATTTGAAGTCAGAGATAGTTTTGCTTCAATATTTACTACAAGAAGTTATTTGACTGAGCTCAAGCTGAGGCTTCACACTGCAGAAAGGAAGATTCTTTATAGTCCATAGCCTTCAAAGGAGGCAGTATATAGGTTTAATGTTGTAAGAATGTGAGGGGAGAGTTATGACTGGTGGGAATGGCAAACTCCCTGTGAAAATGAAATACAGCTAACCAATCACAGTAAGTTCATTGGCTGCCAGCATCTACCAATACTCCTCTTCTAGCTAGAGAAGCATGGTTACAGACCTAATGGCAAAACAAGGTGAATACCAAGTATACAGTTGTCCTATAGATGCTCTGAACCCCTTCACTGAAGCAACAGCCCTTAAAGCGACTACACTATTGGCCCTCTGGTGTTGGGTGCTCTGTGAATAAAGGGATCTGTGATTAATTGCCAGTTAACACTCCTGTACAGGCCCTTTCAGGAAGAGGGTTTCTACTATGGGTAGGCATTGCTGTTCCTTCACATCTGAGGTTGGATTTGCTTATTGACCTTCAGTAAGGACAAGCTGCACAGACCATTTTAAGGTTCAGTATCTTGGATATTGGTCTGGAAAAGCCACAAAACCTCTAGGTTGCTTTTTGCACCCTGCATACATGCTGGGAGTAGGCCAGCTAAGAATCATAATTACTCTTGTTTGTATCAAAAATCATGCCTGAAAAAAATAGATATTTTGGAGTCCTTTTGAAGAGGCAGAGGTACTGTATCTACTTATCTCAGTACTGAAATGAACCCCCTTAAAGAGGATGATATCACAGCATGTATACAAGAGATAAAATACTACAGGTCAGATTCTGCAGCCCTCACTCATACTGAATGGAAGTTAGTCATGCAAGTAGTCCTACTGAAGTTTGAGTAACTACTACACTTTATGAATAAGGGTTACAAACTCTGCCCTTATATGAATAGACTATCTTCAGTTTTAATCCTGGAGTATGTGTATATATATAAAAATACATAATTCCCCTACTGTCAGGGTTCCCTCCCCACTCTGAACTCTGGGGTACAGATGTGGGGACCCACATGAAAGACCCACTAAGCTGACCCCCTGAAGGGGATGTGCAGGAATCTCCACACAAGCCCCAGCATCAGGCTGTTTCTTCCTTTGGATCCCTGGGGGTTCAAGTGTCTGGGCTGGGAGTGGCCCCAGCTGGGGTCTGGAGAGGAGAGAGTGAGAGTATCTGGACTGGGAAGGCCTGCAACTGGGCTCTGGTGAGGAGGGGGTGCATTGAGTGTCTGGGCTGTGGGGCACCCCGTAGCTGGGCTCTGGGTGGAGGAGGCAGAGAAACAGGAACTGGGTTGTAATAGGAGTTTCCTTAACTATCTACTCCTGGAGGAATGTGTGTGTGTCTGTACTGTTACATAGTTGCTGATAAGTATTTTGAAATAAATTACCAAAATAATTGAAACTGGCATGATTATATAATGTTATTTTGACAAATAAAATATCCAGAATTTTAAAATATTATATGCAGATTTTTTTATCTCAGAATTTTCCCAGGAGTAATATGTCCCAGGATTCACTGGTACAGTTATGGCTCATGGTTGTTACTTAAAATAAATAAAAGTAATAAAGAGATGTTTAAACTGTGACCCCAGTTCAGCAAAGCACTTCAGTACATCCTCAGGGTAAGCATGTGCTTAAGTCCATCCCTATTCATCAAAGCACTTGGACAAGCTTAAAGTTAAGATCAGGGTTAAGTACTCTGCTGGATTGGGCCTATATGCATATTTATTGTCTGTAGCGCACCTAGCAAATAATAAAAATGCAGGATAACCTATTTACAGTTTCTGTTTACTGGTGCCTGATTCATAGAGTTTAAAGCTAGAAGGGACCATTATGTTATCTAGTCTGACCTCCTGTAAATCATAGGCCCTTAAATTTCACCCTGTTACCCCTGCATTGAAACTATTAACTTGTGTTTGGCTAAAGCATATCCTCCAGAAAGGCATCCAGTCTTGATCTGAAGACAGCAAAGTTTTGAGAATCCACCCTCGGTAGATTAACAACTGGAATAATCTCCTTGTGATGGGGAACACGCATCTCTCATCAGTGACTCCTGTTGGATGGGTCTGGTGCTACAATTTCTTCTGCTCCTGATACCCCCTATAGGCTGTTGACCTTACTAGATAGGTCTTCGGTTGCTCAGCCCTCTGGCCTAGTCACCTATTCTAAAATGGGTGAACAATCCCTTCTGGGGTATTCAAGTCCAAACCAGTTTTCCAATCCCTGACTCAAGATGAACTCAGCCCCTCCGTCTTGAGGGCACCTTCTCTTCAGCCCCTCTTGGGCTCTATTAAATCCAGCCCTTTGCTCAGGCTTCTAAAGGAAACATATCCCCTTCTCAGAGCTTACTATAGAATCCTACCGGAATGGTCGGTGCACCCTCATCAGGCTTCAGCCCTGTCTCTGGGCCCTTTTAAATCTTATCGCTTTTCTTGGTTTCAAACTAGCTGTGTCCCATTTTCAGGGCTTAAGCCACTCCAGCACTGACTGTTGGGTAGACCCAGGCCCACCCACTACCCTGGGTTTCAGCCCAGGGGCCTATGAACAGAAGTCATATACTGCTCCCTTTAACTCCTTCAATTAGCTACTACTGTTTTCCCTGAGCTTCTTCCCACAAGGTCCCTTTCCTTCTACCTGTTACCTTAAGGTTACAGTTTTTATGTCCACTGTCTCCTTGCAGAAAGCAAGATGCAGCCAGAACTCCACTTGTAGTTATCTCTCAGGCTCCTGTGGCCAGAGCAGAGCACCCTTCTGTATCACTCAGATCCCAGCCAGGAACTGACCTGTAAAGCCCCAGCAACTCCTTTTATCTCAGCCTACTGGGATCTGATTGGCTGCTGTTTTCCTGGTGGGGGTGTGGTAGGGCCATGAGGCCTCCAGCAGGGGTCTGCAGAGGGTCAGGTACTCCCCGTCACACTCCCTTATTGTTAAAATTTGGGCCTGATTGTAGTTGTATTGGTTTTAGGATATACATAACTTCCCGAGAGCAACTATCAAACTTATGGTTGATAGGTCTCATAAGACCATATGTCACTATCTTGCTGTACCACTAATCCTTCCCATCCTTTTTTCTAATCCTAATGTGGTGTAGTCTTTCAGAGCAGGATTCCAATTTGAGATAGTAGAATGTTTTTCTGAAGTTAAAATTCGTACTGAACTAAAAGACAAGTTAATTCTAACCTTTATTCCAATCTCTCATGGCTAAAAATGCTTAAACAGAGCATCATTTTCTGAACAGACATTCCCTAGAGTAGTTATAATTTTGAACTTGGTCTTGGATCTAACTAATCTACTTTTACTGAGATAGATTACTTGAGATTGAGTGCATTGCTTTGCTGTTTAAAAAAAAAAAAGGTGAAATATGAGGTGCATCGCTAATGAGATAAGTTTATCTGCCAACACTGCATTATTCCTCTGCTAATGTAGATAGTGTGTTTCCCTCAGCGCAAGTTCAAAGAATGATAATATTTGAGTAAAACTAATTGTCAGAACACAAGAGAAGACGCCACTCAACAAATGATTTAGCCCATTGGGGCCCGGAAATGAAAAAGCCTGAGTTTCCCCTCCATTCTCTTATCAACGAGATGAACTAGCTTTGCCATCATGTTCAAGCTCAAACTGAAGAGGACAGAGCTAGTGAAGGAGCTGTAGTATCATAACAGTAAATGCTAAATATTTTTTCAATTATTAATCCATTTTTTTCAGGGAAGGAGGAGTTGGCCAAATGTGATTGTTAAAGCAACACAATTCTATAAATAAAATACTTGATCTACCCCAATGATGGGCAAGCCTTAAAGGGGTCACAATATAAACACAGGTCCAGCTGGTCATCTAAATCTTGTGTAAAATTTTCCAAAGTACCCAAGTCACTTCAGCACCTACGTTCCATTTTCAAAAGCCGTTTAGGAGCCTAAGCTCTGGTCTACAGTATAAACTTACATCAGTATAACTACGTTGCTCAGGGGTAAGGAAAATCCATACCCCTGAGTGACACAGTTATATCTAAATAAAATAAAAAATGGAGATATACCTATCTCATAGAGCTGGAAGGGACCCTGAAAGGTCATTGAGTCCAGCCCCCTGCCTTCACTAGCAGGACCAAGTACTGATTTTGCCCCACATCCCTAAGTGGCCCCCTCAAGGACTAAACTCACTATGCTGGGTTTAGCAGGCCAATGCTCAAACCACTGAGCTATCCCTCCCCCTAAGCTATGGTATAGACAGCACTTATGTTGACAGGAGGGCATTTCTTGTCAACATAGATACCACCTCTTGGGGCAGTGGAGTACCTATACCATTTTCACTAAGCACTCCAGTGGCACAGCTGCACTGGTGGGATTCTGAAATGCACTGCACTGCACTGAAGGGATTCTGAAATGTTCTGAAACATGCACTAAAACCTAAGAATACTAGGCTCCTGTGCTTATTTCCCCATCCCATCTAAAATCAGGTTTATCAATTCCCTACCTTAATACCGAACAATCATGTCCCCCTGACATATCTAACATTACATGTGATATGCAGAGGAGCAGGCTTAACTACTTATCTAAATAGGAGCAGCCTGCAACTCTGGGTGGTGCATACTGCATACAAATTCACAAGTTAAGGGATTTGGAGATTAAGTCTAGTTAGCATAGCATTATTATTTGCATAGCATCAAGAGTACACTAGGTGTTCTGAGAACATCCCCATGAATATGTAGACTGCTAGGCCACTCTGTTATATATTAAGGAGAGACATGGTGCCTTCTCTCTTGCATGGGGGAGAGATAGACTCCTTGTGTCCTGTATCAGAGGGGTAGCCGTGTTAGTCTGGTTCTGTAGAAGCAGCAAAGAATCCTGTGGCACCTTATAGACTAACAGACGTTTTGCAGCATGAGCTTTCGTGGGTGAATACCCACTTCTTCAGATGCAAGTGGTGGAAATTTCCTGGGGCAGGTATATATAAGCAAGCAAGAAGCAAGCTAGAGATAACGAGGTTAGATCAATCAGGGTGGATGAGGCCCTGTCCTAGCAGTTGAGGTGTGAAAACCAAGGGAGGAGAAACTGGTTCTGTAATTGGCAAGCCATTCACAGTCTTTGTTTAGTCCTGAGCTGATGGTGTCAAATTTGCAGATGAACTGGAGCTCAGCAGTTTCTCTTTGAAGTCTGGTCCTAAAGTTTTTTTGCTGTAGGATGGCCACCTTAAGATCTGCTATTGTGTGGCCAGGGAGGTTGAAGTGTTCTCCTACAGGTTTTTGTATATTGCCATTCCTAATGTCTGATTTGTGTCCATTTATCCTTTTCCTTAGAGACTGTCCAGTTTGGCCGATGTACATAGCAGAGGGGCATTGCTGGCATATATTACATTGGTGAAAGTGCAGGTGAATGAACCGGTGATGTTGTGGCTGATCTGGTTTGGTCCTGTGATGGTGTTGCTGGTGGAGAACACTTCAACCTCCCTGGCCACACAATAGCAGATCTTAAGGTGGCCATCCTACAGCAAAAAAACTTTAGGACCAGACTTCAAAGAGAAACTGCTGAGCTCCAGTTCATCTGCAAATTTGACACCATCAGCTCAGGACTAAACAAAGACTGTGAATGGCTTGCCAATTACAGAACCAGTTTCTCCTCCCTTGGTTTTCACACCTCAACTGCTAGGACAGGGCCTCATCCACCCTGATTGATCTAACCTTGTTATCTCTAGCTTGCTTCTTGCTTGCTTATATATACCTGCCCCAGGAAATTTCCACCACTTGCATCTGAAGAAGTGGGTATTCACCCACGAAAGCTCATGCTGCAAAACGTCTGTTAGTCTATAAGGTGCCACAGGATTCTTTGCTGCTTCCTTGTGTCCTGTTCTTCTTGTAGTGAACCAGCACACTATAAGGCAGGATCTAGTCAGTTTTACTGATTTCAATACTCCTGCATATCTCAAACACTATTCTAAGAGTGTCCATAACCAGCACTATGTGCAGTGATGTGACCCTACAGAAAGCTATCCAAGGACCAACTCTTGAAGTTTGCCTCTGTGCAAAAAGTTCACATTAATTTCACCAAATGTAGCCATGTGATACACAAAGTGAGTTTTTGTAATTTGTACCTTTGCCTGAGCCATTTTCTGCACTTTTGAAAATGAAAGGTGGCTAATCACTAACATGAAAGTCAACTCCTGCTCACAAAACATGGCTTTTCACCTAATACATCATCTTTTATCCAAGGCTCTCACAGTAATTTACAATCGTTAAATTAATCCATGAAGCACCCTTTGTGAGGCACAATGGTAATCAACCTAATTTGTGATAGACTAGCTCAAGTGATATTTATTGTTAACATGAGTAAAACAAGACAGAATCTACAAGATTAAAGCTATATTGTTATGGGTAATTGCTTCTTGTCATGTCTGAGGGTGGCCATTGCTTTAGGTATAATGGCCATATTGCACAAGGATGAACTCAGACACAGAAGTTTACACTTGTCCATGGTCCCCACTGAGAAGGTGGCATATCCAGAAATGCAACCAAGTGGTACTGATTCCTACCCCGCTAAGCATTAGTAACCATCTGGCCAATAGAAGAAAATATTTAAGTGAATGTATTATACCTCTGCACCCCCCCCCATCCTAGTGAAAACATGAATAAATACATGTTTTTTTCCTATAACAGGAACTTCTTCCTGCAACTCTACACTACATAAAGGTGGTGTATTAAATTTCTGCTTGTTTCCCTTTTTCTTCTGGAAAGCAATTTACTCTTACACCACTGCTTCTGATTCAATTTGTTTTTGAACAGTGTCCAATTCTACAATTGGAAGACAACCCTCTTACTGCCTTCCTTATGCAAGGCACACTAGCTGTCTCCCACTGCTGAAAAGTGAGAGGAAGAGTCAGATCATAGACAGTATAAATGTTTTCATATACCTGGAAAACACTGAGTTTTTCCCATATAAACAAAGCAGCATACTAAAGCAGACTAGTGGGATTTCCACAATAGAATTATCTATGCACAAGGCGCAGAGGCTATTTTTTCACCCCATAGTGAAAGCTATACTGACCAGTGTTAAAATTACAAACATTTCTGTTTGGTATCTTTCAAACTACATCTATGTTTCCTCTCAAGTAGGGCTCACGCATCCATTTCAACTAATTATTGTGGGTATATCACCTACACATGTTTTCAGGTTTTTTTCTGAGGACAGACATAACATGCTACCTTGACAGCAAAGGCTTATAAAGCAAGTGTGTTTATTGAAACAATTTGTTTTTTTTTTTAAGAAGAAACTCCATGTGAGTGAGGGATTTTCAGAAAAGGTTGGAGAAAAAAAGTGGCAGAATATTTTGCTTCCTTTAATGCTGCTATTTGCTTCAATCTGATTTGATTAAAGATGTGACTACAGGTTGTAGCAAGAGGACTAAACACACTGTCATAGGTTTCTTGAATCTTTGGATATCAGTATCTTTTTGTGTGTATGGGGGAGAATTTCCACTGAGTATATTTTATGGACCAGTTTCTCCCCTTCCCCCCACTGTTTAGTTTTGCATTTTCCCAAGCTTGGAAATAATGCAGAATGTGGGCTTTTTTGGTGTACATAAATCATGGTGAAGTTCCTTGTTCCAGTTGTCATTTGTATATACTTAAAATAATTTGTTTTCCAAAAGATAAAACACAAACCAAGTTGTTCCATAATGCGTGTGACCAAGTACCAGGTCAGCCATTTGTCAGGATAAAAGCATTCACTTGTCTCACTCTGTACGTATGGAAAAGTCCTACAGAAATTGAGAGAGATTAGTGAAGAATCACCATGCTATAGAATATTTAAAGCAATCAATTAGATTCTGAATAGGGATACAATTCACTATTAAATTGCATAGATTTTTAAGGTAATCTACTCAAATGATATCCTTTAATAGATCATATGGGTTTTTAATAATGGTCTTGGGAAATTACTGTAATGTCTGAAGAACACTATAGGTTTCTGGTGTTTTGCTTTAAGACCTACCTTTGAACTCATGACGACAGGAGAGTCTCAGTTTACATTTAAAAAGGCAAGTAGGTTTCTAGCCTTGTGGCTGTGAGAAAAGATACCTGAAAACATGACTCCACTACACCCAAAAGGCTCAAAACAAAGGCGGCAAATAAAAACCACTCAATATATATTACCTTTTAAGAAGATCATTGTTTCTACGCCAATATCAAGATTCTGGGGGACTGACCCAGTACTTTTGAATGCTTGGGTATGGCAATAATGAATCAGAGACCCAACGCTAGAAAATAACATGGGTTCTGCTGCTGTAGCTCCGATTTCTCATTCTTCTACCCTGTCTGACATCCACTCTCCACCCTCTGTCATCTATGAGGCAAGGAGAACCAGCAGGGAGATCTCTTGTTCACCCCTCCATATGAGAGGTCTCTTCCTCTGGTTAAGTCCTTCTTGTCAGCCCAGGGAAAAGGAGAAGAGTACAGCTAAGAGGTGGGCTTTTTGTAAAGCCCCACTTCCTTGTCATCATAGGTAGCCTTTTCTTCAACCTCTCCTGTTCTGTGGGAGAGAAGGGCAGGAGGAGACCTCTCCAATCTCTCTCCTATCTGTGTAGGGAGAGAAACCATCAGTGGTGGCTTTTCTTACACCTATATCCACAGCTGGAGGAGAGAGGGACATGTATAACCTGAAGAGTGTCTTATGGTGTTCTTTATCACAGAGCCCATTGCCTTGCCAGCCTTTGGCACTAATTCATGCAGCAGGGGAAGAGGGCTTGTTTCAGTGTAGGTGGAAGGCTTAATAATGTTACCTATATCAGGTGCAGAGCTGGTCCAGGGCAGTTCACATATTCTGCATACCATTAGGACCACATCTGAGCACAAACTGAGCTGAGCCCTCAGGTTCAACCTCTTCAGTAAGGAAGGGAGGGAGGATGCTGCATGGTCTTTCAAAGCATAATTGTAGGGCTCTAGTAACATGTGATGTGAAACTGATGACAGAAGCCCTGGTCATCTTAGTACAGTTTTCTTGTTTTTCCAAGACAATTCACCATAAATCCTCTCCCAACTGCCTCATATCATGAGGGACAGACAACTAAACACAGCCACCTCTCATAACATACACTGGAAGAAGCATGACCTACTAGACTGAACACAGAACTCTCCCTGAAGTTGACCTCCTGGCTCAGTATCTTCTTCTGTAGTCTTTGGTATAAGCATATTGACATAGTTACTGTAGCTCACAGGGATGTTTTAAGAATTCAGCATTTAATTACAGTGTACCATTTTGAATGTAAACAGCTATGCAAATACTACATTTTATTATCACACATCTCCTTTCCTTACTTTGGTTACAACCCTCAATATTGCTCCATTTGGACCTGAAACTGGCCTCCAAATAGAAAGAGGGTCAATTACTTCTTGCTGTGCAAAACCAGATTGAGGCCACTGGATAATGAGTTAATAGCACAATGCCTGGATCCCACATTTCTTGAATTCTTTCCTTTTAGTAGATCCATCATCCTACAACAGGAATTACTGAGATCACTCTTAACCAGGGATGGCCAACCTGAGCCTGAGAAGGAGCCAGAATTTACCAATGTACATTGCCAAAGAACCACAGTAATAAGTCAACAACACCCCCCCCCCCCGCCATAAGCTCCCCCTCCCCCCACTCACCGGCAGCCCCGCCTATCAGTGCCTCCCCCTCCCTCCCCGCACCTCCCAATCAGCTGTTTCGTGGTGTGCAGGAGGCTCTGGGGGGGAAGGAGGAAGGAGCGAGGGCACGGCAGGTTAGGGGAGGGGGCAGGAAGGGGTGTAGTGGGGACAGGGCCTATGAAAGAGCCAGGGGTTGAGCAGTGAGCACTCCCCAAAGAGTTGGTGCCTGTAGCTCGAGCCATGGATTCGGTGCCTATACAAGGAGCTGCATATTAACTTCTGAAGAGCCACATGTGGCTCTGGAGCCACAGATTGGCCACCCCTGCTCTTAACAGTTACTTCTTTTACACTACATTTATTATAATACACAATATATGGGATAGGAAGACTAACTGATAGAAATATTACTCTTGGATATTTGTAATATATGTTCAAGAGTGATGCTAGAGATTTCATGTCATTGTCAGTTCATTTCTCTGCATCCTTAAACACACAATTAGGTAGAGGAAACAGAGCTCTAAAAATGTTGCTGATTTCCAGCAACACTCATTTTAGTCCCAAAGTTTTCTACATCCCACCCTTCCTTTGTGTACAAAAATATAAATATCAGAAATAGAGGTATAATGAAAGTAAGGTTATATAGAGAGATTTACACAGAGGAACGAATCCCTCATCATTAAGTTTCCTGTGTGAATTTTTTTGTCCCACATAATAATTAATAATACCCAGCTCTTATCTAGCACTTTAGATCTCAAAGCACTTTAGAGAGGAGGTCAGTGTCATTATCCCCATTTTACAGACGGGGAAGCTGAATCAGAGAGAACTGACTTGCTCAAGGTCACCCAGCAGAATATCAAAATTGGGCTTGATGTAGGTGAGCACTCTCACTCTTAGCACCTGTAAGATGAACCTGGAAGCCTCTCTGACAGCCTAGCTCTGTCAGACATTTGGCCTTGCTGGTTTGAAACATTTGAGCAGAAGAGAGAATAAATAAGAAGGGATGTGGGTGTGCGTGCACTACTGGCCTGTGATGGAGCAATAGAGAACTGCTTACATATAACAGCAGTTTGCTAATAGCTATAGTGAAGCAGGAACTTTAGATTCAGTCTTGTGCTTACAAAGCAGAAAATTGAGATTAAATATCATTGTTCTATCTTGAAATTAAATGTCTCTAATAGTACACAGATACGCATTAGAAGAGTGAACATCTGACAGGTGTCTACATCCTTGAGGGGACATCACAGCAGTATGAAAATAATGAACTAAACAGCAATGATTAAATAGTCATTTTGATGAGAGTCTAACCAGTCCAGAGAAATCATTTTAAAATGTTAAGATTATATAAAAGCGAATGCAAAGAAGAATATTAATGCAGCACAAAGGTATACAGCTAAATATATTAAAGTTTCAACAAAAAGATTAGCTCAAACAACATGGTATATTTGAAGTTTTCTGGCATAAGTTTGATTGCAGATAAAATGCTGAGCTATATATTTAAAGTAGAAAATTCTATAGATGTACAATGTAGCTATTTTGGTCCCAGGATACTAGAGAGACAAAGTGGGTGGCATAATATCTTTTACTGGACAAACTTCTGTTCGTGAAAGAGACAAGCTTTTGTATTTACACGGAGCGTGTCTTCAAATAAAACAGAAGATATGAAAAAATATTCATCTTGTCTCTCCAGTGCATCAGAGTTATTCTGTTGAATTTTGCTCCTAGAATCTCAACTTTGAATAATTTCAAATGCACAACCTTAATGCTGCAATAATTTAGGATTTTACACTTAAATTATACAAATGAATAAAAAGGGAAAACATACAATGCTACCCTCACTAGTCATTCAAATATGAGGGTACAAGGAAATATCTGCATACTTCATATAAATGAAGTCAACACTTTCCTTCAACAACATTTGATTTTAAAATGAAAATCTATTGCTTCTACTTAATAATTACTATCATTTAAATGGGGCCAATTAGGATGTGATGGTGATACCATTTTAGATGGAATATAACCTTTGCTGCAGCTGTTATTTTTGTTTGAAAATGTTATTGCAAAACTGGATTAACAAGTAATGCATCTGTATAAAAAGGATTTTATTATTATGTAAAGTTCTCTCACTTGAAGAATGCATTATGCAGAAGATCTGACTAAATCATAGTTATTCCTTCTGGCCTTAAAAATCCTGGCTGCACTGAAATCAAAGGGAGTTTGACCTCCTTAAAATGGGGTGCGGATTACGCTTTATGAATACAGAAAACATTGCAAGGAGTCCTTCAAATTATGGGATTAGTGCCTTCCCCATCTCCCCCATGCCAGATATTTTCTCCTGATTGACCCTACTGCTGAGCCATGGATTTTTTTGTTTGTGGATTTTGACAGAGGAGAATTTTGCTACATGAGTTTCACTGAGTCACTTCCAGTCCCCCTTATGCAAAGTGTCCCAGCAACAGTCCACAAACAGCAATTCCTGTGCCTGTCAGTCTAGGCAGGGACAAGGTACAGAGTGATGTAAAAAACAATTGTGTTTACTGAGCATGCTCAGAATTAAATTTTCAATTGCTTGTATTTTTTTATTTTTTAATTGTTCCCTTCAAAACAAGGCACTGTTTCTCAGGAAGGGTGCTGCACATCCTAACTGTCAAATGTCAAACTTTATCTATTTTGATCTAATTGTGTTTCCACTGGGAAAAGTATATACAGTAGAGAGAGGATAATCAACACTCCATTGATCCACATACTTCATGTGCATAAAAGGCTGGCTGTCACTCCAAGATTTAACTTCAAAGGAGTAGTGACATCTCCCATTTCTAAGGCTTCATTAGTTTTACACATTATCCTATAATACCTTTACATGTATGCTGTGAGGTATGATAATAAATAATCAGAAGTAAGTTACAGTTGTCAAAGTAAATTAATGAAGTGTCGTACATTTTACAATGTATTATCTTTGTTTGTTTATTTACTTGACAATTTGCAAAAATTCAGTCATTTGCAATGGGTTTCCCAGTGAATTAATATGATTAGAATATAGATTCTTTCAGATAAATCAAAAATAGCTGAGGAATTTTGCTCAACTGTCCAAAAATTTTTAAAGAAATCTTTCTTGGGCATTGACCAGAGATGGAAAAGCTTCAAATCAGATATATATGAATGTTGTGGAAAATTAGGAATGTATGAAAATGACTAGTTATGATAAAGTTTTTCGTAGTTTTCTAGCAAATGCAAAAAGGCCTTCACTATAAACGCCTATGTTACTTATTCATTTAGCAGCTGTGATTAAAAAAAAAAGTGTAATATTGTATGAAGCCGATTATATTTGTTATTGTTTACAGGAACATAACTGACAGCTTTAGCAGGCACTTGGGTTTATTAGGCAGATGAACACCACAATTTTTAAAACTAACAATTAGCATGTGTCTAAGAAGCTACTACATTTTAAAGGTATTAAGTGAAAGTAATAAAAAAACACTACGTTATTGTACTAAAACTAAAAGAAGCAGTAAAATAAAGCTTTCACAATTGTTCATACATGTTTCTTTGACCTGCAGTGATCATTCTATTTCACTGTATCACCATCTAGAGATTAGAGCTTGTATCATTGACTTTAGTGGGCAAGATCATTTGCCATTGCTTTCAGTGGGAGCAGGATGAGACTTGTAGCAGTCTAGGGAACCTTGGAAGATTTTGTTATGGCTTAGCTCAGGCAATTCCGCTTTCTCAGCCTCCGGTTATTGTAGGACACAGCATGCTAGCTTTGACCTGCCTCAACCGGCTGGGACTGCTGCGTGGCAAGCCCCTGGCTGTTGGCCAGGGGGGCAGCCCCAGAGGGTGGAGAGTTTCTATTGCATTATGTATGAGCTGATATGCTGCTGTTTTGTATAAAATGAGCATGCTTTGTGTTTGTTTTCGGACTTCACCCCAGGCCGAGCTACAGGGCGCTGGGTCCCCGTCTCAGTGACAGCAACGCTTGGGGTCCCCGTTGCAGATGTGTCACTTTACCTTCATTAAAGCCAATTACTCTCAGTGTGGAGTCGGTCTCGTTCTTGCAGAGTACCTCGGACCCTTTTGGGCAGTAACAGACTTATATTCCCCAACCATATAGTAGATTTCTAATGGCATCTGTACAGATAATTACAAGTTATAATCAGGGACAAATATCCTTAATATAAATAGGCTTTACTGCTGAGAGCTGCTCCACGACCTACTAATTACATAGACAAGCTTTACACAATGATCAGTAAAGATTTCTTCATAAATATTAAAAAAGTGCCCTTCTTTCAACCATACCAAGTCCTTCAATACTTCCCCCTCCCAGAAAAACATGAGGAAAATAGATGAGACTTGCAGCTTGCTTGGGAGCTCGACAGATCAAAGCTCCATTGCACCAAGAATGGAAGCTGAGACCATACTGTCAACAGCCACCTCCCTTAAATAAGGGGACTATAATAGCTCAAGCAGGAGCGGTGAACAGGTAAAAGCCTCTAGTCTGCAAGCCAGCAAGAAAATCAATTTAGTCTGTCAGTTGTTCTGGTGGCTTCTCCTTCTGTAAGACTGACCTCAGTTTCCTCTAGGTTGAACGTCAGACAGCTAGGTCCAGCCAAGGCCCAACCTCACATAGGAATGGGATAAACTGCTCAGCTGCACAAATCAGGCCAGATGAGATGGAGACATAGACATGGATATCAACATACTGAACATAAACAATGTCTCAATTACTCACCTGAACTGGACACCTTCAGAGAAATCATGATTTTGCATTTTTATTTTAGCACCCTGGCAGCTCCTTAGAATCAGCCTATGGTTATTCATATAACTTGTAATTTCTGTACAAATAGATGCTGTAGGAGTCAGATTCTTACACACTCTTGTTTAAGATGAAACCTTTATGAAAATAACTTTCTATTAAAACAGAACTATTTCTGAGTCCTTAACATTTGTAAAGTCTACAGTTTTAAATAATATGCCTATAATCTATGTAACTCCAAATGTAACTTCAAATACTGTGGTATAACCCTTGCTGTTGATTTGTTCTAGGGGTGTGTGATGAGGCATGACTCACCATTGTGATGGCTCCTGCTGGTTGTCCAGGGAATAAGTGTTGCACCCTCTTCTGATGGTGTCTCACCCACTGTCACCTCTGTTCCTGGACCCCATCACTCCCAGGACTGCAGCTTATCTTCCATGACACTGCCCTCCAGCTGTGCCACACGTCATGTTCCCCCGCTTCTGCGGGGACCTACAGTCCACTGTCTGGCCACTCCTGTCAGTGGCTCCAACAGCCTCTTTGCCCTTGTATCAGGGCCTCAGTCTGCAGACCCTTGCAATCTGCCAGGAGCTGCCTTTAGCTCTCTGGGTTTCTGCCTGCAGCACTGCTCTGTCGAGGGTGCTTGATGCCCTCTGCCTGCAAGGCAGCCAGTCCTCCTCTCTTCTCAAGCTCCAGGAAGTGATTGACCCTGCTCTGTTCTACAGCCCTTTTTATATGAGCCAGCCTGGCCCTGATTGGCTGCTCCTATAAGCCCTTCTGTGATTGGCTACCCCCTGAACAACCTCCCTACAGCTGCTTTTAACCCCTTTTCTGCCAGTGAAGGGCATACGCTGCATCACACACCCTGCAACTTAAGACCTACCACCTGGTGTGTGTGTGGGGGGAGTATTACCTTTCCTGCTTCCCATGCAGCTGAGCCCTCACTGTAGCCCTCTCTTGCCTCAGTTTCTCCATCAGAGGAGCCATCTGCCTCCCTCCTCCAGGGTCGGAGTCCCTATCATGGCATGTTCTGCTCCTGTGTGGGTTCCCTTGTCCATCAGGGCCTTCTTATACATCAGTTTCCTTCTAGGTGTCAGAGATGGCTCCCCACCAGGTCCATAGTCATCACTGTCCCATCCCTCTTGGCAGTTTCTGATCCAGGCTGGTTCTTGGGCAACCCTTTTTTATCCCACCTTTTCCAAAAGGGGTATATGGCCCTTTTCATGGCACCGAAAACAAGCCCGTTGCCTCCCATTTGCCATGGGCCTCCCATTCTCCTTTCCTTGCTCATCCCCTTCCCATGGGCTAGCTTCAGCCCTGCAACTAAGAGGGCACTCCTTCCTCAGGTGACCCTGTTGCCCACAGGTCCAACATGCCCATATCCTCCCTATTCTCCTCACAGGGGTTCTCACCCCTTCCCAATCTCTGGGAGATGCTTCTGTCCCCCACCTTGGTAGGGGCACTATCTCTTCCAGTGTCCATGTTGCTCACAGACATAACATTCACTTGGCCCAGCCACCAGCCCTTGTACCTGGCTTCCTCTCTCACTCTCCACACCCTCTATGGACCTCCCCTCACAGCGACTTGAATAGGTACAGCTTCTGCTCTGCTAGTTGGGTCATATAGGCCTGCAAGTACTCCTGGGCCTCCCGTTCTCTCTTTTGGTTTGCGAGCACCTGCAGCAGCAGGGCCTGAAACCACCCTTGCTGCTTGTCAGTCCTTTTTCGCAGGGGCACTGACTTTGGAGTTCTGTCTTGGAAGGCACAAGAACCCTCTGCAAAGAGGGCCTCTGCATACCCCAACTCCATTGTCTCCCTCTTCTGTGTTCCTCAGTCTCTCAGCTCTGGGACAGGCAATAGTTCCCATAGTCCTCTATCCTTCCCTTATATCAGGAGAGACCTGTGTACCTGTGTTCTCCACCACATGTGATGGTGTGCAACCTGCTGGCTGTCTGGGGAATTAGTGCTGCACCTTCTTCTCATGGTGTCTTGCCCGCTGTCACTTCTGGGACCACAACATTTTCTTCTGTGACACTGCCCTCCAGCTGTGCCATACTCTATGCTCCTCTCCTTCCAGGGGGATCCACAGTCTACTGTCCAGCCACTCCCATCAGTGGAAAACTGCAGTTCACTGTCTAGCCACTTCCTTCAGTGGTTCCAGCACCTTCTTTGCCCTTGTATCAGTGCCTCAGTCTGCAAATCCCTGCAGCCTGTCAGGAGCTGCTTTTAGCTCTCTGCCTGCAGCACTGCTCTGCCCAGGGTGCTTGCTGCCCTCTGCCTGCAAGGCAGCCAGTCCTCCTCCCTTTCTAAGCTCCAGTGAGTGACTAATCCTGCTCTATTCTGCAGCCCTTCTTATATGGGCTAGCCCAGCCCAGATTTGCTGCTCCTATAAGCCCTTCTGTGATTGGCCACCTCCTGCACAGCCTCTCTAGGGCTGCTTTTAATCTCCTTTCTGCCAGTGTGGGGCAAATGCCCCATCACAGAGTGGCTGAGTTGTGTTTAGTGGCCTGTGATTACAGGAGGTCAGACTAGATGGTCTTGTGATAATTCTTGCCTTCAGCTTTATGACTCCACAATTTACATAAATATGGAGAATAGAATTAGAATCAATGTGCATACACTGTACTACTTGAGAAGTTATGATTAAACAGGCATTCCATGGATAGTGGTGTACCTTCAAAGACTCGCTGCCTGAGAAATATATCAAAGTTTGTCACAGCACTTTGTATATTATAGAAAGTCTTACCCATTAAAATCTAGCTGTTCAGCTTGCTAAAAGTCATCTTGAACTAAAGTCCACAGAAATGGAAGATAAAATTAAATCAGCTTTGACCAACTATCTCTCAAAAACCCTAAACATTAAATGGAAGAAATCAAATGAGATAATATATTTCAGACAGTTATTCTTGCTACATCCCATTGTTGAATATGGCAAAGAATAATTGTAGAGAATCATGTCAATATTACGTTTTTCCAAAGCTTAATAAAACCACTTTGCTGCTGCTATCACCACTGGAGCTAACTGAAACTTCAAAGATGAAGTCAATATGTTGTTTGAAATCATGCTAATGGCATGCAAACAGCAACAAGAGTGTCCCAGAAGAGAACATACAATATTTTAGTCTAGTGGTTTTAAGTATACAAGACAGCCAGGCATGATCTATACAATGAAGTGTTTATATATAATACTTAACAGTTCAATTAAGTAACAATGTTCAGTCTCTATTACCTAGGACTAAATCCTGGCCATAATGCATGCCTAGTACAGAATTTGCTTAGTGTGGAGAGACACAGTTATCATGATAACTTCTGCATATGAGGGAAGGAGAACCCTTCCCACGGCAGCTTTTTAGTGCCTACATGGACACCAACATACTTACTACAACATCTGTAACACCACCCTCCCAGTTGTCATTATCCCTTATAGAAACATTCACTAGAGGTTTTCATGGAAACCTCCTGATAGATTTTTTCTTCCAAACAATCTAATTGAATTGAATAGAAAATTTCACAGGATGGTTCAGAAACATACAGAAAGCTAAATGCTGTCTAACTTCAGGAGAGACAGAGCGTCCCCTTGGTGTGTGTTTGTATTTAATAAAACATTATGTCAAATAACTAACTCAGTGGAAGTTTTATTTGAGTAAGAATTAAGCAATACTGAATATAGTGCTTTAAAGAATACAGAGAGGAAACATACATACTAGCTCTCTGTAACTGGAGAAGTGATGGCAGCTTTACTTCAGTTCACTTCTATCATCCCAAAATCCACACTTTGTATTCCAGTTTAGAACAGAGAAAATCCTCTCCCATGTTTTTTTCCAGGGTTGATTTTACTGACATTTTGCTTGCTTTGAATAGTCTCAATGTAACCTAATCAATATGATAATCACATCTGTAACAATATTCAGCTCTTAATGACTTAAACATTGATCAACACATCACTTAATGGTCTGCTGTTACATTGATTACAGAACACAGATGCTATACTATGCTATTCCTTGTCCATTTTCTCAGTTACTAATTTTATCAATTTTAATGTGTTTGTCAATTACATCATTTTGTCCATTACAACATACATTTATAATAATAGACATCTCTTTATATATTATGGGGTGTTAACACAAGAGAAACCAAGAAAAAGATGACCTATTGACCATGAAGTTCTTTTCACATTATCTGGTTTACATAACTGATAAATTAAAGCATCTTTTGATCTTATTAATCACGAAAAACACCTGCTCCGGATGAGTTACATTTGGGAATTTGGGCTATGTCAGAGTAAAAGCACAATGGTTAAGTACAGTTCTATTGATTGATTACAGACATTTTCCTGATCACTGGTTTCACACGAAGCACTGGGGTCAGCTACATTTCAGCTTAGGTTCCATTTAAATACAAAGGATTATAAACATAAGAACTTTGGTTCATCTGCAAAGAGTCAAAAGGATTATGGGTAGTTTATTTCATTTACTAACATCCTCCATCCTTAACAAACTTTGATCCACCTGGGAGAGATGAAGTGGAAGAGAATTGGGTGCCAGTTAGAAAATACAAAACAAAACAACAACAAAAAAAGAAAGAAAGAAAAAAGTCAGTTTTATCTGAACATGTTATCCTTTGTCTATATAAATTATTAAAATTGTTATTGGGAAAACCACATTGGTGGCCATTAATCAGTTAAAGCAATTCAAATGTAGTCAGGAGCTGATGAAAGACCTATAACAATAATTCTCTGTTCTGCTTATTCTGAATATGAAACCGTATAATGTGCTATTTTTATTTCAATTTAATGTATATCTCCCACTGTCATAAGTTGAATAAAATTTGTTTTGAATGCAAAACTCTGAAGTAGACTCCGACACTTTTGACAATAAAGGTTGATTTTTTATAATTTTCACATTTATGCCAGAAGAATTAAGAGATGCTCTTTTACTGTTTTCTCTATGAACAGCTGTCTCAGGAATAAGAAAAGGGAGCTGGGGGGATAGCCCAGCAGTTTGAGCATTGGCGTGCTAAATCCAGGGTTGTGAGTTCAACCCTTGAAGGGGCCACTTAGGGATGTGGGGCAAAATCAGTACTTGGTCCTGCTAGTGAAGGCAGGGAGCTGGACTCAATGACTTTTCAGGGTCCTTTCCAGTTCCATGAGATAGGTATATCTCCATATATTTTTGTCCATAGTCAGGCAGAACTCCCATTGGGCTCAGTTCTGAGCTCAGACCATTTTAGTATCAGTAATTCCATTGATTTTAGTGGAGTCACGTTAGATTTGCACAGGTGTGAATGACAGAACCATCAAACCTTCTGTATTTTCTTTGTAATGATGGATGTTTCCATGAAAAACACAATCTTGAAATTGGGACGGGAGGGGAGGTGTCAACAAATCTGAACCACTTCCAACATGAAAATGCAGATTCTAGAGGAAATGAGTCTATTCCAATACCCTGAATCAGAATATCCCTGGACTTTAGTGAAATTCAGAATGGGTTTCAAACTTTGTTAACACAAATAGTGGGCAAAACCAGCATCCCAGAATAAAACATAAGACTGGATTCAAATCCAGCTCTGAACTTTATGGCTAAAGTCCATCTTTATCTTTAGAATGTGGACACACTAGCTGAACCCCTCAGCTTTATACCTTGCACTATCCAGCTCCAAGCTACTTTTGTTTAAACCTAAGTGCTTACCATTTGAGAGAAAAAATGGCCACAATCATTATTCATGAATTGAGAATTCAATTTCTGTGAAGGAATTTAAATAGTGAGCAAGGATAGTTATCGTTCTGATATTTGATAAATGGAAAAAAGATTTAGTTATCCTGAGGTAAGATTACTTTTCAGAGAGAATGACATTTATTACCCCAAGGACATATTTCAACATATCTCTATCCTTTATTCAGAAGTGAGAGTTCTGTTCATCTGAGAAGAAGGCAATTGCATTATATTCTTGTCTGCTCGGATGGGGGTGGGCAATTGATGTATTTCTGGAGGGAACATTTGTGGAATATGAGAGAGTGTATTCTATGGAGGGTAAGCAGTTTATCCAATGATCCTTTCCCCTTACATCTTTTCAATTCTACAGTAAACAATTCAAGCTATAATGTGTGTCTTCTGAGCCCTAAACACACAAACATTGCATCTAACAGAAAAAAAAAGTTGAGTGATATCAATACCCCTCCACCCCTCAAAACAAAAAGCAAGCCACTAAAAATTGCCCATTGTAATCAATAGTGGAATTCCTCAATTTGTATGATGGATGAAACCAAAATGACACATTTTCAGGGTGCTAGGTGAGTACAATGTGGTTAACCCACTATCATTTCACTACTCTATTATTTTCTTAGATTCCCATATTTTTGTAGTGTGATTTACACATAAATTCTTCAGGGGTGAGGATCTAATGAACTCATTGTGCCTTAAGGCCGGGGGAGCCAGCTTTAAACGTCCATCATGGAACCCCAGGAACCCTGTCAGCAGTTGCTGCAGTTCAATGTACTGATTCGGCACATCTTTTCCAAAACTGTACTGCTGTTTCTTCCTCCAGTGCTGCTCAGTTTTCAGGCTGTGTTGACTCCTATTTGTCTACTACTAACAGCTCTCACAACTTCCCCTGCTGGTTGACTTTCTGCTATCAGAATCCTAGTGCCTTTATTTCTGTTAGTGATAGGCAGTGGTGAGGCCATACCAGAAAGTAGGGCTGAATAGAAGCAGAAACAAAACCATCTCAGAGAAGAGTAATAGGCACATGCTGAGTGGACAGTTGCCTGTGAATGGAGAAGCTGAGCCAGGACACCTTTGAAAACACTGGAATAGGTCAGAAATTCTAGGGAAGCTGAGGTAAGTGAAGCAATCAAGTAGACTTAAGTTGGAATTTTCTGATGAACTTTTTTTTTTTTTTTTTAACCTCCCAAAAGCCAATTAGCCAAAAACTGAAGCTGTTTGTGAAACTGGGTTGGATTCAACAAATCTCCTGACTCAAACACTTCTTGGATTTTTTTTTTAATTGTCAAAATGTCTTGTTACGACATTTTTGAACAGGGAAATTTTGGTTTTATGAGGTGAAACAAGTTTTTGTTTTGAATTTTTAGTAAATTTAGACTAAAAAAGGTTTTAAAAGGTCAAAATCAAAATAGTTTCAATTGACCCACATGGAATGTTGTCCCCCACCCTTCCCCAGTTTGGTGGGTCTCAAAATATTTTAGGATTTTGACTTTGTGTCCCAATCTGGGACATGAAAAGTTTTGAAATTTGAAATTTTCCTGTGGGATGGGAAAATCGTTTCCCACCCCACCCCAGTATCAAGGCTGGCACATATTTAAGCCAGGGCCTTTGTTTTCTCAATCAGCAGAGCCTTTTGGAATGGCCAGGACCCAAAACCTTCTCCTTCATGACAACATAATCCTGCAGTTAGTGAGGGGGAAATAAACTATTTCTTTTCACCTGTCTCATTTATGAAATTATTTTAAAGGGGTTATTAAAGCTATCATCTGTTTTTCCAAGTATATTTATAAATTATTTAGGAGTTTGAGATTGTTCTAGTATTTCATATTACCAAAGGGTATTTTTTTCTATGCAACCATTTCACCATTATACATTTTAGACAAGTTGGTTTTCACCACTTTTTAATTCCAAACTTTTGCCTAGTGAGCTTTTAATATTATGTAGGTTAATTGGGTGCTGCATATGTCTGTCTTATTCCAATATAAGTTTTAAATATATTTATTCAAGACTATTCCCACATTTTGGACAGTGATTAATTTAATAAAACATTATTATAGAACTGACTTCAATATTTTAATAAGCAAATTACAGTTCCAGTAAAATGATATTACTTTAAATTCAGTTGGCATTTCTGAATGTATTTTAAGAGCAAACATACCAACCCCTGTAATTTCTATAAAAAGAGAGGGAGGAGGACAACCTTACATTATTTTGGAGAGAGATCTCTCTTCTCCACTAAAACTGTAACTTACATGTATTATAAATCATATTTTGACCCCTTCCCTACAATTCCACAAACTAAATCTAATCTTAATTAAAATTTCTCACTTGAAGTTCCCTTGTGATGGGAATTTTTTTCCTTTTGCCAAAGTGAAGCACATCAGATAAGATGTTTTAGTTCTGTGAAAATTAACAAATGGAGGATTCTCTCTTTTCAAAAAAAAGTCTTGGGGTGCAATCCTGGCCCTATTGAAGTCCATGGGATTTTTGTCATTGAAATCAATAGGATCAAGGATTAGGTGGGTGGTGGGGAAGGCACCGGGCATAAGAATATTCCAAATTTTATTATACTCATCTGCAAAGGGTATAATTATTTCAAACTTCACAAGATTTTTGCTAGACTAATTTAACGTTAATGTTTATATGTAATATGTGTTAAGGCTCTGAGAAGGAAGGCTCTATACACAGTGGGACAGCTTCATTCTTGCTGTTACCTCATGAAGCCAAAGTAACATCAGGCATGAGAACATCCTCAAAAGTGCAAATGAATTATTATAAATAATGCATTCCAACTTTTGAACCTACTATAAAAGGTAACATATACATCCTTTCCTCGTTCTTATCTATGGATGATAAATATAAATCCTAATAAATATTGTTTTTGAGTCTTGAATATTTGCCTTCTTTATTGATTTAACCTGAATTGTAAGCATTCATGAGATAATTACATCATACTGTGAAATATTTTACAGTTAAAGTGGGCTACCCAGTGACGAATGAATACTATATTTAATTAGTAATATTATGTCTTCTTTGTAAATCAGTTTTCTTTTCCCTGGATCTTGCATGGGACTGCTACAGAAGAGAATATCAGCAACTCAGATCAATATCAAACTGAATTAATGGAATTTAGACAATTATCAAGTTGTGTCCCCATGAAGGGAGTTTTGGAGCTACCATTGTCTCGCAGGCAGCCATAGCAGCTCCATCACAAGGTTGGTTTGATATCCAGATCAGGGCAACTGTGCACAGTGATTCTGAGTGATAGCCCAGACATACAGTGATAAAGGAATGAATATGTTCAAGGACGATCCAAATCATACAGAGGCACAGATCAATGGGAAGGAAGAGTATTTATGTGGGGAAATAAACCAGCATTTTACACTGCAGTGGAGAAAGAGAAGTCTGCTGGATTTCTGAAAATGGACATTGGTGACATGGGCCAAGTTTTAAAAAGCAACTAGTGATTTTGAATACCCAACTTAAGAAGCTTTGAAGAGACCTGTTTTTCAGAAAGTGCTGATCACCAGCATGCTAAAATTTAAGAGGTCTTGAGTTGAGCTCTCAAAAAGTTGAAGAACCCTAAATCACGTGGCAATGAATCTTAAAAAGGCTAACTAATTTACAATAAATGAAGGAGGTACCATAAATAGATCTGCCTACTTTGGCCTTGTCAGGAGTCTACCCTCACTTGAAACTGGGCGGTTTCAAAGTGAGGACCCGCATGTCTTCCCCCCACCCCAAAATCCTAGGGTAGGTCTCCCCTTCGGCTGCCACCACCCGGTCAATTCCGTGGGCCGGGACACCCCTGTTTCCCCCCTTGGGAACACAGATCAATTCACAGAGAAGGAACCTCCCCCCCTCTTCCCTCTCTCCAGCCTGCTCTGGAGACAGAGTGCCTGGATTCAAATGCCTTGAATCTTTACACACAGGGAAGCAGCCCACTTCCCCCTCCCCTTCCCCTGAATTTCCCCAAGGGAAGGAATTAACCAAGTCCAAAGAAAAGAAAAGAATTTATTAAGAGAACAAAAGAAAATATAGAATCTCTATGAATCCAAGCTGGGCACTCATAGGGTATAACCTTGCTAAGTTCTGGAGAGAATCCTCTCTCTTTCTCAGTACAACCAGTACAAGCAGAATTAAGAATAATCAATAACAAACACACAGAATTGCAAACATAGGATTATTAGATAAGGACACAAAGTATCTTTCTAATACTCACTATCTTGACTAGAAGAAATTAGTTCAGAAAGGTGGAACTTGTAGGGACTTGATTAACTCGTCTGGTCTCTTGAACTCCAAACGCCCAAAGACAAAGACCCCCCCAAACAGAGGGAAAAGTTCCCTCCTAGGAGTTTCAAATTCTCTTCCCTGATTGGTCCTCAGGTCAGATGCCCACCAGGTACTATGCTTTAACCCTTTACTAACTATTCATGACACGCCCCCCAAATCGTCACAGTGGGATCCACTGGCGGCGATTTCCTCCTAGAACTGTAAAACAACCAGAGTAATAAAACACATGCACTATTACATCGACTACTAAGCATGAAAACATATTAAGAACAGTTTTTAGCCACTTGATTCTGGGAAACTTTCACGAGAGAGTGCATCAGCAACTTTGTTGGAAGCTCCTGAAATGTGTTGAATGTCAAAGTCAAAGTCTTGGAGAGCTAAGCTCCAGCGGAGAAGTTTCTTGTTGTTTCCCTTGTTGGTGTGAAGCCACTTTAGCGCAGCATGGTCAGTTTGTAGCTGGAAGTGCCGGCCCCAAACGTATGGGCGTAGCTTTTCCAAGGCATACACAATGGCGTAACATTCTTTTTCACTGATGGACCAGTGGCTTTCCCTCTCAGACAGTTTCTTGCTGAGAAACACGACAGGATGGAAGTTGTGATCCGGTCCTTCCTGCATTAGTACCGCTCCTACCCCACGTTCAGATGCATCGGTGGTAACTAGGAAGGGTTTGTCAAAGTCTGGGGCCCTTAATACAGGGTCCGACATGAGCATCGCCTTAAGCTGGGTAAAGGCTTTCTGACACTCATCAGTCCACTTAACTGCATTTGGCTGGGTTTTCCTGGTCAGATCAGTTAGTGGGGCAGCGATTTGGCTGTAGTGTGGTACAAATCGCCTGTAATATCCGGCCAAACCTAAGAAGGATTGGACCTGTTTCTTTGACCTTGGGACAGGCCACTGTTGGATAGCCTCCACCTTGGCCTGTAGGGGGTTGATGGTTCCTTGACCCACCTGGTGTCCTAGGTAAGTCACTCTGTTGTGGCCTATTTGACACTTTTTGGCCTTAACAGTTAGTCCTGCCTGCCTGATGCGCTCTAAAACCATTTTCAAATGTTCTAGGTGTTCGGGCCATGAATCAGAAAAAATGGCCACATCATCGAGGTATGCAACTGCACAGTCTTCCAATCCTGCTAGTAGACCATCCACCAGCCTTTGGAAGGTGGCAGGTGCATTCCGCAGTCCGAACGGAAGCACAGTAAACTCATACACCCCTGCATGGGTGATGAAGGCAGATTTTTCCCTGGCGGGTTCATCTAGTGGTACCTGCCAGTATCCCTTGGTTAAATCAATGGTAGAGATGAACTGGGCACGTCCCAACTTTTCCAATAGCTCATCAGTGCGTGGCATTGGATAGTTGTCTGGACGAGTTACAGCATTTAGCTTACGGTAGTCCACACAAAAGCGTATTTCCCCATCTGGTTTGGGAACCAGAACCACTGGAGATGCCCATGCACTGGTAGAAGGGCGGATGATACCCATCTCCAACATGTTGTCAATCTCCTGTTTAATAGCAACTTTGGCATGAGGTGACACCCGGTAGGGTGGTGTTCTAATCGGGTGAGCATTACCTGTGTCAATGGAGTGGTAGGTTTGCTCAGTCCGTCCTGGGGTGGCTGAGAACAAGGGGTCGAAGTCAGTGCACAGTCCCTTGATCTGTTGCCGCTGTAGACGTTGTAGGGTTGTGGAGAGGGTCACCTCTTCCACACCACCATTTCTTTTACCTTCGTAGTAGACACCTTCAGGCCACTCGGTGTCATCTCCTTCCTGAACTGTAAAGTGACAGACCTGTAATTCTCTGGGATAAAAGGGCTTTAGAGAGTTAACATGAAACACTTTAGGCTTTAAAGAGGAATCAGGGAATGTTATGAGGTAGTTAACAGCTCCCAGGCGCTCCTGGACCATGTATGGTCCTTCCCAGGACGCCTCCATCTTATGGGCCTGTTGCGCCTTCAAGACCATGACCTGGTCTCCTACCTTGAAGGACCGCTCCTTGGCATGTCGATCATACCAGACCTTTTGCTCCGCTTGAGCATCTCTTAAGTTCTCTCGAGCAAGGGCCCAAGAGTCTCGGAGGGTGTTTTGAAGGTTGCTTACAAAGTCCAGAATGTTAGTCCCTGGAGGAGGTGTAAACCCCTCCCATTGCTGCTTTACCAGCTGTAATGGCCCCTTAACCTCATGGCCATACACCAGCTCGAATGGTGAGAATCCTAAACTGGGATGTGGAACAGCCCTGTAGGCAAACAGCAACTGTTGTAACACTAGATCCCAATTATTGGAGTGTTCATTGACGAATTTGCGGATCATGGCCCCCAAAGTTCCATTGAACCTTTCCACTAGGCCATTAGTTTGGTGATGGTACGGGGTGGCAACCAAGTGATGCACCCCATGAGTTTCCCACAGGTCTTTCATGGTCCCTGATAGGAAATTTGTTCCCGAATCTGTAAGAATTTCAGAGGGCCAACCCACCCTGGTAAAAATGTCAGTTAAGGCCTGGCACACAGTGTTAGCCCTGGTGTTGCCTAGAGCTACTGCTTCCGGCCATCTGGTAGCAAAGTCCACAAAAGTCAGTATGTACTGTTTTCCTGTGGGGGTCTTTTTTGGGAAAGGACCCATAATATCCACAGCTACTCGCTGAAATGGGACCTCCATTATGGGGAGTGGTTGGAGAGGGGCCTTGACCTGGTCTTGAGGTTTTCCTACCTTTTGGCATACCTCACAAGACCGGACATACTTGACAACGTCCTTGCCCATCCCCTCCCAGTCAAAGGACCTTCCCAACCTGTCTTTGCTTCGTTTCACCCCAGAATGGCCACTAGGGTGATCATGGGCTAAGCTTAAGAGCTTTTCCCGGTACTTGGTCGGAACGAGCAACCGTTTTTGAGGATGCCAGCCCTCCTGGTGTCCACCAGAAAGAAATTCCTTGTATAACAGTCCTTTCTCCACAACGAACCGGGATCGGGTAGTAGAGCTGAGAGGCGGTGGGTTGCTGCGTGCCGCCGCCCATGCTTTCTTGAGGCTGTCATCAGCTTCCTGCTTTCTCTGGAACTGTTCCCTTGAGGCGGGAGACACCAGGTCCTCTGGAAGCGATGTAGGTGATGAGGTTGTTTCCGTTGACTGTGGACCGCTCCCCGCTGGTGCACAAAGTGTCATTTCAGGCTCCGGCTGAGCCTCTTGGGTAGGGTTGTTTGCTGCTTCTGCCAGTTCAGGCCCGTTGGCGCCCTCTGGCGGTGGAGTTGCAAGCGCTGGCGCCGGTGCTGGCGCTGGTTGCTCTTCCAGTTCTGGTTCTGGGACTGGATGTACTATGGCTGCTGTAGGTGTTGGCCTGGGATCCGGTTCCACCACCTCTGTCTGGGTCTCTGGTAACACAGACGGGGTCCCGGTGGATGGCTCAGGAACAGGGATGGGTCCGGCAGCTCGTCTGGCTTGGCTGCGTGTAACCACTCCCTCTGTTTTTTGCTGTTCAATGTGTCGGGCCAAGTCGTTCCCCAGTAGCATGGGAATCGGATGGTTGTCATAGACAGCAAAAGTCCACTTCCCTGACCAGCCCTTGTACTGGACAGGTAAACGCACTGTAGGTAATGTTACAGGTTTTGACATGAAGGGTCGAATTGTCACTTTGGTTTTCTGGTTGATGAATTTGGGGTCCACGAAGGTTCGGTGGATAGCTGACACATGTGCTGCAGTGTCTCTCCATGCGATGATCTCCTTTTCGTCCACTCTCAAAGTTTCCCTATGTTCTAAGGGTATTTGAGATACATCTATGTCCGGCTTTCCGTGGTGTGAAGGTGCAAGGAGTTGCACTCGGTTTAGGTTCTTTGGGCATTTGGCTCTGATATGCCCCAATTCATTGCATTGAAAACATCGCCCACTTGATGGGTTTGTGTTGGTCTACTGGCGACTGGTGAGGTAGAAGAAGAGGTAGAGTGTGACTGTCCGTGGGTTGTAGGTGTGGGTTTGATTGGTCCGCGACGGTAGGGTTTAGTGTCGGTGTGTACCCTGTTGGATTCGCTCCCCTTGGCAGTAGCTTTCGTGTTGTCTACCGATGCCATCCATCTGGCTCCAATCTCTCCTGCCTCAGTGAGAGTTTTTGGTTTACCATCTTGGATGTAGCGTCTAATGTTCTCAGGAACACCATCTAGGAACTGTTCCATCAATATCAGGAGGTGTAGGTCGTCTAGCTCCTTAACCTTGGATCCTGATATCCAGGAGAAATAGTGTTTTTCCAGGTAAGCAGCGTGCTCTGGAAATGACATCTCTGGTTTCCATTTCTGGGCTCTGAAACGCTGACGGGCGTGATCAGGGGTGATGCCCATTCTGAGTCTGGCCTTGGTTAGAAATAGTTGAAAGTCGTTCATTTGGCCCTTAGGCATTTCAGCTGCCACCAGGGCTAATTGTCCGCTGAGCTGTGACCTCAGCTCCAGCATGTATTGATCTTTAGGAAGATGGTATCCAATACAGGCCCTCTCAAAGTTTTCTAAAAAGGCCTCAACATCATCCCCGGCCCTGTAGGCGGGAAATTTTCTCCGAGAAGGTTGGTCATTAGGTTGAAGAGGGGTTGGATTGGGTGGAGTTTGCTGTTTAGTTTTTTCTAATTCCAGAGCCTGTCTCTGGATTTCCAGTTCTTTGTCTTTTAACTCTAATTGTCTTCTGTGCTCAGCCTCTTTGGCTTGTATTATCTCCATTTCTCTCTTGTGATCAGCCTGTTTGGCTTTTTCTTTCATTTCAATCTCCTTGAGTTTTAATTGTAATTCCATGTCTTGTAATTGCAGTTCTTTGTGTCTTGTTTCCAGTTTAGATGCGGCCTTGGCACTCATTGTGTCTGTGTCCTGGCGCTGGCCACACCCCTCTGCAGTCCGTGAACTGTTTGTGGTGTTTGACAGTCCCTAACCCTGGCTATGATAACTTGAGTACAGAAAGATAAAGCAATCCTCTGTATAGCAAACTGTGGTTTGTGTAATGTTACTGCTTTGTACTGAGAAAGAGGGAAAGAGTAAAAAAAAAAATTCCTCTGTCTCCCTCTGCTCTGAGTTGCTGTACTCAGCAGCCCAGCTGAAAGGCTGCTGCTAACAATACCCCTGAGAAAAATCTGGTCTATTCCTCAGGGATTTGTGTTCTCCTGTCTTCTGATCCTTTCAAAAGACACAGGGAGAGAAAAAAAAAAAAAACCCTGTCTGGAGGGTTTGTCTCTTCCCCCCCCAACCTGTTTTTCCTGTTGGATGGGAATGTACTTTGGCGAGCACTTCCCCCCACCTTAGGAATCCTGAGTGATACCTGATATCACAAAGGAAGGACACACCTCTAGGGAAGAGTTTTTCCTCAGCATAGCCAGCAGAGAAAAAAAAACTCCTCCCTGAAAACTGCTTCAAGAAAGAAAATCTGTTTCCCAACAAAGCCTGCTGGAAACTTAATTTCCTCCAGCCAACCTGGCTGAAACTGTAAACTCCCTCTTCTGTCAGGTTGCTTTCCTGCTATAGAAGAAGAGAATAGCTCCCTTCAGCGTAGGCTAGCTGAAAAAAACTCCTTGTAACAATGGGTTCGAAACTCCGCTGCCACCATGTCAGGAGTCTACCCTCACTTGAAACTGGGCGGTTTCAAAGTGAGGACCCGCATGTCTTCCCCCCACCCCAAAATCCTAGGGTAGGTCTCCCCTTCGGCTGCCACCACCCGGTCAATTCCGTGGGCCGGGACACCCCTGTTTCCCCCCTTGGGAACACAGATCAATTCACAGAGAAGGAACCTCCCCCCCTCTTCCCTCTCTCCAGCCTGCTCTGGAGACAGAGTGCCTGGATTCAAATGCCTTGAATCTCTACACACAGGGAAGCAGCCCACTTCCCCCTCCCCTTCCCCTGAATTTCCCCAAGGGAAGGAATTAACCAAGTCCAAAGAAAAGAAAAGAATTTATTAAGAGAACAAAAGAAAATATAGAATCTCTATGAATCCAAGCTGGGCACTCATAGGGTATAACCTTGCTAAGTTCTGGAGAGAATCCTCTCTCTTTCTCAGTACAACCAGTACAAGCAGAATTAAGAATAATCAATAACAAACACACAGAATTGCAAACATAGGATTATTAGATAAGGACACAAAGTATCTTTCTAATACTCACTATCTTGACTAGAAGAAATTAGTTCAGAAAGGTGGAACTTGTAGGGACTTGATTAACTCGTCTGGTCTCTTGAACTCCAAACGCCCAAAGACAAAGACCCCCCCAAACAGAGGGAAAAGTTCCCTCCTAGGAGTTTCAAATTCTCTTCCCTGATTGGTCCTCAGGTCAGATGCCCACCAGGTACTATGCTTTAACCCTTTACTAACTATTCATGACAGGCCTTCATTAAAGGATGTAGAAAAAAGGAAAACAATCAAATCTATGTAACTGAAGTAGAAAGGGGGTGGAGGTTGGTCTGAGCAAAATTGGTCAGAGCCAGTGTCAAATCCAGAATTTGAACCCTCCCCACAAATTTGTGGAAGGAAGTTTGATACAGGTCTGGATTTCTGGCTTATCTCTAATATCTGTCTCTCTCTCTCTGTGTGTGTATATATATACACACACACACACACACAGATTAGATAGAAAGCTTTATGAAGACTAGTGAAACATGTCCCTAATCAAGGAGGGGATAATTTTGAATAACAGTATCACTACTGATTAATCCTAGTTTATCTTGTGCCCTGAAAAATTATTGGATTGTTCTATGAGTGACAGTATTGCTGGAAATGAGTTTTCAAGATCAGACAGAAATAAAATGATCATCTGCTTAGAATTCTAATTTTTTGTTTAAAGTCTGCAACCAGCAGACTTATGACTGTGATGCCCCTTCAAGATTCAGCAAAGATGTAAAGGGCACATAAGGGCTAATGATAATACAAATTTAGAATTGTATTTTCATGGAAAGGACATAACTGCAATTAACATTATTGCTACTGATCTAGCGGCTGATCTTAATTATCACACAGTGCACTAAATTTCACTGGGATTTGAGGACATTCATTACCTCCCAGGGGGCATTCTGAACCTTGCAGAATCAACCCTTAAAAAGATCCAAAGGGACTGTCAGTCTAACCTTGATCACAGATTACATGGCATTCTGGGGTACATAAGCTATAAAAAGCTGCCAAAAGCCAGTTGCCCATCAAATCAACCTTTTTAGGAAATGTTAGCCTGGTTTATGTGGTTTGGTGTGAAGGGGGAAATGCACTATGGACTCCATGCAGTAAGCATGGTTTATGAAAGGGATAGGCTTGCAGAGCCACTTGACGGTGAGAAACTCACGTTAAATGAATGGTCTGGCTCTGCACAGCCCCTACTTATATCCCGAAACCTCTGCTCCCCTGATCAGGATAGGCCTCCTTTTCATTACGGTGGAGCACTAAGGTTGTATCAGGGTTTTCTGTTGTCCAGGGCAATGATTTGTTACTATGTTCTAAAATCATTTGAAAATAACAACAACACAAATTGTATTCAAGTTAGAAAATAAGATCTACAGGGTATGATGAGCCAGGAAGTTGTAGGGCTCTTTCCTCTTTTCTTTAATACTGATTGCCCTGAAGTTATTTCCCTGTTGTGTCTCCGTAGGTGAGTTCCAGAGCTCCATAAGTCCTTCATATGACAACTGAGCTGGGCTCTGGACTTCACCCCTAAGAAGAAGGAGATGAGCAACACCATATAGTGTAGACTGTCTCCTCAGAGGAGAATGTTCACTCTTAGGTGTAAAGTGATTCTACAGCTACGGAGCCCATGAAGACTGCCAAGCAGCCAGGGCTCATGAAACACGGAAACTCTAGGGTGCAGTACTGAGCCTTGTAATCACTTCCAAAAGACTTAGCTCACTCTAAATACAAATGGTTCCGTCTATCCTTGTACCTCATCAAAGGAATACCTGGCTATCATTTCAGATTGCTACTCTTGATGACCCTGTGTAATTTTTGTTATCATGGGCGTCCTTCAAATCCTTATTATTGTCTTTCTGTGTATACACTATTCACTAAGGGTACGTCTATACTTACCATCCGGGTCGGCGGCTAGCGTTCGACTTCTCGGAGTTCGATATATCGCGTCTAATCTAGACGCGATATATCGAACTCCGAACGCGCTCCCGTCGACTCCGGAACTCCACCACCGCGAATGGTGGTGGCGGAGTCGACGGGGGAATCGCGGACTTCGATCCCGCGGCGTCTAGACGGGTGAGTACTTTGAACTAAGGTAGTTCAAGTTCAGCTACGCTATTCGCGTAGCTGAACTTGCGTATCTTAGTTCGACGCCCCCCCTTAGTGTAGACCAGGCCTAAGTAATCTAATTACATTAATAAGGCAGGCAGCCTTTATGGGAGGATAGGGCGGGGGAGGGGAGGAATACTAGTGTCTGTATTAATGACAGATTCATCTTAATAATCAAAAGTTTTCTTCTGGATATACTTAGATGGAAAAAAACAATAGCTATCTTTTCTTATTTCATTTTCCAGTTCTTTAGCACATAGCATTTCAGATGGAAGGCTCTCAGTGAAGAGTCAAGAATGATTTAATGTCCTCAATAAACTCTACGGGAGAATTAAACTTGATGTGAGAATTTTTGCATGTCTTGTCTAATCCACTGGATTTAAGCAAGCATATCATACCAAAGTGACAAAAATTATATGGAATTTTTTCATAGCATTGTGATCCCCAATAAGAGTTATGAGCTATTAAAATTGAAGTTTGAAGTGCTTTGCAGCAGAGTTCTGATGCAGCTCTGAACTCCTATATGGTCATTTTTAGTACATTTATACTCTTACAGAAATTCCTTCGACAAATTCTCCATCTCTTCATTGAGAAGCAGGGAGATATGTGCATACACATTTTATAAGTGAAAGAAAATCAGATGATTTGGTGAGCAGATGTTTGCAGATGGAGCAGGAGGAAGGGAGAACAGCTTCTAATCTCAGTGGTGATATCTTTTCATATTGCTACTGTTATTTTAATCCATGTTTTCTAGACTTTTAGATGCAAAAAAAAAAAGAATCACAGCCATCGTGGCCAGATGGTACCAATTCACAGTCTTTTTCAGAAGTGTCTTAAATAAATCTCTTATATAGCAACAAATGTTTTTAAGGTTGGATATCTCAAACAACTCAAAATAAATTCAATAATTGAAGATTACTATGGCTATCTCCTAGATTTCTGCTGTCTTTATTGTGGTCTAGTCTAAGGCTGAAAACCAGAATTCTTAGGTTCTGTGCCTGTACCTGCCACTTGCATTTTGTGTACTGATGAAAACACAGTCTTCTCTATAGTAGTTAGTACTCTGCAGTCTCCTTTCATTTCCCTGTAGACATCTTTGCCACCTCTCACAGCTTGACCCTGTATGCTCCCCGTAGCCATACACTGTAAAGTGTCATTGAGGCACCAGGAATATGACTTGCACTATAGGAGAGGAGAAGTACTTTCAAAATGAAAGCATGAAGATTAAGAAATGGGATACTGGAATGAAAGTGTGGATAGAAGAAAACACAGGCACAGTTATTTGCTGTGAGCAATGCTGCCTCCAAAATTGGAGGCTGGTTTGGAACCTGGCTGAAACTGAGGCCTAATGTATTGATATTTTCAGAGCATTAAGCAGGAAAATTATTTCATCTTGGGTTACAGTAGCTGGTGAGATACAGTAAGTTGTAACTGCAGTAGGTTGCTGGAGAATATTCTCAGAGCCTAGTGTATTACAGACACAGTATATACATTTAGAAAAAATGAGGCAGTGACATGCATTAACAACAGATGATTATGAACAAATGTATTCCCTGAAGCCACTAAAAAAAATCAAGAATGAACACGAGCAATAATTCTCTCATTTGTTCCGGCTGGTTAAGAAAGAATCCCAAAAGCATTCTCTCTCTCTGTAACTTGTACAATAGTAACTGATATGGTTTTGGCATAGCAGGGTTCTTTTGTATTTTTTAAATATCACAACAGTCACATGACGAAGAGGGTCAAATTCATGGAAATATAGGGTTGTTTTTTTGTTTTTATTTCCAAAAAGGCTACTCAGAAATCATGGGTATTGCACTGTGTGTCATTCCTCGTATAAACAACAAGAAGGTATTGTGATAACAGCCATTTTGAACGTAGGAGTTCTGCTATAGCATCCGTCGTATGTAAACTTCACCTAACTCTAACAAATTCCATGAATGGAACACTGTCCATTTCTTTTGCATAATGTTTGAAGCTCAGGTTTTCAAAGGGGTCTAAGTGAATTACACCAAAATCACACTGCTAGTCAATGGGAATTGAACACCTATCTACTTTTGGCCCCTTCGAAAATCCCATCCTGAACAAATGCAAGGAATGAGAGCTAGTGAGATATTCTCTTTTGAAGAATTAACGTTTGGAGTAGCAGAGATTGAGAATATGAAAAACAATGAGAATTACATTTTTCAAAGATCAACGCAATCTTTGCCATTATAATTAGATAATGTATTCTTAATCTAATTAAAGTGTATGAGTAATAATAGGACTCATTATGAAGTTTGCATTTCCTCCATAAGTAAATATGTTATTTACTTATTACAAAAGCTGGTTATGTTATACTTAGGGCATTATGATTAAACAATTAGTTGGCATGCTGTGTTAGCTCTTCCCTATTTCATTTTTACTTATTACAATTCTTTTTTTTTAAATGTACTGTTGTCAAAGGCTTACTGTAGTCTGTTTAAGGCACCTATCAGTGATATCCATGTGCCAGACAGTATTTTACAAAATGATTATTTCAGTGAGTTAATGTTATATAGCATTACAGCAATATAATAGGAAAGTGGCTAAGTTTGCAGCCATCCCCTTGGGCTTTTAAGTGAGTCTTGTCCTCTTTTTGAGGCACAGGTCCACCCATTACTTTGGGTCCCAACCCAGGGAACCTGTAAACAGCAGCCATGTACCACTGCATTTAGTTTGCTGCTGCTATTCCTTGGCTCTTTGCCCACGTAGCCCCTTTCCCTTCACCCCTTACCTCAGGGCTGCTGTTTTCAGGTCCTCTTCTTCCTCTCGACCTCCTGTAACCAACTAGGAGCACCCTTCCTTGAACCCCGGGTCCCTGCCAGGAACTGACCTGCTTAGGCTCAGCAGCAACTTTTATCTGATCCAGCTGGGCTCTGATTGGCTGCTTCTATGCATCATTTCTAGGCAGGCCTGGAGGACCCACTTTCACTGCTTTTTTCCTGGGGTGTTTTGGGGTAGGGTGGCAGGACTGCCACTAAAGGGCGTTCAAGGGCCAGGTATATCCCATAACAAAATTGGCATACGCTTACATAACCCATACATCATGCATGTGCCATCCTTGCTCTTGTAAGTGTTAACTAACTGATCACCCATCACCCTTAGCCATATTTGGTATATTCTGTGCTATATACATATTGCATTTCACACCACACATGCTTTTCCTGACTGGTTACATTTTTTTAAAGCAAGCTTTGGTCATGCAACCCTCCATTCATATTGTTATCTATACAGCTTAATGGTTTGGCCTAGCCATTTTCCTGTGTTTCCTAAATTTTATCTGTCTGCATGGCCTTATTCATTTGCTCCATCACCCTTACTCACTTGTTTTACCATACAGTTATCTATATGTAGCAGATTACTCACACAGCTCCTGTTTACCCAGTTTCTTTTATGTCCCTCCAATACTTTGATTCTTCAACATTGTGAACAAAATAATGAGACGACCAGCTATTCTGCCATCACTGCCATTTGGGGTCCTTTAAATAAAGAGACTTTTGAGGGAAAAATTAGCAGAGACAGAGCTCGAGTGCAAAAATTGTTGATGGAAAGAAGAGGAAGGAGCGAGTTTCACCATACTGGCTGCCATCCCCACCATCTCCTGGGATCAGCCATGACATCATTGAGTAGTCCTGATTCTAAGAGATGTCCTGACCAGACCGGGCCAAGAGAGGGATCCAGATGACATTGTCACCTCCACTGGCTTTGGTTTAATCCCAACCACCACCTAGAATATAAGACTTTGTCATCCTTCATCCTTGTGTGTCCTTTCTCTTCCCCACCTTATTTCTTTTCTTTCTTCCCTTGCTCTTCTGTTGCCTTCTGTTGAATAAGAGTCTGGCTATTATGGCCAGAACTGTTCAGTAGAACCTCAGAGTTACGGACACCTTGGGAATGGAGGTTATCCATAACTCTGAAATGTTCGTAACTCTGAACAAAGCACAGTTCGGTCTCCAGATCCAGCAGCTGGCACTCAAAACCAGGCTTCAGCAGCAGCTGAGCTCCCTCCTCAGCTCTGACAGGGCAGCTTCTTTCCCTGGATTGGACTGAGTTTCAAGCTTGGCCCCCCTTCTGGCCACGTGTGTGTGTGCGTGAAAACAGCATGTCCCCCTGCTGGTGGGGCAGAGGGGAGGGGTGAAAGCAGTGCAGACCCCAGTGCTGCTCCTGCTGTGCTCTGCTGGCTTCAGCTGTCTTGGGCTGGCAGCCCCAACGTTCACCTCTTAGCTGTAAGAAGCTGCCCCACGGGTGGGGGTCAGGGTGGGGATGGGGTCAGGCAGCCCAGATATGTCTACCTTTAAGATGCAATGCAGACACAGTACAGTATTTGGTTTTTTCTTTTCGTGTTTTTTGTCTCTGTTGCTGCCTGATTGGTTACTTCCGGTTTCACATGGTGTCCCGTTGACTGGTCAGTCCGTAACTCTGGTGTTTGTATCTTTGAGGTTCTACTGTATATTTTGCAACTCTGCTCTAAGCCTGTGATCAGAAAGGCAGTTAAAAGTAATGCCCTAAACAGCCCAATGCTGGTACAACTTTGCCAGATCTTGCCAGGTGCCGGGCCTGTGTTTTTCCAGCAGTGAGGTTGCAGGTGAGAGTCAATACCAGAAACAGAAGCTGCATTTTCTATCTAGCTGTTCCGCCCCCCCCCCGCCCCATGTGTTTGTCTTGTTTGGTCTTCTAGGAAAAGGGATCAGATTTTAACGACAGCAGCAACAAAAACAGCTTCAGCCCATTTCAAATAGGACAGTTAATACCATCTTTGATACGATCTAACAGACTGTCAGACAAGGATTTTTCATTCTAAAGACTCTCTCCAGCTAAAGGGAACAAGACACACTGTTAAAATGAAAACCTTATTTAATACTGTATAGAAAAAGAAGGAAAAAATGGTTATAGAATTTGAAACTTATCTTTATAGCCCATGTCAAAAGGGCTCACACATAAGCTTCTCTCTGCCTTCAGGTTCCAGGAGAGGATTTCCCATGTCAAAAGGGTTCAACCATTTTTTTTTATATTGTGTTTGCTGTAATGATAATTATACATGTTAGCTGCTTTGTTCCTTCTACCTCCTGTTTCACTGGTACAGAACCATGGTCAGCTTTCAAATAATGGTAATTATTTTACTATTGGGTTCTTGAACTGGTGCACCTTCTTCCCCCAAGATACCAGAGCATCCACTGCAAGTCAAAAATTTACCAATCTTCAGCAGTGCAAGTAGATTTTAATTCTTACTGGTACACATAGGCAAGTCATGGGAAGGACAAATGTGGGGGCACCAGCTAAAGGAGGGAGCACCAGCACAGGGCCTCTGTGCTCTCACCGTCCCTCCCCATCCCACATTACCTGGGGTGCGGGGGGAAAAAAGGAGGTCTGTCCTCCTGCTGCATTGGATACCGATTTCCGAACTGCAGGGCTCTCCCAAGAACCGCAGCGGTGAAAGGAGCGGAACATGGAGTGGCTCCACGCCAGCAGCTCCTCTGGCATGGCTGTACCACCCCAGCCCTTCTACACAGCTGCGTCTCCTCTCTGGGGTCTGTATCCGCTGGGGTGTGTATCCAAATTCAGTATCCACTGAACTGAACCACAGGGCTCTCCTGCGAACCACAGTGGCGAAAGGAGTAGAATGTCGGGCTGCCGGGTGGCCCTACACCAGCAGCTCCTCTGGCGCAGCTGTACCGCCCCCAGCCCTGTCCTCCAGCAGGGCTGTACAGACCCCAGCAGGAGTTGCAGCTGCATGGAAGGGTTGAGGGCAGGGGCTGGGGGCCGTATGTTTTGTTCCTTTTTCCACTGCGGTTCCCAGGAGAGCCCTGCGGTTCTGAAAATATGTCTTTCCGGTATGATGTGCTGGCAATAAATATCTTAATGGTACAGCATATCTGACCATACCTGCTTACTTGCGCCACTGCCAATCTTCCAAATGCTGCAGTGTTGTAATTTTACTAGCCCACCTTTTGTATCTTACCACTTTTAGTTAGTCTATCGAATATTCTGCTATCTTTTAATGCAGAATTTAGTTTACAAATGTTTTCTGTGTTAATAGTCTTAGCACTACTAAACTGAAGATTAAAATACAGATGAGCTGAACTGCTTGAAGACAACATCTTCATTTAATGAACTGGCTTATCATTATTGTACCTTTATTGCATAATTTTTAAAATGTCCTTTCTGTGCTGCAAACATCCTGTAGCAATGCTAACTCTGGCTTTAAAATATTTCTGAAGATTATTCTGACTAAGCAGCAATGTCGTTTCAAGGTAAAGGTGATCTGGAGTCAGAAGTCCTTGGTTTTATGCCTACCTGCAATCGCTACAGATTCCTTCATTGCATTTATCCTACTTGTGGATCTCATCATCATTAAATTGTTTTTGAATTCTACAGACTCTTGGACTGAGTGGTATCTTGTGGCAGTTAGTTTCTCTAACTATACCCTTTGAAAAAAAAATTCCTTTAGTCAGTTTTAAATGCATTTGCCTCTTGATTTCCTTGATTATCTCCTTGTTCTTCCATTATTAGAAAGGATAAATACACCACCAAATCTATTTTTTTTTACTAATTCATTATGTTATATAACTTGATCATGTCTTATATTTTTCGACTCTCGGTGTAGCAATCCTAATATTGTGTGTATATCCTCATTTGGATTTGCATTCAAGCAGGGAATGCTCCACTCCCTTCTGCCAAAGGATGGCAACACCCTCATGGTGTTGTCCATCATCCCATCCAGAAAACAGCAAAGTTTCTCCTGAGGCTGTTGTTAATCTTCCTGATCCCGCCCATCTGTTCTCGCTGACACCCAGGATGTGTAAACTATAGTGTCTCATCTCTGCTGTGACCTGAGATAGTGTCCCTGTTTCGTACATTGTCCGTATGTTCCAAAAAACAAGTTTGGTTTTTGTCTTGGTGTTGAGCACTTCAGTCTTCATGCCAGTGGTTTCCTTTTGGCTTTCACCACTGGCTGTCATACGGGTCATTGACTCCTGAAGGCCATCACGCACAGTAATGGTCGATTTCTCTGCCACTGTTTCCGTAACATATTTTGTTTTTTATGGGACAGGGTGGTTATGAGAGCCAGACTGAAAGGGAAACACAGGAAACTGATTCCATCACCAGAGTAGCAATAAGATGACACCTGAAGGCAAGCAAAAATGAGGCCACCTGAAAACAACATGCCAAATTGCTGTGGAAGCTGAGCGGAAAATCCTGGGGCACAGCTGAGGAACTATTGAAAGACTTGCCAGGACAGGAGTGGAGGAGCTTCATCACTGCCCTAAACGCCAGAGCTGTAAAGGGAACATGATGATGATGATGATCCTCATTTGGAAAAAAAATAATTCCTCTCATTCCTCTAGTCTTTTTTTTGGTTGTCATCCACATGTGGATTACATCTATTTCTGTTACATATTTTTGATATGGAGTGACCAGAAGTAAACACGATCACTCCAATTGAGCGTATAGCATTGTTTTACACAGTGGAATTAGAATATTTTTACTATTATTTTTATATCATTCATTTTACATATGTATTCCAGCAGCACTCAGTATGCTAGGCCCTGTGAAAAACACAAATTAAGATACGGTCCTACCAGGGCTTACAATGTAAGAGGGCAAGCAATGTATGAATGAGGTGGTAGATGAGGACACATTATACATACCTTCTTTTTAAAAATATAAGCAATCCCCCTGTGGCTGCTCTGCTGTGTCCTTTTTGTTGGCTAATTTCTCATATTGTATTTAGTTTATATGAAGACATCAGCATCCAAAAATTCAAAACAAAACTCCAAGTGAAACTTTGTACATTTTTTTGTCAAGAGAAAAAAAATCCCTGGATCAGATCTTCTAAGTCCCTGACTTCCATTCTTCTAGCTTGGGTGAGAGAAATGGAGTTTCAGCTGCTTTCCAGCCCCATCATCTCCTGATGGCTTTGGAGGCAGTCAGCTCGAGCTTCCTCCTCCTAGATTTTCAGGCATGGTTAGATCATCCATTTTCCATATGGAGTCTGTAGGAATAGCCAAGACATAGTAGGTCGACTTCACCATCCCTTTCTGCAGCGGCAGGATCCCAAAGGCTTAACTGGGTTCAATTCTTGCTTTTGTCATTCTGTGTTGCTGAGACAATGCTGAGCACAGTAGGTGGTAAAAGGGAATTGTGTAAGTTGTGCCCTGGTTGTGCTTTTTGGGGGAAGGACATTGTTAGGCAAATTTCACATAACAGTGGTCACATTATATGAATGTGTGTGTTTCAGAGGAACACTCTGGTGCTGGAGGGACAGGGTTCCTCTGTGGAGTTCGGATGACTGCATTCTCCATATTGATGGCATTACCTGGCTGTGACACTCTCTTTCACTGTTTTTTACAATATGCATCCAGTGAAATCAGTGCCACTTTTACTGGATGAGAAGGTTATGTTTTGCATATTACAGGTGTCTTTAGATCTTATAAAGACAAGCCCTAGAGACAGAAAGATTGCAAAAGTAAAAAGAACAGGAGTACTCGTGGCACCTTAGAGACTAACAAATTTATTTGAACATAAGCTTTCGTGAGCTTATGCTCAAATAAATTTGTTAGTCTCTAAGGTGCCACGAGTACTCCTGTTCTTTTTGCAGATACAGACTAACATGGCTGCTACTCTGAAAATAAATAAGTAAAATTCCCGACTGTGTATCCTATTGGTCAATAAATTCATTAAGAGGAATAGTTCACAACTCCAGGAAAATAACAGTCAGACAAGTTCTATAATTAGAAACCTAGGACCAAATCTTGCCTTTAGATTTAGCACTTTTTCCCTTCAAAGGACTATACAAACATTAAATAGATTCTCACAACACTCTGTGAGATTGTAAATTGGGCTTGTATTTCATTACTAATGGGGAAAATGAGAAGGTATGTAACTTGCCCAAGGGCATACATGGAACTAGTATTGGAACCAGGATTGGAACTCAGGAGGTTTTAATTCCTAGTGCTACACTAATACCACTCATCAATAAAAGGCAGAATCTAGACCTTAAATGAAAATGTAACTGATCATGTAAGCACTTGTTTACTGTGTTGGGAATTTGAACGTGATCATCATGAGCAATATGATTTTTAAAAATGCTTGGTAACGTTGTGAACTGTATATTTTTCTAACCATATTTTTTTGATGAAGTAGAAATAAATGGAGCGGTCATGTGAATACCACCTTGTTTTAAAAGTTCTATCTTGCAAAGGCATGTTTGCAAAAAAGGAAAACAGACAAGAAGATACTGTATATACTCATTCATAAGCTGAATTTTTTTAGTAAAAAAGGGAAGCACCAGAGACGGGGGTCAGCTTATGAATGGGTATAGAGAGGGAGAGGTGGGAGACAGCCCCTTCCCGCAACAGAGGGAGCAAGGAGAGGCAGCAGAGCCAGAAGGGAAGAGGCTGGGCCAAAGTCTCTCCACTTCTGGCCATGCTGCTCTCCCCCCAGCCTCCGAAGCAGCTGCAGCTTCAGGGCTGGTAGGCTGCAGCCCTGCCGCTTGGCCCCGCCCCCCAGAGCAGGCTGTGGCTGTGCCGCCCGGGCATTGGAGCATGCTGCGGCCACGCCGCCCAGCCCAGCCCGCTGGAACACGATGCGGCCACGCCGGCTGGTCTGGCCCACTGGAGCAGGCTGTGGCCACGCTGCCCAGCCTGCCGGAGCAGTTCCAGCCAGGCCAGAGACATCCTCCCCTGGTCTTCCCCAGATAAAGTGGGAAGGGATGGGATGGGGAGAGTGTGGGGGTCCTGGGTTAGGGGTGGTGTCATGTGGGGGGTGGTCACAGGGGTTAATCCCCTGACCCCCAGCTTCTCTCCCCCAAAAAAATTCTCCATCAGTTGCTGTCCCAGCCCATCAGGGTAAGCAGCTGGCACGCTGGGACTTTGTTTACTTAGGTTTACCTCTGTGCCTGCGGACGCTCAAGGTAAACAAACCATCTCAGACCACCAGCGGCTTATCCTGATGGCCCGGGAACTAAAGTTTGCTGACCCCTGAATTATACAGGCGGCTTATGAACAGGTTCTAAAAATTTTCCCTTTTTACTTATCCATCTTGGGGGGTGGGGGTCGGCTTATAAACGAACCGCCTTATGACTGTTCTATAGTTATGAATAGAAGTGGTTGGGAATTTTTTTATATTTTTTTTAATTTGATTTGTCAACATCAAAACCGTGAAACTGGGTCAGTTTTGATGAATGAAAAAATGTTTTGAATTTTTTTTTGAAATTTTCAAAATGTTTTGGTTTTGAAATTTTGTAGATGAAATATTTCCATTTGAAAAGACTTTTCAATTAGAATTTTAAGCTCATTAGAAAGAAAAAAGTGTTGAAATCTAAACTTTTTTTCAAAAATTATCAAAATGAAAAGTTTCACTTGACCCAAATAAAAAAAAAATTAGTTTTTCAATTTATGAATTTTTTTGTGATTTCAACTTTTTATCCCCATGGTAAAAGTTGTTGAACTCTCAAAAACATTTGTAGGACAGACATTTCCCAACCCTAGTTATGACTCCTACCCATCTGAGCTGATAACATTTATATAAAACAAGGCTGTCAAATGTATGGTTTGTGGAAATCTGTATATTTAGTTGATGTTTTCTCCAGATGTATCTAAATGTGTGTTCCGTCATAAGCTGGTATTCTTATGATTGGCGCTAAAGAGATCAGTGGCCAACATAGAATATTAGTTTTGAGTTCTAGAGTAGATTTTTGGCATCAGAGATAGCAATGGGGATAGAATTTAAGTGGAGTTTAAAGGACTGTATAAAGAATAGACAAAGGCCTAGTAGGGGAGGGTAGTGTCATCTACTTCACCTGTCATATCATTCCCAGGGGAACTCTGTCAAGCTTGGTGGAAGTATTTAGCACCAAGAGAATGACAGAAAAGAAAATGAGTTAAACTGCTTTTCATTATCGGAGGACTCAGTGACAAGTCCAGCTGAAGTATTTATCACTCACACGTGGATAGAAAAAAGTGAATTAAATAGCTTTTCATTATCCAAAGATGAATGAAAGGTGGGATGAGTGTAAAAAACATGTCAAATTGTTTTAAGAATTATCTCACTTATTTTCCATAATATCTTCTTTCCTTTGAACCAACCCCATCTCCTTATCCCGTACTCTCCCCAGCTGACTAGCTAATGGGCTGAAGTTCTTAAGAGACATAAAAATATAGAGTAGATACTCAGAGGTTTTAAAGATATTTCCAACACAAGTAGCCTGAGACTTTGGCCCAGAATAGGACAATTCCCATTATATAGGCTGAGACCCTTTACCCACAGCAGTTACACATAGTAGTCCCATTGAGGTCAGTAGGATTACTCATGAATAATTGTTCAACAATGTGAATATTGAGTTCACAATTAGGTTCTGTCTGTTTGTATGGTACCTAGAGCCCTCAGCTTCCTTGTGGCATGCAGATGCTACAAATAAATGAGATTATAGGTGTCAGTAGAGAGAAGAAATTATACTGTATTACAGCAAATAGTGAAGGTGGGACTGACTTGTTCTTAGTTGCTCCAATTATGTCCAGTTTTTTCAAAGTGCACACAATCTTTTGCATGTGCTTTAGGGGTTATGTCTACATCACAGTTGGAAGATGTAATTTCCAGCTCAGTAAACAGACCTATGATAGCTGTGATTGACCTCGTGTGCTAAAGCCAGAAGTGCAACCTCCAAGTGGCAGGAGGAGCTAGCTACCATCAGTATAATCCTATCTGAATATGTAGAGATGTACAGAGGCAGCTAGCCTCTGCTACAGTTGGTGTTGCACTTCTGTTTTTAGTGCATTACAGGTAGCTTGAGTTGGAAATTATACTTTTCAGCTCCAGTGGAGATAGGCCCTAAACTGCATGAGGATTTTTTTTGGTTCATGCATGTATTTTGGGCTTGACTGTGTGCAAATCCTTGACTTTCATGCACACGTTGTGCAGCTGCAAATATAACACAGGGGCACACATAAACATGGCCGGCTCTAGGCACCAGCGCTCCAAGCATGTTGTTGGGGTGGCACTTTCTAAGGGGTAGCACTCCAGCCCTCCTCCCCCTTTTTTTTTTTTTGCTTGGGGCGCAAAAAGCGGGGAGCCCGCCCTGAACCAAGGTGTTCCCTGTCAGCTGAGGCTTTCAGGCTGAGCTGGAACTGACACTGCAGTTCTGGCTTCAGTGGCTAGATGGCGCTCATGGCAGCCTGAGTTGCACAGGCTGGACTGCAGTTCAGGCTGCCCTGCTGCTGGAGAGCTGAGCCCGGGCTGCGGTGGCGAGAGGGGCTCAGCTCCGGGGGATGATGCTCTGGCTCTCCAGCGGCAGGGCAGCCTGAACTGCAGTCCAGCCTGCGTGTGAGGAGCTGGGGAGGGAGGGAAATGGGGCCCGGCATGCAGGGAGGGGGGAGGGGTCCTGCTGCCACTGCTCCTTTGCTCTGAGTCTCCCCAGGGCGGCGCGGCGTTTCCCCACTCAAGTTGGCTGTGCAGGGCACCACCAGGCTGGGCAGGGGGTGCGGATCCTGGCTCCTGCGCTGACAGGGCGAGTGGCTGGGCAGCCAGACCTGCTGCTGCCCCCTCCTGCCCCCGGACCAGGGCCGGCTCTAGGTTTTTTGCCGCCCCAAGCAAAAAAATTTTTGGCTGCCCCCCCCAGACATGAGCCCCCCCGCCCACCAGTACCCCCCACTCACACCCCCTGTTGCCCCAGCACTGGCCTCCTCCCTAAATGTGGGATCCGCCACCAGCACACTGCAGCCGAGCCCTGGCCCAGCTGTGACTCTGTCCCCATGCGGGTGGAGCTGCTGGGCAGCACGGAGCGGGAGTACTTCCAGGTGGCGGCACGGCTACGGGGTGGCGCAAAGAACACGGCCCCCTCCCTGGGCTTCGCAGCACTGCTGGTGGCCAAGGTGGATCAGTTCGCGCTCACCGCCCTCACCCTCGACATGCTGGCGGCCAAAGACCTGGAGAGCCCCCTGGACCTGCTGCTCTTCAGCCTCACGGTGCCCTGGCCCAGCCCTGGCAGGAGGGAAGGCGAGGATCTCCGGCTGCGGGGCTACCTGCTCAGCACTGACGAACCCAGCCGGCCGCTCACCTCCTCACACACTCCAGGAGCCCCTCGCCACCATCGCAGCCCGGGCTCGGCTCCAGGGGACCCCGTTTCCCTCCCTCCCCGGCTGCTCACACACACTGGGTAGGGCCACCCAGAGGATTCAGGGCAAAGCAATTTTGGGGGCCCCTTCCATAAAAAAAAGTTGCAATACTATAGTAACATGTATTTGGAAATGTAAAAAATAACTAGTGAAAATTAATTTGTAATAATTTGAAAATACACCAAATACATTATTTAAAAACATTAAATGCTTTACTGGTCTGTATACATTTGCAATTACAAAATGGGCTGTTGCTGGGTGATGGTGATGGTTGGTGCCAATGGGCTGTCACTGCCTGGAGGTGGTGCTGCTGTTGCCCAGGGCTGGGTGGGGAGCTGGGCTCTGGGGGGTGCCCGGCTCACAGGGGCTGGGCTCAGGACTGTGAGGAGATGGGGTCGGAGGTTGTCTGGCTCAGAGGGGCTCGCCTCAGAGCTGGGGGTCTGGGGTGGGGGGATGGGGTCGGAGGGTGCCCACCTCAGAGCAGCTGGGCTCAGAGCTGGGGGTCAGGGCAGTGGGGGATGGGGTCGGGGGTGTCCGGATCAGAGGGGCTGGGCTCAGAGCTAGGGGTCAGGGCTGAATGGGGTCAGGGAGGTGTCCGGATCAGATGGGCTGGGCTCGGAGCTGGGGGTCAGGGCTGTGGGGGGAATGGGCTGAGGGAGGTGTCCGGATCAGAGGGGCTGGGCTCAGAGCTGGGGGTCAGGGCTGTGGGGGGAATGGGGTGAGGGGGGTGTCTGGATCAGAGGGGCTGGGCTCGGAGCTGGGGGTCAGGGCTGTGGGGGGAATGGGGTCAGGGGGGTGTCCGGATCAGAGGGGCTGGGCTCGGAGCTGGGAGTCAGGGCTGTGGGGGGAATGGGGTGAGGGGGGTGTCTGGATCAGAGGGGCTGGGCTCGGAGCTGGGAGTCAGGGCTGTGGGGGGAATGGGGTGAGGGGGGTGTCTGGATCAGAGGGGCTGGGCTCAGAGCTGGGGGTCAGGGCTGTGGGGGGAATGGGGTCAGGGGGGTGTCTGGATCAGAGGGGCTGGGCTCGGAGCTGGGGGTCAGGGCTGTGTGGGGAATGGGGTGAGGGGGGTGTCGGATCAGAGGGGCTGGGCTCGGAGCTGGGGGTCAGGGCTGTGAGGGGGATGGGGCTGTGGGGGTGCCCAGGTCCTAGGGGCTGGGCTTGGAGCTGGGGGTCGGGGCTGGGCCTGGGGGGTAATGGGGTCAAGGGGTGCCTGACAACTGCCTCCCTGAGACCCCCCCAATCCAACCCCCCTTCCCTGGCCCCTGACCGCCCCCCCACAGAACCTGTGCCCCCTCCCTGCCCCTTAGCCGCCCCGGCTGCTTACCGCGCGGCAGCCGCATGGCTCCGGAGGGGGCTGAGCTCTTCCCCGCTCAGAGCCGCGTGGGGAGGGGGTGGGGCCGCAAGCTCCAGGCTGAGCTCAGCTGCCTCCACTCGGCCCGGAGCTCGTAGCCCCGCCCCCTGACCATGCGGCTCTGAGCGGGGCGGGGCGGGGCTCAGCCCCGCCCCCCCAGCCAAGCTGCTGCCGGGCTGTTTAGGACCCGGGGTACAAGCGGAGGAGGAGCGGCCCGTCTTCTGCAGCCAGGCGGGGCCGCGCTACCGGTAAGGGGCCATCCCTCTCCCCCAAGCAGAGCCGGTAGCGCGGCCCTGCCCGGCTGCAGGGGACGGGCCGCTCCTCGGCTCGCAGGGGCAGGATGAGCTGGGGCCCCAGCCCCAGCCTTTTGCCGCCCCCTAGATTTTGCCGCCCTAGGCAGCAGCTTGTTTTGCTGGTGCCTAGAGCCGCCCCTGCCCCGGACCCAGCCCGCCACGCACCTCCCCCGCCTCAGCCCCTCGCTGGCTGCCCTGGGCGGGGAGAGGCAGAGCCCGGCTCCGAGCAGGACAGTGGATACTGCCCCGCCAGGGGACCCCTGTGGCTCGGGCACCTGGGGGGGTCAGAGTCTGTCCTCTCGGCTCTGCCTGCACGGGGCTGGGGAAGCAGCTGTCAGTGTCTGCTCCTCTCAGCCCTTGCGCCCCCGATCCCGCTCGCAGCCCCTCCACTTGTACCTCCCCCCATCGCTCCTTCACCACACTCCTTCCCCTTGTACTCTCCCTTCACCTGCATCTCTCCCCTTGTACTCTCCCCCAGCCCTCTCCTCCCACACCTCCCCCCTTCCCCTACACCTTTTCTCCCACAACCCTCCTGATACCCTCCTCTCTTCCTCCATGAATACATCACACCCCACTTTTCTGCCAGTGTAGAGCCCCCAAGCACTCCTACATCTGCTCCTCTGCCTGAACCCTCTTTACTAGATCCCCATCCCTTTCCAGGTACAAGGTTTGAGGGTTAGTCCCTATGCCTTCCATGTGCATTTGGAGCACTAAATATGGGGTTGCAGGGGATGGGGGTGTGTGAGATTTATACTATAGTGAAATAAAAATAGGAGAAACGGTTTGATCCCCACTGCAAGTGTAAACGGGGATTGCTGTGGTGAACGAGGAGGTCACATTGGAGTGGGGGGAAGCCCAGGGCTGGGGTGGCAGGAGGTGCGGGGAGGGGAAGAGAGAGACCAGGGCTGGAGTGGTAGGGGGTAGGGGAGGGCACTGGTGGGGATGGGGGGAGAGCCCAGGACTGGGGGCAGCAAAAAACCTAGAGCCGGCCCTGCACATAAAAATGTGATTTTGCCCTAACTTTAATGGGAGCAGGATTGGACCCACAGTGGGGCAATTAGTAGGTTTCACTGTGATCATCCTGACTTTTGGGGGGGGGGGGCACTGCAAGTTCAGGAACTTTTGAGGGATAATTATTTAATTCATGTCACCACTATAACTGAGTGCTGCTAGTGCCCCAAAGCAAAAATGATTCGTCATACAAAGACATGAAAATAACGTCTGGTTTATCCTGCAATGGATGGTGAGATGATGCTAAATTCCATTTATAACTGGACTTTATTTACAGACCTAAGACACAGCTGAGGTACAGCCAACCTATAATTACATCAAGTGGAACAGAAACATTAACTTATTTACGCTTTGGTTCCTTGCTGTCCCTTACATATTTTTGCAGAAGATCAGAAATAGAAGTAGGGCTGGGGCTCAAGAAAAATGATTTTATTATCACAATACATCTTTTTGACACACACAAAGTAAAATGGTCAGCAGGCCATTACATTTCCTTTATTTTAGGAAACTAAGTATAAATGACACGATGAAAAATGCTTGTAGGCAAACCCTGTAGGAGAGCACTAAAGGATGTTGGCTGATACTTTCAGGTCCATGTTAGCATGTCATTAACTAAAGACAGACATTTGAAAGTCATTATATAAAAAAAAACAAATTACATTAAATTCCAGTTGATTTGCAATTTTTCTCCCCCATTCAATGACAGAAAAGGGGTCAGGTAGCAGGGTAAAGCTGGGTTGAACTGCCAGATAGATTACTATAGTAATCAACAATCCAAATGATTCTTTACTTTAGCAAATGTTTATTGAACCTTAGCAAAATTAGTGATATTACTCTAATCCTTGTGCAAAAATGACTATTTTAATCAAAGAGCTAGCTTTAGCAATGTCCATGATCTTCTTGACTTACCCTCATACAGATTGGTAAAACAAAGACAAGTGCATATATAACTGCACTTTCCCGTGCTACCTGCATATAACAGTGGTGTACCCAAAATCTGTATGTATAATATTGATGTGGATATCATCCTTCCTATGTCTAGTTTACCCAGAGCATTCTTTGAATATTAATACAGGAGTTTTGACAATCCCAAGTGTTCAAGGATCATGAGATTTGCTTTAACAATAAATTAATTTTGTTTTTTTAATTTTCTGTCTGGTTACTAAGCCTTATGAGTCTAGGAGTTGGGGCTTTAAGGAAAATATCAGACTATAGACTCATGTGAGAATTATGAAACCTGGTAAGACTGATACAGGCATTTGCAAAGGCGCTCACATAGTATCATTTACATAACTTACATAGACACTTCACATTAGCAATAGGATACCTAGTCTTTGATTGCAGGGGCCTAAACCGGTCCCATTCTACCACTGCTTCCATTTTGCATGGATAAGGATCCCTGAAAAGTGTCTCCTTCAGTCCTGGCAACATGCACTGGGAAACTGCCCCAATGGAATCCTCTTTCACCCACAAGGTTTCATTTCTTAGTTCCCTGCTCATTCCCACAAGATCTCCCACTCCCTTGTTACCCCAGCTTCCAGGGGTTGAGTAGTAGCAGATGGCTGGGGCCTTACAGGTCAGCTTCCCAGGAGAGGAGAAATCAGTGACAGGGTGTCTAGGCATATTCTAAACCTCACTTGTTTTATTTACACTATAGCCAATAGTCACGGAACAGAGGTGGTCACAAAGAGCATGCAGACAAACTCTTCCTTCAGAAATGTGTGCCTGTTATGTTCATGGCAGACACACACAGTTGTTAAAATGAATAAAGGAAGGTTGTGACATAACACTACTTTGTTTCTTAGAATCCAGAACCCTAATACAAGAACCAAAAAACAAAGAGAGACATAGGAGAGAGGAACAGCTCAATCCACCTTGATCCAGGCTGACTGACTCTTTGCAGCCTCTACACAGAGGGCTCAAATACACAGCTTTCCTCCAAGATCCAGAGCTTGCAAGCAGCACCAAGGAACCCTTACAGTTAAAAGTGAGTGTGTAATCTGAGTACAGTTTCCAATGCACCTCACAGCCTTGCTTATTCCTACAGAGTAACTTTTCCTCAGGAATTTATTCTAATCAGAGACCAAGACAAAGATTAAATGCTCTTGCTGCTTGCACAGATCCCTCTCCAAGAACCACTGCCACTGCCTCTTGCATAACTAAAAGCAAACAGCAGTCTTCCCAAGAGTGAATATTTGTTTGCATGCTAAGAAAAGAACTTGGAAGATTTTATAACAGCCCAACTTGGTGACACCTGCCACAATAGTAAAAATATATTTTACAAAATTAAAGAACAAGCCTCATTCTGGGTATGAATGTAACCAACATCATGATAATAAATTGACACAGGCAAGCATTCAGCAGCATGTTGCTATTTAGCAAGACCTTTTACAGAGGGACAGAAAGGGAGTCACCTGCAGAACCTACACTGAGATGCTTGGTACCATCAAGCAGACCTACAGGCTTGGATCAGCCATATATTTAGCTATTTAAGTTTGCCTGAGTAACCTCCTGTAAAATTCTTTTAGCACAGAAATTAAGTCACAGAAATCTGCTACAGGTCCACGCAACACTAGGGGCAGCTACTCCTGGCCACTCTGAGAATTAGCTCCTTCCAGGTGCTGCACCCTCCTCTGGAGAACTCTCTACCTATACTCCTCTTTCACCCTGCAGCCCCTCTCACTCCAAGAGCTGACGCTTCCTTTTTGTGACTTGGACTTCTGGCCAGGACAGCCATGATAGTTCTCCCCTTCTGGGGTATCAAAGTCCTTGGGGACAAACTGTCCCAGGCTCTCCCCTGCCAGGTCTGTACCACTTCTCTAGTGGCTGGTAGGAAAACCTGGCCCTACTCTGCACTCTGAGTTCAATCGCAGGGGCCCTCTCTTCAGCAGTCAAGGTCCATGCTATCCAATCCTTGCTGCTTTCCCCCCTAAACCTTTCCTACCTCTCTACCCACTGCTTTGCCAGCTCAAGCTTCCTCCTCCCATGAAGGAAGACTATATGCCATGGTCCCCAACCTACTTCCTTTACCAAGGGAGTAGCTACACACTGCTTTCCTAGAGCTCTCAGCTATTGGGCTTTATAAACCCCAGCCCAGCTCTGTCCCCAGCTGGACTTCATCAGCAGATTATGCCATAACACTCCTTAGCTTTCCTTCAGGTGCAGTCTATAGGTGAATTGGCCTAATTCACCCCTTCAAGACCAGTGTGGGGTGAACAACTCAGCACTAACCCTAAATAAAAGCTGGTTTTCATTACAAAGATGACCTTAACAATGTTGATTCCATTTTGGGCATATTCTATATGTTCTCATCTGCCCCCATTGTAGAGAATAAAGTGCACCAAAATAGGTCATAGTTCTCTTCTACATAAGTGGGTTTTACATCAGATTAAGTATATTGATTTTGCCAGAGTTACTTCTGAGTTATACCTATTATAAATAAGAGTGCGGGTCAGAGAGGAAATAGACACTTGATTCATACGACACACATAAATGTTCACAGATGCTTTTTTCACTGCATGTACACAGAATTAACTCTAGAGCATAGCTTGTTGTACAATACCCATCTGTTTATATCTCTCACACATGATGTTGAAAACATTCAACCTTTTTTACTAGTCATAAGCAGGTTATGACCTAGGAATCTATTCCCTATTCATAATTGTTTGATACAGTTTGTGCCAACAAATTTTCATTGTATGTGGATCCTTTCTGCCAGGTGTTAGCAGCAACAAAATATACCACATTCAGTTTTCCAGGGGTTCCTTCTGAAACTTAAACATCAGAAACTTGGGAAACTATATATATATCACCCTGGGCCCCCTTGATAAGCAATACCTTCCCCCTCACAAGCACTGAGAGTAAGGGTTTAAAACAAAGAATTTTGGGGAATGGGGTGGCTAAGGAGACAACAGAGTAAATTTGTGAAAAATCAGTAATTTAAAAGTTAACAATATAAGGTAAGCCTCCCACCCCATCAGGGTTTCTGAATACCAGTCCCAACTCAGACTTCCTCATGCTATTTTAAGTGGCTAATACATCCTCACCTCTTCCTCACAGTTTGCTGTCCAGGGTTAGCAGAGTCCAAGAATTCTGGCAGGTCAGTCTCCAGAATCTAAAGGATGTTTTGCCTGAGGTGCTCCAGGAACTCTGTCACCTGACCCAGCTGAGCTTATTTCAGCTTTGATTGCTAGATAAGGAGACCCCCACACTGGAGTCCCTCAGTTAAGCTGCTGCTCTGGATGGCTTCAGCCTAACCTATTAATAGCACTTCTGTGCTGTCTCACAGCCTCTTCAGCTCACTACCACTGTGCCAAGTCTCTTAAGAGCAACCATTGGTACCTGGGACCCTTAACAGAACGCTTATCATCAGAGAAGCATGACTAAATAGGATTAACAAAATATTTTGTACATATATGACTACTGTTCTCGTATGCCAAAAGGGCTTTCATGTAAATAGGTATTGTTCAAACATGTATGTTCATGAAAAGGGAATATAAAGGGGTATGACATGGTTGAAGCAGGCAGTCATTTGGAATTTAGAAGACTTCTGTGGAATTGAAATTTCAGTTAAAAAAAGAAAACTTTTGCAAATATTTCTTTCTTAAACTTGCCTTCCTCCCCCCCAATTTTCTATCCTGTGCCTGTATCTGTAAGAACTGCAGGGGAGGAGGTTGCTTTTTTTGTTTTTGTATTTGGTCTCATGTCCCTATAACTAGATATTTTTATTCAGCTTTCCTCAGTTTATATGTTTAAAAATAGGATCTCTGTCTCGTACCAATGTACTGAGGATGACAGCTGCCAGCCAACAGGATGTAGTTTAGAAGAAGAGGTGGAGGTGGGAAGCCTATAGTTAAGCAGTTTCTCTTTCCTTTTTCTTTTTTTGTTCTAATGATTGTTGCTTATAGAGGTAGATAGATATAGAGATATATAAAGTTTAGATTGCTGTAAATGAGCTGAGGATTGTTTCTTCTTGGAATCATCATCTCCGGTTTGTCATCTGAACTATATCATTTGCTGAACATTTACTCTGCCTTGCTACAAGTATTTTGTTTTTACTGCATAAGGAGCGACTACAGTTATGGCTCAAAATGTTTTTCTGGTAAAGCTCCTTTCCATACCTCTAAAACTCTTCTGGGAAAATAATCAAAAGGGAACTTGAGTACGGTAGGGGGTACCCACCAAATAAACAAAAAACTGACCCAGAAACACTTTCTGTTGTAACAATCTGGTCCCTATTGACCCTCCTCAATGAATGCTAGTCCTATTATATGAACTTTTCCCCAACATGCTTTTGGAGGTTGGGAGGAGCGGCCCTTTAAATTTGGCATACACAGGCAGTTGCAGCCATGGATGTGTATTTACAATTATATAATAAAATAAAGGGAAAGAATGAATCATCCTGTATGACAGAAAAAGTTTATGAGTTTATATATGCTAAATGGAGTCACTATAGCTGAATACGTACTGACAAATCTAAAAATAATTAGGTAGACTGGGAGTAACCTTTTGCATCCTTGAGAGTGCAGTTAAGAAATACAAAAGGATAGTTAATGTTATAGCCATTATGAATTAGTGGGAATAATCTTAGCATTAAACTGGATAAGGGACATACAGCATACCACAGCTGTTATCTTTTCAGATAAATTATCAGGTATAGTGGCAATTAAGAGGGGTACCTGAGAGAGCAGGAGTGATATAATAAATGAAATATTTTTCACAGCAGAGTTAGTATTTGTGGATATGATCATAGCACTAGCATGGATTCCAGCACATGCTGGGAAACCGGGCAATGAATTAGCAAATAAAAAAGCAAACAATGCTTTAAAAATGCAGAAACCGCTATAAAGATTCCTTTGGGTAATCAGGATTTTAAAAGTTTAGTTAAAAAGGGATTAAAAAGGAATGGCATGAATTATGGACCAAGGACAAAAGAGGAAGAAGATTCTATGAAGTATGCCCCAAAATAGAGGATAATGCACTAATCCAAAATTTATGAAAGGATCAGTGAAATACTCATATTTAGACTGTTAATTGGTCACTGGAGTTTAAATAATAATTTATATTTATTGAAGAGACACAAAGCTGGATTATGTAACACACATAAGGTTAAAGAAACAGTTGATTACCTGATATGGGAATGCAGGGAGTGTTCCCAGGAAAGATAGATTCTTTAATGAAGACTATAGATGCTTTAAGGTACCAGAATATACTATGAGGGGTTTAGTGAAAGTATTGGAAAAGTGGAGTAATATTAAAAAAACCCTCTTCTATGCTTTTTTAAGGATGTAGAGCGGGGTAAGAGTATAGTGGCATGATGTACTAGGAATATAGAGGGTGGCAGTTATAGACTCAGCAGATGAGCCTGCTTTGACATAGAGCACCAGAAGAAGACGCTGAAGCCCTATAATGGCTGTGTGTAGTAGATTTTTTGCTCAATGCTTCTCTTTCAAATGGTGAGTATTCTTAGTTTCTATCATGATTTCTTTTCTTCATGGCTGAGGGGATGATGCACTCTCACAATGTGGTTGTACATTCATAATCTTTCAGATTATGATCCAGATGAAGTGTAAACTCAGCTGAGAAGTAATTTTCATCTTAGCTTTGCCAAGATAATCAGGGCTCAGAGAATCAAGATGGATTCCTCCATCTTGCTCATAATCACCAGTAATGAAGAGTGTGATCCACGCAGGTACTTAGGTGCCTAAGTCTTGTTTTTAGGCACCACAAAGCTCCCACGTGGCTGCTGCTTAACCCTGTAGGTACCTAAACTCACTCAACACCTACATTTTTCCCATGGGCCTGTGGAATGCTTCCTCAGGATAGGAGTCCAGGGCCCTGTCTCCTGCCTAAGCCCCGGAGCCATTCACAAGCTGGAGAAGGTAGGTGTTCAGCTGCCTACGTTGTGTGTGTGTGGTTGATCTGGTAAACGTGCTCAAAGACCATCTACTGGATCAGACTTCTCAGGTGAGCTCACATAAAACAGCTGAGGGAGGAGGGAGAAAGGAGGAGTCTTCCCAATAGCCTTGAGTACTCAGGTGTGTACCCTAGTAGTCTGTGGAATAGTCAGATCCCTCAATCTCTCCTACTTAAATTGTTCCACTTTAATAAAATAATTGAATAATTAAATATTAGTTGGATCCAAGAAAGACTCTGTTGCCTAGTGGCGGGGGCACTCACCTCAGAGGTGAGAGATCCCTGTTCAAATCACTTCTCTCCCACAGGTGGAGGATGGATTTGAACTGGGTCTCCCACATCCCAAGTGAGTATCCTAACTACTGGACTAAAGATTATTAGGAAATACCGCCTGTTTCCTGCTCCCCCATTTTGTTTTGAGCCCTACATGTGACTTAGGTTGTCACCTATCTTTCCCTCTTTTGTGGATGGCAAACAGAGGCAGGTAGGGTTGCCAGGTGTTGATTTTCAACCGGAACACCCTGTTAAAAGTCTGGTCAGTGGCACACCCAGGCTAAGACAGGCTCCCTGCCTGCCATGGCGCCACACAGCTCCCAGAAGCAGCAATATGTGCCCCCTCTGGCTCCTACACCTAGAGGAAGTCAAGGGGCTCTGTGCACTACCCCACCCCAAGTGCCAGCTCTGCTGCTCCCACTGGCTGGGAACCATAGCCAATGGGAGCTGAGGGCAGCGCGCAGAGCTGCCTGGCCATTCCTCCACATAGGAGCTGGAGAGAGAAGAAGCCACTGCTTCCGGAAGCTGCTTAAGGTAAGCGCCGGCCAGAGCCTGCACCCCTGACCCCCTCCCATGCCCCAATCCTCTGCCCCAGCACTGATCCCCCTCCCAGCTTCCAAACCCCTCGGTCCCATCCTGGAGCACCCTCCTGCACCCTAAACCCCTCATCCCCAATCCCACTCCAGAGCCTGCTGTAAAACCCAGGTGCCTTGTCGTTTTTCAGCTTCTGCAATACTTTTTTATATCTTTGATTTTTACCTCAGATACATCTATATCTAGGTATAATGGTTTATCATTGTTAAATTCCAGTTTTGTAATTGGTTCTGGTTGGTTTATCACTTCTTTGAAGTGTTCGACCCATCTATTTTCTTGTGTTTTTCTAGGTGCCTAAAAGTAGGGCACTGCAATGCTCAGCCTTGCAATGCCTAAGCCTCTTTGTGGATCTGGGCTGAAGAAACTGAAGGCCAAATTAGGACCTCAGTGATATCTATGCAATACCCTTTGTCTTCAAAGTAGTAGCACAGGTATAGCTGTTCAAAACTTAGTAAACTTTCTATTTTCTTTTTTTTAAAGAATGGACTCTAGCTCAGTCTTTCCTTGCTGTGTTGGCTCAAAAATAATAGGAGTTAAAAACAAGAAAGGGCACTGAAGTCAGCAGGTGAGACTGAATACATCCAGAGAGATCTGCAGGGGAAAAAAAGAAGCCATTTTTAGATATTCATTTTCAGGCTACAACTGTACTTTACCAGCTTTACTGGAGTTCTGTGAGAACCCCTTTGAACTATTCTTGCCTGTTCAGAGACCATTCTAGATCTTTAGCATGCTCCTCTAGTTAAATTAATCGTAACACAGTTTTTTCCCTCGCTTGTTTTTGTAGCCTTTATTACATTCATCTACAAATTACAGAACTCAACATTAGATAAGAATACAAGAACGGCCATACTGGGTCAGACCAAAGATCCATCTAGCCCAGTAACCTGTCTTCCAACAGTGGCCAATGCCAGGTGCCCCAGAGGGAATGAACAGAGCAGGTAATCATCAAGTGATCCATTCCCTGTCGCCCATTCCCTGCTTCTGGAAAACAGAGGTGACGGACACCATCCCTGTTCATCCTGGCTAACAGCCATTGATGAACCTATCCTCCATGAATTTATATAAGTCTTTTTTGAATCCTGTTTTAGTCTTGGCCTTCACAACAGGCTCTGGCGAGGAGTTCCACAGGTTGACTGTGCATTGTGTGAAAAAATATTTCCTTTTGTTTGTCTTAAACCTGCTGCCTATTAATTTCATTGGGTGACCCCCAGTTCTTGTGTTATGAGAAGGAGTAAATAACACTTCCTTATTTACTTTCGCCACACCAGTCATTTTATAAACCTCTATCATATCCCCCCTTAGTTGTCTCTTTTCCAAGCTGAAAAGTCCAGGTCTTATTAATTTCTTCTCATACAGCAGCCATTTCATAACCCTAATCATTTTTGTTGCCCTTTTCTGAACTTTTTAAAGTCCAATATATCTTTTTTGAGATGGAGTGACCACATCTGAACACAGTATTCAAGATGTGGGGGTACCATGGATTTATATAGAGGAAATATGATATTTTCTATCTTTTTATCTATCCCTTTCTTAATGATTCCCAATGTTCTGTTTGCTTTTTTGAGTGCCACTGCACATTGAGTGGATTTTTCTGAGAACTATCCACAATGACTCCAAGATCTTTCTTGAGTGGTAACAGCTAATTTAGAACCCATCATTTTATATGTATAGCTGGGATTATGTTTTCCAATGTGCACTATTTTGCATTTATCAGCATTGAATTTCATCTGCCATTTTGTTGCCCAGTCATCCAGTTTTGAGAAATCCTTTTGTAGCTCTTCACAGTCTGCCTGGGACTTAACATTAACTAAACACTTCAGAAAATCAAAAAGAGTTAGTTTATCTCAGTGCTGGGTATAGAAGGTTCAGAGGGTTCTTATTCTGAACTTGATCTTCCATCCCTTGTGGAAATAACTGAAATGATTAACTGTGAAGTCCCCTTTGGGCTAACAATTCAGTTCCTTAAATTTTAATTGATAAGAGAAAATATTTTTATAGAGCTTGTTCGGTCTGATCAAATATCTGTTTTTTTTTTCTGGGAAGCGTATTTGATATATAAAAAATCATATCAATTTCACAACCTAAATTAGAGCATAACTGTTCCTGAGCTTTCTGTAGAAATAGTTAGATTAGGGCAACTTCATTCTTTTCAAGAAATAATATTTCCCTTTTACCCCACTAAAATCCTGAGGGAGCCCTAAAAAATTCAACTAAGTTAAACAGAAGGGAATCAAAAACAAAGAGGAAAAGAGAATTTGCTTTAAACAGAAATGAGCTGTGAATCTCTGCAAATCGGGATTTGTTGCTTGAATAAAGCATGAATGGAAAGATTTGTAATTTCTGAAAGCAATCAGTTTATTCCATAACTGAGAACAACACATTTTCATGGCAGTACACATCCTCTTAAACAGGGATTGTTGCTTTTCTATTTTTTAAGATAATTGACTGTGCTGCTTTGTGACAGAAAATTAAAACTAGGCACTTTTTAAAAAAACCCTGGATCAAAAAACAGAAATTTGAGGTCAGCTCTTCCCTGCGAAATATTTGCTTATATCCTACATCAGAAGTATAGATGTAAACAACACCTCTTTGTGTGACCCAAGTTTTTTTACAGGGTGCACTTCAGGGTTTTTTTTTAGAATCGTTTTCCTATTCTTCATGCAATTGCTCCATCTTCTCCACATATCCATTATTTTCTCTTTTCTCTGTCCTCGCCACCCTACCTCCCTTGCTGAATGGTTTCCCCTCTGCTTCTGAATTGAATGATTCACTTCCTCTCAGTGGTTTTTCAAAAGTTTCTGAGTTTCAATATTTCTGATAATTGAATGTTCTGTTACTTTTGGAATCTTCTTTTAAAAAATAAATAACTCTTTCCCCCTAATAGTATTTGATCTCAGCAAGTAACAAAACAGCACAAGGTTTGGTTAATTTGTCCTGTGCACATTTTTGTACTAGAGTCGGGGTGTGAGCTGTGGGGAAACTGACATAATTGAGAAAAGCAACAAAGGTTTAAACCAGTGGTTCTCAAACTTTTGTACTGGTGACCTCTTTCACATAGCAAACCTCTGAGTGCAACCCTCCCCCCCTTATAAATTAAAAACACTTTTTTATATATTTAACACCATTATAAATGCTGGAGGTAAAGCAGGGTTTGGGGTGGAGGCTGACAGCTCGTGACCCGCCATGTAATAACCTCCCAACCCCCAGTTTGAGAACCCCTGGTTTAAACTGATAAAATAAATTAAGCATTTACATGTGTGAACCACTGGGCTAGGGGTCATTGTGAGGCAGATTTTTCTCAGTCTTTCTTGTTGAAGCTGTTCCACTGTGTATAAATAAATATATATTGGATCAGAGAGACAGTTAGAAAGGGCACTCACCAGGGAGGCTGGATACCCAAGTTCAAAACTGTTCCACATCAGGCAGACTGGGGACTTGAATCTGGATCTCCCACATTCTGAGTGAATGTCTTAACCACTGGGCTAAAAGTTATAAGAGGGTGGGGTAAGGGGTGCTAGAATAGGGAGGAGCCATGGCCCTATCACTTTTTACTGGCCCTAAGGGCAAGTGATGGAGGGGGACAAAGAGGAGTGAGCAGGTGGCAGGGCCTTGGGAGAAGAGGTGGCATGGGGGGTGGGGACACTGTTCGGGCACTGATGCCCCCCCACACTTTTAGAGAATTTCTGCCACCATTGGCTGGGGTAGCAGCATTGCCATCTCCTCTTTCTCTGGACATTTTGTGTGGGTTTAGATGAACTCTGAGCCCACTTTCCAGTTGTGATCCCAAATGCAAAATGGATCGAGAATGCCTGGTTTGTGATTCCCACTGGGGCTTAGGTGTGCTGCTGGGTGGTGTCAGGATGGTGGTTGCTGTGTACATGTCCAGCTGCTGAAATTTAGGCAAAATAGGGACTTTAATGAGAGATACTTCGGCACCGAGGGACTTTAAGCACTACAACAATGGTCTCCAACCTTTTCGTCTGCTGGGCGCCAGACGAAGGACTCTGGCAGTGGTCGAGCATCTGCCGAAATGCTGCCGAATTTTGGCGGCGAGGTCTCTCGATGACGTCGCTTGTCAGCGGCAAGCAACATCATCGAGAGGTGTTGCCGCCGAAGTGCCGCTGAAATTCAGCGGCATTTTGGCGGATGCTTGACCGCTGGCTAGGATGTGGGCACATTTAGATGCCATGGCACCCGCGGGCACCGGGTTGGGGACCCCTGACCTACAGTGTCAAATGCCAGCTGAACAGGGGATTTGTGAATACCAGTGGTGCCTAAATGTTGGATTTAGGTACATACGTGCCAGTTAGGCACTAAATCCCTCTTGCAAATCTCACCCTAATTGAATTCACCATGACTGTGTTCATGCCTCTGTCAGATCTGCTCTGTGAAAATATTCTAATGAATAAATTTACTAGTAGGAATGTTTATCAAAACAGTGACTCTCTGCAGGTAAACTATGCTTAACAAACGTAAGTGGTAGGGGATAGTGAGCCTCATTGCCTGAGGGAGAGCATCAGTGAGATTGTGCCTCAGAGTTAGAGTCCCTTCCTGGTGAGGTAGCATAGCAGGCAGCATGCTCCACTTACAGCACTAGGCCTACTCTCTCAATGGGCACTGAGGAGGAGAAACTTCATAGCCAACCATCTTTTCTACCTTCTTTGCAGTACTGTGTACCACATGGGACATGTTGAGTGTGCATTCTCAGTGCTCTCTCTCTCACAGTGACTCCAATTGTGCCTAAATCTTGAATATGGAAGTAGAGAGATGGAAAGCTACTGCTACCCCTTCCTACTTCTCCATGTGGGCACCAATTATACTGCCTAGAATGACCTTGAGCGAATCACTTCAGTCTATGTGGCTTTGGGAAGAAATATAAAGGAGTTTGAGGTGCATGTCGTGTTCTCGTCCATCTTCCCTGTTGAAGGAAAGGGCCCCAGGTAGGGACCATCGAATTGTTGAGGTGAATGTGTGGTTATGCAGGTGGTGTTGGAGAGAGGGCTTTGGATTCTTCAACTATGGTGATGTTGTTCCGGGAAGAAGGATTGATTAGGAAGAGATGGGATCAACCTAACAAAGAGAGGGAAGAGCATCTTCGCAGACAGCCTTGCTAACCTAGTGAAGAGGGCTTTAAACTAGGTTCACCAGGGGATGGTGACTAAGCCCAGAGGTAAGTGGGGAAGTGGGATACCGGGAGGAAACACAAGGAGGAGGGTACAAGACAGGAAGCCTCCTGATTCATACTGAGAAAGTAGGGCAATCGGCTAGTTATCTTAGGTTCATGTACACGAACACAAGAAGCCTGGGAAACAAGCAGGAAGAATTGGAAGTCCTGGCACAATCAAGGAACTATGATGATTGGAATAACAGAAACTTGGTGGGACAGTTCACATAACTGGAGCACTGTCATGGCAGCTAGCAAAGGATGTGAAGGGTAACAAAAAGGGTTTCTACAGGTATGTTAGCAAAAAGAAGGTGGTCAGGGAAAAAGTGTGGAACCCTTACTGAATGGGGGAGGCAACATAATGAAAGATGATGTGGAAAAAAGCTGAAGTACTCAATGCTTTTTTTGCCTCGGTCTTCACAGACAAGGTCAGCTCCCAGACTGCTGCACTGGGAAACACAGTATGGGGAGGAGGGGAGCAGATCTCAGTGGTGAAAGAACAGGTTATGGACTATTTAGAAAAGCTGGACATGCACAAGTCCCTGGGTCCACATCTAATGCATCCAAGGGTGCTGAGGGAGTTGGCTGATGTGATTGCAGAGCCATTGGCCACTATCTTCGAAAATTCGTGGCAATCGTGGGAGTTCATGGACGATTGGAAAAAGGCAAATGTTAGAAGAAAAAAAGGAGCAGGCTGACCCAGATGGGAATATGAGTAGAAGGGCTTCTTTATTGCAATATTTGTTCCCCAGGACCCAATTGTCCAGTAAGCACTGAATTAGTTATAAAACATTCTTTCTGTTTAGGTTAGTATGTACATGCCTACTTCTGTTACAACACCCCCAAAACCCTTATTAAGTAATAAAAACACCCATTTTGTTAGTAAACCCACCCTATCTATTGTGCACAGCATTACACATATTACACAGGCATTTTACCTTGAAAATATATTTCTTTGCAACAATGTGTTGCCACAAATCTCCCTGGTTAGCAATTCTCAGGGGAGGCAGGAAGGGGCCATAAGCCAGGGCTTGTTTATGTAGCTGGGAAAGGAAGGGAGGAGGAGATAACACTGCTTTACCCAAAAGGTATCCTTTAGATCCCCACATTCCTTATGCAGCTGCAACACTTTTCAATTCTTACAAGCAACAGGGAAGGGCAAAATATGGCAACTTGGTTATTAAACAAAGAACTACAGCCTTCTTATGCCTTTGTCCCCTAATGCCATGGCAGCACATTAGCAGCTTCCCAGGTCTCTACTTAACCCATACATATCCCAACAGCAAATAGAGTGCCCATACTATAAAAAGGGAAGAAGGAGAACCTGGGGAAGTACAGACCAGTCAGCCTCACTTCAGTCCCTGGCAAAATCATGAAGCAGGTCCTCAAGGAATCCATTTTGAAGCACTTGGAGAAGAGGGAGGTCATCAGGAACAGTCAACATGGATTCACCAAAGGTATGTCATGCCTGACCAACCTGGTTGCCTTCTTTGATGAGATAACCAGCTCTGTGGATATGGGGAAAGTGGTGGATGTGATATATCTTGACTTTATCAAAGCTTTTGATACGATCTCCGACAGTATTCTTGCCAGCAAGTTAAAGAAGTATGGATTGGATGAATGGACTATAAGGTGGATAGAAAACTGGCTAGATTGTCGGGCTCAAGGGGTAGTGATCAACAGCTTGATGTCTAGTTGGCAGCTGGTATTAAGTGGAGTGCCCCGGGGGTTTTGTTCAACATCTTTATTAGTGATCTGGATGATGCAATGAATTGAACCCTCAGCAAGTTCACAGATGACACTAAGCTGGGGGGAGAGATAGATATGCTGGAGGGTAGGGATAGGGTCCATAGTGACCTACACAAATTGGAGGATTGGGCCAAAAGAAATCTGATGAGGTTCAGCAAGGACAAGTGCAGAGGAAGGAAGGATCCCATGCAGCACTACAGGCTGGGGACCGACTGGCTAAGCAGCAGTTCTGCAGAAAAGGACCTGGGGATTACAGTGGATGAGAAGCTGGATATGAATCAGCAGTGTGCCCTTGTTGCCCAGAAGGCCAATGGCATATTGGGCTGTATTAGTAGGAGCATTGCTAGCAGATCAAGGAAAGTGATTACTCACCTCTATTCAGCATGGGTGAGGCCATACTTGGAGTATTGTGTCCAGTTTTGGTCCCCCCACTATAGAAGGGATGTGGACAAATTGGAGAGTCCAGCGGAGTAAATTTTGGTGACAAAAATTATTATGGGGCTGGGACACATGACTTATGAGGAAAGGTTGAGGGAACTGGGGTTATTTAGTCTGCAGAAGAGAAGACTGAGGTGGAATTTGATAGCAGCCTTCAACTACCTGAAGGGGGGTTCCAAAGAGGATGGATCTAGACTGTTCTCAGTGGGGGCAGATGACAGAACAAGGAGCAATGGTCTCAAGTTACAGTGTGGGAGGTCTCGGTTGGCTATTAAGAAAAACTATTTCACTACGACGTTGGTGAAGCACCTAAGGAGGTGGTGGAATCTCCATCCTTAGAGGTTTTTAAGGCTTGGCTTGACAAAGCCCTGGCTGGGATGATTTAGTTGGGGATTGGTCCTGCTTTAGGCAGGGGATTGGACTAGATGACCCCCTAACGTCTCTTCCAACCCTAATCTTCTTTGATTCTATGAAAACTCCTAGTACCTGGCCCAATCTGGCCTTATCTGAATAGTAGTGAATATAGGTGGAAGGCAAATTTTAAAATGCACTTTCTATGAATATTTGTGGTGGATACCTGTTTCTAATGGCTATAATCATCCAGTCCGGAAGCAGAAACTTACCATGCGACTGAAGACCTTGGTGCCTTGGTTCCGCTGACTGAGAGTTGTTGTACCAATTATTTTAAATTAGTTTCAGATAGCCTAATTAAGCCCTAATGGCTGCTAGTATCCATGAGATGTTTGTGGTGGATCCATTCTTTCTCTACTAGTGACCAGATAGCAAGTGTGAAAAATCGGGACAGAGTGTGGGGGGTAATAGGAGCCTATATAAGAAAAATCTCCAGATATCAGGACTGTCCCTATAAAATCGAGACATCTGGTCACCCTACTCTCTACTCAAAGCCATGGTTGTTATTGTTCCACTTCAGATAAGGGGAAGAAAAGTCAAGCTTAACTTAAATCAGTTCTTTTTTATGGGGAAATTCTATTATTTCCTCAATTTTTTGATGAGCTGCAGCCATGTTACGCCACTCTGTTAATCTCTTAAAAAGGGAAATGCAAATAGCTTTCTTTCAACCTCTAGGAAAGGTGAAGATCATTATTTACTATTTGTATTTGGAAAGTTGCAGTGGTTCAGAGACAGAGGAAGAAGGTTCATTAACTACCTTTCACATTCCATACATACCATATTAAATTGCATGCATATGCCAGATTAAAAAAAACATTCCCGTTCTCCCCCACACAAGACATAGTGAGGGTTTCGGATGGAGTGGGAAGAGAATGGCTCTCTCCTGCTTCCCCTTTAGGAGCTCCACAGTTTGGCATCCCTAAACTGCAAACAGGGAATGTTCAAAACTGTGATCAGGGCCCCAGTGTGCTAGTCACTGACAAACACCGTCTCTGCCCTGAGGAGATTCCTATCTAAATAGGCAAGACAGAGAGAGTGAAAAGAGGTGAAGTTACTTGCCCAAACCATAGGAAGAACCGGGGACAGGACCCACATCTGCTTACTCAGTTCAGTGATCTAGCCACTAGACCTTGTAGCCATCCTCTGAACCCCCTTTCACCTGCCAATTCAAAATTAAAGGAAGCAAAAAAAACATACCTAAAATGTATTACAATGTGTTCAGCTAGCTCTGTGTAAAGCACATTGTGGGTTGATATACTATTCGGTTCTTTACGTGGAATTGTTCAAAGTGGAATAGGATTTTAGAGTGGTAACATAGTTGTATACAAATGACATGCTTAGGCTTTTAGGTGTAGATAATTACAATCCATCAATGGACATATCTAATAAGGTATTTGGCAAAGAAAATTATTCAGCCACATTTCAATTTTTAAAGGTGTTAATGAGCACATCTGGTATGTAAAGAACCTGTCTTAGTGCTCTGGAAATTAAGAATTGATCACTGGAAACTTTTTAGCTGCTTATTCTGATTAGATTTCAACAGCATAGATTACTAAAAAAGGAATATTTAGATAATAAGTCCTTGTGGATTCTATACCTGCTCCCATCAGATGCAGAAAATTCCATTTGCCTCTGGGGCACAGCAGTTTTTCCTAGGAGTTTACCACCGGGAATCTTGAGAATCTAGAGGTCTGTATTTTAAAAAAATAAAATCTAGCCCTTATGGTTGTGAAAATAACATTCTAAAGATGAGCCAGGTGTAAAGCAATGTAATATGCAGTTTGCTGAAGTCTGAAGATGGCTCCGGTGCCTTTGCTGCTCTTCACAGCTATCGCAAACTGCAACAGTAAGAAACTTCATGTGCCCTATCAATTGTGAATTGTAGAAGCTGATGTGTGTGTGTGAGGGCGATGGGGGGTAGAGAGGAGGGGGAGAGAATGTCTGGGCCCTTCAGGAAATGAAATGTTGCGGGTGCAAGAGCCACATGAAACAAGATATTATTCATGAAAAGGACAGCAAGTTTGACCATCTCTACTTAAAACTTTTAATATTTAAAATAAATAGCATCACAAATAGTGAAAAAATTCTTATATACAGATGAGTTCTTTGTATCCTGAACAGCATAGGCATGTGCTACACATTGTGCACACTCAAAGGGTTCTTGAAATAGAATCTAAACAGAAATTAAACAAAAAATGGACAGCATGAAAGAGAAGAATCAAAAACAGAAACACATTTTTACAAAAGGAAATGGTAAACCCTATGGGCTATTGTGCTCAAGCTGCTCTGCTGGGTGCTGAGCTTTTTGGAAATATATGCATTCAGGGCCAATCCTGCACACACCCCCATGTGGAACACACATGGAGGTCAATTAGCTTGAGTTAATTGACATAATTTTAAATGCCAGCCTAGGCCCTTGGCAAATAGTTGTTCCTGGTTTTGGCTAGACTAGTATTTGCAATTGTGAAAGTTAAAAATGGAGTTAATTAGCAACCCACTTACCCAATTTCAAACACAACCAAACACTAATCTAAACAGGGCCAATGAGAATTCTGTTTGCAGGACTGGGCCATGTATTTCTCAGCTGATTTGCATCCAAACTGGTAGTTCCCACTCTATTGATGGAAGAATAGTTGGAACTGTATACAGCATATTAAATGTGTTGGCAGAGGCTGTAAATTGGATGAGATTGTGTTTGATGGGTTAAGTGCAGGAAGGGTTGCCAGATCTGGTTATAAATATGTATCTTTCTGAATTCTTCTACAGATAATAAGAAACATGTCAATGAGTGATGAAATTTAGATTTCCAATTATTGTAACAACAATAAACTGGATTTTCGGGGTATATTTCTTACAAATATTTCTTCACCATTTGTAGTTAAAGAATAGGTGGAGAGGAGTTAGTTGAAGGGGATTCCTGGCTAAATAGAAAACTAGCCTGCTCAAAATTCCAGTCAGAACAGGAAGACTTATGTTCAAGTCTCTTTCATTAGAAATTAATTCACTCTCATTTTGCTTTTCTCTGGCTGTTGTTTTTTATCGGAAGAAAGCTATTGTGTGAGATTCTGATGGAAGGAATTTGCAAATCTAGTTTACCTGTGACACTGCAATAAAAACACATTGCAAACTGTCTCTGATTTTTAATGCATTTAAGGACTAGATGCAGGTTACCATCAGTTCCTGGCACGACATTAGACGGGTAGCGATCAATCACTATGAGGGGGTAGAAAGTGACAGTTCTCCCACGAGACTGTCGAGCTTAAACTTCTCATGCATTCCAAAGGAAATCTGAAGAGTTCAGGTGCTGGAGAAGGCACACTAATCCACAAGATTGAGGAGGATTTTTGTAAAATATAGATTTGCTCATTTTAAGATTAATTGCAATGTAGTAGGCCAAATGCAAAATAATTCTGACTTCTTACGCTAGAGAATTAGGGCTTGATTGTACAGCTGTGAATTAAGAGGTGGTACAGCAGTGCAGCGCATGAGAAGGAGCTCCAGGAAGCATTGTGCCTGCTTCATGCACATTTCCTCCTGGACTTCTCCTTGAAGAAAGAGCTACCCTCTGTGTCTGGCCCAGTGCTTAATTGCAATGAAAGAGGTGCCAGGGCTCAAGGTATTTTTTTCACTTTTATAACCAACAAAGCAAGCCCAGAAGTCCCGGGGCTATGAACTGCCAAGCCTAGAGGTACCGGGGCTCAGTCCTGGCAAGCTCTGGCACAAATTAAGCACTGGACTGACCATTGTCGTGAACCCTCTCTCCCCTGGATCACAAGAACTGCCACTTACTCATATCTCTTAAATGGAAGAGCAGACTGCCTCCAGGGAGAGAAGCTTCGCTCAGTGACTTGGCTGACCTGGCACCTAAAGAATTGGTAATGTTTCAGAGATGAGCGATGCCAGACACATTTGAAAAGATTTGTTTTAATTTTTAAGAAACCTTTGATTAATTCCTAGTGAATGGAAATTGACAGACTGCTCTTCTTTCCGCTCCTTGCTTCCTTTCCTTTCCCTCCTTCCCATTCCTTTACTATTTTTGTTCTATTTTTTTTGTTCTTCACTTATTTTTGTACATTTTTTTTTCAATTATATATGTAACTAGAACTGCCACTGTTTTTGGCTCTGTGCAGAGAGGTGAAATAACCGAGGAACAAGAGAATAGAAAGAAGCTCCTTGAACCCTTTCATTTTCTTGCATGCTCATTCAGAGGCCAGGCACAATCTGACCTTTTGTAGACTGCACTGAGAACCCAAGTCCTTGCCAGAAGTATTCCGTCTCGCTGTTTGGTTTAGAGTTATGATGAGCAAAAAGCCAAGCAGATGGTAGAGAGGTTTATCAAGAATGTGACTAGAAAGGAGAGCTCTTCCATTAAGAGAGATGCTGAATAGAAGCACCTTTCCTTCATGTTTTGTTGATACAATATTATGGAGCAACTCACTGAGACTGAGGGAAACCTGGGTGAAAAAAGTCAAAGGCCTGATCCTGATTCCACTGAAGTAAATTGCAGATTAGCCACTAACTTCAAGGGAACAAAGACTAGGCCCTCAGAGAAAGATTCCCATCCAGTATGGGATTTGATCCCTGGCTTTATTTCTGATAAAGATGGCAGAATAAGGTGCACCATCTGAGGAACTTTTAATCTCTACCTCTCAAACACTGGATACCTTAACTTCAGGAGCCGTGCTATTGCACACAAAACAAGGATCTTTGCGGTACTGCCAGGACAAAGAGACTATGCTATTCTTAGAAAAAGTTTTAGTGCTGTTTGGGCACTCTCTAAGTGAAAAGATTGATGTTGAAACAATTGAACAATTATCTTTTACTGACACCTTGTAGGAGGTCCCAGCACTCAGCATGCACAAAGTGATGGGGAGGAGGAGGTATGGGTTGGAGTGGATACAAATCACGAGAATTATACAGAGTGCAGAAACATTCTAACTAATTTGAGATCCAAACACCAGAGATGCTTGTTTAGCACAGTGTCATGCTTTTTCTAATTGTGCTGAGACAGGATGACTTGGATCAGTACACGGTGATCCCGTTATTTTGGGTGACCAGCTAATCAGTCTGTTTGACTTACGCAGATATTAGGTTGAGGTAAATGTGTTTTGAAATGATGCCAAAAAGTGTTTAAAATTATATATGTTTAGAAAACTCCATAGCGGGTTTAATATCTAGTTCTGTTTGATTTGTAATTCCACATAAATGGATTATACAGTCCCATATATGTTGTTCTTCAATTGATTTTTTAAAAAGTATGTCAGAAATGGTGTGCTTTCTAGGGTTGATATTTTGTAGAATGTCTACTTTTTAAATACGTGCATTGAAAAGTGCTGCATTCATTTGTGCTGGTCTGGGATTCCTGCAAAGTCTTTAGGTTCCGATCTGGACAATGGACTGAATCGATGTGCCAGAGAGGACACAAACAATTGCAAGTCAGACATAGCTGGGACTAGAACCCTGGCACTTAAATTCCAAAAATATAGGTTTCTGCCACTTGTGCTAAAAGAATAATGGGTAAATAGCACCACCTTATTTATCCTCTTTGTGGGCCAGGCCATAGATGTGACTCTCTAATTGTCATACACTCCAGAGACAACTATAATAATGGAAAGTGCAGGCCCTGAGAGATTTTAAGAATGGCAAAACCCTCTTCAATGATAGCCACTATTCAGAGTACAGAAGGGCCATGCTTTCCATTTCCATCACTGGTCACTATTTCTCCTCTAAAACCGATACCTGACACCTTTCTTCTTTAACATTTAAATTATATATTTAAAATATTACTATAAGCATTGACTTGCAGGTCAGCTCCTCAGATGCTAAAGCTCACCTCCAGAAAACAACTCCATTGGTTACCTTTCTCTTGGCTAGTAATTATATTCCAAACATCCAGAAGTCTGCCTCCAGCTGCCTAAAAAGAAAGGGGAAATCCTTCCTCTAAATAGTGTTTGGCTAATAAAATGTTACATAATATGAAAAAAGCTACAATATTCACATCAGTAATAGTGATGTAAACCATGAACCAATCAGCGTAATGCTCGTCCCCCTTTAGGGGTGGTAACACAGAGATAGAAGTTCCTGCTTCAGCCTCAGCTAAGTATGCATATTAATATGGAGAGGTTCAATCTCCACTGCCAACAACTCACCCAGTGGTTTCAGCATTACAGTGCAGTTTCCAAAGCTAATTACTAGGGCTGTCAATTAATCACAGTTAATGCATGTGATTGATACAAAACAAATAGATAAAATAGTTGTGATTAATCACACTATTTTACAATAATAGAATACCAATTTAAATTTATTATACATATTTTTGATGCTTTTCTACATTTTCAAATATATTAATTTGATTTATAATACAGAATACAAAGCATGCAATGCTCACTTTATATTATTATTTATTATTACAAATATTTGCACTGTAAAAAAGATAAACAAAAGAAATAGTATTTTTCAATTCACCTCATACAAGTCGACTCAGTCCTACTTCTTGTTCAGTGAATCACTAAGACAAACAAATTTGTTTACACTTAACGGGAGATAATGCTGCCCGCTTCTTATTTACAATGTTACCTGAAAGTGAGAATAGGCATTCACATGGCACTGTTCTACCCAGCGTTGCAAGGTATTTATGTGCCAGATATGCTTAAACGTTTGTATGACCCTTCATGATTTGAGTTGTAGGCTCTCAAGTTTTACATGTTTTGAGAGCAGATTTTTTTTTTAAAAATCTATATTTGTTAGTTGCACTTTCGCAATAAAGAGATCACACTACAGTACTTGTATTAGGTGAATTGAAAAATACTATTTCTTTGTTTATCTTTTTACAGTGCAAATATTTGTAATAAAATAACAACAAACTGAGTACTATACACTTTGCCTTCTGTGTTGTAATCAATATATTTGACATTTTTAAAAATCTTGTGATTAATTGTGATTATTTTTTTAAATTGTTTCACAGTCCTAATTACCTAACGTGCAGGTTAGGTATGGTAAATTTGCCAAAATAGCCCTGCACCCAACTCTCCCAACTCTCCCACAAACTCTGATTAATTAAGGGACAGGCAAGGAAGATGAACTGGGCCACTTTACCCCTAGTTCCTTGGTTGATGAGACAGCTGGCCAGGAAAGTTCAGTGTGGACGTCATGCTGCCAACTCCTCTCCCCTAGAGGGGCAGGCATGTCACTTCAGAGTGGGAGCTCAGCCTTAGTCATGGAGGGACAGGAGATTGGTTACAGGGTTCCTGATTGGCTCTGGAATAATTGACTGGGTGGAAGAAGAGAGTGCGTGATCTGGAGTGAAGCAAGGAGTATGTGTAGGGTGACCAGATAGCAACTGTGTGAACATGGGATGGGGGTGGGGGTGGGGGGTAATAGGTGCCTATATAAGAAAAAGTCCCAAAAAACAGTACTCTCCCTTTAAAAACGGGACATCTGGTCACCCTAAGTATGTGCTATTGCTGCAGGGTAAGCAGGGCCCAAACTCAATGCGGAGCTCAGGGCTTGGTGAGCCCAGGCAGCACTCTGATTGCACAGCTACAGGCAGCATAGCAGAGAGATCTTTTACCAGTGGAGGAAGTCTAGACTAGCACACCAACTACAAAGATGGATGCAGTGGTGACCTGGACTAAGGGACTGAGGTGGCAGAGTAAATTTGTCTATTGAGTAGATTAGAGTTCCTTTGTTAAGCACCTGGGATTTATTACATTGCACACTGAGTGTGTGATTTCTGAGCTGAATTAACTAGCTGTGTGAGCTATTTATTGTTCCCTTTTAAGGGTAATAAGATTTTTATCCATGCCACTAAGGTGGCTGATAAAATTATTAGAATATATGTCTCTTGTAGTGATTCTGGAGTAAATTTGTGGCTTCTCAAAGGCCAGAGAAAGCTCCTTCATCTCCAGGCAAGGGCTCAGGAATTTGGAGAAACCAGTCTCTGCGGGGAGCCCCCTATCATGGACATGCTTATAAACAGCAGGGCTTGTCTTTATGAACAAATTGCATGGATTTAACTTAAATCAGTTTTTTAACTGGATTCGTTAAGTGTTGCAAAGCTTTTTAGTAATAAGCATGACTTGCTTGATTTAAATAGATTCTTCAGCATGTAAGCTAAAGTGAAATAAGCCACTCTCAAACTGAAATAAGTGCCCATAGAGCCTTTTTCAAAGGTTTAAATAAATCAGTTTAAAATCACAGTTTAAGTTAAACCACTGCAACTTTCTCACATTCACAAGTCCTTAAAAATGAACAGCTTTGCCTCCTCGTATATATTCCCTCACTCAACAATATTACGCTGCAGCAGAATACAGTGAAGGAAGAAATCAGCGTAAAATGGAGCTGATTTCTATTTTCCATGCTGGCATTCAGAAGCAGGATGTAAGCATAGAGTACAGACAAAGGCAGGCTGGAATGTTTCAGTAACGTGCTGTATGCTTCTCTAGCCTTTCACTTAAACTCTCTGGCCAAAATGTTAAAACTTGGATTCCTGAAATTAGGCACCTAAATCCATATGTAGACACTTAAAGGACAGGCCTGATTGTTCTGAGTTGGGGAGAACCTGCAACTTCTATTGAAGTGAATGGGAAAGCTACAAGTCCTCAGCGCCTTTTGAAAAACGGGTGACTAAAAACTGAATATTTCTTCCTCCAGTTGGCTCCTCTTATACAGCACCTATTGTGTGAGGGGAGGAAAGCTGCTAAGATAACCCTTAGCTCATCCGGAATTATGTGATGCTTTGCATCCTATCATATCGTAGCTTCCAACAATGATTATGTTAAAAGAAAAAGAGGGTGTTTTTTTCTAGCTATAGTGAGTATGTTGTATGTATTAAGGGCAGAAAAACCACGCAAAAGCTAGGTTGGGTCAAATAGGTGAGTTATGTATGATATATGTGCATATACAACCCACTGGTGAATGTATAATACAGGTTTCTTCCTCTCTGACTGCGGAGCCCAATCCTCAGAGGATATAAGCGTTATAGCCACATCTTGAGAACTTTAGCTCAAGTTATAGCAGCTTGTGATTTTTAGTTCTGGAAGACCCAGTTCAGTTCCCGGTGTGTTGTCCAAAATTGCAGCTTTCACATATGTGTGTTTGTGTATATATAGATAGATATAGAAGTGTGCATTATACACACATACATTTTTTTCATTTATGTTTCTTTTTCCTGTATGGTCCTTTATTCACATTTTGTCCCAATATTTTCTCAACCCTTTCCATGGCCCATGGATGAGGCTAAAATATTGCTGCCCACTTATTTCACCCAAGGGCAAGAAGTAAAATCTTGCTGCTCCCATCTCTTGTAAGCTGTGTAAGATTGGTGCTGAATTTGACAAGCAGGCAAAACTTCAAGAAAATGCATTGGATGCAGTACCCAAGTTCTCAGAGTCATAAAACCACATAGGGCCCAAGTTTACATACACATGGAAAAACTTGAACTATAATGACCCTTTTCTTTTTCTTAGCAACTGGATATATACCTAATATATTCTTGCCCTGGACTCATTGGCTTATACATGAATGTCACTGGTCTTTCCTAAGCAGAAGGTGAACCCAATCATGTATTGTTTGCGTAACAAACTTGAATCCAACAGTGTTGGAGTGGGCTCAGAAAGAGGCACAACAAATCTGCCCATCACCCTTTTTATTTTAGCTACAGAATAGTCCATTCATGATAAATTATCCCAATCACTCATTTTGTGACCTGTAATTCTTACTGTTCAGGGCTTCTGTACCATGCTGTCATAAAGGGTTTAGAATGAGCTTTCTTATTAACTCTGACAACATGCAGTCTGAGATTGTTACCAGGGAAAAATCACAATGATTAAAGGGTGTCAGTAATTATGGCAGCAGCAATAGCACTGGCTAAATATGCTCTCAGAGGAAACTTTCAATGGCAGCCATATACAGAGCAAGCTAATGTAGTTGAACTTTGCTCGCCTCTTCCAATTCGTCAGAAATTCAAAAGTCTGACTTTACACCAATCAATTTTTTCAAAAATGTTCTTCTGTGTTTCTCCGGTCTGTGCAGTCCCTGGCTAAAACACAGTAATAGTCATAAAGGATGGACCAAGGCTGATCTCCTACAAATTTCAGTTAAGAAGAGTGTTCTGGGCTTGTAATGCCTCTGGTTTTTGTTCATTATTAGATCCAAAATCATAAGAGTCTATTTTTCCAGTATGGACCGGCCTATCGTGGCTCCCACTGGCCGTGGTTTGCTGCTCCAGGCCAATGGGGGCTGCTGGAAGTGGCGTGGGCTGAGGGACATACTGGTCACCACTTCCAGCAGCTCCCATTGGCCTGGAGCGGTGAACCGCGGCCAGCGGGAGCTCCGATCGGCCAGACCTGTGGACGCGGCAGGTACATAAACTGGCTTGGCCCGGCAGGGGCTTTCCCTACACAAGCGGCATCCCAAGTTTGGGAAACACTGGCCAAGAGATATTGTACAAAATGGGAGAACAACTAATCTTTTGAGGCTTCTACCATTTTATAGTGAAGAACTGCTTGGAATGTTCTCCTGGGGTGCCATCTGGAACTGAGGTACAGTTGAGCCCTCTGTCTCAACCTCCGGGTTTCCTCTGTTTTTACAGGAGATTTGGGATGAGGACTAGGGGAATAGTTTTGGGAAGGTAAGTGCCCAGTTTCCCAGCCACTCTCTTAGGGGTAAAACGGGGACCCTGCTTTCAACCAGGTTTAAGCTTCTCCTTCTGTGGTTTATTTGCAATAGATGCTTGTGTTTGCTCAAAATCATCAGCTAGAGTAGCCATTTCATCCACAGTCTTCACATCATCTCTACATATATCCAGGAAATGTTCCTGAGCAACAAGATCACACATATCTTCAAAGCTTGTAACACCTTTTTCCTTTACCCACTTTTCCATCCAATCTTTCATTTGGTTTACACAGGCCATGTTACTCATCCCAACACCCTTCTTAAGGCTTCTGAATTTTACTTCATATGTTCCAGGTGTAATCTGAAACTGTTTTAAAACAATTTCCTTGAATTTATCATAATCTGAAGCATCTCTAATTGGCATCGTCTTGAATATATCAGGATTTTTCTCAGACAACTTTGCAACCAAAGTGGGTATCTTCTAGTCCTCAGGAATCTTATGACATACACACAGCCTCTCAAAAGTGATAAAATATTCAGCAAGGTCTCCTGTCTCACTGTATGCAGGACACAACTGTTCCCATTTGTGGATTTTTGGAGATGTGGGAGTCCCTGGAGCATGGGGGTTCTGGTTCTGCTTCTCGAGCAAGTCCAGTTGGTACTTCCTCTCTCTTTCTCTCTCCTCCATTTCTTTGGCTTGCAGTTCCATGTCTCTTCAGCTTCTTGCCTTGCATTCTGTTTCAATTTCTAGCCATTTTAATTCCATAAATCTCATGTGGTCTTTTTCTCTCTCTTTTGCATGCAATATGCACAGCCCCAACTTTGTAATAGTTTCACTTTCACTCATTTTACTGCTTTTCTGTTCCTACTTCCCTTTCCCCAAATAAGCAAACAGAAAATAACAAACTGGCAACCTCTTTGACTGATCTCTAGCTACCACACTTAAATCACTTAAAATCTTTGCAAATCTCACTCAGAACCAGAAGATGTGCATTTGACCCTGCTCGCTTTGTCACATATGGGTCCCCTCCCTTCCTGGGCTGCCACCTGGAACTGAGGTAAAGCTGAGCCCTCTGTCTCACCAATTTGGGTTTCCTCTTGCACTGGGATGTTGTGACAGGCTGCAAAGCCCTCCAAGCTTGAACCCACATCAATATCCACAGGCAGGGCCCAGTTGTGTTCATGAATGCGCTGGCCAGACACTCATAAACCCACAAGATAGAAGCTACAGCCAAAATACTCCCAGCTCCCCAGCCTAAGCCCCCAGAGCTGTACCATCCTGCCCTGGTCAAAACCCGACCAGTGTGGATTTATTACTCAGTCCACCACTTCTACAAAGGCAAGTGGATGTGCACTAACTCTTGTTCATGAGGTTGAGATTTATCCCCTTTGCACTTCAAATGACACACAGTGTTTTAGGTAAAATATAAAATAGATTTATTAACTACAGAAAGATAGCAAACAGATCAAAGTAGATTACCATAACAAATAAAACAAAAAGCAAACTAAACCTACAATACCAGATAGGGTCTGAATCAAGTATCAGAGGGGTAGCCGTGTTAGTCTGGATCTGTAAATCCAGTAATCTCTCACTCTGACTGATTATACAAGCAGTCCACCAAGTTTCCATCACAGGCTAGAAATCCCTTTAGCCTGGGACCAACACTTCCCCACCCAGTTCTGTCTTTTTTCCTCTGGTACTTTCAGGTTTGTTGTTGTAGGGAGAGTAAGGTGCAGTCTTGATTTCATTTCCCCCTTTTATATCTTCCAACTTACTGGAAAGCTCTTTTGCTGTGACCTGGGTCAAACAGTCCCCGTTGAGTAGTGCTATTTCTGATGGGTTTCTATTGTACACAGTTCCTGGGGTAATCCTTGTGCTTGTGTGCATTTCCACAATAAGCCATTAACATGGTTTTGCCTTTTTATTGTTGTACCTGAAAGGCTCCTTGTGAGTGTTCCCAATCTCATAACATGTTTCAGTGGCACAAACATAGCAAAACTTCATAACTTCACATACAATAATAGCACATAAAATCCAACAAGCTATTAATGTCTAGCAGATCAAGACCTTTTGAATGATACCTCACAAGGCATACAAAACATATTATAATTATATGACAGTGAGGAATATGGAGGTGCCGCAGTGTCACACTCATGCTATTGCATCTGAACCCTGGTCTTGATTAGACATTGAACACAAACCAAACAGATTAGACAAACATCTGTCAGGGATTGGCTAGGTATATTTAATCCTGCCAAAACATGGGGGAATGGATTAGATGACATCCACCACTATGTTTCTATGATCCAATGGAGCTTTATCCTGGTTCAAACACAAGCCAAACCTTATCCTGATTCAAGCCCATCTCTAGCAGTCATATATTTGGTACAGAAACTCTAGCTACTATACGTAAATGTTATTGATTTGTTTTTGTGCTGCACTTTTACATTTCTGAGAGTTTGCTGTTGTCAGCTACCATTTTGTGTGCCGTTTAAATATTAGCTTTTAAAGAGGAGATACAAACCCTCAGCTCTCTTGTGAAGGCTTTGTTCTTTCTTTTGTTGCTTTTGGTAATATAACATAAGTAATTTGGACTGAATGTATATGGTAGCTCTTTGTGTTTGGAAAACATACCAATTTATGTCCTTTGTTTTATTGCTTGCCAAAGGGGCAGATTAGATATGTTGTGCCTCTTGGCTATTTTGCTGTTTGCCTTTCAGATTCCAAGTTGAGTTTGATAGGCTTGTTTTTAGGGTGGGGAAAAGAATGATTATGCTCAAACTGAGCACACTTGATATGGAAAATCAGGAGAGACAATAAACATGAAATGCAGAGGTGCGTGTCTTCAGAGCAGAACCACCTTTAAATGTCAGCTTTAAGTATTTTCACTGACCATTTTGGTAGAATGCTCTTGCTAATGTGGCTTGTTGAGCCTGGTTGGATTTAATTGATAGGATATTCCAAAGAAATAACTACAGTATATCAATATTTTAAGCTGAAAACAACTGAATGTATCAAGTATTTGAGGGGCTTTATACTCAATATCAAATTTCTTCTAGGAGGGAGAAGAGGAAATCATGTTAGGGTGAATGGAAGATCTTTCTGAGATGAGATGGAAAACATCTGAGGGGCAACATGGTCTTCTTGCTAGTCTGCTCTGTTAACTTCCTGGCTTTTTTGTTGTTTTTTCTTTCTTTAATTCTAAACTTACTTGATTGCTGGCCTGGCACAGTACCCCGTCCTTGGCTAATTTGATTTTATCATATTAACCTGATTGAACATTTTACTTTAGTATTGAGAAGTGCAGTGTTGGAGTTAAGGCTCCGGGCTGGCACTCAGGAGCTCTGAGGTCAATTTTTAGTTTCGCCACAGACTTTTTGTGTGACTTGACAAATGTCTTAATCTCTATATGCCGCAGTTTGACCCCTTTAAAGCAAGGACAATATAACTTCCTTTGTCTATCTTGTCTATATAAGTTGTAAGTGCTTTGGTGCAAATAATGTCTCTCAGGGCTTGTCTTCACATGGGTTTAGTCCAGAATAGTTATTCTGGTGGAACTCTATGTGTGGACACTCTTATTCCAAAATAAGCCTGCCTTTTCTTGGTTTAACTAAATCCTCTTTCACATTGGATTAAGAGCCTAACTTTAGGTACTTGTTTTTGAAAATCATGGCCATGTATATAAAATCCACTTTGAAAGTGAATTAAGCTAAATAGAATTAGTGTCCACACATGGATAGATTCAGGAATAGCTATTGTACTTTAAATTCACATCCTACCTTAAGCCAAATTAACTTGCAGGTGTAGAAAAAGCTCTTTACCCAATCTTGATTGGTGCCTCCAGGTGCTCCCGTAATACAAATAATAGAATGATGTTAATATACTGGTCATTATTTTTTTGTGATGAAGCCTTTTTGGTTCGTGACACCAAAAAAATGGAAAAGCTTTTTAGTAAGCTTTGCCAGCGCTCACTTCTCACCCAACTTTTACCATATTTGAAAATTGACTTAAATGGTTTATTATGGTGTGATTGCCATTGCTTTGTATGAGTGTGTATTGATTGTACATTGCTTTGTATGAGTGTTTATTGATTGTACATTGCTTTGTAATCATCCCAATGAAAGACAAATGGTGACTAGACTGAATTATGCTTCTTTTTTCTTCAGAGGGGCATTTAATTGCAGTATTGGTTGGTAGCCTTTTATAGATGTGAAATCATTGCAATGCATTAAGGCCTTATTTATGCAATGTCTCTTGTCTTCTAGGAAATTCTACTGCTTTTCTTGGCATTTTTATTAACATTCAGTTCCAAAGAGGAAATGATGTCTTAACGTTCACAGACAGGGATAAGAGAAAGGAAATAAAAATACCACAAGCACATCTAAAAATTACATATGGCCAAGGTTTTGAAAAATAAGTGTACAAAGATAGCTCTTCAATTCATAATTAAGTATCTAAATATATGGGCTGACTTTTTTCAAAATTGCTGAGCCCCCAGCAGCTCCCATTGAAGTCAGAAATCAAGTTCTCAGAAACTCTGAAAAATCAGCCCACTTATTTAGATACCTAAATCTTGACTGAAGAGCCTCACTTTAGAAAATCTTTACCATATGTGCAGTGTGTGTGTGTGTGTGTATATATATATATGAGTAGAAATTCTTCACGTTCTGGGGAATAAGAAATTCTCCTCAAGATTAGCTTCAGTATCTCTTAAACCAGCAGTTCCTTGCCATTTTGTGGTAATTATTCCTATTTTTCAAACCTCTCGTGAACCAGACACTTCCTTCCTTCTCCAATTCAACTTGTGCATTCTTTAAGTCTGCAGCAGACCAAACTCCATTCCCAGAATATTTGACTGGGAAGTGAGTAATATTGACTCTCTATGGTACCTGTAAGGCCCACATTAATGTAATGTCTGAGCACCTCACAAGCTTTCTTTTAATGTACTACTTATCCTCAGAACACCCCTCTGAGCTACAGAAATACTGTTATACCAATTATCCAGAGGTGAGTAGAGGCAATGTTGACTAAGGCTTTGAGAAAAAAGGTGATTTACCCAAAGTCACAGGGGAAGTCAGATCAATGGAAGTGAACCCAGGTTTCCCAAATCCCAGCCTGCACCATAATCACTGGACTATCTTTTCTTTTAGGGGATTATAATAAGAGATTCAGGAACTCAATGACTCTCAGGATTTGGGCTTGCTTTCTAACCTACTGTGGGGTTTTGTTTGTTTTTTTTAACGGCAAGGAGCTTAATTCAGCAAACTTGTTTACTGAAATTGTAAATTATGCAAATATATTCTGTGCTTGACTGCTGTTTTTGAAGTTTTTTGCAAGTAATTATGGAAAACTGGCAGCAATAGCGTTTCTCCTAGTACTCAGTGTTTCTAGTAGATGCTCATGTCTAGTGATGTCGCACCTAAGAATAAAATCATTCACGTTCCCCAGAAATGCTCATTAAACAAACTTTTTAAATGGTTATATTGTCTGAAATTTGACTGTCCCTGTTGGACTTTGATGAATGTTGCTCATTACTTAGATTAAGCTTTCAGCTTTGTGACACTACTACATTGCCTAATAATGTGAAACATTTTACAATGAAAGGGAGTCATGTAGACAAATGATAGTATTTTAATCAATTAACTTAGCAGTGCTATCAAAACCCACATGAAAGGTCTAGACACATTAGATAATGTCACATTTTTAATAGTTTATAATTAACACTGGGGAAAGAATTGGTTGCATACCAGCTGAGAAGAACACGCCATGAATTACATTCCTTGCCATCTGAAAAGGGTCTTGAAATTACATGGTGCACTTCCTGTTCTCTGCATATATTTTCTCTTTTTTTTCAAAAGCAGAACAGTTTTAAGTCATGCAGTTGCTCAACTGGCATTTCCAACACTGAATATAATCAGCAACATTCTGTTCTTCATTGCAAATCAGGTAGAACTGAGCCAGCCTGTGAGCTCTTAATTGGATCATTAATATGAAGAATGAAGACTATCATTTTAAATTTTATGGCATAGGATAAAGCAGCATACAAGTTCTCTGCTGTGTTGTGTAAATAAATGAATAAATAAAAAAACCCTCTTATAATTTCACACACTGTACTATTAATGAATGATAGCTCCATAACAATGTCCTTCTTTGTACAAACCTTCATTCATTATGCATTAATTGTTAGCAGAGACTGGAGAAATAGTTCCAACAAGTGTATGTTAGTCGTAGGCAGAGAAAAATATTTAAGACACCACAAAACAAAGGCAGTGATTATAAATGTGAAAAAAAGTTGGGTCTGCATCTTTTAAAATATTAGGCCCACAGAAAAAGAAACAAATGAAGTGACTTACACAGTTAAACAACATTCTTGACAAGGATAGTACTCAAAATGTTTGGAGTTTGCATATATGAGGTTTGGAAAAGCATCCAAAAGTTTGGATTTTTTTGAAGCTGTTGGCTAATTTTTGCTACAAAACAGGGGTAGTAATCTAGAAAAAAACCATGCTTTCTTGCATATTTTCTAGTGTTCCAGTTCTGATATTAATTGGAAATTAAAACAAAAAAAAAGTTATTTAAAGACTTCAAACCTCATCCCCCAAAAAACCTTGGGGAAGGAGGAATAAGAACATAAGAAAGGCCGTACCGGGTCAGACCAAAGGTCCATCTAGCCCAGTATCTGTCTACCGACAGTGGCCAATGCCAGGTGCCCCTGAGGGAGTGAACCTAACAGGCAATGATCAAGTGATCTCTCTCCTGCCATCCATCTCCATCCTCTGACGAACAGAGGCTAGGGACACCATTCTTACCCATCCTGGCTAATAGCCATTTATGGACTTAGCCACCATGAATTTATCCAGTCCCCTTTTAAACATTGTTATAGTCCTAGCCTTCACAACCTCCTCAGGTAAGGAGTTCCACAAGTTGACTGTGCGCTGCGTGAAGAAGAACTTCCTTTTATTTGTTTTAAACCTGCTGCCTATTTTCATTTGGTGACCCCTAGTTCTTGTATTATGGGAATAAGTAAATAACTTTTCCTTATCCACTTTCTCAACATCACTCATGATTTTATATACCTCTATCATGTCCCCCCTTAGTCTTCTCTTTTCCAAGCTGAAGAGTCCTAGCCTCTTTAATCTTTCCTCGTATGGGACCCTCTCTAAACCCCTAATCATTTTAATTGCTCTTTTCTGAATCTTTTCTAGTGCTAGAATATCTTTTTTGAGGTGAGGAGACCACATCTGTACACAGTATTCGAGATGTGGGCGTACCATGGATTTATATAAGGGCAATAATATATTCTCAGTCTTATTCTCTATCCCCTTTTTAATGATTCCTAACATCCTGTTTGCTTTTTTGACCGCCTCTGCACACTGCGTGGACATCTTCAGAGAACTACAGAGAATGTTCTTATTGAATCCAAGATTGTTTATACATCTTCAGTAAAAACAAGACTGCAGTTATTATCAACCAAAGAAATGGTTAGAAGTCACACATCTGATGCAATTATTGCAGCTGCCATGAAGATTCTGTTACACTCTATGGCTATTTGAATCTTTACTTTTTAATCAAAGGCATGTTGCACAAGTGTAATGTCTTACACTCTTGATTTATTGCCTTATCAATATTCATTCTGGGCAAGAGTCTTGCCTCCTTTGCAACTCTCATTGCCTGATAATTAATCGTAATTTGGTTTGAAGTTGCTGTAGGCATAATGGACCAAATTAATCTCTGCCATAACTCCATTGGTTTCAGTGGAGTTATGCCACGGGTAGATCTGGCCCAGGGATATTAGCATGGTCTCTGAAAATACAACCAAGACTTACTCCCTTAGTAAACAGCAAGAGTCTTGGAACAGAATCTATTATTTTCATTGCAATCAAATGAATGAAGTTTCGTTGGAAAGATTTTGGGGTATAGATAATTCTTCTGATTAAATGCCAGTATTTTGAAAGGAATGTAAATATTTCTCATGAGTAATAGCTGCTTAGCACTAGGAGAAATTTCATCCCTTTTTGTACCTTGTAGACAACAGTCCCCTTTAAAATGACAGTTTGAAAGTTTGCCTTAATTTATAAAGTGTTCAGAACTGGAAGCTGAAGTAGTAAATATATTTGTATGTTATGCACATCTAGGTATTTGTAGGTATACTTTTATAAAGCACAAATCTTTGTCCTATCTAGGTACAATCATTGTAGCTAGCTGTAGCTTCCTCTTAAATAGTGGAGTCAACATCCACACATATTTTGTCCTGATATAGTGTATGGCAGTTGGTGGTTGATCTCAGCATTTGATAAAGATACATGGATACAGAGAACAATACTTTCTATGATTAGTCACTGTTCTCCTAAGAAATGTCTGGTATTAGACCACCAGTACGGGTTTGTTAAATAAGCACTAAAAGCAATATGAATTTTATTAGTGCATTTTTTTAATGAACTCACTTTTAATTGTGCAATAAGAAGGATCATCCAGTGTGATGAGGACTACATATAGACTTCTCTTATGAAGAATTTATGATAACAGCCTGGAATGCATCACAATATATACTGCAAAGCTTGAAAAGGGAGAGTTATCTACAGGTTGCTCAGTGGAATCTAAGATTTCGTTTCAAGAACAACCCAAAGAAATATGAACGAGTTTTAAGGCAAAAGTCTGGTTAGAAGCATTAGGTCATATATACACAAACCACATTGACACTAATTAATTTGTGTATGGTATTAATGTAGAGTGTGTGTGTGTTGAGTAATCATACTAAATTGTATTATGCCTATTCTTCCTCTGTATGCTAAGGTATATATCCCATAATGCCTCGGGACAAGAATAGCTCATCACTTGGCTTCAGTAAATATGGAATCTGTCAAAAACTAGATGGACGAGTGTTATGAAAAAAGATATATGTGGTATAAGAAAATATGAATGACTTATATTAGGGAGTATCTTCATATATCTTAATGTCTGGAATTTAATGTTCAAAACAAAAAATGAGAAAGCACAGCAAAGCACCAAAGACTAAAGCTGGCCCAAGCTGGCCATTTGAACTTTAAGTGACTTGAAAAGCGCTATGTATCTTGTATCAACCAGACTATAAAAATGACTAGTTTAGGGGGCATTTGGGAAGCACATCTTCTGTTTAAGGTGAACTGAACATGCTGTAAGAATTTGCTTCCTGGAAGGAGTTGTGATGTATGAACTCTTTGTTTCCAGTACTGTATTGCTTTGTCTTTAGACAATAAATTTGGCTGGTGTTGGTTATTTGGTCTCTTGAACATTCTTAATATCAAATTGTAAGTATAGGCAATAGAAGTGTGTAGATGCAAACACCCTAGAAAAAGGACAATAATTCACCGTGCAGATGTTTTACATATTCCTATCTTTCTGAAAAGAAACTCCACAGATCATCTGTAACATAAATGGGAGCCGTAACAGATGGATGGGATAGGGCAGCAAAAGCTGTAGTCTGAAAACACTGTGTACAGATAATACGTTTGGCTGCATAGAACAAGCCTTTGTCCCTATGCAGAGACCCCCTCCCCACACAGGAAGATATTTTGTGACCACAAGACATGGAAGTTAAGGCACTTTCACCGGAGTTTTGCTCCTCAAACTGATTGAATGATTAAAAATAAATAAATAAATAATAGAGCAAAAAACGCATCACTTTTTAAGCATCCTGAAAGTTACCCAGTTCTGTAATAGCATTAGGTGTGAAAAAATATTTATGAGAGCATTCATTCACTGACTGAGGCTTAGGATACATTTTCACCATTAAGAACATATTAATAAGGGAATGCTACCAACTACTGGCAGAATCCAAAGGCAATCCTAGAGATTCCTTCAGCCACTAGAATGCTGCCATTAAGAAGTCAGTGTCCTCAGCTAATTGACCCAACCACTAGGGCTGGTCAAAAATTGTCTTTTTCCCCCCGTCAAGGAAAATGTTGACTTTTCAGCAAATATCAAAAAGTTTTTGATTTTTGGAAATGCTACTGTGGTGCTTCATGTCCACATTCTCCTCTGTGAATTGATGAAATAAGCTCCTAGGCCAAACTACATCTCTCATGTGGAATCAGTTTTCCCTCTCGCTGAGCCACTGTGGTGCATCCTGGGGGATTCAGTCCAGATTGGGGGTACAAGGCATCATAGTGGCATTTCCAAATTGACTTTTTTTATATTGAGTGTTCGGTTTTTTGACAGTCCAATTTTTCCATGGAAAGCAGATGTCAACAACTTGTTCAGCTGAAAACCCAATTAATTTTCTATTTGAAAACTATTTTGTAGGAATCTTTTTTTACCAGTTTTTTCCATTAAATATTGTCAACACACAGGCTAAATTAGACAGAAGCCTGATTAAGTGGATGCGCCCTACACTGTACCCAAGAAACTTGGATATTGGTTTACTGACAAGAAAAGTGATTTCTCATTGAAAAAAAAATAGTTTTTCCCCATCTGTAGGGAACAGCATAGGAGAAAGCATAAAGGCGCTTGAGGGAGAAGTGACCAGTCAAGGATGCCCATTGTCAAAGCAAACACAGAGGTCAACACCTTGATAAAATAATAGATCTTATGGATTGGGTCGGGCTAAAGGGTGAAGGGAATTAAAGGCAAAGACAAGGAGCTTATGTCTGATGCATGGTGAAGCATGGGGAGTCAATGGAAGGATTCAAAGATGGGGGTGATGTGGTCAGAGCAATCTCAGAACAGTCTCAGAGAACCTTAACCTTCATTTCTTTTAATATTTTATTACTAGGTTAGAGCGGTGGTTAGATCAAGGCCCTGGATGAATTAGCAATCCTGGACTATATTCTTCATTCTGGCACTGATTCACAGTGTTTTCAAGCAAGTCAACCTCTATGCCTTAGTTTACCTATCTATACAAAGGATATATTAGAGTTCTGTCACATCACATATTTGCTTTGAGGTTCAATCAATGTTAATCAAGTGGCTTGGGGTCCATGAATGAAAAGTGCCATTGAAGAGCAAAGTATTTTTGGCATACATGAGAATCACTTTAGAAATGACAAACTGCCCACCATAAACAGCATCTAAGAATCATATCAGATTACCTATTATGAAAAATTCTTAGGCCACATGGGATAAACTTTCTGGTCATGACATAAAAGAAATCAGTGTTAACTGCTATGCAATTTCCACATACTATACATATGTGACAGGATTGCTTTTAAACTAACAGAAAACATATCCACTTGAAGAGGAAGTGTGGGCTGTGCATAAACTCCAATTCTGTCTAATTTCAGTTGAAAAACATCTGCTGAGGACCAATTCTTAGTCAGTGGCACACAGATTGAGTACAGAGACTCTGTAGATTCAAGGGAAAAGAATATAAAGCTTCAGATCAGCTTCCTAGTTTGAACCATGGGCTCTAGCACTTTCTATTGACAGGGCGTGCATCCTATTTGCTTCCCCTTAGGTCTATAATAGCCTGAGTTTGTTAGCCTTCAGGGTACTCTATAATGCTTATAATTTCTCCTTAGCTCAGGAAGAGATGGGTAGGTCTAGGTGGCAGTGATGTTGGACTCAGCTGAAAGGCTAGCTTGCTGTATTTTTTTGCTTTGGGGTTAGTTTAGTTGATCTTGGGGTAACTAACAATTCAATTTGTTTATACGTCTACTTTTAAAAGATCCTGAAGAGCGCCCACAAGGCTGAATGGTTGGTCTTGTATTGTAGACTAGTAAAAAGCCTAAATAAATATATCACTGTGTCTAATACAGGGACTGCCTAAAGGAAAGTTAGTTGCTAGTTATGAATCCAATGGTTATGAATGAAAGTTGCTAGTTATGAATCCATTGGCCACACCTGGGACCTACCTCTTCCCTCTGTAAACTATTCCACTTTGCTGCAGGGAGAAGAAAAGCCAAGGTGTATACTTCAGTGCACAAGTGGTCTTCCCATGTGGAACAGTCACAATTCTGGTGTTTTCAGTGTCTTTTGTGCATAAAATTCCTCAGGACCCAAAGAATTACAATACTCTACAAAGAAGCCCAGTGCCTACTAACTTAAAATAATTACAAAGAGGCAAACAGCAGAAATAACCACAAACGCAGAATAACTGAGATCAACAACCCAATTCAGCCATACTGAGAAACCATTCAAATGATCTCTGAGGAAAGAAAAAGCAACAGAACAAAAACAAACAAACAAAACATGACTGTCACTGTGCTTTGCATTAAGTCCAGATCTTTGCAAAAAACAGTTAATACATTTGAGCAGGTTAGTAATGTTGATTTAGCTGCCTTTATTATGTTGAGAGATTACCTTCACAGAGCATTGAACAAAAGAATGGCAAAATGAACAAAAGAAACATCCACAGCAAAGACATATTGTGACAGGGCACTATTTGTAGCACCCTGGTCAGTAAAGTAGCTGCAGCATGAATAAGGCTGCAGGCTCAGCTATGAGCAATTAAACCCTTTCTGCTGGAGGATTATGAGCATCTGGGTGGTAATCACTGGGCCAAGGATGTAATTGGGATGATATAAGTGGAAAGAACAGGAATCAAGAGCTCTGAAGGGAACTCAAAGGATAAGAGGAGGACTGAGGGCAAAAGGGAAGCCTCCCCTTGCTGTAAGATGGCATTACACTATGATAATTTGTAAAAATATATAAATAAATAAATACCCACCTGGATGAAAGGATAACAACCTGGTGTGTGTTCATGACCATGAGACCGCACATTAATGATCTGGATGATGGGATGGATTGCACCCTCAGCAAATTCATGGATGACACTAAACTGGGGGGAGACATAGGTAAACTGAAAGTTAGGGATAACATAATTAATCCAATTATTGCAAACACAGCTTCTCTGAGTAAGGTTAAGATATTGCATTTGTAGTGTTTCCATTGTGCTTTTCCTTCAGCGTGACCTAGACAAATAGGAGGATTGGGCCAAAAGAAATCTGATGAGGTTCAGCAAGGATAAATGCAGAGTCCTACACTTAGGACAGAAGAATCCCATGAACTGCTACAGGCTGGGGACTGACTGGCTAAGTGGCAGTTGTGCAGAAAAGGACCTGGGGATTACAGTGGATGAGAGGCTGGATATGAGTGAACAGTGTGCCCTTGTTGCCAAAAAGGTTATTGGGCTGCATTAGTAGAAGCACTGCCAGCAGATCAAGAGAAGTGATTATTCCCCTCTACTCAGCATTGGTGATGTCACCTCTAGAGTATTGCGTCCAGTTTTGGGCCCCCCCACTACAGTAAGGATGTGGACAAATTGGAAAGAGTCCAGCAGAAGGCAACAATAATGATCAGGGGGCTGGGGCACATGATTTATGAGGCGAGGCTGATGGAACTGGGCTGCAGAAGAGAAAAGCGAGGAGGGATTTGATAGAAGCCTTCCACTACTTGAAGGGGTGTTCCAAAGAGGATGGAGCTTGGCTGTTCTCAGTGGTGGCAGATGACAGAACAAGGAGCAATGGTCTCAAGTTTCAGTGGGAGAGGTCTAGGTTGGATATTAGGACACACTGTTTCACTAGGAGCGTGGTGAAACGCTGGAATGGGTTACCTAGGGGGGTGGTAGAATCTCTATTCTTACAGGTTTTTAAGGCCTGGCTTTAGTTAGAGTTGGTCCTGCTTTGAGCAGGGAGTTGGACTAGATGACCTCTTGAGGTCTCTTCCAATCCCAGTCTTCTATGATTCTATGAAACTGGCCAGCCAGTGAAGTACATTGGGTAATGGTGGAAACATCCTGTGACACACATACATAAATGAAATTAACAAGAAAGACTGAACATAAAGGAAAAGAATAAGTAACAGAGTAATAAGAGTACTCCCATTCTTAAGCAAGTCCTAACCAAGCAAATGTATACTGTACATAGTACCTTTTAAGGTAAATTTGGTGTATGTGAGGCATTACCACAACTCAGGCAATATTAAATCATCCTTACAGGCTAATACGTCACTGAAATCCTTCAAAGTTTCTTTGTATTTATGAAGAGCCATTCATTTTTAATATCTTTATAAAAGAAGTATTGTCCCTATACATGTAAATCACCTTCCAAAACAGTCATTCGCAATTTTGGTGTTTGAGCCATAAATATATGAACATGTTTTGCACAGAAGAGTGATCGCTGCTATCCATTTTCTCAGGAGACCTCTCTTTTACCATGTGAGAGAAGTAATATAGCAAAACAACTAATCCTAAAGGATCCTGAGAACATTACATTCCCAATTCAGTGGGAGCAGAGAATGGTCAGTCCCTTTTTAGGAGGAATGTCAAATATGGATGGCCTTCAGTGACCATTGAGAAGTATGTGGGGGAGCTGTTTTTTTTTTAAATGTATATAATGCATATCCCTGTTTCATTGCTATTGTGCTGTGAGCTACATTAATGAAAAGAGTTAACTTATTCATGGAGGGTTTAAACATCTGCAGGAAGACAGACAATTTAGATAGCCTAGTCACTGATACTTAACCAAACAATACCAGTGTCAAAGTCTTGTCCTTGTTTTATCCAAATGGGAGTGGGGGGGAGAAGGACCCCAATTTAAGATAGAGTCAGGGACCCCAGCAGGACAATGGATTTGCTAATGACTCATTTGCACTAATACACACAGAGGATTGGAGAATGGAAAAAACCCAGGGGAAGGTCAGGAACAGACACGATATTAGAATGTGTTATTAAAGTTGACTCTTTGGGGGAGGAGAGAGGAAACCAGAGGAGAAGGCTGGACAAGAGGAGAGTGGGTTCTGAAGGGTCCTGGACTCTCTGACCCAAAGGACTCTTGGGGGTAGGAGCAGGGATGAGGAAACTGAGGCAGGGTCTTGTGTATGGGCGGGTGCTTTTCCATAAATATGTACACCTCTTCTGCTTTGTCTATGAGTAATGTGTTTGGTTTTGAAATTCCTTTGAAAAGTCTGTGTCCCTTGCTTTATCTATAGTCCTTGAAGAGTTAAAACTTAAACCAGGGTACCCATGAAGGTGAAGCTCTGGAGGGGACACGTGAGAGCTAATAGGGAGACTTTCAGGATCAACACTGGTCTCAGGGCCTAGGGTAGCTAGATTGCAGGATCCCACATCTCAAGAAAGGGGTACAAAACAGGGGGTCTGTACTCCGGGAGTGTGCTGGAAAGGCTGGACTATGGGATAGTGCTTGGCTGCTGCTCAGACCCAGTAAGCTGAAAAGCATGGGGATCCAAAGTTTGAGTTCAGAACTCAGACTGGTGAGCATTGGGGAATCAGTCAGGGCTGTAAAAGACATAATTAAAACTCAACTGGTAATACACGGTGGTACTGTATCATATCACAGGTAGTAGTAGTAACTGTTGGCATATAGGTACAGTTTACTGATGACATCTTTTAGTACTCAACCTCATGTATATTCTGTTGTGTCAATTATATTATTTATATTCCTCCAGTAACTATTGCTCTCCTTTTAACTCACACTTTTGTAGTCTGACCAAGGTACGAGGTAAATAATTTTGCATTGTATGTGTTTTAATTTAGCATCTCTAGCACGCTAGCAATAGCTCTTAAATGTAATGTTGAAACCAGCATATAAGGAACATCCCCGATAGACAACCTCTTGCTTAATCAAACACTTCAAAGTATTCCCAGCTTGTATTCTTGTACAGTTTCATTACTTAAAAACAACTTTTATCAGAGGCCACTGACTTCAGCTTTTCCTGGTGGTTTAAGGCAGATTTTTCATGTGTATTGTCTATCTGGATCTTTTCAGCACAGTTTTTATTTTAAAATGTAACTGCTTGTTCACATAATTTGTAGTACCCTCATACATCCCAGGAGAGATGAGCTCTCCCTTGTCCCATGCTATACCTCTCAATTAGCATGTACGGTGAAGAGTCTCAGTCCCCTAATGGATATGCCTGGGAGGAATTAGGGCTGTTGCAAGCTACTGACAATGTTAGTAAATGTCCCATATTCTATGTCCATCATCATCATGTCTTTTTTCTATAAAGGGCACGTGGATGTAACAGAGGTTGAAAGTTCTAACTGCCTATTATGGGACATTGCATGCTACCTTTCTAATCCCTGCCTTTCTTGATATGAAAATCACTAATCACCAACTGTCCCAACAACCCATAATTAAGTTAACTCTGAAAGTTAAGAGCTCGAAAACATTTTTACGTTAAATTAAACCTGTTGCGCTTTTGCTCCAGAGGCTGGCAGATAACCAAGTCTGGGAATGTTGCATTTTTATTCCTTCTAGTTCTAAACCAAAGGTGATAAATATGTAGGTACTTACACTGAATAGTTTTTTGGTTTATTTTATTTTTATGCTGCTTTATCTGACATGAGATAATTGAGAAATAAGCATTTACCCAAATTTAAATCTGATTTTGATAATCCCCTTGGATTCTGAATACCTGTTTTGAAACTGAAATATTTTTAATGGGAACAGGTACCCAAGGAAGGAGGATAATTTTGAACAATTTATGGATGGTTTGAAACCATGAATAATTCAGTGCCCATTTATCTTTAAATGACATGGTATGACCTGGATTGGTACAAATTACTAGCGATGTAATATCACGTAAATTTGATATTCATCTACAAAGGTTGGTTGTTTGTCAAGCTGTTTGTGGGTTTGAAGCTGACCTTTAAAAACTTGTGGATGAATCAAACTAATAGCCTGAACAATGAAAGTCTTTCAACAAGTGAGCATAATAAATCTCTTCACTTTGAGAGGGAGGCAAGTGTAATATATAAAATTAAAGACAAACTTTAATAGACACTCTGAATTTAAGGAGTGCTGAATATAGAAAGAGACTAATTATAGTTATAGACACATTGAATATGGAAGCTAGTGATGGTGTGTGGATATGTAGGAGGACTTACAGTTAAAAGTGGAGAAAAATTATCTTTGAAAGAAGTCATTACAAATATGTCAATTTTGTAAAGGGGTATTTCAGCACCTAAACCTTTCAAAGACGTGTCTTCATCATTGTAATTATATTGGAAAGTAGTGAACTACTCAGTCAGTTAGAGACGGTTGGATCATGAGAAAAAAAAGAATAACTTTTGGATGGAAATATTGCAAATTATTTTCATTGTGCATCTTGGCAACACATTATTTGGCCAGCTTTAAATTTGATTTTAAAGCTAAACTCTTTTCAATATGTTGAAATGCATATTGTGACCTCTTTGGGGAAGGGACTGTCTTTTTGTTCTGTGTTTGGGCAGCACCTGGCACAATTATGGAGTCTGGGGCTTCTAAATGCTACTGCAAATATAGCTAAATGATTAAACCTTAAGCCAGAGACAGATTTGGTCCCTTTTGTATTTTCGAGGTGGAGGTGTAATATTTACCCTCTCCTTTCAACATCAAAGGATTTTGGTATTTGGAGTATTCTGGGATTTGGGAATATGTTACTACAATGCTTTGGGACTTCATGGATTTATTTTACAGGTCAAGTATGTCCATGATGGGGGCAACAATTGACTTATTTATGTGTTTATACAATGTTTCTAGCCCAATGGAGCAATAAATAAATAATATGGTTACTCTTCCTGGTGGCACTGAAAGTGAACATTTGAAAAAGAAAAAAAAAAAACAACAACAACACTTCCAGAAAAACTCCAAGTGTGACTGTCGAAGGACTGGAAGATGTTGACATTTTGGAACAAGAGTTATCATAAGACTGAGGGAGACACAGGATTTATCCTCTTTTCATCTAACGATGTTGGACTCTCCATGCTATTTATAAATGGGCATCTCTTTCAATGAAGCAATTTGTTTTTCAAAATGGAGAAGTGCAAAGCCCAAAGGGTGACAGTCTGTGTGGGGGAAATTACATTGTGTTAGAACACCTCCTTCAGGAGCTAACTTTAGAGCTAACTCTAGGTTTCATCTTGACCAGTTGACGTAATATTAAAATGACAACGTCTGTCTTCACTGAGCTTTAAATAGTATTTAACACTTTGTTGCTTACAATTACTCAAAGTCATGCTGTAATGCAATGTCATTTCTATTTCCTATTAATTGCTGTTTTTAAGAGTAGCTAATAAAATTAATCAAATCAAACTGAACTCTCAACTCCTTTTCTTCAGTTAAGCAATCAGAATCCAAAGAACCATAAGCAAGGTGGAGAAAGTTAAGGAGTTTCCTTAACTATTATTTGTTTTAAACTCTATCTTTCGTATCCCTGGGTTCCAGGAAGGGGTTTATAGTTTTGTTCAAAATCATTAATATCTTGGCAGTGTTGACTGATGTTATACTTGGGGTTTTCAGGTTTGTCCAAACACAAAACCTCAACAGAAAGAAAGCAACCATCAAATCCCCTGCCAACAAATAACTCTGTGTTCTGCACAGCATTGGAAAAGCTCTGGTGGTGTAAGTGGGTTCATTAAAACAGCTAAAATGTGGTAGTCACGAACACAGATAAATATAAATGTTTATGGTTTGGCATTACTTATAGAACAATTGTCTAACTGCATTACATACTAAAATTAATGCATAGAAATAGTTCGGCCACTGGGATTCTCTTATCACATCAGACAAGCTTTTTCTTTCTGAACTGTCTTTCTATGCAATAAGTTACTGTGCATTAATTTTATGTTAGAACGTTTCATTACAATGAATGAGGCAAATATTTTGTTATTTGTATGTGAATTTGCAAATAAGAAATAAAAAATGGTGTGAAAAGCATATGCACCACTTAGCAAGGTTTATCATGCAGTTCATTATGTTGTAAAATACACTATGAGGTCTTATATGGTGTGTTCTTATGTAATACATTATAACATAGTAAAACAGTATTTTAGAGAATTTCTTGAGATGATGTAATAGCAGGAGCATTTTGAATGCAGCTGAGATATACATAAAATAAGAAAAGTGTCAGATTTCCTTTCAGTGGAAAAAAGTTGGGCAATGATACCAGTAGATGTAATTTTCTCTGCTTGCATAGATGGATATTCTGGCTCTGTCATCACCTTAATGAGAAGAATCCCCTGGGACTTGCTTAACTCTCAGTGTATGTAGGTAACACCTGTAGTGGGCTAAAGTATTCAGGTGTGATACTGTAAGACTAGAATAGAACCCACCAGATGAAAGACCCACAGAAAAGGAAGATAATCAATGTATACTTGTCTGCTTTAAAGAACTGAATTGTTCGATAGATCTGTGTGAGGACTATGGTAGGTGGCCACACATCCACCTGTTGCTGCTGTAAACAATTTAACGTGTGATACCATCTGGGTACCTATTTCACAGCCCCCAGAAGCAGTTGATTCTGAGAGATTTCAAAAGGCCACAGATGCATTGTAGGACAGGAATGGGAGGAGTGATTTCACATAGATCTTGTCCATGCTGGTGCTAAAATGGTTGTGACTAAATTGGCATTGGGCCTTACTGAAAGCAAATCTACTCCAGCCTGCTTTTGGCACATAAGAAGACTCTTAGGAGCACTTTTATGTGTGGACACAATGTGACTTAAACATGTGCTGAGGGGACAAATGATTCTCATTTTCCTACTAGAGACAAGTCCTTATTCTACAGAAAATACTTACATAGATAACCTGAGAAACTGAATTTGAATTTCTTACGTCCAGGTTTCCATGGTGTGCATTTTCATTATCTTAGTTCAACTCTTTGTTTCCTCTGCACTGAAATACTTCAACTCAATATTTCATGCTTTTATCCGTTTAGCTATGGGACAGCTTAGACAATACCATGAGGAAATGGAAGCACAATCAGAAGCTTTTTCAGAACTCAGAACAGGGCCAAGGTACTATTTTTATATGTATTATTAACTCAGGACTCAGAAATTTCAGCATATTCAAATATAATCTCCTTAACACAAAAAGGCAGACTTTAAAAACATGGTATTTCCATCTCTATACTGCATAATAAAGGATTTGGCCTGTAAGAGGCTGGGATAATAAATAAAAAGGGAATTATCTTAAAAATTGTCACCCATCCCTTAAACTATCATAGGAATAGAGGCCAAACTCATGAATAGGGTTATAAATTAGCAAGAACTTCTAGCAACAAAGTAACTGTGCCAATAATGTACTTTTCAACAACATTGGTTCTTCCCTGTTTTATATCTGACAATCCACTGGACTGTGGATTACATCCAGAAATAGCTATCTAGCTATAAACAATAGTGTAAATCAGGTGGTGTTGTCATTTGCTTTCAAATACATGTCAAAAACCTCAAGTGTTTTGCTTATTATCTAAGAACTGAATTACCAAAAACCAATACAACGAGTAATCAAAATGATTAAATTTTGGTTCTTTATCTCCTTTTATATGCTCCTCTTTCAAGAGTCTCCATGTCACTTAATCAGCTGAGCTAGTGTTGCATCTTGAGAGGTGTTGGTGATTTCCAATGGATGTTTCAAGGCCAATGAGGCTTATAGAAACCATCTTTTTGTGAATTAATAAGTGTACCAGTCTCTATGTAGTAAGTGTGGTAAGTCTCTATGAAATGGTGAGATGTATGAGCCTCTGTTGTGATGCTTGTGCTGAAACAATGCTGGAGAGTGTTATAGACAGAGGGAATTGCTGTATAATGACCATTTCCAGGTTCTACATGGTACTTCTCTCTGACACTTCATCCCACATATCATTTTCCTTCATGTCCCATAGCTCACGTCTTTATCCTCTTTGCTTTGGTTCTTTTTCTGAATTAAACGTTAAAGCTGGGAACAAATATGTAATTCTCCTGTGACATGTGAATATAGCTTTCTATTGCACTTTCTGTAGCATATTTATTCCATTCTAAGTGTTAGTGTTTTCCCCCTTTCATACAATAAAAATAATTAATTTGAAGATATTGACCAAAAATTCCCTGATGGGTTCAAGGATATAGATGAACTGAGAGGAGAGGCAGACTATAACAATAGTAGATGTCGAGATGGAGGAGCTGGGGAAAGTACACAACTATTGCAAGAGATGAGGAGTGAACCATAGGAAGCCCTTGGCAGGCGGCACACAAAATCTCAGTGATGTGGGGAGGAGGGGAAAGATGAAACTCCAGCTGTGGGGAGGTGAGTAGTGAGCAGAGGAAGCTCCCAGGCACAGATGGGCCTGGTGCTGGACAGGAAAAGTGATGGGGAAAATGGAAGCTAGAACCTGGAAAGGAAAGAAAGATCTTACCAACTCTACCCGTGATTAGAAAATAGATTATATTTTCTAATTAAAATATAATCATGCAAATCATTATTGCTACCACTGTTATATAATTGCAATGAATCTTATACAAAGTGTAATACATGTCCATAAGCATCCTGCAGGCTAATTGACCCAGAGTCAACCTTTAGAGACATGTGTGAATAGTAATTAAGGCTATTCCATGCTAAATAGGGTAGAACTAACCTATGTTTTTAGAAATTAAATGTGATACTAATTATATGTGTTAATTACTTATATCTTGCTTAATGTTAGCCATGTAAACAGACAATTCCTGTCTGTTATAGCTATTGATTCCGAGATCAAAAGGGAATATTAGCATTTAGATTAATCTTGGGTGAAATAATGTTATTGTCTGTGCGTCTCTTTAAAGCTTGTGATATCCATTTAGCAGTGTATCTAATGTTAATCCGTATCGTTAATTACCAGTGAGATTTAGGAAACGGAAGGTTACATGAAAAGCCTATTGTTCACTGTATGGTCAAGTGTCTGCTAGAAAACTGTATAAAGGACCCGGGGGTCCTGATCCTGTCATCTCAGATCTGTTTGAGGCTTCATGCAGGTGAAGCCTAAGCCACCAGACTGAGATCCCAGTCCTGACTGGACCAGCCTGAATATAAACATTGGACTATAACCTACAGACTAATTCTGAATAAACTCTTTGCAGTTACAAAGCTCACCATCTCTGCTATGAATCTGAACCTCAAGAATTGTATTCCTGTCTGTATGTATACTGATCTTTTAACCAATACCCTCTTCTTTTTTAAATAAATTTTAGTTTAGTTAATAAGGATTGTCTGTAAGCGTGTATTTGGGTTAGATCTAAAGTATTCATTAACCTGGGAGGTAATGTGTCCGATCCTTTGGGATTGGTAAAACTTTTTTATATGATGAATAAGATTTTCAGTAATCCTGATCATATTTGATTTGGGTGTCTTGGTGGAGACCTAAGGCTGGGTTGCTTTAAGGAAACTGTGTTGTTGGCTTCTGGGTAACCAGTGAGGTATAATAGAAGCTGTTTTATGCTGGCTTGGAAAATCTAAGTACTGAAATATCCACCAGCTTTGAGGATTGCCTGCCCCTTTCTTTGCAATTCATCCTAACTGAGTGACCTCATTTGGCTTCCCTGGGACTCAGGTCACAACCCTTCAGTATCTTCTTTCATTAGTGTCTCACCAAAGAACAGTGGCATTCAATGCTGGGACACTCCAAACATTCAGCCAGCCCTAGAGAGATGTGGCTCCATGAGGTAGGCAGTCAACGAGACTCAGATCACTTCTAACATGGTGAGTGTGGAATAGGAGAGTAAGAAGCTGAATATGCACAGATGTCTCTGGTCACCTTGTAAGTTTCCCTTACTAGTCTGGACCTCCTGCCGTGACAGCTTCTGCAACCCCTCGGTGCTGGCCCTGCCTGGAAATCTTCCAACCAAAGATTTTTTTGAAAACAGTGCTACTGGTTATTATATCATTTCCATTTCCAACATCTTGACACCCTTATGACCTCTTTATTTGGATGTGTTCATCCTCCTTCAATGGGGAATACCTTCAAGAAACTTTCTCTTCAACTCCTCAGTCTTAAGGTCTTCCCTATTTTAAGTTCCATTGTTCCTTCAGAAATCTTAGTCCTCCCACACCCACACTTGCTTCTACTTAATACGTTTAAAAATCTTATTTTCTTTCTACTGTTAGACTCTAGGGTAGAGATACCAGTGGCTATAATTCTTATTACAATGTGTTGTGAAAGACTATTTATCATCTGCAAAGAAAAGAATAATAATTATTTTGTCTTGTAGTTTATTTTTTGTACTCTGCTTAATTCCTCCATTGTTTTAAAACTCTACTTCTTTGTTGCAGTATTCCCTCATGCATTAGTTCATTGTTATTTAACAGGTTAAGAACTCAAGATCACAGGAAGATTAGTAATCAGGATGATGACATTTTAAAAATGTTGTTGCTAAAATGCAAGAATGAGACATTTGGCTCAGTCCTGCCTTCCAGTAAATGACGTGCATCTTGTGAAAAATCAGTTGCCATGCCTGAGCAGGCATGCTCAGTGGGTGACTTTTCAAACATGGTCTTATAATAGTGGGTTGTTTGTTTTTTTAAAAAGAGATTGTATGTGGAGGCCTATGAGTACTGCTGAGTAGTCACAGTGCCAAAAGAACAAATTAAGAACAAAAATCCCCCAAAAAACTCTTTGGCTCAATATGCTAGATAAAATAACCAAACTGTAACTATCCATCTTATCCATCATGTGTTCTTCACTATAATCTCTAGGCATTGTACAAAGAATACAGACGTCTAATTTATTTCTGAAAAGACCATGCTTCATCACCTCCCTCTGGTGTTATGTTGGTTTTATCTTAAGCGGGTATTTCCTATGATAGTCTGTTTTCATGGGAACTGTTCAAACTCAAGTAAAAGCATTTAGCTAGGTCCAGAAAGATGCCACTGATGGGCTTTGGATCAAAATGTGTGGGAACCACTTTAAAGTTGTCTTCTTCAGATTATACCATAAAATGTTCAGATGGTGCAATATTCCTGATCTCAGGCAGCGTGAGAGGTAGCTTGGGTTAAGGAACCCTGGGCCAGATCCTTGCCCTTCTGAGCACTTGAGTTGAAGGTGGTGAAAATATAGAACCTTCTGAATAAATTAACTTCACCAAGACAGGCTGTGGGAAGCACTGGGCATGCAGATTGGTGCTGGGTAATTTTGCATTTCATGAAAGGCACCTTTTGAAACTAAGGGCAGGTCTACACTAAGAATGGGGGTCGAACTAGGGTACGCAAATTCAGCTACGTGAATAGCGTAGCTGAATTCGAAGTACCCTAGTTCGAACTACGTACCCGTCCAGACGCCGCGGAACCGAACTCCGCGGCTCCAAGGTCGACTCTGCTAACTCCAGCTGCCGAGGTGGAGTACCGGAGTTCGAACTAGCGCTTCCGGAGTTCGAACTATCGCGTCTAGATCAGACGCGATAGTTCGAACTCCGGAAAGTCGAACTCACCGCGTCGACCCGCGCGGTAAGTGTAGACTAGCCCTTATTAAATTATTCACCAGCCTGGGGTACCGAAAGATGGGGGGCAGGGGGAAGGGACTGAACAAACTATTCAACATTGCAGCTACACTGTTCTAACTAAATGCTCCAACTGATTAGGTTGGAGTTGCAGGTCTGAGCAGTTAGTACTCTGAGTGTGTATAAAGCTGAACCTTTCTTAGAGGGCTATGGTTAATCTGAAATCACCCCCAAGTGTTTGGATCTGTTCCAGCAACACTTGAAGAAGTGCCATAGCTATGAAAGAAGGACTACCGAGAAAATATAGTGAACAGATAGTAAAGCCTGTTAATTTCCACAGTAAATAATGCGGCTTTGTCTTATTATACAGGATATTGTATTATATCTCACAAACAGTCTGGAAAACCTCTCTTGATCACTTTCATCCATCTTTCACTTGTCATGAAATGACTGGTTTAAAGTTAATTGATAAAGAAATGTAAACTCAGTGGAGTAAGATATATAGAGAATGTCTGTTGGAAAAAGGGTAAACATTACTTGGTAATAATAAATGTGTATAAAGAATGACTTGTCACTTGTGGATGACAGATGACACGTCTTCCTTCAACTAAAGCTGGAAGTGGGGTTACTACAGAGGAGTTAGCCATTCTGGAATTACTCATGTAAGATGATTATTTTTCAATATTATCTCTATTGATTTTAGAGGAAAGTATTTGTTATTTCATTATGACACCCCCATAGGATATCAGCCAAAACAAAACTACCATCAAGAAGTATAGAAAATTAAAGGTAATATTGTGAATTAGTATTTAAAATATAACATAGCAAACAGTTTTACTAAGTTGAAGAAGCACAGCTTCCTTCTTTAGAATAGACATCAGAAGCCATTTAGAATGTTATATAGAAACTGAGATCTAAAGTTTTTAATAGTGGTTTTCAACCTTGTCCATATGGAAGGCGGGGAGAAACCACTTCCCATTTCACCAGGATCTAGCAGGGATCCTCTTCCCATTTCACAATATGGAAAGAGGACACTGACACCAGTTCATGACCCACTAGGGGTCACAACCTTCCCCATTAGAGAAACCATGGTTTCTAAGTAATCCATTTGGTACCTAATTAGGCCCAGTTTGCAAAATATCATATATATATATTTTACCTTACTCCATTGTCTGAAGCATAGCTATCATGAAAACAAAATTTCACCATATATTACACCAATATATTGTACTAATTGAAATTATTATTATGGTAGGTTAGCACTGCATGCACATTAACAAAATTCAGTTCATTTTTCTTCTTTGTTTCACTTTTTTTTAAAGGGGGAAAATAGTGACATTTTTATGGCCAGTCACTTAAAAAAAGTATAAAACCTGGACAAATAGATCTAAATCTTGAATTCTTAATTTAATGTTTCAACTTTTCTTTACTTTATTCTTCCTAAAGTTTTGAATTTAATTGCTTTGTTTAATAAGATACAATATTCTATTAATAGGGGACACAATAATTATTGACCCTTTTTGCTGATGAGTCTTTCAGTTCACATAAAGTACTCTTCAAGTTATGAATAAAACATCCATCTTTTGTGCAAAATCTCAGCTTATTGCCAAGTGTTCAAAAGGTCTTAAAGCTTTTCAGTAGAAGTTGACTAAAATAGATATCAAATACTGTTCTTTGTTTTCTTGCATTGACAGTGGCTTTCTTCCATTTTATTTTTAAGATTAACATAATGACGGAAAAGCCATTAACATTAGAGGTGACATATACAAAGTTCAAGAAAAAAGTGACAGGGATGTGTGGGACATCTCTACAATCCTACAAAAAGGGAATAAATTGGAGAAACAAGGCAATTACATTTTTAAATAAACCAAAAATAACATCTGCTTAATAAAAAAATATTTCAAGGACAAACACTCTTATCTTCTACCTTTCTTGCTAAAGTAGTATGTGTATTTGTGTTTCCAATAACAGGTGCTGGAACTAGGGTTACTGGGAGTGCTGCTGCATCCCTGGCTTGAAAGTGGTTTCCATTATATGCAAGGTGTACAGTTTGGTTCAACGGCTCTCAGCACCCCCACTATACAAATTGTTCCAGCAGCCTTGTTTCCAATGCGTAGTTAAAGAAGGTACACAGAATATACCTCAGGTTGTACAAGTAACTAATGCAAACAGGAAGTAACACAGGGATAGTAACATCTCATTATTATTATGCTAATAGTAAGAAGTCAGTTTATGCAGTTTCTGAACAAAATGGCAGGAAGAGATGATGATGTCATCACCCATGATCAAGACATAAGGGTTGGTGCAACTTTGTCAGATTTCCTAGGAAAGTCAGAATGATTTTGTGTTGGCATTTTAGTTTAGGAGTGTTTCTTTTTGTTCTTTTGTAGTGTAGGTGGTAGATTTGTTGAGGCCAAACTTTCCTCTACCTGGTCCTGGGATCATTTGATTGGGGCTCTAATTTGTTCCACAACTTCTATGTTTTGCACTTTGTTTAGCCATTTCCTAGCTGTTATAGTTAAGATTCTGAAAAAGTGCTTTGCTATTTGTCGTGAAACACTTTTCAGTTTGTTTCCTTCCATAATAGCTAGATAAAAATCTAACCTATCAGTAGAAGATGCCATTTACCTTGATCCTCTGTGCTCATGGATACAATTGCAGGATGGCAGTCTTATTCTCCACTTGCACACAAACAAAGAAAAATCATTTTTACATCCAATATCTTGCTTGTAAAATAGAAATCTAAACTGGCAGATTTGTGTTGAATGAAAAAGATGTCTGGGAATAGCATATTTTCATTTTGCAAGAATAATTTTAACAACCTATCCTGACTATGAGGAAATACAAAGAACATACCCTTAATTAAAGGAGTTTTACTAACACTTTCTGAATCCAGCAAGAAGAGAGAAACTCCTTATTATGGATCTTACAAGTTCCAACCACAACTGAGAATCCTGAAAACTAAGCCTTCCCGTGTATCAGGAAGAAAATAAACCTTTAAAGTATTAGGAAATTCCTTTCTTTAAAACCTAGGACATCTAATCGGGAAACTTGGGGAAATCAATTCCAAAATTATTTGGGGTCGGGAAGGAATTTTCCTCCAGGGTAGATTGGCAGTGGCCCTGGAGGTTTTTCGCCTTCCTCTGAAGCATGGGGCAGGGGTCGCTTTCTGGTGGATTATCTGCTACTTGAAGTCTTTAAATCATGATTTGGAGCATTCAACAGCAGAGTCAAGGGAGAGAATTAGTTCAGGAGTGGGTGGATCGGCTTATGTGGCCGATCCACCCACTTGCAGGAGGTCAGACTAGATGATCATAATGGTCCCTTCTGATCTTGAATTCTATGATTCTATGATACTTGGGGAAGCACACCATTTTCATATTAACTCATTCTGCATAATAGGTGCAACAGTGATCATGGTCACCTGGATTGTTTAGGAGCTTTAAGACATCAGTATTCCTCACCCAGTGTTGGATATTGCCTTAGAAGCACAAATTGACCCATTGATTACATAAAAAGAGCCCTTTGAAAAGAAATGTCAGAAATCACACCAGTTACAACTGGCAAAACAATAGTGTAGGGAACTTCATCAGGCCCAGTAACAGATAAGCAGTGAAGGAATCTGGGGGAAACGAAAGAAGCCTTTTCCTTGCAGCACGTTAACTTTCATCCACCATTATGGAAAAGAAGAGAGGGGGAAAGGAAATTGCTGCAGGAAGCACTAATGTGCAGTATGGAGCCAGAGAGCAGAGGGGTAACATGGCAGAGATAAAAATCAATAAACTTCAAAAGGTTCTTCTGCTTCGGGTGGCGTCTGTATGACGTGCGTTTGTAAGATTTTGATGAGAAAGGGCAGTGATTTGCTCTCCCCAAACTCTTTCTGTTTAATAGCTTTGGATTTTACAGGCAACTCAGTGGTATAAGAGTAATTGTTTCCATCCACTGAGGCCATTGAGCCTGTGGGAGCTTTATGCTGTGCCTATTGACCTTGGAGCTACAGTGCGGTAATAAACTGTTTGTCACGGTTGTAGACTCTGGTAAAGTAGCCCCTTGAGACTTGTTCTGTCTCCCTCCTCACCACAAGCTTACATTCAGTCATAATCAAAACCAAGAGCTAGCTTGGAGCTAAAAACAAACTAAAGAAGTTGCACTTGATGAGCTAGATAATAACTGTGAATCCTCTACTAGAATCCTCCTTTGTGAAGAAGGGAAGAAAATCAAGACTCGGATGGGCAGGCTAGGGTAGGGGAGCTAATGTAATAACTGCAGGTCCACTTCTAGGCATGTCAGAAGATTAATAGTACAAATGTGATAAGCTCATGCTCTGTGTGTGTGTGTAGCTGTGGGTGACCTTCCCAAATCTGTCAATCTACGGTTCAATAGCAAGTGTCAAATCAAGCATTTGTGTACCAGACATACACAACTGAGTGACACTTTCTTTTATAGTCCAATTTACAGGCAATTTATAGTTCTTCCATTCCTGCAGGAAGGGAATGACTTTCTTACAGTCATTCAGTGCTTATACAGTAGAGTTCATCCTACATGGTAGGTAATCCACTGTAAGGGGAATTCTGCAAATAAATCACAGGGGAGGATATGGCCCACTGAAGCCACTACAGTAGCACTGTTACATGCCATCTTATCTGAAAGGTCAAGATAAAACATACAGTTACTACTAGATCAATATGGAAAGTGGCCTGTATTGGTAGACATATATGTTGCAGCTGATTATCTGACAATAGTCTTTTCCATCTCAATCTTCCATGAGCTGTGTCCACATAGTGTGAAGAAAGAAACAGTGCTCTTCTAACATGCCATATATATTGTGGCAAATTGCCTGCACTATTATGATGGGTCTCACGCTTTCTCTTCTTTGCAGGGGGGGCAGTTCAGGGCACCATTTCTTGCCCCTGAATTAGAATATTAATTGCCCCACTAGTGTCCTAGAGGAGGGGAGTGGAGAGGGAGGGACCTGGGCCCACCCTCTACTCCAGGTCCCAGCCCAGGGGCCCTGAGGATAGTGGTGAACCACTTGAACTGGCAGTTCCTTCCCCTGGGCTACTTCCCCCTCCTGCCCTTCAGCCTGTGGGGGGCTTCCTGCCCTCCCTCTGCACAAGCCAGGTGCCCCTTACCTAGGGTCTAGAACTTCTTAGCCCACCACAGCACTCCTCCAAACTGTTCTCTGCTCCAACACCAATCCTTTCTGCTCCAACTCTCACACTGTCTGATTGAAGCAGGGAGTTTATATCATGTGACTGCTGGTGCTCTAATTGGCTTCAGGTGCTCTAATTGGCTTCAGGTGCTCTAGTTAATCTATAGCAAACTTTCTTCCCCTTACAGGGAATAAGGCTCCTTTGTAACACTCTCCTGCTGCCCTCTGGCCATGCTGTATCACAATATATATGTACACACACACACACACACACACACTGTTACAGCTAACTTTACAATTCTTCACTGATATTTGAATAATGGAGCTTAGAGATGGAAAAGAACTATCAGTCTATCCTCCAGGGAGGGGAGATACAGGGTGTGGAGCTATATAATTGGAGTTAATAGGAGTTTTTCCAGGATCAATTATATAACATACACATTGAATATCAAAAAGTAAGATACAACTTGATGTGATTTTTAAAATCCTGGCTAAGAGATACCTTTCCGCTTCGCTTCCTCTAGAATAATAAGATAAATAACATTTGAATACATTTTATAGAGCCAAGATAGTTAATCATATTCTGTTGAGAGGTTAGTCTGGGAACCTTTTGCAATATCTAAGTAGAACTAGGAGTTTACCTTCTAAAATGAAAATTCAAAGCTGCAGATTTCCACTTACATTCTAATTATGTATGCTTTCTTATGGGAATTGGATACTTTCTGTGCATCAGTACTTTTGACAGGGTCTTTTTCTGGAAAATAATCTCACAATTTATGATCTCAGCTGAATTCTGAGATCTATATAATTGAGTTGCATTCATGTATTTTGACCTTCCTTTGTGTTCTGTAATTTGACTGTCTGCCAGTATCAACCAACTTTCCAGAACTTTGTTAGCCTTTTAACTGGAAGACAAGGTGGGTGAGATAATGTCTTTGATTGGACACTTCTGGCTTGGAAAGATACTTATAGGTATTTTATTTATATTGATATTGCTTTAACTATTGCAGCATCTGGATTATACCAGTTCCTTATCACAGGGTGATAAGGGATGGATAGAATCTTTTACCAATGAGCAGACAGAGCTTTTTATATTTATAATGAAAGTTGTATTAATATTTTTAATTTAGTAGACATTTTCTCATTACTGTATGTGATGGAATACACTCCTGTATTCACCCCTACACACTATTATAAAAATCTTTGTGCAAAATATGTGATGTATCATTTGAAAACGAATAACTTGGTGGTTAATAATATCATGATGAAATGTATGTAGCAACATTATATATCAAGTTATGAACTTAAGCTGAAATCATGACTGAAGTTTGTGTTTACCAGACAAGTTTGTGAAGTGGGTAAACCTGTTTCTCAAAAACAAAGGACAAGTTGATGCCCCAGCCAGGCATCATCAAAGCTGATGGGCCATCACCTATCAAAAATGGCCATTCAGCAAAAGAAACAAGTAAAAAGAAACAGCATGTAACCTTCTTGGTTGTTTGAATAAACTTTGCTTTGAGGAGTAACCTTCAGGAAAATGCATCTGAAAAATGAGTGGCAAAAACACCCCAAGTTATTTCTTCCTGTGCCTCTGTCTTTTACCTAAGAGGACAAAAGAAAACAGCCATTGGACCTTGGGAGCAGATTCTGGCCTGAGAGTTTGATTAGCGGTGCTTCTGGAACCATCTTGAACCAAGTCTAGTTTAAGTTTAAAAAGTGTTTTATTTTTATTTTTGTTGTAACTTTTTCTGACTTGAATGCCTTATTATTTGTACTCACTTAAAACCTCTCTCTTTGTGGTTACATTTGTTTTTTTTTTTTAATGAAAACAAATCCAGTGAGGGTAACTCCATGTAAAGTGGCAAGCCGTTGTACCTTGATCCCCTTAGAGAGGCAATGGACCAAATATATCTGAATGTCCAGGAGAGGGCTGTACAGTGCTAAGCACATATTTTTTGTGAAATATCTGGGATTAGGAGTGTGTTGGCATCACACTACAAGTGATAACCAAGGCTGGTAAAAGCTAGGGTGTGACTAGTGTGTGCTCGCTGCTTCCGGGGGTCAGAGCTGCTAAACCAGGGCTGTAGATATACACAGACACTCAGGGTGTGACCTGTATGCTGGCACGCTGACTGGGAGCAACCAAAGTTGGAAGCTACAATAGCAAGCATGGTAAGGTACCCAAGTTTGCAGGGCAGGGGTGACACAGACCCTCGCTGGTCTGGATTACACCCCAGAATGTCATATTGTACTTTTGCAAAATGGCTGTTTACCTAGCCTTATAAAAATCTACTTTGTGAGTTGCTGGAATGTCTAAAACAGAATGTATAATATTAGGCATATACTTACCCTTAGTTACTATAAGTTATAAAATAGTTTCCCATGCACTACAATTTTGTTCTGATCCATTCTTTTGATCCAAATGTATTTTTTTTAAAAAGGACGATGTGCCAATTTAATCCATATGTAAATTGAAATGGCAGAAAATTGGTCCAAATTCAATAATGCTTTTAGATGAGATTTTCATGGCCCTGACTGACAAGTGCAATAAATCTAAGTTATCAATGTTCACAAAGGTTTATTTCTAGTATAAAATAATCTGATGTGCCTAAATTGGGCTCTTACTTTTTTAATTCAATGATTTATGGATCACTTTGCATTTTAAATTTGATATGCTTTAAAGCATAAATTCTTCGTAGTCCTGCTACATCATCAGTAAACGAAGGCACTCTTTAATGCTAAAACAACGGTAGCAGTCTTTCCCTCATTTTTGTTCCAAATCATAAAATAAAAGCCTATAATTTCAAACCATCGGTAGACACAGAGTAAATATCAGTTTCACAAATTGATCTACAACGATTAGTTACTCATAAGGAAAAACCTTCCAGTGGTCCCTGTACTGTATTTTATAAAAAAGTGCATTACAGGCCTGTAGTCACCTCCGTCCTATCCTTTTAACTACACTACCATATGTCAAATGCAAGATTACAACAGAAGGCTGAATAACTATTAGTGCAGTTCTACATACAGAACTTCAAAAGCTAAACATAATTGAACATGAGGAAAACTATATTCCAAATCTAGTTTAGGTAGCAGCAACAAATGAGTTTTTATAAAAATGGATAATCTTGAACACTTCCAGATCTACATTTGTTAAAAGTGTAGTAAAATGGTCATCCTGGGATTAACTGGGCTACCAGCGGCCACTTAACCCAGTCTGCCACCCCAGGCAAAAGTTCAGGGTGCTGCTTCCTTCTACTTCCTTGGAAGTTCCTGGCAGAGACAGGTTCCCCAACTGCCCCCCCCCACAACCTTCCTCCACCCCCCTTCCCCAGGGTTGTGGGCCCACTCCCTATCCAGCCACCTCCCTAACCCTTTCTGGCCTCCTCATCCTCCATGCCACAGGACCAGGGACCCTCACCCCTGCAAGCCTTCTTCTGGAGCCTCTCAGTTTAACCACAACAGGAGCCAGGGGTACTGGAACAATCTGTATAGTGGGAGTGCGGCAGCACCTCCACAAACCTGTAGTTCCAGCATCAGTTACAGGAGCTGGGTACCCCTTGCCCACCTCCTGGCACCCCCAGCCTGCATGCCCCACCCATCCCCCTGCATGCCACAGCTCAGGCCATTTCAGCCTCTCCCGCACCCCATGCTCTGGCCCCTCACTTTTTGTGGATGAGCTCCAGCTCCTTACTGTCAGGCTCATATCTTAGGGTGGCCACAGTGCAAGTCTGGGGCAGCAGCTAGAGTCTTCCTCGGCATCAGAGCCTACAGGGAATGGGCATGGTGCAGGAGCGGGGCCAATATTTTTGCATGGTGCAGGAGCGGGGCCAACAGTTTGCTCTGCCCTGGCAGTGCCACCAGGAGTAGCAACAAGCTGCTCAACACCTGAGCCAGAGCTGTGATCTTACTAATATTGGGGCTGGGGAGGGGTTGAGAAGGGACAGCAGCACACTATGATAGCCTGGCTGGGGATTCTTCCTGCTCCTCGGCACTCTGTCTGGCATCCAATTATTTGCCCGTCAGCCCCATCCCCAGCTGCTGCCCCAGAAGTTACCGGGGATGGGGGTTCCAAAATCTGCCACCCTCCACATTCTGACATCCTAGGCAGCTTGCTAACTTGGCTATGCCTAGTGTGGCCTCTTTGGCCTTCACAGAATCTTAGGTGATGGAGTCATGCTCTACTCCTCCCCTATTTCTTGTTAGTCAGTGGGAGGTTTTTTTTCCCACACCCACACACCATTTGTTTGATGAATGTGAATAAACAGGGATCGGCAACCTTTGGCACGCGGCTCGCCAGGGTAACCACCTGGCGAGGGACGTGCTGGCCGCTGCTTCCCGCTGCCCCCATTGGCCTGGAGCAGCGAACCATAGCCAGTGGGAGCTGCGATCCTGCAGATGCGGCAGGTAAACAAATGGCCCAGCCACCAGGGTGCTTATCCTGGCGAGCTGCGTGCCAAAGGTTGCCAATCCCTGGAATAAAGCATCAAATTTGCAGCCTTCAGCTCTGACCTTAGCCCTGGTTTCTAGCTTCAGACTCTGGTTCTGACTGTACTCACTAGACCCAACTCCAGCTCCACCCACTGTGCCACAAGGTCTAAGAGAATGGTGGTAGCTTCCCTCCCCTACTAGGTGAAGCAATATGGATGTTTCCCTCTATGCATAAGATTTTGGAGAAATGATCCACTGCCTAAAATTTTTTTAATTACCAGTTAAAGTTCCAGCATTGACGACCTTGTGGTCAAATTAAGAATGATGAGTTTACACATTTTGGTGACCGTTGGGATCGTAACACAAGCTTCCTGGGTGATGCAACATTGCTTCATCATATGATTACAGAATGCATAATACGGCAGTGAAGGAAATAGAGACTGATATGAAAAAAAGTTCCTTCTGTACCCTTCAATGATATTAGGAGAGGGGTAAAAACTTTTGGTTATAGATTTTGCTGGCCAAAGAGGTGGCAGAAAGCTACATGATTAATGTGGAATGGAGTCAAGGGAGACAAATTTTTTTAATTATGGGAATGTGTATCTTATATAGACAAGATCCAAGCTATGAATGTATATGGCTGTCCATTATGCAGCATGAAACGAGTTAAAGAAAAACTTTTTAAAGAACAGGAATGGGGAAAAGAGCATAATTTCTCCAGGGAATATACCTGTGTCTGCTGATTGCAAGGCAATTTTGATTCTACAGAAGCTTGCATTGCTTTCTGATATACTTCTTGTAGGAATGTATTTCAGCATTGACGTGTGCTTTATATAATGAAAGGGCTGCGATAATGTGTATCATCTTCCGTTACTTAAAATAGAATTAAAATCCAAGTAAATGTGAAGGGCAATTTACCTTTTCCCCTCCGCTACAGGAAGGTTCTGATTCTTGCTCACCCTCACTTTAAATAATATGAATACTGCTCCTGGAAAAAGGCTAAGGCAACAATTACAATATATCTGTCCAGCCTTGAATTAAACTGGATTATAGTTTATCTGTTGAATTCCTTACAATCATGCCATCCTCCTTCTCTATAAGAGAGCCTGATTTGCCTTTTACTAAACCTTACTTGAAACAAACTAGATTTTCCCTATTGTTCAAATAAATGAGAGAAACAGCAGTATTACTTCTTCAGTCAAATCAATCTATTTTTCATTTTTAAAAGGGAGTATTTTGCTAGAAAATGCTTAATTTGAATTCAGCATTAGTGAAATCCAGAACAATTTTTCTTAGAAAAAGAAAGGCATGTTGCTTTGCTATTGTCAAATTGCATGACAAGATATAGCATATATGTATATGTATATACACACAAGCTTATACACTTAGATATATATAGATCTATATATGATAATCTATATCTAATGTAATCTATGTATATACACACACATCATATACATATATATATATATAAATAAACACTGGTTAGTTTTGCTTTGTCATGTTGATTTTAGTGGAATATAGTGAGTGCCTTTAAAAAGTTGCCTTTTTACTTTTTTTCAAATGGTCAGATATTAATGTCATGAACAAAGTAATATTCTATTTGAGAGAAAATTATAGTTTTTTGGATGGTGAACATAAGAATGGCCATATTGGGTCAGACTAAATGTCCACCTAGTCTACTATCCTGTCTTCTGATAGTGGCCAAGGCCAGGTGCCCTGGAGGGAATGAACAGAACAGGTAATCATCAAGTGATCCATCCCCTGTTGCCTATTCCCAGCTTCTGACAAAAGAAGGCTAGGGAAACCATCCCTGCCCATCCTGGCTAATAGACATTGATGGACCTATCCTCTATGAATTTATCTAGTTGTGTTTGTTTGTTTGTTTTGGTGGAGGGGACAGTCAGTTTAATAATGAATCCCTTTGCATCCAGCATAGATAATTTCACAAACTCTGTAAAATATTCTCTAGTGTTGGGTGGGACTGATTAAGAAAAGCCTTTTAGGCTTGTACATTGACCTGGGAATATTATTTGGCTAAGCAGAGCATATTCTGCATGTGCACCACTTACACTCTTGTCAGTGTCAGATATTGTAACTTGGTCTGGTACACCAAATCACTCCTGGAGAGTTTACATATGGGATAAATGTATGCCCCAGACTCTTCATTTATGTCGGCAGGGAAAAATTAAGGAATAAGCTTTGGGATTAGTGCAGCATTTGCAAGGATATGCTGAGCTAGCTGGGCTGCCTCAATAGGGCAGGAAACGAATATTTCAGAAGTAGGAAAAAGAAAGTTCAGCTAGGAATGGGGGAGGTCATCAACAAGTGTCTTTCCGGGACTGGGGCCTAAAATACAAGAAAACCTCTATCTGAGCATGCTGAAATCCTAGTGCATACATTCTGTTTTCTCATTCTTGAATTCAGTGGGATTACTCACACAGTTGCTCACATAGCTAATTTTTTGCAGAACTGGACTCTAAATCCAATTTTTTATGTAATATATGGAAATTTCAGTTTCCTAAAACATTTTCCATATTGTCTAAACATCCATGCAAGACTGACTGCTTCAGTTATTGTACTCGTCTGTGAACACATTGTCTCTAAATTTTAACAGAGTCATCTAGTATAGTTTTATCAGTTCAGTTTTATCTGCATGGTTTTACTTACTAATTTCTCTTCTTTGATTCACAAAGTTATATTCACTAAATTTACTATTACAAACTGGCATTGACTTAAATACTGATTTATGAACTGCTTCATCTTGCAGCACAGGATTTACCAAATGATCCTGACTCTGGGACCAGCTTTCTCTGTGGTGGTCGGCCATCTAAATCCTGTTCTTGTTTTAAAAAGAAAGTAGTTCTTCAACCCCCTTTTTGGAGGGGTCCAGGGGGATGATGGCATAGTTAGTTGAGGGGAATAGGTGAGGCAAAGGGACACAGATACATCCTGGATTTTTTTGACAGAGGTTTGGTGGGAGTAGAAGATGGAATCTGAAAACTTGCCTAGAGGAAGAGGCTATGTGAGAGAGTGGAAAAGGAATCAATAGACAATAATTATTAATAACAAATAATCTCTGTAGGCTATTTTGGTGTTTTTCACCATTTTTGAGTGAAACTGAGATGCTGTGGGAAACTGTCTGAGCTCAGCACGGTATGGACTGTAATCAAACCGTGGTGAGAGCACAGAGTCTCGTGTAGTAGAAAATCCACCAGGAAGAGGCATTACAGTGGCCCAGGGAGTTTGCAACGCCTACTCCCCTGGATGTAAGGGCCCAGGGCATAGTCAGTCTGGCCTAGCAGTTACAGCTGGGCTTGTGTCCACAGGTCAAGAACAGCCTTGAGGCAGTAGTCAGGAATCAGAGTAATCACTAGAGCTGGGATCAAGAGGCAAGAATCAGAGTTAGACAGGGGTCAGTGCCAGGGCCGGCTCCAGGCACCAGCTCAGCAAGCAGGTGCTTGGGGAGGCCAAGGGGAAGGGGCAGCACCGGCACGTCAGGCTCTTCGGCGGCAATTCGTCCCTTGGTCCCTCTCTGAGGGAAGGACCTGCCGGTGAATTGCCGCCGAAGAAGAAAGCGGCACGGTGGAGCTGCCGCCGATCACGATCGCGGCTTTTTTTTTTTTTTCGCTGTTTGGGGTGGCAAAACCCTGGAGCTGACCCTGGTCAGCACTGGAAATGAAAGGTAGTTACCCAGCTCGACTCAGGAGGCAAGAGTTAGGGTCAGGCTGGGGTTGGAGATTGGAGATCAGAAATCAAAGTGCAGTCTGGAGTCACAGAAAACCAGACACCTACATGGTTGCCCAGACAACTTCCTGGGCCACCCTCCGGGGTTAAATAATGAGTGTGGGCCAATCAGAAGGCCACAGGGTTCTATCACTCTGGATCCTTGTTCTTTGCAACTTCTCTCCACAGTGCTCCTGGGATATAGCTTTATGTGATCTCCTGGTGGTGACGTGGGAATATCAGCTACCCTAGGCTCCATGCACCCAGGAGCTAGTCCCATGGAATCTTACATGGGAGAGCCATTACAGACTGAAATTCTGATCAAGGTCACTTAGGTTCACAAAATAAACTGACCTCCTTGCCTATTCATAATTACTACCTATGCTTGCTTACTTACTATCCCAAAATGATTGTTTGGGGTAGCACCAGTGTTGTCATCATAAAGTCTTGGCATGGTAGATAAGAAGACAGCTGAGGGAAGGGAAAGAGATAAGAAAAACTGTGTGTGTAGACAAATAACTGATATCAGTGCTCTGATTTGGAAAATAAAATTAGTGGGGAGAGAGAGTTGAACATGTTTCAGAACTGCACAGAATTCAAAGAAGCAATATATAGTATCTTTTCTATACTAATCAGCTTCTGATTTTGCTGTCATTCCAGTCCAATTAAAATTAACTAAGTGGTACTAATTCCCTCCCCCGCCCTCACCGCCCATGGTATTCAATCGTCTTACATACAGAATGTAAAACACGTACTTAATAAAAAAAAATCTTTCTTTTTCATTATCTTTTTTAAGGGTCTACAGTGATTTTCTGGAACCATTGCAGCAAATTGTAAGTGATGTATGAAATGAGAAATTCCTGGCCACCCAATGCCCAGAAGAAATTCAGACACTGCTTTGCAATTGCTACTGCTATGCACACTGAAGCATTATCTTTATTTCTCAGAGGAGATAAGGATATTCCAAACTTCCTTTCTGTCCTTACCTGCAAACTCACTAGATGAGTTAGTTAATAGTTTTTGGAGAAAGTCGTTCATTTCACACAGTCCCCTCCTTTCCATATTCTTCCCTCTCCCAAAAAACCTATCAAATATTTGGATCTTTTCAAATATGCAGGGGATTTCTTATGTATTATGTTTATTTGTAACTCCATGGTATTAGAGATGAGTCTAAATCTCACCTCTGGATCCTAAAATTTAGGAGGAAGTTCAGACTCTGATCGGAACTTTGCGTCTTGTTGGACCCATCTGTCTTCTCTAAAACTTGTTCTCTAGGTCACTGTGAATCACATTAAAATGGCTGCATGAAGAACAAGGAATCACAGAAAGGTTACTTGGCATAGCATGATCCCAGACTCTGGGCTGGCCTCTGTGAGGCTCAGAGTGCCCTTGCACCCCAGGATGCTCAGCAACATCATAGGAGAGGGCCATAAATCAAAAGGAAATCTGTAGGCGCTCTCTGTTATTGTAGTTTGTACTGCAATAGCACCTACAGGTCACAACTAAAATAAAAAAACCCTTATGCCATATGCTGTACACACACATAGTAACAGACATCCTTGCCTTGAATATACAAGGCAGAGTCCAAGAAAAGACAGTTTTTCCAGTGTTGTGGACATCATATACCAGCATAACAGCCACATTATCCTTGGTACAGCTCTGTTTGCTGATTCAGAGGGGATGGAGACACAACACTGTCTTACCCCCTTTATATAGCTAGCTCTTTGAGGGGCACTACAAGGAAGTAGGGGACCTGCTCCCTGGCCTATTATTTCCAACCCTTGCATAGAGATGTGGGTATGGGAAGAGTATCATTATGACTGTCTCTCTCTCCCTTTACAAAAAAACTCCACCCAAAATCAAAATCTTAAAACAATTTAAGGACACCAGTATCATCTAAAAGGTTAGCCTTAGTTGTATAATGTGAAGAGTTTCATTGTTTCACAGTAGATTAACTTGATGATCTAAATTGTGTAACACACGTTACCTCTTTTTAAAAATAAATCACTTTCCTTTGGGTTCAATTTCAGATTAAGCTTATCACAGGGCCATTTGTAAATAAATCAGTTCTTGTTCAAAGATTTTAGCATGCACAAGGATATTTTCTAGGTACAACAAACAGGGTGAGAGAGCCATGCCATATAAAACCCTCTCAATTAGCCTTTCAGGTGTGTTTGAACAAGCCAAAAGCCATCACTTTAAATTGTCATAGACTGTGTCCTACTGTGAAAACATTTTTTCCCCTGACCTTTGGATCCACTTCTACTTGCCCATACCCATTCTTAAAACCCAATGTGGAAAACCAGACTGAACTTGCTACAGCATCAAGGAAATCATGTATTTGTGGTAATGAACAAGAATCCTTTAAAAGACTTTACTAATTTTTCTATAATCCACATAGAATCTGATACTTCCGCCTTTTATTTCAACCAGGACTATGGGTGAGGCCCGAGGAATTGTTGAAGTCTCAATTATGCCTTTATAATACATTTCCTCAGTGGCCTATAATGCCTCTTCTTTGTTTGCTATAGGTAAATGGTGAGGTGGCTGTTTAATGGCTCATTTCCCCTCAGTATCAATCTTGTGCTGGACCAGTGGAATACAACCTATATTATTATAAGCTCAGGAAAATAGTTTTTAATTCCTAACTCTTAGACCATTTTGCTGTTCGGCATTTAAGTGTACTGTACTGTGCCAGAAAAAGTCTAATAAAAACCTTTGTTCCTTTTCCCTTTGTAGCCTTCTGTGATACAAGCATTTATTAGATCCACCAGCTCATACTTTGCAACTGTGGTTCCCTTTTTTACTATTTGCTGTTTGTCAGAAACATTGAGCAAATGATCAGGAATCTATTCTGGATTCAGATCCACAAAAGCTTTCGTAGCTAGGCTTTCCCATGAGAGGCAGGATCTCCACCACTCCCCGTCTTTCCTTTTCTTGAAGCTAAAACAGCATGTAGCTGTTGTAATGGTATCTGCCCATAGGGGCAGGGCATCTTTTTTACTGCAAACCAATTGTCAATATATAAGTTGTTTCAACGGAGTCACAGTTTTAAATGTAATTTCCAGATTAAATTTGTAAGGCACTGTTTCTGACATTTATTTCACAGTTATTAGCCATAAAGAAATTCAAAGAAATTATTAGCTCATCCACTATGTTGGCTTCTCAGTGTTACTTGAATCCCAGAAGTCCAATTTTCAAACATAATTTTCTCAATTTTTGAAGGGTGGATGTTCCCCAAGTCAGTTTTAGATTCCTATACCTTAGCCTTTTTAACATGTCTGGTCTCATAACTTTCATACTTGAGCCAGTGTCAATTATTCCCACACACTGTACAGACTCTATTACACACTCAATAGCTGAACTCCCATTATTGTTGAACTGCCTAGATCTAAACAAAAACCATTGGGCTGATCCTTGTACTTCCAAGCTTTAGCCTCTTCAGATTGGTGTACCCCCATTTCACAAGCTTTCACTGATGATGGGGCTTTCACTAGACACTTATGATGTTCTGGCCAGCCTTATAGTTAAAACAATCCTTTTCATGGCTATTTTTTTTTCAGAGTACCAGCATTTAACTGACCTGCCTCCCTTAATTGTTGCATTATTGCTGATTTCCCTTGTTTTATAAAACCCAATGTATCACTTTCTAATTGTTCAAAAAGGTCACACACCAAATTAGATCTCCCCTGCCCCTTTCATCATACATATTAGACACAGAATCATACTTATAGAGCACAAGGTGATTCTTTTCCTCAGTAGGGGCTACTTCCTCTTCTGGTGGACCGATGCAAGGAAAGATTCAAGTTCTGTGGAAAATTCTACAACCTCTTAGACAGTCTTTAGTCTCTTTTTACTGGACTTCATCTGCATGTCCAAGTCCAGCTGAGCATCTATAAATTTGTTGACTGCCAGTTTATCTGGGAAATCCTTGCTAGTATCTGGATATGTCAGGAACAAAAGTCCACAGGTCTTTAGTCACTTCAGGTGGCACCTCTTCTGTCTCCTTCTAGGTCTTAGCTCTGCTTCGCCCAGCTTGGATTCATGGCTGGCTCCAACCAACATTTCAAAGGCTTGTACCAGATCTGGATAACTCAATCTCTTTTCTGGGAGTGAGTTCTGTAGCGCCATCAGAGCTGGGCCACTCAAGTTGGCTGCTAGGAAATGCCCTTTCTGTCCCATCTTTCAACCAGTCATCTAAAACTGTGATATTGACCTGAGCCAAATAAGCCTCCCTGGGAGTTTCTCTATCAGAGTTATTGGGCTTTTTCATAACTTGAGCTGGGAAGACTTAGGGAAGTCTGGGAAGCCCTCCCCCCCCCCGGGACTTTGTAGGTTACAAAAGGAGTAGAAAACTGTTGTAAATGTTCATAACCAACTTCTCTGGCTGGCCCAATTCCACATCTAGGTGACTGCCTTCCATGGTGGGCTGCAACCCTTTGATTTCCTTCTCTAACTGATTTTTCAGCTCATCACTGTTGCAAGTTCCAAGTGGGCTAGAGATTTTTTGGTCTCCCCTATTTCATAGAAAACCTTCTGGTCCATGGCAGGTAGGTTATTGGCCATCTCATCAATCCATCTTGCCATTCCATATTGGGAGTGTTGCATCTGAGCTTCCCAGTCTGTCTGGGTATCTTGTAGTTGCTGCTCCAACACAGATTTTGTCTCCACCTGCAAGTCATCTTCCAGCCCTTTTTGGGAAACCTCCAGACGCTGGTAGTTCCTTTTGTGAAGCCTCCACCTCTTGTTTTAGGTCTTGTTTTTAATTATTTTGGCAATCTTTGAATTCTGCAAGCTCCTCCATTATTTGTTCCATCTTGGTTCAACAGGAACACTGCCCACAGTTTCTCTCCTTTGAAACTGGATCCATACCAATAGTACCCTTTTTGATTAAGTGGCTAGCCAAAGTTTGGATCTCTGCAGAATTTTTCTATTAGGAGAAGAAAGTGATGACAGAGTCACGTGTCTCTCATAAAATCCTGTTTATTTAAAAAGAATATGCAAATTCCTATTTCCCTGAACACAGGAGGAATCAAACAATAGGCGATAGTTATTTGCTCACAGCTCCAAGTCCCTTTAAGTCAGTACTCAGCTACAAAAACTCTCGTGTTATCCTGAGAAAAGTTGTAGTACCAGTGCTTGTTCAGGCTGTGTCTGACTTTTTGCTCCTTGAGTGTCTTTCTGTGGTGTTTCTTCTGCTCCCCTCTCTCACAGACACACATCTGTACTGAAGCAATACCCAGCAAACCCCCTACGTTCACATGTCCCTTTGTTTTGGGCAGCGACCTGGGCCTGTTTTAGGTGAACACAGCTATTGTTTCAGATGTCTGGGGTTCCCTAAAGAAGCTCGACTATCTTAAATTAAGGGCAGCAGTTACATCCATCAGCTTCAGTAAACTTCTAGAGAGATGTCAATATCTATGTGAAACGAAGGGCTTTCTAATAGGTGAGACTGAATCAGTACGATAATTCAATAAGATAATCTGCTTTGTAATATGCTTTCCTATCGATTGGTATAGTTTACATTCGTCTCAATTTCTACTCTGATTTTTCTTTGTAGTTTGAATCATGTGCTAATAAACTTTGTTTGTATTAGAGATAAATAGATCTGAATGTGGCGTCAGCTAAGTCTGAGTGCCTTGGAGACGAAGAAACTGATCTCAGCTGTAATATTTAAACTTCTAGCAGCCCCACAGCCAAACCCAGTTAGGAGGCCTAATATCATATTTATCATAATTTAGCACTTTCAGTGCTGAGGAGCTGTCTATCTTGTTCAGATATTGAGTGTATGTGTCACAGGATTGCATGTATGTATGTGGAGGAGGAGGAAGATACATTTTGTAGACATACTGGTTTCTTATCTCCTGTTTGTTCCCAGCTGCAACACTATAGAAACAGGTGCTTAACTTGAGTGTGGCCATGTTCAGCATCTCTTGGAATAGGTGAAAAGGAAGTGATGAGGTGCTACTCTGGGTGAGTAGGGGACAGCAGGAGACAGAATGGCCAGTATAGATAAATGGCACAATGAAATCTCTTTTAAAATTAGCAGTGAAGCTAACATGGCCAAAATCTCCTGTCACTTCGTAGTGTATGCCTACACTACGAAATTAGGTCGATTTTATAGAAGCCAATTTTTTAGAATTCGATTTTATACAGTCTATTGTGTATGTCCACACTAAATGCATTAAGTCGGCGGAGTGCATCTTCACTACCATGGCTAACATTGACTTACAGAGCGGTGCACTATAGGTAGCTATCCCACAGTTCCTGCAGTCTCTGCTGCCCATTGGAATTCTGGGTTAAGCTCCCAATGCCTGATGGGGCAAAAACTTTGTCGTGGGTGGTTTTGGGTACATGTTGTCAGGACCCTCCCTCCCTGTGCAAAAAAGGGAAGCCCATAGTGTAGTGGTTATCACATTCACCTAACATGTAAAAGTCCTGTAGTGTAGTGGTTATCATGTTCACCTAACACGTGAAACATCCCTGGCCCAAAACTGGGCGGAAACAGGTCAGTGTCCCTTTTTCTGACTCCCCTCCTGCATTTTTAATCTTAGAACAGACCGTGCTGTGAAATTTTACTTTGAATTATAACAATTATGAGTTAAATAATATGGAAGCTCTCTCTCACTTATAGTCCCGGATTCCTTACCCTTTCAACTGCTCTGATAAATTAACACTTTTGAGTTCAATCCTTGAGGGGGCCACTTAGGGATCTGGGGCAAAAATCAGTACTTGGTCCTGCTAGTGAAGGCAGGGGGTTGGACTTGATGACCTTTCGAGGTCCCTTCCAGTTCTAGGAGATAGGTATATCTCCAATTATTATTAATTATTATGATTATGTTTTCTCTAGCTACAGAAGCTATCTAATGCATGTCTATATCTATCGCCTTCCTGCTCATAAAGCAGTCATGTCCCTGCCCAAGGCTGACACAGCTCGGAGTGCATGTGATACAGCGACCTGTCTCAGGCAGGATCGCTAGCGAGGCATGATACTTTTGCCGTTAACCAAACACAGCAATTCTTTCCTGGCCTCTGCCACTGAATGCCTCCATGCATTAAGCTGTGCCCTATCAGTGCAGGAGGACTGCATGAGCTCGGAAAACATGTCATCGCAAATGCGTTTTTTTCACCTTCTAATCTGCGATAACCTCAGGGATGGAGATGATGAGGGAGCGTAGAAACATTCTGGGGGCACTGCATGGTCACCTGTGCTGCTGACTGCTGCTGAGTTTGCCACATGGACCAAACAAGAAATGAAATAAAAAAGTTCCCAGGGCTTTTCCTGTGTACCTGGCTAGTACATCTTAATTCAAAGTGCTGTCCCGAGCGATCACAATGGAGCACTCTGGGATAGCTCCTGGAGGCCAATACCGTCGAATTGTGTCCACACTACCCCAAATTTGACCTGGCGATGTTGATTTCAGTGCTAATCCCCTCGCTGGGCAGGAGTACAGAAATAGATTTTAAGAGCCTTTTAAGTCGCCAAAAATGGCTTCGTCATGTGAACAGGTGTAGGGTTAAATTGATCTAATGCTGCTATATTCGACCTAAACTTGTAGTGTAGACCAGGGCTAAATCTTGCACTATTACAGCTGTGAACTAGACTGCCAGGGAGGATGTGTCTGCACTGCAATCATGAGGTGGGATTGCAGGACCTTATTCCTGAGCTAGTTCTGATCTGGCTAGCTCAAAGCTAGCTTGTGCAACAATGGTAGTGAAGCCACTGCAGCACAGACAGTGGCACAGGATAGCTGCTGGACTATGTATGTAGGGTCCCAGGCGCAGGGCTGGCTTTAAGCCGATTCCCCCAATTCCCCAGAATCGGGCCCCACACCTAAGGCGGCCCCGCACCCGCACCTAAGAGAGCCCCGCGCCTTAGCTGTCTTTTTAATTTTTTTTTTACTCACCTGGTGGCAGGGAGGGAATGGGGGGCTGCTCCGGGTCTTCGGCAGCATTTCAGTGGTGGGGGGTCCTTCGGTGTCATGGAAGACCCAGAGTGGACCCCCCACTGCCGAAGTGCCGCCGAAGCCCCGGACTGCCGCCGGGTATTCGAACCGGTCCCCACCCTTCAGGCGGGTGAGACTAGCCCATGCAGCTGCAGTTTCACTGCTATTGTTACTCGAACTAGCTTTGATCTAGATCGAAGCTAGCTCAAGTATGCCTATATGTGTAACAATCACAGCTCTTAATTGCAGCATAGCAGACATAACCAGAGAGAGAGAAAAAACACACACATCTGCCCATCGAAATAAACCCTCTGTTCATGTTACACCCACATCCTGTCTCTAGCATGAAAAACACTACAGCGATAGTCCCCCACTGCATGTTGCCCTTCCCTTCCCACTCCTTTACCCATTTCTTGTTTCCTCCTCCAAACAATCTTTCCTCCTGGCTCCTATCCTCTGGGATGCCTCTCCAACTCCTGCCACTGTTCCCTCACTGTGCATCTCTTCCCCCGTCTCATCTTATTCCTGTTCCTCACCCCTTTACGTTTGAGTCAGGCTAGTTCCTCTTTGCTGCCTGAGCATGTTATGATAATTGGGCTGACAAATTTAAGTTAATAAGATGTCACAAAGGGAGACAGAAAGACTGAATTAGTCTAAACAAAAAGGTCTACTGATAAACTCAAAATATAACTAACTGTGTTAAAAATCCTGCCTGCTAAACAAAACCATGTAGGTCTAATAATCAGTAAACCAACATCGGTGTGTTAAGAATTAAGCCTAATGAGTAAACAAAATAATGAGGGCCTGGGCTGTTCTATCCACCATTCCTTTTGTAAGACCTTAAAAATAGAGACTTTGGAGGGGGTGGAGGAGAACAAATGAAAGCTACTGAAGTGAGCTTCACCATCATGGCTGCTATCCCCACTGCCTCGTAGGACCCTGGACTTTCATTGTACTAATCTGAAAGATGTCCTGACCAGATCGGAGGCCCCTACTGTTTCCAGCTGAATCCCAAACACCACCTGAGATGAAATGGGATCGGACTTGAAAAACAGCTCCAGCCCCAACTTCCTTTCTTTTCTCCAAAAGGGCAGTTATTACCATCTTGCATACCAACTAAAAGACTGTCAAACCAGAGGGGTTTTCTTCTAAAAACTCTTTCCGGATAAAGAAAAAGGGAACAAAAATGTGTTAAAATGAAAGCCTTACTTAATACTTTTCATTTTAAATGCTTTAACTGTTTTTCCTTCTTTTCTGTATCTTTAATAAGAAGTTAAAAGGATTTTTAGTAGTGTACTTGCCATGGTACTAAGCAGGCTAAAGGCTCTGTACACCAAACCCTGAATCTTGTTTAATGTTAGATAGTAACTAAGTTATGTTAACATCTTTAAGCCCCTATATTCCATTTAAATTAATACAACAGGCACCAGTAGCGGGAACATTGAGAATGCAGGAGAGAGCATCTCCCTGCTTTCAGTTTTGGTGCCTGACACCAAATCAGAACACCAGGAGCACTTGGAGGGAAAGTCCTGCTCAGCCCCTGCAGCCCCCAGAAAGGATAATAAAAGTTGCTCTGTGGAGATGCTGCATGCACCGACTCTCAGCACTGGGAGCGGTAAAGGAATGGAGCCCTAGACTGTTTGGGACTCTGCCTTGCCTGAGGGCTTGAGCTCAAGAGACTATTTACTGCCCAGCCTAGCTCAGAGGGTCTGGGTGCTAGAGACAGCTAATTTCCCCTTTTCCAGACTGCCTTTCTAAGACTGAGACAGCAAGGGGGCAGGGCCTCCCTCCGAGATTGACAGGGAGGGATGGCCACATATTCTTATAGTAGCCTACTTATTTATTTATTGTTGCTGTAAATGTCTTGTTGCAGTTGCAAAAACTGTTGTAAAAGAGGCCACTGGAATAAGAACACATTTCTTATGATGTTAGATTACATTATAATTATGAAATGTATAAATTATTCAATTGCCCATTTAACTTAGCAGCATCCAGGTTATTTGAGTTTTGAATCAGAAGTAAAACATATCCAGGCACTACTGCGTCAAGATAACATCTTTCTTTGACACTTATTGAAGCTTTTTGGCAACATAAGTTTGCTAAGCTTAAAAGAGAGAGACAGAGAGAGTGAGCAAAGAACAAAACCGTTTTTTTCTTCATGTTAAATTGTTCTTTTTGCTGTTCAGTTGCTCATAATAATAAGCAGCTGTACAGCAAAAATACTGCTTGCACTCAAGCAAAATTCCTGCAGTATTTGTGCATTTCCTTCTCCTATTCATCAAAACGTTATGTTGCATTTTGTTAGCCATTTCATCGTCTCTTAATACTTTGACAGTACTTACATTTTCAGGATAGTACACCTTGTGATCACTTGTCTTGGGACAGTGCAGCCAATGAAGATCAATACTGTAACTGGCATTTAGCTCATAGGATCTATATATACACTTGCTGTAGTCAACAGCTTTCAGCGTGGATTTAGAACAAACCTATGCAGGTTCTGGAATCTTCAGAAGAGCAGCGTCCCTTTGGCAGGCAGAGTTTCTGCATTCAATTTGTGCCTGCCTTTTGTGACTATATTTCAACCTCAGGCATGAACCTCAGGTCCTGTGCATCTAACTACCTGATTATGTGCACAGATCAAGTGGTTATAGATCCAAGGACTAGGATTTCTGTTTTTAAATAATTTTGTACGCGCACAAATATGGACACAAATTTTGCAGGTGCAAGTTTTGCCTATGCAAATGAAACCCAAGCTTCGGCCTTTCTATAAAATTAAACCTTAATTTCATAGCATTGCTCTGTCTAGTTTGATGCGTCTTTGCATCTTTCCAATAGCAAATGCTATATGTTTATGTTTTACCCAACAGTGGAGAATTGACTAATGGCACTTAAATGTTGCTTTGGATAGTTACTTTCTCTCTACAGAAGATGCCTTTGTGTATTCAGTCAGCATGTCATTTTTTTGTTTTGTTTTTTTCCATGTTCAGGAAGGAAAGAAAGATGAAAATGCCAAGTACTTAATCTTAACATTTAATAGGTAGGGTCATTAAATAAGATATGAAACAGCAGCCAAAGATTTAGAAAGAAACACCGAGCATAGCAGAATAGGATAATTTGCTACACATATCTAATATAATTCTCCCTCTTTGACAGCGGGAACTTATTTGCAGTGCATTTCACCAGCTCTAAATCTCCTCCGGCTCTTTGCCAAAATCTTTCTTTCTCCATTTTCTTTTTCCCCTGTGCTGTCTAATTAATCTCCTCCAAGAAGTCTCCCTATGGCTGGAGGTTTTGTTTAGTATTTTACTTGCACCTATTGTATTTGTTTTAAATATTTCTTAAACTTTGTTCATCTTTTTGTTTCTGTACCTTCACAAAAACTTTTAAGCTACTTTCTCTATCTTTTGATTCACCACCCATCATGTTCTGCCTTTTATCTGAATGATCTTATCTGTTTTCTGTATATAAAAAGGAGTTCAAATATGTGCATTACCTTTCACAGCACTAATGTTGTGGGTGCTCTTAATGTTCCACTATGATTAGGATGGATTGTATTTGTTATTGTCATTTACTTGTATTTCAGTGGCACCTGCTCACCCCAACCAAGACTGGAGGTTCACTCTATAAACAGAATAAGAAACTGACTCTGTCTGAAGAGTTTTCAAATGGTGGGAGAAAAGAAGGGGCTTGCAGATGGGGAATTTCATCTGCGGCAGAGAAAGATGAAGTGACTTACAGGAAGCCTATGGTAGAACTAGGATTTGAACTCAGATCTGCTGCATCCCTACCTGTAATCTAACCACAAGATGGTATACCAGTTCTAAAAGAGAGAGTATCCATCTGTAGCTGATTGATTCTACTAATTCTGTTAAATCAAGAATATTGATGCAAAGGATAGTCAGACAACTGATTGATTGTTTTCAGCTAAGTTCAATTCGGTACAATGAAAATAGCTTCCAACTAAGCAGTTTTGCTTGTGCATTTTATCTCATAATGAAGTGGAGCTGCCTCGGAAGTGGCCTACCTTAGCAGCACCAGTCTTAGAGTAATCCTCATTAGAGCATTGGCTGAGGTAAACACACATTCCTGCTTAGATCCAGAAGCCTTGGCACCTGTTGCGCAAAGGGAAAAGATACTTATACACAGGCTATGTCTATTTTGCAGATCCAATACATTCAGTTTGTCTCAGCTATATTTGCAAGACATGGAAGAGCCGAAAGGAAGCATGGATATTTGCAAGCAGAATAATAGCATGGAGGTGTCCTCAGTCCCTTCCTGTTATGAAGGCTGAAAAACACAGGTGATGCCTAGCAAGGCAAGTCTCTGTTGGGGAGGAAAAGATTGGATGAGTTATTGCCATCAAAACTGTAAAGTTTGTCATAACTGTGAGCACATTCTTTTCCACTTTCAGAACATTTTTGCTTACCACCTGGAACAAAACGATCAAACTGCTATTTTTTTTTTTACTATGCAAGCATTTCTGATGTTTTGATGACTGGGTAACAGGATTTATCAGTTCAAAGGGTAGGCATATTTTTTTATTAATCTGCATTTTTGGATAATTCAGTTGCACACTTGGGCCATTGGATTTTATATATTTTGCTGAGCACTCTGTTTTGATTTGGTAATCAACCAGTCTACTTCAGTAAGTTTTATATTGTAGAACAATATTTGAGGGATTTTCATACTTTTCAGAACAAATAAGCACAATTTTCTATTCCATTTGCAGATGTTTATGATCGAGCTGCAGACTGCATTTATCTAAGAGGATATTATGGAACTTGTTGTTGTTGCTGTTTTCCATCAAGTGCCTTTTCCAGGGTGGTGCCGGGGTTGGCCACCTCACAGACAATTACTTTAATTGGAAGCTGAGCTTTTATTGAAAGGAGAAAAAAACCCTTTCAAATGTGCACTGCAAGCTGGCATTTCTGAGTCTGCAGATAGCACATCTGAAAGAAAAACTGAAAAGTATGAACTCTCCCATTGATCTCCATGGGGTGTTAACGCTAAAGATTGCTCTGGGGGCGCAGTTTGTATGTCAGTCAAGCTTCATTAACTTGATGGCTGGGCTGAATATTCATCAAGTGCAATCATTACAAAGGGAGATTTTTTTTCTTTGAATGAGCGCAGCTCTCTCTTAAGACTTAAACCTAGGCCTTCAAGCTCAGCATTGGTGACAGAGAGGTGGGGGAGGTGAGGAAAGGAACCTTTTCTGAGGTCTGGCCTATATTTGAAAGTTATACCCATATAGCCATTCCATTAGAGGTGTGATTTCCCCCCTCCCCTGAAATATATATACTGGTGCAATCCTCTCTCCCCGCAGCGTGGGCACAATTATGCCAGGACAGGAAAAAGGTTCCTTAAGGCATATTCCCCTTCCCATATAGGTATAATGCATTCACACTAGGGGTAGTTGTATGACTTTAAATATATTGATATAGTTAAAGCAGAACAACTTTTGTGTGTAGACAAGCCCTGAGTCTGGTTGGGGCCATAGCAGCTGCTCTGCAACAGAAATGGGAAGAGAGGCTCAGTTATCTGTGCCCCATCAGGCAGGAACTTCTCCCTTTACTCCTCCTGCTCTCTCTGTCTTTTCTGAGATGTGGAGCAGGAAGCTATGGGCTGGTGGCTGTCCATGAATTACATAGCGCACCAGAGGGTTAGTGGGCCCTTAATGTTGTGTGTTTTGTTTCAGTGTTACAAGGGGCAGGTAGTCTTGAGAATCACCCAGATATGCGTTATAGGATAGCGCCTTGGAGCCTTTCATGTGTGGGACATGATCTGTCCGAGAAACAGATACTCGGGCTTCTGAATTTATGGTTACATCCATGCTGGGATTTGTTAGCACCAATGTAGCTGCACTGGTTCCAAGCCCCCAGTGTCAATGTAAAAAGTGGTGCGTACCAATGCAGTTCAGCCCAATTTCAAAATAAGGTGAGTTGCCCTCCTAAAAGCCATTATTTTACAGCTGTTCAGTGCACTTTATATGAGGGGTTTGCATCAGTGTAATACTAATATAGCCCCCTTCCCTCCCCCAGCCTCCTACTGTAGACACATCCTTAGTATTAGAAACAGACTTGTCAAAAGGACCCCAAATTTAGAGTTTTGTTGGTGGGGAAAAAAACAAACCCCAATATTAATAAATATTTCATTAAATAAAAAAATAAAATGATTTCCACATTTTCTTGCAACTGAGGTTATAGTTGGCTGACATGGGGCGTGATTATGATTTATAAGTAGTGTATACAATGCAGAATGATCTCTTTTTACAGGGGCATCTCTATTAATGAGTTCCAGGTTCCTACTAATTATTTTTTTGGAAGTTACATAGTTCTCTTACAGGATCTTTTTTCTGGGCCTGACTCTTAAATTGGGCAGGATCATGGCACTCCAGTCTTAAAGTGTCCATTTTGTAAGTGGCTGTTGTGTTTGCTACATCTCTTCCAGCTGGTTGTATTTTTGTTTCCTATTATATTCCTCTCTCCCCTGAATCCCCATTTTCCCCATTGTTGTTCTTGAGGGGAATGACACATTCTCATAGCTGGGTATGTGAAAAAGGGTCTAGCAGCCAAGGGTCTAGCAGCTTAAATGGTTTAATTTCGCCTTTAGTTTTATAAGAAGAATTATTAAATGCATTTCTTTTCCTTTATGTGTAATAGGTCAAATTAATTTAGCAAAGTTCACACACATCTGCATAGAAAATTATTGTAAACACAGTAGAAATCAGAGTTCACTTCTGTGACTAATAAAGGATCAAATATTCGTAATGAATTTAAGAAAGGGTGAAAGTTCAAGACTTTTACTTGCTGTTGTCTTTTATATAGCTGTATTAACTGTCCAGTGGTCTATTATAATAATTTACCCTGCCCTGAAATAAGGAGAAACTGGCAAGGAGAGTTTAGTTTAAGTCCTGCTGATTTTGTTGCTACAGTTAATCAGTTGAACAGTCACCACTCAGAAAGCCAAAGAATTCAGTTTTACTCCCAATAGTGACATCATCTAGTATCTGTGCAGTCCATTATGCAGGTAAATGCTGCATTTCAGAGTCAGTGGAACCCATACATTGCTACATAAAAATAATCTTGAATTGTTGACCTGTGTATGGGATTTTAAAATGTTGTCTCTAAACTAAGGGAGAATATAAAATTCTCTGATTTACATAAAATGCTAAATCTGGATTTCTGTAAAATGCTTGCTATGGAAAGGCAGAAATACCAAACTCAGCATAGTATTTGCATGAAACTCTGAATGGCGGCTATGCTATACTTGGATTAAAGACTTCGATATCAGTGAAGTTACACTGAATGGGATGAATTCGGCTCACACTTTCTATTTAAAGGCTTCTTAAAATTTCTCTTTACAAACCATATTGTGTGGTGCTATACAATTCACACAAACATTACAGATTGAACTTCCAACTGCTTTCTATGTATACAGTGTAATATAAATAAGTTAATTATTCCTTAGTGTATTCAAGATACTGTATAACAGCCAATAATTTACCTTCTGATACACTGTATTAAATACAAGTTAGTGACTTGACAGGCAAAAATGGATTTAATTTTACAGTATACTGAAATGATTAATGTTTGCTTTATATTCCGGAAAATGTCTAAAGTTGTTCCCTTAGGTTACATGTCCCCATCTTTGCACAATTGGGTCCATTAAAATTTGGCTTCAGTTAAAACATAAGTGCTGAAAATGAGGAGTACAAGAAAAATATAGGGAATTATATCTGCAAATATTCTGGGTCACCACTCAGCTGAATACATTTTTCCATCTGTTTTTTGTTTATGCCTAAAGAATCAAGTAGACAATAAAACAATGCTGGTTTTGTGGATGAGGATGCTAAAAATCACCCCTGTTCAATACATGGTGATATTGTAATGATATATGGTGCTGAATCTTTATCTTAATGTTAACTTGTCTCATAGGCACCGACTCCATGAGTGTTCTGGGGCTGGAGCACCCATGGAAAAAAAAATAGTGGGTGCTTGGCACCTACAGGCAGCCCCACAGACCAATGCGTCCCTTCCCCCCAGTGCCTCCGACCCGCCATGGATCAGCTGTGAAGTGGCATGCAGGAGGTGCTGTGGGGGAGGGGGAGGAGTGGGCGAGGAAGGGAATAGGGAGGGTGGGAAGAGGTGGAGTAGGGAAGGCCTGGGGGTGGGAAGAGGCCAGGCAGGGTGGGGTTGGAGAGGGAGCAGGGCCTGAGAGAAGTGGATCTGAGTAATTCGGCACCTGTGAGTTGTCTTGTATATTTGTTACTGATCTGACATGGGGGGTTAGCAGAAAGATCCATCTTGCCTGTGTGTGCTGGAGTTAGTATTTGCAGTGTTCCAGTAAATCTCTGTTATTCTATAAGAGTATTACAACTGGTAATAATTGGAGATATACCAATCTCCTAGAACTGGAAGGGACCTTGAAAGGTCATTGAATCCAGCCCCCTGCCTTCACTAGCAGGACCAATTTTTGCTCCAGATTCCTAAGTGGCCTCCTCAAGGATTGAACTCACAACCCTGGGTTTAGCAGGTCAATGCTCAAACCACTGAGCAATCCCTCCCTGGTGACATCAGCTTTAAGATGGAAAAAAAGCACTTTTGCCTGAGTAGAAATCTTCTTGTCATGCAGATCAGACTGGAATCTGTGAGTACTTGTCAGATTTTGAGCTGTTGTTCTCTGTGAATGAGTGGACTAATGAGAAAGCAGCAGGGCTGGGCTTATGGGTGGGTGATTAGGGCAACTGCCCAGGGGGGCACCATTGTCAAGAGGCAAGGAGTGGGGCAGGCCCAGGGGGTGTGAGCCTGTGGAAGGGAGCTTGGTCAATGGATGTGGGGGAGGAAGCAGGGCTGAGGAGGGCTGGAGGAGGCAGAGAGGGCCGGGACGGTGGGGTGGGGAGGCATCAGGAGCCAGAGGCCATGAGGGGTGGATGAAGAGCCTGGGGAGGCAGCAGGGGCTGGGGGCACCAAAATATAATTTCGCCCAGGGCACCATTTTCCCTAAGCCAGGACTGGGAAGCAGCACAGTACCTGGCAATGTTGTCAAAGCATTTTACTAGTGGCTACCCAGTGCAGATCATGATTCTTATAGACAATTATGCAAACACATATTATAGGACAGCTGTGCAGGAGGATAGGTCCTTTTGAAATAGCAGAAGGAATGGCAAGCCACAAGGCAGCAGAGAGGGGAATCCCCCCGTAGTTATTTGTGTGCGTTGAAGAAACTGTTCAATAGGGCTTTCCCTGTGCCACCCTGGCTGGGAGATGCTTTGAGCGAAGCAGAACCTGCTGTGCAGCATCAGGACTTGTCAATGAAGAGAGGAGCCTATGCCCATTGGCCAGCCATGAGAGAATCCTATATGCAAAGTCAATCGATAAATAGTTTGAAAGGGGAACTTCATAACCTGCTAGTGGAGGAAGATAACATACTTGATAAACCTATGGACCAGATTATACACAGAGTTAAAAATGTGGAAGAAGAAATTGGTGTTTCCTTAAAGGAAACAGCTATTAAAGGAGTCACCCGGAGGCTGGGAATTATACCAGATGCAGCACTTCAAGAAAACGATTACTAGTAGCGCATACGAATGTACGCACACACACACAAAAACCCCAAGGAGGCCCAAGTACAAGCTATACACAAGTGTCCTGTAGGTCAGAAGAGAGAGACTGTTTCCTGGGTGAGTTGCAGGCCTGATGACATTTGCAGGTTGTGTGGAGGCAGAAGCTATTGGAGACAGAATTGCTCAAGCAGAGGGCAACCACACCAGGGAAACTAGAAGTTGTTGTTGCAGTAGGGCCACCATCAGCCACTATTAAAATAGTCCATGTGAAGAGCTAACCAGATACCTGTTACTTTGTTTGGAGACACTGACGGCTGGAAAACAACAATGCTGCTGGGAGTCAAGATATGAAATAAGTCTGATCCATGGAGAACACCAAGAGCTGAAGGTGAAGAGAACTTGTACTTCAGGAGGTTAGTTGGTGACTATTAATCATCAGCCACTGCAGATGAGAGAAGAAATCCAGTTCCCATGGAACTTGGGTTCTCTGCATACTAACTGAACTTTTTGTTTTGGTGACCAATATTTGTGGTGTCTTTGTACTGGGAGTGGATTTCATGTGAACTCCTGGGCTGTTAATAGAACACACTTGTCCATGGACCAGAGGTGAAAGTAAGCCGGTACACCCCGTATGGCGTACCGGCAAGAGCCAGTGCGGTGTACCGAGGTGGTTCGGCTTCCCTGGTGGCAATTTAAAGGGTCTGGGGCTCCCAGCTGCGGCTGAAGCCCCGGGCCCTTTAAACTGCCACCAGAGCCCCACTGCTGGAGCCCTGGGGAAGCAGCGGTGGGGCTCGGGCAGCGATTTAAAGGGCACAGGGTGCCTGCCGCAGCTACTGCCCTGGGCCCTTTAAACCTTCTCCGGAGCCCTGGGGTAGCGGCAGCGGGGCTCCAGCGGCTATTTAAAGGATCCAGGGCTGTGGCAGACGCTACAGTCCTGACCCTTAAAATAGCTGCCAGAGCCCCACTGCTGCCTCCCCAGGGCTCTGGCAGCAGGGCTCTGGGGACGATTTAAAGGGTCTGGGGCTCTAGTAGCTGCTACTGCCCCGGGCCCTTTAAATCATCCCCGCAGCCTGCCGGAGCCCTGGGGTAGTGGTGGTGGGGCTCAGGCGGCGATTTAAAGGGCCAGGGGCTCGGCCACTGCTACCGCCCCAGGCCCTTAAAATAGCTGCCGGAGCACCGCTGCTGCTACCCCAGGGCTCCGGCAGCAGGGCTCCGGGGACGATTTAAAGGGCCCGGGGTGGTAGCATCAGCCAGAGCCCTGGGCCCTTTAAATCACTGCCCGAGCCCCCGGCTGCCGCTGCTACCCCGGGGCTCAGGCAGCGCGACTTGGGTGGCGAATTAAAGCGCCTGGGGTTTAAAGGCCCGCTTCTTCTGGTAGAGGCCACTCCGCTTCCGGTTGAGGCCCCGCCCCCTCCGATGGACTCCGGAGTACTGGTAAGTCCTTTACGTTACTTTCACCCCTGCCATGGACAATATTCAGATACTCCTGTTGGATGCATCTGTGCAAATTTTGGGGCCTTACAGGTCCCTCTACCCTGCCAAAGGGGTGACAGAGAGGGACTGCTGCCTGTAATGGATCTGAATAAAGTTTGTGGTGAAATCAGGTCATCATGCAGTCATGAACTTACGAGAAAAAGACTACCACAGTGAATCTGTAGGAGCGTTTGAAGCTACCCGTATCCGGTCAGGAGTGCAGTTTAGAAGATATCTAGTTCAAAGGGTGAGTGTTGGGGAAGAGCAATGAAATGACTGACCAGGAAGTGTAGCTAGGGAAGAATCAAACAATGGGGACTGTGTACAATGTTGCTGGTGTCTCAAAGCACCTCACAGGGACAGAGATGAAGTGCTGTGAGGCAGCCCAGTCAGTAAAACAGACAGTTGACTTGACAGAGCAGCTGTAGAAGGGGAAACATTTAGAATAGCTGCTCTTATAATTTGTTAAGAGTGTTCTGCAAGAATAATGAAGAGTTTAGGAGATATGATTCGGTGCCACTTTGGGTTAGGTTTAAGCCAGGGAGTGTTCCAGGCAGCCCTGACATTGGATTCTCCTGGTGTATCAGATCACAGTGAAAGCAAAGCTAAATTGCACGCTGGCAGGAGGGATGACATTCTACATCCCATTGGGCATCCCAAATTGTAGCTGTGAAAAAGGCTTCTGGAGACTTGAGGATGAGCATTGACTACAGACATTTCACAGACTACATTTTCACAGACATTTCAAGATCGCTACTCACTTCCCTATGTAGCAGACTAATGGCATGGAGGTCGCCCTGAAATGTGGTCAGGTGCAGTGCTGCAGGTGAGCCCCTGCCTCAGTTTCCATTAATGGGCTTTCAATAAGTTCAATGAGCTTCTTATATAGTGAACAGTGTCCCTTCAGGAGTCTACTTTATTTAACCAAAGGATCAATAGACATCCAAGCAAGTCCTGATGGAGGGGTGAGTTAATATTAATCTGTCTTCCCCTCCTAGCTTTATCAGTTTCCTCTGTCCAGGCTTTTCACCAGTAAGGTCTTCTTGACCTGGAGCCCTCTTCTGGAGTCAGGTATCCTGCCACTACCTGTGGAAGAGTTCTTTCTCTGGACTCAGAGCCCATGCAGTGGTCAAACAGCAGCTTTTCTTGTGTAATTCCCCAATGACCTGGACCTTTTGCCGCTCTCTGGTAAAGTTGTTATGCTGGAACTGGGTGTTCCTGGGCTTTGAAAAGGTCCTTTAACTGGGCCTGGGACTTCTTGGGCTTTGCCACTCATAGCCCTTTGGTACCTTCATTCAGGAGCACTTCCCCTAGGTCACCTTTTCTGGGGCGCTCTCTAACCAACTCCCCTTGAGAAGTCTCTCTCCTCAAGTTTCTCTCAGTCTGTTCTGGGACTTCCTGACGGAACCCTCATAAGCTGTATTAGACCCAGGTGCTCCTTCCCTAGTTAACTGCAGCCCAGCTCTTTATGCAACTAATTATCCTCAGATCAATCCAGGTTGTCTCATTTTCATTAAGGGAGTCTGTGAGAGGTAGGCTGGATTTCTGACGCCCCATGACAAAAATACATTGGGTAAAATGTCAGGAGCAAAATATTTTAGTAGTTTTGATTTGGTATCTGGGTACCATCAGATTAATGTGGTACCTGCAGACTGAGAAAACACTGCCTTTGTGTGACACCCTACAGGCTGCTTTAATTCTGCAAAATGCTTTTCAGACCATGAATGCACCAGGGATTTTTCAGTGAGTAGTAAATGCTCTAACTCAAGTTTTGAAAATTGAAGACATCCTCACATACTTACATAACTTCATTTGTTTCCATGAAGCATAGGAGAAATATCTGGTAGGAATGGAAAAGATTCTAAAGCTTTTTAAGGAGTCAGGATTTAAACTTGCAGGAAACAAATGTGAGTTTATGAGAGGTCACATCACCTTCCTAGGACATATAGTCATTGAGAATGGGTTGGAGCCCCAACTTCACAAACTGAATGTTCTGAAGAACTGGAAGGTTCTTACAAACCTGGAGGAGGTACAGCAGTTTGTAGTCCTCTGCAGACTCTGCAGGAGATTTGTAAAACATTTCACAGAGTGGGTAGCATCATTATATCAGCTAATTAAAAGTGACTTTGTACACACACACACACACACACACACACCCCATTTGAGTAACTGAAGGAAGGAGTTCTAAACCATGTTTTGCTTAAATTCCCAGATCCATTCGTGGCAACTTGTGTTGCCTCAAATGTTGTTGGATTTGCACTTGAAGAAATGGATGAGCTTGGTAGGTGCAGACTAGTGGCTTTTGGAGGTTGCATATTAAACGAGAAGGAAACCAAGATTTCAGCTACAGAACTAGAGTGTCTGGCTATTGTGGAGGTACTCAAGGCCTATGGTTCTTATATAGGTATAGGAATTCACAGTGTACACAGACCACAGTGCCCTTATGAAGCATAATCTGGAAGGATGCCTGTGGATATGGATTCAAAAAGTGTCTGAATATACATTCATAATTCACCATAACCCTGGAAAGCAAAATGTGATTGCAGATGCTCTCAGCCAGGAGAGGGCAGTGAGAGTAAACACAGCCTAGACATGTGAGGACATCTGACAAGAACAGTCTAAGGACCCTCAATTATGTTTGGTGTGCCAAAAGATCTACCAAGGGACACCCAGAATGGGGAGGTTCAACACAGTACAGGAATGATTATCCATTTATCAACTTGCTGGTGGATGCTGGTAACAGGATTGTCAAGCTTACAGAGAGCAGAAGTGGAGTGCCTTCTTGATAATGAAAAGGCCAGCCACCTGGGGTATAACAAGATAATGAACCAGTTATCTAACATATTATATACATATCTGCAGATGTTAAAGTCTGGGTACTTTCTCATCTTACCTGTCAAGACAAGAAAGCACCACCACCAAGAGATAGAACTCCTTTAGGGAAAATGACCCAAGCTCATAAACCCTGGGAATGCATATAGATTAACTTGAAAAACCCACTGCAAGAAACACCTGCTGGAAATTGGTATTTGACAGTGGATGACATCTTCTCAAAGTATATGGTGGTGGAACCACTGAAGGATAAAAGAACTAATACAATTATGGCTTCATTCATGAGACATGTACTGTTCAAGCTTGTCCTACCAAGCTGCATCTACAGTGATTGGGGAAGAAATTTGAATCATGAGGTTTGCTGACAACTCCGGATAACTAAGGTGAAGGCCACTGCAAGTAATGGAGAACTAGAGAGAGTAAACTTCACCATTGGTTCAATGATTAGAGTCTTAGTCAGTGAAGATCAACAAGACTGGGATACAGAGACCTTTTCGTAATCTCTGCATTTAACGCCATTCAGCACTCAACTATGAGATTATTTTTGGATTCCACAAAACCATGTTTCCCCATGACTTGAAGGTCATGCAACAAGAACTTGCAAGGCCCCCTGCACCTACACATTTGAGTGACATAGGGATTCTAATATCAGTGATCTGAGGACAGCATTCCAGAAGGTGGAGGACCAAATGACCTCCACGCCTGCCACAAGATGCCAGGAAAAAGGGAATAATGTGCCCATTTAGGATGGAGAAAAGGTGTGCCAATAGAACTGGGGGAAAAAAGCAGCTTGGAAAAAATCCCAAACATTCGTCTTGGGAGGGGGCCTCATGCTGTGATTAAGGAACTAAAACAACTTACCCTTTGCTGATTCAAAAAAGCAAGAGCTTGCTCCTTTGTAGTTAATTGAAATAACAGGGAAAGCAAACAGGGTGATTACAACTATTCCAGAGAGTGTAGAATAAGAGTTGGTGGTACGGCAGCAGGTTCTTGTGGCTCATTGTGGGAGAGCAGCTGTGGAGGAAAAATTGCTAGTGTGTTCTTAGGACCTCAACACACTATCATCTTCTCCAGACAGTCTGTCCACAACATATATTCCTAACCTGGAGTATATGAACCTGCACTCACTGATAATCTAGATCCAGCTATGAGTAATAGCTTCATGACTGAATATAGGATTTGAGGGGGCAGAGCAACAAGCAAACATCTGTGGGTGGCAGACTACCTGGATTCCTATGAGTTACTGTTTAAATTCTTATTTAACTAGAAGTGTGGTGGGGGAAGTTGTAAGTATCAGTGCAGGCAGCACCTTCTCCAGCAGATGATGCTGTACTTTTATCTCAGATTTAAGCTGTTGTCTTGTATGTTACATCGTTGAGCTGACTTTGGGGGTTAGCAGGTGGTTCAGTCCTGCCTGTGTGCTGCAGTTGGTACTCACAGTGTTTCAATAAATCTGTGATTCTATATGTGAATATTACAATAACTCAAGGTAATGGAAGGTCCTTGGTCTGAACCTGTACCGGGACCTCCAGTTCTTAATTTCATTGTGATGGTATATTTACTGAATCCATCTAGGTCTGCTAACTAAATAGAACTAAATTGTAACCCGTAGTCCTTTGCTTTGGTTTGTGCTTGAGGATGGCCTGATTTCCATGGGTTCTGTCAGACCTTTCATGTTGTATTAACATAAATGTTTACTGAATTTGGCTTTGGTACAAATACCACACAGGCTTTTCCTTCTCCCTTATTTTACAGAACTATAAGCATGTGATCATATTCAGTTCATGTTTCCAAAAAATGGCTTGAAGCCACCAGAAAAGCATCAGAATGTTCTCTGTAATAGAAAGATCTAAAACTTTTTAATGCTTGTCTGCTTCCATGGGTTTGAAAGGCTTTTACTGCATAACCACAATATAGATTAACAGGAAGATTCAATTGCTGAGGTAGACAGATTACTTCAGTAGTTAACTCTTGCAACCAGCAAAATGTCAATTTGAAATTACCTAGCTCAGCTGATTAAGTCCATTGCAAAGAAACTAGCAGCATTTCCTTGGAAAAAGCATGGACTTCATCAATAAACTTACTGAGCTTTATGGTACAACTCAAAAGGGAATTATCTTCTGAACAGATGAGGCAATTAATCTCTATGTTTCCATCCCTTCATATGGAGACTGACTGCAGTGAACAAAACCCTTTAAAAACAATAAAAGGGCTGCTCCCTGAGTGCTCATATTAAAATTTATAGCATATTGTCCTCACAGAGACATTTCCTGGTGAAATGTGTCTTTTCATCATTAACCTTTGGGAACTGCAAAAGCCACAAACTATGCATCAGTATATACCCACTGTTCTGGGAAGGAAGTACATCAAGATACTGAAGAAATATACTGTAGGACAGTATGTGTAGATTATTATCCAAGCCAGATCCTAAAAGTATGAATTGGGAATGCTAACAAATGTGACAGCTTAACAACAACTGAATTCAGTTCAAATTGATTTGTCTCTGGTAGAGGACAGATATATTGTTTTTAGACACATCTATGTTGTTCAAAGAAAATCAACTCCAAGTTGAAAGAAACTTTGAATACAGGAAAGATACAGTCATTAGGCAATGAGCACATGTCTGAATGATCTAAGTATGTCCTGCTGAAGGGAAGAATTTATGTGAAGAGTGGCAGAATTCTTAGATCTGAAACTTTTTAGATCTGAAAAGTTTCTTGTTGGAAGGGGTTCATATGTTTTTATTTTTGTAAACAATCCAATGGAATTATTTTCTCAGATGCTAAGGCAGTTCTTTGGAAAACAGAACATTCTTGGTCTGATTCAGAGTAAATGGTTAATTTATTTAGACAGAATTAAATGCATAGGGCCAATTCAGATGTGGTGTAAGCAGTTACAACTCCCCTGAAAGTCAGGGTAGTTGCACCTACTTATGCCAGATCTGCATTTGGACTGTGATAAGGAAAGACTATTTATGAACCAGGAAAGGCTAAGAGATCAAACTATAAAATGCTCTACATAACTGCCAGAGTTTACAATAATGATTTCTTCTGTCATAGTACTGTATCTTTGTAGTCTTCTTTTGATGAGGATTTAATTCCCAACTACATAAATAGCATTGAGAGCGAATAAAACATATTAATTACACAGATGCCACTTGTTTCATGGCTTGGAAACAGTCCATTTTCAAATACTGTGAGAGCAATATTTGCCATGCCACTTGCTGAGAGTTTATTTACCTTATCTCAAGTTTTCATTCAGACATGAATGATCTCAAACATGAATGAAACAATCAACAGGTGACTAAACAATGTGCAAAATATTAAAACAAATGGGAACATATCATGTGATATCAGGATTCATGCTGCTTCTGTACTCATGCTGTCTTTTCTCCAGTACAGTTTTGAAGAAATACTTGAAATTATGTCTTCTGTAATTCTATACCATAGTTTTGAGTAGAATTTTTTAAGTTTTCAAAAATGCTTTGTTATTGAAAAATTGCCTTTTTAGAAAGCAAATTAGTGGGGAAACTGGGGGGTTTTGAAGTTTTTGCCACTTTGTCAATTTGTCAATTTCAGTATATCACTTATCTAGATTTTTATCAAAACATTAAGATGGTTATTGTGATTTTTTTTCCAAAATTTATTTTATTAAAAACGAAAATTGTTGAAAAAACAAAAATTGGTCCACTTTAAATATGGCAAAATGTAAACTTTCAGTACAGTGTTGTGTGTTCAGGTTTTTTAACAGGCTCAGGTGGACTGCAATCAGATTAATACAGAGAATACAGAGAGGAATGTTTTGTAAGTTACACAACCCAGCTGATCTGAATACCAGAGAAGTGATTGCAGTTTGATCCACTCCCCACTAACTCCCCAAAATTCTTCCTTTGTATACTGCTTAGGACAAAGAAATTCCCTACTACAGTTAATATTACTGTAGGTTCTAATCCAGATATCTCAGCTTACCTAAACAATAATTTAAAGATATCTGCAGCTAAGCCTTTATTACATAACCTATCTGTGACAATGCAATTCTTATAGACCTAACCATTAATCAATGGTTCATTTTTTCATCAATCAAAGAACACATTCCTTGTCAGTCACCAGTGGTTCCTCTCTGGACATCTGAACACAATTATTGGTCTGTTGGTCAAAGGGTTCAGAGTAAAAGCTTATGCCTTCATTTGCTCATCCACCTAGGTTCAAGCTAAGTACAAAGAAATTTTCAGTTTGATAGGTGCAGAGTATTAGAGTTGTAAGTAAAAAAAACACTGGCTTATACACAAACAGGATTTTGGTTACTATATCTATAAAATGATTGTAGGTATTTTAATATTTACTAAGGCTTTAAAAAAAAAAGCCTAGCTCTAGTGTTGTATATTTTTACTATCATCAACTAGCATGCATCATATACAAGAACACAAATCCCAGTAATGATCAAATACATGTGTAATTATCTACTTTAATAATTACCCCATTGTCACAAGATACTGAGACAATCAGGTGTTCTTAGTGGATGGTCCTTGTCTCTAGAATTTGCTTGCCCTTTGGTACAACACAGTTGCATTCTATTCAACTGAAAGACTTATCATTCACTCTGTACGAATGACTTGAGAAGAAAGTATAATTTGATTGGCAGAGGAGTACGTTCAGTTAGAAAGGACTTGTAAATGTGATTTTGTTATTAGGCAATTGTTTTTTTTTAATTTTTTTTTAAAATAGGGTTTTTCATGAACGTTAGTTTCATGAATGTCATAGTTGCATTGTATAAATTGAAAACATCAACAAAACTAAACAGTTTCCTATCCACGAATACATGTTCTTGTTTACAGAGGCCAGCTTCCAGTAAACTACGAGTTGCAAAAAGTAACCAGAATACACAAAATGGATGGTAGTTTCCAAAAGTGATCTTCCAAGGAAACTTCTCTTCTGTGAATCCAATATAAGCCTTTTCCTGTGTATCATTTGAATGATGCCTGCATTTTTTAAGTCAAATTCAATTTCTTCATAAAAATTCAATTGCTTTGGTGATTTGAAATGAAACAGTGCTTGAAAATGTACCTTTTTCAGAGGTTTGCTCAAACAGTGAATTCTAGATATGTCTGCACATTAATTTTTCTGTCTTTGCTACCTGCACTGTTTCTTGCACATTCTTTCTAATCCAAACTTTCACTTCAAGAGTTATGTGCTGAAGAACTGCAAATCAAACCATTTTTTGGTGTTGATTATGTTCCTGTTGGATTTAGGGAGGTAACCATGAAATTCAGGGGGATTGGATTCAAAAGTTCGCATTAGTGGTGCAATAACTGTCAAAAAGAACTTGCCTGAGTGACATCTGTCCACTCTTTGCCTACCTGTCCTGATTTATTTGATATTGCCCTATAGTCTGGTCTTTCTCCAACTACTAATAGAAAGCTTTGACAAGAAAGACTTGACAGCATTAAAATCATTGGAACCATAGACACCAGAAAATCTATTCCTCTCACAATCTCTGCAATGCTCTTTAACGTTTATAGGACCTGCAGACACAAATATCAATGTGAGAACAGACTGTAAAACATTCCATTGAAGATGAGGTGATCCTATGGTAATGGTGGTTGATCTTACCAAGTTTACCATTTTTTTTTAAATCACACAGTTGTGTGTTTCTGAGATAAATTCTCTCTTAGAATAAATGAGGCCTTCTAATAACAGAATTTTCTCTCTCTTACTGGGAAATTTGTCAAGATTACTCTGAATGTTTTCTTTCTTTCATTATCTACCCTACTGTGCTGGTGACTAGATCAAATAAACTATTGATTGTTTGCTTCACCAAGATTTCTTGAAAATGTAAATGACCACCTCTGTGACAAGCCAAAGCATTCCCTATCTCTCCACTATAAATATTAGAGGATAAAGATAGTTTAAAATAAACTCACAAACTTACAAATGTTATGGAGTGCATGTACCATTCTTCTTATTAGTCAACCATGTGTCCAAATGTGCTCTTTGTATCAATGAGTCCCAGTGTTGTCAAATCCTAGCTTAAGTAACAATAATGTTGTGTGATTTCTCTTTCTAGCCATTATTTTACAAAACAAAACCTTTATAAAAGTTCAAGATAGCACATAAGTCCCAAGACTCTATAGGACTTGGCTACAAAATTTCATACACAGTTAATGAAGAATCAGTCACTTTAATCAAATGTAAGCACTTGCAGGATTACAAGTCCTCTACATGACTGATTTACCTATTCCTTTCTAAATTTAAAATAAGACATCAAGGTTGTGACTTGCAGTCTTAGTAAAATGGACCAAAGAAGTGTCATTGCAAAAGTTTTTGCCCAGCTTCAATATATGATTTGAATTCCCAATTATCTAGTAAAATTGGAAAAAAACACTTTGTGAATTTGCTGTCATTTTTAACTTAATCAGCAATTAATTTCTTGCACATTTCTTGAATTCAATGGTAGTGTAGTATGATGCTGTATGATTGAAATATGATCTTTATATCATTGGTATTGCCACCATTAGGCAATTGCAATACATTTTGTACAAAGTATACCATGTAAGGTGTCAATGGAAAAGTTATGATTTGCCAAATAAGATTATCCTGTTTAAATCCATGTATCATCACTGTACCTGAAGTTATGAATAATGCTATATATCTGTATCCAAAATGTGTTTGTTCCTGGGGTAACACCCACCAGGTAAAATCTACCTTGAAGCCAAACAACTTTGTGTTGATGGCCCATCAAAGACACTTAGCTCTCACAATGGACCATAGAAGAAACTCATTCTGCCCAGATGGATCTTCCTGCAGATGCCTTAGCCTCCAAGTAGCCAACGGCTTCCCATGTGTGTGAGCAAGCCATATATGGACACGTGATATGTTGATGTGACCCTAGACTCCATCATGTGCCAGTAATTTCCCACAGACTGGACTGTGAGCTTTATTTGGGACAGTAAAATGCCAAGCACATGGCAGAGGGTGTAAAAGACCCCTGAAACATCTCCATGTTGCCTCTTTCCTGCTCTGATTCTCTGGACTGTGGACTTACAATTAAAAGTAGCATATTCAAACTATGAACTGAAGACCTTCCAATCTTTTGGAAGTTGCATACTGACCTGACCATGTGGCTAAACTCTTAAAATCAGAAGAACCTTTTGTTTGATTAAATTGGTTTTCAATAACCACTCATAAAGTCTAGCGTATGGGTGGTGAAATAAAGGCAGTAATGCCCAAAGAGACTTCATTTTTTACTTCTTGTTAACCAGTGTAGTGAGACAAAAGTTCTTTTGTTACTGGCTTAGTATAATCTAATGATAGAACAACCACTAGTTGTGGGTGTTTGTTCTATTTCTCAGCAGTTTGTCCAGAGTCTCATATTCTCAGCTGTGATCCACTGAAATACAGTGACATGTGAAGAATACAGTGACATATGAAGAATTTGACACTTTGGGCTGGTCCCTCTTTGTGCTGTGGCAAATTGCCAGTACTGTTATGCTGGGTCTCATGCTTTCTCTTCTTTGGGGAAGGTTCAGAGCACCATTGCTTGCCTCTGAACTGGTATTTTTAATTACCCCACTAGTGTCCTTGAGGAGTGGAGAAGGAGGGACCTGGGCCCACCCTCTTCTCCAGGTCCCAACCCAGGGGCCCTGAGGATAGTGGTGAACCACTTGAACTGGTGGTTCCTTCCACTGGGCTACTTCCCTCTCCTGCCCTTCAGCTTGTGGAGGGGCTTCTTGCCTTCCTTCTACACAAGCCAGGTACCCATTACCTAGGGTTTTTTGGACTTCTCAGCCCACCTCCAAACTTTCCTTTTGTCTTTCTTCAAAACTGTTCTCTGCTTCAATGCCTTCAAATCACTCTCTGCTCCAACCAAACCTTCCTGCTCTAACCCCCACACTGTCTGACTGAAGCAGGGGGTTTATATCATGTGACTGACTGCTGGTGCTCTAATTGGCTACATGTGCTCTAATTGGCTTCAGGTGCTCTAGTTAATCTATAGCAAACCTTTCTTCCCTTGCAGGAAATAAGGCTCCCTGCTAACCCTCTCCTGCTGTCCTCTAGCCATGCTGTATCACAGTGCTCAGATCCCTGACTCTGAATTCTTTGGAAGTGCAATATGTTAAACACTTGCAATATATACCGAGCACTTTTGATTACAGCCATTTGAAAGATTTTTAACTGAACAGGCTTCCGTCAGAAAATGACTTTTTCTCAAATTTTTCATCTCAAAGGTAAGACCTTTCTGTCTGTTACAGCTCCATTTTGTTTCTTAAAGCTGTCCCCTTACTCCATTTTGTTCTTGTTCTCCTCTGTGGCCGCCCCTCCCTGGCTGTTAAGTTGTTTAACAAGAGCCATTGCCATTCTCAAAGGAATGGCCACTTGTGCTAAGTGGGACCACTGCCCTGTTCAAAGGGTTAGTCCTGTTATCACCTTGTTAAAACCTGGGCTTGGTGTAGGGTAGGCAATGTCCAGAGCTGCAAGACCTATTGTGTTTTTAAGATCCTGGGCATGAGTCATAGACCTCATGTGCTTTTGAGTCACCTATTGCACAGGACTTGCCCAGACATGCCTGTGGCTGCCTGCAGCCTTCTCTCCTCCCTGTAAGAAGGGGAGCCAATCAGAGTTACTGGCGGGAAGCTGCCCAGGTTTGCCTTTATAAACAGACATTTTCTGAACAGACTTTAGAAAGGTTCCTGCATTGCTGCCTAGTCTGATCAGCCAGGGGGTTCTGGGGGGTCCTTTCTCCGCTCTCATTTTATTTTTGAGCGTACCCCTGTTTTTTGAACCCCCCCCATGAAGAACGAATTGCTGCCTGAGAGATCTCCTGATTATCTAGACTGTACCAAGCCTTCTGATGTTCTTTCTGCTTCTGCCTCTGCTGCTGCCTTGGGGGCTGGTAAGAATCCCTCTGTGAAACTTTCTGTACTTTTATTTTATTATTTTAGCTGCTGGCTCTGTCTCCCCAGCACACAGACTCAAGCTAAACCTTGGTCTGTGTTTTAAAATCTCTCTTAAACTCCGTGGCACTCTGCCACTAAAAGTAAGTTTGTGCTGCTGCTAAGCTCTGCTCCTGTGGGCTTTGCCTTGGACTCACTGTTTTCAGCTGTATCCACTGCTGCAGCCACCTCCCTTGGCTTCCTTGGGGGCTGCCTTGGGAGCTGTATTCTGGGCACATACCACTCTGCCCTCTGTAACTTCCCCATAGCATAAGGTGCACCATAGATTTTGTTTCTTTAGTTTAATAAGTCATAGTTTAAGATTATAAAGCTTGTAAGTCTCACCTGCCTTGCTATAGTTCGTTGTTTTGTTGCTCCATATAGCCGCTTGTTGTAGTTTGCTTAGAATTGTGATATTTGTTGTTTTGCCTAGTCATTGGTTAAGATAGATTTAAAAAGTCATTGCCTGATTGTATTCTGTACCTGTTTTGTTACTTTGTAGAAGCTGCTTGTCATTTTATATAAGTTTGATTAAGTTAGAGGATAGATAAGGTTCTTGCTGCTCCAATCTCCCCCTCTGAACTTCCCAAACCCCTTGCTGTTTTTTTCCCCTGTGTCTGCATTACCCTCTGCATCACCATCTGAACTTCCCAAATTCCCCCCCCACACACACACACACTGCTCTGTTGTCCTTACCTCGCAGGGCTTCAGAGTCTCTTGCTGCTTGCAGCTGCATCTCTCATCAGTTGCCACTATCATTCCCCCCCGCTCCTGTTTCTTGACCCAGCCTTTGGGTACACTCTTGCTATCACAGCCTCACAAATTAAGTCTACACTGCATAATTTCACTTATCACCCACATTGTATTATTGCACTGTGATTCACATTCTACTTCCACCTTTCTGATATACTTTGTACTTGCATTAATACTATTGTGTTACATTGTGTATAAGGCCACCAACCACTTAATACATTCTATCTAAGATTGTTGACCATTCTATATAGAAGCTACCATACTATTTTATTTTTCATTTCCTTTTGGTATGTTTTACATTCCACATTGTATCTACAGCTGTTCCTATATAAAGTTGAGTTGCTTATTAACTGTACTGTATCCCATTGTGCTAAACCCCACTTACTGTACCCCACTGTTAGAACTCCCTACACTGTTCAATAAGAACCCCCCCACCCTCATTGTCTATTGTAAACACCCTATACACCCCATCCCATCGTATTTCATTGTTAAATTCTCACCACTTCCTTTTTCCTTTAATAAAGAAATTAATTGGCACCCCACCCGTGTGGCAATTGCTCCCCAAGATCCCATATACCTGCTGGCAGGGACACTTTCCACCCCAGTATAGCCTAGCATTTACGGCATTAGCGTAAGACATGGGAGATCCAGGTTCAAGTTCTTGCTCCAAATCAGAGACATACCCCCAGGCAAATGACTATTCTGGGATGAATAGCCTTTTTCATGAAAATGTTTTAAAGATTGATCCAAAACTATTTTTTTCTAGGTTTCCAGAATTGTCAGTGACTCTCACAGCTGTAGTGACTCTCTAGTGATTTGGGTTGCCTCCGTTTTTGATTACCCAACTTGAGACATTTCAAAGTATGTGCACACTAAAATGTCAGGCCCCTTCTACAGGGTGTGAAGTTGGGCTTCCATAAATTGAAGACATCTAAAATCACTAGTCATGTTTGAAAAACTGAGCCTTGAGTTTGGCCCCACACTATGGATTTCCAATAAAGGAAATGAAACTTCAGAGTCCATGTAAAATTTCAGCTGTTCTCATTCTCACTCCAATTCCCCAGTAGTACTGGTCTCCACTCTGTTGTTCTCTATTTGACTTGCTTGCTAATTGAAGAAATATTAGTAGAACCTACTGTCATCACAGCAAAGAAAGAGAAACGCTGTTCAATAAAAATAGGAGAAATCAACCACTTATTTTTAGATTTTTCCCCTTTCTCTTCTCATTTCAACTTCCAAGTACTTGTTCTCTGCTCTTGGGGTCTGCTTGCTGTTTATTTTAAGAGTTTGATTCTCTATCTCACTTTCTTGTGCATGAGACTCACTTTCTGCAGGGACTCTATAAAGGAATTATAGAGCTGCAGCTTTCCAGTGAAACAACAGCATATTAACTATAGAGACATCTTAATGGTCCTGGATTTAATATTCTAAAACTACTTAGTATGTCCATAAATAGAAGGGGAAAATAGAAAAATCACACTGTGGTATGTGTAACTCTTGTACATAACAAGCATGTAGGATATAAAAGTACTGTAGAATGAAAATGATATTTTTGCTACAGTATACTTGCTTTTTTCTTCCATTTCTTTCTCTTTCGGTTACATTTAGTTTGTTGAAAATGTGTGAGAAGATGAGACATTTAGTGAACTGTATATGAACGTTTGAAGCTGATCTAGATATTTCATATATGGGGAAATTGTTAGCAGCATAAACATAGATTATTAAATGAAGCATATGACTGGAATTAAGGTTATGCGTTTGATTTTGATGTTGAGTGAGTAATTGGATGGATGATTTTAGGTTGATATTGAAAGACTAACTTTTGACAGAGGGCATAGGATGGAAGTGTTACCCTAAGAATATAGCTATATTTATATCTATATATTTCTCTCTATATAAAAATCTATAGCTCTATCTAGCTATGGACTGTGGTGAAAGACTATTTAGGATACTATCTGTACCACTCATTAATATGATACTGGTGTCTGAGTACCTTTTTGCATATTAAATATTATCTTATTTCAAGTTATTGAGGAAAATCTAAAGGGTTGTGTATTACTTAGGAAAAGTTCTACAGAGTAGGTCAAATATGATAAATTGAACTACTGAAAAGAGAATTCACTGTTCAAAGAAGAGATAAGCTTAGACCTTGTCAAAGGGACTGAATTCAAAGCCTTAAATCCTTGAATAAGGCTGCAAATAAAGGACATCTCATTACTTTGGCTAGCTTTGTCTGCCTGTGTTATTCTTTTCCAGATATTATATTGCTATAGAGAGAAATAATCCTTAGGATTTGTCCACCATCCAAGTTATGATCCCCCCGATATGAATATCTTATTCCATGTAATACAATTCTCATTAAGACCCTCAAATCATTAAAACATCCCCAAAATATCACATTTCTACAGAAAAGTATATAACTGATTAAAGCTGTCTTTGAAAAATTAGATCTTGCACAGAGGCTCTTTTGAGAAGTGCATTTTTTCAGATCTGTTAAGACCCAACATCAGTAAATTGTATATATAAAAGGATGGTGCAGACCCAATCACACTCAAGGTGTGGTATACTGGGGAGTCAAATCCATGAAAGAATTGTTACAGGCACTGTGGAGATTAAATGTTCCCCTTCTGCATAGCCAATCATAGCTCAAGTTTTGCACAGCTCCATGTGTGACATTATATATACATTTTTAATGGGTTAATTTTCATATTTCTGTATATTTAACATTTTAAAACTGGATTAAAAATAATGTATAGATTTAGTCCTGGTAAAAAGTGATGGCACTTGTGGCAGGCAATAGCTTAGTATTTTGAGTTCTGTAATACATTGGTCTAATTCTGGCTGTTGGCTTAGAGTGGGGGTAGCTGGATGGTGTGGATGGACTGGGATACACAGGATGTCCGACTGGGTGATCTGGTGATCTTCTCACAGTAATGTAGTTGAGGGTAAAAGTGGATAAATGGTGTTTATCCACTTCTCATTTGGGGAATATGGAGTTGGTTATGTTAGTTTACCCACTCTTTTTTCAACCACTACCCCACTGCCTTTTGGCCTTAAACTTAATGAAAGCCCAGCTGTAAGAAATCCACTATTTATCAATAGGGTAGCAGTGAGGCAAGCTTCCTGCAATGCTGATATGGCTCAACCCTGATCTGGGTGAGAACGCCTTAACAGGTTACAGGAATAGTTAAGTATGTATGACCTATGGGGTTCTTGGAATCTCTTCCAATTAGTAGAAAGCGTGGTGGTAAATTTGTAAGTGCAAGCTGGAAATGAACCCTACAAAACTCATCATCTCAAATAGGAGTCACCAAACAGCCATCATATCAGAACATCTTTTTATGCCTGATAAGCTGGGCTAGATTCCAACTGATCACCTAGAAGGTGAAAGTTATTTAGCCTGTTAGCAATGCCCTGAAGTAACTAGTCCCCCAATCAATACCAACTCCAAGGGAATCCTATAGATGCAAATATACAGAAAGGTGTGTTAGAAAGAAGCACAATTATAAAAAAATTATAATCGATCCCCGATAGATTGATTGCTGCCCGCTGATCTGGCAGGTAGTGTGGACGTACCCTAATAATAATCCACACTTGTGATCCCATTTGGTGGAATCACAGAATGCAGCTGGAGGACTGGTAGCCAGCCTTGTGGCCATTCTGTTTTATCTGGGAGGGTCTAAATGGAGTGTGATGTTAAGTTCTGCCATGAAACTGGCTGGGATCCATAGTGTTAGGGATATTTCTCTCAGATATCTGGCTCTTTTGTTATTTTTTTATCCTCACTTGTTTTGACATTACAGACACAGACTGCAGAGCTGGGGAGAAAGTGCTACTCCAGAAAAGCTATGGATGGTTTCATTCTTTTGTTCCCTTATAAATGTTTTTATTTAAAAGGGGAACATGTGATCTGTCATCATCTTGTCAACAAATCAGAGTGGGTAACAATTCCTTCTGTGTGCTGGGGTTAGGTTTTTTAAACTGCGAATTCACAAATTCTGTTAGACCGGTCTTGGTTTAGTCTCGTTTCTCAGTGTCAGTCTTCGGACTTTTGCTGTTGAATACTGCCTGGGTAAAACATGTTGTATAAAAGTAGACAGGAACTTTGAATGGGATACTCGGTCTACAACTATTTTAATACAAAAGGAACATTAACATAGTACAAGATATAGGAATGATTTTGCTTATGTTTGTGGTTAGTAACATGCCCTTTTGGAGGAAAAATAAATAGAATTAATTAGTAAATAAGCTGTGTTAGTTGCAATCCATTATAATAAATTAATAATTTCAAATAATTACTTGATTTATCTTGTCAATTTATTTAAACTTCAAACAAGGAACTTTTCATGTTACACAAAGGGATTTTTTAATAACCTCATACTTTAATGTGAAGCTAATTGAGTTTTTATATAATTGTGCTACAGTAAATTGACTGAAGTTTCACTGATTTTCTCCCTTCTTAAAATAAAATTAAATCATCTCCACTTCCAAATGCTTTCTTCGCTTTTATAACGAACAATAAAACTTAAATTTTGTTTACCCTTACAATAAAGATCTTATTTATCCTTTCAATGTGTATTTGCATGAGAGAAGTAGTCTTAGATTGTATGCTGTAAACACAAAGTATATTAGAATGTTTGGGAATAATAGGGTGGGACGGGGGGCTTTGTAAATAACTAACCATTGCTTCTCAGTTTGGACCTGATTCTGTTCCACTGAAGTCAGAGCATTTTGTCTCTGAGTTCAATGGGAGCAGGAGTGGTCCGATGCTCATAAACCCCTCTAATGGTTGCCTGCACAAGGTACATACAGAATTTGTAATTAATTGCCATGCATTATTAACCAGAACACAGGATAACTCTGAGAGTAATAAAAGTGTTTATAGTTAAGAAATTTCTGTATTTCAAAGCAGTAGTTAAATAAGACAGTAACTGCTACATTTGGGCATCAGCATTTCTTGCATTTCAGAGGTGAAACACAATCAGTTTTCTGTGTTCTTTAAATACTAAATATCTTAATATGTGGATTGGAATAATTAACACAAACTCTTCTTTCCCTAGATTAAACACATCTAACAAGTTCATTTGTCAAGGCAAAGCATCTTATTTGCTCAAGAGATTGCTTTTTAATTCCCTTGCTTGTGCATAGTTCAAAGTGAGTATTAAAATCTGAAGCCTGTTTAAAAATAAAATATGTACTTGTGCTAAATGAGCTATGTACATTATTTTCATCCTTCAGTTACCCATTTCACTCAGAGTACTTGAAACCCAACTGGGATGCAGACTTTGGTGGTGTTGGTCCAACTGTTTGCATACTGTAAAAATGTGTGTGTGTGTGTGTGGTGAGTACATGTAGATCATGGGAGGAAATTTTATCATCAGGGGATCTTCAAATAACTCTCATGAGGGAGTTAGACAGATTATTAGTCAAACTGGAGTCAGAAGAGAGATTAGATTCTATTATTTTTAATGATTTAGATTGTGATCCTGCAAATTCTTGCTCTGAGGAGCTGGAGGTGTAATTTCCAAGCTCAAGGAGACATACCCAAGTGTGATTGAACTAGTATGCTAAAAACAGAAGTGTAGTGGTAGTGCAAATGGCATGAGGGACTAGCACCCAACTACATTCCTGTCTGAGACTATGGGCATGTATTTGGGGCTGCTAACCCTGCATGTCACCTCTGCTACACTGTATGTTTAGTATGCTAGCTAGATCAGAAGTAGCACAGGTATATCTGCTCAAGGCAGAAATTACACCTCCAGCTCCAGTGTAGAAATAGCTGAAGATGGAGGTAAAAATGCCATCTACTTTCTCCTGCAGTTAATCCTCTGAAGAACAAGGAGCCAGTCTAGCTCAGGGAAGTGCATTTTGTGTGGTTGATCTCGATTCATGTTATATATTAAAATAACATATGTAGCATGAACCTAGCAGAGCAGAATAAATTAACTCAAAGTGTAAATTACAGACAGTTACAATACTTAAAATCCCTTTTAAAGATTGATATCACTTCCTTCTGAAATCTGTGCTACAAACAATAAACTGAGTGAATGTGAATGTGTAATATTAGGAATGGATGAGAGAGCACAGTGCTGCCAGACTCTGTATTTGTTGCTCAAATCCTTTACATGCTGTTGTGTACTGAGTTATTTCTGAAATGATTTCTTTTATTTGTATGGAGATGGGGGGTGGGGAGAATTCTGTTTCTGGTTAAATATGTTGCCACTGGTAAAAATATCAGAATGGCCTGCCAAAAATATCAAGAGGATAACTTGGGAACTACTTCCATATCTCTTAATTGACTCTCTTAATGCCAGCCCAAGCATCTCTGGACCCTGCCAGTTGTCGAGGCCAGACGGTTTTGAATACTTGAGGGGTGTGGTGAATTTGGTAATTGGTGAGGTGGAAAAGGGTGCGAACTCTGCCGGTAGGGGCAATCTCTGCCAAGATCTGAGCCCTCTTGCACACTCCCGTTAGGGCTTGACATTAAGATCACAGGGACCACTCAGTGAGGAAAGCCTCTGGATGGTAAGCCCTACTGCCACCTCCTCATGGTGAGAGTCGGTAGCTGCCTTGGAAATACAGTGTAATTTATATACCAGATTGGTGCTGGACTTGGTAAACAATGCCCCTGCTGCCAGATGTGATGTCCCAGCTAACAGTGTTAAATATATTAGGGGACTAATTCAAGTTGCTGGAACTAATGGATAAAACATTTTCGAGTGAGTGGATTTCTCACGAGTTTGAGAAAGGTGACCTCCCTGTCAGAGACAATATGGGAGTGGAGGAATTTAGATTGATAGATCATTATCAGCCTGGTCCTTACCTATCATTTTTACCTATTTTTTTTACCAATGACACACAATAATTTAGATGTGAACAATTTTAATCCTGGTGTTAAGTATTTAGATAGTTTGGAAGATCTGTATTTCGAAGAGACTGAATATTTTAATTATAATTTAACTACTGTTTTTAATAATACAGATAATTTATCAAATAGCATTTCCTGGAATGACGGAGTTTTTTCTTTAGAATATTCTGTCGATTGTTATAATTGTTCCATTTGCCCACAAATTTTAGCTACGTTCGGAAAATGGGCTAAGCAATGGGTACACAAAAGCAAGGCGATTAGAGTGGTTTGTGAAAAGGGTGGTAAATCCTCTCAGTTCCATAATATAGCATGCCACTATCCCAAGTGTGTGCCCAAGGAAGTAGATACCCCGGAGATGGGCTATGCTGTTCAATCTGTGGGTTGGCTTTCCATACAAAATTAGATTTGAGCCAATATTTTAGACACAGGCATCCTGCAGTTAGGAACAAACAAACAAAAAAGAAAACAAGGTGGCTAGGATGGATGGTGGTAGGGAGTCAATTCGGTCTCGAATTTGGACTGAACAGGAGATTGAGCTGCTTTGTCTCCAATTGGGTAAGTATGTAGGTAAAAGAAACATAAATAAGTGTATAGAAAGGGAAGAACAAAGACCAACAAGCAAATTTCGGATTAAATACGCAAATTGGCCAAGAAAAGGGCTAAGAGAGATACTGCTATTGACAAAGTGAGTAATGTAGGTATGAATGAGGAGTGCGTATTGGAGGTTCCACCCCCTAGGGAAAAATCTTGCCACTAAGGGACCATCCATATGTGAACAAGGTGGATAAGTTGTGTAGACAAGGAAGACAAAGTAGAAAGGCTGGACAAATTTTGAATAGCCTACTAGAAACTGAGATATTATTGAAAGAAGATCTGATGAATTCAGTTGGGTGGGCAATGATAAAGATGTTATGTAATTCATTGACAGAGATTGATATGGCCAGAGCTGATGAATGAAAATAAAACAAGGAAGGAAGGGGAGATAAGAAGAGGCAGTCTAATTCAATTCAAAGATATGCAACTAAGAACACTAGATATAAATTTTATCAACAATTATTTGCCAAAGACAAAAAAAGATTAGCGTGCATAATTATGGGAGAACCTGATAGGGCTAAATGTAATATTCCCCTTACTGAGATTGAGACATATTATGTAGATATAGTGGGGGAAAAATGTTCATGGAAGTACAATAGAATGGCCCCTGGCCACCGAAAATGCACATAATGATTTATTATTGAGTCCGATGTTGGTGGATGAAGTTAGGGTGGCCTTGAGAGAGTTTCATAAAGATAGTGCCCCAGGGCCTGATAAGGTTAGACGGAATGATTAATGGGAAATTTTAAAACTTGGACTCTTTAATGCTCACTAAGATTTTTAACATATGGTTCTTAAATAGGCAGGTCCTGGACATTTTTAAAGAAAATAGAACTATTTTAATCCCAAAAGTGCAGAATGAGGAAGAATTAATTAAACTATTCTCATAGAGACCATTAACAATAGGATCTGTGTGGGTAAGGCTGTATGTGAAAATTGTAGCTAAAAGACTGATGATTACAGTCAAAATTTATAAGAGACTAAAAGGATTTCTCTCTTCTCCAGGATGCAAAGAAAATATTTCAATTGTAGATAATTTAATAAGGGGACCAAAGCGGAATGGAGATGAATGAGCCACAGTATTTGTTGATTTGGCTAAGGCTTTTGATTCATTAGGTTAGGACATGGGCATATTGTGTCTGGCCTGAAGAGATTTGGGACTGATGAACATTTTATAGAAATTGTTAGGGACTTATATGATGATTGCACTACTAGGGTTTGGGTGGGTGATAAAAGTATTGAGTCCATTTTAATAAGGAGTAGGGTTAAACACGGTGATCCTTTATCTCCAATTTTATTTAATATAGCCATGGATCCCTTGCTAACTAAATTGGAATCTAAGGATTTGGGGTTTTATATTCAAGAGAATAATATCACGTTGTTGGCATTTGCTGATTACATGGCAATTTTAAGTGGATCTTATCACAGGATGGCTAAAAATCTTGGGATTTTAGACAGCTTTTGTAGAAATACTAAACTACGAGTTAATGTTAAAAAGACTAAAGGGTTTCACATATTAGCTAAATGTAAGACCTATGTGATCAGCGCCAAGGAGAACTGGAAATTGGGTGATAAAATGTAAGTCTGTAAAATCATCAATTTTGGGGCAGGTTTATCACACCACTCAGTCAATTTATTCTCAAGAAACATTCTTCCAACCCCTATCCTAGGGTCTATTCTCGCTCGCAGATATTTTTCAAATTCTCCAGGACAATTTGCATCTGACAAAGTGGGTATTCACCCACGAAAGCTCATGCTCTAAAACGTCTGTTAGTCTATAAGGTGCCACAGGATTCTTTGCTGCTTTTACAGATCCAGACTAACACGGCTACTCCTCTGATACTTTACATTTTACCTAGGTTATTTTATAATTTACTTTTAATTGAGCCTTCTTATCTTTTACATGAACTCGATGTTTTAGTTAGGAAAGGAGTTAAACAGATTTTACACGTCCCACAAAGTATCACTGATGGGTTATTTTATGCAAGGGGAAGAGATGGAGGGCTTGGACTAAGTTTAGTATACAGATACCAAATATGCTGATTCATAAATAGAGGAGGCACATTGTGTCTAGGGATGATTGGATTGACTTATCCTTTGTGTATGCTGGTGAAAACTTAGTAGATAAGATTTTAATGCTTAGTGAGGCTACAACAAATCTCCAAAAGTAGGGAGAGGAGGAATTCACTAGATGGTGTAACTTGAGATGCCAGGGGGTAGGTATTAAGTATTTTTAAAAGATCTTATATGGTTAAATCTTCCTCGCTGATTTCCGCACTACAGTTAAGGGTTAATGTCTATCCAACCAGGGAGACATTTGCAAGAGGTAGAGAGGGAGCAAATGCCACGTACAGATGGTGCTGAAAAGTTAGGGAAACAGTACCACGTATATTGGGGCAATGTTTTAAGAAGACAGGAAGACACAACAGGGTAGTCTCTGCGGTAATTGACAAAGTTAGTAAATTTGAGTAGAAATCAATAGTGAACCTCATTTGAGAAATAGAAAAGGAAATTTGTGTAAGCCAGATATTGTTTTTGTAAAGGGTGATACTGCGGTGGTGGTTGATGTAACTGTTCATTGGGAGTTTCCAGTTGTTTGGAAAGAGTCCACAGAGAGAAGGTTGACTATTACTCTGAGTTGGAGGAAGATATCAAGGACTACAAATGTTCACTTCTTTGGTCTCGTAATTTGGTCTCGTGGCAAGTGGAGTGAAGGGAATAACAACCTTTTAAGACTCCTTGGAGTTGAGAGGGGTAAGAATTTTAAGGAAAATCTTTGCAGATACATTTTATATCCCACTACAGATATAATGGCTATGCTCAGTGATGAGTAGCGATCCTGGAGCTCCATTCCACATATCCTACTATTTAAATTATAGTCATTTCTCCAAATCTTAATGTTATGATTATTGGTTGTCGGTACCTCTATATCCATTTGCTACTTACTCACCTGTCCCTTTATATAGTGGTTTTAATTCATAAATAAATATTAGTTTGGATTGATATCCTTTTTAAAATATTTTTTACTGGACTTGGATGCGGACTGGCCATGTACAGTAACCAGGAAAGGGCAGGTAATTATGCCTGTACAAATGTGGCATATAACAGGTGAATTTCCATGCTGAAGGGTTGTACGCAAGCAGTGGTTTGGTACAGTTTATTGAGTTCTCTAACATCCACTTCCATATTTCATTTCTTTTACACTCTTTGGATGAAATCATAGCTCTACTGTAATCAGTGGCAAAACTTCCATGGACTTCATGGGGAGAGGATTTCACCCTTGATATCCGAGCCATGCCTAATAACAAGGAAGATCATTGTATTTGATAATTAAGAATGCGATAAAACTCCTGTGTGAGGAAAAAAATGTAATTGTTTTATAGTCAACATGAAGAGTTGCAAGTACCTAATTAAGATGCGTTTGAATTTTCCTCTTACACTAACTTGAACCAATAGGTTACTTGTTATCTGTTTCATGTTCTACTTTTTGATTGTACATGGTTTGAGCTTGTAGATTTATCAAAATGTAGGTCTAATACAATTTTGTAATACATCATCCATACAATTATTTCATTAAAAATAGGAATTATTATAAGAATGCATGAGAGCAGGTTAGGCTAGAAGATGAGGAGAGGTAGATACAGTATTGTAGGATATAAATACTTGGTAAAGGTGGCTGATGTTGAGGGTAACTTGTTGACAGTTTTTAATGACTGTCGACAGTATAGACGGATGGTTTTTGAGCTACATTTTAGAAACTATTGTGGTCATTCTATAGCGAGAATGAAATGACATACATTCAATATTCAAAAGTTCAAATGTTTATTTGACCTTTCTCAACCTCATTCTTCTTTCACTCTTTCTATTTTCAGTCTTTAATTGAACACAACTTCTTGGCATTCATGCTTTACTGCATATGTTAGAATAATTGGAACAAAAATGTTATCGGGGTGTGTGTATGTATGTGTGTGTAAGAGAAGGGCTTTTTAAACTTAGTTTATTGCCATGCTAATATGAGGGATGACTTCCATTCCAGCATTACGGTCTGAATCTATGACTCCCCCCTGGCCCCGTCTAGGCAATAGTAATCAGGGATGTGTGAATTCTGTGATTCCACATCTGCAGAATTAAGTTTCTATTTGCATTAGCTGTTGTGGAATTGTGGTAGCAATTTTGCTGATTCTGTTGCAATCAGACATCATTCTGCACACCTGTCCGCCCTCTCCCTCCCCTACAAGAGGGCAGTCTAGATATTTTCAATGGACAGTAGCATTTTCAGGACAGCTAGCTAGGCATCTCACCGGAACAATGATCCCTGAACTAAGCAAGCTGCCATTTCTTACCCTATCAAGATAAGAAATTATCAGACAAGTAGTTAAACTTCCCAAGAGAAATCTTCATGGCTCCCACAGCCTTTCTGAATCCCATTTGACTATTCAATTCTTTCCCCTCTTGTGCCCACCTACTGCTATCTTCTCATCAGGTTGTCTTCCATCCACAGTCAGTGTTCTGTCCTCTTACCCTGGCTAATTTCTTCCTACCCTCTGCCTTTGGTATCACTTTCTGCTCTTTCCCTTTCTCCAGTGGCTGGCAGCTTCCCCCATCACATTCTCAGTTGCCAGCAGAAGTGATAATACAATGACCATAAATTATGTAGCAAGGTCCCTGTATTTTTATGATGCTACCACTAGCTTCTGGGGGGAGCTAAAAATTACAGCAATAACAAAATGTATGGGAAAAAATCATTACTTCATCTCTTCATAAAACAGTATTAGAATCAATATCACATTTTGTTATACATAATTCAATGTACAATATTTTCCTCAATGTTTCTCCATGCATATCATTCAGGCTTGTTGCCACAGATGTGGCCAAAACCCAGAAAACTGGAGGGTCAGAGGCATGTCAGTTTTTGGCTTCGCAGTACAATAAATACACCTCAATTTGTCTGAACCTTAACGTTTGTAGTAAATTTACTGTAGCGTATTTGAAAGCAGCGTCAGAGTTGTAGGATATCACTTCAAGCTTGACCAGGAAACCCCTTACAATTTAAAGGCCAGAAGACTATAGCAAAGCATGCAATCAGAGTCAGTCTGGGATGTGTTGTGGGATGTGTTGTGCCTCACTACCTTAGGGAGCAGTCTGCTTTATCTCACTGGTTTTGGTTCTTTTATATGAAAATTCTGGATAATAAGAAATAAAGTAGGGTTACATTGAAAATTCCCTTTTTTTAATCTAACTTCTCTGTATGCCATGCACATTACACCAGTCTAATATCTTTGCCTAGGGCAAGCTGGTGAATGACTGACAGACACATGGGATGGATTTAAATGGCAGACTGCAACTTTGCTCCCCCTGCTCCAGCTCTCACATAGCAGGAATTTAATTGGTTCCAGTGTAGGTTACAGAACTTTGGCCATTAACTAAACAACCATGGGAAGGGTCTATTCAGGGTTGTTTGATTTATGGCCAAAGCCTGAAGTGGTCTACCCATGGATTCAGTTCATTTGCAACACCTAATCCACTCCACATGTAAGGGGTTGTAGGTGGAGTGACAGAGGCATAAGGCTGGGGGGGGGTGTGTGGAACTTCAGTCCATTACAGACTTCAAAGTCCTCCCCCAACCTCCCACCATGAGCACAAGGTCCAACTACTCAATACTGGATCCTATTTACTTCAGGTCCTTTTAGTTGTTTAGACTTTACCTGCACTGGCCACAGGCAGCACCAGCAATTGGCATGGACATACCCCACACCAACTATGTCTGGTAGCCATCTGCTGCCTGATCCAATCTCTAAAATCAGAGTGCCAAATACCAGCCCTGGCATCTGACAGATGAATTCTGTCCTCTCTAAAGAGCTCGTGGCCATTGTATCCACTATTGCTATGTGTTCTCATTGCCTCCCACAACTCTGTTACATCGTGGTTCACGTTTTTCCTCACTCTGTCAAAGTGGGATGGCTCAATAGCCCCCACATCAAACTCACCTTATGTGTATCTCTGACCAAATCAGTTGAGGGCAAGACCATAACTGTGTGATCATCTCCACATCCCTCTGTGTTGTAATCCTGAAATTTAATCCAGAGAAGTCCCTGGAGTCCTTAGGATCCTTTTCACCCAGATGAATAATCAGGACATCAAGTGGCTGTGGTGTGGCCATCAACAAATGCTGGGACCAGCTTATGCCACATCTACCATACCATGGAAGGCAAATGGTTTACCCTTGAAGCTCAGTTGTGATCTACCTGCTGCCTGCCTGCCAATATCCTGCCACAATTGCTTAATCAAAAACTTAATCAGCACCAACAACTTCTGGGATAAGCTTATGACCTGTCTGCCATTCCAAGAGCTGATGCCAAAGCATGCCACTCCTATTGGACAACTGAATACATACAACTTCAGCCTTTAAGCCCAGCAGCAATCCATCTGCCAATCTTGCTGCCTTCCTGTGGGCCCAATGCACTATAGAGTGCTCACAAAACCAAACATTGACTCTGGAGTCAGAAATAGACAAGCTTAGTTATGCTTACTGGCAGTTCCAGCAACCTTTCCCCTGGGGTGTACATAAGTTTTTTAATAATTCAGTTGTCAGAGCCCAATATCCTGAAACTTGTGAGAATCCAAACCCTCTGGTGTAGCTGATGTTGCTGCCCCAATCCTGAAAGAATGTAAACCAAAGTTATTTGGGGTGAGACTGCATTAGTCCAAAACTATTTTGTATGACTGCAGCAAACAGGTATCTTGTCAGGAAACCGACATCCTCATGTCCCACTCCTAGTTCTGTAACACTGGCAAGGCCCCTTTCCCAGTCTGGTCTGTTTTAGAGTATCTTAAGCTCAGTGACACTGCACTGGGTGACAACTGTGCAACCAATAATTCATCTGCCTAGACCTATCTATGTCACCAACTCACTTATGGAAGCACCAAGGAAGGCCACAATTGCCTTAAGTAACATGACCTCTATCCCACAACTGCATATCCTGGGCAGAGCATTTTATAGCCCTGTAAGAATTTCTTTGGTTATGGAGTTAAATATCAGAGGGATAGCCATGTTAGTCTGGATCTGTAAAAGTGGCAGAGTTCTGTGGCACCTGCTAGACTAACAAATGTATTGGGGCATGAGCTTTAGTGGGTGAATACCCACTTTGTTGGATGCATGTAGTGGAAATTTCCAGAGGCAGGTATAAATATGCAAGCAAGAATCAGGCTAGAGATAACAAGGTTAGTTCAATCAGGGAGGATGAGGCCCTCTTCTAGCAGCTGAGGTGTGAACACCAAGGGAGGAGAAAGTTCCTGTCATACCTCCTGTGCCCATCACCTCTGGACCATCCCACCGAGCTTCCGCACTATGAAATCTCTACATGGGTCTGGGAACCCCTGCTGGCTTACACCAAGAGACCAGGCCAGCTGAATGACCAAATATAGTGAAAGGAGCTAACTTGTGGTACACCAACTACATGTCATATCTTACCACTTGAGATATGCCACGAATGCTGGAGCTTTTTCTGAGTTCTAAATCCTGGGAATTCAGTAAGGTGGGCCTTATCTCTTGAATATCCTCAGGGAAATGCATTCCTGAATAGTCCTATGGCTGTCAGAAGTCAAGGTTCCACAGTCAGTTGAGCATCTGCTGTGAACCTTTGTTGGCAAATGGGGTGAGCTCCTGGAATCTGTTGTCTGCCAGCCACACAGTGGATGGTACCAGCTGAGGTCCTGCTTCCTGTCCATGGAGATCTCCCTGTCCTAGTTGCTCCTCAATTCAGGATGGGTGTGTGTGGGGGTGTCTCTCTTTCAGCTTCCCTCCTTGTTGCTTTGTCAGTGGTTCTTGTCTTCTCCAAAGTCCTGTGGAGACTGAGGGCATGTCTACAGTACAAAATTATGTTGACTTACATTAAGTTGTCATACCACCACTGCTGTTATTAAGTCAGTCATGCATGTCCACACTATGCTCCTTGTGTTGGCAGAGTGCATCCACAGTAGCAGCACCTATATCGACACAAAGAGCAGTGCACCATGGGTGTCTTGGGAAGGGGTTGCAAAATTCAAAGGGGAGAAAAGGGGGCAATATCATTCTAAGATCATAGCAAGAGGTACACTTACAGAGGATAGCATGCAGCCGAGTTGAAAACGGTGACCAGAGTTGTCACAATGCACATGTGGGACATCTTCTGGAGGCCAGTTAAGTTGATGTAAGCAATTCAGTGTCTACACTGCCACTAGCTATGTCGACTTAAACTCTGTGTGTCACAAAGGTGGAGTTACTAAGTCAATATAGCAGGCGAGTTACGTCAGCAGGAGGAATGTTGTAGTGTAGACACTGACATTATTATGTCAACGTAAGCTGCCTTACGTCAACATAACTCTGTACCAGAAATCTTCATCCATCCCTGTGGCCACCATTCCCTGTATGGCCCCTGGCTTATCCTGCACCCCTCCTTCCCCAACAGTGCCAACCCCCTGCTGTAACTGCAAAGGGAAGGATGGCTGCTCCAACCCCCCAGATATCTTAGTACAGCAGCCAGGGGCTTCTCCCTCCCCCAAACAAGGAGGGGAGCAGAACCCCCTGTTGTCCCTGCAGTGGCTCCACCACTATGGGGGCTGTGGCACTTTCCCCAATGAGCCTAGAGCTTGGGGGAGGGGACTCATCTCCCCTGCCAAACAGCTTTGGGAGTGGGCGCTTCTTTCATTCCCTACTATCCAGTCAGAATACCTCACCCACTAAGGAAGTAAGAGGGTATCTTCTGACAATGATAGTCAACACATCTTGGTGTTTACTTTTAGCCAGGTCTCTCTCACTGTTAGTTTGCCTCCAAATTCAACACCACTGTTATAGCGCCTATCCCTACACAGTACAATACAAGATTTAAAATTGCATTCTAGTATCAAAGTAACTGATATTTCTCCCAGCCAAGAAATCTTAACTGAGGACAAGTAAGCTCTACATCTAAAAGGCTATCCTACATCTGGTGGTGCTCTGTTCTCTGAGAGGTTGCTTGCTTCCTCCCTCAGGCTGCCTATTTATTTTAGCCCCACATGATATCTTTCCCTATTTTGTTCATTCTGAGCCTAAAGAATGTTGAGGGTTTCTTTTTCCTTTGAGGCAAATTTGACACAAAATATTCTCCTGGCTCTTTGAGCTGCTGTAAATGCAACATTTTTTAAAAAAATGTGAAGCCTGTACCTACTGGAAATAACATAGGATTAAAAGGCAACATTGTAGATACCAACTGTGTATTAGACATGCTTCTGTTATCAGGGGAACATACCATAGGAAATTCTACTCTTACCCACAGAGGCAGCAGCCCCATAACCTCATCAATCCTTAAAAGAACACCTCTTGACAGGTAATATTAGTTCTTTTATTCCACACTCACACACTTATGGGTGGTAGAAGGATTGCACACAATTTTTCTACCTCAGTGACTCATTCTTTCATATACCCATCTATTTTAGCAGCCTCCTTTACAGGACCTTACCTAATATCCTTGACTGCTACTGCCCTTCTAAATCCTCTTTACGCACTACTAGCAGACACAATAGGAAGAACCTTCTATCTTCAAAACAACTTTAAAATCTCCTGGCACTGTCATGCAGGCACTGCTTGATCTCCTCTCAGCCCTGTCTTACATTGAATTTTGGATATATTTTTATTGCTGCTTTCTTTTATTGAAAACTACGGACAGACATGTTGAAGGATCCCCAAGTACATTCTCATTTTCCTGCTTTCAAACAATGGAAGGAATCTATATGTAGACAAAGACCAATATTTTGTATTAGATAAAAAAATGTTACATGTATATTGTAAAGCTTGAGGTGTCAAGCACTCAAAAGGTGGTAGGTGGGAAGAAGGCTCTGTTTTTCCTGTGCTCTGTCCAGAGCTATTTTATGTAGCATGCTAAAGAGAGATGTCTGCTGATACATGCTCAGTGCTAACAGAACGTTGACAGTGTATTGGTGGGAAGCCAGGAACAAGCTAGCTTAAGCAAAATATAGCTAGGAAATGGCAGTTGTTTGTCAGTTTATAGCCTGGCCGAATGTGAATGGATTTTCATGGGGCCAACAGAAGTATGCCTCCCTGACTTCAGGACTAACCCCCTATCAAATTTCAAAGTCCTGTTGCAAACCATGAAGGTGCAGGATCTCTGAAGATAAGGTCAGAGTATTTTTATAATAGGAAGTGGTAGGCAACCTAAATAGAGGGGTAGCTGCTGCTCTATTAAAACATATAGGGTCATATTGTGTTGCCAGTTTTTAAACAGAATACCTTGTTGATAACTGATGTGACATCAATGATGTGGCCAGTATTGATTACATCCTGGAGTTACTATATCAGATCTCAAAAAAAGGGTCTTGAAATTCCTGTGAGGAAGAGGAATCCTTTATTGCAGAGAAACCCTTAGGCAGGGCGTAGAGAGGATGGAAAATTCCATGAATCTCCTGATGTCATTCAATTTGGAGAGAACAGCTTGCCCCTCCCGCTGAATAGGCAGCTATTTGGCCTCCAAACCTTGCAGATACTCTGAGATGTGTAAAGGCAAAATGCCATCCTGGCTCCAGAGCCTGCTGCCCTTTGGCTCTTACTCCTGGGGGAATTCTGCACCCCTGTGCAAGTGCAGAATTAATGTCCTCCACTGATTTTGCTCCTCCCCACCTGCAGAATTGATTCTGATGGGGAGGTTAAGGGAGGCTGCAAGAGGGGTCATAGTGCAATTACATATTGAGCCTACCAGGGGCTGATGTGATGCCAGAAGAGCAGGCAGCTGGCTCATGGGCTGGAACAGCCAGCCATGGAGAGAGGGGGGGCTGAAGCTGCCTTCCTCATAGCACGCTGCCTGAGAGGCCAGGTGAGGAAGCATGGGATATTGGGGGGGAGGGGAGGAATAGACTCCCCCAAGCCTTTATACTGCTTCTGAGGGGTGCAGGAAATGTTTCTGTATTGTAGTTTAAATGAATTCTTACTCAAAGTTCTATATTAATATGCCCAGTAAGGAATCTATTTGTCAAAAAACAAACAAAAAAACCCATTTCCTGGATCTTTTTTATTGTCTGTATTGTTACAGACATACTTGCTGACAGGTATTTTGCAATAAATTACCAAAATAATTGAAGTCAGCATGATTATATTGTGTTATTTTTACAAATAAAATATGCAGAATTTTAAATAATTGTGTGCAGAGTTTTTTGGTGCAGAATTCCCCCAGGAATGGGCTCATTGGTGGTGCAGCTTCACTGGATGTTCATCCTCCATGTCCTGTGCCTGGCTCTCCTTCTCCATTCCCATTTGGGGGTGAGGCTATGGAAGCTGATCTCAACCATCAGTGATGGAAGGAGAGCTCTACCTATGGAGAGTTCCACTGTACATGGTTCCTGGATGCACAGCCCCATGAATCTCAGTAGTTTTGCACTATTTCCATCTTTAGGAACTTTGAGGATGATTGCTTTTATGTAGGCTTATGTCTCTGAAGGTGAAATTCCAGGTATCCATGAGATCATTTGGCTCTACTCATTCTTACAATGGGAGGTCAATAGTTTTGATGTCACCAGCTATTAATCACCTTGCCAATGTCTGAGGTAGGATCACATGACCCCATAACCTAAACATCTTCAAATTGTAATACTATTGTTGCAATATATTAAGAAACTAATCCTGTATTTTGGACGTTTAATTTTATTTCAGCGGGTTGAGCACAATTTCTTACTCTTCTGCTATTTTTAGGCTCATCAGCTATAATACAGGAAGCACACATCTCAGAATGGTATGAAAATTAAGAGAAAACCAAATAATTTAAACACTGCAGGAGCCCCAGCAGCTGTTTCTGACAATGTGTGGGTAAAAGTGAAAGTTTACAGTAAATGTGGCAAAAGCTGAAGACAATGAGAAGTTCCCCTTTTATCCAAGATGGCTACTGCTGTTACTGATTTAGGGATGCTCTTGGTTAAGGCATGATTATGTGACAGTATAGGTTAAAACAAAACCTCTTTGGAGTTTAGCTGATATTTAAACACATTTTGGGGAAAAAGATATTTTAAAATTTAAAAATAAAAATATATGAGTGGAGCATTTACTGGGAGGGTACTCCTCTGGTTTCTAGTATTATATTCATCCATCAGCTACTGTTTAAAGTTGTCAGGCAATACATTTATTACTGTAGACAGCAACTCTTGTCAATATTTTCAGGACACAGGAAAATCCACATACATTTCTGGGGGTGGGGAGGATGAGAAGGGACTTTGCTTATTTTTCTTCACCATTTGTTTCTTTTTCAAATGCAATGACACAGCTAGACCTGTCCTTCTGACTGAGCACATGTGGATACAATTCCCTCCAGAGTTTATGAATTTCATTCCAGAGTTCACCACAGGGGACCATTTGAGTGTGACGTCACTCATGAGTGAATCACTCAGCCTCTCTAAGGGGCTAAATGCACTGCATCACATACATTTTCGTTTCAGAAAATTAGAGCCCCTGTTCCTTTAAAAAAAAAAAAACACTTCTCAGATTCACTCAAAATGTTTTATGAAATTGTGGATTTTTTGTTGGCAATGAAATTTTTTTCACATAGCCCTAATTTATTTTTCTGAAGCTATTTCTCATCATTGCTCATGTGTGTCTAGAAGTGGTCTCCTTTACATCATTGTGTATCTTCCTGAGGGATTTAGTCAATCCCCAGGCTCTACTTCCTTTAGTTATTCCCTCGATCCACAATTCAATTTTGTGCCTTTTGTAATATTACAATTAATCACCATATCAACTAAATTTCTCCTAATTTCAAGTATTTTTAATGCTCATGAAAGTAAAGATAAGGAATATCATTGGCTAGATGGAACATAGTACATCAATGCATTTTCTTAATATTCCACACAGCCAGGAACTCCATCTTAGTCATGACATTAACATACACTGCTGTCCACCTAGACCTACATTTTTGAATTGGTGGTTCTATAGAACTATTTCTTGTGTCTCAGTATAAGACTTCCAAACTCATCTCGTTTATGTCCTGAATAAGATTACAAAGTAGAATAGGGACAGAAGCAGTGTGGACCATAGGCCTCATCATGGTATTGAGTTTCAAGAATGTCTGTGTTGTCATCTTGGTTCTGTTACCTGCTATGTGCCTTTTTTGCAAACCACTTAGTCTCTCTGGTTCTATTCACACAAGAGAATTGTACAACTGGCAGATAACCGGGTAGAACCACACTGGGGTAAGAACCATGGGTATCAGTGTTTTGTATGAATGTGCTCAGTGAAATCCTGACCCTACTGAAGTCAACTTCAAGGTTTTACATCTTGAAGTGCTAGAGCTTCTGAGTAGTCAAAGGTTCATACTCCAAGAGCGATTGATTATTTTTTTGGATGAAAAATTAGATGACTCAGGCATCTAATGCTGTAACCAAGTCTAATTTATTTAGAATAGGCAAATCTTTCAGAGGGATTAGAGAGCAAAACCAAGTGCGGCTTATAACTCACAGATTTAGCTCTTCACTTCCAGTTCTGCCTTGAAAACCTCAGCCAGACAGTCTTAACCAGTTTAGGACTCCCTGTTTTCACTTCTTCCGCAAGTGTGTTAAACATAGGATAATCCACGGTCCTTATGTGGGTGCACAGAAGGAAAGTGAGAAAGAGGACCATGCTCCTACCCTTCTGGCATCTTCATCAACCCACATATAATGCAGCTTGTATGACTCTCCATGCATAAGCTGTCCCTGATCTTAACCTCTTCAAACTCCCCCTAGGGTGGCTCAGCTCCCTACTGTCTCCTGTTCACGGCTCTGCATAAATGATACCGTCTAGTCCTAAATTTCTGTTATGAGCATGTGCTTGTACTGTCATTCAAAACAGCCCCCATGATTTGAGATACATCTGTCCATGAAAGGCACAGCATATCCGGGTGCATAAGCATTTGGGGTTTTCTAGGGCATTGAGCTTGCCTGTTGTTGTGCTTCACTATAGCTATTCTGCAACATAAATTGTTAAAATTTCTGCTCATAACTACCTATCCAGTTTGAGGACACTTTTTCATCCTATTTAAATATTCCATTCATTCAGTTTGAACATGAGCTTGATGAATCTGCAATGGAGGGAATCCTCTCTTTATCTCTCATACAGCTTGTAACCCGTAAGTATGTATAATATTTCAAACACCTTTCCTAAATTATATTAAATGAATAAAATCCTAGTTAAGATACATCTAGATAAAAAAAAATTGGAAACTTCTATTTTGTTTTTGCCTTTTTGTGACAAACTTAAACCATCTTTACTTTTGGGGTGATGCATGCTGTGGCTGTTTTGAGTCCATTTTGTGGGGGGGAGGGAAAGAGGGGGGCTGCATGTTTCTAATGCAGTGGGTCTCAAACTTTTTTACTGGCGACCCCTTTCACATGGCCAGCCTCTGAGTGTGACCCCTCCCAATAAATTAAACATACTTTTTAATATATTTAACACCATTATAAATGCTGGAGGCAAGTAGGTTTGGGGTGGAGGTTGACAGCTTATGACCCCCCATGTAATGACCTCATGACCCCGAGGGATCCCAACCCCCAGTCTGAGAACCCCTGTTCTAATGGAAACACCATTTCAGTCCTTACCATAAATCTACTCATGTGCTATTATGATCAAATAAAAGAAAGGCCATGCTTTTCCTTTTAACTTTATATTTCTAAGTTAAGGGTGATCACATCAGTAATATTTTTGGTCTGCTTCCCAGAAACTTTCTGTTTGCAAGTCACTGAGCATGGAATTTTACTTCATTAATCATTGCACTCCTTGAGAACAACTCAGATGTAGGTAATGTAAGTCTAAGCAAATAGGCAAAGTTTCATAAGTTTTCTGCAATGGGTTGGAAAACCGAATTTGATGCATCTGGAAAATGCCATAGAAGTTATTTCCTTTTGTGCTTGAGAGGTATAGAGCTTACCTCTTTTGATTTATAGTGGAAAATTAGACACTTTATAATTGTATAGAAACTGCTTTTGATTTCTATGCCACAGCTGAAAATGTTATGTAGTTTACAATGCAGAGATAACAATAAAGCACTTTTAGGGAATACAAGAAGGAAGAGGAGGCAACTGAATACTGGGCAAGCAATAGGGCCAGATTCCCAATTAACCTCTCCAACCCCATTGAAATTGCTTACATGAGAGAATTTCTTGGCCCATTGCAAATACACTGTGTATTCACTCCAAGGTTAAATCTTGCCCTGTCCTGAACTCTCAACAATTGACTATATAGTTGTACAGAGTATAATGGACAGTAGATGTCCCTGTGAGCATTATACACATATTTAATTTTTAACATTAAGGCATGGGATAAATCTCTCTGGCCTCCTATGGCCCAATTTTTCAAAGGGAACAAGCACCTGAAGTTCCCAGTGGCTTAAGATCAGAGTTGAGGGTGCAAAGCATATAGAAATGATTCAAAATCCCAGCTCTAAAGAGTTTAATCTATGCTGATGACACATAGCAAAGGAAAGGGCATAAGATGCAGCCAGAAGCAACTGAAGGACTTAACATGTATCTTGTTAACGGCACAATTTTTGTTTCGGGATTTATTTTAATTTTCTCTTGTCTCTTTATTAACATTAGAGATAATACAGAGGGAGAGGAATAGATTCATGGATTAGAAAGCCACAAGGTCCATAGTGAACATCTAGTCTGACTCCTGTGTATCACAGCCCACAGAACTTCCTTGATTTTCAAATTTTCAGTGGGGGAGAATTCATGACAAACCCTTGGTAAAGTGTTCCAGGGGTTAATTACTCACTTTTAAAAACCTTGTTTCTAGTTTGAATTTGTGTAACTTCATCTTCCAGCCATTGGATCCTGTTTTATCTTTGTCTGCTAGGCTGAATAGCGCAATATCAAATTTCTGTTCGCAATAGGTATTTATAAACTGTGATCAAGGGATTCCTCTTGGTTAAGTTAAATAGATTGATCTCCTTGAATCTGTCACTATAAGGCAGGTTTTATGACACATAGGAATCATCCAGTTAGGTCACTATCCATGTTTCTCCCCTTCCAGCGTATCAAAGTCCCTTCTCCCTAATAGTCTCAGGCAGTCTTCTCTCTCACTGCCCCAAGGTGCCTTTATCTCAGTGGCTGAACGCAGGCCCACCCTCTACTCTGGGTTCTGGCTCAGGGAACCCTCTAGCCAGCAGTCAGTCTGTTCCCTTTGGGACCTTACTGCTCTTTCCTTACCATCTAGCACTCCCCACTTTTTGGGTTTGCCAGCATTCTGACTCCCCCGTCCCAGGGAGTAACTGTGGGCTCCCTGTCCCCTCCAAACACTCCTACTTTCTCCCAGGAAGTGACCACAGACTTTCCCAGAAGCCACCCACTGCTTCCAATTTCCTGTCTTTATAGTCCCAGCCCAGCTTCTTCCTCCTCAGGTGGGCTCCCTCACTCAGGGGATTACTTGGTCACCCATTTCCCCTCAGCTGTGGCTTGTTGGGTTAATTAGCCCTCTTTTCACTCTGCATTAACCCTTTCTGGACAAGTATGGGGTATATACCCCCTCACAAGGGGAGAAACCTTTCAAATATGGACTAATGAATCATGATTAAAACACTTCTGTTATGAGTGTTTTGAAAATTTTGTCAATCCACAAATATTCAGAAATTTTCAGTGACTCATGAATATCCAATAATAGGACTTCAGGAATCATAGTCACTTAATATGGATGATTTTAGGCACAATAATATTTATGAAAATGTTTTTCTCTAACAATTTATCCAGCTCCACTCAAGAATAAAGAGATTAAGTTTGACTTCCCTGCTAAGTAATGTACTGGCATCATTTATTAGGAATTAAAGCTACTTAGAAAAACAGCAATACTGAGGAAATGCAGCATGGGTATTTCAGTGTCATCTGATCTTTGTTTATGGGCTAATTTAATGGTCATAGTGATATCAAGTGATCTAATTTTTATTAAAAGCAGCAAAGAATCCTGTGGCACCTTATAGACTAACAGACGTTTTGCAGCATGAGCTTTCGTGGGTGAATACCCACTTCTTCAGATGCCATGTCTATAAGGTGCCACAGGATTCTTTGCTGCTTTTACAGAACCAGACTAACACGGCTACCCCTCTGATACTAATTTTTATTATTTTCTGTAAAAACCTCTGAAAGCTACTGAATAAGTTCTAGACTCCTGGCATCAATACTGGGCTGGTGAAATGGACTGAGAACTGGCAGAATAAAAGAGATCATAATAAACTGTTCAAAGGTGATCAAATGACATTTTTGCCAGGGATGCAATACTGCAGCAAGAATCATTTAACATTTTTAATGGTGATTAGAGGTAGATGAACAACTTCCAGTGGGGGATTTATCCGGTAAATTTAACCCTCTTTCCAGTTCATGAATTGCCTGCAAATTGAGATTTTTACAATTGTTTCTTTATTTAAAATTGTTCAGCAAATGTTTTGTGCTTACATAGTTTAGCCTATTCATTGCTCATGTGCTATTTGCTGTGGATATTTATCTGACTATTCAATATGCGTTTCACTGACTGAGTTGTATGATGGCGTCATGTGACATGACATTTGTCTGTTGGATAAATATGTAGTAACACTGAATTCCCAATTCTATACATTGGTGGGAACTACAGCTTATTCAAAGCTGCTTGCAATTCATGTTGCAATAATATTGGATTGTAACCAACCCCAAAATATTACCAAACTGGCTTTCAGAGTGGATAATGCATTAAAGCCCAACATACTTTTAGCACTCAAATCCCATCTAATGTAGCTGTTCACTATGCCTGAAATCTCCGTTCAGAAGAACAGAGACAATCATATTTACAAGGATTTGAAACCAAATATTAAAATTCATCAACACAAATTGAATAGACCCTTTAGCATTCATGAAGACAGGAGGCAGATCAGTGTAATTAGGGAGAATTGGGTCAAATAAATCTTCACACTGAATTGATGATCTTAAAAATCTTTGTCTAAGTTTTGTAAATCATGTTTTTTTCTTCTACAGTTAAAATAATTAAGATGTATGGAAGTCCAGTGCTTTCAGAACCTAATCAGAGAACCACTTAAAAGAGCATGAAAGTTACACCACAGCTGAATACCGGATAGAAGTATTTTTCTAAACATGAGGCTATTTTCCAAATCATTAAATAGAAACAGCAGAAATTTAAATCAGCAAGACGACTAGCAGGTAAAGCTGTGGTCCACACTCAAGGATATGGTCAGATGGAATAAGCTGAAGATCAGCATCATCGTCAACATGTATCAAGAGACCAGTCATCAGCTCTCTTGTTAATATTTCATGATAGTGTAACGGCATGGTACCCACCTCTCACGAGCATCCTTTCTGGTCAGGTTTGTCTGCAGTCTTTAAACAGTCCTGGCCCCGATATTAAGCCATATGCCCAGGGCTTCCTCCCTGAAGGCAAAGGTTTCATCTTCTTGGTCTGTTCTGATCCCAGCTCTCCAGCAGGGCCGCTTAACAGTTCAGTCCCCCTTTCCAGGGGTTTATAGCTGTCCCACTGTAGGCAACTTTCCCAGTGGCCTAAAGGGGGGGGATCCAGGGACCCTAAGAATAGCAGTTATGTGCCACCATGTCCTTTTAATAAAACTTACTTCAGGTCCTTGGGACACTTCCCCACAGCTCAAGCCATCGTGGATGCTTCATACTTAGCTCAGAGCTCTTCTGTGTTAAGTTCATCAGCCAGCCCGGAGCTCTTTCTTTGGCTACGTCTTCACTACCCGCCGTATCGGCGGGTAGCAATCGATTTCTCGGGGACCGATATATCGCGTCTCATCTAGACGCGATATATCGATCCCCGAACGCACTCCTGTCGACTCCGGAACTCCACCAACCCGAATGGCGGTAGTGGAGTCGACATGGGGAGCCGCGGACGTCGATCCCGCGCTGTGAGGGCGGTAGGTAATTCGATCCAAGATACTTCGACTTCAGCTACGTTATTCACATAGCTGAAGTTGCGTATCTTAGATCGATTTCCCCCCCGGAGTGTAGACCAGCCCTCAGTCCCTTCCAGAATTGAGCTGTCTGTGGTGCTGCAGTTCCCCTTGACCAGCCAGGAGCATCATCTACACTTCTCCGGCTCCAGCAAGGAGTTACCTGTCTAGCTCTGCTGCTCCTTTTATACTAGCTTGCAACTCTCTGATTGGCTAGCCCATTGCAGCCTTTCCCTGATTGGCTGTTTTCCTGAAGTCTCTCTAGGCCACTCAGAGGACTTAGCTCCATTGCTGGTTTCCTGGGACTGGTGTGGCATGGCCCTCAAGCTTCCAGCAGAGGGTCTCTGGGCCTAGTTCACCTCATCACAGATGGAAATTTTACAAGGAAAAGGGAGAATGTGAAAGAAGAGAAAAGTATTGCATGAGTCAGATCTTATAATAGGAAAAGATAGAAAACTTTTCAGTTCATGGATTGCTCAAATGTAAATTAACCAAAGAATTAAAGAAGTACATCATAACTGAGCAGCACAGTAACTCTTATGTGCAGTAACAATAGCTACTTACATAAAAGAATAGTTACCAAGTAGAGGAAAAAAGATTAACACAACTTGAGGTAAAGAAAAGAAAATATCACTCATTCATAGAGAACTTGAACTTTTTCAAATTTGCTGGAATTATATGAAGTTCTTTGCCTAGAGTTTTGCTTTTGGTATTAGAATTCTCATGAAGTAAGGAAAACAATTCTTAATTTCTGTAAGATCAAAATTAGTGATGCAAGAGAAATGTCCATATCTCACTGCATAATGAGGTGGAAGGGGAAACACTTTTTTTTCTATTTATTACTTTTATGATGGAAAGTAAGTAATTCCAGAACTAAAATAATTGTGAAATGCATTTGTCCTGGTGTTTTCAATTGTTCACTCTAGCTTTTGAGTAAAGGCTAGATATTAAAGGTCTGACTGGAATTTAAGCTTTCCTCTGGCAAACTGTTCTTGTACACAACTTGTCCATATCCTATCATTGTACTTTGGACCTGATTTTCAAGTGTGCTTATTAAGGCAACATCCATTGCCTTCAATATCAGTTGTGGGTTAGACAGTTTTCTCACCCAACTGCTGAGTTGCAGTTGTGGGTGCTTGGCACTTATGAAAGTCACGCTCTGTCTGGAATTCCTGTTTAAAGTCAATGAGAGTCTATGGAGGAATGAGCTGCAAAGACATATCTAAATAAAAGAAAATCCAGAGATCGATTCCACTACACTTCTTTCGTCTAATGCAATTTACTGGATTATTGTAATAGCTGAATGTTTAGCAATATATACAATTCATTTTAAAATATATACAGGTCTAAACAGTGGTTGTAAGCCACTGGCCTCAAAAGGATACCTTACAGAGGTACCATTGCCACTGCAAAAGCTCCTGGAAGCACTACGTCTCAGGCAAGCACAATATACCTCCAAGGTGGTATTTTCAGTGACAAGTCTAGAATGGGTGAGAAAACTGTCTAACTTGTCCAGTAAAAGCAAGGCCCAGAAATGCCCATGAAGCATTATGGCTGCTACAGTCTTTGAAAGGATGCAGATTGCCCCAATTTCCCCTCCCCTTCCGAGGGGGCAAGGCAGCTCTACTAACCTGTGCAGAGTTAGGTGCAGAAGCCTGGAACGAGCCTTGTGAATTACTCTCAGAGACCACCCCAGCAAAAGGTCTATGAATCACATCAACTCCACTGAAGCTGTCAGTGTGCTGGCTGTATTTCATTCTCTGATCTAAAAAACTGCACATATGCCAAGCCATTTGCAGGGATGTAAGAGAGGAGGAATAGAAGGTTCCATGCATCTTCTTTCCACCCTAGTGCTAAGATGGTCACTATCTAACTCACAGTACATCATTTTATGGAATCATTTTATACTGAGCACAGTTTTCTTTTCTAAGACAATCCAATTTGCCTTTCACAAATGGGAGGTTTTCAAATTATCTTCTGGAAGTGATTTCAGTTGAAACTTTCTGGAGAAATAGTAAGGTCACAACTTGGTATGAAATGGATAGATATAATGAAAGCAATATTTAATTACTTTATCACATAATTCATGCTTAGCATTTTTGAAGTTGCTATGGTGACCTTGGAATTGATTTGTTATGTTATGTTTGGTGCTAATATGATTGCATCTAATTTCCATTTTAAAGACCTAATGTCTGTCATTTGTTCATCAAATCTACTTCCACAAAGTATTTTTTAAGTGCTCAATTGGAGATCTGCAGTCTGTAATGATCAGGAGGTTTTATCAAAATTAATTTCAGGCCTCTTATGTAAATAGTCTTAAAATTGTTACATCAGTCTACAGTGGCTTTTAATTTTAAAACAAGCAGCCAATTTATCAAAGACTAGACCTGAGGTTTGATGAGTTAATTAGGTTTCCTAACCTGTTATCTTATCTTTCATAATTAATACCATAATTATATTCATCTAAACTCAATGATCTGGAAATGACTGTGCGAATGTTTATTTAAAAGCAGGAACAAAACATAGACACATTAAGACATCTGTACCCTCCTTAGGCTGCAAGCTCTCTAGCCACTGGTGTTGTAGTTAAGGAGGGGATTCCAGTTCTCTACTAATTTGGAAAATAATTATATGTCTAGTAAAGACTCGATTGGTGAGTAGAGTCTAAATAACTGCCCATGAGAAATTACGTCTTCGATCTGCACATCTAAACAAGAAATCTCCTTATTTTATGTATAGGATGCATAATTCCTGTTATATGAGAATATGTGAGCTTAGATTCCCTAATATATTGGAATGTATGTATCATGTTTAGAGATGGATTACATATGGTAGGCACATCAGGAGACTTGAACAGCTTCCAAATGAGATGCCTGCATAAGATTCTGAAAATAAAATGGGAAGACAAAATACCAAACACAGAGATGCTAGAGCACACAGGACTGACACACTTAGAAACCATTATCAAGAAGAGGAGGTTGCAATGGCTCCGTCATGTCAGGAGAATATCCCCAAGACTATTTTGAACAGCAAGATATGGGTGGCTCTAGAAAGCAGGGTCATCCTTTATGGTGCTAATACAACGTGCCCAAGTTGTTTGACATCAATGTAGACAGCTGGGAAGAGCATGCAGAGTGCAGTCCTATTTAGAGGATATATCTGACACTGGATGCAGCTCAACATGAAGTGACTTTGATCCAGAGGATGGAAGCAAGTGAGAAATAAGAAAACAGCATGCTGTAATCTTGAATTCTAATTCAGACAACATGTAGATCTGTGAAATTTGTAACAAGCTGTGTCTCTCTCGAATTGGGCTTGTCAGCATAAGTGGATTTATTAAGCACTGATTAGACTTCTTACGCTTATATCATGATCCAGTTTGGATCGATGGTTGCCAATGACCACTCTTATGTTTTAGATTTATGCAAACAAAAATTATTTTTCTTTTTTCTGAGTAAAACTTTGATGTTTCTTGTTCAATTAATGTTCTAGAGCAGGGGTTGGCAACTTTTCAAAAGTGGTGTCTTCATTTATTCATTCTAACTTAAGGTTTCACATGCAAGTAATACATTTTAACATTTTTAGAAGATCTTTCTATAAGTCTACAATATATAACTAAACGATTATTGTATGTAAAGTAAGTAAAGTTTTAAAAATATTTAAGAAACTTCATTTAAAATTAAATTAATATGCAGAGTCCCCCAGACCGGTGGCCAGGACCTGGGCAGTGTGAGTGCCACTGAAAATCAGCTTGTGTGCCACCTTTGGCACATGTGCCATAGGTTGCCTACCCCTGTTCTAGAGTTATAAAACAAGTGAGGAGCAAAATCATATCCTATCGGAAGTGAAATGAAATGTATTGAAGAAAAAAAGAAATGGAATTCAAAATGGGACCTTTTTTATATAAGACTAGTAGTGGATACAGTTGAAAAAAGATACTAACTGCTGATGCCCATGGTAAACAAAATCAAAATGATGACATTTTAGATTTATTTTGGCAATATTGGGAATAACAACAAGATTCTTGTTGAAAATAGTACTGGACTGCCCCTATATCTAAGAACACTTAAAAACTCTTTGGAATTCTTACTTGAGGACACTTCCTTCAGTAGGGAGAGTTTTATCTGCAGACTCACAAAGCAGGTAATTCCAGAATTATATTGAATTCTGCTCTGTACAAGACTGTTTATTTCTTTGCTCTGTTAGCATCACCCAGAGATTGCATGTAACAAAGGCACATACATTCACAATTTCTTATTTTCTCTGTGTGTGAAGATTACTCTGTGACCAATCCTGTGAGATACTTAGCCTTTTACATGAAGTACTGAGCACTGGGAGCTCCTATTTTCAGTCAGTGGAAGCTGAGGGACGCCCTTAAACTATATACTGTGCAAATATTCACAGAGCTGGCTTCCTTTCCATTTCCACCAAACTTTCCATGCTACAAAAACAAGGTATTGTGTGGTGCAGCTTCTACTCTTAGGCACAAGCCACAGAGCTAGTGTGGGATGGCCACCTGGGCAATGGCCTATCCACTTTTTAGCCAGGCAAAACATGAGCAGAGGCAGGGCTAGCCCATTGGGGGCTGAACCAAAAATATTTTGAGGGGCCCCCATCCACACAACACATACAAAAAAGGTGAAAGAGGGCCTCCTTTGAGCTTCTTGGGCAATTGCTTAGACTGCTTATAAAGAACATAAGGATAGCCATACTGGGTCAGACGAAAGGTCCATCTAGCCCAGTATCCTGTCTTCTGACAGTGACCAATGCCAGGTGCCCCAGAGGAAATTAACAGAACAGGTAATCATCAAGTGATCCATCCCCTGTCGTTCATTCCCACCTTCTGGCAAACAGGGCTAGGGACACCATCCCTGCCCATTCTGGCTAATAGCCATTGATGGATCTATCGTCCATGAACTTATCCAGTTCTTTTTTGAACCCTGTTATAGTCTTGGCCTTCACAACATCCTCTGGCAAAGAGTTCCACATGTTGACTGTGCATTGTATGAAAAAATACTTCCTTTTGTTTGTTTTAAACCTGCTGCCTATTAATTTCATTTGGTGACCCTAGTTCCTTTGTTATAAGAATGAGTAAATTACACTTCCTTAATTTACTTTCTCCACAACAGTCATGATTTTATAGACCTCTATTATATTCCTCCTTAGTCGTCTCTTTTCCAAGCTGAAAAGTCTCAGTCTTATTAATCTCTCCTCATATGGAAGCTGTTCCATACCCCTAATCATTTTTGTTGCCCTTTTCTGAATATTTTCCAATTCCAACGTATCTTTTTTGAGATGGGGTGATCCCATCTGCATGAAATATTCAAGATGTGGGCATACCATGGATTTATATAGAGGCAATATGCTATTTTCTGTCTTATCTATCCCTTTCTTAATGATTCTCAACATTCTGTTAGCTTTTTTGACTGCCGCTGTACATTGAGTGGATGTTTTCAGAGAACTATCCACAATGACTCCAAGATCTCTTTCTTTAAGTGGTAACAGCTAAATTAGACCTCATCGTTTTTATATGTATAGTTGGGATTATGTTTTCCAGTGTGAATTCTTTTGCATTTATCAACACTGACTTTCATTTTCCATTTTGTTGCCCAGTCACTCAGTTTTTTGAGATTCCTTTGTAACTCTTCACAGTCTGCTTTGGACTTAACTATCTTGAATAATTTTGAATCATCTAAAAATTTTGCCACCTCATTGTTTACCCCTTTTTCCAGATCATTTACGTTATGAATATGTTGAACAGTCCCAGTACAGAGCGCTGGGGAATACAACTATTCTGAAAACTGACCATTTATTCCTATCTTTTGTTTCCTATCTTTTAATCAGTTGTTGATCCATGAGAGGATGTTCCCTTTTATCCCATGGCAGCTTACTTTGCTTAAGAGCCTTTGTTGAGGGAACTTGTCAAAGGCTTTCTGAAAATCTAAGTACACTATATCCGCTGGATCCCTCTGGTCCACATGCTTCTAGTAGATTTGTGAGGCATGATTTCCCTTTTAAAAAACTATGTTGACTCTTCCCAAACAAATCATTTTCATCTATGTGTCTAATAATTCTGTTCTTTATTACAGTTTCAACCAGTTTGCCCAGTACTGAAGTTAGGCTTACTGGCCTGTAATTGCCAGGATCACCTCTGGAGCCTTTAAAAAATGCTGGTTCTGAACCTGAATAACAATGTGATGCCATGTGCCATGTTGCAACTCCACTCACTTATTTGTCCTAGCCATGCCGTCCTCGTGACAGAGGATGGTCAGGCCAAATCTAAATAGTCCTGAGACCCTGTGCGCCTGGTTGCAATGCTACTCACTGGAATTTGGTTGTTTAGAGACTCGTGGACCAGGAAGTCAAGCTGCTGGGGGAGCAGCTGAGGGGGAAGTGGAGGGTGAGGCAGGATTTGGAGGGACAAATCGATACCCTCCCCACACTTTAAATGGCACTCCACAGACCCTGCTCTTAGGTAAGGTGGTTGATAAGTTTTCCCATTGCAATTCAGGGCTTTGACTGCTAACCAGTACAGACAGCTGCGTGCAGAAAGGCTTTTGTTTGTGTGCTGTTAGGTGGATGTAAACTTTTATAAATAAAGGCAAGTATTTGTTATCACAAGCTCTCCTTAAAAAAATATGAAGAACAACACAGGTACTTTATTTAGAAAAGATTTGCCTTTAAACTTTTGGCATGAAGGCAGTTACTGCTATGGGGAGAGATAAGCTCTCCCTTCCTTTCCCACCACTCCCAGTTAGACTGATGCTACAAGTACAGCAGGGTGAAACTCTTTAACCCAAACATTTTTCCGCCAAAAAACTGGGCTTTGTCAAACAATATTATTAGTGGGAAAATGTCATTTCTAATTAAATTTTTCTATTTTTTTGACAGGAAAACTTGAAACACATTTTCGTAATAATTTTGAATCACAATTTTAATGTTATTTGTTTCTGAAACTGAATAGTTTGTGTTCGGGGAGTTTTCAATTTTTTTTCCATCTCTCGTTGTTGGTTGTTTATTTGTTGTTGTTGTTAACTTCTCTCCCCTTGTTTATTTCACTAGAAAAGTGGGGGGAAAGTAGAAAAGGGAGAACAAGTGGGGAATAAAGCAAACTGGGTTTTCTCTCCCTGTTGCACTGCTAAAAGGTGTGTGGAGGGGGTGGGAGGGAGTGTTATAAAAACTTTTCAAAATCCAAAATATGGTAGTTCAAAAATAAACAAACTGCAATTCAAAAATGAAACTACGGTTTTTATTTTATTTCAAATTGTTCATTGAAAAAAAGTTGAACAAATTTTCTCCTGAACATTTTTTTAACCATCTCTAGCTACAACAGATAATAGATGAGAAGAAATAGCAGAATTCTAATGCCAATCTCAAATGACGTGCAGAAACAATAGTCAACACTTTTGCTTTTGTGAAAGAAAACTTATAAAGACTGGAGAAAATAATACATTTGCATTTAGTTTTAACTAAACACCAGGTGCATGATCTACCTATTAGAGGCAAGTTGAATGAAGCATATGGGTTGCATATTATTGTAAAAATAATTTGCTCTGTGTGGCTAATTTGAGAAGAAAATAATTATAATGATTAGCCTTGTAGAAAATAAGGTCTGGGTTTGTTCAGCAATTTAATGTTAATTATATTAACATTCCAAAGCCTATATTGATTTGTAATTGTATTTAAAAATTACCCTGTAAAGTCCAAAAGTCTAACCAAATGTGTAGATGACATTTCCTGTAACCTTTCAGGGAAAGATTCATGGTAAAAAATTCTACAAAGAATACTTACCATTGGATGATGCAATTAGTACGCAGCCTGGCTCAATTTTCTTTGAGGTAAAAAAAGAAATATGGTAGCAAGTGGCCAAGATTTCCAAAGGTGGCTAATGATTGTATGTGTCTTAACTTTGGGAGTCCAACTTTGAGACACCCAAAGGGACCTGATTTTCAAAGGATGAGCGCTGAGCACTTTCTGATATTGAAACCTCTTTAAAGTGTTTTAAATTGGACACTTCTAAACTGAGGACCTTTGAGTCACAAGACATTTTTTAAAATCTTGGCTACACTTTTCCTGTAGGAATCTGAAAAGACATAGCAATGAATTGTCCAAACCCTCTAGCTATGTTTGTTCAGATGAATTCTTTGTGAAATGAAAGGGCTACACTCCAAGAGGCAGTGAAGTGAATTGCAAATGACAAAGTAATGAGAAAAGGACTGAAGTCTATTGCCATCACAAATAATATAAATGTTAGTTTCTGTCTGCCACCCACTTCCCTTTAAAAATAATAATAGCTGTCAGACAAAGAAGCTGCAAGAAATGATGATGCTGTTTAAAAAAAGCATTTCTACTGGTATGTTCTCTCTTATGAGTAGTGCTGATGTATGTAATTTACTGTGCTCCCATGATAAATAACGCACCTTCTTTCTGGAATCAAACCTGTTGTACGTCAGGCCCCCAAAAGGAGTAATGTATCAGAAGAAAGAAACCATAATTGAAAGGGAACAATCAAGTCATGCCAGTGCAATTAATCAGTAAGACCTGGCAGACTGCACAGTAGTACTGCCTAATCACTCCTCAGGTGCTTAGTGAGGCACAATATAAAGTTGAGTGCTTCCAGCGCATCTAAAGTGTTCATTAATCAACACTGCTCCACAGCCTGAATGTCACGTTGGGATTATAAAATGGGTGTTTTGAAAGTAACTTTTAAAAGGGGAAACTCTGATTTCCCCACTGCCTGGGTGAGGAGCCCAGCAAGAACTCTGCAACTTGCTTGGGCTCCCATGTCTACAGCATGGTACTGACAGCCTGAGTAGAGATACCCAGCAGGAACAGCCCAGTCTCACTCACCTCCATTTAAGCCAAGACTGACACTTCCTGCTGCTCTACTTCCTGTCTCTGAACATAAGAACATAAAAACGGCCATACTGAGTCAGACCAAAGGTCCATCAAGCCCGGTATCCTGTCCTCTGACAGTGACCAATGGTAGGTGTCCCAAAGAGAATGAACACACAGGTTATCATCAAGTGACCACAAGTTATTACTAAAAACTGGTAATTGCTTCCGTGGGTGTCACTAACTAGTGCTCTTAACAAAATATTATTGATCTTCACATGATTGATCTCAAGTAAGAGGAAATGTTTAACAAGAAGTGATAGTCCTGGCTAGATTGCAACCTGGAAGAAAAGTAGCAACAATGTCAATGTTGGAAAGAAACTAAGAGTCTGATCCTTATTCTTGTATAGTTATTGTATTGACACCTGTAAATTCTCTACCTAATTCTTATGTCGTGTACCTTACGTAGTTACCTACAGCTGTATGGGGGACAGTAAAATGCTAACTAAGGTGGTGGTTTTATGTCCACTTTACACAGGTGCAAATGACTATACAAGACACAAGGCAGTGGAGAGCAAGGCCCAAGATGTTCAGGTGCATCTTTCTGCCCTTTATTGCTCCCATAACTCTCACATTCAACTGTGTTGCGGGCAGTCTAATCAGTGAGACTTGATTTAATCAGCCTGGAAACTGAGCTACCACCCCTCTCCCCAGAGGAATGAAGAACATAGGAGGGTAATGTAAAGGAAACTAAATACTTCCATTGAACCATATTCCTGCCAATCAGCCATCTTCAATGTGTACTAAAATAAACTTTAATTTACAATGACAAAGGAATGTTAATATAAGCTGTCTGAAAAGGTCCTGGATCAGTACTCTGAGGCCATAAGCACCAGAACCAAAGAGTGAGCTACATACAGTAGAAGTGCCCCTTTTTCAGTGTCAGACCCTTTAGCGGCATATGTAGGACAAGTCTTGGGGGAGAGTCTCACAGAACAGCCAAGACCTGCAGAAAGCACAGTGATTTTTACTGTGTCTTTAAAAATACATCTTTTTTGGATCTTACAGAAATAAGGCCAGGGATTTTGCAAACTGCGCTACAGTTGCTTTCTTTCTTCCCAGCCATTCTGCTGCCACAGTACTAGAGGTGAGATCACACTTATCAGAGCAGAAAGTGAGAGACAGAGCAGCACAGTCTGCTGTCTTTATGGAAAAATAGAGCAACAGATCACAGGCAATCTCATGAAATCCTAGATATAGCACAGGACGATGCAGGTTCATTTCCTAGCTATAAGAAGTTATAAAACTACAGAAGATATTGAGACAGTCTCTGAAATTAGAGTGGAATTAGATAACCTTTCAATCAATTTGTCAAAGTGCTTTCAGCTTTCAGTCCAAGACAGGTTATTACTTAAACTGAAAAAAGGAAGTTAATTTGTTACCATAGCATTTTAATAAATAGGTAATAGTACTGTTTCAAACAGCACAATGCGAGTGGGGTCTACACAGACCAATTAATGCACAACATGTTAGTGTGCTTTAGAAATCATTCCCATAGAGGTCAGTACCCCACCATGTACACAAACCCTCTGTTACCTATGTCATAGACTTTAATGCCAAAAGGGACTGTTATGATCATCCACTCTGACCTCTTGCATACACAGGCCATATAATTGCATCCACTGATTCTTGTAATTTCACCCAGTGATATTTGTAAAAGGATGAAATGATACTTGCTGGCCACCTAAGGAAATGGTATAAATTCTTTCTCAATAATTAGGGATGTGAAGTGCACAGAATTAACACTAGGAAATGGAAAAGCTGAGGCTAAAACATATTGGTTTCTTCTTGGCTCCCAACTAATGGCTAAGGGAAATAGCACATACACTAACTAACATAATCCCATTATAACAGGGTGCTGGCCAGGAGATCCTGAGCCAGGCCCCTGTTAGCCCAGCTCCAACTGAGAAGCATTAATTGGGGCTGGCTGAGTATGCCATGCCTAACTGCTAGACGAGAAGCACCTGCAGGCCTCATTAGCCAGGAGGCTATATAAGGCTGGCAGGAAGGCACGGGGGGCAGGCTGGGCCAGGCCAAAGGCTGTGATCCCTGCTGGCTGGAGAAGCTTGCTGTCTCCCAGGTTGCTGGTTTGGAGCAGACTGTAAATAGAAGGTAGTGGGAACTGACACTGAAAATAAAAAGCATTAGTGATTGCACTCAGAAGAGATCTCTGGCTGATTTGTTGTGAGGGCAAGTAAGGGCCTCATTACACCCATTTGTTTACAGATGGCTGGTAAGCAGACCTCCTGGCCAAAAATGCTTCCTCCAAGGCCCTTAAACCTGGGACTTTTGGCCAACAGAGAAAATTATTAGCAAACACCCAGAATTAAATTTTCCCCATTGAAATGAATAACAAAATTCCCATTGACTTCACTGGAGCCAGGATTTCACCTTTAGATTCTTAGAGTGCATCCTAATATGTACAAGTGAAGGTTAAGAAAATAAACATCAACAAGGTATTAAGAGGTGGTCAGAAAAAAACCCCTTACTTTCTGGTTAAATGTTGCCGACTTTCAGACAGTATTACACACTAAATAAAATTAATTTAATCCACAGACAATATTGTAATGCTATTTTCTTCAGTTTGTCTATATTTGTATTATAATGTATACTGTTACATAAATAACAGGGACACCTGTTCTGGCATTTTTTTATTTGAACAGTTGATTCCAGTTGTTTGTTAGTATAATTTGTGCACTGTCACTTTAAAACTTATGGTTATAGTAGTTACTACTTTCAATTTATAGACTTCAAAGCACTGTACAAAAGTGGGAAAAATATCCTTACTTTTTTGCTTACTGTCATGCAGTGAGTCAGCAGAAGACCCACAAATAGAACCTACATCTGTAGACTCTCACAGGACAATTGTTTGGGAGCAGTTCCTGAGAGGTGTTGAATTTTTTCACTGCCTGTTGGAGCCCATGGATTTTGCTGATGCTCAATGCTTCTCTATTTTGGCCTTTAATTTTAGGGGCCTTTTGAATCACAAAAGAATTTGTACTAAGTCACTGGTGAATTCCAGTTTGCAGGACAACTTTGGTTTAAAAAAAAGAGAGAGAGACTGTAAGGTGCACATTTGAAACAAGAGTCCCTGTCTTCTTCCTCAGTAGCATATCACCAGTATGCTGAAAGCTGTCCAGTAAGATCAAGAAGCAGAGTTTAGAACATAACATAAGAATGGCCCTACTGTCTTCCAACAGTGGCCATTGTCAGGTTCCCGAGAGGGAATGAACAGAACTGGTAATCATCAAGTGATCCATCCCCTGTCGCTCATTCCCAGCTCCCGGCAAACAGAGGCTAGGGACACCTTTCCTGCCCATCCTGGCTAATAGCCATTGATGGACCTATCCTCCATGAATTTGTCTAGCTCTTTTTTTTAAACCCTCTTATGGTCTTGGCCTTCACAACATCCTCTGGCAAGGAGTTCCACAGGTTGACTGTGCGTTGTGTGAAGAAACACTTCCTTTTATTTGTTTTATCACTTTTTCCATTTATTTCCTTATTTTAGATTTGATCATTCTGTAAACTATGTGTTGTTAAAGCTAAATTCTTTTTAGAAAAGTCTTCGTACCAGAAGACTAGATACACTTTGAACTCTGGGAGAGTTAGGACTCAGATGAAAACATCTCTAGTTGCTATGTCTTCATCTAATGGTCAAAAGCTCTTACTGCTTAATTGGATATGATCACTAAGCAGGCAGGGCACAAAGTCTGCCACAAAGAGAAGAACGAAATGGAAGGAGGAGGAAGAGGAACAGCCCTAATAACTGATAGTTTAATTTATTCAGATGTGTGTTTGTGTGCAAGTATCACTTTTTTTCCGTTTATTTCCTTCTGACTTGTCAGTGCTGACACCTGGAGAATGTTGCTTCCGTGGTCGTTTTGCAACTCTCTCGCTATAAGAGATAATATGTTGAAATGGTGATTTCCATCAGAATTACTTGAATCTTGCAGGACAGTGCAACACTTTTCAGCTTTTATTCATATCTCCCTCTATTTCTCGGTAGCACTTCTATCTTCAGCACTTTATCATAAGGACCCGGTACCATGCTGATGGACACTTGAGAAATCTTTGCTATAAATAGGAAAGAGAAAGGCATAGGGATTGTAATGGAGTCCATTTGTTGCATATGTGCTATGTATACCTGTCAACTATTCATTGAAATAGGAATCTAGAATTATCTCATTTTTCCACTGGTTTAACTTTCTTGTTTTTGGTCATGATGCTGTATCTGTGATTAATTTCCTGCATCTAGGCAGGAAGTACTGTTTTGCATATGCAACCCAATTGGCTGCAATATGAGTTTAGAAAAAAAAATATTACTGGCTACACAGTCACTTATGCTGTGGTAAATTTGTGTATGTAATTTCAGACTGATTAACATTGCTCAAGACCTTAGAGCTGTACGCATCTAAGGGGGTGTTGCCCCTTGGCCTGATCAGTTAGCCAATATTTAGGACATTGCTGGATTGTTTCAGTTAGGAGAAAAAATTGATCATAGGAGTTGGATATTTATTTGGTACATTCCTCTTAATTTACAAAGAACATAACCAAAATCCTGTTTCCCTGAGCACAGTAGAAACAAACAGGAAACCGTTTCCATGTTCAGAAATCCAAGTTTAGCTTTCCACCCAGTATTCTTCCCAAAAGAAGTTCCGTCTATTGGCTTCCACCTAGGGCCATGCTCACCACTTCTGCTCTCACTGTTCGCTGGGTCTCTCTCTCTCTCTCTCTCTCTCTCACACTTACACACACTCTCACACAGGGCAATCAATGAATGCCTCAGCCCCTGAATTTGCAGTTAGTCTCCAGGAAAACCCCTTGGGCTACATAGCTTAGCATCTTCTGAGACCTTGCCATGCTAACCAGTGCCTTGAGCGGTGGCTTCTATTGTTTCAGCTCTTACTAGACAAAAGGACAGTTAATTGCTCCCTCATTTATCCTGGATGAAGGATGATTAGTATGCCATCAACTTTTACTAGTTCTGTTATTGGTGGTCTACATTTATACCTTAATTACATTAAAACCTTCATTACACAGGTACACCATGGACATTTTCTGACATTTTAGTGGGAACTGAAGAAATATAACACATGGTGGTGAGGGAGCAGGTCTTCTCAGCTTTCTTTATTGCTAGCACTGTATGATGCTCTGTGTGTGAGAGAAGGAGACAGCAATCATTTTCATGTGCTACTTTTAGGGTTCAAATGGGACATGCATATATGCAAGGTTCATAAGGCCACTAACATGAGTCAGTCGCTCTCTCTCTCTGAAAGCTACATTTTTGACTGCTAGTTAGGTATTTATATTACATTCTAAATCCATGGCAGATGTTCCATGCTTAAGTAGAATTTATCAGTTTAATATTATTCTGATTATGCACATGAAAAGGATGCAAGATACATCAATCTCTCCTTTAGTCTGATTCCAGTGGGTAGGAACATTTTCGTGTGAGTCTGTATTAAAAGATGATAAGAATATAATGCAAAGCTTAGTTATTTTTAACTTTCTTTTAACAAGGTTTTCTGCTGCAGAGAACATAAAAGGTAATCATGACTAAAAATGAAACAGTGGGGATTACAATAATTTCTGTGTGGAGAAATAGCAGTGTCTCTATGTGAGTGTACGGATTTAGAAGTGTGGAAATGTGTACTCCATTCTAAACTCTGTTTCCCTTTGTGGGCCTGAGCAATCATTTAATCTCATCTGTAAATTGGAGATAACCAACTCTCCTTGTAAATCTCTTTGAGATTCAAAGGTACACTATAAATCCAAGTCTCCATGTAAACTTCTAACAGAAGTCAGCTGGGAATCTTTGTCTTGTCCCTGTTTCCCTAACCCTGCAATTCTCCTTCTCAATTGGCCTCATTCCTATACTTGTTGGTGTCCCCGGTGAGGCCCACTGGCTAGAACCCCACTCAACCACTTATGTTTGGTAGGAGAGGCCAGCTGTCTCCTTACCAGCATTTTTAGAAATGATAGAGTATAGCAGATTCTCTTAAATTATAAATTAATCCCAGTCTCCTTTGCTCCTCTTTCTGCCGATGTCAACTGAGAAAATTTCTCATGTTGTATTTCAGTCTAGGCAGATGGGCTGTCCCTGCTTGTCAGGGACACGCAAATTATTATTGTTTGTTAATGCAACATTGATGTGAATATGAAAATGCAAGGACTTAGGAAGGCATGGTGCAGACAGAGTAAAAAGGGAACCTGTGCTCTGAATGTGCTAATCAGGAAAGCTGGAAATCTCCTGATCTCTGTTATCAGGGTCAGCATCTTGTGTTAGTGAAGCAATTGGACAGTGATTGCATTCATATTTCAGCATCTCTTGGAGTGACATTAGAGGTGAATTTGATGTTGCAAACTGCCTTTGAGTTGAATGTGCAGGCAAAAGAGATACAGGGGGCTTGGATGGGTTTCCATGTCTTCTAATAATAGCTGACCACTGCCAAAGTAAGCCCAATCAACTCCTCCCTATCCTGATTGGGGAAGTATTTGTAACTGTCCCCTTTCCTGTCATGGGAATGTATTGGCAACACATCAGCATTATTCTGTCTGTTTGTGTGAGAGAGACTGATCATCACAGTCCTGTAAATTTTGCAACTCTCCCCTGGTGTTTTTGGATTTAAAAAGCCCTGGCAACACTACTTGAACAGTTCTGATTACAAGATATCTTATACTGGTAAAATGGTAAATAGTGATATAACGCGATCTGATATAACACAAATTCGGCTATAACGCGGTAAAGCAGTGCCCCAGGGGGGTGGGGCTGCGCACTCCAGCGGATCAAAGCAGGTTCGATATAACATGGTTTCACTTATAACGTGGTAAGAATTTTTGGCTCCCGAGGACAGCGATATATGGGGGTAGAGGTGTACTTTCAAAAGTGCCTTTCCAGTAGTACAATAATTTCTTTCTACCAAATTTATGGTCCTGCTTTTAAATGCTTTCTAGTTCTTTGTTAATACAAAGCTGCACCAAATCATCAAAAGCTTGCATCTAAAGTGATTAAGACTCCTAAATCCTATTTTCAAAAGTGACAGGCACTTAGTAAAGCGCTTAGCAGGCAAAGTGCCTAACTCCTATTGAAATGAAACACCTAACCTAAATGCATTTGAAAATCTGGCCCTTAATAGTGTAAGTCTCATTGAAAGTCAATAGGATTTAAGAGTCTAGGTGATTAAGTCACTTTTGAAAATAGATTTAAGCTGTGAAGTCATTCAAGCCTGAATTTGCAAAAGGGACTAGTGATTCTGGGTGTGTCAATGTTTCGATCCCCAATGAGGAACACATCAGAGAGGTCTGAGCATCCAGCCTGTGAAAATCAGGCCCCTTGAAGACTCTCGGTGTAGGCATCCAATATGACTAGTTACATTAGAAAATTTTACCCTGTAACTAATACAAATAGTTTAAAATAAGAATAAGAAACTGTTGTATGGTAACAAGCTATGACAATTTATACCAGTTAAGGATTTGCTCCCCGTGTGGAAAACCAAACTGACCCAGTTTCCAGTGATAAAAATATTCATGACATGGAAGGTAAGAATACTTCAAAATCTCTTCATAATATTCCTATGATACACACAGTCCAATGTAGCAATCCTTTGTCTTAATAGAACAATGGTTCACAAGCACTAGTTGAAACTCTGTGATTCCCGTAAAGATGCCTTCCCTGTTTGAAATTGGTATGTGAGGACTGCTTGATAGGCAGGCCATCCCTCACTTTCAATCTCGTGTAGTAATAGAACAGTGAAAGCTATGTTATTTGTTGGCTTAGGAAAACAAATCTTGATTCTTTATAAAATTCTTTTTTTCCCAACAATCTTTTCTGTTCCCCTGAACTGGGACAAAATCTACACTCTAGAAATTCACCTAGACAGCAACTGTTTCATCTGATTAATGTCTGCCAAGAGGATTTTAAGGACTGAAACAGCAGAACCTGTTGACTGGAATTTATCAGAAAGTTATTTGTCATAATGAAATGTAAACCCAACATGAATTTGCCCAACATACCTGCTAATGGCTGCTTAATAGCCCAAATTTAAGCAAAAAGTGTGGGGCTAACCAGGTAACTAAGCTTTCTCCCTTAGAATGATTTGTTTCAATCTCTATCTTGGTGTCAGGCTGTTTCCTGAAGTTAGTGAAGGGCTTTCATTAGAGACTTGTGACTGATTAGTTCTTATGACTCATTATTTCACTGTATCATCATTTAATAGACCTGGTTCCCTTGTTTGCACTTCTGCCAACTCAGGAAAAGTGAACTCATATTTTGATTGATTAATTTCAAACCCAGTCAGGCATAGAAGCTTGAAAGTTCAATTGGAGCTCCACTTTTGTTGGGTTTGCATTCTGCTTAGCAATGTTTCGGCACTGGAGTGGACAGAAGGAACAAAGAGGAAGAAGTGTAAAAACAAAGCAAAGAGTGGGCAGGGTGAAAACTAAGTACAGAGAGACTTCAGAAAGGATCAGAGAAACACAACATAGTGTGTGTGGGGAAATATACATTAATATTTAAGACAGGACACCCACTTGTTCCATCTTAGCCTCTAGGGAAATGAGATCTTCTGTACCTAGTACATTGTACATGCTTCTCTTACTTGAATTAAATCCTGGTCAAGTTTCCCTAGAAAAAAACATTTTAACTGAATCTCGCTAAAGGAGACGAAATCCTAAAGGAGTGGGATTGTGGTGGGTCACAACCTCAACACGAGTCAACAATGTGATGCTATTGCAAAAAAAACCCAAAGGTAATTTTGGGATGTATTATCAGAGGTATGTCATGTAAGCCATGAGAGGTAATAGTACCATTCTACTTGGCACTGGTTAAGCCTCAGCTGGTGTACTGTGTCCAATTTTGGTCACTGCTGTATAGAAAGAATGTGGAGAAACTGGAAAGAATCCAGAGGGGAATGATAAAAATGATCAAAGGGAATGCAGGACATAGGAGCAAAGGCTGAAGGAACTGGGTATGTTTAGTCTGGAAAAGAGGAGATTAAGGGAGGGGGCATGATAACAGTTTTCAAATATGGCAGTTAAAAGGCTGCCATAAGAAAGATAGAGAAAAGTTGTTCTCTCTTGGTTCACACAGCCTGTGCATCCCTAAATGACACATAACATGTATCCTGAGATCCGTGCTAATAACACCCAAGGGAAACAGATCATTCCAGTGAGGGACATGCTGTATGACACTGCCTTTTCTCTGATGCCGGAAGGACACATGCCTAGTAATACCGGTATTAACCTTCTTTGCCACACACAGCCCTGAGAGACATGGTTACCTACAGTTTCTCTGAGTTTATGAAATGTATCAGTTATTGTGTGAATGGATATATTTTATCAACATTGTGGGCGGGGAAGGGAGAGCAATAAATGTAGTGGTGCAGGGTGCACGTTTACCATTTTGTAGGGGCAGGATTAAGGGATTTATGCATTATTTTATATTTGGCTGCAGTGTAATTACCAAAAAGCCTATCTAAGAAGCGGTAGCCAGCTCTGACGATGGAGCTCTGACCCAGACACATCTGGAGATGCTTCATTATTTCATCCAGGACAGATGATGGAACAAGTGGGTTGCAGGCATAGGCTAGGGTACAGGCATAGTCTTGGTCATGGACGATACAGGATCAGTTTGCATAGCAGAGGTATCATAGGTGAGGTCATGGACATATCAGCAGTAATCAATAAATCCATGTGGCAACATCTACCTGCATGATATTAATGTGTGAGAGTGTGAGTGATGGCAGTGCTGCAGGCATTGGCTGAGAAATGGCATGAGTTACACAAATGGTTGCTATGCCCCCTTGTCCTTATCATTTGAAGGATACCCATGCTGAAAAGTCTCTCCCGGGTGGGTTGAGGACATTTGGCCAAGAGAGTACCGGGTTTCTGGTTGCCTATATTGCATGCCTCTTGCTCTTATGACAGCACTATCTAAAAATATCCCATCTTGCTCCTATTGATCATATCAGCACTTCTTTCTTCTGCCCACTAACCATGGTTTTGTAGTCAGACTCCCATCTCCAGAATATTTTCCACATTCCACCACATGCAGGATAACTTTTCAAGAAGTAAAACAATGATAACTATTTCTTGTGATTGAACCTGATGGAGAAGCACAGGGCTAGAATTTGTGCTCCAGCTGTGTTCTCAGCCCTCTTGCTTCCAGTGTGGGTCAAAAAAGGACGCCTATGCTAGCATCAGGGGAGCAGCCTGTAAGAATTCAATCTCCGTGGTATTGCTTAATTTTTGCACTTATCTGTGCCCAATGTGCGTTGGCCAGCCAGGAGAACTTTTCTGTTAAGCAAGAGACAATGTAGTCTGTTACCTCTGCTGAAACTTGTCATACCTTGTGTATAGAGCCATAATGGCACCTGACAGCATCCTTTTAAACAGTTCCAGAGTAAACTTGGCAAGTGATTCTTCACACATGCTGTACCAGCAGCTCCCCTGTAGCTGGAAGATTTGGAAGTCTGGCCTTTTCATTTCCTCATCTGTTATTAGTTTGTCTAGCTCTCTGTCCCTGCAGCAAAATTATAGTGCTATCATCAGCTTCTACCCACTTCACACACCAGCACTCCCAACCCACCATTTTACAAAGACACACAGCGTGGAAATATAAGCACTTAATCACACTTTGTGCAGCTGCTTATCTTGGCACACTGTGGTCTGGGGTCAGATTTCATTATGACTCCTTTACACCACTATAAACCCAGCTTTTCTGATTTGTGTAATGCGGAGTTCCTGTGTGGTACAGGATTGCATGAGATAAACATGACTGCCACAGAATTAACACAGGGTCCTCACACCATATTCCATCTTTATCATTAAAGATTCTCTATTGATATGTTTCCTTCTGCTCTCTCACATTAGGAATCATGTAGTAATAACCAACAGAGAAAATATTGCCAGTAAGTAACAGGTGTGTAATAAAGTAGCAAGAGCCCATGGGAGGGATGATGAAATGTGAATGCACACTTTGAATTCACCTGTGTGAAATCCCCTAACACACTGGAAGAAAGCTGTCTTCGATTTAATCATCATGAAGTTGATGTAACTGAGTGAAAAAAGGCAAACTGTTTAATTCCTTCAGGGTTTAGATTGAGGCCATTTGGGAAACTAATTTTGAGGTTAGTTCTTCTATTGTCCCCTCTTGCCTGTAATATGTCAGGATATTAGGCCATCAGGCCATAAGGAGGAAGCTGAGGGAATCAGCAGACACCAGTAAAAATGATTCAGTGGTGTACATCTATCTTTTTTTTAAAAGACCAACCTAGAATAAATTCTATAAATTATTTCTCACACATATTAGTATTTTATTATGGAGATTGATGCTGTGTAATGGTCTTGCACACAGCACCACACTTATCAATGTAAGGCAGATTTCCTAGGAAAAAAGTCTAGAGGCAACTTTCCACGGACTCCATCCTACAATGTTAAGTTGATGCTGGGTTTTATCTAGTGAAACTGACATCACACAGGAAAGGAGCAGCCTTCAGTCATAGGATAAAAATGACATGAGAACAGAGAGCCAACTCTAATGTTCAGAGATTTGGGATATTGAATTAACATTATAAAAGAGCAGAGAGATGATCACAGAGATGGTATAGAATCTGAATGAGATACTGTAGAAGGAGAAAACTTAGGTTCACCTATGTCTATCTCTCTGTATTATACAACCAATATACATTACTCACATACATCATGTGTATATATGTGCATTACAGTATGTGCATTACGGACAGTATTTACTCTAAGAAAAGATTAAGGCTTTTAAAAAATGAATCCTAGAAATGCAGTTACAATGTGAAAACATTTTTAAAAAATCCTTTGAGTTGCAAATTTGTTATTGAGAGTTCTTTTTTTCTGAACAGTAAATCTCATTTACCATAAATAATATTTGGACTAATACCATTTTCACACTGGGATATTCATCCTTTCTTGAAAGCATTCTTTAGAAATGCTGTGGAAAGGTCTGTATATTGTACTGGGATTTTCTACACACACCAGGCTCTATTCATCTGAAAATTAAGATCCACAGCTGGACCTTATTTCCAATTCAGTGAGATGAACTTAAAATTACTGTAACCATAGAATGACACTTTTTAGGCTTTTCATTCGACTGCCACCCACCACTCTAGGTCCAGAGGGATTTGCTTACTGTATTGTCTATTTAGGGTCATCACCGTGTACAGTATCAGGGCTAATCCCCCAGTGTTGTTCTGTGTCTCTCTCTCTCTCTCTCTCTCTCTTCTCAGCTGTTTGTCATACCAGCTGCCTGAAGTAAACTAAAGAGTACACAAAAAATAAAATTTCCAGGTTGAGTGCCACACTGACTCAGGGGAAAGAATTTCTCCCCTTGCTTATAGTCAAGAAAGTGACACTTCTTTCTTTACACCAAAGCATAGCTGAGGAATAGATGACTCATTTAATGGAATGTAATATTTATTAAGTACTAATTATGTGATTTGCACTGAACAAGAAACAGACGAATACACAATCCCTACACTGAGGCATCTACAATCTCAGGCAAATTGTGGGTGCACAAGCAGAGGTGGGGAAATGATGAAGGAACCTCTAACTTCTCTCCTGTCACCTCACACAGTAGCCATCCAGTATAGCTCTCCCTACATTTACCTCAGGCATGTTGCCCACTTCCCTACTATGGGCAATGAGCATATGCTACAAGCCCTTTAAGAGCTTTAGTATCTGTCATAACTTCTACTGTGCTTCCTTAAGGAGGCAGCTCTGCAGTGCCCCAACAAAGGCCAGTGTTGAGCCCTATATAGACAACAGTTAAGACAAATTGCACCGGCAGGCCCAGCAGACAGTTCAGTCTTAATTTTTTGTTTTAATAATAGTGGGTGGGTGACATTACTTTTTATAGAGATGGCAAAATTTTCACAAGCACCCAAAGCCCATTTGCACAAGTGACTTGCACACATAGGCATTTAAGTCCCATTGACTTTCAGTGAGATTGACTTAGGCACACTTAAAAATTCTACCAGTTGGTGTAGTGTTTGTGAGCTATGTGGATGGAGGAAGATTTGAGGAGGGAACTGAAAGAAGAATGAGATACTAGGGCCGCTGGGAGAGGGAAGATGGTCAGAGAACAGTGGCTGGAATGGAGGGAAGATGGAGACAAAGGAAGAGTTTTCTGGATTAATCGGCAGAGACAACTGGCCAGGTGGGAAGTGGTGGGAAATGAAATCAGAGATGTAGCTAGAGGCAGAGTTATCCACAACACTGAATGGGTTGGGTGAGAAGCTAGAACTGTCATAAGGAGACCCTTTCACAGAGTACTATACATGATGGGAAGATTATTTCCATGGTCTGTAGGGCAGGAAGTTCAGAATGGCTATTTAAAAGCAGAAAGGGTCAATGGGTTGGTCTAGATTGACATTAGGTGTAACAGAGATCAGAATCTGGTCCTGAATCTCAAACCAAATACAGTTTAGGGATTTGCACTAAGCAGAGATTTGCACTCCTTACATGGGTAGGCTATTTGTTTAGTTCAAAAAGTGAAGAAGCTCCCATTGAATTCAATGGACGCAGGTTTGGACCCAATGCAGTGAAAAATCACCCTAAAATTCTACAGTACTTTATTTTATAGCTTTAGTGTAGAATCAGTCCAATCAGGTTTTCTGATAGAAAATTACTACTCCACCATCTCCAGTACATGCATTCTATAGCTCCAGGTTGTTCCAGATATAGCCCAATGTAAAGGAGTGAAGAGTATGGCCCTCCGATTCTAATAAACCATGTCTCAAAAGGACAGCAAGGCTCAACAACAGAACTAATAGGTGTGATCACACTTTTTGAAAGTGTGAACTTTTTTCAGATGATTTTTCAAACAGAGGTTTCGGAGGAAGAAGCAGGAAGGCAGGGACTTAACTTTATCTTTGGATCTTGAAATATGATTTCTAGAAAAGCATGCAGCATGGAAGAAGAGTAAATAGAGGGTCAAATGAAATGAATTTTTAACTAGCCCTGCTCAGTGAGCAAATAAGATAACTACTGTATTGACAATTCTGTCATGTTGCTATTGATCCTAGTTGTTTTTAAAAGAGGACAAGACATTTACAAATGTAAATCATCACCTAACAGTTTGACTTCCTAACTTATGAGAATGCGTACAAGACATTATCAAACCAGTTCAGTTAAAATAGCTTCGGGTGGCCATGCAAATGTAAACAAACAGTCTGGCGGCCTGCCATCGGCTTGTCCTGACAGGCTGCATGCAGCTGATGGGCCGCAGTTCCCCACCACTGTTATAGACTGTAACCAAGTCACCCCTTAACCTTCTCTTTGTTAAGATGAATAAACTGAGTTCCTTGAGTTTACCACTATAATGCATGTTTTCTAATTCTTTAATCATTCCCTTGGCTCTTTTATCCTGTTCTATACATGGGGAACTACATTTCTGAGCAACAGTAGAACATATAGACACTCTCACGTTTTAATTCTGGGAGCCTGAACAGGCAAGGTGGTGAGTGCTCACAAGTTCCCACCAACACTGGGCCCAGTCCTGCTCCCACTGACTATAGTGAGGATAGAGTTGGGCGCAGGGCAGGAGTTGAAGATCTCCAGGAGATGTTTAGCACTTTTCCTTCTTCTGCAGACAGAGGATGAGGTATGGAAAAGCTGTCACAAATAACCCATTTAACACCATGCTTTATTTATTATAAATTTTGTGAAATATTGCAATATCTTGGGATGGGTCTGTTTAAAAACTTTTATTTATAAAATGCTCATTTTCTTTGTGTGTGTCTGAATATTGATCTTTTGGGGCTAGTTGCTGTCTTGGTTTATACCCATGTATCTTCTTCATCTTCTGTTGGGTTTCAAAGGGCATATGCCTCAGCAGGACTTTATCATTGATGTCAAAGCGATAATTTCTCTGAGCACCATTAAAAATAAAATAAATATCTAATTCAAGTGTGCTGAGAGAGCATGCACTGAACACACAAAGCGATGCATAGCTTCATGTTGTGTTGTCCAAGGTAAACACTAATTTTTAAATATTTAAAACAATATTATTTAGTCATGCTATCCTTTTGAGACATGTCTTATTACACTCTGAGGGGGATATTTTGCAATCATGTATGAGAAAAAACTATGCAGCTTGTTTGTTGTGGCAGCAGATGCTCAATGGCAGTCTTATCTGCAGGCTTGCTAGCATTAAAATTGTAAGCTTTTTGGGGCAATGACAGTGTTTACTATATATTTGTACAATATTGTCATAATTGTGATGTGGGCAGTCATGCCTAGTGGTCAGAATAGGAGTTGGCAGCGAGGAGGCTTGCCAAGCCAGGATACCAGGAGATCAGATCTCAAGAGGGTGCTGAAGGGCAGACAGAGAGTCAGGCATCAGGCAGGGTCAGGTTACTCGGAGTTCAGAGTTAGGCAGTAGTACAGGTAGTGCAGGGGAAACCCAGTTGCACGGACAACTTCCTGCTCCTCTCCTTAGTTTAAATAGAAGCATGGAACCAATCAGGACTCCTGGAGTTCCACCAGTAAGAGCCCAGGACTAAAGTCCTCTTTTGGAGGTGTGCTTTGAGTTCTGGTGACTGTTTGCAGGTTGGCATATACATGTTCCTAAGAGCCCTGTGGACTAGGATTTGAGACCTATGGCACCTGATAGGTACATAGCACAAACTACCCAACCTAGGCAAGCCATCTGGGCATTACTATGACCAATACACTGAACATTTGAGCCACTCCCCTTTGTATTAGTTAATGGTGGAATGTCCTCAGCAAAGAGTCCACCTAAGACCAGTGAGGAGTGGGGTTGGAGGATGTGACATCTAGAAATATAGGGACTGATACTAGCTGGTCCTAGTTTTCTGAGAAATCTTCAGGTGGAGGAGGAGCTCTCAGCTGGTGCTTCTACATTACCCTTCCTTACAGTCACCTCTGTCCCTTGGGAACAGCTGCCAGCTGGTGTAAATTAGAGCAGCTCTACGGCTGTTCTAACATACACCAGGACTGGAGCAGTTCAAGGCAGAAAATCGTGACGCAGAAAGCAGCTTCCTGAAGGCCAGTCTTCTTGTTTTATGTATTTATTTTTAAAATAAGCCTTACACATATTCTGCTTTGAAAATCCTCCCTTGTTTTTTGAAAGCTTAAAACTGGTTGGTGAAATCATCTACTAAGTGCTCAGAGCAGGCCCACTGTACATTCTTTGCTTATTTGCAAAAGCAAATAAGTCACAGGCAGAGCTGGGTCTAGTACCTAGGTCTATCATCTCCCGCTACTTTGTTCTACTCACTAGAGGTGATATCCTCCCTGAAAGCATAGAGTTAATCCAAAGGAGGGTGACAGAGGGAAACCAAGAATGGCAAAGAAGGTGCTATTATAGGGACTACCAAGGGTCCTTGCAGAAATGACATATGGCCCTCCTTCCAGCTTAAAATTTAGGATTAAAGAGGATGCTAACATTTTAAAGCTGGTAGGCTAAAGAAGAAGGGTATTTGGATAGGTAGTTAAGGGCTGCCGAGGAAATTTCACCGAGTGCTGGCAGGGAGGCAAGGAGACACACACATTGAGTGAAACACAGATAGAAGCTAGTCTCTCCCAGTCAGCGATGGAGTTAACTGGGTTGATGGGTGCTTACAAAAGCGAGCAAGGATAGATTAAGGTGTGGGTAAGGGGAAATGTCTATACTCTTTACTCTGTGTGTGTTGTGTACATCTGGCTGAAGGAATAAATAATGCTTTGTTTTGAATAAGCGGTTTTAGTCACTTTTAATCAGCTTGTTGGTCACATGTCCCTGGAGAAAAAGGGCTTACAGGTACCAAACACATCTGGACCTGTTGGGTTAACATGCTTGGCAAATGGGGTGGGAGCTACAGCAAGGGGAGCCAGTATAAGAGTCACAGGAGTGCAAGTGTGACAGAGTGCTGGGAACCAACAGCTGAACCAGCATGCCAATCACTTAAACACTAATTAATTTGCCCCACCTTTGATATGGACTTGATTGTGTCCAATGAGCAAATTAGAATGGGCTGAATGGGCTAGAATGGGCTGAAGAGGCTTTAGCTTTGAGACTGCTCACCTATATTGTCACCACAGCACCTATAGTTGATGTCTTGATGGTATGATATCTGTTACATTTTTGGGGAGTGTCACCCTTCAGATAAGCTGTGTGCCCTCCAGCTGAGTTGTGCAACATGCATTTCATATAAGGGAAACACTTTCGATTAACAATCATTATACTACCTTTATTGGCTCCCCATCAGCCTTCAGTAACAGGATATTAAACTTTTCAAGATGACACTGAGACAAGGTATCTACAAAAAGATGAGACATGTTTCCCTGAGACATGCTTTGGTTTGAAATATTTTAGGAATACTGGCAAATCAGTTGCCATTAGAGTCTGAGACTTTACAAATTATTTATTCACTTTCTACACTACTGGTGTGCTGATGAATTAGAATTCTGTTTTCGAGCCTACAAACTGACAGGGCTGTTATAAAGGTTAAATGGGACTAATTAATGTGTGGGAAGGATATGGGTCCAAGGATTTTGTTACATAAAATGCATACAGTATTAAGGAGGTAGATATGTCGGGTGCTGTTCAAATCTTCTGGTTCAAGATTTGGGTGAATGCTTACATTATCTGTCCCTGGTGGTTAACAAAAGCCTTAATCATTACAACTGTTTACTGTTTATTTCAAATAGTTTATTGGTCTCAAAAACTGTGTGTGTTGTGAGAGTTCTGTCCAGGCCATAAAACTGGAGTTCTAAATGGCACCTCTGCTACCAGACTCAGGAGAAAGCTAAGGATGTGGGGCCTTCTCCAATGCCCATCAAAGTCTGTGGAAAGACTCCATTATAGGTATGGACTCCTTAATGGGCATGAAGGCCTCAAGCAGGGCTGGCTTCAGGCACCAGTGAAGGAAGCAGGTGCTTGAGGTGGCCAATGGAAAGGGGTGGCACGTCCAGGTCTTCGGCGGCGGGTCCCTCAGTCCCTCTCTTCCTTTTTGAGATACCACCAAAGTGCCACCAAAGAACGAAGTGGCACGACTGAGCTGCCACCGATCAACTTTATCTTTTTTTTTTTTTTCCCGCTTTATCGCTTGGGGAGGCAAAAAAAGCTGGAGCTGGCCCTGGCCTCAAGAATCTGGATTTCCAACTTGAGGTTGCGACACATAGTTTAAAGGCTCTCTGAGGGAGTTCTTATATGGTTCCTGTCTGGTGGATAAATTAGACTTGTCTCCCTAATAGGTGCCAGAACTGTCAATCTAGCATAAGTCTGGAAGATTAAATTGTATATCATATAAAGCAAACAATACTAACCAGGTTGGTGATATCTGAAAGTTGTTGCCAGCTGATGGCTATTTGGCTGTCTTTGTGAAATGTGTTGGTGGCTTCTCTAGTTTCTAGTGGGCATGTGGGCACATCACACAAACCACCAATGTAATTGTCACAATTAGGTACTTTATTTGGCAACTTCAGCAGTACCAGGGGATTGAGCTAACTGTAGAGACTGGACCATTCTTTTACACCAGAGGCGGCCCTACAGATTAGGGTTGAGGCATCTTACAGGCCACTAAAGAAAAATGTGTATTGCTACTGTACCAGTTGTGTGGATCAGTAGAACATTTTAGTCTCTGTGGCTGTCAGTCTGGCACCTTTTCCTGATGTCACAGATACACACAAAATAAAATGAAATAAAAAGGAGTGTGTGTCTGGGGGAAGTGAGCTAGGGAAATTGGTGAGGAGCAGAAGCAACAGAACTTTGCTTTCTTTCCCTTTTGCTTTTTAAGGACTGGATCTGGAAAAGAATGACCCCAGATTGTTAGAAGCCTTGAATAATTTTAAATGGTTGAATATTTTACAATATGTTAGCATCTTTCCCCAAACTTTTTAGAGAGTGTTTGCAGCCACTCGGGACATTTTTTTTCCTGGACAAGTTCATCAACCTGCTAATTAAAATTTTAGGAGAGTGTAAAATATCCTGCAAAAGTTTCACAGAGTAATCCTCTGATTAGACATTATACAATAACAAGGTTTCCCCCCCAAGGGCCACATTGTGTTTTGGCATGCAACAATATACAGACTGCCTATAACCCTATCAAAATTAAATTACACAGAGGTGTAAACCACATTTTATTTAAGCCATAAGACATGACTCTTGGTGCTTTTGTGGGAGGCTGCTATACTCTTTAGGTGTATTTGAGGCCCCAGCCTGAAAGCTCAGTAGATTTAACCACCTGAAAAATTACAATAATCTCCCAGAAATGCATTGCCAGGGATGTATCCTTGCTATGAAATTAAAATTGTTTTCAAAGGAAGCGGGATTAAATCATCAAAAAGGTAATTAAAATTAGATAATTAAACCAGTGTCATACTCTGCCTTTTGCAAGGAATCTTGAGACAGGGATTACATCATTTCAGAGAACTCCATTACAATTTTAAAAACAATTTAATTAATTGCTATTGGCCACATGTTATGTCAGCTGTATCTTATACCAAAATGTATGCATCATGAATGTATAAGCCATTCTGGGCATATTTTTATCCCTTAAATTAAAAGAAAGTATAAATATGGCAAACTATGCATTAAAACCTATTTGACTTATACCTGCCATCTCTTACCCAGTGACATCAGTTTGGATGTATGGTTGTGGGAGAAAAAAATAGCCAAAGTCTCAATCTTCTACACTTGTGTGTAAGCTATAGGTGGAGCAGACTACTTTGCTTTCTGATGTAATTATGGAAAAGAGGGGTGAGTAGCACACCTGAGAGTGTTTTACTAAGTACTTTGCTACTGGAGTGTAGTATCTAGTGAAAAACCAGTGAGTCTGCACCCTCACTTGAAACTGGGGGGTTTCAAAGTGAGGACCCGCATGTCTTCCCCCACCCCAAAATCCTAGGGTAGGTCCCCTTTGCTGCCACCACCGCGGTCAATACGTGGGCCGGGACACCCCTGTTTCCCCCCTGTCTCCCTTCAAAGACACTCCCTGGGAACACAGATCAACTCACAGAGGAGGAACCTTCCCCCTCTCCTCTCTTCCCTCTCTCCAGCCTGCTCCGGAGAGAGAGATACCTTGATTCAAACTCCTTGAATCTCCCACACACAGGGAAGCAGCCCACTTGCCCCCTCCCTCTCTGCTAGCCACTCTGTGAATCACCGAGAGAGAGCGTCTTAGCCCCTTCCGCTATCCACAGTGGAAGGAATTTAATCAAATCTTTATAGGAAGAATTTATTAAAAGAAAACAAGAAAATACAGAATCTCTATGAGTCCAAGCTGGACACTCATAGGGTATAACCTTGCTAAGTTCTGGAGAGAATCCTCTCTCTTTCTCAGTACAACCAGTACAAGCAGAATTAAGAATAATCAATAACAAACACACAGAATTGCAAACATAGGATTATTAGACAAGGACACAAAGTATCTTTCTAATACTCACTATCTTGACTAGAAGAAATTAGTTCAGAAAGGTGGAAGCTGGTAGACTTGATTAAAACATCTGGACTCTTGTAACTCCAGATGGCTAAGAACAATACACACACACACACAGAGGGAAAAAGTTCCCTCCTAGGAATTTCAAATTCTCTTCCCTGATTGGTCCTCAGGTCAGGTGCCCACCAGGTACTATGCTTTAACCCTTTACTAACTATTCATGACAAAAGCATAGGCTGCATTTTGCTCTGCCATTTGAGGAGTACATAGTTGTTTATTCCAAACACAGTGTGGGTCACTATGATGAACAATTAGAATGGAGGCAGCTGTGTTATGAAATTTTGCCAGAGTTTTCAGTATGCCAATCAACCTACCCAGCTCTTAGTATTCCTTCCACAAATTGTGCCATAACCCCAAATATATTGGCAATCTGCCAAGTTTGTGACCAAATTAATAGAAGGATTTATTTTCTTACGTCTGAGATGGATTGGAAATTGAATACATATGGATATTGACCCTGAAATGTCCACATAATCATTTTGGTGATACAAGAATCTGTTGCAGTCATTGGACCACATTCATCCATTGCAATCATGTATTTGTGCCAATAGATTGTTCTTGAAAGCAACAAAGTGCTTTCCATATAATATGAGCAATACTGTCACTAGGTAAGAAGGAACTGTCTGACACTTAGCAATCTTCATAGCTCTCCTCTTGCAATGAGTTCCACATGAGTGCAGGAGTCCACATGTGCTGCTGAGTTCAATACAGCATTGGTACCCAATGACTAGCTTGTGAAAATGCATATACATTGACATTCCTGTAGCATCAGTCAGATCTCAGTGCCATATCTTTATAAGCTATGATTCCAACTAAAATGTGTGAGATTTTCATACCAGCATCATTGTCCCAGTCACATAGGATAACAAATAGATAATGTGTTCCTGAGTTTCCCCCCCGACCCCATATTGTGGTCCAAATTCCCATACTTGCTATACAGGCAGAACTCTCAACAAACCTAAAGGGAAGTTTGGTAATTTGTATTATCCTACATAAGCATTAATTGTGCAAGACCATCCTCTGTGCACTCCTGGGGCAGGTATAAAACAAAGTGAGAGGAGCTAGGGGAATTAAAAACATTAGTTTTATTTAGGCCTAATTCTGAAGACATTACTTAGGTCAACGTTTTTTAACAAATGTTTTTCAATTTTTCAGTAAAATCTGTAAATGAAAAATTTCATTTCTTTTCAGTTTTAGATCTTTCCTTTTCTTCTCCTCCCTGCCCGCCCTTTGCACTTCCAATGTGTGAAAAGATAAGGGGACAGTTGAATTTTCAGGTTTTTTATCCTAGCCCAGAGGCAATGCTTTTGGTTTAAACAAGCAAAGGTCACAATTATAGATCTATATAGATTTATATTCAGTACAGTCTGACAGAGGGGGAGAAAACCACAGTGTAATACTAAAGCATCCTAAAAATAAATTCTGTTTTCACTGTAATGCTATGTAATTTTGTCTCCAAAATAAATGAAAAGTAAATAGAATTAATTGTGAGCCAGGTATTTTTTCCACCCTCCTCAAGAGTGCAGGATGTTATTACCAGAAATCACCTTGGCATGTCATCACTCTCTCCTTCAACCTGTACATTTAGTCCCACAGTTCACAATTTTTTCATTAGATGTCAGAACATTTTAGCTTCCTAGTTTTTGGTGTTTAGAACATTCTGTTGTTTTGCAGCACATGTAACCACACGGACATTGTTCACAATGCAGTTTACTGGTTACATTGACAAAAAATAATTTGTCGAAAGTGAATGGGAATGTTAGTGGAAATAGGAAGGTTTAATTTTTAGTAAACAAAATTGTATTCCCAATAACAATGTCCCCCTTGAGTATCATGCACTTTAATGGCTACATTCCCCGTTGGTGCAAATTGAATCTTTTGGAGCTACTTGCCTCAGCTGAGACTGTGGCTCTAACTTCCTGGCTGAAAAGTATCTACCAGTTTTATTCCCCTGGGTACAGAGGGGATGAAAATTTCACAAGCTCTATGTTCATGAGGCATCTCTATCAGAGGGGGTGAATTCACTGCCTGCCCTTTCCCAAAGGGTCCAACCTGAAGAGGGGCAGCTTTCCACTATTGAATAGTTCCATGAAATTTACAAGAAAGTTCCCATAGGTTCTGTCTGAACTGTCCTTTAGAATTTCCTGTTAGATTCGATAGGAGGAATAGAATTTAAAAATGGTTCAAGAAAGACTATAGAAATGCTAACATTTCCTCTTAAATTCTATAGACTTTGAGAGTAGTTTCTATAAAACCCCATTGGTTTCATCTCTATTCAATTCTATAGGCCCTCTACAGCTGGTGCTCCATTGGAACGATGACACAAAAGTCTACACACACGACAGATATAAGGATCCATCTGTGCAGGTTTTTTTTCAGGATTTGGGCCTAAATCTGTAGGTTCCATTATTATTTAGGACTTTATATTCTAAGGGTCTTGTACACATTGCATCATGGAATTATCTATTTGTATTCTGGTATGGTTTAAACTGTATTGGACCCTTTTCAAGCAAAGGAAAGTGCAATCTCTGTCTTACAGCATTTACATTCTAAAAAGAACAAGATAGGTGAAATTTAAGGCAAAATAGGTGGATGGTGACCTAACCCTGGTTATACATTCCTTTGACATGCCAAATGAAATTAATAGGCAGCAGGTTAAAAACAAACAAAAGGAAGTATTTCTTCACACAACACACAATTCTTCCCCTTGGGAGAGTTTGAAAGAGAAAACAAACACATGAGAGATGTTAGCTATATCACTTAGTGACTTCCTGTGGAGCACTAAGATACAGTGGTGATGAGGAATATATATGAACTTGAATAAAATACAAATATAACACCAAGAAAAATTATCAGTGATTGTTGGAACACAGCTTTAGTTACTTATATGATTGATAAAGTTACACATTAACTCCCTCTCCGAATTCAATCTTCCTCATTCAACTGCACAGTGTCTCCCCATCCACAGCAATCACTAGCATCAGTTCTATCCCAACACAGCTCCCACCCATTCATAAACATGAGTAGTCATTCACAAGACAAAAAACAAGTACAACATAAAACTAAATAAATAGTAAATGGAGTTAATCTAGATTTACACCAGTTAGCAATAATTTTAAATATATTGTGTGCAACATATCTAGGACCCAATTCAATAGTTGTCCTTACTCAGGGGGGAAATTCCCACTGTTTTCAAGTATGTCAGAATGTCCACCTACTGTACAAAATAGATAACACAGTGTTTTAAATTGGGCTTTAGGGGGAAAGTCTTGAATGTAGCATAAAAGTAAAGGTATTTTCTAAAAAATTTTTAAATCATCCTATAGAATCAGGGCCGGCTCCACGCCCCAGCACGCCAAGCACGTGCTTGGGGCGGCATGCTGCGGGGGGCACTCTGCCGGTCGCCGGGAGGGCGGCAGGCGGCTCCGGTGGACCTCCCGCAGGTGAGGTCCACTGGAGCCGCGGGACCGGCGACCGCCAGAGCGCCCCTCGCGGCGTGCCACCGTGCTTGGGGCGGCGAAATTGCTAGAGCTGCCCCTGTACAGAATTAAATAGAATTAAATACCTGTTGGAATTCAATAGGATAGTTCAAAAAGACTACCAAAATGGTATCATTTTAAATTCTCAACATTTTATACTAATTTCTACAGAACTGTAATTTTATAGAACACTATTGTTTTCATTGCTATTAGACTGTAGAATACTTGAATCTTAACAAAAGTTTGTGGGATAAGGAGTTAAGTACAAGAAAATGTTTTATTAAACTACTTTTAATTGAAACAGGTATACAGGTTTTTTTGGTATACACTCCATTGTATATTTTGTTTCCTGTTTTTGTTTTTAGTTTTAAAATTCTGTTTTTTTTTAAAACCCTGTTATAATTTCCTCATATCTTAGCATGTTTTGTGTTTGGATGTCCTTTCTTGACAGGATTTATATTAATTATATGGAAAAAATGCTGCCAGCTTTTCTTTCTTCTGCTGTAGAAAATATTTTTGTTTGTTTGTTCCTACAGACTGCAAATATGTTCAAAAGCCCAAGAGGAGAGAAACATAATAAGAGGTAACCCATAAACATTGTACCATGCTCTAGGTTGTCCTGTTATTATGAAATATCACAATGACTTAGGAAGGTTAGTTGATGATCTTAGCCTACTAGCTCAATATGTTCATAAAATGCATAATCATTTCTCTTGTGACTCACTGTACACATGAATCAACACAGCATAATGTGTGCAAAAATATATATATAGGTGCAGAATTGAGAGATGTTTCTTACGTCTGGGATTGATTGTTTCAGTTACATTAGTTCCTTTGTTGTTTGTACTGTAGTTACATCACTCATCCTTTTTTCTTTTGAAAAACCATTTCAAGAGAGAGAGAATGGAAAAACAGAAAATACTAAGCCTAATTATGATCTCACAACTGTCTGAATCCAGAAACACTCCCATTGATTGCAACCATTTAACTTCAGTCATGTGGACTGCATAGGGATGGATGTCTTCCAATTGTGTGGAATTGGTGGTTTGTTGCATATTGTACTCTGTAGCTTTTTAGTTAATGGTCATGTTTGAGGTATTATATTGAATTATTATTAAAGAAGAGAGTTGTTTGTTAAGGGGAGATTATCTGTAACAAAGGATGTCTGTTAAATATATGGTTCACCTTAAAAAAAAAGAGTTGCTTTTTAGATAAAGTACAAAAAAACTCCAAGTATGTTATAAAACAATGTTTTCTCAGCCTTTGGCATTCAGGCTTTTTGCGTGAATCATTTAAGAGAACATCAGATAATACGATGGGAGTCCACTGCTTCTTGTTTTTTTCATGTGGAAGAACTTTGAATTCTAGACAAGTTTGAGAAGAACCTTTTGACTGGCAGGAGGATCTCCATTGCAAATTGGGGCAGGGGAAGATACACAAGAGATTTATAATGAGATTTCTTTCACCAATTGTCAGGCAGAGAGGTAGATACTTGATTTGTATTTCTCCAGTCAAGTGTAAGATATTTTGATGTTTTTCATCCAGACCTGTAAATCAATGTTTCAATGTGCTGTTTCCTCAAAACTACTTGTATTGCTTTTGCTAATGTCTGTATTCCAGTTAGTCTGGAGCAACATATAGTTGAAATAAAAAAAGTATTTTTTTTGTCTTTAACTGCTCTCTACTTCATGACAAAGCACCAAACAGTGTATGTAAAATGCAAGTCTCTGTGCACAGACTGTGAGGGTATAGAACATGTGTCCTGTGGCCATTAAAGTACCAAGAGGCTTAGCTATTTTCTTAGAACAGGGGTACTGCTGTATGTGTAGTTAGTCTTAGGCAGATTCTGTTTGCACTGCCAAGGTAGTTACTTAGGGCATGGCTACACTTGCAAGTTAGAGCGCATTAAAGCAGCCCAGTACACTCTATCTCACGATGCATCCACACTGGCAAGGCACGTAGAGTGCTCTGACTCCATGGCTAGAGCGCTCCTGGTAATCCAACTCGGTGAGTAGAATAATGTTTGATGCGCCCCTGCTGGAACACCCAAGCGCCAGTGTGGATGCCCTGGTCTGTTAATGGCTCTGATCGGCCTCCAGAAGTGTCCCACAATGCTTGTTCTAGCCACTCTGGTCATCACTTTGAACTCTACTGCCCTACCCTCAGGTGACCAACCATCAGATCCGCCCTCTAAATTCTCTGGGAATTTTGAAAATCCCTTTTCTGTTTGCTCAGCCAGGCATGGAGTGCTCTCAGAGAATCTTTCCAGGTGACCATGCCTCCACGCACCAGGCGATCCCCAGTATGGAGCAACGGCGAGATGCTGGACCTCATTAGTGTTTTGGGGCAGGAGAAGATACACAAAAGAGATTTATCATGACAGGGAGGAAGCTATCTAGTCCCAGCTGCGCTCCAGCCATAGGAATTATGATACCTTTGGGCAGATATCAAGGGACATGATGGAAAGGGGCCATGACCAGGACACAGTGCAGTGCAGGGTTAAAGTGAAGAAGCTGTGGAATGCCTACTGCAAAGCCCACGAGGCAAACCACCGCTCTGGTGGTGTCCCCACGACCTACTGTTTCTACAAAGAACTGGATGCGATACTTGGGGGTGACCACACCTCCATCCGAGTACCACCATGGACACTTCAGAGCCCATTTCAACAAGGCAGGAGGAGGAGGAGGAGGAGGAAAGCAGGAGCAAGGGTGCTGAGGAGAAGGAAGACACCCCTACATCCCTAGATGCATGCAGCCAGAAGCTGTTCTCAAGCCAGGAGGAAGGTAGCCAGTCACAGCAGCCGATGCTTGGGGAAAGACAAACACCAGAGGAGGTTCCCAGTAAGCGGCTTTTATTTTGGGAAGGAAGTTATTCGGTGTGGGCTCTTGGGGCAAGGAGGGTTAGGGCTACATACATACGGAAAAGGGCAGGATTCTTGGGAGAGCCACTGAGGTCCTTGTCCCAGTCAGGCTAACATGTCTGCGCCACTGTGTGAAGCATGGTGTGGGGACCATTGCTGCATATAGGCCAGGGCAGAAGCCGCATTGCAGTAGAAGACCCTCCCTTGTTTCCCAGCTCACCTTCAGCAGCAAGATATCTTTCAGGACGAACTCCTGTGAAAAATGTGGGGACAGTGTTCAGTATAGGGGCCCCCTGAAGCTGTTGGCTCTCCCCAAGGCACAGAAACCCAGAGGACAGTACAGCAATGAAATAATCAGTCCCCCTTCACCCTATACTTACTGAACATTTTGGGGCTCCCATGGGTTATGTGCACTTGCTTTGGGATGGGCAAATTATGCTATTGTGTAGACTGCGCTTGTCCTTAAGTATGGGGGAATCATTGCTCTGTCTGGTGTGAACAATGCTGCCTCTGTTAAGTGTTGCATTTTGCCTTTACAGATGAAACCTTGAGATCTCAGCCGTCCGTGTAATCAACAGAAGAAAGACTTCAAAGAATTAGGAAGAGGCCACGTAGAAGCAAAGAAGGCATGCTGCATGAAGTAATGTAGCAGTCCCTTAACGAGAATCTAAAAGCGCAGGAGTGGAGAGAGAGTAAAAGGAGGATCCACCAGCAGAATGAGGAGAGCTGGCACAAAAGCGTGGAGCTCTGGCAGCAAAGTACAGATCGGCTGATAAGCAACATGGAGAACCAAGTGGATTCAATCCATGTGCTCGCAGCCATGCAGGTGGAGCACTACCACGCCCCTCCCCCCCACAGCCACTATCCCAAAACTCTTTCCCTTGTGCCCCTATGTCACCTCCAACCCACTTTCCCCAACATCCGGGTTCTTATTGCCACCAGCTGCCTCCAACATCTGTAGCTTCACCACCCAGTCCTGAAAACTATGACCCTTACCCTCTGCACTCAGCCCCCATCACCATGCAGTATAGCCATCCTAAAGTGCACACTTATTGCACAGCACTCCAGACAGGAAGGCAGAGTATGATAACAGGACATACGCAAATCTGTGATTGTACCGTTCCCCACCCCACCCCCTTTCCCTGTTTCCCAAGCAGTTGTGTTTCTTTAAATGAATTTTCTTTTTAATAAATGGATTTTTTGTCTTTGAAAACATTCTTTATTATTGCATAAAGTAAAAGATACCTTAGCCCAGGAAAGCAACAGGCACTGCAAGTCAGCACAGTGAACACCGATTCCTACTAACATTGGAACCACTGCACTTCACTTCCGTGTAGGGCACCAGACAGTACTGGTGGCTTTCAGCCTCAGATTGCTCCTTCAAGGCATCCCTAATCCTTGCAGTCCCACGCTGGGCCCCTCTAATTGCCCTGCTCTCTGGCTGTTCAAATTCAGCCTCCAGGTGTTGAACCTCTGAGTTCCATGCCTGAGTGAATCTTTCACCCTTCCCAAATGTTATGGAGGGTACAGCACACGGATATAACTGTGGGAATGTGGCCATCGACCAGGTCCAGCTTCCCATACAGAGAGCACTAGCGGCCCTTGAAACAGCCAAAAGCACACTCCACCATCATTTTGCACTGACTCAGCCAGTTGTTGAACCACTCCTTGCTGCTATCAAGGCTCCCTGTGTAGGGTTTCATGAGCCAGGGCATTAAAGGGTAAGTGGGGTCTCCAAGGATCACAATGGGCCTTTCGACTTCCCCTATGGTGATCTTCTGGTCTGGGAAAAAAGTCCCAGCTTGCAGCTTCCCGAACAGGCCAGTGTTCCGAAAGATGTGTGTGTCATGCAGCTTTCCGGACCAGCCTGTGTTAATGTCAATGAAACACCCACAGTGATCCACAAGAGACTGGAGAACCATAGAGAAATACCCCTTCAGACTAACATACTCGGAGGCTAGGTGGGCTGGTGCCAGAATTGGAATACGCATCCCATCTATTGCCCTTCCGCAGTTAGGGAAACCCATTTGTGCAAAGCCAACCACAATGTCATGCACTTTACCCAGAGTCATGGTTCTTCTGCGCAGGATGCAATTAATGGCCTTGCAAACTTGCATCAACACGATTCCAACGGTCGATTTCCCCATTCCAAACTGCTTAGCGACTGCTCAGTAGCTGTCTGAAGTTGCCAGCTTCCAGATTGCAATAGCCACCCGCTTCTCCACCGGCAGGGCAGCTCTCAATCTCGTGTCCTTGCACCGCAGGATGGGGGCGAGTTCCTCGCACAGTCCCATGAAAGTGGCTTTTCTCATCCAAAAGTTCTGCAGCCACTGTTCATCATCCCAGACTTGCAGGACCATGTGATCCCACCACTCAGTGTTTGATTCCCCAGCCCAAAAGCAGTGTTCCATGGTGGTGAGCGTGTCCATGAATGCCACAAGCAATGTCATGTCACATGCATTACTTGAGTCGGTATCATCAGAGTCCTCATTGTCAGTTTGGATCTTAAGGAGCAACTGAACTGCCAAACATGATGTGCTGGTGAGACTTGTCAGCCTATTCCTCAGCAGTTCGGGCTCCATTCCCGCAGATCAAAAGGAAAGACAGAGTGTGCAGAACGAAAACCGTTGAAAGATGGCACCAATTGTGGATGGAAGCACAGGGTTTGCTGGGATGCGAATCGATGCATCACAGAGTATTGGAACAGGAGCCAGAATGCCCCACACTCCCCGCCCCCTTCCCACAAGTCACAGTGCCAGAATGGGAAGAGGTGATCTGTGGGATAGCTGCCCATAATACACCGCTCCCAATGCCGCTGCAAGTGCTGCAAATGTGGCCCTGCCAGTGTGCTTCCAGCTGTCAGTGTGGACAGACTGCAGCGCTTTCCCTACTGTGCTGTATGAAGGCTGGTTTAACTCAAAGAGCTTTACATTTGCAAGTGTAGCCATGCCCTTAGTATAAGTAATTTAGCATTGTAAAACCATTGGGGAAATCTAGGGGAAGTTGCTGAGGATAGGTGGTGGCTCAGTAAAAGTGGGTACCGCTATATCATATGAACCTGTTAAACATAAATATGCTGCATTTATGCAGTGGTGTAACACCATGGAGAACATCCTAGAAATGAACAGAATAAACAAGAGCCTTCACCTCTGAAACTCTCTAGGGGTCATGCTCAGAGAAGGAAATGTCACATGCTCAGCAACCCAGCCTGAAACCTATAGCTTCCTATAGATACTTGACACAGTGTGTCACAGAACTGAAGAACTTACTGTATGTGTTGGACACTATCAACTGCTGTTTAAGGAAGTCGTAAGCAGATAAGATGCTGAGGGGACTGGGAGTGCTCTACTGATCCAGTTTCCTAATCCCCCATGCAGACAGATCACAATTCTATCAGAGGTGAATTACAATTGTACCTCCTCCTAGACATTTCTCTCCATAAAATTTATAATTCTGAGGAACATGCATCCTGCTTCTTTAAGCATGAATGTGGCAGGGCAGGGGTAAACCCCTTGAATGCCCTGCTAAAATGCTGGCTAAGCCCTAATTTCTGGTAGGAAGGCCAGATGTGGGGGCCCAGGCGGTCAGCAGAGATCCCAGCTGCAAGCCCTAAGGAGGGCTGGCTAAGTGCTATGAGTTGAGATGAGTAGCAACAGCTGGGCTGAAGAGGAGGAGGGCTATAAAAGCCCGGGGGAAGCTCAGTCGGGAGGCCAGCCTGGAAGGGGATAGGAGGGTTACATTGCTGTCTCCTCACCAAAGGAAAGGAGCCTCACGGGCCAGAAGACCCTGGGAGGGTCTGACTGGGGACAGCCATTGGGGGAAAAAGGGGGATAACACTGTTGCACTGTAAATAAAGACATGGGGTGAAGCACTGAAGAGAAGTGGGGGCTGGTTAAAATAAAGAGTCAACACAGGGCACAGGCATGACAGAGTGGAAACCTGTGTGGACCCTGTGACAATGAGTCTTCAGGGGCTGACTTATCACTTCAAAGTTTCACTGAAATCAGTGGAGATACACTGTCAGAATATGAGATAATGCAGTGGGGAATCAGGCTCTCTGTGTCAAATGTATATTTGCTAAAAATGAAGAAACAAAAAATACTAAATGTCGACAGCTCTAGTGAAAAAATACTTTTACTAAAAGAAGAGAGGTGATGGAGATTTAGAATTTTAATGTACAATATGTCACCCGCCTCAGTGGGTGAAAACTGAGAATACAAGATTCAGGACAAACTGCTAAGCAATAGGGCAGACACACTACAAACTGGTGGTTATTCTTCCATAAGATATACCAAACCAGCAACAAAAGCAAACTCTGTCTCACCACCTTGGCTAACAAGAAGTCAGAAATGCAGCCACCTTACATATTCCAGTCCTTGTTTCAAAACCCAGATACAGACTTAGTGAGTGGTTATTTAAAACCAATTTCATCAACAAAAGAATTCTCCTGATCCCAGAGGACCAGCCACAATATCCAAGTCAATATATAACTCAGATCTTACTCAAAAAGCATGCTGTTCTCAATCCTTTAGTATCTAATATCCCAAAGGTTTATTTATAAGAGAAAAGGAAAAGGTGAGAGTTTTAACTGGTTAAAGGAATCAAATACATACAATAATTGTAAAGTTCTTGGATCAGGCTTGAAGCAGTGATGGAATAAACTGCTGGCTTGTTAAGTCTCTGGTTGCTTCCAAAAAATTGGAAGATCCTCAGTCCCTTGGTTAGAATGCTTCCATTAGTATAAATTCATAATCCAGAGATCAGAGCAGGAAAGAGGGAAAATGGAGATATTTGAGATATTTCCAGGGTCTTTTAAAACTTCTGCCACATGGAGGGAAACTCATTGTTCCAAGCAAAGCCCCCAGCACATTTAGTGGAAAAGTACAGGCACAAGATGGAGTCCAGTGTCATGTGATCTCATCACATGCCCTTGCAACCTTCGATGAGTCATAGCAGGGGCCATTACCCATATTCTGGCTGGAATGTCCACAGGTAAAACCATCAGGTGGAGATAAGCTTCTTCCATGGCACAGTGTGTTCATTGATGGGCCATCAACTTGAATACGCCATTCACAATGTGCTGGCTAGACCAGATGTAATCTACCTTGTGGGTGTTAAAACAGGAGCAAACACATTTGAAATACGGGTATACAGTCAATATTCATAACTTGAGATACAAAAATGATACATGCATGCAAATAAGAATCATATTCCGCAAACCATAGCTTTTCCATTGACACCTTACATGACATACTTTGTGCAAGACTTGTTGCAATATATAACAGTGGTAGCAACAACAATCTACATGGTTATATTTTAATTATATAATGTCACACAATGCCATTAATCTCAATTAAGATTGAGATGGTACTGAAACTCTCAATGGAATGCCAGATTCTTTTACATTTTTATGAAACTAAAGGCTTAACTTTGTTTAAAGAGATTACTGATTTTGAGTCCTTCAGTATTTGAGATCTGAGCTGGAGACACCTGAAAAGGACTTGATTTTCAGAAAATGCAGGGGCAACACTGAGAGTCAGGACCCTTTAAGGTGTCTCAAGCTAGGCATACAAAATCCCAAGTATTATTTGAAAATGTAGGTCTAAAGACCAGAATTTTCAAAGGTATTTAGGTGCCTAGTGAGATTTTCAAAAACTCCCATTGGTTTTCTCGTTCTATTGTTGTAAGATGAGCAAACATTAATGGGTCAGATCTGTAGCTGGTGTAAATCAGCATATTTAAACCTGCAGAGGATCTGGCCCAAAGTGCCCCATATCCCTCATCCCCCCAAATCCCATTTAATATTGGGCAAAGTTTTGCCCCAAGTAGCACCTCTGCAACTCAACTGATATGAGTAGGGTTGTACAGGTGTAATTTAGATCAGAATTTGTTTTACTAAACATTGATGGAAAATATATGTGCAATAAAATAGTGAATAAAATGAGAGGAGAAAGGGAAGAAGAAATATGAATATTTAAAAACAACCCACACAGTTTATAGTTTTATGCTCCTCTGGTAAGAATTCACTGATAAATGTCTCTCTCTCCTCTTACCGTAATAACAATACAAACCTTGTCATGTTTCTATATTGTTGCAGTTTGAAAGGAAGTTATTGAACAACAGGAAAGGAATTATTTCAAAGTGGAATACAATCTTCATTCAGCCAGTACTTTCATATTGCCTCAGGGGCTTTAATTTGTATAGGTATTTGAAGGAGACCTGCTTTCTGTGTGCTAAAGCATACATGAAGTGAAGATGAAGTGAGCAGCATGTAAGACTTTTCTTAGTTTATGTCAGACTTCTGAGACAAGCTGTTTGTTGGCAGGGGCGGCTCTAGGATTTGCGCCGCCCCAAGCATGGCGGCACGCCGCAGGGGGCGCTCTGACGGTAGCCGGCCCCGCGGCTTGGGTGGACCTCCCGCAGACATGCCTGCGGAGGGTCCGCTGGTCCCGCGGCTCTGGTGGACCTCCCGCAGGCATGCTTACGGATGCTCCACCGAAGCCGCGGGACCAGCGGCCCCTCCGCAAGCATGCCTGCGGGAGGTCCACCGGAGCCGCCTGCCGCCCTCCCGCGGGACGCCGCCCCAAGCGCGCGCTTGGCGCGCTGGGGTCTGGAGCCAGCCCTGGTTGTTGGGTGCTTGGGCCTTTTCACACTTGTCTTTGTATTCAGAAGCATGCACTGGAAATAAGACAAAGGGCTAATCCATCCTGAACTATTTCCGAAATAAATCATCTGTGTTCTGGGCCAGATTCTGCAAACCCTCAGGCAAATGAGTAATCCGAGGTTAAGAACTACTCACTTTATTAAGGGTTTCTAGGGCTGGACTCTATAGCAGTAGGGAAAACTGAAACACATGGATAAGAGTTAATGTTACTCTAACCCCAGACAAATCACTCTTACTAGACAGCTTAGCTAAAATTCAGATCCAGCCATGCACTGATTCATGGGTGAAGGAGGGAAGGAAAAATTCTCCTGTTTAGGGCTCCAAGTGGCTCTGCAGATGGTCTACAGAGTCCATTTCAGCCCAACAGCTGAAATAACCTCTCATGTGTCCCTCCCACAGAAGGAGCAGGAAAATGGGAGGATCCACAAAAAGGGTGGCTTTCCAACCTCCAGCAGTCATACCATGCCCCTATGCAGAGTTGCGCACTCCCCTGGGTTGGCCAAGAAAAGGGGGTTCTTGGTATATCAGTGGAAAAATCTGTGACGCTCAAGAATAACTAATATGTTTTTATATAAAGCAGCAACTCGCCTCCATTTTTAATTATGCCATCACTATTGCAGACAGTCCCAATGAGCCAGACAAATGTTTAAAGCCCCACATCATCATCAGCTGTGCAAGAAATTTTGTTGTTGGATTAAACCACATTGTTTATTTTATATTTTGTAGAATTTTTATACTATTGTTCCCCTTTGGCCCAAGCAGGTAGCCAAAATTTTGAGTTCTGCAGGGTTGTTTCCACTTGGATAAGCAGCCAAGTGTTACGAATCTGTGACCCTTAGAACCCGTCAATACCAACTGGCAAAGGGACTGCTGTTCTATAACAGTAACTGTTGACAGGCCTGACAAACTCACCACACCCAACACATTGCTTTCATAGTATTTATTCAAAGAGTCAAATGAAGTATCATCAAAACTTATATTACACTGATCCTCTTAATCATTGTATGTACAGATGACATTTTAGGAGTTGTGCGTATGTACTGAAAATAAGTTTTAAAGTCTGTCACCACTCAAAGGGAAGAAACAGGTTTCTTCCAGATGGCGATAAGATGTGCATCTCTCTGTCAAATATAAATTAATCATTGTAAGCCAACACAATGGAAGCCATTTGTATGTGAAGTCAACAGAGAGTTGGGAAGTCAACAGAGAAGCAAAACACCAGAGACTGAATCACCTGACTTTGAGGTACAAAAAATAAACTTTAGGGACATAAGAATACCTTTTCATCTTTCACTGAGGAAGCAAAAAGGACATAACTTTTTGCGTTCATTAAAGGGGGATCCCAATCATTTTGGTTGGAACCACGGGTAAATTGCTTTAGGTGAGATAAACTGCTTGAGACAAAGGTTGTTAGCCTGTTTAAGTTAAACTTAGGCCAGGTCTACACTAGGACTTTAAATCGAACTTAGCAGTGTTAATTCGAATTAACCGCTCAACCGTCCACACTAGGAAGCCGTTTAATTCGACCTAGAGGGCTCTTTAGTTCGAATTCGGTACTCCACCCCGACGAGGGGAGTAGCGCTAAATTTGACATGGCTATCTCGCATTAGGCTAGGTGTGGATGCAAATCGAACTTACTAGCTCCGGGAGATATCCCACAGTGCACCACTCTGTTGACGCTCTGGACAGCAGTCCAAGCTTGGATTCTCTGACCAGCCACACAGGAAACGACCCGGGAAAAATTGAATTCCTTTTCCTGTCTGGGCACTTTGAATCTCATGTCCTGGTTGGACATCGGGGCGAGCTCAGCAGCACCTGCAACGATGCAGAGCTCTCCAGCAGAGGAGTCCATGCAATCCCAGAATAGAAAGAGGTCCCCAACATGGACAGACCGTGAAGTCCTGGATCTGATCGCTGTGTGGGGCGATGAGTCTGTGCTTTCGGAGCTGCGCTCCAAAAAACGGAATGCAAAGACCTACGAGAAGGTCTCCAAAGCCATGAGAGACAGAGGATACAGCCGGGATACAACGCAGGACCTGAGACAAGGCTACCAAAAAATCAAAGCGGCAAACGGACGCTCCGGAGCCCAGGCCCAGACATTCCATTTCTACGAGGCACTGCATGCCATTCTCGGTGGGTCTGCCACCACTGCCCCACCAGTGACCGTGGACTCTGAGGATGGGATAGTGTCGAGGGGCAGTTTCTCGGTGTAGCGAGTCGGTGTGGCTCCCCTCCGGCCCAGCAGAGGGAGCTCCTTGCCAGACGCCCAAGTGGGCTGAGACACCACTTCCTGTCCCCGCCCCCCGGAAGTCAAGGGGCGGGACAGGAAGTATAAAAGGAAGACGCCAGAGCTCAGTCAGGAGCCAGCAGCCGCCGGGAGCAGACGTGCCGGCGGGAGCTCCTGACCGGGAGCCTTCTAGGAACCAAGGCAGCTGCCCAGACTGGCCTCCGCTTCCCCGCGCCCACTACGAGGAGGAGGAGCCGCCCGAGCCGCCCCGTGACAGGTACTGGGACCACCCGCCGGACCGCCCCTGCGCCCCCCCCGAAGAGGAGCCGCCGGGGCTTTCCCGGCCCTGCTTCCCGGAAGAACCGCCGGAGCAGGCCTGGCCGGACTTTCCGGAGGCACTACCCGACCTCCCCCCAAGCCCGGACCCGGAGGAGCCGAGGACCTTTGACTGGCCCGAACCTGATCCAAGTGTGCAGGTAGGCCCCGAGGGGGATATGGAGTGTAGCCCGGGGATAGCCGACCCCTGTCAGGCTACGGACACTGAGGTTCCCATGTCAGTGTGTTGCGGTCAGGACCCCACTGACCAGCGGCCGTGAGAGCCGCTAATAGGGCCCCGGGCTGGAACACAGTGGAGTGGGAGGGCCTGTGTTCCCCCTGCCACCCCACTCGCGGGTGGCAGTTTCCCCCTCACCTCAGCGCTCAGGCATTTGAGCCTATATTGACTCTGCTGTTGCTCAGCCCCTGCTCCAGAGGCCTGAGCCTATATTGACTCTGCTGTGGCTCAGCCCCTGCTCCAGAGGCCTGAGCCTATATTGCCTTTGCTGTTGCTCAGCCCCTGCTCCAGAGGCCTGAGCCTATATTGACTCTGCTGTGGCTCAGCCCCTGCTCCAGAGGCCTGAGCCTATATTGCCTTTGCTGTTGCTCAGCCCCTGCTCCAGAGGCCTGAGCCTATATTGACTCTGCTGTTGCTCAGCCCCTGCTCCAGAGGCCTGAGCCTATATTGACTCTGCTGTTGCTCAGCCCCTGCTCCAGAGGCCTGAGCCTATATTGACTTTGCTGTTGCTCAGCCCCTGCTCCAGAGGCCTGAGCCTATATTGACTCTGCTGTTGCTCAGCCCCTGCTCCAGAGGCCTGAGCCTATATTGACTTTGCTGTTGCTCAGCCCCTGCTCCAGAGGCCTGAGCCTATATTGACTTTGCTGTTGCTCAGCCCCTGCTCCAGAGGCCTGAGCCTATATTGACTTTGCTGTTGCTCAGCCCCTGCTCCAGAGGCCTGAGCCTATATTGACTCTGCTGTTGCTCAGCCCCTGCTCCAGAGGCCTGAGCCTATATTGACTTTGCTGTTGCTCAGCCCCTGCTCCAGAGGTCTGAGCCCAAGGACTGCTGTCCGGTTGCCCGCCCTAACTGAGGGCCGGGGCGTATACTTAGTGACTGTGTGCCTTGTGCGGCCCCGGCCTGAGGGTCGGGACCTGGACTTATATTGAGACTGATTGCCGTTATCCAGCCCCCCTGCTCCAGAGGGTCTGGACGTCCCACGTAGAGGGGACAAGGAGCGAGTCGGTGTGGCTCCCCTCCGGCCCAGCAGGAGGGTTGAGCCCCGACGCGCCAGCTTACACTCGGCGATGTTCGCCGATGGGGAAGATGAGGAAGGGTTTGTGGAGGACGAGGCAGGTGACAGCGGTTACAATACTGCTTTCCCTGACAGCCAGGATCTCTTCATCACCCTCACAGAGATCCCCTACCAACCCTGGATCACACAGTCCCAAATCCAAGTTTCATCCCCCCACTGTGTAGTTGAGTATTAAAAGTAGTTTGTTGTTATTCACTGTTTCCGTCATGTTTTCCTTGTCAGAAGACTTTGTGTGAAGGGGGGGGAGGGGTTTTTTAATTGCATAGGACAGCCTCCATTACCAGGGTACAGACTTGGGGGCAGGATCACAGCAGGACACACACAGACTGCAGTCACTAGGCACTAGGGTCATTCTGGGAGGTGAATGCTGCCCCGGGTCAGTCTGTGAGGTGTATGCTGCCCCAGGGTCCTAGCGCCTGACATCCACAAATGGCAAGGCAGGCTGCCCTTACCATGCCCTTCCCCCCTAGCCACGAGCCTCTCCGATGCCCTGAGCCCCAGCAAGAGCCCTCATCCACGGACACATACTCACCCTTCCCACACACCCCTCACCCCTTCCTACGCCCCAACCCCCAGCCCAGAGCCTGCATCCAAACTCCGTCCCAAAGACGGCACCCCTCACCCCTTCCTGCAAACCCACCCCTTCCTGCACACCCACCTGCAACCGTCCTCCCCCCAGAGACCGCTGTAGGAGCAGGAGCCTGTCATTCCTCTAGTGTAGAAGCGGTCTGGACATCAGTGCACACCGTACCCACCACAGTCCGCGTCCATGTTTCAACCCTTGAACAGGAATTCATAATTAAAGAAAACTTTATTAATAATCAGTGTTCCATTAAAGTTATTTTAAAACGTGTGTTGGAAGGGGGGAAACCTGGAGAATGGGGTATGTAACCGCAGATCGAAGTCAACAGTCACTGAAACAGGCTCAGGTTCACCTTCTCTGTAAATCAACTGGAGAGTCATAGGTTACCCTGGTCTCCGAGGAACCTATCTTTCAAAGCCTCCCGGATGCACAGCGCTTCCCGCTGGGATCTTCTATCGGCACGGCTGTCTGGCTGAGCGTAATCAGCAGCCAGGCGATTGGCCTCAACCTCCCATCCAGCCATAAAGGTCTCCCCCTTGCTCTCACAGAGATTGTGGAGCACACAGCAAGCAGCAATAACAACGGGGATATTTTTTTCGCTGAGGTCCGAGCGAGTCAGTAAGCTCCGCCATCTCCCCTTGAGACGTCCGAAAGCACACTCCACCACCATTCTGCACTTGCTCAGCCGGTAGTTGAAGAGCTCCTTCTCACTGTCCAAGGCGCCTGTATAGGGCTTCATGAGCCAGGGCATTAGCGGGTAGGCTGGGTCCCCGAGGATTACTGTAGGCATCTGCACATCCCCAACCGTTACTTTGTGGTCCGGGAAGAAAGTTCCTGCCTGGAGGCGTTTAAACTGACCAGAGTTCCTGAACACACGCGCGTCATGAACCTTGCCCGGCCACCCAACGTAGATGTTGGTAAAACGTCCCCTATGGTCCACCAGTGCTTGCAGCACCATAGAAAAGTAGCCCTTTCGGTTAATATACTCGCTGGCCTGGTGGGCCGGTCCCAGGATAGGGATGTGAGTCCCATCTATAGCCCCACCGCAGTTTGGGAATCCCATTGCGCCGAAGCCATCTATGACGACCTGGACGTTTCCCAGGGTCACTACCTTTGAGAACAGTTGCTCAACGATTGTGTGGGCTACTTGAATCACAGCAAGCCCTACGGTAGATTTGCCCACGCCAAAGTGGTTCGCTACTGACCGGTAGCTGTCTGGCGTTGCAAGTTTCCAGAGGGCTATGGCCACTCGCTTCTGCACAGTCAGGGCTGCTCGCATCCGGGTGTCCTGGCGCTTCAGGGCAGGGGACAGCAAGTCACAGAGTTCAAGGAAAGTGCCCTTACGCATCCCGAAGTTCCGCAGCCACTGTGATTCATCCCAGACCTGCAGCACTATGCGGTCCCACCAGTCCGTGCTTGTTTCCCGGGCCCAGAATCGCCGTTCCACACCATGAACTTGACCCATTGCCACCATGATCTCTACTGCGCGGCGTACCCTGCTTTGTGACAGGTCTGCGCCACTCTGTGACTTCCTGTCCTCACCGCGCTGCCGGAGCCTCCTCACCCCATTTCTCAGCAGCTGACTGTGGAAGAGGTGGACGATAAGGTGCGAGGAGTTGACAACGGCCATAAGTGCAGCGATGATCGCAGCGGGCTCCATGCTCGCAGTGCTATGGCGTCCGAGCTGTAAACGACCAGAGAAGGGCGCGAACAGATTTCCCGCAGGCGCTTTCAAGGAGAGAGGGCGGGAGTGACGGTTCAATGATGACAGTTACCCAAAACCACCCTCGACACATTTTTTCACCCAGGAGGCATTGGGGGCTCTACCCAGCATTCCAATGGGCAGCGGGGACTGCGGGAACTGTGGGATAGCTTCCCACAGTGCAACGCTTCCAAAGTCGACGCTGGCCCCGTTACTGTGGACTCAGACAGTCGAATTAGTGTATTTAGTGTGGATACACAACTTCGACTTCATAAGGTCGATTCCACAAATTCGAATTAAGTAGATTCGAAATAGTCTTGTAGTGTAGACGTACCCTTAGAGTCTAAGAAGCATGTTATAAATATACACAACCATTTCTGTTTCCATTTGTTATCCTGAATCACTCTCTCTTAAATTTTAGCCTTTGCTTTCACTATATCTCAGGGCTGTGATATTATATTGAAGGTGATAGTTGAAACAAAAAAGCTGGTGTGTGCACAGTTCCTTTGGGGCCAGCTTACCTGCTAATTTATGGGGGTTTCAGGTGGGTAAGGGCTGGACACTACAGGGGGATGCTTCATCAGGGTTTGGGTGCACCTATTATTAACCTGAAAGGCAAAGGAAGGGCAGAAAGAGTCCCAAGGAGATTGTCTAACAGACTGGTGGTGTAGGGAGGTGACAGCCAGTTGATTACAAGCAAATCTTCCTCTTTCTGGAGCAAAGGGGGAAGTAACAATATGACTGACAATCCTGGGCACCCCAAAAATGTGTCAAAATCATGTATATTCTTAGAGTAATTTTATTTATTTACAAAGGGTACACAGTCTTCTTTGAGTGAGCACAATAGAAACAAACATCAGTAGGAAGTTTCCATGCTCAGAAATCCCCAAGAACACCACTCTAGCAAGATCTGTGCCCAAGAAGCTCTGTCTCTTTGCTTCCTTTCAGTGTCACAGACACAACTCTGTCTCATGACTTGCTTCCTCCAACACACCAATTCCTGCAACCACTATCCTCGCCTCAGCATTTGCACCCAGGGGAATCCCTGACTTCGCTCTGCCTTGGTAATATGGCCTAGTGCCTTGAGCAGTAGCCTCCATACTCTGCAGCTGTTTTACATGCATAACGGGGCTGGATTGATTCTTCTGTTAAGCCTAAAAGAAATTAGGCACATTAATTGGCTTTAATGAAATCTGTGATTCTCTGGATCCAAGACCCCACTGATAGCATCCATCCACACCTTCCAGCATAATATCATATTTAACAAAAACATTGACCATATGGTATTGACCATAGAACTTCACAGCCACATTTTTTGGTTAAAATATGTACTTACAATGTTATATTTTATTTTATTATTATTTTAATTTGTGTGTGTGTGTGTGTGTGTGTGTGAGAGAGAGAGAGAGTCTGACTCTCTCTAGTGAGGAGCCTAAATCAGACCAATTCAATACCCCCTCCCCCATCTCAGTTTAAATCAAATCTGAACTCTCCTTGGTTCATCCCTATCTCTAATATGAATAAGTTAATTAGTTAATACAAATGAGTTACGTAAAAACACTATATCACTACACCTGATGGGATTAACTCATTAGCACAGCAGGCACAGTGTCATACATTATCCCTTTACTAAAGCTTGTGCTGCTGATGCATAAGAAAACCTAGATCCTGCCATGAAGGAGTTAACCAAGCTGTAACAGTTTCATGATGGAGAGGGAACTTTTATATAGAGAGGACACTGCTTAGCTTTCAGTAAATATTTCTCTCTGTACAACCAGATATTTATAATTAATGGATTGCTTGGCTATAGCACTATCTGTAGGTAAACACTTCTGTAGTTACTAACCTTTTAATATCAACTTGCATCATAGAAAATCTTTTGGATTCAAATTGCAGAGGCTGATACCACATTACACCTGAGGATTACCCAGAGTTGTTTTCCTGACCAAATTCTTAACATCCTTGATCTGTGCACTGAATCTATTTGACAGTTCTCGCCAGAGAATTTAATGGAGAATTTGAAAAGTAAACACGGTGCTTTATTATATTTTTAGAACTTTAATTCAATTTATAGGGAAACAGATTCTTTGGGGCAAACATGAAAGGTGGGGGCATTGCTATTCTGAACATATTGATTCTTTTTTTCTTTGATTTGTGGTGATTCCCAGCATTCATTCCAGCTGAGTGACACTCCGACTTCTTTAAGCATAAATTGTATCTCTCATATGATGCTTCTGTTATATTTTTTATTACTCTGCTATGGCATGATTTCAGAATTAAACTCTCTGTTAGCAACAAAACAGTGTACTGGGGTGCAGCAGTCTTAACATCAGAAAGCCTCAATATATAAACACAGCTCTGTAGCAGTCACATCTGAGTAAAGAAACGCTTAAACACATCTGGAACATAGAGGTCAAAAATGACTGTTCTTGAGGGCAGTATGAGAATATATTACAGGCCATTATCCCCAGATGTCAGAGAGTATAGGGGAATATACTGTTTAAGGGTTTGATCCTGCATCATGATGTGAGCTCATCATGACAGACTTCGAAGGCCATCTGGACCCCTTGAATTCAGAAGACACTGAAGATGCTCAGCACAGTACAGAATGAGACCCTAAATGTCTGTGTGCTTATGGGAACTTTCTCAATTCACTACCAGACCATTTTGGTAGGTCAAAGGCTTGCTTTACTCTTTGTTGTTATGACAAAGTGCTGGGTAACAGCAGCTGAGCTGCTTTTATTTATTTATTTTTTTGGATGGTGAAGCAAACTGGACTGAATAGTCTATAGCTGCCAGCCCACCACCAACTATAATTCCTAAATATTTAGCTAATTTATATTCTAACTCTGTCCTTTGTCCTTCAAGTAATGTATCAACTCCTTTCTAATACTGCTCCATTTGCCCAATATTTGTACTAAATAACATACAGTAACTTTTCTTATGAGGATGTTTGAAGAAAGCTTTTCTTTTTCTTCATCAAATCTCTTACATACCCTTAAAAGGTGATCAATTTTTTCCACCTTACCAGAACATATATAGTCCATCTTTGTGTCTATTTATTTTTTTAAAAGATTTTGGTTTTAGCCACAATGGCCAGTCGGTAATCTAAACAAAATCACTTCATTTTTCCTATCCAGGCTCTAAACTATGTCATTGGCCTCAGCTCTAGGGCACAACTAAAAAAATAAAAAAGTCATCTTCTTTTTCATTAATTCAACTTTTAGCTATTCCTCTTGAATTGTTCTGTACTAGGCTATTAACTTCCTGTTTATTGAAGGGTATTTGTATGCCAATTTTTCCATTTCTTACAGCATTTTTAGATGCTTTGTCCTCCATTTCATTCCGTTATCCCAATATGCGCTGGGAAGTGAGCTATGTTAAATCTTTATTATCCTGTATTAACTCGATTATTAGAAATATAATTTCATAGATTAAATCACTTCTATATACTAAGACAACCATAAGGTCTGAGTTTGAATCTTTTAAAAATGACTGCTATTGATGTGCGTACATCCCAGATCCAATTTCATGCTAGCATAATTGCCACTAGTTTTGCTGTCACGACAGCTACAAAATCAGATACTCTTTTAGATGTACGAATTCCAAATGTTGTTATACAATATACTGTTCCTACCCTTCCTATTATTTTCTTTTGTGGCACCATCTGTATATATTTGACAAAATTCACTCCCTTTTTCATCTACATACTAGTATGCTTCATTTTTAATACCTACTGTCTCTTTTTTACTTTTAAGTTGATAAAAATAAATCTCAATCCACATTTGGATGTGCAACTTTCCATCCCTAACTGAATTTATCTTGACTAAAAGTTTTGACCTCATTTAGCTTTTTCTTGTCTTTCAACATCTTCATCCTCACTTTAACTCGAATGGCATGTGGAGTTCTAACATTATGTGCTATAATTCACCTATCAAATTCAGAACAATGCTCACATCTTTGGTACTTTCATAATTACAATTCCCATTAACTTTGGCCCAGAAAGTTAGGTCGAATAGTTTCATTGGTGGTATATCTGTAGTGTTCATACAGATAATATAATAAATGCACCACACACAATTTGTAGTACCTGGGCTTATATTAAATCTAATTTTTTTAAGTTCAGATTTTGCTGCTGACCCAGGAGCTTGGCAACATGGTCAATAACCAGTCTGATTAAGGCTCAGTATACCATCAACAGTGTTTTCTTATCTGACATCTAATTAGTCTCAGCAAGACTTTTAAGCAACATTTACATTTCCTGTACATTTATCTTGAACATAGTCTATATTATGTTTCCAAAGTAATTTAGTATCAGATATTACTCCTAGGAATCTAAACCTTTTAAGTATATCTGTTTGTTCCCCATATAGATATGGTTTACATTCCTTTGTAACTTTCCTTTTTGATCAGTCCTTTGGTTTTGGCAATGAAGAACTTGAAACTAATATGCATTTCCCCAATCAGAGGACTCCTGTAACACTTTATTGATTCTCTTTTATGCCACTTCAATATTCCTTTTCCTAACCCACAGAGCACAATCATCTGCAACCAGAGTGACACCAACCCCAGCACTTACTCATTTTGGAAGATAAATTTATCATATATTACATAAGGTTGGGTTGACAACACTACCTTGTGTTCACATATATATAGTCAATATAACTTTCTCAATTCTAACCTGCATGGTCCTTTTACTCAAACAGTCCCAAATCTACCCAAACATTCTTCTCCTTAGAGCACCTATGTTTTACAACAGATCTTCCATCCATCATATGATACATCTTTCCAATATCTAGAAAGACAGCTATCATGAAACCTTTGTTTCTCATACTTTTCTGATCATATTGTTAAATTAGAAACTGAAATATAATGGTGCAGCTTCCTTTCTAAAAGCACTCAGCTTCTTATCTATAATGCCATTGTTTTCCAAATAGACAACTAATTTTTCATTCACCATTTTCTCCATAATTGTACTCAAACAGGAAGTATAGTCTATACCAGGGATTGGCAATCTTTGGCATGTGGCTTGCCAGGGTAACCCCCTGGCAGGTCGGGCCTGTTTGTTTACCTGCCACGTCTGCAGGTTCAGTGGATCATGGCTCCCACTGGCTGTGGTTCACCGCTCCAGGCCAATGGGGGCGGCGGGAAGTGGCAGCCAGCACATCCCTTGGCCTGCGCCACTTCCCGCAGCCCCCATTGGCCTGGAGCGGCGAACTGTGTGCCAAAGGATGCCAATCCCTGGTTTATACACATCCACTTGTGAATAGTTTGCCTGGTTTTGTATAGGAATAATTACTGCATGTTGCCACCCTACCAATACCACTCCTTATCCCCATAGAGTATTATATAATTCCAAGAAACCCGCAACTGTTTTAAGAGACATATTTAAACATTACATTGCATATAATATCTTTACATGGGATGTATTCTTGCTGATATCAATAACTTTCTCAAGTTCCCACATGCAAAACCATTCATTCAGAATAATACCTTCATGTTTACCTCACATACATAATAGTTCATGATTCTCTTCAAAGTATTGTTTTTTAATCTAACAGGAAAACAACACTTAGATTTTCATCATTACTCATCCCTTGGAAAGTTTTTGCTAAAACTTCTGTTTTCTTGTTATCAAACTTTTCAGTTCTAATAAAACCTGGGATGTGACTACACTTCTAATTTGCCTGTATATTTCTAATCTCTTGGTATCTTTATTGATTCACTCATAGTACTTTCTTGACTCTCCCTGATTTTTGTTCATAATTCTTTATGCTATTGCCTTGTTTCTTGTATACTTCACTAGCTCTTTACTATTCATTGCAGTTTTTGCTTGTTTATAAGCTTTGCTCCTTTCTTAATTGGCATTTTGCTCTCCTGATTCCACCATGGAAGCAAATTTTGGTACTTTTGTGTATTAGGTATGGCTACAGTAGCAGCTGCTCTTAATCCCTTTATTATAGTGTCATTGAAATGGTCTATGTCATCACTCACACAATGAACATTCACAAATTCAGTACACTTACTTGTAAATAGCTCCCAGTTAGCTTTCTTAAAATTTCAGGTGGGTAATTTTCCATTACCTTCAACCTTACTTTGCCCTTGAAAAGTAGTAAGCATAGGGAAATGATCACTCCCTATTCCTTCTTCCTTATGCATTTCCCAGTTGCATCAGCTGTTATGATTCCCAGGTCTAAGCAAGAAAAAACTACCATCTGCTGCATTAAATGTAGTTGGTGTGCCATCATTTATAACCACTTCATTGACTAAAATAATCTACTTTTCTAACCATGTGCCATTGCTATCAGTTGTCTCACTGCCCCACAGTTTGTGACTATTTAGGTCACCATATAAAACACATGGTATTTTAGTATTTTTCACTATTTCTTGTAATTCTAAGCTTTCTAATTTCCTATAGGGGTTAGAGATATTATAAATCCCTAAAGAAAGTTTTCTCTTCTGCATTGGGATCTCAATAGCAGTATATTTGAGACTTACTTCTTTGTTCTCTATTGCTATGTAATTTAATCTTGCCCTTAATAAAGTACAAAAGCCTCTTCTTCTTCCTAGTTTTTGGTCATACCCACAGGCAACATACTCTGGAATTTTAAAAGCAAAGCTTTTTAACCAACTGTGTTTCCTGGATACATATGACATCTAGTTTAGTTTTCATTCTCAGGATATTTTCTTTTCATTATTGACTCAGACTATCAAAAGATTGTGATCCCCCTACTAGTCATATTTCACCATTAACCTCATTCAAAATCAGATGAATGTGATCCATTGACAGTGTCGAAGAAAAACTCAGTTCTCGCTTTTTGTTTGGGTGCAGCAAAATCAAATTCTTTATTATTTCTCCAGTAATTACCATGGAGGGAGAGAGTGCCATAGGACACAGGGTCCTGGACAGGTCTCTCAACTGGTAAACAATTACATCAAGCCTTTATACCGTTGTTTCAGACAATTTCTAGCAATAATACAGACAGTAAAAAGCAACAAATACATTTTGTTTATACATAAGCTTTTCTGCTATCTCACTAGAAAAACAAGACTGCAAGACTGCATATTGCAAGGTCGTAATAACTTTCACACAATTCACTCTGTCTTACATTATCTTGCTTCCTCACATCACCAGGGTCACAGTTAACCTAACTCATGCTAACTAACATTCATTAAGATCTCTTCAAAACCTTGTTAATTATTTACTGGCTTCCACACTAGATTACAAACATCCAAACATTTTTCTGATGCCCTTGCTATACTTTTCATTTTTCTGATCTTTAACTCTATTTGTGATGTGCAATTTGTCATTTCTATCATAAATGAAACTAAGCCTTTTCTTTTCACTACTATTGTACCATTGGCTGTTCCTTCTGTCACGCTTATCATATTTATTATAGACTGAGGGTGTGCCAGTAGTTCCCCTTTTTCTGTGCTGATTTTCTCTTCCTTCTTCACCTGCTGTGTTGAGCATCTCCTTATAGCTTCCAGATAAGTTGTGTTAACAAGTTTTGCCATTTGTATCTCTGGAGTTTGTCTTGCCTCAATGCACCATCTTTATGCTAGTCTGTGACTACACTTGACTCCTACCCCTTCTATGTAATTTTCATAGGAATGTTCTCCACATTTACTACATCTAATTTTCCCTTTACAAACATGGGCTACATGCCCACACCATTATCACTCATAATACCTTAGGGAAGGAAGGCTATATGGCTTGGTTCTAAACACCTGAATCATTAGTGTTACTGTCTCAAGTAGAGTCCCTCCCTTCAATGTAATCAGCACAGCTGTTAATGACTTGCTTTCTCCTCCTCCTTTACTAATTAGTCACTTAATTATTTTACACTTTATCTTCTCCTTTGCTTTTAGTTATATCATCATTGCTCCAATTTAAGGACATTCCATAGATTACCCTGTTTGGTTTAGTAAAATTCTATGATAGCTGGCAATTTATTTTAACTGTCCCTAACATTTTAGTTTTTAGTAGTCTGTTCCCCTGATCTTTTGCTTTTACATGCAAATAAAAGATCCCCATCACACAACCTCCGGGCTCTTACTATATCCCCTGTGCTCTTCTAATTGAATCAGATACTTTCAAAGATTTAATGTCACCAAATCTTATTTCTTTGGCTAGGGATCTTATAATTAAAACATTTTGGTTTATTTTCTTCCTGAGGTTTGCTTTTTTGTTGATATCACCATCCGATTTCTCCACCCCCCACCCTTTGTATTCATTCTCCTTCTTTAAGTATCCAACATGACTTTATTTGGGGTTAGAAAATCCTCCAGCTCTCTCAGAAAAGTCTCAGCGCCCCAGCCAGCACGCTGATTACTGCAACTTCTATTAGTTGCAGGGAGTATACTTGACTCTTGGAATTGCACCCTAATGATAGATTGAGATGGGCTGTTGAGAGTTAAAAGTTAATTAACTCATTAGCCAGTGGGTATTAAAGGCATAGGAAACAAGCCTAAAGGGGGTAAGGGTAAGAGAAAAATTAGAGAGGTAGGCCCCAAGTCAGTGTTTGCTGTCTCAGCCTAGCAGTTGAGGCCTCTATAATACTGGATAGTCTGTTAAGGTGGTGGGAAAAGAGCACTGTAAATAAAATGTACAAAGTGTTTTACCAAGAAAAAGGTTTTTGAGATCTTTGTAGGCTAGAAAATAGGCAGGAGCAAGTCTACTCTACCAAAGTTGTATATGATGGGAGACCACCAGGTAGGTAGGGAAACTTCTTCCTAATCACAGATAGTTTTGGAGAGAGAAATCCTGTTATCTATCTATATTTCTGTAACACCTGAAAGACTCTGAAAGACAACCTTTTGCAGGCAGTTGGTAGAGAAATTCCAGGCCTCAGCCCTTGGAAAAATAAGAGACATAAAACTTGAAAGGGTGGGTGAGGTTCTAACTGACCCAGAAATAAGATTGGGGGTGGGGGTGGGGGTGTGTGTGATCAGCACAACTGAGAGAGATTCAGTTAACATTGACTGTGCTTCTGGAGCAGGGTTAGCCAAACATGATATCAAAGAGATACTAGGTGACTTCAGCCACTTTTTTTTTTCTTTCAACTATATATGCAATCCTGGCTTGAATCTTAGTTCTTGAATTGTGCTGTTTATAATCTGCATCAAAATGTCCACAGCCATCCAGATACAGTGGTAGTATGAAGAATGCAACATTGACTGCAAGGAGTTTTTTGCAGTAGCTTTCTTTCAGCAGTCCTAGAGATACAGCATTACCTCAGTCACTGGAACCTCACAAATAGTGAGTTCCTCATTATGACATCAGTTTTAAAATAGAGGCAGGACTAGTAGTTCTGCCTTTGTTTAAGGTTGCCTCCCAACTTCCTATTATAAGCCCCTGCTTTCAGTTGTTTATAACTTCATCAAATATTAACAGTCTAGGCTGAAATGTTCCATACTGAGTATCTCCCTCAGGCTGATTTTTTTTTAAATGTTTCCGCCCAAATGGTTGAACCATTTTCAAGAATGAGACTAGGGAAAAGTAAGTGTGTGTGTGTGAGGGGTGGGGGGGGTTCCCATGTGAAAGAAAACAATTCTTACATCTGTTTTCACTGAGAATCTCTAATACCTCCATTCTTTGGAGCAAGTGCTTGACATTAAGCACCAAGGCAACCCACCATAGGCAAAACATTTAATTTCTGTTTTTGAATACAGAATACTCAATGAACTGCCAATGCATGATATACAGTAGATGAAATCAGTAATGTGTTAAAGTAAGAAATATTAGATTTAACATAAAACATGTATATATGAAATGAATATGTATGTTTAGCACATTACTGACTTCATACATGCACAACCATGTAACGTAAATAAAAGGATTGCTAAGATTCTGGCTCTCACTTTAGATGTAGTTTTAATAAACAGAAGTGTAGCATTCTGATCAATAGCTAATAAATTCATAACATTATTAATAGTGAAAGCAGAGAAAGGAAACACAGTATTGTAAGTATGTTAATTATGTTGTCTTCTTCTGACCAGGCTAGCAGTCTGTTTGAGGTTTCTATTAAGTGAAAAGCTGAGAGGAATGAATGTTTGTTGTGACATCATGAATCTATTTGCTTGCACATTTCTAATCTATTTAAAGATGAGGTGCTGTTGCATTACAAGAGCTAAGGACAGTACATTGGTATGAAAACCTGGGACCAAATTCTAGCAAGTTCAGCATAATCATTGCATGAATATATACTGCATAAGCAGTGTTAATGCATACCATCTTCTGGCTATTAAATTAGCCCCAGATGCTGCCTATCTAGTCTTACTAAGATTAGGAATAATTTATATGGAGAGCTCTGTGTATCACCTGCTATGGAGACAAAAAGCATCTGCATATTAATATGTAGAACTCACCCCAGACTGCTTGCTGACATCAAGTAACACCCTGCTAATGAAGAATTTATGGAGGGGCATCTTCAAGGATTTTTGTGGGAATGCAATTGGGATGTACTTTTTTCATCATGTGGTTCTGAAATGGAATGGGCAATTTTTTCATGTTTTCACATAGCCAATCATAATTTGGCTCCAATCAGTCAAAATTAATCTTAACTGTTTACTTTTTAAATGGAAATTAATATAATACATTCTTCTAGTAATGGACTATAGGGTCAGGTGTTGCCCTTCCTGTAGGCAGCTCAGAAGGCAGCTGGGATGAGGTTTTTTTGCCATGACAGCCTTACAAGTTTAGCAGTTTTACAGGACCTGCATGTGGCTCACTGCTGAAAACCCAGTCAACTCAAATTATTTGAATTCTTGATAACTGTTTGCCATGGAAGAGATTAAACAAATTAATTAGTTCTGAGTATGGAAAAGAAAGACACGTGATGTCGATTAGAACATTGCTACAATTTTGGGATTGGAAAAATAGGAGTTAGGGATAGAAAGAACCAGAGCTTGTCAAGTACTGCAAAAACAATGTCAATGACAATTTGTTCCAATTCCAAATGGCTGTTCAATTTGGCGAAGTTCACATATCTAGCTGTCTATTCACAAACCAGTTGTTGTTTGCACTAATTTGGGGCCGCTCTTGGGCCTGGTCTACACTAGGACTTTAATTCGAATTTAGCAGCGTTAATTCGAATTAACTGTGCACCCATCCACACCAGGAAGCCATTTAATTCGACCTAGAGGGCTCTTTAGTTCGAATTCGGTACTCCACCCCGACGAGGGGAGTAGCGCTAAATTTGACATGGCTATGTCGAATTAGGCTAGGTGTGGATGCAAATCGAACTTACTAGCTCCGGGAGCTGTCCCACACTGCACCACTCTGTTGACGCTCTGGACAGCAGTCCGAGCTCAGATGTTCTGATCAGCCATACAGGAAAAGCCCCGGGAAAATTTGAATTCCTTTTCCTGTCTGGCCAGTTTGAATCTCATTTCCTGTGTGGACGTCGTGGCGAGCTCAGCAGCACTGGCAGCGATGCAGAACTCTCCAGCAGAGGAGTCCATGCAATCTCAGAGTAGAAAGAGGGCCCCAGCATGGACTGACCGGGAAGTCTTGGATCTGATCTCTGTGTGGGGCGATGAGTCTGTGCTTTCGGAGCTGCGCTCCAAAAAACGGAATGCAAAGACCTACGAGAAGGTCTCCAAAGCCATGGCACTCAGAGGATACAGCCGGGATGCAACGCAGTGCCGCGTGAAAATCAAGGACCTGAGACAAGGCTACCAAAAAGTCAGAGCGGCAAACGGATGCTCCGGAGCACAGCCCCAGACATGCCGCTTCTACGAGGCACTGCATGCCATTCTCGGTGGGTCTGCCACCACTGCCCCACCAGTGACCGTGGACTCTGAGGATGGGATAGTGTCGACGGGCAGTTCCTCGGCGATGTTCGCCGATGGGGAAGATGAGGAAGGGTTTGTGGAGGACGAGGCAGGTGACAGCGGTTACAATACTGCTTTCCCTGACAGCCAGGATCTCTTCATCACCCTCACAGAGATCCCCTACCAACCCTCCCCGGCCGTTAACCCGGACTCCGAATCAGGGGAAGGATCAGTCGGTAAGTGCTATAAACATGTAAACATTTATTTCTTAACAAAACAGGAATAAAAACTATATAAAAAGAAGGTCAATGCATATAGGGATCGAACAGAAATCCTCTTGGGACAGTTCTACGAAGCTCTCTGAGAGGTACTCGAAAAGCCTCCGCAGGAGGTTCCTGGGGAGAGGTGCCTTGTTGGGTGCTCCGTGGAAGCACACTCTTCCGCGCCAGGCCATCCTGAGGTATAATGGGAGCATCGCCTCGACCAGCATGGCAGCATAGGGCCCTGGTCTGTGCAGGGATTCACGCAGCATTCGCTCTCTGTTTCTCCTGGAGACCCGCCTCAGAGTGATCTCGCTCAACGACTGCTGCATCTAATTAGGGGAATTACTTTAATGTTACTATTGTGAATGCTTGACTTTTCCTTTGCATAACAATGACCGTCGTTTAACAGCCACGTGTTGTAGGCTGCAGAGGAAAAGCATACAGGGATCTTTCCCGGGGACAGCCGCGAGGGGCTGGAACAGGGTCAGACTTTATGCTTTCCAGATTGCCTGCAGCAGGAGGGCACTGCTATCCATTAACTGTAAAGCAGCCTAAAGTTTATGGCTTACCAGGCCTGGCTGCTACACGGATTCTGCTGTCCTGCCCCGCTTGTCCGATCTCCAGTGCAAGACCCCAGGCAATGAAAGCGAATGCCGAAAATTCGAACTTGTCCTGAGAGCACATGAGATTAGGTGCCCTGTATGGTCTTGTTCACAGAAACTGAGTAGACTGTGTTCAGTGTTCGCAAACATGTATCTTTGGAAGGAAATCACTTCCTTTTTCCCATCACACAGCTGCGGCTCTTTCCCGAACTGCCCCAGCATCCCCCTCACAGAGGCTGGCGCAGATTAGGCGGCGAAAGAAAAAGACTCGGGACGAGATGTTCGCTGAACTGATGGCCTGCTCCAGAGCCGAGGCGGCCCAGCAGAGCCAGTGGAGGGAGACCCTCTCTCAGCAGCAGCGAACGGGAGGACAGGTGGCGGCAGGAAGACCAGCAGGCGACTCAAACGCTGCTTGGACTAATGAGGGAGCAAACGGACACGCTCCGGCGCCTTGTGGATGTTCTGCAGGACCGCAGGCAGGAGCAGAGAGCCCCCCTGAACTGTATCTGCAACCGCCCTCCCCCGCCACAAAGTCCTGTCCCCCCCTCACCCAAAATCACAAGAAGGAGGGGTGCTAGGGGCCGTGAAAACTGTCACTCCACCCCAGCAGAGCGCTCATGTACCAAACAGCTCTCATTCCCTAAAGTATGAGAATTGCTTGCCTTCCTGGCTCACCCGATCCCAAATCCCAGTTTCATCCCCCAACTGTGTAGTTGAGTATTAAAAATAGTTTGCTGTTCATTACTGTTTCCGTCATGTTTCTTTGCAGAAGACTTTGTGTGAAGGGTGGGGAGGGGTTTGTTAATTGCATAGGACAGCCACCATTAACAGGGTACAGACATGGGGGCAGGATCAACAGCAGGTCACACACAGAGTGCAGTCACTAGGCACCCGGGTCACTCTGCGAGGTGTCTGCTGCCCCAGGTCAGTCTGGGAGGTGTATGTTGCCCCAGGGTCCGAGCGCCTGGCATCCACAAATGGCAAGGCAGGCTGCCCTTACCATGCCCTTCCACCCTAGCCACGAGCCTCTCCGATGCCCTGAGCCCCAGCCAGAGCCATCATCCCCCCACACCTACTCACCCTTCCCACACACCCCTCACCCCTTCCTGCAAACCCACCCCTTCCTGCACACCCTCCGGTAACCGTCCTCCCCCCAGAGACCGCTGTAGGACCAGGAGCCTGTCAGTCCTCGAGTGTAGAAGTGGTCTGTACATCAGTGCACACCGTACCCACCACAGTCTGCGTCCCTGTTGGAACCCTTGAACGAGAATTCGTTAGTAAAGAAAACTTGTTAATTAAAAATGTTCCAATAACTTTATTTTTAAACGTCTGTTGGAAGGGGGGAAACCTGGTGAACGGGGTATGTAACCGCTGAAAAAAGTCAATAGTAACTGAAACAGGGGCAGGTTCAGCTTCTCTGTAAAGAGACTGGACAGTCATAGGTTACCCTGCTCTCTGAGGAACCTAGCTTTCAAAGCCTCCCGGATGCACAGCGCTTCCCGCTGGGCTCTTCTAATCACACGGGTGTCTGGCTGAGCGTAATCAGCAGCCATGCGATTTGCCTCAACCTCCCATCCCGCCATAAAGATCTCCCTCTTGCTCTCACAGAGATTGTGGAGCACACAGCAAGCTGCAATAACAATGGGGATATTGGTTTCGCTGAGATCCGAGCGAGTGAGTAAGCTCCTCCATCTCCCCTTGAGACGTCCGAAAGCACACTCCACCACCATTCTGCACTTGCTCAGCTGGTAGTTGAAGAGCTCCTTGTCACTGTCCAGGGCGCCTGTATAGGGCTTCATGAGCCACGGCATTAGTGGGTAGGCTGGGTCCCCGAGGATCACTGTAGGCATCTCCACATCCCCAACACTTACTTTGTGGTCCAGGAAAAAACTACTTTCCTGCAGGCATCTAAACAGACCAGAGTTCCTGAACACACGCGCGTCATGAACCTTGCCCGGCCACCCGACGTAGATGTTGGTAAAACGTCCCCTATGGTCCACCAGTGCTTGCAGCACCATTGAAAAGTAGCTCTTTCGGTTAATATACTGGCTGGCCTGGTGGGCCGGTCCCAGGATAGGGATGTGAGTGCCATCTATAGCCCCACCGCAGTTTGGGAATCCCATCGCGGCGAAGCCATCTATGATGACCTGGACGTTTCCCAGGGTCACCACCTTTGAGAGCAGTAGGTCAACGATTGCGTGGGCTACTTGCATCACAGCAACCCCCACGGTAGATTTGCCCACGCCAAAGTGGTTCGCTACTGACCGGTAGCTGTCTGGCGTTGCAAGTTTCCAGAGGGCTATGGTCACTCGCTTCTACACACTCAGGGCTGCTCGCATCCAGGTGTCCTGGCGCTTCAGGGCATGGGCCAGCAAGTCACACAGTTCAAGGAAAGTGCCCTTACGCATCCTGAAGTTTCGCAGCCACTGTGATTCATCCCAGTCCTGCAGCACTATGCGGTCCCACCAGTCCGTGCTTGTTTTCCGGGCCCAGAATCGCCGTCCCATAGCATGAACGTGACCCATTGCAACCATGATCTCCGCGGCGCGGGATCCCGTGCTTTGTGAGAGGTCTGTGCCACTCTCACACTTCATGTCCTCACCGCGCTGCCGGAGCCTCCTCGCCCGATTTCTCAGCAGCTGACTGTGGAAGAGGTGTTCGATAAGGTGCGAGGAGTTGACAACGGCCATAAGTGCAGCGATGATCGCAGCGGGCTCCATGCTCGCAGTGCTGTGGCATCCGCGCTGTCACTGACCAGAAAAGTGCGCGAACAGAGTTCCCGCCGGCGCTTTCAAGGAGAGAGGGCGGGAGTGACGGTTGAATGACGACAGTTACCCAAAACCACCCTCGACACATTTTTCCCCCAGAAGGCATTGGGGGCTCTACCCAGCATTCCAATGGGAAGCGGGGACTGCGGGAACTGTGGGATAGCTGCCCAGAATGCACCTCTTCCAATGTCGACGCTTGCCCCATTAGTGTGGACTCACAAAGTCGAATTAGTGTCCTTAGTGTGGATACACAAATTCGAATTCATCAGGTCGAATCCACAAATTCGACCTAAGTTAAATCGAACTACTCTTGTAGTGTAGACATACCCTTGGTGGGAATGCCTTTAGTGGAACACAGACAAATATGTTAATGTGTAAACAAGAGTATTTGCTCCTTCATTATTCAATGTTTGTTCATTATTTACCTTATTGCTGTGTTTAACAAGATTTGATCTTCAGGTGGGGAACAGAAATACTGTGTGACTCTCACAAAACAAAATGACTGACACTGAATAATCAAAGTGAACAATCCAAAGGCTTGAAATGTGTACTGCCAAACTACTTAATTGAGCTGCTGAGAAAGTGTTGTTTTTACCCAGGGAAAATTTTAACAAAAACAAACCAAAATAATTGTTTTAATTGAATTTTTTTCATGGGCAAGTTGGTGTCCTAAGTGTGCTCTCCCCAATCTAAAAGGAAAATAGTTTGTCCAAAACCTGAAATTTTTATTTGGAAATGCTGCCATGGTACCTCTTGGGAGCTGTAGTTTAGGTGCTTCAAGCACCCATTTCCCACTATAGGCTGAGCTTTGTGATTGGACTACATTTCCCAGGATGCAACAGGATCTTGGTCATGGCAAGATGAGGTGGGTACATCATAGCAGTCACATGGGAAATGTAGTCCAGCTGGGTGAGCCCAGTTAATAGAAGAGAATGGGGACATGAGGAAACTGAACTACAGTTCGTGTGAGGCATGGTGGCAGGATATTTGAATCAAAATGTTTCACCTTTTGAGCAAAATATTTGAATTTGGGGGCATTTTTTTCATTTTTTTTTAAATTATACAGAAAGCACTTTCCATGGAAAACATAAAATTAGGATTGATTTGCATATGATTTGTAAACAGAAAATAGGGCTGAATTTGTTGGATAATTATTTGCTATGAATAATTTGACCAGCTCTAAAAGAGACCCAACAGGCTTGCAATTTCACAGTTGCTTTGGAGTGCCTACTGACCCAGCAATATATGAATGTGAAATTTCGACCTCCTGCAACAGCTAAAGTGAATTTGGCTCCAGAGCTAAGGCATTGAACAACTTGCTACAAGGGATACACAAAGAAGTAGCCTAGCACATCTCCATTCAGAAATGGACCTCCACAGAAGAAGTCTGGTTTTGCCAGAGTTTGGCAGATTGATTGCACTAATTATGGTATTGGACAGAGTGAAGGAAATAAAACTTCACTTCTGCAATCTAACACATATGGCCAAAAGGGTCCCAGGGAACATTTATTAAAAAGAAACTATGATTGCATTCACAGTTATTTTATGAGACTAAGTATAAGGGCTGCATGGAGTCCAGCACTTGAAGAATAACAGGAAATGAAAAAGTTGATATAGGAGCTAATAGTGAATTAAGTAGAGAGAATATAGACACAGAAATTCCATTAAGTTCACAAAAAAATCAATAAAATAGCAGCAAAAGGGCAAGAGAGAAAAATAGCAAATAACGAGAGACTGAAAAGAATGCTTAGAGTAAATAAAGGTGGATAGGAAATACATCTTAGTAAGAAATAATGAAAGAGGAATATAATTGTGATCAGAATGTGAAACGTTCATCATATTCTAAAGAAATACTTAAGTATAAAAACAATGTTTTCATCCATACATCTCAACAACCTTTACAAAGCCAGGCACCAGTATCTGAAATTTACTGATGAGGAAAGTGAGGTAAAAGGCCGGCTAAGTGTCTTGACTAAGGTCACACAAATTGAGTCAGTGGCAGAATCACAAATAGAAACCCAATGTTTGGAATCCTAGTCCCATACATTATCAACTAGACCACAGTTGTCCTATCTTGATTGTTCATACAGTTTTTTTTCCGCCAAACAGCATGCTCCACAATGTTTACATTATTAGTTGATGAGCATTTAGACATTGTAAAGCATGAAATTTGGAAAATATAAACGATTAGTAGAATTTTGATGGAACCATAGAGTGTTCATTGAAATATATTGAATAAGTGAATAAATAGAAAAGAAGAAAAAGCCTGTTAGAGAGCTGTGCCTGGTTTGGAATTTTGTTGAAAACCCAAAACTCATCAAGGTTCATATTTAAAAACAAAAACAAAAAAACTCTCCAAACTAGTTGGTTTAACTGCTAGAATTAACTCATTGTTGTCATTAGGAAAAACATAGAAACTCATTTATTTTAATTAAAATAAGTTTTATGTAAAAAAAAATTCTGTTCAAATCAAAAGTTTGTGTTGAGATCTTGGATTTGAGAGTCTAGTTTGCCCCTCCTCTTCCTGGAAATGGGTAAACAGCTTCCCTGAAGCTCCCCCATTAGCTGCTGTTGTCTGCTTCCTTTCCTGCTTCAGTTTACCTTATCCACGAGGTTTGTACTAATTCAGAACCAAAATTAGAGGTTCATTAAACCTTCCAAATCAAGCAATGGGGACCAGTGGCGGGGGAGGGGGAGAAGAGAGAGAGAGAGGGGGACCTGTCATTTCAAGTACTAATAAACAGAAAACCTTGTCTGGAATAATGCAGAAAGAAAAAAGAATCTGTTTGACTTGTTGACATTCAAATAAGGAGAGTAAATTAGAAATGGAAGGAAAGCATTAATTCTGTAGGTAGCTCTGATTAATTAGCTTTCTGATAAAACCAGTAATGTATTTCTAACAAAGAAAGTAAGGAGGAATCTGATATTGATTGCAATTTTCATGTTCAATTTTATGATAAAAGTTGTGCTGGTTTTCCCAGTGAAGATTAATAATAATGAATGAAAAATTTCCCTGAGATTATTTTGCTTATAGGTTTTCTGAGAGTGCTTTTGGGGAAATTTCTATTTTCTTCTCAAATCAATATAACTGCATTGTAGTGCCTTTCTTACCCATTCATTTGGTAAGCGGTACATCAATAAAGTCAGAATCGATAGGTAAAATTATAGAGGGCTTTCCTTTTGAGAATCTCAACATGCTATATAGATATCATTTAGCTTTTTTTCCAAAACACCTCTGGTAGATAGATAACATCTGCACAGGATTCTCATTTGTGGGTCTTAGCTCCAACGTGTGAACCTGTCAGAACTCCCCTAACTTTTAAAATTTTACCTTTGAGGGCACAGGCAGCTAACTACAGCACAAACCAAACCCGCCCCAGGCTGTCACATTCCACCTCCTGCCAAATATAGCTGTGGAGTTGAAGCTTATACCAGGCAAAGAGTTATTTGCTGCTATTACTTATAACAGTCCCCTGAACAGAATATGCTAAACTGGCAAAAGGACTTTTTTAATGTCTTAACAACATCTACACTTGGCTGTCACTGACATAGCTATGCCATTCAGGGGTGTGACTTTTTTCACACTCCTAACAGACATAGTTATGCCAGCAAAACCTTAGACCTGGCCTAAATGTTCTAGTCTGTTCAGGGATTGTGATTAGCAAAGTGGGTCACTATAGGACATGATATCTCATCAACTGTTACTCCAGAACTTCATTGAATCCCAGTGCCACATACTGAATGTTCTTTTACTATTTATAACTCTGCTTTCCAGGCAGGTCAATACAGTTCCTTAGAATCTTGAGGCCTTCGCTTCAGTGTGCTTCTCCATCATTTCAATGCCTGTTATTTCTCACCATTTCATTGCCTGCCATAGTGCTCTGGTGCCGCTAAACTTTAGAGCCCTCCTGTGTTCCGTCACTTCAGTTCTTCTTTTCTGAGCGCACCAGCACTTCTCTCTGCAGATAGGTGTCTTTCAGTCAGCACCTGAGGGTATGTCCCTTAGAGTCTATCTCACTGGTATTGTGGATTTATAACCAATGTGGCATCCCATCTTCAGGTGTTCTCTCTACTGTAGAAGGAATTAATACAATGGAAGTATTTTATAATTTGTATACTAGACTGCTATGCAGTTTAAATAGTCTAGATTATTATAGACTGCATGGAAAGAAAAAAGAAATCAGACAAATAGATGACCTTGTTTAGAACTTGGCAGCTTTTACCTGCACAGATGTTTATTCCAATAGGTTCTTGGAAGTTCTGGAGGGGGGTCACCTACCTGGGAAAATGTTCTATTTATTTTTAATTGGATCAGATTTCACCAAATAGCAGATAGCTTATAAATCAAACACCTCCTCTTCAGAAGTATTGTTCTGAGTCCTAGTGATACATTTTCTCTGCCAGGGTAGTAAACGCCATCAAAGGCAGGGAAAAATTCCAAATTTCCCTTCATTCTGGGATTTGAACAAGGAGCCTCTGAGAGCCCTTTTCAGCATGTCATTGCTTCTGTATGTTTTTAAGGCAATATCTTCCCCTCTTCTTTTTTCTTGGAAGGTATGAAAGGGGCAAAAAATGCTCTTTTTTGACAAAATACTGTTGTGTTGTTGATGGTTTGAACCAATGTACTGCCATCCCTGCATCCCCTCCAACCCTATGTGGCTCGATATCACTTTGTTAAATGCAGCCACCTAGTCTGGGTTTGCAAATCTATGCTCACATACAGCCTTTGGTGGCCAGAGTGAAGCTGATTAACATGCACCCTCTGCATGTGGGATAGTGGGATTGAGGGGGAAGAACCATAGTATCCCGTGTTACAGTGCATTCCTGTTTCTTCTGCTATCTTAGCTTAGGACTTACCATTTTACTAAGGGATTCTTCCTGTAAAAGGACTGTGAGTAAAACTGTTTAAAGTGGTCTGAAAAAAAAAAAAGGTCTGGAGAGGGGGTGTCTTTCATTACTCCCACATTTGTCCATCCCCCTGCCTAACAACTAATTCTACCCCCACAAGCTCCCTTATCAGTTCTGCTCCCCCAGCCTCACTTCTTCAGCTCCTGAGGTTCTTTACTTCCCTAGACCTGGAGGAGATGGACTGCAGCAGAGTCCCTGCTCCCTCTGCAAAACCAGGCTTGGGGAGAGAGGTGGGAGAAGCTGTCCTGTTCCTTACAGAAGGGGACAGTGAAATAGGAAGCTGAGAGAGCCTGGTTCAGGGCAAGAAAGAGAAACTAACTTTATAATCTATTAGTTAGGGTATTCCCTGGGATGTGGAAGGGTCAGGTTCAAGTCCCTGCTCCAACTAATATTTATTTATAAAAGTAAAACAGCTCCCACAGGAGAGTTGTGAGAGACCCCAATGCCTGGAGCGAGAGAGACACCTCCCTCCCAAAACGATTAATAGCCTGCAGGTTAGGGCACTTGCCTCAGATACAGAAGATCAAAGCCCTGCTCTGACTGTTTTGGAGCCAGGTCTCCCTCATCTTAGGAGACTGCATTAATCACCAGGCTATTGGCAGTTCTGGGATGAAGGTTGGTTTGTCTGCTTTTTTGTTGAAAAACTTCACAGGTCTGATGCAGAACATGAAAGTTTTCCAAGCTCTCAAAAACATATTCACAGGATAGGGAAACAGTTTGCTGCTCAGCTCTAATTGTGAACACTTTTAAGTCTCTATATATCTTTCTTCTTTCTTCTCTCTGACTGAATGTATTAGCCCCAAAAGGTTCACTGGAGATACCAAAAATCATTAACATTAACCATCCTAATAGGAAAAGGTAAGAAACTCACCCCCCTCTATGTCTGAAGATGGTTTAATACTCTTCATTTCAAGTTGAAAATGAAAACCACATTTAAATCTATAACTTGCCTGTCTCAAACATTTATTTAAACAGGAATTCACACAGAAAATATAAATATTTTATAATGTAACTACCATCAGCCCATGTTTGGGAAACTGTATTGAGTGTTTGAGTATGTACCATCAAAAGCTCAAATGCAGGGTTTTTTTCTATATATTTCAAAGTATAATTTTCTTTCAGCGTCAAGCTCATAAATAACTCTTATTCTAAACTTCACATTCATAGAATGATTTACAAAAATACCCCTCAGATCCTGCTCATTGTCAGTTCTGATGATTTAGAAGTGGGTTCATTTTACATCTTCAATGAGTTGTTTAGAGGCTCAAATTGGCCATTTTCTGTCCTCCTTTTGTTAGAACAAGTGTTAATGCCAGAGGACTAAGGAAGCAATTCTCACATTTACAAAGGAATTGTTGGGGAATATAATGCTTTGGCATATTACTATTAAATTTCTGCATTGTGAATGTGGTACTAGCAAGGAGGAAAGGGAGTTGAAATGTCTGTAATGCAAATCCTACTGCACCTTTTCAGTAGTCACTGAACCTCCTGGATGGACATATGAAAAGCAACACTTTGGAGTTTTAAGGCTTTTATTAAAAAAAAACAAAAACAAAAATACATCCACAACTCTCTGTTGAAAATAATGTAAATGTAACCTTGACATTACCAACCAATTACGGAGCAGGAGGATTGCATGCACTGTTTACTCAACAGACCTGCCCCAGGAGAAAGTCAGTGAACTTTGAAAAATATCAAACTGTTTTTCCCCACCTCTGTTTGGATATTTGTCAGTGAATTATTATTACATGTGTCCATACACAAGAGGAACGAATGAACACGGATGATCTCATAGTTAAAGCATTGGATTGGGGTCAGACAATTTGGATTTGGTTCAGTTCCTGGCTTTTTCTGTGAACTTGAGCATCTGTAGAATTAGGATAGCTAGACATCTCACACTGGTTGTCTGTCTGATCTATTTAGGTTGTAAGCTCTATATCTTACTATGTGTCTGTACTCTCCTTCCATGACCCAGTGAGAACACATTCTCCTGAATTCAAGGGATGCACCTCTACTCAGGTGTGCATTTACAAAAGATGCTTAGATCCAGCATACTCTGAAGACCAGCTTTATGGGTTCTCCACTACCTATCTGTAACCCTCTTAAAGCATTCAGACAGATGCGGAAACTATGATTTGGGAGAATCACTTAACTCTTATTGATGGAGTGAATGTCCAAGTTGAGATTCCAAGGGTACATGAGTAGTAGTTCTAGGTTCGGACCATTAAACCATGCAATTTGTTGGCCAGATACATATGAAAAAAGTAATCTTGGTTACAGCTGCAAACTGATTATCCAATAGTTACAAATCCAACTGGTTTTCTAAACTGAACATGTAACAAATGATCAACACCCTCAAGATGAATATAACTAAAGCTGGACAAAAATAGTTGGACAAAGTTTATTCAACAAAAAATGCAGTTTTGGCAGACCTGAAAATAATAAAAAATGTGACATGAATTATCTGGGATTTTTTTGTGGCTGGCAGCAGTGGCAAATAGTTAGAATGCGCACATTGTCAGCTACCATTGATCCTAAGTATTTACATTCTTTCACTCTTCTAAGCTTTCTGCCTGTGATATCCTTTATGGTGAGTCCTCCCCACTCAGTTATCATAGCCTCAGCCCTACAAGCATTCAACTCTAAGCCCAACCTGCTCAAAACTATGTCACTAGTGTTCAAAGTTGGTTTGCAGGATCTCTCAATCTTTTGCACATATCACTAAGTCATCAGCAAACAGCATGTCTCAAGGTGTCTCTCCCTTCATATATTCTCACTTATCATATCCATGACAACAAACAAAAAAAGGGGCTCACTGTTGAAGCAGGCCAATGTTTACTGGACATTCTCTACTGTAGCTCCATTTAATTTTGAATATGGTAGTCACTCCATTGCAAATATCCTGGATAAGATGGACATATCCTTCTGGCACACTTTTCAGTCACGAAGACCACCAAACTAATTCTCTTAGTTCATGATCATATGCCTTTTTCGAGTCCAAAAAGACCATGCTCAGTTGCCATCTCTTTACTCTGAACTTCTTCATGAGGATTCACAGCACAAATAAAGTCTTAATTGTGCTGCTTCCTGGCATGAATCCATAATGATCCTTCCAAATTTCAAATATTTCATGCAGATTATTTTAAATGTTCTCCTGTTACGTACTTTTGTAGTATGTGACATCAGCTTAATTGGGTGATAATTAACACAGTGTAATGTGTTTTAAATTTTAAAAAGGCACCATAGAGCTCTTACGCTGTTTATCTGGCATTTTCTCTTAAGAATATAACTGACCAGACTTGTAAAACAGCTGATGCCTCCCCTTCCCAATGATTTCAGCACATCCACTAGTATTTCATCTGGTCCAGCTGTTTGAGCAGGGCTTCTGCTTCAGTCTTATGTATTAAGAAGAAACGTGGTTGTGCTATATAAGCCTTTTGGTTGGAATACATGGGTGCACTTATGGAATACTGCCCCTAGAGTAAAAAATAAATCTTGTTGTTCCAAAAGCTTTTATAAATATTGAAGTTCATCTTGCTTTCAGCAGAAGTAGCATTGTTTATTTATGCCTCTAATATTAGGCATTAAACTTCTGTATTAAAAAACATTTTGCATGAAAAAATAGTTCAGATTACTCAACTGACATGTACATTGTACATGCTCCCTGGTTTTCATGCATCTCCAGCTTGTCTACTGGCATGCAGCACATAAGTTTCAAAAGACCCTGGATATCAAATGCAGTAGAATAGAAAGGCCTATTTTTTTTGCAAGAAGATTCTTTGGATGGCAAGCAATGACAAATTAGGGACATGTGCCTTTTTACATGGGGTCACATATATTATGGTGTGGATATCAGAGTGCCATTCCCTTTTTCATCCCTGTGATGATATTTTATATTTTAGAAATGGCACAAGACAATGAAGATGAAGAAGACAGGTACAAAAACTGTAAACAGCATCTCAACATGAATATGAAGGTGATCACAGCCTGATCATGCATTGTATGTAGTTCCTTGATCAGAAGTCTAGACTCTCTTTCGAGATTTTCTTGATTATTAGAGTTGAATGAAAATCAGAATATGTCCTATGGGAAATTGATGTTTAAAAATACTGTTTTCAATACCAGTAGGATGAAAACTTGAAATATTTAATTTTTTTGTGACATGAAGAGTTCTGAAAAATGTTGATTTGGAAATGTTGCATCAGTTTATTTCAACATTTTAAATCAAAACAAAACCTTTTGATGTTCCCAAATTAAAACACTTCATTCTGAGTCCAGTTGACATAACACTGCATCTGCCTAAGAGGAGTGGGAGTTGTCGTTCTGGTTCCTTGTGTGCTCATTCTTTCTTATGGGCCAGGTTCCCTCGCTGGACTACATCCATGATGATTCCTGCAGTCATGTGACTGACCGCCTGGTGCACTATGGAAGTCAAAAGATTTCTAGCTCATCATTGGGTACATCATAGGAGATGTAGCCTGGGCATGGACCTCAGCCCATAAAAAAGAATGAGGGGTTAGAGCACTTGGAGTATAACTCTCCTGAGGTATTGCAGAATCCTCAGGCAGATGAAGTTTAATGTCAAATTGATTCAAACCGAACTGTTTCAGCTCAGTTTAACAAACAGAAATATTTTGATTCTGGTTGAACAAACTTGAAATGAAATATTTCCATTTTGATTTTGTAGTAAAAAAAATGAGAAATGTTGGGCAAAATCTATATGTTCACATAGAAAATTTTGATTTTGAGGAAACTGCATTTTCTGTTGAAAAAAATATTTCAGTGGAACAGCTATAATCATACCATAACATTTAACATACGAAAATCTAATTTCCCACATGGGGAAAATCAACATGTACAGAATATCTTCTCTAAGGCACAACACAGAATAAAACTGAACTGCAATCTGATGCCTTTTGTTTTTCAGATATTAATTAACCCACAACCCACCCTCATTTGTCATTTAAACTGGTCACCTCAACTATCAAAAGAATCTTCTGCTTACATTACTCCATAGTAGTTCCCCCAAACCTAGAGCTCCAGAGCAATGACCTCAGGGGACTAGACTTTATTTCATGCAGACAGTTTATCACACAATACTAAATATCCTCAGATTTTCCTGTGACACAAGCAAGAGTCATTGTCGTGCCTTTTGGGTGTGGAGCGCCAGACCCAATTCTTAAGGTTTTCTTCAGAAAGCACTCAGCTTAAGGAAAGCCATGAGCTAAAAATCCTACCCCTCCCCGTCCCCCAGTAGTGTGTCTGTTTACTGCCTCTGAAGCACCTCCTCATGGCCACAGGTCGCTCTATGGTACCCTGCCTCTGGGGCCATTCTGCCTTTTCAGGGACCCTTGAAGAACCCTCACACAATTCCCACAAGAGATCTAATTTATTTACACTAGCCCTCCATGCCCCAATCCTAGTTTAGTCCCTTTCTCTCAGTAGTCCAACACAAAGTCCTTCAGAACGAAACACAAACTCTGTCTTCATTGTCAGTCTGCTTCCCAGTACTTCCTGCCTGGAGTTTGTCCTTCTTCACAGGCCTTTCTAATAGGCCTTTGCAGTTTCTCTCCTGCTTCTTGGATAGGGTCTCTCCCAGGCCTCCCTGAACTTTCCCAGCTTACTGTCAAGTTTTCTGGCTCGGATAGTCTGTTAGTCTCCCTCAACCACCCACTCTTCCCTGCAGGTTCTGGCTGCCTCCTATATTGGAATTCTTGTTTTCTCTCAGGCAAGGCTCATCTTGTAACCAGGGCTGGTTTAGCTTCAAACTTTCCAGCCCCTGGACAAGCCACCCTGTTATACCACCATTTTGGTAAAGGGATGTGGCTGAGTGAGGGTTGGCCAGGTGATTTTGTTATTGATATTATCATAATGACTGTGAGCCCTAGTGTCTGGTTGTATCCTTGCTCCCCAGCTGACCTGTTGTGAAGTATCCATAGGCAGTCATCATTAGTTCCTGCAGTTTGATGGAGGTGGAGTTTGGTGACAGATGCAGGCAGAGAGGTATTGATACCAGAGCTACCACTCCCTTATCCAGAGTTGCCATTAGGGGTGGGGACAGAGGAAGCAAGGCATTCACAGAAATGCCCCAGTCTTCCCTCAATTATCTGAGATCTTTACATCCTGAAGTAGTGGAATATTTGAGGACAATATTCCTTGCCCATTCTCTAGAGAGGTAAATTCCCACCCATTGGGCATTTTATGCATGGGACAATCCAGGTGTTGAAAACCTTGCCATTTGCCATGTAAAACGGCAGCTTACATGAAATTTCCTATGGAAGGGCAAAGAATCATAGAAATGTAGGCTGGATACCCTTGAGAAGTCAAGTTCAGTCCCCTGAACTGTGGCAGGACCAAGTAAACATAGATCAGCCCTGGAAGGTGTTTGTCCAACCTGTTTTTGAAAACTTTACACTGAAGGGTATTCTCCAACCTCCCTTGGAAGAATATTCCAGAGCTTATCTACCATTATAATTAGAAAGTTTTTTCCTAATATCTAATTTAAATCTCCCGTACTACAGATTAAGCCCATTATTTCTTGTCCTATCATGAGTGGACACAGAGAACAACTGATCAATATTATTTACAATACTCCTTAACATATTTGAAAACTGCTATTAGGTCCTCCCTCAGTCTTCATTTCATAAGACTAAACATAGCCAGTTTTTTAACCTTTCCTCATAGATAAGGGTTTCTGAACCTTCTATCTCCAATTTGTCTACATCTTTTCTGAAGAGTGGTGCCTAGAAGAACTGTTCACAGTATTCCAGCTCAGGCCTTCCCACTGCCACGTAGAAAGGGACAATGACCTACCATGGCTTACATATGACAATCCTGTTAATACATCCAAGAATGATATTAACCTTTTTTGCAACTACATCATATTGTTGACTCATATTCAATTTATGATCCACTATAACCCCAGGTCCTTTTCAGCAGTACTACCACTTACCCAGCAATTCCTCATTTTGTAGTTAGGAAGGAAGAAAAACCAAATCAAATGAAGTAATTTGCATTTGTCTTTATTGAATTTCATCTTTTGAATTCAGATCAGTTCTCCAATTTGTCCAGGTTGTTTTGAATTCTAATCCTGTTCTCCAAAGTACTTTCAAACCCTCCCAGCTTTGTGTCACCTGCAAATTTTATAAGTATACTCTCCACTCCATTATCCATGATATGGTCTATTATACAAAGAACCAGCTTGCTCATGTAAGAAAGCCACAGTGTATATATCAGCATAAGAAAAGGAATATTTTTATTTTGTGGTGGAATAGGGAGTGTAGCCAAAATCAGGGAGAAAGGTGTCTATGGTTCAGAGCTGCTGCAAAGAGAATCAGGATTAAGATTTATTAACATTTATTAACATTAAGATTAACATTTATGAACACAAGATCAGAGGGAGTTCTTGTGGAACTCAGAGATCGCATTTCTTCTGAATTTGGGTTTAATTAAATCTAACTTTCTAGTCAAGCTTTTCATAAGTGATTAATGATTTTGGGTGCCCAACTTGAAGCCTGCAAATCACTAGTCATTTCTGAACATCTTGGCCATAGTGTTTGCAAACATAATACTTGTGTGGATTTATAAATTTTCAGTAGTAAAATGCTGTAACATGTCTTTGTATTCAATATTGGTTTTGTTTTAAAGACAGTGTTTAAAAGTCTATTTTGTTATAGGCACAGCTCAAAGGTTCTAATTACGTCTTTTATCTTGCTATAGATAATAATCAGATCAGGGTCAGTATCTTATTATAAATCATTTAATATGACAATGTTCCACTACAGTCAAACTGAAAGTTTTCTGTAGCTTCTCTTTATCAGCCAGAGAGAGAGAGAGGTGCATATAGCTACAAATAAATTCAATATTAGACCAAGTTATATTTAAAAAGTTTGTATGTCCTTTGTATCTCTAGTAACACTTATTCTAACCTTCATTTTTCTTCTCACAAAAGGAGAAGCTGTGTTATTTTTAAATATAACCACCTTTCAGTGGAGATTTAAATTCCACTGAACTCTCTTACTGATACACGCTTTTAAGAGTAAACCTCTATACTGGCTTCATCTGAAAGGAGGCTTCAAAGACAATGAACCTGAGGGTATGGCTACACTTACAAATCTGCAGCGCTGGTAGTTGCAGCGCTGGTCGTCCAGCTGTGCAGGGCCAGCGCTGGTGTGTGGCCACACTCACAGCTACCAGCGCTGCAGTGTGGCCACATTTGCAGCATTTGCAGCGCTGTTGGGAGTGATGAATTATGGGCAGCTATCCCAGCATTCAAGTGGCAGCAACGTGCTTTTCAAAAGAGGGGGGGTGTGGGGCAGTGTGACAGGGACTGGGGGGGGAAAGAGAGAGTGGATTTTTGGAACTGACACTGTGCAAAATCAGAAAATTTTCCCACCCCCTTACTGTTAACTGCAAACAGCCTGCATCCAACATACTCTCTTTCCCCCCTCTGCTCCCTCCCCCCGTTTCTCTCAAGCAAAGCAAACACTCAAAACCCTGTGAATGACTCCTTTTCTAGCTGCTTCAACCCCTGTGAATCACGCAGGGAGGAGGATCTCATTTCATTGTTCACAGATTGATCACAGCAAACAGGAGCTGATAAGCAGCTCCGGTAGAGCAGCTCCGTTAGCAACGGAGCTCTTGAGGTTCACAACAAAACAAAGAGAGGCTGCATAACAAAACAAAGGGAGTAATTTAGTTAAAAGCATTCTGGGATACACCCTTATACCCTGGAGGCCAATAACAGCGCTGGTGTGTGGCCACACTTGATGACCAGCGCTGCAGCACCAGCGCTGCAATCCTTATTCCCCATGCTGAGTGAGGTGTACGGCCAGCACTGCAGCCAGGGAGTTGCAGCGCTGGAAGTGCCCTGCAGGTGTGGCCACTTACAAATTGCAGCGCTGGAAAGCCTCCACCAGCGCTGCAACTCGCAAGTGTAGCCATACCCTAAGGGCTTGTCTACATGGTGCTTAGTGCACACACTACCGGGGGTATAAATTCCAACAGGCAGCAGCATGTAGCGCACTAACTGGCCTGTACAGACCCTGCTGGTGATCACTGAAAGTTCCATTGTGAACATTTAATGTAGTCCTGTTTCAAACAATAATGCACTCAATGATGAGTGCATTATTGTGAGCACCAGCAGGGTCCACCTGGGCCAGGTAGTGTACTACATGCTGGTGCACAGTAGAATTTACACTGCAACTAGTAAGGACCAAAGCACGATGTAGACAATCCCTTAGCTTGTGTTCTACTCTAAGGGGTCTCTTATTTTACTACATTCTCCACATGCACTGACTAGAAAAGTGCTACTTGGACACCAGGGTTTTGTGTGAATTAGAGTATCAGTCTGAACATGGACAGTAAGATTCTGTTCTGCATCTCCAAAAAGTTCAACACAGAAATGACGGCTCTGGAAAATGAGGTTTGAGTGTTAAAATGGCTTTAAGCCACCTTTGTGCCCTCCCAATCCAGGGCTGGAGAGGCTATTTTTTTTTGTTAAACTACACTAGGAGTATTTGTAAATTAGTAAAACCAGTGAAGACATTTGTTGAATAAGAACTAAAGGTGGGATTTTCAAAAATATCTAAAGGAGTTAAGTGTCTAAATTTCACTGAATTTCAATGAGGGTCGGACCTTTATAAGCCTTTTAAAATCCCTAGAACTGGCTCCTAAAAGCCAATACTCAACCATGGTCATACTGGTGGGGTAATTTGAGGAAGTTCATACTGCTCCAGTCTGTGCTGAACCTATTCTTTGAAGAAAGAGACTTCAGTTTCCAGGCTTGTCGGGCTGGCACTTTTCACATTAAATAGAGTACTTCATCTTCCAAATAGAAACTGCAACCATGGGCTGGAATCCTAGTCCCATTGTAGTTAATGGGAGCTTTACCACAAAAAGGAGGTCAAACAAGTAGTTCAATGGGTTTCTAACTGATCTTTCACATGAAAGGCTCTGATTTTCGTTACTAGGAAAGTTATCACTAGAGTGCTTTAAAAAAAAGTGAAAAATTCTAATTAAAAGAATAAATCAGAACTTCATTGAAACTACAGCTAGGCATGTTTGATAATAACATATGTGAATAATGTGTCTTGGTATAAAATGTTGTAAAATACAATATCCTTTTAATCTTTCCAATTCTTGAATGAGAAATCCAATTTAATTAAGTTTAGGTCCTAGTCTACTGGACTTAAGATGAGTTTGATTCTTATTTCAATTGCTCACCATACCTTATTTTGCATCATGCGTTTTTGAATATCTTGTCCTTCAAGAATGCCAGATTTATTACTGCATGTACTTAAAGGAAATAAGAAACAGCTCTTCAATAAGCAAAGACTATTTTTCAAACTAATGAAGTCTTGGAATTTTCCAAATAATGCTCAGGAAAACATCAATGAAAGGAACAGTAAATACCCTTCTAAATGTAGCCATTATTGAATGTGGATAAAATCAGTTTGATCTGCGTGCAGCTCATCAACATTACTTAATTAAACAGGAGCTGTCTCTGACATCTACAAAAGAGCAGAATGCCACCTTCATAAAAACATAAGAATGGCCATGCTGGGTCAAACCAAAGGTCCATCTAGCCCAATATCCTGTCTACCGCCAGTGGCCAATGCCAGGTGCCCCAGAGGGAATGAACAGAACAGGTCATCATCAAGTGATCGATTCCCTGTCGCCCATTCCCTGCTTCTGGTAATCAGAGACTAGGGACACCATCCCTTCACCACCTTCAGTAGTACAATGCTTCCTGTTTTAACAAGGCTTCGTGGGTATTTGTTTGTTTGGGCCAAGCTGCCAGGTTTCTGTTGGCTGCCTGATTCTACAAGGTGCTGAGCACTTTCAACTCCCATTCACTTAATTGGTCCAGGAATATTGTATAAAATTTCAAAATATGGACATCATTTATCTTGCTTGGATCTTCTTTTTCTCCGTCAGTTTACTCAGTTGGAAGAGGAATTCCTTCTCGACTTTTGTAGGTTTTTTTCATTCTTGTCATGGTGGCTTTGTGAATTCAATAATTTGTCAGTGCTGAGCAGCCAAATACAGGAACAGCAAAAGTTTGCTTAGATGTTTTTTTCTACCCCATCTTGTACACAGTTTGGAGACACGTTATTTTCTGTGGCAAGCCTGTGCTTGGCTGCACAGAAGCATTAAGCCATAGACACAATTTATATTTAGTGCATGCTGGATAGGGATGCTTTCTTGAATCAGATCCTAAATGGGAAAAAACTTAAATTACAGAATGCCAAATACTCAGCTTCAAACTACTCTTACTCTGAAGTCTCCACCACTGAGATTTTTTTTTAAATAAACTGTTTCCTCCTGTTTCTACTAGAGAATTAATCTTCTGTGCAGACAAAACCAGGAGATTAACACTCCTCCTTCCTTTATTTCCATAACCTCAAAAGTATCTCTCTTCCAACCTGAATACTAAATTTTAGCTTCCTGTTTCCATGAACATTAGTGGTGAGAAAAATGCATTTGCTTAAGAATAATATTCCCTGGTCAGATTAGAGCAACAAACCACCACAGTTGCCCGAAAACACTTGTCCAGGGATGGCTGAGTCACAAGGCCATGAATACTTCATGAGGTGTACTTCTTTCCTGTAGTTTCTCTGCTGTAACATTTTAGACTCCTGGTTTAACAGGCACTCTAAGACTCTTGTCAGAGTTATATTAGAAAAACAGATCTTACAACCTACATCCCCAACCCCCCGGTTTGTTAACAATAATTTACAGTACAATTCACATTGATACAGGGCCTGATCCAGAGGTCATTACAGTTGATCAAAAGATTCCCATTGACATCAGTGGGCTTTGGATCAGGACCACAGTGCTGTTCCCCTGATCTCTCATGGTGCTTTCAGTAAAATTGAACAATGATCTTCCTTGGTGATGGCACATAATGTATGAGTAAGAATTTTTATGGTATTCTGAGATCTTTTTCCTTTAAAATAGTTTTGTATTGTTTTCAAAGCAGTGATAAAAGATAAATTCTTACCTGCTATGATTTTTGTGTTCCTCATTTAGATTTCCCATAAGGGACATAGAACATATGGTTCTGAGATGGGAGACTTAGAGTAATCTACCCAGCAAGTGTCTTCTTGATAAACAGCAGTAATCTGTGAGGCATTTCAAAAACTTGTATTTGTCATCACAAACACACATGTGAAATTCTGTTTTTACAGTAATTCTGAAAACACCTTGCTTGTTTAAACATACCACTGGGAGAAACAATCTGTTTTGATAACATCTTCAGCTCTTTGAGAACACCTTCCTGATTTTACATGCATGGTTTACTTTTTGTTACATCACAGGAGTAGGAAATAGGGAATCTCTGCAATGTTTTGTTATAAAGGTTGCATTGAAATAACAAGCAGGTAACCTACTATTCCCTGCCTCAAAAAAGGAAAAGCACTCAAGAGTCAAAGGAGATACATGTCTTTACTGTTGTTAGTAATAGTATAAACATTATAATTCAGTTTAAAAAATGATGGAAAATTAAAGATGATTTAGATTTTAAGAGCCACATTGTGATACACTTACAATTAATAGTATATTATTCTGAAGTCCCATTGAAATCAATAAGGCTATTACCAGAGTAAGATAATTCCAAACTTGAGTCAAGGTATCAGTCTGGTCCTAAATGATTGGGATGGTGGAGGGGAAGACGGTTAGATTTTTCCCCTTGTAAATTTAACTCTTCACAATTGCTTTTCTCCATTATTTCCTTGACTGAAGGAGAACTAGATGATGTGTTTGTAGTTGATTGATAGAGGGAGGGATAAGTGGCTATTAATATCTTAATTCAACTCTGGCAATTTTTAGAAAATAAGCAAGAAGAATGCTGGTTGTTTCTACAGAACAAGTCTCTTGTTTTATTGCAGGGGTGTTTGTTTTTAAAACTAGACAATGTAATGTAATTTTTATATCACTATTATCTTTCACACAAACTTTCTCCAAAAATGTTACAGAGTTAAATACAAGACAATATATGGTATATAAATGACAAACAAATGGTGTGAAGACAATACACGTTGAACATACACCTCTAACTCAATATAACGCTGTCCTCGGGACCCAAAAAATTCTTACCGCGTTATAGGTGAAACCGCGTTATATCGAACTTGCTTTGATCCACCGGAGTGCGCAACCCCACCCCCCCGGAGCACTGCTTTATCACGTTATATATGAATTCTTGTTATATCAGGTCGCGTTATATCGAGGTACAGGTGTATTAAAAACTAGGCTTTAGAGATAGTAATAGTACTAAGAAAATTAGGATAAACAAACAACCATGTTTGGAGAACTCAATTAAATACTGAAAGCAATGACACCATAGAGGCATTCTAAAGTCAGAAGGGACTATTATGATCATGTGGTCTGACTTCCTGCATAACACAGAGAAAAACTGCATACAAAGGTCTAAAAGGAAAGGCTACAGATTCAAATAAGTTGCTAGAGATAGTATTATGAACCACAATCATTCAACAATCATGAGTCAGGCATTTTCTCCAAAAAAAAAAAATTGTGAGATTGGCTTAATAAACGAGGGGTTTTTTTTTATCAAAAATAATAAATTTGAGGTTCTTGTTTCCTGATACGTGAATCTCTAGGGTTCATGTTTTCAGGCCTTTCTCTGAAACTGAGGTGGAGAGGTTGTTTTCTTAGCAAGCTCCAAAGGCACAGTGGGTCTGTCAGCGGACTAAGGAGAGGTTACCAGCTCTTCACCTTGTCCTTAGCTCCTGCTGTACAGGAGGAGCAACAACACCAGAAGGAAAGATAGACCGATCAGTCGGAGAGCCATTACAGTGAGAAACATGGGCAGGTAGTCAATTCTCGGCACTTCACAGAGGTGTTGATAATTAACAGGACTTGATAAAGGTCCCTCAGCATGGAGCCAGGGCAGTTCCTTGCTGATGGACCTCTATGTAGACCCAGTCTCCTGGTTTCAGCGAGTGGCAGGGCTGCTATATAAAAAGACCGAACACATTTCATTAGTGCCTGGCAATAATTAAGCATTGCGTTATTTATTAAATGACTGTCCATCTTGAGCCAGAGCCAGTGGGGCTGAGTTCGGTCTTTTGATTGGGAGTGGCCTTCAAAGGACATTTGGCCATATTGGTGAAGCTGCACATAACTTTTTTTTATAATCTGTCCAGATATGCCAGATTGTGATACAAACTCCTTAAGCAAAACTTTAACAGTAGTTTTGGCATCTGCCTTTTTACAAGGAAATACATTACTAAAACTAACACATACTAATAATTACAACGTTTTAACATTTGAATTACATCTGAATATTTACAAAAGGGTCCCCATGGGGTGCGGCGCTCAGCTGAATTTGTCTGTACCAACCTGCCACTGTTGTGGGCTAGGCAGATAGGACAGGAATTGCAGTACTGCTGTGTCATAATGAAAAAATGTTCGCATATACCAATATTGCAGTACTGATGCTATCAGAGCATATCACCCTCCTCCTGCTTACACATGCCATTTTGCAAGATAGGGGAGCAAAACCTAGGGTGCCACCAAGCAGCTGTCTGGGGAGCGCCACATGGCATCAGAATGTCAAGAACAAGTGCCTGGATTACCTGCAAATACTTCCTTAGGAAAAAAAAACAAAAACAACCCAAGAATCTTCCTTTCGTAACACTTTCTTTTAACATTTGTACGAAGTTTTACTGCTTAATTCCTTCCAGTAACTACAGAGTTAACTTCTCACTTCCTTTCTTTCAACTTCCTCAAACTGTGGTTGCCTGCTTGTCTGGGCCTGTCATAAACAGATAGTTAAGGGTTACTGCCTTTTTTACCTGTAAAGAGTTAAGAAGTTCACCTTACCAGAGGAACCAATGGGGGAACATGATGTTTCAAAAGGAAGGAGGGAAGTTTCCTTTGTTTAGTCATTTCAGCTGGAGTGAAAAAGATCAAGGAACCAGCCTCTTATCAGACTAGTAAGTTTTAGAAAGGGATAAATAGGTTTATGTTTATTTTCTTTTGTAACTTGTCTTTGTGCAATTAAGGGAATTATCAAATTGAGTATTCTTGTGTGTATTAAGGTTTTTGCCCAGGGGAACACCTTGTGTTTTAAATCTGTTGTCTGTGAAATTAGCTGGTATGCTGTCTCCCAGAGGTTTTTTTTTTTAACCTTTCTTTTTAAGAACCTGATTGATTTTTTCCATGTGTTTTAGATCCAAGGGAATTGGATCTGGACTCACCAGGGATTGGTGGGGGGAAAAAGGGAGGGGGAAGGAGTAATTCTTCCTTGTTTTTGAGATCCAAGGGATATGGATCTGGACTCACCAGGGACTTGGTGGAGGAGTCTCTCAAGGCTACCCAGTGAGAGGGAAGGTTTTTTTGGGGGAAGAGAGTTTTCCAGGTGCTCAAAAATCTGGATGGTGGCAGCGAGACCAGATCTAAGCTGGTAGTTAAGCTTAGAGGTGTTCATGTAGGTCCCCACATCTGTACCCTAAAGTTCAGAGTGGGGCTGAGACCTATGACAGGGCCCGATCCTGTTTTCCTTGTTGCATTATTTCTTTCCATGGCCACAGGCATTGTTTCACTACCAATTTAGCAAGGAGGATGGGCTTTTTGACTAACCCTGTGAAAGTCCACGCCCCTAGGGTCAGGGCAGCATGGGCTATCAGTCACAGTCCATAAAGCAGCCCTTCAGTGCAGGGCAGCATGGCCTAGTGACCAGAGTCTATAGCATCACCCTTCACTACAGGGCAGTGGGGCCTAATGGCCAGAGTCTATAGCATTGGGGCACCTCTTATGGGGTGTGGCTGCCCCAGTAGGGGGGTTCAGGCCCACCCAACTCCACCAGGTCCCAACCCAGGCCCTAACAGTGGTGTAGCAGCTTGCCACTGACTCAGCAGGGGAGTGCTATCGAAACACGCTGAGGTTCCCTGAGCGGGAGGTACCACTCCGTCGCCCTCCCTGGGTCACTTCCTACCAGAATCTGCACTGGGGTTTCCTATGAGGCGCCGGGTCCTCTGTGTTCGTCAGGGCCAGTCGTCTCCTCCAGTTGCCGGGGCGCAGGCAAGCCATGGAGGGCTTCAATTCCTGGCACAGCCAGAGGCTGTGGCTGGCCCTCTGCAGGAGCTTCCCAGGCAGGTCCTTCCCCTGCGGCCTCCAGCCCAGAATGAGCTGGTCTCCCTCCCTTTATACTACTAGAGCACTTGGAGCATGCCCAGTCTTGCCAGGGAGGTGGGACTTCTGCTGTCAATACCTGGTGCTTAACCCTGTCTGGGCTAGTGCGGGGTAAGTGGACTCGGTCACACCCCCCCTTTTATTTATTTATACACACCTATTTACATACACACACATTTATTTATTTACATCTAGATGCATCTTATTTAATAATAACCTTAATTCTTTATGTCCGGACTTAATAAATGTTTTCCTTGAGGCGGTAACAACCCCTCAGCACAAGTGCATTGTAAGAAAGGATAGTAGCAGGGCTAGGGACAACAGGAGAACAGCAGCGTTAACATCACAGTAAAATAGGGGAGTTATACTTACTGATCGTAGGAATAATGACTCCTTGCTGAATGCAGGATGTAATAACAGGTTGGATTTTTTTTCCTTGGCCTCTTTCTATAAAGGGTACAGCTGCACCTCGGGAAGGGGTCTTGCTGGGTTTAGGCAAATCTTAATGGGTTGGATAGACCTAACCTGGTTGGCATGTTTGTCTCACAAGGCCCACAGGGAGGGGAAGACCTTAGCCAGCAGTTCCTGTTGCAACGAGGAAGGGCTGGGGTCGGTCTTCTCCTGTGAACTGCCAGGACCAAATTGTGAGCGCGACCAGGCACGTCCAGATACACACCTTCTCGGGTACAGCAGATTATACAATTTAATTTGCACAGCAAGTCTTTTCCCAAAAGGTTAGCCAGTGAACAAGGACTGAGGAGGAAAACATAATAGTTAGACAGAGGACCGACAGAAATGGTCAGAGGTGAAGAGACGGAGTGGGGCACAAGAACCTTGCCCAGCCCTACCACTTGTGGAGTGGGCAGGGCGGTAAGGATATTCCCTTTTCCAATGGCCCATCTGTTTGCAATAGTGACCCGTGCCATCACTGGGTCCCTGGGGAGGTGGATGTGGGGACATTTGTTTTGCCTCTCCTCCGCAATGGGCAGCTATTGTGGGGTCCCTGCATGTCCTGGAGCTGGAGGGTCATTAACTTAGTTTCAATGTGATGCTGATAGTGTTGGGTAGCTGCTAAAATTTCATTTAGATTCTTTTCTTTACTTTGTTTACAGGTGCTAGTTTTGGCCCAATCTGCTTTCTTTGGGCAGTGTGTAAGAACTGCTTCCCACAGCCTGTTTCTAATCCTATTTATTGTGTCCTGGTCATGGCCTGGGTCCTCCATGGGCCACCAGGCTGCCTGATAAAGGCTATTTAATGTTTTCCTGGGCAGGACTCCCTTCAAGAGTTGGTTTACGCCTGCCCAGGTAGGGTTATAACAGTGCGTGACAGTTTTTAATTCTTCTTAAAATTTAACAGTCTTCTCTTATTTTCGGAAATGTTTTAAATTAAATTATACAAATGAGTGGGAGACCAAGGTGCATGCACAGACACCAAGGTCTCCTGACCAGAAGCTCTAATGCCTGGGAATTGGCACAAGGGGAATATTTCCTTATAATGGGGAGACACTGTCAGAAGGGTGAACATAAGGGGCTTTTGTTGCACAATATTTCTTGCTGGCTTGTTGAATTTAAATTCTTTGCCAATTTCCTTCTAATCTCTTTTAATTGTGTGGTACGTTTCTCCTTGGAGTCCTTGAGTCTCCTCATTTGAGATTCACGGCACCAATTTTCTGTTTCTTCATACCAATCGAAATACTCATCGAACTGACCTTGTGGGGATCCCATTCTCTTAAAAGCTTACAAGTGAAAGGACTGCAATTTGCATACATACAATACTCAGTTGTGCTCTTTGGTGAGACACATGTCACCTTGGACTCTCCGGCCTCCCCAAATATACAGATAAGATCACTTTCACGCGGGTCTCTCATACAGGGAAGGCTTATTTAGGGCATCCACAACTGTCTACACCCCTTTCCAGCAAAGACCGTCGACTAGTCTCAAAGAGAATGGCGCCGCTTACCCTGTTGCTTCTGGTGGGGTGGTTGGATCCATCAGTGACTTTTAGACCGCCTTTTACCGGCAGAGGAGAGAAACTAGAGGAAAGAGGGTAAGGAAACCAGACTGTCCAAAGATGGTAGAGGACAGGGTCTCACAATCCTAGACCCAGACAGGCCCCTCGCCGGTCATGCCATGCAGAGGGGAAGCTGTCTAGGTCAGGGCACTTATCACAGTGCCCACTAGATGGAGTCACAGGGCTTGCTTTAGAGACACCTCTGGTCACTAGCCACCAGGCTTCGCAGAGGGCTCTGGGCGTCTTCCTGTGACTCTTTCATTCAAACCTTCACACTGGCACACAAATCAGTACAGAGGCCTATTTAGCCACACATAGGGCTGTTCCCGGGGAACAGAACAGAACAGAAGGGTGTCAGGCTCGTCTGGCAGCAAAAGGTCCAGATAGAACATGCAACTCATCCAGAGCCTACGGGCGGTCCTCCACCAGAAACCCAAAATAGAGATTTCAAAAGGTCTCTTACCTTTTCAGTGGGCTCGGGGTCTGGTGGGGAACAGCTCGCGGTCCTCCGGTGTTCAGGGTCGCTGTCTCTCTGAGTCACGGCACCAATTGATGTGGGAAAAAAAATCGAGCCATGCGTTGTGTTTTCAATCTGATCAGCCTGAGGCCCTTTATTGATTACAAGCACGCAGGGGGTGACAGCTATCGGAGCTGCCCCCCCGAGTCCAGGAACACACAAGCTTTTTAAAGCTTAAAACCAAAGACAAATTACATATACTTCCGTATTAATTACCTTATTTGGAATACATTGCAAAATTAATGTAGGTCAAAAGCAAAAAGTACAATCACCCTTCTTATTTGGCTTTTCCTGTTATTGTTATTCACAGTCTGGTTTGTTTGCGGTTTGACTTTTCTAACAGTGCTATTACGGTTTTTTATTTCCTAAGCTTGGACTACTGCAAATTGTTCTGTTAGGGGATTTTTTTCCACTCTGCCTCCTTCTGCCCCTTGTACACAGAAACAAGCAGGATCTTAGTTCAAGGCCTGTAAGCAAGCTTGACCAAACTCAGTGCCTTGACTAGAGTTTAAGGCCTGCTAAATTTTCCCTCACAGTGGCATCCTTTCCTCATATAGGTGAAGGTGATGACTAAATTAATAGTTGAGAATCTCAGGAACTGGGAAGACATAGGTATTGATAGCATGTAATGAGGATTAAATTCCACTATTCTAGTAGTTTAAAAAAAAAGCGAGTTAACCTTCTTTTTCTTGTCATCTACTTGTTTTATAAGTAAGCTGATAATTAGCTACACATATGAATTAATCTGATAATTCTAAAGGGAAGAGCTGATTTAACAGTCAGAAGGAATGTAATTTTTTGATGCAAAATCACTGGTATTCCCACAAAATAACCCATTGCTCTTTGACTAATCATCCATTTGGGAACATATGTCTGTAGTTTTACTGTTAAACATAATTGGCTGCCTTTTATCTCTTGAATTTTGATAACATGTACTTTTATTGATGTTAAATGAGCTCTGGGTAATGTCTAGTCTAAATTATCTGTGCCCAGGAAAAAGAAGCAATAATAAACATTTGTATTCGCATGTCACTGCAACACCAGTTCTTAGATTTAACTTTTTTTAGCCATTTTATGCTGAAATATGACTACTTTCTTTTAATTCTGTATAATGTATGTGCTATAAATTCAAATTAAGATTAGAACCCCTTGTATAACTTGCACTGAAAAAATGTTTGTATCTGCATATTTTCTTAGAAATATTTAATATACCTTTCCAAGAGTAAAAATTCTGTCTTTGCTCTGTAAGATGCCACCAGGGGTAAGGACAGAAAACCATAATGATGTGGGCAAAAAGATGCTTTAACTATGGGGCTCTGTTTTCCCAAGGGTAGAAAACTGAAGACTTGGGAAACTTTGAAGATTTTTTTTAAAATGCTCAAATAATAACAGCTCATATTTAGAGATCTTAATTGAAGATGTTCCACTTTGTGAAATATTTTAACAGACCTTGGGCCAGAGAGGGTGTGTGAATGACAGTCTGGTGGTTATATTAGGGGCCTTATCTGGGAGGTGGGAGCAAGACGACAACCTTCACGTGGTGCTTCTGTTAAGTGCTGGTGGGTTGTTTTTTTTGTGCTCTGTGTTTTGTGCAAACCCACCAGCATACCAATGTCGTCAATTGGCCACTGGACTTCATTTTACCGACTCCCAGTGAACATAGCAACGATTATACTTCCTCAAACCACCTTTTCCAGGACAAAAAAAAAACAGTTGTGCCAGTCCTCTGAATATACCAATTTAATGTAGAAGGGATGTTCAGGGAAAAAGTGGATTACCTCTTGAGGACCCTCAATGACCATCACATTGACATTGTGGTCCTCCTGGGAGGTAGAAGACCCAAGTTCAAATTTCTGTTCCACTGAATATTTAATTATTTACACAAAGTGGAACAGCTTTAGCACAACAGATTGAGAGAAACACCATAGCCCAGTAGTTAGGATACTCATGGGATGCTCAAATTCACATCCCTTCCCTACATCAGGCTGGGGTGGGGAATTGAACTTGTGTGCTGTATGTAGATGACATATCAGTTAGCTGTGTTTCTCAAACTAGGGGTCCTGACCCAAAAGGGAGTCATAGGACTATTGTAGGGGGATCATGAGAGCAGTGGTTGCTGGCTGGGCGCCCAGCTCTGAAAGCAGCACCGCCACCAGCAGCAATGCAGAAGTATGGGTGTCATGGTATGAGGAGTCATCCCTTTTTGCGGGGAGGGTTGTCACAGCCTGAAATATTTTCAAAGGTGGTCCCAGCAAAAAAAAGTTTGAGATCCCCTGGACCGACTAAAGGATGATAAAGAAAATTATGAGTGCTGTTATAAAAAGCATTGTTATAAACTTTTCCACAATCTAACCACACACTCCTTCTAACACAATGCAGTTTACTAGCATTTAAGATAGATGGGTGTGGAACAGATTGAAAAAAAACAAAAGTCTGATCAGCAAATGAATTATATTGCAACAACAAGTGAGAGGATGGAGAAAGAAGGTTTCACCTGCAGATGCATTGAGATGTTTCTTTAAAGTTTTGGTGTAGAGTAAAGCAAGTGTTTAATTTTGTCAGTGGTGCTCTAAAATCAAAATCTGAAGAACACTTTCTTGTTTAACAGGGTAAAAATAACTTAAAATGCAGGAGAGGAGGTCAATTATGTTCCCAGCCCTACTACACACTTGGGCAGATCACTTACTTTTCTGTGCCTCACTTTCCCCATCTGCAAAAAGGAGGATAACAACACTTCCCTACCTCACTGAGACATCCTGAGGTCAAATTCATGATTTATAAAGTGCTTTGATATCCTCTGATGTAGGGTGCTACTAAAATGTTGTGTGTTGGGAAGATGGAAAAGAGACAACGTAGAAAAAGGGAAAGAGAAACTGTAAATGAAGAGGAAACCGAGAACAAGAGAAAGGTATAAGGAAAAATAGAGAAATCAAGAGACAAGGCAGCTTTAGGGCTGGAAAACGATATTTTATTAATTGTTTACTTGTATTCATTTTACTTTGTTTCCTTGGCAGAAAAAAAATTAGCCAAAAGGAGATGGAATCCACTGTCTAAACTCAGTTGGGGATTTTCAGGCAGATCATGGCCTGAGGAAAGCCACCAGGTCCTGCTATCACTTTTTTGTTTTCATCTTGAATAATGGGTGCCAAGCCTGGTGCTTTTGAGCTTTCTAGAGTACATGCACTACAAAGCTGGGACCCTGGAACAGCTGCCCCACCTGGAGTTTTTGTCTGAAAGATGGAAACACTGCACCATTACTGGCAATTAATGGAATTGGGTGAAGGAAAACTTTTTTACTGTGATATATTTGCTCATTTTTTCTGTCTGCAAATGCTTCTCCAATGCCAGGATTGTTACTATTCTGCCAAAGGCAGCTCAGATGAACTCATGAACACATTTGAGTGTTACAGCTTTCAGAGTTTCAAGATGAGTTACAAGAGCTGACTTACTAGATGGAACAAATCTACTCTGTTGGCCACAAACTGGTCTGTCAGCTTTAGCATTATTTATTTGTGTACAGTAAAGTCTAGAAACCCTATTAATGGACCAGGAGTGCATTGTGCTAGGTGCTGTACAAATAGAACAAACAGAAGGTTCCTGCCCCAAAGAGCTTGCATGGCACAAAATGATTCATTCTCTTTTAAGGTGCTAAAGTTGCTGTCAGTGGTGACATAAATAAATTCTTCATACTCCTCAGACAGGAGCAGTCTTCAGAAGCCTTCCTACTTCAATCCTCCTACTTTTTCTAGGCCTCAAGAAGCAGTGGCAGCAGCTTTTCCACAGGTAAAGATCATGAGTGGCGCTAGTGGATCTATTTGCTACTGTTTTTCGAGCTCTTAGGATTTCTCCTCTATTAGCACTTGAGACTTCACCATATACCTTGATAACTCCCATGAGTGTGTAAGTAGCAGCACAGCTGGCAAAAACGCTACACTCCATGAACAAAGGTAGAAAGGGGGCAGTAAATGTATCCAACTCTTTCCCAAACCCAAATCAAAGTTCAGGTTTGGTTTAGCCAGAACTGATTCTCTTATACATATTCTTTCAGATCCCCTTTGAGAAGTGTGGGACCAATTTTCTTAAATGTTTTATGCTGCAACCTAATGTGCACTCAGTAACCTACCCCAGCATATGGAAGAAATGAGACATTTTGATAGCTGTTGAACAGAGTGTATTTTCACAGTTAATCAGATCAAAGCCATTTAGCACAGGTGTTTCTATAATTGTGAAGCAAAGGGAAAATTTGCAATGTTCATTTAATGGCCCTTAAACGTACACATTAGATATCAAGAGTGATGATTTAATGTTATCTCTGTAATCTAAAACATGTAGGAATGCTATTGCTAACCTACTAAGTACTTTTTTTATTTTGCTTTCAGACATATTTCTACTATAAATAAATACTTCTGAGTGTTTTCTCATGTGAGAGTGTCCATTCATATGAAACTTTGGGATGAAAAACAGGAGAAGAACAGGCTTTGAACAAAGGTACTCTGTTATACGCAATGAGGGCTTTAAATTAATTGTAAATCATTAACATGTTGGGCAGAATTCATATTGCCTACTAATGGCTGTGACAGACCCAGGCCAGTTGGGTACAGCAGAATAGCAGAAGGCAGATATACTGGCCACTGGATTAACAGTTTTCTTTTCCCTGACTGACCAGAGCAGGGGCTGCTCCAGGCTAATGAGAACACCTGACTCTAATTAACCTGTAACGAGTCAGGTGAGGCCATTCAGCTAATGTGACCACTTGACTCTAATTAAGGCCCTGCTGATACTATAAAAAGGGCTCACTCCAGTCAGGCAGAGGAGAGCCAGGGAGCCAGAGGAGAGGAAGTGTGTCTGGTTACTGAAGACACCCTCAAACCATCATTAAAGGAACCCTAAGGTAAGGGTGAAGAAGGGAGAAGCAGGAGAGCTGTGGGGAAGTGACCCAGGGAAATGTAGCAGCTCTGGCAGTGAAAGGTTGACTGCCAACAACTGCTACCATTAGGGTCCCTGGGCTGGAACCCGGAGTAGAGGGTGGGCCTGGGTTCCCCCCAACCCACTCTACAGGAACAGCTCCTGGGAGGGGAAGTCAGGTCCCTGCCAGGACAGGAGGCTGAACAGAGACTGTGGGAGTTCTCTCACCAACCTCCTTGCACCCTATGATGAAAAGGGCTCAGTAGACTATAACCCTGGCCCTAGAGAGAGAAGCGCTACATGGAGGGTCACAGTGAGCCACTGAGGCTAGCATAAACCGCCTAGAAGCGCAGGACCCACGGGAGCAAGGTCAGAGCTCTGCCACATAGCATACAGCCTCACACAAGGCCTTGGCAGAGGAAAGCCTGTCTATAGTGGAGATTCTGGTGATGGATGATATCCTCAATGGGAAAGCTCATGGCACATACTGCACATAAATGTTTAACTGATTATTACTGATGACAATGAACAATCATAGTTAATATTTTGGGGGCTGTTGACTCGGTGGGAATTGATTTTATTGAGCCCTTAAATCAATTTTTGGATCAAGTGCAAGCTTTGTGGGGCAAGGAGTTTCATTCATTGTTTATACAGTCAAGGTCTGGTCCTGGTTTAGGCTATGATAGGTTACTATGCTCTAAATATTAAACAATAACACTTAACTAACATTGGGCCATCTTGCTTCTATTTGTTGTTCATTTTATTCTTCGTACATGCACTGTGGAGGAATGTGATTAGCGTAGTTTAGAAATCGAATTAATTATATAGCCATATTAATTTTCAATTAGAAAAAATTAGAATTAGAAAAAACATAATTAGTTTCATTTATAATGATCTGAATGTTTGAATTTGGAAAGTAAAGAAATAAAATCAAAAACTGAGTTTTATTTCACTACTTAGTTTTGATATAGTTATTGAGAAAATAATCAGCTCCCCTCTATTTGCTCCTTTATCTAAAACAAGACCAAGTCTCCAGTGAAAGATATTCATTATAATGTTTATAATGTTTAAAAGAGTTGAGATGAATATCTTTCACTGGAGACTTGGTCTTGTTTTAGATAAAGGAGCAAATAGAGGGGAGCTGATTATTTTCTCAATAACTATATCATATAACTCAATAACTATATACACACAAGAGTTACCTTTACCATATGCATAGTTCCTCAGGGTCCCTTACTTTCCATATTTGTCAAGTGATCCAGATTTTGCTTGTAGATCATTCAGAAAATGACCTGTGCTTGGTTTTGATATTGACATTCCTAAGAATATCTGTCCAGTAGACCTGCTTGCCCACTTTGTTTAATCTTTTCCATCCTTGCCTCATTGCAGTCCCTGAGGTCCTCTCATCTTCATCTGTTAGTTTCCACCCAGATGAACTTGGAATCTCACTTCTCTTCTGACTGAATGTACTGCTGTGTTTTTTCTGACATTATGACAAAAACAGAGGAGAAAAGGCAGCTGGAGACTTTTTTTTTAGTCTTTGATGTCAAACAAGAAAAGTAAGCAGGCAAAACCCAATTTTAGTGAAAATAACACATAGGCAAACTGCTTAAGAAGTATTTTGAAATCAAGTTGAGCAATCTTGCTAATGAAATACATGATACTTGCTAATCAATAAATTTATTAGTGAATTTAAACTCCTACTATACAGAGAACAGTGTGTTTGTCACATTAAATTTTAAGGAAAGCAATGACAAAAGAAGCAGCACTTTCCCCTTCAAAGCTGGCCAGAGAGAAGTGTCAAGCAGCTCCCAGAATTGCAGCTCCCAGAATCGCGGCCATGGGAGCGGTGCTGAGCTGTGCAGAGCCACCTGCACACCCCCTGCACCAAAAAAGAGCTGCTCCAGGTAAGTGCTCTGCACCTCCTGCCTGCCCCAGCCCTGAGCCTCCTCCCGCACCCCCACCCTTAGCACCCTCCCACACCCTAACTCCCAGACCCCACATCCCTACCCTGAGTGCCCTCCCACACCCTAACTCCCTCCCAGACACTGCACCCCCAGCCCTAAGCCCCAGTACAGTACATAATGCCTTTTGTCTGCCCCCCAAAAATCTCCTTGGAACCTAACCCCCACATTTACATTAAATCTTATTGGGAAATTGTATTTGTTTAACATCATTTCATTTAAAGTTGCGTTTTTCAGGAACATAACTACAATGTTAAGTGAGGAGTTACTGTAATTAAAAATACAAAAAAAAACAAAAACAAAAAAACCACCCACACTTCTAATTTGGTTTTAAGAAAACATTATTGACTGCAGTCTGAGAATGGAGAGTTATTGTTAGAGGATACATGGTTTGTCATTTGTACTTTCAGCAGCTGTGTAACTGAAAACCCGTAATTGAATGACTTAAGTAAGTAAGTCACAATTATATTTTAAATAACTTAGATTATTTGATTAACTGTGATATGGAAAGAACTTGGCATATCTTCCATAATAAATGGAAGCACACCTTGACCTCACTTCTATCAGTATGTCCTGCATTGTCTGGTAATACTTGCTTACATTATAGCTATGAGTAACTCTTGTATATGTCTTCATATGGGAGTTTAAAAACTCCTGTGGGCTACTGAGACATGAACTGAAAGCCTGCTCTCTATTGGATTTCCTGGTATACCTGAAGTATCACTCACATTATACCTATGTAAGCATAGGTGATATCTGCATGAACAAAATGAAAGCAATTTACTTCCTTCTCTCATTGGGGAATACAGAGTGATAAGATAATAAAGGAAGGAGTGAGAGCAGAGGAATAAGGATAATGGACTTTAAAAAAGCAGACTTTAACAAACTCAGAAAACTGCTCGATAAGGCCCCATGGGAAGAAAATCTATGGGAAAAGGGAGTTCAGGAGAGTTTACATTATCCATGTTGTCAAAATGCTTTGGCTCTAAACCACTAAATTTGGCAGCCACATTTTTAAAACGCTCAAATCTTTTACTCGTGCTATTAATAACAGAATCTAAGGACACTAAGTAGGATTCAACTATGAATTTCTCCCGGGCATTCCTCCTTCATCCTCTGCAATTTCCTCATGGAATCTTTTTCTCTTACATCTTCTGTGCTGCTTATATTCCATAGTAATATCACATTTTCGAGCCAACTTGGTTGCTTCATTCTCAATCTGTTTGAATTCAGATTCAAATTCACTTTGAATGTTTTTCATATCATTTTCTGAATCTGAATCAAATGAGAAGCCGTTACCAGATCTAGACTGCTTTTCTGTAAATATGTGGATAAATGGAAAGCCTTTTCTAGCACTTTACTGCAGAATATAAGAAGAACTAAGAATTTGTGAAATCTGCATACAAATTCCTGCCCCTGAATTGTGAGCCTCAGAAACAGAATTGCCCAGTCCTGCCCACTGGGCAGTTTCCCTCATTGCATGATAACGAGAATGAAATCTTTGTTGCTTTTCCTTTCTCTGTTCTTCCTCGTCCCCTGTAAGTGCACTGTAGGAATTAGGGACATACACAGAGATATTCGGTCGCTAATTTTTTCATCGCTTTGTCTCCCTTTCCCCATATGCCTTCTCTCAGGTGCAGCTGGGAAGGCAATATGCAATGTTAGAGACAGCAGAAGAAGGAGAAGCCAGGAGGCTGTCTCTCTGGAGAGAAGGCCTGGGGGAGGGGTATTTGGATGCAGCATGTTAATGAGACCCTTGCAAACACAAGGGAAAGAAGCAGGGATGGGACTGTGTCTGGGCAGAGGACAAGTGGGTCAGTCTCCCCTGTGGGATTGGGTAGCAGGGCCCAGGGAAATGAAAATCTCTTAACTACACAGAATTGTTAACTGCTCCTAAATCCTTTTGTGCCATGGCTGCAAGTTTTGAAGAGCTTAAGCTGTGAGATGCATGGACTTCCTCAATAAATCTCTCTTGTGCAGTGCCTCAAGCAGGTTTGCAGCGTATTACCCAGATGAAAAGGCCAGCAGAGAAAGCTTTCAACTTTCCCAGCTCTTTCAGCAGTGTGTGGGGCCTTTAAGTCACTCGGGATGCATCTTCCAAATAAAATGCATTAATAATACAGCTCAGGCAAGCGGAGTGCTCCACCTCTGCGGGCTGGGTGCTGTGCAGGCTGCCCGGGCCATCTGACAGTACTTCACACTGAAGGATGGCTTTTATGTGCTTGTGTTTTGCTGTTGGAAAGAGGCCCAGACTTCCTCTCATCTCAAACTCCCAACCCATCTAGCCTCCCTTGCTCCCTGACTACCCCAGCCACTCTCCACACCACTACCCACAGAAAGTCCCCCCACCCAGAACCATCCAACCCTCCCCCTGCTCCCTGACTGCCCCCCAGGACTCCCCTTACCTTACCTCCATGCAGCTCAAGCCAAAGTTAAATGCTGCTGAGGCAGCGGAGGGAGGGGGGAGAGGGTGAGGGGATCTGGCTGCTAGAGGCCCAATGGGAGTGGCTCAATCAGGCCCAGACAACCAATTGGCAGTGCTGCACTCTGCATGGAGGGAAAGGGGAGGGGAGGCGGGGAAATCCCAGACTTTACGGACGGATGGCATTGGTAACCCTACTAAGGTGCCACTTTTGGACAATGTGCTCAGTGGGGGAGCAGCTGCTCCCCCCCCCAGCTATGCTCTTGGTGCATACCGGTCTAAAAACTTATTTTTGCATGCATATTACTCTTTATGTGATTCATCTGAAATCTGTGCATGCAACTGTGATAGCTGCACGCATTAAATGGAGTTGCAAAAATATGCATGGAACTAAGGGCCTCAGTTTTCCTTTTCCCCTCACCACACTGTTGTAAAAGGAACAGGTAGCAAAGAAGAAAATCCACAAGAATAAAAAAGTGGCACCATTTCTTTTTATCTTGCTGATATTTTATTATTTTTCAGATGGGGCTGTAACTAGTTTGCAGTTTAGAGAAAGTGTTTTAAAATGTACGGTAAACTGAAACAAATAATAAAGATCAATTGGTTTTTCAATTGCTCAAAGCTACAATTAGCTTTCAAAACATAATCAACCTCTATTCAGTGCTACAAAATCAATAGTCTGCTGTCATCTGTGTACATGAAAGCTGAGAATTCACTCCTCTACCACCTCCATGTGCACACACCTTTGAATAATTAACACTGACTATTTTAGTCTACAACACAACTGATGATAATATGATGTTTTAGTCTTTGTTAATGCCAGCTCCTGGCACTGGAAGGGGAAAAAAAAGCCGGACTTCCATTATTATGTTTTAATTAGTACTTTCCTTGTGCTGCATACATACACTGCGTTGAGCTCAACACCAGGTTCAAAAATTACCCTTCTGAAAAAAAAAATATATTATTGTTTCATTGTCCTTTGGTATATATTTAGGTATAGAAGAAGTGTCATTTCAAATCTGGGCTACAGTTGGCTTGAAATTCCAGGAAACAAATGTCACAGATGCATCAATATACAGTGTGTTTGGTTTAATTATTTTGGGTCAGCTGGGGTTAGAATTTGATCCTAGACTTGAGTTTAGGATTTTTGTTCATACCTATACCAGTGGGATTCACAATGCTGACCTAGGCACCTTACTGTCACTTTAGGCACCTAAGTTCAGCATTTAGGCACTACTGGTGTTCACAAAATCCCCCCATAGCTTCTGCCATTGAAGTCCCCATGTTGTCTACATTTCTACAGCTGAGCATGCATACAGTTACCAAAGTTATCTAGCTCATACCTAACCCCAGTGGGATTCACAAACTGTGTTCTCCTACCTATCTTGTTATGAGCTCTGAGCACATCTAAACATACAGAATAGGGCCAGAGGAATTGCTGCTCCCTGCCTAGTGGTCATCATGCTCACCCACACCATGGGAAGAGCTGGATTGGAGATACACCTATCTCATAAAACTGGAAGGGACCCCGCCTTCACTAGCAGGACCAAGTACTGATTTTTGCCCCAGATCCCTATGTGGCCCCCCTCAAGGATTGAACGCACAACCCTGGGTTTCGCAGGCCAATGTTCAAACCACTGAACTATCCCTCCCCCCTGCTCCTTGCTTTGGCTCAGTGAATCATACTTGGGTTTCCTACCTCCCAGAAGCGTACACTAACCATTGGGCTATTACAGGATGAGGCTTTCTCATTGTCTCCTGTTAAAATCGTTCCCCTTTGTATAGATAATGGATAAGGCTATGAGTATGTCATGGAGGTTGTGAACCTCTGTGACATTGCGGCCCCTCAGCAGCCCAGCTGCCGCAGCAGGGTAGGGGGACTGTCCTGCAGCAGCCCAGCCGTGACAGCAGTGGGGGACTCCTTACAGCTCCCCAGCCACGATGGGTGGTGGGGGGATACCCAGGAGCTCCCCAGCTGCCTGCAGCAGGGGGGATACCCACCTCGCTTCCAGGCATTGGGAAGGAGCAAGGGGCTGCAGCTCCCTGCCACTGCATACAGCGGGGGCAGGGTGCTGGATCCTCCTCCCTTCCCATTTTGTCAAGGATGTTTTTAGTAAAAGTCAGGGACAGGTCACGGCTTCCGTGAATTTTTGTCCATTGCCCATGACCTGTCCATGAGACAATCGTAGCCTTAATAATGGAACATTCATTAGGCCAGCTAGCATCAGAATGACACCATATCTCAGTACTTAGCTACTCATGCAGGATGTTTGCAACCCAAGTTCAAATCCCTGTGCCGTGATAGGCAGAGAGGGGAAATGAACCTGCATCTCCCACATCGAACTGCTGGGCTAAAGATTATAATCAGCCCACTTTCTCCTTGTTTTTTTTCTTGAAAAAGGGCTAGCTTGGGTGCCTAACTCCAGGAGAAGGTTCATGACTGTGATTCCTGAGTGGAGATAGGCACCTAACTTCCTTTGAGGGGAGGGGCTTAGATCACACTCCTCTTCTCGTCATTTCCTATTGGTCTGCTTCAGCAGCTGCCTGCTCCATGTGCTGATTTTTGTCAATCCTGTTTTTAGGCACCTAACTCTCCCCATGTGTTGTAAAGGTAGCCTGGGCACCTAACTCATGGTTGTGAATTCCATGGGGTGGCTAGGGCACCTAAAAGTTGTGCACTGCAACACTGAAGTCCCCCTTGTGAATCCCACCCCTTGTCAACTCAGTAATGGGGAGTAAGAGGAGCATATGGCATGCATGTGGTAACTTTGTTTCACACTCTTGGCCGGCATCTCAAGAAACCCTGAAATTTTTCCATACAATGACCAATCAGTCAGTGGAATTCATTGCCATAAAATCTCATTTAGCCCACAAGTACAGCAGGGTTTTAAGACTACTTGGCAGTTAGATACAAATCAATAATATCCAGAGTCATTTTAGGGGAAAAAAAACAAGTGTTTGGAAGGGACATGAATCCTGCGGCTTCAGGGTATAAGCCTCTAACTTATGTGGGTTAGAAACAAGTTTTCCCTATAGGCCTGTTGTGCCATAACTATCTAGTGCTGTGTTTGTTGCAACTGAATTTGAACCAGAGTGCATACTGGACTTAATGGACCACTGGTCTGATGTGGTATGAGAGATCCTCTCTACATGTTGATTTTCCTTAGCTCATTTGTTCTTGTTCTGGAGGAAAAGTGGTTTTGTCTTTTTCTATTTTTGTTAAATATACAAAAAAAGCATCACTACCAGGGGGGAAATATCACAAGTTTGGGTAGCTCTCATCCAGTAAGAATGTGGTTAATGTTAGGCTTCATTTCTACATTCACAATGTTTCATTCGAATAATTAAATGAATCCTACACGTTCAGTCTAATGGGCTGCATAAATTCTGGAGCAAGTAGTAAACTGTGTCTCAGTTTCCCAATCAGTAAAAGAAAAATAAGGAATGCTTGACTTGCTCCATGTGAGAGTTGTGAGGTTTAATTCATTAATGTTCATAAAGCTCTTTGAGATTCTCCAATGCAAGGTGCCAGAAAAGTGCAAAGGCTTGTTATAGTTATTTTTTTTCTGCCTTTTAAAAATGTATCTTTCCAGAATGTATCTTCTTTAACCTTCCTCCTCTTTCTGTCTCTTCCTAAATTCTCCTGGCAACTTTAGCTAAGCGTTTCAAACTTATTGTTAGGTCCTGTGATGAATCCCCTTTGCATATCCCCTTTCGAGGTCCATCTTCCTCTCGCCATCAGTTCTTCAGTAGAGCAGGCTCTTAGGCAAAGAGGCTCAAGACAGCAGTATTATAGCCTAATCATGCAACCCATAGACGCTCCAGTGCCATTGACTGTAATAGGACATTTGCCTAGCATAACACTGTAGGATTGGGCCCATGGAAGGAAACAGAAGATAAACTGAATAGGATGTTTTTAGGGTTATGATTTATTTGATGGAGTAGCTGTCAGCTGGAAGAAATATCCTTTAGAAAAGTGGCTGAACCTTTTTTTTTTTTCATAGAAAATGTTGTCACTCTCTTGCGTTTGTGCTTACTTGGAACACTCTTTGGATGCTTGTTTATTTTTCCAGCAGATTTGCCACTGATAATGTCATTAAACTTTTGCAAATTAGCTCAAATGCACAGGAACAATATATTAGTTGATTGACACAAGCTGAGTTTGTGCAGTCATGAGCATGTAGTTGTATTGTTAATAACAGTGTTCCATGCTGCAGGCAGCACTGTCACAAAATAGTTCATAGAGTACTTGGGTTTTCCAATAGTCTGATGAGCTATTCATTAGAGAAGCAGCTTTACCAAAATCCATTCTGCATCTTTCATTGAAGATCAGAAGTCAAAATCAATGTTAAGGTGTCTATTCCATTGCCTGACACTGAGTATGGAGCATTAATAGGAATTGTTCACATCAAACTTGATTACATTTGATCTCCACTAGCTATCGCTCAGTTCTTATACTCGCTCTGCCATGGTTTTCTAGTGGGTCAGGTCATGTTAAGTGCAATGCAACTGTTATCTGTAAGCACTTTTGTAAGGGTTCCCTTCGGATTATGTAGCCTACTGATAGATTGTCAGACTCTAAGAAGCTCTAATTTTATTCCAAGAGGAACCTCTTGGATGTTCTGCAGCTTTCTTCAGTGAACAAAAGAGGTGCCCCAGGTTAACTGTAAATGGTGGGTCTCTAGGATTGCTCAGTAGAGCAAGTTTAAAAAAGGGAATGGGCTTTCAGAAAGAAGATCCAGCAAAGTGTACTGAGTCTTGCCTTCAAATGGTAAACTGCTCTTTTTCATCCACTTAGTCAGTAGTATTAGATATCCCTATTATCGCAAGAGACTAGAGGAAAATCAAGTAGCACTGCTACCAGAGACTTCAGTAGACTTGCTGAGTACTTCAGGGTGGCCAAGGGAGCAGACAACTACTCGGTACATTTGCTAAAATTTTGCCTTTTGACCATGAAATGTTTTACTGTGACAGCCAAGCATTCTACTGTGATAAAATTGTTATACAAAAAATGTGCATGGACCTAAGGCCTCAATTTTCTTTGATTGGAATGTATTTTCTATATATTTACAAGAAAAATTAAGTTTTTTGGTAAGTGACACCCGCTGAAACATGTACATTTAGGAGCTCTCATGTCTACTGCAATCACCTATGTAAAGAAGCACGCTTACTCTTTTAGATCTTAGGGGATGGATCGTCAAGCTTAGTATCAAAGTAAAGACAAATGATGGGTGAATAATGCAAAATATTCCAAAAAATATTCACTCTATTTTGGAAATTAATTCACCTTGGTCATGTTCACCCCTCTTTTGCATTTGCTTTTTGTCAATATTAAAGTGATCAAGTTTTGCTGGCAGGGAAGGTAATCTCAAAGTTACATGCACAGGTATTTATAGAAGCTGCTTTATAAATTTGTTCATGTGAGCATTCATGCCAGAAGAGCTTGTGTACTCATTCAGTCAAGGAACAGAAGCAATGCTGTGATTAATCTGACCAATCACAACTGATCACAATACCTCAAACAGAAAACATGGAACACTTATCAGACAACAGTTCACAATTCAGTCTATAGCGATTTTTTTAAAAAAATCATCAAATAATTTCAGATCAAGAATAAAGGTGGGGAAATAGTCATCTTAAAATATTTTGAGAGCAGTAAAAGAGGCTAAAATGTTTCTGATAAATTAGTTACAAATGAGTCACAGTTGTAATATGCACGATACTAATCTTAGCACCAGTGTAGTGTGTTTCATATTCAGAACACTTTACAAACATTACCTAGTGAACCCCCACAAAACTGTGTCAAGTATAGTAAAAACATTTCACAGATGGGGAAACTGAGGCACATAAAATAGCTTGCCTAAGTTGCCAGGGAGAGTCAGTTTCAAAGCCACAGAGTGGAAGCTCCTTAGGTGGAAGAAGCTGTAGGAACAGTCCTCCAAGGGGCTCTGTGGGCTTCACCCTGCAAGGTGCTCAGCATCCTTTTCTCACACTGAAGTCAACAAAGGTTCCTTGGATCCAAGTTCACTAAGAAAAACACAGGAGGGGAACAGCTCTTTGCAAGATCAGACTATGTCAGTGCAAAGTATTACAATGACTCAGTTCTGTCACTCTATATTTAGTGCTACACATAGTTGAACATTAGAAAGGAAACTTAAATATGTAGAGAATATTGGACTAATGTATAGAAAATTACTAATTAAATAATGTCAAGAATATTTGGCCAATTTGCTGAATGTGCTCAAATATTCCCTACATTATTTCATAGATCTGTTGTGGCAATGGAATCTACATAAATAGCCGACCTACTGTAACAAGGAAGAATATTTATATCAACATGGGAAGTTAGAGTCCAAGATCATTAAAAAGAACCCTAAGTCAGCTCTAGCTGTGAAGTGCAAAAGTGATGTAAAATAATCTTATAACCACAACAGAGCTAATTCCGCCTTTCCTTTCTAAAAAAATTAATTTAGCTCTATTCAAGAAAAGCACAATAGAACATTGGGGGGGGGAAGGAGAGAAAGAATGTAACATATGGAGTATAATAAAACAAGTAATCAAAGCAGAAGTGTTCAAAGACATTTTGTACCGTAGGTGAATCATTATATACAAAGTGGAGATGCGGCATTATAACAAAAAGGAATAATTGTATTTTTCTGCTCTCCTGGTTGTTTTTGTGGGGTTGCTTCAATTATACTCTGTGACAGGAAGACTCCCTCCAATGTGTTTGTTGTCTTAATAATTTATCACACTCAGGCTGAGAGCCTGAGAGGCATTCTGAAAAAAAAATGTTTACATTGAAATAAATACAATGAAATGTTCCTAGTGTGTGTATTAAACAGTTCCTGTTGATATTTTTTAAGGATAAAGCTGGCTTAAGCTTCAGAGAGAAACAGCAGAAAAGAAAGACAGTAAGATGTAGAAGAGAAGAATGGTAGATATAGAGGGAAAGGTAAACAAAGAAGAAAAATCCACCTTACTAAAAACAGCACATCCTGCCATTCCCAGATAGGAGCTGCTGCTTCCAGAAGAGCTGATCCAAGCAACATGAAGTAGAGAGAATATTGTTATTTGAAACTGAATTGCCTGATGAAAGAGAGAAAAAAAATTAAAAGCAAACATTTTAATACAACAAAGATGGAGGAAAATGAAAGGTAAGGGATATATTTGTCCAAAATATTTCAGGTTTTGTTTTTAGTTGGCGAGACCAAGTCACACAAACTTAGGTTTGAAATTCAAATTTTCCAGCAAATTGAGCTTCTCTCCATGCCCTCTTTTTCTTGTATTTCTTCATTTATTTGGCTCAGTGTAGATTCTGGATGGTCTTTGCCAAAAGTCTTTCAGGATCCAAGGCATTGTCTCAAACTTTGTCTAAATTCTCCCTTTAGGGAGCCCACTGAAATTCCAGCCTGCATGTACCATTGTCTCCATATTTTCCTGTTTCACCCATGTTGTGGAAGCACTAGGGTGACCAGCTGTCCCGATTTTATAGGGACGGTCCTGATATTTGGGGATTTATCTTATATGGTTGCCTATTACCCTCCACAATCTGTCCCGATTTTTCACACTTGCTATCTGGTCAACCTAGGAGGGACCACAATTAGAATTCACTATGCCATTCAGCTTTTGTGCTTTCTGCCAATACTTTACTGATGCTGAAACCACAGCTGATCATGCTGACCAATAGTTTCTCCTTATTTTCTTGTATTCCCTCATCAGTCTGTCTGTCTAGCCATCTGTTGTCTCTTGTCATATACTTACATTTAAGTGCTTAGAAGCAGGGAGCCTCTTTTTTGTTCTGTGTTTGTACAGCACCTAGCACAATGAAGTGCTGAGTCGTGACTGGGGCTCCTCGGTGTTAACACAATGTAAATAATAATAAAATAAATCATGGTGACAATTCACATCAATTTGTGGCTTTAAAGTTTCAACCATAATGAATAGATCCTTTGGATGTCACAGCTCCTATAGCTCCGTTTGATTACATTCTTCCTTACGTAAGGAGAGTAAGGAAAAGAGCTTAAAAATGTAGTGCATAGAGAAACTAACAAGACAAAATCCGCCTTTTAAAAGAATTGAGGGCAGGAATCGACACACACACACACACACGGCTCTTGTTTTCTACTGTTTTTTTGGCACTCAAAGTTGTGAAAGCATGTACCGATTAAATCTGCAGTTGAAATCAAAGCCTTTTAATATTTATAGATCATTTGACTGCTGGAAAGAATGATGAGATGGTTTCAAATCACAGTACTAACAAGTATTAATCATATTTTGGAGCAATGTTCAGATCCCGGTACTCTGAGGCTTATGTGCACTCTACCATTATTAAGCTGCACTATCAAAACACTTCCAGTAGTTTTGATATCCTTTAAGTACATGTGACAAGCTGCTATAGTGTCTCTGTGCTGTCAGTGAAATTACCATGTGTAGTACCTGTAGGTGTTTCATAGCTATTTAACTAGAATGGTGAAACTATAATTACAGTGGATTTGCTCCACGGTGTGATCACAAGAGAACAGCTTTCATTTAAGTGAAAAATGAATACGAATCTTTAACATATATTTGAAGAGAGATGATCTACTTCTATCAAAATAAAACATTGTCAAATTTTGTGAAAGAATCTGATTCAAACAAGTGCTAGGCAAAAAGCAAATAGTGCACTGCACTTTCATCAGACTAATGAACACCAGTGATTTACTGTCTGACTTACTAAATATTATAGGCAAAATGTAACACATAGCGCAGCACTTCCTCTTTCCATGAGATCTCATTTTGTTGTTTAGTTATGTAGAGAGAAATTGCGTGAAGGACAGCATAGTCTGAGTACTATATAGGCACTGTTGGCATTTCCATAGTTAGGGCTCAGTTGAAATTTGCATTTATAAGAGAACTAAAATCCCTTTGTTTTATAGGTTGTAAGAGGGCAGGCTTCACTCCGTCCTGAGATTCCACACAAACAGCCTGGGATGCTTTCTGTTGGTTAGTACCTCTGTGAGTTTTATTTGTGTCACCTTTGCCAAACCAACATTGTGATCCTAAGCAGCAACTCTACCTACAGTTTTCCCTAGTCTTCAACCCTTTCTCCAGGAAAAGAAAGAGATCTCACGACCCTGAAATCTTATTTCCTCTAAATTCTTCTGGCCTCCTCCCTTTCACTTCCTTCCAGTGCTGTATAACTAGCCTCTCAGTTTATGAGATAAGTAGCTCCTTAGCTTGTCAGCCCCACCTCCTCCAGTCTGCGTAGTTAATTAAGTACTCCACTCCTCCATCAGGCCTTTTCTGGGGAAATTAATTAATGTTTAAGTGAGCAGAGAGCTGGGTCAGCTAGTGGTTTTCAGTGCTCTGTCACACTGCTACAATGAAGCTCTATGAAATCAATACATCTGAAAAACAGGCATTAGAGAACGCAAGTGACACCCTTTCCCCGCCCTGCCCAGTCTATGATAAGACTGAGGATGTGATGTAATTTGTGGCTTTCTTATGTGCTTGCATCTTCCTTTTCCTCTCTTCTCAATCTCTCCTCCTCCTCCTTGGTGACTTCAGTTTCCATGTTGATGCCCCACTTGACTCATTAGCAGCCTCATCTCCTCCTATTAGTTTAAATTATGGATCAATTATGGATTATGTAAGTCAGGGAGTGTCTATACTGTACACAGCAATGATGATTGTGAAGCTTGGTTGAAATGGTGAATTATAGTGTGTGTGTGTGTGTGTGTGTGTGTGTGTGTGTGTGTGTGTGTATATACACACACACACACACACATACTATAATTCACCATTTCAACCAAGCTTCACAATCATCATTGCTGTGTACAGTATACACACACACACACACACTATAATTGTGTAATATATACACACACACACACATAGTATAAGTTTTAAACAAACAATTTAATATGCAAACCCGACTTACACAAATCCGCACTTACGGAAAAAGTTCCGTAAGCTAGAAATAGGATTTTTTATTATTTTTTTGCGTAATTGTTGGGTACACATTTCCGACTTACGCAAAATTTGAGTTACGCAAGGCGTTGCGGAATGGAATGCTTGCGTAAGTCAGGGAGCGTCTATACTGTACACAGCAATGATGATTGTGAAGCTTGGTTGAAATGGTGAAGTCAGAGGGAATGTCTTACTGCTAAATGACGAACTAGAACTCGGCTGAGCCCTCAAGGGTTAATACATTGTTGTTAATGTAACCTCACACTCTACAAGGCAGCACAAATGGAGAAAGGGGAGACAGCATGGCAGACAGACAGAGACACACACCCTGTGTGTGAGAGAGAAAGATGCTCATTGTCCCTTTAAGTATGCTGACCGCACTCTAAGTACATTGCCTTTTTAAGTAGATCAGGAAGTTGAGACAGCAGCTGCTGCCAGCAAGCTCCCTCTATCCTGAGCCCTGTCCTGTTCCCCCCCACACACACTCTATGGAGATGGGGTAAACGGGAGGGGGTAGGAGCAGGGGGAGGGGGACATCCTGATATTAGCCCCCCTCGTCCCTCCCTCGCACAGCAAGCAGGAGGCTCCTGGGAGCAGCTCCAAAGCAGAGGGCAAGAGCAGCACATGGCAAGGGCGGGAGGGACAGCTGAACTGCTGGCACTTGGTAGCCTGCTGGGCGGCTGCCATACAGAGAACTTAGGGGAGCGGGGAGCTGATAGGGGGGTTGCCAGTCCACTCTGATTTCAAGCCCCCACCAGCTAGCTCCAATGGACTGCTCTTCCTGCAAGCGGTGTACAAAGCAGGTGGCTGCCAAACAATGTTATAAGGGAGCACTGCACAACTTTAAACGAGCATGTTCCCTAATTGATCAGTAACATTAACAGGGACGACTTTAAGTGAGGCGTTACTGTACAGTACTGTGACTCTCATTATTACTGTATCACATGCACAGAATTCCATGTATCATTACACATAAAAAGATGATCAGATAAATGAAATAGCAATAAGGAGTTCATAGATAAAAGATTCTCTGCATGTGTGGTACTTTAACTACAGATATAATCAGGAGTACAGCCAACATTATTGTTCACTGTTTCTCCTCTGTGCAGCAGGCTAGTTCTTTTCACAAAATTAAATGGCCTATTAATACATGACCTTATTCCTATATTATTTCATAAGGGCTAAATGTCAGCAAATAAGCTGCAATTGTTGCCATGGTGAAAATCAGTTTTCTAAGCAACAGTTTTGCACAGAATGTGATTTTTCTAAAATATGTAAACAATTCTGAGTAATAACTATTCCTTAATGCTATTGAATAGCCATTGCTTATGACAGAGGAATGGGAAGGTCAGTGGCATGTATACTGTTTATAATAGAGGCATATTGCAATTAAATACAAGCCACAGCAAAATACCTATTGATATAATGAATCACTTTACTATTCAAAGTGTGTGTGTGTGTGTGTGTGTGTGTATAGAAAGACACACAGATACAAAACAGGTCTAACTAGAAGGTGGACCTTGACGACAACAAAATTAAATTGCAAATTGCGAATGGAAGTGTTCATTAAAAAAAATAGAAGTATGGTACTTGCCATTAAACAGTCTAAATTTGCCAAAAATAATTGCATTTGAGACGCCACAGATTCCCATAATGCTTGGGATATATAATAAATTTAATATCTCAGATACTGATGGTTGTTGGTGGTAACTTGACTTCTTAATGCTGCATATAATGAAAGAAGGGTGAAGCCATATAAAAGGACATGGACTTTGTAAATCCTGGTCTGGCCAATATAGTAGACTTTGATATTTGATGTATGTTGGGAAGAGCACAGTCTTTTAAGAACACATACTGAGATAAATGTAAGGGGCAGTATGTAATATTCATAGACATTTAAAAGGTGAGAGAAATATAGTGTTGGGTTTTTTTTAAGTCATGTGTATAAATTATATTTAAAGGTGTTGATCCTGTGTGTATAAGACTGAATTTCAGCATCATAGACTTTGTATTATTCTTACTGGCACAAGAAATGAGAAATTTCTCTCTTATTCACCTGGAAGAGCTTCTGCCTCTGGACTAGAAAGAACCCAGTTGGAGCACTGGCTATCATTTTTTTAAGTCAGTGGGAACTGCCACTGGGCTAGAGAGAGAGAGAGAGAGAGAGAGAGAAAGAGAATGACTATAATCCAGTGGTTAGGGCACCAATGTGCAAGATGGGAGACCCTGTTCTAATCACTATCTAGCATGGAACAATTTCAACCGAGGGAGCGCCTACCTCAGGATATCCCATAACCCAGAGGATAGGGCATTCTCATAAGCCACGATTTTGTACCTATTTTGTGCCCTACCAGTGGCTGCCAGAGTAAATTAGAGCAGCCTTAAAATGCGGGCCCAAATCCACCCAGTCATTTCTGAGCTACAATTTATATTTCCATTTTCGATTTTGATTTTTAAGGATTTGTATGAAGTTCCACATAGTCAACATTGGAGACTGAAGCCCTCTTACCACAGAGCAGGTACAGCACAGGCAGAAGCAAAGCATTTTTCCTTGTACTGCCCACAAGTAGTCTTCACCCTGAAGTAAATCAGCTACCTTTGAGGGTAAGAAGCCACTTTAATTTCTTTGTCCATTCACTCCCTGGGTCTATCTAGTACTAATACGCTGGATTTTGTGGGAACTTATCTGCTAAACACTGAGCTAGAACACTAATCCATTCCACATAGGCATCTTCGAGATCAGGGGCGGCTCTAAACATTTCGCGGGCGGCGCGGGGGACGCTTTACCGGTTGCCGGGAGGGCGGCAGGCGGCTCCGGTGGACCTCCCGCAGGCATGCCTGCGGAGGGTCCGCTGGTCCCGCGGCTTTGGAGGACCACCGGAGCCGCCTGACGCCCTCCCGGTGACCGGCAGAGCGACCCCCGTGGCATGCCGTCCCAGCACGCGCTTGGCGTGCTGGGGCCTGGAGCCGCCCCTGTTCGAGATGTTAACAACTATTGGTCATTCTTGAATTAAATACAGGTCTTCATTTGAAGGACTGAATACTCGGTCACAGTACTAGGGCAGCTGAAACAAAGCTGTCAGTCAAAGTAGGAATTACACAAACAAACTGCTACTTCAGAAGTTCTTCCTGTGCACTTGAAGGAAGAGCCTTGAGGAACTCTCCTTCACTCTTTTGTCCTATCTGGGCCTTTGCTGTCATCTGTTATCTTCAGAATGCCTTTGTTCTTAATTCAAGTGGCCAGGAGTGAACCTCTTATTTGATTTTAAAGCAAACAAAAGTATTTTCTCACACTTGTTGTTGACAGCACTATTTCTGGCTCAGTGCTTAAAAAGATTTTTCCATCAGCCTCTCTCAGCATGAGAGTCCTGTTAGCATGCTGGGGCTAACAAGAACAAGACAAGCAGGCTAAATCTCCTGACAAACCTAAGAAGGCAAAGGCTAAATTCAAGAGGTACTCAGCATATGTGGTCCTGCTACCTTCATCTCACATGCAGCAATACTTCAGCATTTGTGAGGGGTGAAGACATGAGTTAATGAGACCTGGCCTGCTGGAGAAGTCTAGTGCCCAGCTTCCTCCCAAAAAGTCCATCCCAGTAGCCCAGATTAAAAAATAGGCAACATATTTGCTAATCCCTATATTGGTGCAGTACAAAGGTCTCAGGAACCCTGCAGTCATCAAGATAACAGTAGAAAAGTGTTGTGTTCCCCATAATGTAATGCTGAGTTCAAATTTGCACTTAAAGCAGGGATTCAATTTCTTCATTTTGTATGAAAACGTCAATATATTCCCCCCAAATTTACAACATTTACTCTCTCAGTACAGAATAAATTTTCTGAGTATTTCTAAGTAAATCCAATAATTATGTCATACATTAAAATTAGTGTAAACTGGGACTTTAATAAATTTAGAATCTATGGCAGTCTTTTTGCATAATCTTAACAGACTAACACAGGCACTTTGAAATTCCCACATTGTTAAAGTTAATTGAAATCTTGTACATTAGGCTACATATGAAGACAATTTATTAATTTGAAGCTAAATTATTAATTACTATATCTAATTGTTATCATTAGATAGACTATAGACAGCTAAACAGCTCAGGGTTATTCTTTAGTGGGACTATTGTGACATCAGAGGTAACTCAACCACCTACCAGCTAATTTGCATGCGGAAATTCTATTGATTGTAATGTCTCAACCATATGAGTAAAACTGGACAGATATGTGAAGAAGATTTATCATTGGTAGACTAGGAGCACACCTGCTCTTTATAGGTCTGTGGGCGCATACTAGCTTGGGTATCAGTGCTGAAAAGGCTCCCCCTAGCTCTGCTTTCTCAGCCCTACTACACATTGACACCACTCTGCTAGAGGAATGAGGCAGAATGGGAGGGTCCCTTCAAGCACTGAGTCATTGGGATTCTGGGACTCTGCTCTTCCTGCTCCTCTTTTGCATAGCACCAGTCTCAATAACAATCTATTAAACCAATTTCAATTTAAGGGCCACGTTCATTAATACAGTTAAGCCACTCTATAATGCAAAGCATGTGTAAAGCTATCTGATGTGCTCCTCCTGCTTTGTGCTGATTTGCCCTTAAAAGTTAAAATTAAAGAAGGTTATTTAAGGCTCCTGTTCATTAGACATTGCAGGATGACATTCTCTTGTGGTTTCTTGCTTAGCGTTTATGTATACATTTTTTAAATGATTTTCAAAAAACAAAGAAATTCCCAGTTAAAAATGGTGTTAAGACTGAGTGTATGGGCAGGTCTACACTAAGGGCGGGGGTCGAACTAGGGTACGCAAGTTCAGCTACGTGAATAGCGTAGCTGAACTCGAAGTACCCTAGTTCGAACTACTTACCCGTCCAGACGCCGCGGGATCGAAGTCCGCGGCTCCAAGGTCGACTCCGCCACCGCCGTTTGCAGTGGTGGAGTACCGGAGTCGACCGGAGCGCGCGGGGAGTTCGAACTATCGCGTCTAGATTAGACGCGATAGCTCGAACTCTGAGAAGTCGAACTCACCGCGTCGACCCGGCAGGTAAGTGTAGACTAGTCCTATGTCAGTAACCTAAAATACATTACAGGGATGTTGTAATTAGTACAGAACCTAGCATTATGAACCCAGGTAATTCAGAGTTATGGTTACTCTGAAAAAATATATTAAGATGATAAATGTAGTAAAACATGCAAACAACTGAAATCCTGCTCTGTACTCATGCCATGAAGGGAAAAATAATGTATGGAGAAAAAAATGTAATGTGTCTTTAAAAAGCAGTTTAATTCACTCCAGAACCATAAACACTGAAATGCCTTAATTATAATTGTATGGTTACTTCATGGCATCACTACAGGGCTGAGTTAAGCTTGTTGGTGCTTTAACTGAGCATTTTTTTACTTAAAATGTCTGGATTATAATTAAGTGTAATCTTAACTCTAAATTTCCTGGGGTTTATAATTCTCGATCTTGGAATATTTACAAACACCCTTGTAATGTATTTTACCTTGAATTGCTGAAACATATTCTCAGCCTTCACTCCATCTTAACATGGCTATTAATTTTTGTAGGAGTAAGAATATTCCCCAGAGATTCATGAATATTTATTGTCATAGCCAAAACCAGTTTAATTAATCACCAGTACCTATTGCAGTTTTGGAAGACCTTCATTAGCCATACACTCCCCCCCTTGCCGGTTGTGTAGCTCTCCACTGAATCAGGAACAATCTGACTACTTGTGGGAGTAAAGTGTGCAGGGGTTAGCCTCAAAAACAGTATTTATGAAACACCTCACAGTGAAAATAGTTAATATATGATTGGCTCAGTAGACTGTGGGTATGTCTACACTGCAATTAAGAACCCAGCCAACTTAGGCTTTTTGGGCCTGGTCTGCAGGACTGTTTTAATGCTGTGTAGACTTCTGGGTTTGGGCTGGAGCCCAAGCTCTGGGACCCTTCTACCACAAAGGGTCCCAGAGCCCAAGCTCCAGCCCAAGCCTGGAAGTCTACACAGCAATGAAACAGCTCCACAGCCTGAGTCAGATGGCACAGGCCAGCCACAGGTTTTCCTTTGCTGTATAGACATACCCAAAGGATGGGAAAGAAAACAGACAGAGAAGTGAAGTGACTGGCCAGAGACCACAGAACAGGCCAGTGGTACAGCCAGGAGTAAAGCTCCGACTTACCGACTCCTAGTCCACTGTTCTAATCTTGTCATATTTAAGGCCTTGGTTTCGGAAAGCACCTGAGCACATACTGAAAGTTAAGCATGTGCCAAGTGCACTGCTGAATTGGGGACTAAACCAATAGCAACACTCAAATTGACTAGGTTGGAGGCAGGAGTTCAGCCAGTAGGGGCAGATACCAGAGCAGCTGCAGCAGGGACCTCCTGATGATATGGATCTGTAAGCTGGGCCGCCGTTGCTACCTCCGCTGGCGGAGGGGGCGGGGCGAGGAGCCCGGCCCACGCCCTCCTAGCACGGGCCGGCCAGCAATTGTCCACAGAGCGCCCTCAGGTCGGGAAGGGCCGGGAGAAGTCTCTGGCGGGCCCCCTTTTGGCGGGGGACTGCGGGCAGTGGTCCACGGCGCGCCCCAGGCAGGGGAGCGCCGGCAAAAGTCTCTAGCGGCCCCTTTTCGCAGGGGGGGCCGCTGGCAATGGCCGACGGCGCGCCCCAGGCAGGGGTGCGCCGGCAAAAAGGTCTCTGGCGGGCCCCTGTTAGCAGGGGGCCGCTGGCAATGGCCCACGGCGCGCCCCAGGCGGGGGAACGCCGGCAAAAGTCTCTGGCGGACTCCTTAGGGCGGGGGGCCGCAGGCAATGGTCCACGGCGTGCCCCAGGCAGGGGAACGCCGGCAAAAGTCTCTGGCGGGCCCCCTTTTGGCGGGGTACCGCGGGCACTGGTCCACGGCGCGCCCCGGGCAGGGGAGCGCCGGTAAAAGTCTCTAGCGGCCCCTTTTAGCGGGGGGGCCGCTGGCAATGGCCCACGGCGCGCCCCAGGCAGGGGAACGCCGGCAAAAAGTCTCTGGCGGGCCCCTTTTAGCAGGGGGCCGCTGGCAATGGCCCACGGCGTGCCCCAGGCAGGGGAACGCTGGCAAAAGTCTCTGGCGGACCCCTTGTGGCAGGGGGTCGCAGGCAGTGGTCCACGGCGTGCCCCAAGCAGGGGAACGCCGGCAAAAGTCTCTGGCGGACCCCTTGTGGCAGGGGACCGCGGGCAGTGGCCCACGGCGCGCCCCAGGCAGGGGAACGCCGGGAAAAGTCTCTAGCGGGCCCCTTTTAGCAGGGGGCCGCTGGCAAAGGTCCGGATGCACAAACCTCCGACTCGGTCGGGTAGATGGCGGCAGGTAGCTCCGGCTCGTCGATGGGTTCGGGGTCCTCCGTTTCCCCGGGGTCAGCAGCTGAAGCGGGTGGAAGCAGTCCGGCGTCAGCCTCTACCTCCACCCAAGGCGCCCCCCCCTGGAGCAAAGGGCCCTGCCCTTTGTACGCTCTGCTCCGCCCCTCCCACAGCTGGGGACGGGGTGAAACTTCCCTGGTTCCGCCCCCTCCTGGGGAACGTGCCGCGCGTCCCGGCCCGCTGTGCTACTAGGAGCGGAGCGGACGTGCCGGGGCCCCGCCCCAGTCGGCGGGGGCCGCGGCGCGTCCTGGCCTGCTCTGCGGCGGGGAGCGGAGCGGACGTGCCGGGGCCCCGCCCCAGTCGGCGGGGGCCGCGGTGCGTCCTGGCCCGCTCTGCGGCTGGGAGCAGAGCGGACGTGCCGGGGCCCCGCCCCAGTCGGCGGGGGCCGCGGCGCGTCCTGGCCCTGCTCGGTAGGGGGCCACCCTGGCTCCCTACAGGATCATATAATCTAAGGGTATGTCTACACTACGGGATTATTCCGATTTTACAGAAACCGTTTTTTTAAAACAGATTGTATAAAGTCGAGTGCACGCGGCCACACTAAGCACATTAATTCGGCGGTGTGCGTCCATGTACTGAGGCTAGCATCGATTTCCGGAGCGTTGCACTGTGGGTAGTTATCCTGTAGCTATCCCATAGTTCCTGCAGTCTCCTCCGCCCATTGGAAGTCTGGGTTGAGATCCCAATGAATGATGGTGCAAAAACAGTGTCGTGGGTGATTCTGGGTAAATGTCGTCACTCAATCCTTCCTCCGTGAAAGCAATGGCAGACAATCATTTCTCGCTCTTTTTCCCCTGGATTGCCCTGGCAGACGCCATAGCATGGCAACCATGGAGCCTATTTTGCCTTTTGTCACTGTCATCGTATGTGTACTGGATGCTGCTGACAGAGGCGGTACTGCAGTGCTACACAGCAGCATTCATTTGCCTTTGCAAGGTAGCAGAGATGGTTACCATCCCTATTGCACTGTCTGCCATTGTAAAATGGCAATGAGATGATGGTTATCAGTCATTTTGCACCGTTTGCAATTGGAAATTGGCGATGACGGTTATCAATCCTTTTGTACCGTCTGCTGCTGTCATGGGTGCTCCTGGCTGGCCTCACTGAGGTTGGCTGGGGGCTCATGGACAAAAATGGGAATGACTCCCCAGGTCATTCCCTTCTTTATGTTTTGTCTAAAAATAGAGTCAGTCCTGCCTAGAATATGGGGCAAGTGTACTAGAGAACCAGAGAGCACAGCCGCTCCGTGTCAGAGCCCCAGAGATTCCGCAGAAATGATGAGCTGCATGCCATTCTAGGGGGTGCCCCTGCAACAACCCCACCCATTGCTTCCTTCCTCCCCAAACCCTCCTGGGATACCGTGGCAGTGTCCTCCCATTTGTGTGATGAAGTAATAAAGAATGCAGGAATAAGAAACACTGACTTTTTAGCGAGATAAAATGAGGGGGAGGCAGCCTCCAGCTGCTATGATAGTCCAGGCAGGACATTAAAGGGTGCGGGGGGAGAGGAGCGCAGCCTTCCGCTGCTATGATAGTTCAGGGAGTACAGAATCTTTTCTTTAGACATGAAAGGGTGGGCGGGGGCTGATGGAGCTCAGCCTCCAGCTGCTATGATGAGGACGGTTACCAAGCATTTTGTACCATCTGCCGGGAATGACCAAGAGTCATTCCCATTTTTACCCAGGCGCCCCGGCTGACCTCACCGAGGCCAGCCAGGAGCACTCACGGGATGATGAGGATGCTTTTCCACCATTTTGCACCGTCTGCCATCAGGAAAGGAAGGCGAGGGGATGCTGCTGTTCAGCGCCACAGCACCGCGTCTACCAGCAGCATGCAGTAGACATAGGGTGACATTGAAAAAAGGTGAGAAACAATTTTTTTCCTCTTTTCTTTCACGGGGGGAGGGGGATAAATTGACGAGATATACCCTGAACCACCACGGACAATGTTTTTGATCCTTCAGGCGTTGGGAGCTCAGCCAAGAATGCAAATGCTTTTCGGAGACTGCAGGGACTGTGGGATAGCTGGAGTCCTCAGTACCCCCTCCCTCCCTCCATGAGCGTCCATTTGATTCTTTGGCTTTCCGTTACGCTTGTCATGCAGCACTGTGCTGAGTCCCTGCTGTGGCCTCTGTCTATCATAGCCTGGAGATTTTTTCAAATGCTTTGTTATTTCATCTTCTGTAACGGAGCTCAGATAGAACAGATTTGTCTCCCCATACAGCGATCAGATCCAGTATCTCCCGTACGGTCCATGCTGGAGCTCTTTTTGGATTTGGGACTGCATTGCCACCCGTGCTGATCAGAGCTCCACGCTGGGCAAACAGGAAATGAAATTCAAAAGTTTGCGAGGCTTTTCCTGTCAACCTGGCCAGTGCATCTGAGTTCAGATTGCTTTCCAGAGCGCTCACAATGGTGCACTGTGGGATACCACCCGGAGGCCAATACCATCAAATTGCGACCACACTAACCCTAATCCGACATGGCAATACCGATTTCAGCGCTACTCCCCTCGTCGGGGAGGAGTACAGAAATCGGTTTAAAGAGCCCTTTATATCGCTATAAAGGGCTTTGTTGTGTGGACGGGTGCAGGGTTAATTCGGTTTAACGCTACTAAATTCAGTTTAAACGCGTAGTGTAGACCAGAACAAAGTGTTTTCTATAATCTCTGCTCTGAACATTCTTCCCCAACTGCTTACTAGCTCTTTGTTAGAAAGCCTGCCCCCCACTAGTCTCTTCATCTCTACCTACCTCCTACTGCTGTCTATGCTCTCTTCCTTCATTCCCTCTATTTATCTTGCTCCCTTCACTGTCCCCGCTCCCTTCTTTTTGTCGTTCTGTGCAGTTAATCTTCACCTAACAAAATCCCACTCATAAAATGAAATAAAACCAAACCAGCAACCTCATGGAATTAACATGACATTTGTATTCTCTGCTCAATTGGCTTGTAAGTTGCATTGCTTTCCCTCACTCCTTGTCTGTCTTCTCTATTTTGACTGTAAGCTCTCTCTCACACTGTACAATGCATAGCATAATGGGGCCACAGTCTCAGATAGCACCCTTAAGTGCTACAAAGATACAAATAATAATAGACTTCCATGGGATTAGACCATAAAAAATGAATTTCTCTCTCTTTTCCACACTTAGTTTTTCTTTCCCTGAATAGTGTTTTTTTTCCTTTCTCTCCCCACACTGCATTATTCACCACAATGAGGAAGCTTCGGCTCAGACTGTAAGTTCTTCGGGGCTTGGACTTTCTCTTTGTTATATGTATGTAGAGCTGTGACAGCATGGGAATAGCCTAGGGCTAGCTCACCGGTCTGTGTGCTTTGTGTGCGCCAATTTGGGAGATAATTCGTTAGGACTGGATGGATAACCAGTTAACAAGCAATTCAGCTGGTCAGCTGGGGACTGTTAAATGGGAGATATAAAGGGACAGAGGGAGGCTGGAAAGAAGGGCAAAGAAGCCTGGCATCTCATTCTTAGGGGGTACATTGAAGCTTGGCAAAAGCCTTATGGTGATGGGGCATGAAGCTTCATAAGATGTTGTAAATAAAACACTGTGTTGAACTTACATGAAAGCGTATGAGGAGTGCATGCAAAGAGAAATGCAGGCTGAGGGAGCACGCCCAGTGACACTAGCACAATGGTGCTTTGGTCTCTCGATGCTACAGAAACAGAGGCACTAAATAATAAAAGATGTTGCACCTGCAGAATTGACCTTTTTCTTTTATTTCTCGCTCTGTCTTAAGATAGAAATTTGGCTTCACTGACAGTGAAAACGTGAAAAAATCTTCAAAAAGTCACTGTGTTTACTGATTAAATTAAACTTTCTGTTGGGATTTGGTATGAAGGAAAAGGGATCCTGCTGTATCTTCAAAACTAGATATGTCTGTCTTGTGCCTCATTAACTTTTCATCACTCATCTGTAACAGTCTTTTCCCCCTTCTCTGTATATCTTAAATTCTCTACCATCTTTTATTTTCTTTTGACCTTCTGACTATGCTATTTCAATGTTTTTGGTGGTTTTGAGATAGACTTTCAGGTTTCATTACTATATTATATAAATGTAACAAGTATTTATAACTAAGATATACAAGATAGAATATATGTAGCAAAGGCACTGTGAAAGACTCTTCAGAAGGGGATGAAACCTTGATGCCAAACAAGGCACTCACATAATGGGCAAAGTTTAAAAATCAAGACAGAGAATGAAGCTGGTGAAAGGATTCAAGCAGTGTGGTAACATAATCAGAACAGACAAGAAATAAGATTTTGGAAGGCAAGTACCATAGTGGCAAATTGGGTCAAAAAATTAGAGAGGTCCTAATTTTCCAGACACGACCTGGTCTCAGGAGTCCCAATTAAAATGTTTTAATACCTTTTACATTATATCAGGTTTGATTGCACACAGTTTTACATGCTGGTTTCCAGTGTGTTGCTCTCTTCTATTTCATCATGGCTTGCTATGACATAAATCATTTGTATTGCAATACCCACAGACTATTTATTCTTTCATCATGTTGTCATTAAACTTGTTACTACAAGTACAGTCTTGTTACTAGTACATTAGATGTCACTTGGCCCTATATTTATTGGAAACAAATTTGTGAAATGGACTGAATGATTCAGGGGACTGATAATGTTTTGTACCTTTTAGGTCAATGGTCCAAGTCTATCAATTTAGTGGTGATCTGAGAGGAGATACTTAGCTACAGTGAGCTGTACAGATTCATATCATAGATGTGTTGGTGGCCTCAGCCTAGTTCCTATTAGACAGGTGTCCAGCTGAGACACCAACAACACAGCTGGTTTTAATTGGCACCCTTTATAATAGTTTCTGAGTAACAAAGCCAAGGCTGAATAAGCCTGGAAAACTAACTAACCTCTAGAGGTGGATCTGCCATGGCAAGATTGAAGCATGCTGGTGGAGCAAAGAAGGAATCTTGCAGTTCATCTGTGGGCACAAGAGTATCGTCTCCAAGGCTATCAACCAACCACCTTTGAAACCATCACCATGAAATATCACTAAACAAATTAAAATATCTATCTATCTATCTATCTCAATTTTTAGCCCTTGGAAGCATAAATATAGGCACTTATTGTCTATAGTTAGTCACCTAAATAAGTGGCCTAATTTTCAAAGATGCTGAGCACTTTTACTCCCATTGACTTCACTGAAAGCAGTTGGGCTATTTAATGGAAATTTTCTGACACTTATAGAAAGCAAGAAAAGGCTATAGGTGCTCTTCTGCCAGTATAATTGTATTTAATTTACATGAGAAAGGTAGAAAAAGAAAATTTCAAATGTCTAATTTAGTTTTGTGATTAAACTCTAAGTTGATGACGAGGCATATAAGGTATGAAATGATGAATTTGTCTCTTAAATTCACAATAAACTGAGAGATTATGTTGTTTAAAAAGATGAAAAGATAAATACAGTTAAAGTATTTGATCTTGGGAGAAATTTGCCTCAAAGATGGGAGAAGGAGAATATCCAGCTACAAATACAACATTTTATTTTCTGAAAGTGTATAAATAACTTCAATCAGCAATTGACAAATTTCAGATTCTTTGGTAATTTGTTTTGGATTAGCTTCCCCAGAATGTGCAATCTTATCCAAACCTTACAGTAGTTTTATCTTTATTATTATTATTAGTTGTAGTATTTATTTTCTGCCATTTGCCGGGTGGATGACGTTGGGCAAGTCACCTCCCAGCTATGTGCCTCAGTTATCACATACATAAAATGGGGATAACACTTGAACTTTGTAAACTGCTTGAGCTCTACTGATGGAAAATGCTGTATCAGAGCAGATTGGTGGTATTATAGATTTATTATTAAGTATTATTTCATTTGTATTACAGTAGTACCTAGGCATTCCAACTGAGATCTGGGCTCCAGCTAGACATGGTTTACAGATAAAATAAGAGACACCTCTTTTAGACAGGGCCTCACAATCTAAATAGAGAACCTAGACAAAGGGTGCAACAGATAAAATAGTATCTCAATTTTACAGATGGGAAACTGAGGCACGAAGTGGTTAGATGATTTATCCAAGGACAACAAGAAGTCTGGGAACAGCCAGGAATTGAATCCAGATCACTTGAGTGTCTGTCCAGTGCCTTAGCCCTGATCTACACTACGAGGTTAGGTCGCATTTAGCTGCATTAGGTCAATTTTATAAGCAATGTGTTTACACAACCAACCCCATTCCGTCTACCTAAAGGGCTCTTAAAATCGACTTCTGTACTCCTCCCTGGCGAGGGAAGTAGTGCTAAAATTGACCTTGCTGAGTCGAATTTGGGGCAGTACAGATGCAATTCAACAGTATTGGCATCCGGGAGCTATCCCAGAGTGCTCCAATGTGACCACTCTGGACAGAACTTTCAACTCTGATGCACTAGCCAGGTACATACGAAAAGCCCCGGGAAAATTTGCATTTCATTTCCTGTTTGGTCAGTGTGGCAAGTTCAGAAGCACAGGTAACCATACAGTCCCAGAATCGCAAATGAGCTCCAGCATGGACTGAATGGGAGATACTGGATCTGATTGTTGTATGGGGAGAAGAATCTGTGCAGGCAGAACTCTGATCCAGCAGAAGAAATTCTAATATATATGCCAAAATTACACAGGGCATGGTTGAGAGAGGCTACAACAGAGATACACAGCAGTGCTATGTTAAAATTAAGGAGTTCGGGCAAGACTACTACAAGACAAAGGAGGTAAATCGTCGCTCTGGGACAGAGCCCCATACATGCCGCTTCTACGACTAGCTACATGTCATTCTAGGGGGGGACCCTTCCAGTACCCCACCACTTTCTGTGGACACCTGCAAGGGGGGAGTCTCACACAACACAGAGAAAGATTTTTGTGGATGAGGAAGAGGTGGAGGAGGAGAATGTGCCGCAGGCAAGCGGAGAATCCGTTTTCCCTGGCAGCCAGGACCTTTTCATCACCCTGGAGCCAATACCCTCCCAAGGTGGGTTCCTGGACCCTGAAGCCAGAAAAGGCACCTCTGGTGAGTGCACATTTGTAACTACACTACAGGGTATAAAAGCAATTGTGTTGAATGTTTGATTTGCCCTGAAGAATCGGGATGCATTCACATCCAGTACAGCTATTGGAAAAGTCTGTTAACATGTCTGGGGATGGAGTGGGAATCCTCCAGGGACATCTCCATGAAGCTCTCCTGGAGGTACTCTGAAAGCCTTTGCAGAAGGTTTCTGTGGAGAGATGCCTTATTTCGTCCTCCACGGTAGGACACTTTACTATGCCAAGCCAGTAGAAAGTAGTCTGGAATCATTGCAGCACAAGGCATGGCAGCAAATGGTCCTGGGTATTGGTCGCATTCAAGCAACATTCAGTCTATATCTTTCTGTGTTAGCCTCAGGAGAGTGATATCATTCATGGTCACCTGGTTGAAATAGGGGAATTTTTGTAAGGGAACAGTAAAAGGTGTTCATGCTGGGCTGTTTGCGCTTGGCTAAAAGGTATCATCCCTGAGAACAACCATGCAGTGGGGGGAGGGGTGAAGGGATCATCCCAGAGAATAGCCATGCAGTGGGGGGAGGGGTGTGCTGCACGTCCACCCGAAAACCACAGCCCCTCCTTTTAAATGGCAAACACAACCGGCATTGCTTGCTATGGGAAAGGAGGGCACTGCAATTTGAAACTATTCCCACATGTTATGAACGTGGAAGAAACCAACTCCGCATACTCTTTGGCTTACCATGGCTGCCTGCAAACCGAATTCTGTTGCCCAACCGTGTGTGATGTGTCACCATACTGGCAGATGCTCAATATAAAAGGCAAAATGCGACCTTGTACCTAAAGCACATGTGATGTCTGCTGTGAATTGCTTGATTCACTGTGAAAGAGTCTCCCTTTTGTTATCAGAAATGTATCATCTTAAAGTCTACTCTCCCTTTTTATCCCCCCACAGGTGCAAATGTTTCTATGCTCCCCCTATCATCTCTGTCCCTGAGGTTATCACAGATTAGAAGGCAAAAAAAACTCACTCATGATGACATATTTTCTGATCTCATGCAGTCCTCCCACACTGATATGGCACAGCTGAATTCATGGAGGCATTCAGTGACAGAGGCCAGGAAAGCATTAAGTGAACGTGATGAGAAGAGGCAGGAGGCGGTGCTGAGGCTAATGGGGGAGCAAACGGACATGATCAGGCATCTGGTGGAGCCGCAGGAAAGGCAACAAGAGCACAGACCGCTGCTGCATCCACTTTATAACTGTCTGCCCTCCTCGCCAAGTTCCATATCCTCCTCAACCAGATGCCCAAGAATGCGGGGGGCGGGGGAAAGGCTCTGGGAACCCAGCCACTCCACTCCAGGGGATGGCCCAAGCAACAGAAGGCTGTAATTCAAACAGTTTTGATTTGTAGTGTGGCTACAATAAGCAATGTTGCCTTGTCCTTCCCTCCTACCCCACCCCACCCCATCCAGGTTACCTTGTCAGTTATCTCACTTTTTAAAAAAATTTAATAAAGAAAGAATGCATGGTTTCAAAACAATAGTGACTTTATTTCCTTTGCCAGCTGTGATCGAAGGCGGGAGGGTGGTTGGCTTACCAGGAATTAAAATCGACAAAGGGGGCGGGTTTGCATCAAGTAGAAACAAACAGAACTGTCACACCATAGCCTGGCCAGTCATGAAACTGATTTTCAAAGTCTCTCTGATGCACAGCGCACCTAGCTGTGATCTTCTAATCGCCCTAGTGTCTGGCTGCTCAAAATCATCCACCAGGCGATTTTCCTCAACCTCCCACCCTGTCATATATGTCACCCCCTTACTCTCACAGATATTATGGAGCAAACAGCAAGCAGCAGTAACAATGGGAATATTTCTTTTGCTGAGGTCTAAACCAGTCAGTAAACAGCACCAGTGAGCTTTTAAACATCCAAAGGCACATTCTACCACCATTCTTCACTTGCTCATCCTATAGTTGAAATGCTCCTTACTACTGTCCAGGCTGCCTGTGTACAGCTTCATGAGCCATGGGAGCAAGGGGTAGACTGGGTCCCCAGGGATAACTACTGGAATTTCAACATCCCCAATGGTAATTTTCTAGTCTGGGAAGTAAGTCCCTTCTTGCAGCTGCTTGAACAGCCTGGAGTTCCTAAAGAGGCGAGCGTGATGCACCTTTCCCGGTCATCCCACGTTGTTGTTGCTGAAACGTCCCCTGTGATCCACAAGTGCTTGCAGCACCATTGAGAAGTACCCCTTGTGGTTTATGTACTGGTTGGCAAGGTGGTCCGGTGCCAAGATAGGGGTAAGCGTTCCGTCTATGGCCCCACCACAGTTCATAGAATCATAGACTTTAAGGTCAGAAGGGACCATTATGATCATCTAGTCTGACCTCCTGCACAATGCAGGCCACAGAATCTCACCCACTCACTCCTGTATCAAACCTGTGTCTGAGCCATTGAAGTCCTCAAATCACGGTTTAAAGACTTCATGGTGCAGAGAACCTTCCAGCAAGTGACCCGTTCCCCACCTGCAGAGGAAGGCGAAAAAACCCCAGGGCTTCTGCCAATCTGCCTTGGAGGAAAATACCTTCCCGACCCCAAATATGGCAATCAGCTAAACCCTGAGCATGTGGGCAAGACTCACCAGCCAGTACCCAGGAAAGAATTCTCTGTAGTAACTCAGATCCCACCCCATCTAACATCCCATCACAAGCCATTGGGCATATTTACCGCTAGTGGTCAAAGACTAATTAATTGCTCAAATTAGGCTATCCCATTATACCATCCCCTCCATAAACTTATCACGCTTAGTCTTGAAGCCAGATATGTCTTTTCTCCCCACTGTCTTTTGCCCCCACTGGAAGGCTGTTCCAGAACTTCACTCCTCTAATGGTTAGAAACCTTCATCCAATTTCAAGTCTAAACATCCTGATAGCCAATTTATATCCATTTGTTCTTGTGTCCACATTGGTACTCAACTTAAATAATTCCTCTGCCTCCCTGGTATTTATTCCTCTGATATATTTATAGAAAGGAATCATATTTCCCCTCAGCCTTCTTTTGGTTAGGCTAAACAAGCCAAGCTCTTTGAGTCTCCTTTCATATGACAGGTTTTCCATTCCTCAGATCATCCTAGTAGCCCTTCTCTGAACCTGTTCCAGTTTGAATTCATTCTTCTTAAACATGGGAGATCAGAACTGCCAGGGCTGGCTCCAGACCCCAGCACGCCAAGCGTGCACTTGGGGCGGCATCCCGCGGGAGGGCGGCAGACATATCACATTGGCGGCTCATAGTCATCCTGTGATCAACCAATACTCCGAGGGTCCTTCTCCTCCTCTGTTACTTCCAACTCATGCGTCCCCAGCTTATAACAAAAATTCTTGTTATTAATCCCTAAATGCATGACCTTGCACTTTTCACTATTAAATTTCATCCTATTACTATTACTCCAGTTTACAAGGTCATCCAGATCTTCCTTTATGATATCCCGGTCCTTGGCAATACCTCCCAGCTTCGTGTCATCCACAAACTTTGTTAGCATATTCCCACTTTTTGTGCCAAGGTCACTAATAAAAAGATTAAATAAGATTGGTCCCTAAACCGATCTCTGAGGAACTCCACTAATAACCTCCCTCCAGCCTGACAATTCACCTTTCAGTACGACCCGTTATAGTCTCCCCTTTAATCAGTTCCTTATCCACCTTTCAATTTTCATATTGATCCCCATCTTTTCCAATTTAGCTAATAATTCCCATTGTGGAACTGTATCAAATACCTTACTGAAATCGAGGTAAATTAGATCCACTGCATTTCCTTTGTCTAAAAAATCTGTTACCTTCTCAAAGGAGGTTGGTTTGGCATGATCTACCTTTTGTAAAACCATGTTATATTTTGTCCCAGTTACCATTTACCTCAATGTCCTTGACTACTTTCTCCTTCAAATTTTTTTCCAAGACCTTGCACACTACAGATGTCAAACTGACAGGCCTGTAGTTGCCCGGATCACCTTTTTTCCCTTTCTTAAAGATAAGAATTATGTTAGCAATTCTCCAGTCATATGGTACAACCCCTGAGTTTACAGAATCATTAAAAATTCTTGCTAATGGGCTTGCAATTTCATGTGCCAGTTCCTTTAATATTCTTGGATGAAGATTATCTGGGCCCCCTGATTTCTTCCCATTAAGCTGTTTGAGTTTGACTTCTACCTCAGATGTGGTAATATCTACCTGCATATCCTCATTCCTATTTGTCATTCTACCATTATCCCTAAGCTCCTCATTAGCCTCATTAAAGACTGAGGCAAAGTATTTGTTTAGATATTGGGCCATGCCTAGATTATCCTTAACCTCCACTCCATCCTCAGTGTTTAGCGGTTCCACCACTTCTTTCTTTGCTTTCTTCTTATTTATATGGCTATAGAACTTTTACTGTTGGTTTTAATTCCCTTTGCAAAGACCAACTCTATGTGGCTTTTAGCCTTTCTAATTTTATCCTTACATGTTCTGACCTCAATAAGGTAGCTTTCCTTGCTGATCACTCCGATCTTCCATTCCTTGTAGGCTTTCTGCTTTTTCTTAATCACCTCTCTGAGATGCTTGCTCATCCAGCTTGGTCTACAACTCCAGCCTATGAATTTTTTCTCTTTCTTAGGATGCAGGCTTCTGATAGTTTCTGCAACTTTGACTTGAAGTAATTCCAGGCTTCAGTCCAATCCACTTCCCTAACTAATTTCCTTAATTCTTTAAAGTTAGCCCTTTTGAAATCAAAAACCCTAGTCACAGATCTATTTTTGTTTATCCTTCCATTTAGTTTAAACTGAATTAGCTCATGATCGCTGGAACCAAGGTTGTCCCCTACAACCATTTCTTCTACGAGGTCCTCATTACTCACCAAAACCAAATCTAAAATGGCATCCCCTTTTGTTTTTTCAGCAACTATTTGGTGAAGGAATCCATCAGCTATTGCATCTAGGAAAATCTGAGCCCTATTATTATTACTAGCACTTGTCTTCCAATCTATATCTGGGAACTTAAAGTCTCCCATGATCACACAATTCCCATTAGTGTTTATGTCATTAAAAACATTAAAATGGTCTCTATCTATATCCACATCAGATCCTGGAGGTCTATAGCACACTCCAAGCACTATCTCAGGGGAGGCTCTAGTAGCTTTCTTCCCCAATGTGATTTTTGCCCAGACAGACTCTGTCTTATCCATTCCTTTCCCTTCTTATTTCTTTAAAGTCTACCTTGTCATTGATTTACAATGCTACTCCACCACCTTTGTCTTTATTTCTGTCTTTCCTAAACAGCACATAGCCTTCAATACCTGTATTCCAGTAATGACTACTATTCCACCATGTTTCTGTTATCCTTATAATATCCGGTTTCACTTCCTACACTAGTGACTCTAGTTCCTCCATTTTGTTACCTAGGCTCCTCACATTGGTGTACAAACATCTTAATTCTTGCTGTTTGGCTTCACTCACATTTTTTACCCGATTAGGCCCAGATGTTCTACTGCCAGTATCACCTATTAAAATTGTATGTACAGTACCCTTCCTCCATATGTCTGTTCTCCTACCCATGACAGTAGCCTTTCTTGCTTTCTTTTCTTCCCTCTTAGTGTTAAAATCTGGCATGGAGATTACCTGGACATCTCCCAACCATCTCCCCCCAATTCCTAGTTTAAACTCTCTTAATCAGTTAGGGAACCCCATTGCAGCAAAGCCATCCACTACGACCTGCACATTTCTCAGAGTCACTACCTTGTTAGCAAAAGGTCAGTGATTGCCCTGGCTACATGGATCACAGCAGCCCCCACAGTAGATTTGCCCACTCCAAATTGATTCACAATTGACCGGTAGCAGTCAGGCGTTGCAAGCTTCCACAGGGCTATCGCCACTTGCTTCTCAACTGTCAGGGCAGCTGTCATCTTGGTATTCCTGCGCTTCAGAGTGGGGGAAAGCAACTCACAAAGTTCCATGAAAGTGGCCTTACGCATGCAAAAGTTTTGCAGCCACTGGGAATCATCCCATACCTCCAACACTATGCGATCCCACCAGACTGTGCTTGTTTGCCAGGCCCAGAATCGGCGTTCCATTGTATCATTATGACCCAGTGCCACCATGATATCCCAAAAAGAACAGGAGTACTTGTGGCACCTTAAAGACTAACAAATTTATTTTAGCATGAGCTTTCGCGGCTGCTACTCTGAAACCTGTCATGATATCCCAATTGCCACATCCCGTGCTTTCAGGAAAGTCTGTGTCCATGTCTTCCTCACAGTCGTCCTCATGCTGGCAGTTCCTAGCCAGGTTCTGCACATACTGCAGGATAATGCGCAAGGTGTTTACAATGCTCACAACAGCAGCGGTGAGCTGAGCAGGCTCCATGCTTGCCGTGCTATGGCGTCTGCATGGGTAACCCAGGAAAAAAGGTGTGAAACGATTGTCTGCCGTTGCTTACACGGAGGGAGGGGAGACTGACAACATGTACCCAAAACCACCTGCAACATTGTTTTTGCCCCATCAGGCATTGGGAGCTTAACCCAGAATTCCAATGGGCAGCGGACACTACAGGGACTGTGGGATAGCTACCCACAGCACACTGGTCCATGTGTCGATGCTAGCCACGGTATTGAGGACACACTCTGCTGACTTAATGCACTTAGTGGAGACATACACAATCCACTGTATAAAATTGCTTTCTAAAAATCGACTTCTATAAAATTGACCTAATTTCGTAGTGTAAACATACCCTGAGACACAGGACTATCCAATATGTCAATACTAGGGGATAGGAAAATCCAGTGTCGAAGAGGAATATGGTACAGTTGGGATCCAGTCACAAAGGATGGATTTGGATAAGGGAAGGTATCCATCAAACCAAAAGCACAGTGGGCGGGTGACTGTTGTTATAGGGAGTAGTGTGATGTTTCTGTGTGCCTGGCCACTTGTAACAGCCAGCAAGACAGGAGTGGGGCTGTGGTCCCACCTGCCCCTGCTCCTTGTGGAGCTACAGATGCTATTCTTGTTCCACTTAAGCTTTGTAGCCTTCATTCAGCACAACACATACATTTATGCTTAACATTAAGCACAGGCTTAACTCCCATTGACTTTAATTAGCTTTAAGTCTGTGCTTCAGTGCATTGTAAAAGCAAGAACTGCCATTGCGCCTTGCCTCTGTACAGTAGCATAACGGTGAAGTGAAGGCTCCTTTCCCTTTTTTGTTCCTTGTTCCCCATCTTGCACCTGCCAAGCTCAACTTGGATCTTAGTTTTTCCACATGTTAATCTACAGGTTTTGGGGAATCTTTCTGACACTTACTTGCTTTTGCTTTACAGCTGTTTAAATAATCTTAATTCATATACATTTGCAGGTTAAAAGGATTCTGTTTAATCTGGTCTCACTACAATATGAGGCTATTGTACAAAAAAAAAACGGAAAAAAACAAATCTGCATTTCCCCCCTGGCTACAGAAGCTCTTTAAAGACAGAAGTCATTGTTTGGAAATGCTTTTACAGTACTTCAGAGGAGCTTGTAGCTTAACTTTCTGCTGACAGTGCTTTTTTTTTTAAGAGTAGGTACCCACGGCCTCCCACTGATCAATAATACCTTCTGAGTTACTTTTTTTTTTAAAGACATTAGTAAAGAACATGGAGTCTGTTTTTTAACGGATGAGAGAAAGGCCAGGAAGATAAACTTTTTGCAGATTTCTCAGTCAGTTGAAACACCCGTTACTATTTCTATAACAAGTGAATTTCAGATACAATGGCTCACTAGGCCAATTCACCCTATCCAGCTCATGAGAATGCCATTCCAATGCCTATTCGCTGCTAGAACAGGTATCAGCAGTCCCACCCAAGTCCACTTGCACACCAAGGCTGACAAGCTTGGGCTACTTGGATTCACAATCAATGTTTTCCTTGTCCTCAACAGACTAGTCTGAAGAGGTTTAGTGAGCTCTGTGTGATCTGGTTTGAAATCAGTTTTCCTTCTCCTAAATATTGTTGGTTCAGTATCCACTATTAGTATCAGGGCCCTGTACAAACACAAGATAAAAGCCAGTCCCTGCCCTCCAAATAACTTACAATGTAAAGCCCTGATACTGCAACTTTTTCTGCACAGGTGGATCCTTGCCCACTGAGGGTAAGGGCAGTGTAAGAGTCTGCGTGTGAGGAACAAGTTGCAGGATCAGAGCCTAAAAAGGGACACACATCCAAGTACTCCAGGGCAGTAATATTCAATGCAACCCTTCTGAGTTTCCACAAGCTAGGCTACCCCCTTCCAACACCTGGGAGATGTGCCTCTGTGCTGTACAGGACTGGCTATAATAAAAAAAGATTACAATGGTAGAGATACTGCAGAAGGCAGATGATAGACTGCTCAAGAAAATAATGCTGGAATGACAACTCAAGGAAAAATATTTTTCTATGCATGGGACAGGTACAGTATGGCTGTTAGCAATGCAAGATTCTGCACATTGTCCCATCAGTGTCTCAACCCTTCCTTGTAGGGGGCATCTCAAGGTGTGTGACTAGTTTAGGTTGTCTATTCATGACTTAGTCTGTCTAATCAAACTGCCAGTAAGTGTGCCCATTAGTACCAAATGTGCTAGTGTTTTTGTGATATGCAGTGCTCACCTGTTGACTGGCAACTGAGCTCAGACAGTCCACTTACTCCATGGATGGAGAATCTGCAGAATAGCTTGAAATTTGTGTTTAGCAGAAATGCTTCATTTTGTAACATTACTACATTTTCATAAAGTGATAACAGAAAGTGTCACACTCTGCAAAGTTAATCTAATTACTCCAGGTCTTCTGCCTATAATTAACATTCAGATGCAAGGCATATTATGCTGAAAAGCATTAAAACTGTGCTTAACATAAAGACAGAAGGTAAAATTACTGCTATATTTGCAGCACTTCATATTGTACATATAGTCCAGGCATTTTGAATGCTCATCCACTATCTGGGAGTTCTAACTGATCAGCACTTCACAGGATTGAGCCCTCGGCATCTGTTTTTTAAGGCTGCCCTATGAACAATATCAAACACAGAGTGGGATGATTTTGTATACTTGACACTTGTAGCACTGAAGTATTTTAATGGTGTTATAAATCCATAGTGGAACTTCCATTCTTAACCCTGATCTATGTTGCTTAAAACACCACAAAAAATTACTTTGGGGGGATTGCAGTTTCTGAGCTTGCTCTTAGCATAGAAGTAAATTTGTTAGGGTGAAATTTTATGAAATTCCATTCAGCTCATTTCTTTCCGAAGTTTGGGAGGGGTGGAGGGATCTGTTAAATTTGTTCGCATTTTTTTTCTGTTCCTGGATCTCTCTAAAATGGCTTTGTTTTAAGCTTTTGGCTTTCTGCATATAAAATTATTAGTGAATAAAATAGGTCCCAATCAGAGGAGAAACTCACAGATTTGGGAGGTAATCAAGACACTGGATTGTGGTATAATGTGTTGATGTGGTATCACATTACTTTGAGGATATGGAATGCAGCACAGGGAGTGGAAAAGAGCCAAAAGACTTTACTACAGGGGATCTCAGTCCTTAGTTAGACCTGCAATGGCTTTGATTTTCAGAGATGCTGTGAAACGTTTACTTTGAAGTCAATAATAACTGGGAGATGGTACAGATAGCTATTGCTATAGAGGCCCCTGTCTTCCCATGGCTGGCTAAGCTCACTTTAGGAAAGAAACTGAAACTGGTGTGGAATGTAAGAGTAATATTTCAATGTGACCACTTTCATGATCCATGTCTCCCATGGCGGACTTTACGTTTCCCAATGAAGCTTAAGATGTTGCTTCTGACCTATAAAACCATAATTAATTTAGGGCCTATCTACCTGCAAGACATCTCTCTCCCTGTGTAACCAGTCAGCAGAAGTGTTTGAGCTAAAGTCTTATTGGTGTACACAGGAAGGGGCTGATGACAGGACATTCTTCAGACATGTCTATGCTATGATATTAGGTAAATTTTCTAGAAGTAGCTCTTTACTAACCAATTTTATACAGTCGATCGTGTGTGTCCCCACTAAAAGCATTAGGTCGCTCTCAATACCGTGGCTAGCATCGACTCACAGAGTGGTGCACTGTGGGTAGCTATCCCACAGTCCCCGCTGCCTATTGGAATTCTGGATTAAGCTCCCAATGCCTGATGGGGTAAAAACTTTGTTGTGGGTCTCCTCCCTCCCTCCTTGAAAGCAATGGCAAAAATCATTTCACACCTTTTTTCCTGGGTTATCCGTGCAGACACCATAGCACGGCAAGCATGGAACCCACTCAACTGCACAGTGCTTTTGTGAGCATTGCAAACACCTCGCGCATTATTCTGCAATATGTGCAGAGCCTAGCTAGGAGGAAGATTGTGAGGAAGACATGGACATAGATGTTCCTGAAAGCACGGGATGTGGCAATTGGGATATGAAGGCAGCATTAGGGCATGTTGATACAATGGAATGTCGATTCTGGGCCTGGCAAACAAGCACAGACTGGTGGACCACATAGTGTTGCGGGTATGGGATGATTCCCAGTGGCTGCGAAACTTTCGCATGCGTAAGGCCACTTTCACGGAACTTTTTGAGTTGCTTTCCCCACCCTGAAGCACAGGAATACTGTCACGGGGTGGGACTCACCCCTGCGGCGCCTCCTGCGGGTCATCCAGGGAATTAGCATTTCCAGCCTCCGGAGCGCTCTCTGCAGGGTGGTGTCCCGCTTACCGTTGGGCCTGAGTCCCTCCTGGGTCCCAATGCCCCTTTCTCTTGGGGCTGCCCCACAGTTTCTGGGTCTCCCCACCCATTATCTCCACCTCGCCTCAGTATAAGGCTACTGCCAGTCACCATCTAGCCGCTGTTCACTGGGGCAGACTGCAGTGTAGAAGCCATCCATTACAGGCAAGTGGGGTTTGGACCTGCTGCCTCCACCTACCCTTGGGCCGCCCCCTGCAACCCCAGTACCCATTTGGCCTTGCACGAGGCCGGCAGCCTGGGGAGTTGCCAGGCAGGAGCTCCCCAGCTCCTCTCGCCTTTCCCCAGTCCTGCTCCACCTCAGGTACCCTGGTACGCTCCCCAGCAGCCAGGCCCCTTTCCCCCCACAGCTAGAGGGGATTCTCTCTTAGCGTCTGGTTCACAGTCCTTTCATAAGGGCTCGTTGAGGTCTGTTTGGGGCATGGCAGTTGTGCCTGCTTCCCCAATCAGCCTGGGAGCTGCTTGCCCCCAGCCATGGCCCTCTCCTGGGCTGTTTTAAACCCCTCAGGGCAGAAGTGGGTGACCACCCCACTACAAATACCAAGATGAGACCTGCTCTGATCATTGAAAAACGAGGGGCTATAGCCCTGTGGAAGCTTGCAATACCGGACTGCTACCGGTCAGCTGGGAATCAATTTGGAGTGGGCAAATCTACTGTGGGGGCTGCTGTGATCCAAGTAGCCAGGGCAATCAATACTCTTCTGCTAAGAAGGGTAGTGACTCTGGGAAATGTGCAGGTCATAGTGGATGGCTTTGCTGCAATGGGGTTCCCTAACTGTGGTGAGGCAATAGTCTGAATGTATATCCCTATGTTGGCACCAGACCACCTTGCCAAAGAGTACATAATCCACAAGGGGTACTTCTAAATGGTGGATCACAAGGGTTGTTTCACCGACATCAATGTGGCGTGGTCGGGAAAGGTGCATGATGCTTGCATCTTTTGGAACTCTGGGCTGTTTGGAAAGCTGCAAGAAGGGACTTTCTTCCCAAACCAGAAAATTACTATTGGGGATGTCGAAATGCCAATATTTATCCTTGGAGACCCAGCTCCCACGGCTCATGAAGCCATACACTAGCAGTCTGGACAGCAATAAAGAGCAGTTCAACTATAGGCTGAGCAAGTGCAGAATGGTGGTAAAATGTGCCTTTGTACATTTAAAAGGCCACTGGTGCAGTTTGCTGAGGAGGTTAGACCTCAGCAAAAGCAATATTCCCATTGTTATTGCTGCTTGCTGTGTGATCCATAACATCTGTGAGAGTAAGGAGGAGACATTTATGGCAGGGTGGGAGGTTGAGGCAGATCGCCTGGAGGCCAATTTTGAGCAGCCAGACACCAGAGCAATTAGAAGAGCACACCAAGGGGCGCTGCACATCAGAGAGGCTTTGAAAAACAGTTTCATGACTGACCAGGCTACGGTGTGACAGTTGTGTGTGTTTGTCCTTGATGCAAAACCACACCCTTTGGTGAATGTACTTCCCTGTAAGCCAATACCCCTCCCGCATTTGACCTCAGCTGGCATGGGAAATAAAGTCTCTATTGTTCTCAATCCATTCATTCTTTATTAAAAAAATATGTGAGACCACTGACAATGCTGACTAGTAAAAGGCAGCCCAGGTGTACAAAAGGTTTGATAATGGGCGGGGTGGGAGAGGAGAGGAGGACAAGGCCACATTGCTTTTTGTAGCCACACCACAAATCAAAGTTGTTTGAATGACAGCCTTCTGTTGCTTGGGCCATTTCCTGGCGTTGAGTGGCTTGGTGCCCAGAGCCTTCCCTCACGTGTTCTTGGGCATCTTGGTGAGGAGGCTATGGAACTTGGCGAGGAGGGCAGGCAGTTATACCATGGATGCAGCTCGGGTCTGTGCTCTAGTTGCCTTTCCTGCAGCTCCACCCAATGCCTCATTCTGTCGGTGTGATCCTCAGCATCTCCTCCTGTGTGTTCCGATCATGCTCACTGTATGCTTTCCTGCCCTCTGCCACCGAATGCCTCCATGCATTCAACTGTGCCCTATCAGTGCGGGAGGACTGCATGAGCTCGGAAAACATGTCATTGCGAGTGCATTTTTTTCACCTTCTAATCTGCGATAACCTCAGGGACGGAGTTGATGCAGGGAGCATAGAAACAATTATAGCTGCAGGGGGGGAAAAAGGGAGATTAGGCTTTTACAAAGATACATTTCTGATAACAAAAGGGAGACTCTTTCACAGTGAATCAAGCAATTCACAGCAGACAGCACATGTGCTTTAGGTACAAGGTCGCATTTTGCCTTTTATATTGAGCATCTGCCAGTATGGTGACACATCACACATGGTTGGGCAACAGACTTCGGTTTGCAGGCAGCCATGGTAAGCCAAAGGGTACGCGGGGTTGGCTTCTAATGTCTTCATAAAATGTGGGAATGGTTTCAAACTGCAGCACTATCGTTTCCCATAGCAACCAATGCCAGTTGTGTTTGCCATTTAAAAGGAGGGGCAGCGGTTTTGGGGTGGGTGTGCAGCACACCCTTCCCTCCCCAAGTGGCTATTCTCCAGGATGATCCCTTTTAGCCAAGTACAAACAGCATGCCCGGTGTCTAATGTGTCGGGGATCAGCAAACAGAGGGGATTACTGTTCCCTTACAAAACTTCTCCTATTTCAACCAGGTGACCATGAATGATATCACTCTCCTGAGCAGGGTCCTTGCAACCATTTAGGTGACCTAGGCAGTCGAGTAGGGTGCTAGGATTTGGGGAGGCGCCATTTTCTTTGGCAGTGATCACGGTTGCCGGATCTTCGGCCGCCCCGGTCACCGCCGGCATTTAGGCAGAGGGAGCTGGGGCAGGGGGGCGCGGGGAGGGCCACCTGCAGCAAGTAAGGGGGAGGCGGCACGCAGGGAAACTCCCCGCCCCAGCTCACCCCTGCCCCGCCTCCTCCCCGAGCATGCTGTGGCTGCTTCACTTCTCCCACCTCCCAGGCTTGCGGGGCCTAAGCTGCTTGGCACCGCAAGCCTGGGAGGCAGGAGAAGTGAAGCAGCTACAGCGTGCTCGGGGAGGAGGCGGGGCAGGGGTGAGCTGCTTCATTTCTCCCGCCTCCCAGGTTTGTGGCGCCTAAGGTGATTGGCGCTGCAAGCCTGGGAGGCAGGAGAAGTGAAGCGGCGACGGTGTGCTCGGGGAGGAGGCGGGGCAGGGGTGAGCTGGGGGGTGCCTCAGGGCGGAGGGTGGGGGGTGGGAGCTGCTGCAAGGGTGGCGCCTCAGGGTGGAGGGGGGGGAGAGCCTCAGGGTGGGGGGACGGGGGCAGGGGTAGGGCGCAAGGTGGAAGTTTTGCCTAGGACGCGAAACATCCTAGCACCGGCCCTGCTCCTGCCCTCTTTGATGACTACTTCCAATTAGTTTGTGTGCATTCTGTTTTGGTGTTTAGGAAAGGCCTGAATACCTTTCTGACCTGTTGGTGAGTTGGACCTGAGGGTTCAGTCTGACAGATAGTTTCTTTAAAAAAGAAAAAAAAAGTTTCCTTTGTACCCTCTGGATTCTTATAGGATCATAGAATATCAGGGTTGGAAGGGACCTCAGGAGGTTATCTAGAGCAATCCTTGCTCAAAGCAGGACAAATCCCCAAGCAGATTTTTGCTACAGATCCCTAAATGGCCCCCTCAAGGATTGAATTCACAACCCTGGGTTTAACAAGCCAATGCTCAAACCACTGAGCTACATATGTTACAGTTAGCCTTAGGATTCAAATGTAGTTTGTGAGGTTTCAAAAATTAATGCATTTATGAGTTAATTCACCGAACCGGAATTATACATGCTACTCTTGACAGTACATATTTTTACTGTTAAAATTTCAAAAGAGATGTACATATTAATAGTACTGCCCTGTAGGTTTTTTTCTCAAGAAAAAGTGAGTTCAGAAGAAACTGAAGAGACACTTTATTTACAAATTCTGTTGATGCAGGAATTAAACATGTAATTAAACTTAACTGAAGTTTAGTGCATCGGCTAATTTTTTTGTAAAAGTTGGTAATTAGGCTAAGTTATTAACTTTTGTTTTCTCTCATTGTTATTATATAGGCTATATACGGAATCAGATCATCAGCTTAGGTTACTCTTAAGTGGAGGTAATTGTGGTATCAGAGGTAATGTAATCATTCACCAACCTTTGTCTGCAGGTAATCTGCATAGAATAATTTTGTTGGTTGTAATGATTCAGTGGTATAAGGAAGACTGGACACATGTTCAACATCTTTTGTTTTGTTCAACATCTTCATTAATGATCTGGATGATGGGATGGATTGCACCCTCAGCAAGTTCGCAGATGACAGTTAATTGTGGGGAGAGGTAGATATACTGGAAGTTAAGGATAGGATCCAGAGTGACCTAAAGAAATTGGAGGATTGGGCTAAAAGAAATCTCATGAGGTTCAACAAGGGCAAGTGCAGAGTCCTACACAACTGCTACAGGCTAGGGACCAACTGGCTAAGCGGCAGTTCTGCAGAATTACCTGGGAATTACTATGGACAAGAAGCTGGATATGAGTCAGCAGTGTGCCCTTGTTGCCAAGAAGGCTAATGGCATATTGGGCTGCATTAGTAGGAGCATTGCCAGCAGATCGAGGGACGTGATTATTCCCTTCTATTTGGCACTGGTGAGGCCACATCTGGAGTATTGCATCCAGGTTTGGGTCCCCCACTACAGAAAGGATGCGAACAAATTGGAGAGAGTACAGCAGAGGGCAACAAAAATGATTAGAGGGCTCGGACACATGACTTATGAGAAGAGGCTGAGGGAACTGGGGTTATTTTTTCTGCAGAAGAGAAGAGTAGGGGGGTGGGATTTGATAGCAGCTTTCAACTACCTGAAAGAGGTTCCAAAGAGGATGGATCTAGACTGTTCTCAGTGGTGGCAAATGACCACCAAAGGAGCAATGGTCTCTAGTTACAATGTGGGAGGCCTCGGTTGGATATTAAGAAAAACTTTTTCACTAGGAGGGTGGTGAAGTGCCTAAGGAGGTGTTGGAATCTCCATCCTTAGAGTTTTTTAAGGCCCAGCTTGACAAAGCCCTGGCTGGAATGATTGAGTTAGTGTTGGTCCTGCTTTGAGCCGGGGGTTGGACTAGATGACCTCCTGAGGTCTCTTTGAACCCTAATCTTCTGTGATTCTATGTGTCAATGGTTCTCAATGGCAGATTAGGTGGCTCCATTGTTATTGCTCTTTATAGGCTCCACAGTTGCATACTATTGTTGTGGGCATCAGTGCTTAAAAGATTCCCCATGGAACTGCTGCCTCAGCATTGAGACAGCACCATTGGAGGAACTGAGTCAGGAGTACAACAGAGACATTGAGAACCAAGGACAGGAACTTCTGCCCCTGCATCACATAGCGTCAGTCTCACTAACACACTCTAAACCACTAAGTTACTTGCAAATTAAGGGCCAGATTCATAAGTAGGCATCAACTGCTTTGAACTGCTCCAACAATGCAAATCAGCTGTAAACATGGCCTACCTAGCCAGTGCATTCTGCTTGCTTTGCACTGCTCTGGTGTACTGGTGAATCTGCCACTGCAAGTTAAAATACCAAAAAAAAACCCCAAAAAACCAAAATTGAACGTATCTTCCAAATGTTAACAATATTGCATGGGTTGTTTTGTTGCTCATATATAACATTTGTAATAATTTTTAATAACTAACAAAATTCCCAATAAACTATTTTAAAACAGAGAAAAGACTGTGAGTGTGAATCTGTATTTGAGGACAAAAAGAACATTATAGAGATGTAAAAACCTGAAATTTGAGTTTTACACCTATAAAATTCAGAGTTAAGATTCCACTGAAGTATGTTGCATACAAAAAAGGATAGGACAAGAAATTCACAATTTAGGTACCCAAACAACCCTAACTCTTTCCTGTAGTGATACTTGGAGGGGGGAATACATGAGATAGGAAGGAAATTGATTTTGTCTTCAGAAGTCAGTTTAGTCTAATGCATTTAAAATTATAATAAGAACATAAGAACGGCCACATTGGGTCAGACCAAAGGTCCGTCTAGCCCAGTATCCTGTCTTCCTACAGTGGCCAATGCCAAGTGCCCCAGAGGGAATGAACAGAGCGGGTAATCATCAAGTAATCCATCCTGTTGCCAATTCCCAGCTTCTGGCAAACACAAACAGAGGCAAGGGATTCCATCCCTGCCCATCCTGGCTAATAGCCATTGGTGGACCAATCCTCCATGAACTTATCTAGTTCTTTTTTTAATCTTGTTATAGTCTTGGCCTTCACAACATTCTCTGTCAAAGAGCTCCACAGATTGTGTGAAAAAATGCTTCCTTTGTTTGTTTTAAACCTGCTGCCTATTAACCATATAGTAAAATCATGGTGTCACAATAGAGCAGAGTTAAGGTTGTTTAGGTGTCTTAACTGTGAAAGAGATGGCAGAGAGACAACGACGAGTCCAGTGGCACCTTAAAGACTAACAGATTTATTATGGCATAAGCTTTTGTGGGTAAAAACCCACTTCTTCAGATGCATGGAGTGAAAATTACAGATACAGGTATAAATATACTGGCACATGAAGAGAAGGGAGTTACCTTACAAGTGGATAAACAGTGTTGACAAGGCCAATTCAATCAGTGTGGATGTGGTCCCTTCCCAATAATTGATGAGGAGGTGTCAATACTAAGAGAGGGAAAATTGCTGTGGTAGTGAGCCAGCCACTCCCAGTCCCTATTCAAGACCAAATTAATGGTGTTAGGTTTGCAAATGATTTGTAGCTCTGCAGTTTCTCTTTGAAGTCTGTTTTTTTTGTTGAAGGATGGCTACTTTTAAATCTGTTATTGAATGTCCAGGGAGATTGAAGTGTTCTCCTACTGGCTTTTGTATGTTACCATTTCCAGTGTCTGATTTGTGTCCATTTATTCTTTTACATAGAGATTTTCCAGTTTGGCCAACGTACATGGCAGAGGGGCATTGCTGGCACATGATGGCATATATCACATTAGTAGATGTGCAGGTGAATGAGCCCCTGATGGTGTGGCTGATGTGATTGGGTCCTCTGATGGTGTTGCTAGAGTAGACATGGGGACAGAGTTGGCAAAGGGGTTTGTTACAGGGATTGGTTCCTGAGTTAGTGTTTCTTTGGTGTGGTGTGTAGTTGCTGGTGAGTATTTGCTTCAGGTTGGGGGGCTGTCTGTAAGCAAGGACTGGCCTGCCTCCTAAGGTCTGTGAGAGTGAGGGATCATTTTCCAGGATAGGTTGTAGCTCGTTGATGATGTGCTGGATAGGTTTTAGCTAGGGGCTGTATGTGATGGGCAGTGGTGTTCTGTTATTTTCCTTGTTGGGCCTGTCCTGTAGTAGTTGACTTCTGGGTACCCTTACTTCCTCAGGTGAGTATTGTAGACAGACAGAGACGAACACTGACAAGATCTTTATAAAGCATTCTTAAAACTACAATACCCACTGTAAAAATCTGGACCTTAAGGATTGATTTCAATGTGAGTGAGATGCCTAAATACTTGTGAATATGTGGGCCTTAAATTCCACAATCACTTTTATAAATGGGACTTTTGCAACTCATTGGGTGCTTTTGAAATTTTGCCTACTTTGCTCCAGCCATCTTACAATCTAAGAAGACAAGCTACGTACAAATGATGGAGAAGAAAAACACAGTCAAAATATGAGCAACTTTTATATGCAAGTTGTATACATTTTTATGCACCTTACCTATTTTTTACATCAGTGATACCAGACTATCTATTCATTTAGCCAATTTATTTTAGGCATGTGCTAAAAGGGGATCTTGAGGGCACATTTGAAGGATAGGGTAGTGACCTTTCAAATCAGTTCATGGTGAGTGTCCCATGTTTACAGCAAGAAAGATGGGGTGCAAGAATAGGAAAACAGAGTCATTGGAAGAGGGTAGGGAATAATTCTGAATGATGAACACGCTTTTAAAAATCAGTCAGTTCCTGAATAATATGGAAACAAAAGAAGTTACCAAATTTGAATGAATTACTTCCAAGGAACAATGACTTTCTTGATAAATCACTTTGAGATCTTGATAAATTACTGATGAAATGTGCTATATAAGAGCTAGGTATTATATTTAGGAATATATCTACCATATAGCAAGTGATATCAGTTAATATTGTGTGGGCTATTTGAGTCAGTATATAATTTAGTGATCTCAAAATATAAAGCAAACATGTAAGGGCCTACTCCTGCTGCCACTGAAATCAATGGAGTTGTCACTGACTTCAGTGAGAGCATATTTGGGTTAAATTAGATGCTTCATGACCTTTAAGCGCCTATAAATTTAAAAGTAATTGGCCATCATTTAGATCCTAATAACTACCTTTTCCCAATTATATTTTAAAAAAATATATTTGCATAGTTTTCTAGAAGTTATTCTATATAGAATCACAGAATCATAGAATATCAGGGTTGGAAGAGACCTCAGGAGGTCATCTAGTCCAATCACCTGCTCAAAGCAGGACCAATCCCCAACTAAATCATCCCAGCCAGGGCTTTGTCAAGCCTGACCTTAAAAACCTCCAAGGAAGGAGATTCCACCACCTCCCTAGGTAACCCATTCCAGTGCTTCACCACCCACCTAGTGAAAAAGTTTTTCCTAATATCCAACCTAAACCTCCCCCACTGCAACTTGAGACCATTATTCCTTGTTCTGTCATCTGGTACCACTGAGAACAGTTTAGATCTATCCTCCTTGGAATCCCCTTTCAGGTAGTTGAAAGCAGCTATCAAATCCCTCCTCATTCTTCTCTTCTGCAAACTAAACAAATCCCAGTTCACTCAGCCTCTCCTCATATGTCATGTGCTCCAGCCCCCTAATCATTTTTGTTGCCCTCTGCTGAACTCTTTCCAATTTTTCCACATCCTTCTTGTAGTGTGGGGCCCAAAACTGGACACAGTACTCCAGATGAGGCCTCACCAATGTGAAATAGAGGGGAATGATCGCGTTCCTTGATCTGGTGGCAATGCCCCGTCTTATACAGCCCCAAATGCCATTAGCCTTGTTGGCAACAAGGGCACACTGTCGACTCATATCCAGCTTCTCATCCACTGTAACACCTAGGTCCTTTTCTGCAGAACTGCTGCCTAGCCATTCGTTCCCTCATCTGTAGCAGTACATGAGATTCTTCGGTCCTAAGTGCAGGACTCTGCACTTGTCCTTGCTGAACCTCATCAGATTTCTTTTGGCCCAAGCCTCTAATTTGTCTAGGTCCCTCTGTATCCTATCCCTACCCTCCAGCATATCTACCACTCCTCCCAGTTTAGTGTCATCTGCAAACTTGCTGAGGGAGCAGTCCACGCAATCCTCCAGATCATTAATCAGAGGGGTAGCCGTGTTAGTCTGGTTCTGTAAAAGCAGCAAAGAATCCTGTGGCACCTTATAGACTAACAGACGTTTTGCAGCATGAGCTTTCGTGGGTGAATACCCACTTCTTCGGATGCAAGTAGTGGAAATTTCCTGGGGCAGGTATATATAAGCAAGCAAGAAGCAAGCTAGAGATAACGAGGTTAGATCAATCAGGGAGGATGAGGCCCTGTTCTAGCAGTTGAAGTGTGAAAACCAAGGGAGGAGAAACTGGTTCTGTAATTGGCAAGCCATTCACAGTCTTTGTTTAGTCCTGAGCTGATGGTGTCAAATTTGCAGATGAACTGGAGCTCAGCAGTTTCTCTTTGAAGTCTGGTCCTAAAGTTTTTTTGCTGAAGGATGGCCACCTTAAGATCTGCTATTGTGTGGCCAGGGAGGTTGAAGTGTTCTCCTACAGGTTTTTGTATATTGCACTGCATTTAGCCGTATGGAGTGGAAATCCATCAACCTCATGAAGAAACTTGCACAAATACAGACGGATATCATCTTCCTTTCCAAATGCAAACAGATGGACATCATACCTAATGGACTAAAGGTAAAAAATCCACTACTATCTACATACTACACAGACCACAGTGAGAGATTATGCCATACTCTATCAAAGAAACTGAGGAACCACCTGATCAGCATCCTATACAGCAAACAGGAAAACATCAAAAAAGAGCTCTCCAACCTGGAGACTCTCATCAATAACCAAACTGCCATACAAACGGACTTCACTAAAATAAGACAGGAGATCTACATTACTCACTTCACCTCTCTACAAAGGAAAAAGGACTGTAAGCTGTCTAAACTCCTATCTGCCACATGGGGCCACAACCGTGGTACCCCTAACCCACCCAGCAATATCGTCAATCTATCCAACCACACACTCAGCCCAGAAGAACAGTCTGTCCTATCTCGGGGACTCTCTTTCTGCCCTGCCACCCCCACCAACATGATACAGTTCTGCGGTGATCTGGAAGCCTACTTTCGCCGTCTCTGACTCAAAGAATTCTTTCAGGACACTGAACAGCGCACGGATATGCAGTTACCCTCCCACCAACAGCACAAGAAGAAGAACTCCACATGGACTCCTCCTGAGGGTCGAAATGACAGTCTGGACCTATACAATGAATGCTTCCGCCGACGTGCACAGGCAGAAATTGTGGAAAAACAACATCGCTTGCCTCACAACCTAAGTCGTGCAGAACGCAATGCCATCCATAGCCTCAGAAACCATCCTGACATTATAATCAAAGAGGCTGATAAAGGAGGTGCTGTTGTCATCATGAACAGGTCTGACTACCAAAAGGAGGCCACCAGACAACTCTCCAATACTAAATTTTACAGGCTACTTCCCTCAGATCCCATTGAGGAATACACTAAGAAACTGCACCATCTACTCAGGACACTCTCTACACTAACACCAGAACAAATCAACATACCCTTAGAGCCCCGACCAGGGTTATTCTATCTACTACCCAAGATCCACAAACCCGGAAATCCTGGACGCCCCATCATCTCGGGCACTGGAACTCTCACTGAAGGACTGTCTGGATATGTAGACTCTCTACTCAGACCCTATGCTACCAGCACTCCCAGCTACCTCCGTGACACCACTGATTTCCTGAGGAAACTACAATGCATTGGTGACCTTCCAGAAAACACCATCCTGGCCACCTTGGATGTAGAGGCTCGCTACACAAACATCCCACACACTGATGGAATACAAGCTGTCAGGAACAGTATCCCTGATGATGCCACAGCACAACTGGTTACTGAGCTCTGTGGCTTTATCCTCACACACAACTATTTCAAATTTGCTGACAATATATATCTCCAGATCAGTAGCACCGCTATGGGCACCCCTATGGCCCCACAATATGCCAATATTTTTATGGCTGACCTGGAACAATGCTTCCTCAGCTCCTGTCCACTCACGCCCCTTCTCTACCTACGCTACATTGATGACATCTTCATCATCTGGACCCATGGGAAGGAGACTCTGGAAAAATTCCACCACGATTTCAACAGCTTCCACCCCTCCATCAACCTCAGCCTGGAACAATCTACACGGGAGGTCCACTTCCTAGACACCACGGTGCAAATAAGTGATGGTCACATCAACACCACCCTATACCGAAAACCTACCGACCGCTATGCCTACCTTCATGCCTCCAGCTTCCATCCCGGACACACCACAAGATCCATTGTCTACAGCCAAGCACTGAGGTACAACCGTATCTGCTCTAACCCCACAGACAGAGACCAACACCTAAAAAATCTCCACCAAGCATTCTCAAGACTACAGTACCCACACGAGGAAATAAGGAAACAGATCAACAGAGCCAGACGTGTACCCAGAAGCCGCCTACTGGAAGACAAACCCAAGAAAGAAACCAACAGGACTGGCCATCACATACAGTCCCCAGCTAAAACCCCTCCAACGCATCATCAGGGATCTTCAACCCATCCTGGACAATGATCCCACACTTTCACAGGCCTTGGGTGGCAGACCAGTCCTCGCCCACAGACAACTGCCAACCTGAAGCATATTCTCACCAGCAACTGCACACCGCACCATAGTAACTCTAGCTCAGGAACCAATCCATGCAACAAACCTCGATGCCAACTCTGCCCACATATCTACACCAGCAACACCATCACAGGACCTAACCAGATCAGCCACACCATCACTGGTTCATTCACCTGCACGTCCACCAATGTAATATATGCCATCATATGCCAGCAATGCCCCTCTGCTATGTACATCGGCCAAACTGGACAGTCTCTAAGGAAAAGGATAAATGGACACAAATCAGACATTAGGAATGGAAATATACAAAAACCTGTAGGAGAACACTTCAACCTCCCTGGCCACACAATAGCAGATCTTAAGGTGGCCATCCTTCAGCAAAAAAACTTTAGGACCAGACTTCAAAGAGAAACTGCTGAGCTCCAGTTCATCTGCAAATTTGACACCATCAGCTCAGGACTAAACAAAGACTGTGAATGGCTTGCCAATTACAGAACCAGTTTCTCCTCCCTTGGTTTTCACACTTCAACTGCTAGAACAGGGCCTCATCCTCCCTGATTGATCTAACCTCGTTATCTCTAGCTTGCTTCTTGCTTGCTTATATATACCTGCCCCAGGAAATTTCCACTACTTGCATCCGAAGAAGTGGGTATTCACCCACGAAAGCTCATGCTGCAAAACGTCTGTTAGTCTATAAGGTGCCACAGGATTCTTTGCTGCTTTTACAGATCATTAATGAAGATATTGAACAAAACTGGCCCCAGGACTGACCCTCGGGGCACTCCTCTTGATACTAGCTGCCAACTAGACATGGAGCCATTGAACACTACCCATTGAGCCCGACGATATAGCCAGCTTTCTATCCACCTTATAGTCCAGGGATTGGCAACCTTTGGCATGTGACTCACCAGGGTAAGCACCCTGGCGGGCCGGGCCAGTTTGTTTACCTGCAGGTTTGGCTGATTATGGCTCCCATTGGCTGCGATTCGCTGCTCCAGGCCAATGGGGGCTGCGGGAAGCGACGTGGGACGAGGGGTGTGCTGGCCGTTGCTTCCCGGACAGTGGGAGCAGTGATCGGCTGAATCTGTGGACCTGGCAGGTAAACAAACTGGCCTGGCCCACCAGGGTGCTTACCCTGGCAAGCCACATGCCAAAGGTCCATTCATCCAGCCCATACCTCTTTAACTTGCTGGCAAGAATACTGTGGGAGACCATATCAAAAGCTTTGCTAAAGTCCACTGCTTTCCCCTCATCCACAGAGCCAGTTATCTCCTCATAGAAGGCAATTAGGTTAGTGAGGCGTGACTTGCCCTTGGTGAATCCATGCTGACTGTTCCTGATGACTTTCCTCCCCTCTAAGTGCTTCAGAATTGATTCCTTGAGGACCTGCTCCATGATTTTTCCAGGGACTGAGGTGAGGCTGACTGGCCTGTAGTTCCCTGGATCCTCCTTACTCCCTTTTTTAAAGATGGGCACTACATTAGCCTTTTTCCAGTCATCCAGGACCTCCCCTGATCACCATGAGTTTTCAAAGATGACAGATATGTTTGTCTCCATATAAATAGGATGAAATTAATACTCAAATATTCTTAATTTGCACATTTAAGAGGGTCTTATGTGGTTCGTAGGCCTTGTACAGGGTAAATTTCACCCAGAATGATCGTTAGTATATTTAGGAGGAATGGGGAAAAGGAATGTTGAGAAAAACGATTTTTGGGAGTGGGGAGATTGAGGGGAGATGGTAATGGATGGGATAAGGGAGAAACTTTCTTCAATAATTCCACTGGTGCTAATTGCTATTATATATGTATGTGTTGTTGTGTTGTGCAACAAAATGTTTTAAAAGGGTAAAATAACTTCTTGAGACCAATTATAAAGTATCATGAATAGATTGTACAGTATAAATACTTCCATGGGAACCTTGGTTTGGTTAAAATGACCCATGAAACCTTACTAGGATGTAACACAAATGTCAAAGATACCCCATAGCTGATTTAATGCAACATCATTTATAGGATGCTTTATCATGCTAGCATCCCAAGGTTCTTTGCAGTAAAAATCAATAAAATCCATACGGCAGCAAAAGTGTAACTGGGGCATATTGTAAATGGGGGGAAAAATTAGTTGCTATTAAAAACTCAAGCCAGAGCCAGTAGGTAATCTAATATAATTATTACAATTCATACTCTAGCTAGCACAAGATTATTATCTAATGTCTGTTTTTCTGATGCTGTTCAAAGTACTATTTCGACATTTCCCTGTGAGATTGTAGTAGAGAGCTTTACATGAAAGAAGCATAATGCCATAAGGTTTGCTCAGCCATAGATTTGAGTCTGGTGTTTGAAATTAATAGCTGGCTTGAGCTTCGTAAAATCATCTAATAAAAGTATATGTATGGAGAAGAGCAGACCATCAGATGGTACAAACACACAAGGAGCTTGACATTACAGCTGGATGCAAAAAGAGATTTTTCTTGTGGATAATGACCATATTTGGGGCGGAAATAAAAAACTGAAATATTTGGGCCAAGAATGGAAATAGTTTTAATTGGAAAATGCTGCCGTGGTGCCTCATGCTCTCATTTTCCTCAATAAGTTGGGCTTCCTGTCTGGACTGCTCTGAGTGAGGAGAAGTAGTCAAACATGAAGTTTGACTATGAAGCCGTGCCCATAGAGGAGAATGGGGACCGAAGTCAACCAACGTATAACTTCCATGAGGCACCATGACATCCTTTTTTAATCAAAACATTTCAGCTTTTGTCCTAAAAGTGCAAATGTTTTACTTCTATGGTTTTCTATAAAACAATTTTTTTTTTCCAGAAAACAGGCATTTTTCTCAAAATAAAAAATCCCATCAAAGTTTTATTGGAAAAAATAATTGACTCTCTCTACTTAGTATGTGAGAAATGATCATTTTAAGAGCTACTTAATAATTAAGTCAATGCCGTAAAGACTAGGGGCCAACAATTGGGTTTTTAACCCATAGGAGGGGCTCGATGGTGGTAGCTTTGTTCTGACTTGAGAATGAGCTTTTATGGCAGCCACACGAAGGCTACACAGTAGGGCAATCCAATATACAAATGGAATGTAAGATATATGCAGATTTTAACAGTATGAAATCTAAACAGTCTAGCAATATAAATGGAGCTCAGAGTAGAAAATAACACCAAAATTCCTGTCACTATTTGCCAAAATATTTGTCTATGGGGCAGATGCATGCCCTGTAAACTAATTACTGGTACTTTTATTTTGTACCTGTAGCAGGGTGCTGGTGCAGAAGCACCTAATTAGCCCTGCCTGGTCACCCCAATCAAGGGAGGCAGATTGGGGCTGATGGAAAAGGCCTTATGCCAGCCTGAGGATTGGCAACAGCCGTGGGCCTGACAAGCCAAGGGCTATAAAGGCTGGGAGGGAGCCAAAAGGAAGGGGGGCACAGAAAGGGAGAAGTCAGTCAGTCAGTCAGAGAGGGAACTAGAGGCCCCCTAGCTGAATGCTGAGTCTGCCTGTAAAGGAGGTTACCAAACCTGTAAAGCTTGTATATAGATGGACACGGGTGGTGGGACAACATTAAGTAAATAAAGATGGGTGTTGCACAACCCTGAGGCCTCTCCGAGCTTTACTGGGGATGGCAAACCTGGAAGAAAGAGGGGCAGGTCATGGAACCCCTGTTACAGTCACCAATAAAAGCAATTCCGTTTTGACAGGATTAAGGAAAATGCTATTTAAAATCTTGGATATCAAAAACACCATTAGATAAGAAAGAAGCTGCCATACTAGGATGGGATGCAAAGGACAGATAGATTTGAGTATTGTCTGTGTACAATGGAAACTCTATTTCTGCCACCTATAGTGGCTCTGAGAGGTAATACAGAGATTCAAAAGAGGAACCAGAGCCAAGATAGAGTCTTAAGGGACATCACAGTGGGTAGAAATCTGTATGCTTCCCAAAAAGGGCCTCTGATCTACTGTCATCCTCAATAATGTATCCTCTGAAAAATGGCCTGTTATTCTTTGAATCTATGTGGCTTTCAGACTCAGCAGCAGAAGGTTATTTAGAGAGGCCATAAAACAGATTCAGAGCACAGTTGCCAAAGTGGTAAATAAGCACCCCGACTTTCACAAGAAGCCAAAAATCAAGCTAATCCCATTTCAAAACCAGGGCAGGGGGATTCAGGGGGCCTGGGGCAAAACAATTTCCATAAAAAAAGTTGCAATACTATAGAATACTATATTATTGTGGGGGCCCCTGTGGGGCCTAGGGCAAATTGACCCACTTGTCCCCCCTCCCCCCGCCCTGGGTGGCCCTGGGAAAAATAAACATTTAAAAACCTTCCGCATCTCGGCACAAACCCAGTTTTGAGAAAACTTCTTTTCAAGTCACCTTTACAAGGTATCACTGGTTCTCAGCATTAGCTAGTGCTAAAAGGCACTAAAGCTCATTAAAAGGGTTGGACAAATATTTTCCATCAAAACTGTTCCTGGATCGAAAACTAGGGGTTTTCAAAAAGCAGAAAAAATCATGGACAATGTCTGCTTTCCTTCAAAATTTGTTGTTTTTTTTTTAATTGAAAAGCTGAAATTAGTCTACCAAAACCTGAACATGGTTTGGGGTTTCAGAAGTGTGTGGCCAAATATTTGCTGCTTGCTGTGTTTGATTGTTTAAAGAAACAATAAAAAAATTCTGCTTAAAAAAAATCCAAAACTTTTGAACAACTTCAGCTTGTGACCAAACGCCTGAGCCCATCCAGTCAGAGATTTTTACAGGTTTCTGATACCTGCTGGCTTCCTTGACTCATATCTGTCTCCATAACTTTGGGTTCATTTAGGTTAGAACATAAGAACAGCCATAGTGGGTCAAACCAAAGGTCCATCCAGCCCAGTATCCTGTCTACTGACAGTGGCCAATGCCAAAGGCCCCAGAGGGAGTAAACTTAACAGGTAATGATCAAGTGATCTCTCTCCTGTCATCCATCTCCACCCTCTGACAAACAGAGGCTAGGGACACCATTCCTTACCCATCCTGGCTAATAGCCATTAATGGACTTAACCTCCATGAATGTATCTGTTTTCTAGAGACTGGCTCCATGGGGTCCCTCACAAACTGGAGACGGTTACTGTGGGTTTCTTTTTAGTATAACTTACGTACATACTCCACGAACTGAGCATTTGAGCTTGTTCCAGAATCTGGGATGAACCTATGTTGTGAAAACTGAAATGCTCAAAATAGCACATGCATGTGAATGGACACAGGGTGCTAAAATTAATTTAACCCAGGGGTTCTCAAACTGGGGGTCGTGATCCCTCATGGGGTCATGAGGTTATTACTGGGCGTTGCGAGCTGTCAGCCTCCACCTCAAACCCGGTTTGCCTCCAGCATTTATAATAGTGTTAAATATATAAAAAAGTGTTTTTAATTTATAAACACTCAGTCGCTCTCAGAGGTTTTCTATGTGAAAGGGATCATTAGTACAAAAGTTTGAGAACCACTGAATTAACCCGTCTGGAGCCTCGGGGAATGCAGAGGACGGGTGGGGGGGGGCGTGTTCTCCCTTGGTAGGGTTGGGAAGGAGGTAGGTGGTGTAGGATATTGCTCTTCTCATGTGATCCCTCCCCCATGGCTCTCTTGGATCTATCACTGTTAATCTAAAGTGGCTAATTTTAAAAGAAGCTACCCTCCCATGACATGACTCTCCCTATGGCACTGAAATTAAATGTAGACTATAATTTGGTATTTGAGAAGTGAAAGGGATGGTATCCCTAAGGGAAAAGATAACAGCTTGGCTCTTCGTGTTAAATAGCTGTCTGCAAGCCTCAAAGTGCTGAATGAGCTTTAGGGTAGGGAAGGCTGTGCTTCCCCAAACACCCTGGCCCTGCCCGCTATCCGACCCCCACCCACTTCCTGCCCCTCGACTGCCCCCCTCAGAATCCCCGACTCATCCTGCTCCCAGGGCTGCCCGGGGGGGGGCAAGTGGGGCAATTTGCAGGGGCCCCCACGAGACATTTTTGGGGGCCCTGGAGCGGGGTTCTTCACTTGCTCCGGAGGCCTGGGTCCCCGGAGCTTCTTCCGCTCCGGTTCTTCGGCGGCAATTTGGCAGTGGCGGGTCTTTCCACTCTGGAAAGACTCCTCACTTCAGGCAAGTATTTTATAGCGTTTGTCTCATATGTAACATATATAAACATACCGTATACTCTCTCACACCTTAAGCTATGTGAGTATCTGATACAACTGCATTTCTTGATCTTTTTTTTAATAGTTTTTTTAGCAGCTTTCCCAGATGGGCCACATGCCAAAGGTTGCCGATTCCTGTACTAAGGCCTGGTCCACACTAGGACTTTAATTCGAATTTAGCAGCGTTAATTCGAATTAACCGTGCACCCGTCCACACCACGAAGCTATTTAATTCGACATAGAGGGCTCTTTAGTTCGACTTCTGTACTCCTCCCCGACGAGGGGAGTAGCACTAAATTCAACATGGCCATGTCGAATTAGGCTAGGTGTGGACGGAAATCGACCTTAGTAGCTCCGGGAGCTATCCCACACTGCACCACTCTGTTGACACTCTGGACAGCAGTCCGAGCTTGGATGTTCTGATCAGCCACACAGGAAAAGCCCCGGGAAAATTTGAATTCCTTTTCCTGTCTGGCCAGTTTGAATCTCATTTCCTGGTTGGACATCAGGGTGAGCTCAGCAGCACCGGCAACGATGCAGAGCTCTCCAGCAGAGGAGTCCAGGCAATCTCTGAATAGAAAGAGGGCCCCAGCATAGACTGACCAGGAAGTCTTGGATCTGCTCGGTGTGTGGGGCGAGGAGTCTGTGCTTTAGGAGCTGCGCCCCAACAAACGGAATGCAAAGACCTACGAGAAGGTCTCCAAAGCCATGACAGACAGAGGATAGAGCCAGGATGCAACGCAGTGCCGCGTGAAAATCAAGGACCTGAGACAAGGCTACCAGAAGACCAAAGCAGCAAACAGATGCTCTGGAGCCTGCCACCACTGCCCCACCAGTGACCGTGGACTCTGACTATGGGATAGTGTCGACGGCCGGTTCCTCGGCGATGTTTGCGGGCGGGGAAGATGAGGAAGGGTTTGTGGAGGACGAGGCAGGCGACAGCGATTATAACGCTAGTTTCCCCAACAGCCAGGATCTCTTCATCACCCTCACGAAGATCCCCTACCAACCCTCCCCGGCCGTTAACCCGGACCCTGAATCAGGGGAAGGATCAGTCGGTAAGTGCTTTAAACATGTAAACTTTTATTATTAATGGAACAGGAATCTGAACTATGTGAAAAGGAGGTCTATATATATGGGGATAGAACAGAAATCCTCCTGGGAGATCTCCACGAAGCTCTCCTGGAGGTAATCGAAAAGCCTCCGCAGGAGGTTCCTGGGGAGAGCTGCCTTATTGGGTGCTCCGTGGTAGCACACTTTTCCACGCCAAGCTTTCAGGAGGTGTTCAGGGAGCATTGCCTCCCCGAGCATGGCTGCATAGGCCCCTGGTTTGTGCTGGCTTTCACGCAGCATGTGCTTTCTATCTCCTTCAGTGACCGTCCTCAGGGTGATCTAGCTCGGAGACTCCTGCATCTAATTAGGGGAATTACTGTAATGTTACGCCTGGTCCAAAGTATTTTTAAAAAATCTCCAGACAGACGGCGTAGCAGAGACTCAGCGCGCTGCTGCGTGACAAGCGTAATGGAAAGCCAAAGAATCAAATGGACGCTCATGGAGGGAGCGGGGACTGAGGACGCAAGCTATCCCACAGTTCCTGCAGTCTCCGAAAAGCATTTGCATTCTTGGCTGATCTCCCAATACCTGTACGGTCAAACACATTTTCCGCGGCGGTTCAGGGCATAGCTCGTCAATGTACCCCTCTCCCCTACCCCCAGTAGGAAAAGGAAAAAAAATCGTCTCTTGACTCTTTTAAATGTCACCCTATGTGTACTGAATGCTGCTGGTAGACGCGATGCTGCGGCACTGTACTATAGCATCCTCCCCCCCCCCGCCTCATGGGTGGCTGACGGTGCAATATGACTGATATCCGTCGTCATCATCTTCAGCCTTGCTGTAGATGGTGTAGTGCAATACGACTGGTACCCGTCCTCGTCATCAGCCCATAAGTATACGGCCTGCTAACCGTCTTCATCATAGCAACAGGGGGCTGAGCTCCATCAGCCCCTGCCCTTCATGTGTAAAGAAAAGATTCTGTACTGCCTGGACTGTCATAGCAGCAGGATGCTGTTTTCCTCTCCCCCACACTGCTTATGTCCTGTCTGGACAATCATAGCAGCTGGAGGCTGCCTTCCCCTCATTTCATTTCAGTAACAAGTCACTGTTTCTTATTCCTGCATTCTTTATTACTGTAGCACACAAATCAGGGGATACTGCAACGGTAGCCTGGGAAGGCTGGGGGAGGAGGGAAGCAACAGGTGGGGTTGTTGCAGGAGCACCCCCTGTGAATGCCATGCAGCTCATCATTCCTGCATAATCTGACACGGAGCGGCTGTGCTCTCTGGTTCTCTGATACACTGGATCTCTACTACACTAGCCCCATATTCTATGCAGGAATTATTCTATTTTTAGATACCATAAAGGAGGGATTGACTCGGGGAGTCATTCCCAGTTTTGTCTTTTGTGCCCCCGGCTGATCTCGGCCAGGGGCACCTACGACAGCAGCAGAAGGTATAATGCAATACGACTGGTAACCATCATCACCTTGCCAATTTACAATGGCATGGTAGATGGTACAATATGGCTGATAACCATCTCTGCTGTCATGCAAAAGCAAATGAATGCTGCTGTGTAGCGCTGCTGAATCGCCTCTGTCCGCGGCATCTAGTACACATACGGTGACAGTGACAAAAGGCAAAACAGGCTCCATGGTTGCCACGCTATGGCGTCTGCCAGGGTAATCCAGGGAAAATGGGCTCGAAATGATTGTCTGCCTTGCTTTCCCGGAGGAAGGAATGAGTGACTATATGTATCCAGAACCATCCGCGACAATGAAATTTGCCCCATCAGGCACTGGGATCTCAACCCGGAATTCCAAGGGTTGGGGGACACTGCGATGGGGTGGAACAAGGGCAGAGTTTATGCTTTCTGGATTGCCTGCAGCAGGAGTGCGCACGAGATAGGTGCTGTGCATGCTCTTGTTCACAGACACAGACTAGACTGTGTTCATTGTTCGCAAAAATGTATCTTTGCAAGGAATTCACTCCCTTTTTCCCATCACACAGCTTCGACTGTCTCCAGACCTGCCACAGCATCCCCCTCACAGAGGCTGGCAAAGATTAGGCGGCGAAAGAAAAAGACACGGGACGAGATGTTCGCTGAACTTATGGGCTGCTCCCGAGCCGAGGCGGACCAGCAGAGCCAATGGAGGAAGACCCTCTCTCTGTACCAGCGCTCACACAGCGAACGGGAGGAGAGGTGGCGTGAGGAAGACAAGCAGGCGACTCAAACGCTGCTTGGACTAATGAGGGAGCAAACGGACATGCTCCGGCGCCTTGTGCATGTTCTGCAGGACCGCAGGCAGGAGGACAGAGCCCCCCTGCAGTGTATTTGCAACCGCCCTCCCCCGCCACAAAGTCCCATACCCCCCTCACCCAAAATAACCAGAAGGAGGGGCGCCAGGGGGCGTTAAAACTGTCACTGCACCCCAGCAGAGTGCTCAAGTACCCAAAAGCTCTCATACCCTAAATTTTGATAAGTCCTTCCTTTCCAGACTCACCCAAGACCCAATCCCAGTTTCATCCCCTAACTGTCTAGTTAATTATTAAAAATACTTTGCTGTTAATTACTGTTTCCGTCATGGTTTTTCACAGAAGACTGTGTTTGAAGGGGTTGGGATGGGGAAGGGGGTTGGTAATTGCATACGACGGTCACCTTTACCAGGGTACAGACATGGGGGCAGGATCAGCAGCAGGTCACACACACAGTGCAGTCAGTAGGCACCTTGGTCGGTATGGGAGGTGGTTTCCAGGTTCTGTGTGGGTGGGGGGGGACGTGACTTTGTAGCGGGGGAGGGCAGTTACAGATCTTATGCAGCGGTCCTTCTCCTGGAGCGCAGAGTCACGCAGCAGAGGAATCTGTATCCGTCCTCCTCCGCCACAAGGTCACATAGCCCCCGCACACAGAATCCCAAAAAGGAGGGATGGCAGGCTCCGTTGAAACAAGCAGTCCGGCACTGCGGACCGCTCTAGGAGCAGGAGCCTGTCATTCCTCGAGTTCAGAGGCGGTCTTTACATCACCGCACACCCTACCCAGCACAGTCTGTGTCCCAGTTTCAACCCTTTAACGCAAAGTGATTAATAAAGAAACCTTTGTTAAGTAACAATGGAAAATGTATTTTATTTTTACACGTGTGTTGAAAGTGGGGGAAACGGGGTGAATGGGGTATGTAACTGCAGAGGATAGTCAACAGTAACTGGGTAAAGAAACAGGGGCAGGTTCAGCTTCTCTGTAAAGAAACTGAACAGTCACAGGTCACGCTGCTCGCTGGTACTTGAAGAGTTCCTTGTCGCTGTCCAAGGCGCCTGTATAGGGCTTCATGAGCCAGGGCATTAGCGGGTAGGCTGGGTCCCCGAGGATCACTATAGGCATCTGCACATCCCCAAGAGTTATTTTGTGGTCCGGGAAGAATCTACCTTCCTGCAGGTGTCTAAACAGACCACAGTTCCTGAAAACACGCGCGTCATGAACCTTGCCTGGCCACCCGACATAGGGTAAAATGTCCCCTATGGTCCACCAGTGCTTGCAGCACCATTGAAAAGTAGCCCGATTTCTCAGCAGCTGACTGGGGAAGAGGTGGATGATAAGGTGCGAGGAGGTGATAACGGCCATAATTGCAGCAGGCTCCATGATCGCAGTGCTGTGGCGTCCGCGCTGTCACTGACCAGAAAAGTGCACGAACAGATTGCCCGCAGGCGCTTTCGGGGAGGAAGGGAGGGCGTGATTGACGGTTCAATGATGACAGCTACCCAAAACCACCCTCGACACATTTTTTCCCCCAGCAGGCATTGGGGGCTCTACCCAGCATTCCAATGGGCAGCGGGGACTGCGGGAACTGTGGGATAGCTTCCCACAGTGCACCGCTTCCAAAGTCGACGCTGGCCCCGTTAGTGTGGAATCACAAAGTCGAATTAGTGTCCTTAGTGTGGATACATAAATTCGACTTCGTAAGGTCGATTCCACAAATTCGAATTAAGTTGAATCGAACTACTCTTGTAGTGTAGACATACCCTAATTCTTACATCTCTAATGAAAATCAAAGAGCATCATGTGGCTAATCCCACTGGCAGTGTTTTTAGGAGAAAGTTATATTTTAATTTAATAAGCGGCAGCGTGGTCTGATGGATAAGGCACTGAACTGAGAATCTGGAGATTAGTTCTATTCCTAGTTATAACACTTATCTGTTGTGTGATGTGTCTTTGTGGCTACATCTACACTATAAGCTAGGGATGTGATTCCTCTGCTTGTGTATGCATACCCACTGTTTTAAGGCTGGTTTGTTCTCAACATAGCTCAGCCAAATCTCCACTGCCTCTACCTTTGCTACCATGGCTGTACTACCATTTATACACATGTTAGCTTCATGAGAGCTGGAGAGAATATGTGTAGATGAGCAGGGGAATCACACCTCTAGCTTGTAGTGTAAATCTAGCCTGTGCCTCTTTCTTCTGACACCCTTTGTGTGTTTTGTCTGCTTACCAGTACACTCTTCAGGGCAGGGACTGTCACTTACTTTATGTTTGTGCAGTTCTTAGCCTAACAGGGTCCTGATCTTGGTTGGGACCTCTAGATGTTATGGTAATAAAAATAATTAATTTCCTCAGTTAGGGAAAAAAGGTGTATTTTTCTACAGTGATTGGTATTAGCCATTTGTAAAACCGCTTCATATATCATTGATACAACATCGAGTATGGAATACTTACTTTCCATTTAATATTTTGTCCTGAGTTTGACTCACAAGATATTGGGTAACCAATATTGAAAAAATGAAATAGATCTCATGTGCACACAAGTGAACAACACAGTCTAACTTTGACTTAAGGAGAGGCTCTACCCTAACGAATGACTCTGTAAGTTGGTATCATGTGATTCTATATCTACTGTGCTCAATTTACAAATAAAACTATTTTTCTCTGCTAGATTGCAAACCCATGAAAAAATCAAGATGGCCTTTTTCCATCTTATGCATCACCAACTTGAGACATCTTACAACATTTTCTACACCTGTGAACTCCACTGTCTTCAGATTATAGAATCATAGAAATGTATGGCTGGAAGGCACCTTGAGGAGCCATCAAGTCTAGCCTCTGTCTGTGCTCTGGCAGGGCCAAGTAAACCTAGCCCTTCCCCGACAGGTGTTGTCCAACCTGTTCTTAGAAACCTCCAGTGAGGAAGAATCCACAACCTCCCTGGGAAACCTATTCCAGAGCTTATAGCTTATAGCTTATAGCTTATCCTTATAGCTAGAACATTTTTGCTAATATCTAACCTAAATCACCCTTGCTGTAGATAAAGTGCATTACTTCTTGTCCTACCTTCAATGGACATTGAGAAGAATTTATCACAATCCTCTTTATAAGAGCCCTTTACATATTTGAAGACTGCTATGTTCCTGCTCCATGTTCTTAAGACTCAACATGACCCATTTTTAACCTTTTCTCATAGGTCACATTTTCTAAACATTTCATCATTTTTCATTGCTTCCTCTGAATTGTCCCCAATTTGTCCATATCTTTCCTAAAGTGTGGTGCCCAGAATTGGACACAGTACACAAACTGAGGTCTACCAGAGCTGAATAGAGCAGATCAATTACCTCCCGTGCCTTACATATGACACTCCTATTAATACACCAAAGACTGTTATTAACCTTTTTCGTAGCTGCAACACATTAACTCAGATTCAATGTGTAATTCACTAAAATCCCCAGATCCTTTTCAGCAGTACTACCACCTAGCCAGTTATTCACCATTTTGTTATTGTACATTTGATTGTTTTCTTATAAGTGTAGTACTTTGCACTTGTCTTTATTGACTTTCATCATGTTCATTTCAGACCAAGTCTTTAATTTGTCATGGCCATTTTGAATTCTAATCCTGTCTTCCAAAGTACTTGAAACCCCTTCCAGTTTTTTGTAACCTGGAAATTTTATAAGCATACTCTCTATTCCATTATCCAAATAATTAATAAAAATTTTGAATAGTACTAGACCAGGGATTGGCAACCTTTGGCATGCAGCCCGTCAGGGGCTGGGGGAAGTGGTGTGGGCCAAGGGACTTGCTGGCCACTGCTTTCTGCAGCCCCCATTGGCCTGAAATGACAAAATGCGGCCAGTGGGAGCGTCGATTGGCCGAACCTGCGAATGCTGCAAATAAACAAACTGTCCTGGCCCGCCAGCAGCTTTCCCGGATGGGCCACGTGCCAAAGGTTGCCGATTCCTGTACTAGACCCAGGACTCACCCCTTCAGGGCCCCACTAGAGATACCCTGCCAGTTATTAATCATTGATAACTATTCACTGAGTATGGTCTTTCAACCAGTTGAGCACCTACCATATAGTAGTTTCATCTAGACATTATTTCCCTAGTTTGCTTATGAGAATGTCATGTTGGACCATTTCAAAATCCTTACTAATACTATTTCTTGAAAAATCCATGATGGCTATACTTTATACCCCTATTGTCCTTTAGGCTCTTACAAATTGGTTTCTTAATAATTTGTTCCAGTATCTTTCCAAGTATTGAAGTTAGACTGATTGTTCTATAATTCCCTAGGTCTTCATTGTTCCCTTTTTTTAAAGATAGTTACTATGTCTGCTCTTCCTCAGTCCTATGGGACCTCACCCATCCTCCAGGAGTTCCTGAAGATATTCTCCTAAGGTTCTGAGATTGCTTCAGCTAGTCCCTTAAGTATCCAAGGGTGAATTTTATGAGGCCCTGCCAACCTGAATACATTTAACTTATCTAAATATTCTTTAACCTTTTCTTTCCCTATTTTGGCTTGCATTCCTTCCCTCTTATTGTTAATATTAATTGTGCTGTGTATCTGGTCACCATTTACATTTTTAGTGTAGACTAAAGTGAAATAGCCATTAAATACCTCTGTCTTCTTCGTGTCATCAGTTATTAGCTCTCTTTCACCTCTAAGTAGAGGACCTATACTTTCGTCTATCTTTCTCTTGCTCCTAATATATTTAAAGAACCTTTTCTTATTGCCTTTTATTTCCTTGCTAGATATAACTCATTTTGTGCCTTAACTTTTCTGATTTTGTCCTTACATGTTTGTGCTATTCTTTTGTACTCCTCCTTAGTAATTCTTCCAAATTTCCACATTTTTAGGATTCATTTTTGATTTTTGGTTAACTAAAGTTCTCCTAATGGAGCCATAATGGCCTCCTATCTTTCCTTCATATCAGGATAGTGTGCAGTTGTGCTTTTAATATTGTCTGCTTGAGAAACTGCCAGCTCTCCTGTATTCCCTTTTTCCTTAGTTTTTCTTCCCATGGGATCTTACCTACCAGTTCTCTGAATTTTTTAATGTATGTATTTATTTAAGTCCTTTGTCCTTATTCCGCAGATCCCACTCTTTTTCTTAGAATCATTAAATCGACCATTTCATGATCATTTTCCCCAAATTGTCTTCCACCTTCAGATTCACTACCAATCCCTCCCTGTTGGTCAGAATCAAGTCTAAAATGGCCTGATTACTTCCTCTATGTTTGGGACCAAAACTTTGCCTCAAGTAGAAAAATACATTGGAATCTTTGTGTTTTTGCTGCATAACTTTTACAGCAGATGTCTGCGTAGTTAAAATTCCCCATTACTACCAGGTCTTTTGTTTTGGATATTTCATTCATTAGTTCTAGAAGTGCCTCATCCACCTCCTCTTCCTGATTTGGTGGTTGATAGTAGACCTCTACCATACCATCACCCCTAATTTTTTACCCCTTTTATCTTTATCCAGTCTCACAATTGATCTGCTTCTCACCTCCTTCTGGACCTCAGAACATATATGTATTCTTGATGTATAATGGAACTCCTCCTCCTTTTTTAACCTGCTTTTCCTTCCTGAACAAGCTATACCCCTTTATTCCAGTCATGAGACTTATCCCACCAAGGGAATGTCTACACCACAATTAGACATGGAGCTGGCCTGTGCCAGATGACTGGGGCTTGGGCTAAGGGGCTTTTTAACTGTAGTATAGATATTCGGGCTTGGGCTGCAGCCCGAGGTCTTGGATCCTTGCACCTCGCAGAGTCATGGAGCTCATGGTCCATCCTGAGTCCAAAAGTTTTAATTTCAGTGTAGACATATCCTAAGTTTCTCTGATACCAATTAAGCCATAATTTAGCTTATGTACTAATACTTCTAGTTCTTCCTGTTTATTCTCCATACTTCTTGCATTTGTGTATACACATCTAGGACGTTGAGCAGATTCCCCCACTGATTTCACTCTTATGACTCTAATGTAGTTTTGGTGTCTCTTCCAACGTCTAGTCCTCTGTTAAAGTTGCCTTTTTTATGCTTACCTGTGAGCTTTTGTCATCTGTCCCTGCTTTATAACCCTTCAGTGAGTTTTCACAAGTCACTGACTGATGACAAATGTGCTTGTACCACTATTATGCAAAAAATATTTTTAATTAAACTTTGTCTTGAGAGTCACTACATCACAAATATATTCTACACAAATAACAAGATAACAAATGAGTGACATGATAGGTTTGTATTATTAGGTTATTGTTTAATTTAGTATTTTTATTAACAATTTATATAGCACCTTAGGTTTACATGCCTTGTTACACATATCAAAAGAGACTCATATTCTATTAAAAAAGAATTTACAATACGAATCAGACAAACTCAAGACAACAGAACGACATAAGAATGGCCATACTGGGTAAGAACAATGGTCCATCCAGCCCACTATCCTATCTTCTGACAGTGGTTCATGTCAGATGCTTCAGAGAGAATAAACAGAAAAGAGCAATTCTGAGTAATCCATCCCCTGTCATTCTATCCCAGCTTCTGGCAGCTGGAAGTTTAGAGTTCCAGACCATCTTGGCTAATAGCCTTTGATGAACCTATCCTCCATGAATGTATCTAATTCTTTTTTAAACCCAGTTATACTTTTGGCCTTCACAACCTCCCAAGGCAATGAGTTCTGCAATGACAATTTTGGACAGGGAGAGTGGGGGTAATTATTAATAAATCATAAGTGAGTAGATTTCAAGGTCAGAAGGAAGCATTACAATAATCAAATCTGATCTCCTGCATAAAACAAACCTAGAATTTACATAGAAAAGCAGGACCATAGATTCTGGATGGCATATCTTTTAGAAAGTCTTCCAATCTTTATTTAGAGACTTCAAGTGATATGAGATCCACCATATTCCTAGACAAGTTGTTCCAATGGCTCATTAGTTTAAAATTGCACCTTATTTCTAGTCTGAATTTGTTTAGATTATGCTTCCACTTTTTGGATCTTGCAGTGCCTTCATCTGCTACATTAAAGAGCTGCTTAATACTAGAAATATTCTTCCCATAGAGATATGTATAGACAATCATCAAGTTACCACTTAATTTTCCCTTGGCTAGACTAAATAGACAATCTTTTTAAGAGCAGGAACTTTATCATTCTTGTAGCTGTTTTCTGAACCCTTTCCTCTTATTCAACATCCTTTTAGAAGTGTGGACAAGAGAACGCGACACTTGTATTCCTGGGGAAGGACAAAGGATGACATGGAGTTGGCTTTATGAAAACATTGGAAGGAAAGAGAGCTTAACACTTGCAGAGTAAAACAAGGGAGACTATTGCAATGTTAGGGTGAAATGAAAAACAAAGGCAGAAAACTTAAAGTGGGAGAACGAGATGAAAGTAGTAGCAATGCTGAAGGAATGAGAAGAACATAGGGGTGAGAAGAGTGGGTAGTGAGCACAGATGTAGGGAGATAAAATTATGGAGAGCATGGGCGCAATCATGAATTAAAACTTGTTGATGAGGATGAGAAAATTTTCCTTGATGTGTTAAGAGATGGAGAGCCAATGGAGGGATCCAAAGAAGGAGTGAGGCATTTGGAATGGAGCAAGAGGAAAAATAAGTTAGCATTATTTTGACAGACTTCAAGGAAAGAGAGAGAGGCGGCGGGGGCAGGGGGAGGAGTGAGGCATAAAAAACAAAATTACAGTAGCCAAGTTGAGATATGATCAGTGCAACAAGGATTCTAGCAATGGGGATAGTGAAGAAAGGGCAGAATTTAATTAATAAGCAGGAACTCTGACTTCTGAGGAGAAGTAAAGAGAGGAGTCTAAGACTGCATTAGAGTTGAGGCCTGGGAAACAGGAAGGGAACACATATAAAAGGGAGTTGTATAAGAGGGATTAGAGATTACGTTTATAGATTGTTTTTTTGCCTGAATAGCAGAGATTTCATTACTCTAGATTTATATCTGTTTAACTGAAATTAGAATTTAGCCTCAAGGGTTTAAGGTAAATGACCCTAAGTCTCTTGGAAAGAGAGAACTTTCTATGAATACAACCTTGCTAATCAGCACAGTCCAATATTCACACACAAATTCACACTCCACTTTTCAGTCAGTACTTACTGACGTGCTGTAGTGAGATCTCTTATTATGTAAACTGTTTTTGTTTCTTTTTACAAAATGTGCTTCAAAATGTTTATCTAATATACTTTGAAATATTTGCATAAATAATTCAAACTAAACTACACTTGTCAAATTAATGAACAAGTATATTTCTGATGCATTATCCATGTTTCAGTTGTTATGCGTGTTTACTTACCAGTTCATTTGCAAAATTCAGTAATTCACCATGAATCTCCTTGGCAACCCAGGATTTACACCTGAGTAATATGGAGTAGAATTTGGCCCGTAGTTAAAATTAGTCAGTTAACCTCCATTATTATTTTTATTAAGCCTTATGGTTTGCTGGTATGATCAGTATTGAAATGGCCTTCTTAATAGTTCATTCTGTACATTTGGTCATATTTCTCTGTCTCTGAGTTGAGATTTGCATAGACTTTGATAAAAGCTTGGAATTATCAAGGAAGACAAATCATATTTGGTTGGTTTTTGCTTTTGTTTGTTTTTTCCTTACAGTTGATGACTCATAACAATTTGGGTTGTTATACATTACATGCATCATCTCTCAAACATCAAGAGTTGTAGACACAATATTCATCAATAACGTATGCTAAACATTTTCAAAGAATATTACTTAGTTATTCAGCTGCCCACAGCATTTCATATTTTGTAATTTGTTGTATGCTTATTACAGAGTTTGGAGAGAAAGTAGGGGATAAAAGTAGTCAAATAGTCATTATTTGGCAGCTGTCTATGTTCACACACATGGGGAATTCCCAGTGTACAGCTTAAAAATAGTATCATGGGATACAGTGTATCACTGTGGCAAACTAGTCTGCCGTTTTTTCCTTAGTATCAGATAAATATCAATTAGTGCAAGTTCAGGATTCAAACGGGAATAAACTGGAGTCATTACCCGCAAAGACAATATTTCATTGAGCATTGTGAAGGTGTCAGGTAATCAAAATTCATGCTTTAGATTTCACTGCCATGTTTGACTTCTTGTCCCAATATATTTGCAGTATTGTTTCTTTTTCTGGGTGTTGATATGGAAATGGTGAACATGATAGCCCAGTAATTAAAGGGTGCAGTGCTCCACTTACCATGGGGGTACAGAACAAGGCTTACCTATCTGGGCATCCTGCTTCCAAGGGCGGTCACTTTCTGATACTTCTGAGTATGCTGTAACACACTCATAATCCATAATTACCCAATACTGCCATGGAATTGACTTGATCCTGTAAACCTTTCCTCAGGTGAATAATCTTTTATGGGTAAAATATACCCTGTTAGAAGGGCAAACAAGTCCTATGCAACAGGTAAGCCCTCAAAAATTGGTTATCTACAGAAAGGAAAAAAATTAGAGAAGTATTTGTACAACTAATACTCGACTGTAAAAGTACACATTCAAGGTCAGGTCACTACTGTGTCCTTACCATCTTGCATTAAGTAGAAACAGAGGATAATTTATCTGAAATGTCTTCATCTTCAGAGCGGGATACAGACACCACTGCAAGTATTAGATCATAAACTTAGCTTATTTAGTGAGGGGAAAAATGTTTTTAGTTATTACATTGGTTTTTGTGATGCGGACACCTTTTCACTGGAAACTGCTCTGAAACTATCAAACTCACTTCACATTGGCCATCAAACAGCCTTCCTACAATAATTTCTTTCAGCCTCTACTGACCTGTCTTGGATTTAAAATGGCAGACTAGAGATAAAAAAGTAGTTGAAAAATGAAGAAAAAAAGTCACAGAAATAATTGTGATTTCCCTCCAACCTGATGGGAATTTTCTGGGCAGTGCTGCTAGATGTAAAAAGCTGTTTGTTTCCATTCCAATCTCCAGGGTCCCCTGGTTCCCCTAATTTTTTTTATTGGCTTAGCTTAACATTCCAACCTTTGCCTCTATTTACCACCATAGTCCAGAGTGGGAGAGGTTCCTTACAAACCTGTGTTCTGCAGGATTCGCAAAACAGAGAGAGTGATGAGGGAATCGACAAAAATATTTAATAACATAATCTCCTAGCCCTTCTGACTTTCAGTGGAAGGCTCTTGTGGAACTGGCAAAAACAAGCTTCTGCAGCTATGGCTGATTGTGGTTTTTTTTGTTTGCTTTTTTGTTTTTGTTTTTTTTTCTCTGAATCATTTTGACAGAGTAGAAAGCTGTCAACTGGGCTTGCAGGGGGTGCATATCATTTAGTGTGTATACAGCCTGAGGTAGAAATATCAGCTATTTTTCTTTAGTTCCATTGCAAATTTCATGTAGCAGCATGCAAAATATCACACCACACTCTAATGAACTTTCCAGTCCCTTCCATCCCTAAATAGAATTTTTACCTCTTTATTTCAGTTTTGGAAAGCATGCTCCTTAGAAACAAAGGGGCAGATCTTTAGTCGGTGTAATTTACACCAGCTGAGGATCTTCCCTTAAGACCAGGGAAAAAGAAAGTGAACAAATATTTTTGTGACAAAACTTTTATTTGACCTTTACCAGGACAAAACATGAGTAATTCACTTTTTCCATTTTTATGTGATGCATCCCCTCAAAGGCATTTGATATTTCAGAGACAATTTATGATTCAAGTAAGGCAGGAGTTACATAAGTACTAAAATATATCTGTCTGAGCATTGATATTCTCGTCTCTACAAACACCATCAGTATAGCAGACAAATGCATTTAGGGATTTGGTGCTATTTACTTCTAAAAACTCTTATTTTCACTGGTATATTTAAAAATGGGGAGAGGGAGAGAGAAAGGTGATGTGAATAAGTGAAACTAATTTCTTTATTTGGGAAATCAAACCTCCTTCTATGTGCCATGGCATATAGGTAGCTATTTTATAACCTCTGAGAAAGGGGTAGGAAACATTAGTAAGGGACACTGAAAGCAACAGCATAGAGAATTTATTTTATTTTCAGAGATTGAAAATGGGCATCTCCAGGTCCTTTTTATGCTCTAGCCCTCTATGATTCTGAGATAAAAAACAATGTAAGAAGTGTAAATAACCTAAAATACCATTTTTTTTAATTTAGTGAACGTAGTTGTATAAATTATGGGTAACCCTATTCACATTTGAGTTTGGATTTATACAAGGGCATTTAGCATGTTCCTGTGCAGAAGTAAGCAGCCATAAGGAAGGTTATTTTTGTTTTTGCTGTAACGTTTGAAACAAAACAAATGAATATTCCTCTTCCTCTCCTTCTAGAGACAAAGTGTTGTTTAGGACCATTGGGAGGCATTGTCTGGGGCACTGTAGAACTGTAACATCCAGTTGCAGAAACTCAAAGCTCGTTCCTATATCCCAAATGTGCAGGCTCTCATAAATGCATGCAGTAGGTTGAAAAGTCTTTGGCTCACTCATTGACAGCAGCTAATTTTACAAGATACTCAGCAATGCATGCCCACATATCTGAGATTAGAACTGAGCCCTAAAGGTTTCCTATCACCCACCATCAAAGAAACAAGCATTGAAAATGGCTAAACAAACAAATAAAGCAAACTTCTGTTTGTTTAGGTGAGTTCAAAGAATCATATTTGTAGGCACTAAAGGTATTTCTACAGTGCAATTACACACCTGCCATGAGCCTCAGGAACCCGAGTCAGCTGGCATGGACCAGCTGTGGGTTTTTATTTGCAGAGGTGACATACTCTAAAAGGCCAGTCCTGCAAAAACTTACACACGAGTAACTTGACTCAAGCGATTACTACCACTGAATCAATGGAGCTACTCACACAAGTACAGTTACTCATTCTCACAAGTCTTTGCAGGATTAGACCCTAAATTGCTTCCCCATCCACCGATCCCCTAATCAACATTGTACTAGTCTGGGTTTTTGGTTAATAGCCCTGCTAGAGATACAGTATATGCTGCTAGGAAGGAAAATTCCACCCTAATTTCTTGACAGCAGTTATGATATTTTTTTTAATAGATGAAAAATCTAATTTTTAATTCCTATGGAAATTAATTAGTAGTGGGTATTTTAAATAGTCCCATAACTCCATTATAAAGCCTGCTAGCTATAGTTCAGTAGTAGCTAAATTACTGCAATTCAGTCTAATTACTTAGGGCTTGTCTATACTGTTTTTTCAATGAAACTAATGTTGCCAAGGAAAAATTGACAGAAGCAAAGTCGCCAAAGCGTGTCTACATTTGCTCCCTCTGTCAACAGATCATGTCCACATTTGGGGCACCATTGTTGATAGTGAGAGCAATGGACTGTGGGTATGTAGTCCACAGTGCCTGGTAACAACATCTATTGCTAGGTGTTGTGGGAATGCAGAAATGGAGCTCGGTGCATCCTGGGATGTGCAAAATGTACCATCATGCATTGCTTTGTGTCCCACCCCTCCAAAGGTCTCTGGCTTCCTTTTGCACAGTTTTTCCAACTGTCATCCTTTTGTAGTGCGCACCAGCATCTGCAATGAGAGAGGATGGATCCCACACTTCTCTCTTATGCACTGTTAGCTGTCGTGAGGACATCACTCATGGTAGCACAGTTACTCTCAGAGTTACTTGCAATGTTAGCAGAGGATGAATCGCAGGCACCCGAGTGTGATATGGACAGCAGCAACTTATCAGTGCTTTGTGCATTCACAGAGCAACTGCATAAGGTAGACCGTCGCTTTTGGGCTAGGGAAACAAGCATTGATTGGTGGGATCGCATTGTCATGCAGGTGTGGGTTGACGACCAGTGGGTACAGAACTTTAGGATGCACAAAGTAACCTTCATGGAGCTATGTGCTGAGTTGCCCCCCAACCAGCGGTGCAAGGACACCAGACTGAGAGCTGCCCTTCTGGCAGAGAAGCGTGTTGCAGTCGCTGTGTGGAAGCCGGTGAATCCAGACTGTTACTGGTCAGTCGCAAATTAATTTGGAGTAGGAAAGTCCACTGTTGGGGCTGTCTTACTCCAAGTGTGCAGGCCAATAAACCGCATCCTGCTGCAGAGGATCGTGACTCTGGGAAATGTGCATGAAATAGTGGATGGCTTTACAGAGATGGGTTTCCCTAACTGTGGCGGGGTGATTGATGGAACACACGTTCCAATTTTAGCGCCATAACACCTTTCCTCTGAATACATCAATAGGAAGGGATACTTCTCCATGGTGTTGCAGGCTCTTGTGGATCACCAGGGGCATTTCACGGACATCAATGCAGGCTGGTCTGGAAAGGTGCATGACGCATGCATCTTTAGGAACAGTGGCTTGTACAGAAAGATACAGGCAGGGACTTTCTTTCCAGACCACAAGGTCACAGTGGGGGATGTGGAAATGCCCATAGTAATCCTGAGAGACCCGGCTTACCACGTACAGCCCTGTCTCATGTAACCTTACACAGGGCACCTGGACAGCAGCAAGGAGCGTTTTAACAACAGGCTGACCAGGTGCCAGGTGGTAGTTGAATGTGCCTTTGGCCATTTAGAAGCTCGCTGGGGGTGTCTCAATGGCAGGCTAGACCTTACCAAGGATGATATTCCCATGGTCATAACCTCATGCTGCATTTTGCATAATCTGTGTGAATCTAAGGATGAAATGTTTGCTCAGGTGTGGAGTACTGAGGTAGAGCACTTGGCTGCACAGTTTGAACAGCCAGATGCTAGGGCTGTCAGAGGAGCCCAGAGGGCTGCTATTAACATCAGAGAGGCTTTGAGGAACCACTTTGACAATGAGGGGCAGTAACACATGTCTGCTTTGGAGTTGCTTCCCTGTGGCAGCCATTTACAATGTTGGGGCCCAGGATTCGTGCAACACAATGCTTTAGGAACCTGTTCCCAAGAATGAATTGATTGCTATATGCTTTTGTAGAACACAGAATAAAAACGCTGCACCATTAAATACCTTAGCCTTTATTTATTGTTAAAAAGGGTAAAACCTCACAACTGTGTGTAGCTCCAGCTATCATTGTGCAAGCTGTGAGAGGGGGTGGAGTGAGGGGGAAACTCAGGAGCGCTGTGAAGTGAAAAGGAATGTGTGGGCATAGAGAGGGATGGGGTTGGCAAAGAATTGTGCATCTGCTGCAGTGGTGCTTGACCATGGATCTGCTCAGTCTGCAGCTGTATCAGAGACTTCAGTATCTCTGTCTTATCCTCCATAACTTTTATCATCTGCTCTGTTACTTGCCTAGCAAAAGCAGCATTCTCTTTTCTGTTCTGCCTTTCGGCTTCCCAGCACTCTTTCCATTCACTGGTCTGTCTCTCATCGTGCTGTATAACCTCACAAAACATGTCTTCTTTGCTGTACCTAGGTTTTTTTCTTATCTGCCGCAACCAGTCCGCAGGGAGTGCGTGATGTGTTCTTCAAGGTCTGTGCTGAACAGGAGAGGAATTGTTACATTCCAGCAAATGATTGAAACATTTTAGGAAAAAAGGCATTTTGCTAGTAGAACTTTCTCTCTGAGACTCTAGGCAGGCACACAGCTCCGCGAGCACCCCAATCATGGTGAGTTTTGGGAGTGGGGGGAAGGCAGTTGTGCACACGGACAGAAAGGTCACAGCTTGCAGAGCAGCTTTGCAGGGAACTCATTCTAAAATTATCTCACACTTTTTCACAGGTGGACAACCTGCTGGCTGACATCTCGCTGCTGAGGGTGACCAGAGAAACCAGGGCTCAGCTGCCGAATGCTTGTGGCTTTCACCCTCGTCTATATGCAGCTCAGCTATGTGCTGCTTGGGTCCCAGCTCCAGTGATTGCTAAATGGCATGGTACAGTTTCCTACAGTGGGGGAACTAACAAGGCTGCAATCCCTTGGAATGTGCAGCAGAGGATTAACAAGTACCTCTTGGAAACTTTCCAGAGCCTCTCTCTGGAGGATTCCCTGCAGGTCTCGATGTCCATCGACGCCCTGCTTGGCCACGTAGATTAGCTACACAGGGCAATGTCCAGCTCACAGAAAACACTACCTGCTTCCCACTTTTCGATTCCCTACACAAGCCACAGCAACTTTCCCAGCGTCTTATCTACTTCCTGCTCCCCATTGAGCACTTCTGGAGTGGAGAAAAGTTCCTGGCTGCCTGCCCCACCGGGCGAATCTGCTGAGAGCATCACATCCTCTTCTAGCTCAACTTTTTCATCCACAGTTTCAGCATCCGGATTACCTTCTCTTTCAGCTGCATGCGAAGTATCCACTGGGCAATCAGTGATGGAGGTGGGGTCACTACCGAGGATAGCATTCAGCTCCTTATAGAAGCAGTAGGTCTTAGGTGCACCACCGGAACGATGGTTTGCCTCCCGCACCTTATGGTACGCTGCCTCAGTTCCTTTATCTTCACTCTGCACTGCTGCGTGTCCCAATCATAGCCATTTTTGTACAAGCCCCGAGAAATTTGCCCATATATGTCTCAATTTCTACAGGTCAATCGCAGCTGCAACTGAACAGACTCCTCTCCCAATATACTGATCAGATCCAACAACTCAGTGGGAGCGTGTTTGGTGCGATAGCCAGCCATGCTTACCTGGGAAGCCAGCAAACACAAAATGAGATTTAAAAATCCTGGGGCTGGCCAGGGGGAGGGGTGGGTTGGCTGCAGGGCAGCAGAGTTCAAAGAGCTGACCAGAGTGGCAGCATTAAAATTGTGGGATACTTTCTGGAGGCCAATAAAATCGAAAAAAAAATTCCTGTGGTGTCTACACTGGCTGTTTGTCGACAATAAAGGGAGGGGAAAAGATAAGTCTCTCGCAAGAGTGGAAGTGATTTGCCGCTAAATCTAGGCTTTTTTTAAGTGACCTTGCCGTACATATGCTATTGCTGTCTTGTCACCAAAAGACAGTTTTTGGTGGCAAAACTTACCAGTGTAGACAAATCCTTTGTCTTCAAGAAAAAATAAAATTAAAAAATATATATATCTGTTTGTTTGTGAATTGAATGTTCGTAGGGGAGTGACAGCCAAGAGACTGAAACCCTGAGTTTATCCATAGAACAGGTACACTCCAAGCAGTGGCTGAATAGGTTTCTCTGTCAATGAATCTCACTTCTTACCTAGAAAACCCCCTTTAAAAGTGAAAGGGTAGTTTAGTCTTGGTCCCAATCAATCTTTTTCCCCTTTACCAAGATTGTCAATTAATGCAAATTTTGGTGATTTCTGAGATCGCACAGAGATTGCAACAAACATCCAGTTTCTTATATTGGATACTAAACCAACAGAAGATGGTAATCACTTTTAGGCCCAGATCTTCAAAGGTATTTAGGTGCCAACTTTCCATTGAAATCCACGGAAATTCAGAGTCTGAGGATCTCAGCCTGCGGCACTGGGTTGGATTTGATCTTGTGACATAGATATGAAATTCTTCACATTCCAGTGCAAATCTTTCTTATTAAATAATTGTAATTAATTATGCTAAAATATTCTAATTTTTAAAAAGAACATCCAGATAAGAAAGTCCAGAGGGAAAATACTTCTCTTTCATCTACCCCCATTTTGTTTCTTCACGTTTTCATATGCAACTATGGAAAATAAAGGTAAGGACCTTTTAAGGGGGTATATTTTGATGACTCAGTCCAAGATCTAGTACTAGAGTCATTTCAAACGCCAGAAAACACATAAATCTGTATAAATCTAACTGATGTTCTCTATGAATAAAGGCAGACCGTCATCATACAAAATCATATATTGTAAACAAATGCATGTATCAATATTACTAACACCTTAGATTATTAAAAATATTAAAAATCCAATATAACTGACACACATTTACAGCTCAAGCCATAGAAATCAGTGAGATTAGTCTCACTTTAGTTTACAGTCACTTTCAGATTTCTAAAGCTGCAATGTTTGGGTTTCAGATACTTCCAGGGACTATTTGTTTATTTGAAAACAACCAGTTTTAATGGATTTTTGTGTGTGGAAACAGTTATGTTTCTTGTAGGCTTTATAAAGGCCTGGTTTTACAAAAATAAGCTGATGGTGTCCATTTAAGAACATTAGAAAATAATGTCTCTAGATTTACTTTTTTACCCTCAGGGTAACTGAAATTCAGAAAGAAACTATTACAAAAAATCTAGATTAGAACATAGAAAACAAAGAGGAAAGGGGAATGTTTTGGGTGGGAAGGGCAGAAGAAACACACTGTCTACCAGCGTATGCATAAATAACAAATGAAATTGAATTGTCAAAAATATTGTCATTTCAGAAAATAGGATTAATTAGCAAAAGGCAAAATGATGAGCATAAAAATCACAGCACAAGTACTACAACCTATTGTATGACTTTGTCATATAAAGACTAATCATAAAATTCCAAAACAGCAGACCAAACATCCTGCAAGGCATCAGTGCTAATATTATACTGAAAAGTAACTCATTCAGGTATGGCACTGCACACCGAGACCACTGTACCATTGACAAATAATTTTATTTGTCACTCAGCACCTGTATATGAATCAGATACAAGGATCAAGGCTTACTATATGTGCTGATGCATCACTAAAAACAAAAACAAAAAAATACTCGTCTGTGCAACCTTAATTTGGCCCTCTTATGCGTATACATTTTGATACAATCTTTAATTCTATGATCACATTTTTCCCCCATAGGATCTGTGCCTCATACAATATACAGAACAAATGGTGCTCACTTAGTGAGCTGCTCTTCAATGTTTTGTTCTCTTTTCACTGTTCAACGTATGGCCCTGGACCTATTTGCAACACACTATTAAAACTCCGCTCTGAAGACAGAATTGTTTATCTACTCTTAGACTTTTCTATGGCTATAGTACCTGAAAGCCTCACAGATATGAATGAATTTATTTTCACAACATTCTTCTGAGATGAGGAGTGGGCTATTATCACCCCGTTTTAAAGATAGGGAACTGAGACACAGAGAGGTGAAGATCAAACATTTCCATGAATTTTGGGTGCCCCACATCCTAGTTTCTTGTCATATCCATCTTCTTTCTTTCCCTACCTCAGCTCCCTGCCCCACCTCCTTGTTCAGTTGAAGTGGTAGCACCCAGTTCTAGCTTCCCCTGCCTTTGGCTCTGTCATAAACATACAGCTAAGCATAGCATAAAATCCCTCTTTACTCTGTAAAGGATTAATTCCAATTTTACCTGTAAAGGGTTAAGAAGCTCAGGTAATCCAGCTTGGACATAAAGCTGACCAAATGGACAAATAAGGGGACAAGATACTTTCAAATCTGGGGTGGAGTGGGGTGGGGGAGGCTTTGTCTGTCTGTTCTGTGTGCTTGGCGGAGACAGATCAAGGAAGCAAGCAATCCAACTCCTATAGAGTTAGTAAGTATTTAGCAAGGAAATGTGTTAGTTTACTTTTATTTTGGCTTGTGTTTTCCTTTGTGTAAGAGGGAGGTTTATGCCTGGTTTTGTAACTTTAAGGTTTTGCCTAGAGGGGAGATCCTCTGTGTTCTTGAGTCTTTTGTTATTCTGTAAAGTACTTACCATCCTGATTTTACAGAGGTAATTCCTTTACCTTTTCTTTAATTAAAATTCTTCTTTTAAGAACCTGATTGATTTTTCATTGTTTTAAGAGCCAAGGGTTTGGGTCTGTGTTCACCTGTACCAATTTGTAAGGATATTATTCTCAAGCCTTCCCAGGAAAGTGGATGTAGGGACTTGGGGGGAAGGTAGGGCTCCAAGTGGCCCTCCTAAATGTTTGCTTAAATCACTTGGTGGTGGCAGCATTACTTAATCCAAGGTAAAAAAGAGAAATTGTGCCTTGGGGAGTTTTTAACCTAAACTGGTAAAAATAAGCTTAGGGGGTCTTCATGCGGGTCCCCATGTCTGTACCCTAAAGTTCAGGGTGGAGAGGGAACCCTGACAGGCTCTCACATCCCATTCCCCTTGCCTGACCATTTGCAGTCTAGCAAAAGGAGTCTGCTGAATTTACTTTGCCCTTAATGCATTTCAGTCATGCAGCTTCCTCCTCCAATCTAACTGGGAGCCAGTAGAGGAGGCATTGAGAGCACAGGAAAGGAAGGCTCCCTGCTCTCAGTTCAGGTGCCCAGTTCTACCTGGGTCTAGAGCAGTGATTACAAGGGAAAGCCCGTGGGCTGCAGGATGTCTAGTTGCTCTGTAGGGATGGCATATGCCATGTGCAGTCTGGTCAGCACTAGGAACTGTGAGAGACTCTTGAGCATGCTCAGTGAGGAGAGAATCTGTTAAACTGTAACAAGTCTCTATTGAACGTGTGCAAATAGTGATTTCTTGAAGGCTTATCACTTGGCTAAATTGGGGTAGATTGTCAGCTCAAAACTACCAGATCTCTCCAGGCTCTGTTTCCAAATGTCAGAAGCCCTTTTTCAGCTTTGGCAGACAGTGAGATACAAGCTTAAAAATAACATCATCCTGACTACCATCTTGTTTTGTTTTCCACCTTGTTTTGTCTTGCCTGTCAAAGGAATAAAATATTTCTCTCATAGCAAGAAAATAGTGCTCTGAGAGTAAATTTTTTATAGGTTTTATTCACACCGTTTAATTGTGCCACATGAGTAAGATCAAATAGCTGTTAAAAATAGCAGCAGTGGATTAAAGCCTGCAGGAAATCAGTGGTGTATAAATATTTTCCAAATTAGATCATTGAACAAAGCTAGCTGGGGAGTTCAACATTTTTAAAATGTCTCTTCACACTAGGGTTTACACCAGTACAAGGACCAGCTGGATATTTTGTCTTCCTCAGAGTGCTACCAGCACATTTTCCAGCATACTTTGCAGGAGAGCTAAGCTGTCAAACATATCTGACATTACTTATGTTGTAGAATAAGAGAACCATGCTTCTGGGTTAGGACAGGTCTTGAATGTTTGTAGAGCCAGTGCCTCCCCTGAAGTGCATTTGTCTATGTACAGAACAATTTGCTGTCCCATAAATGTATTAGCACCATCTTTTATTAAGGTTGCCTGATGCTTTGTGTCAGAGATGTGCCTTTTGCCATTCATGTGACAGTCCATTCAAATTTGGCTAAGTTATGAGCCTTTAAAATAATTGCAGTTCACTCATGCTCAGTAGAGACTTGCTAGAACTCTGCAGCTAAATTCACCAAAGATTCTATCTGCACTGAGAATGCTCCAGCCAGGGGCGGCTCTAGGTATTTTGCTGCCCCAATCACGGCAGGCAGGCTGCCTTCTGCAGCTTGCCTGCGGGAGGTCCCCAGTCCCGCGGATTCGGCGGCAGCCTGCAGGAGGTCTGCCGAAGCCACGGGACCAGCGGACCCTCTGCAGGCACGTCACCGAAGGCAGCCTGCCTGCCGCCCTCGCGGCGACTGGCAGAGCACCCCCCATGGCTTGCCGCCCCAGGCACGCGCTTGGCATGCTGGTGCCTGGAGCCACCCCTGGCTCCAGCTCAGGGCTGAAGCAACACAGTGGGACTTTCGCTGCTATCACATTCCAAGGCTGCTGCAGGTTGGAGCTGGGTACCAGACGTAATAGCAGAGAAACTTTTCCTCTTCGGCTTTCAGTGCCAATCCCACCCCCACCATCCTCTAATGCACAAGCAGGGTGGAGAAGAAGCTGCCTGATTTGAATACAAAGGGGACAAGAGCTGGGGCAGAGGAGTAGATTGTGACAAGGAGCATGGGGAAGAAGACTTGGACTGCAAGCTGGCAGAGGGAGGAATCTGGGGAATCTGGGACTGGGAGTGAGAGGTAAAGACTGGGATTGGCTGGATAAAGAGACTAGGATTGGGAGCTAGGAAATGAAGTGGGGAGGTAGATTGGAAACCACTAGTTGAGGGGAAAGTCAGATAGATTGAAGAGCTAAAGGAGAAGAATGGAACTGTCTGAGCCAGGAGATTGGGACTGGGAACTGGTGGGGGCAAGAGACAGATCTGACAAGGAGCCAGGTTGTGGGGGACAAAATAGGACTGGGCGAGCAAATAGATTAAGACAAGAAGCTAAAGGTAGGGGGACACTGACATTGGATAAGGAGCCCAAGGAGAGAGGATGAGACTGAGATCCGGTGAGGATGGGGAATGTGGAGTGGGAGGGCAACTGTAGGCTGGGGGGATGGACAGAGACAGATCAGATGAGAAATCAAGAGGGCAGAAATGGGATTGACTGGGGGCATGTAGCTGGGGAGGTGGGGGAAAACTGGACAAAAAGAAGGGAGCAGACTAGGAGTGGCCGTACAAGGAAATTGAGACTGGGATGAATAGTCTCAGGAGCGGAGACTGGGACTGTCTAGGTGAGGAGAAGAGAATTGAGACAAGGCGCCAGGGATGGGGAAGAGGCAGGACTGGAACAAGGTTGGAGGCAGTGGGCCAAAAGCTTGGGGGAAATGGGCAGAAGAGCCTGAGCCCACTACAGCACACTTTCCTCCAGAATCTGCAAAATTATATAAAATTCCCAAGTCTTCCCATTTCTGTACTGTCAAAAATATCAGTGAAACACACTGGCACCACATGTGCCTCATTCCTCTCCAATGCCAGTCCACATACAGGATGACTCCTACTCGTGTTATCATTTATTTTGTTAGGTCAAGGGGCAGAGATTTGTGTGGTAGATCTTAAGGTTCCAACCCTATGTGGGTGTCAATATGATGCCACATGATGGAATGTCTGTTTGCATTTTAAACACCTGTGAAATTATGTGTGTGTGTGTACACACGCAAAGTTATGTTAAAAGAACATTATTAAGGCTGGAAAGTTAAGCACTCAAAAGTTACGAAATGTCAGAATTAAGGTGTCCATGAAACCTTAACTTAGTCCTCTTCTGCGTATGTATTCACACAGTTGTTAATTACATGATCACATACTATTTTTCCCACACGACCTTTGCATCACTCAGTGCACAGAATGGACCTATTTTGAGGATTAATCAAGATTGTTCAGTGAAGAAAATGGGTGTCTGTTGTAATCCTGTTTCATTTGTTGCAGAAATTTGGAGATGTGCAGTGAATGAGGCAGGGAGCTGCAGAAAGAGAAAGGAAGGGGAGGGGAAAGCTGCTGAATGTGGTCCTGGAGAAATGGATTCTATACGTGCCTTTGCCACGTAGTTCCTGTGTGATGCTGGGCAAGTCACTTAAACCAGACTTTTAACAGAGGGTCACTACTTGCATGTTACTCGTTTTCTGGGGCCTGACCTAAAATCTTAGGATCTTATTAGCAGAAGTACTGAGCACTTGCAAATAGTGGGATCCTGCAAGGTGGCAGGGTCCTAGATTCTAGGCTCTAGCCTGAGCCAGGATGTCTACCATTTTATTACACCACAAGCCTGATTTAGCTGACGGGGGGCCAGCAATGGATGTTTTACTGCAGTATAGACATACCCTAGGGGTTCCCCTATCTTCCTTACACTGGTATAGAAGAGAACTAGCTTCTCTGAAGTCAATGGAGTTACCAAAGTGAAAAATCAGAATTGGGCCCATTTCCTACATCTATATACTGTAGATAAGAGCTTTCGTCAATGGTCTACAATTGCATAATGTAAATTATTTCATGGATGAAATAAAATGTTAATATCCAAAAGCAATAAGAATGTGAAAAAAAGTTTCCTGATATAATCCAATATATATTCTGGCAATGGAGGAAATTTTAGGAGTAGAAGGTACAAGGAATGCTCTTGAAGGAAACATTTAATATTTTTCTAACTACTGTAAATTGTCCCACTATTTGACTAGACCAGAGAATGAAAGGCAAATCTGAATTAGGGAATCTAGAGAACTAACATGAACACAATGAACAAGTGTCAGACAATCTTGCTTTATATAATTCTACACACACACACACGAGCACACACAAATGTTAATTTTTTAAGATGGTAAAGTCAAGTACTCAACAAGTTAGGAAAAGACAGAGTTAAGTTGCTCCCTTAATTCAACCCCATAGTGTGTATGCATTATTTATGATATAATCTTTAATTACATGATCACATGCTATTCTGTGCACAGGTAGGGCAGCACTCACTTAATGAGCAGATATTCAGTATTTTGTTTGCTCCTCATTCTTCAGTCTGTGTCCCATGCATTATATGTGGCACGCTATTCAAACCCTGCTCTGTAGCCAAAATTATTCATCTCCTCGTGGGCTGTTGTATGGCACTCATCAATACAGCACCTGAGTGCCTCACAAACAATTTATTTTCACCACACCTCTGTGAAATAAGGCAATATTATTTCCATTTTACAGATGGGGAACTGGGGCATAGAGAGATTAAGATCATAAGTATCCACTAAGTCTTGTTGCCCAATTTGAGACATCTAAGCGATGTCTATTCTGAAATGTAAGCCAGGGTTCAAACTCTGGCTCAAGCCAAACCCCCATCTGGTCTACAGACATATTGGGCTAACCCCGGGCTTGGACCCTCAGTCATAGGACCCTATGGTGGAGGAGCATCAAGCCTGAGTCAAACCAGGACCAAGGGTCAAACTCTATTGTTTTGCAGTGTAGACACAGCCCATCCTGACTCATGCTCTGGAAAACTGCCAAACGTATTCCACAATCCCACAGCTGACTTTTTGTCCACTGGACAATCCAGTTTGGTGGACAGTCAAGGTTTCCCACATGTCACAACAAACAAAGGGTGAGAGTGGCCACATTTTGGGAGGGTTCCAGGAAGTCTGGGCTATGGGTGGGTGGACTCAGGCCTACATAATGCGGTGTAGATGCTGGAAGTCCAGGTTGGGAATCAAGGTTCAATAATTCCTAACCTGGAGTTACAAAGGAGTGTAGATGCTCAGGCCCTAGGTTAACAATCCCAGGATCTGCTCACTCAAGTTTTACTAACCCCGGGTTTACATTGCAGTGGGTATGATCTTACTTACAGGGGACCCCTGAGGATCCTAAGAGTTAGACACACAAATCCCACTGGAATTCAGTAGGAGTTAAGCAACTAACTCACCATTTCCTTTGAAAATCCCAGGCATAACTGTAATGTATGCCATCAGTACCACTGTATTTCTATGTATTTATTAATGTATATGTATATCCTTTTCCTTCCTTCCCTTTGTTAGTCACATTTGTTTATTTCAAATGAACAAACAAACAAAAAAAGACAGTGTCTGGGGGCTGTGCTGCCTGCCAAACACACGGGCCTTCAAAATAACAGCAAAAAACCAGAAGTTAATGGAGCCCAAACTACCAAGTCTGGGAAGCATTTTTCTATTCTATTTTATACACACTCTTACACCATGTTCATCACCATAGTATCTAATGCACTACTGGTAGATACTCAAAGACAACATGACTAATTTCTGTTCCATGTTCCTCCCCTCGCCCCTCTCCTCCTCAGGGATAAGTGTGTGCAGTGGAGTGTCTTGTTTTGGATATTTTTGTTATTTAAAAACACACACACACACAAACACACACTTTGATATATATATATATATTTTTTAGGGAAGGTGGTGAGACTTGTGATGCTCCTTAGTTTCTGTGGGACTTCACTCCATTATCTTGGGCTGGTGTGACATTCCCTAGGGTGCAATCTGGACTGTTGAACTGCTGTGTCCATCAATTCTCCAAATTGGGGTGCCTTTTACACTGGTTCATTGTGAGAGCAATCACTCCTAGTCTGCTCAGACAGAGCCTCCAGCAAGTAAATTACTCCCTGCTATACTGTATGAGTGCTACGGCCAGCCACTGTTGAATTACACTACAGAGCAACACCAGCAAATTCCCAGTCCCAGACTTTCCCCCAGAAATATGTGTCTTGTACTGCCCAGACCTCTCCAGGACAGTACAAGCTCATATAAAGTCCATCAGCTTACTAATAGAAAATGATATGCACAAGTCCTGTTATCTCAAATGTAGTTTCCCAAACACTTCAATGCAAGCACACTGGTTTAGCTAAAACAAAACAAGTTTATTAACTACAGATAAATTTGAAGTGATTATAAGTAATGAGGCATAAAAGTAAAAAATTACTACAAAGAAATAAAACTAATACCTAACTTATCAGGCTAAATAAATTCAAAGCAAAACAACACCACATGTTTTAGCAATCTTACTGGCTGAATTCCTTTCTGCCAGGATCCCTCCCCAGTCCAAAATTGCTTCCTTTGTCCTTCAGGCATCGTCAATGCCATGAGTAGAAATGAAGGGAAGAGATATTTGGGGGCATCTGTTCCCCTTTCTGATAGTTCTCTTTTTCTTTGAAAATCATCTCCAGCTTAATTTCAGGAAACACAAAGTCTGTGGGGACAGGAACCTCTAGCTGTTTCTTTGCCAAAATGTAGATTTCTCGCTCACACATTATGTACAAAATTCACAAGACATACTTTGTATGAAGACTTGTTAAAAGGATGAACATAGGGATGCAGACTGTCATAGCTGGCCCCTGAGAAAATTCTGTTTTCTGCACAGACATGCACTGCCATTATTACAAAAATTTCCACTGTTCTCAAGGTCCCATTCCTAGTGCAAATGAACACACCCGTGTCACTGCCTCTGGAGGTGGCTCTCAAAGGGCCTCAACTTCTTCTAACTGACCCTCCTTAGTTTGCTGTCAGTCTGGTCAGTTCCTGGACCTTCACCTTCAGTTAAGCCTGTTAGTTCTACACATTTGGGGCTTGCTGTCTCTTTCAGTCTCCTGGCTGTTTTCTTGGAGGCAGGCTGCTACAGGACTGTCACCACCTTGATGTTCCAGGCCTTTCTGCCTCCATTTCCTTCATTGTATTCTCCCCTTTACAGCAGGTCTTGTTTCTTTTATTGGTTGCAGCTGTGGGTGCCTGCATCCATGATTGGCTGCTCTGGCACCTGTGTGGGCTTGTGATCAAGCTGCTTGTTTGTAAACAGGAGAGACTCTCCTCCCCCCTCTGTGTGTAGACCCCCATTGCAACTAGCCAATTCATACCAGATTTTACCATAGTGGCAGAATCTATTACAGGATTCACAATGTCATATGTGCTGCTCATACATAGGGCAAAGGGTGACCACATAAATTGTTCCAGGTGTAAAGGAGAATTTCAGGTGTCAAGGTTTTCATATGTTCAAAGCTTGCTGGCAACAACAGCTGAGAATTGATGCTTGTCTGGTTGACCTTGGAGTCATTTTAGCTCAGCTGCTAGCGTGTGACTACAAGCCAGTTTCTTATGCCAGAAGGCTGTTAACAGATGTAGGGAAGGTAACATTCAGATACAGACAAGGAAGCATTGACAGTAATTTGGAGATTGGAAATCTTTGACACGTGCTGTATGCTATGCACTTTGGTCTCACTGCTGATAGCTTATTGGCCTGTACAGCAGGATTGGAATATATATTCTTTCTCAAACCAAGAATCCTAGTAGGTCTGACTCAGCCCATATCCTGCTATGAAGTTCAATGTGTGAGAGGTCATTCAGATGACATTTTCAAAACCAAGATTCTCATTGCTAAGTGTATTAAAGACATCTTAGCCATTTTTCTGTCATCCCATGGACTTTATGGAAGGAGTAAAGGTTTTCTCTGGAAATCTTGACCAAAATGTCTCTTTCCCCACACTATTGCAAATTGTTCTATGTGTCAGTTAGTTACTAACCGCAACTGCAGAATCATAGACTGATAGAAATGTAAGGCCTTAAAGGATTTCTAGAAGCCATCTAGTTCAGCCCTCTTCACTGAAGCAGGACCGAGACCATCTCTAGACAAACCTACAGCATCCCTCACAGGTATGTGTTTAATCTATTTTTAACCCCTCCCTCACCCTTGGTAACCTGTTCCAGTATTTAACTATCCTTATAGTTAGAACATTTTCCCCAATATTTAACCTAAATCTCCCTTGCTGCAGATTAAGGTGATTACTTCTTGTCCTTCATTTACTCCTATGTCTTAGTGCAGCCTAGAATATTAGACTTTTTTGCAATTGAATCATAGAATCATAGAATCATAGGGTTGGAAGGGACCTCAGGAGGTCATCTAGTCCAACCCCCTGCTCAAAGCAGGACCAAACCCAACTAAATCATCCCAGCCAGGGCTTTGTCAAGCCTGACCTTAAAAACCTCTAAGGAAGGATCATACTTTGGCTCATATTAAATTTGTGACCTGCATTAATCCCCAGATCCTTTTCTATGACAGTACTGCTTAGCAAAGTTATTCCCCATTTTGTATTTGCACATTTGATTGTTCCTCTGTAAGTATAGTATTGTCATTATTTAATTTTATCTTGTTGATTTCAGACCAATTCTCCAATTTGTCAAGGTCATTTTGAATTGTAATCCTGTCCTCCAAAGAGCTTGCAACCCCGTGGCTTAGTATGGTCCACAAATTATATAAGCATACTTTCCACTCCATTATCTAAGTCATTAATGAAAATATCTAAGTACCAGACCCAGGACAGACTTCTGTGGGAACCAGACTTGATATGTCCTCCCAGGTTGACAATGAACCATTGATAACTACTCTTTCACTATGGGTTTTTTTTTCAACCAGTTGTGCAACCAATGTTATGTGGGACTGTGTCAAAAGCCTTACTAAAATCAAGCCTATAGCTTCTCCCCATCCACTAGGCCAGTAAACCTGTCAAAGAAGGAAATTAGATTGGTTTGGCATGATTTACTCTCGACAAATACATGATGGCTATTCTTTATAATCTATTGTCCTCTAGATTTTTAAAAATTGATTGTTTAATGATTTGTTCCAGTATCTTTCTACATATTGAAGTTGGGCTGATTGTTCTATAATTCCCTGGGTCTTCATTGTTCCCCTTTTAAAAGACAGGTCCTATGTCTGCCCTTCTTCAGTCCTCTGGGACCTCACCCATTTTCCAGGAGTTCTTGAAGATATTCTCTAAAGGTTCTAAGGTTGCTTCAGCTAGTCCCTTAAGTACTCTAGGGTGTATTACATCCGGCCTTGCAACCTTGTGACTTATCTAAAGATTCTCTAATCTGTTCTTTCCCTATTTTGGCTTGTGTTCTTTTCCCCTTATTGTTAATATTAATTGTGTTGTGTATCTGGTCACAAATAACCTTTTCAGTGAAGACTGACATAAAATAGGAATTAAACAGCACAGCCTTGTTGGTGTTCTCCATTACTAGCTCTTTTTTTCCTGTTAAGTAGTGGACCTACACTTTCCTTCGTCTTGCATTTGCTTCTGATAAATTTTAGAATCCCTTCTTATTGCCTTATATGTCCCTTGCTAGATGTAACTCATTTTATGCCTTAGCCTTTCTGATTTTGTCCCTATCTGCTTGCGCTCTTCTTTTGTACTCATGTTTCTAGTTTGGGGCAGGATTCCTTTTTGATTTTCAGGTCATTAAAGAGTTTCTGAGGCAGCCATATTATTATTATTATTATTACTATTATTATTCCGATCTTTCCTTCACATAGGGAGACTTTACTGCTATGCTGGTGGCCCTTCATTTAATGTGATGTAATTTGTGAAAAGGGCACTATCTCAATATAAAATAACACACCACCCTTGATGTTCTATATTCCATCAAATTAAAAACATTTAAATGTACATCAAGTACTTTCAGCCCAACTGGTACTGTACATAGTCTGATAGAATGTAAGTCAAGTTAGATCAATGACAGTAATGGTGTTCTCAGGCTGACTACAGAAATAGATCTCTTCAGTACTGAGAAAATATATTTATTTTTCATAATAAAATATCCAAGACAATGTTCCTTCTGGATATCAGTAGACCTGAAGGTCAGTATGAACTAAGGGCCTTTAGAACTAGAACAGTGGTGGTTGGAATGAACCACTGTTTTACAACCAGCTTTGTAGACCAGAATTAGCTGTCAGCATTTTCTCAACAAGACATCACAAACAGAAAGGGTGCTGTGCATATGAAACACAGGGCAAGAGAAAAGATGTGGTAAACAGAGATCTGACAGACAGGTTGAAAAACTGATTTCTCTTTGCCAGACAAGCAGATTGCTGGAGCTCTGCCATAAATGCAGAGTTCTCCCTGAAACATGACAAGAGGTGGGTGAATACTACAGAAAATACCAAGCCCACGGATATTCATTTGTATTTTTTAATGAATTTGCTTCAAATCTGTTTGCCTTCAGCAAATATTTGAGTAAACAAATTTCCTGGCAGGAATGTTTGATGAAATATTATAAGCAAACATTTCAGTGTATTAATAGAAAGTAAATTGTGAATTTATATCTACAAATATAAATCAGAAAGTGGATTCTAAGAATAATGTTCATCCAGTCAGAGAACAGATGTTTACTACATGGCCTACTATCTGTACAATAATCAAAACAATGCAAATGTGACTCACTATGTAATTCCTGAACGTAATGCAGAAATTATTAAAGGAACAATTTGGGAGGGGAGGGGGATTCAACCAAATAGAAATATTTCGGTGTATAATTTGCAAACCTAAAATGAGGCAGCATTTATCAAATACATCCTTACAAATCATTTGTCCATCTCTAATAGTGCTCTGAGATCTACTGAGTAAAAAGTACTATCTAAGATCTAGGTGTTGGTATTAATATCATGAAATATCAATACATTGTTATAGACATCTGGGGACCCTTTCCTACTGTAGGGAAATTTTTGTGGGCTAATTATTGTTATTTATTATTGGTATTACTGCAGTACCCACACTGCAGTTTCCAGGATTTTTGTAGTTGTTGCCTGAATCCTGAAAACAGCTCCTTCCTTTTTGTTAATGATTTCTGAATAGTTTACAGATCGCTCTTATGTGGTAGATTGTTGATATCTCTAATTGCATTAAGAGATATAATAATTAATAAAAAAACATTTACCCAGCTTGGGCTCCAGTCCTGCAAGGGGCTCTGTATCAGCAGACCCTTGCACATAAATGGAGCCCGATTGGGTATGTCTACACTGCATCGGGGAGTAAACCTCCCAGCCTGGTTAGACAGACTCAAATTAGCTTCACTTTAGGGAGCACATTAAAATTGTAGTGTGGCTGTTGCAGCTCTGGCTAGCTCAGACCCAGGGGGTTAGGTGGGCTTGAAAGCCCAAGCGGCAGTGTCCACACTGCTATTTTTAGCACATTAGTTTGAGTTGAGTGAGCTGGAGTCTGTCTACTCAGGCAGGTAGTCTGTCTACTCCTACCTGCAGTGTAGACATAGCCATTGGCTTTATTGGAACTTTCTTTGGGTGCAGGGATCTGTGTGCATGCAACTCATTGCAGAACTGTGACATTATCATGGAATACGTTTGCAATATTTCAGATCACCAGTGTAGGAACTAATGTGAAGGTAATTTTGAGGAATATGCCTTTGGCCAGCATTGAATTTGAACTAAAGTCATTTTTAACAGTCCTGCAATTTCAGTGAAATAAGAACAGCAACACTGGGTTCATCTAGCCCTGTATCCTGTTTTCCTATAGTGATGTCAGGGACTGCAGATCTCAAACACTGTGCCACAGGCCTATTTGACACTAGTAAGTTCCAACCTGCTACCCAGTGACCTGCTCACTGTCATCAGAATAGGAGCTGAACTGTGATAGAGGACTTCAGTCCTGAAATCTGACTGGCAGAACACTGGAGGTCCTGACTAGTTCACAACTTCTGTACAAACCCAGCACAGGAACAGGAAGTTGTCCATGCAACTGGGTTCTCCCTGCTTCTGACTTCTTCCCCTGCAATACCTGCTCCCACTGTCCACAGCTAATCTCCTGGTAACCTGACCCTGCCTTCCTCTTGGCATCTGACTCTGATTGCTCTCTCACCTGTCTTGGACTCTGTCCTCCTGGTATTGGAGAGCCTGACTCCTGACGCTTACTCTAACCACTAGGTCACACCATCCATGTCCCAGTCATGACAAGTGGCTGATGCCAGATGATTCAGAGGGAATGAACAGAAACAGGGCAATTATCTTGTGATCCATCCCCTGTCATTCTGTCCAAAATTCTGGCAGTCAGAGGTTTAGGGACAACAAGAGCATGTGATTGCATTCCTGACAATCCTGGCTAATAACTATTGATGGACCTGTCCTCCATGAATTTATCTAATTCCTAATTATAATTTTGGCCTTCACAATATTCCCTGCCAAGAAGTTCCACAGGCTGACTGTGTATTATGTGAAGAAGTACTTCTTTTGTTTATTTTAAACCTGCTGCTTATTAATTTAATTGTGTGACTCCTGGTTCTTGTGTTATGTGACTAGGTAAATAACATTCCCTATTCACTTTCTCCACACCATTCATGATTTTATAGACCTCTGTCATAGCCCCAATTAAGTCATCTCTTTTCTAACATGAACAGTTCCGATCTTTTTAATCTCTCCTCATGTAGAAGCTTTTCCATACACCTAATAATTTTCATTGCCTTTCTCTGTATTTTTCCATTTCTAGTGTATCTTTTTTGAGCTGGCAGGAAACAGAGCTATACATGGTATTCAAAGTGTGGGTGTAGCCTGGATTTATACAGTGGCATCATGATATTTTTCTGTCTTATTATCTATCCCTTTCCTAATGGTTCCTAACACTGATAGCTTTTTCTGACTGCCACTGCACACTGAGCAGATGTTTTCAGAGAACTATCCGCAATGATTCCAAGATCCCTTTCTTGCGTGGTAATAGCTATTTTAGAATGAATTGTTTTATATGTATAGTTAGGATAACATTTTCCAATATGCATTATTTTGCACTTATCAACATTTAATTTCATCTGCCATTTTGTTGTCCAGTCCCTCAGTTTTGTGAGATTCCTTGTAATTCTTCACAGTCAGGTTGGGACTTAACTATTAGTCCCAAGTAATTTAGTATTGTCTGCAAACTTTGGCACGTCACTGTTTACCCCTTTTTCCAAATAATTTATGAATATGTTGAATAGCACTGGTCCCACTATAGATGCTTGGGAAACCCCAGTATTTACCTCTTTCCATCGTGAAAACTGACTGTTTATTCCTACCCTTTGTTTCCTATCTTTTACCATCTACAGATCCATTTGAACACCATCCCTCTTCTCCCATGACTGCCTACTTTGCTTAAGAACTTTCATTCATATTGCTGCAGGACACAGATCCGCTCATGAGGCTAATTTCATTAATTATCTGGTAGCTCATATTGTCAAAATGTTTTATCCGCTCTACTGACATTGCAGCTTTTGTCAGATTGAAATGTGATATATGCTCATAAGTTTTTGTAGAATGTTTGGACCCCAAAATAAGCTTTCTGGGCAGTTGGGAGTAAGATAAGTATAATGACGGTAGAAACCAATAAATGCATAATGCTAAGTTTAATTTATATATTCCCCTTCATAGTAGCAGTAAGATTGTCCACATGTTGTATTTTGAAAACACCACTGTTTTCCTCAGCTTGGATGATATAAAGTGAATCAGCCATCAAGCTCAGGCCTCTTCATTCCATTAAAGGTGGTAACACTAATATTGCCATCATCTAGAAATGCATTGCCTCTATCAGCCACTTGCAAAAGACCTGTGCAATGCTTTCTGCATCACAGAATCCTGTAATCATCCTTCACATGGCACAGATGGGCAGAAAAGGTTCTGTACTCTATGTGTCTTAGAGGAGACTTATGCCCTGGCTATGCATGGATCAGGATGGAGGAGGTTTCAGGGTCACGGTTAGTGGATTAATTTTTAAGTAGATTCTGTGGCCTAAAGACTTCTGTACAGAACATATGGAAGGGTAACATTCACTATTCTACCCCATAGTTGACCCAAGAGCTGCATTTCATGCCTGGAGCCTAACAATGGGTTGTAAAATGGATTCTGTTCTCCTACCCCTGTGGAATTCACTGCACTGTTGCACAAATCCCAACATGGCTTTCTGTAGGAATGGCAGGTGTGACAGTGTAGTCTGCTCCTTAAAAGCAGTAGTGCCTAGTGGTCAGCCCACCTTGCCATGTGGCATGCCCATTTAAGGGTTTGAAAGGACCAACATAATGACTTAAGGGGAATATGGCAGGAGAGGAAGCAGTCCTGGGAATGAACGTTGCTTGGGAGGAAATCCTGTCACTGCATCTTTAAGAGCTTGGGGCCAGGAGCCTTGAAGAAAGGGCTGGGCAAGATTCTCTTCTCCCATCAACTGATTAGGAATGAACTGGGAGAATGGGGAGAAGCATAAATGCTATCTCCTCCCTCATAGCTGGGTAGTTTCCCGCAGACACTGAAGAGAGTAAGAAGGCTCCTGCAGGGCCCTGAGTTAGCATGGAGAAGACAGCAGCAGGGGAAAGTCTGCCTGCTGAGCCCTCTAGCCTGAGGGTGGAAGGACTGATCACGAAGAGTGTCAGCTGGAGGAGAAGCTTCCTGAAAGTCTACAGTTGGCCTTAAAGCGCAACTCCCATGAGGAGAGCTAAGGGCTCCTCTCTTAAGGAGAGGGACAAAGGGATTGTCTGAAATACAACCTGGCTCTGGGAGGAGAGGCGGAGCCTCCAGAACAAGGGGAGGAAACTGAACAGAACTCTTATATGGACTCGGAGTGGGCGTGAACTTCTGCAGCTAAATAAATGAATTACCGCTATAGAATGAGTGATTAGACCAGACCCCACAGAGGGAGTATTCAACTAATCTGGTCTGGGTAACTGAATGGAGTTCTGAATTTTAATAACATCATAGAATGGAGTTCTGAATTTTAATAACATCATAGAACTTTTTCAGCCATTCCTTTCTCCTGGAATTCTTTCAAAATGCTAGTCCATGGGGAGAGTTTCAGTGGCTGTGAATCCTGGCACAAATGATCAATAATATCCTGACAGTCCTAGAAATGGCTGTACCTGCCTTTTTGTCTGAGGATTTGGGCAAGATGTCGGAGATGGCCTTCTCCTACCATGTCCACGGTATGTTACCCATTCCTATGCCATCATTCAGCCTATATTCAGGGAATTCCAAACTGGTATATATTGCCATTTCTTTGGACAATATGTTCCTCTTGGGATACAACTCTGACCAGTCACAGGTGCAGGAGACAGCTAAAGGCCTGATATAAAGTCTATCAAAGTCAGTGGGAAAACTCCTGTTGAACCGGTCACAAGAGATGCAGGTTGTGCTAGAGATAACTGAGTGAGATGTAAAGAAGTCCAGGGAAAATGCAGGCAAGGAAAAGAGAGAGGCCTGAGGAACAGACTCCAAGATTGAGGGAACTAATAAGATAATTAGGAGTATAACAAGAAGAACACAGAAGGACCATTAAGAGGGTTGGTATAGCACAAGAGAAAGTGACATAAGGTTGAAGGCATTCTGGATAAGGCTGTGGAAATAGAAGGAATAACAAGACAATTGTGAAGGGAAAAGAATTGTTGCAGAATGCTGAGGGAATAGTTCTGAAGACTTTAGGATATAATCAGGGAGAACTGAACAGAACTGGGTGAAAATTTTCTGATAAATAATTTATTTGACAAAAAATGCAATTTTGGTTGACCTGGACCCATTTGGTCGAAATTATGTTGGTGTCAAATTCACGTTCGCAAAATGAACAGAAGAAATGGAGGAAGATGTAGAGGTGGTGGTGGTGCTGTTTCTCACTCCCACATAACTTTTAGTCCAGTGGTCAGGACAGGCACCAGGGGTGTGGGAGATTCCTGTTCAAATTCCTGCTCTGGAACAGACCCAAAACAGACTTTTTCAATTCACCAAAAAAAATCAGATTTGGTTTGACACAGAGCGATGGTTTGTTTTTTTTCTTTTCCCCACAATTGCAACTGAACTAAAAGTCAGCTATTTGCTCAGCTCTAAGCCCTGGTCTACACTACAAGTTTAGGTTGAAGTTAGCAGCGTTAGATCGATTTAACCCTGCACCCGTCCGCACGACGAAGCCATTTTTGTCAACTTAAAGGGCTCTTAAAATTGATTTCTGTACTCCTCCCTGACGAGGGGATTAGCGCTGAAATCAACCCTGCTGGGTCGAATTTGGGGTAGTGTGGATGCAATTCGATGGTATTAGCCTCTGGGAGCTATCCCAGAGTGCTCCATTTTGACTGCTCTGGATAGTGCTCTCAACTCAGATGCACTGGCCAGGTAGACAGGAAAAGCCTCGAGAACTTTTGAATTTCATTTCCTGTTTGGCCACTGCAGAGCTCATCAGCAGAGGTGACCATAGAGTCCCAGAATCGCAAAAGAGCTCCAGTATGGACCGTATGGGAAGTACTGGATCTGATCACTGTGTGGGAGATGAATCCGTGCTATCAGAACTCCATTCCAAAAGACAAAATGCCAAAACATTTGAAAAAAATTTCCAAGGGCATGAAGGACAGAGGCTATAACAGGGACCTGCAGCAGTGCCGCGTGAAAAAAAAGGCAGAGAGGCAAACAGCCGCTCCGGGTCAGAGCTCCAGCCATGCCACTTCTATGATGAGCTGCATGCTATTCTAGGGGGTGCCCCTACAACTATCCCAGCCCTGTGCGTGGACTCTGTCAATGGATTCTCACGCAACAAGGATGCAGATTTAGGGGACGAGGAAGATGATGAGGAGGAGGAGGTTGAAGATAGCGCACAGCAAGCGAGTGGAGAAACCGTTTTCCCAGACAACCAGGAACTGTTTATCACCCTGAAGCCAGTACCCTCCCAACCCACTGAAGGCAGGCTCCTGGACCTAGAAGGCGGAGAGTCTCAGGCTGCTCTCCCAGTTGGCAGCACCACATGGTCGCACCTACCCCAACATATCCCTTGCTCCCATGGCTTATGAAGCCTGGACAGTAGTAAGGAGCAGTTCAACTATAGGCTAAGCAAGTGCAGAATGGTGGTTCACTCTACGTCCCTGTAAGCCAACTGCCCTTCCCTCCCCACTTTGATCTCCTCTTGCAGAGGCAATAAAGTCATTGTTGTTTCAAATTCATGCATTCTTTATTAATTCATCACACAAATGGGGGGATAACTGCCAAGGTAGCCCAGGAGGGGTGGAGAAGGAGGGAAGCACAGAGGTAGGGTAGTTGTAGCAGCACCCCCTAGAATGGCGTGCAGCTCATCATAGAAGCGGCATGTCTGGGGCTCTGATCCGGAGCAGCCATTTGCCTCTCTAGTTCTTTGGTAGGCTTGCCTGATATTCCAGGCAGGACTGAATCTCCATTAGATGAAACTTAAAGAAGGGAATGACCTGGAGTCACTCCCATTAATGTCCAGGCACCCTCAACCAACCTCACTGAGGCCAGCCCGGAGCACCCATGTCTGCCCAGGCGCCCCCGACCGTCCTCACCAAGGCTGGCCGGGAGCACCCATGTCTGCCCAGGAGCCCCCGACTTACCTCACCGAGGCCAGCCAGGAGGAACCAGGAGACAGCAGCAGATGGTACAATATGGCTGCTAACCATCTTTGCTAACTTGCAAAGGCAAGGAGCTGCTGCTGTGTAGCACTGCAGTACCACGTCTGCCAGCAGCACCCAGAAGACGTACAGTGACTGTGAGCTGAGTGGGCTCCATGCTTGCTGTGGTATGTCGTCTGCATGGGTAACCCAGGAAAAAAGTCGAGAAACAATTTTTTACCGTTGCTTTCAGGGGAGGGGGGGCTGACGACATGTACCCAGAACCACCCGTGACAATGTTTTTGCCCCATCAGGCATTGGGAGCTCAACCCAGAATTCCAATGGGCGGTGGAGACTATGGGAATTGTGAGATAGCTACCACAGTGCAATGCTCCGAAAGTCGACGCTAGCCTCGGCACTGTGGACGCACTCTGCCGACTTAATGGTCTTAATGGTCTTATGTGGGGGGACACACAAATCGACTGTATCAAATCGATTTCTAAAAAATCACCTTATATTAACTTGACCTAATTTCATAGTGTAGACATACCCTAAGACTGATATATTCTTGAAAGGTGAAGTGAACTTGGCAACCAAAGAGTTCCATTGCTAAGTGAAAGCATGATTTATAATGTGATGGGGGGGATTCTTTAGACAATTAAAACGATAAAAAACTGCATTCAGGCACCGAGATTCAACTACAGCAAAGCTTTTAACATGAGCCTTGCAATGCACTGCACAAAATACTTTCTCATCATATGCAATTTTCATCAGTTTGGTTGAGCAATCCATTAGAAAACTGAAGCTGTGATTAGTTTCTAGTGTCAAGAGCAAAAACAAAAGAAGTTTGTTTTCTGCTTATATTATTGTTAATGAAAACAAGTAAGATCAATCAAAGGGAATTGGTTGAACTGGAATCATATAATTAGCCTTTGGACAGAAGCACTTTATATAGTAAAAGCTGCAGAAACAATTACTAGGAAAGGTCACAAGCCTTTCCCATTTCTTAGCCACTGTCCTGGGTAAACCTCATTGTTTTTATCTGAGAGACCTTTGTATAAAGATGGTTCATTGTTCTTTACAGAGACCAGACTTCTCTGGATACTGTTATGTGTAATAATAAGCTCTCAATGGATTATTACTGTGAGGCAGTATGCTATATGTACAGCTCCTGAGCTTACTGCTCAAGCTCTTTACAGGAATCTATCAAACAGCTTTTAGTTTCATCAACATAGCATTGTTCTGCAAGGCTCTGACCCTGCAGCATACAGACAGACTGCGGCATCCACACAGAGTCCCAATGAAGTCAGTATGGTTTTGTTGTGTGCAACAGTTTGTTTTCATGTTACTGGCACAGAACTAAGGCCTAAATAGCCACTCCGGACATTTTAGAATTGTGATGTTTCTATTTACAATATTACTTGTGTTTTGATAGTGCTTAGGGGACCCTGACCTTATTGAACCACACAAATACAGAGCAAAAACAGCTTGCAATCTAAATATAAGACATGAGAGAACCAGTGGAAACAGACAGACAGTTGGGGGAGCACAAGGAAACAAAGAGACATTAGTCAGCCTGATAGCTGGTACTCTGAGAACACAGTCTATATAACCATTGTCAAATTTACCAATTGCTTTTCATAAGCATTAAGACAGGCTAAACATTTAAAGTGTTGCAAGTTTAGTGGTAAAATGAAAGTGTTTTCACAAATACTTTTATTTGTGCAATCTGGAAGGCAAAGCGAGACGCTTGCTATATTTGTTGGGATTTTCATAAAGCTTTGTATTTTCAAAGCTAAAATGTATTTTCAAAGTGAAAATCTAAATTATAAGAATTAATGACATATTCAGCAAACTTAAATACACTTTCCAGCTTTATGTTGAATTAGAGTCTTTTTTTCATTTTCTGTGGAATTATTTTTAAAATTGGAACATTTCCATTTTGAAAATGGAAAATTTTGAAAATGGAATGTTGTGATTTAAAAATAATAGTCCCACCAGTTAAAAATTGCACACACAAAACCAATGGAAACCAAAAGAACATCTCACAGCTGTAACAGGATGCATTTTTTCACTGAAAATTTCAGTCAAAATCTTTTTTTTAAATGGAAAATATCTTAAGTCTAAACATTTTCAACAACATTTCCACTGTTGTAAAAGACTGAAATTTGGTGTTGGTGTATTTTCATCTGAAAGATTCTGACCAACTTTAATACTTACTTGGTGATTTTCGTCTCAGGATATCAAGACATTTTGCAAACATTAATTAAGCATTACAAGGCCTATTTGACATAAACAAATATTAATGGATCTAATTTATAAAGAGGCAAAGTTAATTACTGAAAGTTACATAATATCAGTGACAAAGTCAGGAAGAGGACCTAGGAGTCCTGACTTCTAGTTGCATGATCTAGCCACTAGACCATACTCCTTTTCTTCTATTCTTCTGTATGGGAATAGAAATTATTATGAACTGTTTTCTTCCTCCTGCTTCTTGGACTATATGGTGAGGTTACAAGAGTTTTTGAATTCTTATGTAATACAACAAGTTATGTATTTAGATTAATGTCAAGTTGAGTGTATGAAATTTAAGATGTTCTTGTTGGAAAGATTCCATCTCCGGAATATGGCGAGGATCCTAACTCAGTCTATTTCTGATTAGATGAAAATATATAGCACAGCAAACACTAATTTCAATAAGCTGAAGTAGAGTGTAGTTTAAAAGATGTTGTCAGCCTAGTGGAAATATTGTTCATGTACAGTGCAGGAACATATTACCTGTGTTTTGTACCCATTTGTTTGTTTTCAGTTATGCTATAAACCACTGCTAATGTAGCATAAAATGCTGTTATGAAATACAATTCCTGAGATTCTGAAAACAAAATTATATACCAAACATACTCTGCTGTATACTTGCTCTAAATTCAGTCCATAAAAAAATACCTTGAAATCAATTTCAGACTATTTCGCATAACTGTTCCTCTGTTCTGCTTCTTGCTTTTGAAAACAAACATGCAAAGTTAAAAATGACTTCAAAAAAAGTCACTAGTGAAAATATTTTTTTTATTTCTCCACATCCAAGCAGCATTAAATGAATACTACTTCAACTGTTGGTATTCAGATGGAAAAGCTGGCATTTGATATTAATTAAAGAGATTGAATTTAATAGCTATAGGATATTTACTAGAACTTTTTTTTTAAAAAAATAGGGATTTACTTATACCTATGTAGTTCTGGAGGTTGCCAAAACACAACTTTATCTCATGCAAATTAGCAATTGGAATGAAACCATGGGATACTCAACTGGGTTGTGAACCTGGGAGCCCCTCAGTGCCAACTGGCAGAAGGAACATCATACCATAACTCATATCAGGCCTGACACACTCATTGCCCCAGTGTATTGTTGTCATAAGCTATATCAAAAAGGTGTTGTGTAAAGTATCATATGCAAACTGGTAAGATGCTGGTCTCAAAACTCATTGTGTGATGGAGGCATAGGGTGTGTACAGAGAGTTATAAATGTGTGCTAAAAATGTGTTTGGCAGGCAGCACACAAGTCCAGGCTGTCCCAGACAAAGGAATGTGTATTTACTTGTCTAACTGGCTTGCAGAAAAAAAGAAAGCCATCAAGCTAGCAAGTGGGATAGGTGACTGCTTAAGGATCACAGCGGGAATGGACTCTACATGCCCAGGAAGCCTTCCTGGCTCTTGAAACAGAGACAATGAACTTTGGAGTGATATAAGGGGAGCAAAAAAATTGAGGCATTCATCACGAAGGGGAGCAGCACCCTTTGAGTTTATGGAAAGTGGATCCTCTTGACCTGGGAGGCAAGAGTAGCTAGTATATGAGAAACCTGCTTAGACAAAGATTATAACTTGCTGAAATTAATTTTTATTCACTATAAAACATTTTGTTTTACTTGTAAATGCACTTTTCTTTTATTCTTGTGTATTACCTATGTTCTCCGTTAATAAAGTTAGTTTTACTACAAAACCATCTCAGTGCTGTGGATTAAAGTAAAGTGTAGCTCTTCAGCTAAACTAACAGGCTGGTGTGTGATCTTTCTCTTTGGAGGCAGTGAACTTGATTTCTGAGCATCCAGTCAGAGGGATGGGAAACTGCATGGGGACATCTCTTGGAAACTCAGAAATTGGGGTTCACTGATTGTTACCTGCAAGGCAAGGTCTGGGCTAGCAGAGTCCTGAAGAGTTTGCTGGAAAGCCAGGGAACCTGGTGTGTCTAGGAACTGACACACAGCTTAGAAACAGCAACACTCTCACTTGCTGAGGCTGAGAGGCTCACTGTTCTGGGAACCCCAAATGGGACATCACCTAGGAGTTGAAAGAATTTGCTGCAGTTAGGAATGGCTGGAGTCAATTATGTCATGTAATTCAAAGGGATAAAGTTGGATGCTCCACAACTGAGAGAGGCACCTAACTCAGGCTTTGTGGATCCTATAATTATTCCGGTGTTTTTTTTTGTTTTGTTTTGAGCCTGTTATAAATACACACAGGGCAGCTGTACTGAATTGTCTTACCTGTAAGGGATTAATCAGTTCAATTAACCTAGTGGCACCTGACCAGAAGGACCAATCAGGAAAGAAGATACTTTCAAATCTGGGGAGGGAGGTTTTGTTTGTGCTTTCTTTGTTTGTTCCCTCTCTGGACAGAAAAAAACATCTCCTGGAAACATACTTGAAATGAGCATCTAAGATTACAAAAATTGTAAGTAAGGCAAGGAAATGTGGCTTTGGCTACACTTGCATTTCAAAGCGCTGCCGCGGCAGCGCTTTGAAGCGCTAAGTGTAATCAAAGCACCAGCGCTGGGAGAAAACTCTCCCAGCGCTGTCCGTACTCCACTTCCCTGTGGGGAATAACGGACAGCGCTGGGAGCGCGGCTCCCAGCGCTGGGGCTTTGACTACACTGGTGCTTTGTAGCGCCGCAATTTGCAGCGCTGCAGAGGGTGTGTTTTCACACCCTGCTGCAGCGCTGCAGATTATCTTTTGTTTTAGCGTGTGAATTTTCCCTATGCTAAGAGGTAAGTTTACTCCTGTTTTGTAACTGGAAAGCAGAGTCAGAGGGGAATCCTCTGTGTTTTAAATCTTTTTATTTACCCTATAAAGTTACCTTACATTCTGATTTTGCAGGTGTGATTCTTTTACATTTTTTTTTAAATACAATTCTTCTTTTAAGAGCCTGATTGATTTTCAGTGTCCTAAAACCCAAGGGGTTTGGTTTGTGCTCACATTGTAACCACGTGGTAATCTCAGCCTGTGCTGCTTCCAGCAGTTCCCATTGCCCTGAAGCAGCAAACCACGGCCAGTGGGAGCCACGATCGGCTGGACCTGCGGACATGGCAGGTAGACAAACCGGCCCGGCCTGCCAGGGGCTTTCCCTACACAAGCGGCGTCCCAAATTTGGGAAACACTGTGTTAGTATATTATTCTCAAACCTCCCCAGGAAAGGGGGTGAAGGAGCTTGTGGGAATATTTTGGGGAAACAGGGACTCCAAGTAACTCTTTTATCTGAATTTTTGTCTAAATCACTTGGTGGTGGCAACAATACCGTCCAAGGACAAGGAAAGGATTTGTGCCTTGGGGAAATTTTAACCTAAGCTGGTAGAAATAAGCTTAGGGGGTCTTCATGCTGGTCCCCATATCTGTACCCTACAGTTCAGAGTAAGGAGGAAACCCTAACAGAGCCTAAAAGTTAGACATAGCAATTCAGAGAGTCACAAAGCCTAAGTCCTCCTCTGGATCTGGGGCAGATAGCCTATTTTAGGTTTATGTATAACACCTACTTCCATGGTATCTAAAGAATACCTAGAATTAAAGAGCACAGACTGCGTTTTCGGAGGATCACCAACATAGCACAGTAACTTAGCTACATCCCCCAGCTAAATCCTTTTAAATGTTCTCATTTCAATCTCTAATTTTGTTTCCCATATTTTGATTAAATTATAGAAATAGTTTAGTAAACATTTATGAAATCCATACTGAACATTAATATAGATAGCCAGGTTAAATGTGATATTAAACTCTATAGGACTAAGAGCAATGAAGTAGGTTAAGAAGATAGTCAACATGGGGGCATGTGATCTGCCACCAAGATCAAATAAGAAATCATCTTAAATGTAACAAAACCAATGGATAGTAGTAAAAAAAAAACCAGAAGTCAAAATAAGGTAAATGCCTGAATCTCTTGAAATCAATTGGAGTTTTGCCATTGACTTCAATGGGGCCTGCATTTCACTCAATATCTCTGCAATCCTCCTTAGACAACTAAATGAAACTGTATACTGATTTCAAAATCAACAAACAGCTGTAGAACATAGAACAGCAGCATTTGAATCATCTTAGACAACAGATACTCATTTCTAGCTGCTGGCAAACAATCCCTTACTTAGAGGACATAGCAGAAGATACTTAAACAGCAACCATTGTCTCTAATGACCTCTTCCTGACCAAAGCTCAGAACCAATATTCCAACATACTTCTCTTTTTGAATATTATCCTCCCTTTGCTTCCATGGCTCTGTCCTCCCCTCTGGTTCTCCTCTCACCCTTCTAATCACAACTTTGACGTGTTCTTCTGAGGACTCTCCTCCTTCCCCTTCAACTTTCTGTCTTTGGTCATTCCAAGGCACTGCCCTTAGTCCTCTTCTTTTCTCCCTCTACACCTTATTTCTGGGTAATTTTCTCCACAAACACAAATTCAATTACTAACTCAATGTGCTCTGTGCTGATAATATAACAGATCTACCTGTAGCCCAGACCTGTTTTCTTTTGTCCAAACTAAAATCTCTGACTATTTCTCTGATATCTTATCATAGATGTCTAGCCACTAGCTCAAGCTAAACATGGCTAAAACAGAGCTCCTAATCTTCCCTACCTTCTACCTCTTTTCTCGATCACTGTGGAGAACACCACTGTCCTGCCTGTCACTCAGGCTCATAACCAGGGTATCGTCTTCAACTAGGTCCTCACATCCAGGTTATATTTACTCTTGCAGATTTTTTCACCATAATATCTCTAAGACATGGCCTTTCCTACCCATCCATGCAGCTAAAACTCTTGTCCAGGCTCGCATCTGTTTGTGTCTCAATTTACTGCAAAATCCTCCTCCCTGGCCTTGACAAATGGAATTTTGACCTACTTATATCATTTCAGAATACTACTGCAAAGATTATTCTCCTCGCCTGTTGTTTTGACCAAGTCATCCCTCCCTTTCCATCCTTCCAGTGGCTCTTCCTACTCTTTTATATCAAACATAAACTATTTATCATCACTTTCAAGGTCCTTCCTGACTTAACCCCACCCTCCATATCATTATGAGGTCAGCTCCTGCCTCCAGTCAGCTCATGGTGCCAGCCTCAATTTCTCAATTGTAAAATGTTCAAACAAGCACCTTTATGCTTTCTTTTATGCTGCTCCTCATGCTTGCAAGGAGCAAACTGTAAACATCCGCAAAGCGACCTCATTACCTTCCTTCATCTTCCTCCTCTTAAAACTCTCCTTTGCTATGATACTTACAAACAACTTGAAAAAGGTAAAGCCACTGATGCCACTACCTATCATGCTAAACAATGCTCTCCCACTGTTTCTTTGTACTCCTCCAGTCTGTCTGTTATCTCTTGTCTCTTATTTAGAAGGTAAGCATTTGGAGGCAGGGACTGTCCTTGTGTTTTTTGTAAAACACCTAGCACAATGGGATCCTAGTTCATGAGTAGGGATCCTTCGTGCAATAGGAATACAAATAATACTATTCACTTTGCCCTTAGTAGAGGACTGCACGTAATGCTGGACTCTGATCATGTAATTGATAATGCAGAGATGCAGAAATCAACCCTTAGTGTGTATGAGAACATGCTTAAATGTAGAAGATTTCATGTAATTAATTATTCAGTTACCAGATTGATTGCCTACATTTTTTCCCAGGGGGAGTTTCTTGGGAAGCAACATGAAGAAGAATCTATTTAGACAAGAAATCTTTAGCTACAGAGATCAAACAATTCTTTGACATTATGTATGTATTAAGGGCATTAAGCACATACCGTAATAAAATGTAAAAGAGTTTTCCTCTTTGGAAGGTGCATTTTGCCATAATTCAGGTAACACATTTAGATACACCTGAGTTTAATAAATCCAATAAATGTTGGATGGGACAAATATTGATTGAGGGAGTAGCTATATATTAATACATGAAAGCATATTCTTTGTGGCTTTTTCAGTCTTTGCAGGTGAGAAAGGACACTAACTCTTGCACTCTAGCATATTTTGTCAACAATCTTAATAACTGTGTTTGAGGGGGCAGACGGGGTGTCAAAGTGACTCAGGAGCCAGTGTGCTACCTCATGACTATCGGTGACATTGCAGGATTTCATTCTCTGTAATCTTGCTAACCAGATCCACTAATGGTCCCCTTGTGACTCAGCACTCAGGCCAAGTCCATTTTGGTCTCGCTCCTTTCAGAGTAAACCAGAGTTTTCACCAGTACTCTCAGGCCCTCACACCAGGTTGATGATATTGATCCAGACCCAATTGTCCTTCTGGCCCCTTGCAGCTGGAGTCTTCTGGCTAGTTCTTCTGGTGAGTCTACAGGGGAACCCAGTCCCTCCCTTTACCCTGGGTTCCAGCCCAGGGACCCTTGTGGCAAGTTGTTAAGGTCTGTCTGGTCAGACCTCTTGCTTTTTCCCTGGCTGCCTTCCTGCAATGTGTCCTCCTCCTCAGGGTGCTTCTCAGCAGGGGTCTGCCTAGGGTCCAGCTCCTAGTCACAGTCCTCAAAGTAATAAAGGAAAAGAAATTAAATTAAGGGTGGCACCAGCTTCTCTGTCCTACCCAGATCATCTACCCATGTTGTGACATTGCACTCTATATGATTTTATGAAAATATGCTCATGTAACTGGAATATGCTTCATGCAAAAGGTCTCTTGTAAGATATCATTACAAAGCTTATAATCTACTGAGTGTGATCATCCTATTTGTATAAATGTACCACTGTTGTATCTGAAACTAGAAATATGAAATATAACTCTGAGGGCCTATTGTAATTATGCAAAGTGTGGGCCATTAATGGTGGTTTGGAATCTTGATGACTCCCATTAACCAGGACAATTGACTGCAGATGGCTCTGTTTTACCTGTAAGTCTTCCTGTATGTGTGTGTGCTGGCAAATGGGCAATGAAGTCTTACAGTGGCATGTGATCATCTCACCTGAACAGGAATCCACCTTTAATCTGATGCTTTTCCATTGGGGGCGGAGGAGGGGGGGACCCAGAGGGACAAAGGATTCCCACCTTATGCAAAAGATATATAAAGGGGTGGAACAGAACAAAGAGGAGCAGCCATCATGAGGAATCCCCTAGCTGGAACAAGGGCGTTCCAGGGGAAAGGATTGTGCCCAGACTAGGAAGGTGTCCAGTCTGTGAAAGAAACGTATTGAAACATCTCTGAGGGCGAGATCTTATCTGTACTCAGTTTCTTACTGTATTAGACATAGACTTGCATGTTTTATTTTATTTTGCCTGGTAATCCACTTTGTTCTGTCTGTTACTACTTGGAACCACTTAAATCCTACTTTCTCTATTTAATAAAATCACTTTTTACTTATTAATTAACCAGAGTATGTATTAATACCTGGGGAGGGGGCAAACAGCTGTGCATATCTCTCTATCAGTGTTATAGAGGGTGAATAATTTATGAGTTTACCCTGTATACGCTTTATACAGGGTAAAATGGATTTATTTGGGTTTAGACCCCATTGGGAGTTGGGCAGCTGAGTGTTAAAGACAAGAACACTTCTGGTAGCTGCTTTCAGTCAAGGCTACAGCTGCTAGGGGATGTGGTTCAGACGTGGGTCTGGGTTCGCAGCAGGCTAGCAGGTCTGGCTCAAACCAGGCAGGGCACTGAAGTGCTAAGCTGACAGGGCAGGAAAGCAGGGGCAGAAGTAGTCTTGGCACATCAGGTGGCCGCTCCCAAGGGGGTTTCTGTGATCCAACCCATCACACTTGTATCCTACCACTCTGTGTTAACAGGCAACCTAATGTAGTCTGTCAGTCTGCTGTACTCCTCCCTAGGAGCGGAGGATGAGAACTCGGGCCACCTCCTCAGGCTGGTGCTCTTCTGAACTGAGCTTTTCCCTTTTTAAGGCTCCTCCTTCAAGATTGGCATGCCTTGTAAGTGCAGTGGGATGGGTCTGCCTGGGCCCAAAGCTACTCTTTAACCCCTTCTTTGCCTGGTGCAGGGTCTGTACATCTCACCATTTCCCTTCCCCCGAAGATGGGATCTGTGGTACCAGTAGTCAAATCCATGTGCCCTGCTTCCCAGGAGAAGAAATCAGCATTCTGATGTGTCTGTCCCACTCAAAGGTGTACCTGAAAGTTTGATATGGTTGGAGTGACAAGTTCTATCTCATTATATGCTGGTTCGGGTCCCTCATTGTGTTCAGCCATCATATATGGGAATAGTCAGTTATCAGGGAAAAGGGGTTTCCTAACAGATCATGTCAGGGCTTCCATGGTCTGCTTTACTGCTAAGACCTCTCAGTTTCCGACTGATAGTAAAGAACAGGGTGTTCCTCCGGGTCAAATTCCTGTAACAGTGTTGCCTCAAGCCCCACATTGGGGGTTTCGGTTGAAGAACAAATGGCTTTGTGAAGTCTGGACTAAAATTTCCGGAGACCGACAGTCTTTTGGTGTACTAAAGGGCATATGGGGGCCATAGACAACTGAACTATTTGGGGGCTGCTATATTTCACAAGGTCCAAGGAGAGAGATTCAATGGCTGTGAATCCTGGCACAAATGATCGGTAGTATCCTGACAGTCCTAGGAATGGGTGTACCTGCCTTTTTTTCTGAGGATTTGGACAAGATGTCAAGGCTTGTACCTTATTGATGAGAGGTCGGAGATGGCCCTCTCCTACCACGCCCATGGTATATTACCTCCTGTTGCCCTATATTACACTTGACCGGATTGGCTGTCAAACCAGCACCTGCTGAGGACTGAAGGACAGCTGTGATGTACTTCAGATGGTCCTCCCAATGGCTCCTATATATGACTATGTTATCCAGGTAGGCTGTTGCATACAGTCTGTGTTTTCAAATTACCTGGTCCATAAGTCTCTGAAAAGTCACTGCCGCTACCTTATGTAGGACAAACTACTTCATGCAGAACTGGTAGATCCCATAGGGATTATAAGAGTCTTTTCACTGGACTCTGTTGTTAACGGTATTTGCCAATTTCCTTTAATGAGGTTGAGAGTGGAAATGTACCAGATGGCCCGCAGTCACTCCATCAGCTCATCCATCCTTGCAGGGGATAGGCATCAGATTTAGAGACGACATTCACCTTGTGAAAGTGAATGCAAAAACATGTTGTGCCATCTGGCTAGGCATGAGCATTATGGGGCTCCTCCACTCACTGTAATTCTTCCAGTAGCCTCATGTCTGACATGGCCCAATGCTCTTCTCTGATCAGCTACATTTTCCTGGGGAGCAGTCATAGCATTTCTCAGACAGTGTATCTCTTGAACGTGCAGCCCTGGTGTCATCTTAATAAGATGGTAGGCTACCAGGGTTTTACATGGGGGAAAGGATTCCACTAGCTGTTGTATTTGAACTTTCTATTCTGGTTGAATCTCATTCTGTAGATTAAGGTCTGAACACCGGGAGGGCCTAATTCTAGTTCATTAGGATGAGCAGCCCTTTTGGGGTTTTCCAGTGTTTAATTAAGTTAATGGAGATCGCCTAGAACTGGAAGGGACCTTGAAAGGTCATCAAATTCAGTCCCCTGCCTCCACTAGCAGGACCAAGTACTGATTTTTGCCCCAGATCCCTAGGTGGCCCCCTTAAGAATTGAACTCACAACCCTGGGTTTAGCAGGCCAATGCTCAAACCACTGAGCTATAATTGGGTTCATGTGATAGATTTGTGTTCCTTTTCTCCTTCCTGGCTGGCAGATATTGTAATCCACTAGCCCTAACCACTTTACCATTCTAAAGGGCCATTGCCACTTGGCCAGGAGTTTTGGATTCAGAGATCAGTAGTAATAGTGGCACCCAATCCCCTGGCTGGAATACCCTCAGACAGGCTCCTTGATTGAGGCATGCTCCTGGACTTGTTAAGCCATCACTAAGTTTTTTCTCTGACAAACATTCTCACCATTTTGAGTCTTTTTTCCAGAGTTTAAACATGTATTGAATCATGTTATCTGCCCTCTGGCCCAGGACATCCCAGGTCTCTCATAGGAGGTCTAAGATCTCCTGAGGCTGCCTGCTATCCTGAAGCACCAATGGGAAAAACCCTGTGGAGCCCTGTGGTACTTTGCATGTGGCAAATAGAAGAGGGAGCAACAACTGATCTCACTGCTGGGTACCTGATGCCTCAATTTGTTTAAGGCTGCCTCTCCAAGATTGGCATGGTTCACAGGTGTTGCAGGGATGCCTGGGCCCAACGCTGCTCCTTAACCCTTTCTTGCTTGGTGTGGGGTTAGAATGTATAGACAGTTCCTGATTAATCTCTCACCTTTCTCACTGTTAAATGTACTAGTTACTCCTGTCTTACACATAACAAATTCTTTATTGCTGTTTTAAACTCCAAATGAGAATATATCCCCTATTTTCAGAGAAACAAACCAAAATTTTTCAATTCTGTCTTTATGGAGCTAGACTTAGTTGATGTCTGGAAGCTAGAAATCCAATTATGAAAGACTTTATTTTTCATTCCAAAGTTCATAGACTCATATACTTTAAGCCCAGAAGGGACCATCATGATCATCTAGTCTGACCTTCTGCACATCACAGGACACTTAACCTTGCTCATCCACTCCTGTAACAGACCCACAACCTCTGGCTGAGTTACTGAAGTCCTAAAATCATGATTTAAAGACTTCAAGTTACAGATAATCCACCATTTACTTTATTTTAAACCTGCAAGTTACCCATGCCCCATGCTGCAGAGAAAGGTGAAAAAACACTACTGTCTCTGCCAAACTAACTTGGGTAAAAAAAAATTCCTGACCCCAGGAAGCGGCGTGGGCCCAAGGATGTGCTGGCTGCAGCTTCCTGCAGCCCCCATTGGCCTGGAACGGTGAACTGCGGCCAGTGGGAGCTGCGTTTGGCCGAACCTGCTGATGCTGCAGATAAACAAACCGTTCTGGCCTCCCCAGCAGATTTCCCTGATGGGCCGCGTGCCAAAGGTTGCCGATCCCTGCACTAGAGGAATGAAAGTTGTATGCATGTTGCAAACTAAAAGAACCTTTTTAGCAGAACAATGTTCTTCCAAAAGAAACTAATATCTGCTTACTGTTGCTTCCAAAGAAACAAAAGCTCAAGCTGAAGAAATTCAATTCAATTTAATTCTATCACATCTGTAGCACAGTTATCTCATATGCTCAATATATTGTTTTTAAATTTGGATATATAGACAGCCATATGCTTTCAAAATTTTCCAGCCGCCTAATATCCTACCCATTTTACCTGAAACTGCAATGGAAGAAAACAAAAGAACAACTGATACGTATGAACACAACTCTCTCCCATTTTAACTGAATCTATGATGCTAAATCTGAAACCCATTTTATATATCTTGAGCATGAGCCCCTTAAGCCAAAGTTTTCATAATGACATAATTTATTATCTATTGGCTGAACCAAATCTATACAAATCAATGCCCTTTCCCAAGTGCTGCATTTCCAACCAGTATTTCTATTTATATGGTGTAAAAAAGAAATACACATCATGTAGCAATTTTATCTGGCACAGAAAGAGACTGATGTAACTTTAGCGCCCTCATGGGCAAGATGGAGTCTGCTCTGCAGGCAGTTCTGGCCAAGAGAAGGCATGCGCAGGAAGGCAGCAGGAGAAATCCCTTCCACCCCAGGGGCACCTGTTCCAACCCCCCAGAGTGAACACACCCACCCACGAAAAAGTACAATGGATATAACAAAGGGAGATATTTATGTACAGAGGGATGAGAGGAGAAAAACAACAAGGGGCAATATAGGGGGAGCAGTAGAACAGGGCTGCATCCAAGCCAAGGCCCCACAGGCCCAGCGGTAGCACAGTCTGGAGGGGCAGACACCGAGCAATGTGTCTGCACACAGAGTTCAGGAGGCCCGAGCAAAGTTCCAGTCCAGTGGAGTCTTGGGTGCTCTTGGCCGTCTTCGGCGCCAGTGAACTTTCCCCAGCAAGTCTCCCTGGTGCCCTCTTCTGCCACTCTCTGCAAAGCCACCCAGAGCGACCACCTCCCCACTTAACTAGCTACAGCCTCCCTCCTTGTTCCCAATGCAGAGTCACAAGCCCCAGTGTTCACAGCCCCACGCAGATCTGGGCAGCCATGATACTGGGTCCAGCTCCGGCCTGTCCTTCTCGGGCGATTCCTCCCTGGCACAGGGCTCCTCCTGGCTCCTGCCCTGGGGTGTCCCTGATCGGCCACCCTGTCCTTCCCAGGCCTCAGGCAGGTTCTCTGCTGCTTCACTTTGCAAAAGCCTGGGGGCTGCTGCCTCTCTCTCTCCCGCCCAGCTCCAGAGCCATCCCCTGGAGTTTCCCTCCTTTTTTCTCACTCTCCCCCTCCGCCCTAGGAAAAAGAGTTAAAGTGGCCATGCTCTCTAAACCCCAAAGGGTTTACACTGAAAATCAGATGGTTGAGGCTCCTAAGACAGAAAAGGAGATATTAATTAACCTCTCTGACTGGACATGCTGTATCTAGGCAGCTGTAACTCACAGTGTTTGGAACTAGTTACATTTCACAGAAGGTCAAAGCAACACTCCCACATGGCAAAGCATTGAAGCAGCATATTGCTTTCCTTTTAATCTTTTCAAACTGATTTATGGTGAAGACACTTGTCCCCCAGGAGATCAAGAAACATGCTATTCTAGGATATTCTATCATATCTGATACCACAGATTTTCAGCTGTTAGTACAAGTCCCCCTATGCTATGTCTGCTTGATTGTAATACTAACAGTACTTCCAAAAATGTAAGCAACAATTAATGACTTCACAACTTTATTTCTGTTTCTTTCTTATGCTGTTACTTCAGCCATCTGCTGATATCTGATTTGTTAACTAAGTTCCTGGGCACCTTAAAAGCCTGTGGGAAACAATAATAACATAGGTGTGAGAAGTAGAGGTGCGGGGAATGCTCCAGCACTCCCAGGTTTTGTGCCTGGTGTCCCTGGCTGCTGGCCTCCACGCCACTGAGCCCAGGGTCCTGGCTTCCGGCCCTGCTGCTGCCCAGGTCCACTTGGCTGCCGTCCCCGGGGTCCCACCCGGCTGCCGTCCCCATGCCCAGGGGCTCCACTACCTGCCCCAGGGTCCTGGCCGCCAGCCCCACATGCAGGGTCCTGGCTGCTGGCCCCATGCCTCAGACTCCACACCCGCTCCTAGCTGTGATCCCAGCCTCCATCACCTTACCTCTGTCTGCATCCTCCCCTCCCAGAGCCATGGCCCTGCCCTGGTCCCAGCTCTAGGGAGTGGAGAGGGGCACGGATAGGGTCGGGGGGTGAAGTTCAGCACCTCCACTCCAAAAACTGTTCCAGCGCCACTGAATGAGAATTGAGAGTTGTCAGCACTTTGCAAAAAGGGCTCAATTCTGTAAAATCAGAGCATCTTCAATTTCAACTGACATCCATAGGAGGTGAGGGCATTCATTGCATCCCCAGTGATACTACATAACTTGCATGTTCGGGCACCTCTAACAATTAAGTCCTAATAGAGGAGTCAAACTCCCCCCTTTCCAGACAATTTTGCAGAGAGAAGGTACAAATGGAGTCTTAAAATTTCCTTTCAGTCAGGGAATTTCACTGCTACTATGTTCAAAATTGCCCTTTCAGACATGTCTCTACAATTCCAACTACAGTTTATTTGAAATTGGTGTACAAAATAATGGGTTTTGGCTAAAACAAAACTGATAAAGGGTATAACACGGTAACTAAGGAAGTCTTTTGTACTGCACAACCAAAATTTCACTTTCATCAACATGACAGAGAAAATAGATGTTAAGAACAGTAACATTTTGTCTTCTAGTCCACGGTATGCTACAGAAATTGCACAGGGCTTCAGAGTAAGCAGCACTGACATTTGTCAAATTGTCAATTTTGTGTGAATTCACTGGGCTCTGTACAGTATTACGGAGCACAGCTGACAGGTTCAGAGTTACAGATTTTAATTTCATGAAACAACTCTTAAAGAATATTTTTTTAAAGAACCCTTTCAAAGTGTCTGACAGATACAGTTGCAGGTTTTCCTTTTCTTATATAAAAAAGAAATAGTGAGAAAACAGACAGATATAAATCTGAAAAATCTGTAAAAGCAACAACAAACGAATTGTGTTAAACACATTATCTTCAAATCATCCAACTTGAGATAAGGTAAGGATAACTCGTTATTCTTATTTTGTGTTTTGTTTTGTCTTTTTCCTGATATGTTCAAATGAATTAAGACTCCAGCAAGGGTGTAAATCCAAAGTAATTTTCTATTGCTATTTGTTTAATCCATATTAAATTATATCAGAAGGCCATGGACTGAGATTTGTTTTAGATATTTTACAATCTTTATATAAGGCTGTTACACTCTACACCCCAGGTACCCTGTACCCCCCATATTCCTCATCTATATATAATTGTAATATTGCATATGAAGCATGCCATGTGAGGTATCAGGGGAAAGGTTATGATCTGCTGAAATATCTAAATATGTGTACCATTAATGCATATAAAATTATAAGAATTTTGCTGCATAGTTTTCACTAAAATATGCTGTGGGTTTGGGAAGCACCCAGATACTAGCTTTCCAGAGACAACGACAAGGGAGGTAACCAATGCCCAGGTGCATGCTGAAGAAACATCACCAGCCATTGTCCAGCAGAGGAGTTACAATTCAATGACTCACTCACAAAAGACAAACTGGGGTATTGCTTCACCATGGGACTCAGCAATGCCCACCAGACATGCCTGGACTTGTGTTCTCCAAGAACATGGACTAAGGATATAAAACAGAGCACAGCTGCCCCATGCTTGTCTGTCTCCTACCCCCACCTGTGCTACAAGCAACAAGGACACTGAGAAGAATGAAGACTCCAACAGAGAGGATTAACCCACATTTCAAGGGTGAGACCTGTGTACTATGAACTGCAATATCTATGGAGTGGAGTGAGAAAAGTTGCCCAGTCTAATAGGGTTGAGAGTGTAGACTGCGTGCTTATATTTTATTTTATTTTGGTAACTACCTCTGACTTTTTGCCTATCACTTATAATCACTTACAATCCATCTTTTGTAGTCAATGAATTTGTTTAACTATTTATCTTTACTAGTGAATTTGCCTTAAGTGTTTGGTAAATCTGCTCAGGTTTACAAAGCCTGGTGTATGTCCACTTTCCATTGATGAAGTGGTGAACCAATTAATAAATCTGTATTGCTTGTCTTGAGCAGTGCAAGATGGTATATTCCTGAGGTACAGTGCTGGAAGCTGGGGGGATTTGGCTGATTCATGAGTGGCTCTGGGAGCATTCATGCAATCTAGCTGGGTGTGGGGCTCCACATGAGGTTGTGCTGAGTGATAACAGCGCCTGGAGGGGTTTGCTGCTTGTCTACTAGAAAAGCATTGTGAGAGACAGCCCAGGCTGGAGAGTTAAGGGGGCACAGCAGTCCCACAGTCCCAGGCTGCAGCCCGGGGATCCTGTCACAAAGGTCAAACTCTGATTTTTCTGATGCTTTTGTAAATCCATTTTGTGAATTCAGTGGAGATACTCTAGATTCTCACTGGGGCATCTAAGAGCAGATGGTGGCCATTAATTAGGTTTTAGGTTTATCTACTTCTTTACTGATCCTGAACATCTCTGTCAGAAGTGGAGGAAGAGACCATATAAGAGTTGCTGTTAACATCAAATCTTTCTTGTCCTTTATTAAAGGAACTGTAACATGAAATTGCAAGTTCAATAGCAAGGATTTTAATGAATCTCTAAATTCGAGGGTCAGACCCTGTGACTGGAGAATTGCTATAATATAGTTCCTATATTTAAGAAAGGGGAAAAAATATGATCCGGGAAATTAAAGGCCTGTTAGTTTGACCTTACTTTGAACAACTTTTGATAGAGAAAGTAGATGTGAATGATAATTGGGATAAAATACAAACATGATTTTTTTACAAAAGGTAGATTGTGCAAGACCAACCTTATCTGCTTGAGAAGGTAACTGAATTTTTTAGACAAAGGAAATGCAGTAGATTTGATCTACCTAGAATTCAGTAAGGCACTTGATACAGTTCCCCATGGGAAATTATTAAATTGGTGAAGATGGGGATTAATATGAGAATTGAAAGGTGGAGAAGGAACTGGTTAAAGGGAGACTACAACAGGTCATACTGAAAGATGAACTGTCAGGTTGGAGGGAGGTTGCTAGTGAAGTTCCTCAGGGGTTGGTCTTGGGACCAATCTTATTTTAACTTTTTTTTATTACTAACCTTAGGAAAAAAGTGTGAGTGTGCTAATAAAGTTTGTGAATGACACAAAGTTTGGAGGTCTTTCAAATATGGAGGAAGACGGGTATCATACAAGATGATCTGGATGACCTTGTAAACTGGAGTAATAGAAATGGGATGACATTTAATAGTGCAGAGTGCAAGGTCATGCATTTAGGGACTAACAACAAGATTTTTTGCTATTAGCTGGGACATATCAGTTGGAAGTGACAAAGAAGGAGAAAGACCTGGTTGATCACAGAAGGACTGTGAGCCACCAATGGCTATAAACTGGCCATCAACAAGTTTAGGCTTGAAATTGGATGAAGGTTTCTAACCATCAGAGGAGTGAAGTTCAGAACAGCCTTCCAAGGGGAGCAGTGGGAGCAAAAAATGTAACGGGCTTCAAGACTAAGCTTAGTAAGTTTATGGAGGGGACGGTATGATGAGACTGCTTACAATGGCCTGTAGCTGATCTGTGACTGCTAGCAGCAAATATTTCCAATGGCTAGTGAATGGACACTAAATTGGGAGGGCTTTGAGTTCCTACAGAGAATTCTTTCCCAGGTGTCTAGCTGGTGGGTCTTGTCCATATACTCCGGGTCTAACTGATCAGCATATTTATGGTGAGGAAGGAATTTTCCCTCAGGTCAGATTGGCAGCGACCCTCAGGTTTTTTCACCTTCCTCTGCAGGATGGGGCATGGGTCACTTTCCAGTTTAAACTAGTGTAAATGGTGGATTTTCTGTAATTTGAAGTCTTTAAATGTGAGGACTTCAATAACTCAGACAGAGGTTAGGAGTCTATCACAAGAGTGGGTGGGTGAGGTTCTATGGCCTGCAATGTTTAGTAGGTCAGACTAGATAATTATGACAATCCCTTCTGACCTTAAAGTCTGTTGGTCTATGAAACCTTTGCTGTATGCAGATAAGCTCTGTTTCATTCTGTCAGTAGCACAGCCACTGGGGGGAAATAGCTCCTTATGCAAGTTGTATCATTTCAAAGAACTGTTTAAAACACTACACTGGGGGCAAGGTGAAGTATAGCCATGAGACAAGATGGATGCATTGTTCACAAACTCTTTCACTTTTCTTGGAGAAAACAGCTTCTTATCTTGCATTTCATAATGTGAATATGTTTTACTTGTCACTAGTAACATATTGGGGGGAATCATCCTACACTCTATAACAAAAAAATGAAGATCAAGTTCAAATTTTTCATTCCTTTTCCAGACCAATGCCTTATCACTTCTTCTTTTCACTCTCCCTACACCCTTGAAGAATGTGCAACACACACATTCCCTCCAGTAAGTGGAGATAATAATAGCTACCTCATAGTAGCAGTGTGAGGCTACATTTGTTCATATTTATAAAGCAGTTCTACACCCTTGTAGAGAATGAGTTAAATAAGAACAAATTACTGTTATGGCAGTTGTTATGATGTTGGCAAATGGTCTTCCATGTTCTTTTTCTGAGTGCGTGAGTAAATGTTCAATCTTGGGAAGACATACTATGTTGTTACTTTTTGGTTACACTAGGTTCTTGTATAGGCAGTTTCTAGAGAGGGGGCTCTGCTTGCTCTCTGCCCTTGCCTCTGACTGGAGCAAATTCTTGAGGCAGAGTTGCTCCCTGGGAATTGGGTATTGGTGTTTGGCTGAGATCCTGAGAGAAGGGATTGCTCTGTGTGGTGTTTCTCTACCTCTTCTCCATGGCTGGTGTATATTGTAAAATAAGAAAGTTATATTTAGAATATACCCAGTCTCTGTCAGTGATTTTTTCCTCCACTGGGAAACTGACCTGCAAGTTCTCAGGTGTTTGCTACCACTCAGCAGAGGGGCAACGTTGGTGCCAGAATGGTAACCTGGTATCAGGACCACGGGCAACAGTATTATTTATTTTGTTACTGTACATTATCACAAATCACTATTAGGTGATACAAGTAGCTTGTTTGATTTAGGAAAAAAACACACACATACTATGGAAGAACAGTTATTCTTCTATAAAAACAATATTATAGTAGATGTAAAGAAAAGGAATCAGAAGGGGTTAATGTTTTATGACCTCATTGAGCAAACATTTAAGGATAGCTTCATACTTATGCAAATTTTATGTGACTAGCCCTCTGTGTATCTATACAATGTTAATCAAACACACAGGACTGTGTATGTGCTGTCTTCACCATTCCCCACTCCTTGACTATGCAGACGATGGAACCCCAAGGAATTAGCCAACCAAATTCCACTGAAATTCAATGAGAGTTGAGTGCCTAACTCCCAGACACTCCTTTGAAAAATCTAATCCAGGTATAATTCTGCATTATTGAACACAGAAGCATATCTTCCACAAGTATATAATTCCTTTACTTGTGGATCTACAACTAACCGGTTTCATGGCACAATGTGAAAGCTCTGCTTCAGCACAATTCTCTCATGCTTATGCTTTTGTAGCTGCTACTTCTGATAACCTGAAAACAGTTTGCATTACTGCACAACTTATAAATTATAAACTAAAGGCCATGCTCCAGATCTTCACATGCCAAGATGGAAATATATATATATAAATGCCTCCTTAAGTGAAGAGGTCACTGACGATTACAGTTTTTTGGCACTGGACTCCTGAAGGAAGAATCTTACAGAAGTGACAGTGGTTCTGATCTATTTTTAAGCAAGATGTTGAATAATATCCTGCCCTGGGAAACAGTATATTTTACAAGGGATACAGCAACATTCAAATGGAGAGAGAGAGAGAGAGATTTCCTCTGCATTGGCCACAGTTAAAATACAAAAAAACAAAACAGGAGAGAAAAAAAAAAGACTTTTGTGCCAAATGCTGTACTGTACATGAACACCACTTCAGAGGAATGGTTCTATTTTCAAAGTTCACCTTTCCTAGTTATCTTTTTTCAGCATTATTGGCCAGAATTTCAGAAGAATTCAAGGCTAGATTTTTCAAGAGAACTCAGCTTCCAGTTAGGCACCAAACTAAGAGGCCTAAATGAGAGCTGAGCTCTTTTGAAAATCTGGCCATGTGTTTGCTCCCATCACACTGCCTTGGATACCCCCTCCCCCAAAAAGATAGTAATAAATCTTTGCCACAGCTCTGGTTGCCTTAGAGCTCACATTATGGTATACAGTTGTGAAATTTTCTCTGAAGCCTGCAGGTTTTGGGGAAGTATAATTTAATTAACTTCTTAACACTTAATATTTTTAATCTTCTTGTTTTTACCATTTAATTCCCGCCCCCTTTAAAGATGTATGCATTCTCATTATAGTGAGACTAATTCACTGCATTCCTATTACCAAAGAATGCTGGATGTGCATGACTGATGGATGCATAGAGACAAGATTGCATATTTACAAAGGCATTAAAGCTGAAGCAGCCTGTACTGCACTTAATACTGTTCCTTACCAGTGAGTTAATAATGTGTGTTATGAAACACAAGGCAATCCTTTCTTCAGTGCTGACACTGATAAATAAGGTTTTCAGTTGTTTCAGTCATTTCCTCATTTGCATTCTAATCCTTAGGGGAGAAACAATTAAAATTATTGCTAGCCTTTCCTTCTCACATTATTGGCTCATTGTTTGCCATTGCCATTTGGTCAGACTGGAACTAGCGGGAGGAATAGCCTAAATCAAAATGTTACCAGATTTAAAGAGAAATAACGCACACTAGATGTGAGTTGTTCATTGTTTACATTTTCATGGCCTTTTGCAAAATAATATTTCCACATTGCCATTCGTATAAATAACACAGTTGCTGGAAGTGAGCCATGATTTTTTTTTTAATACAAAACTAAAGCCAGTCTTCGTGTTCATAAAGCTGGCGAATACAAGGCCTGCTCCTGGGAGGCTTCCAACTCGCATTGTTTTCAGTGAGAAGATAAACCAATCAGCAGTTTGAAGAGAGTGCTCAGTCAGGATCAGGTGATAAATCCTTTTATCCATTTAATATTATGATTTTTAACACATGCATAGGAACTCACATATGCTCTCTGAGGGTGTACCTAACTGCTGCAACTAGGAGTGCACTTTCCAGAGTGGGTAAACAGCCATGTGCTAGCTCTGCTGGAGACAGCATGCTAAAAACAGCAGTGAGGCCAGGGATAGCATCGCAGTGGCTCAGGCTAACGGCCCCAGTACATACCCAGAGGATCTAGGCAGGTTTGTACTCAGGTGGCTAGCCTGAAATGCCACTCATGCTACCCCCCAGCTATGCTGCTTTTTTTAGCATGCTAGATAGAGCAGAGCTAGTATGTGTCCATCTACTCAAGCTGGGAAGTACACTCGCAACTGTGCTACTAGCTAGGCAGGTGTAGCACAGGTAGCACCTGGTACAAACACTCCTGAATCCCATGAATATGTACTGAGCATGGTTAAGCCGTGCTGCTGCTGCCCATGTGACCATGCCTACACCAATATTTCTACTTGTGGTAGCTCCCATTGAGTGTAATCTGTAATGCAGACATAGTCATAGTCTGTCTCAGACTTATTTTATTGCTTCCTGTTTGCTATCCAGATACATACTACACAAATAACCACTAGATGGCTCCTTAGAGCAGATATCAAAATTTTATTTCCTTCTGATGTTCAAATTAGAATTTACATGGTAGAAAATTCCCCAAGTGTTAATAGTTATAAAAAAGTAGAAACTTTGATAGTGCATTATTAATGTAAAGAGTTGAGAATAGCAACTTGGAACTAAATAATAAATGTATAATGATAATGGGTCTTCACAGAACAAATAAAGGCACATTCCCTCCAGAGAAGAATTTAAAATCTATAGCCACATTGTGATATTTTTACAATGAATATTATAGTTTGTTTTATTGTTTGTAGTATCATAGAACCTCAGAACCCCAGTCCCAAGACCAGGACTCCATTGTATTAGGTGCTATACAAACATAGAACAAAAACACAGTCCCTGCTCCTTACATTTACTTGTGGAGTAAGGTATTGCTCATCGTGAGTATATCTGGCAGAAATGGGGAGGGGACAAGACAATGATGCAATGACACCAATTCTCAACTTATCATGAGTTTTAGATAATGTACTTCTTAAAGCCTCAGCTCCTGCAATCAACTGACTGTGAAAGAATCTCAGTATTCATTTAAAAAAAAATCACCACCACAAACTTAAGTTTCTAGACCTCCTGATCGTGGAGAAAAGCTGGAAAATGTAATCCCTAAAGGCTCAAAAAGCTAGATGGCAAATAAAAAAAGAAAATTATTTCCAGATTTTGAATCCACTCATGACTTTTGAGGGCCTGACTCATGATGTTTGAATGCTCAACATTATCAATACTGGGTGAGAAGAATAAACGTTACACATCAGAGTGACTGCAACCCTTTTAATTTTATTTTTTTACAAAGTTAATGTTAATTGTTTTAAATTAATGAAATACTAGTGGATAAAACAGCATGAAGTAGGATTTGAGTAGGAACTGAAGGGGAGAAATGGAGAACATTGAACTATTTTAAGAATAAAGAACAAATTACTTTCATTTGGTCTCAAGATTAAGGCTGGACTCCCTTATAGTGTAGACAGGTCAGGAAACTCTTCCACTCCTGTGCACTTCCTTGCTGCCTTGCAATCTCACTTCACTCCTCTCTACCTGCTAAGCATCTTTTCTTTTCTTTTCATTACTGCTTTTATCAGGTCAATAAAAAATGAGCTCACAGTCTCAGCAGTAGCATTTCTGTATACAATTATAGTTTTAGACACCCACTTCCTATATCATTCAAATCCCTTAAAATGCACTGACATAACATAACTAGTTTGTTATGTTAAACAGAGTTCTCAGACATGTTAGATATAAAGGTAAAACTGCAGTACAAATAACACTATTTGAGGAAGCTGTTTCACTGTAGCTCTAGAACACCTGCAGATCAACCCTGTCCAATAGTAAGAGCAGATGGAAAAATATATATATATATATTTTTATCTGTGTAATAAGTCTCAGAAGGGAAATGGGATAATACAGTGAAGGGAGCAGGGCAGTTGGGCTAAATTTGAGGGAGTGGTGTTGCAATCTGGCACACAGGACAGGAGCTACTTCAGCCAGGACTGGGGGTTTTGCAGGTACATTGAGGCCAGCATGAGCATCCATAGGGCTAGGACATGTGTCTGAGAATCCCTAGGTAACTATCACAGCCACACCACTACCCAACAGCTCTGAGAGGCTGGTGATCAATGGGCTGTGAACTTTATGGGGTGAAGCATCACTGAATATCCCACCCACAGAGACTCTGATTGGAAGAGCCCACCGTGATTGGCCCGAGAATGCTATTTAAGGCTTTACAGGAAGCACCCGGAGGCTGCCTATCCAACAAGGTAGGTCCCGGACTTGTTGCTGAGACAGACCCTACCTGAGTCCTGCTTCCTCACCTGGTTCTTTGTTCCTGGTCTCTATTTCCTCACCTTGTTCCAGCCCTTTGACAACCTCGCTCCTTCCTCAGTCCCAGCCTGGCTCCTGTCTTCCCTACTCCAGATAACCTGGTTCTGACTCTCAGCTCTGATTTCTGGCTCTGACTATGGTTCTGACCCTCTGTTCAGTTTCCTGATACCTGTTCTGACCACTTGGCCTGGCTGCCAATGCCCAATTCCTGACAGACAGTCCAGTGAAACCTGGGATTGTTGGGAGGTCTAGTGGTGCCTAAGAGCCAGCATAGAATGGGTCCCCATTGTGCTAGGCACTGTACAAACACAGTAGTAGGAAAAGGTCCCTGCCCCTAAGAGTTTATACTCAAAATAAATGAAATGGACCCAGGGTGGTGGAAGGGCTATAACACACAAGTAGAGTGAACAATTGGATGGTGGCAAATGGTGTGATGTTACATCCCCTATTCTTCATGGAAATATGGTTATGATATAAATATAGCATGACTAAGATATTTTTTATACAAGATGGCTCATATAAGGTATAATTGGAAGGGTTAGGATTTACTGAATGTGTTTATCCAATTTGTATGTATGTCTCATTTTTGTATCTGAAGCTGGGAATATTGACCATGTCTCTGTATTTCAAATGTACTGCATTGGATGAGGCCAAACAATGTTAGTGGCTTATTGAAGAAATGCACACACGCATAAGGATTACCCCAGGAACTGTGTGCAGTAGAAATGTCTCAGAGATAGTTCTACACAATGGAACTGTTTGACCCAGGTCACAGCAAAAAAACAACAACTTTCCAGCAAGTGTGTGTGTGTGTGTGTGTGTGGTATGTGTGTGTGTGTGTGAGATAAAAGGGGGACAATGACAACATGAGAGGTCCTCACTTTCCCTACAACAACACACCTGAAAACACCCGAGGAACAAAGACTGAACTGTGAGAAGTGATGATCCCAGGCTAAGATCTTTAGCCTGTGTAAGAAAACCTGGGAAAGCCAAGGTAACTTGTGCCTTAAGAATCTGCCAGCCTGTTCATCAATCAGGGTGAGAATTTGTTAATTTGTATCCTACCTATCTAGTGTGTTAAGCTCAGTCTGCAGCTTTTTTTATTTACTAAGGTAATATGCTTTGTTCTGTTTGCTATCCCCTGAACCTCTTAAAATCCACCTTTCATAGTTAATAAACTTATTTCTTGTTTATAATATAACCCAGTTTATCCAATTCTTAATTGGGGGATGTGGGGTGGCAAGAGGCTGTGCGTACCTTCCTCCAAATTGAGGGAAGAGGTGGATTTCATAATATACCGTTGGGTCTGCACTCCAAGGGAGGTGAACACCTGAGCGCTGGGGGAAGTCCCTTAAGCTGAGGCTTCTCTGAACTGATTTAAGTGTCTGTTTCATTCTGCAGTTGAGTGTGGCCTTGCCTGTGTGTTTGCTGGAGGAGACTTAATAGCCTAGTTCAGCAAGAGAGGTAAAAAGGGTGCCCAGGCTAGCATAACAGGCGGGCTCAGTGGTATCCCAGTACATCAGGTGGCATCCTAAGGGGTTCAGTCCATCACAAACAGTATGCTAATTCCATGTTTTGTTTTGTTTTGTTTTTCATTTTTGGATGGGTTTAGTGAGGATGGGATCAGCTCAATTTGGTAAAAAAAGGGAAGAGGGTTGAGGGGAACAGAGCAGGGGATAAGAAGGAGGAGGAGATGGTGTGTAATGAAGCTGAGGTGAAATGATGGTAGGGGCAGAGGAGGAGGTTGTGGGCTGGAACAGACAGTTAATCAGCCCAGGGCAGAGAAACTCAGAGAACTTTCTATAATTTTGACTGGAATAGGTTAAAAAGTTAAAAAAAGCTCTTTCTCTTTTGGCTGCTTCTGGTCCCTACTGGCTCGAGACTCTGGCTGGCTCTTCTCTGCCATTTTTTGCCAAGGATACATGCTGGGGGGAAGAGGATCAGGATTTGCCCCTTAGGTCAAATTTGTCTTGGCACCATAAAGAAAAGCAGCAGTACTGGTAAATAGACAACACTTTCACTTCACTTTCACTTGTAGCAGCTCTAATGTGAATGTTATAGTTGAAATACTTGTTGCATCTTTTACTCTAAATCTGTGAGGCAGATGCACAGGTAATTTGGCAGTGGGTAGAGAGGCTGTTGAGTATTTGCCTGAGCAAAATTTGCAAGTAATCAAAAGACTTAAAGAAAAACACAGTCAAGGAGTACAACATAGCATCCTTCTTCAATTTCCCCTCATTAACTACTTCAATTTTAGGCATTCTGAACAATTCCTGATCTCATGTCAAAACGTGTCCACGTTCACATGCAAAGTGAACTCCTTCACAGCCTACACAATACTTTACTAGATTAATTGCTCACTTTGTGTGAGTCAAGAACCTCTTCCAATCACTACAATAAAACTGTTTGGTTTATTTTTACCCTAAATATGTTGAAGCAAAACACATTTTCTTTGATTTTCACTGTAAGTGCCTTTGGGGTGGAGATGCCATAGTCTTATATCTGTCTTATAGTAAAACAATTTGCATAAATGTTTAATATATTTACATAAACCTTTTTTCATGACAATCTGTCAAGTGATTTGAAAGGATTTGTAAGTGATGACAATCACTGTCATAATTGCTATTTATGTTAATAGCCTTTATATAATTCTTACTTTTCCTGCATTATTGGCAGATCTGAATGTTATATTCAACATTATAACAGTGTTTCTATTGTCTTAGTTTAATCCAGTGTTTCTCAAACTGGGGTCGCCGCTTGTGTAGGGAAAGCCCCTGGCGGGCCGAGCTGGTTTATTTACCTGCCCTGTCCACAAGTCTGGCCGATCGCGGCTCCCACTGGCCGCGGTTTGCCGCTGCAGGCCAATGAGAGCTGCTGGAAGCAGCGGCCAGTAAGTCCCTCGGCCCACGCTGCTTCCAGCAGCTCCCATTGGCCTGGAGCAGTGAACCGCGGCCAGTGGGAGCTGTGATCGGCTGGACCTGCGGATGGGGCAGGTAAACAAACTGGCCCGGCCCGCCAGGGGCTTTCCCTACACAAGCGGTGACCCCAGTTTGAGAAACACTGGATTAATCAAAAGTAGACATTTATCAAGAATAAAATACACATAAAATTATTAAAACAACATTAAAGGCTCTGCTCCAGTCTTTTGGAGTTACAAATGCTTATACAGGTAACTTGAAATATTCTGCATTGTTCTTGCATAGTTTGCACAAGACCTTCATTCCCTGGTATCTTGCTTTTTGGTTTCTGTATCTAAAATATACATATTTAAAATATGTATACATGGATATATTTTAGGGGAATTTCAGTCAACATATGTTGTTATACACATTTTCTGCTGTAAGAAAATCACTTGTTTTGACCACAGATGGAGAAGGAACAAAAATATCCCCCAAATTTATCTTTTACCTAACTCTACTAAACTTGAATCTCACCAAAATACTATAGAATTGGATCATCCTTAAAGTGAGTATACGACAAGAGAGATCTAACCAAGGGTTCATGTGTCTAGGTAGGGAACACTTTTTTTTTTTTAATGAGCTGTTCAGGGAAAATCAGAACCATAAAGGAGAGTTCAGTGGGATTGCACGGGTAGACTCAGATTTCATGAGTAATTCTGAACCTGGAATTTATTTTATAGAATCCTTCTTAGTGATTAACTCAACCTTACTAATGAGTATTTGGTTCATTCTATTCCTGCTGGAGTGAATTTAATTTTTTCTTGACTTCAGTGGGAGATGGATTGGATGCATGATGCCTAAATACCTTACACTAATAATCAGAAGTTTAATTGAAGAAAAATATTTATTTTGACCTAAACCATTTCACAAGTACAAAAATCTCCAGCTAGGAACTTTGTATGCAAAGATAAGAAAGGCTTAATTCTCCAAGCAAGATCCAGAGGAACCTAGGAGCAGCTGCAATGCAGGCGGGGTGTAAAATGTTCAGTTGCATCATACTATTTTGCCACTAGATGTCACTGTGTACTCTATGGAGTTCCAGACGGGGTGTGGTCCCTAGCAGACAGAAGGGAAGCTGTAAACTTGGTCAGAGTGCTATAGGAGCCGTGCTGATAGACCAGTGTTTCTCAGACTGGGGTCGCTGCTTGTGTAGAGAAAACCCCTGGTGGGTCGGGCCGGTTTGTTTACCTGCCCCATCTGCAAGTCCGGCTGATCGCGGTTACCACTGGCCACAGTTCGCTGCTCCAGGCCAATAGGAGCTGCTCGAAGTGGCACGGGCCGAGGGACTTACTGGCCGCCGCTTCCAGCAGCTCCCATTGGCCTGCAGCGGCGACCTGCGAATGGGGCACATAAACAAACTGGCCCGGCCCGCCGTGGGTTAGAGTATCTGGAAGTTGTGATGGTGAATTCCATCCTTTATAGCTCCTTCATCTGAGCTGCTTAATCATTTCTCCCACACAATTTCCTTTTACAGTTCCCTCCAAAGAGTACACTTCATCAAGGCGCTTACTATCACAGTCTTCTAGAAATAACACTCTCCCCATCCCTTCCCTGTTTGGGACACAATTCAAGAAGGTCCTTAATTCAATAAAACTACTCATTTGCTTAAAGTGAGGTTTGTACTTAAGTATGTTATGGAATAGGGGCCTTAACTCTGATACACGTGCATCATTGATCTAAGTGCACAGTGGTCTTATTGTTGTCAACCTTTTCCTACGTCCATGAGGCTATCTCCTTTTTCTGTTGTTGTTGCCTTAATCTAGATGGTAGCCTGTTCTGAGCATGAATGCCATTACTACTGGTTTTGTAAAGCACTATACAAATATATTGCACCATAGAAATAATAGATAAATTAATATAAAGCCCACGTAATATCCTGCACAAAGCCTGAGTAGCAATTGCCATAGTAATTAAGTAGCCAAGATTTGTGCAGAGCAGGTGAATTTCAATGAGAGTTTTGCTTGTGTAAGGCCCTATAATTTTTTGAGAAAATATAAATATTTTACATTTTACATCAAGGCAAGATATAACTCCTGTTATATAATATAAATTCTGTTCTTAGGTCTCCTTTAAAAGCATTCAGAACTTCGTCTTCCTCTAGATCTCATTTAAGTTTCAAAACTGGTGACATTCATTTATTATGCTTCTGAAAGTGTTGGTTAAAAATAAAATGGTGAATTTTCAAGCATTAAATTTAAGGAAGAGTGATTGAAGTTATGTCTACACCATAAAATACTCATGTCTCCTACTCCATAGAATACTTTTATACATTCTTTTTGAATTACACTTGTATGTTTCAGCTCTCTCCCTGTACCCCCTTCATCCCACTGTAAATGAATTGGAGGATTTCAGGATACTTGGAACCCAGGATTCTGTCAAAAACAATTCCTTCTTCATTAAGATAAAGTTGGAAGACTGCCACTGCACTACCAAAGATAGAGATTTCAATTTTCTGGTAGGCTGAAGCATAAAACAGGGGAAAATAAAATGGATTCTAAAATTCAATTTTTCTTTTCTATTGAATTAATTACAATAGGCTGCATTTGTTGTGCTCCAAAAGCCATTCTGGAGAAAACAGAGTGGGAACTTGGATTATTCTCCAAGTTTGAAGATATGGGCATTTGCTTCTCTGTATGTAGTTGTATTTATAAGTTTGTCTTCTCTGTAAAACCGAAGGAATGCCAGGTGTTGCATTCTTATCTTGTTTATTCTCCACTAAAAACCTGTGATGTATTCACCAACAAATTTAATTAATCTATGGTAGAGTAAGGTTTAATATATTACTAGATAACTGAGGAATAGTATCCAATTTGTCACTTGCATTGGTTGCCCAAACATCAATATATGGTTGAGCTATTGAGTGCCTGTATAATTAACCCAACCAAATCTCTAGGTCAGATTTGAGCATTTGGAAGACATCTGCAGTAAGAAAGTAGAAATGATGGACCTTAACAGATGTATTCTTCAGAGGACTGAAAGCAATAAAACAGATTACACATGAAATGCAATAAGGCAATTACAAATAAAACTCCAGTTATAGTTCAGGTGTTATATTCTGAATTACCCCATTTAGTTACTTCAGATTTATGCCTGTGTGATGGTAGAATTTGATTACATGGGGCCAGACTCTGATCTTATTTACCCTCGTGTAAATCCAGAGTAATGCCACTGAAGTCAATAGAGTAACTTTGGTTTTACAGTGGGGTAACTGAGATAAATATCAAAATGGTTTTCAAATTAACTGTAACTTCCCTTGCAAACACAACCCTGATCCTAAAAACACCCCTATGCTTAACTTTATACATGTGATTAGTCCACTTGGTTTGGATGCGACTACTTGCAGTGTGTGAAGCTAAGTAGGAGCATGAGTATTTGCAGGCCCAGGGACACAGTAAATAGTAAATTGCATTACTATATGTGATCATGGTTTAAATGTGTTTAACATATAGAATGTTCCAAATTTTGCTTTCAAATATACAGGTACAACTCCGATGGAATGAGATTTGTGAAAGCATATTAGTGCCACCTAATTACAATATAGTTGATGTAAAAATAATAATTCTTCATTACTACAGTTTTGTATTTAACTTTTCTTTATTTTTTGTAATATAAAAGCAAAATATTTCTGTAGCGTTAACAATATGATTTGAAATCTATAATTCTTAAGATAATTTATTTCAATTTCATAGTCAAAATGACTCATTGGAAGCCATTTCAATACAGATACTGTTAGAGATAAACTATTACCTAAATCTAAGGCCCCAGTCATGCTCATCAATCTGTCTAGTGGTCTACTCATATGTATCCACTTTCGGAACCAGGCCCTGGTTTAGCAGAAAATGCATATTTAGGACTGGTATGAAAAGACGTGAATCCTGGTAAACTAACATGTAAATGTTACTGGCCCTGTGAAGGTGCATACGGATGCAAATATGAAAATTGAGTTTCTTTAGTGCAACTGATTTACCTTCATTCAATGTCAAGAAAAAGATTACATTAACTGTAACAGGGGGAACTTTTGTCTCATACATGTATTCAGAAAGTAAGAACAATTCTTTAATATTTTAGGTGAAAAATCTTTATCTAACTAGCAAATTGAAAGAACTACCGGGAATCTTATTCACGGTGAGCCTATACACAATTTTCGCACATCCCTGTAGTACCTTCTACTTTAGGGTGATGGTATGCAATAACCACTGTCACTACAGTGCATTATCAATTAGCATATGTGATGTCCTAAAACATCACAGCTGGATGTCCACTAGTTCCTGAACTATTGCAACACATATCCTAGTGGGGTACAACATTGCACCACAAACACATTCTCAATTAGCATATGCAAATTACATTTACGTAATATAAAAACAAGCTTTCTTAGTGCGGGAGATGCAGTTACATCTATTACAACACAAGATACTCTCACTAAAAGCAACCGTGCACAAAGAACTACAATAAATATAGGATAACAGTGCATTGCATTTGAGAGACATTTGTTCCCCCACATACTTTTTGATATAGAAAAAATACTTTTTATGCTAAACTGATTTTTTTTCAATGAATTGTGTACATGTGCCTAGGTGACAATGTCCTAAAACAGCATAGTTGGAGGGTGACTTGTTTATGAGTTATTGCAACATATATCCTCATGGGGTACAACATTACCCCTCAAGTGTGGAAGAGGATTCATAATATATACAAGTTTCCTCAGAGAAACAATGGATTATAAACCAAGACACTGAACCTTCAAACACTTGTGCAAATAACTTCAAGCACATTAGCACCCACCAATGAATTCAGTGGAAGACCGATGAGTGTAAAATTACTCAGTCACTGTGCTGGTCTGGAGTCCAGATGCATGAATTATGTTCTTTCTTTCCACATACATATGAACTAAAAATTCAGAGACATATTTGTTTCATCTAAACTTTATCCACTTGAAGAGTTGGATTGCATCTACCCAGCCTCAGCTCATCTTGTCAGTCAAATTGTAGTTGAAAAGAGAGTGAGCTGCTTTTTCATAACAGGTTGGATATTCTAATATGGAAGAATACTTTTTGAAAGTGTCTTATTATGCTGCTGATGTGGGTAGTTTCTCCATAGTTTGTAACTAAAGTTATATTTAACTGTAATAGTCTAGCTTTCTCTAAAAAACTCCAGTTGCCCTGAAAATGATTTTTTGAGTTTTAGACCTCACTATTTTATTTTATTTTACTTTGGAACATCTAGGGAAATTGCCAAAGATAATTTTGAATTACAAGGCAGCAAAATGTTATAATCTTTCTGAATACTGGTAGAATTCAAAAACTGCTTTGTTTTCAAAATTCAGTCTTTTGCTTTTAATTCTTGGTTAGACTTGGGCCCAGGGTAATTTTGATGAATATTAGATTTAAAATAAAATAAATTTGAAAAGTTTTTTTTTAATGTGCTTTTGATATGAAAACTCTTGCCATGGTAAGTTTGTTATTATTATTCAGTAGTACTAGTACTATAGTTGTGCCTAAAGGGTGAAAGTGAGATTTGGGCCCCACTCTGGTAGGCATAAGGAGACAATCCGTGCCCCAGAAGTCTTAAAATCTAAATACACAAGACAAAGGGTGAGAGAGGAAACATAGGCACAAAGAGGTGAAGTGATTTGCATAAGATAACAGCTGGTCAGTGGCCAAGCTAAAACTAGAACCCAAGTCTCTTGATTCCCACTCCAATGCTCTGTTTGCTAGATCGTACTGCCAGGGTTCTGTGTGCACAAAAAAATGATCTAGTTTGTACTGGCCTTGATTGGCATTTCTTGTTTCTCTTTGTTGCTTGGCATTTGCTGCAGTAATGCTGTTTCTAAGATTATGCAATGCAAGAAGGGAACAAGAAGATATCTGAGAATAACATTGTTAGGAGAAAGCCTTCTCATCTTAATGACAGTATCACAAATTGATTTTCACTCAACGTAAAGGAAAAAGCTACACTGGGGAAAAAAATATTTCAACACTTTGGTGTAGCTAGAAATAAGTTTAAGGATGCCAGAGTTTCTTATCTTTTTAAATCATTCGTCCTTTATGGTCCAGATCCCGAAACATGCTGAGTGCTTCCTACAGGGTGCTGAGTGTCCTCAACTCCCATTTACTCCAGCTGAAGTTGAAGGTGCTCAGCATCCTATAGGATTGGACCCTTAGTGAAGGCTGATGTAGAGAACTAAAAATCATCTGAAAGGTTAACTAGGGTTTATATGACTCATCTATAATTAAATTAAATATACCTAGAGTAATTATAGGTCATTCAGTTCAGTCATTTAAGTACTTATCCTTACACTGCCACAGGAATTCCAAAAACATGAACTTGGCCAAAATTGTCTCTGAATACAAACCGATTACAAATATATGATGTTGTCAAAAAGTTGTGCTTTCAGGGTCCAGATTTTTAAGATCAGATCTAACGTTCATGCAGCACATTTGTCCCTCTACTTTTGAGAATACAGTTGCCATGGCTGCACATGCAAATAGCCCCATATATCAATCTATGTGCCGAATTTGTATATGCAAATACTGTAAATGCCCACCCAAAAATGGGACTAAAATGCAAACGGGCCTTGCTTTTTAAAAAATCTGGTCCCGAACGGTTGCACAAGTTGTCACATGGCTTTTGAAAAATAATAACAAAACAGGATAGCTAGGAGTGTGAAGTTCTGCCATCCCACTATGGCATAGTACAGTTTGTCCTCGGTGACAGTGAATCCTTGAAACCCTGTTAAGCTTTATGATATGAATTCATTTTACTTTACCTTGGAATATAGTTATTATAGCTCTCTGATATGTGCATTTTGCTCTCTCTATCTCTCACGCACACATTGCCTGCCTGAATCAGGGATTATGGGCCTGATCCAACATCAGTTTAAGTCAATGAAAAGACTCCCATTGACTTTGGTGGAGCTGGATATTTGCGGGTGGGGGAAGGTTGTGCTTGTGAAGGCAGGAGAAAGTGACTAACTATAAAATCACTGAACTTTTAGAACTAGGGAACAATTACATTAGTCTAGACAGGGAATTTACCTGGCTTCCCTCTTCAAATAAATCACTGCTCTATAATGCTTAATGTAATGGGTGAGAGAGATCACACCAGCACTACTACTTTCAGTGCTGGGAGCCTTCATAGCAGAAACTTGTAGACTAGGGACACTGATTTATGGGGAAAGCTCAAAAGGAGGCAGAAAGGAAGTAACAATCTACAAATATTTAAAGGGCATCATCATTAAGGATTGAGGAGAATTATTCAGGGCAGAGCAGGCATATAACTAGGAGTAATAGTATGAAATTAAGACGAGAGGAATTGAAGATGAATAAGAGGAAAAAAATCCCAATGACAGTGAAATCTACTGAACTGCAGAACTGTCTCCTCAGAGAAGTGGCAGAAACCTCCTCACTTGAGACATTTAGAACTAGATTGTGCAAGGCACTAGAAAATGTATGAGAGGGGAAAATCCTGCACTGGCAGGGGGATGGATTAGATAGTTTAGTAAATTTTTTCTTTAAAAATGTTATCAGTAGCACTGGTTTCTTTTGTGACAGTTTCAGAGAAGAAGAATGATTTGTTCTTGCACATGGCGGTTGTTCTTTTAGTCACCTGGCCTCTTCTATTCATTGTTATCCTTTAATGCCTTTCTCTTTTTAACATACAATTTTAAATGTGAAGAAAAAAGATCTGAATAAGAAATAAATGACAGAAAAAAGTGAAAGATTGTGCTGACATGTGGTGTACTGTTTCCTGGGCAATCAAGGATAGGAGGGACTAGAGATTTCTAATTCCCTGGTATGATTAAGTCCTGGTACATTCATAAAAAAAATTGTTCTTAAATATACATTGGAAAGTATTAGCTTTATTATTAATTATGTAATTAGTACATACATATGTACCCACGTGTGGACAAAAATCAATACGTTTGCAGTCTAAAGGGCTGAGTTCTTCAAACTTTTACTCATGCTTGAAAGGGTTTTCAGGACTAGGTCCTACTGTTAGATCAAGGAGAAAAGAACTAACAGCAAATACAGAGGGGAGCAGAGAGTGCAGCAGCAAACCAAAGGAGGGTTATGCCATCCTTGTGGAGAGGTAGAGCTGGTTGTAAATAAAAAAATATAAATCTTAATTGTGACACTGTAGGATACACAGAAATGTGGAAATCCCCACCTTCCTCACAACATCAACTTGACTGCCTAGCACAGCAACAATACATAAGAGTATTAAGGTCCAAACACTGTTCACTTTGTTCATGATGGGTTGTCTCAGTGACTCTCCTACAACTTCTTGTATGAGCAAGGTGAGCTGTCTTCTGCCATACACTGTATAAAACAGCTCTGATGTTTAAAAAATAATAGTTCTGTAACATATACAGTCAGTCAGAGTGGAAACTCCAGTATGTAATGGTAAAGTAAAACTTGAGGGCTACATTCACCTCTGCTGTAACTCTAAGGAAGTCAGTGAAGTTACACCAAAGCTCACAATTCCTTTAAATGTAACTGTATTATGAGATTAGTCCTACACAAGCAGTGAGTTACCAGTTATATTACTATAGGGTTTTCTAGCATTACCATAGCTTTGCGAGTTTGGTTCATTCCATAATATTGGTGTAGTTGTTTTATTAATTAATAAGTTTCCTCAGCTATAACTACTTGTCTACCTCTTTAATAATTCAACTGGAAGACAGAGTTTTTGCATTTCTTTGATTTTCATGCTTCTGTTGTCATCTTGGGATGTCAGAAGCTTTACAACCAATAATAGTGCATAACTACAAAATTAGCAAAATACAGAAATCAGATTTGACTAAAACCATGTATAATTAAAGCCAGAAGATTAAAAGCACTATTACACTGGAGTTCTTAGACATATTCATTTAGCTTTGTGGTTGATTCATACTAAAGTTGAACTTGCATTGTATTACCAGTTTGTATGTGCATCTATAAATAGTTACTATATCCGTTCCTATACTTTATCATGTACTGTGACTAGAAAACAGGTAACTACACTTGTATGAATTATAGAACAAAAGAATAGCTGAGAGCTGCTAAAAGTTCTGTATTATACAGGAATAAGTTGCCTTTTCAGGTCCAATTTGGTCAGGCTGGTTAGGTGCAGAGAGCGAAGGAGGAGGAATTCTTATTCTTTATCTTGTGGATCTGGAATAGAGCTGCTGCTCCAGCCTAAGGGCCAGATTGCGATATTCTTACCCATGGTGAATAGAACTTTACTTCACTGTTGGAATGAATGTGACCACTTGCAATTCAGCATCAATGGGGGGAGGGATAGCTCAGTGGTTTGAGTATTTGCCTATTAAACCCAGGGTTGTGAGCTCAATCCTTGAGGGGGCCACTTAGGGATCAGGGGCAAAATGAGTACTTGGTCCTGCTAGTGAAGGCAGGGAGCTGGACTCAATGACCTTTCGGGGTCCCTTCCAGTTCTAGGAGATAGCATATCTCCATTATTAAGTAAACAAAGGGTATCAGAATAAAGAGAGCAAGATCAACCTACAGAGTAGGTTCTATGGAGGGATCAGTGTTGTGTAAATACACCCACCCTGTCCCACTCCTCTGTGTTCTAACACAGAGGAAGCCCCCAGAAGCCGCTGCTAGGGCTCTCTAAAGCAACAGTTATTCTGATTCAAGAAGATGATCCACAGCTGTGGAGAAAGCCACGAAAGGTCAGAGTAATATAACATTTCAGATGTTGGGTGGAAAAGCACTTGGTAAGAAACCAGACACAGTGATCAGTAGATGTCATCTAAATTGGACATAAAGCTGTATGGGGGGAGGGAAAGCTGGAGGGGCGGGATAGCTCAGTGGTTTGAGCATTGGCCTGCTAAACCCAGGGTTGTGAGTTCAATCCTTGAGGGGGCCACTTAGGGATCTGGGGCAAAAATTGGTCCTGCTAGTGAAGGCAGGGGGCTGGACTTGATGACCTTTCAAGGTCCCTTCCAGTTCTAGGAGATTGGTATATCTCCAATTATTACCTATTACCTGTATCACATTGTACTGGGCACTGCATGGAGAGTGTATGAGTCCCTGTGTCAAAAAGCTTCCAGTCTTTCTATTCTTATTTCATGCTGCATTGGTTAGTCACACAATTCATGTGATTTTTTTCCTGTTTATTGGGTGTCAAGTATCTAACTAGAAACAATGAGAATAAAATACAAATGAGGGAGACTGAGTAAAGATGACAGTGTCAGTCTAATTAATGCAAGCTGAAGCAGCGATGTACTGCAGGGAAGTTTCAGGGACCTTTTCAGAACTGAAAGGAAAGTTCAGGATGATTTCCCTGCATCTGATGGAGTTTACTTCTCTCTGTTTACCTCTGAACCATCTCATCAAAAATGACCTGTCCTTGATCAAATTAAACATTAGATATTTTTGAATAAGTACCTGAGGGAGGATGCCTCATAATACCTACAAGGTCTTTATCCTTGTTTCTCAACGGATTACAAAAGGTGAAGCCAAACGAGCTATTAAATATAATCTGCTCCAGTATATTTGTCAGGGATAGAATACAAACACATCCAGCCAGTGCACTGAATAAGTTTGCTTGCAAAGTGATGCTATTTCCCTCCTTGATTACAGGAAAACCTTTTTCTTTAAATGGGAAAATAAACAGCTCAGTTCCCTTACCTCTTTAAGTCACCATGTAGGAGCATAGGTTGCCTGGGCCTGTGGGATATAATACGCCAATGGAGACATTTTTTTGTGAGAGGCCCTTGTTAAAATCTTGGCAGCATGTCACTATTTGGAAAAAGATAATAGAGCAGAGAAGAGTGTCCAGTTTCATATACAGATACATTTTTAAAGCTGTCAGGTAATTTTGCCTGGAAGAAAGGCTTCCTTATTATTGGGGGTTTTTTTGTAGAACAATAACTCTTTCATCTTGTTGGATACGTGTTTTCTGTTTCTATTTTAAACTAGATGTACCAATGATCTACATTTTCTCATTAAGATCCAACATTTAAGAATTACTGAGAATGTATTAACAATAAGCCTCCATATGGAAGTATAAATAATTCACAGATTGTGTGTTTTGTTCCATCTCTTAGGGAATATAAACTTGGCAGCAATCAAGGTGAGTGTCATGATTAATTATAGTTAAAATGCTGAGGTAGAGATACTCTTCCTGACAAAGCAATGAACACAGCCAAACTTTAAAATAAGTTTATGTGGGGACTGAAAATTGTAATGTGCAAGCAATGTAGTTACTGAACACTCCATCAGAAATAAAAATAAAAGAATTGTAAATGCCAGAGATAATATTTATACAGCATAACATTTTTATTGGATTAAAAAAAGACATTTGTGCAGCCATCATCCAACTCAGAAAAAGGTGGTTGCAATCAGTTCCAGAATATATGCCAAAAATATGTGTTCATTATTATGACTCACTCTCTCCACTTAGCCTACATAACTGTGCTACAAGGAACTTACAGCCTTTTAAAAGTGCTTTCAAACTGTTTGCAGTGAATGCTGCTGCAGTATTTAACTTTGCTCTCTAGGCTGTTAATGTTAATATGGTGCTCAGAAAATTGCAGATGGGTTTTTTATTTTATTTTTTTATGTTTGCACAACTTTGCTGATTTTGCATATCAGCTGTCAGGCACTTTCCTGTCAGTGTAATAATGTTTGCAATATAATTTTCCAGTCGTTCTATTTCTGACCATTTTTACTGTATAAAAGTTGATTATGTAACAATACTGTGGTTGCTAGGGATGTTTTCTTCAACTCAAATAATCAGTGCATGCTTTTGTTTCCTGGTCTATTCGTTAAAACTAGAAGTATATTTGTCACTAAGCACATGCTTTATTATTATTATTGGAACTACTACTACTAAAGCACACAAAGACAATAAGCACATATGTATGTGTCTTCAAACTGGATGCTCAGCCTAAGCAGATATTAAGCCTTTAATGACCCCAGTTGCTGACTAAAGCATTCATTTCCCCCCCATTAACCAGCAAAAAAGCTGCTTTTGATTGTTTATTGTAGATCCTAAACCCAGGATCTAAATAGTATCTAACCTTGAAAGTCCCACACTGGTATAAGACAGAGATTCAGGCCAGCAGATAAAATTATGATAGAATCTATGCTGAGCATGCACTGTAACAAACACACGGAGATATGTCCACACAGGTGATCTTTTTCTTAAATTTATTCTCAAAGAGGAGCAAACCTGAACAACTGCTGGCTTTCATCTCCTTCCGTTGAGCTTTTCTTTAAGAAACTCAGACTATTAAAAGGCCTAGAGCCTTACTGAGAGTTTTGATTGTCTTTATTTAACCCCACGATAGTTATAACAATATAATATAAAATATCCAGAGAGCCATTATACCCATCCAGTCCAGTGGAGTCTGATCTGTAGCCTGTGGGCCCCATGTGGCCTTTGAGGAAATAAATTGTGGCCTTTGAAGGTGGTTGTGTTAAAAAGTCAATGTGTTTGATTATTAACTTAAAGTGTATTTCCTGCAGCTTTAAATCAGTCCTGTCACTACAGCAAGGGGAGAGGGGACACTGCCACTTGCCCCTAATCCCAGGGGCAGGTCTGATGTGGGGCTGGTTTACTCTGAGCAGTGCTGTCTCATCCCTGCCACAGCTGTCTCCTGCTGGCTGCCTGCTGCACCTCAGGAAAAGAAGGAGAGAATAGCATTGGCTGCTCCTTGATCTGCTTACCTCTCTCCAGGGAGAGCATGACTGGAATTTGATTGCATCTGTCTGAGCTTAGGGCAGCTCCGAGCAAAGACTGGGTCCCCTCCAACACATAGCCTCACAGGGCAGCACAGAAGAGGGGAAAGAGGTACAGTTGAGAGCCAGCAACCAGTTACAGCTCCTTCATTCTCTGCCTTCACCCACATTAGAGCAGCCTATGGGATGCACTAACTTGCAAGGACCCCTTGAAGGACCATATGCCAGCTAGGGAAAACTAGCAATATGCTTGAGCAACTCTCCTTCCCCACTATCAACAGGCACCCTACTCTGGAGGGAGGGAGGCAAAAGAGTTGACTGCCAGCTCCACGCCCCTCCACACAGTCAGCAATGGATTAGAATAAGATTTTCACTCCCTGTGTGCTGCCTGAATGGCAAAAGTGGAGCAGAACAGGACATATAACCTGCCTCAAAGTATTTATTGTGGCCCTGTGACTTTCTTGAAATAATGGGCCAGGTTCTTCGGTATGGGGCATGGAGTGATGGGCATACCTCAGGAACAAGGTGGAGAGAGCTATGCCCAGTCCTTCTTATGCTAATAAGATCTTATGCTAATAGGGTAAGTTAGAGCTGCTCCTGTGCATCTCTTGTGCCAAAGTCAGGAAGCTACTGATCAAGAAGCTGCAACCAGCTTCCTGCGACTCCCTTCTCCACTGCTTCTGAGCAGATCTTGGATAGAGTAGAGAATCAAGCCCAACATGTTTAGTTTTATGACCCCAACATATAGCTCCTAAAGCATTTCTAATAATTGTATATTGGCTTTTTCATCTGCCTTTTGTAACATCAGGCTAGGGGGAAGCTTTTCAAAATATATTTTAGGTAAATTTTCAAGTAGTGAAAGGTGATAGAATGAAAGCACTGGAAACTGAACATAGGACAGGCCATCAGTCCCTGGCCATTTAGCTGCCTCAACAGGGTGCTTCAATCCTGAGCTGAAAGGACTGGCATCACTTCTGGGGCCAAGAAGAGGTAGTTCATTTCCTATTTCCATGCAGAGCTTGAAAATACTTGAAAACAGCTATGAAATCCCCCCTCCTATTCTTCTGCAGACTAAACAATCCCAGTTCCCTCAGCCTCTCCTCATAAGTCATGTGCTCCAGCCTCCTAATCATTTTTGTTGCCCTTCACTGGACTCTTTCCAATTTTTCCACATCCTTCTTGTAGTGTGGGGCCCAAAACTGGACACAGTACTCCAGATGAGGCCTCACCAATGCCGAATAGAGGGGAATGATCACATCCCTCAATCTGCTGGCAATGCCCCTACTTATACAGCCAAAAATGTCGTTAGCCTTCTTGGCAACCAGGGCACACTGTTGACTCATATCCAGCTTCTCGTCCACTGTAACCCGTAGGTCCTTTTCTGCAGAACTGCTTCCTAGCCATTCGGTCCCTAGTCTGTAACAGTGAACGGGATTCTTCCGTCCTAAGTGCAGGACTCTGCACTTGTCCTTGTTGAAGGACTGAAACCTACCAGAGCGCAAGGATGGAGTTGGGGTGATATCTGGCAAGCTTTTTAGCATGCATGTAGATCCTTTTATTGTTTTCATGTTTTATCATTAATGCTTTCACCTTAAGAATAAATGTGCTTGCTTGAAAAGAGCTCTGTGGTCATTCGTAACTGCAGGCAATTACACTGTTCATAAATTCTGGAGAGAAAGCAAAGCACAGGCAATCTGGATTGCAGGGGATATCTTAGTGCGGGCAAGGAACTATGCAGCTAGATTAACCTTGTTCAGGAGGGAGAGAGTTGCAGGTCTCTGCCCAAGAGAGGTAAAGTCTGACAGCCAGGAGCCTAAAAATGGGTGCCCTTGGCATGCCAGAGAAGGGCAATAAAGGTGCAGTTGCCTTGAACTATGCCCCTGAGCATATGCACTCTGCTTCCAGATTTCTTACTAATCTTGATATAGTGGAGATGATCAGACCTGTGTAAGTAGCCAGGAAGAAAATGGAATGACAAAGGAAGCTTCTGCAGTAGCCATTCATTACTGAAATTCAGAGAAGAATCATATTATTTTTCTATAAGGAGGCTTTAAATCATGGTAAGGCTACCTTCCTGGTGCATTTATTTTTGAATGGAAGAAGTTATTAAGTGTTCTTTTTTCAAACTTCCAGTTCAACTTTTATTTCCCCTATCAAGACTTTTGAAATATTTAAGGATCATTGTCAACAATGTCTGTTTTTTAGATAACATTGAAGGCATGTCTTCAGATCTATTAATAAATAAAAATACTTTTTTTCCTGTGTGCTCCTATCAGAAAGATTTCACTCACATAACTCAAAAACATATTAAGTTGGAAATCCAGATTGTCTGTGTGATGGGATCCCCAGGGTGGAGCCTGTGCCCCCTTAACTCTCCCCAGCCTGGGCTGTTTCTCACAGTGCCTTGCTAATGACCAGCAGCAAACCCCTCCAGGCACTGTTACCACTTAACGCAACCGCAAATGGAGATCCCCCCCCACCTGGCTAGATTGCATGAATGCTCCCAGACTCACTCGTGAATTACACAGGGAAAGGCACCTTAGCCAATCCCTCCAGCTCCCAGCACTGTACCCCAGGAATATACTGTCTTGCACTACTCAAGATGAGCAATGTAGATTTATTAACTGGTTCACCACTTCATCAGTGGAAAGTGGATATACACCAGCCTTTGCAAAACCTGAGCAGATTTGCCACACATTTCATACAAACTCACTGGTAAAGATAAACAGTAAAACAAATTTATAGGCTACAAATGATAGATTTTAAGTGATTATAAGTGACAGGCAAAAAGTCAGAGTTAGTTACCAAAATAAAATATAAGCATGCAGTCTAAACTCTCAACCCTATTAGAGTGGGCAACATTTAGATTAAACAGCTTTTCTCACACCGCTGGATATTGCAGTCCTTAATATACAGGTTTGTCCCTTAAATCTGGGCCAAGCTCCTTTGTTGGAGTCTTATCTTCTTCTGAGTGTCTCTGTTGCTTGCAGCGTAGGTGGGGGCAGGAAAAAGGCAAAGCCTGGGCCCCTGTGTTCAGTTTTATACCCTAAGTCCATGTGCTTGTAGAACACAACTCCAGGCATGTCTGGGGGGGCATTGCTGAGTCTCCAGGCAAGGCTGAGCAATTCTCCTGGTGTGGCCTCATTCAGGTGAATCATTGAATTGTAGCTCCCTTGCTGGATAATGGTTGTGGATGGGTTGTTCGACACCTCGACCGGATGTGGGTTACTTTTCTTGCTGTTGTCTCTGGGGGGCTAATATCTGGCTGATTCCTCAACTTACAGCATGTTTTAGTGACAACCATACAACACAATTCTCATAACTTCATATGCATTAATGATATACATATATGCATAGAAACAAAATGACTTTCAGCAGATCATAACTTTTCCCCTGATACCTTACAAGGCATGTTTTATATGTAAAATCACGATTATATAAAGATGAGGAATATGGGAGTTACAGGATGCTCCCCCAAGATAAAGAATGTCACAGTCTGATATGACACTTGTCTCAGTGACACACAAAAAAAAACAAATTTGGAAAAAAAATCTGTTCAGGGTTATAAATATTTGAATCCAACAATTTCAAATGTGCACTTTAGAAGAATTTTTCCAGGTAGTGTTATGCATGTCTCAGTTAAGGATGATTCTAAATGTGGATGAGTTAAGGTGGCCAGTTAACATGGTCCAGATGATTAATAGCGCTAGATAAAAGAATTTGCAAACTTCTATGTAAAGTCAGTGAACCTCGTAAGCATTCAGACCTTATCCCACCCAGAACAAGGAAGTTAGAAGCTCCACCTGATCACATTACACCATTGTAATTAATAAATAATAATTAATAATATAATATTATTTGGATTACTATATCACATAGGAGCCCTAATCATCAGCCAGGACCCCATTGTGCTGTGGTATTAGCCTGTTTTCCTTTTTAATTGTAAACCTCAATATATGTTGTTTATGTTATTAAAATAAACCATATAATATAAATAAAGTACAATGTGATCAAGTCAATGTTGTAGGAGAATCATAAAATTTTGGAACTTCCTAACTTTTGGATGTTTAATATCTGAAGCTTAACATTGTATTAACATTAGTCTTCCAGTTAATTGTCCTGATTCTCAACTGTACTGCAGTTTTATGCTTACATTAATGAATTTCACTCATCATGAATTAAATTGACCTCATTGTTCTTTAATGGGTAAAACTGCCATAGCATGTGTGCGACACCCTTCAGAAATATGCATTTAATTTATGACATGTGACTTGTAATCTTAAAGAGTTTTTCTGATGATTTTAAGAAGCAAAATGCATAGGAAGTTTTTCATTGTGTTATACATAGAAGGATAAACTGTCATTGTCCAAGTTATGGGCCCACTCCTGTTAGAACCCAGCAGATGGAATTCCTGTTAAAGTAAACAGGAGCTTAGTACCATAGTCAGCTTACAGGACTAAGCCTGTATAATGAATATACAGCATGTATATTTTGCGTATGAGAGCGAAATGTATCATAGAAATGTAAGGCTGGAAGGGACCTTGAGAAGTCAAGTCCAGCCCCTTGCACTAAGGCAGGACCAAGTGGGGCCTCTCTCTCCTCTCAGTTAAAATGGTGTAACTCAAATGAAGTCTGTGGAGTTGCTCCTTATTTCCACTGATGTAATGAAACTAGAATTTATAGAATCATAGAATCATAGAATTCAAGATCAGAAGGGACCATTATGATCATCTAGTCTGACCTCCTGCAAGATGCAGGCCACATAAGCCGATCCACCCACTCCTTTAGCAAGCGACCCCTGCCCCATGCTTCGGAGGAAGGCGAAAAACCTCCAGGGCCACTGCCAATTTGATATATACAATAGGGCCAAATCCACTCTCCAGCAGCAGCCAGCTCAGACACCTCAGGGGGGTGTTGGGAATCCCAATGAACAGAAAATAGGGAAAAGAATTGTCTTTACAAATGTCTGAAATAACTATGGTAGTCCTAACACAGCCTTTCCATGCAGAAAGACCTCTTCCTACTCTTTCCTCAGTTTATGATCCCATCACTGATTTGTCCCAAATACCCCTTTGAGAGCCTCCAAATCCTTTCTTATCTTGCACAGCCAAACCACGAGCGGGTCCTCTTTACCCTGAAGATAGAAATTAGCCCTTATAGCCTTACTCTCCTGCCACTGAAGTCAATGGCATGTTCCTATTGATTGTGGTGGGAGACAAATCAGGCCCTTGTCATAGGTTTATTCCCCACTTTGAACTTTAGTGTCCAAAAGATGGGGACCTGCATGGATCCTTCTAAACTTAAATCCTAGTTTAGATCTGGTAATGCTGCCAGAGATTAGTGTCTGGCACACTCTCTGTTCCCCCAAAACTTTCCCTGGGGAACACAGATCCAAACTCCTTGGATCTTAACACAAAGGGAAATAAACCATTCCCCCTCCCAGACTTTCCCTCCCTTGGTCGTTAGGGAAGACTACCTTGATTCAAACTCCTTGAATCTAAAACAAAGAGGGATTCACCTTCCCCCCCTCCTTTCTTTCCCCCCACCTGTCCCTGGTGAGTCAAACCCTGAGGTCTCAAACAAGGGAAAAAATCAATCAGGTTCTTAAAAAGAAAAGTTTTTAATTAAAGAAAGAAAAAGTAAAAAAACTATCTCTGTAAAATCAGGATGGAAGTTTACAGGGTACAGCTTATAAAAACTAGAGGGACTCTAGCATAAATACAAGTACAGCAGAGAGGTAAAATATTGGTCCAGGAAACACACATTTGCAAATACAGAAATTAATCAAAAGACTAATTCGCCTTTCTAATACTCACTATACTGCATAGAAGAGAATATTTCAGGAAGCTTGGAGAACCTGGATATACGTTTGGCCCCTCTTAGAGCCAAAGAGAGAACACCCCCCAAAACAAAGAACACAAACAAAGGCTTCCCTCCACCGAGGTTTGAAAGTATCTTGTCCCCTGATTGGTCCTCTGGTCAGGTGTCCGTCAGGTTTACTGAGCTTGTTAACCCTTTACAGGTAAAAGAGACATTAACCCTTAATTATCTGTTTATGACACCCCTATTGTGTACAAAATATATTGGGTTATAAATTGAATATATGCAGCCCTTCTGTGAAATACATATACACGCAAAACATGAAGACAGAGGCCTAGATCATCAGCTGGTATAAACTGATTTAGCTTTGTTGAGGTCAATGCAACTACACTGATTTAGGTTAGATGAAAATCATACTGGAGATAAAAAAAACACACTTCATATGAATACATTGTAATCCTATGTACAGATTTTCTTTCTAAATCCATGTTTTAAGTTGCTAATATCAGAAACATTTATTCCATCTAAATCATAAAGATATCAGATCATTTTAAATTGAGCTACATTATTTTCATCCATTCATCTCTGCATTTGATGATAAAAAGCTTCTTGTACTGTGAAAAAAATAGTCTATGGTGTATGAGACACAACACATCTCAGTATGCAACATAATATGCTTTGAGCAAATTGATCCAAGAAGTGCATTCATCACAGGCTTTTCAAAACAATTAATCTTCTTCCCAGAAACCCTGTTTAGCTATCTGCTTTGTATTATTCTATAGTATGCAGAGTCAGGGCAAATAATCAATCCTGGATCAAATCCAATATAATTATTTAGTAGGTAGAAATCATAGATGCCTGTTTAGCAAAAATAACTTAAGCGTAGTGAGGAGAAGTAACAAAGTTCCAAGGGTTGTTAATGATTTTACTTTCAAATCTAAATCATTTGTCTTTGGGCTGTTGCTTGCTGTTATGAGGCTGGCTCAAGGTAGAAGACAGTGTTTGCCAACTTCTGATAAAATATTTGATACAAATGTGTGATCTCTAATTTGCAAAATACATTAAAATCATGGATTGAGGGCCAATGAAAATGAATAGCAGTCATTATCATTATTAAATCAGGCATCAATCATTTTTCATAGGCCAATATATGTACTGTATGAAAACAGGGGTCCAGAAATAAGGAACCAAATTTACATAGAAAATATTCGATTGACATCAACTTTCACTTGTTACCACAGTAAAAATAAAAAAAAATAGTAACAGTTCTGCCTGAATTCTCCATTGACACTTCCTTGCCTGATCCTGCAAACCTCACTCAGATGAGTGACCCTTATGTGACTAATCCTTATTCCTGAGGCTAGTTCTTGTTGACTTCCATTCATGATAATGAAGGCAGGTTTGCAAAAACCTTATTTTTCATATTACCACTCTGAAACATTTGCTGCAAAAGTATGAACTTTATTGATCCTGGTGATAGCTTTGAATTACGTTGTATCAAAGTCTTCTCTTTTCCAGTGAAAATAAGATTATTTCTTTTAACCTCTCCTCATACTTTTACTTACTTACGACACCTGATAGCATCTTGGTTGGTCTAAGCTGCTGGCCTTTCAAAGCAATATTTTTCCTGTGATATTTTTTTAAATTAATGTGTTTTCATTTTCACCTGAAATATATCAAAGACTTTGTAAAAGGGAGAAAGAAAGAGAGAGAAAACAGTGGAATTTGAGAAGCAAACCATAATTTTAAACCGTTTATTCAATAAAATGGCAAGAGAGAGAATGGAAAGCCCAATTCAGGATTTCCAAGGGATTTTTAACCCCTAGAAATCAGTTGAAAGACTGAGTCAAGGCAGGGAACCCTGAAAGGAATAAGTAACTAGAAATAGATGGCTACTGAAATTTCTTTGTCTCGTATCTAAATATAAGCACAGTAAGACTCAACCTCATTTACAGGATCCTGAAGTCAGTGGGGTTACAGCAGGGGCTGAGCTTACATATTCTAATCTTTTTTTACAAGAAAGGCATAGTTTTCAAACCCTGGGTGACTAATTTAAGCACCTAGCTATATTAGGTGCCTAAACTTGGTTTAACAACCTATCTTTAGCTTACCAAATTTGGCAATTGGATTCTGTGTCTCAGTTCATTTATAGATCTCCAATAATACAAACCATTAAGATTCATTTTGAGTGCCAGGTCAGTTTCTCTAATGGGGATTGGGTGTCATACAGCTACTTTCCAGTTGGTGATCCATACTCACTGGCAACTGGGATTTTGGGAGGGGGGAAGGAGAATAGGGCCACATCACCTGTTTAACTCTGTGAAGGTACATCACACTGAGACACTTGGAGGGACAGAATGGAAAAAAAATGGTACATATGTTTACTAAAAGTTGATTGACGTGTGGTTTTCTGGCCAGGGGATGGAGTGATAGAGAACATTGCAATAAAATGATCATCAACAAATAACCCTTATGAAAAATATTAGGCATTTGTCTGACTATAATCAGGTAATTAGATATTGAAATGTTTTTCCTTACAAAATTGTGTGTACGGTTGCTTGTGGAATCAAAAAAGAGGCTAGCTATAAAATTTTGGCATTCAATATTTATGGAGGAGTTCATCTAATCTTGGTGATTGTAAAAATCTCCCAAAAGAATGGTGACACAATCTAATAAAATCAAATTATTAATCACAAACAAATAAATACAAGGTGATCAATTCTCCATTTCATTACACCAGTTTTATGCTGATGTATCTCAAGTGATTATACCTCTGTGGAGTTACACTAGCGTAAAGCTGATATAAGAGGATGGACAATTATCTGCTATTTGTCTGAAGCATCAAACAGAAGAGATAAAATGTCAGTACTCCAGCGAGAATGTTTAAAGTAGTTCATATGGTCTACGATGTAAAACAAGCAGTGTTTCCATTGATTTCCCAATGAAAGTCAAATAATTTTTTTCAAAACTCTGTAATTGTGACTTGAGGATTGCCAGAAAGTGAAAATATTAGGTACTGTAAATTCATCAGAACTCAGTGAGAGAAAATAGCTCTTTATTGTATGTAAACTGTAGAATGAGTTTATAAGAAATATAAGGCTGACATCAGCTGTGTAGAAACAGCATGGAATGTTTATGCTGCAAAGAAAAGGACAGAATCATGGCATCAGATCAATTCCATTTACAAAAGAGAAATACACTATTAGAGTTCTGCCGTGGAACCTGTACTTCTCTTTCATCAAAATGTGATCATTTCAATAGGCACAGAAAGGAAGTAGGCAAGACACCATATTGCATAGACAGTGGTAGGTCAGAAGAAACATTGTAAATTGCTTTGTAATACCTTCTGTTATGAAAGATGCTATATAGAATAGAAATTCCACTCTAAAGTAATTGTGTAGCTTTAGTTACACAGTTATTAATAGTAGCACTGAAATAATAACTCTCTATGACAATCCACACACACAACAAACCCTATGCGAGATTATTTCTGGGCAACTTATTATGAATTATTTGTGCCCCTCTCCTTGTCCAAGAGCAAACCACAGTTTACTGGTAAAATTCTGCCATATGAGGAGTTATCAAAATGTGGTGCTTGATGTTCTCTCAGTCTTTAAGTTCAGTCATGATCAAAGGCAGGTCTTTCTAAGTCAGAAGTTCTCGGTTATGAAATTCCCTCCTTCAGTCCCTTATTGATTGCCTGTAGAGACTGCTGTAAATTCCAATAATTTAAATCAGTGTGTCACAAATTGTTTGGGGATCCTGCCCCTGGCTTTTATATCTACAGTTCCTTTTTCTCTCATTCTTTTGGGAGTGGGGTGTCTTTTTGATGCTGTCTTGCTGTGTACTGTATTTGGCTGGTTAGCTTTTCTTGGAATTTGGAATGCTTTGTAGTTGGTCTTCAGTGCTTATGTGTCTCACTATATGTGTTCTATAAATTAAGTAACTAAACACATTATTATTTATAATAAATAAGGAAGGATGATCTTATGGTTAAACCCTAGGACTGGAAGTTAGAAGATCTGGCTTCTGTTCTTAGCTCTGGCATTCACTTCTTTGGCTAAATCACTCGTGGCCAGATTCTCATACCCTTACTCACAATTGGTAGTACCATACTCCATGAGTAATCCTGTTGGTTTCAATGGGAAAAAACCATAGAATAGGTACTACACAACATGAGTAGAGGTAGCAGGTTCTGGCCCCCTAAAAATTCTTTCTGTATCTCAGTTTGTCCATGTCAAATGTGGAGAATAATCTTGATATCCTCACAAAGATGTTTGGAAGCTAAATTCATGCCTTTGAGATTCTTGGATGGAAGGTGCTCAGATGTGCAAAGTATTATTACTCTGCTTCTGATGATGCTTTTTAAGGCAAATGTGCTGCTTTTATACTTTGCCCCAGCCTTTCTTCTTGCTGGAAAGCACAGCATACTAATTTGTGATGGCAAAAGCTTGACGTGGTCATGTGACCCCACTTTGTTCCTTTTGTACCTCCATACATTAAAGCATTGGTCTGTTGGGAAATGATGAGCTATTGCTGTGATTATCCTTTCTGGCTTTAAATTACTTCTTGACAAGTTTCCCTTTGAAGAGCCACACCATTTAGCTTTGGACTCAAACCTGATACTAGACTAAGGCAGAAGTCTCACCATGTCACTCAGGGGGGCTGAAGAATGAGGGAGTCTCCTGTTCCTCCCCTACAAGTCAGAACAGCAGTGTTAACTCAGAAGCCAGGTCTGAATATCTCATCTATCATGTAGTTTGCTACATCTTCACAGTGCTATATTCCCTTACTAATTCTATAATAGTCATTGTTTCATCTTTGCAACAGTGGGGCAAATACCCACTGCACTGAGTCTTAGCCCTACCTGCTTCTATTTTGTCCCAAGTGACAAAAACACTTAATTTAGGACTAAGGGCCAAATTTAATCAATATGGCTACACATACCCCACATCCATAGATTGCAGTAAAGGCAACCATGGACAGAGAGAATGTGCTTCTGATGGGACTTTTGTGATATTGTTGGTTTAAATCTTGTCCTTTGTCTCCCCTTCATTTATTCAAGAAGAACTGCAGAAACGTAGGGCCTATGACTGAACTCAGAAACATGCCAGTTGACGTTCGTGCTGTTTGACAATGTCCCCTCCTCAGCATCATTGCCTTGTCAGTTGTCCCCATCCACTCTAAAGTCTTGTGAAAACAGAGACTTTCTCCCCATGAGGAAGTGATCTTACTCACATGATTCCCCAGCAGAGCTGCATAAAGGAATCCTCTCCCATCTCTGGGGCCACCAGTCTTAATGAGTCCATCTCTGGGGCCCTAGGGGGCCTGAGAGGGGACAAGCATCTATGGCCCCCGGCTGTTCCTGTACCCCTTCTTCCCCTAGCAGTGCCAATCCCTCCTGTAGATGTAAAGGGAAGGGCTGCTTCCAAGCCAGCAACCACAGCTGCCCGAAACTCCTGGATGTCTTACTCCAGCAGCCATGAGTAAGTGAGCGGGGTGGGAAAAGGAGGGAGCAGCACCTGATGTTGTCTCTGCAGTGGCTTCACCACCATGTAGGTCCCAGCACCCTATCCCTATCCCTGAGCTGAGGATTCAGATAGAGGGAACCCAGCATTTTGCTGGATCTCAGCCAGATATCTCTGGGAACATGTACTTGAACAGGTACTATACCATCAGCAGCAGTAGCTCCACATGTCCCTCACCCACAAACCAGAAAGTGGGATGGCACTGGCACCAGGGGCAGTCCTGGAGTGAGATGTTGCCAGGGCTGCAGCAGCAACCCCATATGCCCTTTGCCCCACTACCATGGGAGAGGGCAGAGGTTCCATAGTTGATAGTTGTGGGGCCAATGCAGCAAGATGCTCCCAAGGCTGCAATGGCAGCCCCATGTATACCTCACCCCACATCTCCCACAAGCAAGGGGTGTGGGAGGTGGCAGCTTCAGCTTCCTCTGGGTTGAATTTTTTTTGCAGCTCTGGTAGCAGGCTACATTAACCCTTCCTCCCCATCCCCAGCAGGGCTCCTGCTCCTTGAGTGGGCTGTGCCTCCAGGTGGGGAAATGAGGTGCAACCCTCATTGCAAAACAGAGACCCCTTTGCCTGTGCACTCCCCACAAGTGGAAAGGAAATAAAGGGAAAAAATAGCTGTATAGATATTGCAGCTTGGGCTCTGAAGTCTAGGGGCAGGGGTGAGCCTCAGAATCTGAGCTCCAGCCCAAGCTACAACTTAAAAGTGCCGTGTACACAGCTATTTTTAGTGTGGTAGAGTGAATTTGAGTCAGTCAGTGAGGGCTTGGAGGGTTGCAGCTCTGGGCTGCCACTCGCTGTATAGATGTACCTTAAGAGTCTTTTGCAAAACCTGGGCTTAGCTCAAATGGGGGAAGGGGGAGAAGGGGACACACAGCAGTCAATCAGCTGGCACGCTTTCCCCTTTCCCCGGCCAACAGCTAAGCAGAGAACCAAAGGTGGGGGCACCCCCCCATCTTAGTGCCAGGCATGCATTTGTAATTCTCTCATTCCCCTGCAGTCCAGTCAAAGGTCCTCCCCTGCTAAAGGCAGTAAAATGGTAATTTAATGGCCCTGACTGGGTGTGGTTTCCTCTCTGAAAGTGCTCCACTGAAAGCATATATGGGTGGAATGCAGCAGCCACTGTTTCTTTGTCTGTGGATTCAGCATCCGTTGTCTGAGTTGCTACTTCTGTGCTCAAAAAAGGAAGACCCCTTCACAGTGGCCTGTTTCTATACTTTTGGGAACAAAACAACAAAAGCTTTCTGCCACTTCTGATACTTTGATGGTATTTTTCAAATAATTTCCCCTCAGAGGCACAAGTAAGCTCTCTCTTTAAATCACGTCAGCTCTGCTAATCACAGAGAGGTATGTTCTTCTACCTTTTCTCATGCTGAGTAGTACCTTACTCTGCAAGTAATCACATTGATTTCAGTGAGGCAACTTGTGTGGTAAGGGGCTGCTCAGCATGAGTAGGAGGGGCAGAACTGGACCCAAATGTAAGCATTAGCATGTAACATTGTGTTACCATAAGTGGAAGTTCCTCTTTAACTTGCAAAGATGTATAGATATAGATGAATATACACATCCAAATTCAAGTTTCATTTTCAAAATGAAACATACAATCTCAAGAAGTTGATACTGTAGAATTTCTGGCCATTTCAAGCAACTAGACAATTGCCAGATACTATCTGCTTGTATATTGAATATATTTTTTCATAGTTAGAATTTTGTTTTCATAGTAAGAATATGATATAGAAACATTTTGAAGAATTTTCTCCCCTTCCCCATCCTTCCCCCACACCCCACATGATGCTACAGTACATATTTAGTCTTTTCCATTAGAAAAAGGTTGCAATAAAGAGATCTGCAAACTTTGACATAAAATTAAAAAGAACTTCCTAAGTATAGTTCCACTTAAACTGAATAAAGAAAGCTGAAGAAGGAAACAAACATGTATTGTATCAAGTCTGAGTTACATTACTTCTGAGAGAACTTAAACTGGTTTGAAATGAAACTTGGATAATTCCCTCCTCTGTTGTGATTTTAGCAAGTTTAGTACCCCAAATCTCTGTAGCTTAGAAAGAACGAGGATGTTAACAGAATATAAATAGGTAAGTGTTGGATGAATTTAATTTTGGCCATCACAAGCAATTCTTCTGGTACTCATTAATCCTAATGCAGGAAAAAATTCCATTAATGCACTATAGTTTATGACTGTAAATGACAAACACTTAGGAGAAAGAATTCAGTATTGATGATATAACCACGTAGGGAGGAAATAGGGCTTTTAAGTTATAGTGAATATATTTATAATTACTTAGTATTTATGGGCCCAATTCAGCCATATACTTAAACACATGCCAAAGTTTTAGGTGAGTAATACTACTCATCTGCTTAAAGTTAAGCACGTGCTTAAGTACCTTGCTAAATCAAGGTCTAAACTGAATGCGTATAGTTTATTTAATCAGCTATAATAGGAGCTACAATGAAGCACCATGCCCTGGCATTTTATCTCCACCTTTCCCCATGGAAATATCAATACAAAGACTCTCTTTATATTGGCTTTGCACAGAGGGGCCAGAATTTAGGGTTGTTTCACATGTTCATAAGAACATCGGGTTGTTTCACTGGTTGACCGAAAGAAACAAATGCAAAAAACAACATCAACCCCCCCAAAACGAATCCAATGTACTTATGTTCCCAAATCAACATTGAACTCATAACAGAGAATGCAGATTCTGATCTCAGCTACACAGATATAAATGAAGCCAGAATGTGGCCAACGATTTTGGAAGACCCCATGAATTTGAGTTCACAGAGCGAATGTTTATGTTGAGTTAGAAAACTCTGTCCTACAGTAACTGAGCAACTCTTAGAGGTGTCAATGAGAAGTGAAGGCACTGAGCTCCTTTAGGAGTTGTGCAAGGTTGAGCCCATAACAACAATAACAATAATAATAATAATAATAAAGATCTGAAAATCATCTGCAAAATAAATTAAGTGAATACATAAAATCTGTTTTAGAGGGACACTATCAACTTGATTTATTTTAATTGATTCATTTAAAAAATTGCAGTTTTATACTCTGCCGAGTATAATTTGATGGTTTTTGGCTTTTTTTAATTCTTCAAAAATATGAAGCTTTGACTGCTCCCCCATTCACATTTATGCAGGTTTTTTCAGCAAGGAAGAAACTTATCAAAGACCTTGATCCCGCAAAGCAGGATCCCACACATGCTTAACATTGAGCACATAAGCAATTTTGTTGAAATCAATAGGATTGCTTATGAGCATAAAATTAAGTCCCTCTGAAAGTCTTTTAGTACCAGATTACAACTGGCTATACAGGGGTCAGCAAAATTGACTGCACAGTGTGCTGCCAAATGGAATAACTGGAAAAAAAAAAAAGGAAAAAATGTTGCTAACCTGAGGTGTCACGGTAATGTTAGTAAGTACAAACATTTCAGAGAGAGAAGTTATTTCCAAGTTGAAGGTGTCCCTTTAAACAATTTCATAGTAACACATTTTAACTACAACAAGTGAAAGTCAGGTCCTCCTTTACTTACCTGCCAAGTCTTGATTCAGGGTTCTGTATTTTCCTTGCAAAAGTTGATAACATCGCAGACATCTGAAGCAGACCAGTGAGCATTATATATCACTGTCTTAGTGAATTTTGTAGCCATTGGCTATATTTTACTGCTGTTGTCCTTAAAACAAGTGAGAAATCTCAGAATAGTATGAGACAGAGAAAGAAGGAGATCTGGACTTTCCCACATAGCCTGTAATCAAAAGTACCTTTGCTGAACTTTAATTTTATCTTTTAAGCAAAATGTGTCATTTTTTAAATTAAAATAATTAAAATGGAAAATTATCTTTCTAATATATAGTTTGTTAAATCAAAGACCTCATAGTTAAAATGATTCAATCCTAATGACTTTGAATGAAAGCTCAGAAAAGACACCAGCGTGATAAGCAGTACACACCAATTTTAAGTTTCTAGTTACTGTATATAAAATAGCTTTTATAAGAAACACTCATGAGAAAAACAAAAGTGAAATGTGTTTTGAAGCTTTCAAAATCTATAAAGGATTCCAACTTTGTAAAACATGAAAATAATACATAAAGTGCCTGATGAAGAGAGAGAGAGAGAATTTTCCAGAATGACTACAGGGAGGAAGTAGTCTGTTACTCGTCTACACCAGCAATGGATTACATCCTCCTGCAATCTAGCTCAGTGATTCTTTCCAGCACAATAGGACAGGCAGTCTTTGTTCTACCCACTCCCCGTCCACCTACATGCAGAAGAAGTAATAGTGTCAGGACTCTGCAAGGAACAGTAGCTTGCCTTTTATTTTTAGGTATTTCTGTAATGCTAAGTAGAGTTGGTTACATGTTGTTTTCTCCTGTGGAAAAAAAAATATTTTCGGAAGACATTTTAATACTGAAATATTTTGGCTGAAAACTGAAATATTTCAATTTGGAAAGGCTGTCTTGATGCTTCATGGGAATTGTTTGTGTTTTTCATGTTCCCATTCTTTTCTGTAGGCTGGGCTTCCTGGTTAGACTCTGTCTCCCATGATCACCACAAGCTCTCCTCTTGGAGAGGGGAGGCAGTTAGGGTGATATTGGGAGTCCCTGGGCATGATGAATTTATGAAAAAAAGTGTTTAGTCAAAAATGAATTTTCTGTGGAAAACCAGTTTTGCTAGAAAAGAATTGACCAGTCCTAGTGCTCCGCAAAGTTGCAATATGGTAGCTATACATCTTAATGATGCTGATGGGCCTTTAATCAGGTAGTAAAATTACTTTCCTTGTACCCAGACTCAATAAACCACAATCACCCTGGTGTAACTGATATCCATGGAGCTTCACTGAGGATAAATCGAGCCCACTGTGTTGTGCTGTGTACAATTATTGCAACAGAGCCTCAAATATTGGGACATTTGTGGTCTTTAGGCACTATCTCTTCCTGTTTTCCCTTGACTGAGCTGACTTAGGAAAAGTATCAGATCTTAATTCCCTGCAGTCAAATCAACCTCTTTCCCCTCTATTCCCCCACTTCCATTTTTGAGAGTTTCCTCTGTGCCCCTTTCAGCACTGTCCCCACTAAATTTAAAAGGATTTTGGTCCAGTGTCCTAGCTTAATTGTGCTTCACATGGGTACAGCTCACGGTGCTCTCAGGCTGACTTTGGCCAGAATCTTCCAGTTCTATTATCTTCCACTTGTCCCTGGGCTCGAGATCATGGATGTTTCATTACCTCTGAATAAAAATGGATACTCAGCTGGAGGCTCATAGGAGCTGAGAACTGTAAGATATGTCAGTTCTCAAAGTGTTTTACAAATAATAATTAAGCCTCACAAAACCCCAGAGTGACGTAACTATTATTTTCCCCGCTTTACAGATGAGGGAACTGAGCCCTTGTGAGACTAAGAGTGTGTCTGCACAGAAGCTGGGTAGCTCAGGTAAACATACACCCACTAGCTCTCCGTCAGCTAGCATTCTAAAAATAGCCGTATGGCCAAAGCAGCACAGGTGCTGGCTCAGACTAGCCACCAAAGTGTATGCCTGGAGGGTTGGTGGGATTGTACTCAGGCGGCTGGCCTGAGCCACCACCCATGCCACCATGGCCACACTGCTATTCTTAACATGATGGCTCGAGCAGAGCTAGCAGGTGTATGTTTACTTCAGCTGGGAAATGAACCTCCCAAGCTGCTGTGTAGACACAGCATAAGAGACTTGTCCAAAGTCACAAAGCCAATCAGTTCACTGTCAGGAAAAGAATACAGGAGTCCAGACTCCCAGCCCCATGGTCTAACCACAAGGTGGTGGCATCTGTATGCTGGTATGATATGCGTGATGCTGGAAGACCAGGTTTCAGCTCATGCCTAGGCCCTGGGCCTCACTGAACTCTTACAAATTCATAGCTGGAAACTAGTCTTGCTTACCCTTGTGTTAGCATTCTCAAAATAGATATTAAATGTTAAGTTAATAAGAATGTATTTAGTATTTAGACTTTATAAAATGTTTGTAGGATGCTGCATGTATTGTTCTCACTTGTAACATCAGTATCCCATGGTATAAAGTTATATTGAGTGTTTGCATTGTAAACCTCTGTAATTGTGTAACTCACCAAACAGGAAAAGAAGCATTAAGGTAAAGTATTCATCCTGCATACAAGATGGCTCATTGAAGGCAAATGAGGTATTGTGTAATACCAAAGGACAGAGGCCCTTTTGATTGCATTCCCAACTCCCTCCAGGAAGGAGAGACCTGTGCATGAACTCGTCCCATCAGTTTGGACTCTGGGATGTAGGGGAATAAAAATCCCTGTCAAGAAGAAATTGCATCTCTCTTTGGCTGTCTGAACTTTCACAGGGCTGGGGCTATGAAATGGAAGTGGAGGTCCCCAGGATCAATCTAGGTTAGCCCTAAAAGACATTCAGTGATGACAGATCGCTACAATTCTGTCACCTTTTGGAACCATACACTATAACTCATTTGTGTATATATGTTTGTCTGCTTTAACTCTATCATTAATAATTCTATTATTTCTTTTTCTTGGGTAATAAATCCTTAGTTAGGCCTGGTCTACACTAGGAGTTTATGTCGAATTTAGCAGCATTAATTCAACTTAACCGTGCACCCGTCCACACCAGGAAGCTAACAAGTTTGACCTAGAGGGCTCTTTAGTTTGAATTCTGTACTCCTCCCCGACGAGGGGAGTAGCGCTAAATTCGACATGGCTATGTCGAATTAGGCTATGTGTGGATGGAAATCGACCTTAGTAGCTCCGGGAGCTATCCCACAGTGCACCACTCTGTTGACGCTCTGGACAGCAGTCCGAGCTTGGATGTTCTGACCATCCACACAGGAAATGCCCAGGGAAAATTTGACATGCTCCGGCGCCTTGTGGATGTTCTGCAGGACCGCAGGCAGGAGGACAGAGCCCCCCTGCACTGTATCTGCAACCACCCTCCCCCGCCACAAAGTCCCAAACCCCCCTCACCCAAAGTAACAAGAAGGAGGGGTGACAGGGGCCGTGAAAACTGTCACTGCACCCCTGCAGAGTGCACAAATACAAGAAGGCTCTCATTCCCTAAATGTTGAGAAGTCCTTCCCTTCCTGGCTCACCGAAGCCCCAATCCCAGTTTCATCCCCTAACTGTGTAGTTGATTATTAAAAGTAGTTTGCTGTTAATTACTATTTCCGTCAAGTTTTTCTACAGAAGACTGTCTGTGAAGGGGGGGGGGAAGGGGGTTGTTAATTGCATAGGACAGTCACCTTTACCAGGGTACAGACACGGGGGCAGGATCAACAGCAGGTCACACACACAGTGCAGTCAGTAGGCACCCTGGTCCGTCTGGGAGGTGTTTTCCATGTTCTGTGTGGGTGGGGGGTACGTGACTTTGTGGCATGGGAGGGCGGTTACAGAACTTATGCAGCGGTCCTTGTCCTGGACCACAGAGCCACGCAGCAGGGGAATCTGTAACCGTCCTTCCCCGCCACAAGGTCACATAGCCCCCGCACACAGAGTCCCCAAAAGGAGGGATGGCAGGCTCCGTTGAAACAACCAGTTCGGCACTGCAGACCGCTCTAGGAGCAGAAGCCTATCATTCCTCGAGTGTAGAAGCGGTGTTAACATCACTGCACACCCTACCCACCACAGTCTGCGTCCCTGTTTCAACCCTTTAACGCGAATTCATTAATAAAGAAAACGTTATTAATTAACAATGTTCCATTAACTTTATTTTTAAACGTGTGTTGGAAGGGGGGAAACATGGTGAACGGGGTATGTAACCGGAGAAGAAAGTCAACAGTAACTGAAGCAGGGGCAGGTTCAGGTTCTCTGTAAAGAAACTGAACAGTCACAGGTTACCCTGCTCCCTGAGGAACCTAGCTTTCAAAGCCTCCCGGATGCACAGCTTCCCACTGGGCTCTTCTAATTGCACGGCTGTCTGGCTGAGCATAATCAGCAGCCAGGCGATTTGCCTCAACCTCCCATCCCGCCATAAAGGTCTCCCCCTTGCTCTCACAGAGATTGTGGAGCACACAGCAAGCTGCAATAACAATGGGGATATTGGTTTCGCTGAGATCCGAGCGAGTCAGTAAGCTCCTCCATCTCCCCTTGAGACGTCCGAAAGCACGTTGAATGATGACAGTTACCCAAGACCACCCTCGACACATTTTCCCCCCCAGCATGTATTGTGGGGAAATCCCAGAATTCAAATGGGCAGCGGGGACTGTGGGAACTGTGGAATAGCTTCCCACAGTGCACCGCTTCCAATGTCGACGCTTGCCCCATTAGTGTGGACTCACAAAGTCGAATTAGTGTCCTTAGTGTGGACACACAAATTCGACTTTGTAAGGTCGATTCCACAAATTCGAATTAAGTTAAATCGAACTAATCTGGTAGTGTAGACATACCCTTAGTTTCCTATAGGACTGGCTACAAGTGTTGTCTTTGATATGAGATCTGAGATACAAATTGACCCAGGATAAGTGACTGGTCTCTTGGGACTAGAAGCAACCTGAATCGCTTGTGATCTTTGGTATATGGCAATGAACTAGCACTAACTCCAGCTTTCCTGGGTAGCAAGATAGACTAGAATGCCCAAGGGGACTGTCTGTGACTCCATGATAAACCAGTTATAGTGCTTCAGGAGTTCACATTTGTTGCTGGGTTGGTGGAATCTAATGATAGAACATACAGCCAGTTTGGGGTTTCTGCCCTACTTTTTTGACAGTTTGCCCTGAGGCTGGTGCTCATGGTCATGAACCACTACAGACTGCATTTACAATACACAGCTCCCTCAAAACAATGGCTGTCTGTACCACTGGAAATGCTGGGTGCCTCCAGGGTGGGGCTGAAGTGAGCAAAATAAGCTAGGGAGAATTTTATCCTTCAAAAGGTGTCTCATACTTTAATCTGGACTCTGGAAGGAAAGCTTCCTTTTTCTGTCCTGCCCCTGGTATAAGTTACATACATTGCAATTTTGTTGCTTTATTATTTATGTGACATGCCTGAGGGGGGTTGGCTGTTACTTCCGTAATGAGTATATGCTTAGCTAAAGGCAATGAAATCTCAGTCAGATCCCTACCTGTGTGTTTCATTGCAGGATTCCAGATTACTGAGTCTTGACAGCAAGTGCTAACGGCACTTTATTGTAGCAAGTTGGTTAGGCTGCGTGCTACAGACAAAGAGGGGAGAGAAATAAATAGAAAAATATACATAGACACTTACCCGTGAAACCTAATGCTCCCAATCAATCTTCCCACCAACACTTGGTGGCTTTGGTGCACTGAGCAACCAGTACAGAGGGATACGCATTTGCTTTCCCACATGGGGCAAATAAAGTCAACTTTCTTTGGAGCTGTATTAAACTGAAGGGAGACTAATGAATCATGCTGGGAAAGTTTCCTTAGTAATATCTGGAGGACCACTATGACTACAGTATCTTTGACTATCTGATATAAGAACAATAAAGTACATAGGACATATTGGACCTCAGTACAGCTTGACAAGATGCAACTTCAGACATCACAAGCTCTATGGTGGTGCCTGTTAAAGTATTACAGTCTCTTATTATCCTCTTGACTAAAAATGTATCTCGACTATTACTAATTATGTTTTGCTTTCAACTATTTTCCAATTTGTTACAGGTTTAAAAAAACATTTTTCACCAGTGAATACAGTTTTGTTTTGTTTTTTGTAGTTAAAATGATGAAATACCTTTCACTTGAGGTACAATAATTATTTTTTTGTGACTATACCTTCAGGAGAGAATGGCCCGTTGTTTTAAGAGGAAACCGTGTGCTGTGGCTTAGCCTGTGTCTGAGATCCAAACCAGCAGAATTGGCTGGGACATAGAAGAAGAGGAGAAGTCACCAGGCCTGAGGCCTGCTGATGTGCTGTGGCAAACAATTGCAGATCCCAACATCCTGTGCATGGTGGAGACTGCCCAGACATGTGATGAAGCATAGATACAGTGTTTGGAGGAAGGAAGTTGGCTGCTGGGCATTGGCTTTCAGCAGCAGGAGGAGTTGATGCAGCTGCTAAGTTGCTCCCTGGAAATTAGAGTATAGACTCCATTTTGCATCTCATCCAGAAGGGCCTCGCCAAGCAGAGACACCTAGCTTCACAAAGGCAATTTCCCCCCCATCCCCAACCAAGTTGTCCCTGAGGCTGTTGGAAGAAGAGAGAGAAGAAGGCATAGAGAGAAGGCAGCCATAGGAATCATAGAAGATTAGGGTTGGAAGAGACCTCAGGAGGTCATCTAGTCTAACCCCCTGCTCAAAGCAGGATCAACCCCAACTAAATCATCCCAGACAGGGCTTTGTCAAGCTGGGCCTTAAAAACCTCTAAGGAAGGAGATTCCACCACCACCTTAGGTAACCCATTCCAGTGCTTCACCACCCTCCTAGTGAAATACTGTTTCCTAATATCCAACCTAGACTTCCTCCACTGCAACCTCCATTGTGTCTTGTTCCGTCATCTTCCACCACTGAGAACAGCCTAGCTCTATCCTCTTTGGAACCCGCTCTTCAGGTAGTTGAAGGCTGCTATCAAATCCCCCCTCACTCTTCTCTTCTGCAGACTAAATAAGTCCAGTTCCCTCAGCCTCTCCTCATAAGTCATGTGCCCCAGCCCCTAATCATTTTTGTTGCCCTCTGCTGGACTATCTCCAATTTGTCCAGATCCTTTCTATAGTGGGGGGCCCAACATTGTATGCAATACTCCAGATGTGGCCTCACTAGTGCCGAATAGAGGAGAATAATCCCCGGCTCCCACCTGAGTAATTACTGGCCAGGAACCAGATCCAGCAGGGAGAGACATAACCTGAAGACTCCATATCCAGAGGGATAGGATGGACAGACAGACAGCTTCACTTTGCTTCAGAACCCAAGGGAAGGCCAGGGTTTAAACCATGTTCCGTGCATTGAGGGATCTGCCTGGCAGCATTAGCAACGTTTGCACTCCACACTTAGCAAGCTACGAAAGGACTCAGTGGTGAGGAAAGCTCTTGGCTCTGGTGCACAACCGGTGAAGGCTCACCTGGAGTTGAAAGGGTGTGTGGCATGGCACCACACCACACCACGCACTAGCAATGGTCATGCCTGCAATGTTCCTGTCGCAATCCGTTGCACAGTTATGGCTATGTATGGCCACTTGTCGGTCCGTGGCCATCTCGTCCTGTTAAAAGGACAAGGCAGCCTCCATCTTGGACCAAGTTCTTGCTGTAGAGGAGAGGGCAGAGACTCAATCCTGCCCAGCAACACTGGCTGTGTATGCTCTCCTGTGTTTTTGTTTTTTTCTCTCTCCTGCTGGGCCATCTAAAGGTCAGGCTAGTTCTGTGTGTGAAGGCCTGATTCTGCCCGGCAACCTGTTTTTTTTGGGTCGGTCGTCTGGAGGTCAGGTTAATTCTGCCCAGAGACTCACTTTCCTGCTCTTTTTGGACCCAGTCATCTAAGGGTCAAGTTTGTTTACTTGTCAACTCCAGTGTGCCGTGTGCAAATCCTTCCGACGTGGGGTGGCAACAGCTCGAAGCCTGAAGGGAGGAGGGACCAGGGAGCCAATCAGATACTGACACGAGGGAGTGAGACCTCTCAATAAAACTAGGTTTCCCCCCAAAATTTGTGTGGAGCATCCGCATGTTAGCTGAAGGACCTGATCACTCGTTCGGCCAGGGTCTCCTCCCGGTAAAGTGCACTCGTGTCATATCGTTTGGATTCGTTGTCGTTTGGACCTGATCCCTGTCAGCTCGTCATGCTTCTGGTGTCTGTTCTGCTGGTCAGCTGCGCCTGGAGTGCGGTATTTGCTTTTTGATATCTGACAGTTAGCTTATTTAGCCTCTTATTTTTTCCCCTCCCTAACTTGGTACCAAATATCTACTCAGGATATCAGGATTGCATTAGTGAGCTCAGAATTGCACAATTGCTTAGCTAGCTTGTATAATAGTTTTAGTTGTTAATAAATTGTTAATTGCCAACTGCTTTATGTGTTTGAATCACTGCTCTGTCTGTGTCCAGTGTGTGTGTGTGTTTAACTTGGGAGCTGCCTCTACTTAGACGGTAGCTGACCAAGGGGGTCCAGTCCCCGCGGTCTGAGTGAGTGGAATCTGCCCAGCTGCAGCTGCACCACACTCTGGGTTTACCCTCTGTGTGAAAGCAAGGGTGGCTGAGGCAGTGGCCCGTGGGTCTCTTTTCTGTGTTTGCACCGGGCACCGCCCTGATGAACCCGATTCCTATCTGTGTGATTGGTGTGTCTGCCTATTTGGTGTGGTGTGGTGAGCAGTATAAAGTGTATTATTACTGTGTTTTGGGGTGTGTTTGTACTTTTGATACCATCCCAGCCAAAGTTGCCTACTCCCCCAGCCCAAGTTGTAATTATCCCTAAATAAACGCAGCCACTTGGCTTTTCAGTGTTACCCTGGTCCTGCCTGTCTTTTCCTCACTCAATACCAAGCTTGAACGAACCCCCAGCTAATTCAGACAGTTCCTTTGATTATTTTACTGCACGGCTTACCTATGTTCAGTCAGCCCAACAGAGTACCACAACAATATGCTCCCTGCCCACCCAGGATCTGAGGACAGACTTTGAGGGTGCTCTCATTTGCCTCTATATTGGGGGGGAAGGGGAGGGAGGGTGTTGTTTGCCTGCAGTCATTAATCTATCTGTTCCCTTTGATTCCCTATTTTTTCCCCAACCCCAATTTCTATCTTTATCCCTTCTCTAATGTAAAATTATTCTCTTTAATTATTGATTGGTCAGTGATTCCTTTGAATGCTGAATGTCCTAGAGGTCACAGAGGCTCTGTAGTAATGTATTCACTCAGCCACACTGGGTGTAAGCACTGAGCACAGACACTCCAGTTTAGCTCCTGTATCCAGCAAGCTAATGGCTGAGGCTTGCTATCAACCCAAGGAGCACAAAGAACTCAGGGCCAACTGGTGATAAAGTGGACTACAGAGCCAGCTAGGGTTTTCTGCATAGTTTTGCAAGTGCTGATTTTTTTTTCATACTAGCTTTAGTATTTAGGGAAGCTGACAATGCTCAGCTCCTCAGATGAAGCACTTAGCAACTCATATGTTTAGTTCTAGAATGACCTCACTTGAAAAAAAACATTGCTTTCAGGATCAGTTCTTCCTGTGCTGATGCCATACATGATGATACCACACATCTGGTTCCGATGTTAGGTTAGCTGGTCACAATATTCATGAATTATCCAAACCTTTTCAAATAGGGTTTAACCTATCTCTCATTTGTAGGCCAATGGGCTGGCCAGGTGTTTTGGAGGTAGCTTGGATTCATAAATCATGTGCTGCTGCCAGGGCCAGCTGCAGGGGTTTTGCCGCCCCAAGCAGCCAAAAAAAAAAAAATAGCCCCGATCGCGATCTGCGGCAATTCAGCAGGAGGTCCTTCGCTCCCAGCGGGAGTGAGGTACCCTCTGCCAAATTGCCGCCGAATCCCTGAAAGTGCCGCCCCACTCCCGAGTTGCCGCCCCAAGCACCTGCTTGATAAGCTGGTGCCTGGAGCCAGCCCTGGCCACTGCTGTCCTTTATTAAAGTGCTAGCCGCAAAAGTGGTGGGTTTAATTAAGAGAACTAGTGTTAGACGGCAAGGTGTCCTATCAAAAGACAGTGGATTTTTGGCATCCTACATCTTCCTTCTGTTGACCAAGCTCCACTATATTCTGATATGGTGTCCTTCGCTATAATATTTGTGGTTCAAATATCTTAGTTCCAGATTCTCTAATCAATGGATATATTTATTTTAAACTCCTTTTAATGCTGCTTGGCAGCCTTATCCCAATTTTGGGCAAGATTTTGATTGCCTTCCTCAGGTTGGGTAGTATGTTACTCCATGAGTAGTCCCACTGACTATATGTAAAGATATCAGACTCTGGCCCTTTATTTTCCATGGGTTTGCTGTTTGTTGTGGCTTACTCTCACAAAAGGTAGTAGCACTGGTATTGATGGCTATTTTAAATATTTGCTCTCCAGCTTCTTTTCAGATAATAGGTGAAAATTTACAACCATAGACGACAAGATCTTATGTTAGGTATTTCTCACCTGATTTCTTCAGCTTGGTCCCTGTCTTGCTTTACAGGTCCATAATACCTGTACTATCTCTCTGGACTGTTAGAAGACAATTGTGCATGCATTTAAGTACATGGGATAAAATTTTTGTAACGGCCTAAATCCCATTTTCACAAGTGACTTAAGAGCTTAGGTCCCATTAACTTATGATGACACTTGGTCTTCTAAGTGCCTAAATCACATTTGAACATAGGTGCTTTTGAAAATTTTACCGGTGCTTAACTTTATACATGTGAGTATTCTCTTTAGGGGCCAATGCAGCTACTCATGTGCATAAATGTAAACGTGCCAAAGTGCTTACAGGATCACAGGCTCAACTTCCAGTTGTCTCCTCTAGCACTATCATATTTCTTCTTCCTAGGATGAGGGCTTCCCTGTTCTTTTATTTATCCTCTGAAAACAAAAATCTTCTAGCAGCTAATCACTGTTAATGCATGGAATGTATCACCTACACACCGTGATCTAGTGCAGCAGGAATTATACCATTATAGGTAGATTCAAAGCTCTTGCCTCTTGAAAACATGAACCCTTATTTATTTGTATCTTCCAACAATAAACTCTGCAGACAAAGGACTTGTTGACTAAACTACCAAAACAAGAGTGGATTACTGTATCTGGCACACTCACAAAAGAAAAGAAACAACATTTTTTAAAAAAATAGATTTTTTTCTTTTTTCTTTCTCTTTTTAATTTTCAGTTTTGTGGAAAATAATTCTGAAAAAAACAAAACTTGTTTGTTTTCATTTTGGGGAGGGGGTTTCTTTTCAGTTATTCTTGCCATCTTATTTAAGTAACAAAATGTAGAAGAAGAAAAGAGTGAAGTGGCGAAGAAGACAACTGAAAGGAAAGTACAGGGTTCAGTTTTCAATTTTTTTATAATTTTCATAAAAATGTTTGAACAAATGAACAATCACTCCATTTCAAAACATGAGGAATGAAAAATATTTTGAAATGTTTCCATTTGTCACCCATTTTAATGATTACAGAAAAGGAATCTTACTGTAAAAGGAAAGAAAAAAGAGTATGTTACAATTTATGCACATTTAACAGGATTTTGTCAGTTCTTGTAATTTAACTTGTGACCTCAAACTTCCCCGCTTTTGAAACAGAAATAAATATTAATCCAACATGTTCTGTTGAAAAGAAGTTATAATAAATTACAAGGACATAAAGGTGCGTACAACTATTTTGTATGTTTGTATATGTGTTTCAGCTACAACTGGCAATTTTCTCATCTGGAATGCATAAAACTATGAACATATTGTTAGGTGCATAGGCTGGCATTCTAGAGCATTATAGCAAAACAGCAGATGTTAAATTATCATAGACTCAGAATGATTCTGAGTTACAAATCCCTGGAAAGTGTACACTGTTAAAGCTACTGGGTTCTGTGGTAAATTGAGCTGGTTTAAAACTTTTATAATCTTCCACAGCAAATGTGTTGCTCTGTCTTTAATGCTATAGGGATTGTACATTATTATAACATGAAGAGTGACGTTAGCAAGTGCTCTATTATATGGTTCAGAATATTATGATTTTATAAAATAGCCTGCTATGTTTAAATAACATTGACCTTCTCTCTGGCTGAAGAAGAGCAAGCACAGATATTGTGACAGACCCAGGCCAGTGGGGTACAGGAGTCTGTTAGAGGGCAAATATACTGGTCACTGGATGAATAGTTTTCTGTTCCCTGAGTGACCAGAGCAGGGGCTGCACTAGAGTAATCAGGAACCTGCTAGAACCAATTAAGGCAGACAGGCTGATTAGAACATCTGCAGCCAATCAAGGCAGGCTAATCAGGGCACCTGGGTTTAAAAAGGAGCTCACTTCAGTTTGTGGTGCGTGTGTGTGAGGAGCTGAGAGTGAGAGCTGCTGGAGGACTGAGGAGTATAAGCATTATCAGACACCAGGAGGCAGGTCCTGTGGTGAGGATAAAGAAGGTGTTTGGAAGAGGCCATGGGAAGTAGCCCAGGGAGGTGTAGCTGTCATGCAGCTGTTACAGGAGGTACTATAGACAGCTGCAATCCACAGGGCCCTGGGCTGGAACCTGGAGTAGAGGATGGACCTGGGTTCCCCCCAAACCTCCCAACTCCTGATCAGACACAGGAGAAGTGGACCCAGACTGTGGGGAAGATCCCTGAGGTGAGCAAATCCGCCAATAAGTGCAGGATCCACCAAGGTAGCAGAGGAACTTTGTCACAATATCTAAAGACTTGGTGAATCTCCATCCTTAAGTTAACTCCCCCTCTTGTTCCCAGGTCCTATACAACATCTGACATAAGGACCTCTACTTTTTCTAGTCCTCTGTAGGCTCATGTATGGATAGAGTTTCAGAGCCACATCTGCAGCTGGTGTAAAATTGGCCTGAGCACCACACTTGGTTGAAAAATGGTAGCATCAATGGTACTATGTGAATTTATACAAGCTGAGGATTTGACCCTTTGCATACCCAGGAAAATTCCCCAAGACCACTTGTAGTAAATGGAAGCTATAACTTATGAGACAGTGAGGGTGTCAGCAGTTTACCAGTCACGTCTCAAGTAATCTTGGTTCACCCAAGACACAGCTTCATATTTTAATATATGTTCCTTATCTTCTGTATTTAGCCCCTCAGGAGTGGATCAGCTTAGGACAGTTCCCTGTGCAGCACAAGATGGTATAATTTTGGGTTTATACTCCAGAGTGGGTGTGTGCATGGGGATCTTGGAGTTACCTTGGCTACAGCCTTCCTATGAAGAGGCTGGTCAGAGAGTGTGCATGTAACTGCAGCTGGGTGTGGCCCTACCTGTATGAAGACTGGTGAAAGTGCAGGCTGGAGGGCTGTGCAGCTTGTCACAGCAGTACAGTGTGAGAGGGAGCCCAGGGGGCTCAGTAATACCCCAGTTCCAGGTGGCACCCGGGGGGGGGAACCCATCACAGGTACATTGTCAGAAAGGGATGGGAGAATGTTAACTGTCTTAATACTGGATTTGCCCAGAATTGAAACAGAAAGGGGGGAAAAAAAGGGACCTTATTGGTTGCAAAAGTTTTCCTACAAAGAGGGCAGTGTACATCCATGGGACAGTGTAAAAGAGCTATGGTGTGCCTAGAATTGCCTGGCCTGCTGCTTGTGTCCCAACCGACAATGCTGCTTTAGTTTAAACTCTATGGAATGTCATTAGGCTCCTGGTGCACTCAGTGGGAAAGAATGTGTATGAGAAGTTGAATCCTTATACCCAATGTGCAGCATGTGATTCTTTTTAGAGAAACCATCTTTCAGTGATTGATCACTTGAGTGCTTACCCTTTTCATATTCTTGCCCTGCAAGCCTTTACACATTGGCATTTCACCAAATCTTGAAAAGGAGGCTGTGTCTTTGGCAGCTCAGAGGACCAACCTGTTGCATATATTTAATTACAGAGTCCATGTTTGGTAACATAAGTTGTCACAGTGCCATAAAACATGTCTACAATATTTCTTAAGCAGTTGTGCACTATCCAGTGTAATTTGCTAAGCATGCTATTGTTTTTGCATTTTCGATTATACTCAAAATTAGCTTTCTTTTCGGAGCTGTGTGTGTAAGGTACAACATGAACAGAGTAAACAGGCAACCACAACACTGCAGACTTAAAAATATAATCCTTTATGTGTGCTCTCTCCTATACTGAATGTGATTAAAGAGGCCCCCATCCACATTTGCCCTACACATGACTTGGTAGTTCTTCCTCCAAGACACTTTTCCTACAATTTTGTTCGACATATGTTTGCACTTTCTCCTATTCTGAATGTATTCCTTTCTTCCTATTCTAAGTTTGACAAGATGGGCCATCCACGCTCCATCCTACTTGACAGCCAACTCTTCCTCTGGAGAACTGACTGCTGAAATGCTTGAAAGGGAAGTTGTGTTCAGAATTCAGTCTATGCTGGATTAAATTGTAAAGACCTCTCTCGCTCTCAGTTGCATGAGCTGCAGCCAAAATGGTGGCTTTCAGCAGAACACAGCATGCAGAAGCTCATTTACCAAGGGCTAGGACATAATTTTTAAATGTGCATTGGCAGAAGGCAGAGAGAGGGAAGCTTGGAAGCTAGCAGTGGTGTGAAATGAAGTGGTGAAAAAGAAAACCTTAAGGCCAATACCTGCCATATAATAAAGGGAAAATATTTTAAACAAACAGGCAGGAAATTAGTCTGAAAATCAGGCAAAATGTTTTAGTCTAATTATATAAACTAAACTTTTTTGACTTTTGAATGTCTTACTAGAGAGAGATGTTTTTCAAAAAATAGTTTCTTCTGTCTCGAGTTTTCACCCTCCCCCCCTTTTTGGATTGTTTTTGGTCATTTAAGATTATTACTTCCTTGAAAGTCCTTCTTTATCCCATAAGATTGAGTACTCTGACTGATGGATTAAATAAGAAAAGGTCTAGTTAGTTTATTCCTTTGTTTATGATTCTTCCGTATAACCTGTTGTTCTGATCATAGAAGCTGTCAGCTTTCCTTGACTGACTGGGCCTACTCTGTTATATAAAGTTGTTAATCTGTTGGTGATCAACACTTCATTAGAGAGCACCTGAAATCAAAGGAGTTTCCTTAGTTTGTCTTTGTTTTAAATCTTGGTGCACTTGATTTGTTTCAGCAGCCTCTTTTCTTTCATTTTGAGCATGCATGTCATGGTGTAGATGTTTTATTCATTACTGAGTTATTTTCCTTCCAGAAAATGTCAAAAAAAATTGTACACTTTTCAAGCCTACTGTGTTCACTATGCTACAGATTGGATCTAATATGTTTCCCCTACTTATAATTATTACAAGCTGTGTGTTTCTTCCTCCTTTTAATTTGTCTGCAGGCAAAGCAGCAAGGGATGGTTGGCTTCAGAAAGAGGGAGGATATATTGCCACAGAATATTTAGCATTGTCTATTATTTTTCACTTGCAGTGTTAGAATGTGTGGTGTAGTGTATTATCCAGTAGACCGTTCAAGTTGCGGGTAACCCAGAGGCTTCTTGAGTGACCTCAGGCAAATCACTTAATTTACCCTGTGCCTCAGTTTTCTATCTATAAAACAGGAATAATATATAATCAGGAGTTTTGGGAGGATAAAAATCATTAATGACTGTGAAGTGCTCTGATATATGGTAAAGAGTGAAATCCGGGCAGGTTGTACAATGCATGGGGGAAGAAAGAGATTTTCACTTAGCATATGCCTCAAATGGTTATAAACTTTAGGCAAATAAGTGCTGATTAAGGGCACTTTGTTGCATTTATTTTAAATTATTGGTAGTCTTATGGTATATTGTTTATGCTTCTGTCATAACTATAAAGGGAAGGGAACAGCCCTCCTGTGTACAATACTATAAAATCCCTCACGCCAGAAACACCAAAATCCTTTACCTGTAAAGGGTTAAGAAGCTCAGGTAACCTGGCTGACACCTGACCCAAAGGACCAATAAGGGAACAAGATACTTTCAAATCTTGGTGGGGGGAAGGCTTGTGTTTGTGTGCTCTTTGTTTTGGGGTTGTTCCCTCTTGGGACTAAAAGGGACCAGACATCAATCCAGGCTCTCCAAATCTTTGTGAACCAGTCTCTCATATTTCAAACTTGTAAGTAACAGCCAGGCAAGGTGTTAAGTTTCTTTGTTTTCTCAACTTGTAAATGTCCCTTTTTGCTAAGAGGATTTACCTCTGTTTGCTGTAACTGTGAACCTAAGGCTAGAGGGGGTTCCTCTGGGCTCTTTGAATCTGATTACCCTGTAAAGTTATTTCCCTTCCTCATTTTACAGAGATGATTTTTACCTTTCTTTCTTTAATTAAAAGCCTTCCTTTTTTAATAACCTAATTGATTTTTTCCTTGTTTTAAGATCCAAGGGGGTTGGATCTGGACTCACCAGGAATTGGTGGGGGAAAAAGGAGGGAAAATGGTTAATTTCTCGTTTTAAGGTCCAAGGGTTTGGATCGGTGTTCATCGGGGAGTTGGTGAAGAAGTCTCTCAAGGCTACCCAGGGAAATATTCTGGCGGGGCAGGAAGGGGGGTAGACAGAGTTTCTCAAATAACTCTTAAATGATTTGGGTGGTGGTAGCCAAACCAGATCTAAGCTGGTAATTAAGCTTAGAGGTTCTCATGCAGGTCCCCACATCTGTACCCTAAAGTTCAGAGTGGGGAAGGAACCTTGACAGCTTCTTTACTCTAAGGAGGAAAAAATCGTCTCCTTGCCCCATCCCACTGATTTTGCTTTCTCTGCCCCTTCTTCCTCCAAAAAGTATAACATATAGAGTGTGAAAAGTTTGAGTACAATCACTGTACATGTGACATCTGTTTTTGTTTTAGCAGCGCTTTTCAGATGCAGATGCTGATGCCAGTTAATATGGACAGCTGGCAGGGGTCCCTACAGCACTTATCTTCACCTTTTCTTAATTTAGTTTAGTATTTTTCCATCCATAGTAGGAAGAAATGGATGGAAAAGAAGTAGAAAAGACAAGACTGTACATAAGCCAGACAAACACACACTATACTAAAACTAGATCCTACTCACATAGAATTCAGTCATAGAAATCTTACTGACTCCAGTGGAAGTACAAGCAGGCCCCTAATTTGCACAGATTCTTTCGCTTTATTGAATTGACATTTTCTGCAGACTATTTCACATATTGGAACCGTGCTTTGATTGTCTGAAATCAGCTGAAAGTATTACCTTGTCAGTTGTTGTCTGCCCAGGAATACTTTGTGCTGTAAGATAACTCCAACGATAACCCACCACATATAAAGTGATGTATAAAATAACAGCAAAAGAGAACAATAAACATGGGGTGTGTGTGTGAAAGGGAGTATTTGAACCTTGTTTGGCTTTTGAAATAGCTCTGAATATCTTATCTACTGTTATCTCAGTGTTATGACAGAATGTAGCTTTACTACCGTCTATTAAAAGGACTCCCATCGGCTGTTACGTTGATTATTCAGGAGAAAGTTAAAGAATTTTTGCCATTAATTGGAAAAGATCAAGGGATACTGTCTAGGCCAGGGGTCGGCAACCTTTCAGAAGTGGTGTGCTAAGTCTTCATTTATTCACTCTAATTAAAGGTTTTGTGTGCCAGTAATACATTTTTAATGTTTTTAGAAGGTCTCTTTCTATAAGCCTATAATATATAAGTAAACTATTGTTGTATGTAAAGTAAATAAGGTTTTTAAAATGTTTAAGAAGCTTCATTTAAAATTTAATTAGAATGCAGAGCCCCCGGACCGGTGGCCAGGACCTGGGCAGTGTGAGTGCCACTGAAAATCAGCTCATATGCCACCTTTGGCACACGTGCCATAGGTTGCCTACCCCTGGTCTAGGCCAACAGTGCCATTTGCTGCCACAATAGACTATTCAGCAGTAATAATACTCACAATTGTGTGGGCTGTTGCTGTGCACATTGTGTTTGCCAGCATATATTCAGCCCACTAGTTAATATGCAGTTTATTGACCTATAAAACACTTCAGGATGGTCTACTGAAAGACCTACAGAAATGCAAATTATTACTGTTGTGGTAATAAATCCTGAATTTGTTTTTTCTCTGGGATCCTAAACACAGGAATAAAAAACCCTCAGAAAAGAAAAAGTGTGACGTTTGGAAGAAACAACTGAAAAACTGGGTCCTATAACGGAAATTGTTAGGCAACTTAAAATTATAGATGGTAAAGTAGCAATGCTGGTTGGCTGCCTGACCTTTCTGTTGTCAGACCTTGTTTTCAGTTACTTACAACTCTGCAAAAATGTAACCGTTCTGCTGAAATTTGTCATTCCGGAGGTCGGCCTCTGCTGAATTTTTCCAAAAATATTTAGTCAAAAACGGTTCCACCATTCATAGGGGAAAATACATTGTTTTGCCCATGTTGAAATTCCTTACAACTCTTTAGGTGAAAAGTTCTAGGCTTTAAATTTGTTGGGGGTGGAGAGGAGGGTGGCCTTTGTGTGAGGGACATGCCTTTAGCTGTTGTGAAAATACTCCCAAATTTGGCCAAGTTATGAGCCTTTGAAAAGTCTTAGTGGACACACACTCAGGGAAGACTTTTTAGGGTTTGGCAGCTTCATTCTACAGCCTGGGGTTGCAGAGACTGAGAAGCACTTGTCCTGCAATTGCTACTCCTGGCAGCTGCAAGCCATTATAGCACTGGGCACTAGAACTGAGAGCAAGGAGACTGTCCCTCCTGTGCTCTTAATGCTCCCCCTACTGGCACCCTGGGAAAATGAAGTGAAAACTGCCTCATTGAAAGGCAGACCTGAGGAGCCTACCCTGTGGGGTGGTGAATGGAGAGAGGGACAATGGGTGGGGACACTGGGACAGGGAAGTTGGGGTGAGGTGGGTTGGAGGAACTGGGGAAAAGGTGAGGAGATATGGGGGAACTTTGATGAGGGAAGGGGGGAATATGGAGACAGAACCAAAGACAGGCTGGAGGGGCCAGGGACAGGAGGATCTCTAATCACTAGAGAACACTTCCTCAGAGCCTGGAATAGAACCCAGGATTCCCAAGTCTCCATATTCTTCTGCTGTCAGTAAATTGCTGTGAAAACCACTGGGGGTGGAGGGTGGGGAGAAGTGCCTCATCTCCCTCTAGTTCTGGTACAGAGCCCCAGAGGATGATAACCACAATAGTGTATTGGCACACTGAAGAGCCAAATGAATCTACATTTTAATTTTTATAATGGCTTTTTTCATTATTTATTCAAGAGAGCAAATGTTACCCCTCCTGGGGAAGATATTTTGGGTCTGGTTACAGCCAGAGTAAACCAGAAGGGTTCCATATCAGCAGTTAGCTCACATGGCTACTCAGTATAATGCTGTAAGTTTGACACCCTTGCAATAAAAGTAATTGTGTGTAAACAGAAAGCAAGTATTAAGAGAAGGGGAGGGCAATTTTTAAGCTGGGCTATTCGGATGTGCCTCTGGAAAAGGCAGCTCTCAGTCTGGGGCACTCTTAGAATGGGGTCATTTTCAAATTTGAGGGTGGGTGGCCCAGAAGTGCTAAAAATTTGGTTCTGTGTTCACATGTGGTGTTCAATCTTCAGGAAACACAGGTCAAGGAAGGAGTATCAGAACAATGCAGTCAAGCCTGTAATGATGCTATATGCACAATTATGGAGCACAGCTAGATTGTTTTTTACCTTCGCCTCCCCAATCCCAATGTGCTTGCTAATATTCCCAAGGAAAAAGAGATGAGGGAACAAAATCAGACATGGTGTAAGTGAATCTGGCGCCTAACTGCATTTACAAAGTATTATCAATCATATTTATTATGGTAGTGCGTAAGGGCCAACCTAGAATAGTGCCTGTTATGCTAGGCCCTGTACAAACACGGAGTAGTAGATGTTCCCTGCCCCAAGAGCTTACAATCTAAATAGACAAGATAAAGCTGGACAAACTGTCTACTTCTCCGATTCTACAAGGTATGACTTGTTCCTAACTTCAAGCATGTCAGCACCTCACTGGCTTCAGGGGAACTACGCACATGTTTAAAATGAAGAACATCTGGATGCAGTGGGTTAAGTGAGTATCTGGGCTCTAGTAACATTTCTTTTAAACTACTGTATGGCTCCGACATCTGTTTTTACACATTTTAAAGCCAAGAGGCCAAAATTTCAATTAAAATTAAAGGGATGCTGGAAATGTGTGGTATTTTTGTTTTTTGTTTTTTAAAATTGATTCATTTATCCTATCCTACCAGTATACAGTAGAAGGAAAAATTAAAGATCTGAACAGCTCTTTGGAGAAGGGACTATCATTTTGTTCTATGTCTGCACAGCACCTAGCACAATGGGATGATGGGGACGAGTAGTTGCTATGGTAATGAAAATAACTAATACACCTCTACCTCAATATAATACAAATTTGGATATAACGCAGTAAAGCAGTGCTCCGGGGAGCAGGACTGTGCACTCTGGTGGATCAAATCAAGTTCGATATAACACGGTTTCACCAATAACGCGGTAAGATCTTTTTGACTCCCGAGGACAGCGTTATATCAAGGTAGAGGTGTAATTAAACTCTTGGAACATTTAGGATGTAAAATAGTCCTTCATTGCTGGCCTTCTCTCTTTACGATGGGCTGAACTAAATCCTTTAAGAAGTGTGGAGGCTCTTCATTACTCAGTTGTATGTACTGTACCTTAATTAAAAATATATATAGTAAAAGTCAGCTTTTAATTTCAAAAGCCAGTTTCTCTTAAGGACACAAAAGAGAGCTTGAACAAGTGGCAAAAATAAATAAAAATGTTTGGATTTATTTTTTTTGTGCTGCATTCTGTGGACATTTATATTTCAAATGTAAGTGGAAAGAAAATACAGACCTGTGGTGGTATAATTTATAAACACACATTTTTTTCCATAAAGAAGATAAAGTGGGACACTTTAATTCAAAAATCACTTCCTCCGGTAAGAAGAAACTACTAGGCAATTCTTGCAGGAGTCACTTTCTGTGTGTCCTCATTTTTCAGCTTAATTCAAAATGAACATAATGTCATGAATAGATTATTTTGCTGATTCGTTGGCAGAAAACAATGAAAAAGAGTTCCCAAAAGAATACATGCATGCTGGGATTTTTGAAGCTGCTTTGGGAGATTTATGTGACAGTGATGAATGGACTGATTAGATATCCCTAGATTCTTTATAATCTCTGCTCCACTGATTTCATTTGTTATAGCTTCTGTTTAGAATGTTTATTTTACAGGATAAAATGCCTGGTGGAAAAGTGAGTTGGTAGTAAAAAAATAAACCAAAAAATTACTGCAAACAAAAATCTTGTACTCTAAAAAAGAGAGAGAGAAACCTATACTAAATGTTACAGACCAGTCCTGCACGTTCCTGCAACTCCACAAGACTAGAAGGGTATGGATGTTGGTTTGGAGGCAGGCAAGACAGGATAATAATAGCCTAATAATAGACACCTAGCAGTGGTTTGCTACTCACAGGACTCGGCAGAATCAGCCAGCAAGAATTACAAGAGCTCCAGGACTGTAATAACTTCTCTGTGTAATGTCTAGTAGGGAAAAATAACTCAAGGGTTTGTTTTTGTGCCGGAGTGGAGTGGATGGAGACTCCCTCATCTACTGATCACCCTTGTTTTGCTCAGAGAGTGACCTCAACTTCTCATAATTTGAAAGTACTGCGGGCTTAGTTCCTTCTTTAGTTCATCCAGTTTTCCCAATCCACCAATTTTCTTTCTTCCTCCAGCTGGCATGTGGACTAGAACTAATAGAAAGAGTCCAGTAACATGGGCCATAAACTGCTTATGGTTCTTACCTCAGCTAAGAAAGAACTATACCTTTTCTTAGACACCTGAGGGAATTGCTGGGTGAGCCCAGTGAAAACTCCTCATCATTTGTAAGAGCCTAATTGGCATGTCTGATGGTTGGTCTTGGCAAATTCTCTGATGCTGGGAAAGAGATGCTGTGCAATGACTAGCCTGTGGTCTGATGATTTCTCCCCCATTTTGTCTAACCCTCCATGCATGGCTTTCCCTTTTCCCACATGGAAATTGGGAGCTAAGTGTCCTCCTTCACACTTCACAGCTTACTGCCAGCAGCCACAGAGAGACTGTGGACCACATAGATGCACGTGGTCTCCTGTCTAGCCTCACGGAACTTATAAAGAAAATTCAGTCTAAGGTCTCACCTCTACCTGGCAACCTTTGGGATGGCAAGTATCTGTAGCAGCATTAGGAAACAGTAGTTCCTGTGTTCCAAGAAGAAGCATAGATGGTGGAGACCACTGGAACTCTCGTTGCCCTTATGCATTTGCTTGGCAGGTGGGCAAAAGATGACCTTCTTTTCAGGATTGTTCTGAAGCTCAGGATTAACATTTAATATTGTTTAGGGAGGTTTTGGTGATGGTAAAGATATTCCCCTTAATTTCTGTAAAGAATGATTATGGGTGTGTGGTGGGAGGGACATGAATAGATTTATATATGAAGACACATGTTTAACAGCAAGAGAAAGATGCAAAGAATTCTTTTTTATGAGCTTCTTATTGAATTAAGAATTAGTAGAACTGGTCAAAAAATTGTGCTATTTTTCAATGAAAAAATTCATTCACATTTCAAACATGTTTTTGCAAAAGCTTTTTGGCTCTGAATAAAATTGTAACTTTTTTTTGGTTTGTTTTCAGACTTATTTTTAGTTTTAAAACATGTTATGTGATGTATTCCAAATTCATTGACTGCAAGAGCATGGACATAAATACTTGATGCACTCACTTCAGCTATTTCTCTCTGTGGTTTGGAAAGTTATTTTATTTTAAGAAACTGAACATTTTCAGTTTTTGTCAATCATTAAAATTATCTAAACCAAAAATTATTTCCCTTTTGAAAACTTTGAAATTTTTTTTCTATTTTCAAAATTTTTCAGGGGGCGGGGAATGCATCTAAAAATACTCTATGAACGCTACTGAAGAAGTAGGTAAAGGGTGGGGGGGAAATCACATATTTCCAGGAGGTGGTAATGTTATGTCAAGAAAATGACACAGTAAAAGATTAGAGGCCAAACAATGGAAATTTCACTTGAGTAAGGACTGCAGAATTTTATTAAATTGGGAGGGTAATATTAACTGGAAGACAAGCCCCACATGACTGTGGTGGTAATTCATTTAAAAAAAAATAATTGACTTATTCAGGTAAATATAGAAACCATTTTATTTATATTTTAATGATAAAAATCTAGTAATAAGAAAGCAGAAAACTAAAGAGAAACTTAAGAAAGAAGCAGAAAATCTTTTTACTATTCAGGTTATTAAATTATTCACCAGGGATCTAAAATTACATTTTAGCCATTTCAGCAAGCTTATACCCAGGAAACTGAATGTTTTGTAAACTTCAGTGGCATATTTCACTTTGAGCATACATAAATAAATCTAAAAGGTGTTCTATAAATACTCTAGAAGGTTTTCTTCAACTAGGAGAAAATGCCACTTAAAGTTATTTTGATCATTTTTGTTGTAGTAGCAGTAGCCCTACTGTCTGGTGTATGAGGATTTTCAGTAGAGAAGGTAAAGTTTTAAAAGTTCAGAGGCTTGTTTCAGTTTAGATAAGTCCCCAAAATTCAGATATTTTTTCTCATCTGTTTAAATAACTTAAGCTAATTAACTGGTCTGCAAAACCTCTAGAAAGAATCTGTTCTCCTGACTTCTGGTATATCCAGATTCCAACACAGACATATCTTATTTAATATTTGCACTAGTGCAGCACTTAGAGATCAAAGATCCATTGTGCTGGGCACTGTACACACACACACACACACACACACACACACACACACACACACACACACACACCAAAAAACAGTTCAGCCCCTAAAAGCTTACAATATGAACTCTAAGGCCTTAAATTTGTACAGCCTGTGCTAACTAAGATATTCAGTGCTCCATCCAGGTCTGCCTGTAACTGGCCCTATGGCTGGTGTTTCAGGTGGGCAAATATGGACCCCTGGGATGGACAGGGCCCTTTGTATATCATAGGTAACATAGTCCTAAAATTCCCAGTAGTCTTTGGGGTGTTTTGTTTTTTACATTTCTACTCCATCATTTCTAAGCAGAAAACCAAGGTTTGGTTCGGATTCAGGTGGAGTTTTGAGTGGAGATTTAGGTTAGTTCTTGTTTTTTAGTCACTACACTACCCATCTTTTGTTTTCAGTGGAGTTACTCAATTAACTTTTAATTCAGAAAAATAAAGGACACCATACTCAAGAAAAATAGCATTCTTATGAAAGCTCACTGTTATCGGTCATTATTTGGAACTCCTTTGTTGTAACTGTTTATTGCTAAATCCTAGCCTTTCCCGCACATGGCCATGAATTCACCTGAACAGCCTTGAGAGGGGAGAGGTTACAGAGAAGCTGCAAAGTGGAACTTTGCTCCTCTGAACATCACAGAGCTGTACTCCAGGGTGACTCTCTCCAGCAACACAATGGGGGCTTTCAATGAGTGCTAAGGAGGGACGGGGACTGAACTGCTGTATATGCAACTAAACCGATCCACCAGCCAATTCATGTTCCTCCAGCAACAGATCATAGTGGTGACAGAACAAAGGTTATAATGGCAATCATGGAACTGAGGAGTTCCACAGCTGGCCTGCAGACCTGAGAGGGCAGAAAGGACAGAGGTAGGTATTCTGACCCAGCTCAACCCCTGTGCAAACCCTGTTTGTTTGGACAATGAACAGAAGCCAAGGATTTGGCTCTTAATATTTATTCCAAAGAGAAAATAACATCATGCATGAAAATAATATCATGAATGATTCTCTCCATTTGTTTATAAGAGACAAATTGAATCACATTGTGTCAGATTAGGTCATTGTATCAGGATCAAACTGTACTAGTAAATTATCCTCTTTATTTACAATCATCTTTTAAAATAAGGTTCCTTTCATTCATTTTTAAACTAAATCTTGGCTATGGCAAGAGACAATTTACATGTCATCTGATTTATGACATTTCTATAGAGCCTGATCCATAGCCCATTGAAACCAATGGGAATCTTTGCATTTAGTTTAATGGGCTTTGAATCAGGGTCATAGTACAATAGAGTATAGATGACTATTTAGCTACAATATTCCACACTCATTTATTCTCCAACTACTCCCTGTACATTCCTCAAAAAGTGGAAAATACCTAACATATAATCTGACAAATGTTTCTCTGAAAGATTAATACAGTTATCTTAACCCACAGTTATTCAGACATACTACACAGTAATTACCCTGTACATATTCTGATCATAAATGTTTATTTATAGAACACTTATTATGAAAGGTATTTTGGTAGTTTCACAGGGAATTACAAATTTTATTCTCTACTTTAAAAAGAGTATCTATTTTCTGTAAATGTAATATCTCCTCCAATTAAAATTGTATATTAATATGTGATATAATATCTAATCAGTAGTGTCAGTGTTACAAGAGCACAATTAAGTATTAAATCGAATTTGGAAAGTTTTATACTCATCTGTCCTTTTTTGCACAATTGTAGCAGATATTTTTTTCTATCCTGAGTTCAATTTTTCTGGGCATAGAAACCTGCTCAGACTCTTGATTCATAGTGTGTTGATTACAGTAATATCCAGTGGGCTTGCTTAGCAATATTTTTATAGTGCTAAAACAGCCCTTAGCTACCAGCTCTATTTCCTAGACTACTTCTGGCATTGATAAGGTAGCTGGGGCACTGTAGGCAAGTCAAATGCAATTCAGACCTGATCGCTATAGGTCAGAGCTTGCTGACCAAAACAATTTTCTCTTTGCTGGAGGACAACTTCTATAGCTATTACAAGGTGTGATACCCTACATAATGCTATGAGGTAGAAAAGCAGAATCTTTTTAGTGGCCAGCTGGCTAATAAAGGTAATGCCTTATTCTGCTGATAGTAATGCTCTCATAGGACCAGATTCAGAGTGTATTTCAGCTATCTTCACCTTATTGTTCCATTAGGGTGAACATGGAGTAGCAGAATGGTACAGGGGTTAGAGCAAACAACTGGCAGTTGGGAGACAATAGGTAAAATCCTAGCCCCACTGAAGTCAGGGGGGGTTTTACCACTGACTTCAGTGGAACCAGGATTTCACCCATTGGGTCTGACTGATAGAGGCTGACTGTGTCCCCCTTTTCATACTGTAAAAATGGGGATTATACTTGTCCAGCTTTTAAAGTTTTGAGATCTATTCTGTATAGAAGTGGTAGGCTTTATTACTGTATGTATTATTTAACAGACTGCAATGGGGTTATCGCTGTTGTTGAGCAGCCTTCCATGAGATGGATTCACTTTGTTACAGAACAGGCCTATGTTTAGATGCAAGGTGTTAACCATTACTCTGTAGCTTTGTGACCCAAAAATGACCCTTTGTAGAGGTAATAGGTTTAGTAAGAGTGTCCATCATATGGCTGCAACTTTGATCCAAATAAATTGACTCTGCTTCATGATAGATGAGGCAGATGTATTGCTAGACTTTCGGGCATATTTATATATTGTCAATGAGATCTTGGGACCGCATTCTGTGCTGATCTATACTACGTGCACTTTGTTGACTTCAATTGCATGGGGTATAAATCAGCATAGAATTGGGCTCTTACTGTTCTTCCATCTATTCAGTAAAAGTTGTCAGCTTAATAAAAGTGAAATGAGATAAAAGAACTAGTAGTTTCTTTATTATTCCATGCCCTGAGGATATACTATAAATAAACCCAATCAAAACTATTGAGACTTTGATTTTAACCACTAACTATGGGACTAAAAGCCAGAATTTCTACATCTGAATCCCAGTTCTCTCAATAAACCTATTTTTTTCCTCTCTAAAATACGGAGATAATCATTCTTATTTATTTCACAAGGGTGCAAAATTGCAAATAGGTTTTCAGGGCCCATGAGCCCACTGAAGTAAAAAATATTATAAAAAAATAAACACCAATTGATTTTTTTTTAAGTTACACTTAGACATGGGACTTGAATTTCAAAATTCAGATCTGGATCCAGACTGAAATCACAAAGTGCAGGGGTTGTTCATAGATTCCAAGGCCAAAAGTGACCATTGTGATCATCTAGTTTGAACTCCTGTACAACACTGGATATAAAATAATTACTTTTTGAACGAGAGCATATCTTAAAAACTTACAATCTTGATTTTAAAAATGGTCAATAATGGAGAATCCACCACAACCCTCTATGCGTTGTTCCAGTGGTTAATTATTTGGATAGGAAGTTTTGGTTTTGCCCATGGTAGAGAAAGGGTGCAAAATTTGGGTCTGATTCTGGTTTAGAATTAGACTTCCCATTCAACACTTTTATCCAGGACTATATCTCATTAAGTAACTTCAAGTCACAGAAGGTTCAGCAGAGGAGTCAAAATTATCCAGGAACAGAGAATGCCAAACCAATGTCTGGTGTCTACTTGGGTTTTGATCCAACTCACACTAAAGTTATTAGAAAGTCTCCTATTAACTGTGATACAAATTAAAGGTAGGATTATTTAATTTGGGGGGAGGGATAGCTCAGTGGTTTGAGCTTTGGCCTGCTAAACCCAGGATTATGAGTTCAATCCTTGAAGGCCACTTAGGGATCTGGGGCAAAGATTGGTCCTGCTAGTGAAGGCAGGGGGCTGGACTTGATGATGACCTTTCAAGGTCCCTTCCAGTTCTAGGAGATTGGTATATCTCCAGTATTTATTTATTTATTATTATTTATGATTGCGTTGCTCTTTTTGAGAGATAAATTGGGCTGCCATTGACCATGTTCTATCTGATCAGTAGAATATTGATGATTTTAGTCTGAGGGCTGTCAAAATCCTACCTTTGACCAGCATTACATTCTCTTAGAAGTTATAAGTAAAAAAAGTTAGTACAGATTAACATATTTTTGCCTCTGTAAAGAAAAAGATCCATTCAACACATACATTTTCGTATTTATTTTATCTTGAAGGCAGATCAAAGGTTACCTAAAATAATATAATAACTCAGACAAGAAACCAACATTTACATTCACAAAGTGTTTGACCTTGGGCTACGTTCCATAGACTGGAGAGAGTTCTGGAAAGACATTACATCAAGGAGCTGACATTAATAAAGACCATTTACTGTGCAATCCAATGCAAGGCATCCTAGCTGTCAACAGAACTGTATGACAATGTTCAGATCAAACAAGTAATCCAGTTAATGAGGCATATCTCAGGAACTTGCCGAGAATGTAAGCTTGTGAGTGATATGGGTACTTTGTCATGGATTAATAGAATATTAATCAAGGCAAGATGCATTTTCACATTGCAGTGACAGAAAGATTAGGTGGCATGAGAGTGTTAAAGCTTCAAGTACCTTTGAGAATACAAGCCCTGAGTTCTTTGCTTTTAACATTTAAAAAAAAGGCAAAAATAACCTGCAGTCAATTCCTATTCATTTTGTAATGATCTTCTTGAGCATCTTTTGTAAAACTCTTTCTTGAAGAGTGTCACTTATCCTCTGCATATAGATGCCAAAGGAATAGCTGAACTATATAATTTTGAGCAAATTAAGCCCATATATTTCAAATCAAGCCACATCTGCCTTCCTGTATTAGCTAGCAGTTTCAAATGATCTTTTATACTGTTTAGAACAGGAAGTAGAGTTGCTGAGCATTGTTTTAATGAATTACCTTGTCTCTCCCAAGAACCAGTTGCTTTTCGGTGGTGGTTGAAGTGCCTTATAACAAAATGCAAAAACACTTTGATAATCCTTTCCCACTGAAAAGTGCTATTTAAATGTAATATATCATTATAATGCATGGAAAATATTCAGATGCATTAAAAAGGTAACATAAAGAGCTATTACAACTGTAATAATTATGTTCCTCAGCTCAATAATCTCTCTCCATTTGCTTCATCAGCACTTACAGTTCTCATCTTTCTCTAGTGAAATCACATATCCAGGCTAATGGATTTATTAACACCCATCCCCCCAATGAATACAATGGACTGCAACTTCCAGCATTAATGGGAAAGGCACGCATCAGAGTGAAAATGCACCCTTGCAAGGTCTATTAAATCACTATGTAATTATGTTTATTTAAAATTAATGTATTTTCAATAGAAATGATGAATAGTAAGTTATTAATTTAGGGCCAAGATTGTGCATGGTCACAGTATATCAAATGGGACAGAGTGCATGGAGCCTTCTCCCACACTGGAGCTTCTCACCCAAAGGCCAGTCACAGTTTCCGCACTTGGAGATAGCAGAGACAATTTCTTCCTAGAATCCTGGCATGCAAGATGCACTATGGCTTGCTTTCTCCCACCCGCCCTCTCTCTTACACACACATGCACTCACATGCACACGCGCACACACACACACACACACACAAGCCTGCTGGATTATTTTAAGAGATGGTATAGGAAGCACACTACCCACATGCCCAGGAACTCTGTGAAAGCCTGTGCTTTCCTGCATGGATGAAAAAAGGATTTCTTTTTAGCAGTTAAATTAGTAATGTTCAAGCCAGCACTGAGAGTTTATAAAAATTCCACTCTGCTAATGTCTCCTTGAATGTAAACTGGCACCTGATTCACCTATCAAAACTGCAAGGTGTTAAAGCCACAATGAATTCTCAATACTTTAGTTTTTCCCACCATGGAATCATCTTCTGGAAAGTCTCTCTCTCTCTCTCTGTCCTCTGTGTCTTCCCTCTGGAGACCTTATCCCATCTCCTCTTCCTGGCTCAGCTCCCTCCCTTCACTAGAAACCTCACCTGGAAGACCACACTGTGGTAAATGGGCCAACAAGATGTAGGCTTGTCTCAGCCTAGCTATGTTTTTAGATGATAGAAGTATGAGTTAGTAAAAGATTTTTGGCAATGCTTCTGAGAGATTTCACAGTTGATAAGTCTGAGGTTAATAGGACATCCAGACTGCTTATAGTAGAGGATGAATTCTGTAGTGCATAATCAGATGAAATCATTCAGAACTGCTTAGAACTAATCATCAGTGGTTCTTAGAGCTGGTTAGAGAACCTTCAATGGGACCATATTCCATTGGAATGCCACTGGAATGAAATGGAAAATCTTTGAAATGAGGTCAATTTTGCCAGAACTTTGTTTAGGAAAGAAACGGAAGGAAAAATAAATCTTAACATGTCAAAATACCCCATTTCAACATTATGGGGTGGGGAAGAGTGTCAGTTTTTAATTTTGAAACTATTTTTCTTTTGGAATCTTTTTTATTTTATTTTGTATTATAATATGTAATTTAATACAAAATAAAATAAAAAAAAGAGAGAGGTCATTTCAAAATGAATGATCAAAATGTTTATAATGTAATACACATAAATAAAGTCAAATTCAAAATGAAACTTTTCAATCCACTCCAAATGATTTTTTTTTAATTTTTTCCTTCACCAAGAACTTTGAAATTTTCAGTTTTCCTTCTTATTCAGAAACAAGACAGATTTTTGAAATCTCTAACTCCTTCATCAAATGGATCTCCCATCCTTGGCACAGTTCTAGTGATTCTCTTTAATTCAGATTCAGTTTCATAAATCTGTAGGATATCCATGACTAGATAGCCTCAAAACAGCTTGTCAAAGTAACAATTGCCTTATGATGCTGCTCAGGCCTTGATACGTGAGGCACATTCTGTTTAAATTTCCCTCTGCTAAGTCCAGTTCACCTGAATTATTGTTTGCAAAATTTGGGAGCCTAGTGTAAACAGCCCAGTGAAAGCTACAACATTCATTTGACTGATTCAATTTGCTCCCATCAGAGCTAGATTACATGGTGCTGAAAAGTTTACAGGGCTTTTAATGTTGCTCACACAAGTTTAGGTGAACTGATGTTAAACAGCGGAGATCATTTTTTTCACAGTTTCCTCTAGTGTAGACAAGAAACTAGTTGGTAATATAAAATAAACCAATAATTATGTGCAGAACTTATGAAAGTGGAGATTATACCTCCTGGTAATTGAACAGAATGGAGGTACAGGCACTTAAATAGTAAAAAGAAGCCCCATGACAGATCTGAGGGACCCAACAAGGAAAGTGAAGCAGAAACTGAACTATGCTGATCTAATGGGGATCTCCCCAAACAGCCAGTGGTGCTGGAACAACTTTTACAGTGGGAATGCTGAAAGCATCTTTTCTTTTTGTTATTTTGGTTTTGTGTCCTACCACCCATCCTTCCAGCACCCACTGTGGCAAGCGTTTGTAAAAGATAGCATAGCAGGGGAGCATTTACTTCTAATCTACCTAAGCACCTTGCCCTGCTGCCTCCTACATCTTATTCTTACTCCATGTGCTATCTTGCCCCTCTCCTCAACCTTATCCTCTTCTGAAGCTCCTAGAACACTCCTTCCTCTGCCACACCTTGCTGGTGTTGCTGCTGGTATTGTATAGCTGGTGGTCTGTTTTGTTGTTGCTTGGCTGCACCAGCAGACTTTGCACTCAGTTCCTCCCATGTGACTGACAAACTTGTGAGCAAAGCTTGCAGGGGCATCCCTGAAACTTCCAAGCTGCTTGGCAACAGGAGGAAAATAAGACAGAACTGGCACAAGATAAATAAGGAGGGGACTGTGAGAAAATAAAGGGACTCTGAATTGGGGCTTAGTGAGTGGAGTTTAGTGGTCTGGAAGAAATGAAGGCAAGGGGGATTTGGGTTGAAAGGGCATTTCTGACTTAGGGTAAAGCTACACTCAAGCTGGAGGTGAAATTTCCAACTTAGGCAGGCGTACTCACACTAGCTTTTATCAGGCTACAATGCTACACATAGAAGTGTAGCAGTTGTAGAAATTACACCTCGAGCTGCTGTGTGGTCATACCCTCAGGGTTTGAGGTTCCCAAGAATCATCTTGCTGAAATTCCCCCAAATCCTAAAGCTGGCCCTGGATATACCATCCAAACATTCATTAAAGGGACAGAACACCGAATTTTGTACAGGGAAGGAAGGATGGGTATAAAGTTCTGTGATATTTATTTTCATCACAAACCATGAGCAGAGGTTTCCATGAGGGCTAATCATAATTTTTTAGCATGGGAGGCAATATGTGAATCCTCTAGCTACCTCTTCACTATACCTTCCTCTCCAGAGCAAACAAACTAATCGTAAAGATTACTGTGACTAGTGCCATGCTTGCTTGCATTGCAGCCACATACACGGGAGATTAATAAGACTCAGAGCTGATGCTGTCAGAAAACTCCCTCGGGTTGATGCTGATGTGCTGAGAAGCAGCACAATGATATCATATTATATTATAGCTGATGTTCCTGCCAATGAAGCATCTGTGGGCTTGATGCCCTTCAAGGCCCATGGCAGTTTCTGCCAGCAGAAACGTGTGGTGGAGCAAAGAAGATACAACCTTCCATCTGCTGCATCCTCACAAAGGACAATCACCACCCCAAAAGTACACCACATTCCCAATGATAACTGGGCATTGCCTATTACAGCACAGCCTCATCGAGGCTTCAGCTGGTAAAGATTCTATGGACGCTCATCCAGTGAACTTTTAAGTTGCTGTTCCTGAGTGGAACCTTTGTTAGAGGTGAGTGGAGGGATGTCTCTCCTCTTGGGCCACATTCTGCCACCCTTTCTCTCATGAGTAGCCCCACGAACTTTAATGGGACTACTTGTATGAGTAAAATAACTATCAGTGTGTAGGAGGGTGCTGTGGGGAATGTTAAATCTATGGCAGGAAGCCAGGCAGAGTGAGGTAGGGGCTCCAGGCAGAAACTCTGCAGGGAAGCATAGAGAAAGAGTAACTTTGGGGATAATTCTGTTTTCTTCATTCTAATAAAATACCTTGTTCAGCATTAGAGGAAAGTGATCGATTATTTTCCCTGTTTCATGCTAGGAGACAGAAGTGGGCTACTTGTCAGCAGGCACCTTGTCTGGTGTTATCACAGTCTCTTAAACAAAGAAGCCCTGGATGTATGGGTACAAAAAGAAATAATCTTTTCCCAGTCCTTTTGTTTTTTTACAGTGCTAGTATTTTACTTTCTATGTGCCAGGTCCCCAGCTGCTGTAAATTAGCAGAAATCAATTAAAGTCAATAAATTTATGCTGATTTATCCCAGCCGCAGATCTGGTCAATGTCAGTTTGATGTTGTTGTCATAGGCCACAACCTTTCTTCTGACATTTCTTGCAACTTAAAACTGAAAAAGCTGGGTTTTGTTTTTCTAAACCAGTATGATTGAAAATGGGAACAATATTCATACAAATCCTTGTCTATCAGTCTGGGTTCCTACATTTTCTCCGTTCAACACAATACTCCCTTTTTCCTCCCTACCCAATCTGGTGAAGGATTTGATGGATTTATTTTCTGTGGGCCTGATCCTGAGAAGTGCTGAGCCTTGCATATCCCACAGACTTCAATAGGTGTTATGGGTACTCAGCTCCTCCCAGTCATCAAGACATTTTACTGTCCATCCTTGAGCTCACTTCTTCCTCCTCCATCCTCTCTCCGCTGTCAGGGAAAGAGCACTGCTGATTGCTTGACTACTGCTTGAGCTCCAAACACATCTCCCAGCAAATGGAATTTCCCCTTTGACTTTAAACTACCTTTCTTTCCAATACACTTCTCCTTTACATTTGTGGCACCAATGAGCAAAGCTTCTCTCATTGAAAACGTATTCTTTTCTTTTACTTTTTTTCCCCCCAGAACGGGCAAAAAGCCAAGGTACACTGGGTTTTCTTCATATGAAAACTTTTATGTGAAGCTTTAATAAATCAATTGCCAAGTTTTAAATCAAACGCATGCTCTTGAACTGGTCAAGCTTTACTCTTGAGCTTTATATCATCAGAACCTCTTGATGGATTTATAACTTGGCAAGCCATTCATTTTCATTCATTATCCTACAATATATGTAAATCAGTGAGGTATTCCAGGGCATCTCTGGCAAGAAATAAAACCAAAGAAAGTTTCACTACTGGGAAAACTCTTACAAAATAGTTATGAGCCCCGAGTGCCTGAAAACAGCATCACGCTGTAATAATAGTGAATAGTATTCTTCAGTGCTACAGTTACTGTGATCCCCAAACATTTTACCAACTATATACCCGCAGCAACTTTGAAATGCAGCCACCTCTGAGGGGAGGCTGGAAGCCATCCAGAGAACTGACACACAGCAAGGTACACAACAGTATGTCTGTGGGGTTGGCGTTGGGGGGGGGACGGACACAGTGGCAAATTCCTAATCTTAGAAGAAGAATTTTTTTAGAACCAGATCCTCTGCCTTGGCTTTGGTGGGTTTATGCTGCTTCAGCTTCCCTATAGAGGCAGCTGAGGATTCCCCTAACAGAAGGGAGGGAAGCATAAAGTCGATAGAGCAAGCTCTAAGGCAGTGTGTCTGGAGAGGGGATGTGACAGCAGTGAGAGGAACAGGTGGAGTGTAGTCAGCACAGCTGTCCACTGGAATTGCTGAAGCCAGGGGGCCTGTTGGAAATAATTTTATCAAGATTTACCATGACTCAGTTTCCACACAATCATTCCTTTATTAGTCCAGAGGCCACTTAGTGCTGGTTACATCCAAAATACCAGTATATAAGTGTATATACACTTATACTCTATATCCTAGCAACAAGACAGCTATACGCATTGACCAAAATATTTACAACAGGTGCAGGTCTGGGAGATACCTTTCAATCCTGGTGTGACTAATGAGGGATAAACAAAAGCTCTGACAAAGAAACCCACTAGACAAAGAAATACACTATAACAAACAAGTGATTTCATTGCTGATTACGGGGCCTAAACCAAAGCCAGATGAGGGAGTTTTAGAGCTGAACTCAGCACCTGGTACCCAATTAACCACATTTTCTTTATTTTGAATACCTCAATGTAAGCCTTCAATAAGATGATGCTGGTATTTCAAGGGTCACTACAAGTTTAACATAACTCTTCTCTCTCATGATTTCATTCTTTTTGGTCACATGCTTTGGGTCTATTGCTCATGCTAATATCCAAACTCAATTAAAAACCATAGTTCACTCAGGGCTAATGTGGATCTATTTTCCTACAGGGCCTTTTTTGGCTTCTGGCCAATGAGGATGGAGGTAGTAGGAAAGCGAATTAGAGCTGCCACCATTCTCCCTCCCTTTCCTCAGCTGTGCTAAGTTTACACTAGCTCTGTCTTGGATTTGGTCCTTAATATTCATGAACAGCAGACTAGATATTGTTTTTATGTGCTCATGTGAGAGACCCAAACAAACAGAGTAAAGTACATGATATTTAGTTATCTGTTTTAGAAATCTAACAGTCTGAGCTGATTCTGTGGTTGCAAGGAGTCTGAATTACCATGTTTCAGACCTCAAGTTTTGAACTACTAAGCCATCCAATCTGGCTCTGGAGTATTTCTTTAGGAAGGGGAAAACCCAGAATTCTTCTTTTTTCTTTTTCTTTTGTGGATCCTGGGGTGGGCAGGATTCACAACATTTCTAGTGTGAATCTTATGAATGCATGATCTATATTCACTGTACTTTAAACACAGATGTACCATTGCAGGGGGACACAAAGAACACATTTCACTGTAGTTCCTGCCCACTGTGAGATCTGCAGATATAGCTCTTACAATATGCATATCGTATGAGTAACACAGTCATCATCATCTTCCTCAACCCTATATAGCAGCAGGGCCCCTACCGCAGAGCTCCTTGAAAGAAGAAGCACTGCTGCCATGTTGGGGTCAAGGGTTCAAAGCTAAGTGCCCTGTACAACAGCAAAGTGGGAGGATGTGACAGACTGACAATATTCTACAACATCCTGGACAAACCTGACTGAATTAAGTTAAACTGTACTGAGTTGGGTTTCATACCTTTTGGGGTTCATTCTATCAAAAATGCAATTGTATATATGTTATTATGGAGTTGTAACTCCTCTAGGAGGAAGAGCATGCTCATATAATTCCTCTGGTTATATGACCTTTGAAGCTACCCCTCGGCAAGATCCACATATACTAGTTAAAACTGGATTCTCCAGGGATGACCAGACAAAGGAAGGATTTTTAGTTAAATAGCCTGGTTTTAAATAGGCTCAGGGACTTATTCTTGATCCAGCAAACTAAGAGAATCAATGGAAGGCCCCAATCCCCAGGGAAGTGTTAGAAGGACTGGGTGTACTGAGGCCAATATGACTGGGTGCTAGTTCTGAGCTGAAGCTGTGATGAACTTGAAACCACAAGGGAACCTCTTGGGTAGAGTGTTGAAGGCCTGTTCCTGTCAGATCCCATGTTAGGGTTGGCATGAACTCCAGTAATTTTATTAGCATGTATGTAGATTCTTTGATTGTTTTTAATGTTTTCTCTGTAATGCTTTTACCTTAAGAATAAAATAGGCTTGCATAAGAAGAGCTGTATGGTAGCTATAACTGTGGACAGTCACACTGTTAACCATCTCTAAAGAGAAAGCAAGCAGTTGTGCTGGGGCAGCTTGTCTGTGCTGGGAATAACACAGTACAGCCTGGGAATACCTTGGTCGGAAGGGAGAATGATGCAGGTCTTCACTTAAGAAAGGTAATGGCAGGGGAGCTGGAAGCCTGAGACTGGGCGTCCTTGCTGGACCATTGAGGGGAAATACAGGTGCAGTTGCCCTGAACTGACAGAAGGTACCTAGCAAGTTCAAAACTGAGTCCCTTCCTTCTTATTCCCTCAGTAGACACAGCAGGAAAACTGAAAAGGGGTGTCCTTGAAAAAATGTGACTTTAGTAATAATATACTTATGGTGAAATCAACCTGATTAAACAATTGACTTTCCTACAAGCCCATGAGACTGCATTACAGTCTCTCCTGAGAGGAAAATGAACAAGATATTGTTTGTATCTGAGTCAAAAATTCAAAGTCATGGTGTTCAATTTTGTTGACTTGAAATTCACCCATCACTACATTTCTTGAACGGCATATTACGGATATTTAAGGAGGCCCCGAGAACATTGAAAGACACCTCTTTGCAATGCATCATAGATAAACATACTTGTCATGTTGTGGAGAGTGGTGTTTGCATTTTATAGTTTAAAATTATTGTCCTCCTTCAAGAGAATGGAATCCAATAAAGCACTTAATGACATTTTCCAGTCATCCATCGTGCTTGTGAAATGTACAGTTACAGCCTTTAAGCAGCATAATTCAATGTAAAAATAGAAGATTATTGTAGTACCAGTAATCATTGCTCATTTCTATCTGTTGGTCTCTGGAAAAATAGAAATGCACTTTATGAAAATATTATATATGAAAATGTGGCTCATTAATATGTCCTATTTTTTCTTTTCTTTTTTTTTGCTCTTGGTAACTTCATGGGCCACTTTCAAGAATTGTATTTATCTGTACTGTTAAGCCATTTTGTTGTTATGTCAGCTTTTAAGATAAGCTTTAAAAGCAGCAGATGAGTCCCTCAAACACTATGTGAATTGGGACTTGATCCTGCAGTCAATATGCAGACAAAACTTCTACTAACTTCAGAAAGTAGCATCTGTGCAGCATAGATCGGGCTTTCTGTCAGTCTGTTTCAGAGTAGCAGCTGTGTTAGTCTGTATCCGCAAAAAGAAAGGAGTTCTTGTGGCACCTTAGAGACTAACAAATTTATTTGAGCGTAAGCTTTCGTGGGCTGCAGCCCACTTCTTTGGATGCATATATATAAACATATATTGAGGATATATATTGTCAGTCTGTGTGATTCATGCTCTCTAAGACCCAGATTGTTCACTGCAAACTGCTAGTGTGTCAGTGGAGCACCACACAGAATAGGGGACTGCACTAGCAGAGCCTGATGAAGGATCGGAGCCCATATCTATTACTCTGTTCATATAGGGCCTGATCCAGCTCCCACTGAAATGAATAGAGGTCTTTCCATTGACTTCAAAGGGAGTCGGGTCAGGTCCATAGTTCCTAGAATGCTACCCATTTCACCCTTGCTCTGCTTACTTTCATAGTAACCTTCTCCATTTCCCCTCTTTTCTATATGAAGTATAGATACTCTATTGCTGTAGTATCTATAACAGTACCAGAAAAATGGTCTATAAATTGCTAAATATTGCAATTGTGTACCTTGTGCTAACTATAGTTGGGACACATTATGCATCCCATCTTCTTCTGACTTCTAAACCAGGCAAAATAGAGATTGATTTTTGCCCCATTACCAGTATGCCAATGTCACCAGTTTCACAAGTTGTGTAATTTTTTTTTGTTTTAAATTAATGTGGGTTTAATCATGTACATTATAAGTTATATCATCATGGTAAGAAACTCTTCCTTGTCAATTTTTGCAATTCAATGGAATAGCATCTCAGTGATGATTTATCTTTGACTTTGTCTTTGACTTTTTATGTAAAAAGTAAAATTTCTTCATGTATCTTATGATGATGAAAATTCTCCAAAGCTAGCGGTTTCTTTGTTTCATGATCTATAGCATGAGATTCTCCATCTCCATTCTCTTCCTCCCCCACCACTGTCACTACAACTGCCACTCATCTCTGATCCCACTCCCATGCAATTTAGAATCCTTCTCACAGTGCTTCCAAGGGGTTCTGAGAATCCATGGAGGTTCAAAGGAGAGGACATAGGAATTGGCATAGTGGCTTATAGAACACACCTAGCAAGAGAGTTACATGTGCAGTATGTTTAGCCACTTCAGTAAAATACATATGACAAGAAATGGTTACTGAAGCAAGTTTACAAACTTATCCTGGTAACTAAGGCCAACCATCCTGGGGATAATACCTTACAGACTAAGAATTTCTAGTCTGCAGCAGAGATCTCAGGCAATGTCATAGGGTACACTCCCTACACTGGCTCTGAGAGGGCTGAGGTAGGTCAGGTGGGCACAATCAGTCCATTAGGCTGAAAACTGGGAGAATTAAGGATGGGAGGAAAGCCCTAATTAGGAGGAAGCTCATCTGAGTACAGGTGGGCTGGGCTAATATAACCCCAGGAAGCTAGCAGCATCAAAGTTTGCTGGGAGGAAGTTTGTGGTCACCCTCTGTGTAGTAGAGAGGGAAGGAGGAACCTCTGGGACAGAGTAGAAGCCTGGGGGACAGGTCTGGTGAGAAAGGTGTACCCTGAAGAGACCTGGGTGGTGAAAAGAGTCTGTGGTATAGGAGGTAGCCCAGGGAATAAGCAGCAAGGTTGGGGACTGCACAGACCTTGGCTGTGTATTGTAGGGTCCCTGGGCTGGAACCCAGAGTAGAGAGCAGGCTCAAGTTCCCTTACCCACCCCATGGAAGTGGCACTAGTGGGACAGTGAACTGGAAGACTGCCTGGGTTGCTGTAGGAGTGACAGGGACTTGGAAGGACCATACCCTTGAAGGGGGGAACAGAATGCTGAGTGGCTTGGCTGTTGGGCTGATTCAAGAAGAGGTAGCAGCAGCTCCGGGAGCAAGAGAGGGACTGAGTGAGAGTCAGAGAGATGGTGTGCAACCATGGGAATGGGGCATCTGCCTCCCAGAGCTAATCCCCAGAATGGCCAGGAGGAGGTGCTGTTCCAGCAGTAGTAAAGTGCTTTGTGACAGGCAACATATATTTTCCAGTTTCTAGATTTGAAAATCTGTCTCTTAATCTCCAATCCTGCAAATTGCTCTGCACAGAAAGACCCTACAGCCTTACAGTACCATTAGCTCCAGTTGGCTCCATGTGGGTCCAGCCATGCAGAGCAGCTTGCAGTATCAAGCCTAGGTGGGACTGTGTGGTGACACCTGGCAGCACAGTCTGTGTTGATTTAATTTGTGAACAAAGGCCCAGAATCCAGGGGAGTTAGGCTTCTAAATACATTTGAGGATCTGGGCCTAAGTCCTCAATCCACTTCCTCCTGAAAGGAATAGAAATACTGCCATTGAATTCATTGGGAGTTGGCTCAGGCTCATAAAAAGCAAAATTGAACAAGAGTATTGTCATTGTCTTGTGAATTAGATAAATTACATTTTGTGGCCTTAATCCAGCCAAGTACTTAAGTACATGCTTAATTTTAAATTCATGAATAGTCCCATTGCAGTAAAAGGGCTTACTCTTATGCTTAAGCTTGTCATGTGCTTAAGTGCATTGCTGATAGGGTCTGTCTATATTCATAACAAATGAATATTGTCTCTTCTCTGCAACAAGGGACATCACATGAAGGAAACATGCTTTCTGGATCTTCATTCATGCCTGAATTTCTCTAGGTTGCAGGGGGAGTTCAGAACAGATATTCCAGTCCAGGTCTTCTCCTAGTAAAAATATTAAAGCACAATTTCACATTGTTCCAAATACAACAAATGATCTAATATTGGAAGAAATACCGCAGTGTAATTGATTCTAATTGTAAAATAGCACTGGGGCTTGATCAATATTCATTTATGCAATATAATAATATCATTTCTTAGGCCAGGACTACACTATATACCAGGTGTTGGCAACCTCTGGTACGCGGCTCGTCAGGGTAGTGGGCCAGGCTAGTTTGTTTACCTGCAGCGTCAGCAGGTTCAGCCAATCGTGACTCCCACTGGCCACGGTTTGCTGTCCCAGGCCAATGGAGGCTGAGGGAAGTGATGCTGGCCAAGGGATGTGCTGGCTCTGGCTTCCCGCTGCGCCCATTGGCCTGGAGCGGCAAACCTTGGCCAGTGGGAGCTGTGATCGGCTGAACCTGCTGACACAGCAGGTAAACAAACTGGCCCAGCCCACTAGGGTGCTTACCCTGGCAAGCTGTGTGCCAGAGGTTGCTGACCCCTGCTATATACTTACATCGGTATAACTACGTTGCACAGGGGTGTGGGAAAAAAAAATCCTGAGTGATGTAGTTATACTGATCTAACCAGCAGTGCAGACAGCACTATGTTGATGGGGGGCTTCTCCCATCGACATAAGTACAGTAACTCCTCACTGAAAGTCGTCCCGGTTAACGTTGTTTCGTTGTTACATTGCTGATTAATTAGAGAACATGCTCGTTTAAAGTTGTGCAATGCTCCCTTATAGCATTGTTTGGCAGCCACCTGCTTTGTCCACTGCTTGCAGGAAGAGCAGCCCATTGCAGCTAGTTGGTGGGGGCTTGCAACCAGGGTGGACCGGCAGCCTCCCTATCAGCTCCCCGCTCCCCTAAGTTCCCTGTGCAGCAGCTGCCCAGCAGGCTAGCAATCGGCAGTTCAGCTGTCCCTCCCCCCACTGCCATGTGCTGCTCCTGCCCTCCGCCTTGGAGCTGCTCCCCGAGCCTCCTGCTTGCTGTGGGGGAGAGGGGGAAGAAGGGGGCTAATGTCAGGGTATCCCCCTCCCCTCCTGCTCCTGCACCCCGTTTACCTCATCTCCATAGAGCAGGGGGCACACACAATAGGACTCAGGACGGAGGGAGCTTCCTGGCAGCAGCTGTGTCTCAGCTTGCTGATTAACTTAACAAGGCAATGTACTTAAGAGTGCAGTCAGCATACTTAAAGTGGAAATGCACATCTCTCTCTCTCTCACACACAGTGTGTGTCTCTGTCTCTGTCTGTGATGCTGTCTCCCCTCCCTCCATTCCTGCTGCATTGTAGAGTGTGAGGCTACATTACAACGAGTTAACCCTTGAGGGTTCAGCCGAATGCTAGTTCATCATTTAGCAGTAGGCATTCCCTGGGACTTTTTTAGATTTTCTTTTTACCCACGAAAGCTTATGCCCAAATAAATCTGTTAGTCTTTAAGGTGCCACTGGACTCCTTGTTGTTTTGTGGATACAGACTAACACGGCTACCCCCTGATACTTGACACCAAGTATTGAAGTGTAATGCAGAGAGATTTTAGTCCTGTGTTAAGTGTAAATCTCAATACAACATAAACTGTGGAGTTCCAACTGCTACCTCCATAATGTGGGGGTGTGAGGGACAAAGGAGGAAGGCGCATATACACATACACCTTTAACCTTCATCACTTTCACTGTATTTCTTCCATTCCCAAAGTTCCTTTTCTCAACCAAAATGTTCCAACCTGCACAAACATACTTTTCAAGTACCAACAAATCATTATGTTCTACTCTTTTCATAATTCTATTTAATGAACAAAAATCACATTACAGAGGACTCTGGCTTTGCAAATTGTGAAAAAAAATATTTTGAACTAGGAAAGAGTGAAATTTCAGAGAGTGGAAAAAACCTCAGTAAGAGACTATTTAAGAAGTTGAAGACATATATAGGCCAAATTCTGCTCTGAAGCCAATGGGGTTTCACATACGCGAGTGAGTACAGAATTTGGCACCAATCAACAATAGAATGATTCTCAATCAAAAATGACCAACTTTAGTTACCTTAAAGGGCCTAATGTCCAGAAAGTGTTCAGTAGTACGCTCCCACACTGTAAAATTAGGTCACTTAAAGAGGTCTCAAGTCAGGCACTCAAGTTGCAGTACTCAAAATTACCAGTCACTTTTTGGAAAAACCTTGGCTTGACTCTGCCATATTCCTGTTGTGAGCCCTTCCCAGACCAGGTGAAGGAAGGAGCCTTACTGAAGAGTAAAATTTGATGAGACAGTATATCAAAATTTTTACTAACTTCCACATTTATTTGTGGTAAAACCAGGAATAGACCATGACTCTGAATTCTGTGCCTTAATTTAGAAGATCATCTTTCTATTCTAGAAGGGGTTAATATTTGAAATCCAAATGATCAGACCATGCTACTTATTTGGGCCTTTCCTAAGGGTTTAAAGTAGAAAGCTTATTGCTATAACTGCTCTTACTTATTGCTTATTGTTCATTAGCAGTGCATGGTTGAACAGCAATATAATAAAATATTTTTATTACATTCTTCTGTATGTATAACCAAATGTTTTCCACCAAAAGGCAGAATACAACAGTAATGGGGTTGGGAATAGTGAAGAATAATGAATGAAGCACAAATGAGCGTTATATAGGCAGAACAGTGAAAATAGGGAATAGGATGATGGATTATGCTGAAAGAAAAGAAAACTGAGATTTAAAAGTATTAAAGATGAAAATAAGCAGTCTTGCAGACTAGGTCCAGTGGGGGGAAATGGAAAGGACACAGCTGTCAACAACATATAAGAAGAAGATAGGGGAACTAGCAAGGTGCACTTCCGACCTAACGAGTCAGTCACTTTGCTTTTGTGTTGCATCCCACGCTCCAAATTTTTGTCTGATCTTTGTCTATTTAGATTATGCTGAAACCTTGTTCTTTTACATTGCTTGTAAAGCAGTGAGCACACTTCTGGTTAAAAATAAAACATAAGGGGAATGAAGAAGAGTAGTGCTTAGAGGCAATCACAACAAAGAGGCAGCTTTACTATGAAATTTGAAGACTGAGTCTTGCAGGGAAAGAGCACACGGGCACCAGGTGGCCGGGAATGGTGAACCGCAGCAACTGGGAGCTGCAGGCGGCCATGCCTGCGGACGGTCAATGTAAACAAACTTTCTCATGGCCCACCCACGGATTACCCTGATGGGCCACGTGCCGAAGGTTGCCAACCCTTGGAATAGAATATGAGCAGGTTATGTTCTTATGTTTTTAGGTGAGGTGGAAAAACAAAACAAAACCCAACAACTTACACACAAACAGAGTATTTATTAACATTTTGTTACTTTGGACTGGATTTGTTTCAGTTTCAGGAGATCAAACAGTTAGCTTGTCTTGGAACTTGACACCAAATCTGTATTAGTTTCATAAATTAGCAAAGGTCCCATTAAATCTTCATGGAGTAAAAACAGAGAAATACCGTATGTATGAAACGGTAAACCATTGGGCTAAAACCAAAATCCTAAATCCAACATCTTTGCATTTAGGACATGTTGCTGGCCATAATCATTTTCATGAGCTTTGCAAAATCTTAGATTTGAACCAACATTGCACAGCCCCTTGGATTTGGGAATAATTTGGAACAGGATTCAACCATTGTTGATTGGTCATTTAGTAAGAAAATACAGCTTGGGAAAAAAAAACCCTAATCAATAATTCATCAAACCTTCTCACTTTGTTTAACCTCAGGGACAAAATGCCAAAATTGATGGACCAATGGTCGGTCCCAGTGTAGCAATTCTTATGTTCCTTCATGTTGAATTTGCCCCATAATAAATGAGATCTGAAAGGCAACAGTTGTCTTTAGAAGCAGTAGCTCACTCTGTGGCACTTAAATCCTGGTCTAGTGCATATCAACTGGACCACACAGAGTTTCTAATCTCAGCATTAACTAACCTTTCAAATTGCTCTTAGACACTTAAAATTCTCTGATGCTTTCTTGCTTGACCTCACATCCCACAATGCATCTTTCTGTGACATTACAGGTATCAGAAGGGTAATGGAACACATTACTTTCTTTATTGCTTTGTTTAAAATAATTTCTTCAACTCCCTTTTGTGTCCAACTGCAGTTCATTTGAAACGCTACTTGATAAGAAAAGATTATAGTAGGACTACAGGAATTAAAGAAATTGCATTTAACATTAACTTTTTTTGCCCTGAATTGCAGTTCAAAACTGTGCGTGTGAATATTCCATACTAGGAAACAGTAGTAGAACTGTTCAGTAAAAGAATAATGTACATTTGGTTTAGACTGGTCTAATATGGAAAGGATATGTGCTAAATACAAATTGACTTACAAAATGTTAACTACGGGTATTCATTTCTGTATGCATAATAGTCTGCATTAATTTGCATTTAATAAAGCAGGTAAGTTTATGTAAATACCTCATTTAATGTGAAATATCTAACTTGTAGTCTTGTACTGTGTGGAGAAAGTGTAATCAAGTTGAATTATGATGTTTCAGACCTAAGTGTAAAGGTTTAATCTGATTGTTTCATGTATTAAAGTTATGTGGAGTATTAAACATTGCAGCACTACTGTACAAAGTCAGCAGTCCTCCCTCTGAAGTTTTAAAAAGGTTAAACAGAGTTTATGGGATACTGATATGTTCTGCACCTCCTCAATGAGCCTAGATTTGTCTGGTGGATGACACTGGTCTCATAGCTTGTAGGATAACTGCTTGAATATTGGATATTATTCTGGGTCTCTAATGAATGTTTTGTATTCTCTACTTTGGAGTTGTACGATTTAGCAAAGAACATTGATGGAAAGATCTTAGTTAAAAATTTCTACCAAAGAAATATCATGTTCTTTTATTCACCTCCTTTCAGGCACATATTCAGCAAAACACTTAAGTATGTTCTTATCTTTAAGCATGTGAGTAGTTGTGTTGACTTCTGAGACTCAAGCATATGCTTAATCTTAAACTGGTTATACAAAAAACCCAGTCTCATAAAGCTTTGTCCTTAGAGGGTCATTATCTGCTGGTTACCTGTTACACAAGGCCAGGATCTAAAGCCTGAGCTGTATAAATAAATGGCTGATCTGCCCAGCTGTTCTAGTTCTGGATCTTAGATGGATGAACTTGTAACCAGGGAGAAAACCCCTTGTGGGTTTTGAAAGACTAGAGCCCTAGGCTGTAGTTGCAGGTGACCTCTGGTAAGCTTTTTAGCGTGCTTGTGTATGGGGAGACTTTGGCAAACCAGTAACGTGCTTGAAACCACTATGGCTTATTGTTAAAGGCGGCCTAGTCAGCAAGCTCACCTTGACCATTCAACAATCTCAGCTTGACCAAGGCAGGAGGGGAGGGAGTTTTGGGGTGCCCCAGAAAGGGCAGCTTGCCCCCGCATCCTTCCTGATAAGAATTGTGTTGAAGTTGCTGATATGCCCCAGGAATGTCTATTGGGGTCTCAAGGCTGCAGACTCTGGAAAAACCCACACCTAATTAATCAATAACTAGAAGGAGCTTCTTGCTTGATTATTGAAATACTTACTTAACAAGGTTTCTTTAAGGGACATGTCATTCCATTACTAATGTATAAATAAGGGGAAAAAGCTTGAGATAGTGGGACTCATTTGGGGAATCTTCAGGACTGGTTTCTCCCTCTGGATGCATCTTGTGTTCCCCACCAGCAGGCGGGCTGCTGCATCACTCGAAAGCCACACTCAGGTTTGGTAATTATCAAGGATTGGGGGTGTTTTACTAATCTTGTTGCGGATGTGTGTAAGTGCTTGAGACTAAGTAAAGGTTTAGGTTTAAGTGAAAGCACTCTTGTGTTGTCCTGTTTGTGCCAGCCATCTATCGGTCAGATGGTCGTGTTTCCTCTGATTTATTTCCTGACACCTCCTCACACAGAGTAAAAGTTACCAAGAGCTTTGGGTTGCAAGAACCCCGGGGTAACAGCTTGCAGGTTTTTCAATGTTTTTTCTCCATAATGCTTTTACCTTAAGAATAAATGTGCTTGCTTAGGAGTTATGTGGTAACTTATAACTGCAGGTAATACACTGGGCATACACTTTGGGGGAACAGGGGAAGCAAAGCACAGGTGCTGGCCTTCTTTAGCCTAGCTTTTTTTTCCTAGCTTGCTAGGAATATCACAGGGTAAAGCAGTGAGCTATGCAGCCTTAAAATTCCCAGTCAGGAATGAATAAGACACGTGTCTCCACCCAAGATGGGTGATGGGTAATAAGCAGGAAGAACTGGAAGTGCTAATAAATAAATAGAACTATGACATTGTTGGCATCACTAAAACTTAGTGGGATAATACACATGATTGGAATGTTAGGGTGGATGGGTACAGCTTGCTCAGGAAGGGAGAAAAAGGGGAAAAAGGGAGGAGGTGTTGCCTTGTATATATGTACATACTTGGACTGAGGTGGAGGTGGACATAGGAGACGGAAGTGTTGAGAGTCTCTGGGTTAGGCTAAAAGGGGTAAAAAGCAAGGGTGATGTCATTCTAGGAGTCTACTACCGGCCACCTAACCAGGTGGAAGAGGTGGATGAGGCTTTTTTTAAACAACTAACAAAATCACCCAAAGCCCAAGATTGGGTGGTGATGGGGGACTTCAACTATCCAGATATATGTTAGGAAAATAACACAGCGGAGCACAGACTATCCAATAAGTTCTTGGACTGCATTGCAGACAACTTTTTATTTCAGAAGGTTGAAAAAGCTACTGGGGGGAAGCTGTTCTAGATTTGATTTTAACAAATAGGGAGAAATTCATTGAGAATTTGAAAGTAGAAGGCAGCTTGGGTGAAAGTGATCATGAAATCATAGAGTTTGCAATTCTAAGGAAGGGTAGAAGGGAGTACAGCATAATAGAGACAATGGATTTCAGGAAGGCGGATTTTGGTAAGCTCAGAGAGCTGATAGGTAAGGTCCCATGGGAATCAAGACTGAGAGGAAAAACAACTGAGGAGAGTTGGCAGTTTTTCAAAGGGACACTATTAAGGGCCCAAAAGCAAGCTATTCCGCTGGGTAGGAAAGATAGAAAATGTGGCAAAAGACCAGCTTGGCTTAACCATGAGATCTTGCATGATCTAAAAAATAAAAAGAAGTCATATAAAAATGGAAACTAGGACAAATAACAAAGGATGAATATAGGCAAACAACACAGGAATGCAGGGGCAAGATTAGAAAGGCAAAGGAACAAAATGAGCTCAAACTAGCTACAGGAATAAAGGGAAACAAGAAGACTTTTTATCAATACATTAGAAGCAAGAGGAAGACCAAGGACAGGGTAGGCCCACTGCTCAGTGAGGAGGGACAAAGAGTAACAGGAAACTTGGAAATGACAGAGATGCTTAATGACTTCTTTGTTTTGGTCTTCACCAAGAAATCTGAAAGAATGCCTAACATAGTGAATGCTAATGGGAAGGGGGTAGGTTTAAAAGATAAAATAAAAAAAGAACAAGTTAAAAATCACTTAGAAAAGTTAGATGCCTGCAAGTCACCAGGGCCTGATGAAATGCATCCTAGAATACTCAAGGAGCTAATAGAGGAGGTATCTGAGCCTCTAGCTATTATCTTTGGAAAATCATGGGAGACAGGAGAGATTCCAGAAGACTGGAAAAGGGCAAATATAATGCCCATCTATAAAAAGGGAAATAAAAACAACCCAGGAAACTACAGACCAGTTAGTTTAACTTCTGTGCCAGGGAAGATAATGGAGCAAATAATTAAGGAAATCATCTGCAAACACTTGGAAGGTGGTAAGGTGATAGGTAATAGCCAGCATGGATTTTTAAAGATCAAATCATGTCAAATCAATCTATTAGCTTTCTTTGATAGGATAATGAGTCTTGTGAATAAGGGAGAAGCGATGGATGTGGTATACCTAGACTTTAGTAAGGCATTTGATACGGTCTTGCATGAGATTCTTATCAATAAACTAGGCAAATACAATTTAGATGGGGCTACTATAAGGTGGGTGCATAACTGGCTGGATAACTGTACTCAGAGAGTAGTTATTATCTTCATCAACGACTTAGATATTGGCATAGAAAGTATGCTTATTAAGTTTGCAGATGATACCAAACTGGGAGGGATTGCAACTGCTTTGGAGGATAGGGTCATAATTCAAAATGATCTGTACAAATTGGAGAAATGGTCTGAGGTAAACAGGATGAAGTTTAATAAAGACAAATGCAAAGTGCTCCACTTAGGAAGGAGCAATCAATTTCACAGATACAAAATGGGAAGAGACTGTCTAGGAAGGAGTACAGCAGAAAGGGATTGAGGGGTTATAGTGGACCACGAGGTAAATATGAGTCAACAGTGTGATGCTATTGCAAAAAACCAAACGTGGTTCTGGGATGCATTAACAGGTGTGTTGTGAGCAAGACACGAGAAGTCATTCTTCCGCTCTACTCTGTGCTGGTTAAGCCTCAACTGGAGTATTGTGTCCAGTTCTGGGCACCACATTTCAAGAAAGATGTGGAGAAATTGGAGAGGGTCTAGAGAAGAGCAACAAGAATGATTAAAAGTCTTGAGAACATGACCTGTGAAGGAAGGCTGAAAGAATTGGGTTTGTTTAGTTTGGAAAAGAGAAGGCTGAGAGTGGACATGATAGCAGTTTTCAGGTATCTAAAAGGGTGTCATCAGGAGGAGGGAGAGAACTTGTTCACCTTAGCCTCTAAGGATAGAACAAGAAGCAATGGGCTTAAACTGCAGCAAGGGAGGTTTAGGTTGGACATTAAGAAAAAGTTCCTAACTGTCAGAGTGGTTAAACACTGGAGTAAACTGCCTGTGGAATCTCCATCTCTGGAGATATTTAAGAGTCAGTTAGATAAATATCAGAGGGGTAGCCGTTTTAGTCTGGTTCTGTAAAAGCAGCAAAGAATCCTGTGGCACCTTATAGACTAACAGACGTTTTGCAGCATGAGCTTTCGTGGGTGAATGCCCACTTCGTCAGATGCAAGAGTGGAAATTTCCAGGGTCAGGTAAATATAAGCAAGCAAGTAGTCCCATTAAAGTCACTCCTCATATGAGTAAGAGTTCCATATATTACATTGGTGGATGTGCAGGTGAATGAACCGGTGATGGTGTGGCTGATCTGGTTAGGTCCTGTGATGGTGTTGCTGGTGTAGATATGTGGGCAGAGTTGGCATCGAGGTTTGTTGCATGGATTGGTTCCTGAGCTAGAGTTACTATGGTGCGGTGTGCAGTTACTGGTGAGAATATGCTTCAGGTTGGCAGGTTGTCTGTGGGCGAGGACTGGCCTGCCATCCAAGGCCTGTGAAAGTGTGGGATCATTGTCCAGGATGGGTTGTAGATCCCTGATGATGCGTTGGAGGGGCTTTAGCTGGGGACTGTATGTGATGGCCAGTGGCCACCTGCACATCCATCAATTTAATATATGCCATCATATACCAGCAATGCCCTTCTGCTATGTACATCGGCCAAACTGGACAGTCTCTAAGGAAAAGGATAAATGGACACAAATCAGATATTAGGAATGTCAATATACAAAAACCTGTAGGAGAACACTTCAACCTCCCTGGCCACACAATAGCAGATCTTAAGGTGGCCATCCTCCAGCAAAAAACTTTAGGACCAGACTTCTAAGAGAAACTGCTGAGCTTCAGTTCATTTGCAAATTTGACACCATCAGTTTAGGATTAAACAAAGACTGTGAATGGCTTGCCAACTACAGAACCAGTTTCTCCTCCCTTGGTTTTCACACCTCAACTGCTAGAACAGGGCCTCATCCTCCCTGATTGATCTAACCTCGTTATCTCTAGCTTGCTTCTTGCTTGCTTATATTTACCTGCCCCTGGAAATTTCCACTCTTGCATCCGACAAAGTGGGCATTCACCCACGAAAGCTCATGCTGCAAAATGTCTGTTAGTCTATAAGGTGCCACAGGATTCTTTGCTGCTTTTAGTTAGATAAATGTCTATCAGGGATGGTCTAGACAGTATTTGGTCCTGCCATGAGGGCAGGGGACTGGACTCGATGACCTCTCGAGGTCCCTTTCAGTCCTAGAAACTATGAATCTTTGTCTGGGAGTCAAACATTTAAGTGGATGCCCTTGGTAGACCACAGAAGGGGGAACCCAGGTGCTGTCGCTCTGAACTACGACATTTGGCACATTGCAGAACTGAGCCCTTATTGTGTCTCCCCATCCCCTTTTGAAGTCATTCTCAGCTAAACTTCACATTTCTTCCCTTTTTAAAACTTAAATTCAACCTTCCAGTATGAAATATTTTCTAAATTAAGCTTTGCAAGGTTCAAATAATAAAAATAATTTGTATTCAGAAACTAAAAGTTAAGAGTGAGACTGAGGCTTAGCAGAAATCAGGGTCTGCAGCAAAGCCAGGGCAACCTAAAGCCTTTGCCCTTGGCTGTGACAGCTACTGTACCTGCTTGTTTCAGCCCCGCTCCTGCCTCAGCTGCAGCCTTGCCTCGCTTTGGGTAACCCAGCTCTCACCTTTGGCTCTCACACCTTGCCTCTGACCCTGGGCTCTGATTCTTGACTTCTGCTATGACCATTAGGCTTGATTCCTGCTTCAACTTCTAGGACTGTAGTGGCATCAATCTCCAGGGAGCAGGTTTGGGAACCTATTCTGTCTCCAAGTCATAATTCCTTCCATTGCTCCTTCCTTATTCCTGATGGGGAGTAACTTGCAATACCCTTTTACAGGATGCAGCATACCACTTGCACTACTGACCAGTACTTCATGGAGATGGAACCAATGCTATTTCCTTCCCCTCTTTGGCACTTGCTCAGGGCTGGGAAGTATTGACTCCATGGAGTCCGTTCCCATGCACCATTTGGTGATCTAGATATGCCTCAAAGGGTATTGAAACTATGCTTCATTATTCCCCTGTGGGGATACCTTAGGGGCAATTAATAGTCTTGCCCTAAAATAGCATTTTAACTTGAATTTATTATGTTTTGGGTCATCTGGGCTTATCAGTCACTTCAAAACTATTCACTTTATGTACAGTTCTCAGGTTAAGTGACTTTCTGAAACTATTTCCAAACACAAGAATAAGAAGGCAAGAGCTGTTTCTAAAAGAAAGATGCTTATATCCACTTTCTCTGCAGAGAAAGTGTGATCTCTTCACATGTCACAACTTCCTGAAGAGCATTATCCCATTGTGACTGGCAGCACAAAGGGAAGCAATAGAAATGGCTTTAAAAGAGAGTTAAGAGGAAAACAATGTGGAGGTAGCATTGCAAACTGACTGCTAAGCACTGGAGAGACAGGTTTTCATTTGATCCTGTAACATCTGATATTCCTGTCCTGTTACTTTACAATACCTTTATCATTGTTCCAAACATAACAACAATTATTAATTATTTGAGTCTTCATGGTCTGGATGATATATGTAGGGAGCATTTCTGGACCTTTAGTATATGCTTTTTTTCTATTCCCTTCCAAAGAACATTTCACTGTAACATGTTTTGCTGCTAGACATACCACATATGGTCTCATAAGATAAGGGAAGGAAGAATTAATTAACATCTAAATGATGCCTATTTTAAAATGATAATTATGCTTTAATTACTGTGTGAATATTTTATCATACATCACTCAGTGGTTTAAACAATGTATTTTTATATTGAATATTTATATATAAAAATATATGCCCACAACCAAATTATTTTTTATATATATATTCCTGCTTGCAATTATTATTGAGTGTCTTGGCAACATTAATTCAATTTTCCACATATTTGTATGATGAAGAACATCACTTCCCACATTCTATTTTGGAGGGAGAGGCTGGGGGAAATATTTTCAAATGTGCTACAAAAGTACAGAAACTTTAGCATAATCTTGGGCCAGATCCAAGAACCCATTGAAGTCAATGGAAAAACTGCAATGGATTTTAGATCTAGCCCCTGACGAGCAAATGTAACAAGTAGACTATCATTACCACCTGCTAAGGTGGGATGGGATTTTTTTCTTTTAATTTCTGGAAGCAGTGTCTGCTTTGCAATAAATCTACTTATAATTGAAGGTGTTCGATGTATTTGAGAATTGTTTGATATTAAGCCCATGCCGTATCACAATAGTTTTTCCCTTTGAAAGAGAACATCACAGGGAATAGGTGACACATGCTTTAAATATTTGATTTAATTTTGGTCTGTTTACACTAGTGCAACCCCACTGAAGTGAAAAGAGCTGAATCAATGGAACCGAAGATAATTTAAGGAGAATGGGTAAAATTATCTTATAGTGATACACATATACACATGATTCTGATAGACTTGGGTTCTTCCTTTCTTAATTACTCATTATGAGCTAATCTGTTTCTCAGTCATAAAAATCTACTTTTGAAAGAATGCTCCTGCCTAAAGGTGAAATCCTGGCCCTGCTGAAATCAATCTGAGCCAGAATTTCTCTCATAATTGTCTTCATTACCCTCCCATTATCCACTTAGGCCATGATCACTCAAAGCCCTTCATCATGCATATAACTTTAAACCATTGAGTAATACCACTGATTTAAATGAAACTCACAGGCATACAGTTATATACCCATTTAAGGGCCTTGTTGGATCATGGTCTTAGTGCATTAATTTTTATATAAAAAACAGAATTGAGAGTACAAGTTATTTTCTAACAGTTTACTACTAGAAAAGAGAGTGTACTGTACAAGATAAGGGAGTTGAAGCCATATACATTATGGACTACAGCAAGTATACATGCCTTATTATAAAAGTTGTTGTTTGATTTTGAATCCATTCGTTTGTCTTTACCATAGCCTGTTTAGGGCCAGGTTCTCCCTCCCTATTTAAGAGGAATAATACCTTGCTCTGCAAGCAGTTCTATTTATTTAAGTGGGGCTACGCTTATAAGTAACATCTCACTAGTAGAATTGGTCAAACTTCTTGATGGAACAATATACTTTGGTTTTCAGATGAGATTCTGGCTTTTGGACATTCAGTTCTTTTTTAAAAACATTGATATTTTGCAGATAGACACTTTCTTAAACAAAAGTGTTTAGCTGAAACCCTAACTTTCCATTAAAAAACCCCCACTTTTTTGACAAAGTTTTTGACCAGCCTTCATCTGGACCTGGATTAGGGCTTTCTTTTTAATGAGTAATATCAGAATTATCCAAGAAAAAATACTTACAAAAATAATACTTAGCACTTATATAGCACTTTCCATGTTCAAAGTGCTTTATAAACAGTTACTAACTAAATTGCTCTTGTGTTTTTGATTATAAAATGTGGTGAATCAGAGAGTAAACAGTTTAATGTGATTCCAATCAATGACAAAGAAATAGCTTACAAATAAAGACTTGTACAATATTTAAACTCCTTTTACATATTTGTTTCCATCTAACATTGGTCAATGAAATCATCCACCCCTGACAAAGATGCAGCTTACTAATATTTTCCTTTGCTAAGAATATTCTATTAACCTCTCAGACCCTGAAGTGCATGCTATTAGTGGCTATATATAATTTAGAGATTTAAATACAGAAATAGGAAAACCAAACAGCATTAAGGGAAAGAAAAATGGCATCTGAATTAAATGAGGAAACAGAAAAAACTTGGTAGGTGTTGATGGACATGTCAGATAAAAAATAAAAACACTAATAGGATGTTTGTGGTGTCTGTATAACAATGGAAAGTATTAAGGAAATTTATTCTCAGTAAGCTTGTTAGAAAAGTGGATAGATACATTTATTGCATAACTACTTTGGGGAAGCACTAGGTTAGTGAATTAATAGGATCAGATACATTTATACATTTTTAAAGACAATGTTGGCTCCTGTTCTTTCTTGCCCTCATTTTTCTTTCTTGCCCATATAATGCTTGCAAAAGATAATGTCATAAAACCTAGTTTATAGCACAAATAGAAGACTATATGTCATATGCCATGTTTTATGGTGTACGTCAACTTAGTCAGTGATTGGATTGACTCACCCTGGATTCAGCAAAGAAAATTCTTCCTCTTCCCTCACCTTCCCCCAAAAAACCCACATAATAAATGTGATGTTGCTGACATAAAACTAATTTATGTCTAAACATGCATACTGTTTTGTCCTCTTAGAATGGTCTAAGTTAATGACGGTCTTGTACAGGATTTTATAGCCCTGGCACATGCACTACAGGGCTCAAATCTTAAAGATGGAAGAGATTATAAGGCCCACCAACTGTCCACAATGACATTTTCCTTTATCTTACAGTGAAAGTTCTGTTTGCTGACTGAAGCATGGCACTAAATGCTTATATTTGTCTAATTGGAATAATAGAATATGTTGCATAATTGAAGCAAGTGTAAAGACACCGAAAAATAAACAAACAATTAAAAAGGTTTTAAGACAGAGAACCAATAGATGTGCTAATCATCACCTGGTTTGGAGTTGTTGCTCACCAAGGTTCTCAAGTGACATTAGTGATCTAATTACAAAATATATAATGTGCAAATTCAGAAGTATAAGAAAACACTGTTTGCTGCATTCTGAGTGACAGTACATAAACTGTCTGCATTTATACCAGCAATAACACTGCCTGACACTATGAAAAAAGTATTTCTATTAGACTGAGTATAAGCCAGAACATTTCAGGTATTTATTGGTTTATCTTGTAGAGGAGGAGGTAACATGAGTGTGTGGAGGTGGCGGGAGAAAGGAAGGGGAACAGAACAAGAAAAAAGGAGAATTAGCTAAATGAAATACCATTTACACACTTTGAGGCCATGTTGTGATCCTTTTAATACCACTGGCAAACAGCTACTTCAATAAGTAGGGCTACTGGAGCAAAAGAGGATATTCTTATGAGTAACTGCTCATTAACTTGAATTAGCGGATCTCAGTCTGGCCCATTATCTTGCATTTGTGTAACACATTGTATCCTGAAGAAGACCAAAGCTCTTTGCAAAAGGATATAAAAGTTAAAGCCCTGTATTCTACATAAGCCTTTTCTGGATATTTGAGTGTGATGAATATGATCACTCCTTCCGTAAAGCCTCCCACCCGTTTTTATTAAAAAAAACCCAACACAATATTGTCCTCTCTCTCTCTGGTTGAGAGCAGACCAGTCCGACCTCTTATCTCTCCTCCAATCCCTCTATTCTACTAATCTATGGAAACTCACACTCACATTCCTAGGGGATCTCTATGAACATCAAGTGAATACTTAGAGACCAGTATATTACACTGAACAGTTAATGTAAACATCATTTTAGCAGACAAGTTATATTTATGCCCTGAAAAAAAATTATAGTGGGTTTTCAGAAGTATCTAAGAGTTAGGCACTCAACTCCTATTGAAAACAATTGAGATCTGTATTCTTTAAACAGTAAAAATTCTGGGTTCATTCCATTTCCTAAGGAAGGTATTTCTTTTGTGCAGAAAGAGTGTTACTCACACATGCAATTTCCTTTTAAGCCTCTCAGTATTTGATGTTTTACCTAAAGCCCCAGATCCTGAAGGCAAGTGATTATGGGAGAATCTCACTATTCATTAAAAAGATTCTAGGCATCATGGTTGCAGGGAAAAGCTTAAAAATTTAACCTGAATATGCTCAAAAGGCTCAAAAACCAGAAAGCAAATCCAAAGAATCCAATATTTTTTTTTAATTCTTAAAATCTTTTTGAATTTGATTTTTGACACTTTTGCACATTTTGATTGTTTGGAAGTAGCACCTCCACTCATTGACTATGCAGAAAAAGTATAATTGTAGTGTATTTATCAAGAGTATGAGCTGAAGCAGGAAAATACCTGTTGTTCCAAAGTTTCTAATTTAGATCAAGGGAACTTGAAATTTGCATCACATTTCAGCATTGGAGGCCCTTCAGAGACAACTTTGAGCAAAAGGAATGCAGTCGTAGAAAAAACATAAACGCCCTTGCAACTCAGTAATCAATACTTTCACTTTGACAGGGAACTGTTTAAGATGCCAGTGACTGTGACCTCTGTGCCATTCTCTTGTGTAGCTTGCCCTTATTCAGTCCCTCTCTGCTTAAAAGAAAATAAATTGCCTTAAAATAAAAAAGAGAACTGAAATTGTTTTTGTTAATCTCTAAATGCTGGAATTCATCCTTTATATACTAATAAACTACAGCCTATTAAGCAATTTATCATTTTGCTTGAGTGCAGGGGTGGCTCTAGGAATTTGGCCGCCCCAAGCAGGGCGGCACGCCGCAGGGGGCAGGCTGCCGGTCGCCGGTCCTGGGGCTCCGGGGGACCTCTTGCAGGCATGTCTGAGGGAGTTCCACCCAAGCCGCGGGACCAGCGAACCCTCCGCAGTCATGCCTGCGGGAGGTCCGCTGGTCCCGCAGCTCCGGTGGACCTCCCGCAGGCATGACTGCGGAAGGTCCGCTGGAGCCGCCTGCTGCCCTGCTGGCAAAATGCCGCCCCAAGCGCGCGCTTGGCATGCTGGGGTCTGGAACCAGCCCTGCTTGAGTGTATGCTAAGGAAAGGGGAATGCACTGCAAACTGGGAAATTGCCTGAATATAAAGAAATATGTACTATGAACACTTAGGGCCAGAATTTTCAAAAGAGTTTCGCATCTGCAGTTGAGGCCATCTTTAAGTGAGCTCAGCAAATCCGCCCTTACTGAGAAATGTAAAAGGTGACTGAGGACTGCTGAAAAGATCTGAGCAATTTTGCCGGCATGAGCACTTGACAACCTGAGCTTAAATCCTTTTGAAAACGTGGCTCTGCATCATGCAAATTGATCCCTATCCTATTGTCCATCCTTGACTAGAATTACAGCCGACATCATAGGCCAAGTGTCCTTTTTGTATTATACCATAGACAATTCTAAAATATTTTGCTTCCCTTGAAAGTCTTAAATCTCAACGCACTTGTATACTCATTGCTTACAAATTAAGCTTCAAATGCTCCCATCCATTTCTGTGGGTGCAGAGCAGCGTAGACAGGGCCTGGGATAATGGGAGGGGCAAAGTGGGTAGAGAAATTCTTTCTCCTTTCTACCTCACTCAATAATCTCTTTCATGGGTGCTTTGAAGAGATAAATGTGAGCAGTTGAGGAAGAGGCAGAATGAATTGGGCTATGTACAGCCAATGTACACTCCCTCTCCCCCACCCCCACCCAGGAAACCAGCAAGCATTCCCTTGATGATGAAGGCTTTCATCATCATCATTCATTTATGCTAGTTTCCTCCATGGTCACATGAAATGAAGACTGCCCTCCCCCCCCACACACACCCCAAGAAAGGTAGAATTCAGAGACAATGTCAGGAATTGTATTAACTTGTGCAGAGACACAGGACTCCTTTATAGATGGAGCCACTGATTTTTGTGGATGGATTCTCTCCTGTCCTGTGGAGAGCAAAGTCTATCTCCAGGCCCTGAAAGAAAGATCAAGCAGGAATTCAAAGTCAAAACTCATTGACTTCCTTGTTCCCTGATCTGTGGGCACTATGTGGAGATGATTTGGCCCTATATTGCTCCTGGATGTGTAAGAAGTAAACCAGTTTGAATAAAATCCTGTGAGAACTGATGTAAAAGTTTGATCAGAAACTGAGCCTTTAATAAGCCCCAAAATATGCAGATATGGCCTCAACTGGAGTATTGTGTCCAGTTCTGGGCACCACATTTCAGGAAATATGTGGGCAAACTGGAAAAAATCCAGAGAAGAGCAACAAAAAATGTGTAAATGTCTAGAAAACATGACCTATGAGGGAAGATTGAAGAATTGGGTTTGTTTAGTCTGAAGAAGAAGACTGAGAGGGGGACATAACAGTTTTCAAGTCTATACTTATTCCTGCCATGAGTGCAGGGGACTGGACTAGAAGACCTGTGAAGGTCCCTTCCAGTCCTATGATTCTAGAATTTATCGGATACCTCAGTGATGAGCTCTCTAGAACAGTGGTTGTCAAAGCAGGTCCGTCGCTTGTTCAGGGAAAACCTCTCGGCCCGCGCTATTTCCCGCAGCCCCCATTGGCTTGGATCGGTGAACTGCGGCCTGCGGGAGCCGCGATCAACCGAACCTGCAGACGCAGCAGGTAAACAAACCGGCCTGGCCTGCCAGGGGATTTCCCTGAACAAGCGGCGGACCGGCTTTGAGAACCACTGCTCTAGAACACTTAACAAAAGGATTGTTTGGGCACTTTCCCTACAATATGCTTTCAGACTTGATAATTCTGAATATTCAAAAATCATGAGTTGGGCTCCAAAAATTATATAATTGGTTTAAAAATTGTGGTTTTTCTTTAAATCCTGGAGTTATTTTCCTTTCCTGCCTTTTACTGAGTCATTAGAAACTACTCAGTTCATATGTTTAAGCTTTTCTCTGCAAACATGAGGGCTAGAAAACTTTTTCCCCAAAGCTGAGATTCTCCAGTAATCACCTGACTGCAGGAGTAAGTGCTCTACAAAAAAAGGTTTAGCAACACTGACTTCTTTGCTTATTGGACACAAGTACATGCTGCTAACAGGGAGTGATACCAGTTTTGTTTCTTTAGACAACTATAAATCTATTAGCTAAACATACTATATTCTGTAAGTAGATATTTTCCCTTTCACACCTCTGTATTTACCCCTTCTTAATGACACCTCCTAAGCTTGGGACTCTACTGTCTAACAGCTTCCTGTTGAGACCCAGGACCATTATCTGTCACATCATTGTATCACTTTGTCCCAGATTAAGGATTAACTTCACTTGCAGTTGACTAGATTTCATTAAGAGAGCTTTATTTCCTTGTTATGATAGCTTGGCCACTAATATTTATTAGGCTCTCTTTTATATATACACCATATAATTTCCCTCTATGGTTACTACAAAAGATTTATATATTTGAACTACTCAAATATTATTGAAAGATAAAATGTCATTGTTCAGTGCTTTTATTTATTTATTATCTGAACCTCATGGCTCTCCTAAATTAGACTGGAAATCTCATAGGTACAGACTGCACTGTTAAATTTGTTTCTAATTAGGTATTTCTTGTAGTATTTCCAACTTCTCTTATGTGGGATTTTTTTTGTTTTCTGTTTGTTTTTTGCTTTGTTTTTTTTTGCAATAATTCTAGTGGCCTGACCTCCACCTCCCCATCCCTCCCAAAAGTGCAAAGGCATTGGAAAAAAGGAAAATAAAATGAAAAAGTAGGAACCTTTTCCAAACTTCAGAAAGCAGGGATGATTGTCTTTTTTTTCCCCTCCAGACTGACTGGCATATGTCTACATTTGAAACATTAAGATTAAAGTGATAGCAATCCCTACAGAGAGGTAAAAAGTCAATGATTATATAGGAAAAGGTGGCATAAACAAGGCGAAAAAATAAGCCTCCTCTGAATTCAAAAAGTGTTGAAGTCTCTTTTTTACAATAGTCAGTGCTGACATTTAAAGTTATCCCTGAGTGAATATGCCACACATCATGTCTTGAGAAAGCATGCAATGTAGCATTTTATTAACTTTTTGTGACCCATCACCACTTGATTTCAATACACAAAGCTAAAATAAAAATATACAAACAAAGCCTCCAAAGATACCTGAGAAGGAAAGGGCCCACAGGTGCAGTAGTATTTATAAGAATCTCGTATGGCATAAATAATGGCTTCTTTCCTTTGTGTGAGTGTAGGAAGGGGAACCCTATTGAAACTCTAAAGGTACCAAAGGGCAGGGGCGATTCTAGGAATTTTGCCACCCCAAGCACGGCAGGCAGGCTGCCCTCGTCGGCTTGCCTGCGGAGAGTCCGCTGGTCCCGTGGCTTCGGAGGACCTGGAGGTCCTGGAGGTCCTCCGAAGCCGCGGGACCAGCGGACCCTCCGCAGGCAAGCCGACGAGGGCAGCCTGCCTGCTGCCCTCGTGGCCCTGGCAGAGCGCCCCCCGCAGCTTGCCGCCCAAAGCACGCGCTTGCCGTTCTGGGGCCTGGAGCCGCCCCTGCCAAAGGGTCAGTTCTGCCAGAGAATAACCAGGGCTGCTCCCTGCATACCTACTGTAACAGCCTGTTTGTGCACAACTTCTTGCGGCAGACAGGCTTCCTAACATAGTAGAAGGATTAACTACTCCATACCTTTCAAAGGCACTGATCCAGCACCTACTGAAGTCAGTGGAAAGACTCCCATTGACTTCAATGGCCTTTGGATCAGACCCTAATCCCAGATGTGGAAATGCAGTATATGACCCAAAATGAGGGAAACCACAAATGGAGGAGACTGTTCTGCAGTGTAAATAACTCCTTATTGACTCTCACTTATAGATTCTTGTCCACAATAAGTGAGAAGACACTAAATGTATAAGCAACATAGGTAATGCTGGGACTAAAATAACTGATGTCCTTCAATGAAGGACAGTTGATAGGTATCCCATGTACTATGTTCGTTTATAGAGGTCTTGGTTTGCTATCTGCTACTGTGTGTAAGTTGGGGAAAGCGAATGTGTCTGGGAGTAGAGTGAGAGGGTTTGAGGCCCCAAAGAGATACTTATTCTTTACATCTAGCATGGCGGTCAGCACTCTTCGGCACGTGCCCCATCAGGGTAATCCACTGGTGGGCCGCGAGATAGTTTATTTACATTGACCATCTGCAGGCATGGCTCCCCACAGCTCCCAGTGGCCGCGGTTCACCATTCCTGGCCAATGGGAGCTGCGGGAAGCTGCAGGAACTTGCTAGCCACCGCTTCCCACAGCTCCCATTGGCCGGGATCGGCAAACCATGGCCACTAGGAACTGCAGAGGCCTTGTCTGCAGATGGTCAACGTAAACAAAATGTCTTGTGGCTCGCCAGCAGATTACCCTGATGGGCTGTGTGCCAAGGGTTGCCGACCCCTGATCTAGCAGTTACTTCATCCATAGATAAGTCTGTCCTTAGGAAACCATAACCCACACCCACATTGTGTGTGTCCCTCTGTCCCCCTGTATTGGTGGCTATGGCCAAAAGGGACCATTTGGATTACCCAGTCGGACCTCTTGTATACCACGGACCAAAAAACTTCAAGTAACCCCTACATTGAGCCTATTAACTTGTGTTTGACTAAAACATATATTCAGGAAAGGCATCCAGTTATGATTGGGAGGAAATATCCTCTTACACAATTAGGCCCAGAGATTTCAAGCATTTTAATATTCGTAATTTATGGGCCTTCTTTAGACACTTGTGTTAGTGCAGGAAAGAGGTATGCTTTGTCTAGTGATCTGAGCAAAGTATTAGGACTTAGGTGCTTCTCAGTTCTCATCCTGACCTTGACTTGCCCTATGACATGGGGCAAGCCTTCTAACCTCTCAGCCTCTCTGTACAATAGGAAGAATGACGATAATACTTTTCTACCTACCTATGTCCCAAGGCTGTTGAAGCATTAATTAGTATTGTAAAGCACTCTGAAGCAGAAAGGCCCTTTATAAATGCAGATGATTTATTATGTTACACTTTCTAGATCTGGGGATTCCTATTTAATACATTACATTGGGAGCTTCCTCTCACCAAAGCTAATTAATCCAGCCTACCATATATAGTGCCTGTTTGGGGCCATACTGGGTGGGGATAGGAGAAGTGAGTCATAGAGTTAATTTAATATTGTTGTTAAAGGAACATGGGGTCACCATAATTTTCTTTGCATGTGGCACCAGAACTGATGATACTACACCTGGGACAAATTTATACCCTGAACCATTAGAATTATTATTTGCCTCTCTGAATGTCCCTTGTAGATATAAATTTGGCAGGCTGTTTTAGGTAACCCTGTATCATTATTTCTCTTAGGGATTGATCCTTCAACCTTAACTCACTTAAGCAGTTTTTAATCATGGAAGTAGTCCCATTAAAGTCACTCCTCATATGAGTAAGAGTTCCATAATCATATTCTTAAAATTATTCCCTCCCCATCCCCCCAACAACAGAGCCACTGGCTACCGCAGTGATAGAGTCATTTTTGGACAAAAACCTACAACATGGATGTATTCTAAAGTATTATTAAAAGCCCCATATCTGGAGCTGGTGGAATCACATGCAGGGGGAGTATAAATGTCTCCTTGAGTGCAGAGCCCTCTGCCGACCTCCATCCTACCTCTCAGCCAGATCTGCAACATATCTGGCCTTAAATGGAGAAGGCTTCAAAAGCATAGTAATCAGTCCAGGAATTTAAAAATAACTTGGGACCTGGCCTTAATGATAATTTTCTAAAAAGCTGAGCTCCTTTTAGATACTTGAAGCAGCCAGATTTTCCATAGGGCTCACTCAGCAGCTCCCACTTAGATCTTTTGAAAATCTGGCCACTTCATGACTGTGTCGAACTGGGAGTTCAGTCTCTTGAAATTCTGGCCTTAAACTAGGAAACAGATGGAATATTCCTTCTAAGCATTGCGCTACTACCTAGTGTTTCAGAATAACAACATTGATTGCTGCTGCAGAACCCAGCCATGCAAAGGCTATGGTTTCAACATTGCAGTAAATAGAATTTAGTGTAAACAATAAAGAATTGTGCCCAGTAAATTATACTCAGAGCTGTATTTCTCCCTTCCTTTCTCATCACTATTTGCAGTCAACTTACTTTCCATTTGCTCCTTCCAACAGATCAAGGCTGCACTCAGTTCCTTGAAGACTTCCATTTTTTTATAAGTTAAATAAAACATTTTTTGTAAACTGCATATGGAACCATATTAAATACCTGCCTAGGAGAGCAGCTGTCATGATCAAAGTGGGCAGAAAGTCTAGAATGTCTGTAATGCCACCATTACCTCAAGTCTGAGTTTACATGTACTGAATGTAAGGGAAGAAAAACAGTTCTGTACCTTCCAGATGTGTTAACCACATCAAGGCACTTGAATCCTGCACGCAGTGATTTCTTAATGTGACTTTGACTTGCTAATCAACTCAGTTTCCAAGTGTTCAAATCTGTACTGAATTAAGAGAAACCAACATGGCCTTTTCATGCATCTTGAATAAGCTCTGAGCACTTTCCCCCCCTCTCTTAAATGCTTGCTCTAGGCATTCAAACTGCCAAAGCAATATCAAAATACTATTCCACAAGGTTGAGGGGGATAGTATTCCTCACTCTTTGTTCTTTGATCTTTACATAGGCTGCTAAGGTTTTTGTTTAAAAAAATGAGCCTAAGATATAAAATGAAATAGATCAGAAAGCCCAATTCTGCTTTCAGATTTCAGGTGGATCCTTCTTTCTTTACTCCCTTCTGTTCTTCATTTGTTATCTTTTCATCTAGTCTCTACATTTGTTCTTTTGAGGTCTTAAATTCTCAGTATATCCCCCACTCCCCCAACACGCTAGCAAAAACTCCAGAGGGATTGAAAATATTTTCCAGAGCTCCTCTCTGGACAGCTTCAGCTGAATTTAATCTCTGATTCTTTCCCTCTTTGTCTCCATAGTTTTACTTCTCTCTTCTTGGCACTTATTTTCGTTCCAGCCTCACTCCCCCAACAGTTTGTCTTTCTATTTAATGTCCTTCGGTTTTCAGCTCCCACATCACCAACCACTTTCTGCACTGGCCTGGAGAGCTGGCTGCTTTCATGCAGGGAACAGACTGCACCATCCAAAGACATGGGGCAGCATATGCATACATTGTGTGCAGTGAAAGCAATGTCAGATGCACTTTGCACAGTCCCCAACATGGACTGAATTGTACATTACCCTCTCTGGCCTAAAGCATCTCAAAATTGCACTAAACCATTTGAAATGGTTTTGCATGGGTTTTCATTGGACATAGTTGAATAAGCGTATACATTATTTGATTATTATCCAATAACATTTCCTGCCCCTGACTCTGGCATTGGTTTAGTTTATACTGCTAGGAGAATAATTGGCAAGTATTTGTGAATACCAATGATTTCTGTGCAAGTTTGCAAATAAGTTGTACCCAAATAGAGAAAAGAATTATCTCCTCAGCTCTTGTTTTGATGCAAAATCATAAATAGCCTGAGATTCATTCAAGGTTTGGTGAGCTGTGCTTTATTCAGAATGTTCCTAGACTCTTTGGACAAAGCTGGCCTGACTTTCAAATTAGTAGCAAAACAAGATGGATTCAATTATGAACATTTTGCACAGCTGAAGAACTATTCATGACAGCAGCACTACAGGGAGTCCAATGATGGAGATTAAAATCCATTCCAATTTTGGATTCTTGTTAATTTTGTGAAATTCACTTGAACATTGTAATCTTTACATTGACTCTTTCCAATAGAAGCATATTCACCTGTGGAAACAGCCTTTCATTCTTGTTTAAATGAAACTGTTGAAGTTGGGTTTTTTGGGTTTTTTTTAGTTTCAACTGGATAATTGGAGATGAGAAACTCTTCAGATGAGCATGCCAGAAATGCTGTTTTTTTGTTAGAGAGAAAACATGACTTCACAATGATTTGTTGTTTACTTTTCTACATTCAAACTGTAGGTTTTTTATATGCTGAATGTCATCTTATGGGGCCACTACCTCGGGTCAGGGAACACTAGGAAATGCTTTCTTTGTAGAAGACATCTCTTGACTCTGGAAATCACTGACTGACACATTATGGCAACGATATGGTACTTGTAAAAGTGATAGGAAGGGACCTAATTCATCAGTTTAATCACAACCATGTAAGCATATGCATAACTTTACTCAATGAGTAGCCCCATTTAATGTTTAATATGTTTGTGCTGTTGAGAATGTGGCAGGTATGTGTTTATATTTCTAGCATGGAAGGACATGGCCAACTGCTCTCCATTTCCTCTAATATCTGCCCCTGAGAACATATTCTGAAGGTCACCTGTGGAATTTATACAAAATTCTGGACTCCCAACACTACACAACATAAATACTCCCAAGTGATTTATGCCATCTTGAACTTCCTTGGCATTGACCAGCAATCTGCATAAAAGCACATAGGTGATTTATGTCTCTTAAATTCCCGTTGGTAAGAGAATAAGAAGGAAAAATTGAAAATGCAGACATTCTCTCCCTGGATTATGAAAGCTCATTGAAGCAGGAATGAGAGGTCTATTTTGAAAATGGTGAAAAATCTTTCCCCACCCTCCTTCTAACTCTATTCCCTGGTTTTACTTATCATTGGGCAGGGGAAAAGGGCCAGCTGCTCACTTAAATTGTATCTGGGGAGAAACCAGGATGGTAGATTAATGGAATGAAATAATAAGAAGTCTGTTGGCTATCTGCAGTGCCAACCTCAGGGCAGACTGTCAAACAGCAGGGTAGACACCCCAAACTGCCTGTATGTTCTATAATTAGATTTCACCAACCCAGTAACAAATGTGAACTCCTGAAGCACTGTAACAATTTTACCATGGAGTCACAGACAGTCCCCTTGAGCATTTCAGTCTATCTTGCCACCCAGGCAAGCTGAATGTAGTGATAGTTGGTTGCCATACACCAAAGATCACACAAGATTCAAGTTGCTTTTAGTCCCAAAAGACTGGCTAGACTGTCGGGCTCAACGTGTAGTGATCATGGCTGAACTGGCAGCTGGTATCAAGCGGCATGCCCCAGAAGTCAGTCCTGGGCCCAGTTTTGTTCAACATCTTCATTAATTATTTGGATGACGGGATGGATTGCACCCTCAGTAAGTTTGCAGATGACACTAAACTGGAGAGAGAGGTAGATACGCTGGAGAGTAGGGATAGGGTCCAGTGTGACCTAGACAAATAGGAGGATTGGGCCAAAAGAAATATGATGAGGTTTAACAAGGACAAGTGCAGAGTCCTATGCTTAGGATGGAAGAATCCCATGAACTGCTACAGGCTGGGAACCAACTTGTTAAGTGGCAGTTCTGCAAAAAATGTCCTGGGGATTACAGTGGATGAGAAGCTGGATATGAGTCAACAGTGTGCTCTTGTTGCAAAGAAGGCTAATGGCATATTGGGCTGCATTAGTAGGAGCATTACCCGCAGATCGAGAGAAGTGATTGTTCCCCTCTATTCAGCATTGGTGAGGCCACATCTGGAGTATTGCGGAAAGCTACAGAAAGCATGTGGACTAATTGGAGAGAGTCCAGCAGAGGGCAATGAAAATTATTAGGGGGCTGGGGCACATGACTTATGAGGAGAGGCTGAGGGAACTGGGTTTATTTAGTCTGCAGAAGAGAAGAATGAGGTGGGATTTGATAGCAGCCTTCAACTACCTGAAGCGGGGTTCCAAAGAGGATGGAGCTAGGCTGTTTTCATTGGTGGCAGATGACAGAATAAGGCACAATGGTCTCAAGTTGCAGTGGGAGAGATCTAGGTTTGATATTAGGAAAAACTATTCACTAGGAGGGTGGTGAAGCACTGGAATGGGTTACCTAGGGAGGTAGTATAATCTCCATCCTTAGAGGTTTGTAAAGCCTGGCTTGACAAAGCTCTGGCTGGGATGATTTAGTTGGGGTTGGTCCTGCTTTGAGCAGCGGGTTGGACTAAATGACCTCCTGAGGTCTCTTCCAACCCCAATTTTCTATGATCCTATGACTTCATTGGAGCTAAGTGCAATGGACCTATGCAAACTTATACCAAATGTGGTTCTGGCACTGATAGGGTGTTCAGAGGACTGGGCAGCCTCATTATCAGTCCAACTCCCAGCTCCTTGCTTCCTGGCAGTGGTGCCAGGTTTCTGATCTTATGCTGGGAACTTTCTGGTCTCCACTTGCATTTGGACCTCAGCCCTTAAGGAGGTGAGGCAGGGGAACGCAGGCTCTCCCTCTCCACCAGATTCCAGTCCAGGGTCCTGTGTGAAGGAACACAGGTGGGGTCTTTCCTACCTATCTCCCTTCAGTTTAGGGCATAGCCCCTATAGTTCAAATAGTCTGTAGTAGCTTGGTTGGAATCGCATCCCCTTGTGGCCCTTTTGCCAGTTCTTGCCACAGCCTCAAGTCCCTGTGTGTGTAAGATAGGATCTAAAATAGGTGGGGTGTATGTAAGATAGGAGGGGCCTAGCCCCACAATGCCTTTATAGTCAAATAGTACAGTTCATTCACTGCTGGGTGCTCTGCAGTCTACTGTTAGGCAAGAGTTAAAAATTCAGTTAGCAGCTGAGACAGAAACCCACGTAACTAACAAGCAGAAATACCAGAGGCCCAGGGACAGTGGCAGCTGTAAACAGGGCCAGCTCCAGGTACCAGCATTCCAAGCAGGTGCTTGGGGTGGCAATCTGCAAGGGGCGGCAGTCTGTGTGTTTTTTGCCCCCAAGCAGCGCGCTGAATTGCCGCTGCGGACGGCGGGGGCAGTCCATGTGCCGTTAGGGCGGCACGCGCGTTTCCGTGGCGGCGGCAATTTGGCAGCAGCTTCTATGTTCAGCTGTCTGCGGCGGCACAGCTTCTGTCTTCCGGCTGAAGACAGAAGCTGCCGCCGAATTGCCGCCACCACGGAAATGCGCATGCTGCCCTAACGGCATACGGATTGCCCCCGCCGTCTATGGCGGCAATTCGGCGTGCTGCTTGGGGCGGCAAAAACAGTAGAGCCGGCCCTGGCTGTAAACACTTGATAGACTTACATGGTCAGATGTTCGCCCAGTAACTCAGCCTCTCGGTTAGAAAGAACAGTACAACCCCCCGCCCACCACCACCACCACACATACACACACATAGTTTTCCAGATACCTGTAAACACTCACTTCCATCCCATCCCTTCGCCTTAAGGTAGTCATAGATAATTGATGTGATCAAAATAGTTATGTTCTGCTCCTGTCATTATCATGTTAAATGTTCTCTCTCTCTCTGAAACAATGTTTGTCTCTTTAAGTACAAGATAAATGCAAAAGAAGTGTTAAGAAAAAGGTATATAATTGGTCACTATAGCACCATACTTTTGAAGCTGTTTATCAGTCTTCCCGGGATCGTGAATAAACCTCTTCAGCAATGTCTGTGCCGGCATGATTCTTGGGGAAAAGAATCTCCTTGCTTCACAGTTTGGCGCAGCGAGCAGGATGTGATCGGGAATCCTCGGAGAGTTTCTCACAAAAAGGGGTAGAGGTGAGTACCCTTTTACTTACCACCTCTAGTGCAGAGCTACTTCCTGCCTCTTTGCCAGTTAGCCCCAAACTGAGCAGGTTCTCTCCTCTTCTTCCCCTTCCAGGCCTAGCACTGGACACAGGTACAGCAGGGCGGGGCTAGCTGGGTGCATAGGCTTTCTTTAATTCCTTTCATGGTGATGAGAGTTTGTCTACTTCACAGAGACTCAGTCTCTAATCAGTATTTCTAACAAGTGATCTGTTAACAGGATATTTTAAAACATTATTATTTCTTTCAAATACTCATTACCTTTGTATCAGAATAGGACCTTTTCATATCGTGATAAATATGCCCCCCTTTAGAAGTAACCAGGTCTGCTTTGGTGCTGCTACTAGATTGACTGTTACTATTGGTGCCACCAACCTGTCAGGATATAAATGGGTTGAGGTGCGTATGTATCATGGATTTGAAATGAATAATCTACAAAATGAAGTTGGATCTGTGATCAGTATAATATTCTGTCTTTTACCTCCATAGAAGTAGGTTCAAATCCTATATTAGGTAGTCACTAAAATGAGTTTATTTTAACCTAACCTTCAGTGAATATGTGTCTGCAATAGAAATCTGCTACTGTGCTTAGTACAAATAATAGTTGCAGTTCAAAAGAGATCTTGGACTAGCACATTGGTTCAGTAATCCTGGCCTCTTGAAGGCACTTGGAGAGTTCTACGAAGCCAGTTTGCATAGCATCACCCTGAATATAACTAGGTCTATTTTGTACTTCATTACCTAATAAACTGTATGTCCTGAGAACTTTTTGCTCTTTTTCAGGAGTATTACATCTCGTTCTTACTACTAAATTCATTAGGCCACAGGACTAGATATATGAACTGCCTAATCCAGTTTGGAAAATCTGACGTAATAATCAGTCCCTATTTTTTAAAAAGCTTATTTGTCTTAAAATGAACCTATTAACATCATGTGCTTTCTCTATACAGGATTTAAACAGTTTTAAAATACACACACAAAAAAAGCTACACAGTAACAAAACTCAGCAATGCACAGTTAACAACATTAAATGTGTGTTACATAAATATTGGTACCATTATGGTCTATTGTATGATCGTCATCTGAATAATCATACTCCAGTGGATTTGAGCTTAGTCGTTATATTTTGCCTGTCAGAAAATTTCCATTTCTGTCATCAAAATGAAAGGTGACATGGAACTTTGTAAGGTGGGTATAGAAAAAGCTTTAAGTGCTTCTGAGATTTGTACTGTTTTATTATGAATTGTGAATAGGTTTGTTGTACAAGGTTAGCTACAATTGCCAGGTGCAAAAGTCAGATGGGGCTGAGCATTCTTCTTAGCCTATTGTGCTTTTCAGTTCTGCTGAGAATGGAAAGTAGAAAGCTTTCATTATAATCTGAGTCTGGGTTTAAGTGGGGGTTCAAACATGGGCAGGGGAGAAAACTCATATGAAAAGAGATTGAAAACATCGGGGTTGCTTACATTAGAAGAGATGAATAAGGAGACTTGAAAAAATATATACGTCTTTCTCAGAATGATAGGAGGAAAGGGACGTTGAAAGAAACACTTTTTCACTCAATGCACTAAAGATTACATGGTGGAATTTACAGCCTCAATTACACATTGCGGCAAACAGCCTAACAAGGTTTAAAAGAAGATCAGACATTTTTATGGATTAAAAAGGTATAGAATTATAATAAATAATTTTCAAAAAGTTTCAGGAAATAAGCCAATCTCGACTATTGGGGGTTAGGAGGAAACATTCCTGGGGTTGGTTACCCCATCAATGATGATCACAGTATTTCTTCTTCTGAAGCGGCTAGTATTGGCCACAGAGAGGATACTGGACAAGATGGGCTATTAGTCTGATGCAGCATGGCAATTCCTGTGCTCTTTATTTCATGTGCTCATTGCAGCCTTCATGCAGGGGGGTCTTTATCCGGCTAGCTGGAAGAAAAGGGGAATTGACCCTTTAAGGGCTCCCTTGCAACAGAAGGGGGAAGTTTACAGGGATGAACAGGAAGGGCAGGAACCCACTGGGGCCAGATCCAGCGAATCACTGCAATGCCCTTCCTGCTGGCCAGAAGCGTATGTGAGGGGGTTGTTGTTCCCCATGCAGTACCCTCTTTTACCAGGACCAGGCTGACAACACCAACCCTTGAACTAAGCAAAAGGTCCAGGTTCCCTACTGACCTGCTGTGGGCATTGAGCTAGTTGCCCTTTCCCTTGAGGGGCTGGGGAAGAATTTTTCCCTCACTGTCAGATGGGCTGAGGTAGGGTGTTTTTTTTCACTTTCCCTGCAGCAGGTCTGGGACCCAGTGGAGTGAAGTAGGGAGGTTAAGTTAAACGTCACAACTTAGAACTTGAGGTGGATGTCCAGTGCAGGTACTAGGTATGGAAGTGGTACCATTCTTGAATAAAATGGATTGGAAAAGAATTTAAAGGAAAACATCCTTTATGGAAGCTGAGTAAGGGGAGGAGGGGCTGGGGCTCCTACCTGTTGTACAGAAGGGAGATGACCCCCTCTCCTTTTCCTAGTCTCCTTTAAGTGAGCTGAGGAAGTGGTTTGGGGGCTCCTGAGTGGAACAGCAGAGAGCTGACATCCCCATTGACCTTATGTGAGGGGAAGGTGGGGGTAGGGGGTCCAGAAGTGGGATAGCTGGGACCAGGCTGGGGATTGTTCAAAATGATTACAGAAAGGATGATGACCCGCACTGTACAGCTTATTGCTGGGTACTCCTAGATATTTTAAGTGTATAAAGTTGGAATCTAATTAAACCACATCTGCTGCTTCCAGTATCTCTTCCAGCATGGCTGGACAATATCCTACACGTACATCTTGATATCTGAGAAAGATATGCATATGACAGAGAAAACCATTGAAAGTATGAACAAACAGCCACCTATTGGAATTCAGTGAGAGTTATGTGAATTATAGCACTCAGACATACATCTGATGGCTCTTAGCTAATGTATTAATAATCCAATTAACAAATACTAAGTGAAAAAAAATCCTGTAATTACCTTCTGTTTCACATGGCATTTACACTCTCAGAAAACTAACCAAGCAGCACTCAAAAATGGCACAATTCCTTATTCCAGAAATCAAAATCTACTCTGTCTTCACTGGGGAACCTTGTGATTTGACAGATGATCACTAATTGAGTAGGATTTTCCTGTACTGCACAATTTGCTATCTCTTCAGCTGAAAATAAAAATAGCATTGCGTGTTATTGGGCCTCTCTGTGTTGCAATCCTGTAACATTGTGTTGTAGTGTCAATATTGTACATTAAATATATATTGGTCCACATCAGAGAGTAGTGCTGGGGATTTGGGGGTGTAGTGCTGTAGCATCTTAGGCTACGTCTACACTGCACACCATTGGCAGTGGTGTAGTGTATGTGTAGCTACATGCTGCAGTGAAAGGCTCTGGTGGGGAAACGGGGTGGGGGGAAGACTCTTGTAGCATTTTCTCTGCTGCTGGAGTCTTTTCCTTGCAGTGGGGAAGGCTAAAGCAGCCAGGAGGCACCAGGAGGACTACCCTGATAAAAATGACAATGTAGACAGGGGAAGCATGGCTTGACCACGTAGAGTACTGTGTAGAGTACGTATGATATGCCTGAAGTTTGTGGGTTTCTCTACTTGGCTAAGCAGGCCTTTACCATCTACACTGCTATTCATAATGATGCTAGGGGGGCGTCCAGGGTTTGTATTATACACCCTGCCATAAGGAGTGTGCAGTGTAGACATAGACTAATCTAATCCGCTTTGTATAATGCGAACATGGAGAATGCATTGGGAAGCAATAAAGGAGATTGCTCACCAGCTGGCCGTGCCAAATGCCATAAGTTAGTGGACACAAAAGGCGGGAAGGAGCATTAGTATCACCCTCAGCCTGGCTGTTCATGCCCCTGTGTAGCTATGTGGTGTTACAGAGTATGACAGCTAGCCCCACCAGTTTTTGTAGTGCTGATCAGGAAAGTATGTTTTTTCTGTAGTCAAGTTCAACAAATACACTGTTGTTGGTTTTTTTCATTTTTTTTTTCATTTTCAATGACTTTTTTTCAGGTTTTAATTATAATAAAACCCATCTTTTGGCTTTTTGATAACCTGAAATTCCACACACAACTTTGTCATTCCACCCCACCACACGCCCAGAAAATATGTCCTGACCGGTTCTACTTACCACACTCTTGTTTTCATATAAGTAATAATTTCTTCACTTTTTCTTCCCAGCTATTGAGGAAAACAGACAACTAAAACGGAATCTTTCTCCTTTCTTCCCTCCCTCCTCCTTCTCATTTGTATTTGGACTTCCTTATCCATTAATGGCATTATTGTAATCAGCATTATTATTTATTTGAAATGGAACTCACTGTTCCCTTGATTGCAGCTCCTGCTGGTGGGATGATCATTTTTAAACCATTCATCATAAAAAAGTTACCTAGTGTAAGACAAATATTAGAATCCATGTTTTTATTGTAGCAGCATATATTGGCTTGGATATACTTAAAGGTTTCAGTGTCTGTTTTTATAACCCCATTGTCAAAGAGTGTAGAACACTGCTATTAAAGTCTACTGTGGAATGAAATGTCGTTCTCTACTCAAGAGGGAATTTATTTATGTTTACAACATAGCCTCCATATCTTTATGGTGGTTAAGAATGGGAAAGTCAGCCACAATTCTAGCTTGCTAAGCACATAGAAACAAACTCAGAGGACCTAAAAATATGTGTAAAACTCAGTTTTCTCCTACAGCTTGAACATAAGCTCTGCACACTGGGTAGTGGTAGACAACTGAAATTCTGATATCCTCGTTTTCCAGTATGGCCACAAGTAGCCTGGGACTCAGGAGGCCTGGGTTCAAGTCTTGCATTTTTTGCAGAATCCTGTGTCATCCTGGGCAATCTCCCTGCTTCAACAACCCATCTGTAAAATATGAATAATGATACTTCCCCACAGGTGTCTTTTGAGGATAAATTTGGTACTTATATACTGTAGGTGATGGGAAGCCACATACTACTCTGGATAAAGAGTATTCACCCAAAGGCTTATTCATTCACCCTCTCACTTCCCTGGTCCTTCTCGCATGAACAGAGAGCAACAATACCCGAAGTCCAAAGGCGCAAACAATTTGATGTTTATTGGGGTGAACTTCCAGCAAGCATGATTCCAGTTTTCTTCCTTGGTGTCCCCCTCCCCAGCTCTGACACCACAGAGCCTTGCCTGTGTCCCTGTTCCTGTTCCCATCCCCTGTTCCCATTTCCCCTTTAGCAAGACATGATTTTAATTCCCCAGTCCCTGTTCCCATTCTCCCCCGCCTTTCTGATTGACTGCAGACTATAGAGTAAAACCTGAGTTTTGCTTAGCTATTCCTTAACCAATCATTTTACTGAAATTTAACTAACTAATCCTAACATATTGTAACATGGTTATTTAACCAATTATACCCCACCACCTTCATTGGTTTACACCCAACAAAATTAATTATACAGCAGACAGAAAAAATTACAGAACCAGACAGCGACCATGCAAATAAACATACAAAACAATTCAGAAGTGAGGATTTCACAACTACATCTATACAGACATAAGGGTTTTTCAGCTGTCTCTATTGATAAGTGAGTTCTTGCCAAACAGGATGCTATCAAACTAAGTTTCCTTTTACATCTTCTAGGCTCTTCCCTTTCTCTGGAGGTGATAGGAATATCAGGGCAGGATTGTATTCCTAATAGCCCAATAGCACCTTTTTTCAATGTGACTAGTTTGGAATGTGAGGATGTGACCATACACTTCCCAGCTTATGGCTGCCTATCTACATCTTAGCTGAAGGCCTTAGCCTGTCACAGTAAGAGAAGGCCATTACACAGACAGTGATCTTTGATTCTTTTTTTATACCTCTATAACTAGCTAAGTGATAAGAATACACCTAAATTCTTAAAGTATAAGCCTTTGCAGACAGGCCTGAATATCTATATCCTAACAGATGGCCCCCCAAATTAGCATTTAGATCTAGATTTTTGAACACTCTTGTTTGGGGGATATTATAATCTAGCGAAGTGGGAATGATTTGGGCCATGAAAAACATAGGAACCATGTGCAAAATTTAGATCTAGGTCTGAATTTTGAGTACTCACAAAATTCAGAAGTGCTTAGAGCTGAGTTTTCAGCTTCAGCTCATCTCTATGTATAATATTTAATAAATCTTAAAAAGGAGAGAGTAAATCATTGCTGAGTCTTTTACTCTTCAGATGTGATTAACATCAATCATGCTAAACTCTTTTGGTGTTAATGTTTTTGTAATGACTGCATCCATAGGAACCTGATAGTAATTTAGCATTCATTAATGTATGCTTATTTATTTGTCGTGCTACGGTGCCCCTCACTTCAAATAGAGACCAGAAAGAGAAAAGGAAGATGAAAGGTAAAGAGGATAACATCAAATGAAGAAAAAAAATGAGCCGTAGCTAGTTAAAAAGAAATGTATAATAAGTGCATGGAATAGAATTTAATTTAGAGTGGTGGTAGAGATGTTGTTCACTGATTCATGCAATGATAATGTAATAATCTGCTTGTGGTATGTAGCCATGTAGTTACTATGCAAAAATGCAATGGAGTTCAGAGAATCTGTTTAACCCAATGCAATATTAGCTGAATCCATTGTAAAATTAATTTGTTTAATAATAAATGGACCCCTTGTTTACAGTAATATTTTTTATTAAATTTATCTTAACAATCTAAGAAAGTGTTTAACTGCTTTAATGATATTAGCCTTTTCAGCCTTTATTACAACACAGGACATAATTACCCTCCTTTAAGATAATTTATAGACCTCATTAACACACTTGCCTCTCCACTGTGATTAAATATCTCCTAAGAATTGAAATCTTTCTGAACAGTAAGAGAATTATTGTGATTTATCGTTCACCCTTGCTGAAATGAGCACAAAGCTGATTTATTATGGCTGATCCCCACTGAGGCGAACAGAATATGCGGGGTGGGAGGGGAGAGAAGGAGACAGGAGTTCTTGGTAAGGCAGTTTACTCCTCTCAGTCGTAGTGTTACAGTTTAATATGGGTCCTGTCATTCAGTTCCACAACAGCATGAAGAAATCTCTAGTGAATAAAACCTATAGCAATAACCAGCTTGAAAACCTCACCTTTGCCGAATAGAAAGTAATTATGTTCTTTTATTGGAAATGAAAAGCCCAGACAACAAGCCTAAAGCACTCAACGAGGGGATATTAATCTGGTTTAAAAAAAAAACTGAATATGTTCAGTCATGAAAAGCATTGTAATGATTAGATGGATAGAAGAGGTGAATTGTTTGGATATTGTTTTTCTTCTGATAGTTTGTGAATAGGACCAAATAACGTATTCCTGCTAAAATATTACATTAAAATACCACAGAGTCTAAAATATAGAGCTTCTAAATTAGGGTCATTGTGCCATTTTATATCATCCCATGGATGCCTAAGAGTTTGCAGGACATGCACAATGTCAGAACCATTCCCAGACCTCAGAACTACTTGTGCTCTAATCCAGCAAAGAATTATGCACTTGCATAACATCAGAGTTTATTTAATGTGACTCCTCAAAATGCATAACATTAAGCACATGACAGTCTTTGCAGGATCAAGGATGCCAGTGAAAGAATCAAAAGTACATCCTGTGGCCCCTCCCCGGACCACTCCAGCGTACCTCCATTGGAGTACTGTGTGCTGGTTTGCATGTGACACATGCAGAGGTCCTTTCAACAGAATGCCACGGCACCACTGTGTCACCATTTCCACACACAGCTCCAATGTGAGGTTTAGTGATGCAGGGAATCTTGTGCTGACCCTTCCACCACAAATGAATTTCACTTATAGAGGTGATCTGAATGTCTCTGTCACCACAGTAGAGTTGTTGAGGTCCTATAACTTGTTATCTCCTTCAGTCGGGTACTGACTGCCTCCTGGGTGGTCTTGACCATCAGTGAGTAGTTAGGTTACTTGGCACCTCCTAGAATTAAGTCCTAGATATTTAAATAATGAACTTGTACATTAATTACACTGAATATCTTCAGTATAATCTTTAGTTATTCAGACACAGTGCTATTCAGCTATAATTTACTCTCCAATATTGCATTGATCTCCTGTATGAAAAAGAAATGTTTGTAGTTATTCTCTAGAGCCATTTATGAAACTGAACTCATCATTTAAATATTGGTCTTGGGCACAGAGTTGTGTGGTTTTCTTCACTCCTCTATTATGGATATTTTTCCCAAGTCTCACAGCAATATACATGGTAAATGAATTACCCAATAAAAAACAGAATATTCCAAAGAGGATAAAAATTGAGATTTTATGATTGCCCATGAAACACTAATTTGTTGTTGATTAAGCTGTCAGCCAATTTGTAATGTCCCATTTTTATGGAACTGCTAATTTTAATGCAATATAAATATTGATGAGGTAGAGCATTGTGTATGAGTGAACTGCATATATGTACATAAATAAAACAAGCTTCCAACTAAGAGAGAGAAGTAGTTCCATTAAAAGTGCATCAGCTCAGTATTGCTAATTTGTATTATTTTAATGTGTTTTTAATGGGCTTGAGGATTTTTAAATGGTGTAATGAGGAGTAATCTCTCCATTTTTTGTATTTCGTTCAAAAATGTATTAATGCAACACTAAGGCTGCACAGTCTGAAAACCTAAAATCTCAGGAAATATGAAGTTAATGTTTTAAGAGCAATGTGAAGTTGATCAAGTTACAATCCCTATGGTGTATGTAAGATATCGTGTGTGCACATTCATGCATACAACATGCAGAAACAATGTATTGAGCTATACATTTAACCAGAAAAATGGGAATACAGAGTAGTACATATGTGCAAATATGGATGTGTTAAATGTTGTGTATTTCTTTACTACCTGTGCAAAATATTTGTTGTGGTTTTAGTGTGGGGTTTTTTTTTAACTTTTTTTCAGAGAAAAGAAAAAAACTTGCTTGTGTTTCATACTATTAGCCTTTACTGGTCACAGTTAGTGTCTGACGTTCTCAACTCATTGAAGTGTTTGGGGTAAGGGAGATGGGAGTTCTAAACTTTGCTGTGTTCTCAAAGATTGGGTTAACAGGGCAGCCTCACGTTGGTTTACCTTGTGGTATAAAGTATTACCCTTCCTCAGTACAGGTCTCGTCTGAGGGCCTCACACTATGAATTCTTACTGTTCATATCCTGACTAGCTCATTAGCTACTTACAGCATCATGTAAGTTCTACTGTGTTTTGCAATTGTTCTCAGAGGCAGGGTGCAGCTCATGTTTGCATAACAAGAGCAAAGGCTGAAGGCACCATACAATAATATCACTAATGGATGACTTCAGGTCAGATCCAGTGAGTAGATGAGGGTGCTGGATGGAGCCTTTGAAGCTCAGGAAGGTGTAGGAAGGAAAGACCATGTGTGAAGAGCAGCAGGAGAGAGAAGGTTGAAGAGGGTCTGCATGATCAGAGAAAGTAAAAGATGTAGCTCTTTCTACAGTTTGGGGAGGACAGCAGGAGGGTTCTGTAGGAGGAGGAGATGAGGCCTCCGAGTACAAAGTAGTAGGTAGGAGCATAGATGCTGACTTTTGATTTTGCTCGTATGTGCCCCATCCTGGCTCTGTACCCTCCCAAGTCCCCACCCCCACTCTACCTCTTCCCACCCCCGCTCTGCCTCCTCCCCCTAAGCACCTCCCACTCGCCAGTCACTCCTTCTCCTTTCTGCCCTTCTGCCATGGGGGATTTGAAAGGATTAGAGACCAACTGATAATAAACTTGATTAAGGGGGTCAGTGGGTGTCAATCAGATTTGGAGCCCTTTTTCTTGACATCTTCACTTTGCTCAGGTGGGGTGGGGGAGACGCAAGTGTACCACAGGAAGGGGGGGCATGCTGGCTGTGGTTGGGCATGGGCGGCAGGGGTCCCTGGGTCCTCAGTTTGCTCTGTGCCTGTTGCCTGTTTGGGAGCTGAGGGCCGCTGGTGGCTGTGGGAAGAAGGTGGACAGGGACAAGCAATGAGGAGACTTTCCCCTCTCCCTTCCTCTTTCTCCTCTACCTTTCTATCCCTCTCCCTGCTCCTTATCCTCTGTTTCTTCTCTAAGTCCTTGATCCCCTTCCTGACATTTCCCCCTTTCTTGCTCCCCACCCATGTCCCTTTTCCCGGCTCTCTCTCTCTCTCTCTGCTCCCTGGTATGTAGATGGCCATTTTACACAGCCAAAATCTGGTCTGATTCATACAAAGATGAACTGAGCAAAATAGCTAAAGTGTTCATCACAATCCTATTTGTAATATCAGACATTTCTTTTGTCCATGACAAATTCAATGCAGAATAAATACATTGGGGTCATTTCTGCTTGAGTTAGACATATAGTTTGTGGTTACTTCAGACTGAAACTGTTTTAGCACTGTAAGCTATGCTTCATTTACAAGTTGTTAAAATTTAGTCTTAACTGCATGATTAAATGCATGCGTTTGTGACCCTTCTTTCCCTTTGTTGAAATCCTGTATACAGTACTTGTGATAGAGAGAATATTTATGAAAAATCCTACAAACTGAATGACTATAAAGGAAGAACAGGGGGAAAGGAATGAAGTGAATGTGGGTGTGTCTGTTGGGAGCACGGGGCGATGATAGAAATTCCGATTTCCATTACCAAATCTTCCCAAAGGATAACTATTCTATAGGACAGACTATGAGATAGAAACAATTTGAGTTGTATCTCCAAAGAGATATCTATTTGTGTATTACAGTAGTGGCTAGGCCCTAACAGAGGTTGTATGAGAAACTCTTCAGGTCAGGGATGATAATCTAAATAAAGAAGATACACAAAGAGTGTGGGGGGAACAGAAGGATTATTATTCCCATTTTACAGATGGAGAATTGAGGCCCATAGAGATTAAGTGATTTACCAAGGTCACAAAAATGTGATAGTCAGAAATTGAACCAGAGTTTCACTCCAGAGTCTTAACCGCATAGTCATCTTACCTCTTTACTTATGACCAAGGCCAACATTATCAAATTTATGATCCCAAAGTTGGGCTACTAACTCTCTATATAGGCCCCTAAAGAAAAGAGGCCAGATTTTCAGAGGCGTTGAGCAGTCTCAATTTCCACTGCAATCAATACCAAAACTTTCATTGACTTCAGTGGGGACTATATCAGCCCCAAGATTTTCAGCATAGGTTTTCATGCCCAGGAGGTTCAGGTAGAAGTCCAAAGAAACAGCCATACCATTGGATGATTATCCCAGCTGTTCCTGTTCACAATTTGAGGTTCACCCCTCACTAGTTTTAGATATGTAATGCCCATTATAGTGATATACTTGAAGGACAAGTCACTTAGGAAAAGTAGATTAAAGACATGTAGTTAGTTAATGTTTTCAGCTATGTTCATACAAAGACTACATTTGCTGGAATCTGATTAATTTATCTAGATCTTTTAATCACCTGTCATAACATTATGTAAATTAAGTTCAAATGAATTCCCAAAAAAAGGGGGTTAGGAATCTTTCAATTGAATCTTAACATCAGAATTCCTCTGTTTGATCCTGATCTGATAATAGGATCAAGATCTCTAATTCATCTTAATAAATTTAATACTGTTGTCAAGTGGAAGTTTCTCTTTGCATATTTTAGCCCTTTATTCTGCCATTTGGCCTTACTTATTTCACTTAAACTCTTATGCCCTTAAAACGTGTAGGGCTTTGTCAATGTTACTAAAAAATAGCTGCAAACTAACAAGTCATTTACTGCAAAAGGTTAAAGTATTTTGAATACCCTCTAGCCATAATCCTAGCTAAATTTAGGAAAGGAAAATGGTAAATTGGACTATGCTGCTCAGAATCAAAGAAGTTCAGTGCCTATTTTTAAAATGAGGACATTAATGGTGGATTATTAGCAGCACAACTCATGTTTTTTTCTTTTCCTTATGATAATATTAAATATCTCCATGTAAAAAAGGAACCATTTCTTTCAGTCACAGTGAACTTTATAAAGGAAATACCAATCAAGAAAGCACAAAAGTAAGATCTCCATAAAAGTGTGTATTGGTTTTGTCTAACAGCAGGCTACAGCTGAACATAAAGCGGTCATTAGTAGCAGCGGAGAATGTGCTCCATTTAAATGTTCAGTGCATAATATGATGTAAGTCATACCAGATATAAGCTATGTACACTGCAAAAATTAAAGCCACATGTGGCTAATAAACCATAGGGTCTATTTGGATTCATAAAGAATGACATAAAATGAAGTTTTACTCTGGAGATTTCTGAAACAATGTTGTATTTAGAAATTATTCAGTTTAATTTTATGGGCTTTTGTGGCTTCCTCCTCTGCCCCCGCATATAAAGAATGTTTGGGGTTTTTTTAGCTGAAGTTGATTTCTGCTGGGGGCAGTGCAGATGATGTAGGAACAGTTTTTACATGGGAGAAACAGCTTTAGAAAACTGTCACTGTTTTCCTTTCTTCTTGTTTATTGTTTTCACAGTTTTTGTACAAGATGCTGGCATTGTCTACATTTTTAATGTGCAATGATGGGATTTTTTTTTAACTTTGACAGCTGAAAAAGGTTTGAAAGTTTCTTAATTTGCTCAAAACAGGAATCACTGTTTGCGCTGGCACTTCTATTGTGAGACAAAAAATGGCTGGGGAAGTGTATAGAGACATGTATTCATAACCACAGAAATATGGTGAAAACCTGTTTATCTGGTTCTCCCGAGTCTGCATACTAGGCTCTGGATTCCTGTCTGATGGAGACACCAGAAGAATGGCCTTTTTTAGTGGCACATCAGCACTTCAGCACACAGCCCGAGTTCAGAAATAGCAAGGCTAATGAGCTTAATTAAAGATCCAGGCCAGCAGTTCACAGACTTTACTGACTCCTTTTCACAACGCCTAATACCTGTTTTTGACCTCTTTGGGGCTGCAACTTCTTTATCGCCTATGAGGATGTTTACTGGTGAGGAAGTCTGATGGGGCAGAATGGAAAGGAATGATAAATACTAATGCATTAGAAAAATCAAATATGTTAAGATGGGAGCAGCCGTATCCATACAGTATTACATTTCTGAAACTAGAAAATCTCCATCCTTCCAATGCAGAATCCTTGACACTAGTTCAGCTACAGACCAATAGTTCAAAGGAAAGGGGGAAAAACATTAGTTGACCCTTGGTGGTGTTTCATTACTTGGCTCCAGGCTGGTATGCTGAATTGGTACCATGCTGATCTTCAGGAGATTATCTCTTTACACATTAGCTTTTCCCCCCAGCTGTAATGACCGCTTTCCATGGACCAAAAAAGTTTATAATCAGGCCACCTGATGGCACTGTCACTTAGAAGGCATTGAAATGCTGATTGTCCCTGCCCGCAGGTATATGGGATCTTGGGGGGCAATTACCACACAGGTGGGGTGCCAATTAATTTCTTTATTAAAGGGAAAAGGAAGTGGTGGGAATTTAACAAAGAAATACGATGGGATGGGGTGTATAGGGTGTTTACAATAGACAATGATGTGGGGGGTTCTTATCGAACAGTGTAGGGAGTTCTAACAGTGGGGTACAGTAAGTGGGGTTCAGCACAATGGGATACAGTACAGTCAATAAGCAACTCAACTTTATATAGGAACAACTTTAGATACAGTGTGGAATGCAAAATGTACCCAAAAGAAATGCAAAGTAAAATGGTAGCTTCAATGCAATACAAAGTATATCAGAAAAGTGGAGGCAACCAATGGGGTGTTATAACCACATGTAAAATGTGAATCACAGTGCAATGATACAATATGGGTGACTAAGTGAAATTATGCAATGTAACAGTAAATTAATGACTTAATTTGTGAGGCTGTGATAGCAGATAATCTGCAAGAGTGTACCTAAAGGCTGGGTCGAGAAACAGGAGTGGGGAGGGGAGTGAATGATCAGTGGCAACTGATGAGAGGAGAGTGCAGCTGCAAGCAGCGAGAGACTCTGAAGCCCTGCGGGGTGAAGCCCAGAGCAGTCTTCAGGAGCCTGCGGGCTGGACGTACAGGAGACAAGAGCAGCTGGAGCACACGTAAGGGGAGTCTGGGAGCAGCAAGAGGGGGGGGCGCTGAATGTGTAAGCGATGGGAAGGCACGTGGAGAATGGGGGAGACGGCTGAGGGACGAAACAGGTTGCAGCAGCGGAGAGCACTTCAGGGAAGCTGCGGAGCAGCGGGGTGAAGACAAACGGAGCAGTGTGATGGTGATCTTCGGTAGGGGAGGGGCAGCGGAGAAGCGGGAGCACGAACACAGGGGATACAGGGAGAGGCAGCAGAGAAGTGTAAAGAAGGGCTAGAGGGAGGTTTAAGCAACAAGCGGACACCCCCCCCAAAAGAGGAAAGAAGCGGCAAAGGGTTTGGGAAGTCACACACGGGGAGAAGCAGCAAGGGGTTTGGGAAGTTCGGAGGGTGATGCAGACGCGGGGGGAAAAAGCAGCAAAGGGTTACAACAGGGAGACACGGAGAAGTACACAGGGGGGGCGTTGGAGCAGGGGAAAAACAGACACGGGAAAGTTCAGGGAGAGATCGGGACAGCGGGAAGACGAATTCAAACGGCAAAAAACCTTATCTATTGTCTAACTTAATTAAACTTATATAAAATGACAAGCAGCTTATACAAAGTAACAAAACAGGTACAGAATACAACCAGGCAATGGCTTTTAAAAATCTATCTTAACCAATGACTAGGCAAAACAACAAATATCACAATTCTAAGCAAAACTGTAACAAGCAACTATACGGAGCAACAAAACAGCAAACTATAGCAAGGCAGGTGAAACTTACAAGCACTACAATCTTAGCAAACTATGACTTATTAGACTAAAAAGCAAAACCTATGGTGCACCTTATGCTATGGGGAAGTTACAGAGGGCAGAGTGGTATGTGCCCAGGATACAGCTCCCAAGGCAGCCCCCAAGGAAGCCAAGGGATGGTGGCTGCAGCAGTGGATACGGCTGAAAACAGTGAGCCCCGAAGCAAAGCCCACTGGAGCAGAGCTTAGCGGCGGCACAAACTTATTTTTAGCGGCAAAGCGCCGCGGAGTTTAAGAGAGGTTTTAAGACACAGACCAAGGTTTAGCTTGAGTCTGTGTGCTGGGGAAACAGAGCCAGCAGCTAAAATAATAAAATAAAAGTATAGAAAGTTTCACAGAGGGATTCTTACCAGTCCCCAAGGCAGCAGCAAAGGCAGAAGCAGCAACAACATCAGAAGAAGCAAGGAGGGCTCGGTACGGTCTCGATAATCAGGAGGTCTCTCAGGCAGCAATTCGTTCTTCGTGGGGGGGGGGTTTAAAAATGGGGATACGCTGAAAAATAAAACGAGAGCGGAGAAAGGACCCCCTAGAATCCCTGGCTGATCAGACCAGGCAGCAATGCAGGAACCTTTCTGACGTTTGTTTCAAAATGCCTGTTTTTTAAAGACAAACTCAGGCAGTTTCCCGCCAGTAATCCTGATAGACTCCCTCTGTCACAGGGGAGGAGACACAGGGAAAAACTGCAGGAGAGACGTGCCTGGGCAGAGTCCTGGACAATAGGTGTGAGTTCACACCTCAGGACTCAAAAGCACATGAGGCCTATGACTCATGCCCAGGATCTCAAAAACACATTAGGTCTTGCAGCTCTGGACATTGCCTACCCTACACAAAGCCCAGGTTTAACAAGGTGATAACAGGACCAACCCTTTGAACAGGGCAGTGGTCCCACTTAGCACGCAGCACAAGTGGCCATCCCTTTGAGAAGGGCAATGGCTCTTGGTAAACGACTTAAGGGGCCCTCCCTTTGAGAAGGGCAGTGGCCCTGGAAAACAACTTAACAGCCAGGGAGGGGCGGCCACAGGAGAAGAACAAAAACAAAATGGAGTAAGGGGACAGCTGTAAGAAACAAAATGGAATAGGGGGAAAGCTGTAACAGACACTGATGAATCATTCAACACAATTCAAATTATGCTATACACAAATGCTTTAAAATGTCATTATTGATATTATTCAAATCTACCAATTGAGCAATTTAAGTCCAAGTAAATAGAAGTTGTGGGGCTTTATAAGGCCATGCTATGCAAGAGCTTGGGGTTGTGAGAGTAGAAATAGTTTCCTAGTGTTTTGTTGGACAAGGAACTAAGGAAATGTTGCTGGCCTTTGCTCAGAAAATGACGACAGCTTTCTGGGCAATGTATTGTTTAATGTGGGAAAGCATTTATTCCATCAGTTGCTGGCAACAAATGGAATAAATTGTGTTCTAAGTTTTCAGGAGATTCTGCACCATCTCCCTCTTTTTTTTCCCACAGGTTTTTTCATTGCTTCCTCCTCATATACACTTGATTTCTTTTTCTACCTAATAACATATTTTAAAATGGAATCCAATCACTTCTGCAACATTATTCATTTAATATAATCCCTCCTTCCCTAACTCTCTTTTTCTTCTGGTGTTTTTGTGAATCACCCTTCCTATTCCCTGTGACACTTTGTGGCCAACATGAATTCTTTCTGACTTCTTATTGTAAAGTAGAGGTAAGGGAATACTGTACCCCAGGGGTAGGCAACATATGGCACGCGTGCCAAAAACGGCATGCAAGCTGATTTTCAGTGACGCTCACATTGCCCAGGTCCTGGCCACCGGTCTGGGGGGCTCTGCATTTTAATTTAATTTTAAGTGAAGCTTCTTAAACAACTTTAAGCTTTAAAAACCTTATTTACTTTACATACAACAACAGTTTAGTTATATATTATAGACTTATAGAAAGAGACTTAAAAATGTTAAAATGTATTACTGGCATGCGAAACCTTAAATCAGAGTGAATAAATGAAGACTCGGCACGCCACTTCTGAAAGGTTGCCAACCCCTGCTGTACTCAAACATCTATGGTTCTATGATGAGTCACTGTTGTGCCTTCCTCAGATTTCATTAACTTAGCTGCCTCTCTTGAATGATTAGAAGTGTGGAGAGAGTGCCACAATAAAAGTCATCTTAATAAAATGCAGGATAATACAGCCGAGGAAAAATCTAAAACACTAATATCCACTGGGACTCTGATCCAGGACTTTGAAATCTTTCTATTGACTTAAGTGGGCGTTGAACTAGGCCCCAAGAATGAAACCTGGAGTCTCATATTACATGATGTTGAGGCCTGTCTGCAAAGTGCTCAGAGCACTCAGTTAATGTGTCTCTGATATTAATGGGAGGGTTCTCTAAAATGATTAGGGGCCTTGAGGGGCTGAGTTAGGGGGAAGTTCAGGAAAGGTAATTATTCAAAGCCTGATTCAGTGCCCATTAAGTGGAAACTTAAATCTATAAATATTGGTGAGAAGGGAAAAGGAGATAGGACTATGACTAATAGGGTGAAATTAACAATGGGAAAATACATGCTAAATATCAGCAAAAGTCTTCTTGACAGTGAGATCTGTTAGGCTGTGGAATAGTCTCCCAACAGAAGTGGTGGAAGCCCTGCTACTTATGAAACTGAAATCTAGACTGGATGAAACACTAGAAAATGTCAGAAGTGTATGCTGCACAAGAATTGGGACGGACTATATCAACAGGGCTCTTCTTTCTCCAACATCCTTGATTCTTTGCTGCATATTGGTTTTCCATCCAGCAATGTTTAGGGGTATTCTTGTCCAATTTCTTCATGCTTATGTCAATCTGGCAAAGGGAGAGAGATGCAGTAGTTTTATGCATGAATCCTCCTCAAGTGTGCAAAGAAAGTGCACCAAGCTGTACAGAAAAGGAAGAGTGTCATGTTCACACCATCTGACGTGAAACCTGATAGAGGTTCACAGTCATTAAAAGGAAGATTTGTGAGGAGTGTGGCAAATGAATCAGGCTACACAGATGCAGTCTGACTAACCCACTCCCTTTTTTAAAACAATAAAAACAGCCAGGATTCACAATCCTGCAACCTGATTCTGCAATCCCCTTATCTCCTTTTTATCATAACAAATCAGAATGAGTTCATGCTTGCCACAAAGTGTTATATGGAATAATAAGGGTGATTCATATAGGTGCCTGAAGAGAAAAGAGGGATGAGGAGATGAAATTAAATGACTCCAGTAGTGACTGGATTCATGCATGGATTAAAGGTAATGCGAGTTACACATGTAATGGTAGGATTTTGTTTGTATTTTGTATAATTTAGAATGAAGGATAAAGAATAATAATGTAGCATGCATTAAATCTATTGATGTATGATTTGATCATATCCTGCCAGCCACCCTTTCTGAAAGTAGAAAGGAATGGCCTAGTGTGTCATTGGTAAAGATGCATCAGCCAGAATCTTGTGTCTGAAGCTGATTTCAAGGCAGTGACAGACCTTTAGGGTCACCACTTTGTTGTAGGTTTAGCATTTTTTGAAATAAGTAACAGACTGTAATGATTGTTTTCTCCAACATTGCAATTTGATTTTCCTGTTGAAATGCTTTGTGTAAATCAAACCTGTTTTGTGTGTGAATGAGGAATGTGTGTGTTAGATAAGTGTGAAGGCCATCACTGGGCCACATATTCTAGGGAGGAATTGAGGACGAATGTAAAGGTGCCAGGAAATTGCAACACACCCCTATTGAGATGTCAGAGGAGGGCAAATTGACGACTCTAAAAGATTTGGCAGGCACCCATCAATGGGGACAAAATAGCTGTGATCAAGCTCCCTGAGAGACTGATGAAAGAATCAGATAAAGGATGAGAAGAACAATCTAAGAAAACAAGCACTCGTCAAATGACAATTGATGACAGCATAACAGTGCAAAACTCATTGATCCCAATGAAGAAAGATTACTATATAAACAGGGTGCTTTGCCATGAAACTTTGGGTTCATCCTGCCAAGACTTCCTAAAGCATCCTGTAGCGACCAACAGAACCCAGCTCGTCTCTACCCGTGATCAACGTAGCTGGCCACTAGATTGATCCAGATTCCAGACTGGTAACTATAACATTGACTGGTGGGACTGTGTGTGTGTGTGATTGAATGCATATGCTAATTGTTGTATCTCCAATAAACAAAGCATATTGCCTTTTTCCCTGAAAAAGATCCTGTGTGTTTTTTATAAGCATAACACACATACAGGGCATTTGCAAGATTGGGCCCCTGGTAAAGAAAGGACCTGGGAGTTGGGAAGGCAGCAGAATTGGATTAATAGTAGATGTCTGCACAGTCCATCTAAGTTTTCTGTAGCGCCCAATCTAAGAGCAAGTATGTGCCAAGGAAGGTCACATACCAGATTGTTGAGAATGGCTGAGGTTAAGTAAAGGTGAACAAAAAGTAGGGCTAAATGGCCACTTTCCAAGATGGAGCAGAGCTGACACTCCTAGAAGGCCCCATGTGATGTGGTAAGCATAAATAAAATTTCCATTTAGAATTAATGAAGTGTGTCTTAGTCAGCCAAGTAACAGCCTTTGGAAAATAAAGTATAATAAACAATAAACAAAAGACATCCTAGCTAATGATCCCGAACTAGAGTGGAGGCACATACAGCAAGTGGCAGTACTGCCAGACATATGTAATAGACAAGTAGAAAATGGTAACAAACTACCACAGCATGCACAGATGTGAGAGACACCACTTGCACTATGAATGTGAGTCAAATCTGCCATTGCTAGCTTTTGTTCACCATCATTTTACAATTTGGCCAGTGTGTGTACAATGATGGTTTGGAAGTGGAGACATACCAGACACAGCTTTCCTTCTGCAGCAACTTCTCAGCTCCCTATGCCTGCTTTTCACCAGATGTTCTAACTTGGAGTGTAACTGCAACACTATATCTGGCCAAACAGCCATCTCTGTGTGGACTCAAAGACTCCACTTTTATTCCATTTGCTCTTCTTTGGGATGAAAATTGAACATGCTGCATTTATTTTTTCTAGTTTGCACACAACAAAATAGTGAGATGATCTCAAGATGGTGGATAAGTGGACAAGAAAGTGCAAATTATCTCATTGTGCCCAGGGCCCAAGATATTCTTTGGACATATGACTTATTCCTTCCCATTCCTAAGTCTTAGTTAAAAAAAATGGTTCTGAAGATACTTTAGAAAACATGGACTGAGCATAAATCGATGAAAAGTTGGCATACTGGGTCTGCAGACAGCTGAAATGTTAGTCCTGAAATATTTCTGTTAGTCTTAATAAGGTTATTAATCTGAAAACCCTCTTTCACTTCTAATCATTCCAACAAAAACATCGAACCGCTGTTTATCGTACAACTCCCAACAACCTCCAGTGCCACACATCAAAATCCCCAAATGTCTCTTAACTCCAGCTTCCCCACAGCAAGTTCTTAAAAAAGTATCCATATTTAATGATTGCTAACCATATTGCTATAGCATTATCTCAAGCTGTAGAATAATCTGGCACCAGAGAAGCTAATAGGGTCTTATCCAGAGCCTACTGAAGTCAAGGAGTGTCTTTCCATTGACTTTAGTGGGCTTTGGATCAGGCCCATAGAGAGGAAAATAGATACACATACATAATTTTTCCTTGATTGCTGATCTTTTCCTGCACCGCTCTCTGACTTCAGGAAAGTTTATGTATAAAAGAGTTTTCATTGCTGCCCTCCTGTCCATAGCTTACATAAATACAGAATACCCATTGAGATGATAAAGATCAAAGGTGTGAGCATGTAGGTGAATAAGTCCAGTGCTTTGAGAGATGCCTGAGGCTTTCTCACATTGGAAGTAAAGCCACACCACTCTCATATATAATTGCAAATTCTACACATAACTCTCTTAACAGCCTCTCTATTGCTCTGAGTGATCACTATAAAAGGATTATTCAAGTAAATCTCGTTATAAACTTCTCTGTTCTTCCAATAAGTTCTAACAGTCGAAATTTATGTGATTTATGCCAACATGACGAAGAATCCAAATGTTATAAAAACATTTTCCTTGCTATTAGAGAAACCTGGTACTTGGTGTATTAATACCCAGAATTTCTCCTGCAAATCCAACACCACTTGGAGAAGTCTGCCTTCTTTCTATTTTTATTTTATTAATTGTAAAGCATTTAAGAATGGTACAATGCAACTAAACTGGCTCCATATTTAGAGAAGAGTAGAGGGGAAATTTTCAGTAGAATAATAAACATCATTTATGTTAACCTAATATTTTGACCTAGAAAATAATTATTATAATTATTCATGTAGATTGGAAAAAGCAGACCAAATAACTATAATATCTAATTTTTCATGCCGCTAATAAAATACTTAATCTTCCGTTTTTCTAATACATTTTTCCTAGTTTTAACAATTTCATAGTTTTTACATGAATATTCATGGTGAACTGAGTTACTTTATAGTAAAATACAACTGAATTGCTTGAGATATCAAGTTAACAGAATAAGTACAAGTTTACAACTTAGACATATTGTGTGTTAAAGATAAGTTGCAAAGCTGTAGTAAAGGTGTGTCAGACAGGAGTCTCCGCAAGAGGCTAAACTAATTTTATAGGTATGTAAGATAATAATTCAATCATCTCACCTGAGAGCTTTTTGGTCTCTTCATCTGAGTTTAGGGTTCTGTGCTTCCCCTGAAAGAGCTGATCGTATTTATGATTCTTGTGTTATTATGAACATAATTTAATTGTCATATAATCAGATTAACTATTTCTCTTTATTGGCAGGCTGGAGGGGAGCATAAACTAGGGCATCCTGTGCAAAATGGGATTTCCAGACCTTACATTGAAAATCTATACAGGGTCTTGATGCTAGGTAATGCTAGGGCTAGACTGTGTCATTTTGTCACAATCCTGCATTGGGAAGTGGAGAGAGTTACACTAACCAAGCATGGATAATGAAGCAGGGGTAAGAGTTGAGTAAAGTGTCCCATTGAAGAAAATGCACACTCTAGCCCTTTGATAGCCTTTCCCAGACAAGTTGTCTCATTGACTTTAATGAGATTACTCATCTGAGTAATGACAACTTTCAGAGTAGCAGCTGTGTTAGTCTGTATCCGCAAAAAAAACAGGCTGAAGCCCACGAAAGCTTATGCTCAAATAAATTTGTTAGTTTCTAAGGTGCCACAAGTACTCCTGTGCTTTTTTCATTCGAGTAAGACAATCACAACTTGGGCAATAGGAATCACTTAATCCACTTCTGAAGTGAAATCAGCTCTATAGTGAAATATAGCATCAAATTAACAATGTTCACTGACTCTACAGAATTTAAGGCCCAGATTTAGCAAGGTACTTAAGTGAGTGAGTAACTTTAAATATATCTCACTGGCACATCTTTAATACCTTACTGAATCCTGGCCTTAGACAGGAATTGGAGAACACTATTCTTCTGAAAGATCTCCAAAATATCCCTTTTTAAGAATATTTTTTAACAAATAAAACAGAGAAATTAAATCAGTCATTAAACTTCAGTAATAGCCCTTCTAGGGTATCTTGTTAAAGTGAATGACAGTAAATGGCTCAAATTGTGTTTTTCTGTTGTCTAGAGATATATATTCATTATTTAGCTAAAATTTTTGAGCAGAAGAAGTTAAAATGCCTTTTTGTTCTCACTAGTAAAGCAAAATATAAATACATGCACAGACCAAATGATTTGTATTTCAGGCTTTCATTTAATCTTTTCATATTTTACTTCTGATTATTTAATCTTTTCTCCAACCATAGATTACTGTCTGGACACTGGGTAGCATTAAAGTTCTGTGGGTTTCTCAGCTATTTCAGAGGAGCTCTTGTCCCCCAGCCTTTGAATATTTTCTTCTGTTAGTTTGGTTATAAGTTGAAAGCCTTATTTTTTTTGTTCCATTTTGCTGCTTTTATCGCTTATCCTTTTGACCTAAGGCATTCAGAGGTTTGAGATACAGTTTTCAGTCATGGGCTTTATGCTGTTGCAGCAAGCTGTTTTTAACATTTTAACATTTCTGATCTGTAATGGTTTATTTTAAAAGAGAGCTTAGCAACTTCAAAAATTGTATTGTATATTTGCCTGATTCATCCTGGGGTCTCTAGTGCAAATCCTTATTTTTACTGTGTTTAAAGAAGCAACCATTCTTGCTCAGTTTAGTTTACATTTGATTGGTGGATCATAACAAAATAATGTGGGTCAAGATCTTGCTCCTCTGCCTAGCTCAATAGATGCTTCTCTACATGCTATGCAATGGTTGCAGATTTATCACATATCTTCTGCTGCAGCCCTGATGCTGCAATAGCCCCAGCCCAACCCTGATGGCAACAAAGGCAGGTGGAACTCTATAGTGGTATCTCCACATCCATCCCTCAGTGGCCAATCTCTGCCCCAGGCCCACAAACACCGTTGCATGGACATGTGCAAAGATTCCTCCAGGTATACTCCAAATCTAACCCGACCAAGCCCTACCATAGTGGATCTACACAATTCTGCTGCATCAGGGCTCCTTCTTCACTGACATGGAGGGCATGATATATTTGGCCTTTCTGTGTCATCTACAGAAAAACAGACAAGTTAGATTACACTGCTCTACAGCCAAAATGCTTCTGAAATAAATGTAGTCAACTTTACTAATTCTGGGTCACTGAGATTGAAAATGATGCTTAAAATTGTTGATTGGCTCTGGTTTTAAGATATGCTATTGGGTCAGTATATACGACCCTTGACTTGGGAATAGCGGAGGATAAGTGAGTTATAAAGGGAAGGGATCTCAATTTAAACCAGAAATGACTAAAATACATCTTTGACTGGATCTATGAATAAATCTATGACTGGGTTTGGACAGTACTTGCTTTTTAGACAAAACAATGAATGATGCAATCTGAAGCTGGTATTGCATCATACATAATATGAATTGCATCATGTTATTCCTAGAAGTCATGGATGATGCAATCATAATGAAGCTTACATCACTCTGCTGAACAAATTGCCCTATATCAGCTCTAGAAATCATACAGTGTCGTGCTCTCTTATTTGTCAGTGTTTGATTTTGCAAAGGAACACATTTCTGTTTAGCCAAAGTGAGCAGAGATGCCTCGTACTTGTGTGAACAGTGCAGATAACTTCTGCTATGTTTGTGGTGAAGTGACTTTTGCATCAGTATAACCACTATGGTTAAGCAAGCCTATCACCTTTATTATGGCTGCAAAATTGGAGATCAGGACAAGAGGTGGGCCCCACACACATATTCTGCAACACTTGTGCAACAAATCTTCGCCAGTGGTTGAACAGGAAAAGGAAATCTATGCCTTTTGCAGTGCCAATGATTTGGAGAGAGCCAACAGATCATACTAGCAATTGTTACTTCTGCATGGTGCCTCCAGTTGGGAAAGGTGTGTCAAAGAAGAAAAAGTGGACTGTGCATTATCCAAACATTCCATAAGCTATACTCCCAGTACCCCACGGAGAAGAACTGCCGGTTCCTGATGCACCAGAATCATTCTCACTTGAGTCAGACGAGGAAGAGGAAAAGGATGAAACTTCTGGTCCTGAACCATCAATGTCACAGGACCCACATTTTCTCCCATCCTCCTCCTCTGAACCACACCTCCTAACACAAGGTGAACTGAATGACCTTGTCAGGGATTTGGAACTACCCAAGAGTAAGGCAGAGCTGTTGGGCTCCAGACTACAGCAGTGGAATCTCCTGGCAGGTGATGTTAGGGTTTCCATGTTCCGTGACCGTCAAAAGGATCTTGTCCCATTCTTCTTCATGGAAGGTGATCTTGTAGCCTGCAACAACATCGATGGTGTGATGGCAGCCCTCAACATCGTTCACGATCCAGATGAGTGGAGACTGTTCATTGATTCATCGAAGACGAGTCTTAAAGCTGTTTTACTGCATAATGGCAATGTTTTGCCATCAATTCCAGTCCATATGAAGGAAACCTATGACAACATGAAACAACTTTTGAGGTGCATAAACTATGACCAACATCAGTGGCAACTTTGTGGCGATTTGAAGGTTGTTGCTCTCTTGCTTGGTCTGCAGACTGGATACACAAAGTACTGCTGTTTTCTCTGCGAATGGGATAGTCGTGCAAGAGATTCCCACTACATCAAGAAAGATTGGCCACTCCGACAGTCATTGGAGCCTGGGAGGAAAAGTGTTCAGCATCCACCACTTGTTGAATCAAGGAAGATTTTGTTACCACCCTTACACATCAAGCTGGGTCTGATGAAGAACTTTGTCAAGGCCATTGACAAAACACAAGCAGCTTTCAAGTACCTCCGTGGAAAATTTCCAAGGTTAAGTGAAGCTAAGATAAAGGAAGGTGTCTTTGTTGGTCCTCAGATTCGTGAACTTCTTCGAGATGATGCATTTGACCATGTACTGCGTGGCAAGGAAAAGACGGCATGGAAAGCCTTCCAGTTAGTGGCAATAAATTTTCTCGGAAACAACAAGGCAGACAACTACAGGTTGATGGTGGAAAACCTCCTCAAGGCATACAAAAGCCTTGGTTGCAACATGTCACTAAAGATACATTTTTTGCACTCTCATCTAGATTTTTTTCCACCGAACTGCGGAGCAGTGAGCGACGAGCACGGCAAGCGATTTCACCAGGACATTGCAACAATGGAGAAATGCTATCAGGGCAAATGGAGCCCATCAATGCTTGCAGACTATTGCTGGACAGTGACAAGAGATGCTCCATTTAATGAATACAAGAGACAAGCCAAGAAGCGCCGAGTAGACACTGAATAGGACAAAACTATGTACATAATAGTTTTTTGCCTTTTGTTTCATAATAAATTTTAGTTATATAACTCTTTTGCTGATTTTTAAAGTGTTACATAAACAGGACAGGTGAAATATTATCATGTAAAGCAACCATAAACACATGAAAAGACCTAGGTTTACAATTTATGATTAAAACTCTACTATCTACACAATATACATAGACATAAAATGTAAAAACTTAAATGTCTTAGAAACAATAACCAATCAGTTGTTTTAATTGTCATATTTGAATTCAGCACATCAAAATACATAATAAATAGCACATTTTATCTCTGAAGCAGACAACTTCTCAAAAATTGTAGACCAGTGTTATTAATAAATTCAGATTTGAAGGCCGGGGGGACCATTAAATCATCTTGTCTGGCTTCCTGTATAACACGGGCCTTAGAATTTCACACAATTATTTCTTTACAGAGCTCAATAATTTGTGTTTGGCTTTAGTCTTCCAGAAAGTCATCAAGTCCTGATTTTGAAGACTTCTATAGATGGGGAATCCATCACTTCCCTTGGTAGCTTGTTCTAATATTAATCACTTGCACTGTTTAAAAAAATGTGCCCTATTTCTAAAGGGGATATGTCCTGCCTTTAACTTCCAGCCACTGGTTCTTATTATGCCTTTCTTTCTCTGCAAGATAAAAAGGGACCATTAGTACCCAATATTTTCTTCACATGAAGGTACGTACACCCCATAATCAAGATTTTGGTCTTCTTTTTCAAATGCTAAACAGTTTTAACTCTTGAAGTCTCTCTCTTTAAGGCATTTTTTTCTAGCCCTCAAATCATTTTTGTGGCTCTTTCCACCCTTTCAATTTTTCACTATTCTTTTAAAAATGTGCGAGGAGTCTGGTGGCACCTTAAAGACAAACAGATTTATTTGGGCATAAGCTTTCATGGGTAAAAAACCCACTTCTTCAGATGTATGGACTGAAAATTACAGATACAAGCATAAATATATATTGGCATATGAAGAGAAGGGAGTAACCTTACAAGTGGAAAACCAGTGTTGAAGGACAATGTTGTCATGGTGGTTGTGGTCTACTCCCAATAATTGGTGAGGAGGTGTCAATACCAAGAGAGGGAAAATTGCTTTTGTAGTGAGCCAGCCACTCCCAGTTCCTATTCAAGCTCAAAGTGATGGTGTTAAGTTTGCAAATGAATTGTACGGTAATTCTGCAGTTTTTCTTTGAAGTCTGTTTTAAAAATGTGGACACCACTCTCGAAGGCAGTATTCCAGTATCAGCCTCATAGATGCCATGTACTCCTTGCTACTCTCCTGTTTATATAGCTAAGGATTATATTAGTCATTTTTGCCAGAGCATCATACTGGGCATTGATGTTGAGTTTCTTGTCCCTTATGGCTCCTAACTCCCTTTCAGAGTCACTGCTTTCCAGGACAAAATCCCCCATTCTGTAGGTATGGTCAGCATTTTTTGTTCCTAGATGTATGATCCTAAATCTTACCCTAGATTATTCTGCATCTGGTAAACACACACCAAGAGCTCTCTCTCAAACACTAGACATATCTTTTTGTGTATCCTGTAGGTTATCAGTGTGGCTTTATAGGATCATATTTGTTGTTGTTAGGAGCCCCAATTATGGATCATTACCCCATTGTGCTAGACACTGTACAAACAGAACTGCCTACCCAGTATAAAACAATGAATGGACCTAAGGGAAGGTTTTTAGTTTTTACTAGCGGTGGGCAACACTGTAGTCTTTTTTGTGTTTTCTTTCTGTGAATAAGTATATTGGAAGGAACGTTCTCTGAACCATTGAGTTTTAAGTGAATTTTGCAGCATTTTGAATTTTCAGATATCAAATACTTCAACAAATTGTTTGTGATCAGTCTATGAACCAAACATTGATGGCTGAAACTGCCTGGCAAAACCTTATGGTACCTTTATGCAGATATGAAGCATGTGAATTTTCCACAATAAGACTACGCTTGTGCTTAGTTACACACATGCTTACATCTTTGCTGAGTCAGGACCTATGCGAGCAGCACATAGTTATGGCAAAAAAATGTCAGACTATTTGGCAAATATATGCAAATAATAAATACATTTGCAGAAATACATACCAGTTCATTAAAGTTTTGCTAACCAAATAATAAATAGTAACATATAAAATAGATCATTTTTCACATCTTAGCTCATAGAGCCGAGAAGCTACATTTGTAATGAAGATTATTTCAAAAGAATACTTCCTCCATAATAAGAATATTAAGCTAATGCTAGGAAATAAAGTCATATCTTTTTTCACTTTCTTCACCAAGTAATCTTGCCTTTTAGTAAACTGCTACTGGTATTTAAACTGTGAAGAACTGAATGCTTCAGGCCCTTCTTCTGCCTACCCGCACAATAATAGCAATTTCAGTACATCATAGTACAAGAAGGCACACCAACATGCACAGAGGATCCTGCATAGTAATATAAAATGTGCTACAGATAAGAAATGAACCTGGGGTAAAATTTTCAAGTGACTCACAAGCCTAAGTGTCATTAATTTAAACTCAGATCCTCAATAGTATTTAGGCACTTAAATTCCATTGGAATCAATAGCAGTTAAGCACCTAATTTCATTGAGGATCTGGGCCTTAGGTGCCTATGTTTCATCAAAAGTCAATGGGACTTTAGCTCCTGAATCATGTAAGTGTTTCTGAAAACTTTAACAAACCTTTTGTGTTTGAGATAGTGATTTGAGCTTTTCCAACTTAGGATGACATTCATCCCCAGGCAGAGAAGCAGCACAAGGCTTAGGCACCACTTAACATCCACTTAAACCCTCAAAATGGAATATAAGTGGTACATAGACCTTGTTTGACACAGGTATGGATTTCACCCTGAAAGATTATTTACTGCCACACCAATGGTGCTGTGTATTCAATCTAAAGCAGTGGTTCTCAAAGCCGTCCACTGCTTGTTCAAGGAAAGCTTCTGGTGGGCCAGGCCAGTTTGTTTACCTGCCGCGTCCGCAGGTTTGGCCAATTGCGGCTTCCACTGGCCGCGGTTCGCCGATCCAGGCCAATGGGGGCAGTGGGAAGGGCAGCCAGCACATCTCTCGGCCTGGAGCCACAATCGGCTGAACCTGCGGGCGCGGCAGGTAAGCAAACCGACCCGGCCTGCCAGGGGCTTTCCCTGAACAAGCAGCAGGCTGGCTTTGAGAACCACTGATATAAAGGATGACCTTTTGAAAACTGGTAAAGAAAGAGAAATGTAAAGATTACTGTTTTTATTGGCTTTATGTTGAGATCAGCCTCTTTTCTATTTCTAGCAAATTTATAGTGATAACCATTAAAAAATCTGTTTTTCATTGTGAAACAAGTCTGTGTTCAGTTTTCTATTTTACAGGTACATAAAGCAATCAAACAGGGGTTTTTTTTGTGTAGGAAAGGTTACAACAAACATAGATTGCATGCAAATTATCTAAACGCAAAAACCACTTGTTTTTCCTTGTGCTAATTTGAGCTCTTCCTTGCCACATCTATTTTGGTATCAGTGTGTTCAAATATTGGTTGGAATGCAGGATTTTGATCTAAATTCAGGTCTATTCTTTCAGATGCTCTTGCAAGAGTACAGTGTGCAGAGCAACTGGTGTGCTTGGTAACCTTGTACATTAGTATATTTGTCTTTCTAGGGATAGAAATAGATTTGCATCCTCTTGGTTTGTGTTTGTGGCTTTTATAGTATTAAACAAACCACATGAAATTAAATTGAAGCTCAAAATTCTGCAGTCTTTAGGTATTCGGATTCCTGCTTTCTGCCTATCTCAGGACACCTACTAAATTATTAGTTTCGAGTTTTGATTTGTCGGTTTCAATGTGCAGCTGCTGGCTTGTTTTGGTGGCCTGTGAAATATAGATGGTCAGACTAGATGATCTGGTGTTCCCTTCTGGCCTTAAATTCTATGTCTCTACAACTTATTAATTGCATTGTGATAACTTTTAGAGTCCCCCAGTCAGGGACCAATGCCGCATTGTGCTAGGTACTCCATGTACCTCAGTGGGCCACAACTGAAAATGCCGAACTCAGAAAAAACTGCTGAGAAACAGAGCAAACACAGTCCAAAACTGGTGGTTATTCTTCCATAAGATATACCAAATCAGCAACAAAAGTAAAGTTCTGTTTGACTGCACTGGCTAACAAGAAGTAAAAAAAAAGAGTTTCCTTGGGTATTCCAGTTCTTCTGTCACCACCAAAAATACTGGATTTAGAGATGAGTGGTTCTTTACAACCAGTCTCATAAAATAAAAGGTTCTTCTGATCTCAAAGGACAAGCCACACACCCAAGTCAATATCTAACTCAGATCTTGCCCAAAAATCATGCTGATGCCAATCCTTTACTATCTAAAGTCTAAAGGTTTATTTATAGAAAGAAAGAAAGAAAGAAAGAAAGAAAGAAAGAAAGAAAGAAAGAAAGGTAAGAGTTAAAATTGGTTAAAGGAATCAAATAAATGCAAAGTTATTGGTTCAGGCTTGTAGCAATGATGGAATAAACTGCTGGCTTAAGTCAAGTCTCTAGCTGCTTCCAAATCATTGGAAGGACCTCAGTCCATTGGTTAGAATGCTATCATTAGTATAGTACATAGTCCAAAGGTTTGAGTAGGAAAGAGGTAAAATGGAGGTTTTTCCAGGGCCTTTTATATCTTCTGCAATGTGGAGAGAATCCCATTGTTCTTACTATGGAAAAGTACAGTAACAAGATGGTGGTTGGAGTCACATGGACAAGTCACATGTCCATGCATTTCTCCTACTCACAGCAGGACATTTCATTAAGTTTAATAGGCATCTCCCATGGTTCATGGTCAGTTAAATGTTCTTTTAATGGGCCACTCAGTTTGAATAGTCCCTCCAAGATGTGCTGGCTAACTACCTTGTGGGCGTTACCCCAGGAGCAAACATTTGAAATCCAGGTATAGAGCCAATACTTATCATTTTGTATTTGAAGTTATATGTGCATACAAATAGCATAATCATAACCAGCAAATCATAACCTTTTCATATATATCTTACATGCCACATTTTGTATAAGATCTGTTGAAAATATATAACAGTGCTTGCAACAGTGGTGGGCAACCTGCGGCCCATCAGTGTAATCTGCTGGTGGGCCACCAGACCATTTGTTTACATTTGCAAGGCTGCCCGCAGCTCCCAGTGGCCAGGGTTCACCATTCCTGACCTATGGGAGCTGCGGGAAGCGGCGCGGGCCCGGCCTTGCCCACCACTGATCTGTGTGGTCATATTCTAATCAGATAACGTCACACTCCACATATACACATAGTAATAGGAAGCTACTATCCTTAAAGTATACAATGTAAATAAACAAAACAAAGGGGGAAATTATTTGTATCCCCATCTTACAGGTGAGGAAAGGCACAAAGAAACTATCTCCTTGTTCCCAGTCCATTTCTTTACTCACAAGATGATTCTTCTATTACAATTAGTTCCTAATTATAAGGGGGAAACTGTTTGATTTCAGATACCCCTGTGTTCTAACAATTGACAAATGCTCACCTTTTAGTTGTGACTCTTGTATTTATATAGTAAATAAAGTAAAGCTTATGGCTTGTTTATATGGCCACACCCAGGAAAGTTAGTCCAAATTAACTAAAGATGAAAATTTGAAGTGGCTTATTTAAATTGCATTAAAGCCCAGTGTGAATACTCTCTTTCAAAATTAAAATGGCCTTAATTTAGTTTATTTTAATTTGCTTCCAAAGTGAGTTAAGTTAAAACAAATTAAGGCTACTTTATTCTGAATAACAGTGTCCACACAGGGATTTAGCATGGTTTAATGAATCCACTTCAAATTCATACCTTTAGTAAATATGGATTAATTTTCCTGAATGTTCATGTGTAGACAAGTCCTTAGTTCTATGGCAGAGGATAGTTTGGAAAAATACAAATGGCAAGCTAATTCTCCATCTTTAAATAAATATGAACCCTAGTGGTCTGATCCAAAGTCCATTGAATTAACTGAAAAGACTTGATTGGGCTTTGGATGAGGTCTTGTCCTTGAGTGAAGGTTAATTAAAGGCAACAGAGAAATTTAAAAGTGACAAAGATACTACAGGCCTTGACGAAAGAAAAGACTAGCTGCAAAATATACTTCCTCTCTGAGGACAATAGAACATACAACCTTTCAGATCATCTCTGTTGGCTCATAAAAGTCTCAAATATTTTGAACATACAGTAACAAAGTGTTTGAACTGTGAGAGTGGTAGTCATTTGTCATTTGAAAAACTGATTGCCTCTTTCTTCCTTCTCTCCCATTCTGGTGCTGTAATATCACATCATATCACTACCTCAGTCTGAATACAGCCTGCATGATCTAGGTATTATGTACTTGAGTGGTTTACAATTGCACCTAATTACTTTCCTTCATTATTCTGAACTTATAATGTGTTTCAGATCCATAGAGGGCAAAACATGCCCTTCAAAACTCATGTGGCTAGATTTTTAATATTGCAGGCTTAGTGGGAACCAGTTGGCTAAACAGAATTACAGGCCCAGATTTCTTTACAGGGGCTTGTCTGCCAGAGTCTGAATCCATAATGAATAGCTCTCTGCAGATAGTTACATCTCTGCGCATCAGCTTTGTTCTGCTAATTGAAAAATGCTTCACACAATATGAGTAAAATCAGTGACAGGCAATTATAGAAATGGTTTATTATTAACCAATAATATAGAATATAGATCATTGGAGAACTTACATGTTCCTGCATCAATTTACTTGTTTCACAATATTCCTTTCTCTGTAGAAAAATACAGTGGGTTCCTCTTTTAAGCATAATGGATTAAATTATTCATGTGTGCTACATTTTAAAAGCAACACCATATTTTCAAATCTGCATGCAGAAAACACCACCCAAATAGTTGTAATAAATATGTAACTAACAAGAACAAATAATCATCTCATTGATTAGCAATGGTGAAGAGCTTCAATACAACTTCAGAATGTATTCCTGAGTTCTGGAGACTGATATGTAACAATCAATAGTAATGTTTTTAACTGTATCATTTGGTTTGAGTGTTGGTATATGTCTGTGTAGAACAACTGCAAAGAATGTGTTCCCTTTAATGGGTAACTCCACACTTGAATAAACTTGACAAAATGAAATACAATTTCCAAATGTCATTTAACAATATTGTACTTTTTTCTGCATTTCTTTGCTCATCACTGCTGATTAGATATCTGTGTTTTGCATGATTCATCCAAGGATGCCCATATTCAGAGTTTGTGACATTGTTTTCAGGGTAACAAAGAGTATTGTCACTGGTGCTGGTTTGCCAACCTGCTCTAATTGCCACAAACATTAGATTTGGGACAATAGGGAATAAGTAGCAGCATCTGACTGAGAAGGATAAACTTCTATCTTTACAAATCTATAATGGTAATAAAGAGAGAAAGTACCAAAACATTTTTTTTGCCAAATGAATGGAGTTTGAGTGGTGTAGTGTTGGCCTGTATTCGTTACTTTGTAGGGGTGTATTATGGGCCAGATTTGATGATTCTGGGAGAGCTGCTCCCAGGGGGAGGGATAGCTCAGTAGTTTGAGCATTGGCTTACTCAACCCAGAGTGGTGAGTTCAATCCTTGAGGGAACCATTTAGGGATCAGGGAGAACAAAAAACTGTTAGGGACAGTGCTTGGTCCTGCTAGTGAAAGCAGGGACCAGACTCCATGACCTCTTAAGGTCCCTTCCAATTCTATGAGATATGTCTATCTCCATTTATTAATGTCTTACTGATCTATTAGATGCCTTGCATGGTGTCAAGTATCAGGGAGTAGCCATGTTAGTCTGTATCCACAAAAACAACAAGGAGTCCAGTGGCACCTTAAAGACTAACAGATTTATTTGGGCATAAGCTTTTGTGGGTAGAAAACGCACTTCTTCAGATGCATGGAGTGAAAGTTACAGATGCAGTGCTCAATATTGCTAAGGGTGAGGTTTATAAGATGTGAAAACAGTTGATCTAATGCAAATGCCTGCAGTAAAAAGGGTGGTTGTTTTTCTTATAGAACTTTGTGACCTGTGTGGTATTCATATAAAATGACTGAGTCCAGTAGCACTCCACTGAAATTCCAATAGCACTTTTCATAACTGTTAGTAAAATAAGCACCTTCTATTGTTCAGGTACATTATTTGTGTCAGCTACAGTTGATCCAAAACTTTCTTATAGTAGGAATATGTATTTATAGAACTTGTTTAGACTTTTCCATCAAATAGCATTTGAATGTGCTAGCAATGTGAATGTCTGCTGGTAACAACAGTAGTTACAGAGTACTGTAGAAGCCAAAGAGTCATACACACAAGTACAGGTTAGGATATGGTCTATCTATTGGATGAAAAGTGATTAAAATGACGAGCAGTAAACAAGATATTAACAGGTGTATTGTTTTATATACCTGCCTGCTCAGCAAAACGTGTGTCTACAAACAATGGAATACAGACCTATTGACTGTGCATATTGAGAGCATTTTTATTCCCAGCTTACTAATATCCAATACATTTTTAGTCTGTTCTGAATCTTCACATGTAACAAAAGCTTTAAAACGGGCTTTGGCTTTTATTCAGCTAGAAATTTCTACTCTCTTTAATATGTTATTTCAGAAAATGGTCTTTCCTCATTTTCCCTCTGTTATATTGTGTGATATGCCAAGCCAAAATCTGTGTCATTGAGTTACTTCGGATGATAAATGGTAATGTGACATGGTTCTCAATGGTAAACTGCATTACATATGGTATTTTAAAATAATTATGGCTCAATACTTAAATATTCCTGGGAAGCTAGGAAATTTGATTACCCAAGGAGAATAACAAGTCATGGAGTAGAAAATGCATTACTGATTTCAGACAGGAGCTTGTTTTACTAACCACTTAACATTTTTACTTAGACAAAAGAAGCCTTAGGTTGAATGAAATCTAAACACTGTATCCTACCAGATACAAATCTGTGATTTACTTTACAGGCGTCTTTGTATTGCTGCCTACTCTTGGGTACTCTTGCTTAATGGGACGAAATCGGGTGTCCCAGATAATCTTCATCCAAGAATATTAAAGGAACTGGCACATGAAATTGCAAGCCTATTAGCAAGAATTTTTAATGAATCAGTAAACTCAGGGGTTGTACCGTATGACTGGAGAATTGCTAACATAGTTCCTATTTTTAAGAAAGGGGAAAAACGTGATCTGAGTAACTATAGGCCTGTTAGTTTGACATCTGTAGTGTGCAAGGTCTTGGAAAAAATTTGGAAGGAGAAAGTAGTTAAGGACATTGAGGTCAATGGTAATTGGGACAAAATACAACATGGTTTTACAAAAGGTAGATCGTGCCAAACCAACCTGATCTCCTTCTTTGAGAAGGTAACAGATTTTTTAGACAAAGGAAATGCAGTGGATCTAATTTACCTCGATTTCAGTAAGGCATTTGATACGATTCAACATGGGAAATTATTAGTTAAATTGGAGAAGATGGGGATCAATATGAAAACTGAAAGGTGGATAAGGAACTGGTTAAAGGGGAGACTACAACCGGTCATACTGAAAGGTGAACTGTCAGGCTGGAAGGAGGTTACTAGTGGAGCTCCTCAGGGATCAGTTTTGGTACCAATCTTATTTAATCTTTTTATTACCGACCTTGGCACAAAAAGTGGGAATGTGCTAATAAAGTTTGTGGATGACCAGGGGTGGCTCTAGCAATTGCGCCGCTCCAAGCAGGGTGGCACGCCGTGGGGGGCGCTCTGGTGGTCGCCAGTCCTGCGGTTCCGGTGGACCTCCTGCAGACGTGCCTGCGGAGGGTCCACTGGTCCCGCGGCTCCGGTAGAGCATCCACAGGCATGCCTGCAGGAGGTCCACCTGAGCCGCGGGACCAGCGGACCCTCCGCAGGCATGTCTGCTGCAGGTCCACCGGAGCTGCCGGACGACCGGACCCTCCGCAGGCACGCCTGCGGGAGGTCCACTGGAGCCGCCTGCCGCTCTCCCAGCGGCATGCCGCCCCAAGCGCGCACTTGGTGCGCTGGGGTCTAGAGCAGGCCCTGTGGATGACACAAAGCTGGGAGGTATTGCTAACAAAGAGAAGGACCAGGATATCATACAGGAATATCTGAATGACCTTGTAAACTGGAGTAATAGTAATAGGATGAAATTTAATAGTGAAAAGTGCAAGGTTATGCATTTAGGGATTAATAACAAGAATTTTAGTTATAAATTGGGGACACATCAGTTGGAAGTAACAGAGGAGGAGAAGGACCTCGGAGTATTGGTTGGTCACAGGATGACTATGATCCGCCAATGTGATATGGCCGTTAAAAAAGCTAATATGGTTTTAGGATGCATCAGGCGAGGTATTTCCAGTAAAGATAAGGAGGTGTTAGTACCATTATACAAGGCATTGGTGAGACCTCATCTGTAATATTGCGTGCAGTTCTGGTCTCCCATGTTTAAGAAGTATGAATTCAAACTGGAACAGGTACAGAGAAGGGCTACTAGGATGATCCGAGGAATGGAAAACCTGTCTTATGAAAGGAGATTCAAAGAGCTTGGCTTGTTTAGCCTAACTAAAAGAAGGCTGAGGGGGGATATGATTGCTCTCTATAAATATATCAGCGGGATAAATATCAGGGAGGGAGAGGAATTATTTAAGTTTAGTACCAATGTGGACACCAGAACAAATGGATATAAACTGGACACTAGGAAGTTTAGGATTGAAATTAGATGAAGGTTTCTAACCATTAGGAGGAGTGAAGTTCTGGAACAGCCCCCAAGGAGAGTCGTGGGGGCAAAAGACATATCTGGCTTCAAGAGTAAGCTTGATAAGTTTATGGAGGGGATGGTATCATGGGATAGCCTAATCTTGGCAATTAATTGATTTTTGATTATTAGCAGGTAAATATGCCCAATGGTCTGTGATGGGATGTTAGATGGAATGGGATCTGAGTTACTACTACTGAATTCTTTCCTGGGTGCTGGTTGGTGAGTCTTGCCCACATGCTGAGGGTTTAACTGGTCACCATATTTGGGGTCAGGAAGGAATTTTCCTCCAGGGAAGATTTGCAGAGGCCCTGGAGGTTTTTCGCCTTCCTCTGCAGCATGGGGCACGGGTCACTTGCTGGAGGATTCTCTGCACCTTGAGGTCTTCAAACCATGATTTGAGGACTTCAATAACTCAGACATAGGTTAGGGGTTTGTTACAGGAGAGGGTGGGTGCGATTCTGTGGCCTGCATTGTGCAGGAGGTCAAACTAGATGATCATGATGGTCCCTTCTGACCTTAAAGTCTATGAGCTGGGAAGACCCGATGTATCTCACCTCATGGGAAACAGTAGAGAGCCATTGTGATTTAGACCTATTTGCTTAATATGACTCCAGTTTATCACATGTCAATCTGTTCATTATCAAGAGCCCACCTTTCAGAAGGGATGCCCCACAAAAGTAAATAAGCAGGCGATATTGTTCAGTATTTAAGGCTCAGAGATGGCTGTCAGGACTCCTGAGTTCTGTTCCCAACTCTGAAGTTGACTTGCTGTGAGAACTTGAGAAAGTCATGGGTTAACCTCTCTGCATTTCCTCTTAACAGCTATACAATGAGGGCAATAAATACATTCTATCTAACAGGTGTTGGGAATTAGAATATACTAATGTTTGTAATGCCAGTTGAGGTACTTGAACGAAAAGTACAAGTGTAGAATATCAGTGTTTTAAGTACTAAGACATCCCAGGTACTGTAGTACTGCTGATTAATGCATTCACGCTTGGCTTTGTCTTGATTCTCCAATTGTGTTTGGGAACTGTATTAAATACTTTACTGCTACTTGCTCTCAGGAACAAGTTTTTAAACATATCTTTTGGTGATGCTTCATGCAGGACGAGGTTGTATAGATTGGCCAGCTCTGCCTTAACACCACCCAGTCACTCCCCACAACCTGCAAAGCACCCACCCAAGAGCATTTACAAAGAGGGACTCATGCATAGTCTGAGGAATGGTCAAGCATGCTGCTACTCAGGCCTTTCACTCTCAGACACACACTGTTCTGTCTGCACAAAAAAATCAGAGGGGTGTCATGGCTACATGTTACTTGTTTTTTAGTGAGTATAATAAATAAAAGCTGAATATTCAAAGTGTAAAATTAATATCTGTTTGACCACATTATCAACCATTTTAAAGGAAGTTTCAGTCATTCTCCTTCCACCACTCTTCATCATCCACAGCCTAAGCACAGTTGGGCACTGTCTTCCTGGCTCATTTCATTCATCATGCATTTTCTATTAAAACATTCATTCCAACGCTGATAAATGCTCCCAGCTGATATAAACTGGTGTAGCTCCATTGGAGTCACTGGAACTACGCTGAATTACACCAGCTAAGGAGTTGGCCCTGTGTTTTTCAAATTAAAAAAAACAAAATACATGAACTTTTCAGGTCACACAAAAAAAAAAAAAAGATTCCACCAATAGTGTTTACAAAATGAGGTCTGACTCCCCTCCCCTTGCAGGGAGCGAGACCTGAGGAGAGAAATAACCTTAAGGAGCAGAGCAGAGACCTATGTACCAGAAGCCTGACTAATCACTGCCCCGCTCCTTTTGTAGCTATTTACACCATTGCAGCATGATGCAAAATACTCCCATTCTAATTTGTTTGGGTGTAAATAACTACATAATGTGCAAGCAGTGGTAAATTGGTCCCCAGGGAGTAGCGGAACAGCTGGGGAAGGAAAGGGCAGTTCCATGAATCTGCAGAAAAGTCAACACGCCAGGCAGGAGGGAAAGGTTAGAGTCCTAAAGGAGGCAGCCAATAACAGGATCCTGTGGATCTCAGAGATTAGGGACAGAGGAGAATATTATGTGGAGAGCCACAAACAAGATTAGGATGGGGAATAAATGATGCACTATTAAAGTTAACTTTCAAAATTCTTTTGCTCTTGATGAAGTCATCTGTATTTGACACATTGATTTATCATTTTTATTTATGAAACAGAAAGCAATTTATTTGAAATGTACATTTCACATTATTCATCTTGAAACACTTGACATTCTGAATAACAGCATTTCTTAGCAACACAGCACCATGCGTTCCATGTTACACAGCTGAATGTTCAGTCTCAACGAAAGTTCATTAACAGAAATGACACATTCCAGTAAAGAAATGTGGTTACAACTGTTTTCAAAGCCAGCTGGAGACATAGGCGGCAGGTTATATATGTTTGTGGTGCTCGGGCACCAGGAATATTCTGGGGGCCCTCTTCCAGCAATATTTGGAGCTGGGTCTCTCCCCCGGCCCTGCCCGGATCGGGCCCCAGCCCCCGCAGGCCTCCCCCAGGCCCCGCCGCGTCCCTGCCTGGAGCTTGTCCCGGCCTTCACCTGCCACCTCTCCCCCTGCATGTCCCCGCCCCCCGGCGTCCCTGCCTGAAAGAAAGCAGCACCACACCTCTCCTGTGCCTGCTTGTGCTGCCAGTATAGCACAGCTCCAGGCAGAACTGCTGTCTGCTGCCCCAGGGTCCTAGTGCCTGCCAACCACTAATGGCAAGGCAGGCTGCCCTTACCCTGCCCTTCCACCCTAGCCCTGAGCCTCTCCAACGCCCCAAACCCCTCATCACCAGCCCCAGCCAGAGCCCTCATCCCCCTGCACCCTAATCCTCTGCCCCAGTCCTGAGCACCCTCCTGCATCATGAACCCCTCATCCTCAGCCCCACAGCCCTTACCCCACACCCCAACCCTCTGCCCCAGTCCTGAGCACCCTCCTGCATCATGAACCCCTCATCCACAGCCCCACAGCCCTCACCCCTGCACTCCCTCCTATCCCCAAACTCCCTCCCAGAGCCTGCACACCCTCCCCCTTCCCACACACCCCTTCCCACCCCCAAACGCCCTCCCAGAGCCTGCACCCCTCACCCCTTCCTACACCCCCCACCCCCAGCCCAGAGCCTGCACCCAAACTCCGTCCCAAAGCCTGCACCCCTCACCCCCTCCTGCAAACCAACCCCCTGCCCCAGCCCGGAGCCTGCACCCAGCACCCAAACTCCATCCCAAAGCCTGCACCCTGCACCCCTCCTGCACCCTAATCCCCAGCCCAGATCCTGCACCCCAGACCTCCCCCCCAACCCCCTCCCAGAGCCTTAGGCAGGTGGGGGGCGGAGTTTGGGGGGGCGGGTTCTGGGCACCACCAAAATTTCTACAAACTTGCCACCCATGGCTGGAGATGCTCAGTAGCCTTCTTTCGAGCTCTAGTTGTGAAAAGAGTTTCAGGGAATTGGACTGACTAGCATTTATATGACTTCACAAAAATCTCGCTGACACTGAAAAGCACTTACAGCCTGGTCCTGCAACTATATCCAGTCAAGGAGACCCATGCATTCACTTGTATCTGCACTGAGGCTAAATACTACCAAATCAGAATTCTCCACTCACTCACACCAATGGTACATTTGGCACCTGCTTTGTACAGGTGTAAATGCCAGTGCAAGGTTAAAATATCAATTCTAGCGTATCATGTTCTAAAAATGAGAACATTGGGCAGGAGCCCCACAGGAAACAGCAAGCCCAATATTAGCTTAACAGAGACTGGGGCCACTAGATCTTCCTCACCTTAATAATTATGGTTCTAAATAATTGATTCATGGGTTTCAGCTCTTGTGACTAATACAACCATCCTGAAATCATACTGATGAAATCTTTGTACCTCACTACAAGAGCTGGATGGAAACTAGAAATATTTCTGTTTTCTTTCTTTGTTTCTTTCTTTCTTTTTTAAAATCCTGAACCAGAACAAAATATTAAAAAAACATATTTTGTAGGAGCGTATTTCAAGAACAATTCTGTTTTGGGAACAACCCAATCAGTTCGTTTTAATTACAATTTCTGCTTGCAAGCAAAGTTGACAAGAGTCTTCCAGCCCAGCTGCCAAAGAGGCACAGAGGCTGACTTTTATGCCTCCACCTCTGTACCAGGCTGGAGAAGCAGAGAGTTGGTGTGTTTGGTGATTGCAGTGGAGTTGCACTAAAGTTGAATTTGGCCTGAAAATTTAAAGTGTTAATTCCTTGCCTCCATTGTCTTAATTAATTTAAACATCTCCTCGCCTAGAAAAAAGTGTTTAGTAACTTTGTGAATCCTAAAAATATCTAGGTGAGTAGCTTGTAGATAACATACTGTGGTTGGTTATAGTCTACAATTATAGATAATAGGCATCTTAACTGTACATTGTTTGAGGTGTTTTTTTTTAAATGTGTGCATCAGTTTTTAATACTACTGTAAACCAAAGACAGACTTATGGACAGATTTTCAAACACACATTAGGTCTAACATGAAGAATCTGATCCAACTGTACCAAATTCAACCACAGCTCCACTACAAGCTTTTTAAATAGAACATAAATGTCACTAATGATTGTTCAGAATCAGTACCACAAGTGAGATCCTCACTTCCATTCTGACCAGTTCATGGCAGATAAAAGGACCAGAGTGGCTTAAAGGGGCCCTAAAAACCCTGGTTCCATATAGGAAGGATTCCCTGCACAGGTGCTGCAGAGGGCAGCTGTAAGGCTGGCTTCCAACAACTTCCTTGCAGGGTCCTGAAGACAGAAGCATAAATGGTCGGGGCTAGGTGTCTGAGGGAATGTTTAGAGGGCAGGGCTGCAACACGCAGCCTGTGGAGAGTCTAGGCAGTGCTGTAGCCCATATGTTAAATGCCTGGGGAGGCTGCTGTAATTTAGTCAGGCACCCAGGGCTGTCTAAATTATTCCAGGGACTTCTATAGCCCCTGTGATAGACCCAGGACAGTTGGGAACAGCAGAGTAGTAGAAGGAAGATATACTGGCCACTGGATAAGCAGTTTTCTGTTCCCTGAGTGACCAGAGCAGGGGCTGCTCCAGACTAATGAGAACACCTGACTCCAATTAACCTGCTAAGAGTCAGGTGAGGCTGTTAAGCACCTGACTCTAATTAAGGCCCCTCTGATGCTATAAAAGGGCTCACTCCAGTCAGGCTAAAGGGAGCCAGAGGAGAGGAAGTGTGTGCGAGGAACTGGGAGCAAGAGGCGTGCAAGAAGCTGAGAGTGAGTAGGCATATTGCTGGAGGACTGAGAAGTACAAGCGTTATCAGATATCAGGAGGAAGGTCCGGTGGTGAGGATAAAGAAGGTGTTGGGAGGAGGACATGGGGAAGTAGCCCAGGGAGTTGTAGCTGTCGCACAACTGTACCAGGAGGCACTCTAGACAGCTGCAGTCCACAGGGCCCTGGGCTGGAACCCAGAGTATAGGGAGGGCCCGGGTCCCCCCGAAACTTCCCAACTCCTGATCAAACACAGGAGGAATTGACCTGGACTGTGGCTTCTACCAGAGGGGAAGGTCTCTGGGCTGTTTCCTGACCCACAGGGTGAATCTGTGAGGCGAGCAAATCCGCCAATAAGTGCAGGACCCACCAAGGTAGAGGAAGAACTTTGTCACACACCCCAGAGAAGTCCAGCACTACTAAATACAGCACAGAATCTTACCCCACACTGAGTAAATAAGGCTTTGTCTACACTACAGAGTTTTGTCGACAAAAGTCATGTCAACACTCAAAAGGGCTATAATAAAAATCAGTATTGCATGTTCACACTCGCTCCTGCTTTCGGCAGAGCACATCCACAGTTGGGGCAATATCATCGACAGTGTGAGCAATGCACTGTGGGTACCTATCCCACAGTCCAGCTTGACACCTTCTACCACTAGATCTTGTGGGAAGGTGAAGCAGATTGCGGGGTATCTCAGGACCGGGCTCAATGTCCCATGATGCGTTGTTTTCTGTCCCAGCATTTCATGGGCTTCTGGATTTCTGTCATGGCACTTTTCAACAGATCTTGTTTGCTCTTCACCCCGGCATCTTAGTTAGAAAAGATGGATCCCACACTGCTCTCCTATGCTCTGATAACTGTCAGGAAGACATTGTAGGTGGCAGTGAAGTTAATCATGAAGATCCTAACTGAAAAAGACTTCTAGTTGCCTGACATGCTGTGTGATATCGATAGGAGAAACTTTAGATTGCTTTTGGCATTCACAGAACAGCTGCAGATGGTGGGCTGTCACTTTTGGGCTCGGGAAATAAGCACTGACTGGGGGTTCATATCGTTATGCAGGTGTGAGATGACGAGCAGGGACTACAGAGCTTTTGGATGCAGAAAGCCACCTTCCTGGAACTGTGTGTGGAGCTTGCCCCAGCACTAGGGTGCAAGGACACCAGAATGAGAGCTGAAATTTTGCGCAAAAAGCCTTATGTCTCTCATCGGGGTGGTTTTATTTTGTCACCCAAACAGGGCATTTTCCTACCAAAAGTCACATTACAGTGTATATGCATTCACTGGTTTGTTGACCAAAGCTGCTTTTTGTCAGGAAAATTCTGTAGTGTAGACATGGTCCAAGTCTAGTATGTATCCCCTGACAGCTGAATCTCAAGAGATCTGGGAACAATACCTTAAAGTGTCATTGTTTTTTTTTTAGGATTGACGTATGTTTGAGGCTATCAAATATGAAGTACCATCCCCTCTTATAAAACTAAAGCAGTTCCGCTAAGCTCAAATAAATCACATTATTTCAAATACGTTAAGTGTAATCCTGAGCAAACATAAGCTATTTAATCACAACAAACTGCTTCACCCTATTAAAAAAAACATAACATTTTAAGGAACTTAAATACATCTAAATCCTTCCCAAATCAAAACTGAGTTCATAACGCTAAAACTATAATTAATTCTTTAGCCCACTGTCCATTACATATTTTCAATATATTTTGAAGAATGACGTTTTGTGGTCAAATACATTCTTGATCAATTCATTTAATCATTTAAAGCCTGATTGTGTCTTTATGACACTTTGTTCCTCCTTGGAATGAAACAATTGATTTAATATACTGTATAAAATTACTGTGTTTCTCAAATAACTAATCAAACTATTGTCAGTTGATGTCTGAACTAGTGCCATGCAATTAATATCTTGGGAGTTCAACCAATCATTTAAGAATTACTCTCCATGACAAATGGCTTTAATTTAAAAACATTTGTAGGAACTCTTGCACAGTACTATATTCTGCCTCGGAGATGCTTAATCCTTCGAAATTCCAATTTTTAAAATGGGCAAAGCCACGACAAGACAAACTATGTAATGTTAGTGTTTGCCAAAATGTCATTTTAAATTTGAATCCTTGATTGGACTCATTAGGGTCAAGAATTAAATATTTATTGCTTGAGGGTAACCATCATTTGCTGCTCACCAACCTATTCATAACCATCTAATCAGTCAGGAAATCAAAATGTTTATAGACCTCCAAAAAGTAACATTTTTGCTTCATATCAATGAATCATTGCTTCAGAGCTGGCTAACTGAGATTTTAAAGACAAATCTTTATCGACCGGGGTTGCTTCTAATGGGGTTTCCCCAGGATCAATATTAGGCCTGAGGCTATTCAACATATCAGTCAATGGTCTGGATATAAGCACAAAATCACTGCAGATAAGATGTGCTGGTAACACAAAGTTTGGCAGAATGGTAAAAAATGATCAGGACAGGTCAGTCAAACAAAGCGATCCGGATCGCTTTGTAAACTGAGCCCATTCAAACAAAATGATTTTAATACAGCCAAATCTAAAGCTTTGCCTGTAGTTACAAGGAACACAGGCCATACATACAGTATGTGTGACTTTAGTCTGAAAAACAGTGATTGAAAAGGATTTAAGTGTCATAGGACATGTCTACATGGCAATTAAAACCCCATAGTGGCCTGTGACAGCTGACTCAGGCTCGCGGGGCTGTTTAATTACAGTGTAGGCTTCTGGGCTCGGGCTGCAGCCTGAGCTCTGGGACCCTCTGCCTTGCAGATTCCTAAAGCCTGGGCTCCAGTCCGAGCCCGAATGTCTATATCACAATTAAACAGCCCCTTAGACTGAGCCCTCAAGCCTGAGTCAGTTGGAACAGGCCAGCTGCGAGAGTCTAATGCAATGTAGACAAACCCATAGTGGAAAGCAACTCAACATGAGCGCCCAGTGAGCTTCTAGTGGCAAAAAAGAGCTAATGTGATCCTTGGATGCTTAAACAGAGGAGTAGGGAGAGGGGTATAGAGGTGATTTGACCTCTGAACACAATATTGGTGAGACCAATACTGGAAAACTGGGTGCAGTTCTGGTGTCTACATTTTTAAAACAAAGTTGAAAACTTGGAGATGGTGCAGAAAAGAGCCACAAAAATGTTTTGAGGGAAAGTGAAAATGCTTTATAGTGAGAAACTTAAAGAGCTTAGTCTGTTTAGTATGTCAAAAAGAAGATCAAGATGAAGGAGAAAATACTGGGTACTAAAGGCCTCGTTAATCTAGTGGAGGAAGGAATAACAAGAACCAATGGCTGGAAGTTAAATCCGGAAAAATTCAAATTGGAAATAAGGCATTTTTTTTTAAACAATGAGGGTGATTAACCACTGGAATAAACTATCAAGGCAAGTAATGGATTCTTCATCTCTTGGGGTCTTCAAATCAAGACAGGATGCTTTTCTGGAAGAAATGTTTTAACCAAGTTATTGGGCTCAATACAGGGGTAACTGGGAGAAATTTAATGCCCTGTGATATACAGGAGGCTAACTAGAAGATCTAGGGGTCCCTTGTGGCTTTAAACTCTATGGATCTATGAATAATTGGTTGTCTGATGCTGGTTGAATACTGCTTTAGGGGATGGTAGGTCTGAGAATGACTACATATAGCATACTATATCCTGTGTTTCTTAGCAAGATAGGAAGTGCTATAACAAATAAGATCAATGGTCCATAGGCTTCATTAAATTGTCTCCGACAAGGGTTTGTTGCTTCAGAAGAAAGTTTAAGAAATCTTAAAATGGGCACTATTGTAAAAAGATGCTCAGTTTAGGGTGGTTTGATACCATGAAACATCAGGGTTTTCATCCATTATACATTTCTACATGATCTATTGTGAATGCAGATGTTCTCATTATCCATATAAAGTTTTTAGATTAAAATTTTTAGAAGTGCTTAAGAGAGACTCGTAAATGCCAAGGTCACTTTTGTAAATGGGACTTAAGTGCTTCTGAAAATTTTACCTAATCCTTTTATAATTTTACTAATCTCTTCACCTCAGTTATCATGGAGCTATGAGTTCAACAGGATAACAAATTGTTTAAAAAGCATTCCAAACTGATGCAAAGAAATTACCTTTTATTTTCAATGAAAGTCTGCTCATTTCTCCATTATGAGTAACAGTAAATAAAGCTGTCCAATTTATCTTCTATGTATCATTCACTATTTTATATTTTTATCACACTCCCTCCCATTCATTTTATTTCTGTACAGTCCTATTCTTCAGGCTAGATTCACAAAGGAACTTAGGCATTGTGATACTCAGCATCATCACATTTAACTTTTAGGCACCTAGAAAATCACTCTGAGATTCACAAAGCCCAGATTTGCTGTTGAGGCTCACTATATAATGCCTGGGATGAGACAGGTGCCTAAGGACGGGTCTCTCACCTCCCAGATGGGTGCCTTGATCACTGGGCTATGAGATATTTTGATAAAGGCCCCCCTCAATCTCTCCTGTTGAAGTGGCTTTACCATGTATAAATACTGAAATAGTCCATTGGTCTAGAGAGAAGAAGGATGGCTTTGTAGCCTGGTGATGGGAGACTCAGGATCCCATTTCCCTGCTGCAATAACTCTCTAATTAGTTATCCAAAGTGGAACAACTTCAATGGGGGAGATTGAGGAAGCTTCAGACCCATGATATCTCATAGTCCAGTGGCTACAGCACTCCTGTGAGAAGTAGGAGACCCTTGTTCAAATCTTTCTCCCTATCAGGTGGAGGGGGACTTAAACCTGGGTCTCCCACACTCTGAGTGCTCTAACCACTGAGCTTGAAGGTAGGCAGTGCCTCTTCCAGGCAGATTTTGAATGGGACCCAAGCTGCTAGACAGCCTCAGACATGGCTTCCAGATTGGGCCCTACAGGTAAGATATGTGTTTCTCTGCTTAACTTCTGCTTTTGTGGAGCTTAGGCATCCAGATGCCTAGAATGAAGCTGTAGTGCACATACCCAGACATCTAGGCATGGAGGGAACTTTTACTGAGGCAATTTAGGTGCCAAATGAGTTGGGTGGCAGCTGAGTGGGGGGACTTGTGAATGCCAGTGACACTGAAATGTTGGACTTAAGCGCCTAAAGTGGCAGGTAGGCACCTAAGTCCTGTTGTGTATCTAGCTCTTAATGTAGAAGTCTTAACATGCCTCCAATTAATTTCACCACCTGCCTCTAGACTTCTATTTTTATTGTATAATATTTTAGAGACATGAGCAGTGTGAAAGGTGAAGGTATACCATCAGTGTATATATAATATTCTCAGTATTGTTTTCTAGTCCATTATGTCCTCTACATTTTTTTAACATTTTTTTTTATTGCTGCTGTCCATTGAGCAATGGTTTTCAATGAGCTGTGCCTCTTTCTGGAGTGGTTACACTTAATTTAGTGTGTGTGTGTGTGTGTGTGTGTGTGTGTGTGTGTGTGTGTGTGTGTGTGTGTGTGTGTGTGTGTGTGTGTGTGTGTGTGTTAAAAAGGACACACTGGCATATAGGGGCTGTATTCACCCAGACTACTGATGGGGGAGGATTCCCACTTCACGGACTGCTTTCTAAGGACCCCGTCCCCCACTCCTCCTTGCAAGCTCTAGAGTAAGAGTCCTGCCACTGGAGGGAGGAATGTGCCAGGTCAGGACCTGGCAGTAGTGGTACAGACTAGGGAGGATGCTGTAACTTTAGACAGGCACCTGGGCTGTCTAAAGTCCATCAGTGCCACTCCACTCACGTTTTTACCAAAAGTTAGATTAGAAATATTCTTGTTTAAATTTAGTCTCTTTTGCACCTTTAAAATCTGCTCTTCAGATAGTCCCATTCTGGGCTTCTATTATCTAACTACTGCATAATCAAAGTGACAGTATGCTTTATTTTGTCCCTTCCATTCTCTTGATTATGATCTTCTGCTGTAAATTTAGCTGTCATAACAACATGTGCCCTGCTACTTGATTTGGATGGAACATTTCAATACATAATTACTGCTGGTAGTAGAAAAACACATTTGCCTATTTTAATGAGCAGTATTAACGGCAGTATGAGGTTCGACATCATAGGGCTAGTCTTTTCCAAGCTAAGACACTGTGGCAGAAAAGCCACCTGTTCCACTTAATCTGAACAAAAATAAACAGAAACTGTGGCACAACGTTCTTTTTGATAATTCTGCTGATACTTTTAATTCTTCTATGCATTTTTCTAGCTTTCCCCCCTTGAGAAAAAGAGGTGTGAGACCAGTTAATTTTTGGATTCTGTAGAGCAGAGTTTCCCAAACTTGGGATGCTGCTTGTGTAGGGAAAGCCCCTGGCGGGCCAGGCCGGTTTGTTTACCAGCCGTGTCCGCAGGTCCGGCCGATCGCGGCTCCCACTGGCCGCAGTTCACCTCTCCAGGCCAATGGGAGCTGCGGGAAGCGGCGGCCAAAACAATCAGAATCATTTCCAAAAGGCAGAATCTCTACTGTACAAGAATACCATTCTGTTCCAATAGACCCTGAGCCCCTTTCATAAGGAAGAGTAACTTTGTGATTCAGTCAAACTCATTCTGTGTGGCCTTGTTAAATCACTAAATTCACTGGAAAAAAATTCTGGCTGCAGAGATCCATGGGAATTTTGCTTAAGTTGAGTTGCCCATCCATTGTCTTTCTTGTCTTTTTAGATTTTAAGCTTTTTTGGGGAGGAGGCAAGGACTGTCTCTTACTATGAGGATGTACAGCACTTAACATAACAGGACCCTGATCTCTGTTGGACTGTCTAATTGCTACTGAAATACTAATCAGTGATGATGTTTCTATTTAGACTCACATGATACTAAAACTGAGAACAAATCTCATTAATTTGGCATATTTTAATTGAGGAATTACCATGTATTTAAAATTGGGTAATATATTAAGACAATGGGAAGCCAAAAAATTTCATTTCCCTCCCACTGTGCTCCTGCTGAAGTTTCTGAAAGTGGTTTTTATACATTTTTGACAAGAGCATTCAACTATTGAGGGAGACTGTGAAACAACCCATCATATAGTAAATGAAAGAGTAGCAAAATAAATACCTATGCTACCTATGGCCACATGCAGGCTGGAATACCATTAATCAAGATATATTGGAGTATTTGCAGTCTCCTGTGTTACTTTATCTAGTGAAAAGAAGTCCCAAAATATTAGACTCATATGAAATTTAATAGAATGATTCTGTTTCCAAGTTTGAATCAAATATGTAAGCTTGATATGTACACAATTTTAAATGGCAAAGGAGCACTGGCCTAGAGTATGTGGGGCAAATTCTGTGCTGATTTACAGCCAACTGTAATTTGTTGAATTGCTCGGGACATAAATAACTGCAGAATTTGACACAGACTCTAGGATACTTTATTTGTACAAGATAAATAGCATGCTTAATGGATGCTAAGACACAGAGGACAAAAAGGTATCTTTTAAATAGCAATTGCTCTTCAGCTTTATTAATGAGCAGAATATATGATACAGCCCTTCTAAAGATGGAGGCAAGTGACTTCTAGCCAGATTGTCATCTGATGCAAATTGTTTTCTCCTAAATCAGATCTTTTCTTACACTGATTTATACCAGCTGAAGATCTGCCCCATAATTACTAATACTGTTACTTTATACATACAGTACATTAAGGCACTATCATGGCAAAAGGGAAATTTTAGGGCTTGATCCTTCTGCTATTGAAATCAATGGGATTTTTACCAGTTATTTTAAAAAAAGTTTCACTTTGCTTAAGTTCCATTTTGTCTTCCTTCAGCATCCTTATTGCATTCTCCATGAGCTTAACCCATCAATCAGTGCTCAGTTCCAACCCTTTGTGTAACTAACGAAAGTCCAAAATACTACAGTGATTGGCTTTTGCTCCACAGCCTACCCATCTGAGAAAACTTTTTTTAAATTTATTTTTGGATCTTTAGTAGTTCAAACGTTATAAAAAGATAGAGAGCTGTATAAAAGAATCCTCTTTGCAGATTCAAAGTAGGGAAGAATGTTTTTATTACATTTCTCTTCAGCCAGAATCATAGAATCATAGACTTTAACGTCAGAAGGGACTATTATGATCGTCTGCTCTGACCTCCTGCACAATGCAGGCCACAGAATCTCACCCACTCACTCCTGTATCAAACCCCTAACCTATGTCTCAGATATTGAAGTCCTCAGATTGTGGTTTAAAGACTCCAAAGTGCAGAGAATCATCTAGCAAGTGACCCGTGCCCCACGCTGCAGAGGAAGGCGAAAACCCCCTAGGGCCTCTGCCAATCTGCCCTGGAGGAAAATTTCTTCTCGACCCCAGATATGGCGATCAGCTAAACCCTGAGCATGTGGGCAAGAGTCACCAGCCAGAAACTCAGGAAAGAATTATCTGTAGTAACTCAGATCCTATCTCATCTAACATCCCATCACAGGCCATTGGGCATATTTGCTGCTAATAGAGAAAGATCAAATAATTGCCAAAATTAGGCTATCCCATCATACCATCCCCTCCATAAACTTATCAAGCTTAGTCTTGAAATCAGATATGTCTTTTGCCCCCACTGCTCCCCTTGGAAGACTCTTCCAGAACTTCACTCCTCTGATGGTTAGAAACCTTCATCTAATTTCAAGTCTAAACTTCCTGATGGTCAGTTTATATCCATTTGTTCTTGTGTCCACATTGGTACTGAGCTTAAATAATTCCTCTCCCTTCCTGATATTTATTCCTCTGATATATTTATAGAAAGCAATCATATCTCCCTTCAGCCTTCCTTTGGTTAGGCTAAACAAGCCAAGCTCTTTGAGTCTTCTTTCATAAGACAGGTTTTCCATTCCTCGGATCATCCTAGAAGCCCTTCTCTGTACCTGTTCCAGTTTGAATTCATCCTTCTTAAACATGGGAGACCAGAACTGCACACAGTATAGAGGTCTCACCAGTGCCTTCTATAACGGTATTAACACCTCCTTATCTCTACTGGAAATACCTCATCTGATGCATCCTAAGACTGCATTAGCTTTTTTCACGGACATATCACATTGGCGGCTCATAGTCATTCTGTGATCAACCAATACTCCAAGGTCCTTCTCCTCTTCCTCTGTTACTTCCAACTGATGTGTCACCAGCTTATAACAAAAATTCTTGTTATTAATCCCAAAATGCATGACCTTGCACTTTTCACTATTAAATTTCATTCTATTACTATTACTCCAGTTTACAAGGTCATCCAGATCTTCCTGTATGATATCCCGGTCCTTCTCTGTATTGGCAATACCTCCCAGTATTGTGTCATCCGCAAACTTTATTAGCACATTCCCACTTTTTGTGCCAAGGTCACTAATAAAAAGATTAAATAAGATTGATCCCAAAACCGATCCCTGAGCAACTCCACTAGTAACCTTCCTCCAGTTCACCTTTCAGTATGACCTGTTATCGTCTCCCCTTTAACCAGTCCCTTATCCACCTTTCAATTTTCATATTGATACCCATCTTCTCCAATTTAGCTAATAATTCCCCATGTGGAACCGTATCAAATGCCTTACTGAAATTGAGGTAAATTAGATCCACGGCATTTTCCTTTGTCTAAAAAATCTGTTACCTTCTCAAAGAAGGAGATCAGGTTGGTTTGGCATGATCTACCTTTTGTAAAACCATGTTGTATTTTGTCCCAATTACCATTGACCTCAATGTCCTTAACTACATTCTCCTTTAAAATTTTTCCCAAGACCTTGCATACTACAGATGTCAAATTAACAGGCTTGTAGTTACCCAGATCACCTTTTTTCCCCCTTTCTTAAAAATAGGAACTATGTTAGCAATTCTCCAGTCATGCGTACAACCCCTGAGTTTACAGATTTATTAAAAATTCTTGCTAATGGGCTAGCAATTTCATGTGCCAGTTCCTTTAATATTCTTGGATGAAGATTATCTGGGCCTCCCGATTTAGTCCCATTAAGCTGTTTGAGTTTGGCTTCTACCTCATACGGTAATATCTACCTGCATATCCTCATTCCATTCATCATCCTACCATTATCCTTAAGCTCCTCATTAACCTCATTAAAGACTGAGGCAAAGTATTTGTTTAGATATTGGGCCATGCTTAGATTATCCTTAACCTCCACTCCATCCTCAGTGTTTAGCGGTCCCACTTCTTCTTTCTTTGTTTTCTTCTTATTTATATGGCTATAGAACCTTTTTCTATTCGTTTTAATTCCCTTTGCAAGGTTCAACTCTACATGGCTTTTGGCCTTTCTCACTTTATCCCTACATGTTCTGACCTCAATAAGATAGCTTTCCTAGCTGATCACTCCCATCTTCCATTCCTTGTAGGCTTTCTGCTTTTTCTTAATCACCTCTCTGAGATGCTTGCTCATCCAGCTTGGTCTACAATTCCAGCCTATGAATTTTTTCTCCTTTCTTGGGATGCAGGCTTCTGATAATTTCTGCAACTTTGACTTGAAGTAATTTCAAGCCTCCTCCACCTTTAGATCCCCAAGTTCTTCAGTCCAATCCGCTTCTCTAACTAATTTCCTTAATTCTCTAAAGTTAGCCCTTTTGAAACCAAAAACCCTAGTCACAGATCTATTTTTATTTATCCTTCCATTTAATTTAAATTGAATTAGCTCAGGATCACTCGAACCAATGTTGTCCCGTACAACCATTTCTTCTATCAGATACTCACTACTCACCAAAATCAAATCTAAAATGTCATCCACGCTTGTTGGTTCAGCAACTACTTGGTGAAGGAATCCATCAGCTATTGCATCCAGGAAAATCTGATCCCTATTATTATTACTAGCACTTGTCTTCCAGTCTATATCTGGGAAGTTAAAGTCTCCCATGATCACACAATTCCCATTAGTATTTACTTCATTAAAAACATTAAAGAGGTCTCTATCCATATCCAAATCAGATCCCAGTGGTCTATAGCACACCCCAAGCACTCTCCCAGAGGAGGTTCTAGTAGCTTTCTTCCGCAATGTGATTTTTGCCCACACAGACTCTTTCTTATCCATTTCATCCCTTCTTATTTCTTTACAGTCTACCTCATCATTTATTTACAATGCTACTCCATCACCTTTGCCTTTATTTCTGTCTTTCCTAAACAGCACATACCCTTCAATACCTGTACTCTAGTAATGACTACTATTCCACCATGTTTCTGTTATCCCTATAATATCCAGTTTCACTTCCTGCACCAGTAACACTAGTTCCTCCATTTTGTTACCTAGGCTCCTCACACTGGTGTACAAACATATTATTTTTTGCCGTTTGGTTTCACTGACATTCTTTACCTGATTAGACACAGACATTCCACTGTCAGCATCATCTATTAGACTGGTATCTACAGTACCCTTCCTCCTTATGTCCATTCTCCTACCTACGGCTATATGCTTTCTTACTTCATTTTTTTCCCTCTCAATGTTAAAATCCGATGTGGAGATTACCTGGCCATCTCCCCCCAATCCCTAGTTTAAAGCTCTCTTAATTAGTTGTGCCAGCCTCTATTCTAGAAGTCTATTTCCCTCCCTACTGAGATGAAGTCCATCCCAAGAGAACAGACCTCTGTCCATGAATGCCTTACAGTGGACATACATCCCAAAGCCCTCCTTATAGCATCACTGCCGGAGCCATCTGTTGATTGTCATAATCTTGTCACACCTTTGTTGCCCTTCTCTAGGAACAGGCAGAATCCCACTAAAGATCACCTGAGCCTCAATTTCCTTAACCGTCTTCCCCAGCCTGGCATAGTCTCCCTTGATACATTCAAGCAAGAATCTAAACATATCATTGTCCTTCATGTGGGAACAAATCAGTGGATTCTTTCCCATTCCCATTATGATCCTCTTCAGCCTCAGGTCCACATCCCGTATCTTAGCACCCGGCAGACAGCACACCCTTCTGTTCTCTGGATCAGCTCTGGTTACAGGCCTATCTATTCTTCTCAGTAAGGAGTCCCCAATCATGCAGACCTGCCTTTTCCAGGTGATGGTGCGATTCTTCGGTCTATCCCCTGTTCTCTCTTGCTGCAAGTCCTCTCGATTCTTATTCTCCCTTGCAATCCTCTGCAACCCATCCTGTATCCTCCTGGGGCTCATATTTGGTGATGTTATCTCCCTTGACTCTTCCCCTCTTCCTATAGGACTAGCTGCTCTTCTCTTCTTCCTTGCTCTCTCACCTTCAGCGACCACCTGCTGTGCCCCTTCTTCATTTTCCAACTCCTCAAACCTGGTCCCAAGTTCTATTTCTCCTTCACTAGCCCGTCTTTTCCTCTGCCTGGTTCTCTTAGTCACATGCTTCGACTGTCCACTTTCCTCACCCAGCAGTCTCCCCTCAGAGTTCTTTGGTCCTGCTTCCATCTGCAAGTCTGAGCTTTTCCCTTCAGACTCGTCATGTCTTTGCTCCGTCATCTGCTCAAACTCCCTTCTAAACTCGACCAACCAGAGTTTGCAACTGCATCTCCAATCCTTGAATCTTTTCTTCCACCAGCTCTTTCAGGCAGCACTTCATGCAGACAAAACTCTTTTCAGGTACTCCCTCCAGGATCATTTACATGCCACAGCTTCCACATCCAGTCATCTTCATTGTGTCTTCCACTGCTTGGGTCACTATCACTGCTTTCTCTGTATCTGTCATAGGGTTCCCACCTAAATCCTGTAAATCCAGGAAACACAAACCAAACCACAACACCACCACACACTCCCTTCACTAGCCTCTCCGTTCCTCTGCTTGCCTCTCAGTCTTTTCCACAAACTCCCCTTGCAAACTCCCATTCAAACTCCCCTGTTTACAGCTCTGTTTGCTGGATCCTGTGCCACTGCAGCTGTCTCTCAGAAGAATAGTTAAAGTTTAAAGAAGCTTTTTGCAGAGTAGAGGACCAATTGGGATGATATTAATCATTCATTGATTTTAAAAATGGTGACCCCTTCATGAAGACAAGATCATGATACCACTCAAAAAGACAAAGTTACTTTGTTCTATAATTTATATGCAGGATTTCTCTTCTAAGGTTGTTGGGCACTGCAAAGCAAAGAACTCTGAGCTAGATTCTTAGCTGATGTAAATTAGCATAGTTCCATTGAAGTCAATGGAGCTAAACAAGATTACACTAGCTGAGTATCTGGCCCATTGTTTGAAAGTGTTTTGCACACCGGGTGAATACAGAGTTGAATAGGAGAATAGAATGGGAATAAGTAGGGCTTGTTGAAAATTTTCTGTCTAACCTCCATCTTGATGGAAAAGTGAGTTTTTGATTAATCACATTTTGTCTGTGAAAAGGTATCTGCTTTTGCACAAATCTGATGTTTTGTCAAAAAAATGAAATGCTTGAAAACAAACAAGTGTTTGGTGAAACCTGAAACATTCCAGTTGTTGTACCAATATAATAAAAACCAGCAGGATCTTATTAAGAGGGATAAGGCAAAGATCCCACATTTATTGTAAATACCATAACAAAACAAAAGACAATGTTTTTCTACTTATTTCTATCACTACTTATTCCTTATACACACACAGACACAGACACAGACACAGACACAGACACACACACACACACACACACACACACACATATTCATCCACACAATCATTCATTCAGGTTCTGTATAGATGTTATAGTTACCAGCCTAGATGTTGCTCATGCCAAGTTACTGGCCAGGTATCTTGGTCATGAGGATGGAGCCGAGTCTGTGTCAGATGCATCTGATGCTCCTGGAGGCTGGCAGCAGAACCATAGACTCAAAGTCCTTATTCTTTAGAGTCCAGTTTTATAGGGATTTTTCCCTATGTTAGTTGATAGGAGTTGCTTCATTCTGCTGCTGCTAAATCAATCAGCAGATGGCTGGCTCCATTCTGTCAGATGCTTGTTTTTTCTTCCTTTGAGGTGGTGGGGGTCATCTGGTTGATCCCACTTGACACCTTCTTCAGCCAACACTGAATTCTTCAGACTGGTAACTCCCTAACCATTCATTTATTGTTTAAACTAGGCATGCATTCACATACATTCTCTATCTTAATCACATTTATTTCACTGTCTCGTTACCTTTTGGGGTGTTACCAATTTAGGTGAGACTCCCTGTCTTTTAACAAGCTGAGATGAAAACTTACAGAGGGTGGGGGTCTCTATCTATACACTATAACAGCTACTGTTTTGGCTTACTTAGAGTTAATTAATGTTTAACAAGTTTTATACAAAGTATTTCTTTGAGCAGGCTTCACACAGACACAGCTGGTGGCTTGCAGGTTAGAATCACAAATTTACTTTTAACATAAACCTTTAGTTATGAGGCATCAATTAACAATAAGTCATTTTTCATATAAACCATGTCTAATATAAACCTTCTTTAATATCCCTACACAGTCAAGATATTTTTATTTGGATATGCTGCCATGCTGCTTCTTGGGAGTTGCAGTTTCAGTGTCTCAGGTCCCCAGTCACGTCTATGGGCTGGGCTCAGCAGGCGGACCAGTCCTATCCCAAGGCTATGGCAGCCTGGGCTGGTCCCAACTCAGGTGGGAATGGGGAGGTGGGCCAGGTCAGCCACATCCAGAAGGGGGCTGCAGGATTGGGAGTGGCATATAGGCCCAGTCCCATCCTGAGGGAGGTAGGGTGGTGGTGGGTCAGTTGAAGTAAGGTGGTGTGGTGGACTGGGGAGGGGGCAGTGTCTCGCTGAATACCACCTGGATGAGCAGCAAGAACAGCTTAGGCATGGGACAGGGATCAGGATCCGGCTTGCACCGCACTCAGCTCCAGCCCAAGCTGCCACCGCTGCTTCCTGTCCAGCCAGCAGTCACAGGGAGATGGTGCTGACAATAGGGCAATTAGGACCTCTGTCTCAGCCTACACAACAACAGTCCCTCACAGGTTCAGCGGAGACAGCACATAATAAAACTAGCTGCTAAGTTCCCCCTGCCCCGACATGCTGCTCCGACACACTGCTGCCACACACTACGAGCCACATGCCCACTTCCACCTCCTCATTATTGGAAAAATCTCAGCAGTTGGGGAGGACTCTGGGGACATGCATATTCCATGAAATTCAAACATTTAACCATGACACTGCAGTGAATTTTAAAAAAAATCCAGTTTTCTCAGGGTCTTAAGCATGAGACATCGGAATTGGAACACACATGGGTGCTACAGCAGCATTTCAGAATCCAGCTATTTCAGTTTTTGGCTGAAATTCTTTGAGGTTTCTTTCCAGGAGGTCATCTAGTTCAGTCTCTGAGTCTAGATGACTAAGTATTATCTAAAACAACGAGGAGTCTTGTGGCACCTTAAAGACTAACACATTTATTAGAGCATAAGCTTTCATGGGCTATGACCCACTTCTTCAGATGTATGGAGTGAAAATTACAGTAGGCAGGCATAAATTTACAGAACAACAAAAGATGGGAGTTGCCGTATTATCTAGACCATCTCTAAGAGGTGTTTGTCTAATCTGCTCTTAAAAATCTCCCACAACGGAGATTCCACAACTTCCCTAGGGAATGTATTCCAGTGATTAACTACCCTGACAGTTAGGAAGTTTTTCCTAATCTCCAACCTAAACCTCCCTTGCTGCAATATAAGCCCATTGCTTCTTGTCCTATCCTCAGAGGTTAATGAGAACAATTTTTCTCCCTCCTCCTTCTAACAACCTTTTATGTACTTGAAAACTTATGTCCCCTCAGTCTTCTCTTCTCCAGACTAAACAAACCCATTTTTTTTCAATCTTCCCTCTTAGCTCATGTTTTCTAGACCTTTAATCATTTTCATTGCTCTTCTCTGGATTTCCTCCAATTGATCAAAACCTACCACTAAAGCTACTCTCACTCTGCTTGGCATGCTTATTGACAGACCTAGCAAGGAATCCAAGGATTGTATAGGGATGGGGTCTGATGTACTCCCTCTTCCCTCCAAGTCAGTGATGATGAGACATGATAGCAGGGTAGTCTGAAGAAATTTGCACTGCTGGTGCTCATGCCGTGCTGGTTTTGTCAATTAATTGGAGGATTCCATTCCTTGGGGCTATCAAGCTGGCACATTTCATGAGCACTATACTTGCTAAAAGAAAGATATCTCCCTATGAGACAGAGGACACTGACTGCAGATGAACTGTCTTGCTATTGTCACACATGGGTCAGAAGTTCTGTGAAACTCAAAAGATTTAATTGTAGAAGATTGAGACTCTGTGGTAGAGATATTGGGCCACCTTTACTCAGTAAGTTATCCTAATGAAGTATAGGGGATAAACCAATGTGAATAAGGCCATGTCTACACTATCACTTATGTTGGCATAACTTACGTCGCTCAGGGGTGTGAAAAAACACACACACACCCTCGGGTGCATACTTTTTGCTGGCATAAGTGGTAGTGTGCACAGTGCTACATTGGTGGGAGATCTTCTTCCACTAACAAGACTACCAACAGGAGAGCTCTCTCCCATCGGCATAGAGTGGCTACACCAGCGATCTTACAGCAGTGCTGCTGCATCGGTAGCGTTGTGCTGCTATAAGGTCTCTAGTGTAGGCATTGCCTAAGAGTAGTAGAATTGGGTTCCTATAGGTGTGTGATGGGTTCCCCCCCTCAGGGTGCTGCCTGCAACTGGGGTACCACTGATCCCTCCTGACCCACTAGCCTGGGCTTCCTCTCACACTGTGTTGCTGTGATAAGTTGCCAAGCTCTCCAGGCTTGCTCTTTCACCAACATACACACAGGTAGGGACACACCTGGCTGCAGCTTCACACACACATGCTGAGATCATCTCTGCATGGGAAGGCTCAGCTAAGGAACTGCCCAGTTACTCAAGTGCACACCCTCCTTTGAAGGGTAAACCCAAAATTATACTGTCTCGCGCTGCAAAATTCATCCCCTCCCTCAATGTGGAGGAATATATGCAACAACTTTCTGTCCCCAGTTAGGATTTCTACACACTGGTTTCATACAAAACAAAAACAAGTTTATTAACTGCAAAAGATAGGTTTTAAGTGATTATAAGTGATAGCAAAGAGATCAAAATAGGTTATCTTAGTAAATAAACAAAACCTCAAACTGATCTTAACACACTAGATAGGTAGGAGATGAATTAGCAAATTCTTACCCTGAGTGATAAACAGGCTGGCAGGTTCTTAAGGCATAAGCTTCCTTGGCTTTCCCAGGTTTTCATACACAGGCTAAAAATCCATTAGCCTAGGACCATCACTTCCCCCCATTCAGTCTTTTTTCCTCACATGTTACCAGGTGTGTTGTTGTAGGGAGAGTGAGGTACCATCATTATATCATTGTCCCCCTTTTATATCTTCTTCCCACTTGCTGTGGGAAAGCTCTTTTGCTGTGACCTGGATCAAACAGTTCCCATTGTGTAGAGCTATCTCTGAGAGATTTCTATTGTACCTAGTTCCTGGGGTAATCCTTGTGCTTATGTGCATTTCCTCAATAAACCATTAACATCGTTTGGCCTTTTTACTGTTGTACCTGAAAGGCTGCTTGTGGGTGTTTTCAACCTCACAACATGTTTTAGTAACACATATATAGCCAAACTTCATAACTTCAGATACGACGACAACACATAAAATCCAATGAGATATTAATGTCTAGAAGATCAAACTTTTAGGCATACTTTGTACAAAACATATCCTAATTATATGACAGTGGTGTCACAAGGTGAACTTATGCTTTCACAATTCATAGTTACTCCGCTGAGTATGATGCTCAAGGACCAGATCCAGGACACTTTATTAGCATGACAGACCAGAAGTTAATATACTACACGAAAAGGCAAAACTGTGCTCAAGTGGGAAGGTGGTGTGACAAGTACACAGGGCAGGAGCATAACTCTGTTAATACAATATGCAGGAATAAATCACAGTGTGATGCTCCAAAAAAATTGTAGCCATGACAGTTGCTTCAAGAGCACTACACTACAGGCAGCAAACAGGGAAGGGAGCCAGTTGCTACTCTTTGAAGTAAATGAGAGAGGAAAGCAGTGAAGCAAAGCAAATCTTCCTCGTCTTTCGTCTACCCTCCAGGCTAAAAATGTCCCCAGAGGCCCAAACCTCACCACATGAAAAGTGACTTTGATCTTATGAAAGATCCAATTGATAATAAAGAATTTTCACAAAGCAGTAAATGTTACAATTCATATTATGATGACTCTTAACTCAGACTAAATGGTTAGGAAATAATGCATGAACTCTTGGCATTTTATCTAAAACGGGTGATGCACGCAGCAAGGAGCTTCAGCCACCTCTATTCAGACTATATTGTGGAAGAATAAAAATGAGACACTGAATGGTTGCTGGCCAGGCAATGCATTTCCTGTCTGATCTTGAAATGGAATTTTCTGTAGCAAGTGTTGAAATGGCACATCACATTCAGAAATGCACAAAATGAACAGTGGAGAAGGTAGATCTAGATCTTCTAGTCACACTGTCTCATAATACAAGATGAAAGGGACGTTCAGTGAAACTGAATAGTGGCAAATTCAAATGATAAAAGGAAACACAGTGTACAATAAGCCTGTGAAACTCATTGCCACTATGTATAATTGAGGCAAAAATGTAGCCGGATTCAAAGAGGAATTAGACATTTTATATATCCTGAGATATATTGGTAAATACTAAATAAAAAAAAATCCCCCATGTTTTGGAAGGGATATATACTCTTCCACTTTAAGGCTTATGCCAGCCTCAAACTGGGAGGAATTTACTGGGATACTCCAAAACTACCAAGTACAGAGTTTTCTTACACCTTCTTCTGAACCATCAGCAATTGGCCAGGGTCAATGACAGGAAAATTGAACTAGACGGACCACTTTTTGTCTTACCCATTCTTGTTATTCTTAAATTCTTATGTCCATTATTCTGAAGTAGCTTGCTGTGAACAGCTGGATGAAAGATTCATAGGAATCTGCAAAAGTGGAAGTCAGATATTGAATTAGCAACTGCACTTTGATATAATAATCTCAGCATTATCTGTCAAGGAAGGAAGGAAAAATCAGTTTCACACATACAAAATGGGAAGAGACAGTCTAGGAAGGAGTATGGCAGAAAGGGATCTAGAGGTTATAGTGGACCACAAGCTAAATATGAGTCAACAGTGTGATGCTGTTGCAAAAAAAGCTAACGTGATTCTGGGATGCATTAACAGGTGTGTTGTGAGCAAGACACGAGAAGTCATTCTTCTGCTCTACTCTGTGCTGGTTAGGCCTCAACTGGAGTATTGTGTCCAGTTCTGGGCACCGCATTTCAAGAAAGATGTGGAGAAATTGGAGAGGGTCCAGAGAAGAGCAACAAGAATGATTAAAGGTCTTGAGAACATGACCTGTGAAGGAAGGCTGAAAGAATTGGGTTTGTTTAGTTTGGAAAAGAGAAAACTGAGAGTGGACATGATAGCAGTTTTCAGGTATCTAAAAGGGTGTCATAAGGAGGAGGGAGAAAACTTTTTCACCTTAGCCTCTAAGGATAGAACAAGAAGCAATGGGCTTAAACTGCAGCAAGGGAGGTTTAGGTTGGACATTAAGAAAAAGTTCCTAACTATCAGGTTGGTTAAACACTGGAATAAATTGCCTAGGGAGGTTGTGGAATCTCCATCTCTGGATATATTTAAGAGTAGGTTAGATAAATGTCTATCAGGGATGGTCTAGACAGTATTTGTTCCTGCCCTGAGGGCAGGGGACTGGACTCGATGACCTCTCGAGGTCCCTTCCAGTCCTAGAATCTATGAATCTATGAATAAGCATGAAGAGATTGTCCAGTAATGTTTGTTTATTCTTAGCTGCACCACAAGTTCTTGCTGTTTTTGTAGATATCAGGTCAAGATTCCTGGAAATATCATATATGATTTAAGGCACTAGTATGCCAAGGAATATAAATGTGATACTTCATTCTTGTTAATAATCTGAAAAAAAATAGGAGCCTAATCCACCAAAATGAAAAACAAACATTAAGGACAGGGTTATCAACAAAGAAAACAGCTAGAGTAACTAAGGCTTTAGCTGGCACTACATGCAGAGTGTACGTACTTTTTCTATTTACCTTCTCTGAGTACAAGTCTCCAGTGATGAAAAATGTAGAAACTGATAGAGTGAAGGACAGTGATATTGAGGCTGATATCATAGTTGTGAATGTAAGCCTTCTGATAAAGTATATCAGGCAGTAATTGAGGAGGTCATGATATGATATCCCCAGACCTGCAAAGCAAACACTGTATGTTTTTCAACCTCAAATCACAATGAAAACTTTCTGCTTACTCTAGTCACATTGATGAATATTAAAGACAAGTCTATGCTTAAAACGCTGCATCGGAGTCTCCAGCTGTCTACACGGCGGATTGGGTTGATTTTTCATGCTCCTGAGCAATGTAGTTATATCAATATAGGTGTGTAGTTTAGGACAGACCTTAGTTATGTTCATCCTATGTCTTCCTCATCAGGATGCTCTTCCCTAAGAATACAGCAACATTTTTTCCAATCACTTCTTCAAAGCCATGATGTTTGCATTCATTGCAAAATACAAATAAATCACTGTGGGAAAGTGTATATTCTTGGCACTTTATAGTGGTGTTGTAGCCATGTTGGTCCCAGGATATTAGACAAACCAGGTGGGAGAGGGGGGGTCTCTTTTATTGGATCAACTTCTGTTGGTGAGAGAGACACGCTTTTGAACTTACACAGAGCTCTTCATGTCTGGGAAAGGTACTGAGTGTCACAGCTAAACACAAGTTGGAACAAATTGTTTAGCATAAGTAGTTAGCATGTTTCTAAGGGACTATTCAAGATGGAGTGGGTTTCTGTAGTGTAGCGGTTATCGCGTTTGCCTCACATGCGAAAGGTCCCTGTTTGATCCCAGGTGGGAACATGCTCAATTCTTTACGTGGGGAGGGATAGCTCAATGGTTTGAGCATTAGCCAGCTAAATGCAGGGTTGTGAGTTCAGCCCCTAAGGGGCCCACTTAGGGAATTGGAGCAAAAATCAGTACTTGGTCCTGCTACTGAAGGCAGGGGATTGGAATAAATGACCTTTCAGGGTCCCTTCCAGTTCTATGAGATAGGTATATCTCCACATATTATTAAAACCTCTGCAGTCATAAGACCAAAAGAGGGGATAATTAGTTACAGATTGTTGTAATAAGCCATAAATCCAGTGTGTCTATTCATGCAATGATTTTTAGGGTCTGGCAAAGTTATGAATTTAAGTTCTGAGGCTCATCTTTTGAAGGTGTAGTGCAGGTTTCCTTTGGGGATAAGGACTGATAGGTCAGATATGGAGTGATCACTTTGTGAAAAATGTTCACCCACAGGTGATGTCATGTTTTCATCTTTTATCATTTTTCCATGAGAGTTCATTTGCAAGCAGAGTGCTTATCTGGTTTCATCCACATAGTTGTTGTTGGGGCATTTAGTACACTGGATGAGTTATACCACAGTTATGGTAGGCATGTGTAGGACCCAAAGATCTTGAAAGTGTGATGCGGGAGTATTGATCATTGTAGCAGTGGAGATATGTCTGCAGGTTTTGTATCTGTTGTTCTGGCATTGTCTGGTGTCTCTTTAAGTTGGTAGGCTCTGTCTGTGGGGAGCTTGCTTCTGATCATGATCTTGGTGAGGCTAAAGGTTGTTTGAAGAATTTTCAGCAATCCCATCCAAATCAAGTATTTACATTAGATTTCTTCTGATGATACATATTATCTCCTGCTCCCACTGCTGGGAGGCAGCTGAGCAGATCATATACTGGAAAGAAGAAAAAGTAAAAGCTTGGGAACAGGAATCCATCATCATTTTCTATATCCTAGTTCAACAACATTGGCTGAACCCATATCCAAGATCATTGTCCTAACTCTCTGAAAGCTAGGAAAAAAAAATCAATTTCCTCTTATTTTCCACTGAGCAGGCTCGGTTGAGACCTGGAACCATCTTTTCTTATATGTATGGAAAGTGCCACCAGCAATAGTCATGGGATAGCAAAATTAAAGCAAACATTACAGAATATTCATGAAAGCCCCAAACAAAATTGTTAACCAGAAGAGAACATTTAACCTGATGAATACAATGAAAACAACATGAGCACTAATCTCAACAACCTACATGTGAATGAGCTAAGGACCAAATGTTTATCACTGAATTTATTTAGTGAATAATTTCGCGTATTGGCTACACTTGAGAAAATGATTAATCTGCTCGTAGATAATTTTGCAAAGAGAAAAACAGGCACAAGTTATAAGATACGTTTGGTATGAATTATTCTCACAGATCTAAGAGTGCTTTGCTGACCCATCCCAAACCTCACTAAAAAAGTTTAATTTATTTTTTTTAAATGACATGGAAGGAATTTTGAGAAAATGCTGTCCATTTTTCCCATTATTTTTCAAATTCTGAAATATTAAATTTTACTGAAAGTTCAGCTAGGACCTAATCCAAGTTCATTCAATGAATTGGAGTCTTTCTTCTGTTCTTTTAATCATACAGTCTCTCTCATCCACTGTCCCGCTAGCTTAATTGATATATTTTTCACACACACACACATAATATTTAGTTTTCTCAACCCCTTTCAGATCGCCTAGGTATCCTTACTGCCAGCTACTTGAGTATAACACAAACGAGCTCCCACAGCACCCAAAGAACAATAATAGAGTCATAGAATATTAGGGTTGGAAGAGATCTCAGGAGGTCATCCAGTCCAACCCCTTGCTCAAAGCAGGACCAACCCCAACTAAATCATCCCAGCCAAGGGTTTGTCAAGCCGGGCCTTAAAAACCTCTAAGGATGTAGATTCCACCACCTCCCTAAGTAACCCATTCCAGTGCTTCACCACCCTGCTAGTGACATAGTGTTTCCTAATATCCAACCTAGACCTCCCGCACTGCAACTTGAGACCATTGCTCCTTGTTCTGTCATCTGCCACCAGTGAGAACAGCCAAGCTCCATCCCCTTTGGAACCCCCCTTCAGGTAGTTGAAGGCTGCTATCAGATCCCTCAATCTTCTCTTTTGCAGATTAAATAACCCCAGTTTTACAAACAATCTTCCTTTTCTTTTCTTCAAATGAACTGGCATGTTACTGAGCCAAAACTCAAACAGTAATTCTTATGAGCAGAACTTCACAAGAAGTTTACAGAACATCTTGCTTTCAGATATATTGCAAATACTATGAAAATAACTGGATGCATAGTATTTTAAATGACACCAGAAAGTTCAAAATGTTTGGAGAGAAAAAAGTTAATGATTTTGGGATACACATAGGTACATTTATTAGAGGGGTAGCCATGTTAGTCTGGATCTGTAAAAGCAGCAAAGAATCCTGTGGCACCTTATAGACTAACAGAGGTTTTGGAGCATGAGCTTTTCGTGACTTGCATCCGACGAAGTGGGTATTCACCCACGAAAGCTCATGCTCCAAAACGTCTTTTAGTCTATCAAGTGCCACAGGATTCTTTGCTGTTTTATAGGTACATTTGTTTCACCTAAGATAGTTCATATATTATGGGAAGAACTAGTTCATTGCTTGGACACCTCTATGTACCAGGGTATTAGAACTCTGGTACAAGGCAGGGATTTTGACAACTGGACCTAACTGAACCAGAATCACCAGTTACTGCCTTCTTGGATGATATAACTTCCGCAGTACTGTTTCTGAATAGTTCTATGTGCTTTAGTGGCAAATGAAATCTCTCTACCATACTAATATTATGATCTATTCCATATTATGGACAGGGCTGCAATGTACTTGTGAAAATTCAGAGATTTTATTTAACCACCATGCTACAATCATTGAGCAGTTTTCTTTCTGGGATACTGTATCATTTGGTTTAACAAAGTAAACTGACAACATGCTACCCAAAGCAGCAGCAGCGCTATGCCATCACAATCTCATATCATGTCTGTAGTGGAAGAATCTCAACAGGGGAACAGAATTCATGGGAGTGACATAAATGAGATTCACAGATAAAGGGTGAGTTTATGGGAGCTAGGCATTTAACTCCAATAAGCACTTTTGAAAACCTCACCCAGACAGGGAATGTAATAGGGTGGCTTGCCTGGGGCTAAGCCAGTCCTGATTTCAGGATGAGCCCTGTCTGAAAGGCTGCAGAAAGTTCAGTGGAGGGAGGGCTCAGAGAGAGTTACTCAGACTGCCAGAAGCAGGAAACCTGTCAGTATGCTGGGGAAAGCTCAGAAAACAGGAGACTGTGTGGAGCTGAGGCTAGTGGCCGAAGCAGGTACAAGGAACAAGTTTGGCTCCTGCAGAGCCCTAGCCACATAAAGCCTGAGTGAGAGTAAAGAGAGCTCAAAGGAAGCACAGAGCTAGAAAGGGGAAGAACAGAGTTAAACTGCAGGGAAGGAGGGTCACTTACAGTGGCCCCCAAGGAAGGGACAGTACCTCAGGAAGGAGGGGCATGTCTAGCTTAAGGCTGTTTGGAATAAAGAAGAGGAGAACAGGGGCAGGACACTGCAGAGGCACTACTGGTCACAAAGGGTTAGGGTGTGCTCTGGTGCTATATGGAATTTGTGGGTGGGAGGATTAGGATGGAAGTCTTTCAGAAATGGATTAATTTCCAACTTTTTACAAAGGGCGGTTTTCATGGGCCAGTTTGCCAAAAATACATTTCAAATTAAACTTATCTTTATGCAGGCCTTCCAGATACTCACTGATCATTACTTTGTCTGGGGGGATCTCAGAGTGTACCAAGTCTACCAAACCCTCTGTTGCCATGAGATAAATGAACAAACCTCCTGTGTTTTTCGCATAAGTGTATATTCATTCATCCAGCCTCATCTGAAGGAGAGTAGTAGCTTGCATCAAAAGATTAAATGAAGGTTTGTTGCTGTCTGAATTCATACAACTGTTATCTATAGTTCTTTTTGAAAATTCCATATGTTATCAACCTTCTGCTACAGTAAGTAATCTCAAGCACTCCTCAGTTGTCAAGACAATATGTGAAAATTCTGTAAACCTAGGGTTGGTTGGTTTGTTTGATTGTTTAAAATAACACTGTATAAGCATTATGTGTAACAACCACAACGATTTTAAAGTTTTCCTCTTCTAACATGTTTCAGTCTGACAGCTTTACAAACTAACCACAGTTATATGTGAGGGTTACAGTGAATTAACTTTATTTACAAAAGCAAGGAAATTCAGAGCTGAGGCTGCAACTCTGCCTCTCTGTTATTACACCACCCCGTTTTATCTAAGGATGGTGCAGCATGGTTCAGGCTTTCAATCTACCTTTCTGAGACATGAACACAATGATTAATACAGAAAAGCAACCTGGATTAGAACAGGGGTGACCTGAGCTCTATTCCCAACTATGCTGCTAACCTTGGGCAAATCACTTCACTTCGGTGTGACTATTTCCCCTCTTATCTCTTTAATCTATTCAGAGTCTCTTTTGATGCCACTCATCTGATTTTTCTAGACCAAAATCTCTTCCTGTTTTCAATATACTAGAAAACTGATTCGAGGCTAATACATGGATATTGAAAACAACTGTTCCTCTAATTAGTACACTGAGCATTTATCTTATTTTCGAGTTAATAGTGGCAAAATGACAAAGTGGTTCATTACAACACAAACAGAAGACACTGGGATCTAGAAAATAAGACAAGATGATTCAATATGTATTGAGTAACAGCTGCCCTTAATGATTTTTTAAATAAAATATTTTGACTATATCATGTCATGTTAAACATTTTTTTGACGTTACTAATACTCTTCATTCCAAGATTGAGAGCCATAGATCTGTCTTCATTTTCCTTGTGAAGTAGACATTGTCCTTAATTAAGTTCTTAAAACAAAGCCAGTCTAAATATCTGTAATGTTAGTGCATTGGGCCTAATCAAAGAAAGGAAAGGAATTTTGTGATTCTTCTTAGACTATTGTAACCTTCCTGGAATATACGAGGGATCATTATTTTGAATCTTCTTTCAAAATGTCTAGGGCTTTTTGGATTGTGGTAAAGCAGGACATCCTCTGTCTGTTTGGATTGTATTCTTGGCCAGGCCTGTAATATCTGCCTGGAAATTTATTGATTTTTTAGCATCCAACTAGGTAGAGGATTCTGTTTAATAAATGTGGTTCATAAAAGACACCAACATATTTAATGGGAAAACACAATACATATAATTTCCAGATTTATCTTGGACAACTCAACCTCCTAAAGGAAAATTACACACTAGGAAGAATGAATCCTCTTTTTCTTTAGAAAGATTATTTCTAAAGGCTATCAAATTACATTCTTTATGTGAACAAGTTCCTTCTCTGATTTTGGTGACAAGGTGAGATTAGACTGTGCAGCACCAAAAACTGATCTGCTTGTGTGACCTGTATAGAGGAGAGCAGCCCAGATGTCCAGATTTGTGAGAGGCCCTGGATTACAGTAAACCCCCAGTCAGGAAGGAGAGAGACCAGGGTATCTGCCCAAGAGAGGTGATGACTGAGGAGCTGGGGGCCTAAAGTGGATGCCCTTAAGGAAAAACTGATTGGCAATACAAGTGCAGTTGCCCTGAACTGTGACAAGAGGTAATGGCCAGGTTGTAACAGTAATCTTTAGCTTTCCTTGAATGCAAGGTGTGACACATGGCTAGAAAGGGTTAAACATCCTGCAAAATACATAACACTCAAAAGACATGTGGAGAGAGAATGTTTGTGTTGTTCTGTATTTACATATGTATGAGTAGGGTCTACAATGTAATCAACAGTCCCTGTCTTTGCTGTATTCTGATAGTTCAGAGATCAAAAGAACATCCTAGCATCTATATGAATTGTAAACATGGGATATCTTGGTATTCATCTCTCTTTTAAATGTACTGTGAATGGTGGAGAAACAAACAAATGGCCTTATGTTAATTCGTATAGCTAAGTACCAGTGATAGACCTTCTTCAAAGTCATGCCACTCACCTTTTGAACTCTCAACTTGTCAAAAGACATAAAATTCTATAAAAAGTTCCTTGGGTCCTGATTCTATCATCTCAGATCTTCTTAGGCTTCATCAGGGGAAGTTTGAGTCGTAAGACTGAGATCCCAGTTATGCTGGTATGCCCTGAATATGATATTTGGACATTGGACTATAACCTATGAACTATTTCTGAAAAAACTCTTTGCAACTACAAAGCTCACCATCTCTGCTATGAATCTGCACCTGAATGAATTGAACTCATTTCTGTAGGTATATTAATCTTTTAAGGATACTCTCTCTCTGTTTTTTAATACATTTTAGTTTAGTTAATAAGAATTAGCTGTAGCGTGTATTTGGGTAAGATCTGGAATAGTCAGTAACCTGGGAGGTAATGTGTCTAATCCTCTGGGATTGCTAGAACCTTTTCTTTTATATGATGAAATAAGATTTATAGACATTTTCATCAGATTTGAGGTGGGTATCTGGCTGGAGGCCTGAGGCTGGATCACTTTAAGGGGACTGTGTTGTTTGGATTTTTGAGTAACCAGTGAGGTAATAAAGAAGCTGCTTTATGCTGCCTTGGTAAATCTAAATATTGGAATATCCACCAACTTTATAGGAATTATCTGCCCCATTCTTTGCAGTTCACCCTAATTGAGTGACCACACTAGGACCCCAGTCACACAAGAATTACTTGGTCTCCCACCACTGCTGATACTAGACTCCACTGAGACGGGGAGGAAAGGAGCCATGGCCCCACCTCCTCTGCATATGCCAGTAGAGTTGGCCCAAGAGATGGAGTAGTGCTAGCTTCCTACTCTCCAGTGGTAGCATGGTGACCATCTTCCCTTGGTGCTTCTGGTAGCACTGTATCAGATCCTCAGCAGGTGTAAACTGGCACACTAAATGAGGATCTGGCTCATTATATGCATGTGGCACATGTTGAGCCTGATTCATCAGTGTGTTGCTCTAGCTTTACCTTGGTAAAACTCAACTGACTTCAGTTCAATTACATGGGCATACAGTGACCAAACAGTCCCCGTGTCTCCAAGCATTCCAAGTGGGGCAGGCACCTCCATCCCACCAGTTCCCTCTATCTGTGACTTAATTCCACAGTTTAGACTCATGTATTTAACAAAAAGGAAAAATTGGCTGGTGTTTATTTACATATATTTAAACTCAAGTAGAGCAGACTTTTTTATACAAACCATTATCCTTAAAACCTGAATTCCCAAATGATCTTTTTTCTTCTAGCAACATAGATTGTAGCTGGTTCCCCAATGGATACAATGAAGTCCTGAGCCCAAGCCAGCTCAGTAGCTAAGGACCACCACCTATGGTTCTAAACCTAAGATACTGACTCTAAGCAGGTCCTATGCTTGGCTAAGTTTACAGGCTCCCTCCTTTTTGGAGCAGATGGATACAGAGGTAGCTGACAATGTGGAATCATCCAAACAGTTTCTCCGTTTCCCACTATGTGCCCTCAGGAGAGAATATAGACGGGCCATCAGAGAAAGCGGCGCTAATTTCACTCCTCATCCTAACAGAGGTACCAGCGAAGGGACAGTGGATTCCCCAAGAGAAAGCAGTGGAATCAAGGTTCAGTGGAGGGGGAAATCTAATCCTCCCCAGAAATCCACTTTATGACAAAGATCACATATGTCTCCTCCCAGAGCTAATGCTGAGGACAGGATTTCCCATTTCTTAAAGGAATCATTTTCATAGACCACAAACAAGTGGGTCAGGAAAATAGTAAGCTATGCATACTCCCTTGAGCTGCAGTCATCCAGCTCCAACACCCCCATAAAACACAATCTGATTCAAAACAAAATAATTCATCTTTTGGGTATGTAAGTGATGGAGAGTGTTCCTCAGAAGAAAAGGTGTTATTCCATCTTTTTCCTTATACAGAAGCGCACATTATACAGAAGCGTATCAGAGCCATTCTTGACCTCAAAAGGCTCAACAAATGGATAAAGAAAATGATGGTTTGGATGGAGACCTTGGTCTCTATGGTGTCATCACTGTCCCGGGGGCTATTCTTGATTTTAATAGATCTAGTGAACGCATATCACCATATCCTCATCAAATTGTGCTACCGCAGACTTCTGAGACTTGCCTGTGGCAGGAAACATTATCTGTACAGAATATTCCTTTTTGGTCTGTTCCCAGCCACAAGGATTTTACAAAGATGTTGGTGATCATAATAGCCGAACTCACCTGTAACTCTTCCTAGACAATATTCTGATCAGAGCTCCAACCCAGTCTGCCGCACACAGGGCCCCACCTCATATATTGAATCTCTTCCAGGTGTGTGGCTTCATTGTCAATGTCAAGAAAAGTTTATTCTGGTTCAATCCACCAAACTAACCCACCAGGGGGTTGCAATAGACACCTTGATAGCAAAGATCTACCCATCATTAAAAAGGCTTCAGTGAATCCAGGAGTTTCATTTCTTCCTCCAGAACACCAGAAGGCCTTCCGTTTCACTATGCCTCCTACTGCTAGGGCTCCTGGTGTCATGCACAGGGTGACTCAATGGGCACAATCCTATATCAGAAGTCTTCAGACCTTCATTCTAAGATGTGGGACCGCTCTCCAGAACATATGAAAGATCAAGTATGGGTTCCAAGACGAGTATTTAACTTATTACATTGGTGGTAAGCTCACAAGAATGTTGGCAAAGGCATGCTGGTCTGCCTTCCAGATCCTCTAGTCCTCGGAATCAGTGCAGGCACGGAGGGCTGGGGAGCTCAGTTGGAAACCCAAACAACCCAGTGCCGCTGGAGCCATGAGGAAAAGACTCACAGTGTCCTAGAGACTCCTAGAGCTAAAAGTGGTCAGGCTAGCTCTGTGCAGATTCCGGCCCACCCTAAGGAGGAACCAAATTCTGGTTCAGTCAAATAATATAACGATGGTTACATATGTAAACAGCCCAGAGAAAGCAAGAAGTCTGGCACTATGTGCAGAAACAATGGAAATAATGATGTGGGCAGAATATTTCCTCCTTTTCCTCAGGGTATTCCACATCAGAGGGGACCTGAACCAAAAATTAGGCTGACTTAGCAGGCACAAGGTCAACAACTCCAAATGGTGCCTGAATCAGGAAGGTTTTGATCTGTCATTCAGATATATGGCCTGTCTTCAACTGACCTATTTACAAATTGTACAAATGCAAAGAAGCTAGAATTCTTCACAGGCAGACCCCAGATCCATGGGAACAGATGCCTTCTTGCATATTTGGCTGCAGAGTTTACTTCATTCATTTCAACCACTAAGGAAGATGGTCTAGATAATTAAATGAGGATAGGCAATGCTAATTCTGATAACTTCTAAGAAGCCCTTGGTTCTCAGACCTGATAGAGCTGAAATTGGAGCCCCGATTCCAGCATCTTTGGAGACTGGACATCCTCTCTTAAAGTTGTTATCTTCATCCAGATCCAAAATGGCTTCAACTAACAGCCTGGATATTGAAAGGGTAGCTCTTGAAGGTCTAAGTCATTAAGGAATTGCTTTAATCTAGGAGAGTAGTGACACTAAAAGCGCACATCTCCACCTGGTCCAGATTCAACAACTGGTGCCCAGAGCACAATGCAAATCCTAGAAGTCCCAAAATATGGACTTCCTCCCAGAAGGCATAGACAGAGGCATTCAGACAAGTACCATTGAACATCAGGTGTCCAGTCTTAGTAGTGCACTGTTGGCAGGATCTTTGGGCTCTCTGTCAGACAGTCCACAGATAGCCAAATCCCTTCGAACAGTCCAATTATATAAATTGGAGATCAGGCCACTCTTCTCGAAGTAAGATCTACCACTAGTTTTGAGGGCTGTAGCAAGCCCTCCCTTCAAGTCTTTAACTTCAATGTCAGCCTTTTATTTATGCATTTAAGACTTGTTTCTTGCTAACTATCATGTCTGCTAGGTGAAAGTCAGAGCTGGCAGCCTTGTCTATATAGGAAACTTACTGTGTGTTCCACCAGGACAAACTTGTGCTGAGGACACCAGCATCTTTTGTTCCTAAGATAAATTCCTTCTTCAGCACATCCCAAGAGGTTGTGTTTCCCGCATTCTGTTCAAAATGAAAATATTCAGCTGAAAAAACATGACAAAAGTGTGTTGAAAATCTATCTCAAGTGGACAGAATCCACAAGAAGCCTGGCCTCTTTATTTGTGTCCTTCCATCTAAAATGCTAGGGACTCAGTTTCAAAGTCCTTCATTGCTATATAGAGTAGACTATGTATTGTGGGAAGCCCACACATCATCAAACATTTCTGTCCCAGAAGGAATCAAGGTGCTGTCCATGACAAGCTTAGCAACCTCATAGGTGGAACAATCAAGTGTATCCAATCTGGAAAATTGAGAAGTGGCCACAAGGTGGACTTCCTGTCTTCTGCATATGACACTTTTTGGAAGAAAGGTGCTTCACAATTTTGAGCAAGCTCGCAAAAAAGGGGGCACTTCTTTCCTACCAAACTTTTATTTCATAACCCTCCCTATTTCTGTTCACTGCTTGCTACTTCCCAGACATCCAAAACTGTGAGACACATTGGGCTGCAGAATGGAAAATGTCTTACAGATCGTTTCCTTTCTGCCAGCAGCATGTCCCACAATTCTACCCATCCTGAGCTCATGAGCCAAGGATCAGATATTTTGTACAATAGTTACCAAGGGTACATAATTAATTTGTTATCTCTGGAATATTTGTTAATTATGTTATGCAAATTTTACAGCTTGGGAATAACTCATCTGACAGCAAGTGGGTGCAGCGGAGGTGTGGCCAGACTGTGACATGCCAAAACACTGATCTCTTTCTATAAGTTGTAGAGAGAGGAGAGGAGCCCAGATCTCCAGAATTGTTGGAGATGCTGCTAGTGAAAAGGAAATTTATCAGTAAGAAATATTCCATTCCAGGCTGCACAGTTTCCTGCCTACATTTTAATAGTCCCAGCAAGCTAGACAGAATAAAGGGGCCAGTGTCTGAGTTTAGCTTTCTCTTCAAAGGCTATGAACAATGTAATTGTCTCTTGTCTGATGGCCTTCTTTGGGTTGTGGGGCACTGCCACCCAGCTGTCCTAGTCCCTGAAGCCGATGTCTGAGACATCTAAGACCCCCAAGTACTTGTATATACTCCAATGTTCTACCTAGGTTGTGGGCATTCTGTCTTCTAGTTTAACCCTTTTGGGGATAGTGTGGCAGAAAGAAAGGAACACAGGCTTAGTGAAGGAGTTTCTTAACCACAAGAATTCTACTCCTCCAGCACAAGAGTGAGATTTTTGAAAGTAAGTAGACTTAGAAGGATTAGATATTTAAGGCAAAGATCGGTAAACTTCAACTTCACCATACACACAGAAACTGACGAAAAGATATTTCCATTTATGATAATATAAATTTACAGCTGGGCAAAGTAAGGAAAATGCTGCTTTAAAACTTAGTAGAGTTTGATTTAAGGATATTTACCTCGTACATTTTGGCATGTGATGACATTTTGTGTTCTAATGGTTATAGGACTTACTTTTTAAATCTCAATGTCTCTGCCATGAAATCCCCACCATAAAATTATTTCAACACCATTTGACCCCCATAATTTGCTACAACTGTGAAAATGTAGATACATTAAAATCTAAAAGAATACTTAAAAAATAAACATCAATATTATCTGCCAAAATTATAAAAAAAATTAAAGCAGAAATTTTCTGAATCTAAAAGTAACAAGTCCTCAGACACAGCCTCTTCTAATCTGATCTGACCCTGTGTGTGAGTCCAAGTGTGTCAAAATTTTGGGATGGGCAGAGTCTCTCCTGCCCTTTCTTTCTCCTCTCTTCCAAGTCAATCTTACTCGTGGTCACTCCCCGTTCACAGACCAGGCCCCCTCTCTAAAGTAGGGTGTCTCCTCTGTACCATGTGCTCAACTGAGAAGCATCAGCATCCTCCCACTTGTCATGCTTGCCCCACCTGTGGGCCCTTGTGTAGAAAATAAATAGTTCCATGGGTATGGGCCAATACTTGACATAGAATCAAAATTGATGACCCTAGCTTGCAGTCTAGGTGGCTTCTCAATGATAGTCTTTCAATGAGATGGGAAGCACCTTTCCTGGGCAGGGCAGCTGTCTGTAATGCAGGACGACAGGTTGTTTTCAGCCAAGTTTAGACATGTTCAACCCACAATCCAAAATGGAGTTCATAGTTTGATACAGACATATCTGTCACACTACATCCATGCAAGGCCCTTGCCCTGAGGTCTGGCATGCACATTTTCTCACTCCTACCAATACTGGTAATAATAGCCTCTGTTATTTTTTTAAATAAGTTTGAGTGTAGCTTAAAATTACATTAATCTGTAGGGGTGTGGATGTGTGTGTGTTTGTGTGCGTATATATATATATATATATATATATATATATATATATATATATATATATATATATAGTTGATTATTGGTTTTCCTCTTGTATTTGTAGAGACCTAGTAGTCCCTTGTGTAATTATGATATGTTATTTTTCTATAATTAGGTCTATTTTTCTCTTAAAAACAACAACAACAAAACGGTGAGCAGAGTTTTATTTTTCTCTACTCCCTTTTCAATGGCTTTTTCTTTTCTTTTCTTTTTTAAATTAGCGGTTTGTCACAATCTGATACAGTATAATTTTAAGTCTTCTCTCCATTTTTTTAAATCCACCACATAAATTAATAAATACATGTATCTAAAATATAAATGCTTTTTATGCTATTTACCACAGAACAATCATAATTGTAGCAGTAACTCGTTAACTCCCTCGATATGGCATTGAACTAGATATTCAGTACTCAGAGCTTCTTTTCCTGGCCAGAATTCTTATTTTATGGTAATATTGAAAAGAGAAACTCATTGAAGGTGCTTATAACAAGACACTGTTACAGTTTGGTTTCCAGCCCCCACTGAGACCACATTAACTCCCTCAGATCTGTTACCATCGCAATGGAACTGTGCAATAAGACACTGGCAGTGAGTACTTAGGGACTCCTTAATACATGCATCATTGACTTAAAAGACAGTTCTTGTGCCTCTGGAGTCATTATGATCTATCCCCATAAATTCACGCTTAGGGACACTAATACATGCACTATTGAAACAATGGGATATAATGGCTCTGTTTCTTTCTTTATTAGAGTAGTGATACAATAAATTGAAGGTGCCATTTGGTCTTTAGTCAAAGATTACTTAGTGGACTGTTTAACACATTTAGTGCTGAAACTGCTTTTGCGTTAAAGGGATTTTGTTAAGACTTTAACTCTCTTCTCTTAAGTTACAATAAGGCCACGTCTACACTCCAAAATTATGTTGACCTAACCTATGTCAGCATACAGCCACTGCAGTTATTAAATCACTTGTGCTTGTGCACACTTGGCTGTTTGTATCAGCAGTGCGCATCTTCCCTTGGAGCGCTTGTATCGATTATATTGTTAATGTGGGGATTGTGGGATGGCTCCTGAAAGCCAGTAACAGTTGATGTAAGCAACACAGTGTCTACACTGACACTGTGTTGAACTATTTACATTGACCATGACTCTATTGTTGTTGGTGAGGTGGTGTTACTAAATCAGTACTTATGTTGGCGGGAGCCAAATTTAAGTGAAGATACTTCCACAGCTAGGTCAATGCAAGGCATCTTATGTCGACCTAAACATGTAGTGGTCTAAAGTAGAAACTTAAGTCGACTTAACTATGTTGCTCAAGGGTGTGAAAAATCCACTCTCCAAGCAGTATAGTTAAGGATAGAATCATCCAATGGCTATGATTATTATTACAGTCAACGAGGGATGTTTTTTGGGCCACTTCATACTTCAGCCCCTTTTACTGCAACAGTGACTAGAATGTGTGGTTAAAACTTTTTAATCAGGAAAAGTGGGGTTTTGTTTTATGTTCTGTTTTACTTCTGCCAAACTCCAGAATGGCTGAAGGGGTTTGGTAAACTTGCCAAAAGATTCACATTTGAGCAGAGACCAAAAAAAAAAAGTGCAAGGGAAATTTTCAAATGAAAGCAGAAAGTCTGAATCCTGCTTTTACGCTGGTTTTACACATATGCTGTTCCAAGGCCTTAAATTAGTCTTGATTTACACTGATGTCTGAGCAAATTCAGGCTTATGATGTTATATTGGAAAGCATTATACAACTTAATAATAGTATTTACTGCCAAGGAAACACCATATTATAATCTAACCTTTGGATGAGGATATTATACCCATGGTTTGTATCTTATTGTATATTGCTCTGCAGTAACCAGCTTGTGAAGGGATTGTAAGGGACAAAATCGGGGAAGATGAAGTGGTGACTATCAAAAAAGAAACAAGGAGAGAGCACAATATATCTATTTTTTAAATGATTTCTTTATTATTTTAGTATAAAACCAAACAAAAATAAAGGCTTTTTTAGTGTTGATCCTGCTTTCATTTAGGTCAATGGCAACATTTTTAGGGTGAAATCTGGCCTATGAAAGCAAATGGTACTTTTGCCATTTACTTCAGTGGGGCCAGAATTGAGACCTCAGTAAAGAACCAAGACAGCATGTTGTGTCTTTTAGTCTTCACATAGTAATCAACAACATATCAAGAAGAAACATGGGCACAGTTGTGTTCCAAATGTTTATTAACAATATAAAATCACACAAGGGTTTGCTATATGTATACATCTTTGACTGGTTTCTGGTGGCCTCCAAAACTTAGAACATGATGAGCACCACAGGAGGTCAAATAGGCTATTTAAAGTACCCTGTTCCTGCACACTATAGAGCAGATAATATTAAACACACAAACTTATATAACATATGGCTGTGTGAACTCATTCAGATTAAGTGAGCAGCACCTGAATCAAACATCTGTCTGAGGTTAAAAATAACCCATTAAATGTGTAATTTCTTTCTCCATGCATTTGGCCGGAAGCAGAAGGCTGTGGTCAGTGTTGTGGATTTGTCCATAGTTGGGCCACTGTGAAGCACAAAAGCCTAATCTAGGTTGTAATAAATTACCTTCTAACAGTAAGACACTGCCTAATGGCTTTCTCTTTCAAGGTTTGGAGTCCATAACAACTCCCAAGCTGGGCCCCAGAAGATGACATTGGAGATGCATTAGATGAGGACGAAAAGATTTCATCTTCAATGCAGCAAGGGTGTGACAGTCTGTATTTTATGTTCACCCCTGTTTACAAGGCCATGATCCATTTTGTAGAAAGTATGCCTTTGTAAGGTATCATTTGAAAACTCACAATTTTCTGATCATTATTATCCTGGTAAAATGTGTGTGGCAAAGTTGTATGTAAACTTATAAGTTTATTCTGTATAACATTACTGAGACATGTTCCCAGTTTAGAAAAGCAGGTACCAACCAGTTCTCAGAGACAAAAGGCAAACTGACAACTCAGCCAGGTGCCAACAAAATCAAATGGCCAGTCATCTGGTTAAATTGCCATTCTTTGGCAGGAAGAAGAGTCTGAATGAGAAATTTCCATATGGGCAAAGAAACAGCTGGAGGTTCTCATCCTACAGAGGTGCTGTCTGCTGAACCTCAGCTGGAGATGATTTTCAAAGGGAAAGGAGAACATTAAGAAAGAGGAAGAGATGTCCCAAAATACTCCTCCCTTTCGCTCTGCTCACAGCATCAACAACATCTGAAGGAACACTGAACTGAGGGAGGGGTCCTGGCTGAAAGAATTCTGGCCAGCAAAAATTGGATTGAAGTTTTGGGAAATACCAGTTGAGATAATAAGGTTTGTGCATATCATTTTCTACTGAGGACCTAGCAGACTTTCTATGAGCTTATATTGTCCAGAAGGAGAGAGCTGGGCAGTACAAGATGCACATTTCTGGGGACAAGTCTGAGACTAGGAATTTGCTGGTGTTCAGGAGTGGCTGGCTATAACACTCATATGATTCAGCTGGGAGTAATTTACATGCTAGAGGCTGTGTGAGAGCAGACCAGGTATGGTTTATCTCCCATCAAAGCAGTGTAAGAGCACCCCAGATTGGAGAAATGAGGGTTCACAGCTGTTCAACAGTCCAGATTGTACCCTGGGGTAACTTCGCAAAGGGAACCTCCAAAGAGTAGCACATCTCTACTGCACTATTTCCTGCTTGCCTGCTTTGAAATACAGAAGTCACCTGAGACTGAAGACTAGTAATAGGGATAAAGATCTCTCATATCCAGAACACTGAGGGTGTGGTCACCAGGTAATAATTGTTGAGATCCTTTGTCCCTGTCCTACCTCCCCTGATGCACCTGTTCTAGAATTAATATAACTTTAGGGTGGTTGTAACTCTGGTAGGTTTGCAGGTTCTCTGCAAGAGGTGAGCCATAAAGGAGGATTACAACAAGTGAAAAGGAGGAATGGGGAGAGAGAGCTGATTTATATGAATTCCAGACTTATAGTGCTTTACATTAAGCCCTGGTTATTGTAGCATGTTTAATTGTGTGCAGATCTTCTCTTTTTTGTTAGTTTAGTTGTGGTTTAAGGAGAAACATTATTGACATCACTCTGATAATTCCATTGAGAACATAACAAGTCTTCTGTGTATTGAAACATATGAGAAGAATGTCCACTAAGGGCCAGGTTGTGGCAGACTCCAGGGCAGACTTGAAAGGGGAAAGGAGGAGGCAGAAGAAGCCTTTTCTCTTCTGATTTCCATGTGCAGGAAACAGACAAGCTAAAGTCCCTACACTCTCCTGATCAGAAGTTGCACCTCACTGCTGCCCTTTAGACATCCAAAGTGGGAGTGGAGATAGGGCAAAAATGCAAGCTGAGGAGGGGCTCACAAGGTGCAACCTCCTAAAGGATGGAGCAGCATGCACATTCTACCTGCACTTTGAGGAACTTGAGCAGTCATTTAGGTCCAATGTGTCCTGTTGGCTCCTCCTGGTGATGTACATCTCCACACCACCCTCTCAATGCCAGATGGTGACTTAATAGCAAAATCTTGCCACAAATTTTTGCCAGTTTCTTTGAGTCGAAAGTGACCTTAGTGGAAATCCGTTATCCACAGACCACTGGCATGAGGGAAGATCCTTTGTAGCTACTGTGATTTATTGGATCAGTGCATATGAATACAGGTTTTTATCTGTAGTTCACTAATGCAGTAGACATAATGGTTCCTTTAGTGATGTAATTATCTGTGATTGCACAGAAAGGGCCAAATTTGACATCACATTTTGATAATTGAAGTTTATGGATAAGCTAAAAAAGTAGTATTTTTAAACTGTTTCAGAACCCTATGAGTGAGAGAGTACAATCAAACACAATAGTCTGTATGAAATATGAGACAAATGTTACAGCATTAATTCACATGCCACAGCCCAAGGGCTATGTCTGAAGAGCAGCTGCATGGTTTCTCTTCCACTTCCTCATGGTGCATGTGACGTGCCAGAGAAAGCAGCATAGTTTATTGCATTGTTTTGGAGCCTCACTCTTTGTTACTGTAAACCCAACAGCACAGAGATTGCACAATCTAATGTGTTGCAGGGGGGAGGGGGGTGATATACGTGAAAGTTGTAAGAAACATTGTCCAGAATGATCCATCATAGTAAAAAATTGGATCTTCCATGACAAGCACACCTGTGATTCAGATAAAATTAATCACAAACAGAACAATATCCTCTGGAAACTCAGGATAGAGATTAATTAGGGGATCCAGTCTGTGGGGCCAGATCCCCAGCTAATCTAAATATTTGTAGCTCCATTGAAGTCTCTAGAAATACACTGTTTTATACATACCAAGCACTTCACACCAACAAAAGCTTTTCAAATTAACATTCTCTCAATTAAATTTTGTACCTAATTTTCAATCCTCCATCATATATTCATACTGATATATATATATACACACACGCACACGCACACACAGTACCTAGGACAGAGATTGGATTGACTTTCTCTACTCTACTTCTTATAGATATTCATAGATAACTGGAAGCTCCACTTCGTCTCCTCAATAGCAGAATTGTTCCCTAAGTGAAACCATAATCCATGGCTCTCCTCATACAGAGAGAGTCCATTCTAAGTTCCTCCCCCCTCAGCATGGAGGAAAATATGCACAGATTTTTGCCCTTCAGTTATGAATTCCGCAAATTGGTTTTAGAGAAAACAAAAACAAGTTTATTAACTAAAAAAGCTAGATTTTTTATACTGATGTTACTACACAGCAGAACTTCCATTAATGTCAAGGGGAATTGCATGGGTGGATGAAAGGTTGTGTATCATATTTACAATCCTGCTGAGGCTTTTCCTGAAAAGTGATTGCTGTGTGTATACAACAGTCTCTTTTATTAGTAGAAAAGCATTGGTCTTTGGAATGTTTTTATTTATTTATTTAATATCTACACTTATCTAATTCATCTACAGTATGAATCAGCAGCCTTCAATGGGCTTTAATGGAGTACTGCGTGGGCACAATTAATTGCAGGATTGGGACCTAAATCTCTAATGCCTGACCCAGTTTTACTTTTAAAACCAAAAAAAATAAAAAATAAAAATAAATTTAAGATTTATAGAGTCTGTGGTTTACCTGCCAGGAATCACACTAAATCTAATTATATTTCTGATTGAAAACAATGAGATGGTATGACAGGTTACCCTCAGCCCTGCCGTGCCACCTCATGTACTGGGGTACCATTGAGCCCACCTGTTCCACTAGTACGGGCTCCCTTACACTGTCCTGCTGAGCCGGGCCCTCACGTGCACATCCTCTCTGGAGTGTAAACCCAAAATTGTATTGTCTTGCATTGCACAGAGAACTGTACGGTATAAGCTAATTAAAATTTGCCTCCCCCCTCAGCATGGAGGAAAATATGCACAGATTTTTGCCCTTCAGTTATGAATTCCGCAAATTGGTTTTAGAGAAAACAAAAACAAGTTTATTAACTAAAAAAGCTAGATTTTAAGTGATTATAAGGGATAGCAAACAGATTAAAGCAGATTACCCAGCAAATAAAAGCCACAATATAAGCTTAAAACACTAAAGAAACTGGTTATAAACAGTAATTTCTCACCCTAAATGTTGCTTTAGTAATTTCTTTCACAGGCTGGACACCTTTTCCAGGCTGGGCTCAGCTCTTGCCCCCTCCCCACACACACTTGTCCTTGTTTCTTAGGTGTTTCCAGCAGTCAACCTGGGCAGGGATTCAGTTAAGAAAAAACACTGATTAAGTCACTTCCCTGTCTTAAATGAGTTTTATATATAGCAGGAGCCTTTTGTTTTCCAGTGTGGTTCCCCCCCCCACCCCCTCCGTCACACACACAGACACACTGGAAAAATATTCTATCAATGAATCCCATAGGAGATGACTTAATCATATGACCCTGCAGTGTCAAAGCAGCCATGAGTCAATGGTTGTTTGTAGCATCCCAGGAAGATGGGAAATGCAGATCTTCAAAGTCCTATTGTTCTCCCTAATGTCCAATCCAGACTGATTGCATTCTGCCTGGTGGGTGTTCCTCAGGTGTAAACCCACTTGTAATTGTTACATAGTGAATATTCCTAACTTCAGATACAGAAATGATACATGCATACAAATAGGATAATCATATTCAGCAAATCAACCTTTCCAATGATATCTCACAAGACCCATCTTGTATAAAACACATTTTAGTATGCCATATTAATATCATAACAATATATCTATGAAGAATATGGAATGTGCCATCACAGATGGCTTCCAAATTATCACTAACAAAGTTACGATAATTAATTTCCGGGATTTTAAAAATAATAAGCCTTCCTGCCACCCTCATTATATTGGGTTCCTTGAAGGTGGAACCCAAGGAGAAAAAATCTGTTCATTAAATGAGACACATAGTAATATAGATGCTATAATCTAGTTTTAACTTACTAATTAGATTTTTAAAGGCTTCAGTATAATGCAATACTTTTCATACTTACGTAGGTGATATTTCCCAGAAAATCAAGCATCCTCGTAAATAATAAATGCATTATTACAGCTGTGAGACAACAAAAGTACCATAGCTGCCTACAAGAGCAAAATAATGAGATTTAAGTGTCACACCATGGTTATTTAGATATTATTGATTAATAATGCTCCGTGCTTTTGTACATAAATATGCCCTTTTCAGCAATTTTTTAAAGGTACTGTACATATTTGTAAGGCATTGTGCATCAGAAAGCCAAATGAACTTCAGTTGTTTATATTTTACTTTTTGTGAATTGATTTTTGCACAGGGAAGTGCAAGCTTAATAATTCGGTGTCCAATTCTGCAGTTCCTAAACAAGCAAAAGTATCATTGAAGTCAATGGAACTTTTGCCTACATAAAAAGATCAGGTTAAGGTCAAACAGCACTGTCTAAGTAAATATAATAATCATAACCTCAAAGGTTTACAAAAGAACCTCCCAGTCAGTTTTCCGTCATTTATACTTAGTTATAGGCAGGTCTGAAGGGAAGGAGAGAAAAATGTATATTGATTGTCAAATGATATTAACGCTGTATGTAAAATAAAATATATACAAAATAAAGAATATTATGACAGTTTCATTAAAAAGGAACATCAGTGTCCCAAAAAGAATCTGTAAAATAATTTTTAATTGTGTAAAGAAAGAGATGTAAGAAAATCCAATGCACTGGGAAAATGTCTCAGATTACAGTAAATTCCAGAGTTTCCATATAAAGATGTTAACACTACAGCTTGTATCTCACAAACTGGATGGGCTTTTTCCCGTACAGACAGTATATTTAATAGCAACTTTAATTTGTTTATCTAAAGTGGGCTGACTGAATCTTTTGCTGGTACGAAGAGACATGGAAACAACTTTCACTTTTTAAAAAAAATCATCATGTATGTAATGTCCTTTCCATGCTTAGAAGACATGGATCTGATTTTCCTCTGCTGTCCAATTTATGTAGTCACTTACATCTATGCTAAGTGACTTCACTCTCATTTGTAACATTTTACATCCACTTTCTAGTTACATAACACAGGTGGAAATGACTACAGGAGGTGCAAGTCTATGGAGAATGAGGCCTTACGGGCAGGTCCTCAGCTGGTATAACTCCATTGAAATTAGTAGATGTATGCTGATTTATACCATCTCAGGGGCTGGCCCTGTATTTTTATGCTAGACATCTAGGGCTAGATCTCCAGCTGGCATAAAATGGTGTAGTTCCATAGAAGTCAATGGAGCTCTGCCCACTTATGCCAGCTAAGGAATTGGCTTCTGAATTAGGGGTAGCTGAGTGACCCTGGAGAGGGTTGGCCATGGATCTAGATGCTAATGAAGACACTCATTTTGTAAAGTGTCTAGTGATTTGGGGGGCCTCAGTTTTTGGGTGCCCAAAATTCAGTACTTTTTAAAAATTCAGGGTCCTTGTATGGGTACTTCAAGTTGGATACTGACCTACTTTTGAAAATGTGACCATAAAGGTTTTGTAGAACTGATGGTAATGGGATAAAGTCGGGGGAACCGGATTTTTCAGGGCCTTGCATTACAGACATTGCATTTACTTTTATTGTCCGGTAAACCTGGGTACATGCTAAAATTTGGGTGTGGTTCCTCAGGCGAAATTATATCTGGTTCTGAGGCATTTAGACTCCTTTTCAGATTATTCATTCACCCAGCACTAATCTAAAAGTATTGATAGTTGTTTCCTCTTCACCTCCTGCTTTCATCCAGTTTATTGGTATTCCTCTTACACAGAGATTAGATCATTCGCTGCATGTGAATTTGAAATGTTAAGCATCAACGTCTTCAAATATGCATTAAGGATCAAGCTCTGTTTTTCAAGTAGACCCACAATGGGGTGATTCTGTATGGAAATATAATTCTCAATTAGATTCTGCAAAACTTCATTCTTTTTAGTAGTCTGGCTGGAGAGCCTTCTGTAAGCATTATTTCTCTTTTCTGAGCCGGAAGATTCAGTAATTTCATTTGTTTCTCATTTACATTCATTCTCTCTTCTAACTGATTATATTTATTTGAGGTACCAGTTTGTCAAATTTGCACTCAAAAACATTCAGCCTGTTGTGTACTCTGTCCAGTTGCCAGATGATTAAAAGCATAAGAGACAACATAGTATCTTCAAAACTGATAGTACTCATTATATTCATCTACTTCATGCTGGGCTCAGTGCAGAACAGTTGTGAGAAACAAGCCAAGTTCAATATACTCCTGTATTTCTTGAAATCACACAACATTTGATTAAAAACAACTTGCCCCTAATGTGAAGTATAATGCAGTGTGTTTCAATCCAGAGCACGTTTTTGTTTTTGCTTGGTTTTTGGTTGTTTAAACCCACTTCTGGATCTCTGAAAACAGGATACATGGAAATGGAGCTTGTAATGGAAATACACAGACCTTTAACCTCACTGTCTCATTCACATGCTGTATGCCATTTTATTAAACTGCAGGAATTTAAACTTAAAAAAATGTACCAGATGTCTGGGTCAGAGTGTTTTTAAAATGATATAATAATTAGGAATGAGTGAACAATTGCAGTGAATAATTTATCCAGCCATTTTGTTTCGCTTGTGAAATATTCACAATCAAATTGCAATTTCTCTGGAATTATTCCATCAGTTCAGAATTGGTTTAAATAAACTGGAAGGTGACTATCAAATTTTCGGTCTGTGAACTTTCATGCTGGTAAATCCGCTTGCTTGAATGGTCTTAGTGAGCACATCCAAAAAGGGTCTACAGCAAGGCTGAAGGGAATTCAGTTAAAAAAATTGCATGAATATTCTTGCCAATTTTTTCATGGCATTCCCCCCACCTCTAACAGTATATGTTTAATGGTAAAACGATGTTATTATCCAATGGATGGGCTCTTCTTCTGTGCAAAACTACATCAAGCAGGACTGGAGCATATCCAAATGCTGAGCCCATTATTGATGATGATGAGAGACGGATACCCAATCAGGAGCTGGGGGTGGGCCTCATGGTGAGTCTGGTGCAAGACAGTTTCATGTTTAGAATTTGAATGCTTTTTGCATTAACTAGACAAATTAGAGGACTGGGCCTAGAGAAACCTGATGAGGTTTAACAAGGACAAGTGCAGAGTCCTGCACTTAGGACGGAAGAATCCCATTCACTGTTACAGACTAGGGACCGAATGGCTAGGAAGCAGTTCTGCAGAAAAGGACCTAGGGTTTACAATGGACGAGGAGCTGGATATGAGTCAACAGTGTGCCCTTGTTGCCAAGAAGGCTAACGGCATTTTGGGCTGTATAAGTAGGGGCATTGCCAGCAGATCGAGGGACGTGATCATTCCCCGCTATTTGACATTGGTGAGGCCTCGTCTGGAGTACTGTGTCCAGTTCTGGGCCGCACACTACAAGAAGGATGGGGAAAAAATGGAAAGAGTCCAGTGGAGGGCAACAAAAATGATTAGGGGGCTGGAGCACATGACTTATGAGGAGAGGCTGAGGGAACTGGGATTGTTTAATCTGTAGAAGAGAAGAATGAGGGGGGATTTGATAGCTGCTTTCAACTACCTGAAAGGGGGTTCCAAAGAGGATGGATCTAGATTGTTCTCAGTGGTACCTGATGACAGAACAAGGAGTAATGTTCTCAAGTTGCAGTGGGGGAGGTTTAGGTTGGATATTAGGAAAAACTTTTTTACTCGGAGAGTGGTGAAGCACTGGAATGGGTTACCTAGGGAGGTGGTGGAATCTCCTTCCTTAAAGTCTTTTAAGGTCCGGCTTGACAAAGTCCTGGCTGGGATGTTTTAGTTGGGGTTGGTCCTGCTTTGAGGAGGGGTTTGGACTAGATGACCTCCTGAGGTCCCTTCCAACCCTGGTATTCTATGATTCTATTATTCTAGATGCAAAGAAACCATCTAACAAGATACTTGTGCTACCAGTTTTTAAGCAAAACTTGCCATTGAAAACAGTAATAACATCTGCTAAAAAATTATTGAATGATATGGGCTATTGACTTTAAAAATTTGTCATCCTCTTGTATAAACTAATTTGCTAAATTTAAAATGTGACCACACTGGGCAAAAAGGGGTTAAGGACCTGCTCTAGGCTCAGCCAGCTCCTCCCTGCCACCTCTGCAAGAGATGCATAGACTAGTGAAAGCATTAAAAGGGAGAAGACCGGCAACTTGCAGCTATTGAGGAAAGGGCTGTGGGAAGGCAGGATGTCTCCCTTCAACAACTGCCACGAGATCCTGGCCTGAGGGAAGGGAGGACCTGCTTCAAGTACACCCTGAGAGGGAGGGATTTCCTTCTCTCTCTTATATGAACTCAGTTTGTTTGTGTTCATTCCTCTTGTGTTGTTTATGGATTATACGAGAGGAGAGAGAATGGAACTGACCTGACCAGAGGGCCAAGTCACAGCAGTAGGCAGCTGCTTCGCCAAGAAAAAGAGACATCTGTCATGCGAAGCACAGTCAAGGGGAGGCGCCCAGTGGTGTGATGACCCCCTTCACACCTCCTTGACATAGACTGTGAATCTTGGGCAATCGTGGGGTGGTAGACGTAGCCCCAGGAGGCATCTTTAAGATGTTCCTGGGTTTTAGACCTTTAATAGCCCTTACAGGGTCCTGGGCCAGAGCCTGGTGGAGCGGGAGATCTTGGGCTCCCCTACCAACTTTCCCTTCCCCCCTCATGTTAAAGGGCCTAAGACCTGGACACTAGGCAATGCTCCCCATGAGTGCAAACTAGGGTTTAACTGATCACCATATTTGGGGTTGGGAAGGAATTTTCCTGCAGGGAGGATTGACAGAGGTCCTGGAGGTTTTTCGCCTTCCTCTGCAGCATGGGGCACGGGGTCACTTGCTGGAGGATTCTCTGCACCTTGAGGTCTTTAAACCATGATTTGAGGACTTGAATAACTCAGACATAGGGTAGGGGTTTGTTACAGGAGTGGGTGGGTAAAATTCTGTGGCCTGCATTGTGCAGGAGGTCAGACTAGATGATCATAATGGTCCCTTCTGACCTTAAAGTCTATGAGTCTATGACACCGCCTCTCACAAAGTGCAAAACTTAAATAGTTTTCATGCGAGATTTCTTTTTTAACTTTCCAAAACTGGACAGAGGAATTTTGTGAAAAACAAATTCATCATTACTTATGACTATGCAGACACACACTGTCCATGTGTTAGGGCACTGAACTGAGAGACCTGGCTTCTGTTACTAGCACTGCCTCTGACCTGCTATGTGAGCAAGTCACTTGCCACTCTGTACCTCTGTTTCTACTACTATCCTTTGTCAATCTGGCTAGTCAGATTGGAAACTCTCAGACTCAGCAATTGTTTGTTAGTATATATTTACATAGTGCCTAGCACAATGGCCATCTCATCTCAGTCAGGTTCTCTAGTTTTTACGTTATACAAATAATAACAGAACAAGATTTGCCTAAACCAAAACCAAAGGAACTCAGTCTTAAAGGGAGTTTGAAAGGCAAACCTGGATGAGCAGCCCAACATTGACAATTGAGCCAATCTTTGCATTGAACTATGCTGAACTCTTGTGATTAAACAGTCAGTTGAACTGTTACTTATATTAATTAATGATTTTTTGGAAGTTAAATAAAAATGCAACTTGTATTTCTCTGCTAATTAATCCATACCCAAGAGAGATGATCTCCCTTAATTTCTTTCCAGAAGACAATGTTTATTTTTATTTTTTTGGCCATACATTTAGCAAACAACCCTCCTACTTTTGTGTCTCTCATTGGGCACATTCGCAAAAATGATAATGCATCTCTACAAATTATTTGGCAGCTGTGGTAGAATATAATAAGTCCATTAAATTGAGAAACCACTTGCCAAGTTTCCCTCGTCCTAAATTACACTATAAAAAGAGGAGTAACAGTTCATAAAGCAGGGCTTTTGCTCACAAACAATTATATACCGTAAGAGTGGTAGCAGGCCTTAACTGCACACCGACCAATTATTGTCTTTAGTTCTGCTTCACAATAGGAAGTCGCTGTTATTGGACAGATGCACCCACACTAAGGTGTACTGAATCTCAGCAAATTGATTTGTGAACAAATAAAGCTACCTGATCCACAACGGGATTTTAAGGGATTTCTGAGAACATGATAGAGCAGACAACAGTGATGTTTGTCAGCAATAGAATAAGAGGGTGTTGCTACTGGAGATGGAGAATATATATTTGTAATGACACTTTTTCTGACATCTGTAAAGCTTCTGCACCATCACGTGTCTAAAGGAATACAATGCTAATTAACTATCTGGTTTTCAAAAGAGAGAAAGCAGTGTAACAGAACCAACAACAGATTAAAAGACTAACACAGAAATTCAAAGGTTAGCATAGCATATTTGAGCTCTGCAAACATGTGCTTAACTTGGCACACATAAATAGTCCCACTGAAATCATGCCTAAATGTTGTTAGAATTGGAGGTCTACATTATAAAATCTCACCTCTACTGAATACTTTGATACCAGTTTCAGCTTTCCAACAATTCTGAGGTCTGTTGTTGTTAATTACTGTTGCTTATTTTTACTGGTTTGGTGTTTTGTGTGGATTGGTAGCAGTTACAGGCTGCACTCTGGATTTGGGTGTTGTAACTGCACTCGTTCTCTGCCCCAAAGAGTTCAATTTCTAGATATATTTTTGTCTTGGGGCTGGCAGGCTCCTTACCTGGCTCTGCATGGCTCCCCAGAAACAGTGGCTTGTCCCTACTGTTCCTAGGCGCTCACTAGGTTCCCAGCCAATGGGAACTGTGGAGCCAGCACTTGGGGTGGGGCGGTGGCAGTGCACAGAGCCATCTGCCGCAACTCTGCTTAGAAGCAGCAGGGACGACAGGTCACCGCTTGTGGGGAGCTGCCCAAGGTGAGCGCTCCCTGGATCCGGCACTCTGAAATCTTTCCTGTGCCCCACCCCAGCTCCATACCCCCTCCTGCACCCAAATTACCTCCCTTTTAGTTTACTGTATAAAGATAAGGGTTTACTTGCAAAATTTAGACTGGATCTAGGTTTACCCTTTAAAGGTCAAGCATTTTTGGATATAGGTTTTGGGTTCGGGCCCATCAATGTAATACATGGTCCACATTAAAATGCAGTGATTGTGTAACAAATCCATGACCACCTATGACTTCATGGAGTTTCACATCAGCAACAAAGATGCTTGTATTCCAAAGAACAAGGAGGTCCCATGATAAACAGTTGAACATTTCTGAATCTATCTAGTATTGTATTAATTTAGTTGTATTAATTTAGATGGAATATATGGGCCCAAAGAGTCAAAGGTGTAAACATGACTCTGAAATGATCCAACATTAAATAATTTTAGACCTCAGACTACTTCGTACCATGGCAAAGTCCATTACAGAACCCTTTATCCATGTATTAAAAATGTAGAACAAAAAGGAAAAACAGTTAATGCATGTGAAATGTAAAGCAGTAATTAAGGTTTTCATTTTAATAACATAGATTCATAGACTCTAGGACTGGAAGGGACCATCGAGTCCAGTCCCCTGCCCTCATGGCCAAGGGCGGCTATAGGGATTTTGCCGCCCCTAGCACGGCAGGCAGGCTGCCTCCGGCGGTTTGCCTGCGGAGGGTCCGCTGGTCCCGCAGCTTCGGCAGACCTCCTGCAGGCATGTCCTGAGCCCACTCCCCCACTCCAAACCCCCAGGGGCCCCACAAAATCTAATAGCCCCAGGCTCACAACTTTTTTTACTGCTGTAAAAACAGGGACTGCATACTGTCAGCCACTCTATCATCTGGCAAACTTGTATCAGTGTCAGGCTGTTTAGGGCATTGATTTTAGCTGCCTCTTGCTGGGGACTGACTTAGAGTAATATTGTAAATTATAGAGTCCTGGGTGGCTAAGCCACAATTTATTAGCTAGAAGGCAAAAAGAGAGGGACAGGAAGGAGGAGAAATAAGATGGGGAAGGAAAAGATATGTGTAAGGGTATGTCTACACTACCCGCCAGATCAGTGGGTAGTGATCAATCTATCGGGGATCGATGTATCGCGTCTCATTTAGACGCGATATATCGGTCCCTGAACGCGCTCCCCATCGACTCCGGAACTCCACTAGGGAGAGAAGCAGAAGCGGAGTCGACGGGGGAGCGGCGGCCCTCGATCCCGCGCCGCAAGGACGCAAAGTAAGTGCTTCTAAGTCGATCTAAGATAGATCGACTTCAGCTACGTGATTCTCGTAGCTGAAGTTGTGTATCTTAGATCGATCCCCCACCACCAGTGTAGACCAGGCCTAAGAGAGAAAGAACTACAACATCCCACTTGGTGTTTGAGATTCAACTGTTGCCAGTTGACCTGGTGATGTCATCTAGCTCCCTCTCTTCTTTGGCCTGATCTTGTTAGGACATCTCTCAGGACTAAGATGGAGGTCCAGGGTCCCAGGAGATGAGGAGGGTAGCAGCCATGATGGTGAAGCTCACTCCAGGTCTAATTTTTCCCCAAAGTCTCTTTCTTTAAGGACCCCAAAAAGGATTAATTGGTGAAATAACCCAGCCCTCTCATTATTTTGTCTTCCAACTAGGCTTAATATCTGACACACCGATTTTGATCCATTGATTTCTGTCCCCCCCTCCCCCCGCCACACACTCGTTTGGTTTGTCAGGCATGATCTTAGCACAGTCCTTGAGTTATATCAGTAGGCCTTTTTGTTTAGATTAATTCTGTCTTTTTGTCTCCCTTTTGCACTTTTTCCATCAGCTTGGACTGTTACAGCTTATGCTGATGCTCTCAACTTCTATCAGCTTTTCACAGTTGAACTCAAAATTAGGATCAATTTGATGCACTGGCCCAGAACAAAACTCTCTCTATTAGGAAATAGGATGCACCCAGAGAAGAGATTGTATTAATCTGTAAGGAGTCTGTTTTTGGCAAGGAGTCTGTCCCTGGATAGAGAGAGAGAGAGAGAGGCAACAGACTGTTCCTGGGGACAGGGCAGAGGTTTCTGCCGAAGAGGGTTGCCAATGTGTTGTTTGTAATGACCCCTGCTTCGAAAAGCAGGACTTCAGTACATTTTGTAAGTTAACACATTGCAGTAAGAAAATACCTGACTCTGTGTCATCAGTTGATGCTGAAAAAAGGAAATCGACCTGCAAAGCTGCCCCCACCCCAAATCTGCTTCTCCTCAACAAAGGAGATCCTGATAATGTGTGCAGCATACAGTACTTGGCCTCTGTTAGAAAGACCGAGAGGGGACACTTCAACACTGACTTACATGTGAAAGTTTTGCTCTCATCATATAGGCTGCGTAAATATCTCAAAGTTCTGTTCTGTGTGTGTGTGTGTGTGTTAGTAGGAGGAAAACTGCCATTAAAAGTAGTTATGTCTGTATATCAAGAAATGCACAGAGCCCTCCAAACTGGAATATTTTGAGGTGCACAGATCAATTAGCCTGTCATATAACTTCAAGGGGAAAAAAGTAAGAATAGCAATTGCAGGCCCAGCTCTTTTGTAAATGTAACATTTTTCACTGTTCCCTTTCTTCTTTTTATGAATGAATTATGGATGCTTAGGGATAAGAAAAACACCTACTAAAGTCTTCTTTTATTGCAGCTTTCCTGTTGACACAAGCAAGAAACAATGCAGTTGACTTGGATCATGTAATTACTAGGAATGCTTTTAGAATTATTTCTAATGGTTATATTAGCCATATACATTTTCATTTGTCTGCATCTTCCCAGATTTTCACATCCTTCTCTAAAATCCTTTCACACGCATGAGAACAATCCCATTGTGTTTGAGTTGCTCTGCTTTATTGTTAGCTGCATTATTTGTTGAATTATTTATTTCTCCTTAGTAACTGAGGGTACGTCTACACTACGGGACTATTCCGAATTTGCATAAACCGGTTTTGTAAAACAGATTGTATAAAATCGAGTGTGCACGGCCACACTAAACACATTAAATCGGTGGTGTGCGTCCACGGTCCGAGGCTAGCATCGACTTCTGGAGCGTTGCACTGTGGGTAGCTATTCCGTAGCTATCCCATAGTTCCCGCAGCCTCCCCCGCCCCTTGGAATTTCCGGGTTGAGATCCCAGTGCCTGATGGGGCAAAAATCATTGTCGCGGGTGGTTCTGGGTAAATGTCGTCAGTCATTCCTTCCTCTGGGAAAGCAACGGCAGACAAGCATTTCGCGCCTTTTTTCCCTGGGTTGCCCTGGCAGATGCCATAGCATGGCAATCATGGAGCCTGTTTTGCCTTTTGTGACTGTCACCGTATGTGTACTAGATGCCGCTGACAGAGGCGATTCAGCAGCGCTACACAGCAGCATGCTTTTGCTTTTGCATGACAGCAGAGATGGTTACCAGCCATACTGCACCATCTACCAATCCATAAATTGGTAAAAAGATGATCATGGCTACCAGTCCTTTTGCACTGCACCATTTGCTGCTGTCATAAGTGCCCCTGGCTGAGATCAGCCAGGAGTGCAAAAGCCAAAATTGGGAATGACTCCCTGAGTCAATCCCTCCTTTTTGGTATCTAAAAATAGAATCAGTCCTGCCTAGAATATGGGCAAGTGTACTAGAGAACCAGTGTATCATAGAACCAGAGAGCACAGCTGCTCTGTGTCAGATCCAGCAGAAATTATGAGCTGTATGCTATTCACAGGAGATGCTCCTGCAACAACCCCACCTGTTGATTCCGTTCTTCCCCCAGCCTTCCTGGGCTACCGTAGCATTGTCCCCCCACTTGTGTGATGAAGTAATAAAGAATGCAGGAATAAGACACACTGACTTGTTAGTGAGAAATGAGTGGAAGGCAGCCTCCAGCTGCTATGATAGTCCAGACAGGACAGTAAGGAGTGTGGAGGAGAGGAGCCCAGCATGCCTCTGCTAGTCCAGGGGCAATTGAATCTTTTTTTTTACACATGAAGGGTGGGGGCTGACAGAGCTCAGCCCCCTGTTGCTATGATGACGATGGTTATCAGCCATACTGTACCATCTACCAGAAAAAATTAGGGCCAGGCGCCCTTGATCGACCTGACGGATGCTAGTCAGCATGGTTACCAGCCCTTTTGCAATCCCCCATGTGCCAATAGGCTGATGATGAGGACGGGTACCAGTCATTTTGCACCATCAGCCACCCATGGCGGGGGGGGAGCAAGGATGTTGGTGTTCAGTGCTGCAGCATCGCGTCTATCTGCAGCATTCAGTAAAGATAGGGTGACATGTAAAAGAGTCAAGAGAGGATTGTTTTCCCTTTCACTTCTGGGGGTGGGTGGGGGGGTGCGTAAATTGCCTAGCTATGCCCCCACCCACCGCGGACACTGTGTTTGACCCTAGAAGCATTTGGAGCTCAGCCAAGAATGCAAATCCTTTTCAGAGAGACTGCAGGAACTGTGGGATAGCTTGAGTCCTCCAGTCCATGAGCGTCCATTTGATTCCTTGGCTTTCCGTTACGCTTGTCACGCAGCAGTGCGCTGAGTCCCTGCTATGGCGTCTGTCTGGAGATTTTTTAAAAATGTTTTTTAATTCGTCTTCTGTAACGGAGCGCTGATAGAACAGATTTGCCTGCCCTTACAGCGATCACGTCCACATGGTCCATGCGGGAGCTCTTTCTTTATTTTGATTTTTAACTGCATCGCTACACGTGCTGATCGGAGCTACACGCTGGGCAAACAGGAAATATTCAAAATTTCGCGGGGCTTTTCCTGTCTACCTGGCCACTGCATCCGAGTTCAGATTGCTGTCCAGAGCGGTCAGTGGTGCACTGTGGGATACCGCCCGGAGGCCAATACCGTCGATCTGCGGCCACACTAACCCTAATCCGATATGGTAATACCGATACTAGCGCTACTCCTCTCGTTAGGGAGGAGTACAGAAACCGGTTTAAAGAGCCCTTTATACCGATATAAAGGGCCTCTTAGTGTGGACGGGTGTGGCGTTAAATCGGTTTAATGCTCCTAAAACCGGTTTAAACGCGTAGTGTAGACGAGGCCATAGTGCCACATGAGTGCATGCTGCTTTACAGGGAGGTGTGGGGGGGCGCAAAGGGAGACAGATGAATATTTAAATACAAAGACAACCTGTATTCTGGGGAGGAAAATGTTTCAGAGGTCTGTTTGGAAATTAGAGATATACATTACCTATGTAGACCCCAGTGCAGCAGAGCATTTAGACACATGCGTAACCTGAAGCACATGCTTAAGTCCCACTGAAGTCAGTGGGGCTTTATTATTGAGTTGGGGCCACTGCCTCTAGCAGTCTTTTTGCCAGTGCAGATTTATTCCTTAGCATATGGCATTCTCAAGTGCTTTGTGCATTTGCTAGCTTACTGTTCCAAACCATAGGACTTCCACCTTTCCCCTTAGGAGAGTAGTGCATGCAGCACTGTAGGGCCCTGAATACAGGTTGGGATCTCCAGGCACCACTGTAGTACCAGAAATTATTTCTTTGCCTTTTGGAATTTCTCATGGTGCTAAAGGGAGAATCGGAAGTAGCTGGGATGGGCTTCAGAGGTACAGATAGACAATGGACAAATAGGACATGGAATGTGTAAGGGCCTTCACTGACTGTGAAGTGCAGGGAGGATCGATGGGTGCTAAGGAAGATCAGAATGTGCTGGTGATGGGACCAGCACATTGTTTCAGAGATGGGTAGGTTTTTGGAGGAGTTGATATAGCAACCTATTCAGGAGGTATAACGAAAGGGAATTGGAACTTGAAGGTGGGGTTATAATTTGATAGATTGTCAGATAGTAGATGATGAAGACCATGTACCTAGGTAAGTAGGCACTCAGAGCTAGAGTCACAAAGGTACGCAAGCAGCTAACTGCCTCTTTACGCACAACATAGAGACAGCAAAAGGCATATCTCTGATACCCGGGCAAGTCCCTGGGAAAGTTTAAAATCCCTGCTCCAAAGTATTGGGACACTAAAACTTCTCAATTAAATGGTTTTAAGAAGTTTTTTAACATGGGCACGTTTGTTTTTTTTTCGTCCCTTAATCTTGGTCTTGGAAATGGCCAAAGTTTTTTTGCTAAAACATTCTAAAAAAGTTCAGCCTGAGGCAGACAACCTGCATGGAAGATTTCAGCCTAAACATTTTTTTGGCAAAGTTTATAAACAGCTCAAAACAGGGTCTTATAATGAAAACCACATGAGAAAAGACGAATGGAACAACAGGACATTGATTGCATTCCAAGTTAAGGGAAGCCAACAAACAAAACTGATAAGACAACAGAATGCAAAATTCCCAGCTGAGCTTTTAAATTAAATTTAATAAAATGGTTCTGTATGGCAACTAAATACCAACAGATTTTTGAAAGTCAAAAAAGGACTGAGGGGGAGATGAAACCTGAAATGTTGCCCGGACAGGGACCGGACTATTTGATTACCTTTTAGTTGTGAGCACAGTTATGACACTCCAGATATTTAATCTTCTCTGCTCCATTACATATAGTCTCCATGGAATTGCATCCCAATTAACTTTATAAAGATTTTCTTTTACACTTTATACATTTCCACAAGCCCACACACTGTATTAATGTCTGGATGTGTTGGGGGTGGGGAAGAGTGGTGGAGGCTTTATATCTGCTTTATACATTAAGATTTAATGAAAAGAATGTCTGAAAATGGATCGTTTTCTTAAAAATTGATCTGTTTCTTCAGGCACCTCCCATGTGGCAAAGTGGTCTCTTCTAAAGAAGAAAGTTACAGTACATTCTCCAAAACAAAAGGGTTCTATTATTATTCCTGGTAGAGTGGCACACAGCAGCAGGACTCTACATAGGTGAACAGGTATGTGGAGGGCATTGAGATGTGTTGGGCATTGAGAGCATTTATTAAAGGGCTTGGCTGTAGTTGTATTCCCTGCATAAAGGGCAGGGAGGTATCACATAGAGGCAAAGGCTTAGCCCCATCAGACAGTGTGGATCTGTAATCTCCTGAGGGATGGTGCAGTGCGCATGCTACTCCTGCGCTCCCAGGAGCTCGGGAAGCATTATGTCTGTCTGAGGTGACATAGCTGGCATGAGGTACCTCAGCCCCCTCCCAGAATGCATTGAATGCATTGACCTGAGTTGTGAGGGGGAAATCTCTGATTTGACTGAACATCTAATGCACGCTATCACTGCAGTAACAGCAGAAATTAGAGAAGTCCATATTCCTGCCAACTAATTCATCCCTCTACCTGTGAGGGATTGTTCTGCAGAGTATCTTTGTTAGTCATTTATCCAGTGTAGTTTAAAATGATTCAAGTGATGGTGCATTCACACAGAGATAAAATTGCTGGGAGGAGATATGTCCAGCTGGGTGCACCCACAACATCCAGATCAATTTTTTCTTTGTGCTCAGTTCAGGAGTTGGGGTTGTGGAGGGAGGATTACAACTGAGGGTTACCTGCACATCAACACATGTTATAGGCACCAGCTCAGTTTTAACGTGGGAAGTAATCAGCTTGACAAATATCTATTTGCTGTCAGAATTCTTGATAAGCTTACTGCACAGGCAAATTGGGTCCCAAGAGTGCACCAAGGATTGATTTATGGTTAGAAGCGAGCACTTGATTACATTCTCTTGTTGACCTCCTCCTTTTTTACTAGCTTAAAGCAAAATTCTCCTCTCAGCTCAGCACAGCAATACTCAGCTTCAGTATACTGCTCACTAGCACTGTTGACTGGATTAAAGATAACTCTTTGCATAGAATTGCTCTATAAAACATTGGATATCATGCTGGAAAAACAACAGTGGAGAATAAAAAAAATACAGAATGAACTTCAGCATCACACAGCTGGAAAAATATCAACTTTGACCACAAGAAAATTCTTACTGTGACAGAATTGAAGCATTTTGGAGGGAGATGGAAGATTTTGTAAAAACAAGCAGATGATTCAGAACCCCAGTTTTGCGGTAGTTATTCCTGAGCTAATAGAGGACTTAAACCTCATATGGCAAGTATCATCAGTGGATATTATATGTAGTCTTCTAAGTTTTGTAGTGTGAGAGCAAGTTTTTAGTCTCTGAAGAATGCTTGTGGTGTTAATATTTGGTTATACGAGGTTCTGGGTAGAGGGCACTGCGCAAGTGGCTGGAGAACTCTCATCCTGACTGGAGTACGTTCTTGATGCAGAGTTGCTTCCAGAGAGCCAGGAGATGGTGTTGGGCAAAGATTTCTGGAAGAAGGGATTGCCCTGCATGCTATTTGACTGCCTCTACTCCAGAACTGGCATATCTATGTAAATAAAGCAAGGGACAATTAGAATGTTCAAGGTTCTGAATCACTGATTTCTTCCCCACTGGAAAGCAAAGGTGCAAGGCCTCAAACGTCTCCTTCTGCTCAGCAGAGGGGAAATACTGGTGGCAGAACAGGACACTAGTATCAGAATCAGGGACAAGAAGCCCATTAGAATTGTTCTATTAAAAATCAAACTTGCGAGGAAGACAGCTAAGGGTAAGTTTAGAAAAACATGAAATGGGGGGGAAATGGGATAGAAAGCATCAAAGAAAGCACGATTTAAACTGATTAACTTTCAAATGTCACACAGTTTCCATACCAGGCCGTGTACTTTTGCAAACATTACAAATACATAGTCCAATCAGTGTAGAAATTAGGGTACATATTCAAATACATGGTGGGTCTGATTGTGCTCCCATTTCTGTAGGTTGGAGTCTGGCTGTTAACCTTGGAGGGAGAATGGTGGGTTCTGGAATGTGATAAAGCTAAAGCTATTTGAGATTATGCCTTCCATACGCAAGCACAACTGCTGAAGATGCAGCCTACTCCCATTGTGGTATCATTGGGATGGGTATCAAGCAGATGGGGAGGGGGCAAGGGAAATGAAATAAAGTGTTTTTAAAATTGCTAGAGAAGAGAATATACTAAATAAAGCCTCTCCCATGCAAGTTACTCCATGCAGGTGGATGTGGGCACCTATGCATGGCCCTATTGATGTCCGTGGGGCTCTGTGATCTATCCAGGTTGCTTAATGTGAAGGATCAGGGCATAATACATATAATTGGACAATGGAAAATGCTACATGGTTCTTACTGAGAAGAGGCATATAAGGCCTCATCATATAAAGTGTTCAGCCCTTTCCAGGATCAAGCCACTAGTGCCTTATGCTACAGCCATTGATTTCATTGCAAGTTTTCTCATAGATTTTTCTTTGGCGCAGCTTCAGGTTCTGAGTTAGGAGACAGCGTGACTCATTTCAAGTAGTTTTATACAGCCTGTTGTGGAATGGCACAAAGGGCTGAAGCAATTGTATTGGACAATGTGTGACATGAAGAGAAGGGCTCAGGGCTTCCCTGAGTAGTGGCAATAATTCTCCATAGAAGTATGACCAGCACTCCTGATTCATGGATGTTTTCTCCCAGATGACTCTGACACTGAGACCTGTGATTGTTCCTCAGTGACAGTTTGATTGGTTCCCTTCTAACACACACACATTCTCTCTCTCACACACTCACACCCGGGGGTAACCCTCTGAAAGATTCACTGGAAGTTGATTTTCTGGTTATGTCTGAACGTTGCATTATCTGAACTGCTTCTAATAAGATGTAGTATCAGGCTCATTGTGGCGCAGAATCATCTGCTGTGCCCATAGCTGAAGAAGCACCTGCTGTGCTAGCCATTCTTCATGAAAGAGATAGACCCCCACTGTTACAGCAGATCTGCCATAGCACACGCACTTCACTTTACTCCCTCATCATGCCTCGGTAATTACTGTTGTGTGTCTTATAAGTCCTGTACAAGCTGTGAGATCTTAAACTGAGGATCTGGGAGAGTTATAAGAATATAGCTAACTGGAATTAATGCTCTAGTTAACTCTCTGTCACACTGCAACCAGTTATGCATTCTTATCAGATGGCTGCTAGAGCCATATGTCACATCATTTGTATTCATTTTCACTTAATTGATCATAACGTTAACTTACAACCTGCTGCTTATAACCTGCTGTAGGTGATGCTGTAGAAATGGTGTCCTATAACATAAAGCATATAACTTAAAGCATTACTCTCCCTTGTCTTCTGAGAGGACACATGACCTCAGATTGCCTGGCTTGGTTCTGTGACCTGAGAAATCTATTTACATTATTGGAAAAGGACATTTAAGCCCTGAAACTGGCAAGTATATATATCTTGGAAAATGAAAACATATTCCAAACTTATCTTTGAAAGGTTAATAATCATGACAACTACTACTGCCTATGTCATACCTTTCATCTCCAAGCGCTTTAATAAAATATAATAATGCTAATTCGGGTCTCCATCTTGCCGAGCCTAATAGCACCTCTGGGTATTTAAGGAGGATGACACTGCCTTGATTATATAGCATTGGTTCAACTACTTTTGAGTTGCTGTTTCTCTCTCACTATCCCTATTTCGCCTGCCACCATACCTTTCTCAGGTTTCTCGGTGCCCATTAGACCTTACCTTGTAAAGCCTGCCTTATTAAAAAGTTTCTTATCATTTTAACTTACTTCATCTCCCTTACTATAGGAGCTGTGTGGTCAGTTTTATGGCTGCAATATGCATCCAGAAAAGGGAGGACAGGCCTCTGACCTTTTTAAAATGGACCTTACTGTACATAGGTTCCACTATAAAGTAGAAAAGTTCAGCAGAATGTATCCACACTAAAAACTAAAATCAAAGCATTTTAAAATGCTTTCTACTCTCTCTCCTTGGTAGGGTGACCACATCCCTTATTTCAAGGGACTATCCTTCATGTCACTGGTTTGTCTCTTAGTTGATCATCCTGTATTTTAAGACATATTGAAACATATTAAACCTGATAATAAGTACCATTTAAAACACTAAATTGAAGCTTACGATAATTGCATTGTATACCTGAGGGCAATAGAAATGTACACTTGAGAGAAAAATATGCTAAAGGAAATAGTGTTTCCCTGAAATATCCTTTAAAATAAAGTAGTGTCCCTTATTTTTCAAGTGATTTTTCCCTTTATTTTCATCCACCAAAGGCAGTCACCCTACCCTTTTGGTCTCTTTTCTGCTCAACCATGTCACTTCAAGGTCCGTGAACTGAGAATCATATGCGGGGGGGGCGTGGATCTATTACTCCATTCCAGGGCCGGCTCCAGGCACCAGTGGAGGAAGCACGTGCCTGGGGTGGCACAGGCTAAGGGGCGGCATTCCATTCATTCTTGGGGCAGCACAGTCCGGGCGGCTTTTTTTTTGCTTTGGCAGTTCGGGCAGCAGTCCAAGCGTTGTTTGGGTTTTTTTTTTGCTTGGAACGGCAAAAATGGTAGAGCCAGCCCTGCTCCATTCCTCCCCCTCTTTCTTTCCACTCCCTGCCACCCACTCTGGCACACGCCCATTATTACATGCTTGGCTGCGAGGCCCAAGGATTCCATGTAAGTATGTGAAGAGGGGGTGCAGCTCAAGTTACAATCGAGTCCTAAGGGATTCCACACTCTGTAATAAATCAAATAATTCTTTACGTCTCATTTCCTCAGAAGTCAATAATTCTTTTTACTGCTGTACTTAAGTAGAATTGTAACTGGTAATAAATGATTTATGAACTTAACAGTGTTTACTTATAGTAAGCAGACTGTGTGGGAAGCTGGTTCTGCACTGAGGTCTATGTGTGAGTTCCACGGCTGAGCAGAGCTCATTGAAGGACTGGACCCTTGGAGTCACTTCATTTTGAGCCTCAGTTCTACCTCTTTGATTTTTAAATAGTATGGCACTGTCACAATCCTTTCTTCAATGAAATACTTGGCTCAATGAGTCAGCCTTTCAAAGAAACTCAATCTAAAATGAAGGACACAGTCCTTGATTTACAAAGGTGTGAAATGTAATCCAAGGACAGGGCTCTCCTATAATATTTTATGGATGATTTTTTTGTGTTTACAGTAAATGCTCTATATAAAGTGCTTCCTAGAAGCTGAAGAACACATTTCCTCTGGCACTCTCTCCTAGTAGATCAGCACAAGTCAAATCCACAGGTGTATTGTTTGTCACCTTTGGACACTGTTGGGTGGCTGTTTTTGTTTTTTTTTCCCAGATGACTTACTAAATTAATGTACTGAAGTAAAAGGAGGGAAGCAGATTATTAATTTAGTGTCTGATACAGATACCACTGCTGTGTTCCTCCTTCTCAAAGCAGCTTCACCGACTCAACTTTCAATAAGAGAACAAGACAGTGGATCTTAACAGGTGTGAGGCCTAAAAACGGTAAAAAAAATATTGGAGATGGGCTAGCTCAAAAGGTTGTGTGGTGGTGGGGTGGGGAGAGTGTATCCTGGCTTTTTGTTAGACACACTATAGACACAGCAGTTAGCAGTGACATACAAATCTATATTCAAACAATCAAGGTCTAGAAGTATTTAGACACTGGATTTTGTCTGTGTCAACCTCTAATAAACAATAGGAATAGACAAAAATCACCAGAACCTGCATATTTTCTTAATTCCAGAAAGTATAGGAGAGCTGATCACATTCTTTGCATTTTACTGTGATTACTTAAACAAATTCTCAAGTTTTAAGTGTTCCGGCTTTTAGTGTAATCCCTGAATCCCATATGTTTTTGTTACAGAGTATATAGTAAGTAGTCATGCAATCTTTTCAGTATATGTATATATTGGCCTTTAATACACTTTTCATAGAAAAATATTCTCCTTGTTTTGCTCAAATTAAAAGTAGTTTTATATTTCTAAATTCTTTCTCTCATTGTTCCTTGTGAGGTGGGTGCTTTCCTTAGCTTACTATGCTAGAACAGTAAAAAGTCCTATTTCTTTCTTTTTTTTCTTTTTCAAAGCAATGAAAAATTGAGGACTGGGTTGTTGGCAAAGATCAGCTTGACACAAGTTGATTAGTTCAAAACAGGAATTAATTCAAGCAAGGTTTACGGCCTGTGTTATGCAGCAGACTATATGATCACAATGATCCCTTCTAGCTTTATGAACCTATAAAATGTTTTCATTAGCAGAGTCGTTTTAAGTACACATCATCTACTAACTGTGACTGAGATCTTCAGCGTGTCAAAATAAATCTCGGTTTACAGACACCATGTGTCCATATTTTTCAATGGAAAATTCCCAACGACTTTATGCAACTAGCTTCCTTACCACTTTGTACTGTACAGAGCACAGTGGGTAGCAAAATCGATGGTGTCCCACACTGTCTAGGATTTGACATACTTGGATCAAATAATCTTTGCTTTATAACACATCACACCATTCTTTGGGCTGTACTGTGAATTGAAATATTGCACCAGCCTTCTTCCTGGGATCACATTAGAAAAGATCAACAAACCTGAACTGAAAGAAAATGAATGTGTACTAAAGATATTTCATTAAAAAATAGAGTAAAAGAGAACAATTTTTTACAGCACTGTGACCGGAGTCCCAGGGACGCCACACTGACATTGCTTAAATCAGGGCAAACTGCAAAGAATGGGGCAGACAATCCCCAGAGCTGGTAGTCATTCTAACAGTTAGATCTACCCAGCTTGCAAAAAAACCCAACTTCCTTAATACCTTCCTGGTTACCCAGAAGCCAAAACACAGTTCCCTTAAAGCAACCAGCACTGGGCTTCCACCCTAACGCCAAATCAAATATGATGGAGGATTACTGAAAATCTTAGCTATCAGATAAATTCTACCAATCCAAAAGGATCAAGCACATTATCTCCCAGGTTAATGAATATTTCAGATCTTACCCAAATACATACTTACAATCAATTCTTATCAACTAAACTAAAATGTATTAAAAAAAAAGAGAGAGAGTATTGGTTAAAAGATCACTATACATACAGACATGAGTACAGTTCAGAGATCAGTTTCATAGTAGAGATGGTGAGCTTTGTAGTTGCAAAGAGTTCTTTCAGAATTAGTCATATGTTATAATCCAATGTCCATATCCAGGGTGATCCATAAGGGACTGGAGATCTCAGTCTTATGACTCAAATTTCCCTGAATAAAGTATCAAGCAGATCTGAGATAAAAAGATCAGGTCCCAACAATTTTTATTCAGTTTTCTAGCAATCTCTTGACCATACAGTTCTGGGTGAACAATAGGCTTTGAACTAACCTTCTATTTCCTAAGCATCACCCATAATTAACTACATGGATTAACATAAAGTAATTTAATCCATTAAGAAGTTTATCACAAACTTTAAAGAGATATATAGACAATGACATTATTTCACCTAAGATTCATCTAAATGTTAATATTTCCTTGAATCAATAGCTATAGTAATAGATGGGAACTGTCTGTTTACATGGATAACATCTAACAAGATATAAGTAAACATACAATTAGTATCATCTCTAATTCTCTAACAATACAGGTTTGCATTTCAAAGTCCTATCTAACATGGAATAGCCCTAATTATCACTTACATACTTTTCTAATACACCTCTACCCCGATATAACACTGTCCTTGGGAGCCAAAAAATCTTACCACGTTATAGGTGATACCGCGTTATATCAAACTTGCTTTGATCCTTCGGAGTGCACTCTCCCCCCCACCCCGGAGTGCTGCTTTACTGCATTATATCCGAATTCATGTTATATTGGGTCGCGTTATAGCGGGGTAGAGGTGTATGTTTCTAAACGCTGAATCTGGGTCATTTACCCTGCTAGTTGCATAACCCTTTCTGGCCCAACATCAGAAGCACATTTGGTGTTTAAAACAAAATGGATATTTTTGCAAGGAGGCACTTCACTTTTCAGGACTTTTATCTCCTGGATATATTTGCGTTATTGTACCAATTCATCAAATTAATCTCCAGTGTTACACAATAGCTCCACCACGTTATGCTGTCCAATATTTCCACTGCATATGGAGAAAACTGGAAAGGAAGACTCCAATATCATTCTCTGTGTACCCTGGGTAAATTAGCAGATGGTAGCCATTAGTACTGCCCATTATGTCTATGTCCTTGACTTTTCCATTGCATAAACAAGTTCTGTTTACTCAAACTGGCTAAAATGACCTAGAGTCTGGATGCATTTGTTGTTTCAATCAACTCTCTCAAATGTTATTGCCATCTCAGAAGCATTTCTGACCCCCTACAGGTCTTTGACCCTGTAATGTGACTTGACTGGTAGCATCAAAATGGGATTAAATTGAAACTACAGGATTTGCATGTTGAATTGTAACATACACATTTTGAATTCACATGCTATCAGTGTCAATAGGAAATTGATGTTACACACAGGATATGCAGTGTGATTAGGACTCTTAATGGCGTATCTCTTTACAATTTTTTTTTGTAGTTATAGAAAGGCCCTGATTCAGGAAAGTACCTACTCATGTGGTTAAAATCCATCCCTACTTAGGAAAGCACTTACACAGGTGCTTACATGCTTTCCTTATTAAGGATGCATTTCTGACTTGGGGCTTAAGTTTGTAATGTTAGACTATTTTGTTTCTTGCCATGTGAGCAAATAACTGGGAGCCATATCCTGCTAACCATTGCTGTCAGTAGGATGTCTCACATGGCTAATGTGAGTGGGATTGGTCCCTAATTTTTTATTTTTCCAGTCAGATATCTGTTGGCTTTTGCAACAACTTTCTGTTGGCTCTTATTAAAAATAAAAAGGCGTTTTGTCCAAAGCAGACTTCATAGTGTGTGTCCCACTACAGTACTTATTTAGCAATGACAATTGGTAGTAGAGATAGGTTCTTGGGCTTTGTTGTTGACTGGCTCATCCAAAGTATAGGAAAATACTCATCTTCCAGGGAAAGAAGAACATGGGCAAATCATCCTTACTACCCACTTCTTTAAAAAAATATCAAACAATGTAGGAATTTGATAAACATGCGGTCAAGGCAATCAATTAAAGTAACTTTCTTTTTGGATTATTTCCACTTAGACTTCAGAAAATATTATTCAGTATCAGAATATTTTTATTTAGCACTTGATGTATTCAAAGCATTATGACAATACTGAACAATGTCTGATTGTGACGCTGGTATATAGATATTATTATTCCTACTAGACAGGGAAACTGAGACAATGTGGGGTAGATCCTCTGCTAGTATAAATCAGTGCAGCTCCACTGTCATCAATGTAATTATGTCCTTGTATACCAGAGGAGGATTTAGACGAGAGTACTGGTTCTCAACCATGGATACGTGTACCTCTGGTGGTACACAGAGGTCTTACAGGGGGTACATCAACTCATCCAGATATTTACCTAGTTTCACAACAGGCTACATAAAAAGCACTAGCGAAGTCAGTACAAACTAAAATTTCATACAGACAATTTGTTTATAATGATCTATATACTATACACAGGGGAGGCTCTAGGCATTTTGCTGCCCCAAGCACGGCAGCCAGGCTGCCTTCGGTGGCTTGCCTGCGGAGGGTCCGCGGGAGGTCCTCCTAAGCTGCGGGACCAGCGGACCCTCCGCAAGCAAGCCACCGAAGGCAGCCTGCCTGCCGCCCTTGCGGCGACCGGCAGAGCGCCCCCAGTGGCTTGCCGCCCCAGGTAAGCGCGTGGCGTGCTGGGGCCTGGAGCCGCCCCTGACTATACACCAAAATGTAAGTAAATACTTCTAATTGATTTATTTTATAACTATATGGTGAAAATGAGAAAGTAAGCAATTTTTTAATAATAGTGGGCTGTGACACTTTTGTATTTTTATGTCTGATTTTGTGAGCAACTAGTTTTTAAGTGAGGTGAAACTGGAGGTATTCAAGACAAAGCAGACTCCTGAAAGGACAGTAGCCTGGAAAGGTTGCAAATCACTGGCCTAAAGGCTACAATTGTGGACCTCATTCTCCTTTACATTAAGGCCTCTTCACACTGCACTAACAGTGCAAAGTGGCTTTAAAATGGACTTAAATGTAACTTGTACCCACCCACTTTAAGGCTATTTTATATTGGCAGAGTTGTGCAAAGGGGCCTTAGTGTAAATGAGAATCAGATCCAAAAAATTTAAGCCTGTGTCCTTACAGTTGGGTACCTAATTAATATTTAAACATCAAAATACAGTTAGTGTTATTATTGGGAGCTGCTTGTGCTCAGCGCTTCTGAAAATCAGGCCAGGTTCAGATATCGAAATACAGATTTAGATGTCTGTCTTTAGGCATCTACCTTTGAAAATGATTTGCCAAAGGCCACACAGTGAGTCAAGGGCGAGCCAGGACTAGCATAAAGGACTTCCTTGAACGTAATGAACTAGACCATGCTGCTTCTCTGATCTATACACATCAGGCTGCTGCTGAGTCCTAAATGAGGACAATTATAGCTTAACAAATGCTTAACAATTATAGCAGAAAGAGAAGGAAAAGCCTCTCCTTTCATGAGGACTGTCACTGTTTGACTCTCCCTTGGAAGAAGATGGAACCCTCAGGGACATCTGAGAAACATTGATTTAAACCAACTCATTTTTACTCCTACCTGTGCACTCTTACTACATTTTTACAAGCTACAGCTCTGATTTGAATAGTCCAATACCTGAGCTGAATTCTCTCCAGAAGTCAATTTGCCAAATTTGTTTTTTAGAAGGAACACATGTATTATGCAATAAAAGCAACATGATTGACACTTTGGAAAATAAGCTTTGCTTATTGTTTATAATGGTTTGTTCTGGGGATATTCTGTGGAAAGAGACAATTCTGACAATACATTCTTGTCGTCTTTATGTCATGCTGCAAATCTTTAGTTAGCCCTTCCTGTGGAGTTTCTAACACTAGCCTTTCTAAAAGCTAATATCCTATCATGTTCAAAGCGTATTGCAACACTTCATGATAGAGATGGAAATACATGTGGGACAAATTTAATTCTGATATACAGTGCTTTCTTCTTCCTGTAGCTCCTATCACTTAGACTGAAATAAGTGGTAGTTATACCTATTACAACCAGCATGCATGCTGTAGCTTGCAACGCACACAATATTTCTTATGTTTTTAATAGTGTCAATTATGCAATTTTATAAATCTGGCTTCCAAACTCCACCTCTTTCAGCTTAGTGATTGGCAATGCTCAAAATATTCTGAGAAGTTTCTCCAGCTTTCTTTGATCTAGAAAAGGGTAGGAAATCTCACCTGACTTACAATTCATTTTTGTTCTGGCCAGGTTGAAAATGCTGTGTGAATAGCGCTTCACACTCTGTCAGTACTTCTGCTTCCAATCCTGACTAGCACTACCAGGGAGTGCGGAAAAAAGAACAAAACAAGCAAATACACTCCTTACTCAAGCTATTGTGAACCTCCAAAACTGCATATATCAAATTTTGAGTGAAAGTTCAAGATTTTGTGGTTTTATATCAATCGGTTCATCTCATTCCATCGAGACTAACAGCCATCACATTTTAGCACCTCTGTCTTCGGTCTCGCATATGTGACTCCACAATGACTGCCTGTGTGGCTGCTCTTTGTACTTTCCCACTTGCCCTATAATCTAACTCAACCCCCTGTCACAAAGATCATCATCAGTTAGGTCCTAGAATTAAAAACCAATCATAAAACTGTCTGGTATGAGGTGCTTCTCCCCCAGCGTATAAAGAGAAAAGCAATATTGTATAAAAGTTCTGCAAGAGGATGCATATTTGTTCTGCTAGACTGTACACATGACTGTACACTGCCACTTTTTCTCATGTGAAGCAGTGAGTAGTGCCACTGATTTCAAAGGCACTGCTTGCAGAGAAAGGTGCTGCTAAATGTGTATAAAGGCACATTACAGAGTGTTTGAGTAGGCACTGATTTTTGTCCAAATCATTCAAGCCCTACTTAGCATTTCAGCATGGCCCCGGAAAAAGGCACGTAACCACACTGCACTTTCCCTACCCTATCAAATCCTGAAGAAAATTATAGACTTCCAGGAATGTTCATACCAGTGCAATCAAAAGGGAGCAAAACCTTTGACACTGTTGAACTTTATATCATATTAGAGGTCTTCTATCTGAACTTCATTTTCAGGCTTATTAGGCTTCAGTGAAGACATACTGGTTTTGTGCGTAGGTGTTTAACATATGGCTCATTGAAATGGAAGAGGAAAGTATGACAGGTCAGATGTGTATGTTTCCAGTGTTTCAAACAACAGCTAACAGGAGGCGGCTGCTCAGCTACCTGGAATATATCAGATGAAAACCTGAGAACAAGTTTTATGATAAACAAAAGTTTGCAGAACAGTTTCAAAGAGAAAGGACAAGAGATCTGCCAGAAGGGTAAGATGGATGGACAAGCTAGGTAAGAATCACCCACACACTCAGGAATGCACTATAACAGACTGCTGCATAGAGAATATGGGCTGCCTTACCCACCCCACAATCTCCTTCTCCTTACCAAACGTTAATGCCTGCTCCTCACTTGTAAAACTTTTTAATGAGCTAATTCCCCTGAGAGAGAGAGGGAGGGAATTCATTTTAATTAAATCTGTTAAACACTGAAACTATAAGATCACAAGCAACCAGCTGCTCTGTTCACTTCAATTAATGAGGCTTTGGGATTTCTGATATCCAATAAGGACCTTGAATAGATCATACTTAATTATAGACTTATTGCACATTATGGGTAGGAGTGAAGAGCATGGTTAAAGCTCTGAGCAGCTGCTAACAGAGTACAGTGTGTCCTTCTGACTTTTATAAGTGGGAGAGTTAGTAGGGGTCATCCTCCTTGTAGTTATCAACATGACATTTGAACTATAGGAAAAGTAATAAGGCTGAATTCTACCACACTTACTCACATTGGTAGTCCCAGTAGAGCAATGAGAGTATTTAAAGAATGAAGTGCTACTCAAGAGGCAAAGCGGTAGCAGAATTTAATTTTAAAATATATTCAAGGAAACAACTTTATGTAGTTCATACTCTTACAGTTACTATAAGCATATAGTGACTGTAAGAGTACACTTACAGTCTGAGTAGCAATCACACTATCAGACTGCTGTGTACCCAGTACAGTACCTTCAGGTCATTTTGCCCTATTGTATAAATATCAGTTATGTGGCTGTGTGTGTGTGTGTGTGTGTGTGTTTTTACTGCATAGTCTAACTGCTGCCACTGCTTCTGTTATGGTGCTTTGTACCTTCAGGTCATTATCTCTGTTGTGTGACAGTTTAACAACCTCCTATATAAGAGATAAGCACAAAATTACAGTTTTCTTCCTAGTCCAACAGTACATATTAATTTCTGATTAGAATGGCTCTTCCTTAAGGTAAGACTCTGATACCATTACTCAGGCTAAGTAGTACTTTAGTACGCAAATTGTTCTATTCACCACAATGGGATAAGTGGTATAATGATTTTCTACTCATGAGTAAATGTAGTAGACTCAAACCCTTAATAAATAATTGCAGCATTTATAATCATTCTGCCCATTTAAAATATGTCTTGGTCTTTGATCTATAAACCTTTCTACAAACATATTCTTATCCCTCAAGGTGATATCTTTCTTTCTCTGGATTTCTTGTCACCTGGATGAAAAGGATTCTGGGCATATTTCACAATTAATTTCTATTTTCATTGCTAAGCCAGCCCATGTAACACTTCCCTAAACAGAGAACTTCATTAACATGTCAATTACAAGTTCATAGGGATCCAGCTTTTCATTTGTACAATAAGCAGGATACAATAGCTTGCTTGTAAAATGAAGATCATAGTACTACATTTAAAATAGGTAGAGAATACAAAATTAAAATTATAACTATAGCTATCAACAGATTAATGATGAGCCAGACTGGTTTTGTTGTTCCTGTTGCACATATGTTTAATAGTACCTTCTTCTTCTTCTTCTTCTTTATAATTTGTACTCCTTGCACATTATGATTGTCAAAGAGATTTCTTCCATTTTTCCAAATATCTAAACATTTTAGTCAGTGATAAAAATTGTTTATTATATTCCTATTTGCAGTCTGTATTTTAATGTGAATCAATTTTAGCTTCCATGTAGAGCTGGTAAAAAAAAAAGGGGGGGGGAACAATTTAGAAAAAAATAAAGAACCAACATTTTTCTCCATTTTGCAGTATGAAAAATGATCACTTTTTTGGTTTTTCATGATTTTTTTCAAATATCGTACCTGACTTTTTTTAATCAAACTTTCACCAATTTTTTATTGAAATTGTTTTTGAAATTATTGGTTTGGGTTTTTTTTTTGTTTTTGCTTTTTTTTTTTTTACAAAAGAAGTCTTATTTAAACTTGTTTGTTATAACATTTTCAATAATGTTTCCAGCAAAAGCTTTAAAATATGTATTATTTAAAACAAATCATGAAAGAATTTGAAAAGAGAGTTAAAATTTCAGGTTTTTTTCATATAAATAGGTTTTCATTTTTCTACCAACTCTACTTAAGGGTTTTCTACAAGTGGGTATAGTGGATGCAAACCTTTCTTAATATAGTTGACATGATCGTTACCTGCTCTTTACTGTGAAGAAAACCCCTCATGGTCAACTAAAGCAACTGAGGAAGCAATGGCTTTGATACTTTTATTATATTGCTATCACATGAAGTGGGGAAAAAACACACACAAGTGAGTGCCTGTGAGTTATCACAAGCATTAACTAGACCTTCCAGTTGGGTTCTAGCAGTTGTGCTTGAGGTACATGTGCAAACTGGAATACATTCATTTAAGATGTGCTGCTGCATGTTTATCTGTTTCCTATGCTGATTCTGTCTCCAGAAGATTCACCAGAAATAAGTATTCCTCTCTTGTTGGCTCAAACTAAACCAATCTATTAGAGAAAGATGCTGTTATTCCGCTTATGTGTGGTAAAATGAACAGGTATTTATCCTCTGAGAACATGCCTGTGATTACTAAGATATAAATATGGGGCATAGGATGAGAGAGATTAATTTTCTGTTTGGGAAGGAATGGGACTCTTCAGTATACATCCTTTGAAAAGAAGTATGCCCTAATACGGAGTATAGCTGCAGACAAAGAACAATTATTTCCAGTTCATAGATAATGTGGTTGGATGATTTTTGGAAGGCTTCAACTGGAAAATATCATGTAAACTAAATTGTCTTTTCACATCCCTTTTGAAAGTCTCCTTTCCACTTGGTTTATTGTGAGATTCATGTAGTAATGGTAGCATGAGTGATTCTACAGTAGCTTATGCCAAGTGATATTATAGAAGAAAATTATGTTGAATGATGATGTTACAAAGCTGAAGAATTCTTAGTGTCTAGTTCTTTCACTTTCTATACATAATATGCTGACATTCAGCAGCATGTATCACAAGCCTCTGTTTCTCTTTTATTTTTCTCTCAAGTGACTGTCACACTAGCATTTGAGCAAGCAGAATCTTAACACTGATAGATGTCTCATCATACGTGCAATGTCCAAGTTTCTCATTCTTTCTTGACTTTTAAAAGATTGCAGTGAATGTGTCAGGACCCTAGTGAAAATAACCCCTAAGAGCTGATGTTGAATGTAGAATTCGCTGACAGGAAACACTCTGAAGACACAAACATTGTTTATGGAGACAACTGGGACTATGGCAAAAGCACTTTTGCCAGAATTAATGGTTTTAAATTTATTTGGGCATAAGCTTTTGTAGGTAAAAAACCCACTTCTTCAGATGCATGGAGTGAAAATTACAGATGCAGGCATTATTATACTGACACATGAAGAGAAGGGAGTTACCTCACAAATGGAGAACCAGTGTTGACAGGGCCAATTCAATCAGGGTAGATGTAGCCCACTTCCAATAATGTCTGCATCTGTAATTTTCACTCCGTGCATCTGAAGAAGTGGGTTTTTTACCCACAAAAGCTTATGCCCAAATAAATCTGTTAGTCTTTGGTCTGGTCTACACTACACATTTAAACCGAATTTAGCAGCGTTAAACCGATTTAACCCTGCACCCGTCCACACAACAAAGCCCTTTATATCGATATAAAGGGCTCTTTAAACCGATTTCTGTACTCCTCCTCGACGAGGGGAGTAGCGCTGAAATCGGTATTGCCATGTCGGATTAGGGTTAGTGTGGCCGCAAGTCAACGGTATTGGCCTCCGGCCGGTATCCCACAGTGCACCATTGTGACCACTCTGGAAAGCAATCTGAACTCAGATGCACTGGCCAGGTAGACAGGAAAAGCCCCACAAACTTTTGAATTTCATTTCCTGTTTGCCCAGCGTGGAGCTCTGATCACCAAGGGTGGCAATGCAGTCCCAAATCCAATAAGAGCTCCAGCATGGACCATACGGGAGATACTGGATCTGATTGCTGTATGGGGAGACAAATCTGTTCTATCTGAGCTCCGTTACAGAAGACGAAATGACAAAGCATTTGAAAAAATCTCCAGGCTATGACAGACAGAGTCCACAGCAGGGACTCAGCACAGTGGTGCGTGACAAGTGTAATGGAAAGCCAAAGAATCAAATGGACGCTCATGGAGGGAGGGAGGGGGTACTGAGGACTCCAGCTATCCCACCGTCCCCGCAGTCTCTGAAAAGCATTTGCATTCTTGGCTGAGCTCCCAATGCCTGAAGGGTCAAAAACATTTTCCCGGGTGTTTCAGGGTGTATGTATTCAATTTACACCCTTCCCCCCCAAAAAGAAAAGGGAAAAAATCGTTTCTTGCCTTTTTTCAATGTCACTCTATGTCTACTGCATGCTGCTGGTAGATTGGGTGCTGCAGTGCTGAACACCAGCATCCCCTTCCCTGTGGCAGACGGTGCAAAATGACTGGTATCCATCGTCATCATCAGCCCGTAAGTGCTCCTGGCTGGCCTCGTTGAGGTCAGCGGGGGGCGCTTGGGTAAAAATGGGAATGACTGCCGGTCATTCCCAGCAGACGGCACAGAAGGCTTGGTAACTGTCCTCATCATAGCAGCTGGAGGCTGAGCTCCATCAGCCCACCCCCCCTTTCATGTCTAAAGAAGATTCTGTACTCCCTGGACTATCATAGCAGCTGGAGGCTGCGCTCCTCTCCCCTCCACCCTTTAATGTCCTGCCTGGACTATCATAGCAGCTGAAGGCCACCTCCCCCTCATTTTATCTCACTAAAAATTCAGTGTTTCTTATTCCTGCATTCTTTATTACTTCATCACACAAATGGGGGGACATTGCCACGGTAGCCCAGGAGGGTTGGGGGAGGAGGGAAGCAATGGGTGGGGTTGTTGCAGGGGCACCCCCTAGAATGGCATGCAGCTCATCATTTCTGCGGGATCTCTGGGACTCTGACACGGAGCGGCTGTGCTCTCTGGTTCTCTAGTACACTTGCCCCATATTCTAGGCAGGACTGACTCTATTTTTAGACAAAACATAAAGAAGGGAATGACCTGGGGAGTCATTCCCATTTTTGTCCATGCGCCTCCGGCCGACCTCAGCGAGGCCAGCCAGGAGCACCCATGACAGCAGCAGATGGTACAAAAGGATTGATAACCATCATCGCCAATTTCCAAATGCAAATGGTGCAAAATGACTGATAACCATCATCTCATCGCCAATTTACAATGGCAGTCGGTGCAATAGGGATGGTAAACATCTCTGCTACCTTGCAAAGGCAAATGAATGCTGCTGTGTAGCACTGCAGTACTGCTTCTGTCAGCAGCATCCAGTACACATACGGTGACAGTGACAAAAGGCAAAACCGGCTCCATGGTTGCCATGCTATGGCGTCTGCCAGGGCAATCCAGGGAAAAAGGGCGTGAAATGATTGTCTGCCGTTGCTTTCACGGAGGAAGGATTGAGTGATGACATTTACCCAGAATCACCTGCGACACTGTTTTTGCCTCATCATGCATTGGGATCTCAACCCAGAATTCCAATGGGCGGGGGAGACTGCGGGAACTATGGGATAGCTACGGGATAGCTACCCACAGTGTAACGCTCCGGAAATCGACGCTAGCCTCGGTACATAGACGCACACCACCAAATTAATGTGCTTAGTGTAGCCACGTGCACTCGACTTTATACAATCTGTTTTAAAAAACCAGTTTCTGTAAAATCGGAATAATCCCGTAGTGTAGACATACCCCCAGAAACACCCGCGAGAATGTTTTTGCCCCATCATGCACTGGGAGCTTAACCCAGTATTCCAATGGGCAGCGAGGACTGTGGGAACTGTGGGATAGCTACCCACAGTGCACCGCTCCAACATTCAATGCTAGCCTTGGTACTGTGGACGCACTCTGCCGAATTTATGTGCTTTAGTGGGGACACACAAGACCAAATGTATAAAATCGCTTCCGAAAATTCGAATAGAATAATTTCAAAATAATTTCATACTGTAGACGTACCCTTTAAGATGCCACCGGACTCCTGGTTTTTGTGGATAAAGACTAACATGGCTACCACCTGATGCTTTTAAATTTGGCTTTGATTCAGACAGATTGGCTTTTTTTTTTTTTTTGGTCTTTCCATTCTGCTTCTTGGGGCTTATGTTTACTATGCAGGTTTGGGAAATATCACAGTGTAATCAGTGTGGCATTCTTCACTAATGTTCTGTGCGTTGTCATTCCAAAGGTTACAGTCATCATTCATCCTCCTCCTTATCAACTGTATTAATGAGACATGGTGGGTGAGGTAATATCTTTTATTGGACTAACTTCTGGGAGTGAGAGACAAGCTTTCAAGCTCACACAGAGCTTTTCTTCAGGTCTCTGTGTAACCTCAAAAACTTGTCTCTCTCCCCCACAGAAGTTTGTCTGGTAAAAGATATTTCCTCACCGACCTTGTCTCTCTAATATCAGGGGACCAACATGGCTACAACAACACTACATACAACCGTACTGATGTCAGATACTTGGATCTTTTGTTTGTTACTTCTTACTACTGTTCAGAGTCAATTTTCCTTAATTTGAGACTGAAAGAGTTAATGCTCAGTCATTCATTCTGCAAGGCTGTTCCATGAGCAATACACCATAATTTTGAATTCAATTTAAAGCTGATACTATCACCTCTTGAAATGCAAGTTTGAGAGATAGGTATTAAAAGCATATCCACCTTTCACTTGTAAATTTGTTCATTGCTTTGATATTTAAATATCCGCCAGTTTGATGTTATAATAATATAATAACAACAGCTATAATGATGAAGAGAAGAACATAGAGTACAACATAATTAGTTGTTGCTAATGACTAATGTGCGTTTCTTCTCTAAAGTGACCATAAAAAATGACACTGTCTTTCTCATCTGTTCCTTATGTGTACTCAAAGTCATGTCTTATCACATAGGAGGAGGATTTTCAAAGGCACAAAGGTCTGTTAGGCACCTCACTCCCTTTAAAATGAGAATGAGGTGTCCGTCTAACCTTGGTGCCTTTGAAAATCTCCCCCTTAAGTGACAAAACCAATTTTTACTGCTTTTCTGTCTTTAGCCTGAGAGAGCAGAAAGAGAGCTAGGTTCTGTTCCTCCAACATGTGCATCATCACCAACAAGTTTATTCGGTATGTTCCTATCACCTGTGCAACCTCACTGGAAGAAATAGCTTTCCATGGGATTCCTTTAAGGTATAAGTTTAAAACAATTGGACTTGTATAGGGGTGGCTTGCCTTTTTAAGGGCCAGAGGCTAGCCTGTCTAATTAGTCCTGTTTGCCACACCTGGGAGGGGATGTAGGTCTTAATTAGCTGACTGAAGAGGGACTGATTCCTTATCAAAACAGTGGGAGGCTGTAAGATGAGGGAGGAACTGCAAATATTGCCAGGTAGCAGAGATGCTGAGGGCCTTATAGTAGCAGGAG